>NC_137431.1:23369476-26054476 GCF_964374335.1 Astatotilapia calliptera
AACTGGCTGAAGATTAGAGGACTTGGGATACTATTTATGATTTACCCTGAGCACACACTTATTGGAAACAATTCTATTTATTATTTAATTAAAGTGGCAAACTCTACCTTACACATTTTTATTATCCTTTTTTTGTCTAAAAGTATGCAGGTGTCATTAATGAGTGGTGTCGATAGAAACAGTGAATATCATATCGACAGAATGAGAAAACTGGATGTCTGTCACGCATTTCATGCGGTCCTAACCTGATGGATCACTCATGACTTTATACTCACCAGTCACTTCATCAGTTACACCTTGTTAGGGGGTGGATTGGACCCGATCAGAACTCTGTTGAATTCTTCAACAAGGAGAGCACGAGAGATTTGTCAGCTGCAAATTCATAAAGCAAACCTCCTGTTCTACTGCGTCCTAATGGTGCTATATTACACTGAGATTAATTATTAAGGTCATTAGAGTATAGTGAACTCATTATCATGTTCAAGAAACCAGTCTGACACAATATGAGCTTTGTGATATTGTGCATTATCCTGCTGAAAGCAGCCATTAGAACATGTGATCACAAAGGCATGAACATAGCCAGCAATGGTACTCAAGGAAGCTGTAGCACTTAAACAATGCTCAGTTGGTACCAATAGGCTCAAAGTGGGCCAGAGAATATCCCCCACACAACTACATTGCCACCATCAGCCTGAACCATTCATACAAGGCTGGAATTAATCAAGCTTTCATATTTTTTACACCAAATTCTGACCCTGCTGTGTTGCAACACTGTGTTCCAATCTTTTGTTGTCCATTATTTTGGTGAGGCCAAAACACCTCATGTGTTTTAACTTGCAGATTAAGCTGGTGAGTGTATATTCTATGTATATACCTACTGAGTCACTGGAAATATTTTTTTGTGGCTGGCATTAATTTTATTTCTTCTTGTTTGTTAAGATGAAGAGGCCAGAACATCTTTCCTGAGAATCACCTGGATTAGCATTACAATGGCAAATGAACTAAGATGACTAATATTTTTCACAATCCAATCAAATGCTGCCATATTATGTAGCCTTTGCAGGCTGGATAGTAAAGTTTTTTGTTGTCTGTCAGTAGGATTAATCTGTTACTGACAGATATTAATCTCTTATCCATGAACTGAACTAAATATATTGATGTTTGTTTTCTACTTCTTACAGAAGAGAATTAGGTTGGTAAATTACAAGTCATACACCATTCAAGGGCAAAAACATTCTTTAGATATTGCTGTAAGATCTGTCATGCATTAAAAACTACTGTTTATTTTTATCTTTGGGTAATTTAAGTTCCTGTTGCTCACATCAAACTGTAGAGTCAATATGCAGCATTTCAGCTGACTACACAAGTTGCTGATTTTCTTCTTTCTTCTTTTCAGGAACTGATGACATGGTGCCATTGGATCAGAAGTTAAAAAGTATGCCATGCACTTGTTCACACTGGGCTGATTCACACTCGCGTAACTGTCATGCAGGTGTCACTGATGGCTCAGCACTCACACAATCATACACCATCAATCCAGGACCACTTTTAGTTGCCTGGGTCTGCAGTTGTCTGTGCGTAGGTCTTAATCACTCTCTTCTGCGGTGGAGATAGCACTGATATTAAAGTGACCTAAGTCACGCTGACCTTTCATATCTCTCATGCAGACCTCCACATGACCTTTTATGAGGAATACAGGATATGTCTCCCTCTTGGCAGCCAACTCTGGCAAGTAGAAGCAAGAGGAGGTCACACCAGGAGTACAACATGATGGAATTTGACCTTCAGATGCTTGTGAGTAAAGAAACAACAATAACAGAAGTTCCACATGTCCCTGTCTTCCTGTACTGCAATCTTTCCCCCACCATAATTCTAAAATAAAGATTAAAGAAAAGTTCTCCTGATATGCCTAAAATTGCTTTGGGGCATCTTTCTACCATAGCAATTATTTTTCCTATTAATTGGCATTATTATTAGTGCATTCTGTCAAATGTCAGAAATTACAGGAAAAAATTGCCCATCACAAGGCCCCAGGGTCTAAAACAACAAATTGCTAATGTTATCCCACAAACAGCCTAAAACCCAAAGGTATTCTATTCACAATTCACCAAGCATATTCACACCTTTCCGAAGGTTGCACATTACCTCAAGACAAACATAGCAAAACATTAACTGATTGTGAAAACTGTCAGGTACACTCACTTCCACTGTGGTTTGCCTCTTTAAATAGCTGTTAAATACGGACTGTCAGATATTTCTTTTTCACCTGGCCCTGGCACTTTGATAAGCTCTGTGCACGTTTCAATAAAGATTACAGCAAACCTTGACTACCTCAACCGTTACAAATTTTCATTGATTTTAATCTCCGCACATAACTATTAGGCATACACACTCAAGCGTGTGGGGAGGACTCAGGAGTGCCGTAACTTATTACCTTGAACAAGGCATGCATATGGATGAAAGAGTCTCATGTAAAAAGGCAATACAAAACTGCAAGAGCCTTGCAAACACTAAGATGAGGGGATCTGACAATGACAAGCAGCTAGAAAGAGGCGAGAGAAGCTTTAGAAAAAATTATTTTCACAAATCTCCTTGTTCCTGAGACACTTGTCTCATTCATGACCAGTGATAGTGTTTACCTTTTTTTTTCCAGTGGGATGAACAATGCAGCATTTTTGGGCTGGCATTGATTGACTCTGACAAGGAACTCTTATGGTGGTGAGCACTGATAAGGAGGTAAACACAGCAGGAGAAGACAGAGAAGAGAAAGATTAAGTCTGACACCCCTCCACACAATCCTTGCAATTTTTCATTAAATGTAATTGCGGTGTCTTTTCTGCAGCACACAAACACAAATTATTAATGAGCCAAAGTGTTGTGAGAAAAATGAACTAAAAATGTAGCAAAAGACAAAGCAATATACGGATGAAGGAATTTTACCATCCAGGCACAGTGACTGAATGGCAAATAGATGGCTCCGGGAATCAGAAACAGAGAAAGTGCAGGGACAGTGACGCTCATAGGTTGCCAACAGAATATGCAGAAAACTGCCAGTCAGTCTCATGGCTGCATGTCTCCTTTACCCTAAGGAAAGGTATTATTTATGAATGTCAGAGTTGTTTATGCACTGCAAAATAACACCCTGAGTGGGTCAAATGGAAACCTGTGGCATGGGAACCATCGCAATCTGTTTAAACTTCTGCCAAAGTCTGAGCTGACAAGTAATGTGAAGTGAGACGAACACTCTAAGCGAATCATATTAAGATACTTCAACATGGTGTTCTGCTCCTCTGGCTATATTAGATTTTTTTTTTACTCCAGATTGGTTGCTATGGAGCTGTGGTTCTTACATAAACGCCAATAAAATTGTAATACCATATTGATTTCTGGAAGACCATTCTATCCTGGTTTACTCATCTTTTCAAGGGGGCCAGGCCAGGGTCAGTAGCAGATTCATCAACACTTCCATCTTAAATGATCCATGTCTGCAGAAGTTCTTGTCAGAAAATTTATGATAATGAGATGCTGCTGAGCCGAAGGCACTATACTTACAGGCTGTGAATTTGAAATGGGATTTTTGCAATTGCCCCTGGAAATGGCAGCTCTGGTTGTTTTATTTTCCAAGATACATAATGCTCTTACAACAAAAAACACGAGAAGATTGTATTAACTTGCATTTACATATTCACAATAGCTTTAATTGTATTTTATCTGCATGTTTTGGCATTTGCCAGTTGGTCTTAAAATCCTTGACTTTTTTCAGCAGGTTTAAATTAATGCATTTGGACTCTCTACTTCCTGTTTTTGTTGTTTTACTTAGTGTTTCTACATATTATATTGATTATGTAAGATATAAAATAAGTGGTATGTCAGTCTGTGAAAAGAGTGAATGGAAACTGCTTCATGACATTAATGATTGTCTATCTCAGAATTATTAAATTGTTGTGTCCTTAGTTGTCAAGTTGAAATATGAAATATGTTAACACAACCTAGAAATGTAGGCTTTTACTAAAATAAGAGGTTCAAATGGTACCCCAGTATTGTATATGCAATCCTATGCTTTCAGTTACATACATGTATACAGAGACACAGAGGAGCATCTCATTTAGTGGACTGTTTTGCAGGTGCAGGCAAAGCAAAGCTTCAATTACTGTCAAAGTGGGCATCTTGATTATTCTATTACTGCAACACAGCATGAAACCTTTCACCAGTGTTCCTAATGGGCCACTTATTATCATGCAGTATGCTACCACCAGTTCAACTGGCCTGACTCTCAGTGCAGAGATGATTGCTGTGCTTTGTTGCACAGAATGACAATAAAATCTGTCCTTTCTGTTGTTTTTCCTTTTGGATAAACTGGTATTTATGATACAAGACACAGTGCAGAGGTTTGCTATGCACTGTCCTCTTTTTGGTAAAATATTCTGTTAAATGAGATAACTTAGCTTTATATTTACTAAAGTCAGGTGTCTGTCAGATTTCTAAGTATGATTCAGATAAAACTAAAGGGATAGTTGACAATTTATACTACTAGATTTCCCATTTATGTGCTTGGATTTTGTTAGGAAAAAGCCTTGATTTTTTCCAAAAGAAGGCTGAACCTGGAAGCTTAAGAACGCTGCATTCTTAACAGCTACAGCCTTTTTGCTTTTGAATGTAGCTTCATCCTGCAATCCAAATGAATGCACTTTAGGTTAAATGGTGATTCTAAAATGGCTATGGGTGAGGTGTAAGGCAAAAAAGTGCTTAAGCACATAGAATAAAGTGCTGAATTAATATGTGTGAAAAGATGAATGCAATGCAGCACAATAAAAGCTATCTTTGACAGGCAGTCTGAAATTATGAGCCAATATGCCTATATTTAAATGCTTTCAAGACCTCGATATCACCTCAGGTCACCTTCAGCGTTATATCACAAGTTTAATGGTGTGATAAGCATTAGTACATACACGGTCATTAAACTTCTCTCCAGCTAAGTAAATAAAATGGGTGTGTTTTACTTGGCATACACAGTACAAGGTTAACGACACAAGATGTTGGCTTTAAAATATTCTCAACCGATCTGTTTTTGGTACCACATAACATCCACCATCTCTAGAAGCCGTGGCATTCCAATTGTTATTATTTTTTTCCCCAACAAGAGACTTTAACAGGAATTTATCAGTTCTCGTTAACATGCCACTGAACCATGCAATGGAGTCCAGAGAATACTTCAAAAAATACAGATTATTCATCTCCATATGGTCTGCCAGTTTGGCCCTAGCAGTTGACCACAGGACAAGGGCTCTGTGGGTTAGCTCCCCTCAGTCCAGACATATGGCCTCACTGCCTCCACTGGCGCAGATGATACAAGAGCCGCTACCACCATCGAGCTCACCGCCATGTAACACCCACCCACAGTTGCACTGTCAGTGAGGTTTCTGACAGCATGGAAACGTCAGTTGTTTTTGAGCATTTTTGGCTCACGCCGTTTCTGTCATGTTTTCGTTTACTTGCCACAGGCATCAGCCCTGCAGCAGGTTGTGCAATTGGTGTGAAACACTGTATAATGGAGACACACTGAGGCACTGTATGGCTTCAACGTGAGCATCAGCATTCTGTTCAGGCCAGGAATTAAACTTTTGAGGAAGTTAAAAGTATTTTACTCATGCAATGTTCATTTTTTTCTCTTATTTTTTGTTGCCTACAATTAGAATAAGACATGCGCATTACATGACTTACTATAAATTGAAAACTTTGTAAATGCAGAGCTATTTTTCCTGCTTCTTCTAATTAATATTTAAAATATTTTCACTTAAGGTTCCTGCTAGTTGCTTTCAAAGAAAACCTGATATAAAATTCTTTAAAAAACACCACAGACATACAAAACAACACAACAGGTGTGTTTTTCATCTTATTGCAATTCATGAACATATGCTGACATTGACAGAAATTCAAAGGGAACCGCAAAGTTCTCTTTCTATTTTAAATATTGAAAACACAGCCAGATCATTGTCTGACAGGTCAATACAGCCACTCACATGCGCTCCATTATGCCCAAGTTGTTGTGCTGTAGCACACACTGTTCATAGAGAGGAAGCACTAAGGTAAAACAGCTATCTATCAGTAAACGCAAACATGCTGTGAGATGAGGCCTCAAGCTGTTCTCCTCATGTCAGTCATTGCTTCTAATTAGTGCGCATTTAGAGAATGTCCTGACATACTTTGGCTGAGCTCATGCTGTGTCTTTTGATAACAAACAGCCAGCGTTGATTGTGATGATAAAAAGAAACTTGACCCACAAGTGCCCTTCCCTCTGCTGAGCTAGCTCACACCTCAGCAGACTTCTGTTTGTGGAGGTAATGAGGAGGCTTCTCCAAAGACAATTAGTAAGTCTACAATAACAAGCTCAGTTTGTGCCACTGCTTAAATTCTAATTTATTTAATTAGTGTAAACTTTAATGAGTAATACCCAATTAACTCTTGAGCAGGATCAATAGAGTCGGTGAGTTATCAATATGATTAGCTTTTAACCTTTCTGTTTAGCGGTTAGGAAAACGTGAAGAAGGATCAATCACTATCACAATCAGGGTTATGTGAGCAATCAAATACAGTGGATTTCTCCAGTATGTTAATCCCTTCGCAAGTTTGCCAACAAAATGTGTTTGCCTGGGTCCATACCTTTCAGCCTGTCCCCTTCACTGAGTAAATTGATTGGTCTGTATTATGGCATTTCTTAATTAAAGAACAAATGGTCCAGTGGGTAGTATAAGTATAATGATTAGTACCATGAGCAAAATTGGAAAATGCTATAAAGCCCAGCCATGGGCCCTAAAAGACAAATTGGGAAACTGGTGAATAATGAATTGTTTTACTTTGATCTGCTTTTAAAAAGAAATCCTGGACAAAAGCCAATACACTGCCATGGATACGTTGCTCTCCAGAGACTGATTAGGTCAAAACAAAATTTTCTCCAACAGACAAATCTGATATCACAAAGTGGATTTTTGGCCAAAACCTTGAGAAAATCTGAGTAAAAATATTAAACAGCGAGTCAGAATTAAGTCTACGTCCAAAAGTAGTTCTGCCAGGTGAAAGTCATCAGATTTTATGGAAATACCTCAACACCATGTTTATATGGACATCTGCTGAGCTTATTAGTTGGTGGAGTAGGTTGCCTACTGTTGATACGGGTGCAAGTAATAACAAGTGATCATAGTGGAAACAGGTGTTCAGCCACAAGCATTAGTTTAAGCCATTTATTGCTATCACTTTTGCCATGATACACAAGAGATAAAAGTGGAGGGTTTTGCTAAACATGCGTACCATGCGTACATTAAAATATAGAGAATATAAATTTCTGTTGACTGGAAAACATTTTGGAATTAGTCCAAAAGTTTGTTTGTCTAGGAGGTTGAAAGCATTTGCAACCAAGAGTTGTTCGCAGACTTACAAACGGCAAATCGATTTTCTGATATATCTTAACAGCCTCCAATTAAGTTTAGAAATAAAACTTCACTTTAAAGTATCTGAATGAAGAAAAAAAACCACCATTGATCTCCAGCAAAGCTGAAAAATCTCAAAAGTTGCATTCCTTTTTCCAAGAATGATTAAATAATTACAAGAGTTTATGAAGTTTAGTTATCATTTTTGTTAAATTTGCCAACCTTTAAGTCATTTAATTTGTTGAGGTTTTTGTCTGCAAGAGGTTCAAATTTCAGAGGTATTAAATGATGAAATCATTTTAAAAATTTAAGTCATTGTAGTTTCAGTTTGTTGCTGTTTATTTCATGTGCTCTCCATCTAATCATATGTATTCAATAAGAGAAAATACAAAGGACTGCATTTACACATATGCAAACCTATATAGAGAACCAAATAAGCTGGTTTCCATGGTTCCTCATTAAGTTGTTTACTCTCTACTCTTCATATATAACAGAAATTAGACCAGCATGCGATGATAGAAGCAAGAATGAGGTTTAAAACAACATAAGTCTTAAATAGGTTAACATGTGCCCTTCACTTTTTTATAGTTATTATGTTTCATTATTTTGATCTGTGTGAAATATTTTGTTTATTTTGGCAGCATCAAAACAGCCATCAGCCTATCACAAAGCAGCAGCTTAATGATTTTAGACATGTAGATATGGAGAACAGAACCTTGTGAAGTATAAATTGACCATCAGAAAAGAGGAGGAAGGTGAATCTGAACCCAGTGTGCTTGTTGGCGCCGAATGTCACTGGTCTGAGTTTTTCAGAAACTTCTCATCTACTGGGATTTTCCCACACAACCATCTCTAGAGTTTACAGAGAGTGGAAACACTGAAAACACCCAGTGAGCAACAGTTCCCAGGCGAAAGTTGGATTGGTGATGCCGGAGGCCAGATGAGAATGGCCAGACTGCTTTGAACTGACTGAAAGGCAACAGTAACTCAAATAACTCGTTACAACTAAGTTATGCAGAAGAACATCTCTGAATGCAAAACCTTGAAGCAGATAGACTACAGCAGCAGAAGACCACACCGAGAGAAACTCAGTTATTATTGAGACTCTAGAGGCTCAATAAAATTGGACTATAGAAGATTGGACAAACGTTGCCTGAAAGCATTGATCTATTCTGCCTTGTATCAACAGTTCACACTGCTGGTGGTGCTTGTGTAGTGCTGTGGACGATATTTTTTTAGCACATTTTGGCCCATTAGCAACAGTTGAGCTTTGTTTAAACAGCATACCTGAGTATGGTTCCCCACCATGTACATGAGTTTACGACAACAGTGTACCCATCTTCTTATGGCTGCTTGTTCCAACAGCATAACGCGCCATGTCACAAAGTTCAAATCATCAGGTGACTTCAGTTTTTGTGATGGGGGAAGGAAAATGGTACGGTGGCCTGCAGCTTTTTGAGGAGCGGAGATATTTGCATATATTGTGAAAGGACAAGAGTATGATGGTAAGTGCATCTAGGGGAAACACAACTACATTATACTGTTAACAAGACTTCAGCTCTTTGCAAGCATCTGCACAGGCATGCTAAAACAAAGCTAGTGAAGACCCCAAAATAATATTAAAGCAGTGCGTGTACTGACCCCAGCTCAGCAGTCAGATCCTGTTCCTCAACAGGTGACAAAGGTAGTGATCCCTGTAGCCTCCATTTCTATTGGTTCATGGTCCTTAAGAAAAATCACTGTGATGATCGCTTTGAAGTCTCTTTGGGCTGATTATCAACTTTCCTTCATGATTTTCATAAGTAAAGATCATATCTCATGTCCTCATCAGAACAGCAATTTGTGTTGGTGTGAGGAACTGTTTTTACAGAGTAACATGAAAACAATGCAGTAATTAAGTAACATACTACAATACTTTTAAGAAAAGTACTGTGTAAGACATTACACATACATAAAAAAACTGAAAGGTCAGCTTTGTAGGGTTGATGTAAACAACTCTATTACAGTGGTCTACACTATACCTCAACATACCAACGGACACATTAGTTCTCATGTAGCTGATTGACCAGAATTAAACTGAGATGAGGTCCATTCACATCCTGAACAGACCTCATCTCTTGAACTGAAGTGGCTGCAGTTCAAAAAAACATAACTAGCTTTCCTTGTTGTGCATGTATCACTTTGTCCTCCACCTGTTCCTATGCCCTAACACCAGACTACACTGGCACAGGTTCGGCATATACAAAAACACAATGTCATGTGCATGAACAAATACCTACATATTGTCAAACGCTCATTTAGACACATGCACACCTGCACACCCACACACACACTTTCCCCTTCCCAACCTCCAACAGCTGCGACAACAGGAGGTCAGAGGAGTAAAATAAATTAACAACATCTGCAGACTGCAGATTAATGGGAGAAATCAAGTGTAAATTAGGCATGGAGCTTATTCATCTGCTCATTCATGCACTGAAGAGTGAGTGTGTGCGAGAGAAAGTGTGAGATGCAAAGTCATGTCATGTAAGGACACATCCAATTCATTGCCTGGAATGTTTTCATCTGTTTACTTTGCAGACTTTAAAATGTGTTAAAGTCTTCTGATAATTTATTTCTTTTCTTAAACTGGATATTTTCCACTAATAGCTATTTAAATTGGATAAACTGAGAGTGTCCAGGGGTATAAAATTATGTGGTTTTGATCCAGTAAAGTGAGTACACGCTAAAATGGACAACTCTGGACAACTTTGATTTCTCACCACACTCTTAACTAAGCTGTCAGCTTACTCCAAAATGAGCTGTATTTTTTGTGAACACTGATGTCATCACCAATTACCACCGTCTGTTCATGCCATAAATGTAATCTTATGATCCCATCAGATTGTTTTATGATCATTACTTATGCAATTATTTATACAGACATAATAATAGCAGTAGAAAAAGTGATGTATCATCCTGGATCAACCTAGACTACATTCTGTTTACAATGACTACAGAATCTTCTGCTCTCCTTTCCCTCTGTGTGATAACAAGCCAAGCTTTTTGGCTTGACTGGCTGGCCTCTGGTTCACCTTTCTGTCTGGTGAGGCCTCAGTCAGGAAGGAAATTAAAGGGTTTGTAGATCTGGGAATACTGCTTTGAAGTTAGGGGAGGATGTGTGCTCCAAACCTTACTAAATGTGGGTCATGCTCAAAATACACTGTCCGTATTATGTAAGAACACAGAATAACAAGTAAACTATTTAGTCATACTAAAACTGTCAAAGTGCTTTACAAATCACTGATTAATTAAAAAATGTTTTTTAAAAAACAAAAAAAAACAATCTGAAGCCAAATATTATGAGGAGTTGAGAAAATGTTAAAATTTGAATAAAATGAATAAAATAGGAAGTGCAAAACAAAAAACAACAACAACAACTCGGCTTACTTGAAAAGAACTGAAGACAAATTTTCTCAATTGTAATGGAATGCTAACTGTTAAATTCAACTGTTAAATGAATGTTCTTCCTTGTTGTGAAAGGCTCACCAAAACTGACTCGTGCCTGTCGTTCTTTTAATTCTTAATTCATTCTTCAATTACTTCTCATTAAGCTAGATGTAATGTAGATGTTTTGTTTGTAGATGAAGAAATAGACTGGACCCAAGAACACAATTCACTGCTATTAGACTCTGTGTAGTTAAACTAGAATCTGAAAATAAAACCAACAAACAAGGAAAGTTTCCCACTGGACAATTTAAAAACTAATTTAACAGTTATCTAGTAACACCAGGAAACACAAGATTATTTTAATGTCTGTTATTAAGCACTCCTTTAGAATTACAACTGAAAAGTATTTTTGTAAAATTATGTTATTATTATATGTAAAAAGAACTTAATACCAACATCTTAGGTCAAGTGTGCATATAAACATCATTAAAAAAAAACACATCAAGCTGTTACTGAGTGGCCAAGTGAAAGGGTAAATTAGTAGATATAATCATTAGTAAATACTAACACAAGAACACTGTGGAGTAACCAGTCACCAGCTGTCTGGGATACATATATATCTTGAAAGGTGCCAAATAAATAAGATTGTGCTTGCTTTTACTTGCAGTTGTAAGTTGTGTGTTTTTTTTTTTATCACGACTGACTGGTTTCAATAGATCATTTCTAAATATAGCATGACTGGACCAGTGGGGCTCTTTACCTTTTCCCTCTTGTTAGTAAATATTGATAATATTATCTTGATAACAAGTAGAGGTGAGAATAGATAAGAATTTGGGAATTCCATTATCAATATCACTTATCAGTTCAATTCCTTATCGATTCTCTTATCAATTCTTCTTGGGTTCTCATTGGCTAGGCTTTGAGAGTCACCATCATTATTGCTAAGCAGCATATCAAAGACATTACATTTGTGCAAATTAATTGCATGTTGCGTGATTAAGCATTTGTGCATATTGGAGGCATTTCCCCTTTTTGCTGTGATCTGTGTCGGGACGTTCCAACAGACTAACAATTCTCTACCAGAACCGATTCTCAATTCTCATTCCTAAATATGTTATTTATATACGTATGTTAAAAATAGCAATTTTTGTCTGTCAGTGTGTCTTGATAATGTATCCTACAAAAAAAACTGATTAAAACATTAAACTAAATTGGTGCCACAGTGCTATGAAATAAAACTGCAACTCATCTAATAAAATTAAACTGAAATTATAATTTCTGCCTTTCAAGCACCCACTTACATTTCTACGATCTCAAAAGACTTGGCAACTGCAACAGTGCAGTGACTCAGCCTCCATATTAAACCTTCACCATAAAGAATTTAAATCTGCTTCTCAAATCAGAAGTATTAACATACTGAAAAGACACAACTGTTATGCTCATATCAGGAAATTTAGCATCATATGTATGCAAATCCATCAGTACACTTGTAAAACTTGATTGAGTGTGCTCTGTCCCAGAGTATTGCATATCCAAATGCAGTCATTTGTCCAGTTTTATTGATTCTGCTGCGGCACCTAGAGTCTTTATTAGTTGGCATATAATTTTCCCCCTGGCTTGGCCTGTGAAAATGAGCTACAAGCTTAGCAATGGCCCATGGCCAGGCACCGCCTTCATGAAGAATAGGCAAGTAGCAAAGGGCCAAGCCATTACCATATCACAAATTGACTGTGTTTGACAAGATCATTTTAAACTGAACAATACCTTTTTTTCATCCCCCCAAAAAACATGGTAAAAATTTAGATCGGATGGCTGAATAGAAGGATTAATGACCAAACAAATGCTTTTTATTGTTTGCTTACTTATAATGTAGGAATGTGTAAGAAGCTTTAAATAGCAAAACTGTATATGCCTGCATTCAACTCAGCAGGTCAACCACCATGCTGGGCCAATTTGCGGCTTCCTTTATGACAGCTGTGATACGAGCATGGACACAAATCAGGCTGGAATCCTGTGGTGGAATCCAGCCTCTCTTCATCCACCCATGTCAGCATGATTCTGCACTTTAATACAATGTTTAGCAGACACTATACTATCATCATTAAATTGACTGGTGACAGGATATAAGCCAATATCCATTTCAATGATGTCCTAAAGCATGAAATGACTGGTAATAATTACTGCAGTAGGTCCTTAGAATGAAACAGGTAAAGGCCAAGCTAATTATATGGAGCCTGAACATATTGATCCAGTGGGACAAGCTTTTTAATCACTGGCCTCATGCTGATAAAGCGTACATGGCCACTGAAGTCGATCTGTCAATTACATTTCAGACCATATGCTCTACTTGGACTGGTTTCCTCCTGCAGCAGAAGTCTGCTTTTCAATGGATGTGGGTTCCATACATTGCACAGACTTGGGCTGAATGTCATCTTGATTTAAATCTCCTCTTTTTCATTGTAATGAAGAGTAGTTTTACAGCTTCCTCCTGTTTCATCCGCTAATGTGAATACTAGGGGGGAGTAGTGGGAAACTTTTGTCCTTCAAGCAGCAAGCTGAGAAGATTTAAATAATTTCACATGAAAATGCATGCAGAAGTGTTCCGCCTTCTTACTCAGTGCCTTGCTGACCTTTACTAAATTTGGTCTGCTATTGCTCTCTTTCTGACAGTTCTGCTCATTATTTGTCTTGCCTAACTTTGCCCTCATTTTTCAGTGCCATGCACTTTCAAATCAAGTTTCCTTTGAATGAATTGTTTGATGCTAATAAGCCATCAGAAGACTTTGATGAAAAGGAGGAACCTGAGTAACTTTGTATTCCCTCTGAGCACAAAACTAATTTCCTTTTAATTGATAGCTCTCAGCCTGAATGTCGCTCATTTAATAGTTTGATATATCTCTGTTATTTAAAAAAAGACTCATTTAAGATTTTATGTTGTGTCTGAGATATTATATAGCACACACAGACTTTAGATGATTATTTGCATAATACAAATTGGCTTATGTTTCATGATTTGATTTTCATTTTTCACCTATATTCAAATTCAAATTCAAATTTTATTTGTCACGTACACAGTCATACACAGTGCAATATGTAGTGAAATGCTTGGACAACTGCTCGTGACCTAAAGAAAACAAAAAAAGGAAAAGGCTATGAATAAGATAGGAAATAAATATGAAAAATTAAAAAGGGTAAATTTAACTAGGAAGGAATAAAATATAAATTAAGGTTAAAAATGAAATAACTGTACAACACAAATTAGAATGAAGGGTAAATTTAACTGGGAAAGAATAAGATAAAATATATAAATTAAAGTTGAAAATGTACAACAAAATACACAATATAGAACTATATAGGAATGTATATAGTATGTATGAAGAAATATAAATATAAATAAATATATACACAATAACAGCAGCTGTACAAGTATTAACCGGAAATGAAGAATATAGTGACCAGTGTTGTGCAATCCACATTATGTCTTGTGCAGTGCAAATATGCTTAAAGTGATTTAAGTGATGAAGTGAAAACAATGTCCAGAATGTCCAGTGTGTGTGTAAGAACTGTATGTGTGGGTCAGTACTGTGTGGTGGTGTGATTGAGAGACCGTATCGCCTGCGGGAAGAAGCTCCTCCTCAGTCTCTCTGTGTTGGTCTTCAGGGAGCGGAATCGCTTTCCTGACCTCAACAGAGAGAACAGTCTGTTGTTGGGATGGCTGAGGTCCTTCACGATCTTCCTGGCCTTGGTCCAGCACCGCCTGCTGTAGATTGAGTGCAGGTCAGGGAGCTCGGAGCGGATGGTGCGCTCAGCTGACCGCACAACCCTCTGTAGAGCTCGTCTGTCCTGCATGGTGCTGTTCCCGAACCAGGTTAGGATGTTTCCCGCCAGGATGCTCTCTATGGTGCACAAGTAAAAGTTCCTGAGCATATATGCATGTCTGAATGTTTCAGCTTTGTCATGTAAGACATGACCTTTTCAACAAACAATGTTTTCCTTGTTTCTTTTGGGGATGCTTTTACATTTAGTTTAATTAATGTGTTTACCATACATGACTATTTTAAGTGTCTTATGCAATCTCATTCTTCAGGCTGATGAAAGAGGTGATGATCAATAAGCAGCATTATACATTCATGCTAAAAAAAAAAAAAGAGCACTACAGATGTGCTGTTTGCTTTGAGTGTTGATGGAGAAGAATAGAGAAGGTCAGACTGACCTTCACAGTGTTTTTGTGGATTTAGAGAAAGTATATCACACGGTGCAAACAGACTAACTGTGATATTGCATAAGAAAAACAGTAGCGGAAGAGAAGTGTGTGAGGGTGGTACAGGACATGTATGAGGACAGCGGTGAGATGTACAGTAGGAGTAACAGATAGGTTCAAGGTCTGGATGGGATTAAATCAGGGATCTGCTCTGAGGCCCTTCTTGTTTGAGTGGTGATGGACAGACTGTCAGATGAGGTCAGGTATGCAATCGTAATGAACTGTGATGTTAACAAACAACACTCTGATCTATAATGGGGGTAGAGAGCAGGTGGAAGACAACATGGAGAGGTGGAGGCATGCTCTGGAGAGAGGAGGAATGAAAGTCGGAATGAGAGGGGCGCAGGTGTAACGAGGAAGCCACCAGGAGCAGAAGTTTCAGTAAATCTAGAGGTGACCGGCCGTTTGCCCTGGCTGCACCAGAGTTGTGGAATAATCTTCCGATTGTGATCCGGGCATCCGATTCTATCCAATCTTTTAAATCACGGTTAAAAGCCTATTTGTTTAATCTCGCTTTTCCGGCTTGTTAATGCTCATACCTGATTCTTAGACTTACTCTACTTTTCTTTATACATATTTTTTATGGCTTGTGCTTTTACTATGTTTTTACTCGATATGCATTTTATACTACCCCTGTGTATTAGTGGCAATGACCTGTGAGTATATTTGATACTTTGCTGAGGCCTTATAATACTCATGTTACTTTTCTGTCTTTTATGTTAAGCACTTTGGTATACCGCTGATTTTTAAATGTGCTCTATAAATAAAGTTTGTTGTTGTCGTTGTTGTTGTTTTGAGGACAGAAGAATATGAAAACCTGGGGTTAACGATCCAAAGTGACACACAGTGACGAAGAGAGAGCAGGCAGTGTGAAGATGAGTACTGGGGTGATTTGTTACATAAGAGAGCAGCAAGAGCAAAAGGGATGGTTTACAAGATGGTAGTGAGATTTGCAATAATGGTTTGGAGATGGTGACACTGACAAAAAAAAAAAAAAAAAGGAGGCAGAGCTGGAGGTGGCAGAATTGAAGGCATTAAAGCCCCTTTTCCATTAGTACCTACTCAGATTGACTCGGTACATTTCGCTATGGTTTTCAGGTTTTTTGGGGGGTTTTTTAACCATTAGGTCATAGTACCTGGTACTAGGTACTTTTTTTTTTAATTACAAGCGATATTAATTTCATACAATATGCTGCTGGTACTTTCTCCTATTAGATTAGTGGTGCCTCCTTTGTAAATGCAACGATCTGTGTCATGTGTTTTATCTGTTTGACTGAGTGCATATCAAACATGTCTGAGCATGCTGTAGAGTACCATATGTGAGTTTATTCAAGTGAAAGGGAAATTATATGCATATGTGCATGTCTAGGTGGACCCTGTGTCTCAGCAAGCCACTGGTACACTGGCTCCAGTCTCTGGCAGCTGTCTCTCTGTGTCCCTGTTTCCAGTGACAAGGTGGTTCCTTGTGTCATATCATCGTAATGCCTCAGTGCTCTGACACCAGTCTTCTGGCTCAGCTCTGCACACTGAGACTGGGTAGATCTCCCCAAAGAAGGAAAGCGTTCCAGAGATTAAAAAAAAAAAAAAAAAAAAAGAGGAATGCCTATTTTCGCACCAGACCTGGGAGATGTTGAATGTGCATCTCCAGCTCTGCATGTGTGAATTTGCATGGTTGAATGTATGTGCTCTCTCCTGTATCATCCCTCCAGTATTTTGGCATAGCTGTCTCAGAAGCTCACTGCTCACAGTGGGATAAGCCAGAAAAGAAAGGAATTCACTTCTATTTCTATACTATCTTTCCCAAGGGCATACTGATATAATGAATACATCATTCTGTTATCTGGAGTGAGCAGTATACTTGCCAAATGATTTCAGGGAAGTTTCACATTAAAAAACATGTGCAGTCCTCCTTTTGTACACTTAAGTAGTTTATCTGTGGTCCTCTGAATTTCGGCTAAAGAGCAGCACTATGTCAAGGTCATCCTTACTGGTTGTGCGCATGTGCGCGTGATGAGACAAAAAGTCTTTCTGAAAGTGAAGTCATATCAAGGCTCATTTACTGATAAAACAACTGAGGGATTAGCTTATTCTTTGCTCAGACAAAGGTGTGACTTACACTTTCTCCCTCAACTTCCTATTAAAGTGTATCCAGGGAAGAAGGCATTATAGATTTACTGAATTTGCATGTGCATGTAATGTTCACTCCACTCCACATTCAAGGTTGTACGTCCCCTCAGAAAAAAAAGCAAAAGAAGAAAAATCATGATCCCAGCCCATACATTTTTTGGCTTTTTATTTGATATTCAATTTGAACACTTTAATTTTGCTCAGTGCCTCACACGATCAGAATACTGCAGCCTCTTCTTTACATGGTCAGTTTACTATGAAATTGTTTCTTTTTCTACCTCTCTAAACTTTTCTGCAAAATACAGAACTTATCTTGTGACACAGAATTTCTATTTACATACAAATTAAATTTTGATGAAAGCTTTTAAAAGTAAAATAGTCATCTGGTAGGGAGAAGGCAGTGGATGATGGGGTAAACCTCAGAGAAACTGGCCCTCTGGGAGGGAGAAGACTAGAGACTGGGACATCATGCAATTCATCAGTGACTGAGAATGCTGTGATCCGTAGCAGCCACCAGCATGCTAATGTTCTTCCCTTGACTGGATATGTCACTCTTTTTCCTGATGTTAGTGCATGAGGTGCTACCTTAATCTCATATAACAGATGTTTAGAGGACAGCTATAGAATTTAACTTTCTTTGTGGCATTGATAAACAAAGTTGTCACTTGAATCATCAAGGTTGCACGAGAGCTTATTCAAAAAAACAATTCTCACTATTTGGCTAATCACAACCTTTAGCTAGCTGAGATATAAAACACAGTAGTCTTAGAAATGGCAGTGTTTCACTCCACTAAGCTTAAATGCTAAGATTGTCATCGTCTGGGTTCAGTGTCTGCTTTGCTATCATGGCAAATTGGCCTTCGTGTTTTGGTCTCATCTATCTGCTCCTTGGCTCACCAGTCGTTCTTCTGGTTTCTCTCCCACCACGCAAGTGCTAAATACTCACCTGCCTTTTTTTTCTGCTCGACACCTCTGCTCAGTACCCTGGAATTAGCAAAGCTCGGACATCTCACCTGCCTGCCCTCCTGCTAACACTTACCTCCAGATCACTGCAAAAGAGAGAAAAGGTCAGAAAACTTGGTTCACTCACTTCACCTCCCACCTTGACACACCTGGTTTCCCTCCACCCCGGAGTTTCCTGCTCTCTGCTTTCCAGGTAAGCATTATCTCAAGAAAAGACTTACCTTCCTTTCAGTATTCAATGCCTGACAATAACCCTCCTCTCCCTCTGCTGTAGCACCTGAAACGCTTATTTCCTGCGATGCCTTAATGATTAAGATTTGTGAGTTTAGTAAAGCCTTTTTGGCCTTCTAACAAAGATCCAAATGTTTCCTTGTAGAAGAAACACTAAAACCACTGATTTTTCAATTCAGAGACCTGACATGCACCAGCCTTTTCTCCCCGTTTCCCTTCCTTGAGAATGAACAGCCACTCTTCCACTGAGACCTTTTCTTATGAGGCTTTGGGGAATAGTAGATTGATGAAGAGCCAGGTGCATCTCTCAGGTCCTGTGTTCTTAAGGCTTGCTACTTCTACTTTTGCCCTCCACTTGTCCTGTTTCCTCAAATATTTAAGGACAGACTGCACATTATGCTGAGCAATATGTATTTGGTTAATAGCTCTTTAGAAATCACCTTGTTGGTTAAAAAATAAAATAAAATCATCAAACTGCAAATTTAGCTCAACAAATAGGGACAAATTATCTGTGCGCCTAAAGATGCCATTTAAAATTCTTATAGGGAGACACAACACTGGGTCATCCTTTGAGTTGGTTGCTTTCTCTATGCTAGAATTATTCATGGGTCAGTGTTAGGTGGCATAATAAACAAAGAAATGGTCAGGTACAAGGATTGCACTGGAAATTAGTGAAAAAGGAGGCAATGTCCAAAGAACACCTTCAATAGATCTTTAGAAAGTCTGAAGATCAACTGCTTTAAAAAGTCTGGTTTGAAAACTCACATTAATTAAACAGCTGAAACAAAGTAACCTTTTCTGGATTTTCTTTTCTTTACCGTGGAAGTATACTGTAGAGGAATTTTCACCAGATTGCTTATTTCCAGCTCTAGTCAAGTTCAGCCGAGGCTGACAAACTCAAATGTTACACAAGACATTACATGCTGAACACTGTGATTATAACTGCTTGAAGAGCACTTGAAACTGTCCACACTTGACATCTGCCACTCTCCTATTTTGGTGTGATCCCGTTTCCCCCATGAGTACAAAAAGTAATCTTGTAATACATGCAAGTCTACATACACACCCATTTACACCCTTGTTTTCAGTGTAGTCATGCCTTGTGAGTGCTCAAGAAAAACAATGAAACATTTTCAATGTGTTTCTTGTCACCTGATCCAGTTCCACTGCTACTTGAAGCTTTTCCTTAAACCAAGCTGAATCTGCTCTTCTTACCTACTTACACGACTTAAGATCTCTTGAGATGCCAGTTAGATAAAGCTGAAGTCTCTAAATGCATTTCCATGTCAAATGAGTCCCTGCACAGTCTTTCCTCTCAAGACCCTCTTGAATTAAAGAACTTATTCAAATCAAACTATACACAACATTGAGTAACATTCACAGACGCTAGTGCTAGTTTATTGCAATTACTGTCATGTTTCGGCTGTGTGCAGGCAGGAGAAGGACACAAACGCAAAAATCACCACACAGGAATTAAACCCAAAAACCTGCTTTATTGCAGAATGGCAAAATATAACAAAGCTAAACTGGGACATGGATAACTAACACACAGGGAAACATAGCCATGAGGGAGATCGCAAGACTGACAAAAAGAAACACAGGGCTGAAATATACTGAGGGATAACGAGGGAATGAGACACAGAAGGAGAGCACAGCTGGGAGTAATCAGGCTGGACGAGACAAGGGAAGCAAAACTAGAAACACTGACATGAGACACGGACCTTCAAAGTAAAACAGGAAACACACTGACTGAACTCTAGACATGTAAACTTAACAGCAACTGGGGAGACAGAACATAGGAGCCTGAAACATGGTACAGAAAGGCACAGTAGACACAACATGGAACACAGGGAAGCCATATTACAAAACCTAAGAAATAAACCTATGATAACCATAACTGAAACCTAGGGAAATAACAAACACAGTACAACAAAGGACTCAAAACATAAACCATAATATAAAAACACAAGAACTCAAAAAGCTGGGTCAGAAAGACCCAGAACCGTGACAATTACACTTGTTGGGTTAAAGAGCCGGTGTGGGCTGGGTCATGGGCCAGTGGTTAACCCAGGGGTGGGCAATCTCAGTCCACGAGGACCGGTGTCCCTGCAGGTTTTAGATGTGTCCTCGAACCAACACAGCTGATTTAAATGGTTAAATTAGCTCCTCAACATGTCCTGAAGTTCTCCAGAGGCCTGGTAACGAACTAATCATGTGATTCAGGTGTGTTGGCCCAAGGGGAGATGTAAAACCTGCAGGGACACCGGCCCTCGTGGACTGAGATTGCCCACTCCTGGGTTAACCCCACAGCAAGCTACTTCCTGGTTTGATTCTCCAGGTTGGCTTGGGCATATCTGTTTGGGATTTTAATCGGACTCTACGGTCCCTTGGAGTTTCTCATTCTGTGTCTAGTGCTTACCACCCAGAGTCACAAGGTGCACTGGAGCGGTGGCATCAAACTCTCAAGGCGATGTTGAGTAAGTATTGCCACGACACCGGAAAAAGCTGGGATGAAGGGGTCCCTTTTGTATTGTTCGCTATACGTGATGTGAAGCAGGAGTCTTTGGGGTTCAGCCCAGCTACCCTGGTGTTTGGACATGACGTGCGGGGTCCGCTAAAGGTGCTGAAGGAGAGTTTTCTCAGTGGTTGTGTGCCTAAAACTACTGTGATGGAGTTTGTAAAAACATGCAAGGACAGGTGGCAACGGGCTACTTTGTTAGCAAAAGAGGCTCTCTGTGTATCCCAGGCAAACATGAAAAAACGATGTGATCAAAAAGCAGTGGAAAGACAGTTCCAGCCTGGGGACAAAGTTCTTGTGTTGTTGCCCGTGCCCAGTTCTGCCCTCATGGCTCGTTTCTCAGGCCCCTATGTGATAGTGAAAAAAGTGTCTGACACCAACTATATTCTCAACACCCCAGAACGCAGAAGGAAGACTCGCCTATGCCATGTCAACATGTTGAAACCATACCATACCAGAGACACCAGCATGACAGAATCATCAGACACTGCTGGGACGGCTGTCCCCGGTTCAGTCCCTGTTGCCCTGCTAAGTGTTGAAGTTAAGGGTGATGATGATCTGGGTACCCTTTCTGAGGGACAGCAATGTGGGCGGTTGTCAAATTCCGTTTTTTTAGCTAAGGCCGAGGCCAACCTATCTCACCTTCCTCCGTCCCAGTGTAAAGAGGTACTTGACTTGCTGCACTCCTACCTGTCTCTTTTTAGTGACGTACCCTCGCGTACCCACGTTTGTGAGCATGACATTGACGTTGGAGACGCAGTCCCAATCAAGCAGCATGCATATCGTTGCCCCTTCGCCAAACGTGAGGTCATGAAAGAAGAAGTTGAGTACTTAGTAGAAAACGGCTTGGCACAACCTAGTTGTAGCCCCTGGAGCTCCCCATGTCTACTAACACCTAAGTCTGATGGCACACCCCGTTTCTGCACAGATTATCGGAAGGTAAACGCTGTAACGGTCT
The DNA here is from genome assembly GCF_964374335.1 of Astatotilapia calliptera. Lineage (NCBI taxonomy): Eukaryota > Metazoa > Chordata > Actinopteri > Cichliformes > Cichlidae > Astatotilapia > Astatotilapia calliptera. The sequence goes on from NC_137431.1 coordinate 23,391,388, forward strand.
CTGACTCTTTTCCGCTTCCTCGTATGGAAGACTGCATTGACAGCATCGGCCCTGCCAAATTCATCACCAAACTCGATCTCCTTAAAGGCTACTGGCAGGTGCCTCTCACTCCCAGAGCTTCAGAGATTTCCGCATTTGTCACCCCTGACCACTTCATGCAATACACAGTAATGGCCTTTGGCATGAAAAATGCCCCAGCTACTTTTCAACGACTGATGCAGTTGGTGTTGGGAGATGTGCCCCAGTGCAATGTGTATCTAGATGATGTGGTGCTGTACACAGACACATGGGCAGATCATATGTCCCTTCTGAGGACAGTGTTTCAGCGGCTAGCCGAGGCCTCGTTGACCCTCAATCTCGCTAAGTGTGAGTTTGGTAAGGCAACCGTCACTTACCTAGGTAAGCAGGTGGGGTTTGGGCAGGTCCGCCCAGTGGAGGCGAAGGTTGCTGCAATCCTGGACTACCCGAGTCCAGCCACCAGACGGGAACTAAGGCGGTTCCTAGGGATGACCGGATATTACCGGTGTTTCTGTAAGAACTTTTCTGTGGTCGTGACCCCGCTAACCAAACTGTGTAGCCCAAAGGTGCCTTTTGAATGGTCAGTTGAATGCCAGCATGCCTTTGAGTCGGCAAAATCTCTTCTGTGCAGCACCCCTGTATTGGCAGCTCCAAACTTCTCTCGCCCCTTTAAGCTAGAGGTCGATGCCAGTGCCACCGGAGCCGGGGCAGTCCTGCTGCAGGATGATGAGGAAGGTGTGTGCCATCCGGTCTGTTATTTCTCTGCAAAGTTCAAACCCCATCAACTGAACTACTCTACCATAGAGAAGGAAGCCTTAGCTCTGCTTCTAGCTCTGCAGCACTTTGAAGTGTATGTGGGCTCCAGCGCTTCCCCGGTGACCGTGTTCACAGACCACAACCCCCTTGTTTTTCTGAACCGGATGTACAATCACAACCAGCGACTGATGCGCTGGGCACTCCTGGCCCAGGATTACAATCTGATGATCATACACAAGAAAGGTACTGACAATATAGTGGCTGATGCGCTCTCACGCAGCTCGCAATAGGTTGTTGTTGTTGTTGTTGTTGTTGTTTTGGTAGGGCTTCAATGTAAGGGGGGGGGAATGTTACGTTCTGTGAGGCTGTGGGAGTGTGTGGGTGGGGTGTTTGCCCACTCTCCCCGCCTCCACCCCTCTTGCCACTCCTACCCCTCTCTGTCTCTCTCACTCTCCTCTCTCCCCAGGACACAGCTGCTGCTGATTAGCCTCGTTTGCCACCTGACTCCAGTCAGCAATCATCCTCTGAGGCTATTTAAACTGGGGATGAGCTGTGAGCAGGGTGGCTTTTTCCTCGGTGGCTCTACGCGGTTCTGTGCTAGATTTTGGACAGACAGCCGCTTTCTGACCAGTGAGCAGACGGGCTTGTGGGCCCTGAGAGTGTCTCCCCGTGGTGGGGAGTAGGGTAGGAAGTGTGGGAAGGGCCTCCTTTTTTATTGTGTTTGTTTGGTAGTCCTCCTGCCTTTCGTGGCTGCGAGCGTTTTCTTTGTTTCTTTGGCGTTATTGGTAAGACGGCGTTGCCGGCCCTTTAAGTTAATGGTAACCTGTACCGTTTTGTAATAAAGTTTTATTGATGCAGAACAACTCTGTTTGTTTTCCTTTTTCATTCTGATTCCAGACTCATTTGTTACTGGTCCCCTCTCTCACATGCCTAGACCCCTTCGGGGGGAACGTAACAATGTGGGGGCTCGTCCGGGATATGAATGGAAGGAACAACAATTGAGTTTTAGTGAGTTGTTTGCCGGTGGCTTGTTTAGTTGTATGGTATCTGCTGCGCTCTCTCTCCAGTTAGCAAAGGGGAGTGTCTAGCTGAGCGTAAGCTCCTCCTTCAGGCACTCATTTTTTATTTTTCCTTTATTATTTTCGGAGTAATCCCGGGTGGGGATTAGTTCCCTGTCGGGGGTAGGCTTGTCGGTGCTTTGTGCACTTGATGCTTGGCCTTTAAAGTTGCCTCGAGCCTGGTACACTCCAGAAGCTAACTAGGCTAAGATTTTAGTAGGCAGGTCTGGGGAGAGGGTCGGCGGTATTTTTATTTATTGGTTAACCTCTGGCCACACTTTTCCCGCCTGTTTTCTCATTTGTGTATTGGAGGTGGTGCTTCTTTGTTGTTATTGTTAGCCTCAGGTAGTTTTTTGTTTTTAGAGTTGATGGCTACCTTTGATATTGCCGTGTTTAATAAAAACCCCTCGCTTGTCCAACTGGACGCCTGTAGGAAGAGGGATTTGCATGAGGTGGCATCAGGTTATAGCATTTCTGTTTCCACAGCTCTGCGTAAGGCTGAGCTGAAAGCTGCTCTTGTGGCTGGCTTGGTGGAGAAAGGGATAGTGGCCTTGCCAGTATCTGCCAGTCCACTTGAGCATGGTGCAGCGTCTCAGCCTGTTCCGCAGGCGCCAGCTCAAGCTGTAGGTCCATTGGTGTCGACACCTGTTGGTCAGGGGCTGCCTGTGGACAAACCCATGACATTGCCTCGCTTCGAACCCCTCTCCATTGAATCAAGTGAAGGCTCGAAGCAGGATGCTAAGCTCCGTGTACGCCTGGCTCGTCTCCAGTTAGAGAAGGAGGACCGTGAGAGGGAGTTCCAGCTAAAGAAAGAGCTGGAGCTTAGGCGTTTAGACGCAGAGCTTGCTAGAGCCAGAGAGGTCGAATTGAGGAAGGTGGAGGTGGAGGCAGAGACAGCTGTGAGGTTGCGACAGCTGGAACTCCGGCAGGTTTCCCTTCCTCCGACCGCCTCCATTCGTCAGGCGGACACCCCGTTTGACGTAGGGAAAAACAGTCGTCTGGTTCCGATGTTCCGTGACACTGAGGTCGACAGCTACTTCGAGTCGTTTGAACGAATAGCCACGGCCTTGCACTGGCCACGGGATTCATGGGCCATTTTGCTCCAATGTAAGCTGGCGGGTAAGGCTCAAGAAGTTTGTTCCTCGTTGTCAGCTGAGGACAGCTTGGACTATGACAAGCTGAAAAGGGCTATCCTGCTGGCCTATGAGCTGGTCCCAGAAGCCTATAGGCAGCGTTTCCGGGGGTTGAGAAGAGGTCAGGGTCAGTCCTATCTTGATTTCGCCAGGGAAAAAGGTGTTCTTTTCGATCGGTGGTGTGTGGCCTGCAAAGCCACTGACCTGGCTTCGATCCGGGAACTAATGCTCATAGAGGAATTTAAGAACTGCATTGCTGAGCGCATCGCGGTATATATTAATGAACAGAAGGTTTCCTCGCTACAGCGGGCTGCGACGCTGGCTGATGAGTTCGCGCTCGTCCATAAAACCAGTGTCAGTAGGTATGACCGGCGCGATGCTCCAGTGAAGGCTAGCGAGGTGCCAGTTGCACAGCACCCAAAGAGTGAGGTACTTGTGTTTCGTCCCAAGGCAGACCGAAAGTGTTTTTTCTGTTTTAAGTCTGGCCACCTGATCGCAGATTGTGAAGCTTACAGACGGAAACAATCAGTCTCGTCTTCACGTAAACCAAAAGGGGTTGGGCTGATTAAAACCATGCCTCCTGTCAGTAGGCCCCCTTCCCCTGAGACCCCGGATGAGTGTTTTAAGCCCTTCATTTTTAAGGGGATAGTTTCGCTTTCTGGTAAGACCGAGGATAAGCGTGAAGTGACCATTCTGCGTGATACTGGTGGCTCACAGTCCCTCATACTAGCTAGTGTGCTTGAATTTAATGAGAAGTCTGACTGTGACTCTAGCATCATTGTAAGAGGTGTTGGGATGAGTTTTGTGCCTGCTCCCCTCCATCGTATCTGGGTACAGAGTGAGCTGGCGAGTGGTTTCTTCTCAGTGGGTGTGCGGCCTTCTCTCCCGATTAATGGGGTGGATTTTATAATGGGAAATGATATCGCGGGTGGGAAAGTTTACCCTACCCCTGAGGTGACCAACAATCCTGTTATAGAGCCTGTGTTAGATGCCCTCAGCCTGCAGCACCCGGATGTGTTCCCGGTGAGCGTTCTGACTCGTTCACGTGCCCAGCAACAAGGTGGGGGGGTTGATTTGTCAGATTCAGTGATCGGCTCTATTCTAGAGAAGGATGTGATGCCCTGCACCGATGAGGGAGATAATGGAGCCTTGGAGTTAGCTCACAGTGTGGTTGAGCCAGCTCCTGTGTCTGGAGCTCCTTTTCTGCTCACCCGGGAAGCACTTGTGAAGGCTCAGAAAGAAGACCCTTCATTAGTTCAGTGTTTTACCGCAGCAGCTCAGGATAAGGGAGGTGAGGGGAGCAAGAGGCAGACATTTTTCGTTTGGGAAGGTTTATTGATGCGCAAGTGGACCCCAAGGCCTGGAGAAGACTGGAGCGTAGTGCGGCAGTTGGTGGTTCCGACCAGTCTGCGGTGGCATGTGCTGCAGTTAGCACATGATCACGCATGGTCAGGTCATTTGGGTGTCACTAAAACATATGACCGTATACTGCAGCATTTCTTTTGGCCGGCAATGAAAGCAGATGTAGTGCAGTTTTGTAACACCTGTCACACTTGCCAGCTTGTGGGTAAACCGAACCAGGCGGTGCCCCCCGCCCCCCTACGTCCTATCCCTGCTGTCGGTGAACCTTTTGAGCATATCCTGGTAGACTGTGTTGGCCCCTTACCAAAGACGCGGGCAGGGAATCAGTTCTTGTTAACCATAATGTGTGTGTCCACTCGATACCCAGAGGCGATTCCTCTGCGGAAAATCACGACAGCAAGCATTACCAAAGCACTAGTCAAATTCTTTACCACCTTTGGCCTCCCGAAAACCGTGCAGACAGATCAGGGTACCAATTTCATGTCCAGGGATTTTAATCGGACTCTACGGTCCCTTGGAGTTTCTCATTCTGTGTCTAGTGCTTACCACCCAGAGTCACAAGGTGCACTGGAGCGGTGGCATCAAACTCTCAAGGCGATGTTGAGTAAGTATTGCCACGACACCGGAAAAAGCTGGGATGAAGGGGTCCCTTTTGTATTGTTCGCTATACGTGATGTGAAGCAGGAGTCTTTGGGGTTCAGCCCAGCTACCCTGGTGTTTGGACATGACGTGCGGGGTCCGCTAAAGGTGCTGAAGGAGAGTTTTCTCAGTGGTTGTGTGCCTAAAACTACTGTGATGGAGTTTGTAAAAACATGCAAGGACAGGTGGCAACGGGCTACTTTGTTAGCAAAAGAGGCTCTCTGTGTATCCCAGGCAAACATGAAAAAACGATGTGATCAAAAAGCAGTGGAAAGACAGTTCCAGCCTGGGGACAAAGTTCTTGTGTTGTTGCCCGTGCCCAGTTCTGCCCTCATGGCTCGTTTCTCAGGCCCCTATGTGATAGTGAAAAAAGTGTCTGACACCAACTATATTCTCAACACCCCAGAACGCAGAAGGAAGACTCGCCTATGCCATGTCAACATGTTGAAACCATACCATACCAGAGACACCAGCATGACAGAATCATCAGACACTGCTGGGACGGCTGTCCCCGGTTCAGTCCCTGTTGCCCTGCTAAGTGTTGAAGTTAAGGGTGATGATGATCTGGGTACCCTTTCTGAGGGACAGCAATGTGGGCGGTTGTCAAATTCCGTTTTTTTAGCTAAGGCCGAGGCCAACCTATCTCACCTTCCTCCGTCCCAGTGTAAAGAGGTACTTGACTTGCTGCACTCCTACCTGTCTCTTTTTAGTGACGTACCCTCGCGTACCCACGTTTGTGAGCATGACATTGACGTTGGAGACGCAGTCCCAATCAAGCAGCATGCATATCGTTGCCCCTTCGCCAAACGTGAGGTCATGAAAGAAGAAGTTGAGTACTTAGTAGAAAACGGCTTGGCACAACCTAGTTGTAGCCCCTGGAGCTCCCCATGTCTACTAACACCTAAGTCTGATGGCACACCCCGTTTCTGCACAGATTATCGGAAGGTAAACGCTGTAACGGTCTCTGACTCTTTTCCGCTTCCTCGTATGGAAGACTGCATTGACAGCATCGGCCCTGCCAAATTCATCACCAAACTCGATCTCCTTAAAGGCTACTGGCAGGTGCCTCTCACTCCCAGAGCTTCAGAGATTTCCGCATTTGTCACCCCTGACCACTTCATGCAATACACAGTAATGGCCTTTGGCATGAAAAATGCCCCAGCTACTTTTCAACGACTGATGCAGTTGGTGTTGGGAGATGTGCCCCAGTGCAATGTGTATCTAGATGATGTGGTGCTGTACACAGACACATGGGCAGATCATATGTCCCTTCTGAGGACAGTGTTTCAGCGGCTAGCCGAGGCCTCGTTGACCCTCAATCTCGCTAAGTGTGAGTTTGGTAAGGCAACCGTCACTTACCTAGGTAAGCAGGTGGGGTTTGGGCAGGTCCGCCCAGTGGAGGCGAAGGTTGCTGCAATCCTGGACTACCCGAGTCCAGCCACCAGACGGGAACTAAGGCGGTTCCTAGGGATGACCGGATATTACCGGTGTTTCTGTAAGAACTTTTCTGTGGTCGTGACCCCGCTAACCAAACTGTGTAGCCCAAAGGTGCCTTTTGAATGGTCAGTTGAATGCCAGCATGCCTTTGAGTCGGCAAAATCTCTTCTGTGCAGCACCCCTGTATTGGCAGCTCCAAACTTCTCTCGCCCCTTTAAGCTAGAGGTCGATGCCAGTGCCACCGGAGCCGGGGCAGTCCTGCTGCAGGATGATGAGGAAGGTGTGTGCCATCCGGTCTGTTATTTCTCTGCAAAGTTCAAACCCCATCAACTGAACTACTCTACCATAGAGAAGGAAGCCTTAGCTCTGCTTCTAGCTCTGCAGCACTTTGAAGTGTATGTGGGCTCCAGCGCTTCCCCGGTGACCGTGTTCACAGACCACAACCCCCTTGTTTTTCTGAACCGGATGTACAATCACAACCAGCGACTGATGCGCTGGGCACTCCTGGCCCAGGATTACAATCTGATGATCATACACAAGAAAGGTACTGACAATATAGTGGCTGATGCGCTCTCACGCAGCTCGCAATAGGTTGTTGTTGTTGTTGTTGTTGTTGTTTTGGTAGGGCTTCAATGTAAGGGGGGGGGGAATGTTACGTTCTGTGAGGCTGTGGGAGTGTGTGGGTGGGGTGTTTGCCCACTCTCCCCGCCTCCACCCCTCTTGCCACTCCTACCCCTCTCTGTCTCTCTCACTCTCCTCTCTCCCCAGGACACAGCTGCTGCTGATTAGCCTCGTTTGCCACCTGACTCCAGTCAGCAATCATCCTCTGAGGCTATTTAAACTGGGGATGAGCTGTGAGCAGGGTGGCTTTTTCCTCGGTGGCTCTACGCGGTTCTGTGCTAGATTTTGGACAGACAGCCGCTTTCTGACCAGTGAGCAGACGGGCTTGTGGGCCCTGAGAGTGTCTCCCCGTGGTGGGGAGTAGGGTAGGAAGTGTGGGAAGGGCCTCCTTTTTTATTGTGTTTGTTTGGTAGTCCTCCTGCCTTTCGTGGCTGCGAGCGTTTTCTTTGTTTCTTTGGCGTTATTGGTAAGACGGCGTTGCCGGCCCTTTAAGTTAATGGTAACCTGTACCGTTTTGTAATAAAGTTTTATTGATGCAGAACAACTCTGTTTGTTTTCCTTTTTCATTCTGATTCCAGACTCATTTGTTACTGGTCCCCTCTCTCACATGCCTAGACCCCTTCGGGGGGAACGTAACACACATGCATGCTAGGCTAATTATAAATTGGCCATGTATTTGAGGTAAAATGTGTATAAATGTATGTGTGTGGTTAAATGTGACTTGTAATCTAAAGAATAAGTGTTTTTAAGACTAGAGAATTGCTGTATAAATGCAAGTGTGTTTTACTTTGATTTCGATTAGAATTTTTTGTGACTGCATGTTCCAAATTGGTATTCTATTCAAGTCTAGGTAAGACATTCAAAATGCAGAGGGCGAACACAGGGCAGGATTTATGAGAATTTGCCACATTTTGCATCACTCGTTTACTCAAATGCTTGGCAATTATGTGACTAGTAGGAGCGTTATAAAACAGTGCAAGTGTTTTTGCCTAGAGCAACAAATCCTACACATTTCATTGAGATTCTGCACAGATGATGGTATTATTGCTTTTTTGCGTATGACTAATCAGCGTAAACAAAGCAACACAACACAGAATGCACCATGCTGAGAACTTTGTGCAGAAAATAAATATGCAAACATGAGAATTAATAACAGTTTACCAATTTTTAGACTAATCAAACAAAATATCAGCTTCATTTTTTTTAATTTCTGCAAAAGGAATCAACTTTATTTGCTAAGGACCACAATGTTCAGTACAAACATTTATTGGCTTGGATACATTTTTTACTTAATTTGACGTAAATCATTGATTGAGTGAATACAGGAATAGATCCCCTTAATTACCGTAGGGTAAATGTATGAACTCTTACTTTTTGGCCAACTTATCGTGACTGTATGAAACATATGGCATGTAACTTTTTACCAAAAGATTTTAATAAATAGTAGCCTTGAAATTGATAGGTTTCTCATCTAATAAGGTCATACATAAGCTACAGCATGACCTTATCCATGTGTTATTCGTGCCCACACCTTAACAAACCCAGATGTCTACCTTATTCAGTTGTATGGATCTAGAGTAAATAAGAAGGGAGGGGGGTAATCAGATTGTTCAGCTTTTCCTATTAAGTGATAAGAAGGCCATCTACTGACAGGTCTGCATTTTCAGAGACTTCCCATTGACAAATAAAACATGGTAAATCCAATTTCTCTTGACTGAATTGTTCTTCATCAAAGGCAGCCCAGAGGTGAGGGCTATATAGTAGAATGTCTAATGACGTGTGGACCCAATCAGTCCATTTCTGCATCTGCTTTTCTCAACAAACTAAATAGAGTGGGGCTTTCATTTCCCATCTGCACTCAACGTATTGTGTTAACATCTCAAGAAAATAAAGGAATTACAAGTAAACTCACTGTGAAACTGCATGCGCTATATGTATATGCGCCGAAAAGTGCTATATAAATGCAATCCATTATTATTATTATGTACAGGAAATACAAAAACTGAATTACTTACATGGCACAAACTGGGACTCGGTCAGTTAGAGGGGAAATAAATATCCAAGGTAGAGCCACCATTCCTCTTGCACTTCCTTTGGACAAGACATTTTCTGAAGACATCAACAAATACTCTCCATACAGAGTTAAAAAATATTCTGGCCCTGAGTGAAGTTCAGTGGATAGAGGGCGTCGTCTCTTGTTTTGGGATTTTATTAGCATTTTAGCTTGAGTTGGACAGTATACATGTCGTTTCTCCAGTTCTGCTGCACTTTCCAACCATTCATTCGTCCATCCATCCAGTTTCTTCCACTTATCCATCTCCAGATTGTGTGGGGCCTGAATGACCCAGAATCACAACAAAGCATGTCATAGGCATGCCGGCCCACTGTGTACATTTTACACTTTGCCTCTCCAAAGCGTGAAATGTATGGATGCAGAAGTTACATTAAGCTGGAGTACCAGCAGTGGGGGATTTCAAGCCAACATGCAAATAATCATTGTATTCTGACACCAGATTGCTCTATGAAAAACTGTCAACGTTGGGCATGTGTACAGTTTTATCAGTTTACTGAACTGGGTATTACGCAGTGTTCAGCAATACCAAGCATGAACAAAATATGCCGTGCATTTGGAATATGCAATAACAAAAGAAATCATTAACAATTTAGTAGTGAAAGCCAATACCTCGGAAGTACACTGTTTGTTTCTATTCAGAGGATTTATTCATAAAATGATTTTAGCAATCTGTCAAAACAAAGTTTATGAGTGAGTACATAACAGTGAGCATACAAGTATGTTACAAGATTAGTAACACTGAACATCATTCCACATGCCCTAACTTTCCTGTTGCTCTTGAATACCACAATGTTATGCTCCAAACTCCTCATACACATGTCTACACACCAGACATGTGTACAGATATTCTGGCATATGGCCTGGGTTGGAATTGGTCCCCATACATGTGATCAGTGTAGCAGTTGACAATCTGACGGGGATCTTGACCATGCCAGGACATTTTTCCAATTAAATGCTTAAATGCTGGATACTTTGCTTTTCTTAACTGGACTGAAAGTATAGCTTTATTTGTAATCTACAAACAGCAGATTAAAGACGTACAAGAATAAATCATAGGAATTAACCAAATGGGCCTTGTATTTTATTGGGCATTAGCTAGCACCATGCAAAAATACATACAAAGGTTTTCTATAGTTTTTTCTTCTATGCTTTTTTACTGATTTTTATGTTTGTTGTCCTTTAGTGGACATACTGAATTTAAGGTGTGCAGCATTGCCAGTGTTCAAAATTATTAATGATAAATAGGATGCTAAGAATACAGCTGTGGCTTTGCAGGCAGCAGATGTGACTTGACTTTGGGCTGAAGGACTCATCCTTGAATTTAAGGTCACTAGCCCCTGTTGGTCTGTCGGCCTTAATCGCCTTCCACATTAGCATGTTGGCACTGCTGGAGCTCGATCGCCAGCCCACGCTCCTTATGCGTTCTGGCCCTTGTTCAATCACACATGTCAGATTCAAACCAACTTTAAATTAGTTGTCTTACAAGTGGAGGAGAAGCACACCAACCCTGCTTAATCAGTGTTATAAGTGAGAACATTGGTAATTGATCGATTCCTTATTCTCTCATTACAGGCTTTTCTATGGGGGAGAAAGTAGAGCTACATCAGCTAGAGATAGGTATATCCATTACAGCCACACTTTGCACAATTTTCACTTAATTTTCTTCAGAACTTAATTTAGTCTTTCTGGTGTAATTGTCTGTCTTTAAATTGCATCCATATGGGTGGTCTCAATTTAAAAGGTGTGACTTTGTGCAACCAACAGACATTAAGCTAGAAAGTGATATGTGTATAATGGAATTAAGTCTCCCTAGGGTCTTGGGCTATGCATTTTGTGACATGTAACTTATTTTGAGAGTTTCTTGAGAATTCATTTGCAAATGCTGTTTTATACCTCCACACATTACTTGGCATTGATTTTGACAGTCTCAATGTATTTTAGCCCCCATATGGCTGTCTCACCATCTGCTGCATTCCAGCTCTCTAATTCAGCCTACATACATCCACCTGTCAAACGTGCACAGGCTTAGACAGGCTTCCTAATTCATTCACATATGGTTTAATTCCTTCTAAATTATTTTTAAGATAGTGTGGAGAAATTAAGCCATTGCACTAATGCAATGGCTACATTAAATACTACATGTTACATGTATGTTGTTATGTTTTGCTTTAATTTGGGGTCTTAGAAAGAAATTCTCCACACTATGCTCACGTCTGTGCACACGCTGAACGGTATGCAATTGCATGTTTCAGCGTGTAATATAGGGCACACTTTGTGTGTTTTAATGAATGTTTTACATGATTACGTATCCTTGTGTTGTATTAAAATTTTCACTAATAAGCTATAGTTCCTGTCATACCAATAATGATCCAAAAACAATGTCTCAGTTTCTTTTCTATAAGCATGACTGAGTTTGTGTTTGCAAAGTGCCACCAACAAAATACACACAAAACATATTTATGCAATGCACATTCTTATACGTGAAAATTAATCTGAATAATTTGGTTCAAATACTTTTTGAACATTTAACATTCAGCATACTTTAACCACATGGTTGAGATGAACGTCAAGCATTGCATCTCCTCTTTGACCTCTCAGACAAGAGTAGAGTTTAGTCAACTTCAAATAAAATAATGTATAATTATTATTTTAGATTTGCAGAGTTCGAGGAGTTTTAAAACCAGCTGTTTTTTTTTAAATAAGTTCAGAGTATAAATTTAGATCTGTGTGGAATAGATTAGAAATGTGTGCAGACTGCACAGAAGGTATTGTTAAATCCTACTGTCAAAAGATTACCAATTTAAAAAAAACAGACTGCAGATGAAGTGTATACAGAGGGGTAAGCAGCCAGTTATGAATGCAGTACTGACAGATATTTAAAGGTATTAAAAGTTTTATGTGCTTCAGTAAAACTTTGGATTGTACATATGTACAGACAAAAGGCAGAAATTCAGCTCTTATATTATTATTTTTTTATTTAGGAAAAGTAAGATTCAACAAGAACTAATTCTTGCAACCTGGCAATAATGGATAAAATCTGTATGTGTTAATGTGGTTTTCTTACCACTTATTTCTGTCTAGAGCAGGGGTGTCAAACATAAGGCTTGGGGGCCATAATCAGCCTGGCAAAGCCTGTCTGCCCCAGTGGATAGCTTTGGAAAACATGAAGGACGGCATAAATCTCTGGGCCTAACTGCACCAAAGTAGCTAAGTAATAGATGTTAAATGACTGAAAGGTCTGTGTTTTTCACTGTCTACTATACAAATAGTGGTTTAAAAAAAAGTAAATTTTCATAAATACGAGAGACTGGGCAGTGAGCTACCAGAACTTCTTTTGTAATTTTACATATTCATCATGTAGAAAAACAGAGAAGTGCTGTTGAAATTGCACTTTTATTTCTTATATTAAGATAACCCAGGAATTAAATGTGCAGTTAAACATCTTTACCCTGACACAAAGTGGACTTTCACTAATCCTGCCCACTCAAATTTAAAGTGTATGTGGCCCTCAATGTAAAATGAGTTTGACATCCCTGATCTAGTGTACTTGTTTACTCCGTAATCGCAAAGATTTTATCACTGTGTTCATAGCAGAGATTCATTTAAATGTCAATGAGGACATCCTGTGACAGTAAAACATAAATGGCCAATAATAATGTGCAATGGCGTGCACTTTTCCTTGAATGCTTACAACATGCAGGGTGTGCTAAAGTCTAGAGCTCAGTGTGTGTGATTAAAGTTAACTGTCAGGCTCTGATATAATAAGCAATGTCAATATGGGATGCATGGAAGCATCAATGTTCCCTGTAGAGAACCAATTAGATGGAAGCCTTGGGAATGCTCGGAGCCATACGTTGGCTTGCCAGCATGTAACAGGCCAAACTTGGGAGGCGGGGCTTTTACTTTCAACACACACACACAAGAACACACACAGTCACAATGCACAAACACTTGGAGAGAAAATGCCCATGTACGCAATGCACACACAGATATATATAAAAATAATAATTTGCATACACAAATTGCCATTTTTAATCCAGCTGCTTTCAAATAGCAATTTGAAATGAATCACATCTGCGCGATGTTCTTCTCATCTCTATATTTTTGATGTTTGGAAGGTGCTTCTAAGGTCAAGAGCACTCAAGAAACAAAGTATTCAGTCTACAGTTGTGTTAGAAGCTGGAATCTAAATGAAGGCTGGAGAAAAAGGAAATTAATCAAACTAAGCTTGCTTTATTTTCCTCAGTACTCGGTATTTCCTCTTGAAAAGCTCAAAGTTCAATGTTACAGGAATACTTTGTATGCACTATGCCTTACAACAAAACAAACATTAACTGTTCAGTATGGCAAACATTTGTTGGGGGTACTTGTGTTTCATCATACTGTTTGATTAAATATGTGGCCATCAGCACTGGCTTCAATCACACACAGGTCCACAAAGCCACATAAGTTACCACCAATCTGTGCTTCAAACAATCCATTCAAAGGATCGATCACAGGTTTCTCTGTTTTTCTCTTAAGTTCCCCACGATTTAACACCACTTAGCTCAGTTTTGTAGATGTACACACATGTTAAAAGACATTACACAGCATTGTCTTTCATGCAGTTGATTTGTCGTGGGCTGGTAATTAGTCAAGCAGGTGGGAAGTCGTTAAGGAACAGACGCTCTGTTCTCACCAGAGGGAAAAAAGCAGGAGCAAAAGAAGATGCTGATGTATGATAGATAGATAGATAGATAGATAGATAGATAGATAGATAGATAGATAGATAGATAGATAGATAGATAGATAGATAGATAGATAGATAGATAGATAGATGTTTTGGAAACTGCATTTATTGAGAAACTATCAAGACAGTGGTAAGTGCTTTTTTGTAATCTAAAAAGAAACATAGCTGTTCAGGACAAAATGAATGTGAAGAGCATAATCATCTCGTGCAACAGAATTCAGCCCGGGGACCAGTCATATTTTTTTCATGATTACCTAATCTGGGATGGCCTTTCAAGGAAACCCATGCTACACTTGTCCAAGGTTTACTTACTAAATATAACACATCTTACTTCCCCATGGATTTAAATATTCATAGATTTTGAGGGCAACATGGAGACATCAGAACAAGTTGTAAATAACATCTTTTGTATTTTTTATGGAAAACACAGAACAGAATGAGTATTTTCTTTTTGCATTGGAAAACTGCTGTGATGGGGTTATTAAGAGCAGTGGCAATGAACTAAATGATAAAAAACAAAACGGCTACAATAAAGCACACAAAGTTAGAAACACAGATTTTCTACCTCAGGGTAGATTTATAGCCCTCTGTAGAGGGCATGGGGCTGTGTGCTGCCAGGATATGGAGACTGGCTTGCTTAGCCTGACATAAGCAACATAGATGGCTGGTTGAACCTTCACAGGACCAGCAGTGAATCCTTCTTAGAGCTGCACGCCCTATAGAGCCTGCAGCTGATAGCCATGAGCCAGCACTGAATGTGAATCAGTTTACCTCACTGACATTTCCTTCCTGTGCAACATGCTGCAGGCACTAAGGGAGATAACGCTAACTCACATTGATCCTCCATTTCAGCTCTTTTGTTCGCTGATTACTGGTGAGGCTTGTGGCCACAGGCTGTTCCAATGCAGAGGCCCAATGTCAGGTCTGACTTAGAGCAAGGCAACAAAAACATATTATGCACAGGGTTTCTCATATATGCCTGAGCATAGTTAATATCTAATGTTGCTCTAGACATGAAGGAGGCTGAAGGCAATTTGCCACTGAGGTTCCATGAATCACCATTATACACAGAACTTTGCATGAGCATTGTCAGATGCCATTGTCATATGTCTCCCAAAATGGCCAGCAGTGAATAAGATCTTGCACTGGGATACAGCTGAATAGAAAGGTCATACAGAGAAACGCAAAAAGCTCATAGATGTTATAGTCTTTCACTTACACCGAAAAGAAAATACTTCTGTTGGCTGGACTATATTATTATTTATGAAGAGTATATTTAGATTTTGCTGTTAAAAGGAGATTGCACAGGTGTGCTATGAAGAAGGGTGCTGTTCACGTTAATGATGTTGATTTATTTGAGGGAGCAATGTGAGATCCGTCTTTGCTCTCTTTGTATTTAATTGCAGTACTTTCTCAGACTGAACAATAACCATTTCAAATGTTAATGACCTCTGAAATGGTCCAACCACAGCCATTCTTACATTTTGAAGACAGTGAGGAATAAGAGGTTGATGTATTAGGGTGATTTAGTTCAGCTTTGTGTCTCTTTTAGGTCTTCCTACAGTTACCAAAATGGGAACATTTTAAAGCATTTTTAACCATGAAAAACAAGAAATGACCAACATATTAAGAGTCTTAACTGATAAAACTCAAGTCAAAGCATTTTTGACTTGAGTCCAATATCACAAATTTGCCTGTTTGACAGTTTCTAAAGCCTTTAGCTTCATATCGTGTCACAGCAGGCTGTTTTAAACAACCAAATAAACCTTTTTATCTGCCCAGCAACAGTAGCAGAGGCAGAAACCAGCTGATGGGCAAATGGGCAAATGTGCTAATATGTGGCCGTAGAGTTGTTCACTTCAGTTTGATGTTTTTTGAAATCGAAACAGATTTTACACCAAGATAAATAATGGCAGATTAATACCAATATTGCTCAAGCCTGTTGGATGTGTAAGACAAGCTAACTAACTAATATTTTCACAGTAATCAATCAATTAAATGATTGCCTGTATTCATTTCTTTGTGTAGCCTCTACGTGACCAACAAACTTTATGAGCTCATCAAATTTGTTAAAAAAGATATTAGGAACAAAATATGTCAATAAAATTAGGTTTCTCTTAGCATTACTACATTTCAAGTTCCCCTAAACCAAGAACAGAGCAAAATATTTGAGAAGGTGATTATGTCTCTCTCTTTTCTGCCTTGGGAATCAAATAGGACACAAGGAGATTTAGCTAGAGGGGAATTTAATCTTCCAGAGAATGCTCTCAAACTATCGCTTAATTCGCTTTAGGGTCAGACGAGGAGATGGGACCTGTGAATTGAATTTTGCCATTGCTTGTTTTTCTAGGCAGGACAGTTGAATGTCATGTTGCTCAGAGCTGTGTTTTCACTTCATCGTCCCCGAGCTTTCAGAAAAACACTTTGCTGATGAAGCAGGTGATACTCTCTGATACCTCAAAACAAATCCAACATCAGTTTTCCATTACACTGAATAGAATTCATGAATAAATGTTTTTCAATCTGCAAACTATTTTTGTAATACCCGTCTCCAGCCTATGTCCGTGACACACCAAGAGAAAATAATTATAATGGCTCAAAAGAAAGTGAGAAAAATCTTTAATTGAGCAAAAGTGCTCTTACATTAGTGCAATTAAACTTCTGGTATAAAAAATAAAAATACTTTAGTAAAGTACAGGGTACTTTTGGTGACTTTCTCAGCACTGCTAATAGCAGGCATTCTTGCCGTACCAATACCCAGAAAAATATCAGTACATTTTATGATACCACAGGGAAGCATTTGACCTGCGAGAACAGACATAATGGTGAAGAATGAAAGTTCAAATTTGTTCATTTTTAACAATTTTGTTAAAATTGTTCATTTTCAATCAATATTCCCAATTATAAATTAAATTCAGCAAAATAAATATTTAATATTAAGTTTGGAGGTTTTACATATTTTGGAAATGAAAGTTGCGTAAAACATGAAAGGCAGAATTTAATGTAAGTCATTTCATTTCAGATTATTAAGGTAAAATATATTTTAGGACATACTTAATGAACAAGGGGTACAACAAGTGATGCAATACCTACCAAAATAATGTAATTATTGTAAAAGAAGAACATTATGGAAAAGTTAAAAATAAACTTTGGATAAAGTGTTGTATTAATTATGCTAAAATTTAGAAGATGTAAAAAACAGCACTCACTGTGATAGATTGAACTGGTCACTGCCTGCATTTTAAAACTGACCTCACAGCTGGCTGCAGTACAACAAAATAAGAAACACATCTGCCTGCACCATTGCTCTCGCCCACCAATCGCGCTGCTCTGCCTCGATCTGCAGCTCTTTACATCCTCAGCTGTGCTCTTTAGACCTGAAACCATCTGATTCAATTGCTTGGCTCCAGATTTCACTTCACCACACTATGGACACATAGTAGAAACTTCACCTATCGTTCCGTCACTGCTCTGCACAGCAAGCAACCCACCAGGACCCTCACGTGTCCGTTATCCTAGCTGGATCGTAGCTGCTAGCCGCTATGCTAATGATAGCAGATGGCTAAATTGCTAAATCTGGTAATTGTAAATAGTAAACAGTAAGGTTAATATTTATGATAATCGTTTAAAACTTCAGTGTTATTGAAACAATTTTACAAATTTTGCCTAAATTGTTTTGACTTCAGCTGTTAGTGAGGGGAGGAGCTGGGTCTGTGTGCAGTGATGCAGCAAAGCTGTGTGTCAGATGTAGTCGCTAATGCTACAAATGAGCATCTTAAAACCCTCATAAAAGTTTTACGAAGAACCTTAGTACTGAACTGTGATTTTAAAAGTGAAAGGAACTCCACAGACTAATGTACAAATAATTAAATAAAACTTAAAGTGCCTACTAAATGTTTCAGAGGTGTGCTATAATAGCAGAAAGCGAATAACTGAATAATTTCTACAGAAAAGCATCAGCAACTGTTTTGGTAATCACTTAATTGCCAGCTTACATCTGATATTTAAACCTTTTCCTCTGTGATCTTTCACAGCTTTTATCTGTTTTCTGTCTGTCTAGGCACAGCAGATTGAAGAGCAAATGATTAATCAAGAAAGTAAAGAACGGGCCTGTTAATATTCAGAATAACATTTAGCTGTATCTCTGATCAGCTAATCTCTGAGCTCAGTGAACTCTGGCAAATCTCACTGCTAAATTGTGATAAACTGAATAGACTGCGTACAGAGGTCAGACCAAGGTGAAAATCAGGTGCTTTATACATGCAGATAAATGCCAGCTATACATATGTATTAAGGCATAATGGGATCAATGTGGTAGTGGTGACAGTGCAAGTTTGATGACTGCTTGCTGTTTGAGAGATTTCACAGCAGCTGTATCCATAGCAACTGAGTGGTAAAGACTGCCTATCTTTCTGGTCCTTTTATGCAGCCTCACGGTGCTCTACCCTTTTAAATTCACATTGCCATGCCGGGCAGTCAACTTCAGCATAGTCTAAAATCATAGTCTGTCAACATTTAGGTTTAGGAAGTCATTCTCTATCATGCAGCCTTTTTTGTTTGTCTGGTTTCTCTTTTATGTTTACTTTGATGTCCATTCAAATCTTTTTGCCCATCATTTGTTCATTTGATATGCAGCCCACATCATTTAGAACCAAGCTCTGAGCACTTCATTGCGTGCCTCATTGCATACTGCAACACACAGTCCCATTGCTTGATCCCAATGCTTGTCAGCTACAAAACCTCAAGAGACTCTCCTGGGCCTTTGTTATATCCACCTTCTATGTCAGACGCAGCTCTCATCGCAATCTGTCTCTTAAGATGCGTCATGACAGCATCTTCTGTCTGCTCTGGACAATGTTCCCTGTGATGTGAGAGTGAAGGATGTGGAGAGGTGCCAGAATAAAGAAGTAGAGAGGAAGATGATGTGAGACAGCAGATACAGACAGACAGAGATGATGCTTTTGTGTGAGATCTCAGCCCTCTATCCATTAAAAAACGTGAAGTGGAAAAGTGGTGAACATCACAAAGGCTGTATGTGAGACCCGTACATGTCCATGCAGAAAGAAGTTTTTTGGGGAAAAAAGACATTTTTCATTCTCTTTGGGAGAGAAACCTTATGTTCTTTTTATTCCACCGAGGTTTCATTTGATGAAATTGGTGAGTTATTGGACTTACCATCACGTTATCAATCTTACTTTGCTGGTTAAAGCTTTTGGGCCCTACTCTCTCACAAGTGACAAGAATACATAAACACAACTTTGCCATAAAGACGGAAAGACTATAGCTTTCCAACGATAGTTACATAAATTGATTTATATTTTTTGTTACTACAACTTTGTAACTACTATAACTAAATTGCAGACAGAAACAGTAAATGTGAAGAAAGAAAATCCTGGATTGCTGTCTTATTTTACTATTTACTGGATCACACTACAATACCAAATAAAAGCAAAACATAAGTGTACAGATTTGTAGACCCAGCCACAGTGATCAGTTTGGTGATTAAAACTTTGAATAAATACACAATAATTACAATAAGTGGTTCTTATTTCACTTATACTGAGGCAGCAGCACAAATAATGGCCCGTAATTAAAGGGATAAGCCTGGGTCACAAAACTCTGAGATAGCCTGATCTGACACACTGTGCTGACTGACTACTGATTGACAATTAGTGTAATGCCAAATCCACATGTACATGGATATTTTTAAATGTGGATTTTCTCCTTTTTTTTAAAAAATTATTTTCCATGTGAACATACAGAGGTAAAATTAATACTGACTTCAACTGAATTCAGCTAGCCAGGCAAAAGGCTACAATAACAAGATTCAATATGATATCAAAAAAAGAGATTAAGGCAGTCACCTCTCACATTGCTAAATGGGTGAAACTTTATAATAATCATAATCTAATAATCATAATCATCATTAATAAATAGCAAACTGTAAGTTAATGAACCTTTAGTTTTACTTTTGTCTGTTCTTAACAAACATTAAAATTATTAAACAATAAATATTAAAAAAAATATTACCATAAATGGTAAATATTGGCTTGAAATTAAGTCACGATGATCATCCATATAGTGTTCTTTGAAAACATGTTTCACTTTTTAGGGTGCTATATTTTTATTTTATTAGTTGTTAGTATTAATATTTATTTTCTTGAGTATTGAAATAGTAAAAATTGTTTGGGTTAAAATAGAATGGAGAGACCCTACTAGATGGCACTGCCCCTGGGATCACTGAGACACAAAAAACCCTCCACCACGGTAAGGATGCAATTGACTGAGGGGAGTAACTTTTCATTTAATAAAATTTATAAATGAAAAATTATACTAATTATCAGTAAAAAGTGTATACTGTTTTAGATCACTGATTAAAAACAAACAAACAAAAAAAAAAGATATATTCCAAATAAGTTGAGAAGTGTTTTTCTTCTTGCATATTATGTATGTCCATTCAGGGGCATTTCTCCTCACAGGTACAGAGAGCAGTACAGAGTAAACCTCTCTACAGAAAGCACTGTTACAAACATTGTGGATGATAAATTCAGGATTACAGGATACATAAGATGAAATAGGAGCTATAGGGCAGATTTATAAACGCAGGATTATTGGGGGGAAAGGAGAAGGGTGACAGAAAGAGAAGAGATGTAAGACTTGGGGGGAGTGAAAAGAAGTGGATTCTTGACAGAAAAGTAAGTAAAATAGTAAGAAAGAGAAAGTAAACAAATGGTAAGAGAAAAAAAGGGTCTAAAGATAAGTGATTAAGTTTAAACAAAAAAGAAAGGAAGGCAAAGATATTAGGAGACTGACATAACAAGATGTCGTGGTTACTGAAAGAAAGATCATGAGATTCATTTACACGTAAGCACACAATTGTGCATTGGTGCAAGCACTGATCGATTTGACACTGGACACTGGCTGACATGTCATCAGGGCTGTAAAGCTAAAATGACTTTCATCACTTGCTTGAGGACACTAAGCAAAGGTAACCGATTAACCTTGGACTTTTCTATGCACATAGAATTTGTGACCATTATTCTGCCCTTAAATACGTGTCTTTGTCATCTACATTGTCATGCGTATAAATACTCATAAAAGAAAGAGGTGCTCTTACAAAATCTGAAAATTCCAATGAGACAAGTTTAAGGTGAGAAATTGGGTTTAGGCAGTAATGTTATACATATTTTTCAGTCTGAAAATTTTCCTTCAGGGTTCTTCCATGGTTACAACAAGCTCAACATGTCAACAGCTGAAAACCAGGTCAGAACAAAGTTCAGTCGATATCATAAAGGGAAAGTATGGTTAGCATGTTCCCTACAGTCCCAATGGAAGATAAGCCCCAGTGTTAGAGCTCACAAAATACATGCAGTCGATAAAAGTTAAATGTCAGTTTTAAAAGCCTGTGTCTAACCTTAGACTATGTGTCTTTCTGTGTCTATATCTGCTCATCTACCAGCGTATTCCTTTGTGTATGTGGGTGTGTGTGTGTCTTTTTTCCCTAGGATGTGTGAATGGACTTGTCATGTTCTAGGTAGCCTCAAGTGAGCAAGCCAAGACACGGGTCTTAGTTTTTCCTTTTTTATTTTTTATTTTTCTCTGTGATTCGCCCCAGTGGCTAGTGAAAAGGGTGACATGAGCTGTCACGATCCTTTCCATCACTGCACACACACCTCCAGAATATCTCAAACACAATCTAAGGAATATAAAGTCACAGACAGGGTCATCCTCACAACACAAGGATGTGTGTCTCAACATACAGACGTAACGTTCACACATTGGCAGGAGCTATGTGTTACGGTGTGTGAAGACATCAGCAGACAAATGCAGATACCGTACAGCCACATACAAGCCATTTGGGGCCACAGGTGACTGAGGGAGATAAAATTAGAACACAAGTAAAACGTAGACAGTGAGGCTGCTGACTGACAGTTGGTCGTCATTCTCAAGGCATTGAAAACTGTCATTTTGTCAAACCACTGGTGTCTCAGATGATGTGTTATTTGGCACTTTGATTCACAGCAGTGGTGACACCAATTACGACCACTTCACTGCATATGGGTGGTTGGTCAGCACCTCTAGTGTCCCATTTGAATACACTGGGTAATCTTAAGCGTAATTTAACTAACACCCACCCCACTGTTGGGACCCAAGTCAGTTTGCTGAACTCTGATCTCAGCCTTCCTCACCAAGCATCAATCTATTAGCGAGGGCACCCATTAAATCCTTTAACTTTTTTATAGTATCTACCATGTCTTGATAGTTGTTGATTTTTCTTCTTTATTAGACAAGCCACATCCTAGTGAACCCAGGAATCAGATCTGAATGGAACATCACCAGTTTTGTAAGCAACCCTTGAATGTAAAGCCCACTTTCATTTAATTCTACTGGTCTGACTAAACATAAGTCCATCTTGTTTCGACATTAATGAGTTCAGCAAGGCTCTCAGAAAGCCTGATGGCCTTACCTGATGTTTCTTAGCATTGCATTACCATTCAGAATGATGTATTTATAAATGCACGCATTGAGGGTAAACCTTTTTCACTTAAATTACTATGCCAAGTTGAACATTTACTATATTTGTTTATTGCAAGCAGTAAATGTACTGCTTGTTAGAAATAGTACAGATGTGTACTCTCTGTGGAGTCATTTTACTACATAGTTCAGAAAACGTGACATCCATTGACACAGCTTGATTGTGTTTTCAAATGTATAAAGGCCTCCTAAAGAACAGGCAGAAACAGTGTCTCAGAGAAAGAGGCTGGCTTATGCTGTTGTTGTGTATAATTAACTAGTTTGTGATTATTTTTCATTATTTATTTTGTGTGTGTGTGTGTGTGTGTGTGTGTGTGTGTGTGTGTGTGTGTGTGTGTGTGTGTGTGTGTGTGTGTGTGTGTGTTAGAGGCAGGTGTTTAAATTTAAAGTGAGAACAAATTAATCAAGAGTAAAAAAATAAATGGTCGTCCAGGAACTTCATTTGTGGTGTTTTCTTCCAAAGCCTTCACACTTCTCTTACATGCACAAATTATTTGCTCATCTGCTATTTTGACTTGCATGTTATCTTTTTTTCCTCCCATCCTCCTTCAGTGGCCGCAGCAGATGGCCGCCCCTCCCTGAGCCTGGTTCTGCTGGAGCTTTCTTCCTGTTAAAAGGGAGGTCTTCATTCCCAGTGTCGCCAAGTGCTTGCTCAAAGGGGGTTGTTTTATTGTGATTTGGTGTTACATGAGTAAAATTTAATGGAAATTAAGCATATCTATAATCTCCTAGCTTTTAAAGAGCAACAGACATGTGTAGAGATTAGTTATGACCAGTGATGGGAATAACAGCATTACAAGTAACGGCATTACTTTTTTCAGTAACGAGTAATCTAATTACTTTTTCTATCGTTACAATGCCGTTACTGTTACTAACAAGAAAACGTGGCATTTTTTGAAGAAGTAACTAGTAACTATAATTAATTACTTTTTCAAAGTAACTTGCCCAACACTGAGTAATCTCTACAGATTAGTTATGAATACCGCTAAGAGGTATTAAATCATTAACAGTTGCATCCATTTTCTGTGCTTTATGTGTACACTGTATGTATTTTACAGAGTTGGCATTAAAATATTTCAGTTATTTTTAAAGGAAATTGTCCTTTTAGTGCATGGAACTTGATTTGACCCCCTTTATACACCCAATATCACAGCAAAACATGTAATAGACACGTTGGTCCACCATGGCCATTTCACACTCTGCCTCTCCAAAACATGAAATGGACACGCATGCAGAAGTTGCATTTACCAGTTGGGGGAGATAATATATTTAAAACCACGATTGTCCTCACACAGTGTGCAAAAAACATATCTAGTACATTCCAGTGTCCTTGATTACTGGAAAGGATTACGTTAGGTGGCTATTTACGTGTAAATGTGTTAATAATGTCTGTTTAAACACTTTCCCGTGATTATTTTTATGTTGTCTTGAAATAAAATATCGCCCTCTGCTCTTACTGTAGATTACTGCAAATTTTGCATGCGTGTCTATATCCCACTTTGACTGTGTGTCTATTACATGTTTTGCCACGACACTAGGTTGTTTTATATATGATGATGAGGATTTTAAACCATCAGATCGATTCCATCTAGCATCTCTGATTAGTGAGTTTACAGGATAAAAAGTCTTATAAACTTGCTTTAATGAGATATTTGTTTCAAGTAAGAAATATTTGCATACACCTAACATTTGATGCAGCAAAGTGAATAGAAATTAAATAGCTTAAACAATACAAAATGATAACCGAAAACATTGAACTCAAATCCCCTTTCATGCACCGACACGTTTCCTCAGTGTCCTCTACTTTTCCTGCTTTTTACCTTTTTCAAACTTTTTTTTGTACCCTGAAATACATCCGAGGCACTCAGCTGTCATGCAGCTTGTTCTTTTGTGACTTTCAGGGTTTACTGCAAAGTTGCCAAGTCAGAAGGTACACACACTGTCAAACTTTACAACTTTAAATAGCACTTGTCCTTCTCAGCCTCCAAGTTTATTTACTTTAATGGAACAAAATTAAGAAATGCAGATAACATCCAACCTTTTGCAAAAAAAAAGAAGAAGCTGTGAACATTTTGTGTAAAGTATCTATATGTTATGATTACTCAAACAAAACAGTATACTAGAAACATAGAGCTTATGAAGATGTGGGTGTGTTGTGCTCAGAATCTTTTGTTTCATGCAGGTTGACAGACCCTTAGGGAGACTGAGCTCAAAAGTACTCCACACAACCACAAAGGTACCAAAAATAGACACAGAACTGTTCCACCACTTTGGACAAAAGTTAAAAGTAATGGGCCCACCCCAAGATTGTGTTACAATTAAAACAGTCAAGTATCAGTCCAGTTTTGCCAGTTTTCTTTCATTTTTTCTTCTTCCAGGACCTCCCAGCAAATTACTTCACCCATGACAGAATGCAAGTGAAATCTTTGCCAGTTTTTACCAATTAAAAAATGATATCATTTTTGCATGCATTTCAATTAACTTTCTGGGCATAGTGATACAAAGTGCAGGACTCCAACACAGAACATCTGTCCTGCTTTCCCCCACTGATGTCAGTATTGAATGCACTTGTAAGGGACCTCAGTGCCACAAAGACTCAGTAATGCCCTACTGAGGACAGTCCCTCTGCGGTCACATGGAAAAAGCAAGAACCCATTGTCAGTGCAAAGGAACTTTATAGCCCCAGATAAAGACGGAACATTGGCAGAATTCCAGCAACAAAAAAGCAGGAGATAGGGAAGCTGTAGAGGGAGTGTTTCATTTAGAAAGTAAGAAAGAAGGAAGGAAAGAAAGAAAGAGGGGGGAAAGGAAGCAAAATCTTACATGTCTTCTATCTTGAAGTAGGTCGCATACACAGTGCAACATTTGTCATAAGTGACAGCCCTATTAATCGTGGGAGGGGCAATATAAATGCCCAGTAGCTTTACTCTCCAGGTAGGTTGTCCCACTGGATGTCAGGGCTCCAACCTCTACCTGTGTTCTCTCCACCTTACTTCTCTTCTTGTCCTTGTTTGTTAAGCCAGTTGACACTAACTCGCCTAACCAGTGATAAAACAGTGTTGTGCCTACACATAACAGACAGCTTAGCAAAGAACCAGTTTTATTTTTAGGCACTTTGTCACTAGCAGCTATCACAAAAACACATAATTCGTTCCATGTCTTTAGATGACTGTGCAAAAAATGCCAAAGGGATATGGAACGTAAAGTTTAACAGGCAGGAAATAGTATTTTTGCATCAACAAGGTGATACCAACACACATGGATAGGCCTTTCCAGAGCCTTAACCTCAACTTTGTTGAAGCAGTGGGGGATCATTTTGACACCGAATGCATCAAAGAGAAGCCAACATCCAAGCAAGAGCTTTGGAATGTCTATTAAGAAGCCTGGAGACCTATTCCTGAAGATTACGTAAAGAAATTGCAAAAAGACTTGACTTACAGAGTTTACTTTCAATCTTGGTAGAATTGTAAATACCCTGTCTTTCCCTTAGATACTGTATTTCCACTGCACCTATTTCCCATTCTCCTAAATATAAAGAAATGAGGAGTGACTCAAGACTGTTATACACAGTACTGTATATGCAATTTATCTGTCAGCATTTTGCAATGTTAAAAGCTTGTATTTAAAAGTAATTCTGTCAAGGTAGCTTTTTGTTACTTTGACAGTTTACAAGATCGGCTTGAACGTGTGGAGGTTTTTCTGAAGTTTGCTCTTTGACTCAAGTCTGTCTCTGTTTAGTGGAGAAACTGATGCATCACATGTTAGCTTGGAGCAAGGACCAAAGGGCAAAGTAAATAGCATCCAGTAGAAGGACAGACGAAGAACTGTTGTGCCAGCTATAAATCACAAGTTATTGTGCTGAAAGTATATGTTGAGTGATACCCACAGAAGGTTATCCAATGGCCCTGTTCAAAACTGGAGGGGGATGTAACCCGCTTAGTTTCACAGTTTCTGCAACAGCATTTTACACTGTTACTATAAAGATCCAAACCACAACAATGCAATTTATTCTGTGATATAACACTTTTCACAACTCTCCCACTGCACACGTGCGTATGTAGGTGAACGTGCGAAGGGTTTGACCAATCAGTGCTGTTGATAGTGTTACATATTTCAGTCATATTCCTCTGTCATATATCTGGGTGTCTTTGAGACCCAAGATAAGGAGGGATTTATGAAGGGAGCCCTCTGCTAAGTCAAGGTGAACACTGAAGATATGAGCTTTCTCCATGTGAATATATGAGAGTGTGTGTTTGATTCAGTGTTTGCAGGAGGAGCTCAAATTTATGACAGAATCTGAATATGTGTGCACCATATGCATACATGTCTAGATGATGATGATGTCTGTGTTTGATTTGTTATTGTGTAGTTTATGGTGACATAGTATTCTAAACCATCTTTACTCTGTAAAATCCCATTGAAGGATTTGATACCTTAAGGTACCTGAAATCCATCTTTTCAGAATATCTCCATAATTATATTCTTACTTTTTTTTCCTTACCAACTTAATCCTTTTCACGGTCACCTCACGTAAAGCTTTTCCCTAAAAGCATTTGGCAGAAGGCAGAAAGATTCAAGTGTTTCCATGCTAATGGACCAAATTTTTGCATAACTTATCAGACGGAAGAGCACTCGTAATTTGCTCATTTAATTTATGGACATCGTTCCTATTGCTTATATTCTACTCATCCTTGAGGTTAAGGATGAGTAGAATATAAGTAACAGAGCTTTAGGTGCATGTGGTTTAAAACACATGCACGAAATAACCGAACATGATTGTTGTTTCCAAGCATGAAAAAGGAATCAGATTTTTAGTTATGTAATGGAGCAATGTCTATACCAGAGGAGAATCATTTCAATTAATAATACTCTCTATCTGATGAATGATTATATTAATGAGGTATGGCCTTTTTTATTTTTAATTTCTTAGTAGTATGTAAAGGATCATTAAAGAGTTTGAGACTCACTAACTTTGTCATTTTATATAAATTAGTTTATAATTTGTTTGCCTTCAGACAACCTCAACTTCACCAGCTCACTGTAACATAAACATAAATAGATTCTTATAACTGACCCTGGATCAAAAAGCTCCAGAGAAAGATATAATACTCCAGGTCATCGCAGGTTCTACTCACACTGGTAGTAAGCTTTGATCATTTTGTTAGGGCTACTGGTTATCTGTGAATCTGTGAATGACATAATACCAAACGTGTTTTTCGTTTGTCCATTAGATGCGTGTCTTTCATGTTGAAAAAAATCCATAAAAATAGGATGAATTAAGTATTTATCATCTTATTTGTTTTCTTATTTTAAATACAGATCAAATGGGCTTTTAGAATCTTTTAGGTAGTCATTTTGTATTCAAAGCAATCAATGTTTCCCCAGTCTGGTAGCTCTTTTCATCAGCAAACCTTAATAAATCTGCTGCACACCACCTGGATATGAAACAAAGTTTGTCAAAAATTGTTGTACTTAATTGATGAATTATCCGTCCATCCATTTTCTTCAGCTTATCCAGGGCCAAGGAGCAGGGCCAGCACCCTAAGCAGAGAAGCCCAGACCTCCCTCTCTCTAGCAACCTCCTCCAGATTATCCATGGAAACACCAAGGTGTTTGAAGGCTAGCTGAGAGATATAATCTCTCCAGCGTGTCCTGGGTCTCCCTCAGGGCCTCCACCCAGTGGGATATGCCTGGAACACCTCACCCAGGAGGTGCTCAGGAAGCATCCTTGTCAGATTCCTGAGCCACCTCAACTGGCTCTTTTTGATGTGGAGGAGTAGCGGCTCTTCTCTGAGCTCCTCTCGGATGGGCAAAGTCTTCACTCTATATCTAAGGGAGAGGCTAGCCACCCTTCAGAGAACGCTCATTTCCACTGCTTGTATCTGCGATATTGCTCTCGGTCATTACCCAAAGATAGTGCCCATAGTTGAGGCTAGGGCCGTAGATTGACTGGTAAATCTCTCTTCACCACGACAGACACTGGTCGCATCACTGCAGCCGTGACAACAATCCCTATGTCGATCTCTTGCTCCCTTCTTCAAGACCCCCAGATACCTCAGTAAATCGCCTCCTTATCGTGGTAGAGTGGGTTGTCTGTCCCAGTGATCCCAGGGGTTATGTTGTTGGGAGTCTCCTGGCAAATTGGTCAGGGTGAGGGACCAGACAAAAAGTGATTCAAAAGATGCAGAAGAATCGAAAAATCTAGGGAGCAGTTCCCCATGCCAATGATAGGGTTACCAGGGCTGGAGCCAGGCCTGTGGAGGGTGTCTGAGGGTGGTCGGGCCTCAGCCCGTGGGGCCTAGCTGCGCACAGCACGAAAAAGGCACACAGGCTCATCTTCCCGTAGAGATTTGGGGTTTTGTAGAGTTATGGTACACTTACAGGGTCATGTAGATGTTTCAAGTATTTTAATGATCGTATGTATTTACAATGTTTCAGTTTTGCCAGTTTTAGCAAAAGTCATATATTATGTGTTAGCAGTGAGGTAACTTTTGAAGGATAGCAGTGGAGACAATGGTGCAGGGGAAAGCAGTGTCTATGATGTATGTCACTCCTTACTGGGCGGCCCTCTAGCACAGCTACCCACTCACTGGCATCCTGCTGTCTGAAGAGGATCAGCCTGCACAGCACACAATGACTCCTGTCCCCTTTCATTTTGTTATTTCATTGAAAATTCTTTTTTTAAGTTTTGCTCAGAACTCTCAGAGCCCTTGTTTTTTTGTCACATAACTTTCTTGTCTTGTCTTTTTGTTGTTGCTGTTGTTGCTTTTTACTGCCTCCTTTCTCTCAGACAGAAATTTACCTTTTACTTACATTCTTCAACACTCAGTCCCAGTCACAAGACCCTCTCTGCATAGATATAAGATTATAGGATGTTTTGTGACATGCTTAGTCTGACAGTAACTATTTAAAGCTAACCCTCCCCAAATAAGTATTTTTAGTAATAGTTTTTAACCACAGCAGTGGTTTGATTATTGTGCAGTGGGTGCACTGGGATGTTCCGACACCATGAGGGTAGAGGGTGTCGATGACCATCTACACATGAGTAAAGTTGGGTGTGTTCACCACTGTGTTCCCCTATTCTCCACATTCCTGTCTCTCTTAATTTCACAGTGTAACTATGGCAAAATAATAAAAATAAAATACAGATACAAATAAAGCTGTCTGGCTAAACTATATTAAGAGTGAGTCACTACTACAAAAATATCTTAATTATATAATCAAAATTATTTCCAAGATCAACACAGTAGCTTCTGGGCATTGGTGCTCCTATGATTTGCAATTACGAATGAACACGAATGACTGTTACCTTATTGTTGGGGTCAAATTTTACCCATTTTGACACTTGAAAATTATAAAAATGTTATTATTTCACCATGAAATTAAATAACCTTTCCTAAACTAATCCAAAACAGGATTAGTTTGAACAGGTTCTGTTGATCATGTATTAAATTGATTGATAAACAGATCTGGCCTGTATTTTTTTAGATTAGTTTTCAGTGTGACAGATGTGAAACTTTACCTGCCACGTTTATGTTTATTTTCATGGATCATTATGGTTATGTTTCCATGTCTTAGGTAAAACAGGACATGTTATTGTGCAATAGTCGATGGTTTTCTCTAGAAACATTAATTAAAGATTAATCATCTATTTGTTAACGTTGGCTACAGTTTCATATGTACTAAATAGATCTGTAGTTGAAAACTCAGATTCTTATTATGGTCTGGGTCACCACTTACCTAGACCATACTGCAAATGCATTGAATTGACTGATAATAACAGAAATCTGAATCTCTGAATCTTAAGCTATGACATATGAATAGTTAATCAATCTGTAAATATAGCTAAACTTTGCATGTTTTAGCTGTTTAGTTGCACTTTACTCAAAATGTGAGGCAGCATATATCCCCAAAACTAAATCGCTATACCACTTTTATTAGAAGATTCTGTAGGGGTTTTTTCCCCAGTGTCCGTTTGTGAAAAATATTCAAACCATTTTTATTCGAGTGGCAAAATGCAATTTTCATCAGGAAATGGGGATAAGAAAAGAACACTGCCACCGTGGGAGTATAGTATAAATGGGTCTCCCACACATACTGAGCTTCTTCAACAATTTGGTCAATGCTTTCTGTGCTAAAAGGTACCCCTGTGCATTCCTGCATTCTTTAAACTATCTGGCTGTGGGGACACTACTTGTGTTAATAATGGTCATGCCTCCAGCCAATGATTATAGTTTTTAGGTCCTTTTTAAGCAATTGTAGCCTTGCTCTCTCCAATAGCTATCATCCTCACTTTTCCTTATTGCTTCTGTTTAATTATGAGCAGCCATACAGCCATGTAGCATAATTAAACAGAAAGATGCCTGCAAACAAGTGCAAAGTGCACATTGCATATGCCAACCACCAACAAAAACCTTCCCCACCACCACAAGAGCATATGGCGGCGTAATAACTGAATCTACACCATTTAATTCTCATGAGTGATGGAAATATGTTTTGCAAAAGTATCACATTTGCAGGAATTCAATTCATCTTTATGTATAGTCCCTCATGAAACTCAAAAGTAATTGAACATTCTCCAAAGAGATGACGACGTATGTGAAGAAAGCCATCATTAGGTTGAAAAATTAAATAAACGCGTTTGAAAAATAGCAGAAAAAAATAACTTCGGGAGAAGCAATTTCAGTTGAAGTACTGGTAGGCAAATTCAAGATCTCGGTCTTTTCTTTTTATATCTTTTTGAGTTAATGTGTGACTTCGGTTGTTTAAATTTGTGTTATCAGCCTGCTACTGTTAAGCATGGAAATTCCCTGAAAGCCTTAAAGTGATTATGGAAATCTTATTTTTACCACAGTCTATTGATTTGTCTGCTGACTCTCAATGGACTTTTCAATATATTTAAAACAATGACCAATCTAGAGCTGTGATGCAGCAGGTGGAAGTTTGACATTAGAATAAACTGTTAGATGTTCCTTTGAATGTTTTCTTGGATATTCTTCAGGCTTACAACATTAAACATTTACTCCTTCATTTACTTTATTCATTTATTTATAGCATGACGCTCTCTGTTCTCATGAAGTGCTACACAATCCCGTCACGTGGCGACTCTGATTAGATACAACTCCGTGCTGTGTTTATGTGTGTAAACATTGTGATTGTGAACATTTCATCTGACTTACTACTTAACCTCCTTCAAGATAAGCCAGTACGTTTGTCTAAATTGACCCACCAGCTTTCCCAGTCCTTGTTTGTAATTATGTGGACAGTGACAAGAGGAAAAAGAGGCACTGAAAACTGTAACAACAAATCAAGCCAAGGTGATTATTAGCAAGCAACACAAAAGTTTTCTTTTTTTTCTCTGTTTAGGTTCTCTCTCTCTTGCACACATTTTCTGTTTATCTCTCTCTCCCGATCTCTTTCTGTGCTTCTATCAAGTTAGATACTGTTTGAATGATCACGTTCCCTGGCATGAGAGTGCTATGTAATTAACCTATGAGATTCTTGCTTTTGCAACGTGCTTCCTGCCTGCCTCAGTGGCCTAGTCTGGTGGATTATTACTGCCATCTTCTGGGGGGGAAAGTATTTAATATGAATATCCCTGCAGCAAACAGAAAAATGTGACAGAGGAAGGAGCTGACAAGTTTTTTTCTGAGATCATGGATAGCCGAGTCAAAAGAGACCAACAGGTAACTATGCAAAATGCAGTTTCTGTCCCTCTCTGTCCTATATCGCTACAGAAGCAACTACAGCCTGAGAAAATTTGATGGGGCCACCATGAAAAAAAGAAAGAAATTCACCAGTTCTTGAATGTAACCACGAGCCCCTAAAATCAAACATTTATACACACATCTATTACAAATAAAATAAAAGGCATCAGCTGGTTTCAGTTATTTACTTATTCAGCAAAAAGACAAAACCAATAATGAACCAATCCCGCTAACACATACTGTAAGCCACTGCTCTTCTATAGACTTTAGCAGCTGGATAAAAATAGCACATCAGTTAGCTTTACTCAGTTGTAGCTATAGATTCATAATAATCACTCTTCTTTCTCGTGGTTCTTGAAGCTGCTTAAAATACATCTCCTCACCTTGCTCATCAAGATGAGATATTCTATTTCAGCTGCAAACTGAACATCATGGGCAGGTAGACCCAAATAAAACAAAGCCTTTTGCAGGTTTATGTCACTCCACCTGCATCTCTTTAAGCATTTACTGCATGAGCCCAACAACACATTTTTCCATAGATTTTTTGTTTTTCACTGATACATGATGGGACGGCTTTCTTAATATCACATCTCTCTTTTAAAACAGAGTATTATCCCAACAGGGTTTCAGTGTATAATATTCACAGACACACATTGTCTTGCAACCATCATATCTGTGAAATGGTTTATGTTGCAACTTGGGGATACAATAGTACTTTTTTTCCCTTTGCCCTGTTACACAGGTGTATTAGTATCAATTTCTCTCTAATTATGTGTGCAGTAGGAGCCTACTAATGCTAATTATACACTGAAGCTACATTAAAGGAGTTTTATCTTGGAAGCGTGATGTAAAAATACTGTAATTATAGATAATGTGGGCGTAATTAGGTACCTCTTAATGAACAGACTTCAAGTGAGATGTTGTTTAGATGAGAGCAGGCATTAGATAGGAACTTACTTGAAATGTATTGTCCTCACTTACACAAATCAATTTCACCTATGCAAGTTTGGAACAACAATATTGGACGTGAAAATAAGGGTTATCTGGGCTGTCTGCTCATCAATGCAACCTCACAGAGCAGGCTAATCGACCCAGTGGCTTCTCTGTCTGTGTCTGCCACATTTAACACCTGGGATCTGCTTTCTCATAAACACAATATGTTTCTCAATTTCTTTTTGAAATAGAATTTCTAAGTACTGCTAAGTGCCGAACACGAAATTTGTGAGGGTTGTGTGATTGCTCTTCCTGCATGGCTGTTTTCAGCCGGTGCAAGTCTTGGAAAGTTTTATATAAAAGGAGAGATTTCTTAGAGAGAGTTTGATTAACTCTCTCTAAGAAATCTCTCCTTTTTTTAGTCCCCAGCTGGGATCAGATAATGAGAGACTGACTTCCAGGTTTTTTTTGCTCTCTCTTCATTCATTTTTTTCCTACTCGGCCCCATCTTGTGCTGCCTACCTTTGCCTTCTTCCCGATCAAAGCAAAGGGATGTGATTCAGACATCTTTCTTGCTGTGCCTGATATTCTCTCCCTCCTCCGCAATGATCTATCAATCACAGAACCTTGTCTTGATGCATACGTCGCTGGACGTGGCCTGTGAGACGTCCATCCTCTTGGCCTATCACATTCTGTTGTTGTGTCCACTCATGCACAGTTCAAAGGCTCCAGTCTGAGCCTTTGAGCTTTCCCTTCCTCGCCAGTGAGCTAGTTTTACTTTGTCATCTGTGACTTCAACTTTTCTGTCCTTCACATCTTTTATTTGCTGTGTCACGGGCTGTGTTAGTTCTCTGAGAATGAAGGTTTTGAAGCAACATGAAGTAAATTTAGGTGTCAACTGACTATTTGTTTCAGCACAAGTGCTACTACATGGCTACCTTTTGGTAAATTTTTACTTCACCAGACAGCTTCATTAGAAAATAAAGAGACAGACAGACGCTGGTGAGTTTTTAAAGAGTCTATGGCTCCTTCCACTGTACTTTGATAAGATTTTTGCAACCATATGGTGTAGTGTAGTGTCCCACAGGCTCTGTGCATACACCGCATTATATGATTACATTTGTAGAATAACACTGCAACCATATGATGTAAGGACGCACCTTTGAGGTAGCCGAGGCTTAAGATTTCAGTCACATTCAGTCTCTTGCTCCATTGTCTCACTGCTTGTTACGGCTTGTGAAAATTCACAAGACAGATGAAAAACATAGATGGACATCTGTATATGCTGAAATGTCCTGTCTGGCTAAATGCTGTTGGTTTGTTCCCTACAGATATGGGCAGACTTCAGTTCAATGCCCTTTCAAACATAGGAAATGCTTTTAATAGAACAAATTATTAAGACTTTGGTGCCCCCTGTCTGCTGCCACCAGCACCATCAAGTTTATCCCACACCCTACAGCGCTCTGTTTGTCTGCTCAGGCTGGCTAAATACCCGCTCCCCAAGTCCCATGAATATGTTTACAAATCGACAGAGCCAAGTTGGTGTGACTGGGCCGCTGTGTTGCAAAAGCTGATTTAGACCCTCAAAGCTGTTCCAGGCCATAAACAGACCACAGAGTCTTTTCACAAGCCTGCTTTTGTGAGATGTTCTTTCTACCTAAGCAGCAAAGAGGTGCTAAAGAAATCAAATGAAAGAGTAAGAGTCAGGCTCATGCACATTAACCGCTCACCGTGTAAAAGGTAAAATATTGCTGCATTCTTTTAGTACTTTGTCTGCCAACACTTCTCAGTTGCAGTGCCTTCAACCTTCACAGGGAATAGCCTGGCTGTATGCTTTTTCTTTACAGATGACAGCGGCCTGAATGTCATTTGATGCAGGCCTGGCAGCGTGCTGAAGGGAACTGGAGGGAGAGGGAGGGAGGGTCAGGAGAATTAGAATGTATTTCAGGTCTAAAGCAAGTGCTGCATTGCTGCAACTCGTATCTCAGGGATGGAGGGAGTTCTAGGGGGAGGCGAGCGGAGGAGAGAAGGTGGGAGGAGGAGGAGGAGAAGGGTTTTGCAGCGAACTGTTGCTAGGAAACACTTGTGGCATCTCTTCTCTGTCTCCTTGAAATGCCAGAACTAACTGACAGAGAAGCAGGAGTGAAATGTCAGTTCTGTCCTCCCAGGAGTTTGAAGAATGTGATACATGTTTTTATTTAAGCAGCCATGTTTATCAAAGGGTTTTCACTGAGTCAACACCAGCCTTTCTTTCATGTTTGAGATGCAGATAGGCTAGCTGGAATTTCTGCTGCTTCATTCTCATTTTCTATTTGCCCAGTCGACTGTCTTTGCTATTTCTCTCACTTCCCTGTGTTTTTTTTCACTTGTTCCCTCCCTCACTCGCTCAGTCTTGAGCACTACCACTTCAGCTCTAATTATTCTCTCGTTTTCTGTTCCCTTGTCTTTTATTAGTCTCCCTAATTCCCTCTCTTCTTTTTCAAATTCCAAGCCATATGGTCTATCAGTGTAATCCTCTGCCCAGATATTTGATTATCAAAGCTGTCTGGCTGCAAAAGGCTCAACTCTTTACCGGCTGCTATTGAATCCATTCCTCTGCTCTCAGTAAATTGTAAATTCAGAGAGAGCAACCAGCTGACCACAATACATCAGTAGAGAAAAATACACTTGGACGTACATACAGAGATATAGCCCTTCATTTTTGAAATTAATTTTGATTGGTTGCTGCAACAAAAGAACCACACATTTATCTCTGTGACTCATTTAAACAGATGTTTGAGTTGTACATCTGTTAACTCAATTACTAATTATTTATTATGAATCAACTCTAAATTCATCACAGCAAGGCCTATTCTGAGGGCTTTTATTCGTTTTTGTAAGTGCAGTAACCACATTTTGGGCATTCCCAGTTACTCAAGACAGAACACTTAGCTCCTTTCTTTGGCTAGAATACAATGTGTGTAACCTCAATTAAACCCTTTTTTCTCATCTCTGGCTTTCCCATTCTCTATTCTGCACAAAGCAATGTCTAAAATAGCCTACATTCACGTGTTTATCCATCCATCATTCATCCATGTACGTCTTTTTCACTCTCCCGGAGGGAGAGGAAGAAATTCATCATTGATTAACTTCCATTGCCTCGCGGAGGCAAATTATGCAATGAAAGATGCCAGTCTCACGGTATGAATATAATAATTTTTCTTTCTCCTTTTTTTCTTTTTTCTTCGTTGTTGTTGTCTCATTAAGCTTGACACAACAGTCAAGCACCTGCTGACTGCACCACATATACTAATGAGTTTATTGGAGGGGTGTAATTGGAGCCATGCTAGGAGTCAGAGTTCAGTGCAACTATGCATAACCTAATAGTGCCAGCGGTTGTTCCCACTACTGTGAAATTGGCAAAACAGTATAAACTTTATTTCTTGGAGACAATAAAAAGAACTTTAAAACAACATTTTTTAAATATTATAAGCATTTCATTGTTATATCACCTGTTGTATATTTAGATTAGCCATAACAGCTGGTGCTTTTCCCAAGTTACTATTTACTGTCTAATACATAAAACGAGTTTTTAACTAAAAGTTCTCAAGTAGATTTAATGTTTACTGAAGCCAAGCTGTGTGTGTGTGTGTGTGTGTGTGTGTGTGTGTGTGTGTGTGTGTGTGTGTGTGTGTGTGTGTGTGTCCTAATCTTTAGCTTTTAGTGTAGCAGTAGAAAGTAAGTAAACTTGAGCTTTTTGAGCCAGTAAAAGGGTATGCTTTCTAGCAGCCAATGTCAATATTGACAGTTGGGGGATGTCCTGTGGCTCAGGCGTGTAGCTTCCACAGCAGGCTGGTTTTCCAACAGTCCCTTCTTTGTGTTCCTTCCCACTGAGCTGGGAGCCACTCTTCAGCATCTGCACATGACTGGTAAGTCTAGTTCAATTTTCTATCTCTAAAAAGTCTCAGTATTATTCCATCATTTCCGTGTGTTCCTTTGAGATTTGAGACAGATTTCC
The DNA here is from genome assembly GCF_964374335.1 of Astatotilapia calliptera. Classification (NCBI taxonomy): domain Eukaryota; kingdom Metazoa; phylum Chordata; class Actinopteri; order Cichliformes; family Cichlidae; genus Astatotilapia; species Astatotilapia calliptera. The sequence goes on from NC_137431.1 coordinate 23,428,387, forward strand.
TAGTATTATATTTTTAAAAAACCAAAACCCAAGCTATATTTTTAACTTTTTTTATTGAAGGATTTAGCCAGATAGTTGATATTGATACAAAGATTACATTTATCGGACACTTGTTTGATTAGATTAAAAACATTTTCTGTTGTTCATTCATCATTCTACAGAGTTTTTTTTTTCTGACCTGATGATGGGAAGACTGTTTAGGATCTGTGTCATATCTGCGCTCTTATTATGCTGTACGTAAGTCACTTTCGTATAAAATTGCCACCTGCAAAATGCACACTATTCTAGCGTGCATCATAGTGTATGGAATATGTCTGGGATATATTACAACAACAACAACAACCTTTATTTATAGAGCACATTAAAAGCCTAGGCATACCAAAGTGCTTTACAAAAAAACAATAAAATAATACAGTTAAGAGCATTAATATCAAATATAATAAGAACAGCAGACAATGTTCACAGTAGAAAGCCACTAATAAAATGGACTGCAGCACATAGATTATAGCAGACCCAGTGCCGCATGATAGAGAACACCAAGAATAAAGGAATAGTAAAAAGTTAATGCAATAGGTCGCAGTTAACAGTCAGCATTTAACGGGTAGAAAAGGCAAGTTCAAAAAGATAAGTTTTAAGGCGTGCTTTAAAAGAAAAAATAGAATCAGACTCCCGAATGCCAATCGGGAGGCTGTTCCATAACTCAGGTGCAGCAAAGGCAAACGATCGATCACCTCTAGATTTCAACCGAGATCTGGGCTGAACTAACAATAACTGCGAGGATGACCTTAAAGCCCTGGCAGGGACATAAGGGTTTAAAAGTTCCTTAAGATAGGTTGGTGCAGTATTATTGATAATTTTAAAAGTAAGCAGCAAAATTTTAAATTGAATATGGTATTTGATAGGCAGCCAATGCAGCTCAGCAAGAACCGGAGTAATATGGTCAAACTTCTTGGTTTTAGTTAGAATACGTGCCGCAGCATTCTGAACTGTCTGTAATCTATGTAGAAGGGTAACATGGAGACCAGAATAGAGTGAGTTACAGTAATCTAGTCTTGACGTTACAAAAGCATGAATGAGCTTTTCTAAGTCATTATACGGGATATAGTGTCTGGCCCTGGAGATGAGACGAAGCTGATAAAAACTAGATCTGACAACAGCAGACACCTGTTTATCAAGTTTAAAGGAGCTGTCAAACAAGACACCCAGATTCCTGACAGTATCAGAGAAAGAACTAGTAAGAAAGCCAAAGGCATCTTGAAGTTTGGCGCGAAGGGCATTACTGCCAAAAATCATGATTTCAGTCTTTTTTTCATTGAGAATAAGAGTATTTGCCAACAGCCATTTCTTGACCTCACTCATGCACTCACGAAAGTTATTTAAAGATAAAGCGAGATCATCATGTAACTCAAAATAAATCTGGATGTCATCCGCATAATAGTGAAAAGCAATGTGGTATTTCTCAAAGATAGCGCTTAAAGGAAGCATATACAGTGAGAAAAGGGTCGGGCCTAACACAGAACCCTGGGGGACACCACAGCAAACAGGTACAGGGGAAGAGGAAGATGAGGCCAGATGTACCGAAGAAAGCCGATTGGAGAGGTAAGATTTGAACCAGTCCAAGGCAGTGCCCTTTATGCCAACAGAGTGCTCTAATCTTGCGACTAGGATGTTATGGTCAACCATATCAAATGCAGATGAAAGATCCAATAGAACTAAAACAGAAGGACGACCATTATCAGCCATAAGTAAAAGATCATTAAAAACACGAAGCAGCGCTGATTCAGTGCTATGATGTTGTTTAAAGGCTGATTGGAATTTATCATTTATATTATTCTCGTCCAGGTAGGTCTGCAGTTGAAGTAGAACCACCTTCTCAAGGATTTTAGCCAAGAAAGGAAGCTTGGAAATCGGTCTATAGTTGGCAAAATCACTATGATCCAGGTTATTTTTCTTTAAAACGGGTTGAATAAAAGCATGTTTAAGAACTGAAGGTACATAACCAGAAAGCAAGGAGAGGTTCAATATAGACAATAGACAGGGTCCAATTACATTAAAACAATCCTTGACTATACGAGATGGAAGAACATCATGTACACAATTAGTATTGTTTAGTTTCTCAGTTATACGCTTCAGAGTAGGAAGTGAAATTAATTCAAATTGATGTAAGGCAGCAGAACAGTCAGGATTAGACATACTGTCAGCCACCAAAGGAAGCGTAGATCTAAGAGATAAAACTTTATCTAGAAAGTAGTTTGAAAATTTTTCACAGAGACCTGGGGAGCACGAGAGTGGCATTGAGGGACGAGGATTCACCACTGAGTTAAAAATTTTAAATAGGATGCGAGGATTGTCACCATTAGAAGTAATAATCTTAGCGAAGAAGGCTGCTTTAGCCATTCTGGCAGCAGATTGGAATTTCGAGCGGCTAATACGTAAAATGTCATATGATGACGGAGTCTATCATTCCTCCACCTCCTCTCATCGCGCCTGCACAAACGCCGTAGAACACGGACAGAGTCGTTTAACCAGCATTGCGAGTAGGTTCTGGGGCGTTTGTGTTTGATAGGTGCAATAGTGTTAAGAATCGAGGAACATGTAGTTAAAAAAGTATTGGTAAAATTCTCAAGTGTGTGTGGGATAAAACAGTCCGACATATTAAATGAAGAATTAACAAAAGATGTAGAGAAGTTGACCACAGTATCAGCGTTAATAGTCCGAGTAGGATGGAGAGGAACCTCCAAGTAAGGGTCAGTGATACCCAGGTCAACGTCAAAGATGACCGGGGAATGATCAGAAAGTCCAGTATTTCTAATTTCCTTAATGCATATATCCACGTTAAATGAAAAAACCAGATCAAGGGTGTGACCCTTAACATGAGTAGGTTCATTTACCCACTGGGTAAGATTAAAAGAGTCAGTCAGTGCAGAAAAATAGTAATTGTATTAAGTAGATCATACAGAAATGGACACGTGCATTCCCACAAAATACTTGAATCCACATGCTAAAAGTATGCATTAGGGTACATAGGACACAAATTTTCATTCAGCAGTGTAATAAGATTCCCATTATGGAAACAATAAATGGTGCATAAACATCTGCTTGGCCCTGCAAATTACCATGAACTGAGCCCTATTAGGAGACTGTAAACTCCTGTAAACATGAACCTTGGGGGGTTCGAGCCCATTGCCAGAGAGACTATGAGTTGGCGCAAGTGGATGACACATTTAAAGCATGACTGAGTGCTTAATGCAACATTACATCATTGCATCTAACTAAAAAGCTTAAGGCACAGTAACTCTGGGGGATTGCTGAGCGACATGAAAATGAGACAGCCATCTTTCTACTGAGATGAAAATGATTCGTGCACCACAGTGGACACAACCCTGCAGTTCCATGAGAGGTATCCAGTCAAGTGGAGTTAATGGAAATGTGCTTGCCAATCAGTGCTGTGTCTGTCTTTGCATGTGTTCATCTCTTCAGGTTAACTGTTAGTACCTTAACTGTTAACAGCCTAACACTGCAGCTGCTTTAAAATGTAGTAGAAGCCTGGCAATACATAAACAAACATTTAGTAAAACTGCAGCAAACCTTTAATGCTATCTAATTTTGCTGAGGCAAAAGGCACACTTGCACATGTCAAAAAAATTTGGTCTTTTCTAATTTAGTTCACATGCTGAGGAAAATTGCTTTTCCATGCCACAGCCACAACCATTCTGCCCACTCATTAAGGCCTTCTAGTGATAAGCAGCTTCTTTCAATCACTGAGCCCAATGTGTGTTCTTGTGCCAGGGCAGTGTGATTGAAATATTTTATGTGCTTCTGAGGTTAATGAAGATCAAAGACTCATGCCTGGGCAGGATAATTAGTATGCTGTCAGAATTAAACATACTATGAATAACTGAACTATGACTCTGTCTGTCTATATAGACAAGTAACACCATTCAACCCTGAAAAAAGGCGTCCTACAGTGTGTTAAGACTTACTTGGTGACTTTATTAACTAATCAAGAAAATGCAAGAAAAGTTTTTCCCTTAATACCTAAAAACTGCAATTTTGAAGGTGATCCTTTTAAAATAGTGTTTTTTTGTGGGGTCATTTTGAAGCAAACATCTATGTGAAGTATGACAGAATGTAACTGGTATCCCTAATATCTAAATCTAGTTGTAATATAAATAAACAGTCCAGTGAAAAAGTATTTATCCCCCTTCATGATTTCTTCTTTTTTTGCCATAGTTGTCACTCTTATGTGTTTCGTATCATCAAGCAAATTTTAATATTAGACAAAGGTACAAAACAGTGGATTGGACCGAACAGGTTTGAGCTGTGAAGTGATGTGAAAGACATTGTGGATTTAATCTGGGCAGTAGTCAGATGGGACTACAGGTGGGACCGAGGGTGAATGGGAGTCTGAAGAAGAGGGGAAGGTGGGGAGCTGGAGGACTTATTTCCCGCTAAGCATTCCCTAAGAGAGACTTTATTTCCCAAGCCAAGGAACTGATGATGCAAATAAGTGGAAGGATGGTTTTATTCTCTGAGGTGGAATCAGAGGTGGAGAATTAATGGGACATTGTGTCAGGCTTTAAATTATGGGAGCCAGGTCTGTAAGTGATGGTTAGGCTGAATCTGGTAAAAAGCAAAAGTTTAGATGTTTGGTGGTCTGAAGGTAATGGGGGTTGTCATGGTCGGTAAATACAACAAAGAGATGCTCAGCTTGCTCCATCCAGTGTCTCCGTTCTTTGAGGACTAACTTGATGGCCAGCAGTTCATGGGCGCCAACAATGCACTGAGTGAATTTTGCCATTTTTCTGTTGAAATAAGACAACTCCTACCTCAGAATCTGACGCGTCCACTTCCACAATGAACTGCTGAGATGGGTCTGGTTGAATAAGAACAAGGCCATGGCAAAGAGTTTCACTGGAAGGCAAACTTTGGAGAAGTCAGTAATAGACAAGGAGGTTTTCCTTAGGTCATGGATAGAGTGGCAACATTCAAAAAGCATTAGAGCTCTTCTCTCCATTAACATACAGCTTCTCCAGAAGGCATTGGAGGAGCTGCTGGACTTACAGTGTTCTGAGATGGACTTTAAAAATCAAATTGTCATCCAGGTAAACAAGAATAAAACAAAGAAAATCACATTTCAGAAAGTCACAGAGAATGTCATTGACAAGCATTTGGAAAACAGTAGGACCATTGGTAAGACCAAAGGGCATTACCAGGTATAAGAAGTGTCACAGGTGAGTACTGAAGGCTGTTTTCCTTAATGCACAACAGACAGTGTTGGGAAGGTTACTTTTAAAATGTATTCCGTTACAGAATACAGAATACATGCCCCAAAATGTATTCTGTAACGTATTCCGTTACGTTACTCAATGAGAGTAACGTATTCTGAATACTTTGGATTACTTAATATATTATCGTGCTTTTTACAACAACGTGAATGTACTATTGCTGTGTGATTTATTACTATTACTGAAGGTCCGCGACTCCGAACTGTAGTAAAGGGACCTCTGACTAATACGGCGGGGTCCCTGTCGGCTCATAGCCGAAAAATAGCTTTACTTTGTTGTGTGGGTCAATTTTTCTTGCGAGAGACAGAGAGAGGCGTTGAAAGACTGCTCCAACGGAACTTATTGTTTTCGGAGGAAAACACGAACACGGTGTACAGTCGAGTCTTAATAGCTTACTTACAACTGGGCTCGTCAGGCACTCTTCTTGGCTGAAGTGGTTATTATTATATTTACATGCTTCCAGCTCCCGTTTTTCCTCGACGACAACTCGTACCTTTCCACTCGCCTTTTTCTCCCTCCTCGCGCTCACAGACACATAACGTGTATGGCAGTCCATTCTCCCTGCAACACGGACTATACTGCCCATGATGCTACATTCTTTAGAGCTATGCTTGTAGCATTCTGCTTGTTAGCTTAGCACAACAACAACAACGAAAAGGCGCTCTCTCACCCAGGAAACACAGTCGCAGAAAGAGAGAGAGAGCGTCGCCCTGTAACCATGGCAACCGTAACGCTGCCGCCTGGAACGAAAGAACGTAGCTGTCAAACAAAACCCAAACAGTCCTGACCCGCGACAAAATGAAACAGGAAAGTACCGCAGTGTAATCCATTTATTTCAACAAAGTAACTGTATTCTGAATACCACCTTTTTAAACGGTAACTGTAACGGAATACAGTTACTCATATTTTGTATTCTAAATACTTAACGGCGGTACATGTATTCCGTTACTCCCCAACACTGACAACAGATGTTATGCATTATGGAGATCCAGCTTGGAAAAAAAAACTGTAGCCCACTGCAGGAGTTCAAAGGCAGATAAAAGGAGCAGTAATGGTACTTATTTTGTGCAAATCTCTGAAATCAATGCAAGAATGGAGAGTTTTCTCTTTCTTCTCGACAAAGAGGAAGCATGCGCCAAAAGGAGAAGAAGACGGATGAATACTTCCATCTACAAGAGAGTCCATGATGTACTTTTCCATTGCTTCACATTCTAGTTTAGTTAAACTGTAGAGTCAACTAGTGGGCAGTGAGGCTTCTGGAAGTAAATCTGTAAAACAATCAAAAGGATGGTGAGGAGGGAGAAAGAAAGCTGGATCGTTTCCGAACACTTCTGCTAAATCATGGTACACTTCAGGAACAGATTATAGGTTAGGTGGTTCAGACTGAGGAGAGAGATTTGGAGGTGAGGCATACTTTAGGCAGTTTTGGTGACACCGTGGACTCCAGCTTGAGATACTTTGCAGCCCCGGTCTATATTGCAATTATGAGTTTTGAGCAACTCTGAATTGGATAAGCAGATGCAAATGGATGTAGCAAAAATGCAAAAAAAAAAAAAAGTAGAAATCAGGAAGGGAGCATATACTTTTTCACAGACTGTAAGTGGTATTAACTGAACAGAAAGAAAATCTGCTGCTTCATATTCCAAATACTGCATAACTCATTCCAAATATCAGTCTCAGAAAAGTTTGATTTAATCCTTCAACCTGGAAATTTTCTAGCCATTCTCTTTTTTAATCCTTTCTCCATTACACTCTTAACTCTAACTCTCATTTCATTTCATCTCTCCCAAGATGTGGTGTTAAGTGGCGCTTTAGAACATGGAGAGAGAAAAAAGGAACAAATTCAAAGCCCTGACAAGAACAGCAGCAGACTCAAGGTGAAGGGAAATTTCACAAGTTCTAATGACAGGAGGCCAAAGGCTGTGACTCCAGGAAAGAAAGTCAAATCAGGAAGCAAGAGAGTGTTCATGGGACCTAGAAGTGACATCAGCTGCACTAGATTGGGAGGCATCTGCCAGCCAGTCCGTTACATCTGCCAAGACCGATACCTCAAAGACAAGTGTTCAGGGGCCAAGACGCGCCAGTGCTGCATGCCAGGTATGATAGAAATATGCATCTGCCCATATCGAAATGTTACAATAACACAAACCTCCTGCAAACTTCTTCAGATGGTCACAAACACACAGCTCATTCTTTTTTTCTGCCAAGAAGGAATTAAAATGGATTTGCAGAGTTTTTTTCAAGTCTGACTCATGAAAACGTTATTGTGGGAGTGAGGCTGTATGTGTGGGTAACACAAAACTGATGGAGAAGACATCAGTAAATGACATTTGAATAGTGCCTTTCTGCTGTAATTGGCCTTATTTCCACATGAATAGAGCATGAGTCACAGTCAGTGGATGTTAAAACATATTTTTAAAAATATCGTCTTTATGCTTGGCCTTTTGGCGTGCAGTGCTGCAGCTTTTAATATGGTGCCTATTTTGGAAGGAGAAGTATTATCTAACCTATTTCATTTTACCTCTCTCTGTAGTCCAAGCCTGGAGCATGCTTTGTGCCGGTCACCACAACAGAGTGAGGGCTTGTGATGCGTACGGCTGTGGAGCTTTTAACTCCCAAAGGTGACTAATCCTGATCAGATCTTTATCTCAGAGCCCACAGAGGATTACTCATACTGCAACATGCAGACGCTGACACTGCCCCATGTCTAGTTTTGTATAGTATCCAAGCCTGATCCCTACAATGACAAAGCACATTTTTACCAAACCACTTGGAATTAATGATGAGTGAAGCTTTGTCTGGGTAGAAGGCTGACTTTCTGTAGACAAAGATGATGTCCAAATAACTAATCAGACATTTTTGTTCTGGCCAGATTAAGATGACTAATTGAATCTAGCCTTTTCTGATGGCAAACTAATGCCAGTCTCCTCTGTCACATGTCTTTTTACAGAGGTAATGGCCTTTATAAAGCAGTGGACCTTGTATGTGATGACTATTCGATCATCAACACAATATTTTCAGGCTCTCTGGCCGGTCCAGTGAGTCGGAAAGACCCAGCTGGTTATCAGTTTGATGGAGTCAAACTCCTCAGTGATGGTAAGAGGGACAAGATGCTAGCACAATACCTGAAAGTTAGCAAAGCAAGGAAAATTACAGTGTTTTTAAAACTGTAGATGTGAGTCTCAATCAAAATAAACAGGACAAAGACTTTGCAGGTCTTTACCGATTCCTGTACCAGATAAAGACCTATTTCAGTAGATATTTAGCACATCATTAGGATGAATCAGTGACTGCATGAATAGCTGTACCCAAACATACGTCAAATCATCCAGTACTTGTCTAAATATTTCAGTTGGAACCAAAGTGGCAGACCAGTCAAATGGCCTACCAGAATATCATTCAAAGACCCATGTTGTTAGTATGGCCATAAGTCGGTGTGCAAGTCTGTTTCAATTTCTAAAAAATTCAATTTAGAAGTCCATTGAGATATTTTTATAACTGAAAATAAGCATAAACCAGGTTTAATTAAATCCTTGTAACCTTGTAGTGTTGCCTGTGAATTCCTTTAATCTACTGTATAGTTCCATGGCTAGGGCAAAGGCGAGGCCATGCTATTATGGTAGAGGCATTGCATGAGAATGAAAAGGAATGATTTAAAGGGATTAGTTAAGGTGCTGAAACGCGAGCGGAGACTGCATTGACCTCCTGATAGCCCCTAAGATCGGGGTCTATGTGAAACCCCACTAAAGGCTGTTCATGAGTAATGACCCCCCATAAGGGCCATCATTAGAGAAAAAAGGGAATGCATCTGTGTATGTGCCTAAAATACCCATGTATTCCTTTGCGGTGTATACCTATTTGTATGTGTATATGTGCTCATGCGTGGTAATGTGTTTTGAGACCATCCTGAGCTGATAAGGTGCTGGAATGATGAGTAAACATCATTAGTCCTCATTCTGCCTCTCACCTTATAATTGAAGTGTATTATCAGAAGAACACATGTACTGTCAGCTCCTTTCATCTCCGGGTAAAGCACAGACATGATTAGACATCACAGAGACACATTACCTCACCGTGATGCCCACATTAATGCTGAGACACTGATCATTAAGTGCTTTTAAGATTTAATGATGTTGGTGAGTTTGCTGTAGAACTACTTTTAGGTTGTTTGTTTCTAGGTTGGCAGCCGGCTTGTTTAGGTGGATGGTAAAGGCGAGATCTAAGGTTTTTTTTAGGGTCTTGAGCCTGCATTTGTAACATTTGTAAACGCTGGAAGAGGATTTTAGCTGCACAAGTGAACTATTCATATGCCAACGATAAAGTGAATGCTAAACCCACCTTACCACAGCTATATCCTTCAGCCAAACTAGGGAAATAAGCTAACAGGGTAAAACCACAAGTTGAAAGTCTTGGAGTTTCAGGCACGAGCTTATTACCAAGCCAACCTTCTTCCATCTTGGGAATATTGCCAAAATCCACCCTTTGCTCAGTCCGAAAAACTTGTTCATGCACTCATCTCTTTTAGTTCGGATTACTACAATGCACTTTTTTTCTGGTCTGCAACTTAATCAGAATTCTGTTGCAAGCTTAGTAACTAAAATGCATAACAGAGGGCACTAGTTTTATTAGAGCTACACTGGCTTCCCAATTCTACAGACTTGATTTAAAAATGCTCTCACTTATATAAAATCAAAAAGCCAGACTCACACTCTTATCCCCCACACCCATCTGTCAGATATCCAATACTCCTCACAGAGAAAAACTGGAAATACAGCCATTTTGCTCTCAATTTCTGGATCAGACTGCTGGAAAACATTAAGGAAGCAAACTCTACAAATAACTAGAGTTAACAAGCTCAAAATGAGGCCGTCACATTCATACAGAGCATTTTCCTCATCAGTTTCATATGATTTACATGTGATTGATAGCAAGTTATAAAACAGTAAACTCAAACTCTTTGGTGTGTAGTCAATAAGCACTTTATTCAGCTGAGTTAGCTTAAGTCATTGATTTGTCTGAGCATTTTTTTAAGGGTGATATTAAGGAATTAATGCCCACAAAATAATTGATTTATATTTGTTTTGGTCCCATTTAGTACACTGCGTGAAGATCTTCAACATCCGTCCTTATCGTTACTCCGGCCCGGTAACTCAAGGAGAGGCCTTGGGCTATTTACTGCCACTGCAAGAACAGTTCCCTGGCATCACATCACACCTGGAGCTGCAAATGTGTGATGGTACTGATCCTTCACCCTTCATATAAACCTTTATTTCCATGTGTTATACAACTGAGGCACCATGCGTCCTTGTCTTTTTTACGTGGTGCATGCCCCTGCACATAAAATCCCTAATGCTAATAAGAATTTATATAGACTTATTTGCTTTCCGATTTCTTACTATGAGCAACTTTTACTTGGCTACTCTGACACTTTTTGTAAGTGTTAATTCTTCTTATTCTCTATTATAGCCATAAAAAAATGTTGGTCTGTATTTTTACAATAACTTAACAAAGATGCATTGTATTGTTTTTCTTACAATAACACTTATTTAAAACACATTTCTACAAACTTGTGATGACCAGCGTTACTATACTTGATAACTGTCTGTCTCCATTTCTCAGTTTTTACAACCATTTAAATTTTTTGTAATACTTTATATCGAATACAAACAAAAGGATGTTTTCTAAAAAGTTACGAGTCATATGTTTAACATTTTCCTTCTCCTTTTCTGTGAAAAATGTCCCATCTCACATCCCATCACTCATAACCGTGACTTTATTTTTCAACAATGGAATAAATATAAAGTTTCATTTCTTCTTTTGTCTGAAGTGCTTTCTATTTCAAAGTTAAAAATGAGGCTGTCAAATATTTTCCCCATCTTAAAAATAGCAAGTTTATTCAACACAAACTTTATTCAATTTTTTAAAATTATATTACCAATATCTTCCATCATATTCATCTGATATCTACAGATGGGGAGATTTCCACATGTACAGTACTAATGTAATGAGTATGGCACACCAAAAGATGGAGCTATTTTAAAACAAACCTGACACTGGCCCTCAGCAGTCATCCTGGTGACATATCAGCAAAGAAATGTTGACCGTAACTGCAAGTATTCTGAGTTTGTACAAATCTAAATACTAAACAATAAACCATAGAGTGATAGTGTTGTGTTACCAGGATGGAAAAATAAATATTAACACATTTCCAGTTTACTAATCACATCATCTTATGACTAATAATCACATCGAGACACAGGATATCACTTCATGTTTTAAAGTCTGATGTGTGCGTGTTAAGGCATTTCCCACTAACATATGACTCATTCAAGCATTTAAGAGTTTCTACCTTTGCATTAACAACTTGTTGGTGATTTCCAAAGAGCAGTTAAAACATGGCCTCCCCATGTTTTACACCTTCTCTGTACCTGCTGACAAGGATTTCATACAAAAGTGTTCAGTTTAGGTTCATAATGCCATAAGGCCTGCTACCACTGGTTTTCAGAGTAATTCTTGTGTTATTTGGCATCCCTCAGCCTTTTCTCCCCCGGTGCTCTTTCTCACCCTTCCACTGAGATCATTTCTTGTGAGACCTCTGCAGACAGTAGATGTATCAAGTGAGGGCCGGATGGATTTCCCACGACCTGTGTCAGGTCTTTTATGGATTTCTTTCTTTCCCCCCCCCTGTTTCCTAAAGACATAACTTTCAGACACTCAAGTCTAGATATTTCTAGGCCTAACACTTCAATTTTGTGTTATCTTTGGCAATTTTCAGAGATTTAACTAAAGAAATGGAAGAAAATTATGTTTTGCTAGTAACTAAGTGTCTTAAAAATACAATTTAAAACTGCTTTTTTTGGGGGGGGGGGGGGGGGGGTTGCTAAGTTTAGTGTTATATATAGACAGCACTGGTTCATCCCAAGAGTGCCTATCTCTTTGATGATTGACTCAAGACTTTTGCACAGCACTGTATATCTGAACGATGTCCTATGTAGTTTGTAGTTAGCATATGAGTTGAAAAGTAAGCTCAGACTCAAGCCATCTGATTCAGACATCTGCAGCTCAGCTGTACGCACAGTGAGACAACATCCACTCTTAACTGTCATTTAAATTGCATCAGTGTTATTATATTGCTAATGGAGAGCGGTTGGTCGCAAAGAAGGCGAACATTCAAAGTTGCGACAGAGAATTGAAATAAATAGAATTCCAATTTAGTGAGAAATGGGCAAAGTTCGCTCTCCTTAAGTGCTCTTGAGCACGCAGTTTTTGAGTGCTGTCATATTGATTAAAACCTAACATCTAGCTCTAAGTGTGCAGACTGAAGCCCGAGTGTTCCTGCAGACTGTGGTTTTGCTCTGAAGCTGGAGGGTTGGTCCACGAAGCGTCCCAGTTGCTCAAATGGGAGTAGGCGAGCTGGGATAGGCTGGGAGTTTGGTCGGGGCAGTCAGCGGGTCGGGACAAGGCATGAGAAAGGGGGGGAAAGGAAGAACCGATTATTAACTTCTGGCTTGCGAGAGTCTGAATGTTGGACAGGAAATTTTGACGTGGGCAGCTTTACGGGGAGAAAAAAAGGCGTTTGTTCAGATCGATCCCAGCCATTCGGATGACAAAGAAGCGTCGCAGTGTAAACTTTTTCAGCCGGGTGTGATCGCTCGAAAAAAAACCCGACAGGGATATCTGCTTTTTTTTCAACGGATCCGTAAAAAGAAGGGGACATCATGCCACGGCGCACCGTGCAAGAAGTAACTGTTCAAGATGTCCAGAAGCGGAGGAATCCGAACAAACACTACGTAAGCCTTTTGTGTAATTACCACAACCGTGTGATTTGTTGCGTGAAATGTGCAACAGATCGCGGATATTCCGCAGTCTCCCCCTTTGTCCTGTTGGGAAAAGTAAAAAACAAAGAGAGTGTCAAATTACAGCTGACCAAATCAGCCGAAACGGTCAAGCAGACTTTATTAGAATATGATTTCTGAAAACTTCAGGTCATGCTCAGACTATTTAAATCTGTTGGGATCTTTATTCTTAAGACCAGTAACGACCGACATCAAGATTTACGCTGTTATATTTCAGCAACCTGTACAGTGACCCAAAGTCAAAAGCTCTTGTGTTGTTATCGTTTTTCAGATTGTTTTTGACCTAATAAAATGCTCATTTAAAAAAGACGTGAGGATATCATTAAGAAGCATTCGAGTGGCCGACTCACGTGACCTATGACCCCTTTTCTCAGTGTGCATTTTTTTTTAAGTGACTCCCAGAATCACATGCATGTGACCGTAGCCATTGCAGCACCTTACCACTGAAGCCTGCAATGGTGGAAGAGCCCAAGAAACATAATATACAGTCAGCCCAGTCCCCTAACTATCCACACTGGCTAGTTGCCACTGGTAACCAGGAAGTAGGCTATGACTAACATTGTAGGCTATGACAAGTAGGCTATGACTGTGTCAGATATTGTCATTTTTTTTATTACTATTTTTAAAAATATATATATTTTTAGTTTAGAGAGTTGTGTGTTTCTTTTCCAGTCAACAGTTGGCGAAAGGGAGGGAAAGAAGACGAAGAACTTGGGAATAATTTTCTTTTCTTAATAACCAGACCTTGTGTGGGAGACGAGAATGTCATCAGGACAAAGCCTCTTTTTTTCATAGACAGTAGAGCTTTTATTAGTGACTAGTGAGAGCTAAATGTGGGTGTATTTGCCTGCAATCCTGCACTTAGTATAAAGTCACACATATGACATCACTTGGTGTAGTTGGCCAGAGAAAGAGAGAGAGTCGCAGCCAAGGCCTTAGCAGGTGTTTGTGTTAGTTCCGTGTACATGTTGTGTCACTGTGTGTGTGTGTGTACTTGTATGCATCCATATGGGTGTGCAAATTTAAACCGGGGGCTGAAGGACCAGCAGACCTTGTACCGCTGTGAGTGTTAGTGGTCAAGGGCGCAGAGTTCTTGTGGTCCTGTGTCTTCTCCATCTGTTCGTTCAGTCTCTGGTGTACTGTTATTTTATGCCTTTTCTCTCTTACACAGATCTCAAGGTTCCGGGAAATTTAAAGTCTCAGGTCTGAACATGTAGCTTGAATAGCAAAAAGCTGCGTAAGGCTTGTCTGCTCACCAGAGTTCAGTATATCCTATAGAATTTCTAACACAAAGCTCTAATTCTTAAGAGATATCTGCAAATATCTAATGGCTGAAGTTTTTTTTTTTGAACTTGGAACTTTAATTAGGAGGGTTAGTTATGTTTTTTTGTATCAGCTCCTGTTTCCTATGAGTTGTTGCAAATTAGTTTGGATAACAAATATTTCTTAATTAGTTTTATCTGCAGCAAGGACACAACAGGATATCTTTGCACTGATTAGTTTTTCTTCTCATTGATGAGTAATTTAATTCTAGTAGTTGGTCAGACAGAACCTGAACTAGTCTTTTTGGGGAATCTTCTTTTGTTTAATGAAGATGGCCTTGCTGCTTGTCTGTATAGCTCCCGTAGTTGATCAGTCCATCGTAATATCGGATTCGAGTCCACTGAAAAAAGAGAATGAGGCCTGAAAGGGTCTGGGATTGGGGCCAGCAGCATTTAGCCAAACACAGCAAGCCGCAAGGGTGTTTCCAATCACCTCCCTGCGTCTCCCCTTTCATTCTTTAAAGAACCAAATCAAAATCTGCTGCTGTCCCCAAACTCTTGACATTATTTAAAGTGCATTATGATTTACTGTTTTAGATATATGTCTGATTGAAGTTGCAGCTGCACCTACACAGTCAACCTCTTTTTATCTAACCTAGTGCTGCCCATGTTAGAAAGGTAGCACAAACTTTGTGGGTTTTTTATGATTATTATTATTATTATTTCACTCTTCTGCATGTATACAATTATGACAAACAATTATGTTTTCTACAGCAGGAAGTGATGTAACTGCACTAGGAAGTGAAATCATCTGATATCCTTGTTCTTTTCATGTGAACGGATGATGACATTGGGGGCTTTTCATTAGCATGACTCCTGACTTCCCGCACTCAAGTCTGTCTTAGCTCCTCCCAGCTATGGCATGTGGTAGATGTGATGGAGGAAAGGAGAAGTTGGTGGTTTCAGGGTGTTTTAAGTGGAGCAATTTGCTCATAATGGATGGAAGTGTGGCATTTAAATGTCACGACACAAGACTGGAGACTTCTGTGTAGGATGCACCTGTGTTTCCTTTTGCAAGGTTTCTCTGAAAGCCTCCTCTTTCTTTATCTCCTTGAGGTGCATTTAAGGGACCGGAGAGCAATTCTTGGGTCGCTGGAGGCAGTGGGATGTGGGGAAGCATATGTTACAGTAATGAAAACCACTCAGTGACAGCTGCGTGATGCTGCCAGAGAAATGGGATGTCTGCTATATGCAGCCCTCTCTAGGATTCATAACACTCCCAAATAATGGTAGTGACTGAAGAGTGATGCCCCAAGGGCTTTAGTTTTTCACAATAATAGCTGTGCATTAGTTTCAATGTTATTTTCCTTTATTTTGCTTTGCCAGGTTTACATCATCAAAGTGTCCTGGAGCGATGGCAGTACAGAGGCCATTTACAGACGCTACAGCAAGTTCTTTGACCTGCAGGTGAGTGAGCCACTAACTGTGTGCGTGTGTGTCGTCATTTTTGAGTTTCTTTTAATAGTTTTAAATGTGTTCTTTCACTTTTGTCGTTTTGGGGGACTTTTTTTTTTGTTTTGTGCTAGCGGACAAGTGCACAGGGCAGGAAAGGCATGGAAGCACTGTCTCAGTCATACAAGACTAGTACTTGTAGCCAGCCTCTCCCTGCTCCACCCTTATAACCCTGGTAATTATATTGTGCGAGACGAGTCGGAAAATTCCAGTGAAGTTAATAGAGGACAGTGATGAATGCGACTGTGGCACTGATGACCACAGAAATGTCTGAATCATTCTCAGACGTCATGGTGATGGTGCACGCTGCACAATGAGGGAGTCTTATTAGTATCCTAGTTTCCTTTTGTCTTTTTGAAGGTAATGGATCTGAGGGAGGTGGTGGTGGTGGTGGGGGGGTGGCGGCCCTGGCTGCATCAGACACCAGAACATGGACTCCAGGAAATTCAGAAAGGCAATTACTTTTAATGAGCATGTAGTCAATTTCGAAAAGGCGTACTGTCGGCCCTAATTGGATTAAATTCCTTTTAATTGATTAAGATGGTCAATGCATGGGTAATGAAGTACAGAACTATAGTGCCTCACTGAGTTTTCTGAGGCTGCGTGTGTAGCATTTAACATATGGATGTGAAGTATTCATTTCATTCATTTGACTTGACCCCTAGTAAAGCTGCTAATAGAACCATTATCCATTAATTTTGTTTAATCCATACCACCTTTCTGTTGTTGACACAGTATAAAAGCATGGATAAATATGAGCATAATATTACAGATAATGTCGAAAGGCTGCTCTTTAAACATCATCTGTATTGTATAAATGACTGTATATATGTTAGTTGCATTACAGTTGTGTAATTGGTCAACTACTACACACAACAGGCAACACTTTATTTATAACTCAGACTGTATCAGATCAGTGTTTTAGAATAAGAGCGTATAAGATGTGTTATACATAACAGATAATGGCTCATCTTTTGTATCTCTGTATGGTTTGGTACTAATATATAAAAGCCACATTAAAGTTTTGGCATTTCTTGGAGACAAGTAGAAAATTGTAATACTCTGAATATCATCAGTGTCACTATAAGTTTTATATGCAAATAAAGAGTCACCAAGTGCAACTGCAATGGGTGATTCCAGCTTTTTAAAGTCACCATGCAGCATTTATTCCAAGTTTTCTTTGACCAAGTTTAAACTGTACATTTTGTCCACAGCTGCATCAGGTTACATGACCTGCTGTCATGCTCCATTTTATTGGGCTGACAGTTTTTTTTATACAAATAAAATAAAAAGAAAAAAAGAAAAATGAGCTGCAGAATATTTCAATTTCTCTACCATCTGTTATAATTGCATTACTCTTTAATTACACCCCCAAAACACTAGTTGGTGGTGGTATTATTGGGATGCTGTGTGGAGTATCTTAGTGTAATTCTCAGTGTTACAATGCTGACTAAGCTAACCTTGTTGAAGTCGAATAGCTGAAATTACTATAACACAAAAAGAGAGCAGATTTGGAACAAGCTGGGTTTATACATGGTGGCAGTGCTATGAAAACAGCAGATGGTTGCCCCAGCAGATTACTCACTGCTGTGCAAGTGTCAGCATTAGCAACATTAGGAAGCCAATCAGTCCCAGCCCATCACATATTAACATGCATTGTGTTTTAAGGAAGAAAGGTCTCTGTGGGTATTAGTATGCTTTATATTGATTTCCATGATCACACGGTGTCGGTGTATTTGTATCAACTAAAGCAATCACACTAGCTGTTGTCTGCATTGCAGCGTCATGTTGCATAGCTGGAGAGGTGCATGTCAAGCTGCAGGACATGTTAATTAGATTTCCTTGAAATTGAATATATCCAGTGACCAGTTGTGGCTAATCAGCTGGCTTATTCCGATCACTAGCACACTGATACATCCCCCATGTGTCTGATATATTTTTATATTATGTTATCATTTTTCTGTAATCTGTCTAACAGGTTCCTTCATAATGTCTTTCATTATGTGGCTTTGGCTTGTCTTGTAATGCAGATATTAATACATCTCTGGTCATTCCACAGCCTTAGTGTTATGCAGGAAGTGCTAGTCACCACATCCTGTCAACATAACTGCCCTAAGCAGCTGATTCTCTTTCTGCAAACACAGCAGCATGTGCTTTTTGTGTGGCTGGCACAGACTTTGTTGATTTTGCTTCACTAAGGGCTGAAACAAGATATAAAAGCAGTTTTCTCTATTATAAATGTAAGTCTTTTGATGCATGCGCAAAATCAACAATAGCAAGGCTGTTATTTACATATTGAAAATAAAGAACAAATCTTAGGATTAACCATGCAGCAGTAACAAAATAGCAAGTATTTCTTGTTCCTGGCATTCTATCTTTGATCTGACAGATCAATAGCTCATTTCTCTAAGGAAGAGAATAGCTGAGCAAGAGCCAGATGTTCTTGTCACTGAGGATATTTCTGCTACTTTTTTTTTTTGCACCATCTAGAAATGGAGAATTTTTCTGTTTAATTAACAGCTTTTTTTAATAGATTTTTAACCGTGTTCTCATCAGACAGATTCATCATACTCACAGTTTAAAAACATCAGCTGGGCTGTGACTTAAGCTATATTTACATTGAAAATTGTTACTCAGAGAAAATTAGAAGCCACAGAAAGCCTTTTTTTTTTTTTCACATACAGTAAACATCCTCTGTCTGGGTAACAAACACTGAGCATGTGCAAACAGCTACTCACTGAACAGACAGAGGTGTGCCTCCGACAGGAGAGAAAGGCACTTGTGCTGTTTTTGAGATTTTTTTTCCTCAGAAAAACAAGAGGGTAAAGTTGTTCCAAAAGTTAGTAGTTGGCAGTTGTTCCAGAAGTGAGAGGAAGGCCAGAAACGTCAAAAACATGTTTAAAACTAAAAATTCTGTTTATTCTCTTTAAAATCATGAATTGACCTAAATTCAGTCCAATTATAAGAAGCTTAACATTCAACCACGAAACTTAATGTTTGTGTTCGGGAATGCAAGTAAAGAACTTATAACGCATCTTAATCATAAATAACAATGTGCTTTACGCTTGTTTCTCCGCTTTTTGTAAAACATTACATTTGAAAATGTACAGATAATAACAGTTATTATGTTTTAGCATTAAACAAAACATTAAGCAAAACATCACTTAGAGTGTACTGTCTTGATCTTTGTCAGTTATTGTGTCTGTGTGTGTCTTTGTGGAAAATATCATCCTGGATACACAATACAGTTTAGGGGCTTTTTTGTCTGTCTGTGGATACGTTTTTGTCAACATGATAGTGTCACAGCCATACAAGACACAATCTTGAAACATGACACATCTGCAGCTGAGCTCATGATCAGAGGGGGTGGGGGCACTGGGCCTGGTGTGAGCCCATCCCATGGTGGCTTCTAGTTTCTCTCTTTCTTTTTTTTTTCAGTGCATTCATCCTAGCAGCTTTTCAGTTTGCTTCCATGTCACAAAGAACAGTTTCCATTCTGCACACGTGTCCATCGAGCTCTACAGGCTTCCTGCATTCCCGCTCGCCTTGGATAGTGGATATATTTCTACTTTAAAGCTTAAGGGGGGAAGAAAAAGAAAACATTATTTGCTTATTCAGAGTTGCACAGCTGTCACATATTTTCCATCTGCAGTAATAAACTCAGCTTCTTGAAACGGGGGTTGGGGGGGGGGGCAGATTATTTGACTTTGTAATATGAAGTTGCCTCTTGCATTCATTTCACAAAGCAGCAACAATGTGATCATTTCTGTGTACTGTAACTATGGCGATATTTTTAATGTCCTCAACAGTTCATTTGAAAGAAGTAAACTGATGACCTGAGAGAATGAGATGGCTAAAACGAAAGAAGAAAAGTTTCATAAAAATGCTGAACTGAGTGTATCAGGATTATCTTGGGTAGATGAAAATAGACAGTTTTCATGTATATAGTCTATATAATCTTCCGGGATTCAGCTAAATGAATGCTAACAAAGCTATACCAAATGTTATCATATTTGTTAGCTTCATTATGTTCTTGTGCAGATTCATCATTCTTGAGAATGGGAGAGGTTTCTTTAGCAGCATGGCACAGATCTCCAGAAAGTGAAGCTTTGAAATGGGAGCTCTACTCTGAACTTTCACCCCCTGGCTTCTTGTCCACGTTGTTGTCTGCGAAATCACTATCTTTGTTCAGGATTACTCATTTTTGAAAAATGGCCTATTGTTAACTGCTGAAGAGATGACGAGCACAATTGAAACCATTTATTTTTCCCATGTCGTGCATGTTTTCACTTTATGCATTCGAGAAACTGAGGGATCAGAAACCAACAGATCCTCTGAAAATTGGTATTGCTGTAAATTATGAATGTTTATAAGGCATTATCTGAAATTTGTTATAATTTTTTTTTTAAATGAGACACATCATGGTGAACATTGCATTGATACTGCACATACCTTCTATTTTGCCCATTGCCATCTTGATGTTTTTGACAAGCAAGACGAGGATCTGAATGTGAAGCTGCATGTTCATTGAGTCAGTCACAAGTGATAGGAAGCAGAAGTTACAATCCTTTATATTGCTTATGGCTGAGAGTGCTAACAGTAGCCAGAGCAGGTCTGCTGGGTAAACTAAGCCATCACACATAGTTACCGCATAGTCATTACCCCAAGCATCTTTTTCTGCATTAGAGAACAAGTGTTTATCCGTTGGGATTCTTCATTCTTCATTTGCCAAGTTACTGTGTTAATATGCTTTCGTCTAATTACTTAGTATTAATTAGTCAGTGTTAGAGCTAATTACTATCGCATAATACCGTGGTTAACTTAAATACTTAAAAAAACACCAACAGGTTAAAGAACTCCACAAATGTGAATGGTAACAGTATGTTGCCATGAGAACAGTTTCCCCACAAAGGGTTAAAAAATGGTTTCAGGCTTAATTATGCAGTGAACTGAGTCAGAGAATGTCAGGACTATTGAGACAGGCAAAGAGAGCAACAATTGTTCATGGACCTTTTTCATGCTCAACAGTCTGGAGCTTCTTAGGTCTTTATTTGGTTTTTGATTAAATACTGGTGATGTGGTTTAAAGGGACATAGACAAGACAAATTACAGTCCCTTGAAACATTATGTGACTGTAAATCTGCAAGCAAATGCTGGATGAAATAACAGTGTTTAAAAGATTGCAGGATCATAATAGCCTGGGAATGTAGCATGTAGACAATGTAGAGTTCTGTTCAACTGAGACCTCAGAGCACTTGTGATGCTTGCAGCCGTTACTGGTGTGTTAGTTTACTATTAATATTATTATTATTATTATTAACAGGGAGTCTGATTTAATAGCTTAAGAGGAAGCCTGTTACACAGTGGTCTGGATCTTGCAAGATATATTGGCATGATTGTCTGATCTGAGGGGTTCGGGTGCAGAATAAGGCATTAAGACTTTGGAGCTACAAAGTGGGGCCATTTCATCTAATGATTTACAAGTAATCAATGAAAACTTAAATGCGTCTGTGTTGTGAATGGGACGGCAGTGTAATTCTGCTAGGACTGGAGTAATGCGTTATCTGTCTTGCTGGCTGCATTTAACTGAAATCCGTTAAATACATCAGTTAGGCACGTATGCAGTGAGTGGCAATAATCAGCAAACAGGAGAAAATGGTGCGGGGTTATGGATAGGATGTTCAAGTATGTCATTGAAGAGTATTGGTCTGACCTTGGAAATATTTCTAATCTGTACCAAAATGAACGTAAGATATGTTGTTTGGAGTCAAAGTGTAGACCAAGAGAGTCAAACTGTATTCAGTGTTTCCATTAAAGAGTTTCTTTACAGAATGTTTGCAGGATTTTTCCTTAAATTGTGGAGAATCATAATATTTTCTAAACACCTTTTATCAGGTGAAGAAGCACATAGATTTGGTTGGGGGTATTTTAGATTTTGAAATGAACTTTTAAGTAAATAAATGAATATATTCATTGTATTCCGAGTGCAGTGGAACAGGCACAGAAATAAAGTGCCTAATGTAGAATTTTGGACTTGCATATGTTTATCTATACAATACTAACACATGACTGAGATAAACTCCATAGCACATAACTGAAAAAACCACATTTTAGAAAGTTAAAACCATATGCAGCTTTCCTCTCCTCTGCCTTAGCCTGTCATCCTCACCCCTGTCGAGGATGGATATTTGATGTTGAGTGCATGATGTAAATGGTATGTTGAAGAGATGACTTGACTCGCTCCATATGCCTTTTCTTGTTTGACTGCCTCTGATTACAGAGCAGATACAAGTCTTAGAGTAGACACAAGGACTGGGGTGTGTCTGCACTCGCAGTCAGACACATGGGAACAATTACAGTGTGTGGGGTACTGGCTCCTCTCTGTTTCTCTGTCTCCTTCCCTCACTCTGTCTCTTTTGTCTATGTCAGGCCATCTTTTTGTTTATACAATCCTACTCAAGGTGGTACTGATTCACCGACTAAGCATCTGACTATTTGTCTTGTGATGCATTTCAAGAAAGTACGGAACTCCAGTAACTTGCTTGACTCATGTTCTCTTACTATTCCTGCTTTTGTAGATGAAAGGGATCATTTTTCGGTTCCTTTTATTCGTTTTCATCATATAAAATACAGATTTAGCTTTATTGAGTAAATTAGTTAAATTGCTGTAGCACAGTATTTTGATTTGTAATTAAGCTTGTATTTTATGAACCAGTTTTTGGATTGACCTTCTTGTGATTTCAGGTTTTAACTTAAGGAGAAAAAAAAGCTATAAGAATAGGCTGAGTTTCAGTAAGGTAAATATAAGACTGTTGAACTTCTTCGCTGCCACTGCTTTCTAGCCTTTTAAAAATCATGGCAAAGGAAATGTTCCACTATGTCAGCGGTGGTGCTCCTTAGCTACAGCTACAGCAACATGTGAAGTAGAGGGGGGAAAACCATACCATCTGCTCAGTACATTTATAATTATTGGCAGATCTGCATTTATTGGCCAAATTCCTTGTTGGAACTGCTGATTTGTTAAAAAAAAAATCATCAGTTTCTCTTAACCACCCTCAGCTGTCCTGTGTATGTATCCTGCGTGTGTGAGAATGTAAAAACCTTACATGCTAATAACTTTGATTAATCATCGCGTTTCAGATGGAATTGCTGGACAAATTCCCAGTGGAGGGAGGCCAGAAAGACCCTAAGCGCCGGATCATTCCATTCCTGCCAGGTAAGAGTTGAACACACAGTCCCTCAACGACCAATCACAGAAAAAAAAGAAATGGCACATAACTGGGCATTATTAGGAATAAATGGAGAATACACCATTTTTACAGGCCATCCCAATTAAACTTACCTGATTTAAATTTGTCTAATCTTCCCTTCAAGGCTGTCTTCTGAAGGCCTTGTGATCCACTTCTAGTGCTATTTTTAGAGTCCTTCCTGAAAATCCCATCATGACCACTTATTTTGGGTGCTCTGTGACTTCGTCATGGACCTCAAATGTGTGCAGACAGCAAAAATTTACTTTCATTCAGCAGTTTTCAGTTGAAAGGCCCACGTTTCCCAAACCACAGTGTATCAGGAAACCAGGGTCATGCTCATCATTTTGTTTGACATTCACTGGTTGTGCAGCGTGAATTTGTCCCTTTGTGTAAAGCTGAAGGTGTCGAGCTCTACTTCAATGTCCCGAGGCGTCCTTAGTCCATTAGTTTTCCATTTATGTCCTGACGAGTCTGGTCACGCAAACCTGTGTCAGTTCCTACCGGCCCTACTCAACCAGATTTGCTTCCCTGTCACTTTCTCCATAAAATCAAAATCACATTTAAGGATCGCTGTCTTGACATACTGACAGAGATTCAGCATGCAACACAGAGGTAAAGTGCAAAGGCACAGAATGAGATGTCCATAAAGTGATTGAGGGAAAAATCGGCCAGAATTAAATCAACAAAGTTTAGATTTTTAAGGGCTGATTCACACAGAGCGATTTAACCACAGCTCATGTGCTTATAATACGGAAAGGTTTTTGAACTCCTGTGTCGTGTCCTTGCTGCAGTGTCACGTCCTTGTATTATGTGTGCTCCCTTTGATCCTTCAACCAAACACACTGGGCAGCAATGACTTACTGATGATGACCTTTAAATGAACTGGAGGAAAGCCGAGTTAATCTTTTACACGTGCGCTTAGAAACCAACTAGAACAACCTGAAGCAAAGGTGTTGGGCATAAGCATATTGTTTCCGCCACTAAGCAAGAATATTTTAATGCATGTACTTTTTAAGCATTGGACTAAACCACATTATCTCAGCAAATGGCCTAAAGACACATTATACCATCTATGTGAATCAGTGCTGGAGCCTTTTAGAGAAACAGACTATTTGCCAGTGTTGCATGTATTTTTAACAGAAATCTGAATGTTATACTCCATATTCATTATGATAATCCCAACTCAGCTCCATCATTCTCCTGGCTGAATCATCATTGAGAGAACTGGCTAAAATATCTTCTTTTTAGTTTTCACTATTTTTTTTTCTCAAATACAAATGGCAACAAAGTTTGTTTTGAAAAGGGGGCTTTGGGTGTACTTGACCAACTTTTGAGATCCTGCTGAAAGTAATCCTTTATGAAAGGAAGAAAATCCTTAATGTCAACCCCACCCACATCTCCCCCACCAGGCTTGGGATGTGTGGGGGTTAGGGTTTTGTTTTTTTTTTCTTTAAATGCCCATGCAAGTCTGGAACTCATTGAGAGAATGCTCATACAAAAACACACACGCATTCACCCCGTTTGATGAAATCTAAGTAGGAAAGGAAGGAGAGGGAGATTTTTTTTTTTTTTAAAGATTGCTTTTCATACCATCCTTTTTACATCTAAGCACTGCATACTGATGCATTAAACATCTACATTGAACTCTGAGCGTGTGCTTCCTGTTTTTATTGCCTGAATAAATTTAGTGCCGCTGAGGATGGCACTAAAGTGCTGCTTCTTTGGTGCTGCTAAGGCACCACAAGTAAAGGTCTGATTGGACTCATGGACATTTGCATGGGACGTCCTCTAGGAATGCTGCTGTGAAGCTGTTTGCATGCTATATGAAGGTTTTTATCCTGAGTGGCTGAATACATGGAGATTCAAATGAAGGCCCATTACTAGCATCAGATCGGACCTCTGTCTGAGAGGGATCCCAAGCAAACAGTCTTCTGAACTGCACAGTATTCATTGACAGCCAAGGGGAAATAAACCCTAAAACATTCACTTACAAAGCAAAAGTCTGGAAAAAAGACGGGGGCCAATCTCACAAGGTACGGAAGTGGTTTTCCCTTTCTGGTTTGGTTTGTTCAAGGCCCCAAGTTGTTTTTACTCCTTGGTATCTCTGCATCAGCAAAGTGGTTTGTCAGTAAGAGTACACACTGTAGAACTTGTGCTTTCTTCTCTTTGACAAGCATTGACAGCATTTTTACTCTGAGGTCAGATTTTGGCCTTTGGAAGGAATATGTTAGAAGTCCAATAAATACATAACTTTATGTATTTTTCATTTACGAAGTCAACTCTTTATCTTTAGATAGATGGTGCCATCTTGGTTTTGTAGATTGATTAATAAATGACATAAAGATAAAATGATACATTTGATGTGTTAATCCCACCATTCAGAGTCAGGTTGAAAAATAGTGAAAATAGTGAAAACCTGTGGAGGAATGTGCACCTGTGTAGTAATTACAACATAGGCGCAAATCAGTATTTCTTCTTATACTCCGTACACGCCTAGACGTTGTGTTATTTAAAACCTTAGTGGCCAAGTCATTTTGTACAAGCCCGATTTAATTACAAAACAAAAATAAGTCACAGAAATATCCTCAGTTTTCTTAGCAACTAAAGTGATATAAGCCATGTCCAAGCAAAGTCCAGAAAATTTCCATGTAGTATGAAAACACGTGGATTTAGAACATTTTCTTTCACGCCGTTGGTGTGCATAGGTAGAGAATAGTATTTATTTTTTAAAAATTAAAAATATATGCCTTTTTGCTGCTTACTTAATTTATTTTTTCCTCAAGACCGACCCTATTTTTACTAAGTCCCGACTGAATACCGGTATATGCACGTGTCAAGTAAAATCCGAATACGGTCTCGAGTACACAGTTTTGTCACAAGATCCCAAGTCCTTTTGTGTTTTGTGAAAGTATAAGCAGCTCAAAATCTCCCCAAAAAGGCTAATTGGGTTGGTGAATGTAGTCATTAAGATGTGAGGGATTCTGAGAACAGCTTTCTTTGGGTGAGGTAACAATAACCTCTCTATGTATGGCCATCTTAGCCTGCCTTTTTTCTCCATCTAGTTTGCTCAGTTTTCCCAGGAAACAAAAGCTGTTTGATACTTTTGGTCACTACTGACTCTGAGATTTGCCAAAATGTCCACCGTGCCTCAGCCATGGCTCCAGGGTAGCAGCATTCCACCCTGCCCAAATAAGCCCTTTTCATCGGCTGCATCCATGAGCTGCCGTGCATACAAAGTAGGCAGTGTTGAGTCAGTGCTTCTCTCCTGACCCCAGAGAGCTTTGGAAAACCTTCAAGAACACTTTCTTCTTGAGGAGTGATGAGGGGAGGAGAAGAAGAAAGAGACAGAAATAGAGAAGGAGAAGTGTGTCTGAGGGTTGACTTTCAAATCTCTTTAGTTTTTCAGTGCTGTCCCGACAGCGTCCCCTCGACTGCTCTGGCAAGAGCTTGCCAATGCCATAGAGATTCAGAATGTCTTCTCTAATTCTTCTTCTAGTTAATCTCACTTGTAACAGTCTCCCTTATGTAGTATGATCTTGTTGTCCTTTGCAGTGTGGTAAAATATTAAAGTCTACTGTTAATCAGACCACGCTCGTTGAAACTAGATTTCATGTCTTTATTTATTGTTGCAATGCATTTATCTGCAGTATGGGAAACAGTAGTAGCATAATAGTTAACAGCCTTGGTAAACAAACATTATGGATGCATTGCTTATTGTACACATTTTTAAACTCTGCCCAAACACTGAACCTGTGGGATTCACCGAGAGAGATGAACACACCATTTTTAATGTAGACTAAAACTTACAACTGACCGTTGGCATTACAGCAAAAAAATTGCCAAAGTTACTATGCTGTGGCTATCTATTAATTATGTACAGCTTCCATACTGTCCTCATGGGCATGAATGTCGTGACAAATTTAGGATTTTTAATGAATTCTCTGAACTGTTCTTTCTTCAGAGTGGAATGATTTTACAACAAAAATTGGGTGGACAAGCTTGTGTTTATTTTGGACTTTCTCTAATCCACACAGGGTCAGAAAGAA
Source organism: Astatotilapia calliptera (assembly GCF_964374335.1). Lineage (NCBI taxonomy): Eukaryota > Metazoa > Chordata > Actinopteri > Cichliformes > Cichlidae > Astatotilapia > Astatotilapia calliptera. Next base: position 23,455,601 of record NC_137431.1, read on the forward strand.
ACGTATATGCTCAAATATATACATACATTCACTTAAATCTTTTTAAAAAGTGGTACTATTCTACAATGTCTTTTAACTTGACTAGATCAACTAATTGTTAGTGATCTTGACTGACTATAGCTTGTAGCTTGTCTATGCCAACATAAAAAGGATTTGTTTGGCAGCACTCATTGGATTGACCAATGCTCACTACAATGGGGAAAGTCCAAGGAACTCTGTGAAGATCTAAGAAGAAATTGGAAAGTTCTAAACAACTGCGGATTCCAAGATCATCAGTCAAATCATTCAAACAATTATACATAAATACAAGGTATTTGGATATACAGTATTACCACTTTGCCAGGGTTGGGAAGGAGACCCAGGCTGTCTCTGATGAGAGGAAATTGGTTGGGATGTTTCAGAACAACTGAGGAACCACCAAGACTCAAGCCTGTTATGAACAAGAAACTGTTGGACAACCAATTTTCAATGAAATTCAAATTCACTGACAGAGGCGAGGCTGCCGGACACTGGCGCCACCGGGCCCTCTGACCACCACCAGTAGGCAACAGGTGAAGTGTCTTGCCCAAGGACACATCTGGTAATCATACCAAATCACAACAACAGTCGCCTAAAGACGCTTTAAATTGTAAGGTAAAGTTAAAGTAAAGAGCCTACAATCATACAGAGAAAACCCCAACAATCAGACGAACCCCCCTTTACTTATTATTCCCTGATGGTTAAATTAATATCCACACAAATCAATTTTCCTTTTAACTGACATCATCCGCAGGTTGTTTTTTTTTGTTTTTTTTTATATTATAGTAAGCTTCACTGTCTTACTTTTGAGCTTCCTTTTATTGTGTTATTTATACAATATCCTGGGGGGGTTTCCCATTTGTTTTGTCTACCACCTGAGTCAGCTTGTAGGTTGTAGTGAGAGCAGGGATAGTTTGGTAGGGTGTGGAGGTTGTTTCTTTGAACGTTGGGTGTTGGTAGTTTTCTGTAAAATGTGCAAGATCTACTTTTTGTTTGGTGTGAAGTCACCACAAATATCTACTCCAGTCAGCAGTATACACTTGTACAACCTTTTATACTTCTGTCTCACCTTGGCCCTTCCTTTCATTATTACTTCTTTTCTTGAATGCTTCAGATTCACAGAACAAAGAGAAAAGTATTAGCATAAACAGTTTTAAGCTGCGTGGGTTAAAGAAGCAGCCACTTTTTTTTGTAACAATAGAGCTTTTATATATGGATGGATGGATGATGTGTCAGCAAGTCTGTTTCAAAAGCAAACACCAGGACTCCTTGATGGCGGTAATATTGTAATCTGTCACCTGCATTTAGGATCTCATTACATACACAACCTTTTGCCCTGCTATACTGTATTTTTTAATTAATATGTCTCAGTGTGTCTATTGTCAAATGAGAACGAAGAAAATATTCACTCTTAAGTTTTTCACATGCCTTTGAATAGAAAAGAGGGCTATTTGTAGCCCTTTCTTGTTATTGTTATGGTGAACTAGCTTGCCCGTGCCTGTGGTAATGCGTGCCTAGCGATAAGAATAAGGGAGCAGTGTTTAAACTGTCAAACGGGCACTCTTTGCCTGTCCTAAATCATTTATTAACTTGGAAAGGCCAGCTATTCACCCACCTCCTTAGCCTCCTCATTGTGCTGTCACTGTTATTGATGATGCGACTGTGTTGTGTCTGCATGCTAATTCACTAACTACATTTTGGGAAAAGCCACGGTTTTCACTGTCCTTCAGTCTACCTGCAAGTTTTTCTTTTAAGTCACTACTTAAAGAAATCAATCAAGGTTTTGTTTGGGTGGGGGTTTTTTTTGTTTTTGTTTGTTTCGTTTTTCAATATAGCTTTTGTGTATTTTATATGAACACTTGCTGTGGAAAAGATTAGAATTATTATTTTTTTCTAAGGTATATGCACATGTTAACTTGACGTATGTAAAGGTAGGTTGCAGTATTTAAGTTCCTAAATCTGATTTTCCTTGTTTGTTCCAGGAAAGATTCTGTTTAGGAGGAGCCACATCAGGGATGTGGCAATGAAAAGGCTAAGACCTATTAATGAATACTGCAGGGTGAGTATTCGTTATGCAATTCTCTACTTATGCTAAGCATCAACATATATACGTTATAAAATGCATTTGTCAAGAGAAAAGAAACCACAATCTGTGTACATTACATCACAGCTAGCTGGGTTCCCCCCCCCCCCGTTTTTTTTTTTTCCATCACATTCAGGCCCATTTTTAGTCGTCCAAACACATGCTTATATTAAGTAAAGTCAAGCTTGTAGTCAAACTACAGCATTTGCATAACAGAAAGATTTATACGTTCACTTTGTAGCAGCTTTATGAATAATGCTGCTGCCCTTGCGATCTAAATTGGCACTGTGCGGTGTGTGGCATGCTAAACATCCCGGAGCAAGTCTTTGTGACCGCAGGCATCCACTCTGCCGATGTGTTCTAAAAGGTCCCCAGGTGCTCTGTTGTAGACTCTGACCTTCCTGCAAAAAGAAACACGCCAAAGGAGAATTTTTCTCAAGGGATAGATGTGTATAAGGGGGGAAAAAAGTTTCTATGTAGCTAAATGAGAAGAGAATGTTGTTACACCACACAAAATGTAGGCCTTATGACCCCCTAGAGCAAGACCAGGGTGCAAGCATGCTGTAATGTATGTATGTGTGTGTGTGTGTGTGTGTGTGTGTGTGTGTGTGTGTGTGTGTGTGTGTGGTGTCTGTTTTGTCATTTTGAAATACCGCAGCTCATTCCATAAGTGAAAAAAAGGATGATGCAAAACTTGTGCCTTGTCCAACCCATTACATTGCTTTTTACCAGAGAGATTATTATTCACTTAACCTCAAGAAAAGGAAAATCATGCAACTCTACATTCTCAAGCTCCACTGCAGATGAGGTTAAACCGTATAACTGCCAACAGCTAGCAAGTAATTGCTTCATTTCAACAGGAACGCAACCACCACAGCCTATATAAAATAATCATGATTGATGCTCATCTTTTTAGCCTCTGAAGTAAAGTCGAATAGCAGTTTAAAGATTTTCATCTTTCTCAGTGAGGTGCTTTTTTATGGATACATATCTACAAGGCAGATATCTTCTGGAGTTGTGGTGGTTGCCACAGGCAAAGCATTTTCCCGTTGCTGAGCTAGCTCCAGTCAGCATATCCACACAACCACGGGCTATGTTTTTGTTAAATTTTACAGGCGTGACTTGGGGCTTTAAAACATGCACAAACATTTCCTTATGTCTCTCTCTACGAAGGAAACTTTGCTTCTGACTTAGCCTGTACTCGCGCTTTTACGATTTTCAGCTGCCTTATATTTTAATTGCTTTACTTCTCTCACTCCATCAAGACCCTTGTGAAACCATTACGGAAAAAAAATTGCTTCCTAAGGTGGAACTGACTGGTCACTTCTTCACCAGTAAAAACGGCAATTCTTCAGGCCTGAGAGTAAAGCTTTTATGTATGATGAACAATGCAGAGGACCGAAGGGGCTCTGTGTCATCAGGGGTTAAAGGAATGTGCAGCTGGTAGGCAACATCTTTAACCACTTATGTGAACAATAAAGGTAGGGGAGGAAAGGGTAGAGTTGCTGGTTCATGTCTGAGGGTGTGGGTGTTTTATGGGAACGGCTGAGACAATTTCAGTGGAATTGCCACAGTCAAATTTGAAGTTGTGCAAATGTATGAAAAGCCATAAAATATACCTGCTTAGCATTATTGGTTTAAGGATGCCTGCCTTTAAAATGTTTCAGTGCATATAAGCTTTGCTAAAGTTATGTTTAAAGACAGAAGGGAAGCAGAGTGAGACTTAATGTGGTCCAGGAGTGACTGTGGCTCAGGAGGTAGAGAAGGGCATCTACTAACTGGAAGGTTGATGGTCCAATCCCCAGCTGCTCCAGTCTGCATGCCCAAAGGGTCCTTGGGTAATTGCTCTTGATGCGTTCATCAGAGTGTGAATGTTAGCAACACTGACTTGCAGTGAAAAGCACTAAATAAGAGTCAGTCCCTTTACCATATTGCTTTTAAATTCAAGCAATATGGTATCTGTGTCCAACACATTTGTTAGTGATTTAAAACATCCATCAGTCCTTTGGCAGTATCATACATGTCAGAGCTAAGCACTGCCAGCGAAGAAGTTATCGCAGTAGCGGTAAAAACAAGTCAAAACTTTACTGGAGGATCAAAAATGGCATTTCATCCACCCCCACATGTAGTCAGATTGACAAGGTACAACTTTGTTGTTCTTACAGAAGAGCTGAGTCATCTCTTCTGTTGTACAGCTGAGGCTTTGTACTGACTCATTTCAAATTTCCCTGGTTATGAAACCTTGTTTTTCATATTGGGAAGCAAAGTTGGATGAAAGGTTGGATTAAAAAAATAGAAAAAAAGAGATCACTGGGAAGGTCAAATAGCTGATAAAAAACAATCACATAAAACGTCTCTTTAGAGATTTATTTAGACCTCGCTTATACTGTGGAACAGTACAAAAATCACTTATGCAGATAACATGAGCATCAAGATTTTTTTTTAACATATGGCTAAGATGCCCTTTATTCTAATTAAACATTCACTATATGTATGTACATGTGAGAGCATACTATACACTGACCCACACTGCCACAGTGTATTGTACCTTCTGAGAGGTTGGTCTTGCATTTCCATTATATATTTTTCCTTGGAGAATACACACAAACACGCACAGACAGACACACACACGCGTGCAATTACGTTAATGCTGCCTTCTATAAAGAACACCCATAAAGTCCATTTGCCGTAATGTACCCTGAGCCTCCCTCTTGTCTCCTCCCTGGGGAGAATTGTAATGAGCGGTCAAGCCACATGCTCACACGTGGATGGAAATAAATCTAAGGATTGCATCCTCTGCAGCAGGCAGAGATTTTGCACTCTGACCTCAGTTACGGCTCAACATCCTGGGCTGCATGACTAAACGTTGTGTGGGTCCTCTGAAAGTCTTAACAACACAAGATTTTTTTTGAAGCCTAATAGTTTCGAAGCCTAATATTTACCATGAATCAGCAAACAGGAATGAGGACACAAATCTCATCTTTTCTTTAACACAAACATATGACAAGGAAAACATAGTGCATGGGACAAGGACACTCTGGTTACGTCTTTGGCTTCCATTCCACATCCGTCAGTCCTGACGTTACATCAGCACGTGTCAGAGAGTCCAGGAGCTAGGCTGTGCTTCCTGGAAGGACAAAGCTGAAACACTTAGGAGTATTAAAATTAGAGGTAGAGACCAGAAGAGGAATCTTGATGGGTAGCACTGAGCTGATCTTGCCAGCAAATGGAGGAGTTGCATATTTTTTTCATAGCTAAGAGGGATAGTCTCCACAAGGTCATTGATGGGAGTTGTTTTTTTTCTTCTGGTTTGCCACATCAAGCTGGTGAGGTGATTATTCGTTCTCCTGCTCCCCCTTTAGAGGGTTGATTGAGAGCAAGTGGAAAACAGCCAGATAAAAAAATTAATAGCTGCGCATGAGTAATGACTAATAAAGAAAACTGAATGTGGATGTTTGTCTTTTATCTGTTGTCAGGACTCATCTCTCTGCTGCCGGTGATCCTAAAAAGAGGAATAAAGATTTTACCAAAAAATAAAGAATGGAAGATTGTGATTTTGGGATTTTTTTAATACAGCTTTTGTTCTTTCTATTGGAAACCAAGCGTTGCAGGGTAAAATAAGTATGAGAACAGACATAAAAACTTGAGGCCAGGTCAAATGAACACCGTTTTTATCCTCTGGTTGACCTCCCTGTGCACTGAAGTGATTATGCGTGTCAGTTTGTGTGTTTAAGTTTCCTGAAATCTTTGTGCACGCAGGCCCTCATTCAGCTGCCAGTCTACATCTCCCAGTGCGAGGAGGTCAGAGTGTTTTTTGAGACCAGACCTGAAGACCTCAACCCACCCAAGGAGTGAGAAGCACACATGTACCCAAACACACACCCTCACATATCTCCTTAACTATTAAAAACCCTTCCTCTTGTATACAATGGTAAATCATTGTTCCACTGGCTCATGGTATGCCATGTCCTGCGAGATCTGCTGGTAATGAACATTCATTATACTCTCTAATGAATATGATTTCATACTCCCGCTCAGCCTTCTGTTGGGGTTTTCTAGCAGAAACACACTTAATAGGTCCTGTTTTTAAAGCTGAGCTTGCATTTTTGCTGGAGCGGAGTGCGGACACCAGCCTCTACACAGCTGAGTCCACATAGTTTCTTGATAATCTCACTCTCAACACATTAGCGCAATATCCAGCACTAAAAGTAACGCAACTGTGTCGTTATTAAGCTTACATTTAGGGCTGTAGGGGTTATGGATGGCTGCCTTCAGCCAAACCGTAGACCCTAGAGATGTTTTATTTAATTAATAAATTTTGCTAACAGCTGCAGAAAGGCAGCGTAGTCATGTCCTCTCCGTCGAAACATCTTGACGTGTGTTGTCAGCTGTTAGGAAATCCACTAGATAAGGCCTGTGACTATATTTATGTATAAACCTATCACATCCTGATGTTTTATAAATGCCATAATGCCATTCAGGAGTGGCATGCACTGAGTGAGCAGCTGGGGGTTCACGCCCAAGGACAATTAACAGGACAAGAAGCTGTTATGAAGATTGAATGTGAAATGAGCTCCTGCAACAGCCTGCCATGTTGTCATATATAATGCAGACAGATTTAATCTTCCTTTGAAGTCTGCTGTGTGCTGCCGTCAAGTACTTTACTGGGGCCAGGCTTTAGGAAGACTGCTTGATTATAGTTACTTCACTCTTTTGACAAGATGAGCCACTTTCAGTATAAAATGTGATGAACGTTAGCTAAATAACTGGAATTTAAAACAGCCCTAACTTGTGTGTACGTACTCTTACTTTAAATAGTGAATTCAAGTAAATTTGTGGGGGGAAAAGATCTCTCCCAAAACTGGAATTATCACAAGGATTTGGGTGTTATTTTCCACATGCAGCCCCTCTGTATGAAGAGTTTGCATTTGTGTTCTCTGATATTGGAAAACTTTTCACTCTATTGGTGGTATCAGGATAGCAGATCATGGCAACTGTAAGCTGATACCAAACAAAAAGTGTGTCTAAAAGTTTCCGAAGCCTGTCGGTGGAATATGAATCTATATTTATAAGTTATGACACCCAGTCCGCACTCTTGTTTGTTCTCACACATCTCCACATCTTTTTTTCCCCCTTTCTTACCTCGGGGAAGGTTGCCAAGGACCCATACTTCCCTACTCCTCATACAAAGCCCCAAGCATGTATCAGTAGAGACGGGGGAGAGAGAGGGAGATGTGATTCCTTGAGGCAGATGAATATAGGAAGGACCTTGGTTTGTCTTTATTGAAATTGGATTACTGCTTTCTGCTAGTGCAGCCTGTTGCTTGGCTGACTGACAACAAGGCTGCTGTACAGCAACTGTAGGAGAAGATTTATCATGGCCTATAAATCTACTGCAACGAGTAAGACATGTTATACTTTCTTCTTAAGAGCAGCAGAGAGGAGAGGAAAGGAGAGGACAGGAGAACTCAATTGTAAAGAGGAAGTAGATGGTCAGTGAGTAAAAAGGAAGAAAGAAGTACAGAAGAGGAAGTGTTGCAAGAAGAAGGCAAGGAAAAGGAAAGAAAATGCAAGGAAGATCGTTATAGAAAAAAAGGACGTCATATAACCTAATCCAGAGAGAAGATTAGGCACAGGGAGGGATGGAGCGATTTTCTGTGAGCAGTTGTTTACTGTAAAGTTTAGTTTGAGGTTTCAAAACTTCTTCACCTTTATTCTCTGTATGAAAACAAAGTATACACATGCAGTGCACGCGCAGATTCATGTGTTGTAGTCCATTTAGTCGGTCGCCCTGAGTATTTCTCATTATAATACCCTAATTGGCAAGCTTGGGGGTAAACATTCACAGAGATGAGGTCTCTGCAATTAACAGTTCTATCAATCCAATAATCCTTTATGTGGCTGAGAGCATTGATGTTGATGCAGAGAAATGGACACAGAGTGGCTGCCAAGGAAAACAATCAAGGGAGATAAAGCAGTAGGTTGAGCAGACGTGGAAGATGTGAGATGGAAAAAAGGAAGGCACTGGTAGGCTATAAAGTAAGGGTGCGACGTTTAGATAACGAGGGACAAACAGAGCAAATGCTGAGCATTAGCCACCAGTGACTTTTTGAGGCATCTGGCCATTGAATCAGTTCCTGACTCTTGCTGTGGAGTGATGGTCTATTTATCTGGATAATGTCTAAACCAGACACAGCAGATGCTGTATTGAATTTAACATCAGCCCGGATTTTCGGGATCAGCTATCTCAAAGCTTTTTATTCACATTAGCCTGCGTTGCAGACATGGATCTGTTTTCTCCTGCGTGACAGTTTGTAGATCTGATGGGTAAAGAGCCTTTCTTTTTCTCTTGTATTTAATTCCTCCAGCAGTACACGTGTTAAATGATAGTGAGATTAAGTAGAAATGAATAATTGGGGATGCTGTTCTATTGCTGTTGATGTTTGTTTTTAAGTTATTTAAGTGGGACCTTCATGAGTTTGTGAATTATGTTAAATATTATTAGTATGCTGGTTCCATTCCATTTTGGTATGTATGGTGTGGTCATGTAATGTTTTCTTTTCTTTAACAGGGAACCCATTGGGAAGAAGAAATCAGGTGAGATAGCTTTGATTGTGTATTTGAAATGAAAGGTAGGTTAGTTAATCATGAGAATCTTGGCTTTTCTCTGATAAACTATGTATTGAAAGGAATAAAAGCAAGTCTTCAGTAATTACCTCTGTGTCATATGATAGGACGTTATCTCCATCTAGTGGTCACAGGTTGAACAAACCAAAACAATGACTTTATTAGAAGACATTCCTTCTATACTGATGTTACAGTACTGTTGAACCAAGAAACAAACATTGTCCTTCTCTGTTCCTCTTTATATATACTCTGTATCCCCTCAGTTCATCTTTTATTCTTAATTTTGCATCCATGTTATCTTTTTCAGTTTTCTTCTCCATTCATTTTCCTTTCCCTCAGGGTTTGTGGAGAGAGCAACTACTTTCCTAAAGCGAGGTAGTAAACACACTGTCATGCTTGGTCGTGCTGTGTGTGTAACCCCAGTGGGTCGTTAGTGGCCCGTCCCCCCTCTCCTTCCCTGGCCTGGGCAGGTGGGATGTGGCTCTGTTGAGGCTTGGGGCTTGCATTGGTTCTGTTAATGATAAATTGTTGGTGATTGACTTTTGGAACTGGTGTGGGTCATATCTCAGCTCTATTTATATATGTTGTGTTGGTACAGGGTAGTAAAGTTATGCTCTACTATGAATGCATGACCCTGTATAGTAAGCTTGGTTATGCTAACAGCAATACATTGAATCAGGGAGTTAGAAATAGAAAAATTATATTTTAATCACTAGATTTAAAGATGCATTGAAATGTAAAGGATCGAAGAAGTTGATATTATAAAGGAATCCTTTAAAATTTATACCAGTATGTTTCAGGATGCCATTGTCATTAATTAAGAAATTACAATTAATAAATTTGTCATTTACATTTTTAAATATGGCTCTGTTTCAAATATATCAAATATTATGTTTAAGGTGAGCTAATTACGCTAACCGACTTAAATTGGTTTAGCTAGTGGCGCCATAGTGTAGTGATTTACAAATTTGCCAGAGATCTTTGGTTTGATCCTGGGAGGAAAAAAAAAGGTTTGAGGTTTTGTTTGGAAAGGCATCTGGAGTAAAAAATGTGGAACTCAAACACACAATGACTAAGGGAATAGTTGAAAATAGCTTGTGTTAAAAATGACTAGTGTTCCTCCAGTTCTGCTTTAGAGAAATTTGCATTACTAATATTCAAATCTTTAACTAGCATAATGGAGAAATTGCAGATTAAGCAGTACTAAATTTGGCTTTAATCAGATTATTTTCTTAGCTAGCTGCTGCTCACTGAAGGAGGCTAATGTTAACGTATTTTTAAGCTGCCCGATCAAGAAAATCTATTTTGTAATTACTGTACATACTTAATGTTATTATTATTTTGTTATTTTAAATCTGAACTTTTTGTGTGCCATAAACGCATTACTTTAGAATGTGTTTGATAGCACCTTCAGTGATTAGCATGCTGCAATTTATGCTAATGTCCCTTCATCGTGCATTTTATCAGTCAGCCAAGTTTTAGTGTGTGCATTTTTACACAACAAACGTCAATAGAAAAAGCAGAGTTGTTAGAGTTTTTATTTATACATTATTTTAACAGTGATTATATTGTGAGCCCTCGTTTGTTACTTTATTTTTTTAGTGATGTAGCGCTAACATTGGTGGTGGGTCTTAATGATGCTGGTTTGTTTCTATAGACATGTCACAGTCATGGTGAGAAATAAATTAACCATCTACGCTTTTCAATCCATCCCCTTCACTCCCATTCTCCAAATCTTCCTTTATTTCTCTCTCAGCTCGTTGTTTCCCCTCACGCTCCTTTCCAATCACGTACACTGCCTCCTCCGTCTGGACTCTGAGGGAATCTCAGTAATGTACATAAGCCCCCTCTAACAAAAAAACTTTTTACTTAATAGCTTTTGCACAAATTGCGACCTTGGAATTATTCTTGGCATTTCATCAAAAGGCAGTTTTTTTTCCTCCCACTTAGCCTAAAATTGAATTCTGGCTGTTTTGTAAAGGCCTGCTTAAATTGGGTTTTAGTGAAGTTATTCAAAGCCCATATAAAGTCTGACATTTTAAAAGGTCATATTACATTTGGTCAATGAAATGCAAAACCTTTAAAGGTCAATACCTTAAACCCACACTGATGCAATCTTATAATTCCAAGTTCATGGACAGTCCTTTGATATTATGCACATATGAACAGAGCTCTTCAGCGAAGAACAAAAGATATTGAGTGGAGGCTTTTCTCGCATTATTGAGATTTCATTCGTGACTCCCCTAAGAAAGATCAAAGAAGATGTGCTAAACTTCTGTTATGATTTTTTTTTTTATTCTTCCCTTAATAGGAGACTCCTCCTCAGCAGACCCTCTTGTACTCGACCAGTATGTGGCAGTAACAGACTATGAGAAGCAGGAGAGCTCTGAGATAAGCCTGCATGTGGGGCAGGTGGTGGAGGTCATTGAGAAAAATGAGTCTGGCAAGTTTCATACAGAATTAGAACATATATTCTGTACATTTCTCTGATGTTTTCATTGTGGCAGATTGCTGCTTTCACTGTTCAGCTAACCTGTTACGTTAAGTGTTGATGTGGAACTATGCAATTACTTGAAACATTATGGGGGTTTGTGGGTTTGTTGCTACTGCTGGACTTGGTCTGTTGCCAGCTATTAAGGTTGAGTTAAATAGGTTTGCTAAAAATACTCAAGAGAAATAGCAGTTGATATATTAATAAAAATATATATTTTAAAAACCTCAGAGTATGCCAGTAATGTCATCTTGTTTTGTAAATCATAGCTATTTATTAACTTTTTAAATTAATTAATCAAATTACTAAAACAAATAGTCATTCAAATATCGGAATATCCGCAATGGTAACATGTACACCCAAGAACAGCGGTCCCCAACCTTTTTTGCGCCACGGACCGGTTTATGTCCGACAATATTTTTACGGACTGGCTTTTAAGGTATCACGGATAAATACAACAAAATAAAACCAGTACTGGTACCAAAAAAAGATTTATTCATAACATACAGGAAAAGAACCAGGGAAGCCAAGTTAAGGATAAAAACATTTAAAAAATAACGATAAAAACCCCGAAAACCATAAATTTCACACCCGAGCCTCAACTCTCTCGTACCAAACAACGCCTGGGGGTTGGGGACCGCTGCCCAAGAAGATTAATAGTAATGCATAATAAAAGAATAATTGTAATACATCACATAAACTATAGGTTACGCATGCTTAAAAAAAAAAAGCAACATATGGTGGTGCTTTGCAACAATCCCAGCAACAAGTCAAATATCAGTCGTGCGTTTTACTGACGCATATAATCCCTTAACTGAATAAGCATTGCATGAGGTGCAGTATCTTGTATATCAGTTTTGTTTTGTTTTTCCTGCCTGTTTAGGGTGGTGGTTTGTGAGTTCAGAAGATGCTCAGGGCTGGGTCCCTGCCACCTGCCTTGAGGCCCAGGATGACCCTGATGACTTCAGTCTTCCAGGAGAAGAAGGTACATCAAGCTTTACATTTGGGTGCTACTGTTTAGATTCAATGTTACCACAAGGAAAGGTTTAGGGTGCAGTGCAGAAGTGCAGAATACACCACGTCAGAGGCACATCTTTTGTTACACACCGTTTAACTCCTGTAACTCACTCAGTACTCTGTTGATGGTTAATAAGCAAACCTATTTTGTCAGACTGACTTTTGAGTTGAAGACTGTTGCTGCTAAGACTCTGTGTGTGTTTTGCATTCTAGAGAATTGGCAAAAGAAAATCCAAAAGGATCAGTAGAAAAAAATTACAATTTCATTGCCAAAGCCCTGGTAAGGATATGCTAAAGAAAGGAATATTGTACAGTAAATGACAGGATCTCAAAATAGGGTGCTCTGCCAATATGCAAATTATAGATCTTAAAAGCCTGAGATGTATGAGGTGGCTGGCTGCCCTATCAAAGTCTGGAGAGTTTGTTTGATTCAAACATTCACAGATTTTATTCCGTAAGAGAACAATACAAAATCAACAAACAGCATTATGCTAATCAGCATTCAATTTAAAATGCCACATTAATAAGAAAAATTTTAAAACACCCCAGAGATCCCTATTAACCATTAGATGAAGGAACTATTTGTCAGTTCAAGTAAATAAAAATACCAATTATTTCCCCATAGATCCATCAATACCGAAAGTGTTTTAGGATGAAAATATCCTCCAGATTGCATTTGTAATGTTCACTTCCTATTTTGCCCCAATTACTGTGCTGGGATGTCAGTGCCACGGAGATTCTGGTCACTGCCAAGGCATATGGGTCGTCGCAGAACTTTAGGGGATCTATTCAGCACAGGCTTTGGGCAAGGTGGAGCGCACGCCTTTCTTTTCCCCCTATAATGAATGTGTGTGCGTGTGTGTGTGTGTGTGTGTGTGTGTGTGTGTGTGTGTGTGTGTGTGTGTGTGTGTGTGTGTGTGTGTGTGTACACACACGCATATAAAACTGTGTGCATGTTTGTCCATGTGTGCGCATGAAGAAATGTTGCATGAGTGACCTCAGCATGTAAATAAATCCTCGCATGCAAAGTGAACTGCATATTTGTGTATAAATGTATTTGTTATAAATAATATATATGATAAAAATATATATTTATTTATATATCAAATAAATGACTAGAACAATTTAACCAGCATTAATAAACGCGTGATTGTTCACTGTGTGTAGTATGTAATAGTAGTAGAAATGGTGTTGACAATAGACAAGGCTGTGTTTGATGTTGTAACAAGTTTGTCCTGTGTGTGCGTTTTTGTGTCTTACATTTTCACTCCACAAGATGTTGCTCAAGCCTTGCCTCACTAGATAAGTTATAACAGGTAAAACTAATGTGTGCCTATAGCAACCACAGTATCTCATCTGAAATCTCAATATTAAATTGCTGAGCAGTTTCTGTTAATCAGAAAGAAGTTCCTGTCGTTTTTGCCCTAACAAGAATCTTTGCCAACTTTGTGGGGAAAAAAAGGATGATAGTCTGTGTCTGGTGTTTTTGAAGTTTTGGTCAGAAGCAAAATTCCTCATTTCCTTCTGTGTTCAGTCTTAAAAAGAGAAGGTTTAATTTAAAGTCTGTTGAGGAAAAAGTTGGTCTCAAAAGGCAGCTCAACATCCAACCACCCAGTGCTTGCTTCTGCGTAAATATGTGAAGTTAGAGCTTGTTGTGCCAGTCGTTAGCAGTGGCACAACAAGCTCCACTTTCAGCTTTGTTGGCAGTGTGTCACTGGCAACACACTTTTACTTGGAGATCACACCCATTAACCTATGTCGACTGCCAGTACTGCCATTAGAGGCGAGTGGGAATAACAAAGATGGCATTCACTCCTATTAAATCCTTTTGAACGCTTTATTTTATTTTAGACTGGTTGCATTATTACTTGAATTAATTTTTTTAAAATGCTGTAACTTTTACTGTCATCTTTGATTCAGTTTCACATTGAGAAAAGTTAAAAAAAAAAAACAAATCCAGGTAATGGAAATCCCAGACAGTCGACTCTTTTCCAGTCACTTGGTTAAGTGACAAAATGTTTCATCCACTGAAAACACTGCATCCAGATGACCAGAATCAGCTCTCTGGGGATAAATACTTTAGGCCATAGTAGTTTAAGTGTGTCATTATGTGCTATACGTACCCAGCCTACATTATGCGTTTATTTGTGGCACCCTAACTGTGAACTGATAACGTGTTCTGATACACGTAACAATATTTCCTTTTTCCACGTTCAGAAGAGAAGTATTCAGTGATTTATCCGTACTCGGCCAGAGACCAGGATGAGATCGACCTGGAGAAAGGCATGATTGTTGAGGTTATTCAGAAGAACTTGGAAGGCTGGTGGAAGATCAGGTAGCAACAGCCACATTTTTGTAATACAGTGCAATATGTTCAAATACTTCTTAGTACATTGTTGATAATGGTGGTAATAGGAATGAAAATGCTAATGCATGTTACTGTACAGACTGCAGGAAGGTCCAATTTTTTTGTTTTCGTCCAGCTTTATGTTCATTATATATCAGCCACTAACTGTCCATCTCTCCTCCATTTAGGTACCAAGGCCGTGAGGGCTGGGCCCCAGCGTCCTACCTGAAGAAGGCTGACATGCAGAAGCAGTCAGCAGGCGCTCCTCCTCATGCCAGTACAAATGACCTAGATGGGCTTTCTAAACAAATCCAGCAAAACAACGCCGCTAGAGAAAACCGAGAGAATAGCCAGAAGGAAAACAGGCTCTCGGTTTTCTCTGAGAACAACAAAATCAGTAAGTGAATTTAACAAAACAGTGCCTCTGAGATTTAGTTTTAAAATATTAAAGCAACCAAAGCATGCAAAAGCTTTGCAAAGATAAGCTTGCACACAAGTGACTAAAACCTTTTTTCTGGCAAAGCAACAATGTGCCAAATAATACAGTTTTACCTAATGACAGTCAAAATATTTATTGTGCCAGTGGAGAAAACCTGAATGGAGACGTGTAACAATTTCCCAGAACACATATTGCTAGTTTTCAGTTGGGCTGCGAGCTACTAGTGTGATTTTGTTTTGTTTTTTGCAGAAGTGGGATCAAGACACAGACCTCCTCCACGCAGAGATCTCACCATTGTAAGAATATACCCAGTGGTGATTCTGTATATCTGAAGATAGCTTTCAGTGGCTTAATAAATAAATAAGGTTTTCACCAGTGCAACCTTTATGTGTGCCCTCTCACATCCCACAGCCACGTGGTACAAACTTACCCAAGCCACCCGTCGCTCCCCAAGTTGAGGAAGAGTTCTACACCATAGCAGACTTTCAGACCACCATCCCTGATGGAATCAGCTTCCAAGCTGGAGTCAAAGTTGAGGTGGGTTAGACACGGCCTAAAGTTTTGCTCCTCTGAATTAAGAAAAATGGTTTTTCACTAACATTTGGTTTAAACTACATTGATACATTCTAGGTGATTGAAAAGAATGCAAGTGGTTGGTGGTACATCCAGATCGATGACAAAGAAGGCTGGGCACCTGCCACTTTTATTGACAAGTACAAGAAGACCAGCAATGCCTTGCGACCCAATTTCCTCGCCCCGTTGCCCAATGAGATGGAGAAGCTGAGGCTGGAGGATGGTGGTTGTTCGAATGTTTCAGGTACAGATGACAACTGGTCCAAGCCTTTACCAGATGAGCCAAATGCAGCCTCTGAGTCCTCTACGCGCCCTAAGCTCAGAGATTGGAAGTCCAATGCCAGCAAGGGGCCCTCTTTCTCTGGGCCTTTGCCCCCAGCCCCAACTGCACCTCCCGCTGAGGAGAAACCTGCTCTGCCGCCTCGAAGAGAGTCTATTAATAAGAGCTTTGAATTGGAGGTAGCAGAGAAATCGAGGTCAGATAACTCCAAACCTTTGCCTCCAAAACCCCCAGCTCCTGGGGTCATCGTGCCACTGGTTACACCTAAACCTCCCCCCTTCAAATCAGACAAACCCCCAGAGACCAAGAAAGATGAAAAGAGCAAAGCTCTTCACCTTCGAAATGAGATGGGTCTTGAATGTGGCCACAAGATCTCTGCCAAAGAGGTGAAGAAGTTTAATCTGAAACCTGTGCCTAAACAGCCACCAAAACCCAAGCCAGAATCACAGGAGGAGAAAACCGAGGCACCGGGCCCAGCTGTGTTTATGAAGGCAAAGCCAGTGGTCCGACCTAAACCCGTTACAGCTGCCAAGCCAGATCCCCCAGGGGAGAACAAAGTAGACATCACCAACTTGAGAAGCAAGTTGAGACCATCTAAGCCGGCAGATGCTAGCTCAACAGAGGTGAACCATCAGAATGACGCCTCGCCAGCAGTAAATAGTTCCCACACAAGTTCACCCCCTAGCTCTCCTCCAGTGAGCATCCCACCTCTGAATAACGGTAAGTATTCTAATGAGCCAAAACTTCCACCAAAACACATCAGTGGTCATGGCCAGGAGAGCTCATCGCCTCTTGCAAAACCAGCAGTGCCTCCCCACAAGGAACCCCCTCAGAGACCGCCGGCCACGGTTCCAAAAAGACCACCCCCTCCAAAGAAAACTGATCCATCAAGTCCAACTGAACTTAAATCTCCACCAACTCTTAAAGAAACCCAGGACGTTCCCAAGGCTGGACCACCACAGCTCAGCAGACCACCTCCCCCAAAACCCAAAGGGTTTCAGGCACCAGCAAGCAAAGAGAAGGAAGAGCCCAAGGTGAATAAAGTCCCAATTCCTCCAAAGCCCCAGCTGAAGCCTGGGCCACCCAAGGATAGGCTTCCACCTTTACTCAAGGAGCCCAGCAAGGATGAGCTGTATCTTGCTGTGGCAGACTTTGAAGGGGATGAGCAAACATCCAGCTTCAAGGTGGGCACAGTGTTTGAGGTTCTGGAAAAAAACAGCAGTGGCTGGTGGTTCTGTAAAAACGTAGGAGAAGAAGTCGAGAGCTGGATCCCCTCGAATTACCTGAGCAAGAAACCTTAGGAAGTAAATGTGCTCGCACACATCGCCATATGAACATATAAGTAACTTAATGATCTAAATGAACAAGATCTCACTAATTTCTTGCTACTTAGCCTGTTTTTTTTTTTTTTTTTTAATTTATAGGTACATTTTTTTTATTGACACATTTTGTTTTGTTTCATTTTTATACAAATATTTTACCTACCAACTGAACCAGCAATAACACATGACCTTGTTGGGTTTTGTAATGTTTACTTTTTTTGTTTTATGTCAACTATATATGAAATCTTAGGTTAAAAAAAAAAAAAAAGTATCTTGCCTTTGCTGCCGTATGTTAGTCACCGTGTCAGTCTCGCCATTTCTCGGGCTAGAAACTAGAAGAGCAGTAAATGTATCTACACCCTTGCCTTTTAATATATGGTGCCTCAATATTATATGCGAAGTGCTTCAGCGCTTATTAAATGGTATGCAATGGTAGACAATAGTCCTTGTTGGAGTCTTGGAGTCATTTTACTATAAAATCAAGAATCGCATTGTACATTGCAAGAGTACAGAGTAGACGTTTAAATTAACTCACTGGGGGAGTTCATTGACTACATCTGAACTTTCAAGTGCTAATAGTTGGTTATCTCTTTGCCCAGTGCTGTTTGTTACCTTGGAGACGTGCATATTAGCGTTTCCGTGTTGTATTGCTTTTATTCTGACTGCATAATTAATGTTGCAACGAATTGTAACAGATGTGCACTTTCAGTCATTTCAGCTGAAGTTTAAGGTTTGCACACACTGAAAGAAAGGGGAGAATGCCACGGTGCATTTAGTTTTATAAGCCATTTTCAGACTGCTTTCTTTATTTGTGTTATCCTCACTGTAGCAAAGAGGCTATATTATCCAAACTGAGAAGGCAAGAAGGGTCTATATATCAAAGTATTTTAACATAACTGTTCTCAGAGCCATCAGTGGGATTTGCAAAATGTGAACGGCAGAGCACATCTGCCTATCTGACATAGCAATTGAATACCTACAGTCATTTGTGCAATGATTTACAGTATTGTAAATGTACAATCTGTTCGTAACCGAAGTGTGGTGCTCCGATAACAAAGTATGACCGTTGTATAAGAATAATGTTTTACATTGACGCTTGACTGGTCTCAAGTATGGTCGGTGAAACAAATTATTTTTTATTGTACAGAAATGAGTCATATCTTAACTATTGTCACTTTTTTTTGATGTTCGATCTATTTTATCCCCCTCTGTGCTGATCAAAGGGTTAGAAGAAGAAAGTTTCAAGAAGGTATTTGGTTGTTGATTTGGTTGATGATAGGATTTAAGTAATTAAGGAAAGGTTTGGGGAAACAACTGGCTGGTAATCTAACAATTGGTCCATATCTCAAGTGTTTACAAAGTACCAATTGTCTGACACTAAAAAAATAAATCTGTTCATAGTTATGAAGATAATTAGACAAGGCTGCAAGCTTTATAACACTAATTCTGTTCTGCTTGTAGTTGCTATAATGTTATACCATCTTCCAATCATACCAAAGTATGTTACCAACTTTAAAAAAAAAAAATCCTAAAGTGAAATCCTAAAGGGAAAGGACAGAAGTACAATGCAAGGCAAGTGTATAGGGGTTATTTCAGTATTGTAAACTGTTTACTTTTTTGCTATGTGTTTTCATTACAGTGTATCTGCTTTTGCTTTAAGTCAATAAAAGTTTTGTGATTTTTCACTTCAGATGCCCCACTGCTTCCACTCAGTGTTTAGCGTTTGATTTATTTGGGTTGTAGTTTCTTCAGAACTGCTTAAATTCTTCATTGCACAAATTCTCAGATTTTGATCTGTGTCGACATGGTAACATCAGTCATACTTCAGATTTGTCAGATTCACATCTGTGATGTGAATCTCCCATCGCAAAATGCCATCTACTGATTTGAGATCTGGTGATTGTCGAGGGATTTTCCTGTTCAAGAAACCTTCACCACTATGTGTCAGACAGTATGGATCCATGATTTTGTGGTGTTTAGACCAAGTTTTGTAGCATAATTGAGACTCCTTACAGCAGACAATGTTCCTTCAATCTTCTAAATCTGTGTGAATTGTAGCCTCAGTTTTCTGTTTTCAGCTGGTGTGCTCTTCTGCTGCAGTAACCTATTTGTTTCAAGGTTACATGTCTGAGCTACTGTTGCTCTATCAGCTCAAAGGAGTCTGGCCATTCTCTCACCTCTGGCATCAGCTGGGCATTTTCTCCCAGAGTACTGCCGCTCACTGGATATTGTCCTCTGTCCACTCTGTAAATGCTAGAGATGGTTGCATGGGAGATTATATGCTACCATGTGATTGGCTAATTAAACATTTGGATTTACAAGCAATTGAACATTTGTATCCAATGAAGTGCGTGGTGAGTGTAACAAACTGGAATGTTCTCGCTTCAGTTCCTCCAGCTTTAGCACTGCTGCAATGAATGACTGAATTTGCTATACTATCTAACATAAGTTACATAAAAACATCCTGTATATAGTCACACTCCTGCGTTCTCCACAATACTTTCTTTTTAATAACCTTTCCTTGTGTGTGTGTGTTTATATATAGAGGAGTTGACACTGGATTTTTAATCCCACAAATCTTTTTTTAACCAACTGTTTAAAAAAAATAAAATAAAATTATATCATCTGACAGTCTTGATGCGTTTTCCAGTAGAACAGGTGGTATCATGTTACAAAGAATCTCCACAACAATCCAGCAATTATAAAATCTGCATTTATTTACAACAGTGGTTCCTTCTGAAAAAAATTTTATTCATACAGTCCCTCCACACAAATAATGTTATGTAAACTAAGGCAGAGAGTCAGAGATACAGAGCCAGTAAACGGTAAGAAAAGAATTGTAAATGTAAATACTTCTGATATAAGAGAGATTAAGCTGTACCTGATTGTGGACCTGATTCAGTGTAAATCTGCAGGCCAACTGCAGTTAGCTGATGCAAACTGCTCCAATAAAACCGCTCCTCACTCAAGAAATGATGATTTTGAGCTGCAAACTAAGTAGAAAATTAAACAGCTAGAGGCATCTTACAGCAGACTGAATTGTTGCATCCCCTTAAAATGATGTGAAGAACTATTGTGTAAAAACCTAAATTATTGCTATTGAATACCTAAAAATTATAAAATGGTTAAACCAAAGGCTTTTATTCACCTCCCAAAAAAAGTTAACATATATATTTTTGGGTTTAAGCTCTCAGTGCAAAGGAAGGCAAAGTTTAAGAAAAATAAACCTCTGTAAGCTTAGCAAAAACATAATATTGCACATTGGTTAGCATTTACTGCATGTTGCATAACAATTCAAATTTAACTCCCCTCTATAACATCCTGAAAGAAAAACAAAAACAAAAACAAAAACCAAACAGCTCTGGCTTTGTCAGTTCCCATCCAGTGTGACTGATTTCTACAGTAATGATACAACAGAAAAAATAACTGAGCAATACTGAAAAAAAAAACAACAAAACTTGAGTTCCCTTATTAGTTAACAACGAAATCTTAAAAGAAACCATTAAATTCAAAGATACATTGCATTCAGCCTTATCCCTCATTTAAAACAAAAAAGACACAAAATCATCACATCCTTCATTCCATGATTAAAAGACAAAGTAAATCAAAACTATATAGGGGTAAGCTGTATAATGTTCTTTGAGTAAAAATAAATAAAGGCAAACTTTGGCAGCAAAGGCAAAGTAAGGCACAGAGAACAGGAAATAAAAAAATAAAAAAAAAAGATTCAGTAAATCAAAACATTTCTAGAGGAGTTTTTGGTCTTATTTGAAAGATAACCTTGAAAAATTAAGGTAAGCAAGTACTCATTTACTAGGTCGTTAATATTTATAGCATTCCTTGTTATCGTGGAAAAAATGATCTCTGGCTGGGTGCTTTGGAAAAAAACAAAAAACCTGTTGCCTAATCATAAGGTGGTTTTTCTGAATATTTAATCATTAAAACAGATAATTTGGTATCTTCAGCTCACCCCAATAAATGGCCTTTGTATCACATTATTGAGAAATCTGAAGCATGCTTGAAAAGAAAAAGAAAGCAAACACTGTATGGGAGTAGATATTATGTCAGGGTGTCTAATGACGCACATCAGAACATGAATAAAAACATAAATATTTACTAAAACAATAAAGAAACCTAATGGAAGGATCAGTATTCTGCCATTACTGGTAAAGCAAGAGAAAAAAAAAGAAGGCCAGCAGGCAATGGTACCAGTGGGTGTGTATACATTAGTGGGCAGAAGATAATATTGTGTAATGTCACAGCATCTGTTCTCATGTGGTAGTCTCATCTTGATACGGCATAAATTTGGAGACTCTGTTGGGAGAACTGGGGTTTGGACAGTCGGAACTCTCACTCATCCTGAAGAAAGCCTCCTGCTCCTTTTTCCTGGCATTCAGTTCATCTTCAAGGGCCTGGGAATGTAAAATGCACAAGTTTACCTCACAAAGATGTAAACTTTTGCAATGTGAACAAAGTAGAAAACAGAGCACTAAAATCATGAATTATTTGATATATCAACGTTCCTGTTATATGATTGGGAAAGCAGTTATTACATTGTGTCTTGTACATTTAAGTACTTAACTACTACTTTGCTTATTGAATTGCATGGCTACAGCAAAATATGTTATAAGAATGAGCCTGGAACCAGAAAAGTGGAGCTCAGAATGAAAACACTCTCAAAACACCAGAGCAAAAATACCGTAACCATAAATGTTTTACAATTGTTTGCATTTATTACAACTTTAGTAAGAAAAAGGGCATTTTTTTATCTTTATCTCAATTCACACAGAGCACATTTCAGTGTGTTTTTGATGAAAATTCCCAGTAAGCCTGCTCTTAAAAATATAGAAATTACTATATTGGAGTCTATTTTGGGAGTATCTGAGCCACAAAATAGACTCCAATACATTTTTGTTTGTAAGAAATTGTGAGTGGAGACAACATACCTTCTTTTTGGGCTTCAGTTGTTCCCTCCAGTCCTTCATCATATAATTGTGTTGCTCATCCAACATTTTGAGCCTCTGAGTCTCATTCTCAATCAACAGGTGACATTTTTCATTCTGCAGCAGAAAATGTGCTTGTTAAGCAATGTGGGCTAGTTATTATGTTCATTAAGTGTCCTCTATATTCTTTGGAAAAAAAAAAAAAAAACTACAAATAGATTTGTAATAAAAATGTTTTATTAAATTTGCCCTCACTCACCTGTAGCTGCAGCAGCTCTCTGATATTGCTTTCACACTGACCAGTCATCTCCCTCATCTGGTTCTCGTGCTTCTGCTGCTGATGCAGCCTCTCCGCCTTCTGCCGCTTCTCCTCCTGCTGAGAAAACTGGAGAGCCACGCATGGAGAAAGTTAATAAATAGTTAACTGAATGTGTGAATATGGAGTAAGAAAGCCCCTCTGTCTCACCAGTTTGATCTTCTCCTTGTCCTCTGCAGCACTGCCCGATGAGGTAATGCGAAGGCTCTTTTTGAACATGGTCATTCGAGTCTTTGACTCACTGCGCTGAATCTTAGGCAGTCGGCTCTTCTCCAGCTGCTGGTTAGTTTTCAGGATCTCAACCATTCGCTGATTGTAACTCTGCATCTGTTCCTTTTCCTGCAGGAAAAAACAACAACACAGAATTGGTTAACTTGATTTTGTCATGTAATCATGATTTAGGTGTTACCAAGTTGTGTGTGCAAACTTATTGTGGCAAGATGATATCCACTAGTGTACCTTCTCATGCTTTTTGAGAAGCTGATGCCTCTGGAGGAAGTACTGATCTTTCATCTGCTGCTTCACCAACTGATGTTTCTCATAAAGGTTCTTCTGCTCCATGTCCCACATCGTATTTTCACGCTCTAATCAAATTTAAAAAGTTGACACTGAATGAAATCAAATGGTAACTACAGCAAGGATGGGATAAACACAAAATGAAGAAAACAAAGCTGAAATTGTTACTGTGATTCTGTTTGCTTTACGGATGTTGTACCTCTGATTAGGCTTTGCTTCTTGTTAAGACAATCCCTCTCCAGGTCTGCAATCTCTCTCTTGTTGTTGGAAATGATATTCCTCAGTGTGATGTGCAGATAGTTTTTCTGAGCTACAAGGAATTTCTCTTCCTAAACAAAGGAGAAGGAGGAGAAATTGAGGAGTGGGTGAATAATCAGACAAAAATCAGCAGTTTCATGCAGGTGCCGTTTCCCTTCAAACAATCTACACATGCCAATTACCAGAAGCCTGCAACCAACATAACTCAACTGAGAAGCATGCCATCAGTGTTTACATCTAGTCTATTTCCTGGTAGATGTATACTTCTATTTGCAGTGATAAAGTTGGTTAGTAGTTTGATAGCAAAAGAATAGTTCTTAGATATAGCAGCCATTTAACCAGGTTCATTGTTTCTGAAAAAGGAGCTTTCTCCAGTGCATTCAACATATTTTTTATGATCACGTCACAATTGTAAATATTTCCAAAACTGAGCAACTTGCACCACCAAAGCAATATAGACTGAAAAATAATACTAAATTTAAGAGTTTAAAAAAAATAAATTTGTTTTAACTGAGCTGTAATTATGCATCAAAATGGCACAAATGACCTAGCATCATACCTCTGACATCTTCATTTCTTGGAAGGAATTCATCTTCTGTTTTAAGGTTTCTTTACGCTGACTTCTGGGCAGCTTATCAACAGATTGTTTTACCTAAAAAGAAAATACACTTCAGTAATTAAACCTCAGACATCAGAACTTCAGAAAGGTATACAAAAATCAACACAGCTGTGCAGTCGCCGAGGTTGAGCACTGAAAGCTTCCTTTGACTTGCACCCTTTCTTTATGTCCTATTGAGATCAAGTGGGCTTAAATAAAGGCAAGAATATGTGAAATAATTACTGGTTATTTTGCTTAGGTGCACACACACACACACTTTACCTCCTTTTTCTTTAGTTTTATTTGGTCCAGGAATTTGTGATAGTCTCGTTCCTGTTCTGCTTTGATACGCCTGGTTTCTTCTTTCAGTTTAACTTTGTGTTCTTCCTCCATTTTCTCAATTGCCTGCTTCTGGTTCCTCTCCAGATTCTCCAGCTCTGTATCAAAGTGCTTCTTCTTGGTCTAGGACACACCAACAGGCGATATGCACATTATAATTTTAGCTGATGGCAAACAAGGAAAATGTTCCTAGTTCAAAAGTTTATTGCAACTGAAACCATCCCGATTTCAGAGTGTTTTGCATATTTGTCACACTTACATGTTTCAGATCGTCAAACAAATTTTAATATTAGATAAAGATAAGCCAAGTAAATACAAAATGCAGGTTTTAAAGGATTTCATTCATTTATTAAGGGAGAAAAGTTATCCAAACCTGCCTGGTCCTGTGTGAAAAAGTAAAAAAGTAATTGCCCTTTGACCTTCTTAAATCATGATTAACTGTGATTAACCACATTTTTTGGAAAATACTCTGGAGTGACGAGACAAAAGGTTTGAGTTCCATTACATCTGGCATAAAACCAACAAAGCATTTTACATCCTACCAACAGTAATATATGATTATAGTGTGACGGTCTGGGGCCGTTTTGCTGCCTCAGGACTTGGAAGACTTGCTGTGGTAAACAGAACCAGAATGAATTCTGCCGTCTACCAAAACATCCTGAAGGAGCATGTGTGGCCATCTGTTTGTGACCTCAAACTGAAGCACACTTGGGTTCTGCAGCAGAACAATGATCCAAAACACACCAGCAAGTCCACTTCTGAATGGCTTAGGAAAAACAAAAAGCTTGTTTTTCTTGAAGACTTTGTTGTGGTCTTGTCAAATTTCTGGTCTGAATCCGATTGAGATGCTGTGGCACGACCTTTAAAAGGAGGTTCATGCTCAAAAACCGCAATGTGGCAAAATTACAACAATTCTGCAAAGGTGATTACTCCACAGTACTGTAAAAGACTCACTGCTAGTTATTGGAAATGCTTGATTTTTGTTGTTGATGCTAAGGGTGGCTCAACAGTTATTAGGTTTAGTAAACAATCACTCCCCCCCCCCACCCCCACACAGGGCCATGTAGGTTTGCATTTTTCCCCCTTAATAATAAAACACTTTCATTTAGAAACTTCATTTTGTGCTTTCATATGGTATATTTGTCTACTATTTAAATTTGTTTGATGACCTGAAACATTTAAGTGTGACAAAAATACATACGACCATAGAATTAATGCAACAACTGTCTGACTAAGTTTTAGCTAAAGACGAAAATGCTGTTGTTAAAGCTGTTAGAGTAATGTGACTCACATTCATCTCCTGGTCAAAACGTCTTTGTATTTGTTCCCTTTGTGTTTCGAGTTTGGCATTCAGAGCAGCCAGGGCTCGCTGCTCTTCCTTCTGCAACAGACGGAGCTCGCGCAGCTCCTGCCGCCTACAAAAAAAACAAAACAAATGTATGTATGTGTGTAGCTAAGGACACCTAAAATAAATGAAACTATGTCAGGTAAGATCTACTATAACTGGTAGCAAAATAACACAAGTGCTTAAATTACAGGTTAGAACTTTATCACAGGTTAGATCAGGCCACGGCAGCAGAAAAGTAATGAATAAGAGAGTAGAATAAATTGAGCTTACTTTATAATAAAAACTATGTTTATGCTGGCAGACCACTAACAACACTCTGAATGGTGCAAACCCAATGGAAGCAAAAGAAGATGCAATTTTTGTTCAGCACCGAGTTTCTGAAGATTATTTTCACCAAATTTAAACTAAGAATGATATCGAAATATTACTGCAGCCATAGGTGCAATATCATAGTCCCACCACTAGATGGCAGGAGTAAAACACAGGAACTCACTATGCTTCAGAGGAAGTACAGAAATCAGTTGTTTCAAATGCCAAATACAGATCACCTGAACTTTGACTTAACGAATAAGTAATTTCAGAAATTAAATTTTCCTCTCAGACCAGAGACCAAATTACACTTTTTCCAATAACAGTTCTAATCTCAAGGGACTAAATTCCCAAAGAGCAGGATGACTTAAATAGTAAGAACTAAAACATAAAACAAAAATAAATAAGTCCCAATCCAGTGTTCACTGTGTCCTGAGAACACAAGAGTCCATGCCTCTCATTTAGAGTGAATGAAAAATGGCTTAGCTACCAGGGAATAATAAGATCACCCACATACCTGAGGAATCTCATCTCCTCATCTTTCTTCTCATCGTCACTGATGATCTTGGAGGTGGTCACACTCACCTCCACACCGTCAACAACAAACTTTCTGGTCCGCCTCAGAGTCTTATCTGAAAAGTTCTGATAGGTAGACAAAAACACAGAAAAGCCTGGTTTTAAACTCAGAATTAAACCTTTTTTCATGTACTTTGAGTTTAAATGTTTTTTTTTTTAGTAGTTAAAAGTAGTACTACCAGATTCTTTCACTTCCATAGCATAATTAGACTCTCGCAATAGACAGGTTTTCTTTTTGTGTGTGAAAAACAATTTGCAACTTTACTTGTAAAATCTCTGTGCTTATATCAGCCGCAATATAATTTAGTCACAGAGTTGTTTTGTGACTCTTGTGTACTGTGACTGTAAGGAACTACAAACACCCCAATATCGCCCCCCCCCCCAAAAAAAAATCTTCAGATCACTCACAGAAACTATTTTCATGCAAATTCCTACGAATTAACTTCAAATATTTCAAATGTGTCAAGGTTCATCTGTAGTGTAGTCTTTATCTGTTAAAGGAGAGGCTGAGTAAGTATGTATGACAGTGTGTATGTTTACATGGCACTAATATCCTGTATGGCAGGTTCTACTGTAACAAGAAGCAAGATGCTGATCCGTTAGCATAATGGAGAGCGCCATGGAGGTAGTAACAACATCGTATACCAAATATGGCACCATGTGACTTGACTTCTCAACCTTCTTCAACAAGAATACTGGTTAAAGGCCTTCTTTATCCAGACTTGTGGATCTTCACATTGTCCGAAAGGACATTTCTAGACATTCACCCACAGAGCAGATGACCTTTTTCTTAGCCAACGAAGGTTTGTTCAAGTTTGCTCTAGCTCAAAAAGCACAAATCAGGCAGTTCAACCAAACAATGTGCGATGATGTAAACACACATTTCCTTTCAGTCAGTGCATGAGCCATAGCGTATTGTAATTGCAATGCAAAACTGTCACGGTTAACTGGAGCATGTGTAACTGAGAAGTTACGCCTTCTTTGTCCCCTGTCCAAGTCATCCTCCAGGGACAATATTTGCAAAATGATATGAAAGGGTTTACTCAGCAAACACTGGGAAGTTCTGAATGTCGTCACTTCCTGGTGTATAAATAGTTCATATATAATGAAGAGGAGATGAGACCAGAGAACTAAAGAGAGCGTGAACGCAAGACAGAAGGTATGAAGACAGTAAGAGAAAATCCCAATACTCTCAAAGTTATTTGTGCTTCAATTAAAATAAAAATGAATACAAAACTAAAACAAAAAGCTAATGACAGTTTTGCTTTCACTGTTACATAGTGAATAAGAAGTTATCGCAACTCTTCCTCTTGAGAGAATGATACAGATCTGCCTTGAAATTAAAAAAAAAAAAAAGAATGATTTTATTACAAAAAGTAAATCAGAATTATTTTATGTAAACAATTAAGTTTGTTTTATCTTTTAATGTAACAGGGACTTTCTTGTTTGAAGTACTTGTCTTAGATGTAGGCGAGCAGTTTTTTTTTTGTTTGCTTTTTGTATTGTCGGCTTATTTCTGGTCTTTTCTCCATTTTGTTCGAAGAAAACAAAACAATTGGCTGAAGATTTTAAAAAAGAAAAAAAAGAGTAAATATATTAGCACAAAAGGACCCTAGGAAGGTGTTCCCCACTCAGAGGGAATTATTTTGGTTTGCACAAACTGCTGTTCGCCATAACAAAGCTTCCCCATGAAGCCAACACAGCTGAGCAAACACGCTCCATATGAATCTGTGTGAGGCTCCTGTCATAGCTGGCAGCTACCGGATGCTAATGTTGCACTGCTCAGTACTGTTGAATCATTTTCTCCGTAACTGACACACTAACGATGACAATAAGTCTATGTGCTTGTGTGTTCTGGTGTGTTATTAATCGCACATTTACACCAAGATGAAAGGATATATATTCATCACTCTGCATTTCAGCTGTGGCGTTTATGTTTGAGTTCATCTGTGACTGTGCTGACTCCCTGTCACTCTTCATTCACACAAAAACAAAAAGAGTAAACAAACAAAAGAAAAAACACATGTAGCTCTCACACACACCCCATGGATTTATAAGTGCATGTGCACACTGATGTTTGCACTCATTCTCTCATGCAGAAACATAGAAATCATATTAAAAAAACAACAAAAAAAACCCAAGAAAATAATAAAAAGAAAAAAGCTTATAGGCAGACTCGTCTGGTAAATAATCTATTATTTAAAAAAAAAAAAACCCTGACATGTCGAACAGCCATGACTCCACACCCAGTTAATAGGATTTTAATCATGGTCAGTCCATAAGCCTCCAGAAGCAACTCACTGACAATGGGCTGCATAGAAATTTCCACTCACAATAGTGAATGCTGAACTGTGCCCACACAAAGGCCACCACTGGTCTAGATGAACTGAAAGTGTTGCATATTTGGCTTCTCTTTCCCAACGTCTAGCCTCCCAATCGTCTCACTTACAAGGACTGTCAGACATGGATTTGGTGATTCTTAAGCAGAGACAACCTAATATCCTTTTTCAAGCTGGTAAATCAAATAAATAGTCATTTTGGAGATGCCCCAATATGCTTTGTCACCAATTCAGTCCAAACTTGAGAAATAAATCCCAGCAAACCTCACAGTCAATAAAAAAAAGTTACTTAAGTCCTCATGAATGTAAAACTTTGAGTTTCCCTAAGTGCAATGTGCGTGCAAACCTAATGGGAGACAGGCAATATTCTGTGTCAAACTCCCACACCCTAAAACGACACAATGCTGTTTCAGTTCCGCTATGAGTGCAAAGAAACACTTCTTTTTTTCCCCCCAGGAGGGGTTTTCCTACAGAGCTGCCCTCTGTACATCTTTAACACTTGAGCACTGGTTTTGCCATAAAGATATGTTCTGCAAAAACACTTTAGAGAATGAGGGATCTATCTTCTCTGACCATTCCTTTCTGGCATTTTAAAAAGTTTGAGTAAATGAATCATATGAAAATTCCTTTAAGTACAGAAAGCTTTGATCTGTGTTGGCTCACCCGTGCACTAATGGATGTGTTCTCCCTGTGGACAGACAAATCCATGCTCTCAGATGCCATGCTGCCTGAATAGGACAACTGCTCAATAATCCCTCCATTGAGATAAGATGAACCAGGATCAGCATTTGCTCCCATTGGTTTCTTCTCAGGGGAATCCTCTATTAGGCTGCCGTTTGCTACCTGGGTGGGAGCAGAGGAAGATGCAGGCGAAGGTACAGGAATCGAAACACCACTTGAAGTTGGCAATTCTCCATTAGCTGGGATCTTGGGGACCTCTGGTTCTGTTGAACCTATAAAGTTTATCGTACATTCCTCAGATCTCTCAGATTCCATATCAAAGAGAGATGGTGGCTGTTCTGTCTCTGGGGTGTCTCCGGCAACCTAGAACAATGATTTTAGTATTAATACTAAAAATAAATAAATAATCCCACTTCATAAATATACACGAGCAGAACAACTTTCAAAAAATACCTTTTCCTCCTCAAGTGTGGGTGTACTCTTCCCATCCTCAATACCAGAGTCTGAGAAGGTAGTCTTGGTTGAGGACTCACTCTCAGATTTCTCAGACTCTGATTTCTCAAGGATTTCACCCATTTTGTCTCCCACCTCATCTGGATCTTTCTTATGGACATTCTGCCGTGGCAGGGGTACAGGGACTGCCATGGTGGAGCCTGGTTCTTCCTCTGTTGATGTATCTGGCTGGTTCAGCTTCCTGGGGAATGGTACTGGTGCAGGTGAAGAAGGTGTGGTAGGGCTTGGGGTGTCCGGGGGCTGGTCACCTTCCAAACTGGTCTGACTAGTCTGGCATGGCTCCTTGGCTGAGGACTAAAGGAACAGAGAAGTGCTGTTAGGCACTGGTGTGACAAAACATTTCATGTTCGTAAGACATTAAGTCATGGGTGGTCTCCAAAATGTTAATGTTTTCAACCTTTGCTTCTGGTCCAAACACTAATGGGGAAAAAAAACATTCAGGCCGTCCACCTTTTTGCTAAGTAACTTCAATCTTTGCTTTAGTATGAATGCAGTCATTCCTGTTTTATACTTGCACATTGCTACTTTTAAGTGTGGCTTAGATAGCTATCTAATCTGCAATGGCGAGGTAATAATTACAGAGGTGAAAAACCTGCGTAAGTCAGGACAGACTGCCAGGACCTGAGAGTTAATGGCATTATCATTATCATTGCTATTATGAAAATCTTGATGCGAAATAATTCAGTGTGCACTCTTTCATTTTTGCATACAGCAGTGCGTTAAATGTATTTTATTATGCAGACAAAGCTGCACTTTACGGTGTCAAAAGTATGTGAAACACCTGCAAATATGCTGCAAAACCAAAACCCAAGACTAACAATCTTAGATAAATTATATTACTGCAGTTAGCATGTACACAGGTAAGGGAATTACATCTCAGAAGCACCCTATCAAATCAGACTAGGAAAGAATTAACTGATTATGCAGCTCAAAGAAAGCAAAAAACAAAAACGCCAATCATTTAAATGATATAAATTAATTTTTTAAAAAAGAAAATTGCCATGCAACACTCATCAACATTAACCAGAAATAACGTAATGTTTATGTGCAAAAAGAAGATATTGCACAACTATGTATAACTGCACAGTCATATCTCAGACATGTGAGACAAGAATTCTACATATGTGCACATCTCTAATCAGCAGCTCTGTATCAGGAACAGTCTCTTCTCCCTCAGGTCAAAACAAAACAAAAACCTGTCTTGATGACTCACAGCTTCACTAATGTCTAAGCAAACATCACTTTCTCACTTTGTGAGATATATATAGAAAAAGAGAAACTGTCTGGTTACTGCTTGTTTCGAAGTCAGCAATTTGTTACTGTATGTGTGAAAATGTTCCTGCCTGCAAATGAGAGGGAGCTTTATTTGTGCTTTCTTAAAAGAGATAATAAAGTAACTAATGATTTTATCAAAAAAAACCAAAAAAAAAAAACCAGCTGGCGTCATACACAGAGAAATAATAACACAAAGTAAGATTTTAAGCAAACCATCTCGTTCAAGTACCATGAAATGTGGACCAGTGTACTTTGGCAGCATTTTAAAGGGTGGTCACACAGATCATTGATTTGATTTAGTTACTTTATATAAAGATAGCTGATTCATCACACCTGCTTTTAAATAACTTTCCTTTCAATGATTAATGTACAACAAGGTGCATAAAGAAGACCTCCTACAGAAAGCTATTCCAAATACCTGTCCAGGTAAGACACTGTTCAATTGTCTAGATGAGAGTGTTTACTGTTCCACCATTTTCCACCAATTTGCACCATCAGTATACTAGAGTCACCCAAATAAAATAAAATAAAATAAAATAAAAAGACCCTTGAATGCCACAACATGTACAATAAGGAAGTACAATGTAAAAGGCCATTTGTCTTCATAGAGAAAGGACAAAAATGTATGAAAACATTTGTCTGATTACAGCATTTGTAAGAGTATTTCAAGGATCCTATAAAGACCTGCTATTGCTATGTAGAAATCCCCATGTTTTTGATTAAGGGTCAGAGTATCTTGGCTGAACAATAAGCAACCTAAAATAATTTACTCCTTTAGGGATTATGAGGCAATAGCTGTTTCTACAGGCCAAAAGCAGCACCTATATTTAACCATGTGCGGGTGTGGGTGAATGCCTGTGTTCCGTCTTCTGTTCCTTTGTTTGTGCTCAGGGCAGGCAGCAAACTGCACTTTCATCCTATGTTTCTGTCTAATCTCCAGTTCTCTGTGAATTCATGAATGACTTCAGTGGAATAAACCATCAATCCTTCTGCAGAAAGGCTATATTTAGCAAAATATGCTTTAAGAGGAGGTCAACGAGTCAGGACTACAAACGTGAGGCTCGGTGGTTAAGAAGGAACCTACGTGCTGGGGAACACATGCAGGTAAATGCACGCCTTTTTGTCATTATGTGTGCAAGTTGCAACTTAATTACACAGTCTGGACACTGAAATTAAGGGTAATTTCCATCTCACTGTGTGGTCTGACAGGAAAATGAGGAACGTCACAGAAATGCATTTACTTGTAAAGTCAATACCACTTCTACGTCAAAATGCATCCATTTTCTGTGCCATTATTATGTTTTTAATTTAAATCACAACATTAATAAATTAAACCAATTGAATGGAAGAGCATGGACTGCCCACTCTTGTTTTCGAAACACCAAAATAAAAAGGACAATGATAATGAACAGGTTTGGTACCACAGTAAGGTCCATGCCCTCGTCTTCCTCTCCTTCCTCTCTATTGTCTTCAATTTCCTCCATGACTTCAGCCTTGACCTCAGCCACCAGCTCTCTCAGCGGACGGTTGGTCGTCACCGATTTCACAAAAGGGTGCTGTAGATAGGAGAAGAGACAGTTATTAAGGCTGATCAGAAATTTATTTTAGGGATAAATACTATAAACACTACGCATTTAGTTATTGCCTAAGAGTGAGGCTGACTAAAAGGCTTACAACCATGAAGCAATATTTGCACAAAACACAAGAACAGTATTTTCCACAGGTTTAAATAATTAGCAGATGACACCATTCTGCAACATCTCAACTTTCAATGATATCAATTTCTTTTCAAATAATCTGTAAAACTTTAAAATACAAAATGATGGATCAAGTGAAATAAAATTCTGGTGCTTAAAAACGATACACTAAATGGAACCGGAGTAGAAGACAAGACAACATACTTTCACTGCTGGGAAACTCTATCTGACACCTGCCAGTTCCTGCGCAGCATTAACAATGGGAACATCACAATACAACTCTCCACTTGAGGCAACAGTTTATTCTAACAGAATGCACCTAAAATAGCAACCAGTCTTCAACTCTACTATGTCTAAAAAGAAAATGCATGTTTCCCCGTGCTTCAAGTAAGGCAATAAGAACGCTGTAACAGGAATATAAAAAAGGCAAATTAAAAGTTGAGTGCTGCAAGGATAAAAAGCTGATCATCTATTATTTAGATGCTTTGCACTCCTGTGTAATTTAACTGGAACAGCTGACAAAGGGGAAAAGTCTGCAAGGGGTGCTGGACCATGAAGTGTGTAGAAGTCAGTGTGTGTTGTGAGCCTCCACAGTTGTAGGTTCAGGAGCTTGCTTGTCCTTGAGGACAGCATTACGCTTGAGTTTTAAGCTTCTCCAATGACAAATAACAGTCAGCTATTGCCTAATGAGATGTACACAAATGAGTGCCATTTGACTATTTGTGAGGCAAAATATGAATGCATGGATAAGTTGTATGCTTAAATGCATAGTGTCTACATTTGGATGTCATGATTCTTTCTATGTCAGCCCATTTTATGGCATCAATTGACAACATGAGCAACATAAGATAGAGTTTTTAAATCTCAAACTATTGCTGCACAGCCAGCCCTTTTTGATTTAGTGATTTTTGTAAGAAGAACATCAACATGACTGATGCAGCAACGCTGGTTAATTAAAGACAAACTTCAACTGAAATGGCTCCGATTTCAGCAACCACACGGCCACATCCTCTGTAATCAGCCAACAGATTTATCTTAAAGCCATGTAAACCTGTGGCGTAAACAAGGTCACATGAACATATGGTGATGGCAGTGAATGCTTCAATAATAATTCAGTTTGTCATGTTTGGTAGAGGCAGTGCTGCAATAAATGCATGTTTAAAAGTGAAAGGAGCTAAAATAAACTCAACTTCTGTTTCCACTATCTCAATCCGAAAATTGCAGAGAGAGGCTTTTTGGAAGTAAAATTTCAGACATGTTTTAGATTTACATTAAGCCTAAGCAAGGTGAAACATTGGAGAAAAGAGTTTTAATGTGAGAAGCACTACATTAGAATTACTCCAATTCTGAGAGAAAATAAGGCATCTTATTCTTTTGACATGTTACACATCCAACAAGGTATTTAAGGCTGGGAACTGGCAACTAATTTCATAATCAACTCATGGTTGTTGCTTTCTAATTAAATTAGAGAACTATGAGAAATGTCCAGTTACAAATTCATGAAACCCACAGAAATATCAAAACATCTTTATATCAACTGCTTTAACTAAGAATCCAAAATTTCTGATTTAAAAATGTTTCTCAAATGTTAACAAAATCAAAACTAACTTATAAAGCCATAAAAATGACTTGAAATAAATTCCATTATGTCAATTATCTAATCATTGTTGCTTTAGTAAAGCTCTTTATTTCATTTGAATGCCTACTGAAGATTATAAAAGATATTTTTCTCCCATTGCCATAGAACTTATGAGGAATGAGTATGAGTAGCTAGTAACTAAAAAAGTAGGAGTAACTGTAGCGTCAAGCACCTACAGCAGTAAACCTCTGAGAAATCTGCTTTAAGCTGTATAATCCAATAAATTATACCAGACCTCCCATACTCCAGGTAAACACATCCTCACTGAGGCAAAACACAGGGCAAAAAGACTAAGTGTTAGCACTGGTGCCTTGTTACACAGATATAGATGTGTATCAGTGGATATATGCACCATTTTATAGGTTTCGCATTGCTTTAGACAGAGAGGGGGAGATTTGGTGCGCATGGCTTTGTATAAAGATTAAATGTGCACAATATGGACCATTAGGTGACTAGAAGAGAAACCTGCAAAAAGGTCAGGTGTACATGCACAGGAATAAAAATAAAGTGTATGCTTTTGTCCCTCCATCTTTATGGACAGTTTTAGATCTTGAATGATGTAAATTTAACTAGTTATAAAATTTTCATTTTTGAAGGAGGGTTTGGCAGTTAAGACGGTTTTTAGGGTTAGGACTTTAATAAGTTAAGTTAGGGGTAAGAATTTTACTGGGCAAGGTGCAATTTTGGTACTCAACTGACTTGACTTTTATTAACCCAAATTTAGTACTTTAGGACAGATTTCTGTCTCAAAGAAGTTGTTTGCAGAATTAGAAGATTACACTTTTGTTTAAGATATACTCTATGAAGTTTAGACAACCAAGATTAACTCAAAGTTCTACTTCAGAAATGTTTATATGCTTTCCAGGGCAGCTCTGCCAAAAACACCATAAAAACCCTGCACATGAGAAACTATGGGAGGAGACGCTGGATTCAATATAATACTAGTCATCCAGACGGTCTCCCGGCCAGCCACACACCCACAGTGACTGATACTGTGTCATGTTTTTTTGTATACATTCCTTACAGCCGCATATGTGGGACAGACGCAGAGTAATTATGGCAAAAAAAGGGAAGAGGTTAAAAAGATGTTTATAACCAATTCTTGTTTCCTGTGAAAAGCTTAGTGACAAAGACTTTGCAAAGCTTTATTTTTATATCCCTTATTTAGTCTATCCAGCACCAGGGATATTTTTTCTGACTTTTTTATTCACCTGTATTTTTCCACATCTGCTCACTTCACCCTAAAGCCTGTAACATATCTGACGGTAACTGCCGGCAAAGTGACATGATGCAACATCCATCACAAAGCCTCAATCTGACCACGCCCACAAGTGCCTACAGCTGTTAGGAGGCAGTGGACATGATAAACATCTAAAACTTGCAGCACAGCACCAAAAACTGGGCCGCGCCTGTCTCTTTCCCTCCCCACTAGAGAACACATGGAGAATTCCCTGCAGGCCTGACTAGGGTTTTCATCTTTGCCTCGCTCTAATTGGCCAAAGGTGGCAAACTCAAGTTAATCCTGGCACACCATTGGCTGAGAGCAGGAATGTAAATAGCTGGCAGCTCCTCAGCTATGGGATGCAGACAGGAAACTGTGGCTCTGAATTTTAATAGACATTGCTCTTGTTCTGTAATCCACACCCTGCTCATGGCTTTGCTCATTCTACTGGCTCTGAAATCTAGAGTCTGATTGAAGCTCGTCTTTAGATATTTGCATTTCATTGCCACAACTTAGAATTACCATATGATGATGCCTTTAATAATCAAACAGCTGCTTAGAACCATGTCTGCCCAGGATCATATGTATAGTGAAGTCTATAAAAGGCATCAAATAAGCTTGCTGACGAATACAAAATATGGTCAGAATCTGAATTCTGTTTCTGAGATGAATAATGTCGAAAACATTTTTGTAGGGTAATATTTTTTTTTGAGGGTAGGGTGGGGGCATTCGCGAAGAGGCCAAAGCTTCTTATTTCTTTTGTCCTTCCCATCTAAACCTTCAAGGATATTTTATGATAGTGTCTTTATTCAGGATCCTTTACCATTACATTTTGGCTACTGCACATTTTCTACCTAATAATTTTTCACTTTTACACTATCAATTTCTTATAAAGCGTTTCATTTTCACCTGCATGCCTGTGCCCGCCATGGAACACCAACCTGGCACAGATCACTGTATTCAGGTCTTAAAATAGAAGATTAAACTGATCTGTGTGTGTGTGTGTGTGTGTGTGTGTGTGTGTGTGTGTGTGTGTGTGTGTGTGTGTGTGTGTCAGTACAAGACAAAGACAGAGTATGATGTTCCATTGTATGTCAAAGTGCAGCACTGTATAATATTCACTACTATTCAGTTACACACAGCATCAAGCCTACCTCCAACATTTGAGCTGCAGTTGGGCGAGTCTCTGGGTTTTTATCCAAACATTTCCGCAGGAAGTCATTAAATGCCTGTGACCTTGAGTAAATAAAAGAGAAAAGAAGTAGTGAAGTGAAGAAACAGTTAAAACAAAAAAATAATTTTAAGTAACATTTCCAACCATTTTAGACCATCTTTGTACGCAGCTTTGTTGTGCAAAAAAAAAAGAAAAAAAAGAAAAGAAAGAAAAAAAAAAAAAAAGGTCTCAGCAGGAACAATGAATCAGCGGCCCTTTCTAAATCTCCCTCTACCTGATAACTTCACTTTCACAGTAATAAATTCACTGCTACAGCGCATTTAATCTCATTAAAGAAAAGGTAGAAAAAAATTACAGTTTGGCACTCATTTAAGTGCAGCCTCTGCTGGAAAATGGTTGGCATGTGGAAAAAGGGAAGGACAATCTGATGCATGACTGTTTAGAGCAGATTACAGTATACCAAGTGTGCAAAGTACTTGGAAGTGATTGAAATTAAATGACTTGTTGAAATCTAGACAGGGAAATAAAAGTCCCCGTTGACTCCACTTGCCATTTTCTATCGTGTAGCTTATGAATCATGGAGGCAGGTTTCAAACTCCCCACTTTCTGGTTAACAAATTCCTCTTCGCAGCCTGTACATATTATGCTAGACGGTTGCAGGCCAAATGTGCAACAGCTGAATTCAGATTCTCACCATTTCTTTGGCTGCTCCAGGCTAGGAGGCTCAGACTTTGCGATCTTTAATAGCACCCTCATGGGATTGAGCTCGTGGTGTGGGGGTTCAATCTGCGCAAGCTCGATCAGAGTGATTCCCAAAGACCAGATGTCGGCCTTGTAGTCATATGGTGCATCCTTCATTGTCTCACACATGACCACCTCTGGAGCCATCCTGAGACAGATAAATAAGGTTAAACATTAAAGATTGTGGCATGCAAACTCCTCCACAAACGCATCACATGGTTCAGCACATAAATACTCTGTTGACTAAAAACATGCAGCTCCCCATGGGTTAAAAAAATAAATAAATAAATAAATAAATAAAATAACAAAGAATCTAAAATAACCATCAAGATGTAATTAAGTAATAACACATACATAAATGTAATATAAATAAGATACAAATTTTGACTAAGTGTAGTCAAAAAAGTAGCATTTTAGATTAAGTTTTTTTCCCTGATCCGATCAGGACTGTACACAGTTATGATTTAATTGAGCTGGGACGGTGGGGATGAATGATAACCTGTTCTAGTAAATGTTTAACTGTCATATTGGTATAAAGGAAGGCTCAATGGAACAAGGTTCGCTGGGAATCATTTCTAATTTGGAGGAGCACTATTTGACAAGAATGAAGGATTGCAATGAATACTGACTGTATGCACAGTATCATTTTCTCTCAGGTATTAAGTGCTGTGAGCAGTCAAAAAGGGTTGACCCACTAATTTTAAAGTTCATAGATGATATCTTCACAAGTGCTATGTATATGAATTATATTAAAGTAAACATTTAATATAGTTGTTTTGCATAACAGTAATAGATTTACAGATAATGTTGCAAATCAGGGAGCAGGATTGTTATATGATAATATGGGATTTAGAAAAAGTAGAGTGTAATTTATATAGTCATTGAAGGCATTGAATGTAGCGTACTAAGCCAACCCCCCACCCCCAGTGTTGCTGACTGAAACTGTAAACTTACCAGTATGGTGTTCCAATGAAAGAATCTCTTCTTTGCAACGTTTTGGTATTTTTTGCAGACACACCAAAGTCAGCTGCATGAAAAAAAGAAAAACGAAAAGAAAAGTCACGTGATGGAGGAAAGACGTTCACTAGCATTTCACAGAAGGAAGGAATGAAACCAATTCAAAAACTTCCGGCTTTTTTTTTTTTTTCTCACAACCACGCCCATGAGGTAGACAAATACTTTTTAGCTTGTAAAGCCATCCTGACTGTGTGATCTTTGGAGTTACAAATCCAGAAACAGTAAATTTATAGCAGTCCTATTTCCTTAAAAAAGTTGCCAGATTTCCAGATTACAGGGGTCTTGTTTTCACTTTAGTTTTTTCCTCCCGCCTGTCAGAAGGAATATCATGTGTACCATGCCGGGGTTAGAGAAGTGCTTGGCAGTAGCGCTTAGATTTTGCACACAAGGCAGCAGGGTCACATCTTCAATTACAAACTGGCATGTTCTATTATGGGTTCTTAAATGACTTTTGGTTTTGTAGACTACAATTCAAAATCTTTGGCTTCACTGTCAAATGCATCACTTGAAACAGTCTGAGCTTTTGCAGCAAGGATTTCTACATCTCAGAGACATTGAAATTAAGCAGTCCTTTTATTTTACATTGAATAAGAGTTAACACTATGTTTTTGGTAAAAACAACACAAAACAGATTAAATAGTTGTTCATTACCTACAACAGGGCTCTCATTATGTTCTACACTTCCAGGAACTAGTGCACAATAGCAGGTTTTAGCAGGAGTCCCAAAAGAACAGAAGTAATGTTAGTGGCAACCTCTATGCTTTTATCTTTTACCACTTCAATTATGCCCATTAGTCAGAGTTTATACTCCTCAAATTCGAGGGTCTAAGTGTCAGATGCTGCTTGCTGCCTCTTGAAGCCAATTTCTGAGTTTTTCCTTTGTTCCCGCTGCCGCATGTCTACTACATTAGGGTCCAAGATTAACATCACTAATTCAGTATTCGACAAAATATGTAATATGCTCATCTTCCATTACAGTGCTGAACAATGTTTTCTTTGCATAACATTTTGATAG
Organism: Astatotilapia calliptera; assembly: GCF_964374335.1. Taxonomy (NCBI): domain Eukaryota; kingdom Metazoa; phylum Chordata; class Actinopteri; order Cichliformes; family Cichlidae; genus Astatotilapia; species Astatotilapia calliptera. Next base: position 23,495,314 of record NC_137431.1, read on the forward strand.
CAAAATGAAGTAGACCATTGACTTTAGAATTTATTATGACCCAAATAATTATTACATGAGATCACATTGACCTTTAAACGTCAAATTCTAATCAGTTGATCCCTGGGTCTAAGCCTATTTTAAAGACACGTCTCAAGGATTTCCTGATGAGAATAAAATTACAAAATTGTGATGGGAGACAGATGTAATCACTGACTCACAAGCCCTCACTGTTCACAGGTTATCATCATCATCAAAAACTGAATTGAAATCCACTGAGAACGACAAATGTGACGTTGTGTTTGAGAAAAATCTGTGTGAAGGTCATCACTGTAGCAAGTCACTTTAAATTCTGACCAGTACTGTAGGGAGTTGTAGCGATTCTTGTGAATTGACGGACAAACGATGGATACAACAACATGGCATAACCGGATTGGCAAATCGTATAGGCTAAAAATAATGTTTCCTTCATGACGATAGCAGGAAGGCATGATACCTCTGATCCAATATTCATTTGCTTTTGTTTTTATCGTTACCTGGATACAGCAACAGGAATTATGAGCAATTTTTTTTTGCCATCATCAACAATTCTTGGCACTGGTCACAACTGCTGTAAATAAGTTCGTAAAAATCATTAAAGACTTTTTTTAATCCAAAAAAGAACTGCATGAATGCTTCATGAAGATCAGACATTTTAGCTGACCTCAAAGATAGTTTAATTGCTGTCTTGTTTGAATTAACATGTATTTAGATAAGTTTGAAGACCGTAAATGAGTCCATGTCATGACATAATGGGTTTACAGAGGCAACTCCCAGTGATTATAGGCAACTGTGGTGGAGCTGGAGAAGAATGTAAGCAGGAAAGATTCTTGGCATGCAGCTTAATGAGCACACTTTTTGACAAAAATGTGTCATATGAATTTCTTTTTTTTGGTCTTAGCTCAGTAAAAATGATCAGAGAGTCAATCAGAGTAAAGAAGGTAAAACATCACGCCACAAACAGTTATCTAAAGTTTCATATCTGAGGATCCTAAATGTTATGCAATCATTTAGACAATTCAGCACTTGCTTACCTGGCACTTAGACAAAGCACTGCACTAGAACACAACACTTCAATCTAAAACAAACTAGAGTGTGGATCCAACTTTTGTCGTCCAGCCATAAAATATGAAGAATGTGAGGAACACTTCAAAAAGCCAATAAATGAATAAAAATATGCAATGTTCTCAGATCACAGTTTTCCCACACAGTGCTTGCGATTCGCTGACAGCAGCAAAGGAGGAGTGCAGGACCTCTTACTGTGCATGTTATGTGTGGCATGCATTTATGTCAAAGAAACAATGAACCTAAAGATTAGCCAAGACCCCAGAAATAACCTTCAATAATCAATGTGAATGATACATTAATCTGGGAATTAGTCCCACAATAATTAATTTAGCAGTAAAATGCAACAGTTGAAATTCACAAATGTTTTTTAAGAGGTTAAAAAACTGCTCGAGTCAAATAAGAAAAGCAACCAATACTTTGTATTAGTCTGTACTATATTTTCTGCCTGAATATCAAATAAAATCTCAGTTTTCAAAACAGTACTGCAGTTTTCTGACTGTTCATACAAATGTGGTTGCAAAAACAAAACATCATTTTGTCCACCTTGATGCCTCTATAATAAAAAAAATGATCAATGCATTACACTCTGCTAGAAATGAAAAACCTGAACATCACAACATCTAAAACTAAACACTTACCCAGTTTGATGTCACCATCCAGCATTAGGAGGATGTTACCAGCCTTCAGGTCTCTGTGGATGATCTTCAATCCATGGAGGTAGTCTAGCGCCTCCAACATCTGGCGACAAACTACCTGAATCTGGGGCTCTGTCAGCCCTCGATCCAACTCTGATATGGGCAGGAGAGGAGGAGAGGTTAGAGCAACAGAGACGGAACACTGCATCCTTGTAATTCATACAATCATGGCAAAATAAAGAGTACAGAGCTACCGTGTGAGCTCCATGAGAAAAAAAAAAACAACACTAAACCCACCATAGCAGATCAGGTAGTATTACCCGATAAGTAATCCCAGATTAGAAAAACCTTCACACATCCAAGATAATCCTGCCCTGTAGACTTCGTTTCATCTCTGTCTGTGTTTGGTTAGCTGCAGATGGGGTGCAGGCAGTTACGAGGATGTGGATTACCCAGTGAAAACACCAGGGGGATTTCCCACACAGGAGGACTCCACTATGTCTGACTGTTTCAAGGCTTCAAGGTCAAATTAATAAAGCTGTAGTATGATGCTGTTTTTCAGGATTTTCTGCCTGATAAATTTGAGATTTTTAAATACATATACGGTCATGAAAGCTAAGAACTAATTTTGACTTAAAAAAAAAATTTAAAAAGACAAAAAAATAAAAAACACTCTCTGAGGTTTGGAAACCAACTGTTGTTGTAAAGGAAAAAGATTTTTAAATGAAAATACAGAGACAGAATGGCCTACCTAGCATGGCGGCATCCACAGCGCCTCCAGGGCAGAACTCAATCATGATCTGGGGGGGGAAGAGAAACTGGTGTTAAACTTAACCCAAGAATTATAAGTAATAAAACTGAAAGCTGAAAAACAGTCAGTGAAAGTCTGTGTTTCATGAGTTTGGACTTAGCTGTTGATGAAGCTTTTAATGTGTCTGTGATAGCAGAGACATCAATATACTTTAAGATGAAGGATTTTCAGTGGGACATAAAAGCAGAAAATCTAAATTTATATCAGAAGTGTGTCCTTCCTGTTAAATTATGTCATCACTACCTGTAGAGGAAAAACTGCCAAACACACATCAGTTCAGCAGTAAAGTAAAAGAAAAGGCAGATGGAGGAGGTAAAAACTGAAGAGGTTTCCTAAATGGAGTCTTATTAGCCATGTCCTCAAACACACCTATTAGAAAACCATAGTAAGATTGAACTTCTTTCACAGCACATACTTCATTTATAATTATGTTTTGATTCCAAAATTGAACTCTTGGTACTACGAAGCATACCTGCTGTGTGATCTCATTTTATTTTTTACAATCATCAGTCTTTCTTGCTATGACAACACTGCCAAAGCATCAGCCAGGCGCTGGACAAGGCGTGGAGTTTCAGCCCAGACAAACCCGCACAATGAACGACAAATACCAAAAGGTGAAACCACACCATTGCACGTCTGACGGTATGAAACTATGCATACCTCTGTGTACACGCGGTCACGTGAAGGCGCACATACTTTGCAAAGAATCAGAATATGAGGGCTGCCATTCTTGGCATTGAACACCAGGTGGAACAATGCTCTTCTGTCACGCTGACAAACTTCATTAGTTTGGGCTCTGCCATGTGTCATCAGCGATCTTCCATTTTGCTTAGTCTGTTTAAAAGTTAGTCTCATATCAGATTTTTAGTTTTTTTAAATAAACAGCTGAAAGACTGTCTGGCCTGTGTATGACGCATGTTTCCAGCTTTTATATCTTTGAACTAGATCGAAGTTTTACCACGTGTTTAAGTTGTTTTACAGTAGCTAAAAACCTGTTTTAAGATTCCACTGTTTGATCAACAAAGAAGAAACAGAAATCTAACATAGGTCAGGTTTAGCATTTTATTCTTCAAGTAAGAAGATTATTAAGGAAAAAGAGTTTCGCACACACTTCAAAAATTAACATTTCCTGTTGATATGCATCCTTCCACCATTATGATCTGTAAAAGTTAAATAAGAACAGAATGTATTATTTTAAAATGTGTACCAACTGATGTGCAGTTTCTTCACATCAATATTATCAGTATATATACACTCTGAAAATATTTTGTTTATTCTACATATTCTCAACACTACAGAGGGTGGTTAATCACACCTTTTATTACAAACCACATCCCTGTTCCTGCTCACCACTGCCCATTTTTTTCACTTCTGTTTAAAAACCACTCTCCAAGTTAAACGAACTGCACTTTAGTGGTAGCACAAAGCGCTGGCCAAACTAAACAGCTGTACATTACTCGGCTGTGACAGAGGCAACTGGTTTGTGTAGTCATCAGTGTGTCTGCAGCAAAGATTTGTTCTCGCTGCGTGAAAGAATCTTGGATGATGTGTGATGCTGTGGGTAAAGAATGCGCTCCAACTGGTCAAGCTGCATGATATTCATAACCACTGTGGGCTGAACACACACATACACTCAGTGTCCCTGTGTATTTGAGTCAGAGTGAGACTTTAAAAAAAAAAAAAAATAAAATAAACAATAACCCAGTGTACTTCATCCCCTGTTTAAAGATATATCTCACATTTTACTCTAAAGGGGTGATTTTTTATCTTCAAGTGTCTTAAAAAGCATTAGGACAATTTATGAGTGTCTTTTTCTTCCGAGTACAGCTGGACACAACTTGATAAAGTCTACAAACCCCTAAAAGCTTTAAAATAAATGGAGCAGGCTTAGCTGACACCGCAGTGTTCCTCCAATTCGCCACTCTGTACCTTCACAGTGATTTCTTACCTCAATTTAACAGACGGCAAAGGAAAGTAAAAGGCTATTTGCCAGCAAAAAAAATGTTATACAATCGAGGATAACTAAACCTTCAAAAACGCAGGCAAGGTGGTGTAAAAAAAACAAAACAAAACAAAAAAAACCCCAAAAACCCTTAGAAAGTCTTCTTTCTTTGTCAAACTGTACAGCGCTTGACTAGAGTAATGCACTTACAATTTCTCACTGTATCTAGGACTAGGTACTGTTCAATGACCTATTTAAGATTATATATAATATTATGAATTCAATATAATCCAGGCCTACAGACTGTGGGTGATCTTGATTCCCTCAACCTAGCCATAAGCCTGTCTTAATGGGCAAAACTTGAAGAGTGTAGTGGCATTTAGGCTGCACCCGGTCCACACACACACAAAAAAAAAAAAAAAGACTTGACCCATTACCCACTTTAAGCCTACCTCATGAGTTTCTGACCACTGACACATTTGACAGCGCCAAGTTGCACATGCCTAAAGTAACACAGATTTTTGTAGTATTAGACCGTTTAGACATAGAGCACTCATTAGGGGGAAAAAAAAAGAAAAAAAGAAAATTTGCATAGCTAACTATGAGTAATACTAAGGGATAATGTACTTTTACATGCTAAATGATATGAAATATTCTCTTAGCTGTTTAAATCCTCTCTTCTCCTGCATCTTTCTTTGCCTCTCCCTGTTTGTTCTTCTCGGTGCTGACATCAGCAATCCCATCTCCACGTTAAAGGCCCCGTTTTTCTCACGCTGTGGGCCAGACTGCCTTGCTAACCTCCAGACCAGATTGGAACAAACAGCCTCTCACTGTCTTCTCTCTTTGTGGTAGAAAGCAGAGCGGGTGGGTCGTCACTGGAATGCACTGACTTACACTGCCCAGTCCACCCAATTGGAGGTAACCAGGGCCTGACCACCAGTAACTACTGGGCTAATTGTTGTGCTTACAGCAATGAGGTGTAGAAACTTTTCCAGATTGTGCTCTTGTAAAAACTAATTACAGACAACCACTTGTCACTTCAGTGACAATCTTTAACACAGATACTTTACATACATTTTAAAAACATTTCCAATACTTTTAAGACACTGAGTGTAATTATGTGTTAGACAGAGAAACACATTAGTTACTGGAGACAGCTCAGAATTCACATGACAAACAAGGCCTGTTACTCTGAAGCCACAAAACACAGGAAACATGTGGTCTGAAAGCAACGGGCAGAGAGGTATGTACATTTAACTTATCAAGCTAACCTAACAGTTGCACAGGGTCCAGCTTTGACTCATGGGCAATGTTCAACCCCCTCCACATTTTATTTAGGTCAACTACTAAATTCATTGTTGGTTTAATGCATGTATGCAATAAAGCATAATTACATTGTGTTTAGCAATTTTTAGTACATTAATTCTTTATTAAAACATGAGTTTGGCTTTGTTGCGTTACACCTCTGGTAAAGTTTTGACTGATCAGCAGTTCATTAAGTGTTAACTTGAATTTTAATAGCTTACGAGTTCTGTCATGCTTGATTTAAGGCTTACAATTCTAATGCTTAATAATTAACTGAAAACTAACAGAAGAGTCACAAACATGCCAAACTAAACATCTACATTTTGCACTTCTAGTAACCGCAATAATCTTTATCTTTAGCTTTAACACTGCCTTGTAATTCCTCAAATATTTAAAATCATGCCCCGACGTGAGGTCACCATTTGTCTTGGCCAGATAGAGTGGGAGATTACAGAGGGAGTTGAAAAGTTTACACTTGACCCAGTGTATGTGTGAGAAGAAGGAATGATTCAAGAGCAGGGGAAACATAGCTGAGATTAATCCTCATTCTTGTAGTATCATCAGGGTCATTTCTGATGCATTATGTCAGCCAGGGGTTCTTCTGTCATTCCTATTTAGGCAATAGACTCTTCTTATCACTATTTTTACAACAAATCTTGCATACGGAGGAGAAATATACTCAAGATAAAACTGTTGCAATAAAAACAGTTGTCACAGAGTGAAACGGAACATCCCACCAGCCGTTCAACATGCACAGTGAAAATATTTGTTTTGACCCTCTTCACTGACTGTTGAGGTTTGTGTGTCATGGCTTTTTTGGGTCCTGGTTATGAGTGGTTTTGAGAGGAAGACGACTGAAGTTCCTTTAGTGCATTATGCACCAATCTAATTTCAGCCTAAAATCATTGAAAAAGGTCGAATTTATTTAATTGCTTTGTTTTGTTTTTCTCCATCCAGATCATGTTAAAATGTGTAAAGATAGTGTGTCAGTGTTTGTGGTTAACCTCTTTGACAATGTTCAGCCAAAGAAAAATAAAACAAAGAGCCAGAGGGCAGCAAGTCTGTGGTTTGTCTGATTTGCTCATTCAGATTTCAGCATTACCTACCCAGAGTTTATTCTCATAATAGAAAGCATCAAGCAGCTTGACAATGTAGCGGTGGTCACATTTAGCCAAGATGTCAATCTCGACTATGTAATCTTCCAACTCTTCCTCAGATTTGGTCTCGATCACTTTGGCAGCAGCCAGAACTCCTGTCTCCTTGTTTCTGGCCTGTGAAAGGAAAACAGATCAATGTTAAATGAAACATGCATGAGTAATGGCAGACCTTTTTTTTAACTCAGTTTCCTCCCGTTTTTGTGCTCAAAGACTTTCAAAGCAAAAGTAACCAACCCTGTGAATTTAAGTGTTTCAGGTCTCCAGAGAGACCAATTTTTATCATTTAGTTATACAGAAAACATCAACAGTGCGGGAGGTTATTGCCAACATTTAATTTTTCATGGCCCATATAACAGGGAAAAATAAATAAATACACAGTATGACCAATGTTAAGATTAAGGGCCACATTTACAGTTCAAAGGCCCCCTTTTTGTTTGAAAATCTACAGTTGGTGATTAACTAAAGAGGTGCAGTGTCATGGTGTAGTCAGAGGTATTTTTCCAGCTAGCCATAATTAATACAAAATGTGTTGGTAGATGATTCTGTACATTTTCCACAGTACTTAAAATCATACAAATGTGAATTTTGCAACGTGCAATTTACAGTAAAATGTGCTAGGGGCGCATCTCATTTTGAGCCTCATGTGACTGTGATAGTTTCCCGTAAGAGTGGTAATTTATTTGGAATGTCAGGCGGTGAAATTATCAAAATGAGCTCATAATTGACAAAGATGGATGGCTCAAAGCTCGGAGCTCGGTGCTAAAGCATTAGCTCCGTCCTTAAATGAGTCTCTCAATGAGTTCTCACTCTGAGTTTCTAGAGACAGAACAATGCCTGAGATTAGGCACACAGCACAGGAACATCTAATGATAAATGAGGTTTGGCTTGGACGGTCTCAGTCGTTGTGTCCTTGGGCAAGACACTTCACCCGTTGCCTACTGGTGGTGGTCAGAGGGCCCGGTGGCGCCAGTGTCCGGCAGCCTCGCCTCTGTCAGTGGGGCCCAGGGTGGCTGTGGCTACAATGTAGCTTGCCATCACCAGTGTGTGAATGTGTGTGTGAATGGGTGGATGACTGGATGTGTAAAGCGCTTTGGGGTCCTTAGGGACTAGAAAAGCGCTATACAAATACAGGCCATTTACCATTTTTATAACCCTCCTTTGGATAAATGCTGGACTCCACCTGAGTTGTCAGTTTTATGCAGAGATAAGATGAGATGCTCCACAGCGAATTCTAACAGTAGAGTTTCTTATATCAAAAACATATTGATTCTCCTTCTCCAGTTGCCTCTCTTTTATTTGAATTACATTTTCCAGAGAGAAACACATGTGTAAAACCTGAGCATACACTATATTATCTTACTCACTACCTTGTCAAGTCTGCTCATTTTTGGCAAAACTAATTTGCTCTGCTCTTGGTAGACTGCATTAATAATCTTTTTAAATGAACTAGCTGCATTTATAAATTAGTACGTAACTTTCCACTCCCATCAATGCACTGGGGAATCATGGTAACATGCCCTGCATAGTTTATCTGGCACCAAGAGTCTCAAGTCTTAGTTTGTTCAAAAGAGATAACTTTGATCACAATCTGTGCTGGACTTTATTGTCCATGCTGTAGCCAAACGGAAGAAGACACTCCAAGATCCACACGACAGCAATTAAAATGCTGACTAACATTTACAGGCAAAACTGGAAAGGAAGCTCCACACCCTCCCCTGAGCAACTGAAGAGTCAGAGGAACTGAAAAGAAGAAAATGCCACTTTAGCCAAACCCATCACACGCATAGACAAAGAATTCCTCATCGCTCTGAGTGGTAAAGAGAAGAAAATAAAGCAACAAAACATTCAAACGGTAGAGTGACTCAAACAGCATCAAACACATGACGCTCTCTCGTGTATGAGGCAGGCTTTTTTCAATGTGTTTCTACAGTCAGAAGTAAATATTCACTCCAATCATTGTTAGTGTTCAACTGGAGACAAATGAAGACTTAAAGTGAAGTCAACAACAAATAGCTAAAGGCGGGGTCATCTGCTACACCTCATTTAAACCTGCCCTAAAAAAATATCAATTCAATTTCTTTGCTGTAAAAATCTAATATCTAGGAAGTGATGGTTTCATCACGATCATGAATGTTGTCTGATTAATATGGTCAATGCATGTGCATATAATGAGCACAAGTGTTTGATTTTATGACTAAATAAGGAAAAAACAAAGAAAAAGAAACAACTGCCTATCCTGGTGAAATCTGGACCCTGTTGTGGTCTACATCCACCCAGTGGCCTGCAGAAACAGACTATATTAAGTCTGGTATCTGAATCCTTCATGGTTTACAGAGGCTGTGGGAAAACATCTGAACAAACACATGAGGTTCACAGCGACACATCCTCATCGCAGTACTCCTTGGACTATGCGCGTTTACCTAACAGAGCTCCGGAGAAGTTAAACTTTCACCAGCAGATTAACCTAAAGTGTGACTCAACAGGATGCGATCTCTTGCCATCAAACAATCAGTCTGTTAACAAGTCTCAACAGTAAACACAGACACCAAACTCTTGCAACTGCTTTGCTAACATTACAGCTCTCTGCAATAGCGCTGTATCAGCTTCAACAAAGTCACCATCTGGGGTCAGATTTCCAAAGAAATGCATGTTTTGACAAGCTAACAATTCCAACTACATGTCTGTGGAAAGCACATCTGACACACACAGTCAACACTGTGTGGGTAACCTTATTTTTAGTACAACAGATTTATTTTTTTTAAGTTCTTAACTTCCTTGTACAAAATGAAACTCTCCAGACACTTAAGAAATTCGAAACAAGATATTTTATTCTCATTTAGTACAATTCTTCCTTGTCAGACCTGCCTTCCTTGTTAAGTAAAAGGTAACTTGAATTCCAGAAGGTTTATTGGAGTTCTAGTTACTAGTAGAGTGTAAAGTAAAATGATTCAGAGAAAGGTTAAACTTACACACTCCTTAAGCATTTTTTTAATCCATCTAGTCCAACTATTACCCATGTTGGGATATTTAAAATTCCAATATTTCCTTTTTTCAGATATTTGCAACTTCCCTGTTGGCAACACAAATGGAATATGTGTTTGGAATATCCCAACACACAACAATATCGCAAACACGACAACAGGGTAGACAAGAACAGTCGGGCAAAGCATAACCGAGTGAGCAAATAGCTAAACATGACAAATGTTAGGGGAGTCGGTGGAGTTTTTATGTGTTTGAAAGAAAAAGAATACAAATATTGACGAATACATTGAAACATTTAATGTTTAAGTCGAATATCTATATCAATCGTTTAATTAAAAAATAAAATCATACATCAGACAGACTCTGCTCAGAAAGGCCCGTCTCTCATGCACACATGCGGGCATGCACGCACGCACATACACACCCCTTTACATCTCAGTGGGAGCAAGGCAGAGGAATGTGCCTCTGGGCTTCAGCTGGTTGGGGGTAGACTCAATGGGCAGACTGAGAGAAGTGAGTGTCCTGCAGTTATGTGGTCCTTTTTGTGTGGAGTGAGGAATGCATTACGTCAATGAGGATCCTCAAGCATGGTATATAAACACAAACGTGTTTATATATGCACCTTACCATCTGTATACATTCCACTAAAAGGAACAAACATCAAATCTCAAAGGACAAGCTGAATTTCTGGAAACTAGCACCACATCAGTGCACAAGTGTACGCAGTCATATGTGCACGTTTTGGTGTATAAATGGTAATGTGCTTATTGCACCCAACTAAAAAATTGAAAATGTTTTCCACCACATCATCCCATATAAGAAGGATTGTACCTTTTTTTTCACTTTATGCAAGAAATATGACAACATTTTCTAACTAGTAACAGTTTTCCAACTTGCAACTCCTACACAACTCATCTGTTATAGAGCAGATGACACACACACTGATATCAGCTGGCCCAGGGGCCACCTACAGCATTCTTAACATGTTCACTCATGACATAACTAAAGTTCCTCCACTTTTTAAAAAGCATACTCGGGCACCAGATGTTAAAGTTGAATAGGGAAAAATATCACGCTTTATTGAAAACATAAATATCTAATTTATTACATAACGACGGCACACCCACAACCCCTTAAGGAGAAGAAATATAGTCAACTTGATACTGTAGCCGTTGCCATCCCACGAGACAACACTGTTTCAAACCCGATGACTCTTTACTTCCTCTGACTCTACTCCAGAGGAGAACAAATGTCTTAGGCTTTGTTTTGGTCTGGTTTCCACCTAAAGAACTTGTTTCTTGTCTGTCCTCATGGTTCAAAGCTCTCTGTCCGTTTTACCATTTGCTCTTGTGGCATTTCAACAGACGGCCTAAGCATTTGTTCACTTTGAATTTTGTAAATTCTGAAAATATCTGATTAAACCACACATCAACTAACAGACTACAGAATGCTGAGTTATTAACCTGGACCACAGACTTATAATTTGGGCTGTTGGGCAATTAAATACTGCCATTATTTAATCTGCAGATTAATTTGGTCTATTAAAAACCAAAGAGTTGCCAAAAAATATTTCATTTACTCCAACATTGCATAACTCCAAAGATTGCAACAGAGTTACCATTTGTGAGCCTGTTGCTATCAAATTCTTAGCATTCAGATTAGAAAAATTATTATTTCCCTATCAAAATAGTTTCTGGCAACCTTTAGATCAATAATATCTCAGAGACTGTGAAAAGAAAACATTTCTTCTGCATCTTTTCATTTTCTTTATGTTTTTTTAATCAATCATCCACCAGCCTACTATCAGAGTGCCTCTGTACCCATCTTTCTGAAGGTGATTTAAGTCTCTCATATGGTTTTCAGTCTACTTAATGTAACACATGTGCAATAAACCCAGTCCATCCTCCTCACTTTGTACGCGAAGCTGTAAATATGAAATGTGTCTGCCAAACCTGCCTGACTTAGTTTTCCCATACTACTTTCTGAAGCTCCTGCTAGACAAAAGAATTAGAAAGGGGCAAGGACAGATGTTACTGTCCTGTGTGTCCACCTCCACACATACTGTAGGTACTGATAGACTAAGTAAACATAAACATACAAAAGCACACACTTCCAGTCTCCTGTGTTTGTGTGGCAGTCTTTTCAAAAGTTAATCAGGACTGGAAGCAATAATGTTAAATATCCTGTGTTGACTAAAGTATTAATGATTAATGTGGATGTTTTGATTCAAAAGCACATGCCTGGATAATACAGCAGCTAAAACCCTAATCTCAACCTTAAAAATAAACTTAGATTAACGTTTTCCTCATTTTTAAAATGTATCTTTGTTATTGTTAAGAACATTTAAAAAAATTAAGTGACATGTCAAGGGACGAGGTGACCTTATGTGACTGATTACACAGAGAACTTTCTCTGGGGTCACTCACCTACAGGCTGAACAGGCACTAAACACATACAGCTCCCTTCAGGAGAATGTGTGCACGGTAGACCTTTGTCCCTTTATAAACCTGTGAACCGCCTCGCCCCTACAGGCCCTTCCCACATGTCTGCGAGCAAGAATGTGGTTCTTAGCTCACATATACAACTCACACCTCTTCATTACTGCTGGGGATGCCTTTGACTCACTTTTTGTAGTCCTAATTTCCTTTTTATTGCCTCTGCCACCTTCACATTTCCAGTATGAATCAGAAAGCAAATGCTTCTAAAGTGGGCTTGACACTCGCTTAAAGGTGGGAAAGAAATGAGCTGATCAAAATAATTAAAGCTCGTCTGAGTCACCTTTTGCTATTGTTTGCGTACAGCAATTAGACCTTATAGGAAGTAGAAGTGACTGAATAGTGCATTTGCCTGGATTCATCCACCCAGTCAAGTCACCAGCTCTCCTATCTTCTTGGTAAAGGTTGTTGTTCGCAGCTTTTGAGAAGGGCCCAAGCCACTATCTTGGAGCCCCCCCATCCCCAAGCTCCCTACACTTTAGGCCAAACTGACAAACCACTACAGAGTAATGGATTGTGTTTTTTGTGATAAAAAAAATAGAAAATACTGATTGGGCGTAAAGGTCAACAGTATAAATGGTTTATGTGGAAGTATGTTACCCAGTAAAGTATGAAAACTAATGTAGTCATCATCTTTTATTTACTGGATATGATGCATTCATGTGACATAGTAAAAATGTTCTTCCAAAAAAAAAAAAAAAAAAAAAAAAAAGGCACAAGGAAGCATACCTATAACTCTCACATGACATATTTTTAACAGGAAAGGAAATTACTAATTTGCCACTGCTACTGTTTATTAGGTTTTTTAAGTTCCAAGACAGTAAAGATGAATGATAAAAAGCCTTCAGTGTGGTTGTCACTGCTCCTAAGAGCAGGGCTTCTCTGGGTCTAATCTCAAGAAGAAAGTAAAGTAAGAGAAGAAGAAAAGTGACTAAAATGTTTCAAGGCTGCGTAGCCAGTGCTTACCTTTCACCTAGACATGTGAATGGCTCTGCAAACCCAATCATTATGGCTAACCCCTACCTTAAAAAAATAGATTAAAGACATGAATGTAGCTATGGCTCTATTGTGAAATACCAGAAGCTCTTACAGCGAAACGCATCAGTGAAGAACAAAGATTGTTTGACATATTTTCTTCTTTCAACGCCAGAGCATGACTCTTCCTCCTCTATCAAAACCACTGACTGTAAAGACAGCACAAATGTATGAATTTAGACTACTACTGGGACTACTGGGCAAAGGATACCTGACTGGAACAAATTTGTACAAAAACTGCCTAACAATGAAGCAATGAGCCTTTTCAGGATGTGAAAGTTGTGATCAACATTGCAACATGCCCCAAATTCAACCCCAAAGTCACAAAAACAAAGCAGGTCAGGGAGGCAGGAAGTTATAACATACAATACCACAGACAGCCTTGGAAGAAAACCTGTAACACTTAATTCTTTAATCAGTGATACACCGGCCTTCAAACCTTGACTTTCATGACAAAGGAGTCAAACTTCCTGAGTGCAGACTAGAAGAATTTAAAGCACACCACAAAACCAAGCTCGGGCAAGTACTGCATGATTACCAGATTAATCAGAAAAAGTGTACAAGTGACACAAATGTAGAAAATCTGATATAACTGAAAATTCTAAATCTTTCATTTTCTCGATTGCTAATGCTGTCTGAGTATGAACTCACACATATCAGAAATTATCATGTAGATCATTAACCTCAGACCTACAACTAGAAACACAGATCACGGCTTTTGTAAATGCCGATGACAATGTCATCACGAGGATAACAGGGACTCCAACCATTCTGAGCCCACACCCATCCAGCTGGGCTCTTATCAGTCACCGTGGGCCCAGCTGCTCCCTGAGATTAGACCCAGGGAAACCCTGCTCTCGGGAGCAGTGACGACAATGCCACTGAAGTCTTTTTAAACATTCGTCTTGGAGCCACTCTTGATAACTGTGAGCATTTCATATGAACCTTGCGGCTTTCCTTCACAAAAAGGAAGTTGCAACCTTTGCCCCCTCCTACTCACCATGTGAGTTTCTCTTTGACTTCACAGTAGATGGTAATCATATTTTAAGTGATTTTCTGCAAGTCTTACAAAAAAACTACATAGAAGAGAAATGTCTTGTTTTATGCCTTTAACCAGTCCAGGATTTCCCACAACATTTTGGCCCGGTGTATGACCACATTTCTCCAACCTAATGTGCATAAATAGAGTTTTTTAAAAGTTTCAAAGATGATCAGATCCGTTACATTAAGTACTGTGGCCTAAACACTTGGCCGACTACCGTACTCGTTTCGTTTTTGCCATAGTTGAGGCCACCTACACACTTTCTACTACACAACATCCAGGCTGAACACACTGTCAGACCAACAGGGACAAGATTCACTGCGCTTTTCATCCCACAAAGGGAATTTGACAGCGCGTAACCTTAAAGCCTGTGTGTGTCTATGGAAACATTTCACTAGCAGCAGCAGGCTAGTGTGCTCAGTGGCACGTGGCTCATTAATTAGTGAGAAGGGCTATACAACTCAATTGTTTCATGCCTCACTTGCAGCCACAACACCTTCATACACAAGCGCAAGACTCCTTCCAACAAGTGCAAACACGCACAGAGAAAAGACATCATCCTATGACACACTGAATCTGCAGGAAGTGGAATATGAAACTTGATTAGCCAGTGATGGTTTATAAAAAAAAAAAAAAAAAAGCCTACAGGGAGACAGAAGTGTCACAGTGTTGTGGGTGTGTGCATTACATTGCGAAACAAACCAGCAAGTAAAAGACTGATAACAAGCATCAAAATCCAATTTAGCATTTAACTAGTGCTAATAAAATTTAACTGCAATTTGAATCTAAACGTAGCACTGATTGCACACAGATTTTTTTTTTGTGGTCAAAACTAACTTACTGACAAGTAAAATGTGCTCTAAGGTTAAAGATATGTTTGGCCCTCGAGTGATAAATGCAGTGTTAGAAACATCGGCTTTCCATTTAGCTGCTCTATAATCCCATTTAACTGCTGCTGGACAGTGATACTTTAACCTCATTAACAGAGCACCAGAAGGTGTAAACAACAGCATGTTTGAGTACATGTTTGTATCTGTAGCGTCCTGTGATACTCAGACTCATTAACAAAATGAATATTCTGCATTCAGGTAATTTATGCATCAAAGTATCAACCAACACAAGTGCACGCTTGTACTTATAGCACTTGGATGACAGATATTTGCACAATATTTTGACCCTCAATCTCCAGCAATAAAAAAAGTTAGAAACACAGGCTTAAGTTTTATAGACAGTCATATTTTTTTTCCTAGCAGCCTTTCAATAATGGAAAAGTACAGTTTCACCTACAGGGAAGAATATATTCGATAACTGGGGGAGTATATTGCATTTTACGAGATCCTTCTTTCACACTGTTCCTGGGTTACAGCCATGCACACACATAGATTGATTTGTCCTTAGCACTACCCTTAAGCCTGGGAGTTGTTATTCTCCTGCTGGTGACATTAACCTTTGGAGAATCAGCCTGTGTGGAGCACTCGGTACTCTCTAGCAAAACTGCACAATTACACAAATCTGTCCTCAATCTCAAAGACCGAAACAAAAACAAAAAAAGCTCTACAAGCAGCGGTGTCCGACAAATGAAATTTATACTTTCTTCTCCTGCTGCCCATTGCACATCAACAGCCATCTTTTTTGTGACTCCTGCCCTCCCCCAAACAGTTTGACAAGTAGATGATCTCACAAGTGACAGGACACAGAGCCTCCTTCCCTCACGCCTGCTCTATCAAATACTTCTAACATCTGAAAGCATGTACAATTCACCACACAAGGCCTTTCCCTCCCACAGATGGGCCAATTATTCTGAGGTTTGGGAGCAGCGAGAGGAAGCCGTCTCCTGATGCAGTCCCACAGTTTCCTCTCTTGGCCATCGTCTGCTCTTGCTCTGCCTCCCTCCACTCCATCTGACAGCTGCAGGTGTGGAGCTGTCCTCCTCCAACCAACTGAAGGAGGAGAAACAGGAACCCAGGCAAATATAGTGTGGAAGGGACATTACATTTTGTAAGCTTGCCAGTTGTCTAAGTAGCACTTAATCACACTAGATGTACCAGCCACTTTCATTTGGCTTTAGCTTTAAACACTTTGGAGCTGAAGTGGACTGTGTGTACTTCTGCACTTAGAAACCTGAGTAATCCTTAAAACCTGAGTAATAAACAGCAGCTTATTAAAGGTTTCTTCAGATTTAAAGAACCTTGTACCAGGTCCCTGCCTTAGCATCTCAGGAAGAAAACTCAAAGCACTGTGCGTTTTCATAGTATGCTTCACTGTTAAGATAAATTATGCAACTTCACTTCTAGCTATAACTTGATCGCCATGTTACTATTTTCTTTTCATTAAATTGCATCGTGGCAATAGCTTTGCTGGAATAGTGAGCATTATGGTGCTCTTCACACCCATTTCCCCACATGTATGTAAACTTTCCAGTAAAAACAAAAAAAAGAAAAGTCTAAACAAGGTGGGGTCCTCTGAAAAGACTGCGCTCTCTGTTCAGTGCAGAATTCTGCTTAAAGCATCACTTCTTCCACTGAGGCCCCTGATGTGTCAAAGACCTTCACTGTGCTCCACTGGGCTGTGTAGACACAGAAGGCCTGTGCCCCGCGTTGCAGAGGGCAGTGAATGTCTTACAGAGCCAGATTAAATATCTCCACTGAGTCAAAGTGCTGATGGTGGTGGTGCTGCTGGTGGTGGTGCTAAGGTGCTTTCACTGTCCCTGCAGGCTGACTCAACAGTGGAGTCACATCATGGCATTTTTCTAAATCCTCCACATGGCATACATAATTTCAACTGCATTCACACAAGTTCTGAGAGGTCAGACCTGAGAGAGAAAAGAAGAGAGGTGCATCGAGGAGCCACACAGAAGTAGTAGTCACCCATGCTGATTCTAAATATTTAGCAAAACTTTCACATGACAGCCAAAGTTAATGTAATGACTGCATGGGTCTGTTTAACATAAGAACTCTTGACCAGCAACATAGTTCAGATATCTGTCATATTACAGCAATGCTGGGATGGTTCAGCACCCACAGGTGAATGGAACTAGTCCACACCCAAAGGATGCAAGGCTTTAAAGTGTGTGACAGGTGGGGGAAAAATACACAGAAACACCCATTTGAAATGAAACTGGTATAAAGTTAGGACGTTTACTACATTTTGTCAGAGTAAACTTAAGTAACTTTTTGATATTCAAGGAAGTTTTCATAAGCACAAACAGGCAACTTATCAACATTTCGAGAGGACTACTTCATTTGAGGACAAATGGGGTTCTTGGGGTTCTACAGCATTGTCAGACAACAGGTGCCTCGTGTCTTTTGAGAACACACTTACCTTGTAGACCTTTCCAAAAGCACCGTCGCCCAGCTCGCCAATAATTTCCCAAATGTCGTTGGGATTGACGTCCCGATTGACGTGCTCGTACTGTTTGGCTTTCTTTTTCATATCCATGGTGGGTAGACGAAATAGTTTACTGAATCTACCGAACGCCATTATTAACAATGTACTAACTTCAACTTTAAAAAGAAAAAAATATATTTAAAAAAAAACTGTCAACAGTCTTGAGCACGAGAGCACTAGGCACGCAGAAACGTGCAGTCCGCTAAAAAGAAAGTCTTATCTACCAATTTACAGCGTCACTTTCAGCGTCCTTGAGAGAAGAAAAAGAGAACTGGGCTGGTTCACAAAAAAAGAAGAAAAAGTTAATCTATTCCGTCCATTTCAGCCCGTGGGCTCTGTCGTGGAAACTTGGCGTAATCCAATTAACAGGCTGTGGTTAAGTGCTGGGCGCGCGGTGACCACCTGCTGCTACGAAGACACGATGGAATTGCTGCTCGCCTGTCTGGCTGGGCAACTTGTTGATTCAAAATAGCCCCACCTCGTTTCTGAACAGCGCTCGCGCTGCCGACATGGAAATGTAGGAAATGTAGTTCCTTGGGTAGAACGAGTCGGTTGATATACAGCGTCGAGGCGGTAAAACAGTACTTCATGTCCGGGTTGATGCTCGGCGTGCTCTCTGACAGCGGCGGCGTCTCCTTCAACTTCAACAGCTGTGCTGTATACCAAAGTATAACCCCTGTAAGAACATTTAGACTGCATGCATGAAGTTAGGACACCATTATATACAGATTTTGTCTTCTCGTTCTCCTGTTTAGGTGTTCTGTTTGCTTTTTAAAAATATATCATTAAAGGGCAAAAAAGAAAACAAATTTGGGTGATTTTTTATTACAGCTCGTTTACAGTTTTTAAAGCTCATTAATCAATATCAAAAAGAAAATGCACTGGTTTCTTCTTACTTTCGTTTGTATTTCCTTTTAAGCTACATGCTGGTTAAACTTCACTCAACTGAAAAAGCAAGGCCACACCGCCCTCTAGTGGGAAAGTCATTGTTTTTCTGCGTAGTATGTGGGAAATTTGACGTCGGGAGAATGAAGAAAATGATGGTAATGGTAATGGTAAATGGCCTGCATTTGTATAGCGCTTTTCTAGTCCATAGGACCCCAAAGCGCTTTACACTACATTCAGTCATTCACCCATTCACACATGATGGACATATTATCAAGGAGACTTGTCGTCAATCCTGATATTTGTATAAATACGTAATTATATAAGTGGTGTCCGTGGGGCCCTTTCCCAAAAGAAAAATAATGTAATTTATTATTATTTCAACCTCTAATTCACTGCCATTATCTCATTTTCTCTGAAGATCCTATCACCTGACACATTTTCCATGACTTCACATTATCGTGTGAAAGACAATGTTTACAACATGGTAGTGTGAACTGTTATAATGTAAGCTTGGAGACGGTGGCACTGATAAAAAGAGAAGAGGTGGACTTGGAGGTGGCAATCTGACACACAGCCAGCCGTCCACATCAAACAGAATATCAGGGAGGTTATCTATGTTTCTGAAAATGACCTTCCATGACAACTGAGTAAGATTGTTTTAAAGATTATTGTATGAGTATTGTAAAATTTCTTTGAGTGTTGAAATATCGGTGAGAAATAAAACAAGTAATATATATAAAAACGTGTAAACATGCATGGAAATGCAATATTTAAGGCAAAAACAGAGTGTGTATAATTCTAACAAGCTTAAAAGTCAGTATTTTATTCATGAACTCTCTTAGCCAGACTTTCTACTAATTTCTTTAAATGGTCTTCAGGATTAGTTCTCCATGCTTCTCGCAGGACATTCAAAGCTCTTCCTTGGATATTGGCTCTCTTCTGCTCTGTTCTCTGTCCCACACAGCTTCAATAATGTTCAGGCTTGGGCTTTGGGGAGACCAATCCATGACTGATGTGTGTACCATTGTGTGTTTTTCCATCCATGTATGCTTTTACTGCAATGGCAGTGCATTTGGAATCATGTTGAAAAATTAAACCTCTCTTGAAACCTAGTCATCTTCTTTTTTATTTGCATGGCTAGAGACATAAGGAGAATACATTTTTGGACAACTCAACTGATTTAACTTCTATTCTTAGGAAGCCAGCTTGCATCTTCTTCTTTCAGCGGCTCCCTTTAGGGGTTGCCACAGCAGATCATCTGCCTCTATCTCGCCCTGTCCCATCCTCTTCTGTCACACCAACCCTCTGAATGTCCTAGAATACCAGCTTGTATATTAGGTACAAGAAAATGTGTCTTATACTTAAAAGTATAAGAACTAAATCACCAGTTCTGAATAAATCAGCTTGTTTCACACAGTAGATAAAACAGAGGGATGTTTGTTTCAAAAATGTAATGACTTATGAAGTGAAAAAGACCGGTGCACTGTCTTACTGGGGCACAAATGATATTTTCCTGCTATGGCAAATGAAAATGACGGTTGCAGATACCTCACAATCCTTACTGTTGCGTGTCATGTGTTCCAGTTTTGACTGTATTTAAAACATGTAAGGCACAAAAGAATTACTGTGATATTTCCATCGTAAGATGCAATAAAGCTTACTGCTGGATCATGCTGGAGCTTACTTTTAATACCAAACCTTATATTGTGTTGCAAAGTCCATTTTACACATTGGGAACATATAAAAGCAGAACAGTCACACCTCAGCGTCAATTTAGTAGCTTGTTTGTGGCTATTACAGATGTTTTTAAAGACGACAAAAGCAAGATAGAAGTGTCTTGGCTGACAGATGTTTTACTTGTCTGTTACTGTTACTTAAGCGCTGCCCTAATACAGTCAGTATGACCTCCACTATGCACTATGCAATATGCTTATCTGGCACCCTGTGTGTGAAAAAACCCCTGCAAGAAATATAATGAATGCTGTCTTTTATCACATTTGGCAGATCAAAGGTACTCAGAAGGCTCAGTTTTAATTTGCTTCCATAGGGGTTTAACTCATTAGTCAGCATTAAAAGTTTTTGCATACTTATTCAAACAACTGTCTATCAACCAAACATGTGACTCTATTCATTCTATAAGAAGCCTGTGTAATATTAAAAAAAATAATGCATCTTATTCTGTAAAATATTTTGCTTTATCATCTAGTTGGTAATAAATGTCATTACAAAGAGAATGCATGCTTATAACATCAGAATCACAATATGGTTTACTGAGGTGATCTCATACTCATGTCTTCCAGGTTTTTTTTTTTCTGTCATTACTTGAAGAAATAAAGAATGTCCACTGAGACTCTCGCTGTCTATCAACGTTCTCGGTGAGCAGCTTGAAATATTTCAGCATCCAGGATGTCAGCGCTCCAGGGCAGAGCAGTCAAAGGCTGTGAACACCAAGTCCTATGAAAACAAAACACACCATGGGACACCGGTGAGGGAGGTGTGAACATTTTAGCAGTGACTTGTTTTTCACTTGATAAATAATGTTTGTATATGCTTTATGTAAGCCACAGCAGAAGGTTACCTTTCTCTCTAATGTAAGTGAATTTACTCTGACCCTTCTCTGAGGCATTGTGGCCTCGGCTAGACGGGCAGATCAGTCATGTCAGGACACCAGTAGCAGACCCAGATGGGTCTGACATCACAGATCAGGTGAGTGGGATCAAATGCTCACAGAGCACAGAAGGTTATTCATAATCTGCATCATAAACCCTGCTTAATCCTGCGAAATCACCAAGTGAGTGACCCAGTAAACAGCAGTTAGTTTGAATGCATCTCATCACTGTTAGCCTGTTTTCAGTTTATGAAACTATATCAGGTGCATGGGTGAGTTAAAACGCAGCTCAGTGACTACATATTCAATAAAAATCTGGTTTAATCAGAGCTATACGTTTGATCTTAACTATGAATTGTAATTTACTTTATGACGTTTCTAGAGTTTCCAGGCGAAAATGCACTACACCACACTTAAGTCCCACAAGATGGGATGTTAATATCTGATATATGATTGAGTATGGCACAGTTTACACTTATTTAGACAGCTTGTCTTGTCTTACCCCGTGGCATCTCTCTGACATGATGATGAAGAGCTGTCGCATAGTGACACCCAGCTTCCTTACGTCTCTGGTGTAAGCACAGCGGCGCTGTCGCAGGCCCTCCACCATTTGGAGGTAGGTGCTCATTTTGTACATCACACAACCATTCTGTCATGAGTAACAATTAGTGTCCCTGCGCATGATTTACTGCAGCTAAAGTTTGGAGTCAAAATACCACATAAGTGAGCGTCAAAAATGCAGGGACGGCCAGATTACTCAAAACAATGTGTGTAGATAATCGACAGAACGGAGAGCGCAGAAAACATTTTCTTTTCGGAATGTTATATGGCAAAAATCATGCCATTTTATTATTCTTTTTTAATAATAAAGACATACTTACATGAACATCAATGTAGAGATTTGGCATGTGTGCCATGCAGTAACTCTGGATGAAAAGAATGACAGCTATCAAGTCTCACAGATTTTACAACCTTTCCTGACTTTCCATGATTTCTTTGAAATTATGTTCCTCGTGTCACTAAAGCCAGCTGAAATAATATACAATTATGTATGTAAAGTACAGAATCTTTATTATTTACAAGTTTTTAAACAGTTAGAATAGTTATAAAATACCACTTAAGTGTAAAGTAAAATAAAAAATTACCAAGCTGACTTACAGTCTCTGGGTCCCTTTTCAAATCTGCTGCCCACTGGGTGAGGTCCCGGGCCATGCTCAGCACCTTAGTATAGCATGTTGGAGGGTAGAAAGGGTAGCTCAATATCAGCGGCATCAAAGATGAGATAAACAACACGTGTTTAAAGATCGCCATGACTCACTGACACCTTGTGTACCAGCAGAGCTTTGGTTTGGTTGTGTGACCAACGCTCACATGGAGCCACGTATGCATCTGGATGGATTTTAACACACCCTTTGTTTACTCCAAAATAACTGTGAAGGAATGACAGGGGAAGATCCTTTGTGATGCAATAACGCAGATTTGCATGCATTGTGTGCATTTGAGTTCAGCATCGATTCTCCTCTTCTAATGGATACAAATTTAAAATAAAGTAAAAGATACAACTTTGAAGTTGTATCTGCATTACTGCTCAGTAGCTAGAAAATATTTTTTTTTATTGTTATATATGAATCTTTAGAAACAGTGTTTTTTTTCACTGACAGTGATAACTGTTGGGAAATGAACTACAGATTCTGATTATGTGTAGCATTTGGTAAGTGTTCTCTCCACCACAGATGATACATTTTCATACACTTTTTTATGTCAACAATTTTTATTTGTATAATACATACAAACTGTGAAGCTAACTGCACACTATGAATTTTCCAACTCAGCATAGAGTACTTTTCGCATTAAATTGGCGCATGTCTTAGTCTGTATATATGTTTTTAATATCTTCTATGCAGGAGGAGAGGAGTCCAGATAGTTTAGATGTTGAATATCCCAATGAAGGCATTGAATTAGTTTTCCATTAATGGCTGGAGCATCAGCTTCACAATGATTTTTACTAATTGCCTCATCAGAACTAAACTAAAATACCAAATAAACAAATGAATAAGTAAAGAAGAAACATAGCAAACTCTTCTTTAACAAGCTAATGTAAGAGCTAGTGATGGACTTTAAAAAATCACTATATATTACTGGTTAATTTAGAAAAAAAAGCATTTGTTTATGAATATGGGAACAAGTGGTTGTTAATGTCATGTGTGGTCATACCAAATAGCTTCACTGCAACAACTATCAATTTTCAGAATGTAAAGCAGATGAGTTGTACACTTTTTTTAAAGCTGGCATTTTCTCCCCCCCTTTCTCACTGTCCCTCTCCCCTTCTGTTTTTCCTTTCCTTCCTCTTTCTTTCTCCCTTTCCTATCTCTCACTCATGTCTGTCCCGTCTGTAACATCTGAAAATAAAATATAATAAATAATAAAAACAAAGATCGACCAAATGGACCAATACGGCAATGCCACGATGATCCATTTGGCAAAGTAAATCCATTGGGTATCCTTGTTGGTCTTCAGACAACAATTCTGATGGCTAAAGAACCAAATGGGACAGGCGGAAAAAAAAAAAAAAAAAAAAAGCTGGCATATAACAGTTACTTAGCCTAGCCTTGCCAACTACCCTTGCTGTATAAAGTTTGACTGCAGTTAGGCAACAATCTCATTTTTATCCATTAGATGGGGCTAATTTCACAGACTTGTAGGCTCTATAGTTTCTGCATAAAAGTTCTGCAAAAAAAAAAAAAAAAAATCACCACTCCTCTATTCAAATCTGTATCCAGTATAAATGGGCATAACAATGACAGCTTCCCTTTTCCAAATAAAAATCTCCCATTTTCACTTACAAAACTGGGAAAACAGGGACGCATTTTATGACCTCAGGCATGTTATGTAGCTTGACTTCATCTCTGCCCCTGTGTGATCTGAGCCTGCCGTTATTCATCACATCTAAAAAACATGTAAACTTCCCAATGCTGTCAAATGCCCAATAAGGGACTGGCCTGGTTTTGAATGATATCTGCTCCCACTTCATAGCGTGGGGCGATCTTGTCAGTAAGATGGATGACCAACTCTGAGCATCTTAGCATGACGGGCATAAAGAGGAAGTGCAATGTAAGCATGTCTTGCATGCCCCAGTCCCACTACTCAGCCATTCTCCTCTCGACCTTGGCTTGCTCAATTAGCAGGGGGAGGCAGGAAATAGTGCAGTCCTGACTATGGATGGATGTGTTTTACAGTTAGTAGTTAATGGCTGCAAATGTTAATATATAATCAGTGGCTGCACTAAAGAACTATGGCCAAAAGGAAATCCAACTGCATTGCAGTAAGCAACATACTTCACATATTTAATGAAGATCATCATCTACATCATCATGTATAGGTAAAGATGTAGGTCTCTGCATAATTATATATTATAAAATGTGGAAAGACTGTCACTACCTATGTGTCTGTTCTCACAGGTAGGCAATAAGAAAACTTATAACGCTTTTGACTATTCAAGAATATGAACTCTGTATTGATAGCTGGCATGAAACAATACAATAAAGTACACTAAGATCTGCACAGACTCAGAATGGAACACTAGAGGGACATTATACATGGAGAATTATGGACGCTAATTACTATTTCCATATAATTTTAAAAGCTATTATGGTGCAGCAGGCTCAGCTGGACTATAAAGAGACTTTCACCTGGGGCACCTGGTGGAAACAGTTCTGGTGCCAAGAAGTGGTTACAACTTCTTGTCAACACAGTATGAACACTGACTCCATGGTGGCAACTATAGGGAAATGAGCAATATGAGGCAATTTCAAAGTGATGGTCTATACAGTAAGAGAAGATCAGCATTGGGTGAGTTTTAATAGCTGAGCGGGGGGGGGACTGAATGGGAAATCTGATTTTTCTCAATGTGGAATTTCACTAGAGAAGTATTAATGACTAAGGATTCGTGGAAAAAAACCGAGGGAAACCTCAGCCCCCACTACAGCAGCCCACGAAACGTGCCTCTCCCAAGGCGCACGCGGGTGGCCAGCTCTTGAACAGGAGGTCAGCCGCTCATCAGTGTAAGCAGCCCAGTAGCAGCAACCCCCCCCCGCCGCCAAAATATCTGTGTTTCGTCGGCTCTGTCGTCTGTCCTGTTGTCCTCCAGAAGCACAGCGCAGGATTTCGCATTGTCGGCACATCCCGCAAGTCACGTCTTCCCGTGTGGTACCATTTGTTTCCCGTGGCAGATGTCCCGGTGCGTCGTCGTCCGAACACGGGACTACAAGTGATGCTTTGAGCAGCACTGTTGCTCTTCACCTCTCTGCAGCAAAGCGGACTAGAAATGGTCCTATGCTCAACTAAGGTAGGTAGGTGCCCACGGCTGTCCTGCATGGAAGCGTGGGGATACTTTATATTCAGCGCATGCTTTCCTATTTGATCAGATAAGGGCTCCCGGCACAATGTCCTCTGCGGGGTGCTCAGCACTGCGGCTTCCCGCACTACTTTTTTGAATATTTCATATTTACCCAAGAGGGACATTCACCTTCGCGGTGGTGACCTTATCACGCAGTCTCAGGATGACATTCATTAACGGGCTTCCCCAAAGGACTGCATGCAGGCAGTTTACCTACATATCACATTTTAGACCCTCGTTCTTCCTGAAGATACTGACAGGCACTAAAGCGTGACATTAAAGGATTTAATGGAAAACCACTGAAATATGATACGATGTGTTAGGAAATTATCATGCCATTTAATCACTTCAAGTCACTTCTTTGCAACTCATAATTGCATTGTGCATAACTGTTCTGTAAAAACTGAATTTTTCTTTTCTTTTCTTTCTGGAAAAAAAAAATAGAGAAACTTTTGAAATCTCCTGTCCTAAAAAGGCATCTGAATGGCTTCCATTCACAGTACATAACACCACCCTAAATCAAGCCTGCAGCTTTTTTGCTCTTAATGGAAAAAACCTTACCATTCATCACACTTGCACTGTTCTGTGGGATGTGCTTATGATTAAAATATATAAATTCAATTATTGATAAATGATGGGAAAAGTAAAGGAGGAAGGAATGAAGGGGTAGGAAGTGGAAAAGAGATCTGGATATGTAAGAAATGCAAATAGCAGTTATTTTTTTTACCTCTTTCACTAACTAAGTAAATTTCCTAATCAAGCCTCAGTGAGTTGTTTATGTACTGCTGCTATTAAAGTTTGTTTATTGGTATCTTTAAAGTCTGCTGCCTCTTCCCCCTCTTCCTCTCTGTCCCGCCTTCTCTCACTCCGATGGCGGTGTCATGTTTGCCTGCCTTCCTGCACAGGTTAGACTCTCAGTCATCAGAGGGTCAGAGGCAGAGGCACATCACCCACCCGCCTCCTGGCTTGGACGAGCTGCCCGTCTGCCTGCAGTCGCCTGAACAGCAGCGAAGACAGACAGGGAACGTACGCTGTAGTTGTGCTGCCTGTGTGTGTGTGTCTGTGTGTTTATGTGTGCGTGTCAGCACTTCAGTGCCTTTAGTGTTTTCCCCAAGTCTTTCACTCTCTGTGGGCGCGTGTATGGATCCAGTGATGTGTGGTTGTGTCGAGGTGGGCAGTTAAGAGGAAGACGGGACCTATTCAAGTCAGCAAAACGCAATCGAGCACGTGAGGCTGTCTGTGTGTATGTGTGTGTGTTTGGGGCCAGTTGTTGACCAGGCTATGAGTGAGTCTCAGAGGGAGAGCTGTTCGGTGCTGAGTTGAGTTGAGCACAACAGGAAAAATCCACAAGAGAAGCAACCATGGGGCTTGGCCAGTCCAGCAAGGCTCCAGTCACAGAAGACACAGATGAGGGTGAGTATTAAACCTTTAAAATAGTTCTTGTTTCACTTCTTTTCTACTTTTAGTGTCTTTACTTTGAGATTAACATCTAAACGAAACCAAAGACAGCAAAGGATGGGAGCAGGATTCACCACCACTGAGTGATTGGCTTAACCCGTCTTTTCTTCAGCTTTTTTTGATGTGCAAAGATGTTTCCATCCTCTTTCCAAGATTAAGAGCACTTACAGTTAATGCATAGAAGTGTAACATGCTGATTAGGTCTGCAGCCACTCCTCATCAGTAAGGAAAAAGAGGAATACCTCTTGATATACAACTGTTTAGCTTTAATATGACCACAACAGTGTATATATTTTTTGCAAATATTCTTATAGTTAGGCGTACAGGAGAGAAAAACAAAAGCTGTTTACTGAATGCCAAAGACATTCATCAAAACTCATCTGTTTTTTTCTTTAATTCTTTATTCTTTACATCTATCATTATTGATCACCCAAGTCTTGCATGGTTAGGAATTGTTTTTCTTTTTCAGGCTGATTGCAGTCAAGGGAGCCTTTGATAGGACTAGTACTTTAACTCGGAAGCTCCTGGTTTGAATAAATTTTCTTTTTCTTTGTGTCCTGAGTAGATAATAGTCTGTGATGTTATTGATCTGAGTCAGTCTCGGAAATTAATTCCACTCTGGCGGAACCCCAAGGCCTTCAAAAAAGTCTGTGTTACATGAGTCAGTAATTTAGTCAGAAGTGGAGTGGTTTTTCCAGGTTTTCTTACCTTCTTCTCTATATCCAGTATATCAGGTGATGTGATATATTTGTGTCTTTTTATAAAGTTGCAGACTAAGGCTGCATTTAGCCAAAGGTTTAAGCCAGGGCAGGATGCTACTCTACTCTCCTAATTATCATTAGAATTTTAGAAACATAGCTATTATGCGACCAACCAGAGTCCGATTTTTCACTCTGGCCCACACTCTCTAATGAAATCTGTTGTTTTCTCTTTTTCAATCGAGGCAACCTTTATCAAAGATCAAGTAATTATTCATGGTTAACCCTGATGCTTAGTCATCTCGTGTGCTATTCTGGAAATGTCATTCATATCGGAGCTCCTCTGAACTCTCGAGTTAATGCCATAGTGTACCTTCTTTGACACTTCTCTTTCTCACAAATAAAGCGTGGGTTATGAAGCGCCTTGAGGCGACTTTTGTTGTGATTTGGCGCTATATAAATAAAATTGAATTGAATTGAATTGATTTCACTGAGAGAGGGTGAATATAAAACACATTGTTGAGAAACATTGTTTTGATTTTTTTTAATAGCCCTGCATCCTCGAAAAAAAGTCATCCCGTCACTGATGAAAGTCCCGTGAGCGACAGGAAGAGATAGGTGTCCCTTACTTTACTTTTGTATCCCCTCATTGCTCTATACTGTCTAGATTACCTAAGATACCTGAAACCCAGTGTAATTAGGGGAACAAGGGGGATACTAAAGAAGGCGAGGAAAGATTATTGGAGAGACAGAAAAGTGAGAGACTGCTCCACATACAATGGTACAAGTTGGGTTTTTTTGGGGGTTTTTTTTGCATGGCTTAAAGGTAGGGCAAGCACGACTTCCAAAATTATTCAACCTCCTAACCTGCCAAGAATCTCCACTTCTAATCTTTTCTTTTGACAATTGTTGGTGGTCCGCATGTTAATAATGTGCTCGCTGCTTTGAGTAGCAATAAAGATGCAAATTGAAGTATCGCTTCATGCTTCAGAAGCGTCAAAGGTCACTGTGAGGTGATACCAGTCGCAAACCAGTTTGTTTGTAAAGTCAACATTTATAAATGGTCATATTTCAAAATCTTAGACTATCATTGTGTGTCAGATAAAAAAATAATGTGTTGATTCTCTATACATTACACCTGTATATAAAGAGATAAATGATTTCTCGTTTATTCTGTTGTTAGCCATAAGGGAGCTAACAGTAGTTTGGAGCTTCTAACACTGCCAACAAATATCAGGCCCAAGGCTTCCTGTTGTGTCTGTTGCCACTGTTTGCACATGCAGCTAATTTACATTTAAAAACCTATTAAAAAACTAAATAGTTGCTAGATAACAGCCGATCGTTTCAAAAGTGCACTTAAATAGATGCAATCTGTTGTTTGCTCTCAGTTCATGCAGCTGAAGCCTGGTCAAACATGATTGGTCAGTGCAGCCCAGACTGCAAACGGAAACCAGAAACCTTCTACTTATCTACAGGTTATTTATACTCACATGCAGAGATTTATGGAGATTAGTAACTGACACAAATGAATGTGAGATTGCGCGCTTAAGCTAAATACGCAGCTATGCAAATATAGATATATTTCAGTTTGTGCCATTTTCATGTGCATCCCCTTTCTTTTTCCACACTCAACCGCAAATGCATTTAAAGCAATAGTAAGAAAACGTAGAAAAAAATAGACATAAACTAAACACAAACATTTTTTAAATGTATTTGTTGCTCATTGATAAATCCGACCCTGTAATCAATTTATCTGTGGAATAATCTGTTTTCTGGGCTGGCGTCAGTGCATATTTTCTAGCTTACACTCAACCCATATTAGGTGATTTACACAGAGGTGTGTGCATGAAGGTGAACTCTGTCAAGACACGTTTATCTCCCCTGGGGAATGATGGGTGTGCTTCATGTGTCCCTTATGACACGTGCACGTGCTACCTTGTGCAATAGTATATTGATGAGTCCTGTTTACACCTTCCCGTACTTTAGTGAGATTAGAGCAGACTGACCAGCTGATTCTGTTTCAGTTGTCAGAGCAACTGTTCTAGAAAAGGATGATATTTGAAATGTTCCCAGCCTGGGCAAACTCGGACCGAGTAAGAAAGAGTACGTACCAGTCATGCTGAGAGTGTGAGAGACTGTGCGAGGCTCAAACTGACCAAGCGTGATTATTTCAATCCAAACTGATAAGCACATGTCAGTCAGATTCAAATTGACTAGCAGATGAGTGCCAGAGTCAGTCACATGACTTCCTCAGCTAGTTTAAGTCATGGAAACACTGTCAATTTGCCAATTCCACTCATATGCAGACTTGAATCATTACATGCTCTGTTACTCATGTGTCCATCACATTAAACCATTCAAAGCACTGCTAGTAAATTATGAGTCTCCACCTTGCTCTCACAGCCTCTCTTTCTGTGTCTGCCTTTGTCTCTATCGCTCAATCTCTTGCTCTCTCTGTAGTCTGTCTGCTTCCAACCACGATCACAGCTGTCTTTATAAAAAACTAAATAAAAAAATAAACAAAAAGCATAAGCTCAGCAGAAAAAAATGACTATGTTTACTAAAAGTGTGGCTCTATATGATGAGTTCATGCAAGTGCATCAGTATATTGGCTGCTACAAGCATGCATGTGCATCACAAAGCAGACCTCATATGGAATAGGTTGTGTAAACACTCCAGTGCCGATAGTATGAGACGAGGATGTGCCAGATATACGTGACTAACAGAGCATAACATTAACTGTCACATCCAATACATCTAGTGACTGCAGGCTGAGTGAGTGCGTGTACGCACGGTACACTGCTGCAAAAGAGGCAGGTAATGTTTTAGGTCAGCGCTATATGTCAAAAAGCAAGCGTGTTTTTGATAATGATTGTGAATGCAGCCGATAATTCACGTGCGCGTGCCTCTTCCCTCTGTCTGTGTGTGAGTGTGTGACCACGCTCGCGCACAGACAGATGAGTGGAAAGAGTGGGCAGCAGCTGTTCCATCCTCGGGGAAACAGCGGAGAGGGAAAACCTTCTGTCCTGGTTGTCATGACAGCAAGAAACAAACATCCCCATCCGGTTCCAATTGGCGATAAATGTTGCTGATAAATGGATACTGAGATATGGAGTTAAGCTGCGGTTCAGGTTGCGTCTGTCTTTGTGTGTGGGTGAGACACAGGGAGCGAGGGAAGGACGCAAAAGCTGGCAGCAAAGAAGCAGAGCTACTGAAATGCTTAGGTTGTCTGAAATGGGTGTTTAGGAACAGACATCATATCAGACATCTTTGTGGCTGAAGGTTATTTCATTTCTCTGTCACATTAGAAACCTGCGACTTCTGGTTGCCCGGGAGACCTCCATCTGTTTCAGCATGACTGGTGCATTGTTCTAAAATGAGCTTAAAGCAAACCTCACAGTGAACCTACTGTAACTGGTGTGACACATGCAGGTTTTTGCATTTATAATACATCAGTGACCTAGTTTTAAAGGATGCACACTTGTAATTTCACTTCCTAAAGGTTTGTATCTGCCCCTAAGTTATTTGCAAGTAGTTCACTTTTAGTCCTCCAGGAGCAAATTCATGAAGCTTTCTCAAGCACAGTTCTTATCATGTTTACTAGCCCACCTATCATGAAAACAACAAAACAGAAATGCTTTAGAAATCTGCCAAAAACAAGCTTTGAATTTTTTTTTATAAAACAACAAATTTGGAAAATTCTGGATAACTACAAATATATTTTAGTATTAAAAATAACATTTTAATTTAAGAGTGTTCGCATACTTGTGGCTTAACCTTTACAGAAAAATAAAAAAAGTTATTTTGGTAATTGTCAATACTGTAAATTTAGGGTATAAACCTTACAGGTTGTGATCCAATGACTTTCATGAACACAGCTCTGCAACCGAGGATACAATGTCATGCCACGGACTCACTTTGATAGTGAATGAGTAAAAACAACACAGGTGTCTAACTCAGGTGTCTTAGCTGAAGAATTACTGGGGTGATTTAAAGAAATCCCCTGTCACAAATCTATAACACCATCTTGTTACAGTTACATACATAATATTTTAGGTCTTAATTTCTGTTTTAGTTTTGTGTTGATTCTAAGAAACTGTTTTTTTTCTCCTTGTTTATGCCAACAGTTAATTTCGACCATTTCCAGATCTTAAGGGCAATAGGAAAAGGGAGCTTCGGAAAGGTAAGTTTCTTTTCATAAGAAATTAGATGGAATATAAACCCAGATTAGCTGGAAACAACAGTAAAACACACACACACACACACACACACACACACACACACACACACACACACACACACACACACACACACACACACACACACACACACACACACACACCCACCTTGTTCTGGAGTTGCACTATCTGTCTTTGTTTTGTTTTCTAGCAATTTTTGCACACTTGTACTTTATGTTGTCCTGTGTTGATTGTCTGTTATATGTACCGCCATGGTCTTGGAGGAGCGTCTCGCTTCACTGTGCACTGTACCACTGCACATGGTTGAAATGACAATAAAGCCACTTGACTTGACTTGACTCAACTTGACAATGCACACTTCCAGAAGACTGGTGTTGCTTAAGATGTCGCCCAGCCAATAATTTGAGAGAAAACTGCAACAACAAATATATAATGGAACTATAAAACTATCAATTTTATGGTTGGATTATTGAAATGTAAAAAATCAGTCACAAAATGAAAAAAAAAAAAGTTATTACATATAAAACTAAGTCTGTGTTTGTTGTGACAGCATGCAGGCAAACCTCTCAGGTTGTTCCTAAGTTCCATGTAATCCTAGAGCTGCAGCCACTGATTAATGTCATGGCTTATTAATTTGCTAATTTTCTACATTATTCACTGTGAAATTAATGGCCATTTTAATTCCCTAAAGCCAAAGTAGATGGATGTTTTTTGACCAATAGTCCATCCAGTTTACCGTCAGATTATCTGATAGAATCTGCACAATGTAGAGGCTGAAATGAGGAAAATTTGATGTTTTGCTTACAAACTGATAATAAAACTAATAATGAATTCTCAGTATGGTCCCCATTTTTCTTTCAGCAAATCAACCACTTGTTTGAGTTCTGCACAGAGCACAGCATGTTGTCGTAAATAAAACCACACCCCGAGACGTGGTAAAAGTTTTAACAGCAGCACCATGTTAAGCCAAGTGCTGCATAGTAATTCACATCAGCACCTACAGTACATGTAAGCACATATAGAGATGCAGGCACTCCCATGCACATGCAATAACCTTCACACACAACAGAGACCCGCACAATATCGACACTGTGTCCAGTGACAGATAAGCAGTCTAATCATAGTAGATGGCAAGCTGTTCAATGGGAGGAGTGATGTGATCAGGGTTTGGCTGATTAACTGTGCCAGCTGGTCCGCAGATCACTCTCTTAGCAGCAATCACTGGCTTATTGACGCTTGTAGCTCAGACAAACATGACAACAAAAAAGTGTAGTGTTATTACAACTCTACATGTTAATAAAAATGCATGTGTTTCCCTGTTTGAGTTGTCA
Source organism: Astatotilapia calliptera (assembly GCF_964374335.1). Taxonomy (NCBI): domain Eukaryota; kingdom Metazoa; phylum Chordata; class Actinopteri; order Cichliformes; family Cichlidae; genus Astatotilapia; species Astatotilapia calliptera. Next base: position 23,528,769 of record NC_137431.1, read on the forward strand.
TATACCGTCTGTATGCATTTGATACACAACAGCAGCTTTTCACATCGTAATGGGTTGTTATATTCCGCTGTTTCTTTTTGCTGGATCATATAATTAATGCTATTTATTTGAGAAAACTGACTGCATTCCCCACTGACACACACTAGCAATTCTAATGAGTGCTAACCTGATGTTTCCCATCTCTAAAATGCTAAATATGCTGGTGTGAAAAGTTAAACATCTTAAGAGGGGATTAAATTCTTGATCACTGGCTTAAAGACAAATCTTTTCCTCCCCAACTTTCCATCCAACCTTTTTTGGTAGACTGTGTTTCTGGTTATTGCAGAAGTGTTTCAAATGGTCCACCTCTTCCTTTGTTGGTGGAAAAAAAGTTTTTAGATAAGTATGGATGAATGATGGAAACATAAGTCATACTGTAAATTTGTTAGTCTGAGTATTTTTAAAAACAGAATGCTGTTTTTTGATTCATATCACAAATAATGAATTAATAATCAACAGGAATTTACCTTACGCCATGTTGTCACATGTGATCTTGTCACTTAAGGTCTGCATTGTGCAGAAGAAAGATACCAAGAAGATGTATGCCATGAAGTACATGAACAAGTTAAAATGCGTGGAGCGGAACGAAGTGAGGAACGTCCTCAAAGAACTCCAGATCATGCAGAACCTTGAACATCCTTTCCTGGTCAACTTTTGGTAAGTCATCATGCTGTAATAAGTGCAGTTGTGGTCAGAAGTTTGCATGCACTCATTATGGGCAATGTCATTGTAATAAGCATGCATCAGCATACATCCTTAATGACTTTGAACAATAAGAATTGGGCGCACAAGTTTAAATTCATTTTGGATTTTCTCTAAGTCACATCGATACACTTTACTTTTATTACGTGATGCTTAAGGTTCTGCAGTGTCTTTTAACTTGTCAGGGCCGATTACAACTGGTAGTTGCTCTTTGCTAGCATAAAAAGGATTTGTTTGACAGCACTCATTGGATTGACCAATGCACAGAACAATGACAATGTCCAAGGAACTCAGTGAAGATTTATCTATATTTTATATTTAATCAAGTTGGGAAGGTATTTTAACTGGAGCTTTTTCCAAATGAGTGCCGATTCCAAGACCGAGCGCAGATGGGTGTTTCAACAGGACAATGATCTCAAATACACAAGTGGATAAAGCATTCTTATATTAAGCTTACAGACTTTTTCCAAAGCTCCGACCTGAACCCTGTTGAAAATTTGGGAATTATACTTAAAGCTGAGTCCATGCCAGGAACCTGAGCAGTTTAAATGCTGAAAGAATAGTGGTCAAATATCCAGGCAGAGTTCTGCCAGACACTTGTTGAAGGCTACCAAAACATCTAGTCAGGATGCAACATTCTAAAGGTGATCTAACCAAATAAGAGTGGAGGTGCGTGTATATATTTTGAGCCTGTATACATACTTTTGATCCAATGTGGATAAGAAAAATGATTTCAAACTCGTGCATCCAATTCGTCCTGCTTAAAGTCGGTAAAGATGCATGCTGTACAATCATTCCACCCTGGTAGAAGAACATTTCAAAGGCATCGTTAAAAACCCCAAATTACCATGACATTCATGCCCATGATTAGTGGATATAAACTTCTGTAAACAACTGTATTTAGATGTGTTTGGTTGGGTCTTTCTTTCATTCTGTATGTGTGTCTGATAGATTCATGAATGCATGAATGAATCTTCCCAGGGTCATTTCTGTCAGAGATTTTGGGGACTCTGACAGAAATGTGTTTTTTTTTTTTTTTTAAATTCTGGCTCAGAGTGTATTGAATTTAGCACTAAGTGACTTTAGCAGAATACTGCTGAATTCATTAAATATGTACACAAAAGGCTGCTGTGAAATTATGAATGCTTTCCATTTCAGCAGCTGATCTCAAAGGCTTGTGTTTCACACTGGTTATTGCCATCAGCTATAAATGCCCCGTCGTTGGTTTAGTAATGCATTCCTTCTCACTTATTTATTTTATATGGTGACTGGATCCTATCAAATCAGTAAATGCGCAGACCCAATGAAAGAGTGTGATCAATTAAACAAAACAACAAAAACAAACCCTTTTTACACAGTCTTGGAGTGAGCCTGCAGATTCATCCAGAAAGCTGTTGACCACTGAAGAACAGCAAATGTATCTCCTCTCTTGGCAGCTTCCCACTTGCCTCACCGCATCTCGGTTTGAGGAAATCTTTTACTCGACAACTGTACAAGCTCATTCAAACTGGGAATGCTAATCTAGGATGACTCATCAGGTACCTTTAACCAGCCATTCGTCATAATATTGAGCACCAAGAATCGTACTGAAGATGCCTGATAAGTATAGCTTGTTAAGTTTTCTTCTGAAAGGCGTCATTAATTCTTGATAAGCACTCCCACACTGCAACGTTTGAAAGGAAGCCACCCTGGTCTTCTGTCAAGCTGAGAGGCAGAAAGATGTCTTTCCAAAGACGAAGAAAAACAGCAACAACACACACAGTCTGTTTTTTAAAGATTGAAAGATAGTTGTTTGTTCAGTTCTGTTACAATGATAGTGATGATTATTATTATTATCATTTCCTCTTACATATTTTTTTGATTTTAAGGTATGTCCTTCTGAACACTTGTGAGGTATCAGGTATTTTGTTTTCTACTCTTTATCCATTGTGTCACTTTTATATAATTGATTGCTAGTTTGACAAAATTAATGCTTAATTTTTAATTACCTATATGATGGAAATAAAACCTACTTTGGTGAGAATGAATAACAAGTCATTTAAGCACATTTTTTCAAAAAAGGAGAGGAGGAGAGGATAGATGGACACATGAAAACAGAAAAAGAAAAGAAGACACAGGCAGAGTGCAGTGCAGTCTGTGCAGTGTACGGACTCATCAGACAAACAATACCAGTGCTTGCTTTCTTGCTTGATTGCATGCTGTGTTGGATGAAAAAAAAAAAAGGAAGTTAATGCTGTTGGCAGTGTAAGCCCCTCAGGGTGGGGGTGATATCCTCTAGAGATGTGCTTGGGTCAGCGCTATGCCCACTCTCTTTCTCTCCCTCTCTCCCTCCCTCTCTCTCTCTCTCTTTCATGTTGAGTTGGCATAAGTTATGATTGTCCTGAGGTAAGTGCTCAAGGTCAGAGAGAGGGAGAGATTACCTGCAAGCGTATGAACTGCACTGAGCCAGTTAGATGCAGAAAGCTGCCTCCTGGCTGTCCTCTCCTCTTCCTCTTTTCAGTCACCTCTTACGTGTCTTCTCTCACCTCTCCTATTTCACTCCCTCACCACCTGCTATACTTCCTTTTTGCTCCTCTTGCTGCCACTGCACTTGCGACTGGGCATTGCCTCAGAATGTCTGGAAACTGGGCAGCCAAACAGCAATGCATTTGAGAGACAGGAGTGAAAACAAAGCTATTTATGCCATGTTATGCATTTAAAATGTAAAAAGTATTGGTTTTGATCGCACCACAAACAGTAAAGCAGCCAGTTGGGCATGAAAGTCATACATTGTGGTGTCAACCACTCGTTGGCATTACAATCCTTTGACTAAAAGGGAAGGGATACTGTACAGTCATGCTGCGAGGAACACAGAGAGGCTGCAAGTTTCAGCTTTTAGGCTTGCTGCCTGTTTAACTGTGGATTTAGCATTCGATTTGTTTGTTGACGAGGGTATAACACAGAGGAAGAACTTTTTTCAAAGAGCTTGTTTGTTGCTTAGTGTATTGGAAATGTTGAGCACTGGTTGCGCACTCGTTTTGTTTGTGAGCAACACTAGCCTCAAGCAGAGAAAGTCAGTCATGCAGTAATTTTGACTGTTGTGGGCTTACTTTAGTACTTCAGAAGTCTCCATAATGACATCTAGGGCTGATCCAATATCCCCGCAATAATACTGGTATCATTTTATCAAAACGTCATATCGCTGTATCATTGCTATAGCAATGCTAATTCGCACAACAATGAGACCAGCCCAGGCATGTCTGAGAGCCAGAGCGGCCTCTGATGGCAGTTTAGTTGCTAAGAAGGGAGCTACTTCAATAACCTCCAGCAAACCACATTATGCTGCAAAATATGCAAGAAAATTGTTCCAGCTACAGGTGCAAACAACAAACTTGTTTCACCACTTGAGGCAAGAACACACACTAATGAGTACAGTCAGCCTACGAAGGAGGAGATACTAGCACTAGTTATACTCCATATGACAGAAAGGGCAAACAGTAGGTGGAAAATACTGCTGTGGTTACGTGGTGGAAAAACAAGGCTTCAGGCAGCTGGTTAAAAAGCTCAAACTAAAATGTAACATCCCAGGCATAGATAATATTTTTCAGTTTTATTAAATGACAATATCGTGCAGACTCCTGAAGAGTTACAAGGTTAGGCTACTGTACTTTAGATATTGAAGTGTTTGTCGGTGATGTTACAATTCCTTAAAATTTCCAGGGAAACAGGCTAGGCCTTAGGCTGTGTCACTGGAGATAATGTTGTTGTTTCTCCTGCTGGCACCTCGTTTCAATTACGAACTGTGTCATCAGTGACAGAAGCTCATGGGAAAGAAGAAAGGAAAATGCTCTTCATTTACTTACACTTACACCTGTAAGTTGCCTGCATCAATAAAATGTTATTACAAATTTAATACCTTGATATAAAGTTTGACCTCTAATTGACATTGCTAAATTCTGGAACCAATACCTTCATGATATAACATGCCAATTATAAAAAAAATAGTTGTATAACAGTCAAAGGCAGAAAGAAAGAAGCACATTAGCAAAAGTCTGAGACATTGTGAAGTAAAAGCTTCATTTGCTTTAGGGAGTCCCTCTTTTGCATTATGTAATCTTACTAATGCACTAGATTTCTATGCAGAAAAAGGCATCATTCATCATTTCTCATTCATGTGCATCTTTGTTCTCAGAAGCCACGATGTCCTCCCACACACACACAGAAAAAGGCAAAAAAGAGGACTATTCATCTAAGAATCCTTATATAAAAGGTTCCGCAAACCAGACACATTGTATTCTGCAGAACTACAGTCTGCTTAGAAACAGGATGCATTTTAGAAGATTGGCACAACCAAAGAAAAGCCCAGCTCCAGACTCGAATATCACGATTACTGTAACGAGGCCTTCTTGAACGTCAGGTACAAACAGTATCCTTGTGTATCTGCGAAATTTGTGTGTGAAATCCTCAATTTACTTTTAACACTGCAGCCATCGCTGAATGCTTGAAGGCAACATGTCAGCACGTCAATTATTTGGTCTTCAGTCAAGGTGACCTGAATCAGAAAATATGATAATCAAACACGGTTGCTGATTCCCTGAAGACTCAAGCACACAAGTAGGAAAACCTGCTGATAAAAAAATGCAAAAAAAGTTAGTTGATTAATATTTTTATCATTTGCTAAATTATTGAAGTAGTATTTCTTATTGCTTGTTTAAGTGTAATAGTTTATATATTTGAGGGCAAGAATTTAGCAATGCACTTCTTTTTTTAGACGCAGACTGATGGAAGCTGTCAGTCACAGGGAGGTGTTGGAAGATTGGGTGGGAGGAAGGTCGGAGGGCTGTCGGCATCGATCCGGCATGTCTCAGTCTGAGCGGTTGACTCTCTCTGCCCATTTCAAACAAGGTGTGGTGGTCAGATTAGGCGTGTGTGCATCTGTATAGTATTTATGTCTGATCACTATAATTGCATTACTCTGTGGTGAACAACAAAGTCCTGATTAGGCATTTTATCACTGAGATTCACTGGTGTGGTTGTTATGCTGCGGGCATTCAATAGATAAATGTTAATGAGCAAAAATCACTCAGCAGTTTAGAGGGAGTTTTAGTTCATTAACTTCACAAAAGGTGTATGGAAGATGGATTACTGCAAAGACCAAAAGTCTGTCGTAAGTGCTTCAATATTAAATTTAGTGTTAGAAATACAAGTGAGGCAGTGGCTATATTATTTTCCTTTTATTATTTAAGTATGTACTAGATGAGAGTTTCATTCAATACCGTATAGAAATTCAACTCAGTTTTATTTATATGGCTCTGATTCAACACAAAGTCATCTCAGGGCGCTTTATATTGTGATGAAAATATAAGGCCTTTGGAAACTGCAGCATATTCAGTATTATTTCATTAACTGTGTAGCCTTACATGTCATAACTGTTACCTTTGACAGAGGGAAAAGGGAGTCTTTTTGTAAGGACACGTTACCATTAGGTTGTGAGCCCCTGTGGTTTCTTCCATTACTAAAATGGCCCGGGGTGTCTTTGCTTCTAAAAGCTCCATGGCGGATGCTCTCCCATCGGACCGGCTGCCTGAAAGCCACCAAAGGGTCACATTGAAATGCATGTGTGGCACAGTAGAGCTAGGTACAGAAAGAAAGAATATTATGGAGGTGGGAGCGGTTAAAAGACAAGCTGAGGAAACAGAGAGAGCTAGCGCGCCACAGAGACACCAGGCTCGATGCCAGGAAAGCGAATGAAAAGTTTTTCACAGTTTCAACGTAATGCACAGGTGCTAATCTGCAGCCTGATGACTCTTGGCTTCTGTCAGCCCACAACTGTGGTTGAAGCATCAACAGCGTTATTTGCTTGTGGATGTCTGTTCTTTCTGCAGGTGCAACGGCAAATGGAGACGGGACTCCCATTACTGGCTGATTATTTTCCATTTCATTCTTGTACAGCTTTTCATCTTCATGCCATTATGTTGTTTATGTCATCCATTATTAACAAGTTTTGTGAAACTTTATCTGTCTAGCTGCTATTAATCTAGGATACAACAAAAAATGTGTTCAGAAAAGAAAAAGCAAACAACTACAGCTGTGATTGGAATACCACTTTTAAAAACAAGGTTATTTAGAAAGGGGGGTTCTCTAAGTTGCTAGGGTTGTTTTCGTTTACATACAGTGATCAGCGCAATGCACAGTTTTAATATGAGACAGCGTCAGTGGTAACTCAGGTAGCTTCTGTGACCCAGACTCTACCTGTGGCAAACAACATAATCAGTGCCATTTCTAATTCATTTTGACAGCAGTGGCAGCAGGTCACTAAAGACTTCATTCATATTCAACTGCCTTCCAAGTACCAGCTCCCCATGGTCAGAGAGCGACTGAGAGGGAGAGCACATTCACAAGCACCGTTTCTTTCTTTCTTTTTTGAAGAGAGTGCTGAAATAGCTGAATTATAGAGCTGTATTAATACTAAGTCAGTCGTCTCCAGATCAATGTTGATTATTATCAACTATCATTAAAAAACAAAATACTTAATGCACTCTAATCGCAGCGCAAAAACCACAACCATAAAAACAGATAGGTCTGTGTGAGTGTACGATGGTTTGTCTCTTTTATGTGGAAGTCTTTGGCAAGTCAGTCACTCCTCCATTTCCACCCCACCCCCCCATCCCCACCCCCCCATTTATGGCTAAGCCCTTTCAGTTTTTACCACCTTGTCTCTTTGACGGAAATCCTAGTGGGACAGGAAAACATGGAAACCTCAGCCAAGCGTGAGAGTTGGTTTTCTACTCGATTAAACTGGTTTCACGGACGGCTCTAGAGTGATATCGATTAACTTGATGGCCTCGCTGCCCTGAAGCCAACACAAAGTTGTGAACTCATCAAGTAGTTGAACAAGTAATACATTGAACTTTCATATTAACGTATGTGTTATTACAATACATCGTTATACTGACCATTGATAATCTACCAACCAACTGAACCCATCCCTCAAAAAACTCTTGTATTTCTTTTTTCCTTTAACAAATGACAGGAACATTTAAATCCTGTAATGCAGGTAAAGTGAGAGCGCCATCCACAGTTTGATTCTGAAACATTTAAAAAAAAATTATGCTCACACACTGCTTTATTAGATACACCTTAGTCCTTCTGTTACCTGCTTTAATTCTTCATGGCCTCGATTCTGGAAGGTGCCGGTAACATTGCTGCAGATTTTTAGCTGCACATCCATGATGCAAATCTCCTGCTCTACCACATCCCAAAGGTTCTCTGCTGGGTTGAGATCTGGTGACTGATGCCGTATGAGTACAGTGAACTCATTGTAATGTTCAATATCCAGTTTGAGATGATTTGAGCTTTGAAACATGGTGCATTGTACTGCTAGACGCAACAGAAGATTAGCACACTGTGGTCATAAATGGAGGCACATGTTCACCAACAATATTCAGGTAGGCTGTGGTGTTTGGTTGGTAGTAAGAGGGCTAAGCATTTATCCCCCACACCATAACCCCAATGCCAACATCCTGAATACAAGATACAAGGCAGCATGGATCAATGCTCTCATTTTGTTTTTATGCCAAATTCTGACACTGCTGTTCAAATGTTGAAGCAGAAACTAAGAATGACCAGTTCAGTTGTCCAGTTTTCCTTTGACGAGTAGTTATTTGAGTTATTGTTGCCTTCCTATCACCTCACTGCAATCTCATCCAGAGATCTATGCTCATTGGATATTTTCTCTTTTTTGGACCATTCTCTGTAAAACCCACAGATGGTTTTTCATGAAAATTCCAGTAGATCAGCAATTTCTGAAATACTCAGACTGGCCCATCTGGCACCAGCAGCCATGCCACATTCAAAGTTGCTTAAGTCACCTTTCTTCCCCATTCGCATGTTTGCTTTGAACTTTTGCAGGTGATCTTGACCATATCTGCATGCCTAAATGCATATGGTATCTGGCATGTAATTGGTAATTAATGAACTATTTGGATGTATAATGAATTAAATGCAAAGAATAGGAATGTCCAATATTTGTGACCCTTTTTTCTCATATTTGTATTTTAGCCTATTAAAATATACCTAAATCGACACAAACAGAAATCCATAAGATTGGCTCATGATATCTCTAGTATACATGACATAAAATAAATAATTATTAAATAGTTAGTAGTAATGAATAAATTAGCAAGAAGCACATTTAATTCAGATGTAAAGATCAATTCCCCTGTCTTAAAAAAAGTTGCTGAACTCAGCACATTAGAAGAAATCATCTCTTTGTATACATATTAAACAAGTAACTCCTTTTCTTGTTTTGTGGCCAAGAAAAATGAGCAATTAATGTCCCGTTTGTGTCTCCTAAATACTTGTGACAGAGTCCTGTTGTATTCTTTACCTCCTTAAATTGGCTCAGTTAGAGGTATTTACACTCCATGTGTGTGTGACAGAAAGAGAAAAACACTAAGGTAGAATAAGAGAGAAGGGATGAGAGAAACAGGAGACCGCAAGAGAGCAAATGAGAAGCAAAGACAGTCAATCAAACGATTAGTAGATGGAGTAAAAATAGAGTCCATCCGACAATCACTAAAAGTTATCTGGCGCACACTTTAAACAAAAAAAGGCCTATTTTTCCTATCTTGGTTTGGAGTCTTTGGCAAGATTTTCAGATTTTCAGTCATCAGTATTTCACACATTTTCAGCATCGCATTTAAAAATTTGCATACTTGTTCCTGCTATTTAACTCCTTACAGTTTATTTTTCTATAATTCTTCTGTAATTGAAGTACGCAGTAACAGGATAGCACCTAGACTGGCATATCCAAATGTGTGGTTCATTAGTTCTTCACATATCTTTGTAAACAGAACTAGAGCAATATAATTAGCTAGAACATTTTTACTCTCCCTGAACACAGTTGGAGTTGTGTCATCCGAAAAAACTACAAATCCTGCATCAAAGTCAAGCAATGCAGAGAGTGTGGTGTTAATATGATGCGGGTTTGATGTGTGTCTCTTCCTTCTGTGCCAGACTTAAGCGTCATATCGTTTTCCAACTCACTCTTCCTTTCTTTCATCTTTATGCACACACACAAGCATACATGCCAAACCACTCTGTCACTCTAGTTATATCTGCTGAAACTTTTCTTTTCCAGAATAAAATCTTGGTAGACTCCTGTTAAAGGTCCTCTTTTCTGAATACATTTTTATTCTCATTGTCCCAGCACAGCTTTTGTACAATGCGTCATTATTCATTATGACCAGTTTTATTCTTCATCGCAACCTGAACTCTGTTAGACAAGCTTCTCTGTAATTTCTTTAAGACATCGTTCTTTAGAGTTTTTGAAGGACTTTCAAAGTACTTCTTTGACGTTTGGGTGCCTTTTGTTCTATTCTGTGCCGAGATGACCCCCCACATTATTGAAGTCCAGGCTCTAGGGAGACCAATCCATGACTGATTGCGTTCCATTGTGTGTTTTTCCATCCAGCTATGCTTTTACTACATTGGCAATTTGTTTGATATCGTTGTTATGCTGAAAAATGAAGCTGTTAACAAAGAGATACTTTCCAGATGACATTATTGTTGGATTAAAATCTGATGCGTTTCTGCCTTCGTAGTTCCATCAGTCTTAAAACTATGACAGAGCATCCACTGTGTTTTACAGATGGCTTTAAACACTTGCTGTTGTACCTCTTGCCAATTTCAAATATGGGTTTTTCACTCCATAAGAACTGTTGCACTGATTTTCACTAAAATTCTTCTGTAATATGATGTGTGTCAGCCTTTCCTACATCTACACACACTGAGACTTTCTGATGAGGCTTTTATTTTCTTATTCATAAGGACATGACTTCCAGATTCTGTTAATCTGCTGTAGATTTGTTTTGGCTTGACACATTTTTAAGGATATCTTGCACACCATACTGAGATATGACAGGTTTTTGGCATAGATCTCTTTTGGAATCACCTCGTTGGTGCAAAAATAACATATTTTGCCTGATTCAATGTAGTTGACTTTTGGGTAAATAGGATATCCTAAAGAGAGTCAGAAATAGGATTATCTTTAGGATAAATATTTATTGTTGCATATAAATATATGCATCTCCAGGATGTCCATGCCACAGATAGTATTTCCAAACTCGGAGGCTGCGGCAATCAGATGTTGAGTGGTCTCAGCATTATCTGAGCCGTAGTAGACAGTTTGGAGTCAGCTTAATCAATCTCCATCCATCCAGTTTAGAAAAGCTTCACCTTCAGGGTGTTCACCAATACAGCCAAAAAAAGACATCCTTGGTCATTACACTTTGACTTTTAGCCAAGATGATCCTTTTCTGCCGGCAATAACAGAAATACTCTTTTCAAAGATGCAACAATTTCAGCTGTAGGCTGTTTGCATCCGATTAAATCCACATTTCAATCGAGTGTAGCAGCAGATCTGATATTTTATGCAAGATATGAACGTGGAAATGTAGGACACTGTGTTGCCAACTGTATGCAGAACAAAACCCTAGGCGAGCTTTGGAAAAAAAAGCAGGCATCTGCGATTTTTTTATACAATTTTTGCATAAATTAGTCGTGGGTGAGAAACTAATTAAGTCATTGTTTAAATGGAGTGAACAAAAAGTGCATCCCCGGTGAGAAGCTCAGCATGTAAAATCAATTATTTGTGCAACAGCTACTCAAAGTGCAACGCAGCGGACTTCTCGCTGAGACAGGCTGGCTGTGCATGCTGGAGCTTCAGGGATGAGCAGACTGATGACCGCAGTCACACTCAGCGCATTCTTCACAGATTAACACCAATACAGGACTATATATAGGCAAATATTAACTACCGTGTACTGTAAAAACTGTAAAAACTATGCAAAATTGAGCCCACGGAAAATTTAAGAGGAAACAAGAATAGTTAGCAAGCTATTCATGATACAATGTCATGTGGAGACAACTAAAAAGGAACATTTTTTATCCTTGCCATACAAGTGTAAGGATGATAGTGGCTCACATTATATTTTTAAATCGAGTGATGATGTACTTAAGTATATCTCAGGTGTATTTATATGTAATTTGAAGGCTTTGTGCAGCACTTTGGTCTTTATAAACGGAAGAAGATGGATGGATGGAATGATAGTTATTAAGACTGACTGACAGGTTATTATGATTAATAATTATGACCCAAACAAATAAGGTTGTAAAAGTAGACATTGTCCAATGTCTATTTTCTGTAAACTGTCATCTTAGAGGAGAATTTTGCATTTCAGCCTGGATTTTCCCATTGTTATTGTCATGGTTGGCTGTGTGGCAGGCAGGCAAGCAGGAGTGGTGGATCCAAAATGCAGGACTCAGACACAGAAGTTCAACTTAAAGCGCAGCTTTATTGCTGGGAAAACCTCTTACTAAACTAAACTCACCAAAGGACAAACAAAAACGCTGGTGGACAAAACACTGAAGCAGAAATACTGAACTGGAAACAAAACACTGGTAACACGGAGGCAAAACACACACAGCTTGTTGAGGGTACGACGCAACACTGACTCAGAGAAACACAGGGACTAAATACACTGGGAAGTAACGAGGAGAATGAGACACAGAAGGAGGGCACAGCTGGGGGAAATTAGAACTGACGAGACAAGCAAAGCAGGACACATTCACATAAGACACGGACCAAAGTAAAACAGGAAGGATCACACAGAGACGCGAACTTGACACAGTGGAGACAGCAACTAAGAAACACAGAGACATAAACCATAAGGCAGAGGACTCTAAGAACCGAGAGGCACAGAGGGGAACTCAAACATGCAGACACAGACTTACACAGAACAGAGGGGACATAGAGAAACATGAAGGGCAAGAGATCGAAACTAGAAACCATAGAAACTCACACCAAGTACAATAATACAAAAATCACAATGAACTAAAACGCTGGGTCAGGAGACCCAGGACCCTGACAGCTATGGCTTTTCAGTCAATCCAATAAACCCCATTCATGTAACATTTGTGCAACATAACATTTTCCTAAACATACCTGTACCCATGGAGCCACATGGATGGGGGAAACACCTGGAATTCTTCTTTAAGCTGTACAAAAGTGCTCAACCAAGAGTGTTGTTTTAGCTGTCTCACATGCCTCCTGTGTAGCCACTTCTGTGGGATTTTCTCATTTCTCTGAGCCTTAAAAGTGTCATAACGACCTAGACCAAAGCATTCAGTTTACAGTAAGATTAGGGAACTGATCAGGGAACCATCCCAAACATCACCTGAGAGCAGTGAAAAGGGGAAAAGGCAAGAGAGAGGAAGGGAGAGAACAAAAACCCCCAACCCTGACAGAAGGTTAATGAACTTTGCCACAGGCGTCACGTAGACAGCATTTTCTGCAATGTGAAAGACTGTGATGAGTGTTTTTCTTTAGGCCTGGACTTAGAGGAGCACCTGTCCTCTGAGAGTATGCAAGGCTTCCGAGGTTGTTTTTAATAGAGATCATGTTGTTAAAACCCCGAAAGGTTTTGCTGAACTCTTTGTTCTTGTCAATCTTTTTATACTAAGGTGTTACACACTATCTTAAAAAGGTTGATTTGCCTGAGGTGCACAAACCTGGCATGAGTTCAATTTGCGCTTGTTATCTTATTTTTTTGCTGATGGGTTTATCACCCCTTGATTCCCTAGTTCTTTTCCCTCCTCCTCTTACATGTCTCCTCAGTTTTTATTTCTTTCTCCAGTTTTCTTTGCCATTTCCCTGACTCTTTGTTACCATGTCACTCTTCTTTGTGACTTATCTTTCTTTATAGGTATTCCTTCCAAGATGAGGAGGACATGTTTATGGTGGTGGATCTGCTTCTGGGCGGAGACCTGCGCTACCACCTCCAGCAGAATGTGCACTTCTCAGAGAGCACTGTCAAACTCTACATCTGTGAATTGGCTCTGGCTCTGGGATATCTCCGCACCAAGCGCATCATACACAGGTAAGAGGTGTTTCTATAAACTGACATTTTTATAACTCAATATATAGTTTTTTGTAATTACCTTTAATGATACAGTTAAGGGTTTGTTGCCCTCTGTCTCTTTAAAAATAACAGGACGGAAATAGTCTTCAGCACGCGTCCTCCTTATGCTTCCTGCCTCATTTTTCACCAGAGCTTGGGCATTGCGCACTCCTCTTTTCTCCTTGGCTGTTTTCATCCACATAGTTTTCTAATACTGCTCCACCACAGGGCAAGGTCAAGATGTCTTGACATTAAGGTCATCCCTGACACAACAGTTTACCCTCTGCCAGAGACTACGGCCATTATCAAATGCGCCAGTTCCATCTACATGTATGTTGCTGTGTTGATGCCTTACTTAATTTTCAAAATGCAAGTCAAGTGCTTTTCAGGCAGAAATATCTGCTGTTATGGCAAAACCACAACTCAGAGAGCCAATAAAAGTGTGCCTACTGCCAAATGTTATTATTTTAAGTTGCTGAATAACTCAAAGTGCATGAGATGTTCCATTATTGGCTAACGTTTGCTGCCAAAATACATTAAGTACATTGAGTGTGCAAAATGTTAAAAAAAAACTGCCTTACTCGTGACATAGTAACAGACAACAATACAGCAACCCTGTATCATACAAAGAACTCTCTTCATTTACCCGGTTTATGCTTTACAGGATAGTTTTTGTACATTTTATGAATTAGCAGTCCATGAAAATTAGCTATTAATAATGATGTTCACTGAAGCAATGTAATGTCTGTATTCAGAACACCACTTACTGGGAATCCACATTACCTGAGTTAATTCCCACTGACTCAGGCCTCTGTTTAGTGTTTCTGTCCTGAGAACAAGCTGTCTTCCAAAGCGGACCTTAAGGAAGGCAGCCAGACCCACTGTCTACACCAGATTGATGGAAAAATTTCCCATATAAAAACGGTTTTGATGATGGCTCAGCAGAATAAATCATCTTTTACCATTTTTCATTCATTGATTTTAGAGGGCACGACAGGTTTTAGATTGCGTGTCGATGGGCACACTTGATGAAATCCAGACACTACTGACTGACAGCAAAAACAGTTGATAAAATGCTTTCTGTGTATATTGGTCTTTAAAATTACTCCTCCACTCTGATGTCTGAGCAAAGACACAAACATAGGAAAAAGACCTTCTCAGATCATGACTAATAGGAAACATCACTGTAACAGAGAACACTAATTTATCAACACCCCCAGATAACAAATTACACCATTTAACGTTAAGCAGGCTACTTGCTCTTGTCCACGCTCTTAAACCTCCACAGGAAAGAGAGGAGGAGAAATAAGTGGGACGGATTAATAATTTGCTTATTCATTCAGCCCATTGAGGGTATGAATATTTAAATTATGTTTTCTATTTCAGTCCTGGAGAGGACAGACTTGCCAGTTGATGCGCAGGTGTTGGGGGCGTTTGTTTAGATGGAATCAACATCTTTTCAATCTGCATTCATTAGCTTCAAATAGGAAGAGGAGCTGAAAGTAACTCTCGGCTCATCTGTATGGAAATTGAATATATAATTTCCTCACTCAGACGTGGACACGCTGACTTGGGTTTGCCGAGCGAATGCGTTTCAGTGGACGTTTGTGTGTGTATGCACCTGTCTATATGGGTATAAATACGAGACATACAGATTCTCTTTCCGCTGGTCTTTAATGATTTTGATGATAATTAGGGGAGCAGTGATGATAATGACATTAATCACATGCAACACGATCACATGTTAATTATGTCATTTACAAGTTTGATCATGCCAGAGGTAAAATACGCATGGCATTAGCTTCTTCCATATGATGGCTGGATATCAGCATACGGTACTGATGCTTCTACACACACGTGTGTATTTATATCGTTGTGGGGACATCTCATTGACATAATGCTTTCCCTGGCCGCTTACCCTAACCCTAACCATCAAAAATGAATGCCTAACCCTGATCCTTACCCTAAACCTAACCATAACCTAATTGTAACCCTGACACTAAAACCACATTTTGAGTCTCAAAAATGCCTTCAAACTCGTGGGGTCCCCACGAGGGCTGTTTGTCCCCACAGGTATAGTAAACTACCAATTTTTGGTCCCCAGGAAGATGTTAATACCCGTGCACACACACACACATACATACACAAACCCCTTTACTATTACATATATTATTTAAGTTATTAGTTGGTAGAACATTAAAATTTCTCGGATTGTGTCTAGTTTGAGTTTGTGTTGCAGCTCGTATGAGCAAATATATTGTATGTTGTTATAATGTTGCTGGAACGACACAATTCTACTACAACAGCAAAAAGCACTGGACACCAAGCAGAGCTCTTTGTTTGATCTCGTGCACGAGGGAGAGAACTGTGACGAGCGCCGTTCCTTCCGCTCGAACCCCAGTCACTCTCGTCTGTTCCCTCGTAACACTGCTGTAAACAAAGAGTACCTTGTCTGTGTGTATGTATAGATGTGTGTGTGTGTGTGGTCAAGATGTGACCCTGTGAAGACTCCCCAAAGCTGGTGCTAGGAGTCCAGCGGTCCACCTAAACAAAGGGCTCTTATACTTAAATAGATACAGAGTAGGTGTCCTCCTATACCATAAATCAGTAAGAGAAGGTACGACCTCTCTCATGACCTTAAGATATGTCTGTATGCCAGAGTGCTCTGGGAGGCACACAGAGTCTTTGCAGACTGCTAAGGATCAGACCTCTATCTTTATGCAATCAATTATAAAAATCTAAGCATATATGAGAATATATTTCTAAGCATAAATGACAATCCAACAATATAAACCTAACATATTTATGTTTGTTTTTTGAATCCGCAGCCAGTCAGATGCTTTCCAGATTGTAATGCATGGTGGATGAAAATCTGACAGTACTTTTATGTATTCATAATTCCATCCATTTTGAAAAGATCTCCAACACTACATGCTGAAAGACAGAGCCAACACCGTTTTACTGTTCCACTCGCTGTTAGATTTCTCTCCTGACCTCCTCTGTTATTATTACACTAATAATAATCACTAGTGAGCGAAAATTTTCTAATTTGGATTCATGACTCCATATGATCTTCAGTCCAGTTCCTGTGCAATTTGGCATACCTCAGTCTTTACTTCCTCTTTCCCTTCCTCAAGAATGGCTTCTTGACAGCCGCCCTTCCACTGACAGCGTTTCTGATGAACCTTTGATGAACCGTACATGGATAAAGAGCCAATGCATCTCTCAGGTCCCGTGTCAGATCTCTGCTGTGATATTTTACTGCTTTTTTCTTAAGATCTACCATAAATAGGCCTGGCAATTTGCCTTCCACTTGTTTTCTTACATTTTTTGAGGACAAACCGCACACACTGTTTATGATGCTAGCTCCTCGGGGATCACTTTGTTACAAAAATACAATGTGATCCCTGTAAAACGATGTTATCTTGGGCATTTTTCAAACTCAACTAAAGAAATGAGAAGAAATTATATGGTTTTTTTTTTACATCAGGCTACTAGAAATGAAGATACCATTTAAAATGAATTATTTGCTAAGATGTCCGCTATGTGTAAACACAACACTGGTTCATCCATTGAGTTTGGACCTTTTTTTATGCTTGAATGATTCATAGGTCAGTGTTAAGTAGCTTAACAAGCAACAAAAAAAAATCCCCTCGCTTTGAAAGACCTTCATAACTAGAGAACTATTGATCAAGAATTACAAGAAATTACAAGAAAGTCTGATTCCTTAGAAGCTGGATAATGACATTATATTGATAACTAGATAATGGGAGGTGGCTCGAGGCTTTTGCATAGTGTATGTAGGTTTTGGTGTGGTTTGAGATCAGGGTAAATGTCTTTTATGCAGTTATGTCCCAGTTATATTCTGGGTACCATAATAACGAGACAACAATGGCAACATCAGCAGACATATCTATGTAATTTTCAATAATGAGTCCTTGCACGGTATAGTTTGCTGCTATATGGAAACAGGAACGGTCCCATGGGAACATTCAATCTTAGCAACAGTCTTTCAGCTCATCCTGTAAGGAGGGAAATTAGTTCAGTGTCATCAAGGGACAATAGATCAACCTCTGAGCATGAAACACAAAGTGGAAATATGTTTAATGGAAAATAATATTACCTTAAAATAGACTTTGTAAGTTTGGTATTGCATATGCTATTACAGTACAGAGGTACAGGTGTTGAACAGGTTTTTAAACATGGAGCCATAAAACAGATTTGTACAATAAAATGAAGATGACACAGCTTATTCAAGTATGAGTGCTTTAAATTTCATTTGTCAGATATACCAATTCTACATTCTAGATGGTCAGATCTTGCACTACTACATCACATCCTTTAGACATTAAACTGAAGCGGGAACTGTACCCAACTACCTGATACCTTTTACTTCTACCTTTTACTCCTTTATTTTGTTTTTAGTTCAGTATCACATAAAGCAGTTAAGGGTATTTTTGCAGTTCCATCCATCCATCCATTTTCAACCGCTTATCCGAGGCCGGGTCGCGGGTGCAGCAGCCTAAGCAAAGAGGCCCAGACCTCCCTCTCCCCAGCCACCTCCTCCAGCTTATCCGGGGGAATATCAAGGCGTTCCCAGGCCAGCCGAGAGATATAATCTCTCCAGCGTGTCCTGGGTCTGCCCCGGGGCCTCCTCCTTTGCAGTTAAACAACAAAAACTCTCTACACACCTAGGCTTGTTGGAATATGTGTGTATCCATACTATGACTAGTTCAAAAGCACATATATAGTATATACATAGTGCTTAACGTGTTTATTAAGTCACCTGTCAT
This sequence comes from Astatotilapia calliptera, assembly GCF_964374335.1. NCBI lineage: Eukaryota > Metazoa > Chordata > Actinopteri > Cichliformes > Cichlidae > Astatotilapia > Astatotilapia calliptera. Next base: position 23,547,244 of record NC_137431.1, read on the forward strand.
AAAAACAAGCAAGCAAAAATATTTTTGAAATATGTCCAAAAAATTATTTAAAGCAAAACCTTATTCAATTTAAATTTTTATGCCATACTTTTTGCATTTTAATTAAAAAACTAAATAATGGGATTTACTAGTCTATAGGCTTTATGGGCCATTAATATTTCTCATTTTCTGGTTCTCCTATATCTTGTAAACCTAATTCTGCATTGCTTACTGTTTAACATAAATCTCTGTGGGAAGTCTGAATTATTTACATTAGACTGAGTCTCAATTATATGACATCTTCAGAGACTTGACAAATCCTTCCAAACAAGTGGAAAGATAAATGGCAAGAATGCGGTGGGGGATGTGTGTGTATTCGTTTGTCCGTGTGTGTGTGTGTGTGTGTGTGTGTGTTCTGTGGTTGTTTACCTCATCCCATCCTCTTTGACGTCAACAACAATTATCTGTGCATCCTCGGGTGCATTTCAGTGTTTCTTGGAATCCTCATAATGGAAAAACTTACATGTTGTCAACCAGTCTGTGCTCTTAACGAGTCAATATGTTGCAGTCAGGAAACAGACTGCCCATTAAAGTCGTTAAAGGATTAATCGTTTGGCTTTTTTAAAAATGCCTTTTAGGACTCCCCTGAGTTAAGTTTTTAAAGTGCATTTATTGGGGTTTTAGCCTTTATTGTGTTAGGATAGTGGAGAGAAGACAGGAAAGCCCACAAGGGAAAGCATGCAGGCCAGATTCAAACCAGGCCTCTGCTTTAACACTATGGGTCACCTACTCAACTCAGTAAGTTAAACCCGAGCTACATGCAAGTTTAGTAAATACCGTAATTGTCGGGCTATAAGCCGCTACTTTTTGCACAAGCTTTGAACCCTGCGGCTTTTAGTCAGGTGCGGCTTTTCTATGGATTTTCCATGATTTTTGTGATATCGTAAGACGATTTGTTTTGTTTGTTCCGCTGTTGTACGGCACTACGTTGCCTGGCGGAAGGATCGGGGTTCAAGAGTGGTATGTTAGTCACATGTCCGTCCGCCAGGCAACGTAGTGCCGTACGAAGTAGCGCGAAAAACAAACTTCAAAGTAGCGCTACGCATTCAGCGGGAGGCGTGGATGATGAGCGGCGATAAACTTGCGAAAAGCAAGTTATGCCCAACTCCACCGGTGGATTCTGACAGCGTGGAAAAGTGCGAAAACATCCACGATCACCAACGGATTTTGAAGGGCTGGACTGCTGCATGATGGAGAGGAGGACACCGCCACGGCCCTTCAGAGGGTGTTCGACTCTGACACTGACAACGAGGATTTCTTTGGTTTTGAAAGTGACAACGAAGGAGAGAAGCGGAGAGTGGATGACGAAGCCATCCTGAGCCTGTTTGTATCCGACACTGGAGAAGAGGACTTTGGTGGTTTTAGTGCGCAGGAAGAAGAGAAAGATGATGGTGAATGACTGACTTTTCTTCTTGTTAAAGCCGTGTCACTGCACCTGAGCCTAAAAGGTAGTCCGAATCTATTTTCCTGGTGTGCTGTAGGTTATTGTTATGTACTACATGTGCAAATATGTACCCATAACTTGTTTTTCAAAATATTAATAAAAGGGGTGTGTCTCCAAACAGCCATCTCTTTCCTGACAATTCCCTTTGTGCATATTCTCTTACATATGATGAGTCAACATTGAAACACCTGCGGCTTTTAGTCAGGTGCGGCTAATGTATGTACAAAACAGGATTTTCCCCTGATTTTAGCTTGTGCGGCTAATATTCAGGTGCGCTTTGTAGTCCGGGAAATACGGTAGTTACTTGACATTCAAATGAGGCATTAAGTTCAAAGGTTCTTCAGATGCTCCTTTATTTTGAAAGGGTCCCCACATGAGGCAGAACCACATGTTTGATTTGACAGAGATTTGGGATCGGCACTAGGCTTACACTAGCTTGTGACCCCTTGAAGCTGGGTTTGTGTCTCATCTCAGTCTCAACTGGGGGACTTTTTGTGTGTTAACCACTACAGCGTGGAGCCACAGCTGTGCCAAAGTTGCTGAAAATTACAAGCAGTGCATGAAAACAAGCACTTATATGGTAGAACTTTAATAATATGCTATAGCACTGATTGCTGCTGCAGTGCATGCAATTATGGATTCTTTTATTAAAGTTGTCTTCATTTGCTATCTGCACTGCTTTTTTAATGTACTGAGAGATAGCAATGTGACGAACTCTGACTGAGTGAGACTGGTAGTGCAGTATATTCATCTTAAGCAACTGTAGTTGATGTTCTCTTTTCCATTTCCATCATCTTACAGCATCCGAATGTTGAAGCTTCACAAGGACACTGTTCACTTTTCTATTAAGCTTACTACAAAACTCTGTCTGTCACACCTAATCACATCTCCTCATTTCAAGGCAAAAGTCTAAATTGCATATACTTGCATCATCAGATAGGCGTGGAGCTTTTGATCAGATTGCCTAATGGCAGCCAGACTGATATAGAATGTGATGATTTATTAGCTAAGCTTGAGCCAGAACCCCACCAGGGTACCAGCTAGCTGCATTTTGAGTTTGCTGCTCACCACAATGGCAACGAGGTGCTGGACAGTGGCTTTGACAATGCGCGGTTTATTAAAGGATGAACAGGAGGGTTTGTATTCAGGCCAGCATGCGTTTGCTGCTATGCCAATTGGCCAGGATGGCAGCAGAGGTTCATGGACTCAGTTAAAGTGGTATATTTGAGTGATTTTTGGGCTGTAGTCAGTTGGTCACCACCACATTTTTTTTCATCAGCCACTTCAGTTGCCCATTGTGTCCTCATGATAGCTACAGTGCACTAGAGTGCTGGGGGGATTCTAATTGTTTTGGAGAAAGATCCAAACTACAATATTGGTACATTTCGTTTGACCAAGTCACTTTTTAACTTGCAATAAGATTAACATTTTATGACATGAAGCATTTTTGCTCCTTCTTATCCGGGAGGAGCACCTTTCTTTCAGACAATCTGTGCAAGGGGAAGGAGCATCTCTCACTTGCTGTGCAGCACGCTGGAGGATTGTGCTTAGTGAAAATGGTGGAAACAACTAAATTTTCAAAAGTGTGGCTATACTTAAATATAATCAATGCTGACATTACAACAAGAAATCTGCACGTACATTACATCCTGCAATGCATGTATGGAAAAATTCATACAGGTATGTACCTTGGCTCCATCTGATGCTTTCATGGATATGCCTGGTAAAGCTGTAAGGACCATTAATATACAGATGATTTCTGTCATTCATATAGATAACTTTAAAGTTAACAATACAGTGCTCTAAGACTAATAATACAAAGTAACCAGTAATACAAAGTCTAATTGCTTTAATATAAACAATTTCTTATTAAAAGGCCTTGACAAATATTAAATTGGTCTTACATTGTTATTATGTTGTATTGTTTCCTGTGGGATAGACCTTTGTTCTTGTCCAAAAAGTATTTTAAAAAGCTTCAAACTAAACTAGAGATGCAATGATCAACCAGACAGGAATTGATATTGGCAGATTTTTAAGCATTCTTGGCCCTGACCCGCTGGTTAGCCTCATGTATAACCAGTTGCTAGCTGATCGCTTTCATGCATGCACAACATCCACACAGTACTGCCGTTAAGTAGACACAAACACACACACTTGTAGCCACATGCTATGTTGTTAGCGTGAAAGCTCTTCCCTCTGAGTTAAGATGAACACCACAAACGAGATTGTAAGAACAAACTTAATCAAATACTTAAATTGCTTTCATTCAGCTGAACACAAACATTTGAAAGAAGCCAACAAAGGTTAAGTGGCTAAAACTATCCAGAACTTAGAGTCAGCCAGCAGCCTCAGAAACAGCCTCAGTATGAGCATAAGCATAGGTAACTATCAGACCAAGTGACATGAAACATCTTCTGGACCTAAAAACTAAGTCAAAAGAGTCAAAAGATGCTGAAAAAACTGACAGATCCCATTGTTTGCTGTTGCCTCTGTGTGGAAACTAACCAGTCTATTTATTGACATTACTATTTCTTATTAAATGAACTGAAGCATACTGAGACCCAGCTGTTGCAGCAGCAACCCTATTTCAGCTAAAGAGGCTCTGCCTTTGCAAGCTCTGATCTCTTCCCCTCATCTCCTCTTTGAGCCTCTCTCTCACATGTATACACACATGCAGTACACTCTACCTTTCCCTCATAATCTCTTTCATTATTGCTGCCTTTTTTCACCTCTTGTGCCATTTCCTCTTCCAACTTCCTACTGTATTTCTTATCCATGCTCTACTCTTGTACATCCTCGTTCTTTGTTTCTTCTTGTGGATGGTCTCTTTCTTTCTCAGAGGGAGTGGCACAAACATAGCTGTGCTTCAAATAATTTATTTGCTCTTTCCGCCCTCTTCTCCTCAAGAGACCTTTTGCTAAGCTGCCGAAAGGGAATATGATCTTAATTCACCTATCTGCTTAAGTGAAGGTGAAAGGAAGTGGGTCTTCTTGTGCTCTAAAAAAAGGATAAAACATAGTAAATTGTATGCATGGTTGCAGACAAAGTCATTACTCTTACTCTCCATCAGCTGTTTGAAATGGGGAGCATTTGTCAGGTCTTCAAGTGAAGTATCCTTTATTCATGGAGCGTGTTAATGTTTTATTTCCCAGCAGATGAAGAAAAAGAAAAAAAAACAGGAGGGAGGGAAGAGAGGGAGAGGAAAATTATATGCTCATATTTCATAAATGGAGATTAAAGTGCCAGCTGGTACTAGCTTTCCTGATTTCCACCAAAAAAAAAACCAACAACCCAAAAACAATAACAACAAAAAAAAAAAAACGGTGAATTGAGCGTTATCTTTTTCGAAAATCTCCTTCAGCTCAGCCTCAGCTCACAGTAACAGATTAAAGGATGGGAGGAGGTTTGTGCTGTGAACACGATAGACTGTTTACAAGCAAGTCTGTTCCAAAAAGATCACTAATTGGCTGTTTGTGTATTTAATTCACAAGTGTTCTGTAGAATTAAAAAAAAAATAGAAGGAGGAAGGAGAAAGCAGCACATTCAGGAAATCTGAGGCAGACTGAGAGACAAGAAGAAGGTGATGAAAGACAAAGAAAAGAGGCAGAGAGAGAGAAAAAGATGACATTATTTTTCTTTTGCAACAATCTCTGAATGTTTCTGACTCTGTGAATTATTCATCACCAGTAATTGTGATGTGAGTTTTTAGCGCTGACTGGCTGCTTCTCGTGTCTGCTCGCCGCTCTCCCAGAGTCCGGGAACTCGTCATGGCCAACTTTGTTAACCGGGTAACAGTCGGCATTTATTGTTGAATAAAGAATGAACGTCTCTCTTCTCAACTGTTGGTGCACGCCAAATATTGTTTACACATGTGGATAAACTAGAGCACAGACACACACACACACGCACACCTGTCTCTTTCTCGCACTTGTCAGAGCTGCTTGCCGTTAACAGGAAGACGAAAGGGTGGATGAGAGATGCAGCAGTTTGTTGGATTGGAGCAGTTAGTCTCTGTGGATCAAGTTGGGCTTTCAATTCACGTTCAAAGGCAGCGGCTGTCTGACTCGCTCTTCAGTTGCTGGTGGGCGTGGGTGCTGAGAACTGAGGGATTCTGACACTGTGTGAATCTGTGGTCGCGTGCATATTTCTGCACACAAACTGTGCATATCTGTGTTCATGTGTGTATTGCTTGTTGGGCGAGTGTGGGATGTAGCTGAGCTGAGGGCTTTCTGGGGCTTCCAGAGCTCCTCCACTCTCCTTTGTGACAGAGGGGGAGCGGCACGAGCTCATACAGCTCCCCGCTTTTATTCCAGAGGGGAGAAGCTACTAAAGCGGCCGAGCCATGAAAGAGCCTGTTATTAAACTGCCAGCAGAAAACTAGTACCGCCAATTTCACTGTAGAAGCTATGAATCGCTTTCTTTTTAACGTGGAAAACAGCAAGATTTAAAGGTTTCATAGCAACAAATTTTGCATTTTGTTCAAAGTTTAACAAAAAACTAAAAGGAAAAGTCATGATGCCAGGGCTGGGTGTGTAGTGATTTTAAGGTTTTGCCCCTTAAAATAGTGATTTTCATTATTTCACGTTAAATGGACTAACCGACTGTTAAATAATCAAGAAGATAATGGTCAAGTTAAATTGTAATAATGTATTTGCTATGTGGCTTTAAATGTTTGATTTGGCTTCATTCTTTAGATCTTCCTGCAAATTAACAATACAATAAATACAACAATGAAGTCATAGTCACAGGATGTGCGTGTGGGCTAATTTTAGACCGACTGCTTAGTGTTTTTGTCATCGCATGTGGCAGATTGTTTGCCACTTTTACCGCAACATGTCAGAACAAGTCTGGCTTTCTTCCCCTAAAATCCCCCCAGGAGCCCTTACTGCTTCACAGTTCACATGTAAGCAGGTGTGCTTCTGTCTTGTTGGTTTCGGCATGTGTATTATTACATGTGCTTTTTTAATGGTCTGACCTGTGTGTGGGTGTGAGTGTGCGCACAAGCCTCTGTTCTCAGGTGTGTTGGCCTGGTCGAGTATCAGCGTGGTGTCGTATGACCGGGTACAGGGCTCAGTTACTCCTATGCCTCTCATAGCATGCTGTAATGAGGCCATTAGATCCTGCTAATAGCTTGTAGGGTCAGTCAACTGAGAGAAAAGCTAAGGGGATCAGCTTTCCCTGGCCCTTCATCAAATTCCTCACTCAAAGGAGCCCAAAATTTTGGTCACTTTTTCTGTTTCACACTTTATCCCTTTAATCCTACTTGTTTAATTTGCTCTTTGTTCCTTTCTTACTTCATTTTCCCCTAGCTTCCTATATTTCTTCCTATTTCTTATTCATACCACACTCTCTCATTCGTCCTTTGCTTCATTTTCTCTGTTTATCCATACAGAATATCAATGATCTATGCATTCTGTGTTTTCTTAAATCGCCACTGTTCCTGCTGTTTCTCCAGATTTAATACTCTAGCTCTTTAATTGCATGCCTCATTTTTTTTTTTGGCTTTTATGACTTAAACACTCTTTTAGTGTGGCTATTAGACCTCAAACTATTTCTTCAAATTTAGCACTTTTATCCCCTATATTTAAATTTGTATACAGGACTTTAGATATAAACTTAATATCTCTGTGCAGAGCGTCACAGCTGTCAAACTATATGTAAACTGTCATGATACATGCTTTACTTTTTACTTTGGCTGAGAGAATTTATTTAAAAAACATCTTGTTCATATAAGCAACAATTCTGCAGTACTCCAGCAGTGACAAACAATGGCTGATGATTACAAGTTTTTATCTCACAGTTTAGTGGTTGTCAGTGCAAGAACGAAATATATTAGTTTTTTCCCCCCCTGCAATTTCCATTATAGAAAGGAAAGGAAACAACTATATCTCTTTCATCCCTTTTGCTGTGGATTAAGGTGTAACTTAACCAAGCAGTCCAGTCGTCACACAGTCCTGGTGTGGCTAAGGCTAAAACAGACACATGTGTTTTTTAGCACTAATAGGTGCTGCATTGCAGTTATCCTGGCTAATGCACACCTGACAAACAGCTAGCTGAAATGACCGGGTGAGATGTCTCATGTCCTCTGCAATGAAATTGGATTTTAGGCCATAGTGACCAGATACCTCACATCCAGATCACTGGAAACAAAATAATGGGAATTATTTTTCAAAATCCCAAGAATACTCAATGGGCTTCCACTACTCCAACTGTGATTATGTGGTCATAAAAACAAGGTAAACGGCAGAGTAAACATTCTCTGATTTAGTGCTGAGTCAAGGAAAAAAAAAACTGTGAATACTAACACTGCTTTTTCCCCTAGACAACATTAGTGCAGAGCCGTCTGACCTCCTTTTGATTATGTGTGATTGAATTTATGTCAGCTGCTGTGAAAGAAAACTAGCATTTAATTCATGGGTCTTTCAACTGAATGCAAATTAGAATTGGTCAATGGGTTTTTTAATCCCTAGGTTTATAAAAATATTGGCACTTCTTTTGCAAAAGCACTTTTATAAAGGGTTCAGCCCAACCAGTGTGTGGGACAATTCATTCTTTTGTTATATTTTAAACAAGAATATGTTATGTTATTAGCTTAGTTCCCTTTAGCTTGTCTAAAACTGTGACTTGAAGGTGAGTTGAAGAGTTTTAAGTAATCAGCAGAAATCCCTGTAATTGCAACTGTAGCTGGATGGATGGGTGGATTCTATGGATCATGTGAGTTTTTGAAAATACAATGGGAATATTTTCAAGTCAAAACTTGCTGTTTGCTTGCTCATTTATGTCGACTGCCAAAAGACAAAGTCATTCGTGGTCATCATGGTCATCACCTCTATCTCAGCAGCTCGGCTTTTACCATGCACCAACTCCTAATGAGACTTGCCGCTTTGCTTTATCTCTTAAGCCAGGTGTGTCGGCCCCTGCTGCTTCCTGTGGCATCACAATGACAGCTTGGACTTTAGCAGTAAAAGATGCTCCCTTGTTCTCACTTGCAGTGTGCTTTTTTAGCGGCGACACATGCCCCTCCTCTCCCCCTCAGTGCCAGCCTTTGAGGCAAATGTCAGCTAATTAAGGGTTACACGGTCGACCTTTCTTACCCCCGCCTGGGCCTGTGCCACTCGATCTGCCAGAGAGCCAAGTCTAATGCTACAGGTTCTCCTTGTCTCCAAGAGTGTTCAACACACACAGACACAAATGCACACAAAGCCACACAGAGAGCCCAGGTCAGTGTGGCCTTTGATATGCTAAGTCCTGCTGTGCTCCTATATGCAAAATACATAATTAGATGAGACACTAGGGATGGGTATCGAAAACCGGTTCTTGTTGAGAACCGATTCCCACTGTTTCAATTCCTTGGAATTGTTTGCCATTTTTGCAAACGATTCCCTTATCGATTCCAGTTGCCCCGAATGACGTCACCACGTTGCGGAGCGTCATTTACCTGGCAGGAAACACGGCGCGTAAGCGGCTCAAACGCTCAAAAGTTTACGAGAACGGATGACAACAGGGCAAGTTGCAATACTTGCATAGTAGATACTTAATTTAAGGGAGGAAACACTACGAATATGCAAAAGCATTTGTTCACAAAACACGTGATGACCTTAAATGAATGTCATGTTTTTAATTCCGCTCCGGACTCGTGAATCTCAACGCAGCAGCAGCGGTAACGTTTGCACGTCCTCTCCCGTTAATGCGGCAGGTAAATAATCAACTAACAGTGCATATTATGTTAGCGCGATCTGCCTTATTACAAAACCTGCCAGTCTGGCTCAGATGCTGGCAGTTCTCGCTGCAGTCTACCGGTAGCGTCTCCTTTCAGGCCAGGATAGACGAATGTCACCGAGCAGTGACTAAGTTTGTGGTAAAAGGCTTGAACCATTTGCCACAGCAGATGCCCCCAATTTTAGGTAAGTGAATGTGTTTAATTGTAGGCAGGGACATTACTGGATATTCTTGTGTAATTGCTACAGAATAATTTATGTTATGCTTTGTTATTGCTACAGAAGAATATTTATTTTATTATTTTACATTTACAATTTTTTTTCCTGGGGACCCGGTGACACCCCATTGAAGAGCTGTAGGCTGTGGATCTCTTAAGATCTCACTGTTGGGTTTGTAAGGCCATGTTACTCCTAAATTTCTATCTTGTTCAAAGAGAAGATATAAAACAAAGTTCTAAGCTAATCGACCTTAGTGTTCTCCTTTTTTAAAAAGAATCGATAAGAGAATAGATAAAGAATCGAATCGTTAAACAGAATCGAAAATGGAATCGGAATCGTGAAAATCTTATCAATACCCATCCCTATGAGACACCCACTAAAAGTGAGGATGCGCAACCCAATATGTGTAAGGTATTATTCAAACACTGATAAAACTTCATTTAGCATGGACTACTACTATACTGTTTCTGTCTCACATTATGAAATAAACCCATAGCCTGATTACAGATCACATTTTTACATGAAAAACACTCAGGTCAATTGATTGTGTTATCATGATCCGATTTAATGCAAACACAATATGCTCCTCTTAGATGTCTTCATTCAGTAAAGTTGATGTCAGAACGAATGCTGCTAGATCATCAAGCAACAGTGGAACATTTGAGGAGGGCTCTGAATATTGAATATCATTGCTCCAGTTCAAAGCATTTTAGAGCAGTGGTGATATGTTCCAGAGACAAGAGAACAGAGTGAAGTTGAGAACACAATGTACCCTTCCAGTCTTTGAATCCAGTCTGCAGCCACACCGGCACATCAGTCTCACACAGGGAGGATGGTAATTAGCAGAATATGACACTGTGCGCCACTTTTAAGTTTGTGCTTTTGTGTGTGCCTGAAGAGTTTTAGGTTTCAGTGTGTTTGCTAGAAGGCACCAAGGTGAAAAGGTGAAATGCAAAGAAGTGTGTAAGCACATAGGATATTAGGAGTAGTCCCAGTGGAGCAGACAGAGTCATGGTATGGAAAAGACAGATGACGGTGTCAAATACAGATAAATGAAAACAAGGAAAACTGGAGAGTAACGATGCTTTGAACTTTAAAAATGGCCAGGAGGGAAATCATTGGACACTGAACTGTTCTTTGAAGTTGCTGATTGTCATCAGGGATCTTGGTATTGTTGCAGATGCTTTTGTCACTATAACAGTTTGGGAATCAGCAGTCAGTGTTTCTCTGTTCAAATTAATTTTCACCCTGACAGTTAACTTCCTGTAGTTCTATGGATTCTTTTTTTTTTAGTACACGTTACCGGTACTGAGTCCTCTTGTTTTCAATGAAGAGGAGAAAAGAACACACTATATTAAAAACATAAAACTAAAAATAGGAACAAAATCTCCTAGCAAAAATAATCTGTGTGATAAATGAATATTTTTTTCCAGTTAAAAAATAAAATAATAAGATAAATAAAATGTAACGAAATTGAAACTTTCACTGGAAGCAGATTCTTTCTTTCTTTTTATGTGCTTTATTTTATTTTTTGCTCATTAAATAATCTTTTAAATGCTTTGAATACCTCATAAGAGTAGAATAGGGCTATTTATATTTAAATTACAATTTAGATCTAATTCCACAAACATACATTGCTTCAGCAGGACAGTGAGGTGTTACTGTGGTGCTTCTTGATGATAAACATCCACCAGCCACTGTTGATTACACTTGTTAAGCTGCTTATTAACACAAATGTCTCATCGCTTGGCAGCAATTAAGTTTATCTGGGCATATAGAAATGTTTAAGACGACCTGCTGAGGTTCAAAGCGGGCTTCAGAATCGGGAAGAAAGGTGATTTAAGTGACTTTGAACACGGCATGTTTGTTTGTATTAGACAGGTTGGTGTTTTCCCACACAACCTTCTATAGTGTGTACAGAGAATATCTGAAAAAGAGAAAAATATCCAGCGAGCCACAGTTCTCTGACTGAAAATGCCTTGTTGATTCCAGAAGTCAGAGGAGATTGGCTAGACTGCTTCAAGCTAACAGGCAGGCTCAAATAGCCACTTGTTAAACCAAGGTATGAAGAATCTGTGAGCACACAGGTCAAACCTTGTAGCAGTTGGACAAGAGCACACTGAGCATCACTCCTGTCAACTAAGAAAATAATTCTGAGGCCACAGTTCACATAGGATCACCAGAATTGGACAATAGGTGATTGGAAAAACGGTGAGGAGTCTCGTGATCAGATCTCAGTTCAGTATGCCATCTTGGATGGGAGGTTTGCCTCATGGATGGCAAATTTGCAGCAACTCCATAGTCCAGTACTAATCAGCTATAAAGTGCCTAGTAAGTGCACGTTGGGTTAAAAAACATGTAAAAATGTCGCCCCCCCCCCCCCCCCTCAAAAAAAAAAAAAAAAAACGTGGTAGAAAATAGGAGAAAAACAAGGACATGGTGCGGAGAAGCTGTGACTTTTGAAAGGGTCTCGGCCCACACCTGCCACTCTTCTCAGGTTTCAGGTTTCTGCTCCCACAGTTTAACCTGACGCCCCGTTCTCTCATAAATGGTTAAGATTCATTTGTGTTCATCACACAGCGAATGTAAGAGATCACCATTTTAAAGTTTCCTTATTAAATATTGTTTTTTGCTTAAGTGAAATGATTCAAAAGAACTGCATGCCAGTCAGCTGTACATTCACCTCCTTTTTTAAGCAGATATAAGGCCTTTTTAGGATAAAGAAGAGAAGAATTAAGTAATTAATATGAGTAATCTCAGCTCCTTGGCAGAGATGACAGTGCCACCTACAGAAACTCAAACGTCACCAGCAGCAAATAAGACATCAGAGTACCACCCACGCTGTTTTATTCACAGGTGAACTGCGGGAATTGCTATGCACACCAGAGCCTTGTGCGCTTATCACAGTGGATGACGCAACACACCAACGTTTCAGATTTCACAGATTACTACTTTAAAGAAGACGTTATCACACAATTCCCCTGATTGCACTAAAATGACAACAGCTTCAAAGTTATAGCCTTAGTTGGATAAAATGTTTAATGTGAATGTCAAAGCGTTCTTATAATTGTGATTTTGATGCATTTGAAACTCGTAAGCTTTCATTCTCCTGATTGGATCTCGAGCATCATAGTCATTTTCTAAGGTGTCTGTTCAACAAGTAATCAGTACTTTGATCCACTGTTTATTTAAGAAACACTGTTTTTTTTTAAATCATTTTGTTTATTTTGGGGTTTGCAAATCCCAATCATGCTTCTTCTACAAATTGTGCTGCATATCTGCACAATCACTTTGTGATTTACAAACACAAATCTGATTCCGATTTGTGATATCCAAAGATTAATTTTACTGTATTCTCTGTGTCCCTTTTCAGAGACATCAAACCTGACAACATACTACTAGATGAACATGGTAAGATGCCCTGTTTCTTTATATTTTTTTATTAATTAATTAATTTCAGTGTCAGTGAATGAAATTTCCATCAAAAAGACTCACCGTTAAAAATTCAACACTTCAACTGCATCTAACTAAGAATTTCACCCAACTTCTAACCTCTGGGTTGCACAATTGCACAGATCAAAGTAGCTGCAATGCACAGAGACAGCTTTCACATTTACTGACTAGATAGGTCTTGCAACACAAAGCAGCACAAAGCGGGAAAATGCCTCTTACCAGAGAAGGCCTGCACAAGTGAAATCTTATGTTTTGTCCAAACTGTCAGTTTGAGTTGGCTGAAGCTGTGTGACATTTAAGCGAAGCTTTTTTTCTTTCTCTCTGAACCATGGGATGAAATAAAATGGAGCGATGTAACGGGGAGTGGAAAACAAGGTTATATTCATCATGTCTTCTCCATGTGCGAAAAGAGAAACTTAGAATTCTTGTGTGTGTGTCAGAAGGATGGAATTATCGATAGAGTTTCATAACGGGTTTTAGTGTCAGCTCTCGATTCAGTAAGTAGACGATGTTTTATTATTCTGTATTCTTCACTGTGAAGAAAAGAATGGGAATTGTTCTTATGTAAGCACGGCAAAAATAGGCTTGAATTCCAAATGTTGTTATACGAGGGAAGACTCAGTCATGACACTATGACACACAGTCGCTTAAAGTTCAGGGATTTAATCTAGAAGCATAAGTAGATAGCTGCGAAAGAGTCCGGAGACAACATTTCAAATGCAGCATCGTCCAGGTGGATGTTTTTGTGAGGTATATTCTTGACAAATGGGTTGCATAGTTGTGGATTGTGAGAACAGGTCCTACTAAAGGATATCGGGCTCTGGTGCCACCTTAGTGGATTTTTTCATCTTGGTCAGATAATTAACCTGCTGGAGGCCAGTTTGTTGGGCTCTGGTAGTGCTCCTCCTGTTCCTCGTACAAAAAAGCAGATTCTGATCCTGCTGCTGGGTTGATGGTAAATGGCCTGTATTTGTATAGCGCTTTACTAGTCCCTAAGGACCCCAAAGCACTTTACACATTCAGTCATCAACCCATTCACACACAGGTGATGGCAAGCTACCACAGCCGCCCTGGGGCACACTGACGGAGGCGAGGCTGCCGGACATTGGCGCCACCGGGCCCTCTGACTACCACCAGCAGGCAACGGGTGAAGTGTCTTGCCCAAGAACACAATGACCGAGACTGTCGGAGCCAAGACTCGAACCGGCAACCTTCCAATTACAAGACAAACTGCCAACTCTCGAGCCACGATCACACGATGGCCTTTTGTGGCCCTGTCCAGCTCTCTATGTTTGAAAGCACCCATCTTTGTATCTTCACCACTTTTTAAACTGTCCTTAGAGACACAACAAACCTTCTTGTGAAGAATGTGATGGGTGTGCAATTTTGAAAGATTTGGACTATCTGTGCAACCTGAACGGGCTACAGGTACCACTCATACACAAGTAAAAACATGGCATTATTAACAAAAAACGATCTTATTTATGCATTAATTATATTTTTATTATTATATCATATTTATTTGCACTTGTCTTTTAAGGTCATGCTAGTTTGTTTGTCATATTCCTGTTTTCTCTGTTTCACCGTGTTACAATTGATGCAAATGCATCAATTGCTCTGCAGTAGGTTTTAAATCTAACTTAACAGGGACACGACTTTTAAGGTGTTTTTGTTGGTTATTATAGCAAAGGCTGTCTAGCAGTGCACTGCTGATATTTAAATCAGTGCATAACTAATTCACTAACTAGACTGGAGAATTATTTCCTTTGTTTTAAAAAGCCGCCTCACATCAAAGTGTCCGTTTTGGTCATATACTGCAGTGTAGTGCACACATGCACAGACACACACCCCTAAACTCCTTAGATATCAGAGGGCATGGGGCAGCTGCTCAAGAGAGCCAAAGGGATATGTGGGATGGCAGCCCTGCTGTCACAACAGGCAGACAAAGAAAGACAGACAGAGAAAGAGCGTGAGGCGAGGATACGACACAAAGGAGGAAAGTGATGAACACACATTTCTGAAAAGATTTATCAAAGGAGAAAAAATGCAACAGACAGACAGAGATGCATAAGGAAAGAACAGAGATAAAAGCGAAAAGCAGAGAGAAAGAGCATTTGAGGGAGGGGGGGGAGGCAGCATTGACAGCTCCTGCCTAATTTCCACAGGACAACAGACGTTCACTTGTGGTTCCTGCCTGTATGTGTGTGTGTCCTTTAAAACTCACTAAGCACTTCTCTCCTCGTCATGCATTCTGCCCACACTCTTGTTTTTTTTCCCTGCATAGACCTTTAGTTTACCTCTTCACTGAAGTCTAAAACAGCATGAGGTGTCAGAGGGGGGTAGCAAGCTGTTTGCTTCTGCATTTTGAAAGCTGGAATTGACCTGTGCTCCTGTATCCCTCTGGGAGCTGCTTCATATAGAGAAAAACAATTTACTCGTGCACATGTGACGTTGCTTTGTTAAACAGCATAGCGCTTAGGATGCTGAGTGAAGCTCCAGGAGGGCCAGGTCTATTTTATCCTCTGTGAGATTATATGCACCTTTCCTACGAAAACGAACACACAGCACATTAAAAGAATATTGTGATTGAAACCACGGGTCTCTTCTCCACAACCTAACAAACACTGATAATTGCATCTGCATACGTATGGCACGTCAGCTCACATCTGACTCATAAAAGGTAGCATGCGATCGTTCTGTTTTAGAGAAAGCAGGGAGCTTTCAAGCTAACACACACCTGCAAGCTAAAATAGTAATGACTTCCATGTGTGTGTCAACTAGCAATTTTCACAGCATGAAAAACTATCACTTGAAATTGAAATTGGTGTTCTGGAATACTGGCTTTTACCTTAATGAGGAACATTAATGATTAGTATGCTTGAGGTTACTTTAACAGTCTCTACATGTGTTGAGTGAAGGCAAAGCATGTCTTCATTAAAACAATTAGATATGCTTTATTTTTTCATTATTTCACCATTATGATTTGACAGCTCAAGTGCTTCTTGTTCATTGTGGTATTATGTGGCATAAATCAGATTGCACAACAGCGTTTCGGCACACGGGGATTTGAAAGGTGGAAAAGGTGGCACCTGATTGCAGAGTTTACACACACTGCGGTGAGACAACCCGACACCAATGTCACAAACAAAGATTATTACACTAGCGAGATACTGACTGAGAAAAGCTTATTTCAGCAGACTTCAATCCATGGTCTTTGTTTTGGCATTACCTCAACAACAGCTCACAGATCAAAAAGATTATGAATATTAACACATTAATTCCAAATATTTCTGATGCAGAACAAAATCCTTTTTGGCTCAAATGCTTTCAGTGTAATAATATTAATATAAAAAAGACTGAAACGAGGCACCAGTGCTGATTTAGTTGAGGCTCTAGTTTTATTAGGAAAAAAGAGAGATGCACTGTGTTATGCTGTTTAAATAACACTTAAGAATAAACTGTAGGGGTAGTTTTCTTTCAGTCCTCAGATGGGCATTGCAACTGAAAAGAGTCATTGGTTAAAAGTGTATTAATGAAGAAATCTCTGGTTGCTTACATCTCACATGTAGTGCACAATTTGCTGGATGATGTCACTTTTTGGGAAAAATTCAGACTTTATGCTGTATGGCCCTGCAGTAAGTGTTAATACATATAACTGTGGCTACAAAAATGGATCCAAGAAATTGATTTGGGTGCATGTTGTGAGGTATTGGTAATGAAAGCCATACTAAAAATAGAAGAGCTATGCAGCAGCAGGATATGGCCTAAGCAAAGCTTGACAGTTGTCGTGGTAATCCCATAAAACACATTAGATAACTAAGCCACCAGGCCTCCTGCTGAACCATTGTTCAGTGGCCACTTAAACACTCACAAGCAGGGACAGTGGGAATGGTACTTTAAAATAAAAAGAATCACCCAGGGATCCACTTAAGCTGAACTCATAATGCACCCCACGAGTCAAGAGCCGCTACTTTATTAAATCCATCCACTGTAACTGGCAAGTATTCCATGGATGCCCAACTGTTGTGACGCACCTCTTATGAGGTATTCAAAGCAATTCATTAAAATCCTGCCGCTTAACAAGATCAACAATAGGGAGTTGATAGGTGATTTGAGAAAAAAAAGGTACTCATACAAATACAAATACACACTCCACTGTTAAATCAATGTATACTACATTGCCAAGTGTATTCACTTATTCATCCCAATCATTAAATTCAGCAGTTCCAACCACTTTCATGGCCACGGGTGTATAAGATCAACTACTGAGGCATGCAGACGGCTTCTACAAATATTTGTGAAAGAATGGGTCGCTCTCAGGAGCTCAGTGAATTGTAGCATGGTACCGTGACATGATGCCACCTGTGCAACAAGTCCAGTCGTGAAATTTCCTTGCTGCTAAATATTCCACAGTCAGCGGTTAGCGGTATTATAGCAAAGGGAGTGAGAGCAACAGCAACTCAGCCACGAAGTGTTAGGCCACATAAAATCATGGAGAAAGTCAGCAGATGCTGAGGGACACACAGGTCACCAGCTTTCTGCAGAGTCAATCACTAAAGACCTCCGAACTTCGTACAGCTTTCAAATTAACTCACTCACTCATCATGGAATTGGTTTCCATGTCTGAGCACCTGCATCCAAGCCTTACAACATCAAGCGCAATGCAAAAAAGTCTAACGCAGCAGTGTAAGTGTAAGCAGTGGAGACGTGTTTTCTGGAGTGACAAATCATGCTTTTCCTTCTGGAAGCCTAATGGACGAGTCTGGGTTTGGCAACTGCCAGGGGAATGGTAATTGTTTGACTGCAGGGTGCCAAGTGTAAAGTTTGGTGGAGGGGTGATTATGGTGTAGGGTTGTTTTTTAGGAGTTGGGCTCACCCCAGTTTGGGGATGGTCCCTTCCTGTTCCAACATGGCTGTGCACCAGTGCACAAAGCAAGGTTCATAAAAACATGGATAAGCAAGTTTGGTGTGGGAGAACATGACTAGACTGCACAGAGTCCTCATCTCAGTCTGATAGAACGCCTTTGGGATGAATCAGAGTGGAGACTGCAGGCCAGGCCTTCTCACCATCATCAGTTTATGACTGATATTAAACCCTATGGATTGAGAACAAGATGTCAATCAAGTTCAAATGCATGTGATGGCAGACGAGTGAATACTTGGCAATGTAGTGTATGTGAAGTGGGGTAAGCTGAGCTCTTTGAGGTTCCTGGGTTTTTCTATATCACAGAGAACTTGTCATTGTCATCGCACTTCTCCATTGTTGTAAACAAAGCTCAGAAAAGACTGTAGTTAAGACAGGAAACGTAGAAAGCGAAAGTCCTTCGCCAAGTTATTGTAAACTTCTGCAGGAGAAGGATCTAAATCCCCAAACTCGTGCATAGCTCAAAGCTAGAAGGCTCTGCATCTTTTGATTAATGCTATTAACACAGTAATATCAGTGAGGTGTCTGCATAGTGCCAAAACAATGTCATCCACAGCCTGTTCACCCTGCTGCCACCATCGTCCCTGTTGATCGAGAAGTTTCTGCTAATTCTTTCCTCAGGCTATGAGACTGAGCTGAATTCATTCTCCACATTTCATCACTTATAATATGCAGCATTTTGAGGACAGCTGTCTTTTTCTTCTCACTCCTGCGGTCTAAATTTCCTGTCTAAATCTGTCTCCTGTAAAGCAAAAACAGATGAAAACATAGAGAGATAATTTCTAACTGCTGATCTATTTTAGGTATACAGGGGTCTTGGACTTTTCCAAGCTGTGCTAGGGTGAGAGGTGTGGTATACCATGGACAGTTTGCCTGTCCACCACAGGTTTAACAGAGAGACACATACAACCACAAATACTCACATTCATACCCACAGCCAAATTAGGGACACCACTTGCCCTAACATGCAGACTTACAAACATGCAGACATACAGAACGGCCACATCCGTCCTCAAGCTTCAAATCAGGAACCTTCTTTCTGGGAGGTGACGGTGCTAACCACCATGATACTCACAGGAAAATAGGCGGAAACACAAAGAAAAACAATAAAGCCTTACTCGTACTCAAGCATCATTTGAGTGTCAACTGCTGTTTAAGCTCTGCTACACAGCTGTCACAGTGATCCAACTTCATTAACAGAGCTCCTTTGATAATAACAGAAAACCAAATATTCGTCCATGTGCTTTAGAAAAGTCACACACCAGTACCTGAAAATACTTCAGACTGCAAAAAAGCAGCAAAAGAAATGGGAATTAATAGAAAAATACATGTTAAACTTCTTGGTTTTATAACACACTATATCAGTATCTGTGTGCATGGCAAACCCTGCAGTATGTGTTATATTGCAATGCAATATGACACAGGTCAGTTGTCAAGAATGAGACATTTGAGGTAACAAAATCTCTCTGTTCTTTAGGGCACGTCCATCTAACAGACTTCAACATCGCAGCCATTGTAAAAGACGACCTCAAAGCAACATCCATTGCTGGAACCAAACCATACATGGGTAAGAAAATGACATTTTGACAAGAAAAGGCTACTGGAATTGAAACGGTTTGAAACTCTGCCCTTTAATCTTAAGAAATCAACACAATAAATCTTCCTCAGCTTTCGGTGAAGTGGACTTCCACCGCTGGATGTTCCAAAGGCTGCTTCAATTTTCAGTTAGAAAAAGAATTGTGCAAATGCTGTTGCAGGGTCGGCTCTGAGATTGAGGCGGTAGTTTTAAAAAGAACAAAAACTCTTTAGTTTCAAAAATATTTAAATTATACTTTCATAAAATATTTAAATACACATGAAAAAGAGATGAAAGATGGATAGTTCACAGAGCTTGACTGAGTGAATTTACATCTGTCACTTTAATAAATTATTAATAAAAACTACATCCAATAAATAAAACTTTATTTTAAGGTGAACTTTGGATGTTAAAGCTACATTTGTATTTTTTGATGGGACCAAAAAAAACCCCAAAAATATTTGTAGTTAATATATATGTAAATATATATGTAGTGCATTATTGAGTCTTTATTGCATACTGTAAGAATCATATAATAAAATTAAATAAAGGACTTGCTTTCACTTGTTTCCAGCACATCTTCAGTTTTGTCCTTATCGTGAGTCTTAAATAAGACTTATGTGGATTCAGCTCCAAAGAGATCAGATAGGTTGAATAGGATTTGAGGCCAGTATGAATGATGACCATGCATTTGGATGTGTTTGCGTGCATGCTTAAAGGGGACATGTGAATTGTGAGCTTTTTTGTTTTCTTTTTCCCTTAAAAATTGTGCATTCAGGTTAGAAAATGACCTTGGAACAATGTGCGACCAGACTCCAGGTGAATTCTCTACAGTATAATAGATAATTCATGGCTGCTCTGGGGAAAAAAAGAACCCTTCCTCCCCTTCTCTAAGAACCTTTAGTAGATAAGCTACACTTTTTCCATTTCAGCAAGAAGGCAGAGCAAACCTAAAGGAGAGGTGGGGGATTTGTGTGAGAGCCTGCATGTTTCTGAGTATAGTTCCTCACAGTCCTGCGTGTAATATAGATAAAGATCCGCAGACGAAACGGTAAGAGATTAGCCACAGAAGGCTTTTCTACTGACTATTTAAAATCACAGTTGACTAGATAATTCGCTTCCACAGAAGAATAAAAAAAGCAGTTTTATTTGTTTAATTGGATGTTTTTCTTAATCTGTTATTCATTACAGAGATAATCTGATATAATATAGTTCAAAGAGCATGTCAAAATATTTATTTTACCCCTGGGAAAAAGAATGAAATTGATGCTTTCCATCACTGAACCCTAAAAAAAATACTCAACAGAAAATGACTTAATCTCTTTTGTGCACAAGCAACCAAGGCACCGTGTACTAGACAACTTAAATGACATGTACAGATGTTACGCCTGTGGGTATGTTGATACAGATGCTACGCCTGTTTTAAATTAGTCTTTAATTAAGTTACCTAACCTGAACCCTCTGAGAAAAAAGACCAGGAATCATTATTTTATCTGCAAGAGAATATTGACCTAAAGATTGGTAATTGTGTAAAAAAAAAAAAAGTAACAAATAAATACATCCAAGTATATAATTTACTGAACTCATTATTATTATTAAAGAAAAAGTAAAGAAAGAAAGAAAGAAAAAAGGAAGTGTTGAAAAAGATACAGGTACAACAAAATGATAACAGTTAAGATGATGACACTTACGTTACCTCACTTGACCACTGTTTGAGATCGAGTACAAAAGTGCTACCATGCAAAGAATTGTTAGCCTAGCAAGAGTGAAATACCTTTCCCAGTATATATGTTCTTAAGTATATAGGCTAAAAAAGATTTACATTACATTTTCTTAATTATTAGATGCTACTACAATAAACTGATTACTTTCAAAGTCACTTCTGTTTGAGTAGGTTAAAATGACTTGTTTTTTATTGTTACCATTTTACCCACCAAGTAGGCTGTTGTAGCACTCTGACTTCTTGCATTAAAATGAATAGTCTTGGAACAAAAGGTGCTCTGTGTCTTCCAAACACATTGACCCTACGATCCAACGTCAGAGTCTCGACTCATCACGTGAATCAGGCACTGATCCGACACCTCAAACAGCTGGGGAACGAGAAGCTCAAAACAAGAGCCCATAGCAGAATAGGCTGTTTGACATTGGCAGAAACGATTTGGGACAAAAGGTTTTCATGGTGGTAACTCTGCTGGTCAACCCACAAAATGCATTATTTAAGGCAGGGGTGGGCAATTCCAGGCCTCAAGGGCCAGTGTCCTGCAGGTTTTAGACATTTCCTTGATCTAACGCAGCTGATTTAAATGGCTAAATGACCTCCTCAACATGTCTTGAAGTTCTCCAGAGGCCTGGTAATGAGCTAATCATTTGATTCAGCTGTATTGACCCAGGGTAATATCTAAAACCTGCAGGACACCGGCCCTTGAGGCTTGGAGTTCCCCACCCCTAAAAAAGGGGAAATAAACAGGCTTTCCAATGGTAGAAGATTTATTGCCAATAAGCATTGTCACAGCAATGAAAATGATCAACCAAATCTTTTTTGTGCTAAGTTTATTTATCAAACAATTCAAGTACAGATGAAAAAAAATGCTACAATATCCCTGGCCTCCCCCTATTTCATGTCTGGAGGAATCCTACAGTTAAAATAAACCCATCCAAACAGCCCGAGAGAAGGGAATGAAAAAACATTAATAACACAAGATGTCATAAAGTGTTATAATGCATTATTTATGTTGTACAATATTTTTTTGTCCATCAGCGCCTGAGCTCTTTCAGTCCTTTGAGGGGTCCCACCCCGGCTACTCCTTCTCTGTTGACTGGTGGTCACTGGGGATTACGGCCTATGAGCTACTAAGAGGACAGGTAATTTAGACACATACGGAGTACACCACAATGTCTACATCACAGATTACTTCTGTGCGGTCTGACACACTTAGCTGCATTCAATAATGCATAGGACGCTGAGTGCTAGAAAAATCCTGTTAGTAGGAGTTTAGACAGCCTCTACAAAACAAAAGGAAGATGAAGTTATAATTGAATCTTATGTTTAAGCTGACCTTACTGGGATAGATGTTTAATCGTTTAGTCGTGGTGCGAGACCAATCGCTGCAGAAGAGTGAGAAAATCGAATCGGAGTTATTCAGAGAGCCATATAATTGGAATTGATTTTCAAAATGATATTTATTTATCTTGTGCACTTCCCACCTGGAGAGTTTAGTTCTGATGTCATGGAAGCAAACACAGGACATGATCTTTTTCCTCGGTCCTCCTACTCCATTAGGCTGAGTATTATTAGAGCAGTGTGTTTGTTGCGGACTCAAATCCAACTGCAGCTGCATAATTTCTTCTCATATTTTAGGAGAATTACATAAACTACAGTAACCTCCCTCTGCAATGACAAGGATTCTAAGTCTTTGAAACTTATGGGAAACTGTCATGAACTTTTACTGAAATTTTCTCTTCTCACACATCTATGTATCTTTAACTGTTCAAAGTTATTAGATCTCGTCAATGTTATGGATTTTTTGGGACTTGACACCTCTTTTTAGTAAGGTCTCACTATTCCCAGGAGGCCTGAAAGGGTCAGGTATGATGGAGTCTTTTTTAGAACACTATGACCTGACCGTCTTCTGTTTGGTGTCATCAGTTTGTCTCTGTAGAGGCTTCAAGGACAGTCCAGGTGCTTCTTGACAGTGTAGAAACTCACTCTGTTCTCTTATCTGGAGCACTGGAACAGGAGGGGGTATAGGAAAACACCCTTTGGAAGGATAAACTGCCTTCCTTCCTTCATACCAGCTGCAACATATAATAATAATAATAATGGATTGGATTTATATAGCGCTTTTCAAGGCACCCAAAGCGCTTTACAATACCACTATTCATTCACTCTCACATTCATACACTGGTGGAGGCAAGCTACAGTTGCCTCCACCAGGCAACTGTAGCTTGTGTGCTTCTATCGCTTCTTCTCGATATGAAGTGTGTCCGTGATAAGTGCATCTATATTTTATACTTTATATTTGAGTCTTCTGTAAGATTATTTCTGCATGAGGAAAATCTGTTCTCACAATATTTCCAGAACAATCACTTTCCACTCCCCTTTATATAAAAAAAAGCATTCTGTCCTCTTTCTGACCTTAGAGCTGCGTCTTCACTTGGCTGTAATATCTTCTTTCTAACCCTTCCATTACCTTCTCTGAATTTTTTGTCCTTTATCTGACCTCAAAAAGTGACATATTCTTTCTGCCTTCATCATCCCACAAAGCTGTGTCCTCTGCTTTTACAACCATCACTTATTCAGCAGATTATTAATACCTAGAAATGACATAGCTTCACTTCTCTAGTCTTTGGGTAGTTCCTTTAGTTATCTCCCCTACTTTCTTTTATTCCTCTCTCTGCACATCACCTTTACCAAGACAATATATTTTCACCTCTTCCCTCTGTCTCCTCTGGGTTTTAACACGTTTTTCATTTGACTGACGCGCTCGAACATCATCCATAAAGCAAAAGTCAGTTTCTGGGTGTTGAAAACTGGTCTGTTGGATGTGACAAAATTATTTGCCTGTTATGTACTTTCAGGTATCTTTTCAACTTCCATTCTCTCTCTTAAACTCCTGCCACTTCTTAATTATAATATATTACTCATAATATTGTAATAATTGAATTCAATCTTAACTTCCCCCTGGGTTTGACCATTGGTTGAATGCTGAGAGTGCTAAATAGGTCACAGTTACTTAGCCTGTATTTCTCCAGCCTCAATTTTTTGCTAACTAGTAGCTGAGCAGTAGTAAATTTTGAAGACTGACACACAAACCTTAGCACTGCAGCCAGTGCATTTAATAAAAAAAATGCAGATTTTTCTTTGAAAGCACATGGCCTCTGGTTCCAGTTTGTAAAAGTACAGGTGATCACAGCAATCAGCTAGGGACCAAAGTAATCACAAGGAGGTTTTTGCCAATCAGTTTGGCAATACACATTTTTCCCCCGTGACGGTGGTTGCTGGTCTCGAGGCCTCTGTGACTGGAGCTTTAGCAATTGATTTCCCAGTGACAGTCTCAGGTTGTCATGTCAGTAACACCATATCCCCTCACCTGTCTTTTTCTCTACTTTCCTTATTTCAGAGGCCATATGTGATGAAATCTAGTACACCAGCCAATGAGATCCTGCAAACATTTCACAAGGTCCATCCTAGTTACCCAGCAGCCTGGTCTTTGGAGATGAAGTCTCTTCTCAGAAAGGTAAATAAGCAGCAAGTGCATAATAAACAGCAACATAAACAAATTATATTGTTCATGCCTTTGTTTTTCCTGGTACTCTTATTGTCAGTGGGTGTCTTTGCTATTTTGTATGACATACGCTATTTTGAATTTTTCTCCAGTGTGGGAAATCTTTGTCTCCTCTGGGAAGACCATTATCCATATCTGACACCAGCACACTGAGGCTACAGAATCTTAATTAGGAGGTCACTTTCATTGCTACAGCCTCACTTGAATGCAGCACAACTTTAGAATTATAATGGAGTAGAATCAGTATTCAAACATTTAAATTAGTGATGTAGGTGAATGACAGTGTTAACTGTTAGCGGTTACTTGCATACATAAATCAATAAGGTACTATTCCAGAACAAATGCTAAAGCTGAAAATGTAGAGAGACACAGAAAAACAGACACAGGGAAGCTTATACTTCAGTATGTGTGAATAAACACTAAATACCAGCCTAAAATTAGAATAGTCTACGTGTTATTCAGTATGTCATTCAGCTGTCAAACGTGTCTTCGTCTTGTTGTAATGCTTAAAAGATGCACGGCTGTTGTAGGATTTGGCTTTTATCTTGGCAGCGATCCACTGCAGTCAAACTGTTGCATTGCTTCGTGCTCAGACTCCTCGAAGCTCATTGGCATTCCAGTTGCATGTGTATATGTGTATGAGGGAGTGAGCAGGAGAGTATAGAGAGAGATGAAAGAGATGTAAAGAATGTGAAAATGCCAGGGAAGAATTTCAGGCCCACAAATTTGTCCTTCATCTTTTATCCTTCACAAACCACTGCGTTATCCCATCACCATTAGCTTTCTATATGAGTTTCATTTTTTTCCTCCTCCTTTTGTTTCCGCCCTCTTCCTCAAGCTCCCTCCGCATGTCCCTTCTCCAGTACTTCCAACCCCCTTTGTCCCTGTATCCTCATTCTCAGACACATCCTTAAAGGCAAACATGTGCTCATGTCTCAGTGAGACTCTCCTCCTAACTTTTCAGCCATGCCTCCCCGTGGACAGTTGTTCTTACTTTAATCCTTTTGTCGCTTTCAGTTGCTGTGCATAGATGTCCAGAAACGCATTTCCTGTCTAGCAGAGCTACAGGATCTGGACTACATGTCAGACGTCAACTGGGATGCTGTGCTCAGCAAGCAGGTCCCTCCAGGTTTTATTCCAAATGTGAGTATCAGACATAAACTCAGCACTGTGGCAGTGTAGTGCGCAGCAAAATGCTCACATCTGAATGTTTATTTTTCTGCTGTATTACATTTAAATGACACAAATACAACATTGCTGTAAATCAAGGTAAGGAGCACCTAAACAAACATATACCACACTTTAAATAATCCATCCACAGAAGTCTTAAATGACCTTAAAGCTTATTTAGAGTATCATGACACAAGTTTGTTTTTTAACGTATTAGATTATAAATACCAAAGGTTTTTCTGCCATATTTTTCCCATACTTATTTCCATACCAGTATTTCAGATATTTACCCTAAAGCGGGTAGTGAAAAATAAAGATGAAGCCACTGTTCAGTTAATCTTTTGTACCCTGTCTGTAAACACTGCCCCCTGCTGTTTAAGTTGGCCCAACTACTTATTGTAGATATCCAGGCAGAGTGTGCAGATGCAGAACAACAGAAAGAGTCTTAGACACAACTGAAAGCAGCTAAAGAAGCTAAAATGTGTATCTACCAGCAGCTATATAGTCAATGAGTCATTGTGGCAAAGTGGATAAAGCTAATAATGTCATTAGACAGGGAGTCAAGCTGCTTGGCTGACAAGCTCATGTAGTATCTTCTGTAATGTCAGGTTCTCCCAAGCGTTACAAAAGTTACAGCTGGTGATTGAAGGGTGTAAATGAGAATCTGCAAGTCCAAAGTAAATTTGACAGGCTCACAGAAGAGCTTTTAGAAAGAAAAGAAAACCTGTACAATAATGTGATGATCAAATAACTTTAAAAGTCTCCTAAAAGGTGACAGTAACTGTTAATGCTTTGCTCCAGAATGGAATAAATAGAGATTAATGACTGTTGGAAGTAAACAGTTAACTAAATGACTTTATCTAGTTTCAGTCTATAGCAGAGCAGAGCAGCTGGTATCCCCAGCGGTCAGGCTACCACAGCAGAGGAAAGGCACAGAGGATCGATGGGGAATTGACAGTGTCTTTCTGTTTAATTATAGGCACATGCACAGTCTTTAATCCCTTCCACACTATTAATGTTTGAACACTGAGGGAAAACTCAGCCCTTATGTTTTGTTTCCTAACTTTATAGCACTCAGCGTCTTACCTTGCTTCAGTTTGTTTTTTTTATCACATATTACTGTGTTCTGAAGCGCTGTTGAACATTTCATTGTCAGATATTTAGTGGTACAAAACATTTATTGATGCAAAATTCTAAATTTTCCTCATCACGTTTCTAATACAACACGGAAACCTGCATTGCCATTTGTTTTTTGTCTTGCTTTTTGACACCAAAATAGCCACGTCTATGCCTTTGATTATATGTCTTTCTTTATATGAATATGTCACTGTAGAGGCGAAGGCTAAACTGTGACCCCACATTTGAGCTAGAGGAAATGATCCTGGAGTCCAAACCACTTCACAAGAAGAAGAAAAGACTTGCTAGAAAAACCAAGGAGCATGGCTCTGATGGCTCTCCGCAGGTAAGGCCATAA
Organism: Astatotilapia calliptera; assembly: GCF_964374335.1. Lineage (NCBI taxonomy): Eukaryota > Metazoa > Chordata > Actinopteri > Cichliformes > Cichlidae > Astatotilapia > Astatotilapia calliptera. Next base: position 23,574,546 of record NC_137431.1, read on the forward strand.
ATTTATACATTTAGATCATATTTACATTCTGTTATGTTAGGGTAGTTAACATATGTTTGATATTGATGATCGATAATGCATTTTTTACAACTGTGTTTATCTTAGGAAACTAACATTTCACTTAATGTTTTTGGTTTAGAATATTTTTCTCTCATTATTTTCATTAATGAGGAATGAAGAAAAAGACTGGAAGGTAAAAGGTCAAGTGAGATATGGGAGAACATACCCACACAATTTTTTCATGACGACAGTATGAACTCAGAAAGATCAAACTAGAATAAGATGCATATAAATTGTACAGGAATGTGTGTTGGATATGTTTATACTTTACCACACAACAGAAAAATATCAGATACGTCACACCTACAGTTGGCACACACACTTCAAAAAAAGGCCCACGATCTAACCTGTTGCATGCACGCATACAGCCAATGCCAAAGTTGCAAAGTTTGCCTCGACTCTGACCCTTTGGCACAGAGGAACAATTTATGGAATTCTTTTTTTTAATAGAAGTGAAGCAATCTGTGTGGTCTAGACTCTAGAGCACACTCTTTGCCAGTTTGCAATAAGAAGTCTGAGCTGGCTCAAAGTGCACCATGTTTTATGAAAGCTGACAGCTGCTTGTGGAGGCTTGTCTAAGTGTATATATCAGTAATAGCTCACTGTGTGGCCAAACAACATTTCTAAACACTTGATCCATTTTGTCAGAGAGTATGTCACCTGTTCTAAAGAAATAATAATAGCAGACTTTCAAAGAAATGTTTCTTCTGTCTAAGCGAAGGCTAAACGGAAGCAACTTTTGAGTCATTCTAGTAGTATTTAGGCAAAATGAAATGTAAGATGGCTACGTTAGAGCGCTAGTGACTCCCAACAAAGGTATCTTTGGGTTACACGGAACAATTAGCCGTAAAAACAGAAACTGCATTTTAGTTTTAAAGGACTGATATTGGAGCCAATTTTAAGGAAGTAAAGAAGCTAACTAAATGGTGTGGATTAGTAGCAGATGTGGACGTATATGTAGAAAAAATAAGATGATAGGGTGATTAAATAAATAAATTAAACATAATAGATAAGTACTTGAAATTAGTAGCCAAATGTGGGGATTAAAAATCTGGGATGTGTTTACCAAAATGAATGGCTAGCAGTTGAGGTGTTAGCCAACAGTATGGATTATGTATTAGCTGTTACAACAACCAGGTAAAATTAAAATTGTTAGCTAAAAACAATAGATAAACTGTTGTTTGGTAACTGAGTGCAATGGAATAAATAACTCTTTCATAGAAATGGATATTTCTATGTGTAGTTAGTTGTTAACTCTGCACGATTCTGCTCAGATCAGCTGATTGATCCGAGCAGAATCAACCACATCTTTCTCACATCTTTCCTTTCCTTTATTTATTTTAAGTTATTGGCTGCTAAAAATGCTGATACAGAAAGATCGGCAAATAGCTAATATCCCACTCTGCCTACTTTATTAGATAGTAAGTAAGGAATGAATGATTGAAGTGATCATTTATGTGAGCACATTACACGAGAAAGATTGGAAAGCATTACTTTAGCCCACTGTGACGTTTGTGCCATAATGTCACTGAACAGTGGGGTATTTGTCTTCCCTTTTAAATTGCTTTTCAAATACCAAACAGATTTTTTCTTTTATAAATGTTGTGTACAGAAAGCACAGGTCTTCCTGCTATTTCCCATGTAGACCCATTTCAAGTTTTCCCATCTTATATCTATTCAGGGATTCTATTTGCATGCAGTTTTTGATGTTTGGAGCCTATTCAATATGATGTGGCCAAACATCCTTTTCTGGAATCATATTTTGCAGTGTGTGCTAGCTGTCAGGTTGAATACTCACTTTACTGGCTATAAATATCAGTTTGTGTTTGTGCAGTGCTTTACCATATCCATTTACGCAGGGCTACTGGGGCCACTTGTGATGGATGCTTATAAGAGACAGACAAAAAAAGATTGTGAGTGTTTGATATATGTGTGTATGTGTGTGTAAGAGAGAGGGTCTGAAGCACAGCAGATCAATATTGCATGAAGAAAACTACCCTAATGCCTGTTCCAGCCTCTTACTCATTACCTTAAAGCCATCTGTATTCTTTTTTTTTATGTTCCTCCTCTCCTCTTCTCCTTTCCAACCTTTGCTTTTCTCTCCTTTCCGCTGTATCCCAGCACAAAGATATCTATATGTCACTATAACATTTTCTTGTACAGAAAGTGTCCCGTTCCTCATCAATTTTTCTGGTTGAACTTTTATCTTTTTGCCTCCCTCTTCCTTTCATTGCTCTCATAATGTAGCATGGAATTAGCTCCGTTAAACCACTGATAATATACAGCAGAAAATTGAACTGCTGTGAGAACAAAATTAATTGTCACACTGAAACTTGCAGACACACACACACACACACCTCGCCTAATCATAGGTGCCATTCAAGTTTATTGCATGCGTGAGATAAAGTGGAAACTTGACATATAGAATTAATTTGTATAATGTGTTCAGGGCTGGAGCTGTTTTTGCTACTCAGTATGTTCTCATTGTTTCTCCAGGCTGCTGTTACTATGTGTGCATCAAGTTGTAATTTTATGTTTGCTAGGCTAGGTTTTATTATAGGTGACATTGGTGACGTTATTTTCACAATGCCATGAAAGTTTTAAAATATGAAATGGGTGAAATCATCTTCTATCTGATTCTCAGCATATTGCAATCACAGGAGGTTTCTAGTATGTTTGAATTGCCTGATCTGGTGACAATAAGTTGACGTTTACCGTAATAGTCTAGTGATTGTATTGGGTGCAACATTTTTGCTTGTTGTAGAGTTTTTACTGCAGTGGTTATGATGATTAACTTTATATTGAGAAATGACTATATGAAGATTACTGGGTTAATGTTGAATAAGTCGTTAAAATGAACATGCAGAGAATTATCACCTACAGTATTGTGCAAAAGTTCTAAGCCATCCCTCATTTCCTTATATGTCTGTGTGTCAGTTTACATATTACAACAAAGAGCAATAAGAAGCATTAATAAGACAAGCAGACAAACACAAGCTATATGTTTAATAACTGGCTGTAAGAACTTGTAGTAAATACTACAGTATCATAGTCAATGGAGTAAAGCTGTGTGATAACTGCACAGAGGAAATTAAAACCTGTTTGTTGCTGTATACTGTACATTCATACAACTCTATAAAAACAAAACTATTATAGCCCCTTTTCCATCAGTTTCTACTCGGATCGACTCACCATGACGCACCTCGGATCGACTGATTTTCCATTACGATCGAGTACCACCTAATGTGTGTGGTCGTTCGTCCTGCTGCTCGGTCGACCTGATGCTTGGTCTGTGGCTTTTCGTCAGACTCAGGGACCATGGCTTTGATTTTTGGTATCAATTTCCCTTGTTGCTGGGTTTCAAAATTGGCAGTTTTTATTTTCGTGAACGACATGCTCTCGTGACTCACCGAGTGACACCACTGACCAGCCAATAGGTGGCATGAAGTCTGATGACGTCACATTTTAGTACCTGCTCGGATCGCTTGGAACCCCAGCGGCGCAGGTACCATTTTAGTACCTGGTACCAGATACTATCAACTAATGGAAACTCTGAAAACCGTGGCTAACCATACTGAGTCCTAATTAGTAATAATTGGGTACTAATGGAAAATGGGCTTCTCATTCTGCTCATCTGGATACTACTATTGTTCTTTATTATTGTTCTGTGCATGTATCTGTAGCTAATGAGAATGTAGGCATTTAGTTTGTAGATTTTTGTTTAAGATCTCTACCTACTCCCTTTCAGACTTAAAACATTCATTTACACCATTATGAGTTTGTGTATGTCTGATTCCAATCTCACTTGTTTTACTTTATTTTATGATTTTGTTCAAATCTATTCTTCCAAGGAACCAAACCTTGGAAGAATAGACCAATTTTTTTTAAATTGGTCTTGAGAAGCAGTGCTCCAGGCTTTCTGAAGCTCTTTCAAAGTTCTTTTCTTTGGACATTGATGCTTTTTCACTCATTTTCAGTCCGGTCCTTGTATCCGACCATTTTCAGAGGAATTTTCGACTTAAGTCATTTGCGCCATGTTTTTGGTTTTGGTTCAGTCTCACCACTCGTTGATAATTTTTGTTTACATCCATTTTCAAAAAGTGGCTAAAACCTACCACACACAGCAAAACAGCAGTTAATGAAAATGAGATATAGCTTGATGAAAATGCCATCAAATATGTAAATAGCAGGTAGTTGGTAGTGACCAATAATAAGGCTAAAAAGAGAGTGAATGCTTGATTAAAAAGTTACTGCTAAAACTGTAAATATAGTAAAAGTACATCCATTATTTTCAATGCAAATTTCAAAATAAACAGCAGTTTTTGGGTGGGGCATTGGCAGTGAGTTGGAAATAAGGCACTAAAAGGTGCAATCAGCGCCATGTTTCAGTATCACGGAGTCCCATGGAGAGAAACAGAGAGATGGGAAAGGCTGTCTTCAGGCTGACATTAAGGTTTTCACAGGATAGAAAACAATTTTTGTTCTTTGGGTACAGAAACAAAGTATAGTACAGTGACAAAATCTATATGTGGTTGAATGAAGTTTTTTTCTTTAAGTAAGAAAAAGTGAAGAACAGATTTTTTTTCAATGATCTCTTTCAAATATTTCCTCTCTCTTTTAATTATAGCTTAAAAAATAGAATGTCTGGTTGTTCTGAGTAAACAAAAGCTTCATAGAAGTAGTGTAAAACCAGTTAATTAGCACTGATGTCAGATAAATTGATGGATCATTGGAATAGAGAGAGAGCTGCATGTGCATCTGAGGAAGCAACTCTGTGTGTGCCACTGATTAAAAATGCAGAGTCAGAACTTGGCTTTGGTTTAGGTCTGAGGGAATATCATCAGGAGAAGTCAAACACATGCAATTTAAGAAGTACTACTTGTACAGCAGATATTTCTACACTCAGCAGTTGAATCTGAGCTGAAGATTTTTACTGTTTAAATTATGGTTAAAGCATTCCTTCGATCCATATTTCATTATTCACCACTAACTTCACTATTATGTCACATACAGTTCCCAAATTACAGCATCTCAATCTTCTCAAATGGCTGTGATTCGATATGCCATTTATGTGTCAGGCAATCTACATATTTTAATACTATTGCTCATTACCAGTCACAACAAACATCAGCCTCAGCCTTAGCAATGGACCTTGAGAAATGTTCCTGTTAGGCTTTCATCCAACAGAGCACTCCCTGTTGGTTTGTCTCATTAAATGGAAAGTTTAATCTACCATTTGGAGCAATTAGCTTCTGAACTGTCTTTTTAAAAGCATTAAATAAAGAAAGGAAGGAAGAGACAAAGAGGAGAGAAGAAGTAGTGAAATGTCAACGGTTAAAGCAAGGCCAGAGCCTTCTTCTGGCAGATTCCTTTCTGACCTTCTCATTCCTTGTCTCCATCAATTTATACATCTGCCCATATTGTACAGTTACAGAGGAATGAATCAATTTACATCTAACCCCTCGATTTTTGAATCGAGGGTTAGATGTTCTAACCCTCGTGATTGAATAAATGCATGAATAACAATTTCCAGTGCAGAGCCTGACACACTGGAACTCAATTTGTCAATATTTTTTAAGTGATGAAAGCAAGATCTAGGACAGGATTCAAGCTGTGAGCATCCAAAATAGAAGCTGAAACAAAAGTTACCGAAACATTTCTGATAGAAGATGTAGCTAATGCTGCAAAGGCAAACGAGAGCTTAGGTACAAATCTGTAAGGGGCACAAGCAAGGAATGTTCCTACAAATTTTAGTAGAGTCTGAGTACCTCTGCAAAGTCTGTAGCTTAGAAACGTCTTGGGGCTTAAAAGAGATATATAGCTGAATGTTGTCTGCATAGAAATGATAAGAACTATGCTTAAAAGTGCTCAGAGTGTGTTCAGTTCAGTTCAGTTCATTTTTATTTCAAACATTTCAAACATGTGCCTTCACAATCATTACAAAATATCATTCCATTATTTGTTTGAAAAGGAGTAGGCTGAAGTATTTACTTATTTGTCCCTACCCCCTCAAGTTTTACCTCTCATTCATTTAAATTTTTTTTGTCTTAAATTAAACAAACAACATATGAAACATATGAAACATATGAAGTAAAACAAAAGGTATCTAATATATCAAAAAAAGTAAAGGCCCCAAAACAGAAAACATGTGGCACAGAGACAAGGCTAGACAAGAGGAGGATGTCCTATACTTAGAAGCTGCTAAAGAAAAAAGCGAAACATGACGATCAACAGTGTGTAAATGTCAAATTGTCCAATCATAACAGTTCCTTCTGGGTTCATCATAGATGTCTATAGTTGTTTAACTTCTTATTGCTGTCACTGTTCTTGAACAGGTCAATACTGATTATCAGCACCCTGTGGATTGGCGTGACGTGGATGTATTAAGTCAAATTTGGATTTTATAAATAAATTAATAATAAATGTTCTTCACAGCTTTACAACAGGAGATCACATGGAAAAGACCAGGAGGTACCACAAAAGTCAAAAGTGTGAATCAGGCCCTGGAAATATATTTTGACATAAAAAAAAAATAAGCTCACAAAAAATGTATTCAGTCAAGTCTGACCGGCGGTACCCTAAGGAGGAGCTCCATGACTTTACAGCAGTGCGTTTTTTGTTCAAGCTCCCTCTGCAACTTGAACGGAAACTATATGTCCTATCATGGGTTATATCAGTACAGACAATGTTGGACAAAGGTTTTTCTTTCTTTTTTTCATGGGTCCTGTCATGCCTTTAGATCTTAGATGTGAAGCATCATTATGACACTGTTAGAAAGAAAACAATATCTTTCTTCATGCCTCATCATGTCTGTTATGTATCAGATCTATAACTCATGCCTGACAAATAATGTGTAACACTGCGTCCCCCCACTCTGAGTGTCTGCCTGTTTGTTTCTTTGTCCTTTTTTTGTCTGTATCGCTCACACAAAAGCACACCCTGTTCTGACAGTCTCTGTCTGGGTGGTTGTGTCAGTATCTTTTGGGTTCATGCAAATCTGCCGTTTTTCTTTTCTGATACTGCACTGAAAGTGTCCCTTCACTAAAACTCAGAGGCTCGCTTGCAGTCAAGATGTATACTAATCATAGGGCTGTTTTATCCTTCTCTCTCTCAGGCATGCTTGCAAAATCACAAAATCCACTCCCAACTTTTTCTGCTCCTCCTTTCCTCCAGCTTTGCCTCTCCTCTCTCTACTCTCCAGTCTGTCTTCCTGCCCTAAATTAGTTGATGGCTTTCGGATGCCAGTTGCTCCCCCCCTACTGTGACAGCACCTGTACAGAACCTCTCTGCTAGGCTGTGTGAGTGACAGCTTTGGCAGGAAGTAAGCCATTTCGAAGTGTAGAGGGCCAATCTAACTGAGCTTGAGGGGGAAGCACCACATGCCCATACATGCATGTGCAACTTTGAGTATGATTCTTTTTACTAAGGATGAGGCCTTAAGACACCCTAAAAATTAAACAGTTTAGGAAATTCAATAAAGGTTTGAAGCAGGGGCAGCTTTATTACACTTAATTTAGGGTTATTACATATTCAGTTTTTCTCTATTTTTCTCTCTTGTGTTGTATCTCCTAGTTTCTCTTTAGTGCCCACACACAATGAATACAGTGTGATAATGATGATGTATTTCTGTGATCTCTCCTCATTGCCTCCTAGGGAAAGTGAGAAAGCACCTGTCTCCTTGTCTTGGCATTAGAGTAGTCTAACATCATTAAGTGGGCCAAATATGTCCCGAGTAGGCCTGCATTAAGCAGGTTCAGACATGCAGTCTTATAAGTTGGGTGAATTTTTTCAACTGGCACTTTTTGGACAATTCAAACAATTTGCGCTGTACTGTGCACCAGCACATATTACAAATCCAAGTCACCAAGACAAGAAGAATAACCATGATTAATGGCTGGATGTGATTTTATTGTTGCTTCTTCACAACTGCCAGTAGTGAGTCACAGCTGATTTTTTTTTACATTTGTCTCTCCCCCAGAATGGGCAGCTGCAGCAGCGTTTGGATAATGTCCAGAGAGACTTCATTGTCTTCAACAGAGAAAAGTAAGAGCCTATTCTTTCTTCACCAGCTAATACTGCCTTCTCATGGAATAAATAGCACTGTAGCTTTCAGTAAATGAAAAATGAGAAACAATGACTCAAAATGAAGGTAACACTGTAAATACTATGCCTTTTCACCATCATTAGTAATAATAATAACAACAATAATAATAATGATTGTTTGGTTTGCTGGATATGCGGTTTAATAAATATTCTAGCTGTAACCAGGAATAATAGAATAATCCTTGCTGCTTGGTGGAAGCATAAAGGAAGGTATTAAAAAAATTAACAACTGGTAAAGGCTGCCCAGTACTGAATATATCCTGTATATCAGAAGTTTCTGGAAGTAATAAGAGATATGATTCACCACCATAATTTGCATAAGGAAATGTTCAGGCAGGTGCAATGTTGACTCACGCAGTGGCATATTCTACAAGAACATAAAATAATTTCATGATTATTTCAGTCTATCTAAATCATTTATCAAACCTTATTATCCCAAGCCAAGCCAATAGTACACAGAAAAGGCATAAAAACAGATATTAGAGGCTATGAAATTGTTGCTTTGAGGAAATTAGTTTGACTCAATTTGCTGTAAAATAAAATGGTAATTTAGTCTTCAGCTAGCTTAACCTGAAAGTGTAAATATTTATACTTTATTTCATGAACTTCTATATTCATTATATGAAATTAAATGATATGTAGTATTATCAACATACAAATAACAAATTAAACAGTTGGAAAGCTGGAAAAAGACAACAATAGAAAAAAACCTAAAAGCTTAATTTAGAAAATATATTTTAGTATTATTTCAAAGTGCCATTGTTATTTTACAGGATTTAAGGTATGACTTAGATTACTTATGGACTTTTTGGCAGTATAATGTATGCTTAATGATGTATACAGTCCTGTGAACGGGTTCTATTAGGGTGTAGATCATCCCTCCAGTAAAGCTTTCTGTGCTCCTAAAACAAGTTGAAGTTGTCTATAAAAGTCAACTCATAGATGCCACAGAGTGAGGAGAGTCAGGTGTGCAAGCTCAGCAGGCAGCTGGAATAACCGACTCCACGGCTCAGAGTAGAAACTAGAGATGAAAAGCTCACTCTTCTTTACAATGTTGCTTCAGGTCATTAAAGTTTGCAGGCATTCTTTTATGCACAGTTCTCTTGATTTCTTGACACAACTTATCAAGTGGATCGAGGTCTTGACTTTGGCCCATTGTGCCACCTTACTTTTTTTCTTTTCAGCCATTCTTTTGTAGATTTGCTGCTGTTCTTGTGATCATTGTCCTATCACATGACCCAGTTTGGAGTTTTAATCAGACATATGTCCTCATATTATATTCTAAAATGTCTACATATAGACTCTACTGTTTATGTATAGAGTGGCATTCATGGTGGATTCAATGAATGGCTGAAAAACAGATCCAAATCATCATCCCTCCAACACCATGCTTGACTTTTGGCATAATATGTTTGCCATTTGGTCTGGGTGGGCGACCGTTGTTCAGCGGGTTGGAAAGCTCATCTTGTAACTGGAAAGTTGCTGGTTCGATCCCCAGCTGTTTTGGTCGTTGTGTCCTTGGGCAAGACACTTCACCTACCGCCTACTGATGATGGCCATTGGGGCTGATGGTGCGATATGGCATCCTCGCTTCTGTCAGTCGGTCCCAGGGCAGCTGTGGCTACAACTGTAGCTTGCCTCCACCAGTGTGTGAATGAATAGTGGAATTGTAAAGCGCTATATAAATGCAATCCATTATTATTGTTTGTTCGATGCAGCTTTGCAAACCTAAATCGAATTGCTGTGTTGTTTTTAGAGAGAATAAGATTCCTACTGGGAACACTTCTGAACAAACCTTGTTCTTGTTCTTTTCATGCTAACCAAGGCTTGTAGAGTCTCTCATGTAGCTATTGGCTTTTTGGGAATTTTTCTGAGTATTGTGGTCTGATCTTATAGTGAAATTGCTGGGACGTCCATGCCTGAGATTGGCGAGAATCTTCAATGTTCTTTACTTGTGAATAACCTTTCTCACTTGACTTCAAATTGGGTGGAAATGGCTTATAATGGTTCCTAGGTTGGTGGGTAGCAACAGCTCCTTCTTTAAGGTCATTGTGTTACATTTTGTGACTACCAAACTGCTAAAAGCTCTGCTTTTACAGAGGTGTTCACACTTGTTGGTGATTAGCTAATCAAGTGCATTTGATTAGCAGCGTCTGCTTGCTACCTACCCTCTTAATTCCTATGGACGCTAATCTAAAAATTGATGCTCCTGTAAAAACATCAATTTTTAGACTAGTGTACAAGGAGACCAAATTTTAAGGTAACAAATAGCTAAAATTTTGGTTGATGAGGTAGGAGAAAAGGTCAGTAGGTTTAGCTTTAAAAGAACAATTACTGTAAAATAGGACCAGCTACATGTTTTTGCCATCACAGGGAATAATATCTGTACCACCAGCTGATACATGTTTCCCTCTTAAGTATCCATTTAAAAAAAAATCATAAAATGCCAGGCTAGCAATTACAGGTTGAATGTCAAGCTAAAATGATCCAATTTCAGTGCAATTAGTTACTAAGTCATTGCATGGAAGATGAAAAGATGTGTTATTGTTAACTTTTACAGTATTCTTGCAGAATATAGCAACAGACTTTATATCTACTCAAATAAATCTTTCATCAACAGGTCAAGAAAAGCAGTGGCGGACACCGAGTCCTCTGAATTGTCCACAAGTGAGAAGAACAAGGCAATAGAAGATGGACAGAACAACAATATCGAGCCAGCTGCCTACTTATCAGGATAGATCTCATGATGCGAGATCCCTGCTTACTCCCTCATCACTTGCACCTGCCCACGGCTTATATCTATCTGCAATTTGCACCCAGACACATATTATTCTATGAGCACAGGCACTCGAAACTGGCCTTCAGTGTTCCTGCACCACTTTGTTATCCACAACACAAATGCGCCACAGTATGCACTTGTGCATCTCTGTTCACTCACAAAAAATTAATTACGAAGAACTCCAGAACTGCAGGAGTGAAATGGACTCCTGGAGCAGCAGCCATGCCCGAGCGAGGCATTTTTCCTGTCACCAAGAAGAATGGCTCTCAGCAGAGTGTCACTCATATAATGTTCCCTTACATCCATCTGGTGCTCTAATATCTGCTCAGCCTCTACTCCGAGCAGTTGCTGAGGTGAAATGGTAGTCACTTCCCTGCCTGACAAAGCCACATCTGATCAGCTGGTCAACCATGGCCAAAAGCTATATGTGCTGCTGCTGCTTGGATGGGAGACTTTTTAGTCCGTGGTGGTTATGTAAGTGTAACATGGTTCACCAGTGCTACATAAAAAATGACAACAAGACGGAATTAGACCGACAACATAGCAGGTGGGCAGCAGGTGTTGAAGAACACTGAGGATGACGCCATTGTACAGTGTGCTCTATTTACGGTAATATCGGGACATGAGCATGACAATAGGAGTGCAAAACATTAAAACTGAACAACTTTGAAACATAAAACAAGATATTTGATTTAACACAGCAAACACTAGTTCCTCTAAGAAAAAATTCTATGTAGCTAAATTGTAGAACTGAGCACGAATGGCTCATTTTATCAGAGCAGCAGGTACATGTTGGTAGTGGTCATGTTGCATAGCTTTGCCAGTTAACAAAGATGATAGGATTTTAGCATTTGGTTTGAAGTCCCAGTTCCAATCAACAGCAGATATAAGCAAAGCATCCCATATGTTTCCTTGACTTGCTTATGAGTCATGATGTGTATTTAAAATGCAGCTACCAAACTAGCTTTTTCTCTCAACCTTGGATGTTTATATGGAGCTTTTACGTTTCATGCTGACTTTAATCAGTGTGTCCTGATGGAAATCTTCATCAAAACGCTGACATTTTGGACTAACCTTTGCTTCAATCTGCAAATGACAAACTGGGTCTCCACAAAAAGGTTCACTGCGATGAAAACATAGAAAAAAGCTAGAGGGTAGATGTTATATGTTCTGCACTGAACCTCGCTTTGCACATGCTTCTTCATAAAGTGTAGCATTTATGCACAGAGAAACAAAAAAAAAATAAAGATCTTATGCTGTGAGTGAATATTTATCTCCTTAGGGTGGTTTTCTAGATGATAATTAAGCTGACTCCTAGACTGCATTCATTTTTCAGTTATTGTCTGCACTCATGTCTGTTTTTGTATTTTTTACTTATGTTCTTCCTGTTTTGTGTTGGATACAACCAAATGCATATGTGCCACCAGATAAGTCTGCAAATTTGTAATCGCTCTTAATTGCTCCCATAAAAAACTGAATCCATTTGCAATCTGTCGCTGCATCAACACATTTGTGCAGCTGCTACAACACTGATATAAAATTTGGCAGCATCCAAATGAATACAAGGCGTGAAAACACCCTTCTTTCGTTCAGTAAGATTTGCCATAGACTTGTTCAATATTATATCCGAAAACCACACCTGCCTCTGAGGTTTGCAGAGGGGTGCCTTAGACCATAGATATGGCACACAGCTGGTTCCCATAGCTATATGTGCATGTTTTAAAAACCTGAGCTCTTTTCACAATCTGTAAGTCAATGTGATTTATACTAATCCCACTGTGCCACTCTATTGACCTTGAGCTTGTCTAGCTGCAGTATCACTCAATCCTTTCAAGTCTATGATCTCTTGTAATTACATTTAAAATGTAGTTTAATCTCTAATTGAATGACTCTTGGCACTTTTCTACTGAAGACAGGTGCAATGTTTTTCAAATTACTTTTGTGGTGTCGTTGTTGTTGTCATAGATGTGATTTTAGAAATTCAAAGGTGGGTTTCTGTAAAAGGTGTCTGTATATTATAAGGTGGGATAGTTCAGTAGATGGAATAATCCTGGATACACGTCAAGCAAACAGTATTTCAATTTGATCTTATACGGGTATCAAAATGTTGGAATTATTGCCTCAATGTGGCACATTTGCCACCTTCAGAAACCAAAAGAAAAACAACAACCCCAAAACAAAACTCAATGGCAAATGGTACTTGACCCAGGTAATATAATTTCTCAACAAAACATATGTGTTAGAAGAAAAAGAAGAAGAATTTATTCTGAGAATACACTTGTTCCACACATGTGAATCTCACCCCTCTTACGGTTTTGTTGTCCTTCAGTTGTCACTGTGTGTTTATTGTAATTAAATGTGTTGGAGTTGCAAACTGTTAAGGTGTGCCTTAAATAATAACTTTCTTTTTCTGAACCAACCTGACTGTCCTTGTGCTTTATTCCATTAAAAAAAAGAAAAGAAGTTTGATTCGGAGATTACTCTGCTCCAGTCTAAAGATAATGCTGCCCCCTAGTGGTAACTGACTACAGGTACAGTGAGTCTTGGATTGGAAACCTATGGTTAATGTGCAAAAAGGAGAAAGTTGAAAACATTTTTGGTATCACATGTGGAGAAATCAAAACCAAGCTAATGTATATTGAAAAACCTGCTTCAGTGGCCATTGTTTACTGTCAGTGCGACACTAGGCTAAATTGGCAGTGGATAAGTGTCTCAGGGAATTCCTTTAATGCAGTCAGTATCAAACAAACTCAAAGCATTTCCTGTCCCTTCTCTCACCCACATGCATCTACAAATACAGACCTGAGACCTGAGACCAGCCCTTCCCTAGGTTATCTCGAAGGCACAGTCCAATCTCTCCTCCATAGAAACCAGAGCTGAGGCAGCACTTTCCACATAAATGGCTGATCTGAGTTGGTGGGGATGGGACTCTCAGCTGATAAATACTTCCCCAATCTGCTGGGCATCAAACAGATATAATCAGCAAACCTCAGCTTGATGATCTCTCTGCTTATCAAGAAGGTAAGGGAATCGCTGCCAGTTTGTTAGTGCGTGTGCAAAAATGAGAAAATGTCCACTGTGTTTGATAATAAAGGTGATTTATTACTTATAATCTATAATTTTCCAAGGCAAATAAGAGCGCATTAACGCTCTCAACTATTAATACATTTCCAATAACACTTAAAGTACAGGAAATAATAATACTACACAGTCAAACCCCTTATTTTATTACTACTGCATGACTGGCATCAGCACTACTTCACCAAGTGGGAAATGAAAGGACTGGATGAGTCTCACAGGCTCATCTGAAACAATCTGAACTCCGTAAGTTAAATGTAAATGTTAAGGGAAGGAGAGATATTCATAACTCGTCCTGTTACAGCGTTGTTTGTTTACATCAAGTGTATTTGCAGTTTTTGTGCATGTCTGAAGATGCTTGACAAATTTCTGGAGAGTATTCTGATAATGATGTGAAATCAAATCACAGTGTGCACTTACAGCCACCATGCACACTTCTGTTTAGATTGCGGTTGCAGACTCATTGCTCCGTCTGCTTTTCCCCATCATCACAGTGATGTCATGAGACATTTACTCACTACCTAACAATCCAAGAGGGACCTCGCAGAAGTTTTACTGCTGGACCATAAAACTGAGGGCATGTGTATGTAGCCCCCGCTATGAAAGACCTATGAGAGACTATGGACACTTTGTCCAGCCAAAGTAGTCAGATTTCATTCTTTTTTCTCTGTCGTGGAAGCACATGTAATTTTATTATGTTATTTTCTTAACCTTTGTTTAAACAAAATGCCAACATTGCCTGGCATCCTGAGACTTAACTATGATTAAATTTCACTCGAGGTGTGAGTGGTACACCTTTCTGTACTGCTGGACCTGCACACTGTCATTCTTACAGTCCCTTCCTCGCTGCAGCGCTGACAGTATGTTTGCTGAAGTTTTACTGCAATGATTATGCTAATTCTATTGTTGACAGTAATAAGGTGTTTAATGCATAATAAGCTGCTTCACATTTCCAAGGCAGTGGAAAACCTTTTAGGATTTCAGGATAGAGAAATACTGAAATCCTGCACAAACTGTGCCACAGCTATGTTTCCATACCAGTAGCTGCAGGAGGCTGAGTTTTCCATAATGAGCAAATACATGACACATGCAAATAGTTAAGACAAAAGCAGACACAGTTCTGACACTTTGACTGAGAAACCTGGATAACAGGCATCTGGCACTAATAAACTTTGCTCTTAGAATAAATGTTTTAAACCATGAACCTTCCTGGAAGTGCTTCTGTATTATTAGAGTGCTGACCATTCTTGCTAAATCATGAACACTGAGCCTAACAGAGGCAGATGAGGCTCTTTTTGCTTAATAAACAAAATCAGATTTCAAAATAAGTTTTGTATTTACTCAGGTTATCTTAATCTACTACTAACTTACTTCAGCACAGCACTGTAGATCTTGCACATGTGTAGAGATGTCAGAAGTTCTTCGATCATCCCCGGAGATATGCAGGCCAATAAAGCAGAAACTGTGGCCACATAAAGATGTTTATGCAGAGGTATAGTGCTGCAGGGCTCTAATCACTATTTATTGGGAAGTGAGTCATGGCAACTTTTCACAAAATACATAAGAATGACCTAACACGCGAAGTGCATATACCATGATGGTGCCAGAACATTTGTCCAAACAACATCCAGAATTAAAAAGTAATTATGGATGCAAAACAGATGTGAAGTGAAAGAAGCAAAGTTAATCAAAGTAGATCATTTTTATAGTGTAGCGTACAACTTTCATTTGCTGCTAGAGCATTTGTTGTAATATTTTCAATTATATATTTGCTTCAAACGATTGTTTGTTTGTTTTTAAATTTACATTTTATGCAAAATGCCAACTTTTTTGGAAACAGGGTTGTAAAAAAACTGCCTTGAAGCCTTCCCTGCTTTACACACTCAAACTAGTCTATTAAATATTTCCATACATCTTGATGTTAAATAATTAATATTATAAAATAAAACAAGTCAGCCAATAAGTTGCAACTCATGTTTATTCTGGAAACAAATCATACGTCCAAAGCACACTGTATTTTTGACCTGCCATCTCTGGGTTTCGATACAACAGTAAAAAAGAAACAACATAAAAACAGTAACAAAGGTTGTCAAAGTAACATAAATACAACAAACCACCTGCCAGATTAAAAAAAACACAATCGTCTTCCCCTCTCCCCCCACAATGGGCCAACAACAGAATACAAAGCTTACCTTACTGCACTGCAATCCTCTGCCTTATCAAGAAACAGCAAAGACATGAAAAAAACACAAACGCCCCCCAACACAATCACATCCAGAGTATTTAGGTAAACTGAACTGGGCTCAGTTATATTCGTGCTGATGTTAAATGTGCTGCATTAGAGGGCTATGCTGTGATGACAGAGGGAATGACGGGCTTCCCCTTGTCCTAGTCTTGAATGAAAAAAATAAAGCCAGAGCTAAAGTGTTATCATAAAGCAGGTTTGTTATACTTCATCAATTCATTGCATCAGTCTTTTTTGTTGCCCTCAGTTGCAAAGCTCTTCAGTTAAAGTCGTAGTTACAAGGGACAGTTACATTTATTTTTAATTCGTGTGATCATCCTTTCATAATCTTTTTTCCCCTCCCTTTATCCTTTTCCAGATGATTCAGGATTGCAGAAACAGCCAGTAAGTTAGAAGCAAATGCAAAGGACGGTTTCTCGCAAAGCTCTTTTTTTCTAGTGACGATGGAATGCAGGAAACAAAAAACTCATATAAACGTTTTTTTGGGATTAAGAAAAAAATCTGGAAAAAAAAATGTTTCTAATAATTCTTCTTTCTATTCTTTTGTTTTCACATAATCTTTCCCAAACAGATTTGTCCATATTCCTTTTTTTTTTAAACATCAATAATCAGTACAGTACATCATGGGGATGGTAGTCACCAAAAAGCAAAGAGGAGGAGTGCAGCAGTATCATGGATCACGTCACCCATATTAATGTGGCCCATGCAGCTCCATGCCCGACAGCACTCCTGCCCTCAGATTCGATAACTACCTTTAACTTGGTCCAGGAAACCCAAACAAGCTGCAACAACATCATCCACAAAGCTACATCACATCTACCATATGTACAATGCCACCTAGAGCTAACCAAACATACTGCAAGATAATACATGGCTACCGTGGAATCTAGTGTTATGTTTTGCTGACTATGGAGCAAGCAGGCTACTGAAAAGGGGTGACATTGAAAGCCGAACAGGATGAACGAACGATAGCGTCATTCTGAGACATGTGGTATCCGTTTTCCTTTGCGAACAGGGTTTGTTTTTTTGTTTTGTTTTTGTGTGATTATACTGAGTTTTCCTGATGTTTTCACATTGCCAAAGTACCAGATAACTATTCCACATAGATGAGTAATGAGACTTAGATCAGTCATGTGAATTTGGTGGAAATTTCACACTTTCAGTAAAAAAAAAAAAAAATCCCAAAACACAACCATCTATATACTTGACGCTGGTTCACATTCCAGAGGAAAAGGGATACTTTTCTCATATGAGCATAGTAGCATTGTGACAGGTAAGGCATGAGGATTCAGTGTTTTGCTTTTTTCTTTTGTTTGTTTTTGTAACTTTGAAATAATCGTGGTCCTCTGCATCTCCTCCCCCCTCCCCTCTTCAATCCTGCACTCTGGCTGTTGTCATTTTCTTTCTGCGTGTCCTGCTGTTTAACTGAGAGATGTGATGTTGGAACGACCACCAGGGGGCACTACGATGCGCCTTCCAGCAGGCCTGATGGGGATGTCATCAGGGGTGGGAGGACCTGCAAAGAGAGAGATGGACAAGATAAAGAGACCAAAGATATCGGCTGGGGGGTGGGGGCAGAAAGCAGAGTCAAAGAGTACAAAAAGAAGACATCTGCAGGGTTTCTCTGAGAAATGAACACAGATTTCTAATTAAATCCAATCAAATTCCTATAAATTACTTGTGCTTGCATGGAAAACACTGGCAAGCAATTTAGATATGGGAGGAACATACATTTACAAATTTAGTTATGCACTGATAATCTCAAGTGCATGTTCATGAAATTAATGGTAAAGTGTCAATTACATATGTCTTTGTGTAGTCTACTGTTTACTTTAAAACCCCAATTTTTCTTAAAGCTGTGAAAATAGGTAATAGGGTAAATATTTATCATACAGTCATGAGTAAAATGTTCTTTTACCATGTAAGATCTAGAGCATTTGGCCTATTATATGTTTGTTTAATCTCAACGTCATAATCCTATGAAATACTACGCTATTGGTGATGTCTCAGGAATGTATAAAAGTTATATGATTACTGTATTAAAATAAAAAATAAAATATCCCACAACAGGATTAAAATCTCACCAGACCCCTCATTTGAACCCCAAATCAGTTCTCCGGTGTAAAGAAAGTAAGCCCCTAGCATAAAGTGTTACAAAGATATATAATCATCTAATATTTTGCCCCTTCATATCTGATTGGTTAGGCTTTATGGAACTAAATTAATTTCTTAGGGTGACTGGGTTGAATTTAAGCTCTAACAATGTTAAACCATATCAAATGAGTGTAACTCGATCAGATGTACAAAGCAGTCGGAGCGCCTCTGCCCTTGTACAAATTAGGTTATGCTGTGTCGTTTTGTTGAGATGAAAGTAACATAACAAAACCACCGAGATAGTCTTGTATGTTGGGACTACAGTAATGTGAAAACATGTGACAGATTAAATAAATCAGAGAACTGATGGTGGGATTTACTCCCTTTTGCCCTCCACTGGAAACCAGTAGCAGCATTTGTCAATCCTGTCAGACAGGACAGCTTTCATGTCATCACGGCACACAAATAATTGCCATGATGCACTCACGTTATTACTTTCCCAACACTAGAGGGCTTCTTGAAACACATCATTATCTATGACATATGGTATGTATCACTGAAGTGACAGGGGGATGCAAATGTGAGTGTGAGTAGACCTACTGCTGTACGAGGACTGTGAAACATTAACAAAAGATGCTTAAGTCTGACATAAAGAATGGTGTTTCCAAATGATAAGTCAGGTTGCCTGGTCTAACTAATGATCAGTGCGTGTATAAATGGAAAGTGGAATGATGTCAGACTATGATACACTGTGTCTAAGCAAACAATCCTTCCCAACTTCTTCCAGACAAGCAAATGTACTCTGCAGGCAACTAACAAGGAAAACTATAACAGATCAGACTCAGTGAGAGAGCATGCACACGAAGGCACATACAATTATACAGCAAACTTACTTAATGTTAATATTTCAAAGCCTGGGAAAGTAGGAGCAGTCTTACTCCCCTCTTAAATCATGTACTCAAATTTAGAAATTCTTTCCAGTGGAGGTCATTGTCTTTTTTCATCTCTGAGTTCAAACACTTGCAAAGACAGGTTGCTTAATACAGTAAATGCCAAACTTCATTAAGTACAGTTCTTTATCCAAATGAGTTATCAGCTTTTAAAAATGATCCATATATTTGTAACGACTTCCAAAGACTACAGTGAACCCAGCTGTGGTCTCTCCAGGTTAACCAGAGTTGCTCTCACTGATGTAATGCTACACATGGACACGTTTAGTCAGTCAGGGAGGATAGAATCAGCTACGGTCGCTCTGTTTGATTGTAAAACAGCGCAAACACTGAGTGGCTTGGGATTTTAACACGCGTATGAAGCGTCACTGCTTGGTAGCTTGACAAAGTGCATTTCTCACATTTGTTTACTTGAAGCTAATCTAGTGCTGCCCTGACAAATGGGCACAATCATACTGTCACTCAGCAGCCCAGCAAAATTTAACAGATGTCAAACGTGAATGTTATTGTGAGCTCTCACATTATAGTATCTTAACAAATCAGGTCCAGATGACTGCAAATGCTGTACTTTTTAAAGCTTGAAACATAGGTTCAAATGTGGTGAAAACTTCATTTCCTGCAGCTTTCTAAAAATCTTTTCAAAGTATTTTCTTTTATGCTACCTTGTTAAATGTATTTGTTGGCTTTTTGCCTTTATTTAACGGACACATTTTAAGAGAGACAGAAAAGAGGATGAGAGCGAGAACGACAGAGAGGAATTACAGGAGGTAAAGGACCCGGAGCAAAACTAAAAAACTAAATTAAGAATATAAAAAACAGACACAAATCTTAACACATATCCTGGCTTTGCAAAGCCTACAACAGTTCATGTTGCTAAAATATTAAGAGGGCTTGAATTCTATTAGAGAGGCTGTATTACTGTAGTTGATGTTAATGTCAACATGTGTTATCTTTGCCAATATCCATAGATTCGTATAAAGAAATTGCTGACAGATACAATTTAAAAATGTCTGTTTGTTAAGTTATCTGCTATGTGCAAACACAACACAGGTTCATCCCTCGAGTTAGGTGACTTATTTATGCTTGAATGAGTCATAGGTCAGCGTTAAGTGGTTTAATATAAACATTCCTCTGAAAATAGTCAGGTACGAGAACTAGACTGGAAATGAGTGAAAACTATGAAAGACCTTTGAAATAAAAATGACGAAACTGTCTTGCTTCTTGGGAGCAAAATATAAAGTTATATAAAGTGGATCAAGACTTTTGCACATATTTTAAACGCTTTTAACATTAAAGGCGTGCTTAATCCAGGGTCATGTTTACTTTACATCAAACAACATTAAAGTGAAAACTTTTACTGACTGTGTTAGAAATTTAATTTAATAGAGTCTTCAATCAGACTCAAAAGAATTCAAGCAACTGCCTTAATGAAATGCACAATCAAACAGCTCTTTTTGGAGCATTATGTACTGCAAGCAAATGCATGCCATACTGTGCAAATTGCAATGCATGAAACGAGATAATAAGACATTATTGGGTTACTCTCCAGTCAGCCAAGGACTTTTAATAAATCATTGACAAAACGCAAAGACATGATGAGAATCACACGACTGTTATCTGACTTCATATAATGAATTAGTAACTGAGTTAAAATAGAAGAGGATGAGGGTGGTTTAGCTGATGACCATGGATGCTCCTCTAATGTTTGTACGTACAGTATGTGGACAGATACGTGGAAGAAATGACTGGGTAACACAGGGATTGTTGTTCTATTAAAAAAGTGGTCTCACCGCATGGTGCAGGGTTACCTGCTAGACTAAATCCAGACTGGTGCAGGTTTCTGACAGGCTGTTTGGTTGGGGAAGTACGGGCTGAGGCCGAGGGGGTACCGCCACGGGACATGGAGAATTCAGAAACTGGCCCATCGTACATTCCCCTGGGCACTGCCCTCAGAACAGCCAACTACAGGACAAACGGAAAGAGCAGAGATGGTGAAAAGAAACATAAAGTATGGCAGCATGTAGAAACAGAACCAACATGCAGGTACTAGGAGAAACATTATGGCATTTTGCTGTGCAACAAAAGGTTAAACGCAACTAGCTTCACACATGTTTAGCATTACATGGCTGTCTGTATAACTGTTTGTGTGTCTAAATTATATATGCATCTTTTCCTGCCAAGAGTCAGCTCCAGATTTACAAATCCACACAAACATACACAGAAACACGCAAACTGAAACACGAACACACACAATCAAGCCCTTCTCGAGGTTATAGAACAGAAGAGTCACCAAAATACAGTTATGTATTCATAAGCTTTCAAATCAAGTTGAAACTATTAGCTGACTGTGAAAAGCCATTGTCTGTATGTCTGTCAGTGGCGTGACTCAGTGGAATCTTGGAAGCTCGGTCAACACTTAAAAAGAGACATCTGTGAATGAAGAAAAGCATAACAGTAACTGCTACCAAGACAAACAGCACACTGTTACTACAGCTCCATTTTTTCATCAGCAGCCAGCTGTGAATTAAGAAACTGTTGGGCTATGAGATTTCTCGGGCCGTAAGAAAGATGGCAAGAGAGCAGTAAGCAGGGGCTGCTTTAAGTATAAGCTGCTATACATCACATGGTTAAATGGGCCCATTTCTCACACTTTGAACAGATGAGTAATACTTTAGGGTGGGTGTCTAATGAAATAGTGCTACTTGACTACAGTAGCTTTCTGGGTTTGGCCCTGACTGCACATTAACATTTAATTTACCTTTAGTTTGGGTCCTCTAAGTTTCTACATGTATATATTTTTCTATTCGGATATTTTCACAAGTTCTCCTTGATTTCCCACCTATTCAGGAAATAAATATGGACAATATGTTTTACACCTTACTGCCAACTGATACCACTCCCATGTCTGTATGCTGAGTATGAAGCATCAAGCATGTATAGCTTAGCATAAAAACAAACTCCCTATGTATCAAGAAAGCATCAAGTTCTCTCCAACCTCAGCTACTCAGTGGCTCTTGCTGTAATCAAAGCCACCTTCCTAAATGTCTTTTAAAATCGAGAGTCTAAAGTTAAAATGCAAGTTTAATAGTATGAGTAATCCTCTTAGCGTGTGCGGTAGGTCTCTCTAAAAGTGTTATCCAAATCCAAAGTCAATGTATCTTTATTAATCCGAGATGACAAAGCCATGACCACCCTCAGTGTATGGACCTTACAGCGTGTAAGCACAGTCAGTGCCCTGTGGCTGAACCTTGGAGGGTGATGTCAGAGTTATTATATCTCCCCCACATCCCACTTCATTGCCTCCTCCATGGCTGCCCTCTTTTCTCCCCGCCATCCTTACTTCCATTTCACCCTAGACTCTCCTTTCCTTTAGGTACATCCTAGAAGGCCTTAAAGTCCTTCACTGAGTTGTTTTCCCCATTTCCTTTGTATTCTATGGTTTTCTAGTTATGTTATTGTTATTCTGGCAATCTAACAGTGCTGTAACGGAGTTCATGTTGTTCAGTTCAAGTTTTATACACTAACTATATTACCACATGTAAAATGTAGGCTTTAAAAGAAGAATAACTGCACTTACCTGCTTCCTGGCTTTAATACGCTTATAGGCAAAGTCAGGGAAGGGAGAGCAGGGAATGAAGCGGCCCACTCCGGAGGTGGCGTGAAGGTTTCCATCTTCCAAAACGATCTTACCCTGGCAAATCACCACTAGTGGGGCGCCACGCAGCTCCATGCCCTCAAAGATATTGTATTCAGCAGCCTAAAAGCACACATATGATATTGTCAAAGATTGTTGCAGCAGCAAAGAAACTAGTGTTTATTAGATAAAGTTTCCTATTAGTTATATGCTAAATGTACTCTTCAATGACTGAGGAGAAGAGGTTAAAACTTAACTCTCTTTCTCGAATTCGTTATCATTCATCACCTAGTTCTTTACACTTGTCTGTTTGGCATGTACAAACAGCTGCCCTCATCCAGCTGGGCTCAGATGCCTTCATAGTACTTTGTAGTATCACCGCCCTTCCCTTCTTCTGGCTCCGTATGCTCTTTCACTTTTCTTTCTAATGCTCTTTCCAGTTGTCCACTTCTTAATGTTTTCACTCCCTTGCCTTCTCTTGCTTGATTTCTGTAATCCTTTGCATTTTTTAACCATGTTGTGCTTTTCATCCTCCTCCATTTTTCCTTGTGCCAACTTCCTTTTTTTTTGTATGTATGTGTAATCTCTGATGGTCCCCTCCCCTCATTCCATTGTTGCTTATTTCCTCTGCACACGGCCCTGTTTTCTACTGCCATCCAAATTCAGGCCAGAACAGGACATAACTAAGACTCGCTGCATGCCAAACATGATGTCATGACTAATCTGAGCGGGCTCTCAGTGTCCAACAGTAATGCTGCCTGTTCTTCTCTATGTATCCAAATACCCTTATGCACATCTATGTATTTTATGTTGACAACAACAAGCAATCAAAACCAGATGTGGGTTTACTGATAACACACTGAGATATAACACAGTTCAGGGAAAGCATTCCCCAACACAGTACGCTGGTAAGCAGGTCAGCTCCCGTTTGATTTTGCTGCCCATTAAGGCAAGACACTTGAAGACAATAGGATACAATGTAGACTACTTAGCTTACATTTAGACAATCTAATGAAATGTGTGCTTATGTATATTAATGTCCAGTAGACTAGTTGTCTTTGAATAAGCACTTGAACGTGTGTTTTGGAAACTTTTTTTCTCTGTAGTCTGAAAGAAAGCATGTCGCTGAAGAAAAACAGGCCCCACATTTAAAAATTGATCAGGGCACGAAAAAACAATTGTTTTGCCTGCAATGGTTCTCCTTAAGAGAGATTTATTTGAAGTGGGAGCTGCTGTGATTCTGGTCATCTGCTTCTCTCTGTGGTTTTACAGCTGGAAGGACGACTAGGAGGAAAGGAAAGGGGTGACATCATTATGCAAGAACCCATGGATCCTCGGTGGATGTACTCCACATTTAGAGAAGGCATATTATTAGTCCACTTCTCTCTGTTTCACGTCTTGTTCCTCCATCTGGAGACAGCGCCATAGTCTCGTCTTCCAACAAAAACAAATGTCATCGAGCCTTTAAGCAAGACAAACTGAAATCTACACGTTTCAATTCATCATTCCTGCGATCAATTTAGATATTACTAGCTTTTCAGCTAATGCATACTCTCCCTGCTCGTGGACAGTGTTTATGCAAAAGCAGGATTTGTCCTAGGCTGCTGAAGCCGTAATTTCCTGTGCGGACACTTCCTCTGCTGCTGAGCGGCCCGAGAGGAATCTTTAACATCTGTGTAATGGCAGAAACCTCATTACTCATATATACCGTGCATACTGTACACATAGTGTGTATGTGCGGAGCACAATGTGTGCGAGGCCCTCGGCTTAAACTGTAAGAGTGTACAACAGGATGCAGTTTCACATTTCTAATGTAATTTCACTTTCAGTATCGAACTCTGAACTCATAACTACACACAAAGACGCTCAGATTTCGAATGGCCTTAAGTGCAGTTTAAAAGGGTTATTCATTTACATTCTGCTGACCTTTTTACACTCGTTTCCACCCGCTCTCTTAGGAAAATGTGACAAAACATTTCTTTAATGTGAAAAAAAAAACCCAAGTGCTAACCTATAATATTATACATAAGTCAGTGCATTGGGAAGCAGGAGGAAATGGTGTGCACTATCACCTCTGGTCCAGGCTGCATATTGTGTGAGATGTTTCCCATGAAATCAAAAATACATTTCAACCAAAGTTGCTTTCTACTTATGAGACGTGCAGCTCGCCAACAAGCAGTGTATACAGATGTCCAAAATCTCCAAGGTTTTATGAAACCAGCTGAAATATTAGTGTTTACAGTAACAGAATCTCATACAATGAGAGCCATTCTTTAAACCCACTTTTCCAATTATTCATGTATTTTGGAGGATCTGTGCAAGTGAAAGTGATATAGAGGAAGGAAATACCTCTTGATTATACAGCACATACATCCTCTGTGGATTAACTTCAGTTCTGCTGAACTAGACATTTTGGCAGCATTTGCATCATTGTTTGTTTGCTGTTTGTCTGATTTTGTTGAATAAGCACGGCATAAATCTTTTTTTTTTTTTTAATAAATAACTGCTTCATCATTATTAAGGAGTTTTGAATGTATTGAGTCTCAGCATTGAGACCTGGTCTTGTGGTGAGCCCAGTGTGGAGTGGAATTAGTGAAGATCCACTGAGAATTCATTTCCGTTCCGAGGTACTCAGACCTCTCTGGAAGCTGCTCAAAAATGTGCTTTTTTTTCCCCTCCCTAACTTACTCCCAGTCTCCCTTTCTCCCTCTCTCTTCCTCAGTCTCTCTTTTTCTTTGCCTCTTGCACACAGATGCAGACACTTACCTCCGATCGTACATTCTACTTGTCTGTCCCCCCGCCCAAAAATACATCTCACCCTTTAAAGCACAATTTTTCTTTTTTTCTTATTTTAAAAAATACCAGATGTTTTGGGGGGTTTTTTTGTAACACAGCTGTTATATTTAACCAACTAAATCAAATAAGGTTTTTGTGAGAACTTGTGAAGCATTACAGTGCCTATGGTTTTACAGCATAAATGTAAAACAAGTAGAAAGGGAAGCAAAAAAAGTAAAAAAAAAAAAAAAAAAAAAAAAAGAGCCAGGACCTGCGAATTGAATTTAACTGATACTTTGGTCTGAGTACATACTGAGTTGTGTGTCTTGGCAGTGATGGTGCGAATGGCGTCTGTGTCCCAGATGACCAGATCGGCATCAGAGCCCACAGCAATCCGACCCTTACGAGGGTACAGGTTCAGGATCTTGGCTGCGTTAGTGCTGGTGACGCCCACAAACATGTTCTCATCCATCTTACCTGTAGTCTGAGAGCAAAACAAGCACAATGCACGAGCAAATATTACTGGAAATGTTGAGACTGTATCCATTATCCATATATTAGCATTATGGAGCACACCCTACAGCATGTAGTCCTACTACTGAAGACACATTATTCAATTAGCTGAATGGTGTATTTGTAGTATTAATGTAAATGCATGGAGGACGTTTTTAAACTTTGAGAAAATATCCATAAAAACAGTTTCAGATGATGCATTTTTCTTACATTTAAATCTCTCAACATAAGATACTATGTGTAAGTGAAGGTTCAATATTTTAGCATTAAACTATGAAGCTGTCATTAATGGGGGATTTCTTAGAAGATGAGTGGAAGCAGGGAAAACAGCTAACCTTTGTCAACCTTTTAAAAATAGGCCTACTGACAGTCGGTCCAAGTTTGGTGTGAGCCAGGATTCTAAGTACTTGTGCTGAGGAAATGTATTGAGTTTTATGTTTAAAAGCCTACCCAAATTTCAGAGCCAGCAATGCACTTTACGGCAAAGCTAAACAAGGCTGCATGTTAATTATACGGACACAGTGATATAGAGAAAAAAATAAGGCTAGAGTGCTGTTTAAAGGGGAAAAACAGACATGGATGGACATGTAAAAGAGGCACAGAGAGTGACATAGTGGAGCTGCTGAGTGAAACACAACAGGTGACTGCTAAAACAAAGCTAAGGGACATAAAGTTGCTGATGTTCCTCTGGGAAAATCGTAAAAATAAAATGAATCAAGATAAAAATAAAAAATAAACGTCACCATGCGCCTCTATCAGTATGTGATTGTCCTCACCACAGCTTTGTCCCAAATGAGAGCCATCCTCTCCTCCACTCCATTGACACCTTCTGGGATCTGGGTGAAGTCATCCTTGCCAATGGCCTTCTGGGCCACGCTGAAGGTGCAGTGAGCGCTGCCAGTCACACTCAGGTCTCCACTGGGAGGAGAAGAGGCATACTGAAGGTATTACACCAGGACAGTAAAGTCTGTGTACAGCATTAAAGTTCTGTAAACATAAGTAAATATGCTTCTACTTCAGCAGGAGAAGCAAAACAAAACAGAAGGGGGACTGAAAGTAAAGAAGTATGCAGCGTGCCAGAGTTTGTCCTTCCAGTGTAAACCATTACTAATGTTTCCTGTTTCCACATGAAGCAGTAACTCACTTACCAGATGAAGTCCATTTCTTGCACAACAATTGCTGATTCTTCATAAGAAACACAAACTTTGGATGTATCTAAATCTAAAATCTAAACTTTAATAGCTATAATTTTACAACACAGTGGTGTTCATGGCACTTACAAACAACAACGTTTCTGCACATGCAAAATGAAGTTGCAAAGGGGATGTGTACCTGGACAGGAGTGTGTTCAGATAGTCTGGAGTGGTAGGATCGGGGCTAAGAGGAGGTGATGTTACAAAAGAAGCTGCTTTGGCCCAATTCTTGCTCCAGTAATGTGTCCCATCAGTGCCCAGACTGGCTGTGATTGGCTCCCCAAACACAACATTTCCTGGGAAAAGAAAATCAGTCAAAACTTTGTTAGACGTCAACAAAGTGCCAAGTGTGAGGGTATCCATTTGCATAATCATCAATTGCGTTAGTGCACCTTTATTTTTATTTTGTCAGCAGTTTAGTCTCGCTAAAAGCTTTGGCAATTCATGTGAAAGTTTCCAGCAGGGGAACCATGCCAGCATTGGCAATGCACAAATTCCACTTGCTCAGTTGCAGCTGAGGTTGTTCTCTTTCATGCACGGTTTGAGTCCTGTCACTAACACGTGTGCTCTTATGCTTCTTCATAGTCCCTTGCACTAACATACATTATTATTTCCTGGTTTTCATATAACAGCTCGGGAATGGAGCCAAACAAATGTGTCAAGCTCATAAATGCTCCTAATGGATTCACCTGAGTGCAGAGAAGGCTATCTGAGGTCAGCAATCTGGTGTGTTAAAACCTCATTTGGCTTTCCACCAAAGACATTCAAACACATATTGTTCTTCTCTTCTTGTTTTCATTACATTCTCAAAAATTGTTAATTTCACAATCCATCTACGCCAGGCAGGCTCTTGGTTCACATCTGTTCTATCCTCTAAGGAAAAGTGTGTGTGACAGCTCAACCACAGAAAAGACCTGAACAACAAAGCTGAATGTTACTCTAAGAGTGGGATATTTTTTTCATTATACCAAACAGAGACAACTCAGCGTGCACATTTCTAGTCTTGGAAAACACAGAAAAAGAAAAAAAAACATATAAAGGCCCAGGACAAATTCTGCTTTTTACCTTTTTTCCGGGCCTGTGAGATGATGTCAGCAGCACTCTTGCTCATGACCCGTGTCACGTAGAGCGGACAGTTGGTTTGGCTGGCGATGGTGATGGCACGAAATACCGCCTCTGCCTCCAGCTACAGACGAAAGAGCACAATGCGGTTGACTCGGGAATGTTTTTCCCATTAAGATTTTGTCAAACAAACTTCAAATATCACGACCACAGCAAATTATACATTTTTGGAGCTGTATCATTTGAATAATTTGTTTTGAACCCGAACGACAAGGAGAAGCTTATAATTTTAAAACTGGGAAAGTCAAGGATTGTTTCAGTTATATTGTGTTTGAGTAGTTAAATTTAATGCGATCAGCAAACAAATGTTTAAAAGAAACTTAAGTGAGGTCAGACTAACACCCAGTACTTGCAGATTTTCTAAGGTGGGAGGCTTTAAAAGCAAACATATTGGACACATTTTAGACACATGTCCACAACGAAAAGCACCTGGTGTTTTATTGTGTCTGAAATCTTCATCTCCATATTTGTAAATGCTGGCTAACGAGAACTAAAAATGACTTTAAATACAAAATTCTACAAAGGTTTCAAGTAGAAACGTCACTGCCTCCATATGATGGAAACACTGTTTTCTTTGAGTCCAGAGGTTCAGTCTGGCTTCAATGACCACTGGATTAGTACTGAATAAGATAGTGTACACTAATAGAGAAATACTTGTCTGACTTTGCCTGCTTAAGAAAATCATGTTACCAATTTCTAGATTCTTAAGACTCCACTCAGCTACTTGACATTATGATACTGGTGGGACAGGAACCCTCTGCAGCAGCACAGAATGGAAAATCCCAGACAAGTCGTTGAGCTGAAAGTGTGGCTTTGATTTTTGTTGTTTGCTGAAGAAACATTCACAGCAAAAACTGGATGGAACAAGAGACTTTTTTTTCACCCAGTGTCTCAAATGTATCTGAAACCACATGTGTGTAACAGGAACAACGTGTGTGTCTGAGGACCAGTCCAAAAATGTCACTGTGCAGAATGTGATTCTTTACATGTACAACCATGTTTGTACTGTTTGCACAAAAAAATGATAAATTATAACATGGCTAATTTATTTGAATACTTTTTTAGGACAGTCCCTTTCAAAATGCTTGCACATGCAAATGATGCATAGTAGCTAATATTTAATATAGTGTATGATGTGTGAATGTTAGACCTCTTCTGGCCTGCTCAGCACATGCCCCTCTGGTCCAGTGATACCCATCTGCAGCATCCGGGCCTGCTCCTGTTCAACACACATGCAAAAAGTCAACTGTTAGCTGCTCAGTTTATAGACATAATGTACAGTATGTAGAACTTTCTGGGAGGTCTTCATCAGTCTACAAACTTCAGAATGATAAACCGTTTCTGATTAGTTCTGCGTGTGTTAAGTACACGAACAGCAGTTTTAACATGTGGGTCTGTGCACGGCTCAGAGCAAGGAAAATTTCACTTTCAGAACATCACCTAAAAGCAAAAACTCTGCTTTCAGGTTAGTTTTCTTAGGCATTAGTTTGTACCTTTCCTTGCATAGTGTCATTTAGAGCGACTGTCTGTGAGTTGAAAATGTATTACGGTGACATGCTTCTGCAAATAAGGCTTTAAGGGAGCATCTCATACCAGTGGAAAATCAGTAATACTCTGTCTTAGAAGCCTACGATTGGTCAGGCAGCTAAAATTAAAGACTGAGACTATATCAGCCAAAGGCAAGACAACTTGTACTGTAACTGAAGAAACTAGTGGCATTCCTGTGGTCAGTGCTCCCCTCAGCTATCTGAGGAGAAAAACTTTGTTGCAAGGAGCAGGACCTGTTGATGACAGACACGGAAAATCTAGACATGTCTACAAATGAGAGGAATCCCAGCTGTGTTACTACACGAAACAAATTTGTGGCTCTGATCAACATTGCTGCGCTGAGACTGTTCCCCTTCCCCAAACTCACAAAGAAGAGGCTGCCTGGCTGCCTACATTGGGCAAGCAAAAGCAGTTACAACCTAAGTTTTTCAAGGTGCATTTCTAATACTTATGCTGCCTTCAGGAGATGCTCATGAAGTTGTTACAATAAATGGCCCTATGGCTAAATATGTTTGGAAAAGTTTAGAAATCTAGCATTGCTGATCTCGCTCCAAGGAAACATAGAGTCAGGAAAAAGTTATAGGATATGGGAATTATGGAAGTTGCAAACCCTTTCAGGAAAAAAGTAACTGAACTTTCAGTACATGAGCTTTGAGAGGGGAGTTTATCTCAAACCGGCATTTATTGGCCATTTGAAGATGAGAAGCTGTCCTTTGGCATTTGTTTCTATGCTTTTCCATGGCTGTTGTTATAACAGAGAGCTTCCCAAGCTAGCTGAGAAGTGGGGTGGGGTCCAGCCAAAAGACCAAAACACTCACCTAGGAGGGACACTAGTCAGATACCTAATCCACCTTAACAGAGATTTTTTAATGCAGAGTAAGAAGAAAGACTGAACTCTTCTAAGGATGTGTCCAGACACCCATGGGAGAAAGCTAATTTCTGCCACTTGTAACAGCAATATTATATTAATATTCTTTTGGCCATTGTTCACAACTCATTGCCAAATATGAAGAAGACCCTGCCCCAACCTGGACTAGTGAATCAGGTTGTAAAGCATATCCTCAGGTTCAGAGTTGCTACTTCTCCCCCTGCAGCTTTGCACTTGGCCACAAACATCTCCAGTGTATGCTTAAGGTTGAAGCCAGTAGAACCACATCATCTGCAAAAGCAAAGATGTGACCCACCCCTTGGGTGCATCTAGAACTTTGAGTAATAAAAGCTTGAACATAATCAGGGGCGGCTCTGGCAGCAAATCTAAACAAGACACCTCTATCTTAGGTGGTCTAAAGTACAGTACATGACATAATCAAGTGTTCAGACATGTTGGTCTTACAGATGGAAATCAGACTTCCAAGTTAAAGTTGCAAACTGGATAGGAGAGCTGGGAATTGCGATGAATCAGATCCAACACGCACCCGCATACACACACAGTGACAGAATCCAGGCATGGTCTGGAGCTCTGACTAATACCAGCCCTCTCGATCCATCACCTATTACGGTTGATTCACTTTCATTTGTCCACAAAACGGCACAGCCCTGTATAAACTACACCCACACATTACAGTCCTACAGGAAACAGTCTCCCTCTCATCAGTGACAGTGTGTTTAGTCTCTAAGTAGTGGAGATGCACTGTGATAAGACTAGAAAAGTGAACTGAAGTGAACTAAACTGAAATAAATCACACTAAACAAAAACATATCACAGAGTTGGACCGGGCACAAAAGTTCAGAAAAAAAGAAAAATGAGGCAGTGAGGAAGCAATGGAGAAGAAAGGTGTCTGTTAGTGCACTCGTTTCCATTGTTACCTCAGCGATGATCTCGCCATTTTCAGCGTGGACCTGAGCGATGCCTCCCCGCTCTGCCAAGAAGGTAAAGACCTCATAGAGCTGGATGAGAAAGATAGAAAGATTGAAATTACAGTGGCACTTCTTTTATATTTCAAATCCTGCCTCACTGTTTACTCAAAGAAAGGGCACTCCTTTTTAACTCAGAGGTCACCCATAAGCCACAATTTAAAAGAAGCCCACAATTTACATGATGTCTACTCCGACACGCTGCAATTATTGTGTGTGGTCTCCAGAAATGGTGAGAGTCATGTGGATGAACTGCAGTTGTTGTTATGTTGCTGTGCCACAGTTCCTTAGCGAGCTGCATGACATCAGTTTTTCAGGCTGGACTATTTCAGTTGAAACATGTGCTCCTTTGACCAACCAAATTAGGTACGGCTGTATGAGAAACAGAGTCCTGCCTCACACCCTCTGGCTTTCCACTGTTTTTTGAGTCCTTATAAAATCGCAGTACGCATAAATCAAAGGCTGTGAACAATAATTACGTAGTCCTTTTTTAGACACTTTGTCACCATTGGAGCCAAGTCACGGCCATTTCTTTTTTGCATGTTGACTGTGAAGTTACAGGAAGTTGGCAATGACTCATTTTACATTGACTGCAACTGGGAGTTTGTGACACGGTGAAATAATAATAAAGGCCATGAAGTGAGCCCTTTTCTAATGTATGATGAATTGAGGACAAAAGCAACAGTCCTCAACAATTCAGTGCAAAACTAATATTAGGCCTTCGGTAACTTAAAATAGCTTTCAGAATTAAAAAGTTGCAGCTGTGTCTCTTCAAAGGCACCATCTCGTCGCTGAGCCGAGTTGGAAAGATAGCAACACCAAAGCAAATTTTGCACTGAGCCTGGCATTTTTCAAAACTGTTGATTTTTCTCCCATCCCTGCACATCAAACATGTGGGGAAAGATGACTGCTGAGAACAAAAAGAGTTTTAACACAGCTATTAAAACAGCAAAACCTGGTCTTTAAAGTGTGTGCTACATTTAAGGCGCTCTACCTCACTGTTGCTCATCTGGTAGTAGTCCTTGTACGCCATGTACACCTGGAATGAGTTCACTCCTGCAAAAACAGTAAGTCAACATGAGAGAAAGATAAAATGTGAAACGTTTTATGTAAAGTTTAATTTCTTTAACTACTTTTAAACAAAATCTCCCAAAGCACTCCACCCCCCCTCACCCACGAAGCTCTTATAGCACGCCATCAAGACCCACCCTTTTCCTTGATGAGATTATCCACCTCCTGCTTTACGCTGTCATTCCAGTGGGTGATGTCCACATGGAGAGAGTAGTCGCAGCAGGCTTTCTCATCAGCCCACTGCCTCCACTGGTCATGGGCCTCTATCAGACTGGTATCAGGTTCTGACATCACATGGTCCACTGAAGAATAAAGGAAGACAAGTATTATCAGACAGAAAGAAGATGAATGCAAAAAGCGAAATGACAGATGAAGTGGCAAAGAGTTGACACAAGTGGGGTGGGCATAGTCACACGTAAGGAAACAAAGAGAGGGCAGCGTCAGGATCTGTCTGCTGGTGCTTTTACTTTCTCCCTGCATTGTTTATCTTGCATAATCAGCTGTCTGTCTGAATTCCTGCAGTGCTCAGCCAGTGGGAAATAACCTTGTCAGATGTCACATTGCATTTTGTACATCTCTATCTGGGTACAGGTGTCCTTGCACAAAAATTGAGCGACTTTACCTACTTTTATATTTTCTGTGTAGCCACGATCACATTTTTTATTAATAGGAATGGTGCACATTTCGATGCAAGTTCTTAAATGCATCATGAATGCTTTGCATGGATGCTGCTTGCATAAGCACAAGCACATATAATTACATACATAATGTGTATATTTGCATGGTTTTCTGTGCAGATTGAAAAGCACACAGTACGAGTTTGTGTTTCTGTTTGTGGACACAACAGGATCACAGTGCACAAAATATCCTGCTACATCTAACTCAGCTCTAATAAAATAAGGCCTCCTGCTGCCTTGCCACCTGACTGCCTTCTTTATCTTATTAAAGAAAACCCAATCTGCTTATGTTAATAGGATATAGCTGAAAACAGCAGTCGCATACATACACACAGACACACACACACACAAAACAATGGCAAACGCTCAGTGTCCACACTTTTTTTGTTCACCATCTCTCAACACAACCTCATTTGCTAGTTAAGACAGACATGTACGATATAAAAAAATAAAAAACACACAAGCAGACAGCAGAGTACACATTTCCACTTGGAATATAATCCCTCTATGAATGGAGCTCATGAATAGAGCTTACTACAGTAGCACGCCTGTTAGTGGCTTTGTCTGTTTGAAAACAGGGCCAACAGGCAGCAGAGGAGCAGTCAGCCCAAAAGAAGTTTTAATGAAACTGCAGCATCTACCAACTGTGACAGCATCTCATCCCTAACCTACATGAAGTTCACAAATCCACAAAAGAAAAGGCTGTAGTCAAACCAGACATGGGAGTACGACACTGATGCCCTATTTCTTTGGGAGTAGTGTTTCACTCTATAACCCCCACCAGTCATCGCCCCCTACGCTCAGTCTTTTGTATGGTCCTCTTTCGTAGTGGGACCAAAACCTTTTCCCATGCCTCCCTTTCTCTTTTCCTCTGTCTGGCGTTCAGCCATCCCTCCCCTCACTGCATTTTCTTTTTAGCTTTTTTTCTGAAAAAGCTTTACTATTATCAGCTTCACTGCGTGGGTGACCTTTCCTGCAGCTCTTACCGATCATGGTTGTCCCACCAGCAAGAGCGGCCTTTGATCCCTGGGCAAAGTCATCCACAGTTGTGGTTCCACGGTACGGCATCTGGAAGTGGGTGTGGATGTCGATACCACCAGGGATCACCATCTTCCCGTTGGCCTCAATGGTTTTCACACCACCAGGCACAATCAGATTGTCACCAATCTGCCTGTCAAGTGAAGATGATGTTATCGTAACTATATTAAAACCTGTCCATAAATGTACACAAACATAATATAAGTATTACTTCCCCTTTTTGATTATTTATCAAAGCTGAGATGCCAATTATTCAAATTCAGGGAACCAAATTATTCCAGAAAGGAAGACAACATAGTAAAAGGCAAAAAAACGTTTAATGCGTATAAATCTAAAGCAGAAAAAAAACTAACTGAAACAAAGTCAACCTAGCCTGAAGCGGGACAATGTCACCATCCCAACACATTAACATTTCGCTTCTGCTAAAAAGTATTTTTATAGAAGACACAAGTTAGACAGGCAGGCAGAAGCCAGAGTCTCTGTGAGTTTGCCAACAGTCCAATAGTGCCGCCGGCATGTGGGTGTTTATCATGCAACACCAGTCTTTCTGTGGGCTCCTCTCTCTGAGCTGCCTCACTTAGGGGCAACAGGGACAACTGGGAATTCAAGTGGCAACAGAACAACGGGGAAAGCGAGTGAGACAGTTCCACTGTCCTACCCCAGCCCGGTCAAGAACAGCTGTTATCAGTTTAACTGTTACCGCAACAAGTTCAGATTGTTAGCTTCATTCATTCAGTCTGCATTCATGTCGTAATTCTTAAATTGTTTCAGATTTCCTCATCAGTGTTTTGGAGGAAGTGTTTATAAGACTGCTATTCATTATGTAGCTGGTGTTCACTTAGACTGTAATATCTGCTCTTCACTTAAACTTTAAAACTATCATTGCAAGTGGAGCAACCAGTTTTTAACCACTACTGTCTTAGGATCAAATAGCATTCAAAAACTAACAATCTAATCATGATTAAACTCTTGAAGATAATCTTTAAGGCCCAAGGTGCTCTTTTCACATTTTTTAATACTGTTTTACCCTGGTATAGATAATTATTTCAAAAGAAGCCCTTTGATTTTGAATTTCTTCAAGAACTTTAGAATTATCTGTGTTTCAGAGTTTTAGAAAAGTAAAATATTTGAATTTCTACAGCAGCACTATGCACCTTCAGGGGAGAGAAGGATTTAAATATAAAGGGGACAAGTAAGATACCACATAGCCCAGATAGAAAATAGTTGATGAGGTGAACTATAAGTGGAGGGACGAAACCAAATGGGAAGAGGTGTGAGCAGAGCAGAAAAGAGGACAGTGGAATACTTACTTAATGAGGCCATCCTCCATGTAGATATCGGCATGGAAGGACTGATCATCATTAACAATCCTTCCGCCTTTGATCAGAAGCCTGTCGCTCTGTAGAGAAAGAGATGGGCAGAGTGGAGGGAAAAGGAGGGAGGGTGGGGTTGGAGGGGATGAAATACGATAACAATTATGATTCTATGCAACGTTGTGCCAAGAAAATTTGTTTAGACATAGTAAATCATCCTCTACTGGAAATTTACTTGCCTAAGTCACAATATTACTGTACAAGAATTAGAACTGTACTCTGTTTGTCTGTAGTGAGATTATCTCCTTATTTCTTTCCACCCACAGGATATGAACAATGTTTCATTCATGGCTGCTAGAGAGGGGTACGTGTGGTGGCCGTGTCACAAGCAAACACATCTCACATAGCATAACTATATGGACCACCCAGTAAGTCTGCGTGCCCAGAAAAACAAGCAAGATTTGGGAGGAAATGTCTTCATTTATTTGATGAACATCAACTAGTGTCAACTCATTACCCACTTTTCAGATGGCAGATGATTACATGACATTCAATATCTGGATCATGTCAGATCTGTGACAAAATACTGGTTGCACTGATACATAAACTGACTATGGACCCATATATATGTGAAGAGCTCTGGGTACAGAGTATTATAACCTCCTGCATCCACACATGGGGACATTACATCCTGGCTTTGTTTGCATCACACACTTCATTCTACTTGTGTTGTG
This sequence comes from Astatotilapia calliptera, assembly GCF_964374335.1. NCBI lineage: Eukaryota > Metazoa > Chordata > Actinopteri > Cichliformes > Cichlidae > Astatotilapia > Astatotilapia calliptera. The sequence goes on from NC_137431.1 coordinate 23,611,327, forward strand.
CTGTAAAATAAACCTAATGTCCCCTTGTGAGCATGTTCTCACAAGGGGACATGCATGTAACAAAGTATGTAAAAAGAATTCACACATAGCTAGAAAAAAGTAAAAAGGCTCCCCAAACAACAGCTCTGGTGTCAGGAGGTTAAACAGCATCCTTCAGTCTTTTGCTCCTTTACTTGAAAGGGGGTCCAGTAAATCACCATAATTTGCAGACCTTTCCCTTCTTTTAAAATGAAAATTTCTCCAGACAGGGATGTCATCTGGGAGGCTGATGTCGTTGAAGCTCAAGCCGCTTTTAAGGTCATGGATTAACATCGTAACCACATTTATCCAGATTCTGTTACGCAATAATTTTAACCGTCAATGTTTTTTTTCTCAGCGTAATCATTTTATCCAATAGACCGAATGCGATCACCAACTGATCACTCAATCATTTCATAAAGCAGACAATTTCTGATCTGTGTTACAAAATAATGCAAATATTATATAATCCCTACAGTGTTAACGAACATGTTCCAAAGTAAAACTAAAAAAGCAACACTAAGTCTGAGGAGCCTTTTGCCAACACCTTTTGATGTTTTGTGGCCTGACTTGGGTGTTGTCATGACGCCACACAGTCAGACAAGAACAATTTGCTGCTGCACCATGGGCCGACTCTAGCAGGCCATTGCCATGGCAACAGGTTGACGAGAGGGAGAGAAGCAAGAGAGGAGAGACAGGGTGCGCCTGGTTTCGCTGATATGCTGGCTTTGCTGACTGGTTGAATGTACAATTGACTGTACAACAGGGTTAAGGGTTTACAGACGTGCCCTTGCTCACAAAATGAGCAAGGGCAAGATATCTTCTTCATACAGGACTTGCTCAATAAAACAAATATGATGTAAGTAATTGAACATATTAATGCCTTAGGAAATTTAGCCTTGGATAACCTTATCACAATGACTTCATGACAAAGCTTTTTTCCCTTCACTTCATTCCACCACCCCAATCTTCTCCTTATATGTGGAGCTCTACACTTATGATTTAACAATAGGGTTCAAAGGTATATTTATTTGGGAGAATCCATTCTCCTGTCCGCTTCCTCATTGCTGCTATAAATGGTCAGTTTCTTAAAGTATGTCTGAGTTAAATTACCCAGTGAATTTCAGGCACAATCAACAAATATTTGCACTTATCTGCTTCACAAATTTTAAAAAACTGCTTTAATTATCAGGATATAGGTTTAATTCTTTTCTGTTTAGAACTGTTTTTAGGACAAAACAAGGCTTCTGCACATGTCATCCTCAGGTGTTGGAGCTTGTGATGTGAGACTTGTGACATTTTTTCGAATAGATGACAAATAAAATAATCAATACTGAAAAATTTGTTGCGACCTGCAGTATTTAACTTCCGTGTAACCTTCACGAGATAATTAGTTATTTTATTTTTTATATTTATTAATTTTTTACTAAAATGGATTAGTAATCGAATTAGTTCTTTTAAAAAAGCATCGACATTACACTGAAAACCAAAAAATATAGCCTTATTTATATACCCAGTCTCTAAAACGGCAAGACTTGGTCTTTCCTTGGTCTGCTAAGAGGAACACACCATATTTTCCCATCAGCAGATGTGTGCAACAATTTACAGCCCCTGGCCGTGGACCCAGAGTTTCATCATTATAATAAACTGCAGCAATTCCTTTGAACATAACAACAGGAAAAATAAAAGTATTATCGTGTACATAGCTCGAATATCTGCTGAGCTAAAAGACACACAATGTGGCTATTCATGAGTTGTGTGGTAGTGATTGCACATATTAGGTGGTGGTGGTGGTAGTGATGGACTAGTGCGAACCAGAACCCAGAGTCTTCCCAAGCAACCACACCCTGAAGCAACACATTACAACACACAGTCATCAACTCCTGGAACACCACACTAGCATAGATCATGCTGCAAAGCTCAATGCCTTCATTAGCTTAGAGAGAACGCCTTCCAAAGAGTGCTCTGTCATAATAATTTAACATGACAACATTACTGAATGTGAATAGGGAGTGCACACAGACAACTTTCATAGCATTCCAGTAAAGGAAACAGACGATAAATTTGTCAGTTAATCAAAAAAAGGTACAAAAGATGCCCAATGTTGTAAAACTATTGTAACAAAATCAGCCTTTGCATGTGACTAAATGGTATTTTCCTCATCGTTTTTTGACATTCTTTGACAGATCAACAACCTAAGATGACCATAACCCAGAAAAGATTTTTCAGTTATTGTTATAATGACAGCTCCTGATGAATTTGATGTTAACCAAGTTAATGATCAATTGTTGCGGCTCTACAGCTGTCAGTTTAAATGGTGGTGAAAAGCAGCTTGTAATGAGTCAAAGGAAAAATACATTAGTTGCAGCTGCCCACAAAAAATTAATGCCACCAAATCTGATTCTGCAAAATCTGAAATCTGATCTTGTCTCCTGGTCATGACTTATGGTGTTAAATATGAGACATTAGTTTTTGTAAAATGTTGTGATGTATCAATGAAGTTGACCTCTGATTTTTGTAGATTAAAAAAATTATTTTGTGGTCTCAGTAGCTTTGACATTCGCCCACTCAGTTCTAATCAGTTCATCCTTGAGTCCCATGCCAGACTCAAAGAAAATCCCTCAAGGATTCAAAAGCTACTGGACTACCTCGGATCTCTAAAATTGGAAGTTTTTTTGTTTTTCTTTTTTAATCACTCGGAACATATGGTTAAGAGTCACTGCTGTTTCATTAACATGAATAAGAATCACTAATATAAATATTATTGAATTAATAGTCAGATAGAGACCTGCTTACATCAGCAGCATCAGACAAGAAGAGGTTTTACCTGATTTATAATACTGCAGCGATGGGTGTGCCATCATGCATGGGTGACTTACTGAAGTGCTTACACCCCCTCCCCCGTCCTCTCTCTCTGGCACGCACACAAACACACACACTCATTTTACCCTTTTCAATTTCTGGCCACTGGCTGATGACAACATGCAGGAGACCGCAATCACTTAACAATCAATAGCTTTCCATTTCCGTTACAACCCAGTAACTGGCCATTGCTGAATTGCTCAGGACTGCATTTCACATTAGATTCTTTTTACACTCAGCGGAAACTAAGATGCTGAAACGCTTCATGCCAGCAGCTCATGTCATCGGTGCAATATCTAACAAGACAGATATTTTTAAAAAGCAAAAAGCATGCCCAAAAAATTGTTTCAATAATAATACAAACCATGAACTAGACGCAGAATGCGTGGCCAAACTGTCAAGCCTTTTTAAAGACACATAATAAAAACAACGCGTTTTCCACTGGCATTTCTTCATCACACTTCATTAACAGAAACTCAGACTCAACATTTACTGTGGCTTTTACATCAATTCTGTGACAAACAGCCACAAACTGTGACAGTAACCATTTCATCTGACCACAAACAGCAATGTTGCTCATATTATTATAACAAATATATGTCATGTGACATCATGGCGGGTGAGATTGTTAAAGAATAGATATGGAATATTTCAAAATGTGTTTTCTACATCACATTCATGATTATCAAAACAACATACAAGAAAGAAAATTGTAAGTAGTGAGTGAAGGGAGATAGCTCATCACCTCATTTCTGAAATTCTTAGTCCAACTTTTGTCTGTTAGTCTGTCTATACCACAAGACAAATGTGGTTTTGTAATAGTGACACTGGTGGATTCCAACCCTCTGTGCTATCCTGTGGTTACGGGAATAAACCAAAACATTTGTTACATCTTTAACGAGACAGTACTGTCCACATAATGAACTCATGCCACAGCTGTTACTTTTTGCTGCAGCTTCGACAAGAACTATTAAATATCATTCAGTGGCTAATGTGGTATTCACGAGTCCTGAGTCTAAGATTGGACTGCATAACCACAGCGGGCTTAAGATGGTGGATTCAGTGCACGGCTAATAACATGCTTTGACAGTCTTGATGCAAAAAGGAGAGTAAAGACAGCTTAATGAGGTCCTAAGACAAAGAAGACCTCATAATTTTACTTTTTTCTCTAACTTTGTTGAGCAAAGTTGCCTGTGCTCACACATAGCTGAAGAAAGGTGCTGTAGACTAGTCATTGTGGATTTTCTATAATAGCCATTGATTTAAGTTTCGAAAATACAATGTCTGGCTACTGTTTTGAATTAACTTCTTCTCTTACGGGATCATTCGACTGGTGAGGGACCAGAATTTCCAGGTTGACAACATTCTTGACCCAGACTGGTTACTGGTGGGTTAGCCTCCCATGTGTCCAATTATGAGCTGGTCCCTTTCATACATGCGCAACGCACGCACAGGGTTGGAAGCAAACAGTCATCTACACATCATTTACAGCCACATGCCAACGTAGGCTATCATTAGGAAGCTATTCAGTACAAGTAAATGTTTCTGAGAACAAGCATAATAAGACACTTAAAATGCCTACACGGATATTTTTAAAGAAGCTAACAAAGGCAAAATGGCTAACACTGAAGCTAGCTAAAGCTCAGAGCCAGGTAGAAGCAAACAGCTTCGGAAAGAGCTTCAGTATGAGCAGACAAAGGTTGAGAGCAATTACGAGGAAAACTAAGGTGTGTGAAAAAGAGAAAAGGGCCCTGTTGTCTGCTGAAGTTATAAACATAATGGAAAATGTAAGTAATTGGTATTTGTTTTGTTATATAAATCTGTTAAACCTTCTTTTATCTGGTAAGGCAAAATATGCCAGCTATAGAAACTATTTTTTAGTTAATTATTTGTACTTCATTCCTCTTTTGTAAAGTTTCATTGTCATTTATTTTATTATGAAAATAAAAATGTCATAATAAAAATATATTTTTTGTTTGCATAAACTTAATTTCTCAATATGTACCATACTGGAGTTTACAGAAAACTGGGAAACAGAGCATTTTATCCATATCAGTGCTAAAATAAATAATTTAGTCACTAAGCTGTTTCCTGACTGAGTCAATGGTCATACTGAGACAAAACCACGTCTTCAAGCCACTTAAAGAAGTCCAGACGCTTTTCTTTCCAAGCTCCTTAGACTTCTAAAAATCTAATGACATAAGAAGAAAATGTTTATTTTACCTTAGAAGGGTGATAAATGCTATTCTGGTTTTTTTGGGGGATTTTTTTTTGTGGGGGGGGGGGGGGGGGATTTGGCTCTTCAGAATATGCACAAGAGACATGAACGATGTTGATCTTGATCTTGACTTGCTCTTCCCAGGGTCACTAACTATGTCCTCATTTGTCAATCGCATAACTATTGCAGCACCGACTCTTTGAAATGGAAAGGTCTCCCTGGGTTGGCAGTAAATAGTAGCCACTATTAGAAATTACACATTTGCAAGGACTACTCCATGCAGCCGATTCAGTACTCAAAGTGTACCAGTTGTTTTCCTTCCAGTTTTTTTTTACAGTTACTATTTATGAAAGTCAGTACACCAGTATAAGTATATACTGCACTGTACTTGCATTGTTATATATAAATATAAAAAAAACACCCAGCACGCCCCTACGGGCGGTTTATCCTTCAAGCTCGGGTCCTCTACCAGAGGCCTGGGAGCTTGAGGGTCCTGCGCAGTATCTTAGCTGTTCCCAGGACTGCGCTCTTCTGGACAGAGATCTCCGATGTTATTCCCGGGATCTGCTGGAGCCACTCGCCTAGCTAGTGCTCCGATTACCACGGGGACCACCGTTACCTTCACCCTCCACATCCTCTCGAGCTCTTCTCTGAGCCCTTGGTATTTCTCCAGCTTCTCGTGTTCCTTCTTCCTGATATTGCTGTCATTCGGAACCGCTACATCGATCACTACGGCCGTCTTCTTCTGTTTGTCTACCACCACTATGTCTGGTTGGTTAGCCACCACCATTTTGTCCGTCTGTATCTGGAAGTCCCACAGGATCTTAGCTCGGTCATTCTCCACCACCCTTGGGGGCATCTCCCATTTTGACCTCGGGACTTCCAGGTTATACTCGGCACAGATGTTCCTGTACACTATGCCGGCCACTTGGTTATGGCGTTCCATGTATGCCTTGCCTGCTAGCATCTTGCACCCTGCTGTTATGTGCTGGATTGTCTCTGGGGCATCTTTACACAGCCTGCACCTGGGGTCTTCCCTGGTGTGATAGACCCCAGCCTCTATGGATCTTGTACTCAGAGCTTGTTCTTGTGCTGCCATGATTAGTGCCTCTGTGCTGTCTTTCAGTCCAGCTTTGTCCAGCCACTGGTAGGATTTCTGGATATCAGCCACCTCCTCTATCTGCCGGTGGTACATACCGTGCAGGGGCCTGTCCTTCCATGATGGTTCCTCGTCTCCCTCCTCTTTCTTGGGTTTCTGCTGCCTGAGGTATTCACTGAGCACTCGGTCAGTTGGGGCCATCTTCCCAATGTATTCTTGGATGTTCGTTGTCTCATCCTGGACTGTGGTGCTGACACTCACCAGTCCCCGGCCCCCTTCCTTCCGCTTAGCGTACAGCCTCAGGGTGCTGGACTTGGGGTGAAACCCTCCATGCATGGTAAGGAGCTTTCTTGTCTTTATGTCAGTGGCTTCTATCTCCTCCTTTGGCCAGCCTATTACCCCAGCAGGGTACCTGATCACGGGCAGGGCGTAGGTGTTGATGGCCCGGATCTTGTTCTTACCATTCAGCTGACTCCTCAGGACTTGCCTGACCCTCTGCAGGTACTTGGTGGTTGCAGCCTTTCTAGCGGCCTCTTCATGGTTCCCATTTGCCTGCGGGATCCCCAGGTACTTGTAACTGTCCTCTATGTCTGCAATGTTGCCTTCTGGTAGTTCAATCCCCTCAGTTCTGACTACCTTCCCTCTCTTTGTTACCATCCGACTACACTTCTCCAGTCCGAACGACATTCCAATGTCATTGCTGTATAGCCTGGTAGTGTGGATCAGTGAATCGATGTCTCGTTCACTCTTGGCATACAGCTTGATGTCATCCATGTACAGGAGGTGGCTGACAACTGCTCCGTTCCGTAGTCGGTATCCGTAGCCAGTCTTGTTAATGATCTCACTGAGGGGGTTCAGGCCTATGCAGAACAGCAGTGGGGACAGAGCATCTCCTTGGTAGATCCCGCACTTGATGGTGACTTGTGCTATGGGCTTGGAGTTGGCCTCTAGTGTTGTACGCCACATCCCCATTGAGTTCCTGATGAAGGCTCTTAGGGTCCCATTGATCTTGTACAATTCTAGGCATTCCAGTATCCAGCTGTGGGGCATTGAGTCATAGGCCTTCTTGTAATCAATCCAGGCAGTGCACAGGTTGGTCAGTCTGGTCTTGCAGTCTCGGCTGACTGTTCTGTCTACCAGTAGCTTGTGTTTTGCGCCTCTGGTATTCTTGCCAATTCCTTTCTGTGTCCCACTCATGTATTGACCCATGTGCCTGTTCATCTTAGCCGATATGATGCCTGACAGGAGCTTCCATGTAGTACTGAGGCAGGTTATTGGTCGGTAGTTGGAGGGGACCGGTCCCTTCTTGGGGTCCTTGGGGATCAGGACCGTCCGACCTTCGGTTAGCCATTCCGGGTGTCTCTCGTTAACTAGCAGCTGGTTCATTTGTGCTGCCAGACGCTCGTGGAGTGCAGTCAGCTTCTTTAGCCAGTAGGCGTGAACCATGTCGGGCCCTGGTGCTGTCCAACTCTTCATACTGGAGACCCTTTCTTGGATATCTGCCACTGTGATGGTTACTGGACCCTGTTCAGGGAGGTCGCTATGGTCTGCCCTCAGATCCACTAGCCACTGAGCATTGCCGTTATGGGTTGCGTCCTTCTCCCATATGCTCTTCCAGTATTGCTCCGTCTCCAGCCTTGGTGGTGCTGTTCTCTTATTGTTCCCTTGCCACTGAGAGTACACCTTTGCTGGTTCTGTGGAGAACAGCTGGTTTATTCTCCTGCCTTCTATCTCTCTGGTGTACCTCCTCAAGCGGCTGGCCAAGGCTGTGAGTCTTTGCTTGGCAGTTTCCAAGGCCTCAGGTATGGACAGCTTGCTGTATTTCTTATGCACCTTCTTTGTCGCACCTTTCTGCAACTCCGTTAGTTGGCTAACCTCCCTCCGTGCTACTTTGATCTTGCCCTCTAGCCTCCTTCTCCATGGAGGGTACTGCCCCTTGTGGCTGTTCAACTTGTAGCCAAGCATCTCACTGATCACTGCTGCCGTATTGTAGATCAGCTTGTTAGTGTCGGTAATCGTGGTTGTAGGTATTGTCCGTAGTGCTGCATTAACATCATCTAGCAGACCTTCTGAGGGTACTTCACGTAATCTTGGTAACCGGCTACGGGGGATCCAGGTTTCAAGCTTGGCCTTGCAGGTGCCAAAAAACATAAATCATTAAAAAAATTCAGCATCAAATCAGCAGAGCTTAAATTACATTTGTCTTAAAAAATAATACATTACAAAAGCTTTCAGATGATTCAGTTTATTTCCTGAATGTGGCATTGAAACAGCTTGAAATGAAGAAATAATATTTTATACATATAGTTTTATTGGAAGATTTTCTGGATATGATAAAATTTATAATTAATACACTGTGTTTCCCTGCGGGTGACAATCTAAGCACAATTTTTACCAGAAACTTATGCCCACTCTATGAAGTGCGCATGACCTATTCTCAAAGCTTTGGCACTGATTAAACTGCTGTCTTAATCACTAATTTAGGCCAGCTGGTGGATTAGCGTTAACACAAGAATCATGCAAACATTACAACTATCTAAAGTCGCTCTCACAAGTAGTATTCTCAGCTCAAACAAATGTAGAGGCTGTTAATGCCTTTCTTTAAACTAAGCTGATGAAATTATGCTAGAAATCTGAATTATAAGGAAATGTGTTCCTTCCACCTGCTTTTTTTCTTTTGATACACTTCAGTCAGTAGTGAGATCTTTTGTCTGCTACAGATACAACTTCTTACAAGTGCTGATCTGTTATATTTCTGGAAGCAAAACACTGTGAAGTTCAGATGGAAAGAAATCCAAACAAACTTGTCATTCAGCTCTTAACAAAGAACAAAGTGCCAAAAATAAAACGCCTATTACTGCACGGGAAGCTGTCATTTTCTGTTACACAAGCCGGCAGTAATAAAAAATAGACGGCAGGATGTTGTTCTTACTACTATGCTGACATCGACACACACGTTTTTTCCACTTTCACCGGACTGGAGGGAGAAGCGCTCATAAAGTGGGATGCAAAGTACTAATATCTCCTTCATGGTGCTTAATGAAAGGGAACGGTCCTGGAAAACTCGAGTGCGACAAAATAGGTCAAAGGGGGTGAGGAGGAGGAGGACATTAGAGGAGACCTCCATTAGCTGTGGCAGAGATCCTCGTGTCTGTAAGGAGGGGGGCATGGGGAGGCAGGCGGGGACCAGTGGAAGAGGGAAGTCATCTTGAATCTGCACCAGTGCCTCTGCTGCAGCCCTGTTGCCTAGCAGTCAAAAATATTTACTGTTCAGCAAAAAGTGTGCAGGATTTTTTTTCACATTCTGGAAAAGTGAAAACAATGAGACTTATCCATCTAAATTAATCGCAGGGGCCCCTGCCAGTTAAGGTCTGGAATGTTGATCTTGTGATAGGCTGGAGTAGTGTAACCGTGCAACAATCTGGATCTGATTGGGTCAGACAGGTTGAATTTTTAACTCTCTCAGTCAAGAAGTTTGAGAAATGCCTGTTTGTGCGCATGTGTGTCAAAACACATCCCCGCAATGACAAACCGAAGAAGGGCTGTATTTTCCTGCCATCACAACTGTATGTTTGTTTCCATGGTGAGTTGCGCGGCAATGTCTGGGTGGCCGTGGGGTATTTTGTTTGCACTGAAGCCCACTTTGCTGCAGTCTGCATGGTGACGGTACAGTCTGGTGTGGCAGGGAGCTGATTTGTGGAGCGTCGACAGGGTGAACGGGTTTCACCCACAGATGCTCACTCCAGCTGGAGGGGATTACGGATGACATGTAACCGCCTGGAACAACACTGTGGCTGCTGTGAGTGGGTATAAGGAATAAAAGGGACCACACCTAGAAAAGTGACAGGGCAGATCTAAAACCCAAACGAAATGAAAATGCTGTAATAGAATGGACAGGCTTGGAAATAAGGAGTCGGTGTCAGGAAGGAGGCTTAGAAATAGGTAGAGCGTTTAAGGTCCTCCTGTGTAAGAATTAATAGCGGCTTTCACACACGAACTTCAGACAGTTTCTAGGGAATCAGGTTAAGAGGCAGCACACACTACATCCACTCACCACTAAAGAATGTACCAGACAATACAATATTCACACACCAGCATACTCCAGCATCGACAACATCAAATGGACCTCTGTTGAAGTACAGATGTGAAAACAGCTTACAAACGCAATGATTCCATGGCATCAAAACTCTATGAAGAGTTGTTTGTCCAGTTACAGAGTTAAAGGCCTGTAACTGGACAAACAACCTAATCATCTGATTCAGGTGTGTTGACCCAGGGTGATATCTAAAACCTGCAGGACACCGGCCCTTGAGGCCTGGAGTTGGACACTCCTGGCTTACAGTGAAAAAAAAGGTTATTTTAATGCAACAGATGCCAACCTCTGGGGCAGCAATGGGGCAGAATCACCTTTTAAATCTAAACATAGTGATATGATATGCACACAAGTAGTTCTCTGGTGTCTGTGTAGCCCCCATTACTAATTAACCAACCAACTAACCAAAAGCTAACTACGCCAAGCATAATAAATTGCTATTCATTATATTTCCATTTTTTATTGCTTGTGTATATAGTAGATCTTCCATGTAATTAGCAAAGCCTGTTGTTTCCTGTTGTTTGGGGCCATAACTGCATTTCGATCGTACACTCTGTATAAAACGTGGATGTACTCCACGGTCATGGCTCCTTTTGTTGGGGAAGTTCTGTGTTGAAGCCGCAGCCTGAACATTTCGGCTGTGGCCATCTTGTTTTTTTGAAACCAGATGGAAACTGACTGGTCATACAGTAGCAATTTGTCAATTACAAGGTAGCCATGCCTTGATGCATAACCTGCTTTATCATCAAAGAAATTTAGTTTCAGCTGCTCTCTTACTCACAAGGAGTCACAAAGCAGATAGGTCTGCATGGTTGATTTGGTAGATTTTTAAACCAGATGCAACCCCAAAAGGATTTGAAGTGGACTCTTTCACTTGTTGGGAAATATGTAAACCACTACACTGCGGAGCCACTTAATGTCTATTAACATGATGCGATTTTAATAAGACTTGAAACTAGTTTAAGAACATAAACTCATTAGGAAAGGCCAGTGGCTCATGTGAGCAATGGGCTCATTTCCTCATAAACTTCTATACAGTATGACCTCATTTTGTAACTCAAGAGTTCGTCCCTTGCTGGCTATAACAAAGAATTCAAGTTCCTCTATACTGGCTTTAGCTCTCAGACAAGAAGGCTATGGCCATCTTTTATATACATGTTTATGGTTTAGATACAGAAAAGACAAAGACAACAGTGCTTCTGTTATTTATTTGAAAAACATCCATTACTTGTAACAAGAGGTTCTTGCTTTAGTCTGCTTTACTGAAACAACGTGACACTTTCAATTCTCCTGGCTTGTCTGCGTCTGAATAAACCAATAATGCAAGTATTGTGTGTTTGCATTTCTAAGAAGCTGATCAAATGGTTGGAGGGGAACTACTACTACCATAAACTCCAAATCAAACAACAACATGTGTTGTTAGTCCATACATTGTTGAACATAAAATACATTTCTCATAAAGTTATTGGAGGTGGGACTCACCAGACCCCCGACGATATGATACTATCACAATATTTCACTCACGATACAATATTATTGCAGTTTTTGACATTTGGTGATAAGCTCAGTATTGCAATAGTATTGCAATAACATCTACTGCAATTTATCACCTTTTTTCAACTGCAAATGATGTCCTCAAAACAAAAATTTGTCAATATCGGTTTTATCCAATAACATAAAGTTATCGACGTCGTTTTTGGGGGGAGGGTTTTTTTTGCTCCAAAATGACACTGTCAAGCAACACTGTCACTAAAACCTGCAATAAATGTTGCCATAAGATGGAATCAGTCTGCCATGAATCTGATATCAGTCTGCAATTGAATAAGATCAAGTGGAAATTTTATACTCTGTCAAGCTAAGTGTGTCCAGGGTCGTTTCAGCCAATTTATGGTAAGTTTGCTCGACTAACCTTGTCTCGGGATGACGGTGCAGAAGACGAGCCCTCTTGGCCCAGGGTCATCGCTTGTTGTTAGTCTAATATATTTTCAAGTATTTGTTATTTATTCATTCATTAATATCAATATTATCAATATTTTTATACAATATCGCCACACAAAATATTCCAATATGCCAAACTGTTTTTCCCCTACATCCTTAGAGGCTATGGTTATAACTTGGATGTAGGAAAGAACGTAGTACACCCTACCTTGTCAACTGGACGCAAACAGATTTGGGAGCAATCCACTCAGTGGTTGACCCAGACATTGTTTCAAATCACTTTTCAAAAGCACTTAAATATTGTTGGAATAGTCACCCATATGTTGAGATCAAACTATAATTAAATTCATAAAACAGTGAAAAGTGTGGTTGCTTACATCATAAATTACTCCCCTTCAACTGAAACTGCATGAAGCAGCTTTAGGACGTCCATGAAAAACTTGTATTGTGGTACTTTCTGTCAGTCTGTGTTAATGTGCCGCTTACAGCTGGAGCTCTTCTAAATCCACAAAAAACCAAGCTCAGTAACCAAATATGATATATCTTGAGGCAATCAACCAGCATAGCTTACTCATGTTACTTTGGCTGGTGATCTGCTAAATGCTTTCTGTTACTTTATTGCTGCATGTGTGTGTATTTTTGACACAATTAGCATTCCCTTTGTATTTTTAAAACCCCCAAACCTACAAAACATCCTTTACCTTAGCGGTTATCGTCATTCAAATTGGCAGCACTTCTAGTGACTGTTAAACATGCCTTCACTATTTTCATAGATTTTCATATATTATCGACATCTCCTAATTTTACAGTAATAATGTAATTGTGTACAATTAGCTGAGGAGATAAGAAAAAAGCAAAGTCTCCCACATCTGAGCAACACACCCCGAACTGCAGCCTGAGCTTCAACAATGAGTGCTGGAAAACAGGCGTTTCAGATGCTCACACACAGAAAGAAAAAAAAGGAGAGGGAGAGGTTCCTCTGCAGTTGTAACACACACCAACACCCAGCTGGCTGGCTGTGTAACACCAGTCTGCCCTGAATTCAACCCCCCACCCCGCTCCACCCTGAATGCTCTGAGCCGACCCTGAATCTTTCTCCTTGTGGTGATGCAGAAATACAAGCACCCCTTCACAAGGCCAGCTTATCACAGATGGGCGTGTATTTACCCCACCTCTCTTCTCCCCCTGTCCCTCTCACTCTCTGCTGCTGCACCAGCCTGAAAGACAAACCCTGTCTATGATTTCCGAGGCCCCCCTATGAAATCACAGAGAGGGCTTTTTTTCCTGCAATAAAACAATTAAGGGCTTCAGGCGAAACAATGAGTTCATGTATAATAAGTGACCATTATTTTTAGGACCCCCTCCCCCCTCCTTTTTCAGTCATTTGCAAGCGTCCAGGGCATTGTGACCAGAATGTGCATTGATACTTTTATGTATGTCATGAAATCACTGTGCACCAAAATGGCAAGAAGGGTATTCGAAAAATGAGATCAACATTACTGTTCAAAATCCTCCCATGAACAAGACCGGCTGGGCCTTAAAAAGCCCCACAAGGGTTGGACACGTTCTTCTAATATCTTTACGCTGTAAATCTAGGTGGAGTGTAGGGGAATAAATCTAATTAACTGCATTATTCTAAATATATAAGAATGAGTTACATATTTTAAATCACCATAAAGTCTCCGTTATGCACGGTGATTTTTTTTAATGGGCGAGCCGGTATCCGTTCTGCACAACGGCATGGATCGCTTCAACAAAGAGGATGCAGGACACCTTTAAGAAAACGCCTTATCTCCCTGCCTGACTGTCACTATGGTAGCCAGACATGCCATATCATTGCGCGCATTGTTCCAGCGGCTTCCTGCAGTCGGCTCTGACAATAGAAAGAGCATTTTCATGTTGCTATGAGCTTGCATCGGTGTATGTGACAAAGATCCATCGCAGCGGCGCAAAAAAACGCTGAAACCTTCTGCAGTGATTTGAAGCAGCAGCCATCAAAGTTCCTGCAGCCAGTGAAGGAGAAATAACTCTTTACTCACTGTGATCTTTGGGATGTTCTTTTTTCCTTGATAAGACATCTTCTGTTCGATTCCACCTTTTCTTTTTTTTTTAAAAAATACCGAGCTTTTAAAAGCGATATTCCTCCGTTTATGGATGCTGCAGCGGCCCTCGCCTGGATGGGAGCTTCAAGGAATAGTCGCCCCTCTTGTCAGTGCGATGTGGAGTGGCTCGCAGAGTGCTATAGGAGCGTCTGTGGTCCAGGCACACGGCCCCTCCCTCAGTATGTTCAGTTTGGAAAGCGTGATGTCACAATCTTTCCACCGGAGGGCGCAGTGGAGAAGCTGGTGAACAGCCTCCAGCAGGCATCCTCTTCTTTGCGTTACACTGCTGTCACACGTTGTTTTTTTGTTTTTGTTTTTTGTTTTTTACATAAAGTGTGCTGCGTATCCAATATCTGTCATCACTGACCTATCCGAGAGAAATAGCAAAGTCCTTGAAGCAGCTGGTTTTGAGGCGCACTAGTTTGTGGTGTAGTCTGCGCCTGTGTGTTTACGGCTGAAGTCACTGAGGTCTGATTGATTAGGGGAAAATTGGCAGAACTAAGAGGAAACAAAGGAACATGGGATAGAAATCACCATCGTTATTATAAACAATATGTAATGGAAAGATTTACTCATTTTAAACATGTCCACTGACTTCACTGCCGTGTGTTAATCATACATATTGGATGTTTAAAATGTTGCCAGTCTGCTAAATAGATTTATTGGCAAGAAAAAAAAATATTCCCTTTGAAATTGTAGATTTATATCAGTCATAACCAGGAGGTTGTGTGTTTTGTTTTGCGGGACACAGAAGAGCAAAATGGTGTGGCAGCTGTCACAGAGCTTGCCCGTAACATTGCACACACACACACACTCTTTCTCTCTCTCTCTGCATGTTCCCACCCAGCCATGTGTCTCCATTGTTTGAACCTAAAGTGGGTCCCTCTTCGCTCTGCCACTCCCCTCCTCAGCTCTAATGCAGCCATAATGAGATCCTGAGAGTGACATGCATGTAGAAGCAGGTGCGTGACAAAGGGTGTGTCTATTTGTGTGTCTATATTACACTAGCAACTTAAAATATGTATATATATATATCATACTTTCATTTGCTTCATTTTGTCTTTTTTTTTTAAATATTGCTTTACAGAGTAATGTAGGAAGGTTTTACAGCACAGTTCTACCCAATTGTTGTACAAAAATAAGGGTTTAAATCTTTCTCTTTTTTTTTGTTGCTACAAGCAGACACAGGGCCTTCATCCTGGCATGTCCTTTCATGGCAGTGAGACAGAAAGGCATTACCTCAGCATTTCCAGGACTTGGAGAATGCATCAGCGCTACACACTCAAGTTTGCAGGATTGCTACCTCTGCAGACCACATTAACCGGCTGACACTGACAGACAGACAGGGTGCAGACAGATCAGGGATGCAGAAAAGTCTCTGTCAGGTCATCAAGCCTGTTGGAGCACATTTCACACCACAGTGAATGGAGTGAGAAGCTTCCAGTTCACTACCCAACAATCATATAAAATTATATTATCAGTTTACACACAAGCACAATCATGCTGACCACCTCAGCCACTATGTGATCTCTTCATATAGACGACATTGGCGAATTGAAGAAGACTAAATGATCTGGAGTTGTTTTGTGGTAGTGGGACAATTCTGAAAATGCGGGGGGAGGATAAAGCAAATAGGCTACGCAGAACGCAGAATTAAACCTCCTAAAATTTTGCTTAACTCTAAACATTTAAGGCTCTATCAATGCTCAGTCTTGACCGATATGAAGACATATGAAGCAGCATTCTTCTTAGTGTTTATTTTTGGTCCCTTTTATGATTCATTCTCCCAAAACACTGAATATATTTATGATACAAAAGCATCTCTTTACTGCACCCAATATAATTAGAGTTATTTTTCAGACTTAACCAGAGGGAGGCACAGACATCCTCTGTTTCTATCTGCTGATTATAAAGACTAAACTGAGTGTTATATGCAACATTAGTAGAGTGCTTATTTCATTTGTTCCTAGAGTATCTCTGTGACAGCTTAAAGAAGCATGTGTGTGCATGTTTTAATTTAGACAAGTCTACATGTCAGTGTATATGTATAGTTTTATGCTTTCTGAATACATGTGTCAATGTGACTTCCACCCTGCAGGACATCACAAAAAAAAAAAGAAGATGGGGTTGGAGCCATTTCCTCTCTCTCTGGACATCTGGTTAGCCAGTCTCCATTATTCACTCCACTGCAGCAGCTCACAGGACTAATTAGCCCACCAGACAGGAGGAAAACCAGTAAAATCTATAATTATGATTGTTATTGTTCAGTATTACTACAGCGAACAGGGAACAACACAGGAACACATAGTGAGCAGTTCAGTTCACCATAGCCACAAAACAACGAATGATATTGAGAGTTTGCATGACAATGTCAATAATATCATGACTTACTGTAGTTCAAATCAAAGTGAACCAGGTGTAATCAGATAGGAAGGAGGGGTAACAACATTTGTCATAAAAATACAAACGGGCAGCTTTTCCACTCGTCATTTGTTTGCCAGACAAAGATGCTGTTAAGTTTTACTGGCACGCTAAATGTACCAGTTAATAACAAAGGGATAAACACATCCTGCCTTCCCTGTGTCCTCTAACAATTTCCAAACCAGGGGGGGGGAAAACAAAAACACAACCTTACTCTATTGTCTGCTGGTTTCTGCTGAATCATCTGGTCCCCTGAAAGCAGCAATATTGCAGTTCAGTATCAGGCCACATGCCACGCTGAAGAAATCTATGTTTATTTTTTTACAGTATTTTAAGACAATTAAAGGCGGGAATGATTCAGAAGGCGGGAATCAAATATATCATAAGGATAATGTGAAGATTTAAATGCAGATAAATGTAGAGTGCAGCAGCTTAGTCTCAAACTGTCTGAGACTGAATGAATAACAGCACTAGAACCACAGAGGTGTAAACAAAAAAGGGAACACCATTTAACTGCAACGGTGGGGGGAAAAAGCATGTAGAAAACCTGTACTCAAAGAGATACAGCTCCACAGCTTCAGTCAGTTTACTTGCATTACTCACACAAAGGTCTGTCAGTCTACTGCTTTGTTGCTGAGTCTCTGTTAAATGAAAGTTGGATAAGAGTGCAGATCTGCCTGTGCAGCAGAAACAACAGCAGGCAGTCATATTTTAATTAGTGACCAATCTGAAGATGAAGGACTTGCATCATCAAGAAAGGCAATCTGTGTCAGAGAGTTTTGTAGTTTTAAAGTTTTTAAAGTGTAAACTGACAATCCCATTGTTTTCCAATCTTTGTATATTAGCAGCCAGAACTTCCCCACATTCTCTTAAATGCTGTGTAGCACATAACAGCAAACCTTAAAGCTGAAATTCAGCTCAAACATACTATGCGGGGATCATTTTAAAATGTTTACCAAGGTGTGCTACTAATTTCATTCTAGAGTTGACATCACCATAATGACTTTTATTAGATTCCATTTGTCTGTAATCTATGACATCTTGCTCTATATTAACTTATTGTGTAATCTGCTTAACTCTTTCCTGGTCTTTTTAAAATCTGTTTTCTCCGTCCGTGCTTCAAAGAAGTACTCTTGTGTGCCAATAAATGACCACATTCTGGTGATGAAATGGCAAAATGGTAATCACACCACTTTGTCTAGTCCAGTGATTCTACTGCTCTCAGCCAAAATTGTGTGTGTGTGTATTGAACAAGAGCCAGAGAGCGAGACATGAATCATCATCTTTTGGTGCCTAGAGTGTACTGCTCTAAGCCAGTGTCAATTAAGAGTGGATGAAGTGAATTTTTAGAATAGTTGCTAGGTCACACATACAAATATTATCATCAGTTCTTGTCCCACACTTATGTTATGGCAAAAAGCAGTACTCATACATTTAGAGCCCCGATGGATTGACTTTATCCAATGTATTTTTTTTTACAAAAAAGTAGCATTACAAGTATCATTTTCTTTCCTTGAATGTAGAATATGGAAACACTTCAGAAACAACCTTTTTAAAATAAATAAATAAATTGTACTCTCTAATAGCACAGTTAGAGAGTAACTCTAATTAAATTCCAATTAGGGGTACAAGGAGTTCATGAAGTATGTGAAAAGCTTATCTCAAGTAATCTGCCAAAGACAAAATTCAAATTTATTAATTGAGTGCGACCAAAGCAGAAATGTTAAACAAAAAAGGAATAATTACAAATATAAAAAAAGCAATAAAAGAGCCAGCTTAAATTACAACAGCTGATTTTTTTTATTTAGTAGCACAGATAAAGAGTTCAAATAGACAATAAATAGCTTACGTGAAGAAAACTAATAAGTAGGAAGTAATAGCTAAGAGTCAATGGTAAGCTGAAAGTAGTACAGAAATCAGTAAAATAACTTGAATTAATTTGTTAAGAGGTTAAGTAATAAAAAAAAATAAACTAATTGCTGAAAAATTTATTTCCACTTTTGGGTAGTTAAGCGTAAAGTATAACTATATAAAATGAGTTTAGAAAATTCCATCTGTGCTGTTGTGTTGTCTGGTCTACTGGGTTGATTCAGATAAATGGGTTGTGAACCACTAATATAAAGTAATTATTACCTTTACTTAGCACTGGATTCTTTCCGTGGTGCTTTTGTTTGTGTCTCTCTCTCCATGGTGCTGAAAGACTTGTGTCATTTTTAATCACACATAACAGACACAAACGTACCTTTTCTCAATATCAAAAATTAAAATGCAAATATTTAAACGGTATAGAGTTTCCCAAATAATTTGTAAGGACTTTAAGCATAATGGAAAAGGTATCAAAGATGTTCAAGTGTAACATAAGTATAAGTATTATTAAGTATAAATATAAGAAGCGTTAAGTATTAAAGGAGTATTTCACCAGACTAAGACACAGAAAACATTATTCATTTAGATACTGGTTCTTTTGTGGCGATCCAATAGAATATGGATGCTTATTGCTAGCACACACTACCTTTATAATATATATATATATATATATATATATATATATATATATATATATATATATATATATATATATATATATATATATATATATATATATATATATATATAATTTTGGGAATATAAAGCATATTTAATCTAAACAAGGTTCTTAATTGCTTTCTCTGCAGTTACACCTGTTAGTAAACCATACAGTTGTTCCCAGTAACACTCCTACATTTGGTAAAATATCAATATCATCATCACTATCATAAATGGCCTGTATTTGTATAGCGCTTTTCTAGTCCCTAAGGACCCCAAAGCACTTTACACATCCAGTCATCCACCCATTCACACACTGGTGATGGCAAGCTACTTTGTAGCCACAGCCACCCTGGGGCGCACTGACAGAGGCGAGGCTGCCGGACACTGCCGCCACCGGGCCCTCTGACCACCACCAGTAGGCAACGGGTGAAGTGTCTTGCCCAAGGACACAACGACCGAGACTGTCCAAGCCAGGGCTTGAACCAGAAACCTCCCGATTACAAGGCGAACTCCCAACTCTTGAGCCATGATCGCCCCATCATCATCATAGTAAGCAGTTCTGTGGGTTTTTTTTTTTAAAAACAGGACTTATGTCTTTAGTGGCACAAGCCTGTAGTGATATGATATGATAAAAATTGTAATTTCTCCAGCTTTGAGGCTTTCCAGTCATTCTCCTTTTTTTTTCTCTCTGTCTTCTACTTTATCATACAAACCTAGTTCTGAATATGATGCGTAAAATGTAAGTAAAAACAGAATGCAATGATCTGCTAATGTCGTACACTCACGATTTATTCAGAATAGTACACAAAAAACATATCTTACGGTTACTTTGTAACCTTGGTGAGTGGAGTGGAGTGGAGTGAGAGACTATCTCTTCCAGCATGGGGTCCTGGTGACCTCAGGCCTCAGCTGAAGCCACAGACATAGCGCACACATGCAGGGGAAAGCTGAAGGACGTACAGCCAAGGCAAGTGGTGCAAGATGCTGATGGTCCCCAAGGTGAGGTAGGCCATCAATGTCAGGGACTGGTTTGCAACCACTGACCTGAAGGACACCTACTTCCAGATTCCTATCTGGCAGAAGCACGGTCGGTTCCTGAAGTTCAGATTCGAGGACAAGGTGTTCGAATTCTGAATCCTCCCCTTCAGCATCTCTCTTGCATCCCAAACCTTCATGCAGTGCATGGACGCTGTCCTGGCTCCTATTAGGCTCAGGGGCCGCAGGGTCCTGAACTATTCAGACAACTGGCTGGTCTGTGCCACATCAGTAGAACAATACCGCAGCCATGTAGCTCTGTGTAGCATGTTCTGGCTATGGGGTTGTGCCTGAATCTGAAAAGGAGCAGGCAGCAGCCTTTAATAGTCACAACATTTCTGGGCATATCCCTGGACTCCATCAGGGACTCCATGTCCCTCACTGTGGAGCGAGAGCAGGCCTTCAGGGTGTTCCTAAACCAATTCAGGTTACACTCACAGGTTAGCTGGGGGCTATCTCCACCTGATGGGCCACATGGCTCCCATGGTGTAGGTGGTTCTGTTAGTGCTCCTAAACATGAGACCTCTCCAACGGCACCTGCTGAGCCTGGGTCTGCTCGCAGCAGTCCCACAAGACAACACTGGTAGTCTCTTGAGGGCTCCACCAAGCTCTCTGTTTGTGGAGAGACTTGTCCAACATGGAGTAGGGCCAAGCGGTAGATCTACTTCACAGTTAGTCTAGTTAGTCTTCACAGATGCCTTGTGCAGTCGACGAGGACTGTGGGGTCAACAGCCACTGGACTGGCTTTTGGGTGTCCCAGCACATAAATGTACTGGAGTTGCAGGTTGTTGTCCTTGGCATTACAGTAGTTTCGGCCTCAACTGGGTATCACGGTATCCTCTGCAGCTACCAGGCTATAGCGGTAGGCTCACCCCACTCACTGACTCCCTGATTGCTGGCATGGTGGCAGCGATCAGGCCCGTTTGCGTTGGTCACTCAGAACTTAGCGATGCCGACTCCTCTTTAGTTTCCCAGTTCTTGAGGGGAGCCCAGCGGCTTACAGTTTGCAGGCCTGGGTACCCAGTTCCACCCAGTTCCTTGGCACCTTTTAGCGTCCTCATTTTGAACCACCATGTAGGTCTAGAAGGGTCAGTGAGCTCCATGCTCTGTTGGGCCATAGGGATTGCTGTGGGTGGTTGCCGGACTGGAAAGGGGTGGTCCTCTTGCCCATCCCTGCATTCTTGCCAAAGGCATTGACCCAACCCTACCCATCACAGTCGGTTGAGCTATGAACAGCTCTCAGTGACGGCTTGGAGCAGTTGACGGCTCAGTGCCAGGCTCAATTTGCCCTGTCCGTACTTTGGTGGTGTATGCTAGGTGTACCAAGCTGATTAGGAGAACAGACCAACTGTTTGTTGGTTTCCACTAGGTTTCAAAGTAAACATGGGCAGAAGTAAACAGGGGAGGTTCACAGAGGTTCACGAATCTTCTAAAAATATTGCCTCTACGAGTTGTGAAATGATTTCAGAATAATGCTCCTCAACACACAAACAGACTTTGATTTTCACATCATCTAATATCATAATCACAGTAAAAGGATCCAGAGAAATCTCTGTATGCAAGAGACAAGGTAAAAAAAATTATATTGGATCACTGTGATCTTCGGCCTTGGCAGGTGTGATTCTGACATGGAAATCACTGCACGGGCTGAGGAATATCCCTATCTGTGAAAAAAGTTCACTGTGCCATCCACAAATGCAGGTTAAAGCTCTGTCATGCAAAGAAGAAGCCATATGTGAAGATGCTCTAGAAACACCATCATCATCTCTGGATGATGATACAATGGGCTGATGCAAAGTGGAAAACTGTTCTGTGGCCAGCCAAATGGATATTATTTTTGTGAAACATGGATGCTACATACTACAGAAGAGGCTTGTTATCAGCACTGAATTAAAAACCCTGCTGTTGGTATGATGGATGTGTCAGTGCATGTGGAACTGGTAGGTGGTACATCTGAAAAGGCACCATCAGTGCTGAAAGGTATATACAGATGGTTTCTTTTCCAGGGAAGGTCCTGTATATTACAGCTAAACAATGCTGAACTGCATCCTACAGCTATGGAAATGGCATAACTTTAATACTCGAGGAGTCTAGGTAATGAATTGGCCTGCATGCAGTCCAGACCAATTTAAACATTTGGAGCAAATATAAGACAGAGATAAGACTGTTGAGCAGCTAAAATGGGATAACACTCCTCTCATGAAAGTCCAGCAGCTGGTCTCCTCAGTACCCATACATTTATGGACTTTTGTTAAAAGTAGAGGGGATGCTACACAGTGGTAAGTAGTTTGTATTGCACAATTTCTCAGTTAAAACAAAAGTTAATGAATGTTGGATGGATAGTGGGCTGTTTCCCAGACACAGCTGATTGTTTCTTGGTAAAATCTTACAAATGAATATTTTTTACTAAGAAATAATGCTAAGTCATAAAATCCTAATGCCATTTATTTCATGATTGTTTTACGTTCTGTGGCTTGTTCTATGCACTTCAACACCAAGGTTATTTCTCCAAACAAAATAGTGTCTTTAATTACATAGTGATGTGGCATAATGGCACATTCAGTCAACAGAATTATGGATAACTCAGCTTCTTATACTCTTTGTAGATTGTAAGGACTGGACAGTTTTTGACTTCCTATTTCAGTTTTTGCTCTCATGGCATGTCATTGTGATTATTCAGTGACAAACTTGAAAACTCAACTAAAGGACACAGCGAGTTCTATAATATGGACTCTTATAATGGAAACAATTTTATCATTTTCATTTAAGCATAATTAAAAAAAAAAAAATTTCAGGGTAGCTGCAGAGAACTTGTAGGAAAAACAGTGACACACAGTGGAAGCCACCTCTGTCATTTATGCTGAAACAGTTTGTTGCAAAAAAAAAAAAAAAAAGTTAGTCTCTTTACCTTCTCATCTTCCAGGTTCTGCAATATTTCTTTTCCGCCGCTGGTTCCGATCTTCATCTGAGGGGAGCCTTTGCGTTCTTGCTTGTCTGCTGTGGGACTTTCCACAGCAGGGGAGCTCTTACTGTCACTCGCCGGGCTCTTCGCTTCCAGACCGGTTAGCCGTTTGGTGCTCCGCGGGGTGCGGGATCCCCTTTGCCCGACGCTAAGGGCATCAAAGTCTATCGTTTTACTCTCGAACGCGTCCTCAATGCTGCAAAACAAGCCTCCGTGTTTCTGCCTGGGCACCTGGTCGGCCGTGCCGGGCCGGGCGAGATAAACCGGCAGGTCGTCCCCTGATTTCTCCCAGTTTCTCCTGCGCTCTGCCATAGTGGAGCCCTGCACAAGTGGCCGAGAAAGACGGGGAAACTAGTACTGAAGTGCTGTGTATCTCTTTGTGTGTGTGTGTGTGTGTGTGTGTGTGTGTGTGTGTGTGTGTGTGTGTGTGTGTGTGTGTGTGTGTGTGTGTGTTGAGCAGACAGTCAGGCAGGAAGGAGTTGAATTAAAGCCAAAGGTGGTACTGCAGTGGCTCCTGATGCATAGGTAATATATGTGTATTTGATTCATCTTAAATTTTACAATGAAATCAAGCACACTCATGGTTGTGGCTTAAGACTAATGGAAGGCTTTGTTTCTCTGAGTTTATAGTATAACACTGAAAAGAGAACGAAAGAGATCGGGACACATTTGGTTAAAGAGAACACTCGCCATATTTATGCACACATACGTATTATGTCTGTAAAGGTAAGAATTAACCTAATAATCAAAATATAATTCCTTCTAGCTGATGCACTGATACTTAGATTAACTTGAGCGGACACAGGTGTGCGCCTAGCAGGTATTACAGGTGTCCTGAAAGACGTCCACTTTGGCGCTGTCCGTTCAGCACTTGCGCGCTTAAACAACTCCCAGCGAGATCATGCTGATGTTTCTTCAAGTGCTTGTCTGGCCCCCTCACCGGCGACACCTCAGGGTGCTTAGAATACTTAGGCCAGCACAAACGAGACAAGATCGTGTCAGCAGCGCGGCAGACGCGCAGCTTTCAGGCGGCAGGTCTGCTGAGTCGAGAGGGCGAACGAGGGAAGCAGGAGTCAAAGAAGTCAGTAAACAGGAACGTAATTATGTAACGGCCAAATATCTACATGTTCCACAAATCTCCATGGGGTCAAATTTAGGACACTGGTTCCGTTAGGACTTTGTAGTATATTGATAACTGTGCCTCGTGTAAGTCTCATGAATAACATATGTCAGAGTAAAACAGCCTTCTAATAAAAAGTGGACAGAATAATGACAGTTTGGTATTTTATTTTATCCTGGTACAGCATGGGGGTGACTTTGGCTTCACAGAGAGGTGAAAGGACTGGTGAAAACTTTCATCAAGTGGATTAGAAATAACACCGACCTGCCTAACCTGTGTGTGTGCGCGCGTGTGTGTGTGTGTGTGTGTGTGTGTGTGTGTGTGTGTGTAAAAGAGAGAGGTGAAGAAAAGAGCTCTTAGACTCCACAAATCTGAAAAAGACTTTCAAGGTCAGTCACACTGTGGGCTACAGTGAAGTCCAACAAGCCACGTCCTCAGGTCTCATCTAACAGGTTGTCATCAGTGAATTAAAGCCGTGGCTGTTTTCAGCCAAAGGGCCACTTCACTGGGGCAGCATCTGAAATTTCCAGGAGCTCCTGATAAAGAAACCGACTAAGGGCACAACAGACAAAATCAAACTCAAATGACTCAAGTGACCAAGCCTGAAAAATGAAAATGAGAAAATGTAATTGTGTGTTTATTTGTTTGAGTTGTTACCAAGGCAGCCTCTATTTTTGTGTGTGGATTAAAACCACAGGAGAAGATTTTATCTGTATAAACAGATAACAGACTAGTCAAAAGGTTTCACATTGGATAATTTACAACAGGGAAAAGTCTGCCTGCAGGGATGTGCAGACATGACCATCTTTTCTTTTTTTGCATGGAAACATGAAGAAACACAATCCTACAAATACAAAAGCATATCTAACACACTGCATGATCATAGAATGCACAGGAGAAAGAGGAAAATAATGATCAAGCACGATGCTTTTAAAAGATAGCAGAGTGTATTTTTTTTTCAGTGTACTGAAGCAAAATTAAACACAAGTAGCACTATTCTCTGCTGAGTTCCACTGTGGCAGTTTCCGTGGCTCTTTTGGCATCTAATGCAGTAACTTGACAAGGCAGAAGAAATTTCCCCTCACATGAATGTGATTAAAGCGTCAAGGTTTGCAGAGATGCCAAGAGCCTGCTAAAATTCCCTGTCTTGTGTTTCCTCCAGTATCTTACTCGGTTTAGACGGTGAATAATGCTGATGGAAGAGAGACAAATGACTAACAGCGTTCCTTGGAGTTTCAACCTTGTAACAAATTTGTGTTTTGGCCGGCCACACATTCATAAGCTGACACCGACCGCTTTGAGAATTAAACATAATGTGAGAGAACAAGGACAACGCTCTGAGGCCAGCGCAGAGTGTGTTTGTCTTTAAGTGTTCCCTGTGGTGTGGGGCATCAGCAGACTGACTGGGAGGCAACAGAGCCGTCAGCACGCAGTGTCTGGCTTTCAGTGTGTCACTGATGTTGTCATAGCTGCAAACCATAAAAACAAAACATTCAGTCGGTTGTTTACTTTACTGTCACTGTCAAAGAAAATTCCCCGTGATCACGAGCCCAATGAAAGACATTGTGTTACTTCCACACATTCTGAATTTCCTGCACAAACCCATATTTGGCACTAAGTCAATAAGTTCACAAACTAACATCATTCTGAATTAATGTGGCTTTTAAAGTAATGACTGCATCACTGGAGCAGAGCAGGAGACTCACTCAGTCATGATAGTAAACGTGGATGTAAGGTAAGCCAGCACCATACAACAATGGCCTTTATTCTGCTAGTGGGTTAAGTGCATGCTCATTCGGGCATGATTGAAGCATGGCAGGTAGGACAGAGTTTGGCAAATTCACGCCCAGTGGTCTTCATGGATTTGGCACAAGAGGCCTTACGGCGACTTAGACCTTTGAAGAAGTAGGTAAGTGGGCCACAGTTCCACAGATAAGTCGACAGGGCTCAATTCAAATGGTACACAAAAACACATAAAATCTCACATTCCACCACAGGTAGGTTTCTGGTTTGAGTTTGATTTAAAAAAGATCAAATATTCACTGTCAAGTTGTCTTGGTTATGTAGCAGCCATGCACGTCTGTTAAATCATGGGATTTTTTTTTCCTGCCACAAAATGTCATTCCTACGGCATTATTAGAACAGCAGCCTAAAATCAGAAGCAGCAGTAAACCATCAGCATTATACATCAACTTATATAAATGCCTACTGGCCTGATGTAGCCAAATAAAAAGGAATGGCAGCCCAGGGTACTGCAGAAGCTCACATCTCGGCTGTTTTTCTTGTTTTCACTTTGCTTGTGAATTTACCCAAAAATTGCTGAATTGTGCAAATCTAAATCTATAGTTTCAAAAAGTGAAAGCAAAAGCTTGAGGTGGCAATCTCACAGAAGTATGAACTATAATAATAATAACAACAACAGATTGCATTTTTATATAGCGCTTTTCTTGACCCCTCAAAGTGCTTAACAATACCACTATTCATTCACTCTCACATTCATACACTGGTGATGGCAAGCTACAGTTGTAGCCACAGCTGCCCTGGGGCAAACTGACAGAGGCGAGGCTGCCATATTGTGCCATCGGCCCCTCTGGTCAACACCAGTAGGTGGTAGGTGAAGTGTCTTGCCCAAGGACACAACGGCCGAGACTGCCCGAGCCGGGGCTCGAACCGGCAACCTTCCGATTACAAGACGAACTGTCAACTCTTTGAGCCACGATCGCCCCGATTGCCCCTTAGCAGTCCTGACTATGAAGTCAGGACTGCTAAGCAGCTGGGGACACCAGGCCAGGCAGCTGCATCCGCCTGGAATGGTTTGGCTGCTGACCAGCTGCGGCTGAAATGAGGTTAAAGAGCCTCCCAGGATGGATGTGTCAGACTTTTCAATCTTGTATCCCTAACAGTCAGGCCGGCTTCTTAGCACATGAACAACACTGAAGTGTTCGTGCTATCTGTAGTTTGACTTTTAAACAACCCACTCTTCCGACTTGTGTCAAATGTGCTAAAAAGGTTTGTGCTGGTAAAGCATTTATTGTGCAGAAGAAGCAGTTTTCATCTGCACCCAGCAAACGTGTCATCAAGGATTACGCTAGAAGGATAATTATCCGTCCATCCATCCAAACTTCCTCAACACAGTATCTCTTTGATGGCAAAAGTGACATTGTGACAAAACATACTTTTGGCAATAACTATTAATGGCAATATTTCACTTTTAAAAGTTTAGTCACATGAACTGATGCAGTGATGATAGGTTATACTATGTCATTATTTGACTATGATATCTTATAGCTTTTTTAAAGTAGCCACAGACTGTGACCATACAGTTGGTAGGATTCATAGTTAGTAACACTAACATCTGGGGACACCTATAACAGGTTCATATGATTTACCACATAAATCACATGAACCTGAACAGATCTGATTTCAACTGCAATTTGAGTGATTAGCAGAGGCATACAAGCACAAAGGGGAGTTTCATTTAACTTATTTAGTAGTGTTTTCCCCCTCTTTTATTCAGTTATAGGAGACAGTTGTTCAGTCAGACGATACACTAAATATAAAAGTGACCTCTGTGTAAGCGGTGAAAGGAGGACAGATAAAAGTGCTTTCATGACAGATGTACTTTGGCAGAACAAAGCCTGGCTCAGCCTCTGTTCTCATCAGGATTGTCAAGAACAGCCATGACTCCAATTTTTCTTTTTTAAAGCAGACTCCTAACCTGGACTGACTCTTCTCTTTGTACCATACAGCTTAGAATAAGCTTAGAGTATGAAAAGCCTACTATTTAGTAAACTAATGAGGAAACTGGAAAGCTGAAGCCTTCAGTGTCATCTTCTTTAAAGTAAGCAAATGACTCAGCAATGCTCAACCAGACTTTTTACCCTTTAATATTAAGCAACTTAGAGAAGCGCCAGTAAACACGATATTTCTGTCAAGGATTTCTGTCCGTTTTTGAGCGGTACATGCTCGGAGAACAAAGATGTGAGTAAGCCACCCACCAGCTACAGCTCAAAGCCTATGCTCTCTTTTTATGAAGGGGAAGGAAATCTTGTTACAAACAAAACCAGTGTGAGAAAAAGATGTTTGACACGATGATACGGGGAGATATAGAAATTACTGACTTTGGAAATAGTATGTAAAAAAACATCTTTTGCTAAACACTTAAATATTTGAAATACATAATAAAACAACAACTAATTGAGCGTGACAAAAGCAGATTACGTGTCATTAAAAAAGGAGTTTAAAAAAAAGCAACTGTTTTGCAGAAAGAAGACAAATTAGTCTTCAAGGTCATAGGCCATATTTTTTTATTTAATCTTTTTTTGTTTTTTACAGCATTACGTTTTTCTGTTTATCAAATAATCTAAATGAAATTAGGAGGGATTATATATTCTCCTTGGAAGACAGACAGAAGAAGGAGAAAAGAAAATCTCTGTAAAATAAAAATAAAAATGAATACACATTACATGTAATGTCACACATTACATTCTCGTAATGTATATTTGTGAGATACATAAATGACCCGAAAAAGAAAAAATAGATTAAACATGGAAATACAGGCAGAAAAAGGGGGGAAAGTGCATTTAAGGCAACTGCTGTTGAGTTTGCACAATATTTTCAGTCGCCCCCCTCGATAAGTTAAAGTGAATGTACTGGGCTGTAGTTACTGTCCGATGTGTAATGAGATCCAATGAGAAGGTACCCTCGGCCTTACAATAGGTGATTCAGTGGCAGATACAGTAGCTCGGGTAAAAAGGGGAGCAGGCAGAGTATTAGTAGTAAATATTTTAGGGACTGGGCAGAGTCAGCTTAGCGGGAGAGAAGTGAAGCAGGTGTTGTGTTGCATCCACTTTCTCCTGTTTCCTTTTGGGGGAAGTGGACACCTAAGTGGCCAGCAGAGTTTAGCAAAACAGGGCCATTAGTATCAAAGATGTTTTGGTTAGTAGAAAAAGAAGAGACCTGCAGTTTTCTTGGGATAAAGGAAGGTCTGATGTTGTAGTGTTGTTTTATAATTTTTTCCTTTCATCCTTACAAAATTCAGAGTATGGAGTGAAATTTTGCCCAACAAATACGGACAACATGACTGTTACATGTTGTTTTGTGACCAGAGCTCATCGGAAACCAGTCTGAAATATTTACAAGTTTGGTAAAAGGTCATGTTTCTTTAAAGGGCAAATTGGGAAAGTTGCACAGGTCGACAGCAGCACCCCCTGCTGGCCAGCTGGAGCAACATGATATAGACAGTAGAACAACAAATCCAATACACGGTATGTGATAAAGGATGGGGGGGGGAAGGAAAGGGGTGGCAAATATTTATATTATTCCACATTCATATTAAAATTATTTTTTTCATTTATAATTTTCAAGGAAACAATGTTCATCTTTGCAGCCATCACCACAATAAAACAGAGCAATTTACACCCTTGTCAAGTCATTTCTAAACTGCCAAGTACATCAACTGTTCAAGCTGCATCAGAGAATAAACAAAAGTTTCCACTATTCACAGAAAAAAGGGGAGACTACATGAAATTATTCAGACACATGTACATATTAACAATGTATATATTACAATACAGAATGGGGATGTTTTCTCTTGGGCTGTCAGTGGTAGGAGCTGTAAAAGAAAAACAGAAAGGAGGGGAAAAAAAGACAACCAGGGGGTAAAGCTTTTACAGTCTGCTGGCTTTTGAGAAAAAATGAAGATGCAGTTTGACAATCCGTATGTTTTCCTGTACAGATCCAGGCTGAGTGGAGCTGAGTGGATCCAAGTGTGGCATTTCTCCCAAAATCTATTTTCACCTTCCTTCACTCGAGTCTGTTATGTGTGTCCAGTGAAGACATGTCAACCTGAGTGTCCCGTATCTCCCATTAGTGTCTGTACACACCAGCTTCTGCAGTGTAGCTGTGTCCTTTTGCAGACGTGACCTCTGGAGAGTGCAAGCAGTGTGTAAGCACCATTCTCTGAACAGCAATGTCAGGGCAGTTGGTTGAAGAAACCAGGTCCCGAAAGTTCCTTGTTATAATCTGACCTGAGACCAGCACTGTTTAAATGGCCTCTGCGTGCGTAAGGCCCTGAGTTGGCTCGCTTCAGTTCACCGGGTGGTTGCATTCAAGAACTTCTTTTCAGGTTTGAACGCCAAAAGAACAGAGGGGGGAAAAGAAGAGCGGCCTGTGGTTTGTTTTCCTTGTTGTTTATGAGCTCTCTGTCTGTTTATATTCCCACTGGGGCTAAATGTTGGTCAGTGATATATTATTACCCTGCATGGCAGAGAGAACATATCCCAGGCTTTGGTTTTTAAATTGTCAAAGCATGTGTTTGCAACTGTGTGTGTGTGTGTGTGTGTGTGTGTGTGTGTGTGTGTGTGTGTGTGTGTGTGTGTACATGTCTGAATGCACTATATCTGTTTTCCCAATTGCCTGCCATTCCTTGCAGTCTGTATTCTCAGCTGCTTGGAGAGATATTTAATGTCCTAAAAATATCATCCTGGGCAGCAGGATGAGAACCAACCTCACCCGGTTAAAAAACAATATTAATAATAATAATAATAATAATAATAATAAATCTGAAGTGTGATCCGACCAGCACACAATACATCCAGCTATACCGACAGCAGTCACTGATGTTATGACACGAGCAGCCACTGCTACACACACCGTTTCACACTTGTCCAGAAAATAAATAACACTGCAGTCACAAACAAGATCCCCAAGCTGACATACCACCTGAGAGAAAGAGAGAGAGAAGTCATGAAAGATTAGATTAGAACACACAAAACGTGCAGCATGTGGCACATTTTTATCATCTTTAGATATCGGTATGCTCAGTCAGTAGCAGTAGAGTAGCCCCTATGTCAAAAGATTATAATCTCTGTACTCAGCTGTCACTCATGAGAATATTAGAATTTTACTACTATTTGTTTTTGCTTTACAGTCTACGACTAAACTCACTGGCCACTTTATTAGGTATGCGTTTCTAGAGCTGCACTGTGGTCATAAAAGGATGGATATGGTAAGCAGCGATATTTAGGGAGACTGTTGTGTTGAAACAATCCTCAGTTCGTACTACAAATCAGAAAGAGTGTCAAGAAAATATCCCCCTCATCATTACATCAAACAGCAGCAGCCTGTACTGTTGATATAACGCAGCATGGTATGGTTTCAAGTTGTTTACGCCAAATTTTGACCCGGACATCCAAATGTTGCAGCAGAAATCGAGTCTCATCAGATCAGGCAATCTTCTACTGTCTACGTTTGCTGAGAACGTGCAAGATGTAGCCTCAGTTTCCTGTTCTTAGCTGACAATAGTGGCATCTAGTGTGGTCTTCTGTTGCTTCGAAGTCCCTTAAATCACCTTTTTTCAGCATGCTGATGCTTGATTTGATCGTCAGCGTGCCGTCTTGAACATGTCTACAAACCTAAATGCAATAAGTTGCTGCCATGGGATTGGAACTAGTAACATATAAGGAGTTGTTTGTATCTAAACTATGTGTGACGTGTAAAGTACCAAAATAACACCTATATGAGACACATTTTTAGCTTCTAATGTTAGAGATTCTGCAGCTGGTTTTGGGCTGTGCAGGGCTCTCTCTTCCAGAAGATGATTGAATAAAGAATTATAAATGTTTTGACCACTCCTGAGTCGGGTTTTCTCTGTTCTATCATGGGGATCAAAGAATCGGGTTTAAGATAAGTCACTTGTGTTAATGAGTGATTGAAGAGGTGTGCCTAATAAAGCGGCCATTGAGTGTTCTTCCCAGTATTCTTTCCAGTCAAAGTGCTTTTGCTTGCTTTTACACCTCTTGTAAACCACCTGTAAAATTTCTAACCTTCCACGCACAAACAGCTGAGCAGCAGAGAACAAACCAGAGCAAAAAGGTTAGTGAACACTGGACTTGTTATCTTCAGCTAGATGGGAACATGAATTTTTTTCTCCATATATTGTTTTTACATCAGCCATAATAAATTATTTGGTAACTTTAGTTTTAGTCTATAAAAACACAAATTGCTGGGTGAAAAACAATCATCTAGAACAATTTCACAAACCTCAAAGGGTTTCTGCAATGCAGGTATAAACAATGGTAATAACCAAAGAGTTGACAATGAAGAAATATATAATGGATAGAAAGGTGCTCATGGTATCTGCTACCAAGACGGTAAAAATAGAATGTAAACATGGAGCGAAACACAGAAAACATGGAAAAAAATATCACGAAACTGTAACAAAACTGCATAGGTGGAAAGATGATGAGAGTACAAAGAAAAAGTAATGACAGATGAAGGAAGGTGGGAGAGTGTGCAGACCAGGGTCAAATCTTTTCTTGATTCTGAAAGACACAGAGCCACCCAGTGGTCAATTTGTAAAACTGTTTGAGGTTTATGGCTTTCCTCAGTAAAATATTTAACCAAGGTCAAAAAGAGGGATGGCAGTGATTTGAATTTTCTACCGAAAGCCTAACAGGACTCACCTCTGCTACAGGACACGCCAAAGACTTCAAGGCCAAAGGATAAAGGCAAGAGAAAAGAACAAGAACAGAAACAGAAACTATAGGAAGAAAGAAAGATGAAGGAGGGACAAAGGAAGAGAAGAAGAGAATTAGAGGAACACTTGAGACATGTTAGTCACAGAAGGGACAGGAACAGAGGTTCACTGTGCAGCGGGCGTGGCTCATTGTGAATTATGAAATCATATTTATGACTATCACATGATTTGAGACTGATTCCCTTTTTATCTTTTCTTCTAAACTATCAAAATTCAATTAGCGTTCCTTTATGAGTGTAAAGCCAAGCTGCTGATCATGAGAAATGAGATATTTCTGCATCCAATTGTTTTCACATTAGGCCATCAAACACATCCTACCTTTTCCTCCAGGTCTTTAATCTGCCTCCTCTGGATTTCTGTCTTATCTTCAAGATCACGAATTCTCTGCAATTATTTAGAGAGGGGAAAAAAACAATAACAATACCAGTATAAAGCATGTGACCTACAAACCTACTTCCACGCAAAGCTCTACTGTATCATCAGCAGCCACATTTACAGACAGCAACAGACCTGATGGGCCTGGTGCAGAAGTTCCATCCTCTCCTGGAGGATCTGGCAGTCGTACTCTCGACTCTTCCTCAGCATCTGCCTCCTCAGCTTCTCCACCGCCGTCCGCAGCTCGTCCCTCTGAAGCTCATCCAGAGGCTCGCCGTACTTTATCACCTGGTGAAAAGAAGACAGACGTGAAGCACAAATACTGGATTGTGATTGATCTGAAAGACTCCTTACACCTCCAGTGTTACTGCTCTTTATCAGCTGAGGCTTTATCAAATCATAAGAATCCTTGAGGGCTTGTAGAAGCCTTTTCTGTTTCTTTATCTCTGTTAATAATCTCACACCAGTCATTCGTTTACCAAGAACTAGCTGTGCCAACAGCTTCGATGATCCAAATTATTTGGGAGGAATTTGGCATTTCTTATCTTAATTAGATAAACCTCACCCACTGTATCAGATGACTGTGGTGACATTTCAAAAGATGGGTGAGACTCAACAAAGCTACAACTGTTTTTGTTTTCTTTAGCCTTTTTTTGGTAAAAATGTATGGCTGTACGGCAATGCATAAATGCATGATGGCAAATCAAAGACCTTGTCTTGCTGCAGGGCGTTGTATAAGGTTGCTTCCAACTCCTGGATTTGCTGTGAAGAGAAGCAATGTAGAAAAGTGTTGTTAGTTAAGTTTGTAAGAACTTATTCACTTTTCTTCAAACGGCTACACGCCTAACAATACTGTCATGATTCTAATCATAAGATTATGTGTCACCTTGGGAACTGAAATTTAGACCCCAAATAAAACGAGGCACTGTTTTCTCAGCCCCAGATGTACAAGAGACAAAAAACACACCCACCATGTATGCCTGATCCAGGGCCTGTTTTCTGTAGTCCAGCTCCTCTTCCAGATATCCTTTCTGTTTGCAAAACATCTCCTGTACACATGGAGCATATTAGGACCAGTGTTTAGCAGAGAAAGAAGTGATAACATAAACTTAAACCACTTCCTAACATGTGGTTTAACTGTTTGAAACTATAAGATATGGATCTGTGAAGAAAACCCAACATCAATGACAGATTTTTTGTTTGTTCGGTTTACTAGTCATAACTTCCAGGAAGGATCTGGGTACAACGTGGAATATTCAATAAACCATCGTCATTATTTCTCTTTTTTCCTTTCCTATCTATTCTTTTTTTTTTTTTTTTAACTGAGCCCAGTGCCACTAAGTAACATTTAACGCCTCCCTGTTAAAGTGTCACGGTGCAAGTCTAGAACTTAATGTGCAGCAGGCACATGGTGCTTCAAATACTGGTTATGGAGACTCTTTGGGTATGATGTGACTTTATCCAAGGAATGTTAATTAAATGTCTTAAAGGCAGAAGGTTAAGCAGAAGAATCAGTCATATCACAAATGATAATCATGAAACAAAGTCTGCCCCTTGTTGTGTCCCACCATCTCTATCTCCAGGTCCATCATCTTCTGGTGCAGTGCTGCCTCTGTCCCCTCAATCTGTTGAATCCACTGGAAAATAACAAGCAACAAAATATGATTTATTAAACAACAGAACAATCTGATGTTAATTTAAACACAATGTAGCTTCCAGCCTTACCTTTTCCGCAAGTGACAAAACAGTGCTAGCCTGAATAATAGCCACTTGCTCCTCATTCCTTAAGTTCTGCACAAAAAAGACATTTAAACCTTAATAATGTAAATGTTTTAGCGACGGAAAATGAAATGTTAAGTTCCGTATGAATTTACCCCGTTGTCTCCGAGGATATCCAGCAGTTTGATGAGATCTGGTATGCATACATCCTGTGGAAAGAAGACAATAAAGCTGATTAGGGCGTAAATACATATAAATTCCTTTAATATTTAATCTTTGCTGTTTTTAGCTACTTAACGATAAACTATGATAAAGCATCAGCCCGTCTCACTGCGCACCTTAACTCCTTCCTTCATACAGTAGATCTGCAGTGCACTGACTCCCTCAGAGAAAGGATGCATTCTCAAATGGTTGAATGGAGGAGACCTCCTCTCGCGCTCCTAAAACAGCAAAAAGAAACCCACTTTTTATTATGCAAAAAGTCTTCTGCAAGCCTCCTATGAATTATAACAGCATTATAACATAATCTCTATCATAGGAGCCTAAAATTAATATTTAAATCAGGAGAGAAAAAAACAGGACGAGTGACAGTCTTACCCGGAGTTCTAATGATGGATTATATCAGTCCCTATCAGTTTCTCTTTGCATGCTTGAGTTTTAGTACGCAGCACTGTCTTTGTTCAGCTACAAAGTTTCTAACTTGGTTCACAAGTTCATTGCAAACGCTGTCATCTGACTAGTGACATGCCAAACCTGACAGCAGCGCTGGAGGTTTTTAGTTTAAACCGAGGCTGAATCACTTTGATGTTGCCAGAGGTGAAATCAGGTGAATGTGCACGGCACGTCCGAGCAAGAACTTTTCCTCTGTGTTCACTAGGTGGCAGTTAAAGCCTTGGTAAGGTGCTGTCAGTCACTGCACCAGAGCGAAGCCAGAACACAGAAACTGCTGTCAGCTGGTTATCGAGCTTGGAAATCAGAGACTCTTGGAGCCATTCCAAGACACGAGGCATGCACCCTGTTAAACAACGATTCTGCTCTTCTCCACAGTCCTCGAGTTAAAGCAGGGATTGTGTTGTGTTGTTCTTTTAAAACCTCACTGTGTTCAACTCAAAGTTTACCTTGTACTTTTACGAAACGATATAATCCCCAGCCTTCAGAAAAAATTCGATAATTTCGGACACCACTTCTTTTCCCCTGTAAAGTGGCTACAGTCTCTCCTGATTTGCCATGAAATATTTCACTGTGGTTTAATTCACTTTAATAAAATCTATGAAATGTAAAACCAATGTGGCTGCTTTAATCACCAGAGTGTTGTTTGTGTAATAATTACACTAAAATCACTTTTTCTCAGCTCTTGGGAAAGCAAAACGTTTTTAACTCAGTAAAAAACACACAAGTTATTTAGGCTCACCTGATTATTAGGCGCACAGACAACCCTTATCTTACTTGGTAGAAAACCCTTTGTGACGTACCTCTAGCTCCAGTATCCTAAACTCTAACAGTTCATTTTGATCTTTGGAGTCTTGAAGCTCCTGCTGCAGCCGATTACAGTCTGACTCCAACTTTTCCACCTGGGTGCCACAAAGGATCAGAATGAATGTGTCTGTTTTCATTTCCACTATTTCATTGTTCACTGATTATCGAAAAAAATGTGAGTCCAACCTTTTCTAACAACTCCTGATTCCTTCTT
The DNA here is from genome assembly GCF_964374335.1 of Astatotilapia calliptera. NCBI lineage: Eukaryota > Metazoa > Chordata > Actinopteri > Cichliformes > Cichlidae > Astatotilapia > Astatotilapia calliptera. The sequence continues at coordinate 23,648,047 of NC_137431.1, forward strand.
AGGAACAGCTGCTTCTCTTCAACCCATTTGGAGTCCTGATTAGTGGAAAGGTACACATCATTTCATATATTTATTAAACAAATATGGTTATTTTTTCCAATCCCTTCATGCACACATGCAAACACCTTCATTCATACGTGTGTTTACGCATCCTACCTGTCCCTTCAGGGTTAGTTCCTTCTCCAAGTCCTCTATCTTGGCTTTATACCTGAGAACCTCTGCTTGGAGCTGTTCGTGAGCCTGAACCAGGAGCAAAACAGATATTCATTAGAATTTTTTACAAATCTTGCAAGATTTTAATTTTTGTCTGACATTCACTTCTGACTGCACTCAGGCTCTATAATGGGATCTGTTTAAGCCACACCTAAAACTCTCACAAATGTTGTTTTGGTTTTTTGAGGGTTTTTTGCAGCATTTCAACCCAACATACGACGTACATAATGTCGCTATATGCAGACATTAAAAGAGAACGACTGAAAAGTCTAAAAGAATGTTTTGTGTCCTGGTCAAGCATGGGACATTACCCAATCAATGACGGCAGCTGAACTAATTAAAAAGTACGTCTGACATCCACATGATGTGGCCACGCTCAAAATGACTCTTTTACAGCCTCATACGATAGAATAAATGTCAAAAAATGATTTTATAAATCGTGTGTTTAGATGAATACTTCAGACTAGTGGTAATAAAATTCTCAATAACTGAATTTCTCACTGCTAAGGCAGACAGACGTAACCTTGAATGAACCGTGTTGTACCTCCAACTTAAATAATCCTCGGGGGGACATTAGAATTTTTGGGGGATTGTAACTTTACAGTTTCAGACCAGATCAGAGGTTTCCAGACTGAGCAGTAACTAGTTAATTAATCTTTATACATGTACCTTAGCTTCGATTTCAGCATCCAGTAGGCCTCCTTTCTGTTCCTGCAGCAGGGCGTAAGCTCGCTGTAAGGCCTGGTATTCCCTGGTGAGCTGACGGAAACGTAGCTCTGACTCCTCGTTGGCTAGACTCTTGATTGATACACACAGGAAAAAGATCAAAGGTTATGATTCTAGGAGACAGCATCATTATACTGATACATCTGATGAGCTAACATTACCCAGCTGGTATGACTGAACAAATTTGATGTTGATAGCAGAAGTTTAAAAAGTAAAAACACAATTGAAGGCCCTGATGTGAATATAAATGAGATTACTGAGATTAATGCTAGACTATCTTTTGGATATGATAAATATAAGCTCATACATCATCCAGGTCTTCCTCAGGAGTAGCAGGAGTTCTGTCCATTCGAAATGAAGCCACTGAGGATGTCTCTGAGTCCATAGACTCTTCATCATACCCAAAGAAAGTATCAACCACGATATGCCTCTGCAGAAAATAAATACCAAAATCTTTCACGATAGAGCAATCAATACACTTTTTTTTCCTTTTGGTGCTTCACATTTAACAAAAAGCCATGTTTTGTGTTAAATACTGTCAATTTTTAGTTTTGTTTCTTGCATTATTAACAGGTCGAGTTTCTCCTTGCACTCATTTGTTTAACTACAGTTTACACTCTTATTGAAACAATCCGCTCAAACAGGACTGACTTCCATACTGTTTTTTAATGCACACTTTCTACACACACTTTAAATTAAGCAGCCATTAACAAATTGAATTTATCCTACCTTTATTGGCCTTGAACTTCTTTTATGCCGTTTCTTTCTTAGGAGTTTTTCTCGGTCCTGGAAAATCAGACAGATGAACAACACACTTTAACAATACGACTAAAGACACAGTTACTTTCTTTGATTTTCTTTCTTTAGGTTACATGATCAAATTTATAGAAGCAGCAAAATTACAAGAGCTACCCCATAGCAAAAATGCTATAGGTGTGCAAAAGTCATGAGCCACCCCTCAATTCTTTATATTTGTTTCCAAGGAAACAAAAAGTGGTCTAGAGCAATAGTTCTCCAGGCTTTCTGAATATCTGTGAATGTTTACACACTGGTTTTTAACTTAATTTCAGTCCAGTACTAATTATTTTCAGAGAAACATTTTGTTTGTTTGTTTAAACACGTAACACTGACCTAAGAATCATCCAAGCATAAAAAAGGAACCTAACTCAATAGACAAACCAGTGGTGCATTTCTTTAGTTGGATATAATAAAAAATGATGACGATAACACAGTTTGATATGTTTCAAGGTGATTCTCAAAGAGCTATTAGCAAAAAACCTAACATATCTCGCATGGTGTACCGACCGTGTATCCTTGAAAGAAATTAGGCAGCTGAACAAGTGAAGGACAAAAGAAGAAGTGGCAGGGCTAAAAAGGTTCCTGCAACAATATGTGAAAGTCATGACCTTTGAGAAACAGATCCATCAAAGACCTGACACCGGATCTGAGATCCAGCTAGTCCTTCAGTTGATCCATCAAGCCTCATCAGAGACGGTCTCAGTGGAGTAGCAGCTGTTTCCTTCTTAAGGAAGGGAAAGAGAAATTCCATCAATTTTGATTAAAAATTGGTGGAATTATATAACTTGAAAAGTATCATCCATATTTTTATTTACCACACAATACCACCTGGAAAGGCTCAGACTGGCAAGAGCTTCATTTTATTTTCAGCATGATGACGATCCCAAACACACTACCAGTGCAGTAAAAGCACATTTAGATAGAAATGTTGGCTTCCCCAGAGTCCGGACCTCAACATTACTCCAGCAGTGTGGCATCATTTTAACAGGTGAAGCAACAAAAGGCAGCCAAATCCATAAGAGATTTGGGGTGTCCTTCAAAAAGCCTGGAGAACTATTCCTGAAGACAAAATGATGGGTGGCTCGAGACTTTTGCAAAGTAGTGTACTACAGATGTAAACAACACATATGTGGTTTTAGAATATGTGTGATTGAAATACCATCAAAATGGATGATTGTAGACAAAAAACGTATAAACTGGGATATGCTCTATACTGTGCTTGATTTTCTAGTTTTCTAGTAAGGATAGTCATGGCAATACATTTTCACAAGATTAACAAGCATTACACCAATTTTCAGCAAACTATGTCCTGTTTGGAGCAGGTCCCTACTGTGGGTCATCTTGACCATGATGTCATAATAGCTCATTATCCTCTGAAATTACTTCCTTTTCATCTGAATCTATCTGACCTAAGCAGAAAGATTCAGTGTTGTATCAGGACTGTGTCAAAATGTCAGAGCATCACGGCAACAACATGGCTTACTTGATAAATTACTGAAACACTATAAGAAACATACTCTTGTCAGTTCATCAATCATGCTTTGCTGCTCCAAGACTTGAAGCTTGAGAAAGGCTATTTCCTGGTCATCATGGGCTTGGTCCAGGTCATTGAGAGACTTTAGCTTCTTCAGTGGAGGATGAGAGTTTATCCTCTCCTTCTGCAGATCCACAAAAAACACAGAGAAGTGTCCACTGAGATCACACTATTCAAGTGTAAGTCAGCGTGCGTATATACAGAATGAGGCTACTGATACTTTGTGCAGACCATCTCAAGGTTTTCTTTCATCAGGCTCTTCAGCTTCTCCTCCAGCTTCTGGATCGTCTGGGTCAAATCATCATTCCTCTTACTCAGCAGCTTGTTCTTGTCCAGCAGGGGCTTACACTGCTTCTCTGACTCTCGAACACGTTTCAGCTAGTGAGGGGAAAAAAATCATAAATTTAATTTAAATGGTGATTAAGGAAGACCCGTAAGAAAAGAGATGACAACGAAACAGCAGCTGGGAACTTTCAAGGAAAAGCAGAAACATTAAAAATGAATTAAGTTTCTTGAATTTCATCGTACCAGTTCATTCCTCTCATCCCCCAGCAGCGAGTTGCGGTCCTCCAGCTTGCGTATAGTCGCATTGAGTTCAGCCATACGCCTCTGGTTTCTCCTCATGTCCTGAAACAAACAAAATGCAATCCTTTATCATTTGACCAATCAAGTCACAAGGGAAGTGTGAAGAATACGTGATGTAATGGACTGCAAAACAGAACAGTCCATCCTGTCTTGTAGTGGTTTTGTTTTGCACTGATTAAAATTAAATTATAGCTTGGAGCTGATTCATGTGCGGACCGCCCCTCTCTTATAGTCTTTTATAGTTTGGCACTTACAGAAATGCCTGAGTGTGTACATGACATGGTTTCCATTTTGACTATTAGACTTTTAAAACAATCTAAACCAAGTGCACTCAAGTGCTTCAGCAAAAGTATTGAAGTGAATTCAAGAAGTAAGACAGTTTCTTTTAAATTAGCAGTTTAATATTATTTGTTTTAATTCCCTGAGCTGCTTCTCGATGGTTTCTCTACTTACTGGGCTGCCACAGTGCTCCGCACCATCTCCAGCTCTGCCTGGGATTTCTCTTTTTGGGCTTCCCAGGCCACACTCAGCCTCCTTAACAAGGAATAACTGTTCATCCAGGGCATCCTTCTGAAGCTGCAGCTTCTGTAAGTAACCCGATGTCGATTCCAGTTCTTTTTCCAGAGCGAAAATGGTGCGGTCCTTACCTTTGATTTCGTCCACCTGTGGTGTGGGAGAAGGAAATGGAAAAATCATTAAGTAATGGCTGAAAGGAAGGCGTTTTATTTCCGATGCTATCCGAATTGTTCCCATCACTCTTTATGACATTATGATCAGAATTAGGGTTTTAAATGTTAGAACAGAAAGTTTAATATGATTTTTGTTTGTATTTTCTTTTAATGTATTTCTAAAAAACTAACAAACAACTGTAAAGAAACCAGACCGACTTACACAAGTAGAGAGGAACAACAGACCCATAAATAGTTGACCCTAACCATGTTATGCTTGAACCATGAAGCAATTATGAGAAATTTTTTTGAAAGTGCAGTGTTTATTGAGCCTTCTGATTAAATTTTAAAATGACATAAATGTAATATAAAATTGAATATATGACGTTTAATTTGTATTATGTTTGCTACATCTGGCATTGTCGTGCAACCTATCACTTAAAGGATGTATTCCACAAATTATTTTGCAATTATTTTGTTATTTTCAGGGCTTGATCAGTATTTTTAAAGCTTGTTTTAAAGGTGTGAAAAGATTTTATGCAGATATTTTAATATCATGTTGTTGTTGTTTTTTTTATTGGCTAAATAAAAGCTAATTTTAGGCATTTCGACTGACCGATAAATTACAAAGACTGCCTTGATAGCAATTTGGAAGGAAATTTGCAGCATTAGATGTGTCCATAATTAAACTCTCTCAGCACCAGGTTTCTACGTTATGCAGGTTACAAATGAAAATGTTTTCCCTGCTGCTCTTTTGTTCTTACATAGGTTGCATTAAACACAAATGTAGCTCATTTAATTAGATAGAAATCTACCCCATTCTTCTCTATGCAACTCGCACTAAAGTGCGGACTACTGTATACTCTGTTGTAGACACAGGCTAGCTAGAGAAACTATTCAAGTAATGATTCCTGTTAAAATTCTTTGAATACTTCTCGAAGTCTCGTGAGAGAGTGAATCCATTATAGAGTTGTGTCTACTAAAGCTCAAACAATAAAAGATTTTAAAGAGTATACCAACACTTATTTTTGGTGATTTAAAAATCTGTTTTTTTTCTTTCAAACACATAAAACATAAATAGATTTCCCTAACATTTTTTATGTGTAGTTATTTATGAGTCCTAAGGTCACAGATTCATGGACGCAGAAATTTTGACATGCTCATTATTCATATGTTTAAGATACATGTGAAACCTGTTTCTAGTTTTATGGTGTTTATTTGCAGTGACTGTTCATACCAGTCTGCGGATGTCTTTCTCACAGTCCCATTTGATCTTAGAGATCTGCTCCTGGTGCTGCTGGTGCTCCACCCGCAGGTCCCCAGCCTTCATCTTGTCAGCCTGGATCATGTTGCTGAGAGCCTCGTCAGTCTGCTTTTTAGTAGACTTCAGCTCTGCTATCTCTTGCAGGAGTTTAACTCTCTCCTGGTCAAAGAAACGACGTGCGTCCTCCTTGGCTTCAAGAGTCAGTGCTGTGCGTACCTGAAAAAGTGAAGGCAGAAAGAAAAAGGTTGACTAGGTTGATAAGAGTTTTATTTATTTATTCTTTTTACATTTTTCTGAAACACAAGTAAGTGTAGGGTGGAATGAAAATCTTAAAATCTGTTTAACGGACATCTTTAAACTCACCTTCTCTCCACTGCCATCACGCATGGCATTCAGTGCTGCTTTCAGCCTCTGGTTTTCCTGGTCTTTGATTTTAGCATGGCGGGCCAGTTCTTGCTCGTGCTGCCGTGTCAGGTTTTCCCTGAGAGCCTGGAGCTCCTTTTGCTTTTCCTCATGCCACTTTGCCCGCTGCTCTGTTAGCATGGCAGTATGACGGTGCTGCTCCTGCTCTCGCACCCGCTTCACCTCTTGCACCTTGTCTCGCTCCAGTTTGCTCACCTTTAGAGGAACACGGAAGGAAGGGTTTGGTTATTTTTCATAAATACATACTATAAAAATTTCTCAAGCTGTCAGTGATGGTTCTGAACATTTTAACATTTAAACTTTATTAAGGTTTTAAAAATACTGTATTTACACAGAAAGTGGTCCAAGAGATAATAGTCCAGATATATATATACACTCAACAAAAATATAAATGCAACACCTTTGTTACTGCTCCCATTCCCCATGGGATGGACGTAGAGACCTAAAATTCATTCCAGATACACAATATAACCATCCCTCCCAAACAGTGGTCACAAATCAGTCCAAATGTGTGGTAGTGGGCACATCTGCTATATTGAGATAATCCATCCCACCTCACAGGTGTGCCACATCAGGATGCTGATCTGACATCATGAGTAGTGCACAGGTGTACCTCAGACTGCCCACAACAAAAGGCCACCCTGGAATGTGCAGTTTTGTCTCACAGCAAAATGCCACAGATGCCACAAGCAATGAGGGAGCGTGCAATTGGCATGCTGACAGCAGGAATGTCAACCAGATCTGTCGCCCGTGCATTGAATGTTCATTTCTCAACCATAAGCCGTCTCCACAGGCGTTTCAGAGAATATGGCAGCACATCCAACCGGCCTCACAACCGCAGACCTCGTGTAACCACACCAGCCCAGGACCTCCACATCCAGCAGGTTCACCTCCAAGATTGTCTGAGACCAGCCACCCAGACAGCTGCTGGAACAATTGGTTTGCACAACCAAACAATTTCTGCACAAACTGTCAGAAACCGTCTCTGGGACGCTCAACTGCATGCCCGTCGTCCTCATCGGGGTCTTGACCTGACTCCAGCTCGTCGCCGTAACAGACTTGTGTGGGCAAATGCTCACATTCGATGGCGTCTGGCACGTTGGAGAGGTGTGCGCTTCACGGATGAATCATGGTTCACATTGTTCAGGGCAGACGGCAGCTGAGAATGTCCCAGTTCTTGCATGGCCAGCATACTCACCGGACATGTCACCCATTGAGCATGTTCGGGATGTGCTTGACCGGCGTATACGACAGCGTGTACCAGTTCCCACGAATATCCAACAACCTCGCACAGCCATTGAAGTGGAGTGGACCAACATTCCACAGGCCACAATTGACAATCTGATAGACTCCATGCGACGATGTGTTGCACTGCATGAGGCAAATGGTGGTCACACCAGATACTGACCGGTTCTGGGTCCCCAGACCCCCAATAGCGCAAAAAACTGCACATTCCAGGGTGGCCTTTTGTTGTGGGCAGTCTGAGGTACACCTGTGCACTACTCATGATGTCAGATCAGCATCCTGATGTGGCACACCTGTGAGGTGGGATGGATTATCTCAATATGGCAGATGTGCCCACTACCACACATTTGGACTGATTTGTGACCACTGTTTGGGAGGGATGGTTATATTGTGTATCTGGAATGAATTTTAGGTCTCTACGTCCATCCCATGGGGAATGGGAGCAAAAACAAAAGTGTTGCGTTTATATTTTTGTTCAGTGTACATACTATAAAAATTTCTCAAGCTGTCAGTGATGGTTCTGAACGTTTTAACATTTAAACTTTATTAAGGTTTTAAAAATACTGTATTTACACAGAAAGTGGTCCAAGAGATAATAGTCCAGATATATATATATGTATATGAGATGTAGTACAGTACCTTGCATTTTTCTTGGTGCAGCTCTATCTGAATGTCAGTCAACTTGGACCTGAGATCTTCATTAGCTGCCTGTAAGGCAGAAATAAGGGCTTCGGGCTTCTCGCCCTTCGTACGCCCTTTCTTAGCCATTGATTCAAGAACTAGAGAGGCTGTTCTAATGCTTTCATTGAGACTTCATATAAGCGTTCCGAGGTGCTCCCAAGGTTTCCAGTTCCTCCTCTTCCTCATTCTCCTATTAGACACAAGGGCTTGGGGTAGGAGGAGAGACAAAAGAGTGACAGAGTTAGACAAAGCAAGTCCAGATTTACTTTAAACAGAGTATGATTAAGATTCTTGTACTTTGAAATAATAAATTCCTGGAAACATAGCAACAAAACTGATGTTTTGCCCCGTCAGACTTCAGACAAGCAAACCAAAAGGTATGAAACCACTGTAGGAATCACCGATTAGGGGAAATACAGTGTTTTAGCAAGCTTGTCCTGCTACACTGTATAAGCCCAGATAAAAAACACTGGTCTCACCCAGGATTAGGACAACCATGCATTGTTAACATCGCAAGAGCACATGGAAGAGAGACAAGGGTGGAGGTGTTAATGCTAGGCTATAACCTAGCTAAAACCTAGCCCTAACGCTAAGCTCCTCAAACCAATTTCCACCACCAGCTTGTTGGCTAACGAAGGCTATTTCATTTTTAGGTAATTATATAAAAATGATGAATGAAGTCTAATCTTATCTAATGTAATCTGAAATATGTAACTGAAAAATACAGTAACAAACTTGGGAATAGTGCATATTTGGGCTAAATGTTCATGCCAGTTAACAGGCTCAAAATGAAAACATGCACTACCTTAGTTTGGTAGAAAAGACAACATGCTCCAATTATTAAACGTCAGTATAAATGGTAAAAATATAAATACACTACAGTTTTGTTGGGCTTTTCAAGTATGATTGACCACTTGGGACTTTTTACCGTATCTATCTATCTGTATATATATGTTATCTGTTCAACATGCAGACACCACTGATACAGTTTTAAAACTACCAGCGTAGTAATTAGTGGTCAACCTCTACTTTCTGAGTAACAGTTACCCAAAAAGTCATGGACCTACTAAATTCATTAGGACTCCCCTTGGGGAGACCAGCTTTCTTGCAGTTTGGCCACATGCAGTTGAGAAGTTGTGGAATTAAAATGGTAATCCTTCAAAGCCACACTGCTAGCATGGCATAAAAAATGGAGATAAGGGTTTTTTGAAGAATTTAGTTCTAATTTGTTAATATTCAGATCTCCCAGCAACCCATTTAAGGTTAGGGATTAGGCTAATATTAGCCTCATGTTTATGGAATTTTGCACTTGGCTTACCTAAATGGAAAAGCTCATAATTATGACAATATTAACTCGGTTACTTTCTGATTTATTTGTTTGAAACCTCCTGTGAGCAGTTTCCTCTGCACTTATACAGATTTATCTCAGGAGCCCCTGCCTTTTTGCTTTCAAAACCATGTGAGACACCTTGTCCCGTCCATTAACTGGGACCTGTGAAAGGAAAGCCAGAGTTGGTCCCTGTTTTTTTTCCTCACTTTGTGGCATAAAGCAGTTTGATGCCACTTCCTAAAAGTATTTTGTTCTCAGCCTTATAGAATCTGTTATATTCAATATTTTTTTATGCCTGTAAATTCCGCATGTCCATAAAAAAGTTACATAAAACCTTTTAGAACTGTAGTTCTTTGTGACTGTTGCTCGGTCAGCTTCTTTCATGTGCATTCGATTTCTTGTTTGACTACAACTGTTACATGCCTAATTATAGTCACGCAAGAAATTATAGTCACTCATTAACATAACAAAAAAGCAGTAAACACAATGCACACAATAGAAACATCCTCATAATTTTTTACTATCAGTATGATGACCTACACATGCATGATGTTATGGTAAATCCCTAAGGTCATACAGATCCAGTGTGTCACAAGAAGCTTTGCCTAGACAGAAAGAAGCCAATAATGACAATTTCTGTGGCAAGAGATTTTCATTTGAGAAATTTTGCGGTGTAAATAAAACCTGAACAAGCAAGTAGGAAGTGAAATTGTCCTGATCATATTGGCTTATTATCAAACCAAAGTGGTTTTGGAACAGATGGTTGTCTGGATATGCCGAGTCAGTGGTAATCCTTCCTGCCCCACAATCTGACTTCTGTTTGTGCACAGCCTGAGGTCATCTGAAAGCCAACGACCTGCTAAAAGCCACAGATAGACTTGTGCAGCAAATATAGGACATTTGGGCTAAAATAAGACTACGAGAGACTTGTCCTATCAGTTTACTGAACCCAGTCTATTTTCACACATTCACACACTAGTCTGGGGTAAAATAATGCTCAGTTCATTTCAATATTATTTATATAGGACCAAATCACAACAACAGTCACCTCAAGAAGCTAAGGTCACCTAAAGATGGTAATGCAGGCCTACCGCACTTACTGCATCTGCGTGTAAGATGTACAGTAAGGCTTCAATGTCTTGCTCAGTGGTAGAGAAAAATAAATGGCAAACTCATGAGCCAAAAGGACAGCTTTTAGCTCATATATATGTTGCTTTACTGATTAAAACAGACATTGTTCTTATGGCAATCAAATTAATTACACAAGAAGGTAAATATAGGCTTTACCTTGACCAATCTGTCTAAAAAAAATAATAGATAAATAATAAATACTCAAATTACCATCTGGAGTTGCAGTCTAAAGATTACAGGTTTGGTGCCTTTTTTAATGTATTATGCATATGCTAACATGAAATATGTTAATTATGAAAAACAGAGTATGATGTATTGCGTGTGACTGTGTGTACAACACACATGTTGTATTTAATATTAGTCATAAAAATGTATTCTGCTGAAATTTTTAACTTTACTTTTAATACCTTATGAAGAACACAGAAATAGATAGTCCCTTGATGATTTGGATGATGAAGGTTAGCCATTACTAGGCTCTTGTAATGGCTGTGCTGCTAAAATTCTTCTTAAATGGCATATATATACATATAAATATGACTATCAGCTATTCGTGACTTTGCCTGTTCTATGCAGATTCAACCAAAGGTTTATAGATTAAACTGTTTCTAAACTCTTTGGAAACATTGTTACAAGGTCACTGTTTTAACACATTTGTAGAGACGTGCAGACTGTTTTCCTCTAATACACTACCCACAAAATGTTCATATGAAAGTGAAAAAGACTGTGCATTGTCACAATGACTCACAAGGAACTGGACTACGTCCCTCATAATCTGAAGTGGAATGACATAACATTGCTTAACAGATTTGACGATGCAGATTAGAGATGAAGTAATCATCACGTTTAGTCCACACGGGCTCCTTATTTTGCAGTTAGTTTACAGTGCGGCTTTTCAGAAGTACTGCTGACGTTATTAACCTCTGGGGGGTCCTAGAAAAATGCATACACTATTGGGCTTAGTGGCACAAAATGATCACGCCCTAAAAAGCGCTGTAAAAAATTTATATATTAATATTTTTTTCCACTTTAAATTAGCCAGTCTTTTAGACCTACTTCTCCTTGAAATATTCATATCAAGTTTTAATTACATTTCGCTGATTTTAACCCTTTATATCCCGGTTTCGTCACATGAGCGCACTGCTTTTTTTGCCCCAAAAAACAAAAAACTTGAATATTTTCCAAAAAAAAACATTTGAGGTAATATTCAATTGTTATTATAATTAGGCCTTTAGATGGACTAAAGATTGGCACTAACAATCATTTTGACCTGCCATTATTTTTCTTGCAGGAGCACATTAAAAAATGCATGAAAAATGCAAATTACCCAAAAGTGCAATAAAAATATTAAATATTAATTTTTTTTTTCACTTTAAATTGGTCAGTCTTTTAAAACTACTTCTCCTGAATATATTCATATAAAGTTTTAATTATATTTTCGTTGTTTTAACCCTTTAAATCCCAGTTGTATTACATGAGTGCCCTGTTTTATTGCCCCAAAAAACAAAAAACTAAATATTTTAAAAAAAAAAACATTTGAAATAATATTTGATTGTTATTATAATTAGGCCTTTAGATCGATCAAAGATTGGCACCAATATTTATTTCGATCGACTTTTAAATTTTTTTTTAGGACCAGAAAATGTTCCCCAGGGGGCGAAGCGTCTGCTGCTTCCCAGGAGGAGTGCCTCAATCGCGGGTGTGCCTCGCGCAGCCGCGGGGCATATTGTTCGGTCTTCGTATTTCCAGCACACACGTGCGATACCACGTGACAACAAATACGTCATTTCCTGTTGATTTAAAAAAAAATGGCACCGTCTAACTGATCTGGGGTCAGAAATTGTCCCAAACGAGGAGCGGCCCAAGCTGCTGCTGCATGCGGGGAATCAGTGTGCCTCTTCCGGGTGTCTGTCTCGAGCAGACCGCTGGAAAAGGTGGATGTTCGAGTAGGCGCCAAAGGTGGAGCAATGGCGCCACCCGGTGGCCAAATAAAAAAATTACAATTCTAAGGTCTCTAGTGCAAAATGAAACCGAAAGTTAAGCCATCGCCCGACGTCAATATTAAAAATTCTGCAATTAAAAAAAAGCGTTTATAATGGGTTTCAATGGGGCGCAACTCGACCACTAAGCACAATAGTGTGAGTTTTTCGCTAGCTTAGCCACTGAAGCTAATTTCCGGAAGTCATACTGAAATTTTAACAGTAAATGGGACCAAACTTTTTTTTGCAGACTTTCGCTATATTCCATTCAACACAGTGCAAATGGCGTGTAAACGAAAAATGAAAACAGCCGCAAATCGACCCAAGACCACCCAGAGGTTAAGCATCACTTCAGGAGGCTGTCCAAAGTAACACTAATGAAGTAGCAACAAGTAGCAACTTCAAAAATGATTTGCAATAAGAGTGCAGGACAGTTATGTCATGTACATTACCATTTTAACACCACTGTCTGTAATCTATGAACGAATTTGAAAATGTTTGCAGAGGAAACTTGAGCTTACTCGAGTTTGCATCTTCAGTAGATTTCTAAGTATGATGTGAAAGTATAACCAGATTTGCACCCTTAAACATGAAATATTTCAACAGATATTTTTCCTGCCAATTCAATTGTATATATATATATTTGTTTTCTTAATATTTAATTAATTAGATCGACTATTATGAAATAATTAAATATTTGGCCATATTAACAAGTCCCTATAACAATTTTTCCAGAGCCACAAGTGATGTGAAAAACACTTTTTGGAGGATTTATGTAGTTTTCATGTTGTTTTGAAGGCAAACCGGGTTGTTTCTTCACCCATCGCGTGTGTTTTTGAACACAGAAAAAGCAAATGTTGACTGGAAAATATACATTTGATATAAGTTTACATTGGTGTATTGTACACAAGTTTTTATAATATGGAAAATACTAAGGCAGTTGAGGTACTCTACATTTACAGGAACACTTCCTGTTTCTTTGATATTCATAATGTTGTTATACAATGTACAACACTCTCCTTTGTGGCATGAGTGCAATACCCATATATGAAAACTCTAATAATAGTAATGCTGATAATTCATTGACAAGTCATCTTATTTCATTTTGGTTAAACTGACTAGACCATCATCATGCAAAGCCAACCGCCTCACCATGACTACTAATACTGTATTAACCTACAAACCATCCGCAGAAGCCAGATACTGTTCTGGAGGAGTAGGCTAGATATGTATTTGCAATAAGCCTAAGTCAATCTGATTGCAGTTACGTTCCCCAGCAGGGAAATGATCTGTTGGCTAGCCAAATTAACATTATTCACCCACACAGAGGCATTATAGGTCCCACTGCTCAGTGCAACACAAGTACCCACTTTTTAACCTTACAGGCTTCTACTTCTAGTTTTCACTTTCAGTATCAGGCATCTTTGGTGACTCTCAACAAGATTTTTAGGGAAGGATTGTGATTCATATTTCCTTGCTTGTTAACAAATAGCAAAAAAATACTTCAGAGCTGTCATTTGTGATCTATATTTCCCTCAGGAACAGCCAAGTAATATTCTTACTCAGCACTGTCCTCTTTTCCAATGAGAGCCAGTTTAATATTTAAACATGGGGTTTTATAGCGGGAAGCCTTGCATATAAAGTAAGGAATTTTTTGGAAGCTGCTAAATGGCAGGTAATGGACAATTTAAGCTAGTCTGAGAGGCATCTCTCAGATATATTTTAGTATTATATTATGATAAAATTATAATGCTGTGATTGGGGATCATCATCATAAAAACTGTAGCTCACTAGAACACTAAACTCTAAACCTATATCTTATATTTGGACAAAGCTGACTGGTTACAAGCCATTTAGCAAATTATTCATGTTTCATTTGCATAAAAAGTTTAAATAGATTCAAATGAAGAAATAAATAAAACAATAAAGGATGCTAAGACAACACAAGACTCTTTTGTAAAGAGACAAATTTCAACCCTAATACTGCAAAAAATGACAACTTGCTATATTTTTAAAAAGTGCAATATACACTCAACATACTTCACACAACACAATCACTCAAAATCTTTACAACAATATTAGCAATCAACATCACACAAGACTAAGAAACTATATAAAAGAAAATCTTAGAGTATCAGTACCTTATACAAGCTTCCTGGTAGCCGTCGAAACTAACTGTAAGAAACCCGACAGCTACAGCAGCCTCTTGGATAAGAAATGACATAACTGGGTAACACTTTATGGACTCACAGACTAAGACAAGTTAATGAAAATGCATCTTTCATGCCAAGAAGGGTTTAGGGAACCAAATCTTTCAAACTCTGTTGACAGTATTCCTCTAAGAACTAGTGAGCACTCAGCAGATCAAGAAGATCAAGCATCCATCACAGCAGCATCACTTGAATAATACATTTTTAACTATAGAGATTTAACCATTATCTCTAAAATGTATAGCTCATGTGAGCAAACCAGGATGCTAATGCTATGAGATCAAATATATGTGGTGACCATACCTCTTTAATCCACAAAGACCACTATTTTATGCATTTGTGACCAATCACGTTCACCTTCAATTCAGTGCTGATATTTAAAACATGTTTCTTGGACTGCTGTCTATGTTCCCAGTGTTTATACCGTATACAAGGATATCTTTATAGGTCAGTACTGCATGGTAAGCAATCGACTTGAGTTATGTGGAGATGACAGGCAAAGAGATGCCAACCAAGTATAAAAATTAAAAAAAAAATACTCAACAGCAATTTCTCCAACAATTAAATGGTCCATAATTCTAATTCAACAATTGTTTAATTGCACTTGAACAAAGATGGACATTTATTTATTTATTGTCAGTTGATTATTTTGAAGTTTTTAACAGGGTCTTAAATATTGTTGATATAATAAACATACATGCATAATATCAATTAGAAATCCAACTTACCAAAATATTTTGTCTCACAGACAGATAGCAAAAGCAATTATTTTGTGTCATGGTACTACTGTACACCTGACAAGCAGAGGGTAAAGTGAGATTTGGCAGGCGTGAAAAGATTGTGTGTAGCAGTGTATGGGGAAAAGAACCACCTAGAAATAAGTCACAGTAATTTTCATTGTGAGATTTGTTATGTACAGGCTGTCATCGGCTGACCAGATTCTCTGCTCTTTGTGGATTTAGTCAACTGAATTCAAACAAATAAGCAAGGTTACACGAGCTACCGTGGCTGCTTTCCAACACCTAGACAGCATAAAGCTAGTGCAAAAGGAAGGATTTGGCAAGTGAATCTAATCAGTGTCATTACCTTAAATTTAAAGTGATGTCTGCAATCCTAGATGTAACCTAACACTGAACATGAACACCACAGCCACTCTGCATCCAGCATATAGTGGTGCATTACTGGAAACTTCACCGCAGTCTTTCAAGCTAGTGACTTCAGCCTGCTCTAAACGACACCCTCTGAAAAACACAAAGTTCTTATACTTCACTTTGTTTGGAATGACTTTCACAGTATAAAAAAAAGAAATTTGCAACATTATGTTTCGATCCAAACACTACAGAATCAATTAGGACATTACAAGAAGCTTTAAAATTCCAGTTTTTCAAATGTCCTTGCAGTTTCTACCTTTGAAAAATCTCTTATCTTTCTCGCCTTTCCTCACTTTCTTACATCTTTCTCCATCCCTGAAAATGTCACAGATGTTGTAATGTAATGGATTTCTTTTTCCACTCCCTGAAAAATAAACCGACTGTACGTCTACCTAGCAGACACGCTGTGGCAAGCTACATTAAAACATGTTTTTGTGTTTGGTGATATTTGCTTTTTTATTTTTTATTTTTTTATTACCTCACTGAAGAAAAACTCCTTTTACTGTATTATGCATAAATCCCCCTATCAGGTTTAGTTGCTCTTTAACTGAAGGTGCCAGAATGCCATTAATAACTATTAGCCCAAAATCCACTTTCCTTTTGGTATAATTTTCATCAATTCCTGAGAGAGAAAAAAAATCTACATCTCTAGTGTCTAAGTGCTTAACTATGGTTTCGAGTTAGTTGATATTTTTGTCGGCTATTCAGTCCTAAAAAAGTTCCAGGTGAGCTTGAAGCTTCACTAAGAAATGCATGTAAAACAGGAAAAAGTCACAGCTGTACTGAGTGACTGCTACTGCCTTTTGAAGCTGTATGGTAAATGTGACATCTTAAAGACTTCTGGTATTCATTTCGAGGCAGATTTTAGATCACCTAAAATAATAATATTGTAACTGTCCAATTTCTAATCCAATACTGAGAAACAATGTGTTGATCTAAATGTTAATGCAATTTGTTGCTGAGCAAGCAGAACAACAACCTTATCTGAGCTTTTCAATGATAGTAGGGGTCAGAAGCTTCAAACAGAGTTCATTAGAGTGTCACGACTAAGCCATGAAGTCAATACACTACAAAATACATTAGAATACACAGAACAGAGAGCTAAAATGTGAAAAAGCTCTAAGGAACTGCACAGCTGGACAATGACCTAGGAGTTTTAAAGTGTGATGGCATCATTCACATTATAAAATGTCCCTAAGTTAGGCTTCAACAACCACTGGTCAAACACACTAAAAACAAAACCATGTAAGTGGAACACGTTTTGTAGTAATAGTACTGTGATGACTGGGAGATATGATTGGTAAGTCTTAACTAAAACCATCCATGCTCACAGTAACTGATTTTTTTAATATGAAAAAAACAGCTAAGAATGAAAAAGAACTGATTTTCTCTTTGCACTCTGAATGAGTGTATGTGCATGTATCATGGTGTTGGTGTATCAATGTGAGCTTGTGTGCATTAAATACTACGACACGAAGCACACTGGCACCATGACCCACTTTTGACTCCTCAGACATTAAATTTGGTTGTTAGCGCTGGATTTTCCAGCAGACTATCAGAGGGAGCATTAGAAATACGAGCCGCAGCTTCAGTGTGACTGAAAATAGAGTTAAAACACAGAAATGATTGATGGTCACAAGGACGCATTTTTGCATTGTTTGAACAATTGCTAGTGATTTAATGTTAACCTGGACTACATGCTGATTCTGCATATAGCAGTGTGTGTTACAGTTTTGCCAAATGCATTTAAATCAATGGCAGCTAATTCACTGCCATTGATTTTATGTATCATAAAGAGATTACATACAATCTTTGCTCCAAAACGGGACCCTACTGATTTCTGCAAACATTTATTTATACAGTATGTGGTAAACAGTGGTCAAGCTTGAAGATGACTGAAATAACCCCTTTATATGTAAACTTACTCTTGTGGTAAGGGCATGTAAAACACCTTATCTTTTTCAGAAAACAGGCGTCAGCACTACTTGTAGGACTATACCTTTTACAGTAAGCTTTTTTTAAGTAAGCTTTAAGCTTTTTACAGATGCTAGAATTCTGTGGATAACATTCTGAAAAGGTTCATTTTCCCCATATCGGGATTTTCTCAAAGCCTAGCCATGCATTTTTTCCCTAACCCTGTCCAAACAGTCACATGGTTGGAAGTCTTTTGTTTAATATGTGCCACCACCAAGCCTTCCACCTATTGATGTGGATTTTTACACTGCTTTACTATGAACACTAGTAGTGCAAAACTGAAAACATACATGCCAGCCACTTTTTAGGTACACATTGCTAGTACCAGATTGGATCACAGTTTCATGCAGAAAATATCCCATTAGCGTCACACCACTAGCAGCAACCTGAACTGTTGAGGATGAATGGATGCATGCTTTTATTTTGTTTACATCAAATTCAAACATTCGACAGTTGCAGCAGGAATCGAGACTGATCTGACCAGGCAACGTTATTTCCAATCTTCTATGGTCCAATTTTGATGAGCACATATGGGTTGTAGCCTCAGTTTGCTGTTCTTAGCTGACAGAAGCAGCACCTGGTGTGGTCTTCTGCACCCACAACCCATCTGCTTCAAGGTCCAAGGTATTACATGTTCAGAAATGCTCTTCTGCATACCTTGGCTGCAACAAGTGTTTATTTGAGCTATAGTTGCCTTTGTTATTAGCTCTGTCTGGCCATTCTCCTCTCTAACTTCTGGTTCAGAGAACTGTGAATCTGATAATTCAACTGTCTGGACCATGTCTACATGCAGGTACAATGTGTTTCTTGTATACATAATTCTCTGCCAAATTCAAAGCACACAGGAATAAATACCCTACTGTATGTTCAGTCATTCAATATGATTCATAAATGTCACAATCCACCTAACAGTTATCACTTAAGGCTCACAGATATGATATGATATGTGTAATATGATTTTGTAAACACAGACTGAACACTGTTGGCAGCTCGTGTTCCAGATGTGAAGCAGAAATCCAACCTCCTCCCTAATACCAGACCTAGACGCACAGACTGATCTCTTTAGCACTGTTATGTCCACGTGTTTGTGACTGCTCAACCAACTGTCACTTTCAGCTTTATCTTTCTGTCATGTTCTTTTTTCAGCAAACACAATCTTGCATTTCAGGACTATTTTTGATTTAGTTAATCCCCATTATGCAACCCTCTCAGTAAAAGTTAGCCAGACCAATGCCAGTATTGCCCCAACATCGAGGGGCAAACTAAGTTTAATCAGTCTGGTATAGAGCTGTGACATAACCTGGTTCAACGTGCCATCACTTTGGCTGAAGTGAAGAAGAACTGTTCTTCTTGTTTTCGGATTACATTTCAGTCCTGACCAAAAGATGCTTTCTAATCCATTTGCCTGAGGTCAAAATACCAACCCTGTGTATAAGCAGAGCTCTGCTAATGCTGGAAATAGTGCAGGAAATGGATCTAAATGACTATGGTGTACATCTGCTCCATGTTTAAAATACTTGGTTTTCTTTTCATTTTTTTATTTAATAATTCATATTTAAACAAATTAAAGTTGAAAAAGTAAATATAATTCTAAAACAATAGTTTATTAATAAGAGTAGGAAATAAGGTGTATCTTGCAAGATTAACAAATTGAAAAATACATTTGTTGAAACAGGAAACAGAGATGGTGGTTTGCATTGTTGTTATTGCAAATTTTAATTTGTAATTTTTCCTGTATACCTGGCTAAATGTCCACAGACATTATAACATCTACAATATGGCTGTAATATGTAGTGATGGCTTGCAATTATAGTATGGCATTAGCATTGACTGTTATGTTAAAGCTGCAAGCTTTAGTAGTTGTTCAGGACGATAAATTCCTCTTTATACCCAAAGTAATCCTTGATGATGCATGGATAAGAACTGAAAATAGGATTCTAGACTTAATGATACAGGGATATATATAACTTCCTCACCTCTGCTCAGCTGGTTCTGACAACAGCAACATATTTAACATATTTATAAAGCATTATTATTAGTAATAAGCCCACAGGCCCAACCAAAGAAAAAAAGGTCTTATCTCATTTTTTTCGTGTTTTTGCCATCTCCTTTTGCCACATTTTGCAATTGGTGTTTTGTATTGGATGACTCTTGCATTTATAAAGCAATCTATAAACAATTAGCTTGTGGTCAGTTATTAGCCTGCATCTGCCCTGGCCATGAAACAATACTGTGACAAACACCTTCCCAGCTGGGGTGATGTCTGTTAAATCAGGCCAGTGTAACACCCCGAGGCAGTTGTAGGCTACAGACTCTGAGCCTCAATCTGGAGGCCTTGCCAACCCACTGTGGACTAGCATCCTCTTGCAGCATCACTGCAGCATCCTTTCCTTTTACGACACGGCCAGCAATGTGTAACGATCTGTCAAGCAGAAGAAGAAGGGAAAAAACAGAACTCATGTCCAGAAAAACCACACGTGCCTAATAATTATAGAAAAGGATGCTTATCTGTCTTTACCAAGAGGCACAAGCAACACCACCTGGGATCCACACAGCACAACAATCACGGCTACGAAAAGCTCGAAATATGCTCGATGTAGCGTGAGCATCCGGCTCTGCATGGCGAGGAAAATCCGGACTCAGGCTCCATCCTCGTCATCTTTAAAGGGTTTGCTGGTGTAGGCCGAGCTCTGCCACTTCCGACAGGCAGGCTAGATCTCTGCTGCCGGCTAAATAAGACACGCTTTAGGGTTTTATGCCACAGAACGCGATGGTGGCCTCTCCTCGCTCCAGTAGAGGTGAGATTAAAAAAACAAAACCAGTTTATATCTCTCGCTTCGCTTCTGGGCTGATCAATGTGAGTCAAGCCAACAGGCCCGCTAGTCTCAGGAACTCCCAGTTCAGACGGTGATAAACCTCAACTACAGCAGCCACACTGCCGACAGATTTCATCGCCTTACCTCACAACAGATTCCCATCCAATGTGAAGACCTAACGGGTGAGAAACCACATCCATGGCATGCTTCCGTTACTAACTAAGAGAAACACAATCGCCTGCTATGATCTCTGCATCAGCAGCAGCCCCGTACAATGAAGTGATGGCCGGTGGTGATGATGCTGGGAGCCCCGCCCTCCTGTCAGCGTAGCCAGAATGAGCTCACTGATTTTCAGCCCAGCCGGCTCCAGTACCGCTGCAGTCCACCAGTGCAACAGCACTGCTGTACAAAACCTGCAGCTTTTCTTTGCCTTTAATTTTTTCCCCCAGTAGTTTGTTTTCCCGTATTTGCCAGATGACATACAACGCTTAGTTAAATTACATGCACGTCTTAAACACACAAATATCTGTATGACTTCTAATTTTCTGCTTCTAAACTCAGTCAAAACGGAGGTTATTGCACTCAGCCCTAAAAATCTTAGAAGCATGGTGTCTAACCAGTCTAGATGCCATTACCTTGACCTCCAGGAACACTCTAATTAAACTTTGAGACATTTTTGATGTTCAGTTTGCATATTAAACAAATGTGCAGAACCAAAGTTTAATTTAATATCCTTCTCTTCAGTTACCAGGTCTTGAATAATCACACATCATTATATTTTAAAAACCTCATAGTACCTTATTGTTCTAAGTTCTTTGCTCTCAGACTGCTGACTTACTTGTGGTTCCTATAGTTTCTCAGTGTTGAGTTTGCAGCAGAGCCTTCAGCTTTCAGGCCCGTCTTCGGTGAAATCAGCTTGCAGTTTGGATTCAGGACACAGACACCTCCTTTACTTTTAAGATAAGGCTTAAAACTTTCCTTTTTGATAAAGCTTATAGTTAGGGCTGGATCCAGTGACACTGAATCGTCCCTAAGTTATGCTGTCGTAGACTTAGACTGCTGGGGGCTTAGAGTTTCTTCTTCGTTCATCTGTTTTTCACCTAGTGAATATTTTTTAACTCTTTTTTTTATAGTTTGTCCTTTCTCCAGTCTCCCTCTGCTCTGTTCTTTTCCCCTTCATCCCCAACCCAGCATGCCAAATGGCTACCCCTCCCTGAATCTACTTCTTGATTTCTTCCTGTTAAAAGGGAGTTTTTCCTTCCCACTGTCACCAAGTGCTTCAACATCTGTATTGACTGATATTTAGGGGTTCTCTCTAACATATTGGGATCTTTAACCTATTATATAAAAAGGTAACAGTTGAGGTGACAGCTGGTTTTACTTGTCACTATATAAATAAAACTGAATTAAATGAACTGACATTTTGCAAAAGTTCACATTTGGGGTGCTTCAGTGTCATCTTTCTGCCTTTGTATCATTTTCAGATCCTTGGTATTGAGTATTAGCGCAGTTTAAAGAGTATGACAACTTATCTCGATCAGAAACTGCCAACACATGATAATTCATGATAAATAATTATAATGCATAACAAATAATTCTGCCCTGCCTTAAACAGTGAATTAATTTTAAGGAGGCAAAGTTCTGAGGCTTATTGCTTTAGAGTGTTGCCCAAGCTTTTCTTCTGTTTGCAGGAGTAAACAGGAGTAGTTGCTGTCAGGGTCCTGGGACTGGGCGACCCAGGATCTCTGAGCAGTTATGAATTATATTATTATTATCATTATTATATGTATTTTGGTGTTGCTTCCCTTCTCTGTGCTTGTGTGTGTATATATGTGTGTGTGGCTGAGCACCCGTTTATAGGCGGCGTCAGGCCTGGAGGGTGTGGTCCTGCAAGGGGACTGGCCACACCCGAAGCCACACACCTGCTGCTGATCAGGCCTCGTCGGGGGAGCTACTTAAGAGAGTCTTGGAGCTCCCACCGACGCGGGATCATTGCATGAGACTCCACGTTAGTCGTCCTGTTACCGAGTTAGTGTGTGTATGCCCGCAAGTTGTATGTGTCCTGACGGCTGCGTCTTTTGTTTCCCGCAGGAGGAGCGTGGAAGACACGGGAGCAGCGAGCACCGGGGGGTGCTGACACGGGAGCGGAGAGCACAGAAACACTGACTATTCACGGGGAGACACGACACGGGAGTCTGGGAGAACACGGGGATTTATTGCTACGTTGTTTTTCACTTTGTAAATAAACACTGCCTATACATAGAGCACCGCGCCTGGGTCCTCCTTCCCCACTCCTTCCACGGTGTGCCATGCCATACCGTGACAGTTGCTTATTTTCTCTACAATAAATAAATAATGTGAAGATGCCTGTTAAAGTTCAAGGGCATGTCTATATCTTTACATTACTTTATTTATTAGTCAAACCAATAAAAATAAGCAGAAAATTAAATGCATATTATTCTCAGTGTGACATTTGGACTTTTTTGTTTTAAAGAGAGCTGTGTGGTACGAAAAATAATGTTATAAATAATGCCACCTAAAGGTCGATCTAAGAATTGTGCGTAATTGCCTGTTGTTATGCACAATTCTTAGGTCCGTTAGGAACTATTGGCTGGACGTCGATTTTCTTATACAGAAAAACAAGACATTTAATGCTAAACTAAATTAATATGATAAATGTCGCTAGACTCTTCAGCTGTCTGAATCAATTTTTGACATTTTTTTTGAGTCAAAACAGTTTTAAAGGTCTTCTCTGAGTTCGAGATCCAAGTAAAGCTAAAAACCTGTTGTTTTTTCTGCATTTATTTGTTTACCGTACTATGAGTTAAGATATATGAGGCTATATAAAATAATAAATAAATAAATAACCTCCTGAGAACCAGTCTATTCATTTATATCCTCTGTAATGGACATTTGTTTTTTGTCTTTATCTTTCGACTTATTTGAGCTACCCTATAAGTCCATAAATACTAAATAGAGGAAATCCCGGGATTTCCATTGGTATCTGATTTTGTGTCTTTTATCTCCAAAGAGGAAGGAAATAACAAAAGAAAAGGTTTAATTGAGAAGATTCTTTTTTTCCTTTATTCTCAGAAGGATGAATAATGTGTTGAAATGTTCAGTACCCCAGGCTTTGTTTTGCTGTCGGTGTCGGATGAATTAAGGCGGAGCAGTAGACCCCATCACAAGCTTCTTTCATCACTCTTTCCCCCCTGCACCCCAGAAAACACACATTTCTCTGCAGCTTAAGTAGGCGAGTACCCCTCTCAGCCAACACAAGTCACAGTAACAGGGCCAGCGTATCAGTGCCGTTGCCACATCAGTGGCATCTTTAGCTTCATATTCGTGTGATCAACCCCGTGTGAGTTTTAGTCCAGTGCGCGGGGAACTTTACACAGAAACAAAGGAAATCTGGCACCAAGTAAACTATTTAAATGGGGGAACAGATGACCACAAACGGCAAGAATGGCACCTCCACAGCTTGTGTGCCAAACAGTCACCCAGAGAAGGCTGAAGAGGTGGAAGGAAGGGGGCACTGGGGAACCAAAGCCGAGTTCATATTGACTGTGATGGGTGCGATCATTGGACCCGGGAATGTGTGGAGGTTCCCCTACCTGTGCTACAGAAACGGAGGAGGTGGGTGAAAGAAACGCTCTTAGTCGTCAAGCACATTTTGTCCACCAGTATTTTTTTCCTCCGTGCGTTAGAACGAAAAATTCCGCCTTTCTTACAGGTGTGTTTTTCATCCCATACATCTTGTTCATATTCACGTGCGGGATCCCCCTCTTTTTCCTTGAGACTGCCTTGGGACAGTACACTAGCCAGGGGGGAATTACTTGCTGGAGAAGGATTTGTCCGCTCTTTCAAGGTAATTAAAATAAACTCCCCCAAATTTTTCTCCGAAATGTCAGTCATACTTTATATATATTCAGTGAGTCCTTATATTTGTCAACGGGCTTGTATCCTAGTCTATTTTTTATGCGTGCTCGATTATTCCCCTAGAAACAGAGCTGAGACCGCCTCCGTGTCCAAAAATGGTCTCGGTCCAACAACAAACAGTGTTGAGGCAAGGTGCCAGAGGGAAGTTGTTTACACTTCCAGTAGGAAAGTAATCACTGCTACTGGAAGAGGAAGAATGATAAATTATTTATGCTCATGTAAAAGATTATTACACGCATGATTGTTAAGTGTAAGAACCACATGAATGCATTTCATAAATATGTTGGTTACGTTCCATTTATATTCCTGCTTCATTGCACAACGACCTTATTTATATAATTAGACCTCTGCAAAGAGAAAGTGTTTACACAGTGTTTCGACTGACATTGCACTTGTATATAGCTTACGTCTGCGGTGTTTCCTTTGCGCACCTCTTAGCTCTTAGGTGCTGTGCAAGAACAGAACAGTTTCAATAATTGGCCATTACCAATTTTATTTATGTGTTTGTTCATTTTAGGCATGGGCTATGCCAGTCACTTAATCATCGCATTCAGTGCAACATCTTATATTATAATCTTGGCATGGGCGTTCTTTTACCTGTTCCAGTCTTTCAGTGGGGATTTGCCTTGGGCCACATGTGGACACTACTGGAACACAGGTACTACAGTACTGGTATATTCTAAAAAGCAGTGACTATTGTATGCATTGCTTGTTGTGTGCTGTAATAGTTTTGAATATAGAATATATGAAATATAATTTGAAGGCAACACCTTTGACACTGTAAATGGGCATTTTTACTTTGCTGATGTTTTATTTCCACATCAGTCCAGCTCTGAGGTCCTTACACTGGCTGCCTGTCCGTCAGAGGATAGACTTTAAAGTTCTGATGCTGGCCTATAAAGCTCTGAATGGTTTAGGACCAAAATACATCAATGACCTCCTGACCCAGTATGAACCATCCAGATCCCTCAGGTCATCTGGATCCGGTCTTTTATCAGTTCCCAGAGTCAGAACCAGACACGGAGAAGCTGCATTCAGCTTTTATGCTCCTTATATCTGGAACAAACTCCCAGAAAGCCTCAGATCAGCTGAAACACTCAGTTTATTTAAATCCAGGTTGAAGACTCACCTGTTCTCAGCTGCATTTGAATAAAGCACCAAATCCACACTTTAAGCTTAAATTTCAAAACTTACATTTAACTACTGATTTTATCTACTGTTCTGATTTTATCTGTTTTGATTTTATATACTGTTGTTTGTTTGTTTGTTTGTTAATTAGTTAGTTAGTTTATTTGCTTGTTTTAATCAATTTTAAATCATGCTTTTTATTTGTTCTTGTTTCTAATGTCTCTGTAAAGCACTTTGAATCACCTTGTTGTTGAATTGTGCTATACAAATAAACTTGCCTTGCCTTCCCTATACCAGACTCATGCTTGGACTTAAGCCATCTGAATCTGAGTATGACGTCCAGACTGAACACTACTCTTCCTGTTGTGGAGTTCTGGCAGTAAGCATATAGTCAACTCACACAAGTTAAACAGAATGCTCCCCCCTCCTCCCCTTTTTCACTCCCCTCCCTCACTTGTCTCGTTCCCTCTCTCCTCCTTTCTTTATGATCATTTTCAGATGTTTTCTTTTAACTCTCCACTTCCTCCCACACTTTTTTTTCCCTCATTCGTCAGTCATCCAATCTAGCACTCAGTTTTCTTCCCTCCCAATTTCCACATGTCCTTCCCTTTCACCTGCCATTCATTTGTGGTCTCCTGGTCTCCCTCTCACCCACATTACTGCTCCCTTCATTTGACCAGGCGTCGGGTTTTAAAGGTCTCTGGTGGTATTGAGGAAGTTGGGGGCTTGCGATGGGAACTGGTCCTTTGTCTCATCCTCAGCTGGATTATCTGCTACTTTTGTGTTTGGAAGGGTATCAAGTCGACAGGAAAGGTTAGTAATTTAAAAACTGAACATCTTATTTTTTTTTTAAAATTTTTTCCTTTAAAAAAACAAACAAGAAAAGTTGTAATAGTATATCATAAAACCATTCTAAAAAGATTTTAAAAGTCCTGATAGTGTGGCCTTGTGAAAGAATGTACATTAAAAAAAATAACAGAGGATTTAATCTAGAGCCTTGTGGAACACCGTGCTTGTTGACAGCAAACAAGCAACAAAAAACAGTGACTCAGTACAAAAATCCAAGATGTCTGAATTAGCAATAAAAGAGCCTTTATTAAAAATCTAATCAATTTTTATTAGAGGGTTGCAGAATGTATGTATTTCCACATAAAATATGTATACATCATTGGGTTGTTTTATATTTGAAGGCTAAACCAAGGTTATTAGAGCTAATGTTACCGGCACCAGACCTAGGGGAATCTGGACCGGCAGCAAGCGGCACACAGGCTAGAGAGCACTGCGTAGCCAAATATGAGCAAACTGTGGATTAATAGAGAGGACACTGAAGTTAGCGTCTTGCTCAGGCCGGAGCTCATTTATTTCTGCACATATACACAATACAAATCACACTAGACCATGCATTCTTCCCATAAAATAACAGAGTTCATAAACAAAAATAAAGTTACAAAAAGCATTCTCTCAAAAGCAAAATAAACACAAACTAATTCAAAATGACTTTACATACTCACAACTTAAACAAAACACTCACAGTTAAAGCATAACAACATACCAAAATAACCCATCTCACATTCACACAACCTTTCCCCACATTCGCGCCATATACGCTATTACTTTTGAACATGGCGTCCCTTGAACGCAACACAACATGGCGGCAGACGACTGCAAACGTTGTTTCACCAACAAAAAGCTTTCCCCTTAATACATGTACTCAGTACTGCTTGGCTAACACTAAAACAACCACTACAACACATTTTCGGAAGTCGCAGGTTGCCACTGTCATAGCATATACTTATAGTGCTACGTAGCATTATAGCATTATGCCGATGATACACTAATACTCATTACAACGAAATACCACAAAACAACATCATCACTCTCATCTCAAAATATAGCCGAACAGTTGTTACTCAACTTACATGACATTTAGAACCAGTTCGGTAACATAAAAGTTTGTTTGTCAGTACCTGTGGATTAATAGAGAGGACACTGAAGTTAGCGTCTTGCTCAGGCCGGAGCTCATTTATTTCTGAGCTGCGCATGCGCAGAGCCGATAGCTAGAGTCTCTCTGGTAGTTCCACAGCAGTGCAAGAGCACCATCTACTGGCATAATGAAATATAACCAATATAACAACACATAACAATGTCAAAATAAGTCACAATAATAAACAAAAAATAAGGGGGTAATTGGTTTTCTTACAAAAATAAACATGTAGCTTTTTTCAACCTGCTACACTAACTCAAACTAAACTAAAAACTAACATGAGGCAGCTTAGTTAAATAAAATAAAAATAAATACTAGGCTTTTGAAAAAAAAAAAAAAAGAAAACAAAGTAAAATGTTTTGTGAAATTGGAAATAGAAATATAATAAAATATTGAGGGACTCACTTTTAGTATTTGTTCATTTTAAAATTTCAAACTAGCATAATAAGGATTTGATGTGCGTTTTTATTGAGACTTTGGATGTCTAAGACTGACTTTCTGAAATCTTGCTTGTGACCTATGCTTTCTATATAATCTTAAAAAGACTAAAACTAACACTAAACAAATACAAATAAACTGAAACAAACAGAACATTTTCAACATTTTCAAACAATAAAGACTAAACTGAAATCATCAAACCCATTCTAAAAACCAAATAAAAGGCAAGGCAAGGCAAGTTTATTTGTATAGCACAATTCAACAACAAGGTGATTCAAAGTGCTTTACAGAGACATTAGAAACAAGAACAAATAAAAAGCATGATTTAAAATTGATTAAAACAAGCAAATAAACTAACTAACTAATTAACAAACAACCAAACAACAGTATATAAAATCAAAACAGATAAAATCAGAACAATAGATAAAATCAGTAGTTAAATGTAAGTTTTGAAATTTAAGCTTAAAAGTGTGGATTTGGTGCTTTATTCAAATGCAGCTGAGAACAGGTGAGTCTTCAACCTGGATTTAAATAAACTGAGTGTTTCAGCTGATCTGAGGTTTTCTGGGAGTTTGTTCCAGATATAAGGAGCATAAAAGCTGAATGCAGCTTCTCCGTGTCTGGTTCTGACTCTGGGAACTGATAAAAGACCGGATCCAGATGACCTGAGGGATCTGGAAGGTTCATACTGGGTCAGGAGGTCATTGATGTATTTTGGTCCTAAACCATTCACAGCTTTATAGACCAGCATCAGGACTTTAAAGTCTATCCTCTGACGGACAGGCAGCCAGTGTAAAGACCTCAGAGCTGGACTGATGTGGTCCACTTTTTTGGTCTTAGTGAGGACTCGAGCAGCAGAGTTCTGAATGAGCTGTAGTTGTCTGACTGATTTTTTAGGTAGACCTGTAAAGATGCTGTTACAGTAATCAAGCCTACTAAAGATGAATGCATGGACTAGTTTTTCCAGGTCCTGTTGAGACATCAGATCTTTTATCCTTGAAATGCTATATATAAAAAAAAAATAGAAAATGCAAAACTATAATAACTCTGTGCTAAATGGGTATTGTGTTAGCTTGGGTAAAACTCTAACATCAGAAAAGCATAGTTTTATTCTCTGTTTTACTCATGCTTTAACATCTGGTCAAATTACACAGTAAGTATCAGCTGTATAATTGGCAATTAGAACCATTGATTCATGTATTTTTGAAGACATTTTCACATAGTTATAAAGCAAATAACTGCACTGTTGCACTGTTAAGACACTAACACAGGAGGTACAAGCAACCATTGAAAAAAAATTTTTTTTTTCTTCTGATTGTTGAAACTTTTGGCTAGTGGCTGCTGTAGCTTGCATGGTGCACGGGGTGAGTATTGCCCCATGACACAAACTGACGTCTGCAAACTCACATCCTACAATTCTCTATGTTAATGCATGCATTAGAAACACTAGAATAAAGGCACACAAACACAGTAGCTACTGGAGGGCACAGCACATTAAGTCAGTGTGTCATTACCCAGTCTTACATACCCATGCTTGATCAGGACTTGTTTTCATATTTTGATCTATACTGCTACCCCGTTATCCACATTTTTTCAATGTACAGTACAATTTGATAAATGTTGCTCAATAGGAGTTGCTCAGTATACATGATACAGCAGGGAAAAGCACTTTGCACATTCATCCAAAATTGAATGTGACAGATGTGACATCTGCAGCTGTTTCCTAACCCACTTATATGTCCAAGCACTGGTCCGTCTCCTGCTCCCAGTTTTCCTGTATACCTGTATTATAAGTGTCATTACTGCCTGATGTAATTGTCTGTCATAGCTACCCATCTCATGCCATTTATCTTGAATTTTGTTGCTAGCAATGCTTGTTGTGACACGTGCTGTTGTCCTTTTTTATGAAGAAGATGAAGGAAGTCTTTTTCTGGCTACATAAATGAATATACTCAGTCTCCAAATAGTCAAATGAATGTTCTTTGTTCTTTTAGGACACTGCTGAACATGCAGCAGCTATGTCTCCATCCTCTATTCAGTTTACATTTCAGATGCTTGCATGAAAACCATCTATGAACTCATTTGAATTAATCTGATACTGAAGTGTATGGTTTTCAAACTTGTCATTCATGAAATTTATGAGTAAAGGGGACAAGATTCAATGTTACAGTGGGGCAAAAAAGTATTTAGTCAGCCACCGATTGTGCAAGTTCCCCCACTTAAAATGATGACAGAGGTCAGTAATTTGCACCAGAGGTACACTTCAACTGTGAGAGACAGAATGTGAAAAAAAAATCCATGAATCCACATGGTAGGATTTGTAAAGAATTTATTCGTAAATTAGGGTGGAAAATAAGTATTTGGTCAATAACAAAAATACAACTCAATACTTTGTAACATAACCTTTGTTGGCAATAACAGAGGTCAAACGTTTACTATAGGTCTTTACCAGGTTTGCACACACAGTAGCTGGTATTTTGGCCCATTCCTCCATGCAGATCTTCTGGAGAGCAGTGATGTTTTGGGGCTGTCGCCAAAACATCAACTCCCGCCACAGATTTTCTATGGGGTTGAGGTCTGGAGACTGGCTAGGCCACTCCAGGACTTTCAAATGCTTCTTACGGAGCCACTCCTTTGTTGCCCGGGTGGTGTGTTTTGGATCATTGTCATGTTGGAAGACCCAGCCTCGTTTCATCTTCAAAGTTCTCACTGATGGAAGGAGGTTTTGGCTCAAAATCTCACGATACATGGCCCCATTCATTCTGTCCTTAACACGGATCAGTCGTCCTGTCCCCTTGGCAGAAAAACAGCCCCATAGCATGATGTTTCCACCCCCATGCTTCACAGTAGGTATGGTGTTCTTGGGATGCAACTCAGTATTCTTCGTCCTCCAAACACGACGAGTTGAGTTTATACCAAAAAGTTCTACTTTGGTTTCATCTGACCACATGACATTCTCCCAATCCTCTGCTGTATCATCCATGTGCTCTCTGGCAAACGTCAGACGGGCCTGGACATGCACTGGCTTCAGCAGCGGAACACGTCTGGCACTGCGGGATTTGATTCCCTGCCGTTGTAGTGTGTTACTGATGGTGACCTTTGTTACTTTGGTCCCAGCTCTCTGCAGGTCATTCACCAGGTCCCCCCGTGTGGTTCTGGGATCTTTGCTCACCGTTCTCATGATCATTTTGACCCCACGGGATGAGATCTTGCGTGGAGCCCCAGATCGAGGGAGATTATCAGTGGTCTTGTATGTCTTCCATTTTCTGATGATTGCTCCCACAGTTGATTTTTTCACACCATGGCGGAGTTTGGAGTCTGACTGTTTGAGGCTGTGGACAGGTGTCTTTTATACAGATGATGAGTTCAAACAGGTGCCATTCATACCGGTAACGAGTGGGGGACAGAAAAGCGTCTTACAGAAGACGTTACAGGTCTGTGAGAGCCAGAGATTTTCCATGTTTGAGGTGACCAAATACTTATTTTCCACCCTAATTTACGAATAAATTCTTTACAAATCCTACCATGTGAATTCATGGATTTTCTTTTCACATTCTGTCTCTCACAGTTGAAGTGTACCTCTGGTGCAAATTACTGACCTCTGTCATCATTTTAAGTGGGGGAACTTGCACAATTGGTGGCTGACTAAATACTTTTTTGCCCCACTGTATGTGTGCAGTGTGTGACAGGTTTCTTATTGTAAGATCTAAATGGTGCAAAATCGATACAAAGCATAACTTGGCTGGGGTCAGTTGAAGTTTCTTTCAACTTTCCAAAGAACAGTTTTGGCAAAGTATTTAGTAAGCTTTACACCATGTTTTAAAGCACTGATTAGTAATATCAGAAGAGCAGCTATAAAGAAAAGCTGTTGGTGTGATTTTTATCATTTCAAAAGGTAAGTAATATTCACGTTTAAGCTAAACATTACACTGGAAGTTATAGTGATCTGATTAACGTTGTGGGAACTGTTTATTTCAAGAGTAATACACCCAAGATGCTACTAATGTGCCACACCAAAGCTGGATTTAGGAAAGCAAGTGTGCAATACAGTAAAACTAAAGAAAAAAATATGAATAAAATAATGAAATGACAGGTCAAAACAAACTATAACTTTCTTTACCATCTCTTTTCTCTGTTTTTTTTTTTTTTTTTCAGGCAGCCTACTTTACAGCAACCTTCCCCTATGTCATGCTATTTGTTTTGCTTATACGTGGTGTTACCCTCCCAGGGGCAAAGGATGGGATCATTTATTACCTCTACCCTGACATTTCTCGCCTGTTAGATGCCCAGGTAAAGAAAATAGAGACCCGAGATCAAAAAAGCTAGATGTTTTACAGTGACATTCATGCACTACAGACACACACACGATGATTTTGTTTGACCTTTCCAGGTGTGGATGGATGCTGGCACTCAAATCTTCTTCTCTTATGCCATTGGCCTTGGTTTCCTCACTTCTCTTGGGAGTTATAACACTTACAACAACAACTGTTATAAGTAAGTCCAGTACTAACTGTCATAAAGATCATTATGATCATCTTTTAAGTTGAGCATCAGCATCTACAACATCTGTGTCTAAGTATTTCTACTTACCATATTCATTTTATTGCAGGGACTGTTTCTACTTGTGTCTGCTGAACAGTGCCACGAGCATTGTGGCAGGCTTTGCCATTTTCTCTGTGTTGGGTTTCATGACATATGAACAAGGAGTGGATATTTCTGAAGTAGCAGAATCAGGCATGTACTGTCTCGCTTCAGTTCAACTATATACTGGACATGAGAGTGGCAGTTTCATACATTTTCTTTGAGGCTTTCTGGTGTTGTAAAAATATTCAGGAAACCTGCATGGCAGCAAACTTTTCACCCTTTGGGAAGATCTTGTGATTCTTCTTTTCTTTCTTTCAATCATAAGAAGCTTTCTGGCAGAGCTCATATGTTGCTCTGCCATTTTATTTCTCTTTTGATATTTTGGCTTAAACTTGAATCATCTTAGTTAAGGTGAGTCTGATTAAAGCTAACCAGTGGATACTAGGAATGCAGAGGATAAAGTTGGCAACCCTGTATTATTATCAGCAGATAATAATACAGGGTTGCCAACTTTCAGGCCTTTTGGGAAGGTGGCTAATAGTTGAGGCATGTAACTATATTTATTATAGGCAATTAATTGGTATTAATTCATTTTTGGTATATATATATATATATATATATATATATATATATATATATATATATATATATATATATATATATATATATATATATATATATATATATATATATATATATATATATATATATATATATATATATATATATATATAAGTAATAATCTGGCTCATCAAACCTTAAAATTTTTCTTTTTGAGGGAATCAGTAAGACAATAATGCCAAATTAGTTTCCACAGCTAGTACACCAGTATGGCTAGGCAATAAAAGTCTATGACGCTAGAAACATGGTTGAGCAGCTGAACTAAAATAACAAGCAAAAACAGGAACTTTAAATGGATTGTACTGCAGACCACAAGGCAAACTGCTGTGGCTGACAAAACAATAACAACAAAAAAGGATGTTTTTGTAAAGAAATTGATGGATCCCTTGGCCTCTCCTTTAGCACCATAATAGAGATAAAAGCAATAAGACAGTATACTGAAGTATCCACACATAACGATTCCTGTCTGTGTCCTATAATTTACATCTTTGATCTGTCTTTACATTATTTGTTTGTAGGTCCAGGGTTGGCATTCATTGTTTACCCCCGTGCTGTAGCCATGATGCCAGTGCCCCAAGTGTGGTCGGTGTGTTTCTTCCTCATGATCATTCTGCTTGGGTTGGATAGTCAGGTACTAATCCACGTTAGAGTATGCATGAATGAAGAAATGGAATACTATGTGACTAATGAACAAACCGTGTGTTGCAATTGGTTCCTTACAGTTTGTTGGTCTGGAGTGTGTGATGACATCACTGGTTGATCTTTTTCCTTGCCTGCATCAAGGCTATAGACGTGAGCTGCTTCTGCTGGCTGTATGCTGTACCTGCTGTTTGCTGGGACTCTCCTTGGTCACTGAGGTACGTATTCAGTACAGACGGAGCTACACGATAAGAAAACATTAAGGACGTTTTTGATACTGTTTGACCGATATAGCTCTTAATGTGATTTGTAGTGAGACTGAAAGAACTATGTAAGGTATGTAGTCAACTACTAACTAAACCTTAGTTATTGACACTACATGTTTTAGTGTACAGGTAGAATCAAGGGAAGTGGCCTCTACTGGAGCACATTTAAAAAATAGGGATGAAACAGTGGGGTTAAATCCATGTATTCTGGGGGGCTAAGACAGATCTAATGAAAAATAAACGAACAGAATAAACTTATACTATAAATCTTATATCTAAACATTTAGTTTTACCTAAAAATGAGACCGCTATGGTGTGCTAACTAGAATACAGTTCATATTTAGGATTTTTTTCCCCAAGGATCCAATTTCCAAGTATGGAAAAATTCTTTTACATAGCAAGAACACGTATGTGCTCCAGATGTGAGTTTGATCAATTTTGGTTTTGGTGTAACACTATAACCCGCAACTGAAATCCTTTACTCTTGTCACTGTGCAAAACAAGTATTGCATGTTGCATTCTTGCTCTTTTATCTCCAGGATTACTGCTACTGTGGTGTATACTTTATGAATGATGCCTTTGAGTTGGGGGAGTTGTATCTGGGGATTGCGTGGGTTGCATTTGGCCACGGTTTCCATGCTAAGTAGAGCGGATGCAGCTGTCATGACTGGTGGTTGGGTATCACTTACCTTTGTAACACTGCCTTTTTATACTGGTTCCAACTTAGTATCTTAGCATGGTTCCCACTGCACTAGAGCCTCTATAGCTCCAGCTGTGACTGACGCTTCCTTCTTTTGACGTTCCAGCTCTAGAAAACAGCTGCATTTTAATTGTGTATTTGGGTCTTCTGCTCATCTAAGGTTTTTGAATATGTTGCTGTAGCTTCTCAGTACTTGCTCATATGTGTCTTGTTCTAGTAATGCACTTTAATCAGCATGTCCTGCTTGCCTGACATTCAATGCAAAGATTGTGGTTTGACGCTACAGCAATATTTCTCTTGCTCATGTTTCAGTGTAAGCTTGTGCATTAATCAATGCTTTGTTGTGTTCTTTAAATGAATTAATGGCTTTGCTGTAATATTTAACCTATTTAACACAAGCTAAAGTTAAATTTAAGGTGACAGTTAAATATATATGGCTGACATACATATGGTTTTTAATTATTTTAACTGGCAAAATAATATACACAAAATTTTGTGATTGGATACCATTTAATTATTGAAGTTCCAACCAAGATATAATAATTTATTTGATTCCAAATTACTATTAATAAGAAAAGACAAATTTAAGTTTATTTACCCCATATCAGTCACCTGAAGTAAAATAAAATTCACAATAATGCACCTCGATTGAATTTTCAAGTTTTAACACTTTCAAAATATCTATGTGGTTATTTTATTAAGGTTAAAATCATGTGCACTTAATTAACTAATTATCAGCAAGTGTGACCACGTCTATAATAGTGGATGTTTTGGCAGTTTGCTGGTCTGGAGCACTCAGGTGAGTGTTAACACTATGCCATGCTATTCTGGGAGTGGACATTTTTAAGATTAGGCCATACAATGCCCGGGAAAAAAAAACTCTAAGCCTCAGTTAGCATGTTGAAGTTTATAATAGAAAAAAAAAACTGAATAAGTAGGGCTTGCCTGGAAGGCTTACTAAGAGAAAACATTTTTTCCTCTAAAAAGAGTATGACAGATTCGGTTTAGCTTTGCAAAGCAGCATCTGAAGAAACCACAAGTATGCTGGAACAATGTCCTTTGGACAGACAAGATCAACGTGGAGATGATTAGCCATAATGCACAGAGTCACAGATGTCAAGCAACTCGTGAAGTTTACATTACTTGCTGGAGGAGGGGTGATGAATCAGGCTTGCTATGCAGCTTGCAGTCATTGAGCAGAACATGCCGTAGTATTTTAGAGTCAAATGTGAGACCAACTTGAAACTAAAGCTTGGCTGAAACTGGGCCGTGCAACAGGATAATGATTCCAAGCACAACAACAAATCCAAAACAGAATGGCTGACAAAGAAAAATAAAAATCAAGACGCTGCAATGGCCCAGACCTCAAACAGACTGAAATGCTGCAGTGGAGCCTTAACAGAGCTATGCATAAATAAATTGTTGTAGGGAAGACTTGGCTAAAGTTTCTCAGAATCAGAATATTTTATTAGTCATTGGGGAAGACTGGGCTAAAATTCTTCCACAATGACATTAGAAACCAATAAAGAAGTTATTGCTGCGAAAGGGGGTTTTATAAGGTGTTATATCATGGAGGTGCAGGCTTTTGGATTGAGCACTCATAACA
Organism: Astatotilapia calliptera; assembly: GCF_964374335.1. Taxonomy (NCBI): domain Eukaryota; kingdom Metazoa; phylum Chordata; class Actinopteri; order Cichliformes; family Cichlidae; genus Astatotilapia; species Astatotilapia calliptera. Next base: position 23,684,677 of record NC_137431.1, read on the forward strand.
AGCCAGATGATTCATTTCTTCTTTAGCCTGGAGCATGTGGTGTCTGTGTGTTCCAAAAATGTCAATTCATGACCACAGAGCAGTTTTTTACTCCATGTCCATGTTGAATGAGCTCTGGCACAGAGATACTGTAAGAGCAGTGTTTCTGGATTGTGTCCACATAAGGCTTTTTCTTTGCCTTCATCTGCATTTGTGGGTGACGTGGCAGACAATGATTTCTGGAAGTGATCCTGAGACTAGTAGTGCAGTGATTTCCATGACAGAATCATGCCTGTTTTTAATGAAGTGCTGTTTGAGAGCTTAGGGATCTCAGGCATCTAATATTAAGAATCAGCCTTGTCCATATTCAGTCTTGTTGACAGACAACATGTTATGTACACATAGATGATAAGTTGTTTACAGTCTTCACAATTTTACAATTTACAATTTGAAATTGTGAGATGGAACGGTTGGAAAAGTGAAGATGAAGTCACCTGTGTCCCAAATTTTCTTGTTGAATCGCTGCATATTGGAGAAGTGAAAATGTTTTTTAGCTGGAGGATCCGGTCTTTTAGAATCAGAATCAGAATACTTTATTAATCCCGAAGGAAATTATGGGTTACAGCAGGCAGCATGCTAATGGCGGATCCGCACTTACAAAGGAACCTTTATAAGTGTAGGGCAACTAAACTGGCCAAACGGAGCTCCAACACAAGCATAATGTAATTAGAGTACCATACCTGGAATGAATGTAGAAAAACATTAAAAGAGATGTCTTTTATCTCAAAAATCTCTTTAAAAACACCACAGAAGAGAAGTTTCTATGATGAAGCACAATGCAAAATCTGGTAGTTAAAACCACCAGCTTTACTAGATATATATATATATATTAGGAAATCAGAGTGTCATTACAGTTAGTTTGTATATATGTATATATGTATATATGTATACATATATATATATATATATATATATATATATATATATATATATATATATATATATATATATATATATATATATATATATATATATATATATATATATATATATATATATATATTACCACGGTGGTCTCCGTGGTAATCGGAGCACTAGGTGCGGTGACTCCCAAGCTAGGCGAGTGGCTCCAGCAGATCCCGGGAATAACATCGGAGATCTCTGTCCAGAAGAGCGCAGTCCTGGGAACAGCTAAGATACTGCGCAGGACCCTCAAGCTCCCAGGCCTCTGGTAGAGGACCCGAGCTTGAAGGATAAACCGCCCGCAGGGGCGTGCTGGGTGTATTATTTATTTATTTTTATATATATATATATATATATATATATATATATATAATAGGGTGCAACGATACTCGTATCGATATTGAACCGTTCGATACAGTGCTTTCGGTTTGGTACGCATATGTATCAAACAATACAAAATTTTTAATTTATTTTATCAAGTTTCCTTCTGCTGTCTGTGTTGAGCGCTCAGTGGATCTGTGCTCGACAGTGCAACCTAGGCGGAGTAGTTGAACACAGATTCACTGAGCGCAGCGCAAGCTAGCGAGACAGAAGTTGCAACATGGAAAATTGAACCTCCCCCACCCTCATTCAGATCTGGGGCCCGTTCTTCGTACGTCGTTTACTACATCCAAGATCAAATGACACATCCAAGACCAAATCATCGCGCTAACCGTGAGCTCGCTAATCCGGTTCTCCGAACACACCTGCTGTTGACGATTAGTACAGCTGGATGAAGTAATGTGAGATCACTGGGTGTCGTAAAAGGGGCTACCCATCGATAGTAGAAACATTGATCAGCAACCCTCTGATTGGTCGGCGAAAATGTCGAAGGAGCGCGCTCGGTATTTTTCGGCAGCAGAGCAAGAACTCTTGAGTGAGGGATTTCAGGAGTTTCAGAGTTTAATCAGAACACAAGGGAACACTGCAAAGGCTGCAAAAGCAAGGAGAGAGGGCTGGCAGAAAGTTGCTGACAAATTAAACTCGTAAGTGATTTAATAATAACAATAATAATGGATTGGATTTATATAGCGCTTTTCAAGGCACCCAAAGCACTTTACAATGCCACTATTCAGTCACTCTCACATTCACACACTGGTGGAGGCAGCTACGGTTGTAGCCACAGCTGCCCTGGGACAGACTGACAGAAGCGAGGCTGCCATATCGCACCATCGGCCCCTCTGGCCAACACCAGTAGGCGGTAGGGTAGATTTATTATATTACACTATATTATCCAATATTATATTACATTATATTATATTATGTTATATTATATCCCCTTACACATTAGAGCCACAACAGGACCCACTAGAACATGGGAACAAGTAAAAGTGAAATATAGGAATATTCTACAGAATGGTAATATTTATCACTTATATTGCTTTTCGTCTCTTGAAAAGAGACCCTGAAATAATCTGTTTGTTTGTTCATAACAGCAACCAAGAAAAGGGCAGAGCAAAAAAAAAAGACAGGTTGTGGTCCTGCACCCCCTCGTCAACAAGTTGGTTAAGTGAATAATACCCTCACGGGAATATTGATATCTCTCAATGAGCACACTGTCGCGCTGAGCTAAAGGATCCTGTCTATCCCGCAATATACGCTGAATTCTGAGGACTCTCCTTATCAATCTTGCACCTTCCGCAATGGGCGGCTCGCGTATACGGACAGGACATGGCTGCGACAGGCTTCCCAAATCCACCTTCGCTTTTATAGCCGTGGTCTCTCATCTTGATTACACAAAGTAATTTGCAATTACTACTCTGAAATATGACTTACATCTGTAATAATAGTACATTTCCCTTTTTTAGGAAATGACCTGTATGTATCTGTGTGAAATCAATAGAAGGATCAAGTGCTGCATTATCTTTAGTTACATTGATGTTATTTATTTATGGTGAAACAGTGGTGGAATATCGCTGTTGCTTTCGTATAAATGAAGCGGACATACCTGCGTGGCCGCGATCTAATCCTGTTTGCATAAAGTAAACCTGCTCCCGAGCAGGTTTACGCTTACGGCTCTGTTGCTATGGCAGCAAGTCCCGGATGAGCTTCGGGGAACCGAACGATCCAAGATCACGCGAAATCGTCAACAATCTAATCCAGCTAACTTACTTAGCGAGGTACGAAGAACGGGCCCCTGGCCTTTGGAACTATTTTGGTTTTCATGTGAAGTATGACCCTGAAGGTAAGCGCGTCATGGACTAAAGTAAAACAGTATGTCGGATGTGCCACACAATGCTCAATTACATGGGTGGGAACTAGTGGTTAGCGCATTTAGCTCGTTAACGTGTTGGCCGTCCAGCCCCACACATGGGGCGATCCGCGGTAGCTCGTTAATGGAGATTTGCCGTGTTGTGGCGTAAACATCACTCCAGATTAACGCTGACAGCACTAGTGGGAACACAACAAATATGACTGCACATTTACTCCGACATCATCCTAGTGCAAAGACAAGTGGAAACAGACAAAAACAACAAGCACGCATGCTACAAACTTTACCCGAGTCATTTAGACAGCCGTTAGCACATGATTCTCCTTATGGGGACCTGATATGTTTAATAATATGCTGCTGAGAATATAGCCCAGAAGAAGCGTATAGTATAGCTTTTATTTTGGAAAGAGCCATTTCTCTGTAATAAACTCTCTTTTCCAAAGATGAGTGATTTCTCGATCAGATAGATTTATTTTTTTCTTACTTTTTTGTTTCAGCAACATTAAATTTAAAAACTGCACTTTTGAGTTAAAATATATATTTATAATTTTAATAAATGACAAATTAAAAAAGCATGAACACTTTTTTGTATCGAAAAAATATCGAACTGTGACACCAAAGTATCGAACCGAACCGTGAATTTTGTGTATCATTGCACCCCTAATATATAACTGTAATGACGCTCTGATTTCCTAAATTTTAACAGAAAGAAAAAGACACTGATCAGAAGAGATTTCGTTTGATAAGGTGGATTTCAAGATTCTGGCAAAAGGCCTATAATAGTTACCCTTTTCTTGGAAAACACTTTTAATTTTAAAAACTTTGCACTGCAAAAGTTTTTAGATAACAGATCTGAGATCACTCTGGTTAAGTCTCAAAATGGCAAAGACATAATTAGGCAACATACACGGGAGCTACAACAACTTACTGTTTTCTGGTGTAATATACAATTTTACAGTATTACCATGGCAACCACAATTAGAATAAACATCAGAATTTTTATATAAGTTTTATAAGTTTGCATCTAATTGGTATAAAACCATCAAACTGCTTTAGTAAATTTTTAATTACTCTATTAAAATGTAAATTGCTCCAGTAAACCCTAAGGAAAAAAAATGCATTATAAAGTCATGCCAAGGGACATGACCAAGCATGCTTGTGTCAACTGTTGTGAGTGAGACTGAGTATGTCTGTGATTAGCTTTATTTCCTAACTTTCTTTTTATCATTGGATTTGAACGACTGTGTATTATTCCCCCTGTCCTTTTTTGTTTTTTTAGGGAGGAATGTATCTGCTCCAGCTGTTAGATCATCATGTCTGTAGTGGCACCACTCTGCTGCTTCTCTCTTTTTGCCAGTCTGTGAGCATTGGCTGGGTGTATGGTAAGTCAGACAAATAGCCAACCAATTACAGACTGTGTTGTGACAAAAAAAAAAGACGCTGCTCAGATTCAGAACAATTTTCATTGAGACAAAGACCAGCGTCTGCTTGTTTGGTATAGATTAGTTTGAAATAAATGGTTGGTCTTTCTAATAGCTCTCTTTTACCTAAAGGTGCTGATCGTTTTTATGGTAACATCTCAGACATGATTGGCTATCGTCCACACCCATTCATGAAGTACTGTTGGCGCTACATCACTCCTTTCACCTGTTTTGTAAGTCATGTCATATAATAATGTGTAATTTGTGTTTCCTTTTCCACAGTTTTGGCACTGCAGAGTATTCACACTTTTCAGTTTCACACTGAAGAATAATCCACTTTGTCTTATTTCATCACAGGGCACCTTTATCTTCTCCATTGTCAGATATTCCCCGCTGAAGTTCAGTAGCACTTATGTTTATCCACTCTGGGCCAACATCTTGGGCTGGTTCATTGCCACAGTCTCCCTCTCCCTCATTCCACTGTTTCTATTATATAAAATAATCCAGGGAAAGGGCACTCTTCGACAGGTGAGCCTTTTTTATCTCAAAAATTGTGGAATCAGTATGAGATGGCTTATATTTGATGGGGAAGGGATTCACTTTTAAGAACCATCACTGACAAAGAAAAACAATAACTTATGACATACATTGAGCATTCACTGTTTTTATTGTTTATCTATGCTTAGTTATTTTGGTGTATTAATAGACAGAATAGTTTTTATCAATGGGAAAAGCTGTTAAATGTATGAAAATGCAGTTAAAAGTCCAAAACCTATGACCCTGTTCACATTTTCCAAAGCAGTCCAGTCTGAGTTGGAGACTTTGGTTGGCTGATTCTGGCCCCTGGGTCTGAGAAAAGTGTTTGGATTTTCCCGCATTGTTAAATTCAGTGTTTGAACATTTTTAAAGAGTTTTGGGGGATGAATGACGTAATTGAATGTAGTTGTGCTTTTTTTTTGTTTAAATCTGGGCAATTATATAGAAACAGAGGTCTTAACCTGGGTATGTTCAAGAATTGTTAAATACAACTTGGACTGCATACACTGAATCCCTGCCTTTTACCAGGAGTATCAGCAGGAGATCTCAAATCAATTTACATAAGAATGGGTTTATGGAAAACACTTTTAGAATTAATACATGGAAAACAATGTATCTAGACTCTTTTTTTCTGTTTAATTAGCGAGCCTTACTCCACCATAATGTGACCGTGGCCTCTGAGTTTCATGTTAAGTCAGTTCTGTTCTACTGCTGCAAATACTTATCAGCACACTAAACGTATTTCACCTTTTTTGTGTTTTTATTACATCTTCATGAAATGTCAAATTATAATATTGTAATACTGAATTGTTCTTTTACAGGAAAACTGAATGCAATTCTTTCATTGGTTGTAAAGTTTCAAGATTGTATTTAATTGCGCCTCATATCTTCCAAAAATGTTAATCAAAAATCTATTTAAAGATGGCTTTTTTAAATCCTCAAAACAATTACAATCTACAATTTATCCTTTCTTTCCTCAGCGTTTCTTAGAGCTCTGCCAGCCTGTAGACGAACCGCTGTTTGATCAAAACCTCCATCTTGCTTTGGGACGAGATGGTACAGCAGACCACACAGACCTCGCTTCTTTATCATGCAATGGGGAAAACACTCAATGAACACAATAACATAACGGACATTGTAAATTACTCTCTGCTCTTCTGAGCTTTTATCCATCTAATGAAACTTAAAGAGTGCTTTGAAAAGAACAAACATGCCCTGAAATTTTTACCTACAGCTTTCACATTTGTACCTTACCTTAGTTTACCTTTATCTAATTATATTTCATCTTTAAGCTTTAATATCTTCAATAGCAATAAACATATATTATCAAAATATATTAGAACAAGCTTATATACTGTTTATATAGTTTGTCTTAAGCGAGCTGAATAATAGAACTGCACACACACACACACACACACACACACACACACACACACACACACACATATAATTTTAAGCTGCGTTACCATTTCATATGAATAAATAAATCCCATGTAGTGATGGGATCAAAATGCTGGCATTCTGATCCATGAGAAGGCAACTCTGTAGTCAGTACTACATTATTCCATGACTAAAGTACTCATGTAGTACCCATCTGTAAACTCAGGCGTAGTTTTGAACTCATCTGTTAATTCTTGTAACTGTATCTAGACCGTTTACCAAATCTGTCCAGACAATTGTTACTATTAATTCAATTATTATTTTTTATTATTTTGTATCGGTATTGTTTGTTTTGCTTAGTCACTTTGTTCATTTCATTTCAGTTTCAAATATTTAAAAGTGTTTGCTTCTTCATTTTTTCCATAACATGGAGGGTTTTGTATTAAATTCAGAATGTGATTTGCAATAATGACGTCCCAGTCTCAAAAAACACATTCTTCTTGTGGTGTTGTGTTGATAATTTTGACCAAAGGGACAGACTAAAGCTGAAGAAATTTTCTGTATATTATTATTTTAGCTTAGATTCAATACGATATGAAAAGTGGAAAAAGCAGCCAAAATCTACAGAAAGGCTGAAGACCACTTAAAAATTCTACAAGAATATTTTGCTCCTTGTAGGGTAGGTAACTGTATTGATCTGACAATGGAAATTGTTGTGTTACCGCAGCAATATAAAGAATAGGAAGCAAATGAAGAAATGAGGAGTGGCTTCCAACGTACTGTAAGTATTTCTGTTTCGCAATTTCTTGAATGAAAAAATTAACCCTAAATATTTTTTTGTGCAATAAAGCAGATTATTTAATTATTTTATTAAAGAGAAAGAGAAAATAAATATTTTCCACTTAGTGAACCAAACTATAATTTATATATATATATATAATTACAAAGTGTGTGTCTGTTGGTAAAATAAGTGTTGGACACGTCACCAGTTTTCAAAGTAAATATATTTCTAAAGGTGCTATTGACACGAAATTATCACTTGGTGCCAGTAACAACTCATCCAATCTACACATGCAAAGAAATAAAAACATAGAGGTCTATAAATTAAGTTATGTGTAATAAAAAAGTACTGAACTCACTTCGTGAAATGTATTTTCAAAAGCCTTTGTTGGTGATGATGTCTTCAAGATCCTGTATTGAGAAACTTGTCTCATGCATTCCCCCAAATGGATTTTGGTCCATTCTTCCACACAAACTATTTATACTTTTTTCCACTCCTGCACACTGGGCGTGGACCACCCATAATTTTGTTGTACATATAAAATGACAATAAAGGGCTACTCTATTCTATTCTAAATCCTGACTGTTCTGTGGATTCAGGTGACTGGCCAGCTTCCACCAGCTTTAATTCCTTCTCTGAAACCAAATGAGAGTTTCCTTGGGTGTGTTTGGTGAACTGATGTTCTTTTCACTTCCAGGATTATGGCCCCAACAGTGCTCACTGGAACCTTCAGTAGCTGAGAAATTAACCAATAACCAACACCATCAGTATGTTTTGCTACCATGAGGGTGCCAAGGTCTTGAGAGAACTCACTGGTTTAACCCATCATTAGATGCTTCTTGTGTGTGAAACATTGGTAATTTTCATAGCCCATCAGTTGGACTGAACCAGCTGATAATGATTTACACTGAGTGGCAGGATTGCTTTCTAATGCATGGATTAGATGGATTATTACTGACATCTGGTGAGAATCTAGTGAGAATTCCATGTCAAAAGCACCTTTTGAAATATACATTTACTTAGAAAACTGGTGATGTGTTCAATACTTTATTTCTATATATAAATTCCCGACTCATCTCTGTAGGCAGTCATTACCCTTTAAGCTCAGGTTCTCTACCCAAGGCCTGGGAAGTTGAGGGTCCTGCACTGTATCTTTGCTGTTCGTAGGACTGCGCTCTTCTGGACAGAGATCTCGAGTGGTCCAGTTATCCCTGAAACCACTTCTCTGGTGAGCCTGGTGAATGAAAGAGATGGGCTGGGGCTAGAGGTGCCCAACGTACAAATCTTATAGATCACTATTTTGAAACGCATCATGGCCTCCACACGCTGCATATCCTGCCTTCTTGGATGACCTGATCATCCACTGTGACACCTGGGTGGAGCATGTGCACTAGGTGGCCACGGTCCTGAGGCCGGCAAGAATCACGGCCAACCTATGCAGATTTTAAAGCAATTCTTAATTTAAACACTATAAAATATATAGGTGAAGTACATATACTGGAAAAAGCACCCAAAAAAATCGTACATAAAATACAGCTTTGTGTTTTTTCAGTGTTTATTTGTTAATTCCATTTCAGGACACAGTTTCTCATTCTTAATTTAAATTGCCCATTTAATGATGTGTGGGTGGCATGACCATGCACAACAAAGTTCTGAGTTATTTTTCAGTTTAAAAACAAAACAAAACAAAAAAAACCCCAAATACAAACAAACAAAACCAAAAAATCTCAAACTTCCCACTCAGACTTGTAAAAATCATCTTCTGGGACTGGATGATAAACAGAGCAGTGGACACACAGACTGGACTGACCAGCAAGTGAGCGGGTGAGTCAGTTCAGAAAATGCAATCCATGTATAGAACAAACAAACAAACACACAAAGCACACACAAACAAAAAACAAAGAAAGAAACAAAAAAAAGCAACATTTTACAACTTCAACCTAAAGCGCTCCATCTATGCAAGATAGCATGGGTGCTGTGTAGTTTCAGTCCACAAAGTCAGTTTCAGTCCACTTCTGTCAGGCCACAGGGTCTTCTGAACTCTTGACCTCGCTCATGAATCCACTTATTTGAGACTGATAAAAAGACAAGACAAATAAAATTAACCAAGTAAAGCAGCTTGAACATGCTGTCTAATAGCTTTTGACATTTTAAATCATATGAACACTTACTTTTTTGTAAATAAGCTTGCACATCTCAAGTACCTAAAGTAAACCACATTTAAGCCTGCTGGATTCTTCTCTTATTTATAATTAATTCAATATTTATACTTGTACAAATGGAAAAGCTAGAAATGATAAAATGTTATTTTTACATTGTATTAGGGAATTAGTTTTGCTTATTATAGTGCTGTTTTATCATTATTAGTTTCATTTCCTCTCTAATGCTGCCTCATGTTTTGCAATAACATCTTGAATTGTGAACCTGTTAATTCACATACTTGAAGTGATAGTGGTTGCAGAGTAGAGCACTTAAAAATTCTGTACAAACCAAAGCACACACCAGGACCAACTGGATTAAATATTAGATATCAAATATTTTATTTATTGTGCAGCTGTAATTGTCATTGACCTCCTGTTTTCTGTTTTCTTGTCTTTATGTTTAATGAGAACGTGGCCGTTTCCAAACCTATTTGATGAATCACAAATGTGGCTTTATAAATCTGAACTACAGCTTACCCCATTTGCTTCCTACTAGGACAGGACAGGCTGCATGTCTGGTCCTATAGTCTCCCTCGCCACTCCTGAACAAATTATACCAGAACACTGATGTTCCCTGTGGAAAAATAATTAGAAGGCAAATATGACGATAAAGTTGAGTGTCCAGTAAATAGGAGGTTTAAAAGTACTTGGAGTAAAAATGGCTTACAGCTCATGGTAGGGTAAAAAGTCAAGGGCACCAAAATAATTCTGGACTTGAATTAGCTTTAAAAATATATATATACATATAAAATCTTTTTTGTGTTTGTTCAGCTGTCTTTGTGAGATCGTGACTATTTCTGATTTTGTTAAAAAACAGTTTAACTATAAAGTAAACGCTAATAGCCTGAGGATAGCAGTAGTATAAAATAAAAAGACAATACAAAGGGAATAATAATGCAGGTCTTCACACAAGCTCGCTCACAATCAAAGAAACATAAAAATATCATCACCTTTCTTGGCCAGATTACTGCTCCAAAGTCAGGGAAGACTGTGGCACCTCCTGCCTCAACATCACTCATCTGAAAAAAGACAAGATCATTTATAATCACTAGTGGTCACTGGCTTCTCGTAAGACGCTATTCCATATTACGCCATGTCTCAATAAGCAGAGGTGCGGACTCGAGTCACATGACTTGGACTCGAGTCAGACTTGAGTCATTAATTTTATGACTTTAGACTTGACTTGAAAAAATGTTCTAAGACTTGTGACTTGACTTGGACTTTTACACCAATGACCTGGCACTTGAATCGGACTTGAACCGGTTTACTTGAAAAGACTTGATATTTCACCCCAAATATAAAATTTAACATGCATATTATATAGAAAGTGTGCACCATTAATTCAATTCATTGATTCATTTATTCAAACCACACTCTGTATGTATGTGTGCGTGAGCTGTAGCACAGCCAATCAAATTAAACAGATAAAAAAAAAAAAAAATGCTCACAAATGCTGCAAGGAGTTATTTTTTTCAGGTACATAAACTATGAAGTAGTCAACAAAAAACCGAATTGCAATATGCAAAACATGCAAGAAGAGAATCACAGACAGAGATGGAACAACTTCCAACTTTCTCCGACAGTTGAAGTTGCATAAAGAACGGTAGGTGGTGCTTCTCTCTTGCTACGATGAGATCATGACTTCATCTAACAAGCAAATCTTGTCCAGGCTATGTTGGTGATACAGTTTTTTTTAATGTGTATGATATTTTTGTCATGCGATTTTAAAGCCGGCCCTACAAGCGCATCCAAGAATAACATGCACCTTATCTCAGAACTGTCGGTGAAAATTATTCTTGGAGCTAAGTTTAATTGAGCTGCATTTTATAGAGGTGCAATTTCACAATTTGTGTATATTTTCTAAGTTCACTATTTCGTCATGTGTTGAGAAAAACACAGATTTTAAAATTATATGGTCTAATATTTACAGTTAGCATATAACTGCAACATTCCTTTTTCGTTTTTTTTTTTTTTTTTTTTAAAGACTCGAAAGGACTTGAAATTCAAAGTTTCAGACTTGTTACTTTACTCGGACTTTTACACCAGTGACTTGAGACTCGACTCTGACTTGCCTGACATTACTTGAGACTTGACTTGTGACTTGAGGATAAAGACTTGAGACTTACTTGAGACTTGCAAAACAATGATTTGGTCCCACCTCTGTCAATAAGTTACGTAAAAAATAAAAAGTGTGATTGTTCATGTTGTGAAGTTCTTCCCTCAATGCTGTTTTCTTTCATCCTTAAACTTGTTTACCAATTGTTACCAATTTACGGTATAGATTAGGGCTGGGCGATATGGCCTAAAATTCATATCGCGATATAATTTGAAGCATGTGCAGTAACGATATATATCGTGATATATTCTTTTCTTCTGTATAACGTATTTTCCACACTATAAGGCACACTTAAAATCCTTTAATTTTCTCAAAAATTGAGAGTGTTCCTTATGTATGAATTCTGGTTGTGCTTACTGACCTCGAACCGATTTGGGCTAGGAGAAATCTGTTAAAAAAATGTTTTAGTACAACTTTGGTAAGCTGCACTGCTTGATGGATTGTCAGAGCATTACGGCTGCTGTAGTGAGGAGCTTCAGAGTAATCTGGGTCCAAAACTCCGTCCGCTTCAGGTCCCAAAGTCAAACGAACACTGAGAGTTAAAAATGGTCTAAATTCTTTAATCTTTAATAAAATCATCAACGATGCTGCTTTACCAGGTGTAACAAGTAAGTTTAACATCCAGGCATCCATGAAAACAGAAGTTATTAAATTTAACGGAGTTAGAAGTTAACAGGAAGTTAGCTCGCTAGTTTCCACCTAAACATGACACCATGTTCTGGCTGAGAGATTTTTGAAACTAATTAAAACGTACAGCTCTGCTACCACTTCCAACATAAATGAAGACAGAAAACTAAACAGCAGTGGCGTTTGCAGGGTTACTGAAGTTGGACTACCTGGTATATAATGTTGTGCTACGTGATTGCTAGCGACACAGCTATGTTAGCATAATATTAGCACAGTGAAGCTGGAGGATGAACGTCAACTTTTTTTCCACTCGATAAAAGTTAACGTGAGGGATTCTGGTGGTTAGGGACAAATGCAATCGCATAGCAGGATGCTATACACGGGCCAAACTTCAATCAGGAGAACAACTGAGATTATTCATCCACAGTACAAGGTTAGTTATTAATATACTGCGACAACATGGGAATAGAGCAGCTGCGAGAGAATTCAACATTAATGAATCAATGTTACGGAAGTGGAGGAAGCACAGTTTTTGGCTTTCCCCATATTTCAAAAGTGCTTCATCTCTTTGCTATGATTGTCGGCATAATTTGCAGATGATAATGGTTGTAGCCGCTGCGATGCTTTTGACCAAAACAGGCGCAGCTTGATGACATCATCAACGTGCGCTATCGCGATAGAGCGGTATAGTCAAAATCTCTACCGTTGGCCAAATTTATATCGTTTCTATCGTATATCGTTTATATCGCCCACCCCATGTACATGTATGATGTATGAATTTAAACCGTGAACGGAGGTGGGGTGCAGCAATCCATACACTACATGCTCTACATCATTCAAAATTCAAATCTTGTCTCATAGACAGCTCAGTGTTAGCAAAGGCAAAAGAAAAAACAAAAAAACAAAACAAGGTTCTTTGTCGGCCTGTTAATGGCGCACGGATAACAAAACTCTCTACAATATGTACCAGAACTGATTGACAGGTAAACATAATTTTGCTATGTATTGATATTATTCAGTATTATTGCCAAAGAAATGTTACAACCTTTTGCACTAATTCTTGATTGTGAACTTAAAAATTCTGACAACACACTGCAGGTGAATTAATGTATGAAAGTCAATCAATCCAAGTCCAACATTGAGCCAGAGCTTTTGCTTATGCCCATGAAGCCGGAATGAAACGATGGAGAGTGGATGCCAGGAGACGGCCACCACTGCCTTCAATCAGCAGCGAACAGATACGTATACTTACGTAGTTTAAATAAGTCGCCAAACGATTTCCAGTGCCTAATCTTTTGAAAGCATCTGGCTCATCTTTCTATAAAGATAAAATTTAAGAGTGAAGATACATAATAACAAACTGCACACACATTACTTACGTAGTTTAGGAAGGTAGCAAGTCTATTTCCATCGACGTGGAGGTTGCTGTCAAAAGGACGCTGCAACAGATGTTTATTTAACCGATCACCAAATAGACTCAAAATTAGAGCCTGCCATTAAGGGCACAAACTACATTCAAATAAAATTTATTATTTATCTGTTATTTGTCAGATGTTTATGTTTTTTGCTTTAATTTGAGTTCAAGACAACTTTTTATATATTTATTGCATTGTGTCTTCAAGTGAATAGAAGAGAATCACTCTTATTATTTAGCGCATTATTACCCTCAACTACATAATTGGAAAAATAAAAAGGTATATATGCATATGGTAGGGTTGCAACTATACTCGTATTGATATTGAACCGTTCGATACAGTGCTTTCGGTTCGGTACGCATATGTATTGAACAATACAAAATTTATTTTATCAACTTTTCTTTTGACGATGCTGTCTGTGTTGAGCGCTTAGTGGATCTGCGTTCGACTACTCCGCCTAGGCTGCACTGCCAAGCGCAGATCCACTGAGCGCAGCGCAAGCTAGCAAGACAGAAGCTAAGCTCGTTGCAACATGGCAAATTTAACCTCCCCCCCCCACCCTCATTCAGATCTGGCCTTTGGAACTATTTTGGTCTTCATGTGAAGTATGACCCTGAAGGTAAGCGCATCATGGACTAAAGTAAAACAGTATGTCGGATGTGCCACGCAATGCTCAATTACATGGGTGGGAACTACTGTGTTAGAGCAGTTTGCTCGTTAACGTGTTGACGCTGTCCAGCCCCACGCACGGGGCGATCCGCGGTAGCTCTTTAACGGAGATTTGCCGTGTTGTGGCGTTAACATCATTTCAGATTAACGCTGACAGCACTAGTGGGAACACAATGAATATGACTGCACATTTATACTGACATCATCCTAGTGCAAAGACAAGTGGAAACAGACAAAAACAACAAGCACGCATGCTACAAACTTTACCCGAGTCATTTAGAAGAAGAAGCGTATAGTATAGCTTTTATTTTGGAAAGAGCCATTTCTCTGTAATAAACTCTCTTTTCCAAAGATGAGGGATTTCTCGATCAGATAGATTTATTATTTTATCCCTTTGTTGTTTCAGCAACATTAAATAAAAAAAAAAAAACTGTAGGTTTGAGTTAAAATATATATTTATAATTTTAAATAAATGACAAATTAAAAAAGCATGAACATTTTTTTGTTTCGAAAAAATATCGAACCGTGACACCAAAGTATCAAACCGAACCGAACCGTGAATTTTGTGTATCGTTGCACCCCTAGTATATGGATATATATATACACACACACATATATACACACACACACTCATGTATTAGTCATTCTGTAACGCAAGTAATTCTGTTCACAAGTAAGACATATTTAAGTTAAGCTTTGGAATGTGGGAAGCATGCCAAGACAAACCACAGCAGTTTTCACATCCACAGTGCACACAAACTTTCACCTAAAAAGTGAACTTACCCTGGAGAAGTCAAAATGTGGCTCATACTGTCCTCCCACGCCATAGTTTGCAACCTGGTCAGCCAATGACAAAAATGACCCTTAGATAGAGGTGATAAATAAACTCTCCTGTCCACTGAAAACTGAATTATTAACTCATGCTGTTGCTCTGTGTATCATTGAACTTGTGCAAAACAACTAAGCTACACTACATAAGACTACAAATCCAGAAGCCACAAATCTCAGTAATGGCAAAAATAATTAATTGATAAAGGGAAATCTTCCCAGCTAATTCTGCATCATTATTTCTAACAGACTTTTGAAAAAAAATTTTTTTATCAATTATTTATATCTCATCTTTTAACATTGCAAACTCCTTTACAATACTTTTAGTGAGTGAGAAACTTTTATTCATGCAACCTTGTCAAAGGTTGTCTTTATTTTTTACTTGATTCATTTGTTTGGTTATATTCACATTATGTGCCAGAGGGTTTTTTATTATTGTTTGTTTGTATTTAAAGCCATGTAAAGGTTATTATTAATTCATAATATTTATAGCTTGTATAAATATGAATTTTACTTTTAAAAGTACACGTCTTGTGTGTGAAGCTGTTGCATGTTTTCAGTATCGGTTTGATGGTTTCATGAGTAAGCTCTGACCACTGTCCTCTAGTGAATTTGGCACTTCAATCAGAATTGCTATACCTCCCTTAGAAACTATGAAAACAGAAAATATCCAACTTATGGAATAGCGATGGTTTGGATTCGTCTAATCATCTAAAGACACTCTTAAATAAACCAGATCAAATCACGTAAAAGTAACAGCATCATTATTTTTTCTTCCATTATTTAAGAGTTAGTATTTAATTTACAAGTTTAAAATAAAGTACAGTAAGTATATGTAAAATGTATGAGCAACTCAAAAGGAACCCCATAGAGTGAGCCCACAGGCTGCTGTGAGATAAAGCAGATGTACAATGTAAACATGGTCAAAGCTGTAAGTGATTATCTGGGGTTAATGCCTCGATTTGGCAAAGTCACCAGTCTTAGTGGAACCTTTAGGAGTACAGTTATCTCTGATTTCATATGGGACTGCACACTGATATGAAAAACTATATGATGAGATAAGAACATCTGAACTGGATAGGCATGCTTACCTGTTCCTCTTGAAAGAAAGTGACATTTCATTATAAAATTACTTCATATTATTCATCTGTGATTAATTTTCTGCACATGGGGACAACTAATCGCGCCCATCCACATATTACATGCAGTCACTTTAAGGCTCGCAGAAACTAAATGCTCCTGTGTGTGTAGAATTGGAGTAAATGTAAAAACTAGCTCTCAAAGAGACAGAGATGTTAGAAATAAAAGACATAACCGAAGTCTCCCGTTGGACTATTTCTTTGTAGTTTCGATAATCTCGGTTTCAGCTGGAAAAATGGATCCAAAGAAGTGATGGTGCACAGGCACATCTGAAGTGAAGACTTAATTATTTAGAGGCTATTCATATATCATTAACTCTACTTTGGGTTATTGAAATCTGGTTAAGAGAAATGCTGTAATTTAAAAAATAAATAAATAAACAAAACAAACAAAACAAAAACATATTCTGTCAAGTGAATGCACCAATCATTCATCTATTGAAGTTAAAGGGTAAAAACAGTATTTTTAAGTGTCTGAGTAGGATTTTTGACTTACTGAGTCAACACTCACTAGTTACACAGGTTAGGCTAAATATCAAATGTGTGAAATAAACTCCATTACCTGCAATAACTCTGCAGTTTCTACTGTGAGACCGGTGATGTCTTCTATTCTCTGATTGACTCTGTCAATGACGGGGTCCTCCTCTCCTTCTAACCACGCACTGAATAAACAACAAGTATTAAATGTGGCCCACACACACACACTTAAAAACAATTCGCAATTTAGAGAAACAAGACAGGATATACAACAAATGATGATACAGTTTTATTCTGACCTTGTTGTATAAAGTACTCTGAGTACACGAGTAGAGTAGAAAAGCACTATATAAGAACCAGTCCATTTAGTGAAGCTATTAAGATTTTGTCCTATTAAAATATGTTTGGACCATCAGCATCATTCACTTGACACATGCAGTATCGCTGGTTCAAGACCAGCAAGAGACCCAAATCCAGCCTCAGGAGGATACAAGCTACTGTATTCCTGGAATCCGTCATAACTAAAGAAACTAAAAACAACAAAACAAAACCAAAGGATCCTTTTTTCCTGGATGCGTTACCTTTTCGAGACTCTGTAGTTGGCTGTGGTCAGGACACCTGTTTTGGGATCACGGACAGTGGCTCTTGCAAGCTTGAAAAAAATAAATAAAACATAAGAACAGAAAGAAATAAAACATTAAACAGAAGAGTTAATCCAACCATTCCAGTTCTACGTTGTGGTACCACTCTTCTCATCCCCTCTTAACTGTTAATCTTAAATACTTTACAACTATTTCTTATTTATATATGCCGAGCAATAAAAGTTGTTTGTTTTTTTTAAAGTCCACGTTCTGCTCTGTACAGCTTAGCCTGAATGAGTTTTTAAACACAAAGAACGTGCACTCGATCAGCAGCTGTAAGAAGGTAATGTTCAAAAGCTTTCCTCCTGTGCATTAGTCTCATTAACCTTTAAAGTAATTAAATATTTTAATGGTGGTCAGCAAGAAAATATTCTGTTTCCATTTTATTATATGCTTCTTGTCTTACCCTGGGTTTTGCCAGTTCTTTGATCTTCTCAACCTCCTCATCTGACAACGAATCCAGGTAGCGCACAATGTGGGGGCTGTCCCACTCGTCCTCTTCTTTAACAGGCTTCAGCAGAAGACGAGGGTTTCTTTTCCCGTCATGGTAGCGACAAAACAAACGGCTCCTCCTCGCTTCAGTCTAGTAAAAATAACAAAGAAAATTTTTAATTTTGCCATTCTTTTCAATTTTATAACTAACTTTAATGGAAACAACGTGGAGTGCCATGCATTTATAATGCAGCCTCATAGTAGCACAGGTATCTGAGCTTGGTAGCAGGGTTGACTGACCTCTTCATCATTTTAAGCGTCTAAACTTAAATAGACTACAGAACTATCTCTGTTGTAAATGACTCTGTACTCCGTGCGTGTGGTTTTTCCTGTGTTCCTGTTTGTTTATACAGAGAGCGGCCTAATTTTGTTGTTTAAAGCAAGAGTTGTAGCTTAGGTACCAAAAGGGTTACTAAATCATACACTAGTAAAAACACTAATGGAATCCAGTTTCTTTTGATTCAGCCTGCTGACAATAAACACATCTAATTATGCAATAGGTTTCCAGTTGTTGTCTATAAATGTTTCTGTGCTCTTATTGTGCACAAATAATCACCATGTTTGGACAATTATACTTTAATCCTCCTTTATAGTTTGGTTATAGTTTGCACATAGAAAAATCTGCAACAGAGTCAAAATTAGTTTCTTATGTATTGCTTTTCAGGATTAAATACATCTTAAATCAGGGCTGACGTTTTTGGCTTGGCTAGTGCTGATTTTACATAGCATCAGAAAAACAGCCTAACAATGAATGTCCATAAAAATCAATGAAAACACATAAATATTCAATTTAGGATTTGGTTTCACAAAATAGCGACTCAAAATAGAGTCTGCAGGATGACTCGCCATTTGGATCCCCTCTCCTCTGCACAGAGCCTCATAGGACTCTCTCTCAGGGAGATGGTCTTTGGGTCTACTGTAGGTTCCCAGCTGAATGGGCTCCTCAGATGGAGGCTGGTAGTCTTGGTTCATCTCACGGAGCTGCTTCATCAGTAGCTGCTCAAAATAACGGAGGTTTCCTCCTGCCCTCTGGTGGCTGGGATCTGTCAATACAACAAAAGTGATTAGCAGAGGTAGAAGAACGTGATGATATGAAACACTTTGGAGCCGTATCCCGTGTGTGCTAATAACACATTTCAAACAGTAGTCATAGTAGGTAGACACTGAAAACAAACAAACAAACAAATAAATAACCCTGAAATCTGGCTGTTTTCTATTTTATTTTGTTAAGACTTTGTGATATAACTGCATTTACTCATTTGCCAGCAACAGAACAATTATGAGTATTTTTAACTTCAAATTTTTTTAATCTTGAAGATTTTCTTAGTGAATACAACACTAAGAAAACCTACTATTATCAAAAAACTTCTCCTTTGTGTCTTCTTCTTGTTATTTGTTGTTGAGTTACTAAAGTAACTGAGTTAAATAATGGAAAAAGTGCACCCTCTTGTGGAATTTGCAGGTAGTGCCTCTTCATTGAAGCCTAATTAATTTAGCAGCAAAGTCAGCTCATTTACAGAAACAAAGAAACTTTAAGTGTATTTTAGTTATTGTTTATCCTACATGTTGATTTTGTTGTGGTTCTTCTAGGGTGTTAATGTGTTTGCAGTTTGCTGGGTGTAGTTTTACACAGGACTGTAAGCATGTGCGCTTACAGCATTACACATTTAGTTAGGAAATTTCCAGAATGACTACAACCTCAGGATCTCCTGATAGAATTAATATTACTGCAGGTTATGAGACAGTGAGAATATCATGTTTCTCTCCTCCATTTCAGATGTGCTGTCTTGTATATAAATAGCCAGGTATGTGCTGGAAAATGTCCGAGAAATGTGTTTTCATGCTGTACATTTGCGTCCCACTTTTACGGGCGAGTCACATACTGGAGTATTTCTGTATGAGGTGCTATTTGCAGGATATTTTTGCCGCACTTGATGGCATACCGTTTCACCTCTACAACAGCTCGATTCATTTCACTTGACAAGTAAACAAGTATACCACAACTTAAAAATGCAGCTGTAGCCTGTGACCTATAGCTGTCAGAGCCTGTGATACAGAGGCTAAAATAACAGTTTAAACCCACAGGCCACTTTTTTTTTCTCGAATGGACAACTCCCAGCTACTGTGGTGAGCACAGAGCACCACAACAGTCAGAGAGGAGAGTGAACTGTAGTAACTAGTGAAACCAGAAGAAAGCAAACTATTAATTACAGCACAGTAGAGAAATTGAGTTGTAGAAGAAGGTGTAATTAGAAACAAATGAAAAAGACTTAAATCTTTAAACATATTTACATAAAACATTTGATCTAAACATGTGTCCCATGAACTCCATTCATCCAGTTTTTATATTTACAAGGAAGACTACATCTCTGTCCGACTCAGGCTGGAAATAGAGTGTGTGTGTGTGTGTGTGTGTGTGTGTGTGTGTGTGTGTGTGTGTGTGTGTGTGTGTGTGTGTGTGTGTGTGTGTGTAATGAGCGTTGGTGTGCAGGAAGAACGCTTCATTTGCCTATGTTGTGTCTTACCAATAGCTACAAGCCGTCGCGTCAGTTCAATGGCTCGAGGGAGGTCACCCATTTGGTAAACAGAGTAGCTGAGGTAGTCCAAAATGTCTGCCTTGGAAACCACAGCTTCCTCGCCATCGTCCAGCTGTTTCAAGGCCTGCTGCAGCCACAGCACGGCATGGTAATAGTCTGCATCGTTGTAAGCCGTCTTTCCCATGTCGAAGCAGTCATCCACGGTCAGTACAGCATTCGAGTGCACACCTGATGGAAACCACTCAGTAAGACTAAATGACTGAACAAAATGTACTTAAGACATACCACTTTTTTTTAAATGTGCACCATTTATTAAGTTATTAATTAATAACATAATAATTATTAAGTTATTTATTAACTTAATATTAATTACTTTTCCATGACATGCTTAAGTTACTCTGCCCTTTGTGATATTTTCATGCTTTTTTATATTCAACACACACACTTCTTGCTTACCTGGCAGCTTTCCTTTGGAGAAGGCTTCAGAATCCAGTTGGTACGTGTCCTGCAGGCGCATCAACGCCTTGGCTGCACCCGTCTCATCTTCCTCGTCTGGGAAATATTGTCTGTGTACGGACATGTTGGAGACGAACCCTGGACAGAAAGTGAGAATGTCTTTCTGTACATCTCATTTGCATGTATCACATGACACTCACAACACTCACATATAATTCAAATTTGGGTCATTTTTAACTTGTTGGTACTTAATCGTTTACTTACACATGCAGAACAGCAACATCATATTGATCTAGATGTACCAGCTCTAAAGGTGTAGCTGGAATGTGTCTTCGCCTTTTTAGTCAGTCTCTGTGTGTTTGCGTTTCTTCACAGACTGTACTACACAATAGCATCACAACCGTGCAATACACAGTTACTGAATTCTGTACACATATGCTAAGTTTATCTGCCTTACACAGATATGGTCCTGTGTCTAAACACGTACACACTTTCAGGTCCAAGTGCACAGAGACAAAGACACACACACTCTTCATTGCCAAAATATGCAGATATGAAGAACAGCTGCAGCTAAAACATGACAAGCTCTGTTCTTGATCACAGCATGTGGACAAAGCAGCACAGTAAACATTTCCACTCCCCAGCAAAAGCTGCATTCATTCTCCTCACATCCATTCTGGAGCTTATATTTGCTCTGTGCTGCTTGCCTTTTGGTTATGCTGAGAGATATATATTACTGTATATATTGTGTCATGGTGACAATACATAGAATAGGTGAATACGTGTTGCCAGGTAGAGTGGTTTGATTAGTCAGTAAAATTACAAAAAACTAGAAAAGTTTTTCCTGTTGGGTTTTGCTTTAAAAGCCATTAAAAGAATGCTATTGATTTGGGATTAATAAAGGGTAACATACAGATTTGGCCAAGAAAACATACACTGAGGTATTTCTCTATATTTTGCAACATGCAATAAGTAAAGTGGCAAATGAACTGCTCTAGACACAGAGGTAGGCACTATTTAAAAAACATTTCCCCTTTGTCTGATTGTAGCATGCACGTGATGATCTGCAAGATCTCACAGACCACACAGAAAACATCCTAATTTTTCCAAGCAGAGTTCAAATCAGGGCACTTCACGAGTGCTCCTTTAGTAAAATACTGCTTTGGAGATATATCCTTACCATCAGCGGGATTCTGAAGTACCAGGCTCTCCAGTTCAGACCACTCAGTGTTGAGTCTCTTCATCAGTTTATAGGCATTCACTGGGTGAGCCAGGTAGCCTTCTGGGTCAGCGGTGGACACTCGGGTCAGGGCATCAAGTTTATTGGCCCAGCTAAGAAACGGATACAGGGTGATTCTACTACACATTTTATAGAGAGACAATACACTTCATATCAACTTACCCTATAAATGTGAGAACGGATTAAAGGAAAAGTAACACACATAAACAGACTAATATGGGGTGATATCTGAGAGTTCAGAATGTACCTTTTTACAGCGGCCAGCTTGGACTCCTCTGCTTTGATGTACTCCCTCAGAGACTGAACCAGCTCCTTTTCTGTGTAGATCAGGTCTGTCATTTGGCCTGTAGGCACACACACAGATATGAAGGTAAATTAGACGTTTCACTGAGGATAAAGTCAACATCAGCTTGTTTATTATTACAATTTCAAGCAATTTGCAGGTTTAGTGTTTCTGAGACAAAATGACTCATTTCACATTAAAACTCCATCAAGCGATACTTGATGACATGTCGGTGCAGCGCTTAGCCTGCTGATCAGACGGTCGAGAGACCTTTCTGTTTGTTCAGCATGTTCTCCATGTGGGATTTTCCTCTGGGCACTCTTGTTTGCTCCCACAATGAACACAGGGATATTAGGTTAATGGGTAAATAAATATTAGCTGTAAGACAGGCACATTGGTTAGACTGTATTATAAAAAGCTGTATTAGTGTGCGTGGAAATATGTGAATACGTGTTGTCAGGTACTTTGGTTTGAGGAGTCAGTAAAAAAAAAACCCAAAAAGCTATAGAAATGTTTTTCTGTTGTATTTTGCTTTAAAAGCCAAAGAAAAAAATGAGTCTATTTCTGGTAACACTTTCTCCCCACCACTCCCCTCAGACTTAGGCTGAAAATAACTCTTCAGCCAAAAACTGCGGGGCTTTAATACTATAGAATTACTCAGCAAAATTACAGTTAAGCACCCACCCATGAGCCTTGGAAGAGATAGATGGGGTGTAGTGTGCTTAGTAAACATCCTCATTGGATTGCTTAGCTTAACAGAAGTTTTAAAAGACAGAGGATGACAAGTCTGCATTGTTTTTGCATGCAAACAGCATATCTGACCACCTAAGTGCATTAAATCAACAGAACAGCACATCAGTATACCTTTCCAAGCAATAAGAACTAACCAGTTGAGCGATGTGACACATATTGTATACAAAAAGCATTTTCTGTATGCCAGCAATGTCTCTGTGATTGCACAAATCAAGGGCATTGTGTAAGAAAAGCTTTTTTTCCCTTTTAAAGTGGTTCAAGAGATTAATTTCTACGGAAATCATGTTGAATATCTGAGCACTGATTTGAAAGAAAGAAAGAGGAATCTATGTACCACAACTATTTCTCTATAAAGTTATTATTAGTCCTCTTCTGGCCACATCCTCCATTTAATACAAAGTGAAAAGCACAGATGTACATTCTTGAGCAATTCAGCATCCTATTATTGTGGTCAAACGTGGCCGATTTGATTAAAAACAACACAGGTAACTGGTAAGGCATCAATCAAGATTGTTTTTTTTTTTTAAAATCCAGAGTAGCACTGAGCTCTTGACCCGTGGGCTTGGTTTGATTAATCAATTGAATGAATGATTGACTATTCATGCAAGTCCTGTAAATGAGTCCCAAGTAATTCCAAACACCTGATGACAGATTAAAGGCTCACTCACCAATGCTTTCTAGAGTTTCTGGATTCTAACACTAAATGTTTAAAGAACTGACAAAGTTTGCAAATCTGCTTGAGGATAATTGTTGGAACAGATACTAATATTTTATTTTCTATTTGTTCTCTTGACCTTTTATAGAACATATTGATTTTATTTTGATGCCTTCCAAAAGATGGGATTTTCCCCACAATTTTATTACCCATTGACTTATAATAGGACAAAAAGGAGGCAATACAGGTTAGCAGCAATGTCTGTCAAATTCTACCAGTCTCTCTCTCTCTCTCTCTCTCACACACACAGGACACCGATCGGCCTGACTCATTTTTAAGAGTCAGGCCCAAGGACACTTCAGTATGTGAAGGAGGCAGCGACACTGTGATAAGTGGACTAGCTGCCCTGACAACCAGTAAACCTACCAATGGATGTAAAGATCTCTGCCCGTGTGGTCCGGCAGCAACACAGCAGGACCGAGGAGACAAAAAGCAGGACTTTGCTCATTCTGCCTTGTTCAGTAACCTGCAATTACATTAAAAAAAAAACCCATAATCACATCATGTCACAGTGGCACGCAAAATAAACTAGTTATGCTGAACATTATAAAGCATATAAAACGATTTTTTTATCCACCGTTTTCTATAAATCTCTATGAATAAAGTGTCTTTTTTGAAGTATTCCTCCTTAAAGCCGTTTAACACAATTTGTAAGCGTATCATATATAAAAAGTTTCAAACTTTCAGTTTGTGTTACACCAAGTCTGACTCTGTGTTTCCAGACTAAATTTGCAGATCGCCAAACAATTCTCAAAAGTTTCCAGCACGTTTCCTACAAATGAGTCATGGTCTATTGTTCCCAGTTCTCACTGAGAAGGGAAAAATAGGGGACACAGCTGTAACTGAACAGTATATTTTTAATATGTTTATGTGTGTAATTTTCTCATTTCTCTTTCCATCAGGGTCGCGCCAGGTCGGCATAAGTTCATTTTCAGTCTCCTGCTCTACAATTCAACATGACAACCAGAAAATTTATTTTGGAAATGAGCTCGTGCACTGAAGATAATCTTATGTACCTATTTACTTACTTACGTGCCTTGCTTTTAAAAATATAACCTACATTTCCATGCAATTAGATGCATTTGACACACTAAATAAAACACAATAAGGCACAAAACCTCAGTGTTTATTAATGGCAGACTTTGCCACAATGCATTAGTAGTGTTATGAGGATTAAGTATCGGAGCCAGCTACAGGGCTGAGCAGAAAAAGTAGAAGTAACATCAGTCCAAGACTGTAAAAAGCAACTGTGTGCTACTTTCTCCTTTCCTTCTGTTTTTAAAACATCACTTGGCACTGATGACTGTTTACTACAGTATGTTTAAAACGTACACATCTATAATTCTAACTGCAAGCACAGACACATTGATGTTTGAATAAATTTGAGTAAAGAAATAGCTTAATAACCTCCTGGAAAGAGAAACTATTTGACTGACACCTTCTGGGCAAATTCAGTGATTTTCTACAGTGACAATAAGAAAGCAACTTGATGTCCAAAAGGAACAAGTATAACAAATTTACAGGAAATAAATGTCAGTGTGTAAGCACCATATCTGTCTGCCAGTGATGGTGTGACGCAAACACAGGTGGAATGTGGCTCATATGTGACATCCTGATTCTTCTGATGGGGTAAACATCTGACACAGACATGCCGATGCTAATCTACAGCAGGCGCGACTGAAGAAAGGCTGTGAAATCTCCTTAACGTGTATAGGAAAGAACTATTTTTCCTCATCTTCTCTTTTAACATTTACAATTACAGCTATTACACTGGAATGTACCACAGAGGGTGTAACTTTGTAGCCAAATGATCAAAAAAAATGATATGACTGGACCAAGATTCAGGAGAGACGAAGCAGCACACATTTAGCCGCACTGTTCATTTTGGGATTAAAAGAAAAAGTTCCACGTTTTTGAAACACAGAAAAAAAAAAAACTTTCACTGTCTCTTCCTGAATGTATGAGAGCTTTAAATCAGTTCACAAAGAATGTGACTAAATTTGCATTGTATGCAGAATAAATATATTTGCATTTGAGTGACACGACTGACAAAAAGCACAAGCCTTATGCTGAGCTGACAGATGTATATTGGCTGAAAACCTTTATGCTGAACTCAGAAAGAAGGCTAAGACATTCTTTAATGCAACTTTGTGTGCATTACTAAGACTATATATATTAATAAATATATTCCTTGCAGTATAAATTCAGCTTCTTGTGTGTTACGTTTAAGCATTTTGAGTTGGCTTAAACACTGGCTAGATAATCATCCCCAAAGTCTCAAACTAAAAAGTAAACGATTGCTTCTCTCGCCTTGTAATTTACAGCCAGTATCATTGCTCAGCTCAAACAGAGTCTGGCCTGTTTCTGCAGGTGGCAACATTCCTGAAAAAGAGGACTGGTACACTTACTACTCGAGTGGTGTCGGGTTTTTCTAGAAAGTAAAATGAGGGGGAGAGGACAGGCTAGGATGTCCAGAGAGGTCCCGAGAGTGCAGGTATGCACAGCTGCACTTTGTACACAGGCCAAAGTTGTGTGCATGCATCTCAGACCGAGGTAGGTAGGAGAAAGCAGGCAGATCTTCAACATTTTGCCATTGCATTAAGGAGCATCAGTTTTAATGTTGAGCATTTGCAAAACTGGCCTGAACTCAATGATAATAGCCTAAAAGTATCTCTGCCAGTTCATACTGAGGTTGAGTTTGTTCAGACTTTCCTGCTTTACATGGAGGAGTGGCTCTGTAAGTGAGATAAGGAACCAAAGCAACACAGTCTCTGGCAAAGACATCAGGATGCAAGGTCTGCAGTGGGGCAGGGGTTCCTATTAGGAGCAAATGTTTGCACTTAGAGTAAAACGTTCAACTTCTGTGGTCATCTTGTTCTACTCTTCTATGGGACTTTACATACTTGAGAAAAACTAAACACAACAAGCATGGCTGGTCTATGCAACATCTGTCCGACTGGTGAAAACACTAAAATAAATTTGAGTTTTAAGAGGAAGAAGATTAAACATATCAATGTGCAAAGATAAAATATCTTTCATTTAATATATGTTTATATAAACATTTCATTTCTAAGAAATACAAACAAGGGGGAAAAAAATTAAGCATTTATGACCTCGGGCTTGTGCAAAGAGGACGGAGCAGTCTGAATGATGCAATATTTCAACACTGCTGCAAAATACTTCTACCAAATTTTGTTTAGTTTTTCCCCTGAAGCCTAACCTTGAATCTGAATGGCTCATGTTTGCAGGACATATGCTCCATGACAGCACGGGTGGACATTCTAGCCAAAAGCCCATATGTTTGGATCACTTTAAAGGCAAAAAGTGCCACTTATTAATCTCTGCACCCTGTTTTTCACTCTGACTGTTGTGTGAATGTTGTGAATGTTTGTCCACTCACAGCTACTTCAAGTCTGGTACGCTAAATCTGTTATAACTCCAAGATGGAAAGTGTGTCCAATGAGCACCCCAACCATTTTGTAATCAGTCACACATTTAATTGGGTCACGCAAGGTAGATCACGTGTTGTTATTTATTTAATGATGACATCTGTACAATTCCTCTGGAAAATTATATTCCACAATGTTGAAAACAGTGACATCGCCCACCCAAACATAACAGAATAGTTTAAATAGAATTATGGATGAGGAAGAAAGAAGTTGAAGAGCCCAAAAGAAATTCATTTCTGAGTAGATTTTTGGCCCCAAACACCAAATTCCAGTGTTTGATAAACCTAGATGGGAGTAAATGCAGCTATCTTTGCATGTAAGCAAAAAAATGGAAGTTGCATGCCAGAAAACTAAAATCTGAAAAGAGAGAAGAAGAAAAAAAAGGCCTGGTACTTGCCAATTTTTTCCACTCTGGTGCACTAAGAAGAAAAGCAAGCAGTTGATGTTTAACAGATATTTTAACGACTGATGTAATCAGTAAATAGGATCAAACTCAACGGCCACACGCAGACATAGACACATAACCACGTCACATGCATGTTACACGGTGCACCGCATACAGCATCTGCACGTACCATACCCAGAACAGGTGAACGTGCCCAGGCAATCAATGGCCATCAGTCTTAAGACACAGAACTATCCTCCAGCAATGAACAAAAATTCCAGAGTCAACCTGGTGATCGTTGCTAATCTGTGCAGTTCAAATTACACTGTGGGCAGGAAAAAAAAAAAAGAGTTTGTGTTTTTTAAGATCCTTACTGACAAAGTACTAACAATTTGCTCAATTCTTCAGGGCTTTTAGTATAAGCGGGCAACCCCTTCATTCATTTTCATCTATAGCCACTCGCACTTTGACTTTCACTTCCACTAAACGTCACAGGATGAGGTCAGCAAAGTGGAGCAATTTTGTGGTTTTGTGTGGTCAGCAAATCAATGGAAATACTACTTATGACACATCCCCTACTTTGATATGGAAAGAGAGCATTCCTCATCCAAGATCCCAATCATGTTCTGCTGACCATGGAAACATTATCCAGAGGAAAAGCATGGAAAACTACTGACTTCTACTGTGGTTTATATTAAGGCAAGTTTGCTGGAGCTCAATAATAACCCAAATCACCCTAATTTAATAAGTTATTAAATAAAACAAAATATATTTTATCTTTGCATTTATTTGGGGATTTTACCTACTTGACAGCAAGACAGTTGTAGCATTCAGTTTAGTTGAAAACAGTTGGATCAGGACAGTGGCTGCAGCTTATTTAGTAAGAGTCACCTGTCTTCTGGGTTTATGCAGCTGGCAGATGTATTTATTTGTTACCTTCCATTTTTACACACTCCCATAACAGCCAGAGACAATTATTTGCATTCTACCATGCATAAATCACTGCAGGGCATCACGCTACCAGGCCAGTGTATTTAGTGACGCTGTGCCATTTGTTAAGGGAGAACAAAGCCCTTTTTTGGAGCTATGCAAGACCTAATCTTTTGAACCCAGTGAACAGTAGGCAGCCACAGTGAATTCACCCCCTTTAAAGGGAGTTAATTTATATTGCAATTACATATAACAGCCCTGTGTGACCTATTTCTACGAATCTAATGTGAGTATAATAAGCATTCAGCGGTTTTACATGATTTATTCGGATAACTAAATTTATTTAAGTTTTGATAACTAACAATTTTTCGTAATTTTCAAAGACACATATATATCTGATAGCTGCACGTTCCTTAGTGTCGTAAATTGATCTTTTTTATTACTCTAACATTAGATGAAACTAATATTTTTGGATTTTGTATAAGTACTTTAACTGCCACTGCTATCCCATTCGTTTTACATGGTTATTTGGCATATTAAAAGCCAATAGCGATCAAAATAATCGTTAGGTGCAGAGCTAGAGGTGATTTGTTTGCGGTACATGAAATAGAAACAATGTAACTCCGCGAGGCTGGAATATGTGTCGATAACTGCTAACATCAGACCAATCTTACGCTGCTTACGTGTCTGCGTGAGAGCAGAAATTAGGTAAAGATGAGCAAAACTCACTCTTCCCCCGCGACCGAGTGTGCAGACCATCTCCAGAGTAGAGGAGCCGTCCCAGTGACGTCAGCCCGGGACGGCTGTTTCTAGAAATTCCCAACACTTCCCTTTTTTTGGTCCCGTAAATGTCCTGTAGTCCGTGCTGTGTAGAGATTTTAATTCACTGTGCCGAAAAAAGCTACACTTTCCGATTCAAAGTATGTGTGTGAGTGTGTGTAAAACACAGAATGTCATCCACGCGTGAGATGCTCGGTCACGAAGTTTCGCGCAAACTTTCAAAACTTTCTCCTTGTCCGCTGTGGAACATTTGCTACTCAGCTGTGTCTCGCATTATAATGTAACCGGGAATGAACACAAACCTCACTGAATAACATGTTGTGTTTTCTTTAACCTTGGGAACCTGATAGTCTGTACAATCTGGTGCACTAAAAAAACAACAGAAGCCTGTTGGACCCACGATTGACAACCATCCCAGCATGTTCGGGAAGCATGCGAGCTCAAGGACTCTGCCGTGATGTAGTGCTACACAGCATTTTGTGCGATAGCTAATCCGAGACAGCATTTAATGTCAGCTTACCTTCATTCTCGTGGCTTTCAAACGGGATAGTCACGTTTGAGAATGTGGACGCAAATCCACTTGGCACCCAGGGGTTATGAAAAGTACGGAGAGGGGAGGAAAGCGCTGCCACGTACAGAACCTCCCGAAAGGCTCACCCTAATCCTTTGAATAGATGCGCAGAGACATTCCTGCGGCTTCTAAGCTGTAGGGTGGAGAATTGGCTCTTCTTATTTAGAAAGTAAGACCACAGTCTTATTTTTTAATAAAAAAAAATAGTGAGCGTGTATATACATATATGCGCATTTTTAACTTTACATGATTACGATTTTTTGTTTTATTTCAATCAGAATCAGAATCAGAAAGGGTTTTATTGCCAAATGTTGAGCGGGTTTACAACATTAGGAAATTGCTGCGGTCAATGTCATATTATATACAACTCCGTTTTATTTTACATTTTGCAATGGCAACTGTATTTATGTAGTCCATTTAATTACCTGCAAACTCAGTGTGCTCAGTACAGAAGAACATAAAAACCTGTGTAGGTTTAGAATAAAGGCTAAAGGCAACGATATATATATATATATATATATATATATATATATATATGAGCAAAATAAAGTCAATAAAACCAAAAAACTCTTATTGAGCCTGTTTCAATTTAAAAAAAAAAAAAAGTTTTTTAGTTTGTTTTTAAATGCACATATGCAATTGTTCTCAGGTCAGCAGGCAGCTTGTTCCAAAGAAAAGGACCCCAGTAAGTGAAAGCACCCTCAGTACACTGAGATCTAATTCTAGGAACAGCTAAAGGATTTGCACCTGGTGACCTTTGAGGGCTGACTGGACTGTAAACAGTGAGCAAGTCAGAGATTCCCTGGGGGGCTTATGAACTACTAAAATGATTTTAAAGGTTCTGTATTGCACTTGGAGCCAATGAAGTGCCTTCAATGCTTGGTTTGTGCTCAACTTTCCACATATATGTAATGATTTTGGCTGCTGCATTTTGAATCAGCTAAAGTGTTGATGGTTTGGATAATTTTGCCTTAAAATAATCTAACCTTCTTGATGTGAATGCATGGACCAGTTTCTCAGAGTCAGTTTGAGATAGAAATTTTCTAACCATGGATATGTCTTTTTAAGTGAGTGAAAGCAATTCTCGTAATTCTCGTATTGATGTAATTATCAAAAATGATCAAAACTGTGATCACTGTGCAGAATGATACCGAGTAATATGGCATTCAGTAGTTAATGTCATCAATGCAAATCATTAGTTTGTGAACAGAGGATAGCTCATCAGAGGAAAAAAATAAGTACAACTGTGTGTCATCTGCATAAGATTGGTAGGACATATTGTTATTCTTTATGGCAGTACTAAATAGGAGCATGTAAAGGTTAAACAGCAATGGAATAAGGACAGACCCTTGAGCCCCTAGTTAAATTTTGAGTTGTTCAAGTTGTAAATTGCCATTTGAAACATAAAAATTTCCACCCTTTAGATAAAATGAAAGCCAATCAAGAACCTGTTCTATTAAACCAACTGTGCCATGCAGCCTTTGAATTAAAATGTCAGGATAAACAGTGTTGAATTCAGGAGTGAGATCCAGAAAAGCTAAAATTCTTTGTGCGTCACTACTGATCTTTAGGTTATTGATAACATTGATGAGAAATTTAGAGGGTATGGTTTTGGAGGGGTTAAGTAGTTTGTTAGTGGATGAAACTACAAAAGCACAATTAGACTGGTTATTGTTAATGAACTGGAAGATGTAAGATTGTCTTGTTAATTTTATTTTACTGTAGTAAAGTGCATTTTTATGGCTAGATTATCCAGGTCATTTGTCACAATAATTCAGGGTTAAAAATATACATACTGGCTTAGATATATACATACACGCCAACTAATATTTGGTAAAATGACCTTTTGTAAATTACACCTCAGTGCTTTTGGTAGCCATCAACAAGCTTCTGGCATAATTCCGGCTGGATATTTGACTGCTCACCTTAGCAGAATTGCTAGAGTTCATCTGAATTTGTTTCCAGGCACTGATCCAGCTTTTAAGTATGGTCCATATGTTTTCAATAGGGTTGACATCAAGACATTGGGAAGGCTATTCTGGAAGCTTAATGTTTGCCTGCTCTATCCATTCAAAAACTACCTTTGATGTGTGTTTTGGATCATTATCTTGTTGGAGCATCCAACTGTGCTCAATCTTTATCTCATCTTATAATAAAACTTTATTTGGCTTGTCCACATGGGTAGATGCAAACGTCAGTCGAGCTTGGAACAGGAGCTTCTTTCTTGGTTGATGTAAAGGTTCCTTCACTGGTGTTCCAGCAACAGAACTGAGAAATCATTAAAAGCCCCAAATTGCCATGACATTCATGCCCGTACTGTGGAAGTGTACAGTATGTGAACGTTTGACTAGCTGTAAATACAAAGGTCACCTCATCCAAAGTAACAGGGTAATGTTACACTAAAGAACTAAACACACATACTGAACATACTAAATAGTTGTGTTATACAACTGTCTCAAAATAAGAGCACCAAGATACGTCATCGACAACTGCACTTCAGTTCAAAGGACAGCAACAGTAACACCTGCATTCACAATTCACTGGAAGCTCCCCATGAAGGAAACATTTTTCAATGCTATATATATATATATATATATATATATATATATATATATATATATATATACATATATATGTATATATATATATGAAGGAAAAGGAAATGAAGACATTTTCTTCCCCAAGGAATCCAATTACAATCAACTCTTTTAGAATATTTACGGTAATGTGATCCCTGCAATTCTGCACGTTTACAGTTGGGTCTGGGTTTCCACAGCTTGTTCGCTGGGTGGACTAAAAACCATCTGGAGTATTTTAGCACATTGCTTTTCAATTACCTGCTATTCTTGAAGTCTTTGCCTGTATTTTTCATTTTCCCTCGAACATTATGTTTGTGTATTATGTGCAAGAGAAATTCTCTTCAATAACATTTAATAGGCCTACCTTGTAATAAAACTTGTATAATTACAAGGCAAGCAATGGGATTGCAGAGGAATATACTGTAACACGTGGAAGACCTATGTGATGAAAGACTTGCTGAAATTGCAGCAGGCACTAGCACTAGTGTTGTTTCTGCAGTGAATAAGATGCTTTAATGTGCTTTGGCTGCTTGTATGAGAAAAATATAGCTTAGCTCAACTGTATCAGTGTAGTGTTTTTTTTAATACAATATACTACACTACAATGTGTAGATAGAAAGCAAAGCTACCTCTTTCTGCTATGTGACCTATTTTCTCCAGGTCTTCAACAAATCTTGTTTCTACACATCATGACTCATCATTACTCATACGAATAGGGTCTTTTAACCGAAGGAAGACAAAACTAACGTGTTCCGCATCCGTCTCTTTGTACTTTATGTAAAAAAAAAACCCCAAACAAACAGAGATTATTTTTAATTTCTACACAATTTCCACGGTAAAAACTGCAAAGAAGTGAAAAAAATCCAAACTGTTAACAGTTAACTTTTTAAAGTTGTGTTTTTTAACATTTAAATGTGAAGAAAGAATTACAGAGATGTGGTCTTAAATTAATGATTTTACAGCTTACATGTTTAATGACTTTAAGAAGCAAGAATTGGATACACATGTTTGAACTCGCCAAAATCTTTTAATAATGATGCTGAAGACTCTATGATGTCTTTTAGCTTCACAAGGCCAAAACCGATTAACTACTCATTAGTTGATTAGTTGATCATGATTGCATACATCTGGTTATTTTTCATCGGCAGCATAAAAAGGATTTGTTTGACAGCACTCATTGGATTGACCAATACTCAGAACAATGGGAAAGTCCAGTTGAATGGTGGTGGGTCGGAATTTGTATTTTTGGGGGGGTCGAGGGTTCAGAGGGAAGAGATGAATGCAGGTCTGAAATTCGTGTGTGTGAGAGCATGGAGTGAATTCAGCATCCTGACAGCCTGATGGACGAAGCTGTCTCTCAGTCTGATAGGTGGTTCTAGCCTGGAGGCTCTTCAGTCTCCTTCCTGATGGCAGCAAACTGAAGAAGCTGTTGGACGGATGAGTGGAGTCCCCTGTAATGCAGAGGCGGGTGCAGTAGATGTCCTGGAGGGAGGGAAGAGAAGTACCCACGATCCTCTCCGTTGCTCTCACTACTGTTGTAACTTTTTTCGGCAGGACCCAGTGCAGGAGCCATACCACACAGTGATGCAGCTGGTGAGGATACTTTCAATGGTGCCTCTGTAAAAGGTGCTCATAATGGGGGTTGAGGCTCTTGATCTCCTCAGTTTGCAGGGAAAGTAGAGTCACTGTTGGGCTTTGCTGACCAGTGATGCAGTGTTTTGGTTTTTTTGTTTTGACCAGGAGAGATCTTCTGAGATGTGCACACCCAGGAACTTGGTGCTGCTTACCCTCTCCACAGCAGCACCATTGATGGTTAGTGGGGCGTGCAGGGTCTCCTAAAGTCTATGATGGTCTTCTTAGTCTTCTCCACATTCAGGTACAAGGTGTTGTTGCTGCACCACTCGGCCAGATGTTTAACTTCACTCCTGTAGTAGGTCTCATCGTTGTTGCTGATGTGACCTCCCACAGTTGTCTGCAAACTTTATGAAAAGGCTGAAGCTGTGTGATGGTGTGCAGTCGTGCATCAGCAGAGTGAAGAGAAGGGGGCTCAACACACATCCTTGGGGAGCCGCTGTATTCAGTGTTCTTGTGCTGGAAGTGTTGCTGCCAACCCGTACTGTCTGCTTTCTTCCTGTCAGGAAATCCAGCAGCCAGTTACACAGTGAGGTGCTGATCCCCATCAGATCCAGTTTGTGAATGAGTTGCTGGGGAATCACCACAAACTGAAATGGGATGACCAATAAAGCCTCTGCTCCAAAATCAGCACATTCAAGCATGACTGAAATTTGCAGCTGCCTTCATGGCTGTGCAGACCAACTTTTGGACAAAAGTTTTAGAGTCAAATGAGACAAAGATTAAACTATCGGGCCACAGTGACAAGAGTTTGGAGGCGTAAAGGTGAGGCTTTTAAATCTAAGAATACTTTAGCAGCTTTTAAGGATGGTGATAGTAGCTTCATGATCTTGGGCTGCCAGTGGTCCTGGTATATTGCAAAATGAGAAGAAGTAGAACTACATCCAAATTGAAGAGCTAGATGGTTGAAACTTGGACACAGTTCAAACAGGACAATGATCCCCAGCACCAGCCTCAACCCAGGTCTGACACCAACTAATTTAAAGAACTTTGCCAATTCTGCCAAAAAAGTTAGTCAAATACCCAATCCTGGCTTCTTAATAGCTACCAAAATCATCTGGGTGAGGTACCACTTGCTTCACAAGTTGGATTTATTTTTTTTAAGTCATTAAAGGTGTATGCTGTAAATCACTCCCTGGGAAGGAAAATGAGTGTGTGTAAACTTTCAACCTCAGCTTTTTAACAACATTGATGCACTGTTCACTAAGATCCACTTGGTGTCAGCAGTGTTCAGTGGATGGATAAACAAACCTGCTTTCACAGCCTCAGGCCCCTTCACCAAGTTATTTTCTGCCTGCATAGCAGGAATTAGTGCAGACTGTCTCCCAGAAACCCTTTATGCAAGATTCAAGAGTCAAAACTTTAATTGTTATTTTGTTTTCTTGTGCAAGCGTAATAATATTGCAGTCATGCCAGCCTCACATGCTGTGCTAACATTGAACAACAAACAGTGGCACATTTTGGAAAATAAAAAAGTGTTAGTATTAAAAAAAAAGTAAAAAGTAATGAATAAGAAATATAAAATATATTAGACTATCATTGTCATTAAATGACACATGAGTTTGACTGTTTATGTTTTCATGCTAATACAGCCTTATCCGTTGCAACATATTTTGAATTCTTTGAAGGAGTAATGGTTAATTAGTTGAGCCAGTCACAGCTAGTAGAAATATCTAACCTGTGTCCTGGGCACAGGTTAAACAAGATTTGTGCAACCAATAAAACTGTTTTCTTGTTTGGTCAACAGGTGTTGGTCTTCAACTGCTTCGCATTGTGCTGGTTTTAGCACACAGAAGATGCTCTCTATTACATTTCCAATTAAAATACACATGAAACAGCTTATCTGACTGTTTACAGGATAATAATACAGATTGAAACTTGCCGATGACATAACAGGACTCTTTTATTGCTAGGAAATAATGACAGCAATTTCCCCATGCTGTCATGCTTCAGCAATGACAAACAAACCAGTCATTTTCATACCTCAACATACAGTTTGTTCCTGAAAAAAACAGACTGTGAAACTGATTCAGCAATTACACGAGAGGAAGTGAATGCTTGGCATGTCATATTGTCCAACAGAAACCCATCTGAGAGTATGAAGATTATGTCATTCCTTTTTGATTTACGTTTTTGAAGACACTATGTGGAAACATTTCCTCAAAATATGTTTTCTAGATCAATGCCAATGCCAATATGTCACCTGATGACAAAATAACCACAACAAGCCAATCATCTACTCTGATCTATTCATTTATTTGAGATCAAGGTTTTCCACATGTTTCTTAACATCAAAGTTCATCCTCTACTAGGCTCAAGCTGGTAAGTTGTGCATCAGAAAGGCCACAAGAAGCTCCCTTATTGTGTATGGGTGATTTAGAAAGGAAACACATTGAAAGAAAGCATAGCACTTGAGTGTGTGTGAGCTCTTTGTATGTGCTGTACGCCTTATCTCTGGTACGTACGTGTGTGGCAGAGTGTTTGAAAGCGAACACACAGAGAGTAAGTTTTGGGTTTCAGCAGCTGCAATCACTCATCATCAGCAGAGTTCAAGAGCTCAACAGTGAACAATCCTGTAAGAAACAGAAAAAAAAGTGTCTTCCTTGTATTTTTTTCCTCTATCTGGTAATGAGATTTTTTAATTTTTTTTTTTTACAACCAATGATGTCTGGCAAATCACTACCAATTTACATTAAAAAGCAGCATTGTGTGTACTTCAGCACAAAGTAATGACTCTGGACAGGTTGCAGTACCTGAGGATTGGATTACACAAGCTGTCTATCAACACAAACTAAATGAGCCCCCTCAGGACATGAGGGGTAATGCGTAAATGTCAAATAGTATTTGGAAGTAATCCCTAACATTTGTTTTTAGGAGCTAGGATTCCCAAATGGGTGGCGTTTGATACCAGATACCCTTAAAAAAAAATCACAGGAATCCATTGCAAAGTTGGCTTGACTGGTGTGTTATTGACAGCTTCTCTGACACAATGTGGACCTTTTTCCTCTTTGATACCCACTTATCTTGTCCAGGTCAGCAAAGGTCGCATGAGAGTTACACCCTGGACAGGCCTGGCTATCTGGCAGACAAACATAATTTTTACAACTATGGGTCATTTAAGGTCAAAAACAAGTCAGACCCATTAGGGGTGGGTGTCTTTTAACTGTGAAGACCATTCTGTCCAAGTCTGCAAATAATACCAATCAAAACAAAAAGTGGCCTCAAGGTGTTTTACTGAAAAGAACAGCAATAAATCAATAAAGGTTAAAGGGAGTGCCAGACTAAATACTGTTCAGCATGAGAATCAGTGATTAGTCAATAAAATACATCAGAAGAAGCAGTTAGAAGAACTCATATTAATTCAGACAACCCTAAATTAACCAATACACTTGAGGATAACAGGAAAAACTGGAAATAACCCTAGAAATTTGGGAATGGGCAGCATTCTGGTAAATCATACAAATAAAATGAAATAAAGGAACACTTTTTATTCATTGTATAGCATGAAGTCAGTTAAACTTCTGGGTTTTTTTATAAGGTCAGTTAAGTAGCAGAGGAGGTTGTTAATCAGTTGTCAATTAGCTGCTTTTGTGTTAATGAAATCAACCCCAGAAAGTTTGGTGTGTCTCCCAGCACAGTCTCAAGAGTGTGGAGGAGATTACAGGAGACAGGCAGTTACTCTAGGAGAGCTGGAAGGGGCTGTAGAAGGTCCTTAACGCATCAGCAGGACGGATATCTGCTCCTTTGTGCAAGGAGGAACAGGATGAGCACCGTCAAAGCATAACAAAATGATATCCT
Organism: Astatotilapia calliptera; assembly: GCF_964374335.1. Lineage (NCBI taxonomy): Eukaryota > Metazoa > Chordata > Actinopteri > Cichliformes > Cichlidae > Astatotilapia > Astatotilapia calliptera. The sequence goes on from NC_137431.1 coordinate 23,722,702, forward strand.
GCAGGGCACTGGTGTAAACTTCTCTATCAAATAATCAGAAACGGATGGACCTTTACAGGCTAGGCAGCAGCACCCTGACTGTCATTGACTATCGGGATGACATCCTTGAACCCACTGTCTGACCTTATGCTGGTGCAGTGGGTCCTGCAAACCTGTGGTACTTTTACTTTTAACAATGATGTTTTAATTGCTGATTATCTATCTATCTATCTTTCAATAATACAAATTTAGGAATAATCCCGAGAAACCACAGAGGTCACACGTTAAACACACATAGTGTTTCGTTCCTGTATAACTTTCTGTACATTTGTGTTTCTGTCTTTCTCTGTCCTTCCCCCTCCTTTATTGTGGGTACTGTACAAGCACGTAAGTGGTTTGCCAGTGAGTGCACTGAAGCATATGCGTCAGCACACACCTCATTTGACTCCTCAAATCCTCCTGTCATGGAAGCATTATCTAACCATTCAGCATAACAGTGAATTACAACTTCACTAATATTGACACAGCTCTTTCTAATGAAAGAACAGGCAGCTTAGGCAGATGCACCAACAGGTTGTAACTTATTGTGAAATACAAGAGGAAGGGCACGTGGGTTAGGTCTTCCTTGACCTACCAGGCTCTAGTGGATAATTTATTTTAAAGAGACTTCCTTCAAGATGCATGTTATATGACTCAATATATATTGCACTGACATTAATGGGAAATTTGACTCAAACTTATATTTTGTTGGGAAAAATAAAAAGAGACCTTTTTAATGGCATGGATGTGCAATAAAACACATTAGCTCTTATTTTAATTGATCTTTTTATGGCTTTAGAAACCATAAAGAAAATATGGCTATAATTTTAATATTTAAAAAAATTAAACAATTTCAAATTTTACCAGTTGGCCAAATGAAGAGCAAACTTTTCCAAAGGCCAGAGGATATTTGCAGAGCAAGGCAACTACTTTTTAGAAGTATTTTAGGCTATTTAGCTAATCATTTATACTCAAAAGTAAGAAGAATGATCAACATTAAAATAACATAAAAAGTCTTTAACGCTCGGCTGCATCTATTTTTAGTATAAATCTTTCATGTAAACTGTATTTTTTGTGTGCCTAGGATCATGGTCTGGACCCACACTGTAAAGAAAACATGAAAAAAAAAAGAAAAAAGAAATAAGCAAGAAAAAAGTCAAACAAAACAGATCATGTTTCTGCCAGTAAATAATCTGCTCCTTTTTTCATTAAAATAAAGTTTCTGTTAATGAAAAAAAATTATAAAAGTGAATTTGTGGTTAAAAAGCTTATATCCACAAAACATTACATGGTAAATTCTTCCATTTTAAAATGATGCACTGTTCTGTTATTTTATTTTTAATATTTAAATTCTTTTTACTGTGTAAGTTACTTTATTACATAAACAAAGCAGTCATCGTCTGGGGGAAGACCAAGTAAACCTTTACAAACATGACCCAAGAGGTTGTTTCTCCAGAGAGAACAACTCTTAGTCCACAGAGGGCCGTTGGTTGCACACTTAATACCGCACAAGGATTGGAAACCTCACTTCTGTCTGCTGTTTCATAAGTTCCCACAGCAATAAAAGACACAAATGAGAAAGGCAGATTAACAGACGCTGGCTGGCTCTTCTTTTTTTTTTTTTTTTTAACTTTCCTTCTTGTACTGGTAGGTGACTGGTGTTCCATGACCCAGTTGGCTGTGTTGCCTCTCCTGTGTTTGAGTATTTGTTTCATTTGTTATTAACATGTTTATTGTCTTTATCTCATTTTTCAAGTTCCATTAATTTAAAAAAAGGATACATTACACTCAGAACGTGAGTAATATACAGTCTTACGAGATCATCTTTGTGGCTCAAGACTACACAATTAAACTTGACTCACAGCTTGGCATTTAAAATGTTCCGAGTGAACAAGGTGGTCAGATCATCTCCAATGTGTAAATTATGAGACCACTAAATCCACAAAAGCATAGTTTTGCATGACCCTGGATTTGTAGCACTGCTGCTGGCTGTCAGGTTATACTGACATCCAGAGCACTTTGTTCTCATTTAGAAAAGGGTGCTTGACTGGTAACAGCACAGAAAATCATAGAAAAATACACTCCCTCAAACATGTGCTCAAGTAATCAAGGAGCAGAGGGAGGATGGCAACCTTTCAAAGAGTAGCTTGCGCAGAGAGTAAGACAGCAGGCCCCTAGGTGTTCTTCAGATTTCATGCAAAACCAAACTGCTCACTTGAGTCCAAAAAACTGCGTGTGCCTAAAACTACAGCCAGTTGAAGAAAGTACGGCAGATTTCTGGGAGAATGACAGCGATAGAGTTAGGCAGAAGTGAAAGAGAAAGAAAAATGTTTGAATTGTCCCAATCAGATATCTCATTCAGCCAGTTATATTTAGGTACTTTCTAGTGTTTCTCTATGAATAAACCCTTAGAAGCAGAACTGAAATTATTGTGTCTGTCTGCAGTCCTGATTTTTTCTTTCTTTCAGAGTTTTAAACCAGGGCAGACATGATGTCACCAAAATCAGCAGAACCATCTGAAAGAGCTAACAACCCAGAGGGCAAACAGCGCACCTGTAAATGAGTTAGCTTTTCAACATAGAGAGAGTGGAGATTCAGTTATATCATTACATCTCACTAGAAGCCTGCAATGGACCTAAAGTGGCCCGAGTGTTGGGATCTAGCTATTGAGTGATTTCCAAAAATTTTCAGTCAGTGTGAGCATTTTCCATTTTTGCATTTATGTATGAAGCCCTTTTTTGGGGGGGGGGGGGGGGGGGGGGGTGAGGGGTCGTTTGGGAAATATATTTGACTTTACTGGAACTTACTTAAATTTTAAAGTTTTATCCCTCCCGGGGAATGGTGCAAAAAGAATGGGTTGTTACTCTTGGCAGGGGCTGATCCGCCACAATACCCAAAACTCAGCTGGCCCTTTTTACTCGTAAGTGCTGACTTTGACTGACAAAATGCTGACTTACTCATCAGAAAGGAAGCAGGTTCTGTACACTCTGCGTGTAAGCCGGAGAAACATCATTATTATCAGATTATAGGAAAAAAACGAATATGTATTTGGAAAATGTGAGCACTGGAGAGTGTTTTACTCTACACAATAAGTTTTTTGAACTACGGGAGGAAGATGGGGTAATGTTCACAAAATAACAATTTTTGTAATAGCACAACCTCATCTTATCTCATTTATCTATCCATTTTCTTGAGGTTTTATCTGATTCAGCGTTGCAGGCTGGCTGGAGCCTATCCCAGCTGCCACAGGGCAAAAAGCGTGGTTTGTTCCCATCTCCTGGAAAAATAAAGTTAGCTGTGCATGATCTTCAAGCATGAAGAAATTAAAATACATACATGAATTCTCTGTTTTCTTGATCCACCATGAAAAGCTTTAACAATAACATTTTCTGAATGTATCCGATGTATCTGTACGGTCTTGCTCTTTCTTTTCTAGTAAGCCAAGCAGTTTTGTCTGAGACATAAATCAGTCAAACCCCAAATCTGTGCCATAAAACGTTTGTCTCACAGAGGGATAAACTTGTTGATGGACCCTGACAGGGGTATGCAGCATAAAAGAGAAGCAACACGCGATAGTCTGGAAGTCATTATGCAAAGGAGTTTAACTCTCCCTCTTTCAGTCTTCCTAAAGCCACCAAAGTCCCTGAAGCCCCCAGAAGACTATAAACAGGTTCTAAGAGCATTCTTCAGGGATGTCTGTTCAGCTCCCCCCTCATCTAAACAATTCACACATCCCGCAAGCATGTGCGGAAGCTTTAAACATACACTTTTACCTGCATAGTGAATGAAACGTTTGCTATGGTACCTTGTAAATATATTGGAAGAGCTCCCTTTCCATTCTACAGCCTGGTTCAGCACAGGTAATGGATTAAGTGCAAAGAGATGAATGCAGATAAAGAAGCTTTTAGGACATAAACTGAAACAAAAGCAAGACTGGTTAATTTCCTGAGAGTTTGTGGGTATATGGCTTTAGAGTGTCTGTGCACTGTTTGGTCATCTCTTTCATGTTTCTTTCTCACTACCGCTATTTGGCATTCCTGCAAAGAGTTAGGCTAAAGTAGTCAAAAAAAGGGAAGAACACATATAGTAGGAAGGCTAGGAGGTACATTGTTTATGCAGTCACATTTATATCAACAATTTAGTTTCCAGGGTTTTAATCATAGACCACACAGATCCTTTCTTTTTGTTTTAGCGTGTTTTTGCCTGGATGTTTTTGGGAAGCCAGGCGGCTCATCTAAACAAGAACTCACTCAGTGTACCACTATGGTCTGCTTGTTAGTAGGTCTTGTTATTGTGTGTTTGTGTGTAGTGTGTGGGTGATGAAGGTGGGTTTTAAAAAGCAGCTGCTGACCAGTAGCTGTAATTCATCCCACAGACAAGCATTCCTCATAAACTACAGCACTGACTGGGCTGTTCCCCTCACTTACATGTTGAATGTATACATTTGTTAAAATATGAGTCATTAACTGGTCTTTTAGGGCATGCTCATTTTCCACAACGTGACCAGAAAAGGTTTAGCTAGAGTTCAGTCACAAAAGTTCAACAAAGGAACACTTTTATTCTGCACAACAAATTAAATACGTTATATCATGTATGTTTTATTCAAATATATATGTATGGCCAGTTGTTTAAATCAAAACAGATTTTTTCTCTCTTTTTTTGCCTTTGTAACAATTTAATTTTTACTCATTACACACTTTCTCTAGATTGTTAAGAGTCTGTGGAGGATTCTGTTTGAACTTACACTACTGTGCAAAAGCATTGAGCCACTCTCTCTTCTTTATATTTTTCTAGGAAACTGGGAAATAGGTACAAACACAAACTAACAGTAAATAAGGCAAAAACAGAGCTTAAAAAATAATATTTTGCATGGCCAACTTTATTCTTCAACACAGTCTGAACTCTCCTAAACAAATCGTAATTTTTTTGAATAGTCTTTGGGAATACTTCTCCGGTCTCCTTGAAGGAGTTTCAAATCTCTTCTTTTGATATTGCCAACCTTTTGTTCTGCTTTCTGTCAAGATCATCCCACACTGCTTCATTAATGTTGAGTTGGGAGACCAGTCCATGACTGATGGTGTTCCTATGTGTGTTTTTCTTTCCAGGTATGCTTTGACTGTACTGGCATGTGTTTGGAATCACTTTCATTGCTAATCAGATGCTTTCAAGAAGAAAAATCTAACTGTACTTTTCTGCATTTACAGTTCTATCTACTCATAGTGTTTTGCTTAATCTTGACCCTCTCTCCTGACGTCCTCTGTATATACTGACGATCATTTCAACCAAAATCATCACCCCATAAGACCCGTTGCTACTGAATTCTAGTCCAATTTCTGTGTATTTGGCAGACCTCAATGTTTTTTCCACGTTTCCCTTTACAGCCTCTTGACAGCTGCCCTTCCACTGACTCCATTTATGATCATGTTTCAGCGAAAAGTAGATGGATCACCTGAAGGCCAAGACCAGGCCCAGCATCTTTCATGTTCTGTGTCTCATCTTTGCTGGATTTTTGCTCCCGATTTCTTGTGGACATGATTTTTAGATGCTGTTGATCTGCTGCAGTTTTCTTTTTAGGTCTGTCATATCTTCTGCTATCCTCCATTTGCCCAGTTTCCTCAAAGTTTTTAAGGACACACTGCACACTATCCTAAAATATAATAGCTAATAGCTCTTACAGAATCACCTTTCTGGTGCAAAATATATATATAGTTTTATACCCAGCAGGACCAACTCCTCATAACACAGTCTCGAAAGAGGTAGAACAGGAACTGCTATAAATAACTGACTGTTGGTGTCAGTGCCTCGTGGGAAAAACAAATTGTGTGTGTGTGTGTGTGTGTGTGTGTGTGTGTGTGTGTGTGTGTGTGTGTGTGTGTGTGTGTGTGTGTGTGTGTGTGCGCGCGCAGATCTATCCATGTGAAAGTTGCTCCGGCATCCAGGTCTTGTTGTAAAGTCTACCATACAATTGCTTATCTGATATTCCTGACCCGACTTGCCGAGAAAAGTGGAGGCGTGTGTGTGCGCAGATTTGTTTGTGTGGGTGGTCACGCACTGTTGAGCTGCACTAGTGTTGTGATGAAATCAGACCCTGGTGTTTAGAAGCGCTCTGCTTGCTGAGTGGGCTGCTAGATCATTAACATCAAAAATATCAACTCCTACATAAAACTCGTCAAATGAGAATTACAGAGGACGTTTGGTTTAACCTTTAAAAGAAGGATGAATGTTTAAGGTGTCGAGGTTCCAGACTCATATTACAGTGTTGATCATTCATATACCACATTTCCAAGACAATGAACTGTCCAGTTTCTAAATGGAACTATAGCAGCCCTCGTGAGAAATCTTTGACAAGTGACTTCATAAAAGCTAAGCTGTATTCAGCTGCAACACAGGTGACACAGACTAAGCTCTCTCTCTATAGGAGTGTCTTCAGAGAGCTTATCTTTGATTCATGTTTTTCCTTTTCATCCTACTTTATAATGCGTACTCACTCAAATGTGCAATCCTATTTATCCCTATTATATATTCTTTATTTATATATGTGTATATGTATATATATGGTATATTTATGCTTATATCCTTACTCTCATTCTCCTTATTGTATCTGTAACATGCAACTTCTGTCGGTGCTGTGCTACTGGAAACTGAATTTCCCGGCGGAACCCACCCGAGGGATTAATAAAGTTTCATCTAATCTAAAGAACATTTTCAGAATTATTACAAAACACTGTCTTAGGAATACAAACAGTCAAACCAATATCTCTTGTGCACAGTTAAAGAGTGAGTTTGGCATCATTCCCACCCGCACACCAAAATTTCCAATTCACTTCCACAGCTAACCAAGTGATTAAAGAGTGATTGGAGCTTTGAGGTTGTAAAATTTTTGTTTGTAAAATTTATTACCAGGGAACAAACAGCAGTAGAATGAAGCATATTTAAGATAAATCAGTAACTTTCTGTATTATTTAAACTTTACTATTGCACTGTTTAATGCTTAATAATACAAAGGTATATCTTTATTTTGAATTATAAAGTTATCATAAAGTAATTATAAAGATCCACACATGTACACACACTTTGCATCAGACAACTGTATCATTATTTGATTGCATTAATTTATGTTGATTATTTAATGAGTCAAAATGTTGTATGTAGTGTTATGTTATGCATTATATGTGTGTCATATATTCATCTTAGTATGCAGTTGGTATACATGCTCATATACAACATTAGAAGTCACGCTAAATATGTACATAGACAGACGGACAGTCAAAAAAGCAGGTTTGCCAGCTGGGATCAATAGCTCACTCTGCAGTATTGTCCTACTGGAAGTACAAACAAAGCCGTGAATGTGCTGAACTCAGTTGTCAACAGCTGGCACGTGCACACATGGAAAACATGTGTTTGTCTTTCCCAGATCAGAAACGTCCAGCACAGGACAAAGAAGGCATTGTTAGAGTGTTGATCGGGTCTAATATCTGCATGTGGGGCATTTGCTAATGATTCATTTAGAGCGGAACCAGGATCAGATGATTTAAAAGGCTAACTAGAGGCCCGGAGCAGAGTTTCCCTTCATTTAATTTATCTTTATCTCAACCAGCAGGGGTCTAGTTCCTGGTTTTAAGTGAATTTTACTTTGTTCCGGAGAAAGCCATCTTCCACATGGAACCACAACTGCATTCAATTATTTGTGTAGTAAATAAAATCTGACATTGAGATGCAAACTGTTTATCTCTGTAGGTAGTTTGTTTTCCTTAATGTCTTTTCAAGACTACTCAGATAAACTTTACTCATAAACTGGGGCTGGTTGTATAAACAGAACTCTGGTTTAAGTCTAATAAACAGCCAAACTACACACAAATATGTGTGAATTGACATTTACAGACAGCACGCATACTCCTGAAAATTAAAATTAAATTAAGTAGTGCTAGCTAAAATGTAAAAGTTTTTAACAGCACAAGGGAGAAAATGACTCTTTTTTTTTTTTTTTTAAATTGAGCCACAGCACAAATCATTTCTATGCAATGATGTGCTGCAACATTGTGATCTTGAAGGAAACCTCAAGGAAACCTCAAGAACCTTCTTTCGACATGACAGAGCACGCTTACTTCACTTCTGGTGAAAACCTACCTCCAGAAGACTTAAATGACCATTACTGAATGGCCTGCACAAAGCCCTGACTCGAATCTCATTGAAAATGTGACGGGTGAATTTAAGACCAAGGCCCAGGCCTGAAGACCAATACAGGTGGAGGAGCTCAAAAGATCTGCCAAAGAAGAATGGGCTGGTATTATTCAGAGGAGACACGTGTGAGACTTGTTAAAAACTACAACAACAAACAGCTAAAAGGATACAAAATTGATTATTAGCATCAGGAGCGCTAATAATTTTGACTAATTTTGATTTTTGTGAAATAATTTGCTGTCGGGCTCAACTATACCAGCTGTGCTAACTGTGCATAGGAATTTATAGCACTGTCTGATGAGTAGTTTAGATTGGCTCATTTAGGTACAAAGAGTCGTCTTGGTGTCAATTTGTGTTTTTTTCTTTGTGACTTTGTAGGTAAGTTATCTGAAACTCATTTCAGTGGATAGTTGACTGTAAGCATATACATGTGTATGTTCATCAGATACTCTGTATGTGAGAAAAAGAAAGTCTGTGCCGTCCACATTTGCAAATCATCACTGAAAAAACAAAACAGTTCAATGAGTTGCCACATGATTCATGGACAGCTCCAATACAAATATAACAATGATTTGGATTAAAGTTATTTATTTACTGTCGAGCTAAGTAATAACAACATGATTAAAGAAGGGGAACAAAACTGTATGGAAAAATGCAAAATGGTCTGGTGTTTGCAAATGCTTAAAAAGGGTAACAATTTTTCCTCCTGTCTACATAAGGTAAACGCCCCCATCTCATCAAACTTTTCTAATAGCCAGCTTTAGTATCATCTAAAATCATGGTTATTGTTTTTCATCCAACTAAAACTAAACAATAACATAAACTAATCCACATGTGAACACCCCATTAACACGCTGCCATACTGTTAATATTTATGCTTGGTTTTGTAATAAGCTTAAAGTATCTGACTACCCACAATTAGTGGCTCAGGTCCTGATCTTCCATATTCCTTTGACTGCTTTACACCCAGCTGTTGCACCCCGCCTGTAAAGGAAAAAGCATGGAATTAGTTACCAAGAACTTTTCATTTGATTGTCAAATGCTGAGCAAGACAAATAAATGCTACAGGATTAGATATAAAGGAATCAAACTATTATACCGCAATACAAATATTATAATAAATGTTAGAATAAAACATTACAGAATTATAATTTATTGTTTAACTGAAAGGTCGTTTGTCAAACTTGGCCTCTCTTGCTTTCGTGCCAGCACATTGGCGGATGTACGATCCTTGTTCACTTGTAACTCAGAATTTTGGACAATCCTTTCAAAGATCCATTCGCATCTGTTTGTTATTTCCAACAACAGCAATGCACCAGATCAATTATTCATTGCCAGCATCTGGTCAGTGTGCATGTGTGTGTCCAGTAAATGTAGCCAGTTTGATGATGAATTACTTTGTAACATATCCTTTAACAACTTTCTCACGAGCTCGGCAAATTAAAACCTCAATACCGAAATGCTTTTCCAAAATGAAGTTGCATGAATTTGAGTTCAATCTGATATCCATCATATCACATTTTAGCAGCATTTTATATAAACGCTAACACCTGCTCACAATTAGCCTCTCAATCCGAACATATAGGGTTTAAAATTTTGATGTAGGAGTACTCGTGGAATAGGCATGTATGTACATCTTCAGATATAGGTAAACATAAATGTATTTTCTGTATGTTCATATCATCTTAGGTGTATAGGTCTGCAGCATTCTTTTGAGGCAGCCATGGGGCCACGGTGGTCTTTTGTTATAGCGTCATCTGTTTTTCATTTCTGACTCAGCAATATTGTTGCCACATGAATTAAGCTTCATGATTTCCTTGCAGCTTTTTGCTTCCCCATGAGGTGCTCCAGCACTGTACGTGTCACCATTGTTTCCAGCATTTGCCATTACAAAGCTCTAACCATTTTCAATGCAGGGACATACAGCTACCAAATGTGGTGTAATCTGAAAAGCAGGGTCAAACTTTTTCCCGTGAATGCGTTAAATCTGTTACCAATCAGGAGCTACATCTGCTGCAAGATTTGCTTGCAGGGATTTTTAAAATTGTGGTTTTTCTTTTAAAGCTTGCCTCATGAGATTCTGGTATTAAAATGATACATGCAGGATTTTTTTAATGAGTGCTAAGTAACTCCTAAAAAAATAGAGAACAAATCAAAGTAATGAATGCTGAAGAATATGGGGTGAAAGTAGAGGGCAGATAGTTAAGGGTTCCCTAAACAATGCGAAGACAAAGACAAGAAAAACCACCAAAAGAGAAAGAATACTCCTCCTCCTGTAGAAAGGAAAGGATAATATGGGTAACACGAACCGTCATTCACTGACAGTGATTGCTTTTATTTTTCTAGCTCTCATTCACCTTCTCCATGGTGGGAAGGGCTGGGTGTAGGTGACGTTTTTTTGGCAATCTTGGGGAAAAAAAGAACCCTCCAGCCTTTCAGTGTATGTAATTCAAGTGGTCTAACAGGAAACTAGACTCCTGCACCTCCTCCCCTAGGCACTTTATTCAGGGTATAGAAAATCGAGGCCATGACGTAAGATTTTGGCCACTCACAGAGCGTAAGATTTTGTGGCGCAATGGTTTAAACCAAGGACTTTCCCCTTGGGAGAGCTGAGCTTGAATTCAAAGTCAGCCTCGACTTATTAGGATGTGCCCTCGCTCATCTGGGGGGGAAAGGCCTATTATTAGCTTTGATTTTCACTTTGATCCACTTTTCTAACAAAATCTAACATTTGTTTTCATGTTAGCCCTGTTTGTTGTCCATCAGCTCCTGGGGAAAACATCTGGCTCTTTAGCCGCTAATTGCTCCACTATGTCCACCAGTTACATATTAACTGTCCTTTTACTGTGTGGTGTTGGGCAGGTTATGTTCTTTTGGTTTCTCAAGCTTTTCATTGCCAAAATCAGCTGTGCTGTGGATGCTGCATTTAGGAAAATAGTGAGATTGAGCCAAAGAGGAATAAAATAGTCCCTAGATTTAAAGAAAACAACTAATTTGGTTGATGATTTGTCTTATGCATGACTTGTCTCACATTACTTAAAGTCAGATCTTAGATTGAGTTATTATAATAGCTGCTAGTTGACGACATAATATCAGATATCATTAATCCAACCTCTGGTTTTGTTGTGTTTTAAAGTTTAAATACAATTCACAGAGTTATTTTCTTTGGACATTCACACCAGTGAAAACATTCTAAGATGTGTTCTGTTAAAAAAACAACAATGATAAGAATAACAACACCTAGGGCAAAAAAAACCCTTGTTTACTAGATGTATTTATCACTTCAGAAGAACATATTTACTGGACATCTGTAGATATTTTCTGATAATAATCATAATTATTATGCTCTAACTATTAATAATGAAGGAGCTGTGTGATTGTGTAATAGCACAGATGACAAAAATCTCCCAGACTGCAGAGAAAAAAAAACAGGTGGAGGAAAACAGCTCATGATTGCATCACTGCTCATCTTACCTGCTTCCCCTCAGGTACTTCTTAGCTTTGTAAAGAAAATAAGAGAGTAAATAGATTTGCAGTGATTTGAAAAGGCTTCTTTGACTCTGCAGTGGGTACATCAAAATGATGACCATCCAGGGAGGAAAGAACAGAGAGATGGCAGGTCTTTGTAGTTTGACTCAGATTTACTGCAGACGGGCTTTGAAGAAGATGTCAGCCTGCTGATTTGCTCAATAAATCTACAGCCGTCTCGGCCTTTCTTGGTTTTTGGTTAGTCATCCTTTGATGTGCCCTTGATAGCAAGTAAAGAGCAGTCTGTGAATGCTGTTTGGTCAAACATTTCAGAATATCAGTACTCTGTTTACAAATGTATGGACATGTATTGGTGATAACCATGAATGGCTATCACCAATACATGGTTTGATTTTTTTTGTGAAACCAATGAGTACAATATCTTAGGAATACCTTGATTCAGATTTGCCATAAAATGATGGATGAACTGATTCAAACTCGGTGGTTCAAGGGTCAAAATTCAAGGTTGTTATCACTTCACAAAACACACTGTGGCCTTAACTCAAAAATTCTCTCATCATTATAATAAAGAAGCAGAAGGTTATTATGATCTCATATCTGCTCTTGTCTTTTGAATCTGTCATATAAGGTGAACCTGCAGGAAATACTGTCTGGCTCTAATATCCGCCTGGATTCAGGAATGAACTGGTCAGAATTTTGTTAAAAGCAGTATTTTGTAATTAGGTTTTGTTTTGACTCATTCTGACTTTTTGTTTCTACTTTTACTTTTTACTTTTAGTTTTCTTTTTAATTTGTTTCAGTCTGAGTTTAGAACTTTTGAAGTTTTACTGTATTTGGGGCATATGCCAGATGCAAGATTTAGGAAAATCAGTATAAATACTCCATTAAAAACACAGAAGTTCTTAAGAGCAGTTGACTTGCAGACTTATAGACATCCAAACTCTCAGTAAACATGTGAACAAAGCCTCATCAGGCAATTTAAGATGATACATTTTTACCAAATTACCATATAGTAAAACTATTTCCTGTATTTACAATTTTCAGTTTTTTTGTTTTTTCCATGTTGACAAACTCCAGACAGTTTTCAGATGTTTAAATTATTTATTTATCAGTTAACTGTAACTAAAAGTAAAGGTTCACAAAATGTGTTTATAGCTTTAACTCAAAATCCATATGTTATACAGTTACTAGGTCACTGTGACCTTAGATCTGTGCCTCTCCTGAGAATGTCAGACATTATTGTAGGAAATTGTGTGTGGGACAAATGTCTGACGGGACTCAATAATGAAGTAATTATTTTGACTAAGATGTTTGGCCTTAAATAATTTGCATGTTAGTTATGCTCAAAAGTTTCTTAAATAATTCTTTAAATCTCAATAGAATAATATATTCAAATGTTCTGTGAAACATAATAGCAATCAATCAAAATACCTTCCTTTTCTCAAGGAAGTCCAATGAATTCATGTTTCTTTAACGTTCCTCTCACGCGCTCTCACGCGTTCTCCTGTTCTCTCTTGTTAAAACAATCACACACCTTGCATCATTACGATCTGCATACATTCAGGTTTTCACAACTCTGTTACATCACAGCAGCTCATTGTGCAAAGTTTACACAGGCTTGCAGAAACAGTCACAAAATACCTGATGCTGAGCTGCATTTGTGCTGACATCAGTGCCACTTTGTTACACAGTAACCAGGATAGGCTGGTGTCTGATTCAAGGTGACTCAGATTTTCAGACAGAGCTCCACATGTCTACAGTTGTCTAAAACACACATTCCCAGGAATGTCTATGAGATCATCCCCTCTGCAGCAGAAAAATCATAGTCTAGCTCAGTGACTCACTTTGTAATTGGCTGGGGACATGAACGAATCAGAAAGTGGGGCAGAGAGGATACTAGTATATCCATTGACAGATGGGAGAGATCCTTTCCGCTAGTGAGGCATTCAAGTTACAGCATAACATCTTTTCTTGCTACTCTATGACACTCAGGCTACACAGAATTTTTTGGAGGACCCAGATAAGCAAGTTATTGGCTGGTCTTAGTTTTAGGTGCACGCACAGATTATCCTTCAACGACCTAAAGGCAAGGATATTTTGTGAACTTCCCCAAAAGCTGTTTTGTTTTGCCAGCAAATATCAACAGATGCCTACCTCAACCATATCAAATCAAACAGCTCTTGGATGGATTATCTTAAAAATCTTTTCCTTGGCATCAGATCCAAACATCAGTCTATCCAATATTTTGGTTAACATGTTACCTGTTAAGAATTTGGTTTTTAATAACTGTGAAAATTACAGTTACACTCTGATATGTTAAGCTCAAGCGTATCCTAATAGATAGCTTCTCACAGGTTTAGACATTTTAAACAGAGTTTCTAGACTGACTTGGTTATTGTGTATTTTTAAGCATGTATGTTCAAAGTAACTGAAAGATTATATGCATGAAAAAGCAAATCATTTACAGTAGCAATTACTTAGAGCAATGCTAACGTTAAAGCTTGGTACAGTTATAACTATAATTTGTTGGACAAAGATACATTTTTGTTTGTTTGTGTCTCTGTGAACCAACACAGAAGATTTTAAATCAAAGATGTCTATATGTGATCAAAGAGCAGACTTTCAGCTTAAATTCGAGGGGTTTTATTTTTTAAAAAGTCCTTTAATTGTTAAGGAATTACAGCCATTTTTACACACACAGTGTCCTTTTCAGGGGCTCAAAATGAATTGGACAATTGACTGACTGCGTGACAGCACGACCAGGTGAGGCTCAATCCCTTTTTATTTCAATGGCAAATGAAGAAGACATAATATCAGAAGTTTATTGAAACTGCTGAATTTGCATTTTATAGCTTTTAATTTCAAGTGATGTCAATGCAAATTAGGGAGGCCATTAAAATATTACAAAGTAAACCTATCAGAGAAACAGCAAAATATTTAGGAGTGGTTAAATGAAATATGGTATATTTGTAAAAAGAATGATTGCAGTGACCAGCTCAGTAACACCAAAAGCCCCGAAAGGCCACAGAAGACAACCAAAGTGCATAATCCTATTCAAGTGGTTAAGAAAAACAACTTCATAACATCTAACCAAGTGAAGTGGAGGAGGTAGGCGAATTGTGGTCAAGGTGAACAATCATGAGACGCCCTCCTAAATGTAAATACAGAGAGTTTACAACGAGGTAGAAACCACTGTTTACACTCAAGAATAACAACACCAGATTAGACCAAGCCAGAAAACATATGAAAGAGTCTGCACAGTCTCTCTCTTTGTGTAAATGAAGCCCAGACCTTGTACCAGACTGATATAAAAGTTTGGAGGAGAGAAACAGTCTGCCAAACATGGTGGAGACAATGTTACGGGCATGTGCATGTAAGGCATGCCTTCCTCTCCACTCAGATTCAGCCACATGCTGCACGACTGATCAGACGATGCTTCACAGTGTTAAAGGATAATGACGGAGAGCGTAAACGCAACCCAAAAATTTCTCAAGGCAAAGAAATGGGATATTCTTCAATGGTCAAGTCAGTCACCTGATCTCAACTCAGCAGAGCATGCTTTTAGTTATTAAATCCAAAACTGAATGCTGAGAGACCCACAAACAAGTAAAAGAAACAGTAAAGCCTTGGTAGGTTGTAGGATTCAGGTAGTCACAACGCAAAGACTGCAAATGAAGAAACTAAAACTAAGAATGAAAAACAATCCTTAAATTAAAAATGACGTTAGTTTGTTCAGTTAATCTGACAATTGGAGCCTGTGTATAAAAAGGGCTGTAATTCCTAAACAGTTAGTGGAAAATGTTTGTTAAACCCCCTAACTTGAAGCTGAAAGTTTGCACACATATTGACTGATTTAAAATCCTCTGTGGTGGGATACAGAGGCAATACAAAATGTGTCTTTGTCCAACAAATTATGCCTTAAACTAGTGTACTAAGAATGGCATGTATAACTGTAACTCATACAAATGGAAAAGAGTCCCTACTAAAGAAGCAGTTGAGAACAGAAAGTGGCAGATGAATAAAGACTTACCTTTTGTTACTTTCATTGAGGTAGAGGGAGTAGAAGTGAATGAATGACAAGTCAAACACATTTAGCTGATAATGGCATGCACACTATATTCACCCCATTAACATTTGCACAAACACTGCCTCGTATGTGACATATCACCACTGGAAGTCTCCACACGCAGCAGCCACGACACCCAGCATCGTCCCCTCCCACTCTCTCTGCTATGGACCGGGCGAAGGCGGGCACGGCAGCCCGTCGTCCTACGTCAGAAGCGGCTTTGTTATTTAAACCTGAATCAAGCGAAGAGGAAAGTTTTCAGAGCCGGGGCAGCGTTGCCTAGCAGCTAGGCATAGGACTGTGGCTAGTTCACGTTCCCTGTTTTCATCCGTATATCGAGGAACCACGGACACTTCCCCGTCTCAGCCTGCCTGTCATTTATCTGATATTCTCTCACAGTCTTTTTGGCAATCATGACCCAGACCGTGACACTCAAGGGACCCTCACCGTGGGGTTTTCGGCTGGTTGGAGGACGGGATTTCAGCACCCCGTTAACTGTCTCCAGGGTAGGTAGTAATTTTGTCGTCTCTTGCGTCTGCGTGTTTATCCATTCATTGAGCTGTGGGAACAGACAGGGGATATTTGGCTGCTTTAAGTGAAGTAGGAAAATAAATAAATAAATATATATAAACTGAGTCAGGTTGGAAGTTGCTCAATGAATTAATCTTAACAGGTCTCAGAGGTCTGCTAGCCCTAACGCCAGTGTATAAACGGGAGCTTTACTCTCAAAGCAGACAGATGGGGGCGTCTAATTTCTGGCAGCTGAAATTGCCAGTACGGTTTAGTGAGTCATTGCAGTTGGCCGAACAACACTTATCGACGTTCAAAATCATCAGTCTCAACATAAACAGAACGACACAACACAGGGATATATTTATATAGTTTAGAAAAAGTGTTTTATAATTTGAATGAAACTAAGGCTAACTAATGCTAGTGAACCTATCCTTCATAGTAATATAAACTCTGTGACTTAAATACTTAATACTTATAAATAATTATAAACTATTCTACATTTGGATAACCTGGCAACAACTCAACTGGTTTTAGTTTTTTTTTTTTCTTTTATTAACTTTTTTTTTTTTTTTAAAGAAATGGCATTTGTGTTAGTTTTAAAATATATAATATTACACTATATTAATAAATCTTAATTAATCACTATTAATATTATTTATGGTAGTACCAGAACCAGTAGATGTATTGTTGATAGTAATCACAAAACCTCCTGAACTTTCCTGACCTTCACAATATGGGTCAGGAGTCAGTGTGCTGGCAGTTTGATCTGGCAGTAGCCAAAGGTTCTTCTCGGCCAGGATAAACACAGCCCGGTCCTGCTGCAGGCCTTACAGAAGGGACGGAGGGGAGGCGCTGACATTTGTTTTTCATCAGAGCTCATTGGTGTTGCTGAGGGATTCCAGGTGTTGTGCTCAGCTGTACCACCAGGCCTAAAACTACCCTTTAACTACAGACCTGCAGCACCTCAGACAAGAGGTTCACCTTTTAGATTTATGACGGCTGATAAACAACTTTGAGAGAAGAAGATGAACTCCCGAAGGTGACCCAAAGCGCTCTTTTTAAACCTAATAAAATATTATGTTTTTAAAAAAAAAGTTGTAATACAATGATGTGGCATGCTTCGACTCAGAGGGTGTCGTAAAACCTCGAGAGGTTTACTTGCTAACTTGACGCTTTTGACTCTGCAAACAACCTTAAAAGGTAGTTGAACTCTGCAGCTTAAACAAAAAATAGACATCAATCATGATATCAGCCTATATATCAAATATATAATATCTTCAGGAATCATCAAGTTTACTGTCTCTTTGTCTCTTTTCAAACTAGTGTAGTGGCCAAGGCAATAATTGTTTTGGGAAGAATGAGAGTTAACAAGCCTGTTGCAACCTCCTTGAGTTGTTTAGAATATTTCAATGGCATCTCAGGCTTTCCGATGCATGCCTAACTTCTTAAATAATTTGTTCAGCAAGCAAGTTGTGGTTTCAGGGTAATTAATCACACAATTTCTCACCAGATTAATCTGTGCGTGTATATGTGGGTGCCAGTGTTAAAAGCATGGCATGCATTGTGAAAGAGTTTCATAACTCTGCGGTGATGGCATCAGTAAAATTAATTGCAGGTTATATTTTACAGAAAGAGATGGCAATAAAAAACTGTGCTCACATGGAAGAGCTGCAGCAACAGCAATAGGGGATTTTTGAGTAACTCCAAAAACTTGGCTTGATATTTAGACAAGGAAGCAGCTGCTGAGATGTAAGCATATTTAGCCAAATATGTAATATCAGAGGCCTAAATACAAAGTGATTTGGCTGAAAGTCTCGTCATTACACTGCCACTTAAAGACCTTTATTTGCTTCTTGCCGGTCATTACAAACTCCTTCAATGTCCAATTGACACTGGCTTTAAACATAAGGAAAAAAAAGTGTTTTAATAACAGAACTTGATCCTTCAAATTCAGAGTGATGTAAAAACCAGAAAATATGTGACACTGATTCTCTGGTGCGGAAGTGTGTGAAGTGATTTATTGTTGCTGAAGTGCAGGAGTATCTCGTAAACCTGCAGTTCATCACATACTTGTTGCATTCTTGCTGTACGGTGCATGCCCAAGACAGCAGTTTGAATGCACTGAATGGTGACGCAGAAAGAGTTATAGAGGAAGAGCATGTTTGTGTGTGTCAGAGAAAGATACTTCATGTAGTACAGTAACTAGAATGCCTCCTCAGAGGGTATTTAAGCACCATGTAAGCATTACACAGGCTGGACTATTCAGATAGTTCTTAGTATGTTGGCTTATCCAAGAAAAGAAGAGAAGGCCGAAGATGAGAACTAAATATTAGGAGTTTTTGAGTGTTAGATTACTTTACACAGCCCTCCCCTCATCTAATGTCTTTCAGCAAGCATAAAAGTGAATGTCATGCAACACCTGCACACTGAAAGTTGTAAATACCAGAAAGCAAGTTATGATGGCAGCAGCTGGGTCTTTGCGTAAGGTGATAATCTTCCTGGATAAGCTGATTAGTCCCCTGCCAGCCCTTTAGGACTTCAGCTCGTTAATGGGATATGTTTATTTGACACTAGAAACATTTGTCCAGATGGCATGTGTAGGCATGGTGGGTCTGGTTGTCAAATGGCTTGGTGTGGATGAGAGACATTAAATAGCTGAAAAAACATTCCTTGATATCTCTGTAGAAGCATTTAAAGAGAACATGTTGAATGTGAAAGCTGTGATATTAGCCATTTTGTTAAAGTTACTTCCAGACAGAAGGTGATGCAGGACACTTGTCAGATTTGCCAGCTGGAAAACAGTCACCTTCCTGGACAGGAATTCACAACTGAGCGTTGGGTGAATAATGATCCAAGCAGTACACAGTGTCTCTGCGTTCCTTCTTTTTCGCTCAACCTGCTGCATGGCCTCTGCAAGATGAAGTTTTCAGACAAGTCACAGTAGGGATTTAGTTTTTGTTTATGAATGTAAAGGCCAGTTATTCACACATCAAATTCTTCTTTTAGTTGTCACAAAAATACAGATCTCCAAGTTAAGACTCTTTAATCTTCTAATGTCTAAGCCTTTATAGGTTAAAGTTAGGCAACCATAACCCTAATCCAGCCTTAAACTCTATTTTTGGAAAAAGGCAAAGTTTGTGATCATTATTTGTTCCTGACTGGGATAAGATTATAATACCAATAAAAATGACATATTCTGACTGTCAAAGATGGGTTAGAGTTGGTGTTAAATCATAGTCCACTCGCAGGAAAACTAATATGAACTGCAGCTAGTCACTTTCTGTCTTTGTGGCTGGTGTTTGCAGGACTTTACAAGATAAGGAGCACAAAGAGAAAATCAGTTATACCATGCGTCATTGCTCACGTTCTGCAACACTATCACAATCCTTTAATCAGCTGTTTTTCATGGAATATGATCGAGTACATCTTTAGTCTCAGTGGACTAAATGACTCAACCAAGTCATGTCATCCCACAATTGTTATTCTGCTTGTATTAGGATACTGGAATTACTGAAAATGAATTAAGAGCAAATGCAATTTCGGTGCATTGCAGGTATATATCACAGAACCTCAACACCACTGTACATCTGTCATATAGCAGAGACAGGATATTCAACCTACAGCCACATGGGTTATTTCTCAGACACTGCTGTGTATAATAATCAGCTTCAAGTTGCTGTCTGGGAGCCTTTTTTTCTCTCTAGGCTAGAATTACAGATGCTGCATTTCCACAACAAACTGAGCAAAATATAACAGATGGGTACCCTTGAAGAACTTCCTGTTGTCAGTGAAGCTGCTGAGCTCTTGAAACAGTACAGGGCAGAGGGAACAATGAAAGTCCTTGGGTGGTTTCTAAGTTTTTCCTGTTCATCTGGTTATCTGATGTATGAAAGTGGATTTCAGTGATTGTTGTTATTATGATATCCATGCTGCAGTTAGACTTCAAGTGTTCTCTAGGGGGAAAGAATTGGGCGACTGCTCATATTCTCAGAAAACATGTTTGTTTCAGTATATTTGCTGCGAAACTTGCAAAAGAATCTTCTGGTGGTCTCATGATCTTGTACAACATGTTCAAGCATCACATGGTGAAAGGAAATTTCAGGGAAAGCACAGCACATGTGCAAAAAAAACAGAAGACAAAACAGTCAGTTATTCTGCTAATCTGATTACAAATCAGATTGACTGGAACATCTCTGCCATTCTAGATGCACTTGAATGCAACTGTAATTACTTCAACAGGGCACTCCCATTTACTTGGGTTCTCATTTATGTCTGACCTTGCATCTTTAATCATCAACTTCAGTGTTGCTTATTGGTCTTGGCAGATTGAGCCTCTTTGTTTGAGCGTGAATAACACAAACCAGTTGGAGCCTCACACTCCAGGCGATGTATTGGGTTTTCAAGGTCATAACCATGGTTCTTATCTCAGGTCCAACAAGAAAACAAAGGCCTGAGACATTGCCAGAAAATTATTCTCTCTGTTGCTAAGATGTGCAACTCGGCGCTCCCACCCAGCTCTAAGTCTCTCTGTGGACTTTATACACGAGTACAACATCTGAAAATGACAGGCTCTTCTCATTTAAGTGTCGATCTTGTGATTTGCAGGTGAGGAGACATTTAGATAGAAAGCTCTGGTTGAAACTTCCCAGAATAAACAACTGTTGCTTTAGCAGTTTTTAAATAGCTGTAATTCATTGTGAGTCACATCTTAATTACACAGCTTTTTAAAAGTTGGTGGAACAATACAGCAGTCTTGTGTAAACTATTGTCTGTGTACTAGCTCTCTGATCAGTAATCCTGTAGGTTCCTGTAGGCCACCACTCCTTATTATCTGTGAATCTTTATTCTACTTCTTTATTCTACTACCTGGTCTGAAAAGACTTGTGATTGGCCCAAGTAAGTTTTCCAAAGACTGAACTTGAATGAGAATATGATAAAAGGGTATTATTTGTGACACCCACTCACTCCAAACAGTTTTGCGTACTGCAGCTTTAAGTATCACTGCAGAGCAAATAGGAACTTTTCAGGAACTAAGACAAACACCAAAGGACATTTTAAAGTCCCTGTGTTACCTTGAAAAAACAAAATACAAAAATAACGTATAACCTGTCAGATTACTTCTGTGTAGATGATGTCACACTTGAATGAGTTTTGATGCAGCACATGCAGCGCGTAATGTGCAAACACACATAATCAAACATTTACACATTTACTCTTTTCTTTCCTGTGTTCTCAGCCTCGTTGCTTCTCTCGAGTACACGTCCACAGCGAAACCGCACTCCAGCATACTCACCAAACCTCAGCGTGCCACATGATGACTCTGTGTGACATGAGGCTGTCATTTGCTAACCGCTGTATCTGTTAGCATTTAACTGTGTCACTGTTTGTGGAGTAGCTTCTTACGGGAATGGGGATGAATGTTTGGATTGCCTAATAACCAGTTGCTAAAGTTTCTTTATGCACTGTTGATGCTTCCCTGCCATCATGACTGCCTGTCTTATGCTTGAACACCTTAAGTGACCTTGCCGCAATAACAAGTGCCAGGTTTCTCTCTACTTGACATATATCGTACCACTCTTTTTAGGTTAAATCTAAGTTCTTCTTTACAGATGATAAATAAAAACATACTGAGGAAAAAAAAATACGATGACTTGATTGTGATTCAATCAAATAGCAATTTGATGTATTTCCAGTTCACTCACTACCTGGGTAGTGGGCAATGTTCCCTCTAAGCTGCGCACGTGCGCAATTGCGCACTGCTGGCACGGTCTCTGCGCACAGAAAATCTGTGTTGCGCACAAAAGAAAAAAATCTAACCTGCATTGAAATTAAAATGAATACTTTAACAATTCTGTTTTGCAGTGTTAGTCAGTAAGTGACTGGCTGCTCCAGTATGGGATTAGAACGATGCCACCTTATCCCATAGTCCAGCCAATAATGCGATTCACATTCGTATACGCAGCTAATCAACGTCGTTGACAGGCTATGACAGCGTCCTTATGTGCCGACACCAGTGTTTTAACTAGCAAAGCTGCGTGGCTGATGTGGAGTGAAGCCACGTTAATGACAACGTGTACAACCATCGGAGATGTGAGCAGGACAGACGGAACTGACGTCAGTAAATTGTGTTGATTGGCCACGTAAAACCAGAGTTGTGATTTAAAAAAAAAAAAAAAAAAAATGCAATGTTTGGTTTTCTTCCTGAATACTGTCGTTGTTTATATTTACTGCGGAATAAACGGTAAAAACTGCGTTTTATAAGAAAAAAGGCTCGAAAGCGCTCTCCGCCTGTGAGCAAAAACAAACTCCACCCCCCTCTCCCTTTCCTCCAAAAAAGTACCATGTCAACCAATCAAAAAATGATATGGCAACGTGGCATCTAGTTGTTAAGAAACGGGGGGAAGTTTTAGGAGTGACGGCGGTGTTTTGAGATGTGAGAGATTTGCGACTTTTAGCGCAAATCTTGTGTAGTTAGTGTGTAGTGTAGTTTTGTTGTGTGTGTCAGAACAATGAGGCGACTGCTGAATGTTACAGGAGTGATACATCTCCTGTTGTCAGGCCTGCAGGTATCAGGCTGTTGTTCTCCTTTATCTCATAGTGGACAGAAATAATTTTTTGGAGTGGCACAAATAATTTGTGTGGCATCAAATTTGACGCAGAACAGCTGATTGTTCTGTAAATAGTTTGAAATGTTTATTTAAAAATGCGTTGGCTGCATTTTAAAAAAAAAAAAATAGCTGCAAAAAACTTTGTTGTTTGGCAAACTGAGTTACTTTTTTGAAGAAGTAACTATATAATTAATTGCCCAGCATTGGTCATTATATACTGTATTTTGCAGACAGAGAGCTACAGGACTTCCAATAGTGTTACCATACTACACAGGTCAATGACTAGATTTTTTTTTTTTTTAAATTTTCATTGTTAGTGGGCTAAAGTAGTTAATTAAAAGTAGTCTAACATAAATGTAAATGCTGTAATTTGATTATTTTAATAAACCATGTAACTTGGATGTATTAGATGCTGGCGTGACCACAGTGCCCACGTCTGATGTCGCTCACAGTGGTCCATGGGATCGCTCAGGGAGTTTGTGTGTTTGCTCAGACACATGAAAAATTAGAGGGAACATTGGTAGTGGGTAACCGTGCATCATTAACAGCCCCACGCAGGAAGGGTTTTGTTAAGATAATGCAGATTTTTGTAGACTTTGTTTTAGCACTAGCCTCATTGCAGCAACATATGTCAAAGTAATCCATTGAGGTCATAACAGTTTTTTCTTAGCTCAGCTTTCCCCTTTAAGGATGATAGCATTGTAGATAACTCATGTGACTGTGACATTATTCTCTACCAGAAAGGTTCTAACAGTTGGTTAGTGTTATGGTTTCTTTCTAAATGTAACCAAGTGGTTTTGTTGCCTGTAAGTTACAAACCTGTGAAAGAAAAGGAAAAATTATAATAAAAAAGAAGTCCTGATCATGTTATGTCAACACTGATTTTTTGGTCTCACTTGCAATATAAACCTCAGTCTCCTGGGTGAATATCCTGCATTTGATCCATATGTCACACACTCCACTTCCTAATGGCTTCACCCAACTTTCTAAAGCCTATATGACCGTTAATTGATACATTTAGCATAATCTACGGAAACTAAACTCTAGCAGCCAGAAAAACAACACGATTGCTGTTGTTTTTAATTAAATCCTTAGATATCTGTGGGACAGGAAAGTAGGTTTACTGGGTGAAAGTTAGATTTGAATTCACACCGAATGATATAAAGCCTCTAAGTCAGGTCATTTTGTTTAAATGTCTTTTCTCCCCCTCCAGATTGTACAGGAAACCCCGTTTCATTGTTGACAACAAATTTAGTCACATCATTTTTGAGGAGATTGATGCTTTTCATCCTTGAGTTACATTTTTTTATTATTATTTTTGCCAACATATGAAGCAATAGGAAATGGATCACCTAACTTGTGGTATGCTGTTGTGAGTAAAAAGACCACAATGATATGACATAGATAAACAAAATATCCATTTGTTATTTAAAAGCTGTTTCGCAATCGTGTAAACTTTAACGCTCTGTAGATCTAAGTAATTACATCACACACAGAGTTAATATAGCACATTATGCGTATGCGTGAACTGTGTAGCTCTACATCATCCTTACATTTCCTTGCAGATGGGAATCTTTTTCTGTTAGTCACTCCATAGTCATGCTATTGTGGTGCTTGGCATACTACTATATGTATTTGTTTTTAGGTGTACTAGTAAATGTATTGGAATAATTCGCTATGCTGCATGGCCTGACGCTGAGGTGATCTTACTCTGTTGCTATTGCATGTCCTTCATTCCACTTTGACACAATCCAGACATAAAGCAAAGACACACACAGACATCTGACATGCATTCTCACAGGGGAGGTTGTGCTAAATGACAGGGGCAAACTATAACCTCCAGTTAGTGTCTGTGAAAACAGGCACTGACAAACAAGAATCCACTATGTTTCCAACTCCAAGAAAAGCTTTGTTTGTGCCTCTGCTCCTTTGAAAGGATCTATCTTGAATTTACAGAACTTAGATTACACTTGCTCAGTTGTTTATGCCAGGCTTCTACAAGAAGCAGCTTATAAACAGTGCAAGCTTAGGTGGGTTTGCATTTCCCAGGGACTCACCGAAACACACAAACCTACTCATACTCCCCACAGTTTACCGGAACTGAGTCAGGGACATTGGGCGGTCAGAGGCTGTAAATTAGGAATTCCACATTTGAACCACACGACTCAGCTATTAGTGCTTCGTGGAGCGTGAACTTGTATGCCTTTGCTCTTGAAAGGCTCCTCCCAGTTAGTGAGTCTGCTTCTCTTTTACATGCAACTGTCTTTGGATTCTGTTTATTTTTCCAGACTTTCAACCAATCATATCTTTATTTAGCTTTAATTAGATTACTGAAAAGTGCTTGTGAAAATGTGTTAGATCATGGTTTTTCAGCCTCCAGAGACAGTATATCTTAAGGTTTAGCTGTCATTGCAGTAGACATTATAAGAGGGTGTGGAGTTCGGCAGAGAGTAGTCTGGTATGAAGATGAATGAGCTCAAAGAGTGATGCATTTACCAGCTCGCATGATGAAACAAAGATTAGTCACAGACCCTTGATGTACAGGAGTAATAACAGGATGCTCTCCAAAACCATCAGTTTCCTTATCTTCTTATCCTGATAAATGAAAAGCAGGTTTCTGCTTTTTAGGTTGCCTCATAATTTCTTTAGGATAATAGGGCTAGCAGGCTAGTGTGCAGTCATGCGCTGTAGCTTTTTTCTTTTAGTTAATTTAGAGGAAACAGACCATTTCTCCACCCCCCCACCACCCCAGGGACCAATCTTTTGGTTTAAGAGAAATAATGATTTCAGTCAACCAAGATTTTGATTGGTTGAGTACAGCCCTTGTGACCAACTGGAAAAAGCAAGTCCAGATGATATAAAAATGTAACATATTATTGCTTAATATTCCCCCCAAAATGGTGCAACTACACAAATCATCATCGAGCTGCAGGAATCTCACATTTAATGGCTGGGAAAATACAGACAAACTAATAGCCATGCAGGTCACTGTTCACAGCACATTACACATGCAAAAAAGACTAGAGACATGATGACAACTGTTCACTTTGCATCATGATTTTTGTTTCACTGCTATAAAAGACTTTTTTTGCTCTGCAGCCTGCCAGATGACAGCGACTTGTTTTACTGCGGAGGAAATAAGCTGCAGTTTCTTCTTATTAATGTCAGACAAAACCATATGATCAGTCAGAGGCACATGTTTGTGTATGTGTAATAATGCAAAATTGATATCACATGTGACTGCCCTCCCCCTTACTCTCCGTTGGGGCTCAAATATCCACTGGCCAGGAGAGTTTTTCGGAAAGAGAGATCACAGAGAAGAACCTGCTCTCTCTAACTCTTGAAAGAAAATCCACATTAAAGAGGTGGGGACATGCTGTGCAGAAATAAAAAAAGACAAAAGGAAATGCATTAATTATATAAAGAACTTATTGCACAGATGCCTGGAAACGAGTCTAACATTACACAGATACATTGTTGTTCAAGGTTCATGTGCATGCCTGGTTCAAAAGTAACATACTCCCCAGACTTGAAACTTCACTGTTTCAACTTGAGCTGATTATAAAATTACACATGCATAGCCTCAGTGAGGTATTGGAAATTTCTTTTTTTTTTTTTTTTTTGGCAAAAGCTACAACCATTAGGTTAGTTAATGTAGCATACACCGAATTATCTGCTTATTGGCCTGCTGTTTAACCATTCTACACATATGAAAAAAGGGGGAATAAAGAACCAAATCAAATACTCTTAGCCATTTGTTTCATCTTGTGCACATAGATGGTTATATTGCATGGATGGTGCTACATAACTGGAGTTCATTAAATTCCCCCAACCCACACACACGGCATAGCAACTTTTCTGATGAAAACCCCTGATATGGATTTACTGAATTTGAAAAGACCGGGTATATAAAGTGTTACCCTTCCTTCCAGGTATTTCACCACCTTTAAAAGTGAGAAGACGATTCACCTGGGTCATTGTTGAAGGCTTTTGACAGTGTAAACCTGGAGTGCTGCCCCAGGTGCTGTGACATAAATCAAAGACTGGCTTCTCTGTGATGACGCTCCCAGGCTAATTCTCTTTTTCTCACCAACATTTTGAAACCACTTATAATGGCTCTTTATTTTCTCTTTTCTTTTCTTGGGTGTGCTTGGATTGTTGTGTGTGTCTGTGCATATCCGGTATGTGTGAATATTGTTAGGTGACACCTGGCAGCAAGGCAGCCCAAGGTGACCTGTGTCCAGGCGACACCATTCTGGCTATCAACGGTGACGCGACAGAACACATGACTCACATGGAGGCTCAGAACAAGATCAAAACCTGCACTCAGCAGCTTACGCTCAGCATCAGCAGGTATGGAAACATGAGACTACCCTCACTGGAAAACTGGTGTGTTTAAACCATAAATTGACCTGTAATCACACTCTTTCAGTTGAGGGAATGGTTATATTTAGCGCCGCAAAACATTGCAGAAAAGAAAAGAAAGCGAATCTTTGAAGAAACACTATGTACACAGCTGTTGTACCAGCTGAATAGTAGTTTACTATTAGCCAGCTAGCTGTGTGGCATCTGTGAGTTGTATTCATGTGACACACTGTAGATTAACCATATTTTCCATGAAGGGTGACCTCACTGGAATTTTAAGGTTCAGAATAATTGGATATCAGGAAATGCTGAGCTTTCTAATCAGTCGTCAGCTTATGAGTTTTGCTCTGAGGCTCATTAAGAAAATTGAGTTGAAAACCTTGACAGATTTTTTTTTTTTTTTTTTTTTTTTTGTATGACTCGGGTCATTTATTGCCTCTCATCCAGAAAAACATGTTGGTGATTCGTCTGTTCTGCCTGGCACCGTCGAGTTACAGTGACAAGTGACGAGTTTACAAGAGTTAAAATGATCGAGTCACTTCACCTACAAAGCGCTGTCAAAATCAATGAGGCTTGTACATACAGTGAGTCAAACTGTAGTCAAATGGTATTCCCGGGTCGATATTGTGCATTGGTGCGCTTCATGAGTTGGAAAATGATCATCGTTTTCGACCTGGTATGTGAAGATGTATGAACTGACCTCAAGTGAAGGTCAGGAACAACAAGTTTCTGTCAACATAGCAGAAAAAAGATCATCCATCTAAACATTTAATGAAGGAGTGGGGTGGGAGACGGGTAGGTCAGGGGTGGTTGGAGGTTAAAACCAAGGAAAATCTGAAATGTCAGTCACTTCCCACATTTCTGTTAGATGGTTGCTTTGGGTTGCCAGAGTACTGGAAAGTGCAGAGCGAATCTGGCAATCTCTAAATCCCATCCCCTCAGATGGAGAACACTGTGTGGTTTCAGCCTCAGTTACAAGTGACAACTGCCAACTGGTGCTTCAGCGTTCTCCTTTTAGGGCAGAAGACAACGCAGTCTCTCTCCCTCTCTTTCCCTTTGTCTGGTTAGAAACATGATGGTTACTCGCAGATTGGAGTGTGAACAAGAATTATTTCTGAAGTAGTAAGACCCATCAGATCAAAAAAGACACAAAGGAACTCTAAATTCAGATTTTTTTTGTTCTGTTTCTGTATTTGTGTTTTACAGTATCCACTCTAGCATAACAACTCCTCCTCCACCCCCACAGCCTGTAGTAGGAACCATCTACCCATATATCAAGCTGAGCAACTGAGCGTTAAGTGGTTTGTCCACAAAGGGATTGTAAATTTATTTGAGGATACATGAAATAGCATACTGCACAAAGACTAACAGAGATCATCTGTAGGTGTGGGAGCAAAAACAGGCCACTCTCGCTGTTTTACTGGCACCCTAATGTTCCTAAATTCAGCTTAAACTTGCCCTAAAGTAGCCAAACGTGTTTAACAAATTAAGGAAGTAAGAAGTAATTTAGTCATTTAGCTTGATAAACAGCAGGAGCATTTGAGAGTGATGACTGAGACCCAGCATAAGGAAGAATAGATTCTATTAGTTGAATCTTTGCCTCATGCTCCTTCTTTTTTCTGTTTGTTTTACCACATTGGCCCAGCTACAGGATGTTTACAGTGGCTATCAAATTTTAGGTGTCATTTTTTTGTGGCAGTAAATAAGAGAATTTTTTTTTTTTTTTTTTTGTACACATTCCCAATGTTTTGTAGAATGCATTTAGCCATAATTTAAATAGGTGTAGTGCTTAAACATTGTAATGGGTTGGATTGAGGTTAAAATTATTTGAAATGAATGTGTCGCATTGTCGTTTTAAGAGTATCAGAATCAATTTAACTTAAATTCAGTTTAGTTTTGTAGATCTATTATAAAAGCAAAAGGTTTGAGCGACAAGATTTTTTTTTTTTTTTGTTTGACTGTTTTTAACTAACTTACTTTTAAACTAAACCCACAAGTGAACCACAAGATACAGCCATGTTTGCTCATCATTCCTCCTTAATACCCCTTTGAACTGATAAGATAGCATTTGGACTCAGAGCAATATAATAAGAGGCTGGACGAGACTAGCTGCTGGAATGTGACCTTTGTGCTGTTATTGGTTAAATAATTACAATGTAAGCTGCACTTTGGTGAACAGGAGGAGGGCAAAGCAAGTATGAGAGATAGGCATGCACCCTTGGCTGCGGTGCACAGAGCTGAAATGAGCTGCTGGTGAAGTGGAGGCATTAGGGGTTCCAGCAGAAGAACAAATACTGTAAAAAATCATGTGAAAGTTTAGGATTGTGAGATAGAGACTTGATAAGAGACGAGAAGCGGTGTTAAAAGTTAAGATTGCTGGAAAAGATAGTGAGAATTTGAAAAACAGAAAGAGACGATGCAACAATAAGCTTGGAAGTTAAAGCCAAAAAGAAGAGCAGTGAATCAGTGAGAACAAGAGAGAACTGCCTCTACGCTTCCAAGGATGCTGTTTGACAACCAGTACTTTTTGCTTCATGTATTTCTGGTAAACGCAGTTTAAACGCAGTTTAGCTCAGAGAACCTAAAACCAGAATTATACTTCCGATTTTTTTTCTTTTGTTCTTTTCATCTGAGAGAATGACACTGCAATCAGTTATTTAGTTGGCAATTCTTTTTTTTCTTTTTCTTTATTTTTATCTTTATCTGAAAGCTGTCATTTCCCACCATGCATTTCTCTACTGGTAGGTTAAAAAGGTGGCTCTCGTGGTGGTCCACAATATCATTCAACTGCTTCATGAAGCTGCAGTTTCAATACAAGATGAGGGGCTCATTGGAGAGGTAGCTGATTATTATTACGTTATTCATTTCCCTCAAAGTAGACCTATAATTGCATGAATTATTCATGTGTGCTGAGCTTGTGCATCACCACTGTTTCCCATGAAAAATTTTGTAAAAGGCGTCATGTTAATAAGCAGCATCTGTCACTATGGCAACAAACAAAATAGCCATGCCTTTAAAAAAATAAACCAAAAAAATCAACAGGCAAAAATGAGAGATTTTGCCAAAACTACTAAGAAACCAATCAAAGTAAACAATACAGAACAAATCACAAATATTGGACTGAAAAAATTCCCAGATTTAGTGAGCTATAAAAATCAGCCACATGGTAGCCTGTTTTCTGGCTGGTGAAGAAGGTCAAAGTGGTTAGTCAAAATGTATCCTTCAATGGGGGTGTAATGTTCATATGTAAAAGATGTCTGTCATTTATTGCAAGAGATTTGAAATATGGACCTTTTCTGTTTATTGGAAACACTCCTCAGTTGTGGGCTACAGAAATAACTAGGGATTATTTAATTGTAACCATTCATTTTGGAGTCAATAGCTGCAAATGGGAGTGACTCAAAGAACCCATGCTGACTCACTAGAAAATAATATTTTTTAGAGGACAGCAATTCTTAGCCCTCATTAAAAGACTTCTCCATAAAATACTCCAAACAGTCACGAGAAACAGGAGACCTGTAATTTTGTGCTGCTGCCGATGGACAAATATATGAGTCTACACGTCTGCTGTGAACCAAAATTACAGTACGCCGCGCTGATCTGAGCTTGAGGTCTCGTGTAACACAAGAACGTTTCCTTCTAATGTGTTCACGTTTATAACTTTCTTAACCCCCATTTATCACAATTTCTATTATGGAGCCTTTTTAAAAGCACTCAGCTTCAGGGAGTTTCTTGGTAGGTGCCTCTGGGGACTCAGAAAAGCTAAATAAGATTTAAAGGGTGATTATAGAAAAGAGATTAGAAGCTCTGGTTGTGCAGAATTTCTTTACAGTTTGTGGTAAATTAAATGTTTGAATTTGTGCTTTTATCTTGATTAATATCTACTTTTAATGCAGATAGTAATTTGATATATATAGATATATCTATCTAGCTATCTATCTAAGTTTCCCTTAAGTATAACTAAATGTGCTACAGGTAACCTTGGACATCTCCTGATTTCATTTAGTGTCATTATCATGTAATTCTTAATGTCAACTAATGCTTTTGCATTTACCTCGGAAGTCAAATGAGTTGGGAGTGGCATTACTTCTGAGTTGAGCTTGTTAGAGTAATAAGACTCAGAAAAGCGGAAAAAAGCAGGGTGAGTTTTCCTTCTTGGCAAGGTAGAACCATTCATATATCACTAGCAATACAGCACAATGGTTTTTTTGCACACAAATGTAGCATGTTCATGGCTAGAACCTGGTCAGTGCATTGCATATAGCTTGTTTAGCGAATCACAAATATGCAATACTGGCAATACTGATGAAAAGTTTGACGGTTTTGTGATGATTTCCGTTCACAGCTGCCACTTTCGATTGTTAAGACAGGATTGCTGAGGTTACTCCGACTTTCCAAGTTGGAAATCCAACTTGAAGGGGGGTTTCAGTTGAAAATCTTGACAAATAAAAGCAAGCCATGCAAATTTTATAGCTTAGTTGTGTTTTAGCCTTTCAACACTGATATATTTATCAGTTACTTTGGGCTAAACCATCAACTCTTGCATGTTAACAGGTTTAACCGTGCTTCACTGTGGTTTTACTGGCATAGTCTACATTATTTTCTCTTCATACAGCAAGTGGGTGCTGCAGCTCTGTTCTCTTAGAAAGGATGTGTTCTTAAAAAACAAAATTTTATGTAGATTTTAACATATGTGTAAAAATTAATTTCAAAAGAGTTTCACTTGTGGCTGCTTGTCTGTATATTCCAAGGGTGTCAAGTACTACAGTTTGGTCAAACCTGCTCATGTCATAAATATGCACTTGGTTCATGGTACTAGTTACTTAGTTTCTCATTCTTAAAGAATTCTTGTAAGAGACTCCTTAAAATGGCTACTGGTTAAGTGTAACTTTCGAGCATACAAGATTAATGTTTTAAAGTGGCAGATTTAAACCCAGACCTTACTTTGCCTGGATGGTGGTGGAAAGCACCGGCTCAGACAAATCTCTCACTGTTGTCGAGCTGCATCAAGATGATTGCCATGAAGGCTGTAGCAAGCGGATGTTTTACATAATTTTCATACTTATCGAAACTTTCATTCACCTCCCATATTCTGGATGTGTCCACATTTATTACATCACTGCAATATTTTACTGAGATGTTTTGAGCCATCTACCCACTGAAGAAAAGAATTACACTGCATTGGAATGTAGCCTAAAATGAATGTGTGCTCTTGTGTGTATTTCTGGCATCATATTGGAAGAACTATCAGTTAAACAGGAGGAAAGATTATTGAGATTGAATGAAGTGGACAAAGTGGTGAGAAGAAAAAAGAACAGAGGGAAAATTAGGAATTTAAAAAAAGGTAATACGTGGACGAGGAAGCAAGGAAGGTAATTCGAGGTCAACACTTACACACAGCTTTCCATTTTCCAGCAGGCCTGTCAACGCTCTGCTGTGAGGCAAAACACCCTTGCAAGTTTTTCTCAGTTCCTTGTGTTCATATGGAGTCGTGTCATCTCAGGGTAGAGGAAAAATGGCTTATATCGCCTCCACAGACACGCAGTGTCCAAGTTCATGTAACGTCAGAGGACCTGGCTGACTCATGAGGCCCATTTTGGAGTTTGTCATGTCTGCTTTGACCAGACATAAATAGAATCTGCGAATACATGAACCAGCTGTGGAAGAAAGCTTCTCCTGGAAAAATGAGCATGAGAAAATCATGCTCATTCTTCTTCTAACCTCTCCACGTCTTACCATCCTTGTCCATGACCTCTTGTTACCATGCTGTTATCTCCCTCTCCAAACCTAAATCCCATTCAACTAAACCACTTTTTTTATTTCTTCACTTTGGTTTTTCCTTCTCTGTCGCTTCCACGGAGCCGCCTTCTCCCTGCAGTTTCCCTCTTTTTGCCAGAGCTTATTGGAGAGAACACTTTCTCTTCAGATGCCTGGGAGACAGATGATGGTGGTTGGGATTTGTGTTTTCCACTATTGGTCAGGCTATTCGGAAAGAGTCATGCTGGGATGGCAAGTTAAATGTGCTGAAAAATGAGTCATGATTCCTGGGCTGCACGTGTAATTCTTGTTTTGCTATTGTAAAACATCTGAAATATATATGGCCTGTTGCACTTATTTTGAACTGTCAGTGTTAGAAATGGGTCCGGGTGCAAAGAAAAGTTGCACCACTGATGGTTTAGACCTTTAAAAGTCAGTTCTTCCAAATAACATAAAAGCAGCATTTCCAAATGTGTATATAGTTTCAGCTCGTTCATCTCTGGGGTTTGGCTTCCACTTCCAACAATTGTGGTCAATTCAGTTTCACTTGTGACAGAAAAGTTGCAGCACCAGCTGAAAGAAAAATATCCTGGTTACTGAGAAAATACTTTATACAGAGAATCATAAATACATTATGTTGATCTTCTTTTTATTGACATAGCTGCAGAAAATTCCAGGGCCAAGTTACAAAGGGTTTTTTTTTTAATCTTGTCAATACTTTGGTTCGCATACACTTGTCAGAAAAAGAGTTGTAGCGAGTGATGGTTGATTAAATAGGTCCAGGATTCACTTACTGGGTTTTTAAAAGCTTACAGGCACACTAGACATGCACCATCAATGACTTCCACTCATGCTTTGATGCTTTTGGATGTGGTTAGACATGCAATGGTGTCATATAAGGCTATGATTAGGGGAATAAGATGGGTAACGCATGTAGTATGAGTGCATATCTCAGCCCTACAGATGCAATTAGATGTGTATATATATGTAATTCTGATCATGATCTGAAGAGTAAAACCAAAACAAGAAAGAGTATTTGAATTCAAACAGAGAAATCAGGCAGAGAAAAGACAGAGAGTGAGGTCCCTTTGGTGTAGAATTTGCCTCTTGCTTCTCACTTTGACTTAATGACCCGTGATTCACAGATGAAGAATTATGCACAAGGCTGCATGGGACCAAAGAAGCACAGGACTCCAGCAGGGACAAAAACAAAAAGAAACCTCCAAAGGAACCAACTTGTCTACACCCCTCCACTACCAGGGCTGTTTTCTCCTGTTTCTTCATCTCATCATTCCTCTCACACTCTCCAAAGGTCTCCTTTTTTGTGGTTACAACTGTAACATCAGTGGAGTTTGGGAGACTGTGTTGCACAAGAGGTCGAAGGGACGATTGTTCCTCCCTTTCCCCCTCTTCCATTGATCTTGTCGGCGCACAGATGGAGATTTTTTTGAAGTGTCCCTTTGAGATCTGCCAATGAGACCTCTAAAGCTGCACTTTAGACAGTTATTGCCTCGTCTTAAATGCTACAGAAACAACCCCCACTTAAGTACGGGCAGGTCCAGTGATGACCAAAACAACTTAAAATTGTCCTTTTTCAGATGGCTTTGATAATGGAGTAAGACTCTAAGTGAACCCTGAAATGATCAGTTATCAGCCTTGTCTTAATTTGAGGGTTTGCAGCCGTCTGCCCCATGCTCCTTTTTGAACATTGTGGTCATGTGCAGCCAAAGTAAACTCATCTGCTGTTCCAAGATCCAGATCTCTCCAATCAGGAAATTAAACCTGGCAGGGGGAGGTCAGGCAAGGGAAAATATGATCATAGGAAAATCATTGTGATGACTTTTTTTTTTTTTTTTTCTGGTTTCTGTGTGTTTCCATTTCCGCCTTTCTTTCATTTTTTTTCTCTTTCACTTTTATCTCTTTTTATCATGAATTTTTATCTAACATCTAAATCTTCATTTTTAGGGGGATTTCATGGGTTTCATGTTTTCTTTTTAAATTCTAATCCTATGAAAATAAATCCATGGGATCTAAAAATTCTTTGCCTTTGTATTGAAGTTGATATATTAGAGGTAGGAGTATTCACCCCTATGCTTTGACATCATGGTGCTGTTGTGACGATGAGTTTATTTCAAAGAATATTTCCAGACACATTTTACTATCCAGGCCTGGATCAGACAGACGCATGCGCACAATCAAGTGGAAAGTTAGAGTTAGAGAGACAATCGACTAATTAATGAATGTTTAGCAGAAGTTTTTTGGATGTAGGATCCTCATGGCCCTGGGTAATCTGGGTGTCCTCATCACATCACACTTGTTTGCAACAGATTGTGTGGCTATTTTTTTTTATATTACATAACATACATTATGTTGAATTTGACATTGCCAAAATTGTTTCCAGATGACAAAACGACAGCTGTGGCACAGTTTTGTTTCAAGTGCAGTGCATATTTTTTAACTAGATGGTTACATGATTTTGACATCCCTCTTCAGAGTGACCTCCTAGTATAATGACCACTGTCTGCCTCTCATACTTTCCACTTACGCCTCTGCATTCAAAACTGTTAAGATGTATGTTCGGTAAATTCCTTGTCTTTGGTTTTCACCAAATACCAATTTAAATGGGCCACTTCAGACTGAACTCCTTTCAATAGGGTGTTTGTATGGTAGCCATCGCAACCAAACATTCTGGATACATGAAGGCTTTCAATTTCTGAAACGTGGAGGAATTGGCGGAGGAGGGGGGTGCAGGGTTCATCCTACGCAGTAGCGCTTGTCCATCTGCAGACACTCGGCGCCTTATAAGAGCGTCCTTGATAGCAACACCTCCATGGTTCATATCTGAAGCACTGGCTTAGCTCATACATTGATGTGCCAGCTGCCAGCCCAATGACCTCACCTCTTTAGACGTCAACCCTCCCCCATGTGGGGGTCAACAATGCATTCATGCACTCGCACTACTTCTGTTAATGGTTTTTATGTCTTTGCAGATGAATAGGAAAGTGAAGAAAAGCACACACACACACACTGCTGTCCTTCAGCGTCATGTCCGGGTGTTTTCCCACTTGACGGCCAACACTATAGCAACAAAAGCCAGATGAACCAAAGAATTCCCCTTGATTCTTTTATGTGACCGGAAAACTTCCTCTAGTTGAATGTGAAACTTGAAAGTTAAATAGCATTCCTAGTGAACCATTACTAATGCCGTTGGAAATGAATAGCACCAGTTTATCAGCTGGAAAGATAAGTTACACGCCCTTATTTTCACCAGGGTATTTTATTTTGGGTCTTTCAAAAAAAGAAAAATTGCTCTGTGCCCCTGCTTACCGTGTGCTTTCATAGAGGCTCATTCAGCAGTGCTATAAGTAATGTGTTTTATCATTGCTGTCAGACTGTAAGTCCTTTTACTTTTATGTAAGAATATGCAACTGGAGTCAATTACTGACAATCTAAACATGAGAGGGGTAAGCCTCAGATTCCAGTAATTCAGCTATCGCTACTTATGACAAATCCACAGCCCAAGATACAATGTGCTCTTCTAGTGATAGTTCAAACAGTGGATTTATGATATAATGATGATGACATTATCTTGGTATCAGTGGGAGGAAAGTAGCTTCATCCCATTAAAAATGTGAAAGCTGCCAACTATACATAAAAATCCACATATACATGCATGTTCATGCCCAGACTTTACCTTGAGTACTGTGAGTGTTTTGGCACAGAGGCATCTTGCACTGCTAATATTCAGTAACAGTTATGGGATTTTGCGTGATCCTAAAGCTGACATCTTTCCCAGTTTACATCAGTTCTAAAACGATTAGAGCATACAGACTACTTTCATTTTTCTGGGTTCATTTTCAGACATTCACAAATACTTTATAGGTTCCTTGGGGGGAAAAATAAAAAGATGTCGGCAAAGAAAAATCCATACTCTCAGCAGAAATCATTGCTTCAGCTTGGGTGTCAGATGGCATTGGATTTATCTGAGACTCTCTTTTTTTCTCTCTCTCATGGGTATTGTCTTTCAGATCAGGATCGGGAGACAGAGTGTGGTCACCAACAGTTAGTGAAGATGGCAAGACAAGCCCTTACATGGAGCCCGACTCACAGGTAACCACTGTTTACAGTGGATTTCCCCAAGCACAAGTCACATGCATTTCTTAAGATTTGAATTCACATGAGGTGGGATGCGGTCAGGTTTCTCGTTGAATTTGTCATGCTGCCAACCAGAGCGATGGCTATAACTGCATCATGACTTTGAAGTACAGTTTCCTGGGTGTGAGACGCAATTCTCCTCAGTGACAGAATCCATGGAAACAGGCACAACAATCAATCTTGAAATTGCATGTGTGCTATCATTCACATGATTATAAATGAGATAATGCATCCCACTGTTCACTGGAATAGTTTTGAAATAGTATCTTGATTGTTCTCCAAATGTATGAGCTGCCAAAAGGACATTCAAGGCATGATGAACTCTAGCAGATGATCTTTTCCAAGTTTTCCATTGCTGGCAGGCTAGCAGGTTTCTGAGCATGGAGGAAACAGGAGGTGTGTGAGTGTGTGCGCACATAAGCTGTGAGTATGGATATTGTGGGACTGAGGCAGACAGACAATGGGAATATTGTGCTTCGGATATGTGAGAGATGTCCATTCGTCAAGTATTGTGTTGTTGTATTTATGGAGTTGCGATTGATCTGTCTCAGCCCTTGTTGTGGCAGCATATCCGTGCTTAAAAGGGTGGGACAGGCATACAAAGAGCCGAAGTGAAATCTATCTGCCCCCTCATGATGGAGTGTCTCGTTTATTACAAAAAAAGTGTTGTTTTTTTGGGGTAAGAGCCAGTAGTTACGGATGCAATTTATCAGCTTGGGTTTTGGTTCTATTCTAATTTCTTTATCTAGGATTTTGATAGTTTATTGGAAATAGACTTTCCAAAAGGCTGGTTTGCTTGGTAAGTCTAACCTAAAACCGAATTAAATAATTTCTCAGTTACATTTCCTAATGTGTTAAATGTTTTCGGTGAGTGACCGTTCTGGACTGCAGGCGGGCCAATGAAACGCCCAGACTGTTTTACTAATGAGCCACATTGTTGGAATACACCCAGAATTTGGTTTGGCATTCTCTTGCTCAAATAAGCAGTCTTTCCTTGAAGATGTTGCCTGAATGGCAGGGCATGTTGCCCTATGCCATATGTGCTTTCACAAATGTGATCATGCACCTCCATACTATCATGAATGAGGCTTTAGAACTGCACTGATACGCTAATTTTTCTAACATTTTAATTGTTGATTTTAATTTGTCACCAAAGAACAATTTTCCACTTTAATTCCATCCATCTTGAAAGATCTGAGATAAGGCAACTCAGAAGGTTTTATATGTATGGTGTTAGTCAGAACCTCCCTGACATCACGTTGGAGCGCACCCTCCTACTCAAAGTGTCATAGCTTTTAATCCAAACCATTATATTCAACTCAAGCAAGTAGTTTTAATGCCTTAAACTAACCAAATAAAAACTCCATACTGAATCAAAGCACTCCCATGCAGGATACAAAAGTTCAAAAAGAAAACTCCCACATGGAAAAATGATGCTGCAATACTTGATACTGCAAAGGAAAGAAGTCATCCAGCTGAATCAGAGCAAGTCATACTGGCTTCAGAAAAAGTTGGCTGATGTTTGAAAGCACAGCCTAATATGGTAAATGGACTGGTTCTTATTAGAGATGGCACGATACCACTTTTTTATGTCCGATACCGATACCGATATCATAAATTTGGATATCTGCCGATACCGATATGAATCCGATATAGTGTTTTTTAATCAACAAAACTGTTTTTTAAAATATCTTGCTGCATTTTGCAAGTCTGCAAGTTCATACTAAAGTTTAAAACAACAACTACACTAAAGCTATTCTGTTATACCTGTATACAAAAAAAATATTTCATAGTTCAGCAATACTGATCAATCTAATAAACTTAGACCTACACCATCCTCCCTATTCTGGTATTTTAAAGAGTACTTAGCGTAAATATTAAGCAACCTAACTAATAGGGTTCCAACTCCCAGCAACAACAAACATAAATAAATAAAAAATAAGGAACCACCCCTCACGCGCCACCTCATGATGCTTAATCGACGTAATCAACCTTAATTTGATGCAGTGTGAAAAAAAAAATGCATAGAAATCAATTATTTTTCAAGAAATATTAAATAGATTCAACATCTTTCTTCAACAAAATTGCAGACTGCACAGATGGTACCTTCCCAAAGTAAAAAGTACTATAGCTTACTAGGGTGTATATATTAGACTTAATAGTCACTATATACAGTAATTGACTTCTATTCATTTTACATCAAATTAAAACTTTGGGTGTCAGATAATTATTTATTAAAAGCTCGACATTTTAAATGAGAATAAGAAAGAAAAGTATGTCTTTGTGCCCCCTTTTCCCTGTTAATGCCCTATCGGCCCCCCTGGCTAAACTTTGCTAGATCCGCCCCTGCACAGTTACCAGCGTCAGCTACGTAGAAAAAGATCCTGGTGTAGAAAGAAATATTAAATAAATTCTAACAACAGCTTATCAAGCTTAAACGTTCTGCTGTTGTTCAGCCGCTGGTTTCCTCTTTCTGGTGCAAAGTGGGCCAAAAACAAACAAGAGAGACGGACTCGCGACAGAAAAGCCGATCAGCTGATCATTTAAGCAGTTTCACGATTGAAGTAGCAGCCGGAGAGCGAGAGGCAGTCGCTTGTTAAGCTTAACGTGGGAATGCTTTACAAACATTCAGAGATGGACTTACACACTTGCTTTACTTCTCTCGGGATAACTTTGTCGGAGATGAAATGCCAGGTTGCTAGCGAAGCTCCACATGCTATCCAGACCACCGACAGGTCCGGCATGCCACAGCTGCTCTATCACGTGATGCATACTGCTCCGACTGCTAACGTTCTGAGGTGAGTTACGGCGTGTTGCAAGTTTTGCGAGGTGCTTTCGTGATATTTAATGGATCGGATTACATTTTTTATTTTTCTCCGATATCCGATCCAGTAATTTAGGTCAGTATCGGACCGATACCGATACGTAATATCGGATCGGTCCATCTCTAGTTCTTATATAGCGCTTTTCTACTCATCTGAGCACTCAAAGCGCTTTACACAACTTGTGCATTCACCCATTCACACAGCACATCTTTCTAAGTGCTTCATAGCTAACATTCACACACATTCATACTCCGATGGATGCATCGGAGAGCAATTTGGGGTTAGTATCTTGCCCAAGGATATTTGGCATGTAGACTAGGGGAAGCCAGGAATCGAACCACCAACCTTCCGATCAGTGGATGACCTGCTCTACCACCTGAGGCTTTAAGATATCTTAGAAAAGCATTAGGTCCATATTGTCCTTGTGTCTACATTCTGTTATTTTGTATATCTGAAAAACTAACCAGAGATTGTGGCTTGTTGTACATTTAAATTCATAGACAGATCAAATTTCATGTTTTCAGCACCACAGGTAGAACTCTATGGCAACCTTTTAACAGTGTGGCTATTAGCTCAGGTCTTGCTATGATTAAAATAAGAAAATACGAAGTTGGAGTGAGAGGAACCAACAGCTACAGGAATTTCTACAAACACAGACATGAATGACAGGAGGGCTTTGCGTGAGGGTAATATGAGAGCGGCAAATCTGTCTTCCTCATGCTTTTTCTCTCTGTTTATCTCTTCTCTCCATCTCTCTTTACATCTTTTCCAGTCCTTCTTTTCTTCCTTACTGAAGTCTAAAAATGTTCTCTGGCATCTCATTTTATGAAGTAAACGCGGACAGCTGGAAACCTCCAAGTGAGGGCCACGTTATTGTCACGCTCAGGTGGAACCTTCTGTGCTTTACAAGAGGAAACATCCACTCCCTAGAGTCACATAAAGAACTCACTCTTTCTTTGTTTCCTTCTTTCTGTATTCTGATTCAGTTTGCCCACGTGACATTGCTGATTGTTCACAAGATACTTTAGAAACAGTGTATATACCACTCTTTCTGTCCTGACAGATCCAGCTTCTGTGACGTGATGCTTGAGCTAGTGTGGACAGCAAGCTGAAAGTCACTGTTTCAGATTGTGTTGCTTAAGGCTTGAAGCAGTGAATCCATCATTCAAAACCTACCTTACAGCATGACACTTAACTTGCAGCATATTTTATGCTGAAGCAGTATGTTTTGGGGTGAAAAATGAAACCAAAGAAGAACACTTAGGCTCACATATTGTAATAAAAAAAAAAAAGAAAGAAAAATCACCACATGCCTCAGTTAACTAAGAATGTTTCAAAAGAAGCGCTATAACTTTAACCCAGTTAAGTTCACCAAATCCAGTGATGGCATCCTTCAGGCCTTTTGAAATTGAACATTTTCCTTTTCATTCATGAACTCCTTGACCAACTGGCTTTGTTGGAAACTCCAGTCCCACCAGTGGGAATTTTCTGCTGAGCAGGAAGTGACACATGGAAGGAATGAAGTGTTTCCTTTCACCTTGGGAACACGGGAGATTGTCATAAAAGTCGGTGTGCAAATGATGTATTTTTGGATATGCGCTAAGCAAGCATATGACTTAATACTGTTGTATGATGGGACTGTTTTGGGAATTTTGGAGGGTTTCTTTTACTAGTTTCAGTGGGACAGGGGAGTGTTTCCAGGGAGTGCTCATGTCTTTGCAAGAGTGTCTACAAACTACCGGATACCATACACAACTTCCTGAAATAGAAATGATTGTGATAAAGAGTGGAGAGAAAGATAAAGCAGTGATGAGGTAACTGTCATAACAGAAGAAATAACACGAGTAACTATGACAACCAGTTTTTACCTAAGCTTTTACTGTACAGTTCTGGGAAGGTTAGTGAACTATAATCAGATATTTGGCACAACTTCCAAATTTCATGCAAAACAAAAGGATTAATATAATAATCTGGATACAAATCAAGCTCCATACATGGAAAAAGTAATAAAAAATACCTTTTTAATTCATCTTCAGGGTGCCAGAAGAATCTCAGTCCTCCATGTCAAGGTAGTCTTAAGTGCTTTACAATATTTCACTTCTCATCCAAGAGGCTTCTTCAATTCTAAAAGCTAACCAAGTGCCAGATATTTTATACCCTATACCCTCACTATCAAAAGCCTACCAGCACTTTAGCCAAGATGTCTTATAGCATCTTTTTTTCTTGTCAGAAACCCATAAATCTCTAATTAACATTATTTCCTGCCCCAGATCTTGATAGCCCAGAACCACTTTGATTATTTCTTCTTCATGTACAATATTGAGTACAAAAGTACTCAGGTACAGGGCACCAATTTAGCTCTGAATGTTTGTTTGAGCAGGCACCTATATGCCCTGTGGCTAAAATTGAGCACTTAGGTTTGAGTCCAGCCTCCTGTCTAGTCTTCACTCCTGAACTATTAAATAAAGACAAAAAACCCCCACTATAAATCTAAAATAAATATTGCCACACATTGCAGCCAGAGGAGGTGCTCGACCATGGAAACCTGTACCATGAAGCTCCTGGAGCATGGTGTTGGTGCTGATGTTAATGCCAGAGGAGATTTTGAACCCTGCAGTTTATGAGTCAGCGGAGAGTTGGCGACTTTTATGCACCATCTGTCTCAGCACTTGGCGACCACGCTCTGTAACTTTATGTGGGCTGCCATTTCGTGGCTGAGTTGCTGTGGTTGCTAAATGCTTCCACTTTGCAATGGTACCATTTACAGCTGATCATGAAATATCTAGGAGAGAAGAAATTTCACAAACTGGTTGCAATGATGGCATCCGCTTAAAATCAGCGACCTCTTAAGAACGACCCATATTTCACATGTGTTTGTACAGGGAGACTGCGTAGCTGGAGACTTTATTTTGTCCACCTGTGGCAATTGGACTAAAAACACCTGAATTCAGAGTAAACAGTCCATCCAATATCCAATGTATCTTCAGTAGTGCAGGTATTTATTGTCTGGCTCAAGCCCAGCTTTACTTTTAATCCAACTGAACTGAAGACAATTTGATTTGATGGCAAGTAAGATAATTAATGAAGCCAAATTTGATGTAAAAGCAATATAATAACAGATTTACATACAAAAATTCAATCACCTTTTCCAAAAGAAAAAATGCCTCTTGTAAATGGTTATCTAACCGTACGTCTGAATTTTAGCACTTGATTGCCAGTTTTACTGTTGGAATGGTTTAGTGGAGGAGTAATGCAATACCATGGGTTACTGACATTTTGGGTTTTCAAAATTCCATGCCTTAAATTACACAGTGGCAGCTTCAAGTAGGTGGGAATGGCTCGCACTCAATGTTCGTCTAACAGTATTATTTGGCAGGGCAGTATGTAAATGCCATTCATGGCAACTGGCCTATTATTATAGCGATGGCTATTGTGGCTGAGTGCTGTGGCCCTGTGGAAAGAATGAGGCTCCACAATGCGGAAGCTGAGAGGTCTGGATCACACGTCACTCGAGCTTCCAGTCTCAGCCCAGGAGCTGGCTGCTGAAATTGAAGTCTCCAAGTTAACATTAACAGTGGCTGACAGATAGAGACCTTGTATGACTAATTCCTTCTTGGTTTGGATCTGATTTTACTCTTAAAACAAAAGTATATGAATATTTTTTTTTTCTAATGAATGGCACAAGGCTACTGTTCTCCAATTAAGAAGCATTAAGAACAATTTGCCTTTTTAAAAACCCAAATATAGTTTAAATGTTAAACTCTTCACATTTGTACTCCGGTAAAACAGATGGTGAGCTACTAGATTGATATATTTTGTTAACACAAAGTAGATTGGCATTTACCGCATAAACATTCTGATTGTGTTTTAACAACATGGAGTTATTACTTGATTTCAGCTATTCTCATGAGTTACCAAAGCATGTTGAATGGGTCAGGTTTTACTTGATCCCCTGTCGGAAAAACTCAGATCAGCAGACCAGTAAAGCATTAAGAGAAAGTCATTTTAGCAGCTCTACAGGCATTTTAGATGTCAGACCTGTGACCCCACCTATTTGGTTGTTTGTGTTCACTAATCAACCAGTCATCCCCAGAAATGTCAAATCAGCCTCCAGGTTTTCTTAATGGAGCCTTTCCTGCCCCGCTTGGCTGCCATCATATTGAGGGAGTGAAGTCGTTAAGCCCTCTTTGCTTATGGTCCAGAGAGACTGCAGGAGTCTGGGCTCATTCATATTTAGAAAATTGAAACTGTATCAACTTTGTCAGGGAATAGAGCAACGTACCTGTGTGTGTTTATTTTTAGTTTTTCAATTTTCTGCTGCTTTTTCAAGGCCTCAAACTGATATCAGGATAAGTACGTAGCTTTTATATTGAGGTCATTTGATGAACTTTGATCTGTAATTAGTTAGCCATGAAAAGTACTAAACTCCAAATGGCAACCAAAATGAGCAAAACAATCAACAGTGATAAACCTGTTGGTCCTTTTTTTTAAATTAGTTTGATCATGTGATCATATGAAGTCCAAAAATAACATCTTTTAAAATAACATCAACTATTTTAATGATTAAAAAACAAACAAACAAACCAAGTATATCTTCTGTAAAGCATTTTGTTGTATGGAACAAGTCTCTTACAGCTTACTGCCTTCACAGCTGCCTGCGCGTTACGCAACAAAG
The DNA here is from genome assembly GCF_964374335.1 of Astatotilapia calliptera. Classification (NCBI taxonomy): domain Eukaryota; kingdom Metazoa; phylum Chordata; class Actinopteri; order Cichliformes; family Cichlidae; genus Astatotilapia; species Astatotilapia calliptera. Next base: position 23,767,354 of record NC_137431.1, read on the forward strand.
TTAGTTTCCTTACTTAAATCATTTGACTTTCTCTACGAGATAAACTTATTCCAAACCAAATAGTAATGTTCCCCTAAATGCTCACATTTGAAATAAGCTGATATTTCTGTCATGCATTACAATGCTAAAGATAGCTACTTCATAACAAATTTAATTTCAACCCAGTGTGCACTGCACAGAAGTTAACGTGGACATGACATTATCTCAATAGTTTAATTTAATAGCACAAAATTGGTAAAAAAAATAAAATAATAAATCACATTTTTGTGATTAGAGCCTTACATTCCACCATCTTTTAAAATCTTTCTCCATGCTCTCCCACTCACCTCCTGCTCCCTGATACCTCCTCTCGGGCTTGCCTTCCTCCCCTCCCAGTGAGGCACCCACAACCAGGACAAGGGAGCCATTAAAGGGCTGGTTTGTGTCTGACTAGTGGTGCAGAGCGCCATGTGAAAAGCTTAATTTTAAATGTCCAGGGGGATTAAACCTTGCAGGAGGGAAGCAGTACGCCTGTGTGTGTGTGTGTGTGTGTGTGTGTGTGTGTGTGTGTGTGTGTGTGTGTGTGTGTGTGTGTGTGTGTGTGTGTGTGTGTGTGTGTGTGTGTGTGTGTGTGTGTGTGTGTGTGTGTGTGTGTGTGTGTGTGTGTGTGTGTGTGTGTGTGTGTGTGTGTGTGTGTGTGTGTGTGTGTGTGTGTGTGTGTGTGTTATCAGGAATTTGAGCATGTGTGACTGGCCTCGGCCCTCAGTTAAAGACATATGATTTCAATTAAGGCCCACAACCTTTTTCTCTTCCTCGACCCATCCCCCTCTCGTGTGTCTACCACTTTCTAGCTAATATATGGTTGGGACAGGAGGTAAAACCTCTATCATCTCCCATTCAGTTTCTTATTAATCACAGTAACTTTTAATAGCAGTAACAAATAGCAGAACCCAGCAGTGTTCTGCTATCTTTATGCTTTCTTTACTTTTTTGGCACATATGCTCTTACATGGCCAGCCTTCCTGAAGCATTAGCCATGCTTGGTTACCACTGAAAAACAGGTCAGTAAAATCAGATGGCACCCTAAATTTATGAGCATACAGCGATAGATGATATTGGTTCTTACAAATAGTTACTGCTATTTGTTCCTTATCTGCATTCTGTGTTCCTGTGATTTCTCTTCCTCTTAGGCAAGAGGAATGTAGTCAAGCCTTAGGAGAAAGTGTGGCTACTCTCAAGAGAGAAAAATTTCATTCAGTAAATGTATGTTGTTGAGGTCTAAAGATGAAGAAGAAAGTTGCTCATATTAATTTTAAATTGTTATGACTATATTTGAAAAGTAAGAATGGAGAATGAGCAGAACTGGGGTGATTAGGCATTCAGAAGATTAATGCAGCTATCACTTTAAGGCAAAATCTCCATTAAACCTCTAGTACACCTTTGAAATAGAAGAATAAATCGCTGTAATGGGGAAGTTGGCTTAAATCTGATATTTGTAATAAAAATGAAAATCAAGGCACTATACTTTTAGAGCAACATGAAAGCACTAAAAGGTTCTGAATGTTACCAAACTGGCATTTTTATAAGGCAAGTCCCAGATGTGCAGCCTTATAAATCTACCATCCATCCAAAGGAAATATCTGTGTAACAGACGTGCACAACCAGAGAGGAAAGAGTGTTATGAGGAGAACAAAAAAAGACAAAAGGAATGGCTGGAGTATGTGGTTCAGTTCCCTTTGAAACAAAAGGAAGCAGACCATATCATACAGGGTGTTAGGGTGAAAATGGGTAAATCTGTACTTGCTTCTGACAAGAAAGAAATCTAACTAAACAAGACTTTTTAAGAACTTTGGCATTGGTTTTACTCATTTCTTTTCACCGCGGAAATGTTATGACCCATGTGGGACTGGTTTTAAGTTTCTGATCCCCCTTTTCACTGAGATAGTATTCTCTTGGAAATTATACATCTTAGCTTGATACTGAGCTGGACAAAACCAGCTCATTTTACATCCACACATTTGCATGATGTCAAGAGTTTCGGGCATCTGTTAAGATGTCTCCTGGGCACCTCCCTTTGGAGTTTTTCTGGGCACACCCAACTGGGAGGAGACCCCAGGGTAGAGTCACAACCTGCATGAGAGATTATATATCTCATCTGTCCTATTTATTAATGTTTGGAATGGATTATACACACCTTCTGGCCTATTACTAGGTGTGCTGTGCTTAATTTGAAGATAATTATAGGGGTGGCGATGACTGACAATGGGTCTTTAATGGGCTGATACCATTTGAAGAAGGTGATTCTTTTAATCTCCAGTATTGTTATTTTGTGTCAAAATGCAGTGCACGAAGCACGCACCATGCAACTCGACTGTTGATAATTTCTGATAATTAAAAGATATTTGCTAACTCCATATTCACATTTTTTCGGAACATTAGATTTGCCGATTTTGACTCAGTTGGCTTTATCAGAATTTGCAGTCGTACTTCCCAAAACCTGTTACGTTCTCAGATGTGAAAAAGCAGTTGAGTATTTCTTGTCCTTAGGCCAGAGGTTGTTTTGTGCTGCACAGATTACTTATCTGTGACAAGATTGATATCTGAAGTCAGTTAAATATCCATCTATCCATCTATCCATCTCATCTCATCTGTGTCATAACTGTAATGCCTTTACTGTCATTCTACTGCAGGGGCATGTAACGTAATACACTCTCAGGGATTTTCCTTTACGTTTTTTGTTTTTTAATTTCCTGAATCACCTACATGAATGAGCTTGCTTGTTGAAAGTTATTGTTCTGATTTTTATCTACAGATTTAGCCCCTGAATAAATATGAGAAATGAATAATGAGTGCTAAAAAAGACATGTAGCAACAGTGACTTCTGAAGAACTTCACCTTCGTAGCGCTTGGTATGTTCTTAAGGAACAGTAAGTTCTCGAAGGGTTGAAATAAAAAGAAAGCCGGCAGTAAATCATCGTATTGGAAATTAAAAAGAAAACCTGTCAAAGTGGAAGGAAGGAAGTGATTCGAGCAGCCGTGTGATACTGTAAACCATTAAACAATATTTGCAGTCATCGAAACCAGTGTTATGACTATATTTTTAGCTGACCTCTCTCTTGCCATACTGTAAATAGAACTGAGTGTAAGTACTGCAAATAGTAATTTTTTTTCCAAGGGAGTCTTCATTTTTGTCAGAAATACAGAACCTTTGGAGAAAGTGTGTTACTGTACCCCCGCACCCCCATTCCTTTTGGATGACGATGGGGCTTGCAGCACTGTACATTTCTGATTGGTTGAGTGTCAACAAGGGTTTATCTATATCATGGTCATTCCTCAGATGACCTCGTAAAAATGGTTTGCTCACCATAAGTTTAGCCTTTTTTGTGTTTTGAAATCCCTTTGCTTTCAGTTGACTGTTTACCAGCAGCCACATTATTTAAGTAATAAAGTATGGTAAAGAGCACAAGTGTAGGACTCTTCTCCATGCTTACTTGCACTGTCGCCTGTCTGTTGACAGTCATCTCTACCTACTGGATTGGACTGGTCTACGGTTAGGGTTAGGGTTTGAGCACTTCAAAAATGATGTGGAGTTTGCCTCCTCTTCGCAGTTTTTTTTAGACCACTGTGGATAGACAGACAACCAACGATCTGAAGGAACCTTTTAGTTTGAGCTAAGGCGAATGAGGGTAACTTTGATTAAATTCCCATGAAGTCCCCCATCTGTACAAACAGGGCTAAAGATAACGACTGGAATCTGGTTTGGCTATTCCACTCAGTGGTAAGAATCAGGCTTCGGCTTGTCTCGTTTGCTTGAAGAGAGAGCCGCAGAGAACTGGGTGTTTCTGACATCCTGACCAAAGAGGGTTTGGCTCTCGGTTTCTAAGAGTGCTGAATCTCCTGTCTGCTTGTCTCAACTTTACCATGAATGGCTATCTGCTAGCACTTTGCCCAGAGAGTTACTGTGAGAGTTATATTTGTCTTTATTGTCCATGGTTGTTGGGGGAGTCAGATGAGATGTTTTAAATTTCTTGAAAGTCATCAGTCTTGACTGCAGGAGGGAATGACGAAGTGTTTTTCCAAGACCAGGATGTGGGGTTGTTGGTGTTGAAGAGGCGCTATGAAGTAGTAATTAAAGTGTGTGTGTGTGTGTGTGTGTGTGTGTGTGTGTGTGTGTGTGTGTGTGTGTGTGTGTGTGTGTGTGTGTGTGTGTGTGTGTGTGTGGTCCAGGCGAGGGCAGAGAACAGGATGACATCCAGCAGGACCCTTCTGTTGAAATGACAGGTGTCCTGTCTGCAGAGGCGGTGAACCTCCACCACCTGTGGCTAAGGCCCTTTAAACTAGGCCAGACATAGCCACACATACACTTGCACGCACTCAAACTCCTTCTAGTGTCTCACACTCAACAATGATCTGACTGTCTCCCTTACTGGTGCATTGCTTAACTTGTAAACAAGTCATTTTATTCTTAGCTGAAATGTGTATAGTCTAAATTCATGCGTATGCGTGGGCCTCGTCTTTAGTAATTCAAGCTTGCTATTTAGCTCTCATATTCAAAGCACTAAAACACCATGAGAAGTGGTGACATCATTGCAAATGTTGAAATAAAACCTTATCTGTAAAGTTCACTGTCTGATATGGATGAGCCAAGCTGGCAGTGGGTGTTATCACTGAAGCGTGCTGATAAACACAGAGTGTCTCACTGTTGTCAGTGTTGTGTTGGTGCAAATTCATGATAAGGCCGTTGACCCAGCCATAAACACACTTACTGCGCATACAGTGGTGTAATTGTAGATTGTAATTGTCTCTGCATCTGCCCTGCATTAGTCCGGCACATTCTTCCAAACACGTTGAACACAGAAATTATATGGCAAGAGTCTAGAAAGTCTGCTGCAGCATGTCAGAAAGATAATAATTTAATCTTCTGCAGTATCTCAGCTCTGTCATCAACCATGAAGGCTTCAGCTCACAGAAGTAGCCAAAAAGCAGTACTTAAAATACACAAGTTAATCTGTTTTGACAGAAACATCTGCAGGAAATCTAATGCGAGCTCCTTCTTAATAAGCCTTGGTATTAAACAGGGAACAACACAAATGAAGTGGAAAAAGTTTTTCATTTAAACCTCATTGCTGCAAAGCCTCATTCGCAAACAACTGTTCATTTTCTCTCTGACGACTTGTGGTTTTCTAGTCAGGACACCACCGGGTTTGTTTTCTCTTTCATGTTCTCTTTTTATTCTCATTTCCTGAACCAGAACATAATGTTGTATGAGCTATAAAAGCTCATTATCCTTTTTTCCTTCCTTATTACATTAGCAATTCTCCCTTAATGTAGGAAACTTACCAAAGAATCAAAGTTTCTCTGTAACTGCATACATTTTCAACCATAAAATTGTGATGTTTTCCTGTGATGCTGGCATCTGCTCTTCCTGTTTGGTAAACGTGTCTCCTCTTTTCTTTCCTTGGTTTTAGAATTTTCGTCCGATCACTAGCGGATATGCCAGTTACACCCGTAAACCTTCATATACCGCTGAACCCCAGTCACCTCAGGTTCCTCAGCCCGCTAACCTGAATAACGGACACTCCAGACCCAACAACGGACACAGCTATGGGTATGGCAATGGAACCGGGCACTCTCAGTACAACAACCCTGCAGGACTATATGCTCACAATGGAAGCAATGGGGACAGATCACTGCCGAGCAAGATGGGAGGTCTCAGCATCAGTGCCACACACAGGTGAGACAGCAATACCGTGTGCTTTCCAGGACTGTAAATCATAAGCATCCAGCCACACCTTACTTGCACTTTTGACAGGTTAATCTACAGTTACTGTAGCGCTTGTTATTTTCAAATATTTACCCTCCTCTTTAAAAGAAATGCAGAAGCAACACCAGTTTTTATTCTGAATGTTCTAAAATCCAATAAGTATAAGTAAATAAGTATTAAAAAAAATCTTCAAATATAGTTTAAAGTCTATTATTTTAATGCAACAACATTTTCTTTTACTTATCTTGTGCACTTATCCCAAGTTTCTGGTTACTTCGCTAGCTAGAAATCCAATTTGTTGTTGTGTTTACCTTAACAAAAAAAAAAGAAATCAATGAACCACGTGTATGTAATAGCTGTTTATATCAGATTTCAAAATATCCCCCTCATGAGTTTTCATGGACCTTTTTACACACATATCTGTGGGAAAATCACACGAGGAAATAGCTTTACCTTTCCCTCCACTGCTTCTAAAAACAATCATCCTATCTATTATTAAAGCCTCACCAGTTTCCTTGCAGGTCCCTGTGCAGACACTTAACACAGAGACACAGAAACAAACACACTGGATGTCTTTTGATACAGCTGCACAGATAGCCTTGTGGACTGTAAAAGGCATTTGCTGTCTTGTATCCCCTCAAGTGGGCAATAAATGTGCATGTTCAGTCTCCCAGTGAAGATGCTTTTGAGCACTCCTAGACACAGCCCCCACATACGCACACAAAGTTGCACTCAAGTGTTTTAACACTATCTTTGTTGCCTGCTGTCAGTCAGTTTCTCTTACACACGTATTACACAATTCTGTCTGCTCTCGCTTTCTCTCAATCACTCTCACTTTCATGACAGCTCAGGCTTTTCCTCTCAGACACACAGTCAGACTCCTGAAAGGGCATCTGGAGACAGACTTGTATTTAAGTGTGTCTGGACTTGCACACATCTGTCAGCAGTCCTAGTCATCTTCCAGAAGTTAGAATGTTTAAACTTTTCCAAATGAAGGGAAGCACTGGGAATAATTTGATAGATGACATAAGGAATAGAAGTATAATACAAAGCTGTTTTGATTAAGACTTCATGCGTTGAGACAGAAATACAAAAAAATGATGCACCGATGCGCTCTATATATGCAGTTTTAATTAGAAAAGAAAAATACTGTAGTTCTTCCTTACTCTTTCTCCTTACCTCATATGGCTGCAGCCATCTGAAACTTTTATTCCTCCCTTGGTCCCAAAACACATTTTGACATTACAAAAATATGAAGTGGCTATATTTGACATCTGCTTAAAAACAAAAATAGTATTCCCAGGATTCACAACTTTGTCCTTTTAGGGAATACTTATTGTTTTTGTTTTTTTTTTTTGTTTTTTTGTTTTATCCTCTTATTTAGAAGATGGAATCTCCATATCTGTAAATTTAAGCCAAAGCAGTAGTGGCCTGGGGAAAATCAAGAAAAATGCTACTTCTCACTTCATTTGTCACCTCAATAAACAGCAATCTGTTATTTCAGCTTGTTTTTTTTATTGTACATTCTCTTCTGATGTTGCATTCCGAAAAAAAAAAAAATTATTAGGGTATAATTTCATTATTGGATAACTTATAAATAAATTATAAGTGTGTAGTATCCTTGTTTTTTTTTTTTTCATCCGATTCCTTACCTTACTCATTATGTTTGGTTTCAAAGAGAAATCATGCTAATGCACCATGCAGAGGGCTTCAAAACAAAAGCCAACAAAACAGTAGGTGACGTCATGGTGGCGATGTCCTATTTTTATGTATAGTCTACAGTCTTGATGGATCACTAAAATAAATTTATGTTTCATGTCTTGTCACGGTTGAATTTAAAATGGGTTATACTGAATATTGGTTTCATTGAATCTTTCAGCCCAGAGCCTCCCATACAGTCTCCTGTGAGCCGTAACGGATTTGACATGGAGTCAGACGTCTACAAGATGCTGCAGGACTATGAGGAACCTGTCTCAGAACCCAAACAGTCTGGCTCCTTCAAATACCTCCAGGGAATCCTGGAGGCTGAGGATGGAGGTATGGATTCATGTGTTTGCATATTTGTGTGTCTGCTTATCATGTGTGCAAAAATTAGGCAGAAAAAAGCATGTGAGAGTTCACTCACTGAACCTTTTAAACTTTATTTGGAGAGATCACCCATTGCTGCTAAAGATTCTTGTTGACATTATTGCACCAATTAACTTTATTGTGAAAGTAAAGTCATTTTATCTTGCTGAGTAACCATTTTGCCCACTAAATTTCCAAAAATAGCCCAAGCAATTCAGTTAGACTTGTTGTTCAACACTTCAAAGCAAAAAAACTATACATATATATTGCTTTTAAAAGCTTGAAAAAGAGTAGATAATTTTATGTTAGAGAAGAAATTAAGCTTTAAAACTGCCAGTTTTAAATTTGTTTTAAGTTATAAGTTTGTGTATATTTTCTCTATTTATGACAAGCTGTCATAAAGAAACCAAACAAACAACACTATATTTATACTTTACAACAATGATAATATCAGCTGTCAGAATAATTGTCGGTGCCACATACCAAACAGGTATAATGCACAAAGTATCTGCACATCTGCACAAATATAAATGTAAACGGTGGAAATTTCTGAGTAACTATTTCCTCTAATGCAGATGAGTCTTGTGATTCCAGTTAAAGGGACTTCTTGCACAGGCATTCGTTCACTGACTGTTATGAACTCCTCTGTCTAAGTAGCATAGTTTTCCTTTTATAGAAATACACAGACAGCAAGGTTAGGGGACAGATAGGAAGACATGGGGAGGAAAGCGAGATAGAAAGTAAAAAACAAAAACAAAACAAACACAAGACAAAGGAAGCAGGAGAAAGATTAAGTGTTTTAAATAGCTTGCATGCAGATTGGCAGGGGGAGTTTTTGTAGGGCAATTTACTGCAAAAACAACTTTACAAAGGACAATAAAGTGAGAAATATGGTTTTCCCGTCTGCCTTCTGACCGCCTGGAATTCCAGCTTTTAAGAAGGGAGTCATATGATGCTGACAGCAGCAGGGAAAAGCTAATCCCTGGAACTAAAACCTTCTCTTCACGTTCCATGTTTACTGTTAACGCAGCGCAAGCCCGTTGGTATGTTCAAACACAAATAGCATGGGCCTCAGAGAAAATGATCTGTCACCAGTGACTAAAGATTTTCTAAACCTCAGATACTAACATTGACACATCTTTAAAAAAAAAAAAAAAAGTCCTTTAACCCTAATTGCATGTAAAACAAACCAAAAAAACCCCAAAAAACACTATATAAACTTCTCCACTGCTATAAAAAGGCTCTAATGAGTAAGTACGTAATCTTTGTAATGCTAATTCTTACTCAAATATCCGTCCCCCATCCAAAGAGGGTATACAAACTGACAATACATATACTACATACTGACTATACTTACTATTACATCAGCTTTTGATATACGCCAGTTATCCAAGATTTGGGAAATTTATTTGTTATCACAGTTAATATATTAGTAGTAGTAGTAGTAGTGTTGTTATTGTTTTTGTTATAGTAAATATATATGTACATAAATAAATAATTGTATTTTTTCAGGATCTACAAATCAAAACAGAAATTAAAATGGCAATGAAACGTTAAAATAAAAGAACAAACAATTCTCTGCTAATCAGATGTGCTGGGTTGTAGAGAGTTATTGCTTGAGGTAAGTATGGAGTATTATTTAATTGTTATGTTAATATTTTTATTCAACAAACTGAAAAAAATCTGTATGGATATAGATTTCAATTCATTTGTACCATGAAAATGTCTTCTGTTTGGGTTTTTTGGGGGTTTTTTTTTGTGTTTTTCATCAAATGTAACTCCATGTTTACTACACAAGATTACATAACTCACAACTGCTGCCTTTAATGTGCAGGGTAAATGATGTTGAGGGCCGTGTTCTAACCAAAACAGGATCATTTCCACCTAAGTAGTTTTTGGTGCCTGAATTTATACAGGAAGTGTAATCAAATAAGAATGAAAAAGTAAGCTAATGAGCAAAACACAAAACTCCTGAATGAGACACAAACCTCTTTTAGCTGGCGTGCAAACTCGTGACTTATTCATTTGCCAATCCTCCAACTTCCAAATGTGGACGTTTTTAATCTTTAAAAGAAGATTATCTCACCTTAATGCCAGGGCTAGCACAAAAGGGCACCAAATCCGAAGTAAAACTTATCAGGACAGCAGTATGCACTGCATATTTACTACAAATAAAACACAAAATAGTTTTTAAAAAAAATCAAGTCTCTGAACTGGCATTATATAATGTTTAAGAGTTTTAGATAATTTAGAGTAGCATGATTTAAAGGTTTTCTTTCCCTGTAGAATACTCCGTTGTCTGGTTATTACATCTCAGGATCAGCCTTTGATGTGAGAGCTGACAGGATAATTAACAGCACAGGGAACAATGTAAACTTCTTCTGTGGGGAGACCTGGATCAGAGCCAAACCAGACTGTTTTCATAATTTGTCACTTCTTATAGCAGTTAAAGCAATAAGATGCTAACAACAGATGAAAGAGGTTGGATGAAAATGCAGATTTTAGGACTGATGGATTAAAGAGATTAAAGGGACCTCTTTTGTCTGCTCTCATCTGCCTTTCAGCTTGAGTGACTGACAGGTTGATTGACAGACTAAATCCTCGATGAAACAGAGACTCTAAGTTTCATCAAGCTATCTGTGCCTTTGTTGATTCAAAAGCTACCTGTGTTAGAGAATTAAATCCTTCTCCAGATGCTGCTTGTTTCCATTTCTTTTTTTTATTGTGAAACAAGTAAAAAAAAATACTGCATTTGAATGAATGTCTTAAATTGCTGGAGGTGGTTCCTTTTTGGAGGCTAAAGCCAGTGTAGAGGTCGTGTTGACTTTTAAGGGCTTTTAAAGTTAAAGCAAACAAAAGTGTCAGTTTACCAAGAATTCCACAGAGTCTTCCATGGTTTGGTTGCAATGTGGATGGAGCGGTGGTGTGACTGTTAAATAGGAAAGTTGGGGTGTTTTAGGAAATACTGCAACAACATTACACTTGAGTACATATCCTGTTTTCCACAAGAGGACATTGTTTTAGCAGCAAGGAAACATACAAACACAAAGATGTGAAATGTGAAAAGGTAAAAGCAAGGAAAACAGCAACATGAAGAATTAAAGATAAGAACACTCAAATGCTAAGCTGTGCCACAAACCAAAATTCAATCTGCACTGTTGCAGATTGAATTTTATAATTTTCACCTTTACTGCTGATCGTTTGAGGCAAATTTTGAAGGAACACAGACCGGGGAGTGTTTTGTTTCTTTAACAGTTGGAAAAAGAAATAAACACAGTGCCAGTGACCCCTGAAAAATACTCCAGACTCAAATGTTGTTTGTTTAAAGAAATTTCCAAGATGGGTTCAGGCTGTGTCCTTTCTCAGAAAAGACCTCTAAAGAGCACATCAATCAGCAGGACTGTTTTACTTTCAAAGTATAACATTCATCACATTTCTGATTGCCTCTTGGGTTACACCACTAATACTTTTACTTAACATGTGGGATATTTAAAGGATCTCTCCAAAATGGGGGTGAAAGAGAAGCAAAATGCATCTAAAAAAGAGGGTTTCTAGGTGTCTAACATGTGATTCTAGCAGTGTGAAGCGATTTCACGGTGATGTGACATGAAAAAAGACGTAATTGATATTTGGTGTTAACAGCCCGTTGTAATTTGTTATGCTTCTGTCAGTTGGCTTACATTTAATTATACTTTTTTTTTTTTCATCTGCATGTGTGGCCCCATATTAAAAACAGCAAATCTTTCTAAAACATTTCATCAGATCTTTCTCGTCATATTTTTCTTGGCATTATTTTTGACAGATTATTTTTGATAGAATCCTTCCTTTTAAACATCTTGGATGGAACCAAACCAACACAACACATGTTTCAGGAACAAATCAAGATGTCCTTGAAGAGTTGTAGAAACAGTACCTCTCAGTAGCTGTCGAAAACGACACTGATTCCCACTGCCTTAAATTCTGTGAAGCTTCGCACTCTGCGTTTGACATGGATGGTGGGCACAAGTGTGCCTGTCTGTTTTACAGTGCGTCTGCTTGACATTAGTCACAGATTATAGTGTGAATGTTACATGGGGTGAGATATGTGCTGCAAATGGACAACTTGTCACTGTCGATCAAACGATACATTCGTGTGTTTGGCAGCAAAATATAGCAGGCCTGTGTGGAATGGCTTTTTTTTCTTTTTTTTTTAGGTAAAGCAAGAGCTGAAAAGCCCCCTTTTGCACTTATTTATGACTGTGGTACAAAAAATGCATTAGCTTTCCCGTTTGTTAGAAAGTCATGGTTCCATTAGAGTGCCTTAATGGGCAACTGAGGCATTCATCCCAGAAATAACATGGTCTGATAATATCATCTCTTAAACACACTATGGAGCAGTCAGAGGCTAACTGACACTGAGGGACAGAAATCACTTTGAGGAAGGTGCCAGATGTACGGTAATTACACTGTGGTTACTGGTAGTCATAGGTGGCCTGTTTGGCTGAACGGCCTCTGCTGGCACATCATCAGCAAAGGGAAGTCATGTAGTGGCTGTGCTCTACTGATTTACTCGGCTGCGCTTGGATGCATTGTACTGGCTCCAGATACCCACTATAAAATATCCCCTTTAATGCGTTCCAGTCAGGCATGACTAAATACCTGATTGTCTTAGAATTCACTTCTAATAAGAAATGACAACCATGGGAAGGTAGTAACACGCATCTACCACAGTACCACCATTTAAACAACCTAAAATCTGTTTTAAAAAATCATAACATAAATTAGCATTAAGCTTTATCTTGAAAGAAGACAATTCAAAGCATGCATCCATGGAAGATTTCTGAATCTCAGTATTTTTTAATATCAATACCAATTATGCCAGAGCTGCCCTAAATGACTGTATTGTTGATTAACAAAAAATATTTTATTATGTTTCTTTACTTATTCACCAGCGTGCAAATGCTCTTTGATCAAAATAATATTTTTTTTTTAATGCTAAAATATAATTATTGTGATTGTCCATGATTCTTAAAATTCACTGTTTTACAGTATTTACTTGCACTCCTGAACAGGAAAAGTAGTTTTAGTAGTTAAAAATGTTGTTCTTAAATAACTTTTTTTGTATAAAAAGACAAATTCAGTTTGTTACTTGCATAATAAATAACAGTAATTTTAAACAATTTTTAACAGTATTTTTAGAAAGATTTGCAGGTTTTGTTTTTTCTGTAACAGATGGTTTGATAAATTTGTTAAGCCGTTTGTAAGCAGTATGATGAATCTCTTTACAAACCATTTTGCGTCTTTCACATGCGTCGTGTGATTGTAGCATATCGATGTGATGTGATGAGGTTCCATGAGGTACTTTCCTTGCTTGGTGTCGAGCCAGGCTGACTGATGCATTCCTCCCAGCAAAGGCACTACAGAATGTGACACTTGAATAGGGATCACGGGAAGGTGCCAGAGACACAGAAGAGGCACACAAAATGGAAAGAAAAGAAGGAATTCTGTGAATGTGATTTAAGGAGAACAGACAAGCAGAGCCCATATTAGGAAAAAAAAAAAAACATAGAAAAACTGGCAAATGTTCCTATCAGTAAGTCTTGTAGGATTACTGTGTACATCGGTACTACAGTTTTTGCAGTTTCAATAGAACGAGGCTGAAGAAGAGCAAGAATGTTACTGTTATTTTTTAATTAAAGCTTTACCATGACTTGTCCCCTGGTTCCTGCAACCATGAACCAGGAGTTCAGGGCAGTTGCTGGGTCTTTCCTGTTTGGTTAATGCAGTGAATGTTGTTCATTTCAGTGTTAAAGTGTAATAATATTAGTTGGATGTTTTGCTTGAAGTCCTCACTTGCATGTACTTGGACAAACCAGCAGAAACATCTTCATATCCAACAGACACTATGTGTATTTCATATGTGTTGCTAATAATATAATAACACAACCATTGATTAGTAACAGTGTGCTTGTTGTGCTAACAGCTGAGAAAAAGAAACCATCTCAGTCACACTTCTTCCAAGTGTATCTCACAAAGGCGCTTGAGAGTCACACAAAGTGAAAAATGGTTGAGTGGTGAACAGAAACTACAGACAACTCATGTAGCATTCCCTTTCAGGAACCTATGTGACTTTTCACCTTCATTTAACAGAGTAGCGCTAACTTAACTTTAATTGAGAGAAATATGGAGACATACAGTCTGAAGAGATAAAAAAGATGGCAACTGGACTTTCTTAAACTTTAACTTAAAGAAGTTCAATCGCTTTCTTTTTCAAGCTCCCAAAACTACCATGACCTGAATGAGTGAGAACCTACAAACACATGGAGACATATATAAAATACGCTTACCAGAGGGATACAGAGGAAGTGTTGTGATATCTCAGTGTCTAGAATCCCTGGAGCATGATGTACTTGCCTTTTTTTTTTTGTTTTTTTTTCAAGTATGTCTCTTAACGACATATCGTTTTTCATAGGTGTGTCACCAACGGAGAGAATGAGAAACTTAAAGTCTCCCGTCAGATCTCCAATCCCCAAGTTGGGAAGCCCCATCCCCAGCCCTATGTCTGGTCTTCAGAAACTACCCCAGTGCACACGGTGCTGTAACGGTATTGTGTAAGTATTGTGCAAATTCTGACTTGTATATCCTAAGATGACAATAATATGTAAATAATGGGGTCATATTGGCGAGGGACTCTTTGGGCTGTGTGTAATATAAAAACATGTGCATAAAATATAAAAAAATGTACTTTTACATTTCAAGAAGCCATAAAAGTGATTAACTTGAAAATTTGCTGCGGTACAGTACAGACAAAATAAACATGACATTGGAGATATAATCGATTTTCTGTTGAAATGCTTGTGAGGGTCAGCAGGAAGTTATACATCTCCCACTTATTTTATCATTCTGTCTGCTGCCATAAAGTTTAAGAGTATGCGAGGTGAGTCAAGGTTCTTCCCCCGATTTTGAAAACAAAGAAGTGATCTTTCACTGGTCGACATGCACAGACAGGCCTTTCAATAAGTCCTCAGAAAGCTCTGCTCACATTTATCATTTTAATGATTAAACCAAGCCATCCTCCACACCCTTTCCCATGCACACATTCTTCATACACGTATTGTGAATTGAACACACCTTTTGACAAACTAACCACATACACCGGTAATCCCCTCTCTAAAAAAGCAGCGGAGGTTAAAGAAATGTTAAAAAAATGATGTCATAAGCTTATTTTCAGTGTTAACAAGAGAACATTGTGGAAGCTTGTGCAGTATAATACGGCTGCTGTGACCTAAAGGCTTTTTACAGTCTTTAAAGATGTATTGAACACTGTGTCAGGAGTTTATCCTGCGAGTCATGCGGCCACTTTGGAAAAGCAAAGCACCAAGTTTATGATTTAATGGTTGTTGGCCCCAATCTCAAGGCCAGACAGGAAAATCTAATTGGAAACTATGAATGAACAACGTCCCTAACACTCTTGTCACCGTGCAGCTAACCAAAGTTCTTCTAAATTCACTGGTGCCAGTAAGTAGCCATGCAGCGGAATAAATGTGTACTGTTTAACAGCGTGTAACCTTTCTGCCACCTGAAGCTGACACACGACATGTGATGAGCTGTATTCAAATGCTTGCATAGGTACAGTGGCTATAAAGTATAATTCCTGATTTGCATAGATAATGCAACATTTGATGAACAACTGTGAGTCATTCATTTTTGCTTAACGTCTACTGTGATGAGGACATCTTTTTTTTAAACTGGCCTTCAAAAAGTCAGACAGCCTTTAAAGGAAAACTGCATTTTGCAATTTGCTTATCTGTCCAGTTTCCGATCACGTTTTTATGTATTCATATCTTCCTCTATTGCTAAAAAGGTGAAATATAAGTCTTGAACACAGTGTGCACTCTTATTTATCACATTAATAAATGTTAAAGAGCAGGACTGAATAACAGGCTTAACCAAACTACGTAATCAGTGTTTATCATGATCCAGTAGAAGCTGCAGTAATATTTGCAGTAATTCACTTCTGCAGCTGCAGGATTTTATAACTTGTTACATTTATTTACAGTATAGTAAACTCTTTTGTTGTCCTCTTTTGTCTCTACATGTAGTGGCACCATCGTGAAGGCCCGGGACAAGCTCTACCATCCTGACTGCTTCATTTGCGACGACTGCGGCATCAACCTAAAGCAGAGAGGCTACTTCTTTATCGAAGACAATCTGTACTGCGAGACCCACGCAAAGGCCCGCGTCCAGCCTCCCGAGGGCTACGATGTTGTTGCTGTGTACCCCAACTCCAAGGTGGAGCTGGTCTGAGATAAAAGAGGGGGGGCTATACTGTAATACAACTGGTAACCAAAATATTGTAGAATGCGGCTACTGAGTTTACTCGCCTAAACTAATCAGGGTCTGTCAAGCAGGAATGCTTATCTTGGGTCAGTTTTGACTTTAGGAGAGTGAAATTTGCAGTTGAGTGATCCCAGATCAGTGCTTCCACACTGACAGACTTGATGAATGCTTTTTATATTGAGCATATCGAAATCTGTTGACAGAATACAGCTTTGGTAAGATAAGCATCGCAAATCTCCAGACTATTAAAAGGTTAGCGTTGTATGTTATAGTATTTAAACTGGCAGCCCTAAGCTCGAAACACATGGCAAAACTCATAAGAAAACAGATATGACTACTCTTGCTTTTTTACTGATCAGGTTATTACAAACGTAATCTCCCACTTAAGCCTTACACTAACTTTAAGACACCATGTGCATTATCACAAAATATTTTTGAGCTGATTTGCTGGGATGTGATGTGATGAGCTGTGCCGAGGATGTGGTTATTAGCTTTGAGGACTAATTTTCACAGTTCTCTTCTCACCACATAATATTCCAAGTCCTGTAAGGTATTCTGATATATTGTTCAAGTCCTGGTTATGGGTTAAAAGGCTTTTTTCTTCTCCTTCGCTATAATTCAATAATATACTTATTTTTGGATGGATTTTAGCATTTCTAACTCACATTTATGCAATTTACCTTTTCTGTTGCAAAACCGGGGAACATTTCTGTTTAGTTTCCACGTTTTTCTTCTGCTCACTTGTCAGTTATGCAAACAAAATAAGCAATAGTTCACTTGAAGCATATCTCTAACAATGTCTGGAATGTGTCAGTATGTTTTGGTGACTGGGTTTGCTGAACCTCTGCTTGTAATAAATGCCTCCGTTTGCAGCTATGCAAGCACCACCTTCTGAAAGGTAAACAAATCCCTGCTGGAAACATCCTGAAAACTCTGTGAGAAACTCTAGAACTTGTTGGGAGTCAACTTCAAAAAATGATTCCCCCCAGATGTGAAGAAATGCGACTTAAATGCTAAAGTAAATTAGTTGAATGCAGTGCATCCATTTGGACATTTTAAGCGGGTGTGATGCACATCTGCGAATACAGTGTAGGTAGGTGGTGCTTCTGGCTTATGCACCTGACTACGAGAGGAATTTCACTTCTCACACTGAAGAATTCCTGTTCACAAGAGCACAGAGTTCACTGGGCGCTGAGCCTTCAGGTTGACATCAGAATTCTCTCCACCTCTCATGACAGCTTTTAAAAACGATTGTGTGCATTTGAGACTGGAGACATAGCCACAGAAATCTGTTAGGACCGTGTAAACTGGGACTTCACAACCTACAACATGTGGGAACAATACTCACTTTATTTCTTTCTTCATTTTTTTTGTGACCCCACTATATACTGTAAATTCACACAGTTACTTTTTGGAAGAGAGCAAAAGACAGAAGTTCCCGCAGTGGCTTCAGATTTCTACAGCCAAGCCCTTAAGGCTAATGAAATATATTTCTACGTTTCCTCAGAGGGAAGGGGGGGAAATAAATTTAGGGACTGAGGTAGGGTGAGAAAGAGAAATGAGGGGACGACATGTATTTTGTTTTCTTGACAGAAAAACTTTCTGTAAGAAACGTGTAGCAATCAGTCTTAGCTTATTGTGAAATAATGTAATGTGTGGTGGAGTCAACGTGGTGCAGAGGAGCGATGATGTCCTTAATTTTAGAAATATTGCTAACAAAAATACTTCTGTAATTTGAAATGGGAATAAATTTTTGCATCGCTGATTTCCATTCTGTTTTCCAGATAGTAGCAGTGATGTTTAGCTGCTGGTATCTACCCAAGCTAGTTACGTGTAAATTATGAGAAAAATATATTGCTACCACATTGTGTCTTTGGTATTGTACATATTTGTTTCATTGTGATTGCTTTAACACACAGTATAGATCATGTCACTTGCGTGCCTTCGCAAACCCTGTGTCTAGTCTTTAAATAATTTCTGAGACACGAATCCTCTCCTTGTATTTAACTTATTGTTCTACCAACACATGTTTTTGTTCTGGATCTTCTTATTTGCTCTTTTTTTTTTTTCTAGGTTCTAAATAAAATGAAAAGTGCTTTATGATGGCATGATCTTTCACATTCTTTCCTGGGCTTAACTGCTGGATTTTACCACAAAAATGTACAAAAACACAAGAGACTCAATTTGTCTTAATTTTACACCCTAGCTCTGGCATGGTCCTTTCTTCATATTGCATGTTAGACCACAAGACCGCAATATGTGTGCTTTCTAACCAAGACCACATTACAAAACCCTTAAATGGAATAAAAAGAAGAAGAAAGTCTTGATTTAGAAAGGCACTTTTACTTTTGTGTGATTTTCTGAGAAATTTGGTAAGAGAAGCAACTTCTTAATATAATTTCAAATGGATATTTTGCAAGGATGAACTACACTTGCTGACTGGACACACCTAAGAGGATATTTCCTGTGGTTATATGCCTAGTTCGTTGCTTTAGTAAGCCTCCATCATTGACACCTAATATGAATAGCATTGGTCATTTCATTACAGTGCTGATACTGCAGAGAAACTTTGGCTGTTAGCATTCATGTGGAAAATACTTTCTCAAAACCCTCCTAAATCCCCAACAGGTGCCTGACTGTGTCCTGTGTCCATAGCTCAGTGGTCAATTTTGGTGTCATAAGGGAGACCTACAGAATGTAAGGCAGGTGGTTCTAATGTTGCGGCTGATCAGTGTACTTAAAGCACAAGCATGTAGCTAAACAGATTAATGAAGCCCCTTTATATGTATACATAATGGCTCCCAGGGTGCCTCAAGCAGCTGAAGACAGACAGTGATGAGGAACGGGAAGCAGAACTATCATGGAAGACCAACCCCTCATGGGGTATACCATAAACAAATAGGGGAAGTGATGGACATCAAGAGATCCTATCCCTGGGTAGAAAAAGGGCAGTAGAGCGGATCTGAACATGTCACAAAAACAGACCTTAACCAGCATATCCATACAGGCAGAGATCTACCACAGCCAGCAGGACCCCAGTTGCAGACTGTGCAAAAGTGCCCAGAGAATGTCAACACATAGCAGGATGTAGGATGAAAGTTGGGACGGCGTACACTTTAAAGCACAACCAAGTGGGACAGGAACATTTGTGCCACATATGGACTAAAAGTCCCCAAGTCCCAATAGGAGACATCAATAAAGGTCAGTGAGAACAACACAGTTCTAAACAGACAAGCTGATGATGGCCAACAAACCAGACACTGGTGGTTGACAAAGAGCAGAAGATCACAGTTGGGATAGCTGTGGCAATACCATTAGACAGCAATGTGAGAAAATAGTCCCAGGGCTGAAGGAACAGCTGGAGCAGATCTGGAAGTCCAAAGTGGTCCCAGTGGTAGGAACATTAGGAACCCCCAAACAATGAGAGTGGATCCAGTAGATTCCAGGTACAACAACAGGGGTCTCCACCCAGCAGAATAAGAACAGCTAAAACCTAATATATGTGTATAATATATATATATTATATATATATATAATTGGTTATTAGAATTAGTTAAACTTCAGTAAGTGAAAGAGAAATCAATATTTGAAGGACAGTACGAATCTAAAAGAATGATAGAAGGTGAAGCAAAGGGCTAAGTTCACTCCTACTTCACAGCTGCTAATGCTTCAGACACCCGTAACACTCATGTTTACTTTATCCTTATCTTTTTTTATTTTACTACTATACTACAAATATACTATACAAATATATTTGTGCCACTGCAAGGGTTCAGACACAGAGAAATTTATGAAATAAAAATTAAAATGACCTCAATTTTGGTGCAGATTCCCTTCACACTAAAAAACTTCCCAGACCCACACAGTGAGGTGTAATGAAAACAGGCAGTGAGATATACAGCTGTTGCGTGCTAAGAGTTCTGCTTCAGCAATAAACATTCTTAAAGATAAACATTTCAAGTTGCTCAGAAACACAGCTTGCTTTGCTCTGCAGGCTGCAGCATCGCAAACTAAGCAACTAAGACTGTGAAAGCTGACTAAGTAATTTTATTACTTACCAGATCAGCAATCTAGCCAGTGTCGGCCAAGTTTATTGTGTTGAACTTCATGGAAAACGCTTCCACATACAGTATAGACATCTCACAATAAGTTTGTGGATAAATCAGAATAGACTCGGTGTACTTTTTTATGGTGGAACAATAAATCAGAGTTTAATGACACGCCCAATGCAATATATTTAATCCTTGGCTGCAATAGTTAGGGGCTATGTCATTCTGGAGCCCTCTGGTAGAAGTACTTGCTTGACAGCTCTTTCTGTATATATAGAGAAGCTAATCATTATGCAGGATCTACGTCATACATCAAGTTGCCAATTTTCATTCTTTACTCGTTCTCATATAGATCCATTCTACCCTGTTGTTTTCTATACTATGTTAGAGATATCAATGAATTTCCATCACACGCTTACCTACAGATGATTAGGTTTTACATTAGGTTTCAGAAAGTTAATAATACAGTGCATCCTTTGTGTTTACAGACAACATCTGTTTGCTTTATCTTCTCTTTTATAATCTGTGCACTTCATTCCCTTTTTATTGAGCACAGTGTTCATTCCAGGTTTGTGCTCCACAAATATGACTCTGTTGCTTGTGCCAGCCACGATTTGCAGAGTCTCTCTGGACGAGTACCCAAGCTGCATTTGGCTTTAAGTGACTGCACATGCAGCAGAACAGCATTCTAGCCATTCCTTTTCACAGAGAAACTGAAGATGTTCCATAATTCAAAAACGCATACAAAGAGCACACAATAACTTAATTTATTAAAGTTTGGCTTTGGTGGAAGACTAGAGTGTGATGAAGGAGTCGGTAACTTTATGAAAACACATGCACTTTGGTGTCTAATAAAGCACTCAAAGCTTTGTTACTGAAGCTGATGCAGCGATATTAAGACACATGACTGTTTTTGCACTGCAACAGAAAGGTTTACTGTTGACCACTTTAAAACGTGAGGAGAACTTTACAGTCAGAGCTGGGACTCTGCAGCATTTCTTTTATTTTGATGTCCGACCACTTGCTGGCCACATTGCACACGTTGCGTTACTGTCTGTATAGCGCACACAATTCTTTTAGAAGAAAATCTGCTGCTCTGTGAAAAAGCAGTTTTTACACCAGTTTCTAGACTTCCATGTTTGTTTGCACAAAGTAATTACTAGTAACTTGCAAACTTCTTTGAATGTAGTTGTTTTAATTCAGACTTGGAGAAAACTGTGTGCCTCAGTATGGATAGACTTCAGGACCAATTTTGTTACTCGTAAAGGTATTTGAGGGTTGTTTTTTTTTTTAATAGGGTATAAAAAGAATAGAAGGATAGTAGTGATAAAAATCTTCACAAAAGCATGAAAAAGCCACACAGTTTGTGTACACCCATGGTTTGTTTGCAGAGATTCTTGTGCATGGAAGCCTCTCAATCCTCTTAATGTTTAAGTTGGCCCTGAAAAGATATTGAAGCTTGGATTACGCTTTGCTTTGATTCTCATTAAAAGGGGATTTAGAAAGAGACAGTCACTGATCTTGAGACAGCAACACCATGACCTCACTGTCACTTAGCTACTAGATGAGAAATAAGTCTGGACTTCACACTCAAGTGAGACTGAAAAGATCCTCCTGAACCAAACCTCAGGAGGATCTTTTCAGTCATACAGCTTAGCAAAATAATGTAAACTGTTTTGATAGCTCTTAGTAAAACGTGGTAGAAAGTAACCAAGTAACACATGCTTCACTTTTGAACACTTGTTTTTTTTCACATGAACTCACTCAAATAAAAAAGTTTGGCATGTGTTTCATGGATGTTTCTGATTTGAAATAGATTAAATGTATCAAGTTTGGTCATTTGTGTAGCCTTTGTCAGATGTACCTTATGTGCTCTCTGACTTATAGTTACTTAAGCTAAATTGCCTAATCATATGTCACCCCGCCCTGAACTAAACTGCTTATACTGAACTGAGCTAACACTTGACATTTAAACAAAACAAGAGTGACAAATTAATTTTGCAGCAAAGAAACATAAGGTACTTGGAAATCGTGTCAACAGCATGTCATTTGTGTTTAAAGATTTGGACTAACTTGACTGGAGGGTAACAGAATCCACAGTGTACTGCAAACAGATGACATAAGGTGGCATTCGAAGACAGATCGGGAATTAGCCGATATTTGTTCATAGTGTTAAAGATGTGCAGGCCATATGCTACATGTAACGAATACCCTGTGAGGTTTTTGTTTATTCTGAAGAATATAAATGGCCAGAGGAGCTGTCATGCAGTTGCCAAGAGGGCTTTGCTAGAAGATCTTTTGTTTTTCAGAAAAGTGCAAAAATATCTGCCCTGTTGAGTCTGTTTAAAAAAAAAGTGAACATAAAAAGCAAACAGATGGCTCTATGTTTTGGATACTCTCACCAAAACCTGACTCTGGATGAGGTGTATTTACGACAGATGGAGGCAGTGGATCGGTTTCCACATCAAGAGTCTTTCTTCATTAAAAGAGAGTCGGGGATTTTTTCAGATATCAGGATTGCCTAAATTTGTATTTTGTCTTCTGACTTTTGTTTATGGATGAAACTAAGCTGAAACCATCACTTGCAATCCAAAAATGTCACGTTAACGTGTGTTAAAATGAGCTGTATACATGTGAATTTAGCAATAACTGTCTTGTGATAGACTGGTATGCAATGATATTCATCAGATTCTACTTAATTTCAGACTGGTTCAAGGTGCATACAGCCTCTCACTTTATTTGTTTAATCTTTTGATCACTTGCCATGCTTGCAGTGTGATTGCATCTTTTTTTCTTATCCCTCTGAGTTAAAAAGACAAAGATGCTTTCAGGTTACATACTGGTCCATGCCATCAATGTATCAGGGATTTCATATTTCGAACGAAATGTGAGAATATGAATTTCAAAAATCAAGAAAAAAAAAAAAGAATTATAAATAAAAACTATGAACAAAAGACTGCACAAAGAGGTGATTGGCAATGATATGGGTGGAAAGGGCAAGTCTGAGCAGAGATGGAAGAGAGACAAAGTAGATACACAAGTTCAGCAACTCAAAATAATACATCACGTACCTGAGAAGGTAGACTAGAAAAAAAATGGAAATCTGATGAATGGATCAAGGTGAATGTGGTAAAATGAGGTCATCCAGCCTCGCAAGAATCCTTATCTATTTAGAAAAAAAATCTTATAATAGTGTACTCTGTGCCTCATTTGACTTGGAATAAATTTGCATTCACTCTATCATCCCCCCCAAAAAATGGCTTTATTTCCCAAAAGACAATTTTGGAGATATGGCTGTATTGTATCTTCATAAAAAGAAGAACTTTTAGTACAACATATGGTTACGTTTTGACTATAGGAGTCAATCAAACAATGATATTCATCCGATTTTACTTAATTTCAAAACTTTTTTTCCTTAACCAGAAACAGGAGCCTTTGGGCAATATTTCTATAAAGACTGACAAAAAAATGTTTTTTCAAAGTTAAAGGCCACACTGTGAACAGCTTATCGAAGAATTACACTGAGAAACTCCAAAACCACCCGCTCTCACACACTGAGTTTACTCCATTCCAATGCCAATGACTGGGATTGTGTAATTATAGTTGTGCTAATATGACATAATGTTTGATAGATCCACAGATGTGCAGAGGTTTTCTGCAGACTGCCTTGATGAAACCAATGAGTTAGACCATGTCGCTAACAAACATGAGCTCATCCCCACGTTCAGACTTATGACTCAAACTTACCACAAAGTTTGATTCATGTGCATTCAAGAGTGAATATTTCATGCCGGACTTCCAGTTCACTTCAGCACATTAAATAAAGATTTGCAGTGGGAAACTCTATTAACCTACTGGGAATAATGTGTATGAGACTCACAAAAAGATACGGACAGAAATGGAACTAATTAACTTGATGAGCTTTCTCATTTGCAATATGATAAAACAAATATAAAGACATGTTTTAACCTTGTTACCTGAAGTCAGTAAGGAATCTTTTGGTGAAAGAATAAAAATCGCCAGGTTTTCCAGCTATTATTGCATTGCCAATGTGGGCCCTGCCCTGAGGAGCTGGCAGCCACCCAGGCAAAAGAATGGCATTAATATTGATTAGTTTCAGGACAAAGGTTAATGTTACCTCATCTAAATGTTATTTGGAGGTCATCCTACATAGGGAGCACAGCCCTCAAAACTTCATTTTAATGTTCTCTGGTGAAAGGTTACAATGGACACACAATGGATGCAATGTAACTGAAGGGAAAGAGGGTTCATGTGGAACTCTTCTGTAAACTAGGATATTTGTGATACTAGATGAGAAGAGTACTAAAAGATGGGTTATTGTCCAGTGCACGGGTAGAGAAGCTCACAGGAAAGATACATTAAAAGACATTTGCTGTGAAAAAAAGATCTAAAGATTTTATATGAATAATCCTGCAAAAAATACACAGGTGTAATAAATTGTACAGTTCCCACTTTAATGCCTACCATGAAAGTGGCACAAAGTTTTACTACAACTGCCGACCAGTTTCATCCTTGGTTATAAATGTACTGAGTGTGAATGGGAAAAGGATCTGTTGCCCAGATGCACTGAAGCGCTCTGCTGACTGATTGATGCCCTAAAGAAGAAGAACAGAAACACACAGCATATTGCTGCCTTTTCTTTTCAAGTCATATTCACTTCAAAGGTGATTTATACATCAAACACAACATTACGTTACCAGAGGGAAGATTTATGTGCAGGATTTCTTGAACTAACTCGAGTTATTGAATAAAGTGGTATCCATTAAAGTAGGCCGAGGAGCAGCACACAGAATATACTGTAGCGCTGTAGAAGCCTTTCCAAATACACCCCCATTGCTCTAAGATTGGTATTCACTGTTCACCTGCTGGTGAAGGGGTTCAGCTCTCCCCAGTTGGGCTATCAATATCTCAGGTTTCTGTCATCAGGGTCTTTGGACACATGGGCACACATGGGTGAGGTGTGGTCTGCAGCTCCACAACAGGGAAGAGATAGTGTGCTGGGGTTGGGGGCACTGCCAAGGATGCTGGCAGGACACCTGGGATCGATCAACTAATCGTGCTTTCCCTGTTTTTACTGGCCTGCTGGGACCAGAGAAGAGGTGAGAACTGAGCCAGAGGCAATATGGCTGAAAAGCTGCAAAGCACAAGTATGCTGTCATCGCCCTGAGCTTCCTAGTTTTCACCAGCTAGATAGCAAGACAAGCGAGATAAGGTATTTTTCTTTTTTGTGTTTTTGAAGAATGGCCTCTGACCTTCTATTTGACGATTGTTAAACTGAAATCATATAAAATATTGTAATAGCTAACTAACATTGTAAACTAGCTTGATACACGCTTACAGCAAGCTTGCAAAATAACACGTTCATACTCAATTAAATGTACAAATTATCATACCATTTTAAACAAAAGAAAGAGACAACAAAGCAACAACATTTTAAGGTCCATATCCGCTTAGAACAATAATACTTCGCCATTACGTTCAGCCATGTCGGAATTTTCGCTTTCTCTATTTTGCTTTTTTCAAAGTAATCAAACAATAATACAAAGCAGCCAGTAGAGGGAGCTCTCGGGCAGTTTACGAAACTGTAACTTCTAAAACAACAAGCGTGAATTATTGCTGAAAAAAATATCCACCTACACCTACCCAGCATTGTATGTGTGTGTTGTACTGGGGTCCAGCTGCTCAACCAATTCAGGTTTCCAGGGCCCAGAGTCCAACATTTTTCCAATCATTCTTCATATGTGGTACAAGTAACCTGGCTATTTAGATGTGATCATCTGCAAACAAAAAAACAAAAACACCAACAACAAAAAAAGATGTGACCATCTGCAGCAGTCAAAGAGAAAAAACAAGAGAGAGAGAGAAAATAAGCACTAATTTCAAGACCATGCTCTTTCCTAAAAGCCAACATTAGTCCTATTACCAAGAATTATACCATAATTATTATACCGCCACATTTCTCATCCACAATCATCATGTCAAGCTTTGCCTCAAGTCATCTTATATAACCAAAAACAATCAACAGCTGACAACAATAATAGAAATTAAAATGCTTCAAATAGCCTCCCTCCAACAATGATGTTGTAATTTTGCAGCAGACACTAAGAAATTTGGTTTGTGATGTTATAGAATAAGAGAGCATGCTAAAACTAGACAACAAAGTATGAAAATAGCCCAATTAAACCCTGTGACCCTTAAACACAACATAACAGTGCATGGATGTGAGCGATCAGCTCAACCCAGCTCAGAAATGTAGTTAATTGTAAGCACATGCATTCCTCGTCGACAGACCCAACAAACTTGCATCAAGGACAATGTTAGATACCCAAAACACTTACGTTTAATACTTGCCTTGACAAAAATACAGATCTCCCCATCTCAATTTTTCATTTAATAAAGTACCTATAAGGTAAGTGGATCAATTTAAGTTAACTTTGCGCCCATGAATGAAGTAATGAATTTTAATGGTTGAATTGGGCTTGTATGGTGTCCCATCACACATCTGACACAGTGACTTGGTGCAGACACAGGCCAACAAGCTGCCTGCCAGCCGCTGGGCAGCCAAATGAGAGCGCTTGTTTGCTTGGCATCTCCATGGTTTCCATGGTCAGAAAGGAGGTCTTTGTGTGTATTTGTGTGTGTGTGTGAGTGAGTGAGTGAGTGAGATTGATAGTGTACAAAATGACTGAAACTGGATTTGGGGCCTATATTCATATCACGCATGTATATAAGCATGTACATGTGTTTTGTTTCTCCTGTGTGCATTTGCGAGTCTGTGCATGCACTGTGCTTGTGTGGGCTTATCCAACTGACTATTTCATCTGGCCTACTGTGCCAACGATTTGGAACATGGGTTCAAGCGCTGGTTCATTACTGTGAAATTCCAGATGACACTTTCTGGAAGGGTCTGCTTGTGCACTAAAACAGGGTTCCATTTTTGGACAGAGATTACACTGGATTTATTGTGTTCCACACTGGCATGAATGCTTACTTGACCAGTTAATTAATTTGCTATTCAGGATGGATAGTGACCACGAAAAGTTATCAAAGCTGCAAAGCTGTGCAGTGTTTCTGACAAACTTAAAGCAACCTTATTTCACTGAGTATTTCCCTAAAGCTATTTTTGTATAATTCATTTAATTCAGTTATATTTTAGATTTGAATCTTGAAGTAGCTTTAGCTGTGTGTCTCATTGTGTTTACTTACTTCATTAACTAAGGAGGCTTTGTTTGAAGATAAGAGCCTTCATTGTTTGACTGACCCTGAGAATTTGACTGAGACTAAGCAGGCCCAGCTGCTGCTTATTCCAAAAATGAATGAGTTCACATTAATTACACTGCTCAGAGACCTTGACCTTCCTTTATCCTATTCCCAGCTGAAAAGAAACCAACAGCTACTGGGTTCTAAATGGGAAATGGGAGGAGGGCTGGAAAAGGTTTGGTCTGTTTTGATTGGTGGAAAAGTTTTGGATAAAGAAGACAGATGGCATGAGGAAACCTTGCCACAGTTCATAAGGTTCAACTTGTGGTAACAGACACGCAGAAAGGATCTGATAATATCTGCTGACCGGTTTCTGCACCTTGGCCTCTGATGGTCCTTATATGCAACGGTCCAATCAGCAGACAAAGTTTGTTGCCAGGTGACCATGAAAACAAAATAATGTTCCTTTTTAATGCCCTGGAGGGAAGGTTTACTAATGCATTAGCTATTGTTTAAACAGCAGACAGAACATGTTATTAATGAACGTTTTCTCCCTGTCATAAACACACATTCAAGTCCAGTTCTTTCATTATGGCAGTCCTGGGCATATTCATGAATCATGAAGGGTTAAATGAGACTCATGTCTAATCTAATTCATCATATTTTAGTCTAAATGTAGTGTGATTTAGTGTTTAGTGAGTCACATTTTTAAAAATTTAAAAACTTCATCACTGGTGACCATCAGAACACTGTTCTTTTGTTTTGTTGTAGAGTAGAAAGAAGTCACTTTGTAAGACCTTCTTGGACTTCAGGGGCACTAAAATAACTACAGGTGTGAAAAGATGATGTTTGAACTTTAAAAATGGAATTGAGACAAAGTGATGCTTTAATAATTGAATACATGTAAAATATTTAGAAATAGGGTAGTCCTGTATACTAATGCTCAGTCTGTGTTCCACTCTCACATCTGGCTGCCTGCCAGGCATATACAGTAAAATCTTGATCCTGAATAGAGGATAAAAGGTGCAGCTGTGGGAGCAGCAGGCAGTCAGACAAAAGTAAATGGAGTCATTCTCCAAATCAAGGCCAACTCGTTGGTCTGCTGCAGTTGTAACCCAATTATTCCCAGGCCACATGTTTTCAAAGAAGGGGTGTAAGGCAGAGGGGAAAGCCCTCCTTTTTTCTCCTGCAGTCACCCCATAAAACACAGAGGGTAGAGAAGCAAGGAGAGAAAGTTGGGACATCTTAAACATTATTCCACATGACCTAAGGAAAAAGTCGGTATCCGATATTGTCTGTGGGTAAATGCTGGCATGTAGTCATTTTTTCCCATCTGTGCACTCCACTAATGCCTGCTTTATTTAAGTGGTTCATGTTGAGGTAACTTGTTAATGAGTATCTGGTAGAAATGGATTTATTCCTTGTTCAGATGTAGCTATATACTCTACTGAGAATAAGCATATTTAATAATAATGTGAATGGATCTTCAAAATAGACATCTAAATAGCTCATGGAGAAAATGAGTAGAAAAAGTTTATCAGCAATAATGCTGTTTGAATAATTATAACCATCATAAGTAACCAAATCATCTCAACATGTATTTGCTCAAAAATTATTTTATTACAACAAACACATCTTTAATCATCCAGACAAAGGAAAGCAACAGTAGATAAGTTGAGGCATCTCTTCTCTGAAAGGTGTGGAAATTCATAAAGTGGACGTGGTGAAACATCAAGAGCGGTTACACCAGGAGGCTTTTCTGTGGGACACATGAAAAAGGCCACTTCATCGTCCAGGGAAGAACGGTCATATTTTAGATCTGGATGCAGGACCTTATGAGTGTCCTTTGACTGAGGCAAGGCATCAGCAGGTGGAGGACTTGGTGGCAGTGGAACCTCATGAGGCAGTGGGCTGATACACCTTGAGTCACTGTATTCAGAAAACACAGGGGACAGTGGAGGACTTGGAGGCAGTGGTACCTCATGAGGCAGTGGGCTGATACACCTTGAATCAGTGTATTCAGAAAACACAGGGGACAGTGGAGGACTTGGAGGCAGTGGAACCTCATGAGGCAGTGGGCTGATACACCTTGAATCACTGTATTCAGCAAACACAGGGGACAGTGGAGGACTTGGAAGCAGTGGAACCTCATGAGGCAGTGGGCTGATACACCTTGAATCACTGTATTCAGAAAACACAGGGGACAGTGGAGGACTTGGAGGCAGTGGTACCTCATGAGGCAGTGGGCTGATACACCTTGAATCAGTGTATTCAGAAAACACAGGGGACAGTGGAGGACTTGGAGGCAGTGGAACCTCATGAGGCAGTGGGCTGATACACCTTGAATCAGTGTATTCAGAAAACACAGGGGACAGTGGAGGACTTGGAGGCAGTGGAACCTCATGAGGCAGTGGGCTGATACACCTTGAATCACTGTATTCAGCAAACACAGGGGACAGTGGAGGACTTGGAGGCAGTGGAACCTCATGAGGCAGTGGGCTGATACACCTTGAATCACTGTATTCAGCAAACACAGGGGACAGTGGAGGACTTGGAAGCAGTGGAACCTCATGAGGCAGTGGGCTGATACACCTTGAATCACTGTATTCAGAAAACACAGGGGACAGTGGAGGACTTGGAGGCAGTGGAACCTCATGAGGCAGTGGGCTGATACACCTTGAATCACTGTATTCAGCAAACACAGAGGACAGTGGAGGACTTGGAGGCAGTGGAACCTCATGAGGCAGTGGGCTGATACACCTTGAATCACTGTATTCAGCAAACACAGGGGACGGTGGAGGACTTGGAAGCAGTGGAATATTAGCCAGGAGGCTGAGAGGCATCAAATCAGACCTCTTGTGTTTTAGAGAAAGAGGTGAAGCGTATTTCTTTTCAAACGGTGGAGGACGTGGAAGCAGTGGAACATCATGAAGCGTCAGCCTGATGAGCTTAAGCATTAACTCTTCCTCTTCATCACCTACAGACCACACTGTTGAACTTGGATTCTTTCCACTGGGACCAAAAGCTTCAACAGGTGGAGGACTTGGAGGGAGTGGAACCTCATGAGGCAGAGGGCTGACACACTTTGGATTCGTGTATTCAGCACACACAGGGGATAGTGGAGGACTTGGAGGCAGTGGAATATTAGCCAGGACACTGAGAGGCATCAAATAAGACCTCTCGTGTTCAAGGGAACGAAGGGAAGCATACTTCTTTTCAGAAGGTGGAGGACGCGGAGGCAATGGAACATCATAAGGCAGCCCGCTGATACACTTTTGATCAGTATTGTCATCATTTACAGGGGATGATGGAGGACTTGGAGGCAGGGAAAGATCCCACGTCATCAGCCTCATACGTTTAGGAGGCGGTAAGATCCCCACATCCTGGAAGCAGTACTTGCTGCACACATAACAAGAAAAGTCAGCAGCTGATTATTTTTGCAACATATGATGGAAACAGATGTTTTAATGTCCTTTTTTTTTTTTTTATTGTAAAGCAAACATACCTGTCACTGCTGACATCTGAGCTGCTTTGTGAGTTAAACCTCTTAAGATGTGGATTTTCCTTTAAAAAGTTAAATATTATTATTGTTGTTGTATTTTTCATTAAGAATTCACATGATTTAATGTTTAGAAACAGACACAGTGAAGAGTAACTTACCACAGCTCGAGCCATTTTAGGCGTCTGTCAGGAGAAAGATCCACGCAGGATTTGGTTTCTCTGTGTAACATTACAGGACAGTTGTCATACATTTTCAAGTCAGTTTCAACAATGTATATCCAATCAAACTGTATCATTACAGCATTGTTTAGGTGATTAAATACAAAAGAAATGAAGATAAAAACAGTAACAGCTGGCAATCAAGGTAAAACAACCTTATGATCAGGTCTTAATCATTATTGTTTAAAAGTAAATCTTTCAATCCTTACTTCAGTGACTTGTTTGAAGTTTCTGTGCTTGCTGTCGCAGTTTTGTGTCAAATAGTTGTAGTTTTTGAACAAAGTTTGCAAATGTTGTGTCTGTTCAGAACCAGTGTAATGAGGAGACTGAGTGCAGGTTTGGAATTGTCAGTTACAGAAGAATGCAGCAATGTTTGAATTTGAATTTGTTATTCTTATTGTTTTAACAACAATAACTACCAGGATCATGCCATAGCAACACAGTGATGCCCAATCAAATGTCAGATACAAGGGATCTGACATTACACATCCAACAGGACAGTAAAGCAATGGGCATCAATGCAACAAGTCAGGCCTTAAAAAATACCTGAGTTATATAACAGCACACTGACAGTGTCTCATAAACATGATATTCACTTCAATTTAATTTTAATTAGATGGGCAGATCTGTCCAGAGCAATATCCCAGCAATTTAACTGACTTGATGCTATACTCTGATCAGGAAGTGATTTTTTTTTCTTTTTTAAATTAAATAATCTTTCATTTAAAAACATAATAATTTTTGAGCAGTGTATTTAAATTCCTAATAATAATGTAATTTCAAAAAATTACATTATTATTTAATTTTTGCATTTTTGATTATTTTTTCTCCTTCAGTACTGTTTTCATATTTCACTTTGCTCTCACTCATGCTTGATTATATTTATGTGCATGTCATCTGTATATGGTAAAGTGCTTTGTTACGTCCTACAGAGCAGGAGCTTTTCTGGGGGCTTGTCTTCTCCTGTTTTTTTGCTTATTTGTTGGCTTGTTTTGTTTTTTCCTATAAGCTACAGTCCAATTAGCCGGTCTTGAATCAGTGGAAGCTTGAGAAGTGACAAAACCCCATCCTTCACCTCTGTCTCAGCCAGTGGAAGCTGGTAGAAATCATGCTGGACGTTAGCGAGAACGAGAACCCCCCAATGCATTGCAATGTTTTGCTTATCCTCAGAAAATGTCTTTGTAAAAAGTAAATAAAAAATCTTCTAATTCAATCTTCTAATCCTTTTCCATGGCAGATATGTTGAATTCTCAGTCAACAGGTACAAAGAATTTAAGGGAGATGCTGATTTTTTGCAGACTAGGTCCCTTCATGGAATGTACAGATGAGTGTGAATGAAATATAATAGTTTTGTAAATTGTATTTTACATTTAAACACATGAAAAAACAGAAAAGTACTGAGGGATACTCTGATATACATGAGAAGTGAGAAAATGTACGTGTATTGAAGAAAATGAAAAACTATATTAAGAAAACCTGGACAAAACAAAGAAATGAACAACCAAAAAAAAAGAGAGTGCTGGCTCAATATAGACAAGATGACTTAACATCTGGGGAATAAAAGGATGTGGTTTCAACTGTAGTGTTCTGTGGTGTAAATAATGATGTGAGAGTGAGTTTGAAGAAATTATGTACGCTAAATTTTCACCCATTAAACTCTGCCGTCCTGTCCATTTTCTTTCTCAGTTACTTCCTTCAACCCGACAAGTGACAGATGACAGTTTTCCTTCATGAACTTGAAAGAAAAAAAAATGTGGTAAATATTTTACTCCACTGGAAAAAAAAAACTGACATGAAGAGCTGTCACTGATGGTTGATGCCATTTAAGCCTTTAAAAAAATAGTTATCAACTAGAATATCTATTTTTTACAGGAACAGCACACTTTACCCAAATGTATTTAAGGCCATGTTGCACTAAAGATGAAAAAAACAGGCAAATGTAAAACACACTGTCAGTTTATCATTACTGTTTGTATCTAATATGAAACTTTCACACTGTTAGTTAATAGAAATGCTTTTGGCCCCATCATGTGGTCAGTGCTGATCACTGCATTAAATGCAAATCAAGCTTCGTCTTGTCTCAGAATCAGAATCAGAAAGGGTTTTATTGCCAAATGTTGAGCGGGTTTACAACATTAGGAAATTGCTGCGGTGCTTCAGTGCAAACATACTGTTATAAATTAAGCTTAAATAGACATGAAAATAAAAATGAGAATAAGAATTAAAAGTGCTAAGTAGATAGATAGATATATACATGATATATACATGAGTGCAGGTGGTGATCAGTGCCAAACATGGAATGATGCAGTGAACACAGCGTAGGGTCATGTGTTAGTGGTGGGAACAGTCATACGGTTATTGTTCGTGTGTCCAACAGCAGAGGGGAAGAAACTGTTCTTATGGCGAGAGGTTCTGGTGCGAATGGACCGGAGCCTCCTGCCTGAGGGGAGCAGGTCAAACAGACTGTGTCCAGGGTGAGAAGGGTCCAGATGCTGCAGGATGAAGTGTAGGGCCATGTTGATGGCGTCATCTACAGACCTGTTGGCTCTGTATGCAAACTGCAGGGGGTCCAGGAGGGGGGCCGTGAGGGTCTTGAGATAGGAGAGAACCAGGCGCTCAAAAGACTTCATGACCACAGATGTCAGAGCCACGGGTCTGTAGTCATTTAGTCCAGTGATCCTAGGTTTCTTGGGGACAGGGATTATGGTAGAGGACTTGAAGCAGGCAGGCACATGACATGCCTGCAGTGAGGAGTTGAAAATGCCAGAAAACACTGGGGCCAGCTCGTTTGCACAGTGTCTGAGGGTGGCAGGAGACACACCGTCTGGGCCGGGAGCTTTTCGAGCACTGTTCTTTCCCTGTACTAGCCAACATTACAGATTGTCACAGACCAATTGATAATGATAAAGTAATACAAATAAAGAAAATGTAAAAAAGAAAGAAAAATCAACTTGTGCATTAAGTAAAATGCAGCATTATTTCTCTTATCTGTTATGCTTGCTTTTGTTGTAATAACGTTTATGGATAAAACAACCAACAAACATTCCTATCAGTGCTGCATTTGTGTCACATAAAATATTTTAATTAAAATGTTACTTAGTCAATTAGAGTTCTTTCTACAATGAAACAGGATAATGTGTAAATTCATTGCCAGCTGCCTCGTGTGCCCTTCATGTTTTTCTTATTGTTGCTTCATAAGAATGAGTGAGCATTTATTATTATGGATCATCTACTATGATTTGTAATAATGAACAAACAAGCCATTGTTATGCATGATACCGATTCTGTAGTTGCACACTGACCTCTGTGCAGCTACAGCAGTGGTGGTTTAGCAGCTCAGTGAAAACAGGATATAGTTTGTGGTTTCTAAGGTCACATTGTGAAGAGTAGCTGTGATGCTTGAGGCACGGCTCACATTTCCTAAACAAAACACAATGTAAGCAAAGCACCAACACTGCTGACCAGAGCCTTGTTTTAATATCCAAGGATATCTCATATGAACTATATTTTATCATACACATCAAAACATACACTACCAAGCAAAATTGTAAAACATTATTAAAAGAATAAAAATTATAAATGTGCAGACTTGTAAATAAGTAATAATGTATGGGCAGGTCGACGCAGCATGGTGGCGTGGTGGTTCGCACTGTTTCCTCCAAATAAGAAAGCCCTCAGACTGACTCCCTCATCTGGCTGTGGCCTTTGTGTGAGTGATGTTTTCTTCATATACAATTTTGGAGTAAAAAATGTTATTTACAGCAACATCTGAAAGAAGTAACAACAGAAATGTAAATGTGGTGTCGTCACATCATGTTAATGATGCATTAAAAGCTTGTAAAAACAGTCCAAGTGTTAAAGTATCATACCGCACAGTAGTGATGTAACAGAAATAATTCATCAAACATAATTTTCCTGCTTTACTATATTACTTTCTTTAATGTTTAATATACTGTATATGTGCATACATACTGATTTGACAAAGTTTTTGTTAATTTTCAGAATTCAGAGAGACAAATAAAGACATGAGATAACATCTCTTACCTTTATTAACAGTAAAAAGTAAAGTGAGAAGTAGAGCGGCAACACTTGTTAGTACAACCACAATCACCACAGAAACTGGAGAATTTGTACCTAGAAAAATCAAATATGAATGCTTTAAGAGTTGAGATCATGTAAATGCTGGATGGTACATAAAGAGTTACAACAATTCGCTGTACTAGATTTGTCCTTGCTTTTAATACAGCAGACTGTTAAATTTCTGAAAGCCAACCTATCCATACAGGTGGAAGCTATAGATAAAAACTTTTTATATTTCCATGAAATACAAACCTGTACAGCTTATAAGGTGGATGACGGTTTGTTCTCTGCTTATATTGTTTTGAACGATACACATCAGCTTTCCCATCAGTTCACCATGTAAGCTGATGGTAACATTTGAAATGCTGTGGTTTTCTGCAATCTTGGGTTGGGTTTTTATCAACAGGTTATCATCTAAAAGCAAGATGAACTCTACTTCATCTCCTTCAGAGGAAAAACTGACTGTCTTTTGTTCTGGTGACAAACAGACCTGAGATACAGCAGGTTTTGACACAAGAGCTGAAAGACAAATATAGTCAGCAGTGTCAGTTGCAATATAACATTCACTGACAGCACTGCAAACTGTAAGGCCTATGTACACCTAAATGAGAGATACATGTAGATACTAGGTATTATGTATGTGTCTGAAAAAATACAATAAATAACCAGCAATACTGCATGAAAGAATATATATCAAGATCCATTATGAATATAATCCAGGAAGTTTGTTCATATAGGTCTCCACAAAATGTATTTAAAAAATGCAGATTGCAAATTTTGCAAAATCTTCAGACATTTTGCTCAACAAAATGACAAAATAAATATAGCGTGTTTTTCAATTTTGAAGATATTTTCTTTCTTAACTTTTAATTTGATAAAATACATTAAAGAACACTACCTGCACAGCTTGTAAGGTGGATGATTGTTTGTTCTCTGCTGACAATGTTTTGAGCAACACATGTCAGGTTTCCCATCAGCTGACCAGGTAAGTGGATGGTGACATTTGAAATGTTGTTGTTTTCTTTACCGTTGGCTGTAGGCTGTATCAACAAGTTATCATCCAAAAACAAGGTGAACTCTACTTCATCTCCTTCAGAGGAGCAGCTGACTGTCATCTGTTTGCGTGACAAACACACCTGAGATACAGCTGGTTCTGACACAGGAGCTGAAAGACAAACATATAGTCACTTACAGAGGCAGTACCAGTTGCAACACAAGATCAACTGCCAGATCATCTCTTGCTATATAATCTTTATAAGTGCGTACACATGTGTTTGAAATGTGTGCACAAAAATCAATATTTGACAACTCATATAATGTACAGCCACCAGCAATAACAATGATCAGCATAATCTGAAAACTCTGTTCATGTACGTATTTGCAAAAACTGTCTAACAAACTACAGGTTTTGAATTTTGGACCTGACACACACTGCTTAACACCTTCATCCTTTTTCAAGATGAATAAAATGTATTTTTCTTTTTTTAAATTTCTGGTTTTAGATCTGTAACACATTTTGTTTTTATGTTACTGCACATAAATTTGAAGAGAATATGTTTTTAGTCTTACCGAGTATATGTAGATGGATGTTAACTGTGTACAATAACACACCGTCAGTAGAACTGTATGTTTCCATGCTGTACTCTCCAGAGTCATGTTTTGTTGCTTTGTTGAGCTTCAATGTTCCATTTGTGGAGACTGTAGTACGATTCTTGTAATTTTCATTGAGACTAATTAATGTATCATTTATTAAGGTTAAAATTTTTTCTGTACTCTTTTTCAAGCTTGTCTTCATATGTGGTTTAGTAGGTATGTAAAAAACGAGTGGTTCTCCTAAAACTCCAAAACACGTCTGGGGTCCAGGTTCAGTTAGATTGCATTCTGAAGACCCTGGTAAGAAAATGAATAAATAAAGACATGCAAAAATAGAAATTAATAATGTCATTTGTTTAATAAATAGAAATTGCTGTATATAAAACATTTGTGTTTATCATTATTGACAAAACTTATATCCCTAAAAACACCAGACCACATATTAAATAATAAGCTAAAATGACAAAAATTCCATTATTCCATTGTTTAATAAAATTGTTTTATGAATGACTTCAAAATATGCGCTTAGTTTATTAAAAGGTTGATGCGTACTTTGTCCCACAGCAGTCACTGCCAAAGCTACTGTGATCACGTAGATCGAAATCATTTTCTGTTGAGACAGAATCAGAATATCAGAAACAACAAAGACATTTATTATTTCGTGTTGTGCATGTGTAGTGTACAGCCAAATTCAGTTGTATCTAGAAATAGACACTTTAATAAACACTTCACTTGGATAATATAGATTATGTGTGTATGGATTATCTACATAGTAGATCAACAGGAGTTTATACGTGCATATAGGCCAACTGTTTAACAAAGAAGTCACTCACCACATTTAAAATATGTCTCTTTTGCAGTTTGTTGCCTGTGAATTCCTCACTGGCACCTGGGTGATACGCTCTTGTGTTTTTCAGTTGTGCGGCGAGAATGATGGAAGAAGTTATTTGCATTGAGTATTAATGAAGCTTATGCGTAATAAGGAAGATCTGTAACTATACATCTGTCTACTACCTGAGTGTTCACTGGCTAGTATTTGCTTTTCACCACTTCCACTTTGTCACGCTATCAAGCTCATTGCTGACATCACTGGTCTGTACCAATAATCTCTCTGCCCTCCATCTTTAAGCCAATCAGCCTCCAGTCTACGTGTTTTAAATCTCACTCCATATTTGTCATACTCCCTTCCAGACTCCTTTACTCAAAACACTTCCTCCCAATCTTCGCCTCTTTCACGTTACTCAGAGCTCTATCCAAGCTCAGAGGAGTCGTGCGTAATTCCTATGACACTGGGAATTCATTTATAATTGGCAATCAGAGTCAAATTGCCAATTGAACTATGTTGATCAAAAGAATCATGTTGAATTCATTGTTAGAATCTCTCTTTACTTAACTAAAGTACTAGAAGTACTAGACTTATTGTGAATGCAGTTACTGAGCATTACATTGATTTCAATTGATATTTATGTTGATTTAACAATATGCTTTGCTATACCCTTTCTCTCATATTATTAAAAAATGTTCATTCTTATTTTTTGTGTACTTTTCATTTACATGTACCAGGACAAGGAGCCACAATAACCTGAGCAATAGATGAGAACTGGATGTAAAAAATGCAGATAAACCACTTAATTCTTAATATCCGATTAGCCTGTAGTGCTCGCTATGAACAGCTGGTGGTGCATGCCAACATTTGTGTGTGTGTGTCACGTGCGGCTGGACCAGACAAATTGACACTAAGAGTCCTGAAAGCCTCCAGAGTTTTTCAACTCTTCAACAGCAAGTACAACTAAATCATCCCTTGTTATATCAGTTCCTCAAAAAAGAAACACAATCACAACAAATTACTTCAGAGTTGCAGCGTTTGGTGATTCTCAGGTCCATAAAGGCTGCTCTGACCTTATACAGTTTGAACCAAACACCAAAACAGATTCGTGGATGAAGCAGTGGCCCTGGTGTGTAGCTCTGCATTGACACTATGAACATACTATGTGCACTTTCTTATTTATCATGGAAATGTGTAACTATCTATCACTATAGCTCCCTGTTATATTCTGAACTGTCCAGATACTCCTTTTCCAAGTTGTGTTAAGAATATTATTTTGAGGATTTTTTATTTGTTTGTTTGTTCTTTTAAAACAAAGATATAGCACTAGATACTTATGTAAACCCCTAAAAGTTGAATATCATATCATTTATCTCATCAAGTATGTCTGTCTGTGCCTGCCTGACACAAACTGCACTGAGTAGCGGATGTCTTAAAATAGGCTTAACTTACTGTTGATGCCACGACCTGGTGCTATATACTAAAGAACAGCGTGGCAGACAGCCTGAACCTGTGCTCTTTATCTCAGGATTAATGTCAACTGTTTATTTTATGTTTTTAGTTTTTCTATATCGTGCAATGTACATTTATCACTATAGTCTGCATTACAAACATTTATGAAAAGAAGCAAAAGGAAGTATCAGTTAAACCAGTTAACACCCTGGTGTGAAAACCACATTAGTTTAAAGTCACAACTCTTTCCTTTTTCAGTTTCTCTGCTACAGACACACTAATGTCTGAATGTTCTGAAGTACTGCGTGGCAGACAGCACGAACTGGATTTATGTCAAGAGATAAAGAAAAGTCTGTTCACACACATTTATGTATAAACATTTGAGTGAAGCAAAACTCATATGTAAAACTGAGAGCCAGTATAATGAATGGGCAAGTTGCAACTGATGGCTTGTCTTTATTCTCAGCAGTTTCAGAAAAACATTCATTGTCTTATAAATAACACCTTTCTGTGCACATAGTTACAGATTTGTCTCCATGTTTACAAATCAAACTTTTAAATCTTAGTGAATTTCACAAGATCTTGCAGATCACGTGCTCTGCATTTTATTGCTTTTAGTTAACTGTAAAAACTTTGGCTCCACCATGTGATGAGTGCTGATACTATGCGTTTTTACATTTACTACTAAAGGCTACAGCTTTTACTAGATCATCACAAGAATTATCACTAATCACCAACTAATACACGTAAAGGAATGCAAGGTTATTACAGCGTTGTCCCTTTCTACATTATGCTTGACTTAAACGTAATGGTTTGTATGGCTGAGATACATACAGAGAATAAATGTAACACTTTGAGACAGATTTATGTAAAACATGAGGAGAGCACAGATTTTATTGTACTATTGTACAAATATTACTGGAAATCTAAATGTTGGTCAACAAGCTTCAAAGCATTTATTATCATTGCATTTGAAAATACAACAAAATTTTAATTGCATCACCAGGTTGCCGACCAAACGCACACAGTTATACGTGTCTCACAAAGTCCACTTACTGACTTTTTCATACATGTCAAGCATATAACATAAATTATTGATGGATTTATGTCACCTTACACAATATACTGAAACTATATTAAAATACTGCTTAGAAGAACTGCCTGCAGGGGAGTTTGTGCCCTTCATGTTTTTGTATTGCTTGATGTCTCTGTTGGTTCTCAGTCATCCAAAACACAAGCCGAGCAACAAAGCATATGCTGTGCAGTACAGAGAACTCTACATTGGAGAAGCCGCATAGCCACTCGACAAATACGTGACACAACATAGAAGAGCCACCACGACAGGTCAAGACTCAGCTGTACCTCTGCACCTAAAGGACAAAGTCACTCTTTCAGGGATACCAATGTTCATATTTTGGACTGAAAAGACAGATGGTTGGTTTGAAAGAGGAGCTAAATAGACCATCTATGTCCACTGTGAACGGCCACCTTTGAACAGAGTGAGCAGCTTATGACACCAACTGTCAGCTACCCACAATGCAGTCCTGAGATCCCTCAATAGGTCACATGATAGGGTAAAGGTCTTACAGTGGTTTCATCCAAAACCTCTGATGGTAATGGCCCACGCCTTTTTACACACTATGGCTAATGTCATGTCGCAGATGATTAATAGTGGGTCAATGATCACCTCCTAAGGGATAGCCCCTACTAGGGACTGGGACTTTCCACCTGATGAGAGGTAAAACGTCTTCAAAAAAATTGATCTCTTAATTCTCTACTATGATCAACAGCTGTGAACAAACAAGCCAGTGTTTTATGCATAATACAGTTTTTTCCCCTTTCTCACTGACAACTGTGACGCTTAGGTAATGTCACATGGTTTAGAGGTTTAGCAGCTCAGTGAAAACAGGATATAGTTTGTGGTTTTAATGTCATGACAACACAGGAAAAAGTAGCCCTGATGTTTTTATCTCAAACAAAATGAACAGCCCACGTCTGCTTAACACAACACAAGGAAAGCACCATCACTGATCAAAGCCTTTTATTTAATCTCCAAGGTTAAATGTTGGTTAGAACCTTTACAAGGTTGATGTAGTTTATTTAAATTATGTCAAATAAAATGTAGTTCAAATATAAAGCATTTATAAATAAGTATAAATAAGTATTTCATGTATATCAAATGCCTTCTAAATAACTTTCCCCCCCTTTATGTTTCCTTCAAAATTAATAATCCAGTGAGTACTTGTTAAATATGTTTACCTTCACGTTCACTGCAAAGATGGAATTGCTAAAGTGCCATAGTTTTATTAGACAGTTGACTGAAAGTCAACATGTTAGGGTTTAGGTTTCAGAATGTCAGACTGTTTAGGAGAACGTTAACTTTCATCTTGATTTGAAATAGGCGGTGTTTCTCTTGATTCTCTTGTAAGCTGCTTCAGTCTAATATCTGAGTAGACAACGTCCTCTTCAGCTTCATCTGAAAGAAGTAGAAACAGAAAACTGTGTCTTGTGTAATCAAAAGACGCTGATGTTGTACATTGAAAACAAGAAAGTTTTCACAAAGATTCACAATGACACAATATTTCTATTTTTTGCTCTGTACATCACCACAGTGGATTTCAAATAAAACAAATATGTGTGATTGAAGGAAAGACTTCAGTTTTAATTAGCTTTAATTCAAGGCTTAAAAAAATAGACCCTCAATTTCAGAGGCTCAAAACTGGATATTTAGACAATTGATTAACAAGCTGCATTAAGGCCAAGTTCTGTTTCCTTTTTATTTCCTGAAAAATGAAGCCGACATCATATCTAAAATCATACAAAAGCTCTAAATTTGTAATTGAAGCTTTTTGCTGTACATTTTAAATGTGAGTATAAGGAAGAGTGCCCAAAAAGTAAAGTACCTTTCGGGGTGGAAATGGACAACATAAGTTCATTACAAGCTGCAAACCAATAGTTACACTCCAGCAGAGTAAGGTGAGGCTTGATCTAAAAAGAGCCTGCACATTTCTGAAATCAATTTTCTGGACAGATGAAACCAATATTAACTTGTATCAGAAGGGAGGAGAAAAGTATGGAAAAGGAGTGAAATCGCTCATGAGCCCAAGGATACCAGACTGTATTACTAGGTGAAAGTAATGTTATGTGTACAAACTACACCCTTTTTGGCTCCTACCCCAAAGCACACTGTGGGGTAGGAGCACGTGCTGCACAATAATGTTTAATATTTAGTATTTACTGTCATATTCCCATATATCATTGTGATGTTATTTATTCTATTACTCTTGTTTACTTCTGCTTGTTTTCTTTTTTCTTTCTCAACAGGTGATCCAGGTGATCGATATATGCATTTTCTTTTTCTGCCCATTCTGTTGGTTTTTGTTTTTTGCCCTTCTCCCCCGTCCCTCTTCTCAGCTGTTTCTCTTTCCCTCTTTCTTTCCCCCAGCCAAGTCTGTCCCGTATTCAGCAAGTGAAAATAAAATAAACAATAAAAGGTGAATCAAATGGACCATTACTGCAAGGCTGGGATGGTCAACTTGGTAAAGTAAATCCGTTGGGCATCTTTCTTTGCCTTTAGACAATAATTCTGATGGCAAAAGAGCCAAACGGGACAGGCAAAAAAAAGAAAAAAAAAAAAGAAAAAAAAGAAAAGAAAGTAATGTTATGGGCAAATGGGTCAATCATGCTTGCTGATGATGTGACTGCTGATAGAAGTAGAATGATCATGAAGCAACCCCATCTCTGCCGGGATTCAACTATTAAATACATAATTAAATTGATAAGCTGCAAACTAGCAACACGTGGCTTGTGGCAACACAAGGAAAGAAAAAGTAGCATTGTAAGCTCTATGGGTTGTAGGCAGTCATACTGCAAGATTGAATTAGATCATGTTAGTTTCTCCAGTAAAATTTTATTCCTTTGAAAACTGGAGACTGAAATAAAAAAAATACTGGTGGTGGCCAGTGTTACCCTCAGTGTCCACGTAGAAAAAAGCCT
This sequence comes from Astatotilapia calliptera, assembly GCF_964374335.1. Classification (NCBI taxonomy): domain Eukaryota; kingdom Metazoa; phylum Chordata; class Actinopteri; order Cichliformes; family Cichlidae; genus Astatotilapia; species Astatotilapia calliptera. The sequence goes on from NC_137431.1 coordinate 23,810,419, forward strand.
ATCATATCACTTTCAAAATCCCACGTCGCTTTGTTCTCACAAGCACATTCACAAGATTTTCAGAAAACTTGATCTCTGATTTTGAGGTCTATTTCACTGAGATTCGAACTCACCCAAGATTTTTTGTAGATATGACTTTAATTAACTTTTGATACATTTGCTACGTTTCTTTATTCTCAAATTATCACATTCACAAACTTGGGTGTCCCGCCTGCCCATCTGCTTAACAAGGTGAAGACAATAACCCATCAGCCTTTTACAAATGAGGGGTAAATATTACTAAATATTTAATGAAAAACTTTTATAAAATTCTTTGAATTAAAGGTGAAAGTCAGCATTTCAATCACATATTGACTGTTTGTGTTGAAATCAATTGTGGTCCTGTACAGAAGTTGCTACAACGCTACAAAAATATCCTTTTGTCCAACAAATTATTGCCACTAACTGTTTTATAACAATTTAGCATATACTTCTGTGTGGTGATCATTGAGACAAAATTGATAAAGACAACACATTTAATATAAAAATCTTACCTTCATTAACAGTCATAATGCCAGTTGTGTTTTTGAATTTCCGGATACCAAGAAACACAGCCAGAATGAGTAGAATGGCAACAGCGCTTACTACCACAGCCACAGTCACAATGCAGTGGTCAGAAATATTACCTAGAAATTAAAACCATTAAGAAGAAATTACTGAAATAATGTAAATATAGTTTACTGGGCTACAATGTTCAATTCAATTCAATAAAACTTTATTGATCCCGAAGGTTGACCCCAAAGGAAATTGGGTTAAGGCTGCCGACCTTTGCCAGGGCCATCTTACCCTTCCGACCATACATACATTACACTACATCACATGGGGAAGACAGGTCAGAGGGGTATAACAATGCAAAATGCACAACATGAGGAAAGACAAGGAGAAAAAAGAACCCCAGACTGCGCTCCAACAGGGAGATCAGATTGAGAACAGAAAAAACACCTCAGACATGAGAAGCCAAGCAGGAAAGATAAGGGAGAGGGAGAAGGAGAAAGTGCGACCGGCTCCGTCAAGAGCCAAGAGTCTTCAAGTCATACGTACTTCCAATTTATGCTTCAGCATTTAAAATAAATAAAATAAATCATTTAAAATGAGAAAAACTCCTATAAATACCTATACTAAATAAAATAATAAAATAAATCACTATTTAAATATAACAGAACGTAATATTTTTTTTATATTACCTGTGCAGCTTATAAGGTGGATGATGGTTTGTTCTCTGCTTATATTGTTTTGGACGATACACATCAGCTTTCCCAGCAGCTGACCATGTAAGCTGATGGTAACATTTGAAATGTTGCGGTTTTCTGCAATGCTGGGTTGGGTTTTTATCAACAAGTTATCATCCAAAAACAAGGTGAACTCTACTTCATCTCCTTCAGAGGAGCAGCTGACTGTCATCTGTTGTGGTGACAAACACATCTGCAAAACAGCTGGTTCTGACACAGGAGCTGAAAGACAAACATATAGTCAACATATAGTCACATATGGATGCAATACAAACTGCAATTTAACATCCACTGTCAGCTCTGCAGTGGTCGATATCTACAGACACTCTGTTTCTCTTTGTACCTGCTAAATTATTATTGTTAAAAAAAACTGCATCTTGCAATTTTTGTGATCTTTGGGAGAGTTTGTCAACATAGATATTTTTTTAAAACAAAATCCTAAAACAGATCTATACTGCTTTTAAAAAAAAAACAACTTACAAGTTAGTAATGTTTTTGATTATCCAAAGATATATTTTAGCTTTACAACACATTTAACATGTTCATTTCTATTACATATATTTTACATTACCTGTGCAGCTTGTAAGGTGGGTGATAGTTTGTTTTCTGCTGACATTGTTTTGAGCAACACATGTCAGGTTTCCCATTAGCTGACCAGGTAAGTTGATGGTAACATTTGAAACGCTGTTGTTTTCTGTACCGTTGGCTGTAGTCTGTATCAACAACTTATCATCCAAAGACAAAATGAGCTCTACTTCATCTCCTTCAGAGAAACAGCTGACTGTCATCTGTTTTGGTGACAAACACATCTGCATAACAGCTGGTTCTGACACAGGAGCTGAAAAAAACAAACATATAGTCACATATAGACACAGTATCAACTGCAATAAGACATTCACTGCTACTCTAAGGAGTGTAAATACATATCAATACAGGCTTTATGTAAGTGCTTACTCATAGCTTACTTATATAAAATGTGTGCATAAAATGAATGATAATTTGATAACTCTCTTATAATATATAACCAGCAATACGAACAACGATAAATACAAACTGTTCATGTAACTACCTGCTTTTTAAATTTCCAGTTTTAGCATTTTTTTTAGCACATTTTGACATGTACATTGTTATTACACAGATGTTATTCAATAAGTCAATAAGTTGTTGGTCTTACCAAGTATATGTAGATGGATGTTAACTGTGTGCAATAACACACCGTCAGTAGAACTGTGTGTTTCCATGCTGTACTCTCCAGAGTCATGTTTTGTTGATTTTTCGAGTTTCAATGTTCCATTTGGGAAAAATATAGTACGATTCTTGTATTTTTCATTGAGACTAATTAATGTATCATTTATTAAGGTTAAAATTTTTTCTGTACTCTTTATCAAGCTTGTCTTCATATGTGGTTTAGTAGGTATGTAAAAAACGAGTGGTTCTCCTAAAACTCCAAAACACGTCTGGGGTCCAGGTTCAGTTAGATTGCATTCTGAAGACCCTGGTAAGAAAATGAATAAATAATTTTATACAAAGAGGGAAATTAATAACTATCATTTATTTGCACTAAATAAATGAAAACCATAAACTTTGTATATATGTAACCAATTAATTGTTACTGACAAAATTCATGTGTATGAAACTTGAGTAATACTATTAATGGCACCGTTATCTGTACAGCACTATATCAAACAGAAATGTTCTCTCACCAGACTAAACAATAAATCATCTAAGTAATAACAAATAATAAGATAAAACATTAAAATGTTTAATGTGGATTAACAATATGGATTCATTTTGTTCTTCTAGGTACTGTTTACTGGCTGAAGCGTACCTTGTGGCACAGCGGTCATTGCTGGAGTTGCGATGATGATGTAGATCAAAATCATCTTCTGTTTGGACAGAATCAGATTATTTTGCATGTGTAGTGTACTATCAAATGTGTGAATTATCTACACAATGAATCAATAGAAACTGTTCTTACTTTGGAAAATAATGCAACAACTACTGACATACTAGACATTTTTTCCTTTTTAACTAATGTCGCCATGACAACAGTCACTCACCATATTTAAAATAAGATGTCTTCTTACTCTCTGGCATGTGAATTCACCACTGGCACCTGGATGGTATATTTCTGGTCTTTTTTCCCTTTCATGAAGAAAATGGAGGAAGACATTATTTGCCTTCATCACAACCAGAGCACGAGACTCACTGTAAATATAAAATCATTTGGTACACTACATTACTCTGTTTGGGTCGGGGGACCCGATCCTTGGGGTGGACCAATTTTTTGTGTGTGGGGTTTAAAAGCCACCAAGGCACGGTGTTTAGAAAAAATGCGTCTCAGCTGTTCTGATGCTCCTGACACATACGGGATCACTATGGGTTTTTGCTTAGGCAGCAGTTGTCCTTCTTCCTGGATTGGCTAGAGCTTTCTTTAGGTGTCTTACCAGCTTTGACAAATGTCCAGGTGGGATGACCACATTTACTAAGGGCCTTCTTGATGTGATGTTCTTCTGCCTCCCTGGCCGCTGTGTCTGTGGGGATGGTGTTGGCTCTATGTTGTAGCGTCCTGATGACACCCACTTTATGCTCCAGTGGATGATGAGAGTCAAACCTTAAATACTGATCCGTATGCGTAGGTTTACGGTACACATCAGCTTTTAGATGTCCCCCATTACTGATGGAAATCTCACAGTCTAAGAAGGCTAACCTGCCAATTTTCATATCCTCCCTGGTGAATTTGATGTGTCGGTCCACCGAGTTAATGTTATCCATGAATTGTGGTATGTCCTGGGACATTCCAGGGTAGGATACCAAAGCCCTCTTTTCCACTTCTTCCATGTACAAATTGGCCACGATGGGTGAAACTGGGGAACCCATGACCCACCCATGTTTCTGCCTGTAGTACTGACCCTTGTATGTGAAATAGGTGGAATTAAGATACAGTTCCAAAAGCAAACACACTTGGTCGAAGCTGAGAGTGGCAATGACCTCCCAGTGGAAATTTCCTTCAGTGGTGCCGGTTTCAGTCATTATGCTAATGTACTGTTTATAAGATTGGGGCAACCTACAGTCAGCTGAGACTAAAGAAGTCACTTGGATGAGTGACAAACGTTTCTCCCACTGAAAACACTACGTCCAGATGAACAGAATCAACTTTTGGGGATTTACTTACTTGGATGATTGAGCATGCATCAAGACGATGTACGACGTTTAGTTAAAGTTCTGTGTGCATATGTGTGGGTTGTACCTGTATGTCAGATATTTTCTAAAAATACCATTTTTTTGTTGGAAGCACTCACAGTATAAGACTTCCCATTACTTTAACAAGTCTAGTAACTCTCATTTTAATTGTTATATTAATTGTTATATGGCTGATCAAACAAATTATAACTATCAATGAATATTTTGCAGCAATAATTACATGTGAAAACAGTTTTCAAATTGCTACTTTAAGCTTAAATTTTACTGTTGTCGTCAACACATCAGCACTATTTATGACATATTTGTCTGAACTGTGGACACCAAAGCTATGGTGACCAATCAAAAGGGTTTCATAACATTTTTTGTGTTATCTAGTATTTTTTACAATCATAATCAATCAATCAATGTTTACATTTTTTAGATTGTTTTTATAGTACAGTAATTTCACCGATTAGAATTAAGTTTAGCATTACTTACCAGCAACTGCAGTTCTTCTCTGTGGCGGCAGTTATGACGGGCTTTGGGCTGCTGTGTTTGTCTTGTGGTTTGGACAGAAATGAGTAAGCATGTATTTAAAGTCATGTTAGTCTTACTCAAGCAATTAAGTGTCTCATTATACTTGTCTTTACTTATACAAACATGTAAATGCAGTAGTTAGACAAATTAGAGTATCACTAGTCATGTTTGAGCTGCTATGTGGATGGAAAGAGTATCTTTACTTACAGTTACTAAGTGTAGCCCAGAAAATCATCTCGGGGTTAAACTGTTGATAATAGAAGAGAATCTTTTAAGGTGTGTTTTGCAATATATGCAAAAAGACAGCATTGAGGGTTCCTTTAAATCATGGAAATGTCCCATTATATTACTATAGCATCACAAAAGTTTAGATAAGTTAATTCATCAAGACACCCAACACAGATAATCCCATGTTCTACTCTCACTAGACTGACTGTGATACCGCATGCTTCTCTGAATCTCTGTAAACATACCAATGAAGCACTATATGCCTTTAAAAGGATTTTATTCTCACGTCCTGTGAACTCATCAACATGGTCTACAGCAAGTATCGGTTGACACCCTAATGTGGGATGCTAAAACTATGTTAGGTTAAAACCACAGCTCTTTCCATTTTAAATTTGTTGCAGATGCACTGACTGATTGAAGTTTATATTTAAAGATACAAAGAAAGTACACCCACACAAAGTGTGAGAGAGAGGGGTACAATATCATATAAACTGCAGGGAGAGAAATGTGATTATAATATATTAAGGTTAGTTAAATGATCTGGTATAAAAGTAATAGAATAATGTTCGTGTATTAAGAGTGGTTTATACTTTGGAGACATTACTTCACAAAGACACAGTGAAGCTCCTTCTGATCGTCTCTATACTTGTCCATCAACACCCTGAAAACAAACACTGTATCAGTAGCACTCTTTCTTGGCATTAAGCTATACTGCTGCTCACTCGTCACTTTCTCTCTTATTAACCTAGCTTCAACACTTTCCTTTCTCTTCATGGTATGGCTCATCCACTGTAAATCACTCATGTTCGTAAAAACTAGTACCAGTGCAATTCCCCATTCCTCAGCCATCTCACTCTCCAAGACTGAGTTAAAATAAATCAAGTTAAAAAGCCAACTCTATTTTTTTTTTAAATCTATCTTAGACAGACAGATAGATGGTGATGTAGTTTTATGATAAGCCAAAGCCAGCTTGGCTCAAAACTAACTCAAATGATCTCCAACACACTGCTGTAAGGTTACTATTAGTTTCAGGTGCATCACTCTGGTGCTGAACCCACCAGTTAGCTCATTTCTGTCACTTGGTGTATGGGTTTGATAGCTGAAGCATAAACCGAGCTAGCATAGTTGTTGTATTAACAATAACATTTCAGTTTTTACAAAGCTACACTATACTTAGATTAAAAAATGACATAAACATGTACTTACAGCATACATGTGTAGTCTCTCCATGTAAGTCTGCTTTATATGTATGCAACTAGCACTTGCAGTATACTAGGCAGCTGGTGGCTAAAATCACTGGTACTGGCGCCACCTGGTGGTGAGCCTGTAATGCTTCATCCCAGGGTTAATATTAACAGACAGTCTGTTAAAAGAAGCTGTAACTCAGGAGTTTTCGGTCTTTTCAGTGCTTTGAGAAGAACACATGTCAGTTGTAAATCATTCATTTCTATGCATGCATCAGAGTCAACACATTTACGTTTATATTTGAGAACATTTTACACATTTACAAAGCTTTCACAAATCTCTGTTTAAATTTCGATATTTGTTTACACATTTACAAATCTGATCTCTCACATATGGTTGTAAATAGGAAAACATGGATTGAGGTACAAATATACAACTATCCACTCAAATTTACAAAACAATTACTGCAGTAATAGCCTTTACAATCACAATTAAACAAGATCTTGCAGGTGTTCTGCATTTTATTGCACTGGATCCATCACCACCTGGTATGGCAACAGCACTGCCTACAACTTCAAAGCTCTCCAGAGAGTGGAGCAAAGATACAGTAATTGGAGGTGAGCTTCCCTCCCTCCAGCACATCTACAGGAAGCGGTGCCTGAGGAAAGCGGGGAGGATCCTCAAAGACTCCAGTCACCCCAGTCACACACTGTTCAAACTACTTCAGTCCAGCAGGATGTATGATAGTGTCCGGTCCTGAACCAGCAGACTGAGGGACAGCTTTTTCTATCAGGGCATCAGACTGCTCAACATTGACCACTAACATAGACACTTCACTGTCACTTACCGAAACTTCGACACTTATGCACTCCATATTGCACATAAATGCCATTTCTTTTGCACAATATTCATACTGCTGACTTCTCTATATGTTATATATATATAAAAACACCCAGCACGCCCCTGCGGGCGGTTTATCCTTCAAGCTCAGGTCCTCTACCAGAGGCCTGGGAGATTGAGGGTCCTGCACAGTATCTTAGCTGTTCCCAGGACTGCGCTCTTCTGGACAGAGATCTCCGATGTTATTCCCGGGATCTGCTGGAGCCACTCGCCTAGCTTGGGAGTCACCGCACCTAGTGCTCCGATTACCACGGGGACCACCGTTACCTTCAAGGACCATGACATGTTGCTTGTGAAGCTTTGACACAAGAATTTCTCTCGCATGTGCTGTACCAGTGTGCCAATAATGTGTTGTGACAATAAAAGTGATTTGATTTGATTATAAAAGAAAACAATAATTCTTGTTCACAAGTTACAGAGTGAGTTTATTACACTCTTGTCTCTTTCCACTTTATGTCTGGCTTTGGTTTATAGTTTGTACTGCAAAACACAGAAAATAAATGCAACATTTTGAGAATGTTGGGATTAATACTGGGATTAATAAAGTATGCTGATTGAGAAGGAATTGTGTGGAACACGAGGAAAACACGTTTTATTATACTTTCAAAATGTCACATGACCACAAAACATGACATATAATACTGAGACTCTAAGCTGCAGGCAAAAAGCTGTATGCACTGAGAATACATGACTAAAATAACAAACTGTAACAGGAGAAGTATTTCTAGAGTGAGCCTTTCATGTTTTTTGTATTGTTACATAGAATAAGTGGGCATTTTGATATCTGCTATGATTCCTAATAGTAATATCAGGCCAGTGTTACGCAAGATACATGTATAGTATACACTTTCTCAGCGTGTGCTGTGCAACTAAGTTGGGTTTCATTGTTTTACAGTCATGACAGACACAGTGAATATTAGCTAAAATGTTTAAGCTATGAGATGATGGTTGATGCTTGACTCAGCTGTTGTCTTAGAGAGGCACAGCTCACCTTTGCTGTTATTTGCTATATATACAAAGAAGAGCACAAGAAACACACAAACACTAATGACCACAGCTTTTTAAATCTCCAGTGTTATATGTAAGATGTTGGTGAGAGCTTCTAACTGAAACTGCTAACTTGGCATGAACAGGTTTAAGACTGGTGCTAGGTCAGAATGTATTAGGGGAAAGCTAACTTGCATCTTGATTTGAACGTGGTGTTGCTTTTCTTGTACGCTGTTTCACTTTAACATCTGAGTAGATGATGTCATCTTCAGCATCATCTGAAAGACATAGAAACAGAAATTGATTTTTAGGTAGTCAAAAGATTTTACAATTATATATGAAAGACTTGTAACAATAATGTTAGGATACTGTCAGATTCAGGTAGTTTGTGCTATGTGCACCACTGCAATGGATTTTGAAAGAAACAACCAAAATATGATTGAATTCCAGACTTAGGGAATTTAACAAAAGTGTTGCATTAGCTGTTTATGAGTTGGATCTATTGAACCCTGATGTTAGATTGCATCCCAAAGACCCAAATTGATGCAGACCATCAAAACTTTAGGAGAACTTTAGAAGTCAGTAAACTGGTACATTCTTTTAAAAAAGGATTTCACTGGCTGGCTCAGCAATGCCATTCTTCTTCTTCCCATGCAAACCTCCACCTCAGAGGCTCTTTGAGATCCCTCATGTAATCCCACCCCCACCTTGACCTCCTTCCTCACACTACACTACTGTCTCACTGTCTTCATACATGTCCTGCACCACCCTCATATAGTTCTTGGACACTCTTCTTTCTCATATAGTGCCCTGTTTTCTCTTCTCCACCCAGGCACAGTGCAACTCCTTCTGGCCTTCTCTATACTTCTCTATCAAAACTGTCTCATTAACATATGACTCTCTCATCCCTCCTTAACCTAATGTTAAAAAAACCTTCCCACAGCTTCAGGGAATGGTTCAGTCTGTTTTGCAAGTATCTTCCCTGTATCTTGTATCATATCTTCACAGGTATGTAATCTGGAGTTCAACGCTTCCGTACAGATCCTTTGCACTTCCTTCTTCACTATCTTCACTCCATTTGAGGCCTTCCTCTCTGAAGATGGTCCTTAAAATACTCACTGTAACTTACTGCACATCCTTTCCAGCTCATTTTTTTTTAAAATAACAAGTCAATACAAGGCACTTCCTCCTTCTTCAGTATCCAGCCTCACATACACGTCAGTTTAACCCTTTTTCCTTTGTCACCTCTCTCTTCGCTGTACACTAGATGCCAAGTGCTCCTGACCTTTTGACTTTTTCTTTCCCAGCCTTGTACTTTCTGGTGCTTACTCATTCCAACACCAAATCTCCTTGTCTTCTTCCCTCTGTTCATTAATTAAACCAAATACCATCTTGGCAGTCTTCTTCACCACCACAGACTGTATTTCAATCACATATTGATTACTTTATTTAAAATACATTGTTGTGGTATACAGAGACAAAACAACAAAAACTGTGTCTTTGGGCAACAAGCCATGGCTCTAACTGTAAGGTGAATAACTTACTTAACTAGATGAATTTCATATTTTCCAAAATTATTTTCAGGAATGTCGAGACACCTGCATTGTTTTATATTAATTTGGGAAGTGATTGTGTAATTTTAGTGTGGTACTCAATGAGACTGAACTGACAAAGGCAGTAGAGTTAATTTAACATGTACAGCAAATCTTACCTTCATTAACAGTCATGATACCAGTTGTGTTTTTGAAATGCCGAGTACCAAAGAACATAGCCAAAATAAGCAGAATGGCAACACCTCCTACTACAGCCACAGTCACAACGCAGAGGGAAGACTTAGTACCTAGAAAATAAAATCATTAAGAAGAATATATTGAGATAATACATTCTTGTAGATGAAGATATAGTTTAAAGGGCTACAATTACCTCAAGTCACACATACAGTTAGGTCCATATATATTTGGACATTGACACAAGTTTTGTTTTTTTACCTGTTTACTAAAACACTTCCAATTAGAGTTATATGATGGACATAGACAGAATTTGTAGACACTCAGCTTGTATTTGAGGTTATCCACATACAAATTGGATGGAAGGTTTAAGAGTTTCAGCTCCTTAACATGTACCACCTTTTTTTAAAAGGGACCAAAAGTAATTGGACAACTGACTCGAAGATTATTTCTTGGGCAAGTGTGGGCAATTCCTTCGTTATGTCATTATCAATTAAGAAGATAAAAGGACTGAAGTTGATCTGAGGTGTGGTACTTGCATTTGGAAGATTTCACTGTAAACAGACAACAAAATAAGCTCTCCATGCAGCTCAAAAGCTGCCAGCTGAGAAAAGAGAAAAAAAAACATCCAAGAAATCACTACAGAGGCAAAATCTACAGTTTGGCAGATTTGTTCAACCCACTGAATTAAAGCTGAAAGTCTGCACTTTAACTGCATCAGAGCTGTTTAATTTAAAATTCATTGTGGGGTTAGGGTTTACTTCTATTTATGCTTCAAACTCTAAAACCTCTTTAGCAATGATATTTATTATTATTAGTAGTAGTAGTAGTAGTAAACACTAAACAAAAGAACTTAAAAAAAACAACAACTGTAATACCTGAACAGCCTGTAAGATGAATGGTGGTTTGTTCTCTGCTGACATTGTTTTGGACAATCATACACATCAGCTTTCCCATCAGTTGCCCATGTAAGCTCATGGTAGCATTTGAAATGCTCTGTTTTTCTGGACTATTTGCTCGTGTCTGTATCAGCACGTTAGTGTCCAAAGAGAAAATGAACTCCAGGTCATATTGTTCAGAGGAGCAGCTGACTGTCAGGCGGTCTGGTGACAACACAAACACACAGTCACATATAGATGCAACAACAATTATAATATGTCATTGACAGCTCTACAACCTGTTATCTGTTTCTAAAGCCTTTATATACATACTTATGTTTGAAATATGTATGAATATGAACAATAATTTGATTTGATTATAATTGGAAGTCTTTTATAATATATAACTGCCAATTATAATAAAATAAAATAACATGTATTAAATACTATAATTATAATCCTGAAACTCGTATGTACCTGCAAAACTGACTAAAAAAAACCTGCAGGTTTTGAATTTTGTGACCTTTCAGACATAAAGTCCTCAGTTTGAAAAAGTTATTTTTCCCTCTGTTTTTAGCTTCATAACACATTCTGACATTTACTTTAGTATTGCACATACGTTATTTGAAGACAGTGATTGTTTGGTTTTACCTAGTATAGCCAGATAGATGTGAACTGTGTGCAATAACACACCATCAGTAGAATTGTATTGTTCCATCGTGTACTCTCCAGAGTCATTTTTTGTTGCTTTTGTTAGATTGAATATTCCATTTCCAAAGAATGTACGACTCTTGAAGTTTTCATTTATATTAACTAATGAATTATTTTTTAATCTTAAAATGACATCTTTATTCTTTGTCAAGCTTGTCCTTGTATACGGAATAGTAGGTAAGTAAAAAATGAGTGGTTCTCCTAAAAATCCAAAACACGTCGGGGGTCGAGGTTCAGTTAGATTGCATTTCAATAACCCTAATGAGAAAATTAAGAAAAGGAGAAATTAACCATTGTCATTCATTTTTACAACAGTGAAAACCATATACTTTGAATATTATACATTTCAAATGGTTTATTTTTACAGTTACTAACACATCTCATATCCCTGAAATGACTTGTTAATGACTATTTCAATGCAACAACTAATGAAACCATTATCTAATGTAATGTTATACAGCATTTATATATATATATATATATATATATATATATATATATATATATATATATATATATAGTTATGTATGCTTTTATGACATCAGACCACACAATGAATAATACAATCAAATATTTAAATGCTTTTGTGAATTAATTGAAAAGCTGTATGAATTTTTTATCTACATAAATAATTGAAGCGTACCTTGTGCCACAGCAATGATTGCTGGAGCTGTGACAATCATGTAGATCAAAATCATTTTCTGTTGAGATACAATTAGAATATTGTTTCTACTGCACATATGACATAACACAACTAATATGTGTTTCCAAAATAGAAGGAAAGAACATGAGGACATAAGAAGTTGTAAAAAGATTTCTTGCATGAATTTTCAAGGTTGTTTTTTTTAAAAATATATTTTAGAATTCTTTGTTGTTTTTTCGAAGTACAGTTGTTTCACTACATTTCTTGAGACATAAGTTTAGCACAACTGACCTGCAGCAGAAGTCCTTCTCTGTGGCAGCAGGGTGGGACAAGCTATGGTGTTTTGGTTTGGACAGAAATAAGGAAGCATCTATTTAAAGTCACTGATGTCATATTAAGGCACTTAGTGTTGTATCATATTTTTTTCTGTACTTGTACAAATATGTACATATACTGTAGTAGCTGGCTAATTTAGAGCTATACATTTTTTAAATATGCATTTTCAAGCTGCTGTATTGAGTACAAGTATAGAGGCACAGAAATTATCTCCAGATTAAACTGTTAATAATAATTCACAGGAAAGACTGTTCAACGGTACGTTTTACACTACGTACAAAGCAAGATCTGATATCCTGTGTTAGTATTGTTCCTACGTCTTCATAACAAGATTGGTCCAAGATCAGCATTGCAACTGACCAGTGCTGTCAGTGTTGTCTGAGCATTTATTTAGCATTATATAATGCTGCTCCTCCAAACAATATAAATCTGTCTGTCTGACATTGCAGGCTAAAAAGTCAGAATGGTCCACAAAGTCTGGATCTTTGTAGACATACCATTAAATTACTTATCCATTTTTCTTTTTCATTTACGCTCTTGCAATGTAGATGATGTCAACATACACCGCATTATGAGAGTTTGTGAAAAGAGTTAACTCCTTAATGTGGGATGTTAAAACCAGATTACGCTAAAACCACAGCGCTTTCTATTTTAAGTGTCTCAGCTGAAGATACACTAACTGACTCGTGTATATTTTAAGACACAAAGAAAGAACAAAAAAGAAAAGTAAAAGAAGTAAAACTTGAGAGAAAAAGCTCTGGTAGTTCAGGGAGTTCTTATAAATTTGCATACCATGTCAGTAGAGTGGGGCTGGAGTCTTTGCGGTCTGATTTTGGCCCCAGGCCCAAGTTCCAGTTTGGGACTTTGGCCCCATCATGTGGCTAGTACGGATCATTACATTATTTGCAATTCAACTCTTGTGTTTCACATCAAGGGTTTTTACAATCAGGCAGTCCTGCCTGTGCCCCTGAACAATAACAGTTAACTACACATTGTTAAGTTGTCTTGCTGCAATTGAAGAATTAAAACAAAACAAATGCTGTGTGTGTAACAGTGCAACAAAACGTTACCTGTCCTTTTACTAACTGCTTAAGTAGTGATGGTTTTTAGCCGCTAGCTAACTGGGTAAGGGTGTCATGAGTCTGTAGCTCTGCCCACCATTTTGGGGAACATATTTTGTTTTAAAGTAAGTTACAGGGCTTTTCCCCTGCCTTTCTGGTGGGCTTGTATTTCACTTAAACTATCTAATATGCATATCCACATAATCATGGATTGTTATAATTATGATGTTAAAAAAACCCCACACACTGTATTTTAAAGGAAAATAGCTTACAAAACAGATTATATTCGATTTACCTTTTAAATATGACAAAAATGCTGATTTTACAGTTGCGAAATTATTGTATCACTAGAGTTAAAACATTTAATAAGCTTTCTGCCTTGCTCTGTATCTCACTGTACAACTATATACTGACAATAAAGGCATTCCATTCTATTCTATGATGCAAACCTTTCTCCATAGTATATACAGTATTTTGGAGAAGTTATAAAATTTCACTGTGTGTGTGTGTGTGTGTGTGTGTGTCTGTGTGCGCATGTTTTATGTGTATAGATTCTTTTCTTACATTCCTACCCTACCATGACAACCCCTTTCTTTTGCCTTTCTAATATTCCGGTTTCAGTTTAGTTCCCACAGTTTTTTTCATCTACCATATGGACTTTTTAAATGTCTACAGTCAACACAGCCCTGTCCTCCAGCACTTTGTACCCCATCAGGTGCATTGCACTGTCCCCACCTGGTGACAGTGATATGATTTGATATGATTTACTTCAAAAATCTGTTACAATTACTGCTAAAGGTTACAGATGTTTTAGGCAGGTGCCTAGTTTAGTTTAAATAACTAAACTAGGCACCTGCACCCTTGTCATTTTATTGATTTGAATACTTTTAGCACTAATTATTGGAACACAAAATTTGTTTGGTAAGCTCATTGACCCTTGACCTACATACACAGGTAAATCCAAACATGAGAAAGGTTATTTAAGGTGGCCAATTGCAAGTGTTTCTCCTATTTGTATCTTTTCTGAAGAGTGGCAACATGGGAGCTTCAAAAAAACTCTAAAATGACCTGAAAACAAAGTTTTTTCAAGATCACGGTTTAGGGGAAGGATACAAAAAGCTATCTCTGAGATTTCAGCTGTCAGTTTCCACTGTGAGGAACATAGTGAGGAAATGGAAGACGACAGGCACAGTTCTAGTTAAAGCCCAAAGTGGCAGGTCAAGAAAAATACTCAACCCACAGACCAGCTCATAATCTACAACATAATCTTACTGCAGATGGTGTCACTGTGCATCGTTCAACTATTCAGCGCACTTTGCAGAAGGAGATGCTGTATGGGAGAGTAATGCAGAAGAAGCCTTTTCTGCACACATGCCACAAACAGAGTCGCTTGAGGTGTGATTAAGCACATTTGGACAAGCCAGCTTCATTTTGAAATAAGGTGCTGTGGACTGATGAAACTAAAATTGAGTTATTTGGACATAACAACAGACAGTATGCATTCTAAGAAAAACACACGCTACCCACAGTAAAATGTGGTGACAGTTCCATCATGCTGTGGGGCTGTGTGGCCAGTGCACGTACTGGGAATCTTGTTAAAGTTGAAGGTTCATGGATTCCAGTCAATATCAGGAGATTCTTGAGAACAATGTTCAAGAATCAGTGACCAAGTTGAAGTTGCTCTGGGGCTGGATATTTCAACAAGACAAGTACCCTAAGCACTGGCATTCATGTGGAGCAACAAAACACCCTTATGTTTGAACCTGTTCACTTTGGCCAAACTGTTGTTTTCTGCAGTCCAGTAAGGGAACACCATTCGGGTTCAGATCAGGTGGTCCTAATCATGCCTCTCCATGTCTCACTGTCGTTGTCCACGTGAGTGTTGAAGTCCCCCAGTAAGAGTATCCAGGTGCAGCACCCTTGAGCACCCCTCCCAAGAACTCCAAGAAGGCTGAGTATTCAAGATGATTTCTATCTTTACTGTAATTTATATTTTAAAAGTCAATGTTTTAAATTTTATTTTTATTAGTGCAAATGATTGCCTTCTGCCGCAGTCTCAATCAGTGTGTCTTTATTGAAACCCAGGTAATATATCTTACTTTACAGTGAATACCTTTTGCCAAAGCCGTTGTTGTCAGAACTGCAATACTCATGTAGAAGGAATTCATTGTTTCTATTAGGGGTGGGCGATATAAACAATATACGATAGAAACCATATAAATTTGGCCAACGATAGAGATTTTGACTATACCGCTCTACCGCAATAGCGCATGTTGATGATGTCATCAAGCTGCGCCTGTTTTGGTCGAAAGCATTGCAGCGGCTACAACCATTATCATCTGCAAATGATTGCGTGCGACAGTCATAGCAAAGAGATGAAGCACTTTTGAAATATGGGGAAAGCCAAAAACTGCGCTTCCTCCACTTCCGTAACATTGATTCATTAATGTTGAATTCTCTATTCCCATGTTGTTGCAGTATATTAATAACTAACCTCATATTGTGGATGAATAATCTTAGTTGTTCTCCTGATTGAAGTTTGGCCCGTGTATAGCATTCGGCTATGCGATTGCATTTGTCCCTAACCACCAGAATCCCTCACATTAACTTTTATCGAGTGGAAAAAAAGTTGGCGTTCATCCTCCAGCTTCACTGTGCTAATGTTATGCAACATTGCTGTGTCACTAGCAATCACGTAGCACAACATTATATACCAGGTAGTCCAACTTCAGTAACCCTGCAAACGTCACTGCTGTTTAGTTTTCTGTCTTCATTTATGTTGGAAGTGGTAGCAGAGCTGTACGTTTGAATTAGTTTCAAAAATCTCTCAGTCAGAACATGCTATATCATGTTTAGGTGGAAACTAGCGAGCTAACTTCCTGTTAACTTCTAACTCCATTAAATTTAATAAATTCTGTTTTCATGGATGCCTGGATGTTAAACTTAATTGTTACACCTGGTAAAGCAGCAACGCTAATGATTTTATTATAGATGAAAGAATTTAGACCGTTTTTAACTCTCAGTGTTCATTTGACTTCAATTATACCGCGATATGGATTTTAGGCCATATCGCCCAGCCCTAGTTTCTATAACACAGCAGTAAAAATTTGTTTACTGGTAGTAATTCTCTTACTTTGAAGTCTAGTTCTTAAGTTTTTTTCATGTGCCTTGGTGTTTAGCACAGTCTTCATGTCTTTTGTTTTGTTCCCCCAGTCAGTTGTGTCTCATGTCATTCCTGCCCCTGTGGCCGTGTTCTAGTTCGAGTTTTGTGAACATTTTGAGTTTTGAGAACATGAGATATGTGGTGTGCAGTAAGAGCTCATTTCCTGTTATTGAACTGTGTTCTCAGAATTGTGGTGGACATATGCTTAAAGCACTTTTTCCATGTCTTGTATGGTATACCAAACTCTGTTAAGACTCTAACAGGAAGTTTAAAATAAGACATAAGAACCAAACATGCACTAGTGTGTTTAGACCACAACTTTTTCCATTCTAACAGTCTCTGCTTCAGGCAAGTAACGACTAGGATGTTTATTTTTATCTACAAAGATACAATAAAACAGAGAGACACACTAATATACTGAAAGGGAAAGAGATTTTTTTAATGTAGTCATTATTTATATATATATATATATATAGCTGTAAATAAATGTGTGTGTTGTCAATGTGTATGACAAAGTACACAAACTTGCCATTTTCCTAAAAGGAGCTACTTTAAACACAGAACATACTGTATCGTGCAATGTGGTTACCTTTGTCTCCATCTTGAGTTTAAAAATGATCAGGGTCTTTCAGTTTGTCCTCTTCTAACATGTTCCTCACAGCAATAACAAAATTGTTTTTTGGTTATCATTCATGTTAGTCCTTTTGATTGCTGAATCTTTGAGTAATTAGGATAACTCAATAATGAAAAAAAAAACTAATAACAAATAATAATAACAAATAATCAATAACAAAAAAAATGTACACAAGCAAAAAAATTCATCCATTCATCTTCTTCATGGCTGATCCACTTCAGAGTCAACGTCAGTGCTGGAACCTATCCCAGCTGATTCTCCTGAGTTGATTTTGTTTAATTTGTTAGGACTTATCACTCTAACATCTGTGTAGATAATGTCACTGTCAACATCATCTGTGGAGGGAAAAATATACAAAAAAGTGTATTGTGTTTTGGAGGAAGCTATATTGTTTTAAAAGTCTTTTTTTTTTTCAAGCAATGTGTAAGTATTTCACTTACCCTCATCAACAGTTGTTGGTCTTGTTTTTTTACAAAACTGTTTTACAGCCAAACTCAAAGCCACAACGATAAAGAGCGTGATGACAGTTGCTATCACAGCCACTGTCAAGGTTTTAACAGAATCTGAAATTAAAAAGCAAATGTCAGACAATATTGAATATCTTGACAAAATGAAAGATACCAAAATGCTTCTCAGATATTTATTTATATTTTATTCCATTGCTCCATCCACCTGATGTTGAATATACAGTAAGATCATAGGGCATGTAAAAGGTAAATGGCCTGTATTTGTATAGCGCTTTACTAGTCCCTAGGAACCCCAAAGCGCTTTACACATCCAGTCATCCACCCATTCACAAACACATTCACACAGGTGATGGCAAGCTACATTGTAGCCACAGCTGCCCTGGGGCGCACTGACAGAGGCGAGGCTGCCGGACACTGGCGCCACCAGTAGGCAAGTATGTATAGTATGTAAAATAATTTGTAACCACAAGAATTCATAAGTGACATCCAATACCACAATTTGAAGACACTGAGGCTGAAATGTAATCTGTTTTTGTCATAACCACCTGTGTGGCAGGCAGAGGTTGTCCAGCAAATTGCAGGACTTAAATACAAAAGGATGAACTAAAGGGGGCAGCTTTTTTGCTGTAACACCAAAAACTCAGGAACACTAAATACAAGTAAACAAAACTGAAACAGGAAAATAAGAACTTGGAACTTGGAGCTAAGAGTAACCAGAAATAATGAAGTACCTCGGGGAAACACACAGCAACTAGGGTGACGCAACAAAGAGCAGAGGAAGACAGTGGGCCTAAATACACACCGTATCACAAGGCCATGGGAAAGACTAGGGAACACAGCTGGAACTAATACAATACACTGAGACGTACACTGTATAAATATCAGAAACAGAATGACCGAGGGACACGACTTGAAAACAGATGAATAAAAATGGAGACAAAACTATACATGATAGAAAACACAGAGAAGCAAAAATCAGTAACACAGGAGATACAAACTCAAGACCAGGCAACTGGGCGTGAAAGGGAACTTACTAAAAGAACAAGTGACTTTTTTTTTCTTCTTTTTTTTTTTTACTATTTAATTTGTAAAAATGTGTATACACACACACACACACACACACACACACACACACACACACACACACACGTAGGAAAATATTTAGTATACACATCCAGAAATGCATACACTATTATATATTGTACATATATTTATTAGTTTCAGGTTGGCCATTCTTATATTTTGCTCATTTGTGTTATTGTGTTTGCACATCTCTGTTGCTTGTGGGGCTCGCACACAAGAATTTCACTCGCATGTGCTGTGCCAGTGTGCCTGCACATGTGATGTGACAATAAAAGTGATTTGATTTGATTTGATTTGATTTGAAGTGACTAAGAACCAGAAATACAAGTGATTAAACGAGGAAACTGAAAAAAAAAGACTAAGAAACAATTTCTATCATCATAAGAACAAAAGGTCAAAAAGTCCAAAAAAACATAAATGCTGGGTTACAGACCCAGCACAATGACAATTTTATCACATATATATTTAAATTCCTTTAAAGTAAAATATGTAATGATATATCAGAAAATATTATTGAAATGGTAAGCAATAGATTTTAAAATACTCTACCTTTGCAGGCTGCCAGGTGAATAACTGTTTCATTTCTGCTAATATTATTCCAAACTTGGCAACTAAGGTTTCCAATCTGCTTCACATGTAAGTCAACAGTAAGATATGAAAACTGGGATGTCCCGATGTATGGAGATTGGTTGTTGTCTTTGCTTTGTGTAAGTATCTGACCATCCAAATTCAAAATGAATTGTACTCCATCTCCTTCAGAGAAGCAGCTGATCTTCATATGTTCTGATGACAAGCATTTCTGAGACAGGCCTGGCTTTGACACTGGAGCTAGAAGAGACGAAAAAAAGGACAAAGAAAAAAGAAAAGAAATATAGGTAACAAATTTCAGAGTAAGCATTCGTTTTTGTTTGTCTAGGTAATTTATATCTGTTTGAGAGCTATATACTTTTAAATCCCATCAGATATGATATGTTACTGTATTTGGTCCAATTCAGCCTTTGTCAGGATTCGGCATGGGAATCGAGAACTCATTCTTGTAGAGAACCGGTTCCCAGTACTCAAATTCCTTGGAATGTCTGTTAATCTGAATTATTGGTTCCAGTTGCACTTGTGCTTCAGTCAGCTGATTTCAGTTTTTGTGTGGAGGAGGAAAATAGCGGTGCAGTCTACAGCGGGTATATCTAGAGTGAAATCTGAGTGAAATGCTGACCCCAGCCCAGCCAGACCCTGAACTTCAACAAATAACAAACTGATGAGCATTTAGGCTGCACTCTGTTCATACCTCTTCATGTTTTTAAAGTAGAATCACTGTGCTCTGAAGTCTTTTTGTACTGGTTTTCATTTTTGCGTTGTGATTTTGGCTTTATATGAAGAAGTATTAGCGCCACATTAAGAACATTTTTTTTGGATCATTTTGAAAAAAAAAGTCAAAATTCATATAATAATGTAAAAAGTCAAACAGTAAAGTGTTTTGTGTAATATGTGTAATTATTACTTTTTTGAGTAATGACCCCAACACTGATCGCAAAAAGACAACATGGACAAACATTTGACCAACAGCATGCAATTAATTTGTACAAATGTAATATATTTGACAAGCTGCTTAGTGATGGTGGTCACTCACAAAGTGGCGCCAATGAGAACGCAATGAGAATCTATAGGGAATCAAATCCATAACTGATAATAATAATGCAATCCAAATCGCTAAGCCTTAAACAGATTATACCTCAAGATATTCTTGTTTGCCAAGTCATAAAATAAATTAAACTGTTTGTTTTTTAACTGAAGTACATATTTGTGACCTGAACATCTTCATTAATATTAAAAAAGGTAAGTTCACTGAATTTGTCGACAGTAACGAAACAGCACATTTTGCTTGACTTAATCAAACTTTTCTTTAAAAAAAGTTTTTTAATTTTCTTGACTGAGAGCAAATGCATACTAGTAGAGTTTATGTATTTATGCATTTTTGCATCTGCAAGCAAACGTACCAAAACATTCTTGCATTTGCAGATTTAAAGGTTAAAAATTAAAATTAATTATTAGCCCTAACACCCAGTGAGCTTATGGCATGGCTAGTTGACTATCATCCTTCTACAATATTGGTGAGAATTGAATCAAACTTGCTCATAGTGATTACCTAATCTGCCTTTTAGTGAAATTTGCCCAAAACTACCACCTAAGTAGACACCAAATTGTCCTCTATGTCAAAATCAGATTTGTCATTTTACAGATAATAACTTTGATGAACTGTGAGCTACTCCATCACTGGCATTCTGGTTCTAAATTGTTAATCAGTGTTAACTTTCCAATTTACAGTCCATCATCAAACACAAGCACATTGCTGCAGTTCCTAAAATTAACTAAAATTCATACAACTTATGAAAGATGTCTATTTAAGGCTGAAATATTGTCTATTACATGTCTAACATTTATTATGATTTTTAAGTAATACTCAGACATGTTTTTAATTTACTAGGTTTGCAATGTGTGCATTTATAAATCTTTTAATAAAACATAACAGTTTGTATATCTTAACATTAAACATAATTTTGAGTTTAAAACAAAACAAACAAACAAACAAAAAAACAACTTACCTTGTATTTTTAGATATACATTCATTTTTTTCAGTAACTTTCCATCATGATCATGTTCTTCCAACTGGTAATGTCCAGAATGTTTCTTCGAGGCTTCACCTACTTTGAGTATTACAGTGTCTATGCTGTCTGATTGATTTACATATTCCTTATCTAATGTAACTTTCCCTTGATTGCTTATTTTCAAAATCCTGTGTTTGTCATCCTTCGTGGTTACAATCGAAGTACCACGTTTATATGACAGATGAAAAATTACCGGCTGTCCTGTAGCGCCAAAACAAGTTGCAGAAGATTCAGAGAAAATGCATTCACCTGAACCTAAAAGAAAAAAACAAACATATTATGTAAAATATATATTGAAATGAAACCAAATATATAAATAAAATAAAACTGACAAATTATATATTTTAATTTTAGGCTCATCCAGTATAATTACTACCTGCACTGTAAGTACTATAAGTAATCCTCAAATATAAATCTTTAACTATAATAAATAATTTTTTAATTATAGGTCATTCAATCAATATTTGTGTATTGAAAGCTGAGTACAACATACTATTAAACTGAGTACCTTTTGCCAGGGCTGTTGTTGCCAGAACTGCAATGCTAATGTAGATGATAATCATTGTTTCTGTAACACAGACGTCAACATTTTGAAACATGTCACACTATGTTTAAAGTTGTGCTCGCCCTAGTTTATTCAAACATTTACAAGGTTACATACAAAGCTCTTTTTGTATAAATGAAAAAAAGGTTAAATAATATCTAAAGAATAGCATACATGTGTGATTATTAATACTTTTGTGAAATAAAACTTTAAAGGCTCTATCTTGTTTTAATCAGTATCAACCTGCATAAATTCAAATTAAAAGCTTTCACTCACCATTTAAGGAGGGCATGTGTTCTATGTGGTAGTGTGAGACTGCACTGTGAATTTTTAATAGACTGAAGGTTGTCTTATGGTCATCCTCCTTGCTGCTAAAGAAAGCAGCTACTGCACCCACAGATGTACAAATTGGTCTAGCTAGCAAGCAAGCAATTTATTTATATAGCACTTTCAGACAACTCCCAGCTGAAAACAAAGTGCTGTACAGTTGACGTGAGAAAAAACAACAACAATACATTAAATTAAATTTAAAAAATAAACTCTAATAATTGAAATTAAATTAAAACAATAAAATCAGTGCATTAGATTAAATTAAAAAGTAATATCAGGGTCAAACTGTGTCATAAAGGAATAAAAATGCATTCTATGACTTCCGTGCAGAGGCCTTTTGAACCAGCTGCAGACAAGAGAGAAGACACTAACTCCAAAATACAGTGTAAAATGAATTACACTTTCAAAATGCGGCCTGGATAAAATAGGTCTTACCTTTGCAAAGCGTCTTAAATGATAAAAACTGGACTTGACAGTAGCCCTAATTTGAGTGTCTAATTTAAAATCACTGTCCATCTTAAAACCCAATGATCAGCTGTGAATTGTTAGAAACCACATAATTTTCCATTTACAAAATTAATTTACAAAAATTGACAATCCCGATAATGTAATGTTTACTTTATTGCTCCCCATGGGGAAATTACTCTCTCTGAATTTAATAAAGTCACTCAGTGAAGCAGTGGGCAGCCACAAATCAGGTGCCCGGGGAGCAGTGTGTAAGGACGATATCTTGCTCAGGGGTACCTCAGGGTAGCTGTTCAGTGGATTTGATCTGATCATGTGGCAACGTGCTTCTTTGAGGGATAGCTCAGTAGGTAGCATCTACTGAGCTATCCCTCAAAGAAGCACGATGGCCCTGTGGTTACCACTGTTGCCGCACAGCAAGAATTTATATGCGTTCAATTCCACCACCAAGCTGGGGTCTTTCTGTGTGGAGTTTGCATGTTCTCCTCGTCTTTCCATGTCTTCCCTCTGGGTACTCCGACTTCCTCCCACTGTCCAAAGACATGCAGCTTGTGGGGTTGGGTTAATTGATTAGTCTAAACTGCCCACAGGTGTGAATGCGGGAGTGACATGTGAGCACGAATGGTTGTCTGTCTCTGTGTGTTAGCCCTGTGACAGACTGGTGACCTGTCCACAGTGTACCCCACCTCTTGCTCTATGATAGCTGGGATAGGCTCCAGCACCCCCTGCAACTTTGAAAAGGATAAGTGAATAGATGGATGGATGGATGGATGAAATTAACAACCATTTTCCTTTTTTCATATTTGCACAGTGTATTCAGAAACTGGTGCATGTTAAGGGGATATTTAAAGGGATATTGTTAGGGTGTATGTTTTCTTCTTTTTAAGGTTTGGTATTTGTATATGATAACCATGTTATTCTTGGTGAATAGCTTGCCTCTTGATGCCACTGTTCTGACCATTATTTTATTAATTCCTAATGGTTGATAAAATGCCAGAAAAAAGTTTTAAAACCATCACTCATACAGTTGCTTGCCTTTTTAGAGACAACTAATATAATAACAAATTAAGCCAAGAGTGAGACTGACAGTTACAAACCACAGTTTCTTTCTTTTTCTGTCACTGTCTCATCTGCAGCATTAATGTGAAACTAACAGGCCCATAAGAAACTTGTCTAACCTCTGGCTTAAAATCAGTTAGACAGAACTTTGAAGACTTTAACCAAGTACTTTACATTTGATCTCACAACAAAGCAGAATGGTGGAAACTTGGATTACTTTTGAGATTAATTTGGTCATTAAATAAAACAACAATAACAACAACTGCTACACACATTAGGTGAACCAACATTACTGTTTTTGATATTCTTGCACTGTAGCACTGCGTTATAAAATCAGAGGACAGATTTTCTATAGGTAATGTCTTTGGACAACAGTCCGAATTCATGGTTGTTTGGTTAACTCCAGATTCTAAATTGGGGCAAGGTCTGTGTATGTCTCTGTCTATCTGTTACTCTATTGTGATGGATATTCTTCATACCTCACTCTACACAATGTACAGTACTTTTTACTTTAGCTTATTTAGCTGAATGAACAAGATGGCGCCGAGTATGGCAGCCTTGTCGCGAGCTCCCCCAAGCAACAGCTTTTTTCTGTGTTTAATTTTACTTTTCCTTCATTTTTTCGCGAGTAGCACATGTCTCCTTGTGTACGACCGACAAACCTTACTGGACATAAAAGACAGTCTTTCTTATAACTTTCCGGAGTTCAAGTTTTGCAACACGGACGCTCCGTTTGCAGACCCCCCATTCATCTCACCTGAGACGCCTTTGTTCTCTGGCCCTGGAGGCCGCAAACGCCGACGCACAGGGAGAAGATCTGGCGTTCTGGTTCGACTGAGACGGCGCACTAACAGACCACCGTTACCCAGTTTATTACTGGCTAATGTGCAGTCTCTGGAGAACAAGCTGTGCGAGCTTCGGGCACGGATCTCATTCCAGCGAGAGATGCGGGACTGCTGCGTGATCTGCCTCACAGAAACCTGGCTATCGGACAAGGTACCGGACTCCGCAATACAACTACCGGGGTTCTCCGTGCATCGCGCGGACAGGTCACAGGATCTTACTGGGAAAAGCAGAGGCGGTGGTGTGTGTTTCATGATCAACAACAGCTGGTGTGATTATGCGAACGTGCACCCGGTCAAATCCTTCTGCTCACCGGACCTGGAGTACCTGATGATTAAGTGCCGGCCATTCTGGCTACCGAGGGAATTTACAGCAGTGATTATTATGGCTGTTTACATTCCCCCACAAGCCGACACTGACCGAGCACTCAGGGAACTGTACAGCGCGATCAGCAGCGAGGAAACCGCACACCCAGAGGCAGCGTTTATCACAGCCGGAGACTTTAATAAGGGAAACCTGAAGAAAGTCTCACCCAAACTCCACCAACACATCCATTTTAACACTCGTGGAGATCGGCTACTCGACCACTGCTACACCTCTTTCCGGGATGCGTACAAAGCCCTCCCCCGCGCCCCATTCGGCCAATCAGATCACCGCTCCATCCTGCTCCTGCCCGCCTACAGGCAGAAGCTGAAACAGGAAGCTCCAACCCGGAGGGCGGTGCACTGTTGGACGGACCAATCGGAGTCTGCGCTGCGGGACTGTTTTGATCACGCGGACTGGGAAATGTTTCACGTGGCTGCTAGAGACATTGATGAGTACACAGACTCAGTCTGCGGATTTATCAGGAAATGCGTGGAAGATGTCGTCCCATCAAGAACAGATAAATCCTTCCCAAATCAAAAACCCTGGATTAACGGAGATGTTCGGGCGGCACTGGCGGCACGGAGCACCGCCTTTGCCTCCGCGAACACATCGGACTACAAACACGCACATTACCAACTCCGGAAGACGATCAAAGCAGCCAAACGTGAGTACAGGGACAGGGTGGAGCAACAGTTTGACAACCCTCGGAGTATGTGGCAGGGACTAAACACGATCGCAGACTTTAGAGGGAAAACCAGCACACCGCAGACCACGGCCTCTCTGTGTGAGGATCTAAACGTATTCTACGCTAGATTCGACACAGCGAACACCATGAGACCGGACAGTGTGCGCACCGCGGATGACGTCAGTGCGCACACTGTGTCTGAGGAGGATGTGCGGAGGTGCTTCAGGAAGGTGAACGCACGCAAAGCTACTGGTCCGGACGGGATTCCCGGCCGTGTCCTCAAGTCATGCGCGGCTCAGCTGGCTGGAGTGTTCACGCACATCTTCAACCTTTCCCTCTCTCTGTCTGTAGTCCCAGCCTGCTTCAAAATGGCCACCATCGTCCCTGTACCCAAATCCTCCACCATCTCCTCATTGAACGACTGGCGACCTGTAGCCCTGACCCCCATCGTAAGCAAATGCTTCAAGAAGCTGGTCAGGGACTTCATCTGCTCTGCACTACCCGACTCACTGGACCCTCTACAGTTCGCATACCGCCACAACAGGTCCACTGATGATGCCATAGCCCTGACACTACATACTGCCTTGTCACACCTGGAGAAGAGAGACACGTATGTGAGAATGCTGTTTGTAGATTACAGCTCAGCATTCAATACCATCGTTCCCTCGAAGCTGGACAGGAAACTGCAGGATCTAGGACTGAGCAGCTCCCTCTGCAGCTGGATCCTTAGCTTCTTGTCTGACAGACGCCAAGTGGTCAGACTGGGCAGCATCACCTCATCCCCCGTCACACTGAACACTGGTGCTCCACAGGGGTGTGTACTGAGCCCTCTCCTGTACTCACTCCACACCTACGACTGCACGGCCACTAACAACTCCAACATCATTGTGAAGTTTGCGGACGACACTACAGTGGTGGGTCTTATCACCAACAGTGATGAGACGGCTTACAGGGAGGAGGTCAGCACCCTGACCCACTGGTGTCAAGACAACCATCTCACCCTCAACGTCGCAAAGACAAAGGAGTTGATAGTGGACTTCCGGAGGTGCAGAGAAGTACACACCCCCATCACCATCAACGGCGCTGCTGTGGAGAGAGTGAGCAGCTTCCGGTTCCTTGGTGTACATCTGGCTGAGGATCTTACGTGGTCAGTACACACAAACAAAACAGTGAAGAAGGCGCAGCAGCGCCTCTTCTTTCTCAGGAGACTGAAAAGATTCGGCATGAGCCCCCGCATCCTCAGGACCTTCTATCACTGTGCCATTGAGAGCATCCTCACTGGATGCATCACCACCTGGTATGGCAACAGCACCGCCTACAACTGCAAAGCTCTCCAGCGAGTAGTGCGGTGCTCTGAACGGATAATTGGAGGTGAGCTTCCCTCCCTCCAAGACATCTACAGGAAGCGGTGCCTGAGGAAAGCGAGGAGGATCATCAAGGACTCCAGTCACCCCAGCCATAAACTGTTCAGACTACTTCCATCAGGAAGGAGGTTCTGCAGCATCCGGTCCCGTACCAGCAGACTGAGAGACAGCTTTTTCCATCAGGCCATCAGACTGCTGAACACTTCATAGACACCTCAGCTTCACTACTGGAACTTTAACATTATGCACTCCATACTGTACAGTAACGCCACTGTTTTGCACATGTCTCACTCTGTATATTTTATTTTATATATTTTATTTATTGTTTACTCTATTTAATTTGTAAAATATGTGTACACACACACACACACACACACACACACACACACACACACACACACACACACACACACGTAGAAAAATATTTAGTATACACATCCAGAAATGCATATACTATTATATATTGTACATATATTTATTAGTTTCAGATGTAGCCATTCTTGTATTTTCCTTGTTTACATTATTGTATTTTGCACAACTCTGTTGCTTGTGAAGCTCGCACACAAGAATTTCACTCACATGTGCTGTACCAATGTACCTGCACATGTGATGTGACAATAAAAGTGATTTGATTTTTGATTTGATTTACATAAAAGCGTTATTTATTAGCTATTGCCATTTACTTTGCAAGCACACCAGGTGCCTTAAATTCAAGTTGGTCTCCAAACAGCTTAGTGAATATAGGTCCAAACAATGTTGTTGGCTCTAATTTTGAGAATTAAGAGTTTAAAAAATATAACAAAATATGGAATACTCTTTGTCATAAAATGGAAAATTTAAAAGTGCAAATTTAAAGCCTATCATATTTAATTGGAAATGCAACAAAGACAATATACCAAATGTTTGACTCGATCCCTGCATCCTTCAGTTAGCATGTTGTGGTATCTTTGAGCAAATACTGATCCCTAAGTTACAAATGATACCGTGCATCCATTGGGTTACATTGGATTTAGTGTGCGCGTGTGCGTGTGTGTGTGTGTGTGTGTGTGTGTGTGTGTGTGTGTGTGTGTGTGTGTGTGTGTGTGTGTGTGTGTGTGAGAGAGAGAGAGAGAGAGAGGTAGAGAGAGAGAGAGAATGTTGTTTGGCTTTCCACTGACATGTTGCTTATTATTTTGTTTGTATTGTTTGCCTCATTACATTCATTACAAGTCAAAACACTCAAAATTGCTCAATCCTCTTTGTTTTGTACAGCTTTCATCAGTCTCTGGGTTCTCGCAGTTCTGCTTCAGTTTATCTCGTCTCTCAGGGTTTTCTGTAATTCTCTCCAATGATGACTATCATTACTTTTAAAAAGCAGCCTTGAAGCAAAAACTAAGGACAGAAAAAAATGTTAACATACACATTGAAGAATTGGCTGCAACTGAAAGTAATATAGTTGAGATGATAGTACGATGATAGTAGTTGCAGATATATTTGTGTTCCCTTGTACTACAAAGTCATTCTGGTGATGAGGTCATCCAGTCATGTTTGTTGGTCAAAGGGCAAACTGTCAGGTCTGCGTACCTGAAAAATGTTAAATGTTGCAATGAATATAATCATAATGGCTGGTACCCCAATCCCTGTAATCGCCTTCCAGTAAGAAATGGAGAGGAAAGATGAGAGAATGCAGTAGCAGAAAGCAGAAGAGGAGGTACAAGACAGCAAACCAGCGGCACCTGAACAGGTGCGCGTTATTTGTTTTTTCAGTTGTTTTTTGTTTTTTAGTGTCTGGTATGGGATACCACAGCAGGTTACCAATGAGGTTTAAGAAAAACAAATATATATCAAAAAAGACCACTGAAAGAATGTGGAAAAGGAGACCAATTAGAGGAAAAGCAGCAAACAACTAAAACCCGTGCAACTGAAATAACAAAGGGTATTTTTTCAGGAAAATGTGACACCAGTAGTTTCCTGTCGGACATTTCCTAACATGACCTCACTGAGGGTTTAGACTTAATTCTTTCCATTTTTTCAAATGTGAGGATCACACATTTAATTTTAACTTTCAGAATTTGCTTAAGGAGTAGCACACTGTGCCCAGGAATGCTCTTAAAAAGATCCTCTCTCAGGAGAACTGACATAAATTATTCAGTGTTTAACTGACAATGCTCAGTTATTCATGCTCAAGGGATTCAAACTAGGAAAATACTGTATGTCAGTTGCTGGATGGAAAATAATAAGCCAAAACACACAAAAAAGAAGATCAATGGCTCATACACATTTTTAGAACTACTTCTCTTAATCAAACCATCAATGGCAGATCTTTTGCAGTAAACAATAGACTGGTAAAACTGGAGCCTCTCAAGTGTATTGACTGAAACACAAAAGAAAAAGTGATGACAGAGAGAGAAAAAATGTAAAGGCAGCCTAATGTTATAGAAACAGGCCTGCAAATAATGATAAGCAGATGATAGGTGAACAGTTGAGAGCTGTTAGTTTTACAGAATATATGAGTTTATATGAGTAGTTTTAAAATGAGTGAACTATAATTAAAGACTGTCTGTTTGTTGAAGAATAGTAACCGCATTCTCTTGTTAGTAATGGTAAAGGCGTTGTAACAATATAGTAATTAGTAATTTGTTAGTTGCTACTGAAAAACGTAACGCCGTTAGTAACGCTGTTACTTGTAACTCTGTTATTCCCATCACTGGTTATGTATGGTTCTATGACATCAGACCTCACAATAAATAATACCTGCAGAAGTAGTCCTTCTCTGTGGCAGCAGGGTGGGACAAGCTATGGTGTTTTGGTTTGGACAGAAATGAGGAAGCATCTATTTAAAGTCACTGATGTCATATTAAGGCACTTAGTGCTGTATCATACTTTTCTTTACTTGTACAAATATGTACATATACTGTAGTAGCTGGCTAATTTAGACCTATACGTTTTTTAAATATGCATTTCCAAGCTGCTGTATTGAGTACAAGTATAGAGGCACCGAAAATCATCTCAGGATTAAACTGTTGATAATAATGTATAGGAAAGACTGTTCAAAGGTACGTTTTACACTACGTACAAAGCAAGATCTGATATCTTGTGTTAGTATTGTTCCTACGTCTTCATAACAAGATTGGTCCAAGATCAGCATTGCAACTGACCAGTGCTGTCAGTGTTGTCTGAGCATTTAATTTAGCATTATATAATAAATAATTAAAAACTATCACTAGAAAATCAACATGAAAACGTAACTTGATAACATGATTATTATATTGCATAAATTATTAAATAAACCAAAACAATTGAAATGCTTACTATTTGTTTCGGAAGACAGTTTTAAATAAACAAGACTATTTTTTTTTCTTTTTCCCCACATTGCAAAGCTATGACATCACAACTTCATGATTTGTCAGTTGCAAAGTTGATCCCGGACCAGTGTTATAATGGTGATACAGGAACAAGTGTCCCATTATATCACTCTAAGATATAGGAATATGAATATATTACAATTTTTCATTTTAAAGATTTTGAAGAAAAACAACCCATGGGGTCATTTTTGACCCCATGTGTGCATCTAGGTGTTAAGACACAAAGAAAGAACAAAAAAGAAAAGTAAAAGAAGTAAAACTTGAGAGAAAAAGTTCTGGTAGTTCAGGGAGTTCTTATAAATTTGCATACCATGTCAGTAGAGTGGGACTGGAGTCTTTGCGGTCTGATTTTGGCCCCAGGCCCAAGTTCCAGTTTGGGACTTTGGCCCCATCATGTGGCTAGTACGGATCATTACATTATTTGCAATTCAACTCTTGTGTTTCACATCATCAAGGGTTTTTACAATCAGGCAGTCCTGCCTGTGCTCCTGAACAATAACAGTTAACTACACATTGTTAAGTTGTCTTGTTGCAACTGAAGAATTAAAACAAAACAAATGCTGTGTGTGTGTAACAGCGCAACAAAACGTTACCTGTACTTTTACTAACTGCTTAAGTAGTGATGGTTATTAGACGCTAACTAACTGGGTGAGGGTGCCGTGAGTCTGTAGCTCTGCCCACCATTTTGGGGAACATATTTTGTTTTAAAGTAAGTTACAGGGCTTTTCCCCTGCCTTTCTGGTGGGCTTGTATTTCACTTAACCCTCAGATGCGCCGGCGCGTCAAAATCACATGACCAATTTAAGACGACACAGCTACAAGATGCAGCGACTCAGAGTCCCCATTTCAAATTGGGTGAAACGCGTGGAGGTCAAACTATATACCAGTTTTTAAATTGTGTCCTAGGCCACGTAAAACCTAGTAACTATAAACTATCTAATATGCATATCCACATAATTATGGATTGTTATAATTACGATATTAAAAAAACCCACACACATGTATTTTAAAAGAAAATACATTAAGACACAGATTATGTTAGATTTATATTTCAAATATGACAAAAATGCTGCTTTTACAGTAGCAAAATTATTGTATCGCCAGAGTTTAAACATTTAATAAGCTTTCTGCCTTGCACAGTGGATATTCTGAAATACTGAATCATCATAAATAAATTATTTTATAGTTATTACTTATTGTTTATTGTTAGTGCTATAATAATAAAATAATAAGAATAAAAAAATAAGGGAAGGATTCTGGATCAGCAACATGATTTATACCTTCTCCGGTGTTCTCCAGTATTGCGGAGAAAATGGACCTCACAGTACGACTGCAGTACATTTTCCAGTTTCATAAACTACTCCTGCATTTGGGGAATACTGAATGAAATGAGAATATACACTTATTGTACCTTTTCACTTGTTGCTTTGCAGACTTTTACACTGAGAGTAACATCATGAAGTGTAAATGATGTTTTAAAACATCATATAAAAATTTCATATATTTATTATTCTACTGATACTGATAACAAAATCCTAAAAATATAACGACAAAGCATCAGCTGTCTGCCATGCAGTAAGACGTCTTTTCTGTAAAGTGCTTCTCAGAAAAGCAGTGAACATACCATTATAGTTTTTTTTTTCTTCCATCCACTTGGTACACTCATCAACATAGTCAGTATTACCAAAGGTTTTTTTTTAAAGAAACAAACAGGAAGTTTCACATAAGACATGAAAACCAGAGTGTGTTCAAACCACAGCTTGTTCTATTCTCTGCTTAAGCCATAGTAACAACCTAGGGTGTTTATTTTCATCTACAAAGATGAAATACAGCAATGAGATACATTGACAGAATCAAAGAGAATGAGATGTGGCCACATATACAGAGTATTTAGCATTTAAGTTCCTTAAGTGGTGGGAAGTAGCATTTTCACATTCATAAGAATTGCTGTCACTGGGGAGTTTAGTCATTTGCACAGGAGACATTGACTTTTAGGTTGAAAACAGTGCAATGTACAAGTCTGGTGACTACAGTAAAGAAAAAGACAAAAAAAACTACAGGAAAATGCAGTAAAATCACAAAATTGAACAGTCATTGAGAATCATTACGTAGCATCTAGGAAATAATAATAAAGAAATAAATGATCCTACACACCTTCAATAAAAACATCACTCATACTTCATTTTTAATGGCCATTGAATTAGAAACCAGGATCTAGGGTAAAGAAAATTATTTTCTCCCTTTTCCAAGTATTTAAAAAGTTCTAAAATAGTTTCAAACATTCAAATACAGGTTTAGTAAAAATGTCATATAGCTGCACAATTCAACGTAAATCGCAAAAACTCTCAAGTGCTATAACGTTAGCCCTAATATCAATTATATTGTGATTTTAAAAAGTGATCTTCTGTGTGTGTGTTTGTGTATGGTTGCTAAAATTTGAACTTTTTTTAATCAACTACAAAGCAAAATTCGACATTAAAGCAAAACAAATAAATAAAAATAAAAAAACCCAGGTTAGAACAATCATATATGACATAGTTTCCTGGAGTTCGATGCTGATTTTAGTATGTATTTACTGATCCATCCATCTATCTTAATAGCTGCTTATCCGCCTAAAGATCAAGTTCAGGGCTGGAACTTTTATCATGTTGATTTTTCTGCATTGGGTTTCAGTGCAGAAAATGCAGTTTCAATTGGCCTCTCTTATCACTCTAACATCTGTGTAGATAATTTCATCATCCAAATTACCTGTGGGAGAAAAGCAAGCAAAAAGAGTGTTTTGTGTTTTGAAGGAAACTATGTTCTTTAAATAATCGTTTTCCTGACTATATTTCCTATTTTATTTTTTCTTTATTTTATTTTACTTACCCTCATTAGCCTTTGCGGGACTTCTTTTTTTGCAAAACTTTTTTATAACCATACTCAAAATCACAATGACAAAGAGCATGATGACATTTGTGATCACAGCCACTGTCAAAGTTGTAACAGAACCTAGAATGCAAAAGCAAATGTCAAACAATATTGAATATCAGGACTCTGTTTGAAAGCTGACGTGTTTAATTTAATTTGCTTTAATACTTTAATTCAGCGGTCCCCAATCCCTGAGTCCGTGAGTCGTTTGGTATCGGGCCGCAAGAGTTGAGGCTCAGGTGTGAAATGTATGGTTTTCAGGGTTTTTATCGGTTTTCAGCATTATTTTGTTATTGTTTTTATCGTTAACTCGGTTTTTCTGGGTCTTTTCACGTGTGTTATGAATAAATCTTCTTTTTTTCGGTACCGGTACTAGTTTTATTTTGTTGTATTTATCCGCGACACCTTAAAGGCCGGTCCATGAAAATATTGTCGGGCATAAACCGGTCCGTGGCACAAAAAAGGTTGGGGACCGCTGCTTTAATTTAACCTGTTTAAATTCCTTGAAAAGAAAGTGTGTAGTGATATGTCAAAAAATTTTATTAATCTGTTAACCAAATGTACTACCTTTGCAGGCTACCAGGTGAATAGTTGTTTCATCTCTGCTGACATTGTTCCAAACTCGACACATAAGGTTTCCTGTCAGCATCCCATGCAAGTTGATGGTAACCTTTGAAACAATGGATTTCTCAGCTGTCCAGTTGCTCATTGATTGGTCTTTGCTTTGTATCAGAAAGTGATTGTCCAGAGTCAAAATTAATTGTACATCTCCCTCAGAGAAGCAGCTGACATTCATCTGTTCTGGTGGCCAGCATGTTTGAGACAGTGTTGGCTTTGACACTGGAGCTGAAAGATTCGTAAGTAAGTAAGTAAGTAAGTAAGTAAGTAAGTAAGTAAGTAAGAAAGAAAGAAAGAAAGAAAGAAAGAAAGAAAGAAAGAAAGAAAGAAAGAAAGAAGAAAGAAAGAAAACATGTTCCAGAGGAACTATTCTTTTTTGTTAATCAGAAAAACAATGAGAATTATTTAATAATTTAAGTTGTCTCATAGCTAATTACATTATTATTAAATCCTGTTAAAATGTAAAACTATTAATTTGTTTTGTCATACTAGTTGAAAGTCTAAGATGAAAATTATAATGTAATCATGAATCCTGTTTGGTCAGTGTATCTTATTTTTGAATTTTTATTCAATTTTCCACTTTTCTGTTTAAATATTAATTCACAGTACATTGTACATGGATGTTTCAATATCTTCTGAAACAACAAAATAAATATTGCAAATCATTTGAAAGGTTAAAGTGGTAATCAGTAGTTTTAACCTAAAAATTAGTTATTTTTCAAATTATTCTTCAGTAGTAACTGCAAGTACGCTGCTGTAGTTGTTGATACAAATTAAAGCGTAGACATCATTAAGTTTCATTTCTGACATTTGTTTATCTTAAGTCATTCGCCACCAATACTTTTTCACCTTTTTTTGTTTTGTTTTTTTTTACAATTTGTGCATTCAGTGTTTTGTTAATAACATAACCTAAAAAACCTGAGATTGAACAAAATCTTGATTTAAAAAAATAAATAAACAAATAAATAATAATAATGATAATAAACTTACCTTGTACTTTCAAATACACTTTCACATTTTTTAGTAATATTCCATGATGATCGAATTCCTCCAACACGTAATATCCTGAGTGTTTCTTCATAGCTTTACCTAACTTAAGCATTTCATTGCTTATGCTTTGTGACTGATCTGCATATTCCTCATTTAATTTTATTTTCCCCTGATATTTTTTTGATAAAATCCAGTGTTTGTCATCCTTCATGATTAAAAGTGAAGAGTTAGGTTTAAATGGCAGATGAAAAATTAGCAGCTGTCCTGCAGCTCCGAAACAATGATGACTTCCAGGAGATTCTGAAAAATGGCACACAATTGAATCTAAAACAACAAAAAAGAACACATCTTTAAAACATTTACACCGACTGGAAAACATTATTTATTATATTAATTTATTGCCTTTCACATCCGTTTTCTATGGCATGTATAATTCAGGGTAGCGGGGGAGGTGGGGGGGGGGGGGGGGGGAGGAGGAGCCTATCTGAAGTACCACGGGGTGAGATACATCCTTAATTTCTTATATTAAAAAAAAATTCATGTAAATTTAACATTAAAGTTGATCCAAGATGATTTCTATCTTTTGTTTTAAGTCAATTTTTTTGAATGTGCGAATGATTGCCTTCTGCGTTACTCTCTCATTCAGTGTGTCTTTATTGAAACCCAGGTAAAATATCTTACTTTACAGTAAATACCTTTTGCCAAAGCCGTTGTTGCCAGAACTGCAATACTCATGTAGAAGGAAATCATTGTTTCTATAACACAGCAGTAAAAATTTTGATTATAATAACGTATTACTTTTAATGCTAGAAGAAAATATATATAAGGTTAAAAGGTTATGTTTAGCTAATCTTACTCAAGTAATTGTGAGGCTAAGTTAAAAAAAATGCATTTGATAAAAAATAACACAATAGTAATAATCATAATATTCATAATAAATTAAAAAAGATATGGGCAATCAAAGTGAAATAGCATATATGGATTATTGATCCAAAAGGCTAAATTAATTATCAGCTTACATAGATTCAAATTCCAGGCTGTCACTCACCACATTTAAAAGTTGGTCACGTATTGTTCGCTGCTGTGTAAGACTCAGTGACTGATTTTTCACTGGCAGAGGGTTGGTTTTATGGTCTTCCTTGCTGTTTGCCTTCTCTTATGATAAGAACGGAAGCAGTTATATTCACACCCAGTTTACTAAGAACTCTATTCTTACTAAGAGCTCTGTTCTTCTACTTTACGTTCTGTAAACTATTTTGGTTAGTTCATCTTACATCTGGCAAGTATGCAATGTAACAAGTTAAAAGGCACAATAAGTTTATGTTCTCATTATTATTATTTAATTGTTAACAAAAAGATTTGGGAAGAATTACACTTACTTTACACTTTTTTTCTCTTTAAACGAGGCAACGTTTGCATGTACTGAAACGTAACTAAAGAGAGAAAACTGAAAATGAAACACATTTAAAATTTACATTCACAAATTTGTGTAAAAAGCAATTGAGATACAGCTATATTCAGCAACTTTATTTTACAAACATTTCTCCTTAAAAAATAGTTATTTACAGGTCAATGCATCAAAATATGGATAATTACTGATACAAACTAAAAATAAAAAATTAAACAAAGACAGAAATAATAAGAATTAAATTCCTTAATATCTTGATTGATCACTTGAGAACCTCGGTTTCTTGTTAAAATAAACAACAACTTTGCCGGAAAAGATGTTTTTCTTGCTAGGGGCATATTTATCTAAACACCCCATATACCTTTAAACACTGATGGTGAATTTCATTAATTCTTACAAATGTACTAAATTCTTTATATAAACAGATTTGAGATATGTATTTGCAGACTCATACACATGAGAACATTGAGCATTGTTCAGAGTGTGACAAATCTAATTACTTACACATGGACTGAGTTAAGCATATACAGCTTTTAACTTATAAGTGCAGATATTGCAATTGTGCATACATTTATTGCCCATAATATCGTACAGACCATATGGTCTGTATTTTATTGCTTCTAATTACTTGTGAAAAGCATTGGCGCCATCATGTGGCAAGTGCTGATTACTGCATTATTTAGTCACTCAAAAGGCTTGCATGGAATGATAACACTAATTCTAGTTCACAAGTTTGATGTAAAGGTGAATAAATGATTTTAATGATTTTTTATCAGAAAACGGATTTGTTTATCAAGAATATAACAGGAATTATTATTCATCCCTGTCCTTACAGTATCCCTACCTGGCAGCTCCATATTCAAAACCCGTTGTCCAGTGTATCCAGCATCCCTCCTCCAATGCATCTCAAACTCACACCTTGTGTAATTTGTTTTATATATTCTAATCTTGTTCATCTTGTTCACTCCCAATGAAAATTCTTTAGCTTTGCTACCATTAGCCAGTCTTTTTGTCAGTGCCACCAATGAACTATCTCACTACCAACTTGTATTTTTACCCTGACATAAATCATGCTTGATACTCGTCTCCACCCACTCCAGCCTGCCTACAGTCTCTTCACCACTCGTGTACTGTCCAGTGCTTTGGTTGACTCCAGGTATTTAAACTCATCGACCCTCATGCACCCTGAACACCAAAGTCCACATAGACCTTGGACTCATCTGTCACTCCTACTGCACACCTTATCACTGTTTTGCTGTTCTCTTACATCTCCTGCACCACCATCACATACTTCTGACTTCCTCATCCAGTACCACAGTTCCTCTCATGGCACTCTGCCATTAGACAAAAAGGAAAAACACACACACACACATGAAGTAAGCTCTCAAAATATGTGAAAATCCCAGTGGGACCTTCATCAAATCAGTGAAACTGTACAGGAAAGAAGGTCAGAAATAAACTAGGGAGAAACAAAATGTAAAAAATGGACAAATTTGTCATTTGTTATGTAGCAGGTTTGTCAGAGAAACATTCTCCAATATAAATATGTATAAAAGCACTTTGAGTGGACAGTGTTTGAGGAGAAAAGCACAATTTAATGTAGGAACCAGATCATTTACCTTAGCAAATGATCCCAGGCCTGTGACTCCTGTCCTCTGTTATAAACTGCATCGACAACCCCACCACCACCACCACCACCACCACCATCTAAGCAGCTGGTGGGTTAAATCACCGGTACTGCTGCGACCTGGTGGTATGTTCTGTGTTAAATACTACTTGCTCTCTACAGCATGGTAGAGAGCACGGGTGTAGTAAAACTCATATTTACAGATTTCTCTACACATTTACATATTTGAAATTAGAGCTCCCTCCTACATGGTTCTGAATATACAGACATCGACTGAGGTACAAGTATACAGCTCTGCATTCATGTTTTAAACAAGAATGCTACAATAATAGCCTGTACATATATTTTTACAATATCTTGTAGATTAAGTAGTTAGCATTGTATTGCTTCTTGTCACACCCTCCATGTGCTGATCACTGTATTACTTGCAAGTCAAATGTATCTCTCATACCAAGTATTTTTACAGTTGCTTCTACAGGTTACATAAAGGTTAGATTATTCCAGAACAATCACTCATCACAAAACAATAGATGTAATGAAAAACAATTTTTCTTGTAGTAGAAGCAGAAGGACGTAAACTGACGTCTACATGGGCAAAGATTTTTGCGTGGTACAGAGATGAGATCATTTCAATGGCCAAGTCAGTATCTAAGTTGTCATGGTCCCCGTGTCTGCCCAGCTGACCCAGGTTGGCTACATATGTTTCTTGTTTCCCTTTCCCTCTCCTTCTCCTTCGCGCTCACCGTGTGTCGCCTGGGTGGAGCTCATCGCGGGCTCCCGCCCCTGGCCCTTGCACCTGTGAATCATCACGCACCTGTGGCTCATCTCTTCACCAGTGTCCACTACTTAAGGCAGTGGCTGGAAACATGTCATCGCTGGACTATTGAGTAACCTCGGTAGTAAGTTTGTTTTTTCTCGCTGGATTAACCGCTTGTTCCTGTGTGCAGGATTGTCTTTCCCTTGGCGCCCTGGGCAAGCTGAGTTGCTGGTGTGTTGTGTTTTTGGAATTGTGTGACGATTTCCTTGTGTGTGAAGAGCCCCTGTTTCCAGACCTCCCCTCCCCTTACGCAGCAGGAAATTAGGGGGAAAGTCATGTATTTTTGCACAAAATCAAAATTCATATATTTTGTATATATTTGAACTTGTTTATTTTTAAAATTACTGACGTATACCTGACATGAATGATTTTTAAAGATTCTGTCAATTTAGCTTGAGTAGTAGTATTAATGACATATTTATCTGTTGCAATGTTATACAGCACTGTATTAAATATACACATTTAGAAGATTTCTGACATCCGGCCTCGTAATAAATAATATGAAAAATGTTCAGATATCTTCTTTGACCATCTTTGACCACAAATTTCAGCCAGTTCTGCTGCAATCCTATGAGTAAACATAATAAAATACTCGATTTTAGTTCATAATGCTTTAAGGTCAAAGGGCAGAGTCACACAAATTAGGAAAAGTTTCCATTAGATCATCTTCAAGCATTTAAAAAATATTTTTTCAGAACATTATATGGCTTTACAATGACACCCTGCCTGTTGTGGGGAGTTCTCTCAGTGCTATTGTACCTATTGGTTTAGCTTATTAGTTAAAGTTTTTAAATTCAATGTACTATGTACTTATCATTTCTGCCACTCTGCCCTCCCTCATGGACATTTTAATTCCCACAAGATATAAGGAAAAGGCCTGAGACTTCACCTTAAGCATCGCTGGTGACCACTCCCACCTTTCACCCTCCCTCTTCAGCTTCCCTGGGGGAAGGACAACATCTAGGCTCAGTCCAATAGACTGCTGAGTAGCTTTATCCACCAGGCAATTTGCACCATGGTCATACCTGTTGCTTTTGGTCATTTGCACTAATGTTCTTGTACATGTCACAAGCTGCTCTATTCATTTATTTTATTCATATCTTGCACATATCTTCTACAGAGGTTTGATTTTTATACATCACCTAGAGCATTTTGATTCTCCTGTATGTCCTGTACATGTAGAAAATTGACAATAAAAGAATCGTTGAATCTTTATTACTCCTAAAAGTAACGTAAACAAGTACTTAAAGCATCTATATCATACACTCTTGCTTGCATTGTATCTGGACAGCGACCATCTTAAATCATGCTAAATATTATATGGATACTACCATGACACCTGGTGGTATATCTTGAGGTACAGCATAGCAGACACAAGCCTATGTCAGGATTAAGGATAATCTTGACTAATAGAAAACACTTTAGTTTTGCACTGTTGCTTTTGGTTACTTGTAAAGACGTTTTCCCCACCATGTGGTGAGTGCTGATCACTGCATTACTTGCAACTCAAATTGTCTCTCATACCAATTGTTTTTACAGTTTCTAAATGTTACCAGATATTCAAGATTATCACAGAACAATGAGTAATCACAAACTGATGAATGTAAAGGAAAACACTTATTTTCATTTACAAGTTTTATGGTAAGATTAGTCCAAATTTAGCACTTTCTACATTGTGACTATCTTTGTTCTTTGTTTGAAAGCTTTGTATAGCCAAACAGTTATTACTATATACAAGACAGTGCAAAAGATATGTGTCAAAGATTAGAACAGACTTTTTTATTATATTTCCAAAATGCCACATGATCACAAACCTTGACAAATGATTACTGAGCTATATGTATGTCATGATTTTAACAACATCTAAAGTATAGTATACCACTTTCTATTAACTTCTTTGTCATTTTGGCAGTATCATATGGTTTAGCAGGTCACTGAAAGCGGGATACAGTGGTTGTCACAACCGGATCCGTACCAGAAACTCGATCCGTACCGTACCGATCCGTCCCCCTTCTCTCAACGGAGAGCTTCCCCCGATTGAACAACAGCGCTGTAAAATAAGAAGAATGGCACCTAATTACAGACTTAAACAAAACAGAAGAAGAGAACATCTGCACATGCGCAGTAAGGATCGGGGAGTCCTGATCCATAACTAGCTTTTTATTTTTCATTTATGTCTACAT
Source organism: Astatotilapia calliptera (assembly GCF_964374335.1). Lineage (NCBI taxonomy): Eukaryota > Metazoa > Chordata > Actinopteri > Cichliformes > Cichlidae > Astatotilapia > Astatotilapia calliptera. The sequence goes on from NC_137431.1 coordinate 23,851,623, forward strand.
TATATTGAAATGTTTCATTATTGCAAACATTTTAAGAGATATTTATTATTGTTAACATCTTAACAGATACTCTGACCCATAACTATCATAAAATGCTTCAAGCGGAAGTAGACGCCTTTCGCACATGTGTGGTACGGATCGGGTTTCCAGTACAGATCAGGTAGTGACAATGGTCCCTCGTTTATTGTTACATTCGAAAAATAACCCACAATAGGTGAAATCCGCGAAGTAGCCAACTTTTACAATTGTTATAGATGTTTTAGGCTGTAAAACCCCTCACTACATACACTTTATACACTTTTCTCAGACAGGCATGAACATTTTCACACTTTTCTTTCTTGTTTAAACACTCTCAAAGTTTAAACCTTCTTAGAAGAATAAGTCTAGTATTATAGAATTAAGCCAAAGGCACTTTGGTTTTGGTTTGCCTTTGACGGTGCAAAGCGTTTTGTCGACATTGTTGTGTTTGTCGGGGAGAAAACTTACAAACATACAGTACAGCACTTCAGAGTCACACTGCTAGGGATTGAAGATTTATGTAAATTTGACAACCTGAACGCATTCTGTACTGGACAGGAGACAGGGCACGAAATTGATTGACAATGGCCTACAGCCAATAAGGACGCAGAACACAATGCGCTGTTCAAAAAAGAAAAAAAAATACATGGAAAATTGCACAAAAAAAGGGATCACTGTATAGTTTGTGGATCTAAAAGTCGCGACAATCCACGCAGTGAAGATTACTGACCTAAAACAAGAACCACAACTCACATTTGCTGTGAGCACCCATACCCCAAATCACAAGCAAATCAGCAATTTGAGCACATGTATGAAAGTATTACTGACCAGTAAACTTTATTGAGTCTCCAAGATTAGACAGGTTTAGATTCTGGTCAAAATTCTAACAGAATTAAAGTTTATGATTCAGGTCAGTAGGTTAAAAGAAATGGGACAAAGATTATCACGGAAAACAGAGCACAATAAAGGCAGTCTTGCATTTAAACAGAGAGAGCATAATGCTGAGGCAAGGTCAGAAAAAATATTTGATGACAACATTCATTTGCGTGTTAATCGGATGCTGTTTTTCTTGCATGCTGTTTGACTCTAACATCTGAGTAGATGATATTGTCTTCACTATGATCTGAAAAATTTAAAAAACAAAAAAAGATGGTGAAATAAGGTAAATATTCCCACCGCACATATTTATGATTTGCAAAAGTATTTTTATGATTATCAAGTAAACTGATTTTTTTTCTTTTTTTGTAAACTGAATGAAAAAAAATTAAGTGAAAATTAAGTGCGGTGTTTCTTTTACCTTTATTGACAGTCATGGGGTCAGTTTTCTTATTGAAATGCTTTACACCAAGAAAAACAGCCAAAACAAGAAGTAGAGTGCCAATGCTTCCTACCACAGCCACAGTCACAACAGTACCTAGAAAATATATAAATATATAAATATATTGTATATATTTAAAAGTTTTGTATATATTGTATGTTATTTAAGGGTTACATGACCTGAAGTCATAGTCTTTAGATATGTATTTAATATTGATACATCAGACTGCATATTTCCAGAACATTTTTTTCAGTAAAGGGAATGAAAACACACTCATACACAAGATAGCTATGACATAATTACAATAATCAAATTAATAGATTTTTTTTAAAATTGTGATATAAAATCAAATTAAATAATTTAATGTAATTAATTACCCGTGCAGCTTGTAATGAGGATGATCTTTTGGCGTCTGCTGACATTGTTTTGAACAATACATGCCAGTTTTCCCATCAGTTGAGCATGTAAGGTGACGGTAACCTTTGAAATGCTGTGTTTTTCTGTACTCTTAGTTGTGGTCTGTAACAATAGGTTATCGTCCAAAAACAACATAAACTCTACTTCATCTCCCTCAGAAGAGCAGCTGATTATCTTCTCTTCTGGTGACAAACACAACTGAGATGTAGCTGGCTCTAACACAGGAGCTGAAAGACATAGATATATTTGCAAATATAGTCATGCATGTAGATGCAGTGCTGTTTGAAATTCAAAAGATCCAGTGCCAGTCCTGCAAACTATCATCATTATGCTTGTGTAAGTTTTTTTTTTTCAGTTTGAAAGTGAAAATGGGAGTATGCAACTAAAAACACAACATTTTTATAAATAATTCAATTTAAGTTATTTATTTTTAAAGCAAACTTTATAATACAACCTGCGACTAAGGCATAACTACCCTGTGATTACTTGTAATTTCAGGTAACAAGTCGGGTAAAAATTAAAAGACTTTGATCATTTCTATTTATCTTTACACCACATTTCTAAAGTGTACATTGCTGTTAAATGTTATTTGAAAAAAAATATTATTCAAACCTACCTTGTATATCCAGATAGATGTTTTTGGTGTGCAATAATGAACCATTAGTAGAGCTGTGTATTTCCACCATATACTCTCCAGAGTCATTTTTTGTTGACTTGTTGATCTTAAATGTCCCATTTTTGAAGACTGTAATATGATTCTTGTATTTTTTATTTATTACATTTAATGAATAACTTGACAATGTTAAAATGTTACATGCATTCTTTTTCAAACTTATCTTTGTGTGTGTATTAGTAGGTAGGTAAAACATGAGCGGTTCGTCAAGTACTCCAAAACACTTTTGTGGTCCAGGTTGAGTTAAATTGCATTCCAAAGCTCCTAAAAGGGAAAAAAGAAGTGGGTTTTTTTGTTTTGTTTTTTTTAAAGTAAAAATCTTACATGTGATGTACCCTTATGAATACAGTAACTAATTAAGAATTCTAGAAAATAGTTGCTTCAAAACCCTGCCTCTCTGTGTCTAAGACAATTTACATCATATTATATAATGCAACACTGTAATAAAGTTAATAAATATTATTGTAAAATACTTGCTGTGAATCTTAATATCAAAATTATAAACATAGCAATTTTGTTCAACTCTATACAGCAATTGCTAAAATGTACCTTGCGCCAGAGCAGTCCACGCCAGAGCTGTGATGATCATGTATACCAAAATCATTTTCTGTGGTGATAGAATTAAAGTATTACCAACTGTTAACAGTGGACATAAATGGCCTCTTTTATTCCTCTTTTAAACCAAATATCTTCTCAGTCAAAATCTGAACACTGGCATCTTCAAAAGAGGGAACTTTATCCTTTAGGTGCAGATGTACAGCTCTGTATTGACCTTGCGAAGTAAACAACAAAATTCAGTTTTATTTTAAAATGAAGAAGAAAAAAATAAAAATAAATTTCATAAATGTTACACTCAGATAATATAGATATATGATGATTATCTATATAATTGGAAGACAGTTTTAGAGATACAAATATACATATTTAAAAAGGTTATACCTTTCAAAATTGTAAAAAAACAAAAAAATGTCACTCACCACATTTACAATACAGGCTCTTCTTTTGTAGTTCATCGATTGGCTTGTTTCTGGTCTTTTTGTCTTGTGTGGAGAGAATTGAGGAGGCAGTTACACTAGTACTGTAGTCATTATCGGGTCAAATACTAGGCTGCATGTAGTATTCAGAAACAACAGGTATATATTCTATGCTACCACCAGTACCTTTGGCAAATGCTTTTATTAAAAACACAGCCTTTTCTTCCTTTTTTTGTATTCTTTTCCATCAAACCAAGAAGAAGAGCTAAAATATTCCAAACTACAGGCAGATTAGAATTAGAATCTGGAAAACACAAATATCCAGATGGCATAGTAAGATATGGTTGATATGTATATCAAAGATATCAAAGATACATACTCTTGTACATGGTTGTATTCTACTGGGCATTCAACATAAAATGTTTGCAGAGTGGCACATAAATAGCAAGATTTAACTTCAGATTAAAAAGATAATTTAGTAAACCTGTGCTGTCTTTTGCATTATTTCTTATTATCTCTTCTGTTTTGGAACATTTTAAAATTAAAAGTATCGTAGCTGTTGTGCATTTTTTAAAATCATAAGCGTAGGATTACTCACATGCACCTTCCTCTTAGTGGCAGCAGGATAGTTTGAGCAATCTACTCTATTTGTCTTGTGGTTTTCTTAGAATGTAGGAAGTATGTAGAATCATTGAACTACTCAGAAACTTGGGGCGTTATTTTATTTGTTCTCATTTTAACGACAATACAAGTTGCCAACTAAATATGTCATATATTAGTTGGATAAAGACTGCTGGTGTAAGTTAGAATAATTTTTCAAACTGTGTAGATGTTTGAGTTTAAAGTTCTAAGTATAAATTATGTGAGCTGTAATGTCCTTAATTTAATTCTACTATTAACTTTTCAGTTGCACTAACAACTTAAATTATAACAAAGAAAATGATCTGAGATGATTAAACTGAAGTGGAAAAGACTTTTTCTGTCGGGGAACCCATTCTCTTAAATAATTTCCCTGAGGAGATCAGATTGGTGAGCTCACGTTTATCCTTTCAATCGCTCTTAAAGGCATGTGTGTAGCCTTTTTCTTTGTCTCCATTATAGTTATTTCTCTTTAAAAAGTGTTTCACCACCTTCTCCAATAACTAACATTGTTTCACCTTTATCTCCTCCAAAATGTTTCTTATGGGGTTTTTTCTATCTTATCTTGAAAGGACTTTTTAACTTCAATAGCCCATCTTTTAAAAGTGCTACATAAATAAGTATTATTATTGTTAGTGTTGTTGCTGTTTTTGTTAAATTATTTAGTTGAATCAGAATTGCATTTATTGGCCAAGTAAACGATAATGTCTCTCAAGCACAACGATGTAAAACACGCAATATATAAGTGAGACAATGAACAATATACATAAACCACAATAAAAACAAACAATCGAAATCCTTATATAGAAAAAATACAGGATTACAAATATGAATACCACAGAATGTACATAAAGTGCAGTTGCAGTTTGGCAGTGTGAAGCAATGTGACAGTTCAACTATTCAGGAGGGAAATAGCAAGGTGTTTAGTATTTAAATTATTTAGTAGTATGCTCCACAGAATATGAAAGATTATTCATATTAAACTATTCATCCTTCATTTATGGAGAGTGTCCCAGGCGATCACTGTGTGAATGTGGAGAAGAGGAAGACAGGACCCAAATGCAGGACTCGCAGGCTGGTGTAGGATGTGGACAGGCAGGGTGACCAGAATTTAAAAGATAGACTAATGCTGACTGAAACACTAAATTGCTGGCTAACTGAACTGAAAAACACAAACGCGGATTAGGCGATGACAAGACAAGGAACTGAGGGAAACTGAGGGCTTAAATACAATGGATAACAATGATGATTAGACACAGGTAAGAACACAGCTGAACTGAATCTAACTAAAGACACACAGGAAACAGACATTCACATTACTCACACTCTCATTACACATACATATAGGATCTTGGGGGTGGGCACAATACACGGAATCCAAAGTACCATCAGGGTGTACACCCCACCCCTGGCGTCGTTGTCCACCTCTCAATGTTAAATACACGTAGACATTGAGGGCCAGCAGGAGGGACCATGCGCTTACCTGCTGCTCTCTGGCAGGTAGCTCCGCAGGGAAAAGGGTAACACCACCTGGGTCTGGGTGCAGTTCCCCCCCTCCAGGGGCAAGGGTACCTAGACCCGGGGCTTAGAGTACGCTTGGGGAGTGTGATCGTGTGTACAGCGTCTCTTTATGTCTGTCTCCACGTTGGTTGAGTGTGGAGTAAGTGCATATGAGAGCATGAGGGTGGGAATGGATGTTTGTATATGTGTGTGCCTGTATTTCTGTGTCTATATGTCAGGTTGGGTGTCAGGCGCCACCTCTCTGGGGACATCTTAGGCCCTCCAAGGTATGGAGGCCTATCTCCCCCTACCACCACTTCCCCTGCCAGTGGCGGACTCCCTCAGACATCGGTGCGTTGGTGGTTCTTTGTGTCTGGGGATGGGCGTCCAGGTACACACCGGCTCACTCCTTGGCGGCCGCTTATCGGGGCCTGGAGCCTGGGGCTTGCTCGGGCCACTTCGGAGGTGGGGTGCCCCCGGCCTCTCGGCCTGGGGCTCGGTCACTCAGGCACGGCTCACGGGCGCGTCACTGCAACTCCCCCTGGCTTCTGCTCCGCGGCTGCTGAGTGAGCCCTCATCTGGGACTCTCCTCAGCTCTCTCTGGGACAGTGGCGCAGCTGCCCCTCTGTTGGTCTTCCTTGGTCTCTTGTGTTCTGGGGGCCTCTGGATGTCTGGAGTTTTGATCTCCTCCATACCTGCTTCATGCCCTGGAGGACGGGGCTGTGGCCCCCCCACACTCTCTAGCAGATCATTACATGAAGGAACCTTTTAAAAAAAAACAAAAAAACAAACGCGTCCATGCTCACAGGTGTACACACGGGTGATCACACCCACAAACTACACCCTTTTTGGCTCCTACCTCATAGCACACTGTGTTCTGTTGATCTTATGTGCTGCACAATAATGTTTAATATTTAGTATTTACTGTCATATTCCCATATATCATCGTGATGTTGTTTATTCTATTACTCTTGTTCTCTTCTGCTTGTTTTCTTTTTTCTTTCTCAGCAGGTGACCCAGGTGATTGATATATGCATTTTTTTTCTTTTTTTCTTCTTTTTTTTCTGCTCATTCTGTTGGTTTTTGGTTTTTGCCCTTCTCCCCCGTCCCCCTTCTCAGCTGTTTCTCTTTCCCTCTTTCTTTCTCCCCTTCTTTCCCCCAGTCAAGTCTGTCCCATATTCAGTAAGTGAAAATAAAATAAACAATAAAAGGTGAATCAAATGGACCATTACGGCAAGGCTGGGATGGTCAATTTGGTAAAGTAAATCCGTTGGGCATCTTTCTTTGCCTTTAGACAACAATTCTGATGGCAAAAGAGCCAAACGGGACAGGCAAAAAAACAAACAAAAAAAAAAAAAAGACACACAGGAAATAGAACGGAACATAAGGCACGGAGACAGATGACAAACACAATAAAACTGGAAACATGAACATGTGGAACAATTCAATTCAATTCAATTTTATTTATATAGCACCAAATCACAACAAAAGTCGCCTCAAGGCGCTTCATAGATACAGAGAAAAACCCAACAATCATATGACCCCCTGTGAGCAAGCACTTTGGGACAGTGGGAAAGAAAAACTCCCTTTTAACAGGAAGAAACCTCCGGCAGAACCAGGCTCAGGGAGGGGCGGCCATCTGCTGCGACCGGTTGGGGTTAGAGAAGGAACATAAACAGAGAACGTGAACAAACTGAAAACATTGGGTCAACGACCCAGGAGCCCTGACACCCAGCGCTGGACAATTCAGCTCTAGAGTAAGATAGTACCTGACACAGCAAGCAAGGGTTAAGATCACCAGTGGTGTACAGCGGTCATATAAAAATTTTGTCTTTTTTTTTACATATAGAACCTGTATGGTGAGGGATTACTAAATATAAACATGAAGTTATAGTGCTATTTAAAGTTTTATTTTACAGGCTTTTAAAACAACAGTAATTCAGACAATAAGTCTGATTTCTACAGTGCCAAATGGGACAGTCAATAATAATAATAATAATAATAATAATAATAATAATAATGATGATGATGATGATGATGATGATGATGATGATAATAATAATAATAATAATAATAATAATAATAATAATAATAATTACATTTATTATAAATTAAAAAAAAAGCTTGAAAAAGACTTTCATTAATTAAAGGCAATCTGTTTTTTTAATGTCATCAAGTGTGGACTGTATTTTTAAAACCTACATTAATGGTACAATCATGTATTTATTATTCAGACCAAAGTAGCAGTATAAATAATAGAATCTCAAAATATTACAATGAAGTATCTGCCCTCTGCCATGCAGTCAGACGTCTTTTCATGGTATTGATTTCTTTTTCATGCCCTGCATAGGACACTCAGCAACATAGTGTGAATTATCAAAGCTTGTTCGATGAAGCTAACAGGAAGTTTCACATTAGATATGAAAACCAAATGAACAATAGAGTGTATTTACACCACAAGTTGTTCCATTCTCACTGTCTCACTAGGTTGATTATTTTTATCTACAAAGATAAAATACAACACAGAGATACACTGATAAAATGGAAGAAAAACAAATGTAGTTACAGTACCCTCAGTTTGATTGAATTATTCCCCCAAAAAGTTTCAATACATATGTAGTGTTACACTATATTTTTGAACACTTACATATAGGACCGAAAACAGTGCTGTATGTATAACTGAAAACTAATTTTGTTTACTATATATGTATATTCCCTGAAATAAAATATGCAGTTATATGTCAGAAAACATTATTAATCTAGTAAACAAAATCTTGTAAAAACGTTACCTCTGCAGCCAGGTGCCAAAATTAGTACATAAAATTTGAAGTTAGCTTATGTTTATGGGAACATTTGAAACACTGGATTTCTCCACTGTCCAGTTGCTTGATGATTGGTTGTGATCTTTGCTTTGTATGAGAATTGAAACAAAATTAAATTATCTTTTACAGAAAAAAATGCTATCATTTTGATTTTTGTATCATTATTATTGAGTTTTGATGCAGCTCCTAACCCTACTCAAGTAAATTTAAATAAAGTCAGTATTTTTTTTAATTTACTTCTAAAAGTACTTTTATTGCACCATGTTCATTCACTCATGAGCTGCTGTAACATGGAGCAACTGGCTGAATTGCCACCTCAACATGCAGTCAAGTTCTATTGAGTCTAGCTAATGGCCTACTAATTTTATTCAGGTGTGTTGCAGCACGGACACATTTAAAGGTTTCAGTAAACCAGCCCTTGAGGACTGTAGTTTGACATCCCTGATGTAGAATCACCTTATTGCATGTGATCAGGTGGTTAAGACATTTAGACCTTCCAATAACCACTTTATTTCCCATTCCTGACATTTTATTGCCAGTTATGATCCCACTGAAAGTAGTTAAACACATGTTGGTGGTGAGGCTCATCCCTCAGGCCCTTGGTTATATAACGTGTGCGAGTAGCACCTGCAGTATGTCCATGGTGAGAAATTCCTAAATTAAATGAAACCATATACTTATCGGGTGTTTACAGACCTTTACACTGACAGTCATCTCATTAACTGTGAATTATATTTTTAAAGCATACGTTAATGCACTGTGATACATTTATTGGTGATAGCAAAATCATGAAATTATAGTAACAGAACATGAGATATGTAGGGTGCAGTAAGAGCTCATTTCCTGTTATTGAACTGTGCTTCTCAGAATTGTGGTGGACATACGATTGAAGCACTTTTTTTTCCATGTCTTGTATGGTATACCAAACTTTGTTAAGACGCTAACAGGAAGTTTCAAATAAGACATAAGAATCAAACATGCGCTAGTGTGTTTAGACCACACCTTTTTCCATTCTAACAGTCTCTGCTTCAGACAAGTAACGACTAGGGTGTTTATTTTTATCTACAAAGATACAATAAAACAGTGAGACAGTAATCTAATGAAAGAGAAAGAGATGTGGTTACAGTACACGAAATTAGACTAATTAAAAAAAAATGTAGAGTTAACTTTTGAATATTACTTTTGAATATTACTTCCTTATGTGATGGACAGAAGCATTTTTTTTCTTCTGTCCATATATATATATGGACAGATATATATATATATATCTGTCCATACATATATATATATATATATATATATATATATATATATATATATATATATATATATATATATACATAAAAAAAAACACCCAGCACGCCCATGCGGGCGGTTTATCCTTCAAGCTCGGGTCCTCTACCAGAGGCCTGGGAGCTTGAGGGTCCTGCGCAGTATCTTAGCTGTTCCCAGGACTGCGCTCTTCTGGACAGAGATCTCCGATGTTATTCCCGGGATCTGCTGGAGCCACTTGCCTAGCTTGGGAGTCACCGCACCCAGTGCTCCGATTACCACGGGGACCACCGTTACCTTCACCCTCCACATCCTCTCGAGCTCTTCTCTGAGCCCTTGGTATTTCTCCAGCTTCTCGTGTTCCTTCTTCCTGATATTGCTGTCATTCGGAACCGCTACATCGATCACTACGGCCATCTTCTTCTGTTTGTCTACCACCACTATGTCCGGTTGGTTAGCCACCACCATTTTGTCCGTCTGTATCTGGAAGTCCCACAGGATCTTAGCTCGGTCATTCTCCACCACCCTTGGGGGCATCTCCCATTTTGACCTAGGGACTTCCAGGTTATACTCGGCACAGATGTTCCTGTACACTATGCCGGCCACTTGGTTATGGCGTTCCATGTATGCCTTGCCTGCTAGCATCTTGCACCCTGCTGTTATGTGCTGGATTGTCTCTGGGGCATCTTTACACAGCCTGCACCTGGGGTCTTGCCTGGTGTGATAGACCCCAGCCTCTATGGATCTTGTGCTCAGAGCTTGTTCTTGTGCTGCCATGATTAGTGCCTCTGTGCTGTCTTTCAGTCCAGCTTTGTCCAGCCACTGGTAGGATTTCTGGATATCAGCCACCTCCTCTATCTGCCGGTGGTACATACCGTGCAGGGGCCTGTCCTTCCATGATGGTTCCTCGTCTCCCTCCTCTTTCTTGGGTTTCTGCTGCCTGAGGTATTCACTGAGCACTCGGTCAGTTGGGGCCATCTTCCCAATGTATTCTTGGATGTTCGTTGTCTCATCCTGGACTGTGGTGCTGACACTCACCAGTCCCCGGCCCCCTTCCTTCCGCTTAGCGTACAGCCTCAGGGTGCTGGACTTGGGGTGAAACCCTCCATGCATGGTAAGGAGCTTTCTTGTCTTTATGTCAGTGGCTTCTATCTCCCCTTTGGCCAGCCTATTACCCCAGCAGGGTACCTGATCACGGGCAGGGCGTACGTGTTGATGGCCCGGATCTTGTTCTTACCATTCAGCTGACTCCTCAGGACTTGCCTGACCCTCTGCAGGTACTTGGTGGTTGCAGCTTTTCTAGCGGCCTCTTCATGGTTCCCATTCGCCTGCGGGATCCCCAGGTACTTGTAACTGTCCTTTATGTCTGCAATGTTGCCTTCTGGTAGTTCAATCCCCTCAGTTCTGACTACCTTCCCTCTCTTTGTTACCATCCGACTACACTTCTCCAGTCCGAACGACATTCCAATGTCATTGCTGTATAGCCTGGTAGTGTGGATCAGTGAATCGATGTCTCGTTCACTCTTGGCATACAGCTTGATGTCATCCATGTACAGGAGGTGGCTGACAACTGCTCCGTTCCGTAGTCGGTATCCGTAGCCAGTCTTGTTAATGATCTCACTGAGGGGGTTCAGGCCTATGCAGAACAGCAGTGGGGACAGAGCATCTCCTTGGTAGATCCCGCACTTGATGGTGACTTGTGCTATGGGCTTGGAGTTGGCCTCTAGTGTTGTACGCCACATCCCCATTGAGTTCCTGATGAAGGCTCTTAGGGTCCCGTTGATCTTGTACAATTCTAGGCATTCCAGTATCCAGCTGTGGGGCATTGAGTCATAGGCCTTCTTGTAATCAATCCAGGCAGTGCACAGGTTGGTCAGTCTGGTCTTGCAGTCTCGGCTGATTGTTCTGTCTACCAGTAGCTGGTGTTTTGCACCTCTGGTATTCTTGCCAATTCCTTTCTGTGTCCCGCTCATGTATAGACCCATGTGCCTGTTCATCTTAGCCGATATGATGCCTGACAGGAGCTTCCATGTAGTACTGAGGCAGGTTATTGGTCGGTAGTTGGAGGGGACCAGTCCCTTCTTGGGGTCCTTGGGGATCAGGACCGTCCGGCCTTCAGTTAGCCATTCCGGGTGTCTCTCGTTAACTAGCAGCTGGTTCATTTGTGCTGCCAGACGCTCGTGGAGTGCAGTCAGCTTCTTCAGCCAGTAGGCGTGAACCATGTCGGGCCCTGGTGCTGTCCAACTCTTCATACTGGAGACCCTTTCTTGGATATCTGCCACTGTGATGGTTACTGGACCCTGTTCAGGGAGGTCGCTGTGGTCTGCCCTCAGATCCTCTAGCCACTGAGCATTGCCGTTATGGGTTGCATCCTTCTCCCATATGCTCTTCCAGTATTGCTCCGTCTCCAGCCTTGGTGGTGCTGTTCTCTTATTGTTCCCTTGCCACTGAGAGTACACCTTTGCTGGTTCTGTGGAGAACAGCTGGTTCATTCTCCTGCCTTCTATCTCTCTGGTGTACCTCCTCAAGCGGCTGGCTAAGGCTGTGAGTCTTTGCTTGGCAGTTTCCAAGGTATGGACAGCTTGCTGTATTTCTTATGCACCTTCTTTGTCGCACCTTTCTGCAACTCCGTTAGTTGGCTAACCTCCCTCCGTGCTACTTTGATCTTGCCCTCTAGCCTCCTTCTCCATGGAGGGTACTGCCCCTTGTGGCTGTTCAACTTGTAGCCAAGCATCTCACTGATCACTGCTGCCGTACTGTAGATCAGCTTGTTAGTGTCGGTAATCGTGGTTGTAGGTATTGCCCGTAGTGCTGCATTAACATCATCTAGCAGACCTTCTGAGGGTACTTCATGTAATCTTGGTAACCGGCTACGGGGGATCCAGGTTTCAAGCTTGGCCATGATCCTATTTTTCAGGTCAGTTCCTCTCGCACTCAACGATCCTTCTCCTATCGCACTTGGGGCTATGTACCCAATCTCGGGTGGGGGTGATGATATTTCCCCCCTGACCTGGCATCCTGACTCCTCCTTGCCGTAGCATTTGTGTTGTACCTCGTCAATCTCTAGCTGTGAGAGCAGTCCCTTCTTTCGAATGTTGGAACACTGAGCTACTAGTTGTTTCGCCGTCATTGTGGATGTTGGGTATCGAAGAATCCATAGGTCCCTCATCCTATTCATGTAGCCCCTTCCGCCGGGGTTACTTGCGTAGTAGCATTCCAACAACGCCCTGTTTTCGTCCCTTGCCCACCGATGCCTTCTTGTTCCAGTAGCCCACTTTTCGTCAGGGTGCCCTGGTTCCTCAACACCTGACGCGGACCTTGTTGATCCGGGCGACGTCCGAGCCGGCATGCCTTCATATTTATCTGTCTCGCTCATGTCTGCGGTAGGCTTGCTTAGCATAGGGGGTCTAGCCTTAGGACCCTTACTGGATACAGACGCCCCAGGCAGGAATCGAACTTGCGATCCTCTGTTCCAAAGGCGTGTAGTCTAACCAGCTGCTATTGGCAGACAGTACCAGGAATAAAATGCTTTAAGTGCATATGATTATGCATAACAGATGTTGACAGATGTTTGATATCTCTGCCTCTGCTGATCTGACTTTTGCACACGTTACATATCAGTTTGGTTTCATCTGCAGCGCTGAGTGTAAAATGCTTTCACACAGAACTTGATCAAGTTGTTTTGGCTGGGGGAGGACCAAGAGGTTGCAGCAGGAGCACTCTTTTCCATTTGGTTGGCCAAATCCATGTGGGGAGTTTCAGCTAAGCTAATGATTTAATGGACAACGGGAAGCTCTGCTAAGGTTAACTAGCCTATAGCCTATATCTTGCTGTCTGCAAAAGACAGAGCAACCTATATGTACCGTATAACTCCCACACTTGCATACAATTCGACACAACTACACAAGCATTGTTTTATCCTTTTGAACCGAACTTTAACGTTAGTCTGTCAACAGCCTATTGTCTAAATCCGGTCCCCAATCTTTTTTGCGCCACGGACCGGTTTATGTCAGACAATATTTTTACGGACCGGCCTTTAAGCTGTCGCGGATAAATACAACAAAGTAAAACCAGTACCGGTACCAAAAAAAAAAAAATTTATTCATAACACACAGGAAAAGACACAGGGAAACTGATGTAATGATAAAAACAATAAATATTAACAATAAAAACGAATAAAAACCCTGAAAACCATAAATTTCACACCCGAACCTCAACACTCGCGGCCCGGTACCAAACAACTCACAGACCAGTACCGGTCCATGGCCCCGGGGGTTGGGAACCGCTGGTCTAAATTACAGAGCTAACAGAGCTACGTAAACAGAGCGAACATGAGAGCACCCGACTGCAGACGTCAAAAATGCAGCGTAATTGATTAATCTCCCTATCCTCGCGAAAATAATAAACTGCCTCCGGAACCCAGTTACAAAAAAATCTATTCAACAAAAATAGTGATAGAGATAGGTCTCCATCTTGTGTTTAAAAATGATCAGGGGCTTTCAGTTTGTCCTCTGTTAACATGTTACTCACAGCAATAACAAAATAGTTTTGCTTGTCATTCATGTTAGTCCTTTTGATTGCTGAATCATTGAGTAATTAGGATAACTCGACAGTGAAAAACATAATAACAAATAATCAATAACAAACATTTTTGGAATACAAGCAAAAAAATTCATCAATCCATCTTCTTCATGGCTGATCCACTTCATAGACAACATTAGTGCTGTAACCTATCCCAGCTGATTCTCTTGAGTTAATTATGTTTAATTTGTTATCATTTGTCACTTTAACATCTCTGTAGATTATGTCACTGTCGACATCATCTGAGGGGGAAAATTAAACAAAACAGTGTATTGCGTTTTAGAGGAAGGTATATTGTTTTAAAAATCTTTTTTCCCAAGTAATGTTTAACTATTTAACTTACCCTCATCAACAGTTGTTGGTCTTGTTTTTTTACAAAACTGTTTTACAGCCGAACTCAAAGCTACAACGATAAAGAGCGTGATGACAGTTGCTATCACTGTCAAGGTTGTAACAGAATCTGAAATTGAAAAGCAAATGTTAGACAATATTGAATATCTTGACAAAATGAAAGATACCAAAATGCTTCTCAGATATTTATTTATATTTTGTTCCATGGTTCCATCCACCTGATGTTGAACATACAGTAAGATCCTAGGGCATGTATAATAACTTGTACCCACAAGAATTCATAAGTGACATCCAATACCGCAATTTGAAGACACTGAGGCTGAAACTGTTTTTGTCATAACCGTCTGCGTGGCAGGCAGAGGTTGGGACACCAATTGTAGGAATACTTAAGTAGGAATACTTACAAATACTTAAGGATGAACTAAAGGGGGCGGCTTTTTTGCTGTAACACCAAAAACTCAGGAACACTAAATACAAGAAAACGAAACCGAAACAGGAAACTAAGAACTTGGAACTGGGAGCTAACCAGGAATAACGAAGTACCTCAGGGAAACACACAGGAACCAGGACAATGCAACAATGAGCAGAGGAAGACAGTGGGCCTAAATACACACCTGATGATGATGCCATGGGAAACACTAGGGAACACAGCTGGAACTAATACAGAAAAGCGAGACTGAAAAGGAAAACTGAATGCGATTTACACACAAACAGAGACTGTCAGAATCCAACAGGAAGCACACACTGACACGTACACTGACTTAATATCGGGAAGAGAATGACCGAGGGACACGACTTGGAAACAGATGAATAAACATGGAGACAGAACTATACATGATAGAAAACACAGAGAAGCAAAAATCAGTAACACAGGAGATACAAAGGCAAGACCAGGCAACTGGGCGTGAAAGGGAATTTACTAAAAGAACAAGTGACTAAGAACCAGAAATTATAGTGATTAAACGAGGAAATTAAACAATAACAGAAAAAGACTAAGAAACAATTACTACCATCATAAGAACACAAAGTCAAAAAGCCCAAAAACATAAACGCTGGGTTACAGACCCAGCACAATGACAATTTTATCACATATATACTTAAATTCCTTTAAAGTAAAATATGTAATGATATACAGTACTGCACGGCTATTCAATTAAAAAGTTAGTTGGGCCAGATTTTCAAACTGAGGAATTTATCTGGGCCAGGTATGTTTTTGCAGCCAGCAAGCAGCAGATCATGATATATTCTTTTTTCCCTGTAAATCTGGTGACTTCTCACAAATGCACACCAAATGGTCCATTTTAAAAAAGGTAGCTATAACTAAACTTTTTAGCACATTTAAAATAATGAACGTTTTCATAATTCCTTTTCAAAACGAAATAAATAATTTGCTCACCCAGACACATTTTAAAGGACAATGGTCACATCTGCTGTTTCTGGAGGTTTTTTGCCTGCTGTTGCAGAGGAAAATGTGATCTCCTCTTTGAGATCACAGAAATGCTCCAGTGTCCTGCCTTTGGACAGCCACCTGACACTGTGCAATAGCAGGTCATGGTGCTCAGCAGACTTTTCTGAGAGCAGCATACGGAATAAGCGGTGCTGGAGGCTTGATGTGGAGCGAATAAAATTAATTGTAGTCATGACGCTGTCCATTGTCGTTTTGAGCTCTGTACTTAGTTTTGCGCACAACACCGTCTGATGCACAATGAAGTGTAAGGTTCTCAACTGAGGTGCAACAGCCAACCACCGCGCTGCCAAACCACTCACTTTACCTGCCATGGATGGAGCCCCAACCGTCACATGCATACAGACACGCTTCATATGCAGACCACTTTCCTCAAAAAAGCTGAAATCTTCTCTAACATTATTTCGCCAGCTGTGTGTCGGTAGCAAGCCGAACAATTTGCCATCGAAAAACGATATTTGCACAATTTCATTTTTTTCTTTTTTTAAATTAATTTATTTATTTATGTATTGCGTTTTCTCTGCGTTTCTGCCATGACCACAGGTAGGGCCACTCGCAGGTTACTTCTGGGAACATGTGGCCCACGGGCCACCATTTGAATAGGTTTACAGTACTGTATCAGATAATGTTATTGAACTGTTAAACAATAGTTTTTAAATACTCTACCTTTGCAGGCTGCCAGGTGAATAACTGTTTCATTTCTGCTAATATTATTCCAAACTTGGCAACTAAGGTTTCCATTCAGCTTCCCATGTAAGTCGACAGTAAGATATGAAAACTGGGATGTACTGATGTTTAGAGACTGGTTGTGATTGTTGCTTTGTGTAAGTATCTGACCATCCAAAGTCAAAATAAATTGTACTCCATCTCCTTCAGAGAAGCAGCTGACCTCCATCTGTTCTGATGACAAGCATTTCTGAGACAGTCCTGGCTTTGACACTCGAGCTAGAAGAGAGAATGAAAAGGACAAAGAAAAAAAAAAGAAAAGAAACATAGACGTGACAAATTTCAGAGCAATGAGAAAACACATTTTGTTAGCTTGACTAAAAAATAAACCTGTTTTAATTTTCTTGACTGAGATAAAATACCATTAGTGTTTATGCTTGTACATGTTTTCCTTATCAGGAAGTAATTCAAAGTTCGTGTCAATTAAATTACTGAAAGAAAAATAAGATTTCAAACATGAACCTTCCGTGTTTGCATTTAGTTTTTTCCCATATGAATGAATGAATCAAGGCTTTATTGGCCACATGCAGGTTGCCCCGCAGTGGAATAGAACCCCCCCCCGACTTACACACACAACATAGACATCACATGGGAATACAGGTCGGAGATCGGCAGCGTTACAGAAAAACACTGAAAAAGTACACAACAATGGGAAAGTAGAAGAGGAAAAAGAGATCTCTACTCATGCTGGGCTCCTATGGCAGGACAGCATGAGAACAGGAAACAAAAAAACTCCTCTGCACGGCGAGCACAACACAACATTATGGAGCACGTGACAAGCCATAGGGTTGGGTAGGGGGTGAGGAGTAATCTGAAGGAAGCACAGCAGTCATCCTGCCCTGCACTATTATTCCATCGTGGGCCCAGACCCGCCGTGGTCTCCAGGAGGGGACAAGCATCGAAGGCGTTTGGAGAGGGAGGGGGGATGAGTGAGTGCGTATCCTTAGTTCAGCTGAGACGGTGTCCTCTGCCCTATCAGGCTAAGTAAACAGTCTGCCAGCCAACCCAGGTGGCCTTGCATGGAATGGGAAGAACCGTAAACACACAGTCTTTATCAGGGAGTTTTCGTTCGGCTCCAGCCTTGAGCCCACAGCTGGCGCCGAGGAGGTATCCGCATTATGATGTTGATGATATTCAGTGTAACTGACAATTCTCAAACTTCAATTCAGTTTTTAGCTTTTCCCTTAAATATCTGTTTAACTGTACACTGCATATGTGCATAATTTTAAAATCTGGAAAGCAAACATACTAAAAGTATACTTGCATTTGCAGATTTGAAGGTTAAAAATTAAAATAAATTATTAGCCCATCAAGCCTAACACTCAATGAGCTTATGGTACGGCTAGGTGCCCATCATCCTTCTACAATATTGGTGAGAATTGAATCAAACTTGCACATAATGGATTGCATTTATATAGCGCTTTTCGAGACCCTCAAAGCGCTTTACATTACAATTCCACTATTCATTCACTCTCACATTCACTCACTGGTACAGTTGTAGCCACAGCTGCCCTGGGGCAGACTGACAGAAGCGAGGCTGCCATATTTCGCCATCGGCCCCTCTGGCCAACACCAGTAGGCGGTAGGTGAAGTGTCTTGCCCAAGGACACAAGGACCAGGACAGACAGACAGAGCTGGGGATCGAACCGGGAACCTTCCGATTACAAGATGAGCTTCCCAACTCCCTGAACCACGATCGCCACATAGTGATTACCTAATCAACCTTTAAGTGAAATTTGCAAAAAAAATAAAATAAAATAAAAAATCACCTAAGTTGACACCAAATTGTGCTCTATGTCAAGATCAGATTTGTCATTTTACAGATAATAACATGAATTGTGATGGACTGTGAGCTACTCCATCACTGGTGTTCTGGTTCTAAATTGTTATTCAGTGTTAACTTTCCAATTTACAGTCCACTAGCATACACAAGCACGTTGCTGCAGTTCCTGATATTAACAAAAATTCATGTAACTTATGATAGATGTATTGTTAAGTCTGAAATATTGTCTATTACATGTCTAACATCTATTGACTTTTTAACATTTATTAGGTTTTCAACGTCTGCATTTATTAATCTTTTAATAAAACGTAAAAGTTTGTATATCTTAACAAAAACAACAAAATTTGAGTTTAAAACAAAACAAACAAACAAATGAACAAAAAACAACTTACCTTGTATTTTTAGATATACATTAATTTTTTTCAGTAACTTTCCATCATGATCATGTTCTTCCAACTGGTAATGTCCAGAATGTTTCTTCGAGGCTTCACCTACTTTGAGTATTACAGTGTCTATGCTGTCTGACTGATTTACATATTCCTTATCTAATGTAACTTTCCCTTGATTGCTTATTTTCAAAATCCTGTGTTTGTCATCCTTCGTGGTTACAATCGAAGTACCACGTTTATATGACAGATGAAAAATTACCGGCTGTCCTGTAGCGCCAAAACAAGTTGCAGAAGATTCAGAGAAAATGCATTCACCTGAACCTAAAAGAAAAAACAAACAAACATATTATGTAAAATATAGATTGAAAGAAAACCAAATATATAAATAAAATAAAACTGACAAATTATATATTTTAATATTAGGCTAATCCAGTATAATTGCTACCTGCACTGTAAGTACTATGCGTAATCCTCAAATATAAATCTTTAACTATAATAAATAATTTTTTAATTATAGGTCATTCAATCAATATTTGTGTATTGAAAGCTGAGTACAACATACTATTAAACTGAGTACCTTTTGCCAGGGCTGTTGTTGCCAGAACTGCAATGCTAATGTAGATGATAATCATTGTTTCTGTAACACAGACGTCAACATTTTGAAACATGTCACACTATATTTAAAGTTGTGCTCGCCCTAGTTTATTCAAACATTTACAAGGTTACATACAAAGTTGTTTCCATATAAATGAAAAAAAAGGTTAAATAATATCTAAAGAATAGCATACATGTGTGATTATTAATACTTTTGTGAAATAAAACTTTAAAGGCTCTATCTTGTTTTAATCAGTATCAACCTGCATAAATTCAAATTAAAAGCTTTCACTCACCATTTAAGGAGGGCATGTGTTCTATGTGGTAGCGTGAGACTGCACTGTGAATTTTTAATAGACTGAAGGTTGGCCTATGGTCATCCTCTTTGCTTCTAAAGAAAGCAGCTACTGCACCCACAGATGTACAAATTGGTCTAGCTAGCAAGCTAGCAATTTATTTATATAGCACTTTCAGACAACTCACAGCTGAAAACAAAGTGCTATACACTTTACATGAGATAAAACCAATACATTAAATTACGTTTTAAAAATAAACTAATAATTGAAATTAAATTAAAACAATAAAATCAGTTAATTAAAACCTAAGTTAGTAACAACAAGTTTGAAATACTCTGCTGGGTTCCTAAATCAATAGAGGCAGAATCACAAGGTCTGCTTGGACTAAACACGATCACCTTTGTTTTGCTTGAATTACATTTTAAAAGGTTTTGGGCACATCCAAGTTTCAATATCTTCTAGACATGACAGAAGCGATTTAATACAGAAGGCATCTTTCTGCTTCAGAGGCAGATAAATCTGGCAGTTGTCGACATAACAGTGGAAGGATATTCCATGCCTTCTAATGATGGTTCCCAAGGGCCATAAATATAATAAAAAAAGAATCCTACAATCGAGGCCTGAGCAGGTCCTGAGGGCAGCTGCGTGGAAGACTCCTCCAGCGGAGGCAGAAGGCTGAACGGGCCCCTCGGACCATCCAGCAGATTTAGACAAAGGCTGGCACGGTTCTCCAGAACCCCCAGCAGGAACAGACGAAGGCTGATGCGGTTCTCCAGAACACCCAGCGGGAACAAACGAAGGCTGGACGGGCCCCTTGGACCCTCCAGCAGAGGCAGACACAGGGTCAGCAGGTATGGAGACCCTTGACTGAACAGATAAGTGAGCTGCGGGCAGAGCTAATGGCAGCTGGTGAGTGGGCTACAGGCTGAGCCAGTGAGTGGGCTAACGGTTGAGCTGCAGGCTGTGCCACGAGCTGAGCTGAGCTGCTGACAGGGTAGGTGACCAAACTGCAGGCTGAGCAGATAACTGAACAGATAACAAAATGGATGACTGAGTCAGAGGAGCTGGTGACTCAGCAACAATAACAATAACACTGAACCGAAGGCATCACAGCAGGTAACTGAACTGCAGACTGTGCAGAAAACTGGGCCGGTGACTGAGCCACTTTTTTAATGTTCACAAAACTCACTAAACAGGGAGTGCAGGACAGGAAGCTGTCAAAGAGCACCACCTGTATGTGCTGCTTGCAATTGTCTGCGGCATGGATTATGCTCCTGCAGTAGTCCCATAGCTGCGCAACCTATTCCTCCTCCGAGGCAAACCGTGAGTCTGCTGGGTCCATGTTGTGGTCATGTCGTTCTGTCCTGGTCTGTGTGCAGGCGGGCAGGAAATGGACCCAATGTGCAGATTCACAGAGGCACAGATATTTAAAGGGATATTGTTAGGGTGTATGTTTTCTTCTTTTTAAGGTTTGGTATTTGTATATGATAACCATGTTATTCTTGGTGAATAGCTTGCCTCTTGATGCCACTGTTCTGACCATTATTTTATTAAAACTCCCCATGGAATTCCTAATGGTTGATAAAAATTTATGGCTTGTAGGCATGACATTTTTCACCTTCTACTATAAAGGGGCAGTAGGAATGTTTGGGGCATCATACAGTTGCTTGCCTTTCTTACAAACAAATATAATAACGAATTAAGCCAAGAGTGAGATTGACAGTTAAAAACCACAGTTTCTTTCTTTTTCTGCCACTGTCTCATCTGCAGCATTAATGTGAAACTAACAGGCCCATAAGAAACTTGTCTAACCTCTGGCTTAAAATCAGTTAGACAGAACTTTGAAGACTTTAACCAAGTACTTCAAAGTTCTTACAGGTAAGAGGAAGACAGCTTCAACCGTCTGTGTGTTGAAAAATAGTAACACACCTGCACCATATTTTCTTGTTAGTAATGTTAACAGCATTGTAACAATAGAAATAGTAATTAGTTAGATTACTCGATACTAAAAAAAAGTAAAGCCTTTAGTAACATTGTTACTCTTAATCACCATTACTTTTAACTGTTACTTTTTGTCACCTCATATCCTGAATGTGGGTTAGTCCTGTATATTAATGCTCAGTAAAATCTTGATCCTGAATAGAGGATAAAAGGTGCAGCTGTGGGAGCAGCAGGCAGTCAGACAAAAGTAAATGGAGTCATTCTCCAAATCAAGGCCAACTCATTGGTCTGCTGCAGTTGTAACCCAATTATTCCCAGGCCACATGTTTTCAAAGAAGGGGTGTAAGGCAGAAGGGAAAGCCCTCCTTTTTTCTCCTGCAGTCACCCCATAAAACACAGAGGGTAGAGAAGCAAGGAGAGAAAGTAAATGCTGGCATGTAGTCGTTTTTTCCCATCTGTGCACTCCACTAATGCCTGCTTTATTTAAGTGGTTCATGTTGAGGTAACTTGTTAATGAGTATCTGGTGGAAATTAATTTATTCCTTGTTCAGATGTAGCTATATACTCTACTGAGAATAAGCATATTTAATAATAATGTGAGTGGATCTTCAAAATAGACATCTAAATAGCTCATGGAGAAAATGAGTAGAAAAAGTTTATCAGCAATAATGCTGTTTGAATAATTATAACCATCATAAGTAACCAAATCATCTCAACATGTATTTGCTCAAAAATTATTTTATTACAACAAACACATCTTTAATCATCCAGACAAAGGAAAGCAACAGTAGATAAGTTGAGGCATCTCTTCTCTGAAAGGTGTGGAAATTCATAAAGTGGACGTGGTGAAACGTCAAGAGCGGTTACACCAGGAGGCTTTTCTGTGGGACACATGAAAAAGGCCACTTCATCGTCCAGGGAAGAACGGTCATATTTTAGATCTGGATGCAGGACCTTATGAGTGTCCTTTGACTGAGGCAAGGCATCAGCAGGTGGAGGACTTGGTGGCAGTGGAACCTCATGAGGCAGTGGGCTGATACACCTTGAATCACTGTATTCAGAAAACACAGGGGATGGTGGAGGACTTGGAGGCAGTGGAACCTCATGAGGCAGTGGGCTGATACACCTTGAATCACTGTATTCAGAAAACACAGGGGACAGTGGAGGACTTGGAGGCAGTGGTACCTCATGAGGCAGTGGGCTGATACACCTTGAATCACTGTATTCAGAAAACACAGGGGACGGTGGAGGACTTGGAGGCAGTGGAACCTCATGAGGCAGTGGGCTGATACACCTTGAATCAGTGTATTCAGCAAACACAGGGGACGGTGGAGGACTTGGAGGCAGTGGAACCTCATGAGGCAGTGGGCTGATACACCTTGAATCACTGTATTCAGCAAACACAGGGGACGGTGGAGGACTTGGAAGCAGTGGAATATTAGCCAGGAGGCTGAGAGGCATCAAATAAGACCTCTCGTGTTCAAGGAAACGAAGGGAAGCATACTTCTTTTCAGAAGGTGGAGGACGCGGAGGCAATGGAACATCATAAGGCAGCCCGCTGATACACTTTTGATCAGTATTGTCATCATTTACAGGGGATGATGGAGGACTTGGAGGCAGGGAAAGATCCCACGTCATCAGCCTCATACGTTTAGGAGGCGGTAAGATCCCCACATCCTGGAAGCAGTACTTGCTGCACACATAACAAGAAAAGTCAGCAGCTGATTATTTTTGCAACATATGATGGAAACAGATGTTTTAATGTCCTTTTTTTTTTAAATTGAAAAGCAAACATACCTGTCACTGCTGACATCTGAGCTGCTTTGTGAGTTAAACCTCTTAAGATGTGGATTTTCCTTTAAAAAGTTACATATTATTATTGTTGTTGTATTTTTCATTAAGAATTCACATGATTTAATGTTTAGAAACAGACACAGTGAAGAGTAACTTACCACAGCTCGAGCCATTTTAGGCGTCTGTCAGGAGAAAGATCCACACAGGATTTGGTTTCTCTGTGTAACATTACAGGACAGTTGTCATACATTTTCAAGTCAGTTTCAACAATGTATATCCAATCAAACTGTATCATTACAGCATTGTTTAGGTGATTAAATACAAAAGAAATGAAGATAAAAACAGGAACAGCTGGCAATCAAGGTAAAACAACCTTATGATCAGGTCTTAATCATTAATGTTTAACAGTAAATCTTTCGATCCTTACTTCAGTGACTTGTTTGAAGTTTCTGTGCTTGCTGTCGCAGTTTTGTGTCAAATAGTTGTAGTTTTTGAACAAAGTTTGCAAAGACTCCAATGTTGTGTCTGTTCAGAACCAGTGTAATGAGGAGACTGAGTGCAGGTTTGGAATTGTCAGTTACAGAAGAATGCAGCAATGTTTGAATTTGAATTTGTTATTCTTATTGTTTTAACAACAATAACTACCAGGATCATGCCATAGCAACACAGTGATGCCCAATCAAATGTCAGATACAAGGGATCTGACATTACACATCCAACAGGACAGTAAAGCAATGGGCATCAATGCAACAAGTCAGGCCTTAAAAAATACCTGAGTTATATAACAGCACACTGACAGTGTCTCATACAAATGATACTCTGATCAGGAAGTGATTTTTTTTTCTTTTTTAAATTAAATAATCTTTCATTTAAAAACATAATAATTTTTGAGCAGTGTATTTAAATTTCTAATAATAATGTAATTTTAAAAATTACATTATTATTTTAATTTTTGCATTTTTGATTATTTTTTCTCCTTCAGTACTGTTTTCATATTTCACTTTGCTCTCACTCATGCTTGGTTATATTTATGTGCATGTCATCTGTATATGGTAAAGTGCTTTGTTACGTCCTACAGAGCAGGAGCTTTTCTGGGGGCCTGTCTTCTCCTGTTTTTTTGCTTATTTGTTGGCTTGTTTTGTTTTTTCCTATAAGCTACAGTCCAATTAGCCCGTCTTGAATCAGTGGAAGCTTGAGAAGTGACAAAAAAACCCATCCTTCACCTCTGTCTCAGCCAGTGGAAGCTGGTAGAAATCATGCTGGACGTTAGAGAGAACGAGAACCCCCCAATGCATTGCAATGTTTTGCTTATCCTCAGAAAATGTCTTTGGAAAAATTTAATAAAAATTATTTTAATTATATCTTCTAATCCTTTTCCATGGCAGATAGGTTGAATTCTCAGTCAACAGGTACAAAGAATTTAAGGGAGATGCTGATTTTTTGCGGACTAGGTCCCTTCATGGAATGTACAGATGAGTGTGAATGAAATATAATAGTTTTGTAAATTGTATTTTACATTTAAACACATGAAAAAACAGAAAAGTGCTGAGGGATACTCTGATATTCATGAGAAGTGAGAAAATGTACGTGTATTGAAGAAAATGAAAAACTATATTAAGAAAACCTGGACAAAACAAAGAAATGAACAACCAAAAAAAAGAGTGCTGGCTCAATATAGATGAGATTACATAACTTCTGGGGAATAAAAGGATGTGGTTTCAACTACAGTGTTCTGTGGTCTAAGTAATGTTGTGAGAGTGAGTTTGAAGAAATTATGTGCAAGTAAAATCTTCACCCATTAAACTCTGCTGTTCTATTTCTTTTCTTTCTCAGTTACTTCCTTCAACCCAACAAGTGACAGATGACAGTTTTCCTTCATGAACTTGAAAGAAAAAAAATGTGGTAATTTTTTTATTCCACTGATAAACAAAAACTGACATGAAGAGCTGTCACTGATGGTTGATGCCATTTAAGTCTTTAAAGAATTAGTTATCAACTGGAATATCTATTTTTATACAGGAAAAGCACACTTTACCAAAATGTACTTAAGGCCATGTTGCACTAAAGATGGAAAAAACAGGCAAATGTAAAACACACTGTCAGTTTATCATTACTGTTTGTATCTAATATGAAACCTTCACACTGTTAGTTAATAGAAATGCCTTTGGCCCCATCATGTGGTCAGTGCTGATCACTGCATTAAATGCAAATCAAGCTTCATCTTGTCTCAAATTGTTCTTTCCCTGTACTATCCAACATTATAGATGTCGACATATTGACACAGAGAAATTGATAATAATAAAGTAATACAAATAAAGAAGAAGAAGACGAAAAAATCAACTTGTGTATTAAGGAAAAGGCAGCATTATTCTGTTTATCTCTTGTGCTTGCTTTTGTTGTAATGTTTTTTATGGTAAAACACACAAACACAGCATGAGGAAAACAAAATCTTTATTGTACTTCAAAAATGGGACATAATGACAAATGTCACTTTTCAAATGTCTTTTTTATACATATCAACAAATATTCTTATTACTGCTGCATTTGTGTCACATAGAATATTTTAAAATGTTACTTAGTCAATTAGAGCTATTTCCACAATGAAACAGGCTAATGTGTAAAGTCATTACAAGCTGCCTCATGTGCCCTTCATGTTTTTTGTATTGTTGCT
This sequence comes from Astatotilapia calliptera, assembly GCF_964374335.1. Taxonomy (NCBI): domain Eukaryota; kingdom Metazoa; phylum Chordata; class Actinopteri; order Cichliformes; family Cichlidae; genus Astatotilapia; species Astatotilapia calliptera. Next base: position 23,877,847 of record NC_137431.1, read on the forward strand.
TGATAAGAATATGTGAGCATTTACTATTATGGATCATCTACTATGATTCGTAATAGTGAACAAACAAGCCATTGTTATGCATGGTACCGATACTGTAGTTGCACACTGACCTCTGTGCAACGGCAGCAGTTGTTTAGCAGTTTAGCAGCTCAGTGACCACACGACCTTGTGGTTTCTAAGGTTGTGACAATCAACGCAGTGAAGACCAGCTATGATGCTTGAGGCACAGCTCACATCTTCTCAACAAAACACAATGTAAGCAAAGCACCAACACTATTGAAAAAAGGCTTTGTTTAATCCGAAATTTTGATTGGGGCTTTTACAATATTGTCAATATTGTTGTTGTTATTTACTTGATATATGTCAGTATGCTTAAAAAAGGTGAATGAAGATGAGCCCAGAGAAAAGAAGGCAATACCTTTCTTATTACATGAAGAATACCTCTTCATGTAATAAGAAAGTAACATCAATTGCAGATGTCTTACTTTGATAGGAATCATCATTGTAGAGTTTCAGCTAAGTTGAGGTCAGATATAATGTTTTGCACAAAAGTTAAAGTTTTCCTGTGACTTGAGTGATGTTTTCTTTGTATAGAAGTTTAGAGTTAAAAATGTTATCTGCAGCAACATCTGAAAGAAGTAACACAAGGAATGTAAATGTGGTGTAGTCACATACTGTTACTATTGCATTTATCTGGGAGCTTCTCGAATGCCAGGTGAAACGTCTTCAAGCAACTTACAGAAGTCCAGAAGCTTTTCTTTCCAAGCTCCTTAGACTATCTATCACTATAGCTGACTGCTAGATACTGAATCCAGACGCTCCTGTTCCAGTTGTGTTAAGAATGTTATTTTGAGGACTTTTTATTTGTTTGTTTGTTTTTTAAACAAAGATATACCACTGGATACTTATGAACACACCTAAAAATTGAATACCATATGATTTATCCCATGTAGCATGTCTGTCTGTGTCTGCCTGACACCAACTGCACTGGGTAGTGGATGTCTTAAAATAGGCTTAAGTTACTGTTACTCGACCTGGTGATATATACTGAAGAACAGCGTGGCAGACAGCCTGAACCTGTGCTCTTCATCACAGGATTAATGTCAACTGTTTATTTTGCTTTTTTATGTCCTGCAATGTACATTTGTCAATATAATCTGCATCACAAAAGTTTGTGAAAAGAAGCAAAAGGAAGTATCAGTTAACAGCCTGGTGTGAAAACCACATTAGATTAAAGTCACAACTCTTTCTTTTTTTAGTGTGTCGGCTAAAGACACACTGACATGTATGTTCTGATGTACTGCGTGGGAGACAGCACGAACCTGTGATCTTCATCTCACGATTTAGGTCAAAAGATAGAGAAAAGTCTGTTCACACACATTTATGTATAAACATTTGCTACCACAGGAGTGAAACAAAAATCACATGTAAAATGTGACAGCTGCAACTGATGGCTTGTCTTTTTTCTCAGCAGCTTCAGAAAATCAGCCATTTCTGTGCACATAGTTACAGATTTGTCTCCACATTTACAAATCATTTACTTTTAAATCTGAGTGAATTTCACAAGATCTTGCAGATCACGTGCTCTGCATTTTCCTGCTTTTAGTTAACTATAAAAACGTTGGCTCCACCATGTGATGAGTGCTGATACTATGCGTTTTTACATTTACTACTAAAGGTTACAGCTTTTACTAGATCATCACAAGAATTATCACTAATCACCAAATAATACATGTAAAGGAAAACACCGATTCTTGTTTAATGTAAGGGTTATTATAGCGTTGTCCCTTTCTACATTATGCTTGACTTAAACGTAATGGTTTGTATGATTGAGATACATACAGAGAATAAATGTAACACTTTGAGACAGATTTATGTAAAACATGAGGAAAGCACAGATTTTATTGTAGTTAAAAATTGGCATGGGATCACAAGACCTGACAAATATTACTGGAAATCTAAATGTTGGTCAACAAGCTTCAAAGCATTTATTATCATTGCATTTGAAAATACAACAAAATTTTAATTGCATCACCAGGTTGCCGACCAAACGCACACAGTTATACGTGTCTCACAAAGTCCACTTACTGACTTTTTCATACATGTCAAGCATATAACATTAATTATTGATGGATTTATGTCACCTTACACAAGATATTCATATCAATCACACTTTTCATTAAAATACTGCTTAGAAGAGCTGCCTGCAGGGGAGTTTGTGCCCTTCATGTTTTTGTATTGTTGCTTGATGTCTCTGTTGGTTCTCAGTCATCCAAAACACAAGCCGAGCAACAAAGCATATGCTGTGCAGTGCAGAGAGCTCTTCACTGGAGAAAACGCATAGAAAAGACAGATGGTTGGTTTGAAAGAGGAGCAAAAGAGACCATCTATGTCCACTGTGAACGACCACCTTTTCAACAGAGCGAGCAGCTTATGACACCAACTGTCAGCTACCCACAATGCAGTCCTGAGATCCTTCAATAGGTCACATGATAGGGTAAAGGTCTTACAGTGGTTTCATCCAAAACCTCTGATGGTAATAGCCCACGCCTTTTTACACACTATGGCTAATGTCATGTCGCAGATGATTAATAGTGGGTCAATGATCACCTCCTAGGGGTTAGATAACTGGGAATTTCCACCTGATGAGAGGTAAAACGTCTTCAAAAAAATTTAAAGCTTCTTTTCATGATCTTAGATCTCTTAAGTCTCTACTATGATTAACAGCTGTGAACAAACAAGCCAGTGTTTTATGCATTATACAGTTTTCCTTTCTCGATGACGTCTGTGCAGCTTAGGTAATGTCACATGGTTTAGAGGTTTAGCAGCTCAGTGAATACAGGATGTAGTTTGTGGTTTTAATGTCATGACAACACAGAAAAAAGTAACCATGGTGCTTCACTGTGTTTTTATCTCAAACAAAAGGCACAGCCCACGTCTGCTAAACACAACACAAGGAAAGCATCATCACTGACCAAAGCCTTTTATTCAATCTCCAAGGTTAAATGTAAAATGTTGGTTGGAACTTTTACAGGGTTGTTGTAGTTTATTTAAATTATGTGAAATAAAATGTAGTTCGAATATTAAGTATTAAGTATTTAATTTAATTTAATTTAATATAATATCTCATTATATTAAATGCCTTCTAAATTCCTTTTTTATCCCTTTATGTTTTCTTCAAAATTAAAGTAATCCAGTGAGTACTTGTAAAATATGTTTACCTTTACATTAACTGCACAGCTGGAACTGCTAAACTGGCATAGTTTTATTAGCTACTTGACCAAAAGTCAACGTTAACTTTCATCTTGATTTGAAATAGGTGGTGTTTCTCTTGTTTCTCTTCCATCCTGCTTCAGTCTAACCTCTGAGTAGACAACATCCACTTCAGCATCATCTGAATGAAGTAGAAAGAGAAATCTGTGTCTTGTGTAATCAAGGGAGATTAATATTGTACATCAAAAACTTGTAGCAAGAAAGTTTTCACAAACATTCACCATGACACAATATTTGTAGCTTTGGCTCTGTACATTACCACAGTGGATTTTAAATCAAATAAAAAACTGTGATTGAAATAAAGCATTTAGTTTTAATTACCTTTAATTTAAGGCATTAGGCCCAAAATTGGATAATTATTAGGGGTGGCAAATTAACGCGATAATTGTGATTAATTAATTAGAAAAAAAAGGGGGGAAAACGTATTTATTCACACTTTGCATTTCAAGCAAAGAGGAACTTTTGTTAATGTTGGATTTCCTGGTATACCAATTACACTGATGCACACATCAGAGCTGCGAGGAATCAGAAGAAAGCATGTTGCTGGGACTGATCGGAGGCAAATTTCATTTCAAAAGACTACCTGACAGAAGCCTTGAAAAAAAGCGTGGTTTTGTGCAAACTGTGCAAAAACCTTATGGTACCATCTAAATGCAAAATATGTTGCAGCGAGCACAGAAACTGTGCAAGTCAACATCAGACAAACTTACAAGTTCTCTCGCAAAATGGCTTGCTCTGGACTGTAGACCACTATCAGTGGTAGAAGATAGGGGGTTAGAAAATTTGCTACAGTTAGCATCAGGTGATCTAACTTTCCAGCTACTTTTACTTGAAGACTATTTCAAGTAAAATTCAACAGCTTCATGACACTGAAAATCAAACAAAATTAGATGCATTACAGACAGCCCTGCTAATGTGGAGGAACTACACCAGGAGCAAACAAGACTGGGGCAACAGAAAGAGCCACTTATACAGGATGTTTCCACACGGTGGAATTCAACAGTGGATATGGTTTCTTGTCTACTAAAAAATCAAGAGGCTGTTTTTGCCGCTTTGGACAAACAAAAGCACAAGCTAGTGATTTTAACTCCATCAGAGCTGGTAAACCACAGTCCTTGAGCCATGCAGGTAAATAAAACTATTTTTTAACTTATTGTTACTGTTTCTTCAAAAAGATCCATAGTTAACAGTTATTGTGTAGATTAATAATTACTTTCTTGAGCTGTCTACTACAGATTTGTGACTGAGCTTCTTGGAGGTGAGACATATGTCTCATGTTCAGTGGTTTTACCTGCTTTCTGCCACCTGCATCACACCGTGGAGGTCTCCAATTATGACTCAAACTACATGGTGAAATTTAAGACTGCCTTCACAAAGGACCTATCCCAACGTGTAGCTACACTCAACCATCAGTGGCTCAAGATAGCTACTGTGCTTGACCCACGCTTTAAGGATTTCAAGTGTGTTGCGAGGGGAGAGTGAGAAGAGGTTTGAACCAGCCTTGAGGCCCTGCTGCAGGAATAGTGTAAAGATGCCACCACAAAGGAGCCAGCAAAGACAAAGTGCCTCCTCCTCTCTTCATTGTCTTTAGACTCTGATTCAGATGAAGAAGCCCTGAGTAACAGGGCCCTGAGTCTGTACAGAGCAGAATCCACCATCAGCGACAGAAAGACTGCCTGCTGCAGTGGTGGTCAGTCAAGCAGGGACCCACCCACAGCTGTCTGTCCTGGCCTACAAGTATCCTGCCACTTCTGTCCCATGTGAGAGACTGTTCTCACTTGCAGGTCACACGTTTCTACCTTATTTTTTTAAGAAGAAAAACTGCACTTTATCTTGAAATTTTTATTATTATTATTATTTAAAGACAATACCACTTTGAAAATGTATGTAAAGGACTTAAAATAGCACTTTCTTTTTAAGTCTGCCCAATTTTGGCCAGGGATATTATTTTTTGTTTCTCTGTTTTGAATTTAAATGCAGTTTAAACCCTATTTTTTCTTTCCAGAAATTAAAAGAGGTGGAGTTTACAATGTTAATGTCCATGTCTATTATTTGATTTGGTCACCTAATAAAACCCCTTTAAATGAAAAAGTATGGCGCCTTGGGGCAAATTTTCTTGTGCAATTAAATGCGATTAATCAAGATTAATTACAAAGCCTCTAATCAATGAATTACACAATAGATGGAAAAGTAGCATCATGACCAAGTTCTGTTTCTATTTTATTTCTGGAAAAATGAAGCAGACATCATATCTAAAGTCATAACAAAGCTCTAAATTTGTATTTTATAGCTTTTTGATGTAATTTTAAATATAATGCTCAAGTAGATGTCAGTATAAGTAAAGGAGGCCATCATTCTGTGGAAAAAGCACAGAAATAAACCAGAGAGATGGCAAAACATTTAGGAGTGGCCAAACAACTTTGTACATTCTTAAAAATGTACAAGGTTGAGCTGCAGTTGCCATCTCAAATATACCATTCTTCTTCTATCCAAGAGATATTCTCTGACCCCCACCTTGATCCCATCTGTGATGTGTCACTCCAAAGAACACGTCCCTGCTCTAGAGTTCAATGGTGGTGTGCTTTACACAACTGCTTGCAACACTTTGCATCAACACTTTGCACTGGGGCTTGGAAACCCATTCCATGAAGCTCTCTATGCACTTTTCCTGAGCTAAGCTAAAGGCCATGGGTTGAAGGCAGTCTTACTGCAAGACTGAAGTATAAAACTGATCCTTACACTTTAAATCATTTTAGTTTTCTAGTAAATTTTGGTTCTCTGAAAACGAGAGACTGGAAAAAAAAAAAACCTCCACTGGCCAGTGGTACCCTCAGCGTCAAGGTAGATAGACCTATGTTCTAACTTTCCAAACACGTCACTTTGTTCTCAAAAGTTATGATTTTTTTTGTAGATACACGAAAGATATCAATTGCTTTATTCTCGAGTTATCACAATGATAAACCCACCTGCCCACTGCTTGTCAGGATGACAACAATAACCCATCAGCCTTTTACAGCTGAGGAGAAAATGACTGTAATTACTAAACATTTAATAAAAAGTTTTGTAAAACTCATTGAATTAAAGGTGAAAATCAGCATTTCAATCACATATTGATTATTTTACTAAAATTTTACTAAAATCCCTTGTGGTCCTGTACAGAAGCAATACAAATAATGGCGCTTACTGTAAAGGTTTTATAACAATTTGACATACATTCATGTGTGGTACTCACTGAGATAAAATTGATAGCAGCAATATAGTTAATTTAAAATATTACCTTCATTAACAGTCATAGTGCCAGTCTTTTGGAATTTCCGGACACCAAGAAACACAGCCAGAATGAGTAGAATGGCAATGCTTCCCACCACAGCCACAGTCACGACACAGTGGTCAGAAATATTACCTAGAAATTGAATACATTAAGAAGAATGTACTGAGATAATGGGGATATAATGGCCTCAAGTCACTTGCAATTTATGCTTCAGTATCTATAAGGTAATTGGTCTATAGACATATAAGATTGATTTTTTTTAACTCAAATAAATAACTTAATTAGAACAATGCCTATGAATACATAAACTAAACAAAATAATTAAAAATATAAAATAAATGAATATCTAAGTAGAACATTTTTTTATATTACCTGTACATCTTATAAGGTGGATGATGGTTTGTTGTCTGCTTATATTGTTCTGGACAATACACATCAGCTTTCCCAGCAGTTGACCATGTAAGCTGATGGTAACATTTGAAATGTTGTGGTTTTCTGAAATGTTGGGTTGGGTTTTTATCAACAAGTTATCATCTAATAAAAAGATGAACTCTACGTCATCTCCTTCAGAGGAGCAGCTGACTTTCCTTTGTTCTGGCGACGAACACACCTGAGATACAGCTGGTTTTGACACAGGAGCTGAAAGACAAACATGTGGTCACATATGTATGCAGTACGAATTGCAATTTAACATCCACTGCCAGCTCTGCAAACTATCATATATGTCTTCAGAAACTCTGTTTTTAGTGGTACCTGGTAAGTTATTCTAGTTTTTACAAAACTGAATTTTGCAAAAAAAAGAATTATCTTTGGGAGACTTTGTCAGCATAGATAACTTTTAAAAACAGATCTATGCTACTTTTGAAAAATGTTACAGGTTATTAATGTCTTTGATTATCCAAAGATATATTTTAGCTTTACAACACATTTAACATGTTCATTTCTATTACATATATTTTACATTACCTGTACAGCTTGTAAGGTGGGTGATATTTTGTTTTCTGCTGACATTGTTTTGAGCAACACATGTCAGGTTTTTCATCAGTTGACCAGGTAAGTTAATGGTAACATTTGAAACGCTGTTGTTTTCTGTACCGTTGGCTGTAGTCTGTATCAACAACTTATCATCCAAAGACAAAATGAACTCTACTTCATCTCCTTCAGAGAAACAGCTGACTGTCATCTGGTTTGGTGACAAACACATCTGCGTAACAGCTGGTTCTGACACAGGAGCTGAAAAAACAAACGCATAGTCACATATAGACACAGTATCAACTGCAATATGACATTCACTGCTACTCTAAGGAGTGTAAATACATATCAATACAGGCTTTATGTAAGTGCTTACTCATAGCTTACTTATATAAAATGTGTGCATAAAATGAATGATAATTTTATAACTCACTTACTAATATATAACCAGCAATAAGAACAACAATAAATGCAATCTATAAACTGTTCATGTAACTACCTGCTTTTTAAATTTCTGGTTTTAGCTCTAAACCACATTTTGACATGTACATTGTTATTACACAGATGTTATTCAATAAGTCAATAAGTTGTTGGTCTTACCGAGTATATGTAGATGGATGTTAACTGTCTGCAATAACACACCGTCAGTAGAACTGTGTGTTTCCATGCTGTACTCTCCAGAGTCATGTTTTGTTGCTTTGTTGAGCTTCAATGTTCCATTTGTGGAGACTGTAGTACGATTCTTGTATTTTTCATTGAGACTAATTAATGTATCATTTATTAAGGTTAAAATTTTTTCTGTACTCTTTTTCAAGCTTGTCTTCATATGTGGTTTAGTAGGTATGTAAAAAACGAGTGGTTCTCCTAAAACTCCAAAACACGTCTGGGGTCCAGGTTCAGTTAGATTGCATTCTGAAGACCCTGGTAAGAAAATGAATAAACAAATGTATACAAAGAGGGAAATTAATAACTATCATGTAATTGTACTAAACAGAAATCCATAAACTTTGTATCTATGTAACCGATTAATAGTTACTGACAAAATCCACGTGTATGGAATTTGAGAAATAGTATTAATGACACTGTTGTCTGATGTACTGTTGTACAGCACTATATCAAAGAGAAATGTTCTCTCATCAGACAAAACATTTAAATGCTTTAACCTCGTAGGACCTGGTCCACATATGTGGACATCATTCAACATTTGGGTTGTCTAGACCAAAATGCTGAATTTTACTCTACAAGGCCTGATATCCACTTACGAGGACATTAGACTGCCACTGAACTATTAAAATTTAAAACGAATGTCCTCATCTGTGGATCTCATTTTTCTCAAAAAAAAAAAATCAGGTAAAAAATAAAAATCTGGTAATTCTTTGTTTTTACATTCATCGGGTCCCAATCAGCCCAAATAGCAAAGAGAAATTAAAAATGCATGCCATGAAAGAGTTCTTAGGAGGTTAATAATGACTTAACATTGTAGATTTGTTTTGTTCTTCTATGTACTGTTTAATAGTTGAAGCGTACCTTGTGCCACAGCGGTCATTGCTGGAGTTGCGATGATGATGTAGATCAAAATCATCTTCTGTTTGGACAGAATCAGATTATTTTGCATGTGTAGTGTACTATCAAACGTGTGGATTATCTACATAATGGATAAATAGAAACTATTCTTACTTTGGAAAATAATGCAACAACTATTGACATACTAGACATTTGCATGCTTTTTAACTAATGTCGCCATAACAACAGTCACTCACCACATTTAAAAGAAGATCACTTCTTACTCTCTGGCATGTGAATTCACCACTGGCACCTGGATGGTATATTTCTGGTCTTTTTTCCCTTTCATGAAGAAAATCGAGGAAGACATTATTTGCCTTCAGCACAACCAGACGACTAGACTCAACGTAAATATTAAATAAACTTGTTTTTATATAGCACTTTTCCACTTGAGCACTCAAAGAACTTTACAACATGTTTCATACACACACAATTTTTACTATCTTACAGTTGCACACACATTCCAACTCTGACAAACACACTGGGAGAAACTTGGGGTTCGGTATCTTGTCCAAGGATACTCTGCAGACTGGAGCATTCACCAATGTTCCAATTAGGAGATGGCCTGTGCTACAGCTAATCCCGTGAGAGCAGTTACCAAGCTTTATGTCACATTCAATGGGTGTTCATGTTAGCCCACAATGAATTAACAGGAGTCACTCTCTGACATTAATCAACAATGCTGCTTCTTGCTTTTGTTTGTGCACTTTTTATTTGCATGTACCAAGACAAGAATGCACATGAACATGATGATGAGAACTGGATGATTAAAAATGCAAATATCCAAATTAGATTATAAGATATAGTTGACATGTTCATCAAAGATCTTCCTGAAACATTTCCACAACATAAAGTAATTTAGCAAATATGTAGTTACAAAACAGAAGGATAAGAACAACATGACATGTTTAGAATCAAGTGCTAACTGTAAATACCCAGCGGTACAACAGTACAACGTTTAGTTAAAGTTCTGTGTGCATATGTGTGGGTTGTACCTGTATGTCAGACACCCACAGTATAAAACTTCCTATTATTTTAATAAGTCAACAAATATAATTGTTATATTAATTGTTATATGGCTGATAATTATAAATATCTAGCTTAGAAAAACATTTTTATTCTTTACTTTGGGTTTTTTCTGTGCTCGCTGGTTGAGGCCACATTTCTTTTTTTGAACACCATATTAGGGCTATCCTATCAAACAAAATATTACTACTTTTAAAATCTTAGTCTGTTTTCAAATCGCTACTTTAAGCTTAAATTTTGTAGTTCTGGTCAACAGATTTATGACATATTGTTTGAACTGTGGACACCAAAGCTATGGTGTCCAATCAAAAGGGTTTCGTAACATTTCTTCTTCTATTATCTAGTATTTTTTACAATCATAATCAATGGATCTTTGAAATCTTTTTAAAATTGTTTTTATAGTACAGTAATTTCACCGATGAGAATTAAGTTTAGCATTACTTACCAGCACCTGGAGTTCTTCTCTGTGGCGGCAGGCATGATGGGCTTTGGGCTGCTGTTTTTGTCTTGTGGTTTGGACAGAAATGAGTAAGCATGTATTTAAAGTCATGTTAGTCAAGCATTTAGTGTCTCATCATACTTGTCTTTAATTATGCAAACATGTCAATATAGTAATTAGACAAATTAGAGTATTACTTTTGATGATATTCAGACATTTTATTTCTCATGTTCTTAATATCAAGCATTTTTGAGCTGCTATATGGATGGAATTTAAAAAGAGTAACTTTAACTGTAGCCCAGAAAATCATCTCAAGGTTAAACTGTTGGTAACAGAAGAGAATGCTTTAAGGTGTGCTTTAAAATGTATGCAAAAAGACAGCATTGAGGGTTCATTTAAATCATGGAAAATCATGGAATATGTCCCAGATAATCCCATATTATATTCTCATTAGACAGACTGTGATACCGCATGCTTCTCTGAATCTCTGTAAACATACCAATGAAGCACTATATGCCTTTAAAGGGATTTTATTGTCACGTCCTGCAATTTGAACTCATCAACATGGTCTACAGCAAGTATCGGTTGACACCCTAATGTGGGATGCTAAAACTATGTTAGGTTAAAACCACAGCTCTTTCTATTTTATATTTGTTGCAGATGCACTGACTGATTGAAGTTTATGTTTAAAAATACAAAGAAAATCTGCTAGCACACCCACACAGAGTGAGAAAGAGAGGGGTACAATATCATATAAACTACAAGGAGAGAGATCTGATTATAATATATTAAGGTTAGTTAAATGAGCGGGTATAAAAGTAATAGAATAATATTAGTGTAGTTAGAGTTGTTTATACTTTTTGGGAAATTACTTCACAAAGACACAGTGAAGCTCCTTCCGATCGTCTCTATACTTTTACATCAACTCCCTGAATGCAAACTGTATCTGTAGTGCTCTTTCTTGGCATTGCGCTTAACTGTTGCTCACTCGTCATTTTCTCTCTTATTAACCTAGCTTCAAAACTTTCCTTTATCATCATGGTATGGCTCATCCACTTCATCCTTCTGTACGTTACTAGATTTATTAAAAGACGGTACCAGTGCAATTCTCCATTCCTCAGCCATCCTCTCACTCTACAAGATTGAGTTAAAAAAAAAAAAAATCTAGTTAAAAAGTCTATTTTTTTCTGTCTGTCTTACACGGATAGAATCAAATTATCTGCAACACACTGCTTTAATGTTTTACTATCAGTTTCAGGTGCATCACGCTGGCTGCTAGATAGGTGCTGAACCTACCAGTTAGCTCATTTCTGTCACTTTGTATATGTGTTTGATAGCTGAAGCATAAACTGAGCTAGCAGTTGTTGCATTAACAATAAGAGTCCAGTTTTTACAAAGCTACACTATACTTAGACTAAAAAATGACATAAACATGTACTTACAGCATACATGTGTAGTCTCTCCATGTAAGTCTGCTTTGTATGTATGCAACTAGCACTTGGTGCATACTAGGCAGCTGGTGGCTAAAGTCACTGGTACTGGCGCCACCTGGTGGTGAGCCTGTAATGCTTCATCCCAGGGTTAATATTAACAGACAGTCTGTTGAAAGAAGCTGTAACTCAGGAGTTTTCATGTGTTTTCAGTGCTTTGATGTCATGTCAGCTAGTAAATTATTAATTTCCATTTTATTTTATTGCTTCCAGTTATTTGTACATAACACTGGATTCATGAGTTGAGTGCTGATCCCTGCATTTCTTGCAGCTCAAACTTCTCAAACTGTTTTTACATTTACTACTAAAGTTTACAGATTGTTCCAGAATATGACAGAACCACTAATCAGAAGCTAATATAAGTAAAGGAAAACAATCATTCTTATTCACAAGTTGCAGGCTGATACATACAATACTGAGACTCTAAGCTGCAAGCAAAAAGCTGTATGCACTGAAAATACATGACTTAAATAACAAACTGTAATAGAAGCACAACTACAACTATTTCTAGAGTAAATCTTTCATGTTTTTTGTATTGTTAGATATAATAAGTGGACATTTTGTCATCTGCTGTGATTCTTAATAGTAAAAAAAACAAGCCAGTGTTATGCAAGACACATGTATAGTATGCACTTTCTCACCGTGTGCAACTAAGTTAGTATCACATGGTTTCATTGTTTTACGGTCATGACAGACACAGTGAATATTAGCTTAAATGCTCAAGCTATGAGATGATGGTTGATGCTTGACTCAGCTGTTGTCTTAGAGAGGCACAGCTCACCTTTGCTGTTATCTGCTATATATACAAAGCACAGCACAAGAAAAGCACAAACACTAATGACCACAGCTTTTTAAATCTCCAGTGTTATATGTAAGATGTTGGTGAGAGCTTCTAACTGAAACTGCTAACTTGGCATGAACAGGTTTAAGACTGGTGCTAGGTCAGAATGCATTAGGGACAAGCTAACTTGCATCTTGATTTGAACGTGGTGTTGCTTTTCTTGTACGCTGTTTCACTTTAACATCTGAGTAGATGATGTCATCTTCAGCATCATCTGAAAGACATAGAAACAGAAATTGATTTTTTTAGGTAGTCAAAAGATTTTACAATTATATATGAAAGACTTAACAATAATGTTAAGATACTGTCAGATTCAAAATCTTTTGGACAAACAGTTTGTGCTGTGTGCACCACCACAATGGATTCTAACAAAACAATCAAAATATGACTGAAGTCTAGATTTAAACTCAAGGGATTTAACAAAAGTGTTGCATCAACTTTTTTATGAGTTGGATCTATTTAACCCTGATGTTAGATGGCATCCCAAAGACCCTGATGACAGTATAAGTGATGCATACCTCCACCTCAGAGGCTCAGAGAGATCCCTCATGTAATCCCACCCCCACTTTGACCTCCTTCCTCACACTGCACTACTGTCTCACTGTCTTCGTACATGTCCTGCACCACCCTCATGTAGTTCTTGGGCACTCTTCTTCCTCATACAGTGCCCTGTTTTCTCTTGATCCACCAAGGTGCAGTGCACCTCCTTCTGGCCATCTCTATACTTCTCCATCAATATTGTCTCATTGGCTGTATCCCAATTCAGGGTCTGCAGCCTTAAAGTACGCAGCCTCAACGGTCCTCAAGGGCCGCGTACTCAAAGACCGCTAAGGCCGGAAGTGTGAGGCTTGTGAAATGGGACGGTCTAGCCTCCGTCTCGCTGCCCAGGTTGCCTAGCAACCATGATAGCGGGAAACGTGTGGTTGACAGAAATGAAGGAGAACATATTTTGTTCGTTTGTTTCTACATGGGCTTTGTGTGATTCAATAAGTATCTGAGGCTGAGACCACAGGACTGTAAAACATGATTGTTGGGCTTCATTTCTGTACTAGTAAATAACAAATAGTTAATGTTGTTCATGAGACTAAAGTCAGTGTAAATATGATATGACCAATATTATAGTTATTATATTAATCATTATTAGTTATTACAGCAGTGAGTTTGAACTCTCAAATCAAATGTGCAGGTCTTTCCTGCAGCTGCTTTCAGTTGCTGTTTGTTTGTGGGCCTTTCTTTCTGAAGTTTCATCATCAACAAGTGACATGTATGCTCAACTGGGTTAAGGTCAGGTGACTGACTTGGCTATACAAGAATATTCTACTTCGTTGCTTTAATAAGGGCCTGGGTTGCATTGACTATATGTTTTGAGTCATTGTTCATCTGTATTATGAAACGCTGGCGAATCGATTTGATTGCATTTATCTGGATTTGAGCAGACAGGACATATATGGGGGTTGCAGTCATGGTGCTCTCTGTCTGACTTGGCCTTTTGTATCTCGTTTTAAATACACTGTTCTCTGACAGGAACAACCGATAATCATTTTGTGTTTAAATTTCAATTTTGAATTAAAAAAACACATTGCAGTGCCATCCTTTCATGTTCAGAAACACGTTCTGCAGTAACCACAGAATTCAAGTGTCACTTGTTTCCTGCCATATCTTGCTTGTGCAGTGTGCACAACCTCTGTTGTTATATTTATAGAAACCCTGGTTAATGCAAAAACATGCATGGATATATGTGTAGAAAGGTGTAAGTGAATGAACTTCCATTAACACTGCGTCCCCTGTGTATATATATAAATATAAAGCAGAAAGTTTTTGTTACCAAAAACAGAAAAAATGTCCTGTGTTATTTATTTATTTATTCACTTTACTGTGTACACATTGTTTTTTTTTTTTTTTGGGGGGGGGGGGGGGGGGGGGGGTTAAAGACATTTCTATTGTAAATAGGGAAAAATAGTAAAAAAACAAAAACAACAACAACAAAAACAAACAAACAAAAACAAGGTAAATGTGCTGGTTCTTATATAGCACTTTTCTACTCTATCACATCACTTTATACAAGTTGCCTCATTCACACACAGCACTTTCCATTCACAAGATTCATACTACGATGCATCACAGAGCACCTTGGGGTTAGCATTTCACCCAGTGATATTTTGCATGTAAAGGAGAGAAGCCAGGGTTTAACCTTAAGCATTTGCTATGTACAGAGAAAATATATGTAATTTAATTTTCTCATGTTTCATTAGAAAATTAATTTGCATTTTGATGTGAAGTGGTTGTTGTTTTCTTTGTTTGTTGCTTCACTCTGACATCTGAGTAGACTACCTCCTCTTCTGCATCAACTGAAAGAAGTAAAAAAAAAAAAAAAGACATTTTAACTGTGCATAGTTAAAGAATAATAATATTGTTTTGTTGTTTTTTATATTATACAGAATGGTAAAATAAGGTACATATTCCCAATACATAAATGCACACTTTCCAATTTCTATTTTTTTTTCAAATATTTGTATTAATTATTATTGTTTTCAGAAATGTCAAGGTTTTTATACTAGTTTATAAAGACAAGAACATTAAGTGAACATGTATATTTTACCTTCATTAACGGTGATGGGGTTAGTTGTCTTATTGAAACATTTCATACCAAGAAATAGGGCCAAAACCAGAAGTAGAATGGAAATGCTTGTCACCACAACCACATTCACAACAGAGAGGTGAGAAACTGTATCTAGAAGATATAAAAAACAACATTAATACGGAACTGAGATAATGCACTCTCATTTAGAGGGCTACACGACCTCAAGCCCAAGATGCATACTTGAATTTGGTGCATAGTAAGTGAAAATAAAATAAACTAAAATAAACAAAAAAAAAAAAAAAAAAAAAGAATTTGGTGCATAATACTGTAAACATCTATAAACTAAAAATGGAAGCTAGATCATTTTCTTTCTTTTTTTCTGTAAAATGAATCAAAGCACACACTTATACCAAATAGCTACAACAAAATACACAAACCAAAAAAATATACATTTTAAAAGATATTCAGATAAAATAAAATGTCATGACTCTACCTGTACAGCTTCTAAGGCGGATGACTCTTTGTTCTCTGCTGACGTTGTTTTGAACAATACATGTCAAGTTTCCCATCAGCTGACCATGTAAGCTGATGGTAATGTTTAAAACGTTGTGTTTGTCTGTTTTCTTGGGTCTGGTCTGTATCAATGAGTTATCATGCAACGACAAGGTGAACTCTACTTCATCTCCTTCAGAGAAGCAGCTCACTGTCTTCTGTTCTGGTGACAAACATGTCTGTGATATAGCTGGTTCTGACACAGGGGCTGAAAAAAAAAATATAGTCACTTAAAAATGTGATGCCAACTGGAAACTGTTGCCTAGAAGAACTAGAAACTATTAAACAAATTACTTCTTTAGAGACATTAGTTGATAAATGTACTGCATAACTGTAGTTTACAAAGTATGTTTAAGAGCTGTCTACAGTAAAAGATGCAACACAGCAGTTGTATATGTCATCTATGCAACTAGTTATTAAGTGTATAAAAAAATAAAGAGTAGTATTACATCAAAATAATTGATATAAAAATACTATAGAAACTCTGCTTCCAGGGACTTTGAAAACTCACTAAAGAAAATGCAGGTGGCAAATTTTAATTTTTAGACAAACTGCTTGAAAACAAACATTTTTAATCTAGGCAGGAAACATTTAAAACGAATGGGGATTTGTAATGTACCCCAAAGGGTTGATTCTGTTCATCTGGACGGAACGTTTTCAAATGTTTCTCCCACTGAAAACGGTGAGCATGCATCAAGACATTTGTAATGAAATTTGTTTATTTTCTCCTTTACAGTAAATCTATATCATATGCATTATTGCTGTTACACATATATTATATGAAGAAAATGGGAATTGTTGTCTTACCTAGTATGTCCAATTCTACAATTATTTTGTGCAATGACAAACCATTAGATGAGTGTTTTTCCATCGTGTACTCTCCAGAATCATTTTTTGTTGCACTGCTGAGCATAAATGTTCCATTTGTGAAGAATGTAGAACGACTCTTGTATTCTTCATTTATATTTAGTAAGGAGTAATTTTTTAAGCTTAAAATAATATCCGTATTCTTCTTCAATCCGGTCATTGTGTTTAGACTAGTAGGTAAGTAAAAACTGAGTGGTTGTCCCAATATTCCAAAACACTTATGGGATCTAGGCTGAGTTAGATTACACTCTGAAAACCCTATAGAGAGAAAAAAGAAAAATATTAAAGAAAAGTAAAAACCTAAAAATACAAAAAGGGAAAACTGTTGTTTTTAGTTACTTGTGATATACTTTATGAATACCAGCAACTATTCACTAAATTGAAAACCAGATACTTTGGATAACTTTTAAAAAATGAATAACAGCAACTGCAAATGAAAGTTATTTATTTATGTATGTATTAATTTTTGCATTCATTCGTTCGTTATATTTTAAATGCCTGAGGCAATGCTGCGTGAGTATCAGTATTAAAGACATAGTTATCTGGCGTTACATAATACAGCACTGTATTAAATATTGGTATCTTTTTTTAATGTTTATAGTAATTTTGATGAATGACATAGTAGTTTGAAATTGTTGAAGCATACCTTGTGCCAGAGGAGCAGTTGTCAGAGCTGCAATGATCATGCTGGTCAATATCATTTTCTGTCATGGCAGAATCAAACTCTTATCAATAGTGACATGTATATCGGACAAACTACGAGCGTTAGGACCACATTAAAAAAAATATATTACTGATAATTTTGAGAATAAGTTGCAATTCTATTTTGATTAAAGAGTCGAAATACTATTGCAAGAAAAAAATCAAAATGTGGAGAAAACAGTTGTTTTTCAAGACAAATTGCTACAGCTGCCATACCTCTACAAAACATCTTGTGTAGATGAGTTTGAGTTTGTAACAATCAGCCGATATATTGTGTCTTGTGATATAACATACATCCTTGGTCATTTTCCAGCCAACTCTTCCACATTTGTATATGTTTTCCCTTTTCCCCCTTAGTAATTCAACTTTTTTTTTCTCAATATACTACTTGGACTTTTTTCTTGACATTTCGACTTTATTCTTAAAATGATCAATACATTTTTTTTTCTTAATGTGGCCCTAATACTCAGTCAACCAGATTCAGGTTTACTTTTGTCTAAAAAACCACTTTCATATTTGCAATAATAATATAGAAATATGGATAATGTTATTCATAATTTGTGGATTATCTCCATAATTAGCATTTTTGAAATACTAGAATTTTGTTTGTTTGTTAATTGATGTTGTAATTGGAACAGTCAAAACTGTAAAAGGTACTCACCATATTTAAAGTACGAGGTCCTTTTTGTTGCTAGAACGGACAGTGAATTTCCCACTGACAGCTGGGTGGTATATATGTCTTCTCACTGTCTTGTGTAGAGATAATTGAGGAAGCAGCTATTTTCGTGCAGTTCTACTAAAGTCCTGAATGTGTTACTGTCATTATGGTGACAGTGGGCTGTTGTAATATTCATGTAGTATTCAGAAACAGTGGGTAATCATTTTATAGTATCACAACTTTACAAAAGCCTTGTGAAATGGTTCTCTCTCTTTATTATCAGTTTTGCAAAATTATTATTAAAGTTATTTTCCAACAGCATCTTTATGTTTTCTTTTATTCTTTCTGCAAAGAAAAATAGCCGAAGGACTCTGAGCCATGAGCAAATGAGAAAAACACAGATATCCAAATCAGATAGTAAGATATTCCTGATATGGTTATCAAAGATATTTTTGAAACAAGATCATGTCCATTCTTGTTTTTACTGGGAATTCAACTTGACATAATGTTGCTAGCATGTATTTACAAAACAGAGACAAGGGAATGACTGGATGAACAAGCATTTTTAACAAAACTTTGTTTAGTTTGTAAAATATGATTTAACAATAAAAAAAAATAAATTTAAGACTTGTTTGTAGTTGATGTAATACTTGGTCCACACTATCAAGTAAATGATATTATGGCAACATAATTAGATATACATTTAGAAACATATAGATTATGAAATGAGCTAGTTGTTTGTTTAATTGAGATTGTGTTGAAAGTGTGTTAAGTAAGCTGTTATAACTACTTATTTGTAATAAGTATTTGTAATTCTTGGTTAAATATTTTGTGACCACATTTAAAGTCAGGATCTTCCATGCCTCAATAAAATTGAAAACTAAATAGGACCTCAAGACTTAAAGTTTTACCTGTCTTCACAAGAGAGTGTTACTTGATCAAAGTATCAGCTGACCTGAAAGAGAAGATCATGGCTAATGTAGTACAGGAACATTTCTAAGCACAAGATCCATACAGTCTGGGGTCTACCACACAGACAAGACCCCAGGTGCAGGCTATGCAAAGGTGCCCCTGAAACAATCCAGCACATAACAGCAGGATACAAGATTGTAGCAGGCATGGCATACATGGAACATCATAACTAACTGGCGGGCATGGTATACAGGAAAAATACCATGGCGAGTATGGCCTAGAAGACCAAAGGTCAAAATGGGATGCGCCCTTAGGGTGGTTGAGAATACCCATCTAAGATCCTGTGGGATTGGGGACTTCCAGATACAGACAGAAAAATTGGTGATCACTAACCAACTGGACATAGTTTTACTAACACAAATTATTGGGACAGAAACCAATATTAACTTAGAAGAAGAAAAATGTATGGAGAGAAAAGATGATCAAAACCATGCTACCCTGAGTCTGTGCTTGATTGCATATTAGTATATTAAATATAACAACAAAGCATCAACTGTGTGTTGTGCAGTAAGAGTTGTCTTATGCTCTAGGTGTATAAGAGGGGGTTCATGTCCTGCATGTAAACTCAGCAACATTAACAAAGTTTGCTAAAACAAACAAACAGGAAGTAGACAGTAGAAAAAACAATGCATGATAGGATCTATTTAAGCCACAACTTGTTCCATTCTTACTGTCCTACAACGGTAACAAACGACGGTGTTTATTTTTATCTACATAGATACAAAAACAACAGAACCGCTACACAGGATGAAAGAGAAAGAGATGTGGTTACAGTCCCTTATATAGAATACTTTTTAGCATGTATGTTCCTTATGTGCTGGACATCATTTTCAGATGTACTCATTTAGACTGTCAAGGTAGGCATTAGCGATACTGACTTTTAGATTTGAAGCAGTGCTATGTACAAGTCTAGTATCTAAAGGAAAAAAACACCATTATAAAAGGGGAAACAGGCTGTAAATTCACAAAACTGCCTTTGTTTTATTATTACAAGATCAGGCTTTATGATAGGTAGTAATATATGGCCTGTATTTATATAGCGCTTTACTCGTCCCTAAGGACCCCAAAGCGCTTTACATATCCAGTCATCCACCCATTCACACACACATTCACACACTGGTGATGGCAAGCTACATTGTAGCCACAGCCACCCTGGGGCGCACTGATAGAGGCGAGGCTGCCGGTCACTGGCGCCACCAGGCCCTCTGACCACCACCAGTAGGCAACGGGTGAAGTGTCTTGCCCAAGGACACAACGACCGAGACTGTCCAAGCCGGGGCTCGAACCGGCAACCTTCCGGTTACAAGGCGAACTCCCAACTCTTGAGCCACCGCTCCAAGTGGCTATATATGAGAAATAAACATGATTTTTAACCCTTTCATTAAAAATTATCCTTCTCGTTTTTCACTTTCATCTCCATTTTTTTATTAGCCACAGCAAGTTTCCTTCAAAGCTTTGTTTTAGGACATTAGCACTATGATTAATGATAAAATCGATGCAGACACTAAAAATCGCTCATTACTCATTAACAGCATCAGCGACAACAACAATAAACTGCATTTTGGCTATTAGTAGAGGTGTTAGCTAAGTACACTGATTAATATGAAGTCTAGTCTTACTCAGCCAACATGGGTAAAGCAACATTTAGGTACTATGCTAAAAGGAAATTATATCAACTACTGTACATGTTATGCATGTAGTTGATATAAATTGGTTTGATAGTTAATGGATAATCCATTAACAATCCGGGAGAAAGACATGCTTGGTGGAACAAGACAGACTGGGGAGACAAAGGGAGGAGACACATAGAATTGGGAATAGGAATTTATAAAGGTTATTTTTAGAAAATAAATAAATAAATAAACACAATTTCCTCCTCATGTAAAAATGTAAAAGTCATTTACCACATTTAACAAGGTTACTGGCTGGCTTTTGAATTTAGCATTTAGATGTGGGTGTTTCTGGTCTCTTTTGTTTTGTGTTAAGAGTATTAAGAAATCAGTCCATTCACTAGTAC
Source organism: Astatotilapia calliptera (assembly GCF_964374335.1). Taxonomy (NCBI): domain Eukaryota; kingdom Metazoa; phylum Chordata; class Actinopteri; order Cichliformes; family Cichlidae; genus Astatotilapia; species Astatotilapia calliptera. The sequence continues at coordinate 23,899,071 of NC_137431.1, forward strand.
TAGGGCAATTGTCAGGACAAATAATAGGTTTTATGTAGTGTTTAGCAACAATGAGTAAAATGAGAAAATTCCTTCTACTCCGCTGAGGGTGCCTGTGGCCTGGCCTTAGGTCTTTGGGCCAGGCATGAAAATTGCAAGCCCTCCTGTAAGCTTCAGTCACAGAAGAGAATGTAGGTCTTCAGTGCTTTGTAGATCTGTCAGGGTCCATGTGGTCCAAATCGCAAATATTTTTATAGGGACATGGAATGTCGCAATGATTGCTATACAAAAAACACGTTGCACTGCAGCATGTGACAATGATTAAAAGCTACACTTTGAAGGCATGGTTATGGCGCTGAACTGAACATCCATATGTTCCATATGTGTTCCGTATATTCACTTTTTGTGAGCTCCTGAAAATCTCTACTCTAACTCCAGAAAGAGTAGAAATTTAACACCTGTGGAGATTTATTATTGTAACCTGCGAGAATATGCTGGCGAAGAAGGCACATAACAAAGTTAAACTAACTTTTCTCCAAATGAGGAAGACGGCGTCTTGTATGCTAGCAGCCAAGCTAACTCAGCAGATGATGCTAGTCCCAATGTTACTCTGCCACTCGACTAGATCAGAAATGACTTTTCCAATTGATGTGGTCTTGAAAGCAATTCAAGATGTTAAGAGGGATGTGCAGGACTTCTCGGCACGCATGGATGAAGCTGAAGTGCAAATTAGCAACGCAGTAGACACAATTAACTCAGAGAAAAACAAGTCTGATGCGCTAGTTAAACACACAAATAAACTTGACAAGCTCGAAAACCGCTCTCGCTGATCCAAAGTGCCGGCGAAAATGCAAGGACATGATGCGGTGGCTTTCCTGGAGAAGTGGCTCCCTGAGGTTCTGGGACCTGAAACATTTCCGACACCACTCTACATTGAAAGAGCACATAGGTTGCCCGACTGGACACATTCTAATCGACCCAACACTGGGATAAAGTCCGAATGATGCGAGCAGCCAGGCCCATAGGCAAAGTTACGCATGACAGGCGGGAGATTTTGTTTTTCTGTGATCTATCGGCAGAGCTACACCACAGAAGGAGGTTTTTCGACAGGGTAAAACAACAGCTGAGTTCGATGAACATACGCTACAGAATAACTTATCCAGCTAAACTCAGAGTGCTGTCTGATGGACAAATACGTGAGTTTGAAACCACAGCAGAGGCTGAGAAGTTTGTCCAAGGATTAAAGAGTGTAGCGGTATCACAAGGTGAACTGATGACTTCTTGAATGTCCGTCAGTATCCGCTAGAATTGGTTATCATGGGGATTATGAGCCAATGACATATTTGCTGAGGGGTTATAATATTGTAACGATGGTTAAGTGTTATTGTACAGTGACATGTTGGTGATCTCTGCACACTGTTGTGTTCCTTTAAGATTCATGTTTGGTTGTGGTACAGGAAGGGGAGGGGGGACCTGGTTTTTTTTGTGTGTGTGTGCCAGGCTGGAGAGAGGAGCTGTACGAGGGCGCTCTCCCCGGAGTTAGCAACCCGCTTGCTTTTGTGCCAAATAAACGGACAACCTGAGACCCAACCGTCTGGTTCTTGTGAATGCTACATTGGTGTCAGAAGTGAAGAAAGAAAAAAGAACCCCAGAACGCCCGACACCCTGTTGCTGGCGACGCTTGCCGTTACGAGACGAGGATGTTGCCGGGCAGGATTAAGAAGGAGACGGAGGAGAGGGAGGTTCGTCCGCGCTCGCCCGCCCATGGAGTGAGGGAAACGGCGCTGCGGCTGTCTGCCGAGGCTGGATTTTCTCCAGGTTTGACTAGGCTCGGGAACTGTTCGCACGGCGGCCGCGATTCCGGCGGGAAGGAGTCGACCTCGCTTGGCGCGCCGTCACGTGATGTAAACAAACATGGCGGCGCCCAGCAAGCTGCAGCGCATATAAAAACGCCTAAGTTCAGCGGCAAGACGCCATGGGAAGTGTTTATCGCACAGTTCGAGCTGTTAGCTGTTGCAGCTGGCTGGTCTGAGGAACATAAAGCTCTCCAGTTGGCTTTGTGCCTGTGTGAGGATGCAGCTGCATGCCTGCTGCTGCTAACCGAGGAGCAGAGGGGAGATTATAATGCTCTGGTCGGAGCACTTCAGAGGCGCTTCGGGCAGTATAACCAACCAGTGCTGCTGAGGTCGGAGTTCCACAACAGACGCAGATTGCCAGGTGAGCCCCTCCGCATTTTGGCCCATGAAGTCGAGTGCCTTTGCCGGAGGGCGTATGACAGCATGCCACCATCAGTGCAGGCGGAGTTAGCTCGGGACCAGTTCCTGCAGGCCCTGAGCCCTAAAGAGCTCCGTATGCAAACTCAGCTTGCTCGTCCGGCCACACTCAGTGCAGCCCTGGAGCTAGCGTTGGAGAGGGAGATGCTTGCGGGATCCTCTGGGGGCGCTGATGACGCACACGTGGTGAGGGCTGTATCAGCACCTGTGGAACAGACGGAGACGCCAGCGGGCCTGTGCAGTTTGGTGCAGGCGGCTTCGCTGCAGTCGCCTTCCCCTCGGGCTGGCCCACACCGCCGACCGCAGAGCTGCTGGGGATGTGGACAAGTCGGACACCTCATCAGGCAGTGCCCCAAGCTTGCAGCGGTTCAGGGAAACGCCCATGGGCCCGTGTAGGCGGGAGTACACGGGCCTGGGAGAACGACATCCCCACTCCACCGCCACCTCCACCTGGTGCGGCCATCGCTGTGGGCTGGACCCAGGTTGGCGGCTTTTGCCATGTTCCAGTGACGATTGCGGGGGTGTCCTGTACGGCCCTGCTGGACACGGGGTCCAATGCAACGCTGGTCCGACCCGATGTTGTCCCACCCGGAGCTGCTGTGCAACCGACTAATGTGCAACTTAAGACTGTGACCGGTGATCTGGCCCCAATGAGAGGGAGGGGAGTGTTCCAGTTCAAGGTGGGGGACCTCGGTGTGTCTTATGCTGCCTGGGTGGCTGACGTGCAGGACGCCTGCATCCTTGGGCTGGATTTTTTACGAGCCATTGGTGGTGTACTGGACCTAGGCAAAGGCTTCCTCGCACTCCCTGATGGGAAGAAGGTGCCGCTTATTCCCCCCCCGGTCTGCACAGCATCTGCCGCGGCGTCCACCTCCACCGCAGAGACCCCTGCAGACCCGCCAGCAGAACAGCGAGCGGAGGAGGAGGAGAGGCTCTCAGCAGTGAGGAGTATCTGGTCAAAGAACTGTGAGGGGCTGACTCCACAGCAGCAAGAGAGTCTATGGCAGGTACTAAAAGAGTTTAGTGACATTTTTGCCCTGAAAGAAAGTGATGTTGGCTTGACACACTTGGTAGAGCACGTCATTGAGACCGGGGATGCCCAGCCTATTAAAGTGCGCCCCCGCCGCCTGCCCCTGGCTCATCAGGAGGCTGCAGACAGAGAGTTGTGTGAAATGATGAAGGCGGGCATCATAGAGCCATCTGATAGCCCGTGGGCCTCCGCGGTGGTGATGGTGCCTAAGAAAAAAAGTCCTAGGATGCGTTTCTGTGTGGACTACAGACCACTCAACAAAGTGACGAAGAAGGACTCTTACCCCCTTCCCAGGATTGATGAGTCTCTCGACTTAGTAGCCGGGTCCTCCTGGTTCTCCACCCTGGACCTGCGGAGTGGCTACTGGCAGGTGCCACTGTCCCCGGAATCCAGACCGAAGACAGCCTTCTGCACTAACAGGGGACTATGGCAGTTCAAAGTCCTGAGCTTTGGTCTTTGCAACGCTCCTGCGACCTTCGAGAGGCTTATGGACAGTGTGCTGGCTGGCGTCCCACGGCAACAGTGTCTGGTTTACCTGGATGATCTTCTAGTGCACGGGAGCTCCTTTGATGCTGCCCTGGATGCCCTGAGACAAGTGTTGGAGAGGGTGGCGGCTGCAGGCCTGAAGCTGCATCCCGACAAGTGCCACTTCATGAGGAGGGAGGTGGAGTTTCTGGGCCACAAGCTGGGTTGTGAGGGCATCAGCACTTTGGAGGAAAAAATTCACACCATTACCGAGTGGCCCACACCAGCAGACCAGAAACAGCTCAAAAGCTTCCTAGGACTGGCGTCTTATTACAGGAGGTTTGTGAAGGGCTTTTCCTCCATAGCCGCACCACTCTTCCACCTGCTGCAGAAGGACCGTGACTTCATCTGGACCCGGGACTGTCAGCAGGCGTTCGACACCCTCCGCAGATCGCTGACAGAGTCCCCAGTCCTTGCCCCCCCTGACCCCGCCCTGCCTTTTGTCCTGGACACTGACGCAAGTAATGTGGGGCTGGGAGCGGTGTTGTCGCAGGTTGGGCCGGAAGGGGAGAAGGTGGTGGCGTACTTCAGCCGGGTCCTGAACAGGAGTGAGCGGCGCTACTGTGTCACACGACGAGAGCTGTTGGCTGTGGTGGCGGGGGTGAGACACTTTAAGTACTACCTGTGCGGCACAGCATTTGTTATCAGAACTGATCATGCTGCCCTTCAGTGGCTGATGTCTTTCAGGGAGCCAGAGGGACAGGTGGCTCGCTGGCTGGAGGAGCTCCAAGCCTTCAATTTCACTGTGGAGCACAGAGCAGGGACGCACCATTCTAACGCAGACGCCCTCTCTCGCCGCCCATGTGCTGCAGCTGGCTGCCGTTACTGTGAGAAGCGAGAGGAAATAGAGCGGGAACTCACGACAATAGACGGAGCAGCACAGCTCGCCTGCAGGGCTCTTCTGGTGGTGGATGCAGCGGAGTGGAGGGCACGGCAGGAACAAGACACGGACCTGCTGCCGGTCCTGCAGTGGCTGGAGAAGGGGGAGCAACCCCTTTGGGATGAGGTCACTGGGTTTTCCATCTGTACCAGGGGGCTATGGGCCAAGTTTGCAGCTCTCAGGCTGAAGGAGGGGGTGTTGGAGCGTGCCTGGAAGGATCCTGCCACGGGGGAGGAGAGGTGGCAGGTTGTGGTGCCAAGGTCGCTGAGGTCAGCTGTGCTGGAAGCCTGCCATGGGAGCACTGGCTCCGGCCACTTTGGGGTCTCCAAGACTCTCCGCCGCCTCCACCAGGGCTATTGTCAAGTGTTCCTCTGACTGTGAGGTGTCCACACTTGAAAAAGACCAGACTTTGAATTTCACTCAACTTTATTTAGACCAACTAGTTTGATAGCTGGTAGGTAGCAGCAGGTAAAAAACCTTTCAACACAAAAATAAAGAACATTTCATTAATCATGCAGATAAATTACACAGAAGACAGATGAAATAACAAAATACACTTCAGTAAAGCCATTTACCATGTAATTAACTGTGTTAATTTAACTGTGGTTCTTAAATAAATATACACAATGTGTCTTCTTTGCATTTAACACTTTTTTATAAACAATTGTATTTTAAAGTATACATTTTAGAGTTCAAACATTTTAATAGACTTTAACTAAGGATTTTCTTTACAAAGAATTATTTTCTTTAAATCAAAACCAAACATTTATTCACTAGTTTTACGATCCACCCAAGGATTTGGGGTAACTATTTTTAATATTAATTAACATAAATATGTGGGAACACTAACTGCACAAACAATTTATTCAAACTTAAACATTCATTTTTGTCAATATAATTAAACTTAAATGCAGCAACTATTTCCCTAAGCGTAAACATTTGCACAACTGAGCTTCCATAGTCCCAGATACATCTGCAAAAGCAAAATGTGAACTCAAGAGCTTACCGATAGCCTGTCTTGTTCAAAGTCTTCCTCACAGTGGAAAAGTGCTTTGTTTGCCGTCCTCTCAGTATGTTGCACCCGGGTCAAATGACTGCTGCATGCATTTAAAGGTTTACTCGGCACGCCCACCCTTGATTGCTCTAATGTGGCTCACCTGGCAGGGCGGCGCACACCAGGCCGTGCTTAGTTGTTGATTGCACCCAAGGTCTAATCAGCGGCCATGGGTAAGCAGCAGCACCGAACAGGTAGAGGGCAGGAGGAGGAAAAGAGGAATAACAGCCACACCTACTAGGTCAGCGCGACACCTCCCACTCGATCTTTGCTCAGCACTGTCTGGAAAGATCGCACTCAGGTGGGCTGGTCCCTTACTTGATCTTCCACCGGTAAAAGGACCACAAGACGCCGGATGTCCCGATGTAAGGTGGTGCCCAGCTCAGGACTTGTGGTAGCGGGTTTTGGACTCTTGATCGCAATGCTGGAACTTGGAGAGACCCTCACATGCACATCTCGAACGATCCCTTTGGAATCAGGATTCACGCTAATGACTTTTGCGAGTCTGAACTGCCCTCTAAGGGCATTTTGGTCGCAGAGCCAAACTATGTCTCCAACAGCAATGTTTCTCTCTGCAGTATGCCATTTACTGCGGATGAACAGGTTTGGTCCAGCGAGTTGGCTCCAGGACCTCCAGAAGTTGTTGACTATGGTTTGTATTTCCTTCAGCCTTTTGAAAGGATAATTTGTGAAGTCAACAGTTTTGAAGTCCCCACTTTGTGTGGCTCGACCAAGCAACAGATTATTCGGCGTGATGTAGTCAATGCGATCTTCTCGGCTCTGAAATCTGGCATCAATGGGTCTCTCATTTGCAAGGTTGGCGGCTAGCTGGAGTGCTGTCAGAAACTCACTAAAGGTAAGAGCCTCTGTATTGCCGAGAGTATGGAGGGCTCTCTTGGTAACTCTGACAGCAGCTTCGGCGGCCCCATTTCGGTGAGGTGAGTCAGCGGGAAGAATCTTCCATGCCCAGATGGTCTCATTTTTGGCAGAGTATTCTTCAAGCGACTCCTTGTTTTGTCGTCTCAGGTAAGCATACATTTCTTCCAAGACAGGTTTGGCGCCGACAAAGTTTGTACCAGGATCTGACCAGATTTTTCGGGGATGGCCTCGGACAGAAGTGAACCTCTGGTAGGCAAGCAGGAAGCTCTCTGTTGATAGTGTGCTCGCTAGTTCGACATGAATGGCTCGGCTTGCCATACAGCAAAACACAACTCCCCAAACTTTCATGGTCGCTCTTCTCTTGACATCATCCCTCACATGATAGGGTCCAAACAGGTCAACAGATGTAAATTCGAATGGTGCAGCAGGATTTGACCTCTCTTCAGGTAAGTCTCCCATTACTTGCTTACAGGTTCTTGCCTTTGCCTTCTTGCAGATGATGCACTGGTCAACGACCTTTTGGGCAATAATTCTTCCTCTGACAACCCAAGCCTTCATTCTCATCCGCAGTAAGGTTTCTGCCACTCCGCCATGTCCCTCGCTGTGTGCTTCTCTGGCAAGGAGGGTGGATAGCCAGGCTTGGAATGGTAGAAGGGGAACGGCTTTGCGGTCTTTTTTGAAGGTTTGGATTCTGCCACCACAAACTAGAAGTCCACTTGTTTGGTCTCTGTAAACGACTAGTCTGTCTGTTGTGGTGCTTGGGAAGTTGACGCCCTCTTGTGCTGCTAGGCAAAGGTCTCGAAAAGCATCTTGTCTCTCGCAGACTGTGAGGACACCCGAAGATGGTACTACCTCCCACTTTTCTTGGTCTCTGGTCTTTGATCTCATGAACTTTTTGGCAACCCTCCAGACCCACGCCACGGTCCCAATCAGCCTTCTCAGGTTGCTGAATCGCCTTTCATCGATTAGCTGTTGGGATGCTACTCCTGCCAGTGGCCTTCTTGACTCTACGTGTACTGAGTCCTGAGCCGCCTTGATGTGCATTCTGGTAAGGACCGCAACAAAAGTCTTTTTCTGTAGCTTTGTGACCGTTTCTCGAGCTTGGGCAGCGACTTCTCCGGCGGATTTCTTCAGCCACTCATCTTCAGGAAGTTGGAGAAACTTTGGACCCGGCTGCCACTCGGAGTCCTCGGTTAGGGCATTCGGACTGGCCCCTCTGGTGAGGATGTCTGCAATGTTTGCTGACCCAGGAATCCACCACCAATCTTGGACATCAGTGCTACTCTGGATTTCACCAACGCGGTTTGCAAAGAAGGTCTGGAAACCGTAGCTCTCATGCTGGATTGCACCCAAGACTGTCTGGCTGTCGACGAGGTGGTACCATTTTTTGACCTGGATTCTGCAGTGTCTCTCGAAGTAGGTCTTCAGACGGGCAGCAAAGACTGCGCCACACATCTCTGCTTTAACAGGATCGCCTTTGTGATTGAGAGGCGTCAGTTTGGCTTTGGACTCTACTAGTCTCACAATGACACTATGGCTGCAGCTCCAGCGAAGGTACATCACTGCACCATATGCATGTTCACTGCCATCAGAGAACGTGATGGCACTGGGCTCTGCACAAGGATCTGGTGGAGTCAGGGCTCTAGTGAAATGCAGTTTCTTCAGGTCAGCATACTCTTCCAGAAGCTTTATAGCGTCTGCTCGGAGACCTTCAGACAAGGCTGCGTCCCATGTGTCTTCGAGGCAGTGCTTTACTTTTGCTTCTTGGAAAGCTCTCCTTACCAGGATGGCACCCTTTTGTTTGACGGGAGTCACTAGACCGAGTGGGTCGTATAGGCCGGAGACTTGGCTTAGCAGTTCTCGCCTGGTGAGTGGATCAGGTGTTTGCTCTCTGACTTCTTCTCTGAGCAGGTCTTGACCAAGGCGCATTTTCCTCCTTTTCTTTGAGAAGTTCACTGCGACCATGACATGAAGCTTGTCATCATTGATGGTGTAGCCAAGGCCAAGGGCTTTGTTGTCATCTTCCGTCAGCTGGTTTGGCAGGATCATAGTCTTTGGCTCTGATCGAGGCAACTCTGTCTTTGACTCCTCCCTCCCACTTTGACTGGAGTAGACCCAAGGCTTCATGTAGAATCCTCCAGCTCTCAGGATGTGCTCGATGTTGGCTGTTAGGCGTCTCAAATGGTCGAGGTCATTGTGTGATGTCAGGATGTCATCGACATAAGCATCTTCTTCCAGCACACGTTTCTCCTCTGTGAAGTGACTGAATGAAGGTAGGTTTGCAGTTTCTCTCATGGCGACTTGGGCTATGCAACCAGCAGGTTTGTCTCCAATGTTGACTCTTGTTATGGCATAGTCTTCTATGTCTGCATCTTCTGTGTCACGCCACAAGAATCTGTGCAAGTGGACTTCTCGATCTTCCAGCCAGACGGAGTTGTACATCTTGCGGACGTCACCAAGGGCGGCGTAGACACCAGCTCGGAACCTCAGCAGGACAGCTCTTATCGGGTTCAGGACATCAGGACCTTTGATGAGGATGTCATTCAGGCTGAGGCCTCTGTACTTCTGGCTGCTGTTCCACACCAACCTCACTGGGGTAGAGACAGAGTGTGGATTTGGCGCGATGAGGTGGCTTATATACCATACTGGCCCAGTCCAACTCTGCAGGACTTCTTTGGACAGCTTCACTGCAGCTCTGCGGTTTACCATCTCATGAACTTGTGCAGCATAGGCCTTCTTCCATTCAGGTTCTTTAGATAGCTTCATCTCGGTTCTGATGAATGTTGCTTCTACTGCTTTCCTGTTATTTGGCAAGGTTGCTGGATCTTCTACCCATGGGTATTTAGCATGCCAATGCGGTTCACTGTTGTGGTCATCTCCAGTTGAGTAAGTCAGGCCATTCCTCACGATCTCCATCTCCCTCTCTTCTGCAAGCGTCATTTCTTTACCCCCTGGCTGGCAGCTCCCACAACAACACCCTCCACATCTCGGCTGGCAAGCGGCTCCGATGCTTTCCCACCTCCACCACTTCAGAAAGTCTCTGCTGCTGGTAGCTGTGGTGGATAGAGTCTCAGGGTGATCAGGGTGCTGACAGGAAGCTAGGTCTTTAGTGAACTCTTGGTACTTGAGTGCAGCAGCTCTCATTGATCTTGCGAAGTGAGTTTTGGAGGCGTGGGCCATCAAAGTGACTTCCTCAAAGAGGTCTGGATGCACGCCCCCAATTGTCTTGCCAAGTGGACCGTCCCAGAGAACCAGGTCACCGATGGAACGGATCTTTTGGGGCACCAGCTGGCCTTCTTTATGGCTGATTAGAAGCTGGATCTCTCTGGGTCTGATGAGGTCTTGGAGAGGGATGTCAGGGAAGATCTTTTGTAGCTTCTGAGGTGGAACATGTCTTTCCACTTCAGCAATCTTGTCAAGACCATAGCAGACTAACTGGTGAGGCTTTAAAGTTCCTTTTGAGGTGTTGACACGGATCTTGAGAAGGTAGCGCTTGGTTGCCACAGACACCTTCATACCTCCGATACCCTGGATGACGAGCATGACGTCTTCACTGCGAAGGTTGAGCTTACTTGCAGCTTTATGGGTTATGTAGTTTGTGTCAGATGCTAGATCAATTAATGTCCCAATTCTCTGCCCATCATTGGCGATGACATCCAGGAGCATCAGGATCACAGGGTACTCTTTTAGACCAGTCTCCTCCAGTAGACCTCTCTCTGCTGCCATGGAGTTGAAGGCTCGTGATGAGACGTTGCAGAAAGCTTTCCGACACTCCTGCGCTAGCTCTGGTGATAGTTTAGAGATGAACTCTTCTTGAACCTCTGTATACCTCCTCCCCTCAGCTCTCGCCGGACCAGACTTGGGCCTTTGTGATAAGGGTCGTGGCAAGGGACAAAGAAGGTAATGATGCTGGTCTTTGCACTCTGGTTTTCCACACAGGTAAGTAGTCTTTCTGCAGGGTTCATCGTGGATCTCGAGGCATCTCTTGCAGGCTCCAAGTTGCTGCACTGCATCCTCTTTCTCCTGTAACTTTGTGTTGGTTCGAAACCGTCTGCAGATGTAGAGCTTTCTCTTGTGCTTTGGGTCCCCACAGATGATGCAGCCTGCTGGATCAGTACTAGATTTAACTGACTTGGTACGGGCGTACTTCACTGGGAACTTTATTCTCTCCTTGGCAGGGTCGATGTCTCTCAGCTGGTCTAACTGCTCGTAGATGGACTCTTGGGATTGGAGGTATGCGAGCAGCTTGTCAAACCGGTTCTGATGAGTCACAGCATTCTTTGGATCAGCAGCGTGTGTAAGCCAGTCTTTCTTTAGGGACTCAGGCAGCTTGCTTTCAATAGACTTTATTACTAAGAGGTTCTTTATGGCATTTGCTTCATCCAGCTCACTCAAATCATAGAGGGCCTTTTCAACTGCGTGGATAAGCTCTATAATTCTTCTAGGCTGGTTGCTACAAACAGGAGGGATAGCTTGAAGCTCCTCAATGATTTCAATGGCGATGGTGGCTTGATTTCCATAGCGGTTCTCGAGGACTCTGAGGATCTCATCGGCTGAGGTGTATGTGGACAGGCGCAGATCTTTGGCCACTTTATCATCGAGGCTATCGAGAAGTTGGAATTTCTTTACTTCCACGGACCCGGTTGGTTCACCTTGCTTTTGCAGAGCCTCCCATTCCTTCCGCCATCTGTAGAACTCACGCTGGCTGCCGGTGAACTTTGGTAAAGCTGTGGCTTTCAGTTTTATGGCTGCGACCGAGGCTGCGTTGCGGACTGTGACAACTGCTTGGTCGGCATCTCTTTTAATCCTCTCTGCTTTGATAACGGCGGCCTTCCCTGACACCAGCTTTGGAAGGCAGGTTTCGAGCTCCATCAGTCGACGATCACAATCTCGCCTCTCAGCAGGTGGAGCCCAGCGGTTCCATGTCTGGTGTGCCTGCTTAGCTTTCTTCACCAGTTCTTCTAGATGGTGGAGCATAAAATCATATGCCTCCAGGGGTGTATCAGGCTGAGTGGATGTGACGTTCTCACACGCCATTTCTGCTGATTTTAGAGCAAGGGTCAGTTCTTTTTCACCATATGATGTCCACAGTGTCTCTCTGATCAGGTGCTTCACCTCCTTCAACTTCTGCTCACATTCTTTCTCCGTTTTTTCGACGTCTGCTCTCTTTTGGCCCATCAGCTCCGGTGTGCCCTCTGCTTCACACTGCGTGATGTAGGCGGCCTCAAGCTCCTCGTTCGCGTCAATCACTTTGGAGCCCTCTACTGTGAGTCTCTTGAAGGAATCCTGCAGCTCCTCTACAGACATATCCATGTGGGTCCTTATTATATGGTTGGTGAGTCTGGAAAACAGTCTCTTTGCAGTGGTTCGCTCTATTTTCAGCTCTTCGAGTGACTTGGACTCAGCCATTCTGTTTTCTCGGTTGTTGATTGGACAGGCAAACGGTGTGCAATTTCCTCCAGGCCCCCAGGTGGAGTCTTCTCCGTCTTTGTGGTGAGCTTTTGTGGAGTCTTCACTGGTCAAGGCCGGTTTCTCTACTGGCCAGGCCGGTTTTTTACTGTCAAGTGTTCCTCTGACTGTGAGGTGTCCACACTTGAAAAAGACCAGACTTTGAATTTCACTCAACTTTATTTAGACCAACTAGTTTGATAGCTGGTAGGTAGCAGCAGGTAAAAAACCTTTCAACACAAAAATAAAGAACATTTCATTAATCATGCAGATAAATTACACAGAAGACAGATGAAATAACAAAATACACTTCAGTAAAGCCATTTACCATGTAATTAACTGTGTTAATTTAACTGTGGTTCTTAAATAAATATACACAATGTGTCTTCTTTGCATTTAACACTTTTTTATAAACAATTGTATTTTAAAGTATACATTTTAGAGTTCAAACATTTTAATAGACTTTAACTAAGGATTTTCTTTACAAAGAATTATTTTCTTTAAATCAAAACCAAACATTTATTCACTAGTTTTACGATCCACCCAAGGATTTGGGGTAACTATTTTTAATATTAATTAACATAAATATGTGGGAACACTAACTGCACAAACAATTTATTCAAACTTAAACATTCATTTTTGTCAATATAATTAAACTTAAATGCAGCAACTATTTCCCTAAGCGTAAACATTTGCACAACTGAGCTTCCATAGTCCCAGATACATCTGCAAAAGCAAAATGTGAACTCAAGAGCTTACCGATAGCCTGTCTTGTTCAAAGTCTTCCTCACAGTGGAAAAGTGCTTTGTTTGCCGTCCTCTCAGTATGTTGCACCCGGGTCAAATGACTGCTGCATGCATTTAAAGGTTTACTCGGCACGCCCACCCTTGATTGCTCTAATGTGGCTCACCTGGCAGGGCGGCGCACACCAGGCCGTGCTTAGTTGTTGATTGCACCCAAGGTCTAATCAGCGGCCATGGGTAAGCAGCAGCACCGAACAGGTAGAGGGCAGGAGGAGGAAAAGAGGAATAACAGCCACACCTACTAGGTCAGCGCGACAGCTATTACTGGGGTCAACTGCGGAGGGACGTGGAGGACTTTTGCCGCAGCTGTGATGCATGTTCCTCACACAAAGGGCCACAGGACCAGTCCCGGGCTCAGCTTCAGCAGCAACCAGCAGGAGCCCCAATGGAGCGAGTAGCTGTGGACGTCATGGGCCCATTTCCTCGCACAGACAGAGGAAACCGCTATGTTCTTGTGGCAATGGACTATTTTACCAAGTGGCCGGAAGCATACGCCATCCCAGATCAGGAGGCTGAGACTGTCGCTGATGTATTAGTGGAGGGGATGTTCAGCCGCTTTGGAACAGCAGAGACCCTCCACAGTGACCAGGGGCGTAACTTTGAGTCCAAGGTATTTGCTGCCATGTGTGGACGCCTTGGGATTAAGAAGACCCGCACCACCCCACTTCACCCCCAAAGCGATGGACTGGTGGAAAGGTTTAACAGGACGCTGGCCCAGCAGCTAGCCATCCTTACCTCAGAACACCAACGGGACTGGGATTACCATCTTCCCCTTACCCTCATGGCCTACAGGTCGGCAGTACAGGACTCCACCCAATGTACGCCTGCCCTGCTCATGTTAGGGAGAGAGCTGAGAACTCCTGCAGAGTTGGCTTTTGGGAAGCCCCCGGACGCGCCAGAGGCACCACCGGGCCGGGACTACGCAAGGAAGCTGCAGGACCGGCTGGATTCTGCACATTCCTACGCCCGAGAGCAGCTGGCGAAGGCAGGCCTGCGCCAAAAGAGGAATTATGACATCACCACTAAGGGGAGGCACTTCCATGCTGGGGAGCTGGTGTGGGTCTACAGCCCAAAGAGGAAGAAGGGACGGTGTCCTAAACTGGATAGCAGCTGGGTGGGGCCTTGCAGCGTCCTAGAGCGAGTAGGGGAGGTTGTTTACAGGGTGCAGTTGCCTCCTAGGGGGAGGATAGTAGCGCTGCACAGAGACCGGATGGCCCCCTACAGAGGGCAGTCCCTCCCCTCCTTTCCAGAGGGACGTGTACAGAGTGTCCGTGTCCCTGCTCAGAGGGACCCCCGACCGGGGCTGCGTTCCCCTCCCTCGGACTCTCCACCCCAAAGCCCCGAAGCTCCGCGTCCACCTCAGGGGCTCAGGAGGTCAAGGAGGGAACGTAGGCTACCACCCCGCCTCAGAGACTGTGTCGTTCCCTCGGGGACGAGGAACTTATTGCTGGGGGGGCAGTGTAACGATGGTTAAGTGTTATTGTACAGTGACATGTTGGTGATCTCTGCACACTGTTGTGTTCCTTTAAGATTCATGTTTGGTTGTGGTACAGGAAGGGGAGGGGGGACCTGGTTTTTTTTGTGTGTGTGTGCCAGGCTGGAGAGAGGAGCTGTACGAGGGCGCTCTCCCCGGAGTTAGCAACCCGCTTGCTTTTGTGCCAAATAAACGGACAACCTGAGACCCAACCGTCTGGTTCTTGTGAATGCTACAATGTGTTGTCAATTCAGAGGGACATTTCAATGATCAGGCAGTTGTATGACCTTCTCCATTTGATTTGAAAGACACTGATTTTGGGCTAAAACGATACGAGAGAGCTCAGGGTCATTGGGGTTGACTTGGGAGTAAATGTGCTGATGCCCAGTGGGGTGAAGGGGATGAGGTGGCTCCCACATGTTTCAAGGGCCGTGGAGACTGTTCTGAAACCAGGGTAGTGTGAGATTATTCTGTTATCATATGCTATCTTATATCTGTAGTTAAAGTAGTTGAATTATGTTCTGACTTAAAAGAGTGTGAAAATCATTATATCTATTGGATTGACCTGTATTATTTGACACTGTTGAATGTGTTACACTGTTTCTTGACATTTCATACTGCTGAATCATGAAGAGAATGTTGTGTGCAGAGGACCTTGTGCCGATAATAGAAGAGACAGACCACATTCCATACCCCCACCTTTACAGAGAGCAGAAAGACAGGGAGCCGAGGTCATAACTTAGGCGCCGTAACAGAGAAAGAATGTGAATGTTTAGGCTTTTACGACTAGGTGGGGGCCACTAGAGGGTATAAGAAGCTGTGAAATCTGCCACCATGTTGAGAAATGCGGCTAACCCTCTGTCAGCATCTCTCCCGTCCAGACGTTTTAATGCTCTTTGTGTTGAATTGTATGGAAATAAATGATTGTTGATTGAGCATTTATACACCGAGTATTGTCCTTCCTTCAGCCCAAAGATTAAAAGAATTGGGAGATTTCAACAACTTGGTGCCTGGTGACCCGGATCTTTGGTGTGCTGAGGAGGGGCAGATTTGGCCTGCGGTGAGATCGTGAGGCGAGACGAACAGAGGACCGGTCCAAATATAAAAAGGTAAGCACAGCCTGTTGTATTATAAATACCAAATGTGCATATTGGGCTTTCCAAATTAATCTGTTCGCTGAGTTACACGTATTTTCACATTAAATTTGTCGGTGTCTGGTTTTTGGCGCAAGATACTAACAACATAAGTTGAGGCTGAATTCCAGTGTGTTAAGATAAACTGCTTCTACTAAGAATACTAATAATACACTACGTTGAGCTAGTTGCAGCCCACTTTACCTTCCACATTTAACTTTGTCTAAGACTGGCTTCTGTAGCAATAATACATTAGAATCTCTTTTGGAGATGCGGTCATAAGTCCAGTACATTGAATAGAGGTTTTGAAGTTGGTTTATGGCGTCGGTTGAGTCTTCGTTGATGCGGTCATAAAATAAGTATAGAATTAAGGAAAAGCAGATGCTGGCTTACGGTGCGGTTAAGCGCTGGCAACGCGTAAAGCGAAACACGTCCGTAGGTTTTGGTTTATGATACGGCCGTGTTCTGGTGATGCGGCCGTAAGTGCAGCAGTGAGGGGTTGCTGAGTTCAGCACATTGAATAGAGGTTTGACGGTGATTTATGGTGTCGGTTTGTGCATCGAGGGCTGCGGTCATGAAATTAATAAGTAAAAATTTTTACTTGGTATGAAATAAAAGTAAAGCAGACGCTGGCTTATGGTGTCGGTTTTGAGCATCGGGGACGTGCATCACTTTTACGATGCGACTTTGCCCCGTTGTGGCGGTCATAAGCGCAGTGAAAAGGGTACCTGGTGTATGGTTGTGCTTCGGAAGAGTTCTAACAGTTGAGCTTAGAGGTTTCTGTGTAACTTTCCGCCGATGAAAAGCGCTCTCTGTGGGTCTCACTGTTGGTGAAACGCGCTGTGTGTGGGAGGCGCGCTTTGGGTGTGTTTTTGTGTGTGAAGCGTGAACACAGTCACAGTGACGGTTGATGTGTGAATAGGGGGACATTAGTGCGAAGAAAATGCTTTAAGATCAAAGGTTGACGCCTAGTGTACCTGTGGAAATTAAGTTTGTTCATGGTGTGGCAACCCCCCTGGGTGCCAAGGTGGTGACTTGGGGATGTGAGAACCCCCGCATAGCTACAGAATAACACTGGAACGGCCGTGTAATCACAGGTTCACATTTATTCTGGAATAGAACAAGAAAATGCTTTCACATCTAAGGTTGAGTTCTATCATAGGTGAAATATAAAAAGGTTGAATTCCTCGCTTCAGTGGTTGAAATTGCTGTTTGCCTGTCCCCTGACGAGTGTGAAATTAAATAAAGAGGGAATTTGGAGCCACATAGAGATAGACGGGCAGAATTGGGTGTATTACTCTGTGGTGTAATTAAAAAAAAAAAGAAAAAGAGGAGTCAAAGCAGTAAGAGGTGAGTAGTGGTGTGAAATATGTTGGGTTTTAAATCTGACGTAAAGAAAGGTGAAATGGAGGGAGAGTGGAGAATTATTGAGAAGCAGAGAGAGGAGTGTGTTGGGAGACTGGCATGCAGTCTGCACTGAAAAGCTGGGCGTGTTGCCTGCTGGTCTATTTAACAGTGATGAAAATGATATTAAATAAATCTCTTAGTGTGTTAATACAGGTGGCTACGGGCCTGGACCAACTGCCCCCACAAGCACAGCGGCTGAAGCAAAAGTATAGTAGTGGTAACCACACCCAGCAAGAATCAGCAGCTGTGGAGAAGACAGCAGCGAGGAGAGAATTAGAGGAGAAATTAAGAGAAGTTTTAACACATAAAATTGGGGCCAACAGACTTGTGGAGGTTGGGAAGGCGTCCGGAGCATCACAACAAAAGGTGAAACAAAAACACACACAAGCAGAGAAATGTAAGAGAAAGGCTCCTTGTAAGGTAATGCCTTGTTTGAAGAAAAAAAAAAAGGGGTGGGGGGGTGGGGGGGGGGGGGGGGGGAGAGAGAAGGCTGACACAGGGCCTGTCCCGGTGTTTCTCCCCTCTCTTTGTAACACAGCCAACACAACATCATTTTCCTGTTCGTTTGTTTTTGTTTTGTTTTTTGTTCTTTCTCTTTATGTTTAATTACAGGCTGCTTTGCCAGCCCTGGAAGCCGAGGCTTACCTGGACTCCTGCTCTCCCCTCTACCATCTTCGACGTGACCCTGACCAAATGCCGCAGCAGCTAGACACACCACAACAACCTGAAAATGTCAACAATGCTGCAGGAAAGCGATCTCATGCAGCAGAGACGGAGAGCGTTAAAACCAAGGCCCATTTCACTACACGGGGGAAAATTCTCAGACAGCTTCAGCTGACAGAGCTGTGACGAGACGCCCGCCAAGCCCGAATGAAAAGTAAGGCCGAGCAAAGGAATGCTGACCTTAACAACTCTACCTTAACATGGTGCAGGACAGTGATGGACCAACACGGATGATCGGACAGCAAAAAGGGCGTGACCGAGACAGGAGGAGCAACTGAGGTCAGAAGGCACCTCAGAATGAACAAAAACACAGAAGAAGATGCAGGTTTCACCTGCGGTGAGCATGGACACTGGAGAAAGGACTGCCCCAATTGGGGTCAGAACCAGGATGGACAGAACTTTGAGCAGCAGCAGCAGCAATGGTCGCAAACAGACTGAAAAGGAGGAGGGCAGGACCCCAGGGCACGCTTCTGGTGTCTTGTTTTACCCAAGACACCAGAACAGGGAAGTGATGAACACACACACACACGTCTACACACACACCGATTCAGAATGAAGTGAAATACACACATGAACACATGTGCACTCGTTGATTGAGTGAGAAATGACACACACACACACACACACCTAAATTGAAATGCTGAGTCACTGAGAAGTGATGCACACACATATACATGCACACGCTTGTGCAATGAAGAGTGATGCACACACACACACACACACACACACACACACACACACACACATGCTGATGCAATGAAGAATGCTTTGCTAACAAATGCTTATGCTGATATGCAAAATGCTGCACACAAACATCCCAATACATAATTTTTATGAGGAGCCATTGATTACTTAGAATGTGTTTTATGACACCCAGAGGACATTTATGTAGATTTAAGGAATAAGGTCTAAAACAGTTTGGTTATGAAAACAGTGTCTGTGCGTGGTGTCTGTTTATGGCTCAAGGCCTTGATTGAATTGTTTATTGTGCTTCACATAGCCCTGGGGAGGAACAGTGGCACAGAGTGAAAATGATGAATTAATAGAGTAAGTTTTAGGTCGGAGTACGGCATTTTCTGTGATTGAGATTTAATTCAAGGAGGAACGAAAGGTGTTACGGCACCTGAGGTTCTTGTTCCCATATTGTCCCAGGAGAAGCAAAAAATTTTCTGTGAATTTCTGGTTGATTTTTGGGTTTTTGCTTGGCGCTAGCTTGATTTTATCAGTGAGCTTTGGGTTGTGTTCTTTCTCTAAGAGAGAGACATGTCCCGTTCTCTAAGAGACGGGACATGTCCAAGCATGGCCCTAGTATGTGTTATTTTAGTAGTATTTTGTTGGTTACGTCTGTTTTCGTTTTTGTTACAGTGCACTGAGATAAGAAAATCTGAGAGGTGTGATCCACCGGTGATAAATGTTGATATTTTGTGAGTCCATGATTGAACAATCAGCTCTTTAAACCAGGCCTGGAAGATTGAAATTTAAAGCGCTATGAAATATTCTTACGGAAAACAGTTGCAAAGTGTGTTTCTCCATGATTATAATGGGCTTGGGAGAAATTCACTTATATGGGACACTGATCACATGAGAAGTCCTGAGTCTAAAAGGATTGCAGCGAGTCAATCCAGAACAAAAGAACAAAGAATTGTTTCCTTTTAAAATGATGACATCATCTTGCTGTGTACCACCACATGGACTATTTGGCAGGTTCCTCTGCCAATGCAGACATTGCAGGCCGAGCTACAATGTTCAGTGCATTATTTCAGAATATTCTTTTCATTACAGCCACTTACGCAATTTTTATTGACTTTATATTTTTTAAGAATCTTGATCATCAATGTTCTAGGTGACTAAATTTTATTGTTGTATCATACAGGTTAAGAAATCAATGGAAGATGCCACTTCTGTGGCCTTTTGCTATTTTATTGTAAATGTGTTCAGTGGCATTAGTAAGTTTAGCCTCCTACTTCAGAGGAATGATATTATCCTACCACAGGTAAGGGAGATGAAGTAGGATGTGTAAATTAGAATTGTGTTTGTGGTCATCTTCAACTGTTTTAATAATACTGCACTGTTATACCTAAACTGGCTGTTTTCAACCTGGAACAACTGCTGGTGACCACAGAGGAGATGGTTGCAAGAACAAGACTGTCTGTCGGGAACTGTTTTTATCATTTAATATTTCAAAACTCAGACTAATGGTGTCAAAGTCTGAACTTATTCATGCTTTTATTTCTTCCCGTTTAGACTACTGTAATAGTCTTTTTACTTGTTTTAACAAATCATCCTTAAATCGTCTTCAGACTGTGCAGAATGCTGCAGCACGTCTCTTAATCAAGCACCAAGAGAAGGTCTCATATTACTCCAGTTTTAGCCTCATTTCACTGGTTGCCTGTAAGTTTTAGGTTTAATTTTAAAATTTTAGTTCTAACCTTTAGGGCCGTACATGGTCAAGCTCCCCAATATTTATCTGACCTACTGAAATCGCATTCATTTTCCCGAGCTTTATGGTCGCGCACTCGTTTTAAAACTCGTGGTGATTGGGCCTTTCAGACAAGGCAAGGCAAGGCAAGTTTATTTGTATAGCACAATTCAACAACAAGGTGATTCAAAGTGCTTATAGACAGTGGTACTACGGTTGTGGAATTCTCTTCCACTGTCTCTACGCTGTACAAACTCCATTGGTTCTTTTAAAAACAGCTGAAGACATTTTTATATAGAAAAGCTTTTGATTAATTTGTTCTTACGTTGTTGATTTTTTTTATAGAGGAGGCAGCAGCATGAAGAGGGTGAAATGGCAATCTACAAATTCCAGGTAGGCCTACATGTGGCTGTGTCTTTTATATAAACAGAGAACACTATTTATTACTTTATTATTATTTTTGTCTATTTGTACAAATATTTCTAATATCAAACTCACAATCCCTATTCATGGTTTATGCATTGCACAGACAATAACACTCAAAGGTGGCAAAAGATGGTGTTACTTCCACTAAACTTAAAAAAGTAATGGATGCAACAATCTAATCCACTGTGAAAAATCTCAAAGCAAGATTCAGTAGTCTCCTAGGCAAATGTATTAAATACATGTAGATAAGAAATGTTGTTATTATTGTTAACAGGATTGTTATGTTGTTATTTTCATTTACTAAAATGTATTCGTTCTGACAACAGAGAGTGCTTCTGAGTCAGCCACAACCAAAGCTGTCACTTGCTTCAACATTTTCAATCATGATAGCTGCCCAGAGAACCAAGAGATTTAGTGGACCATGGTGCTGATGACCTTGCATTTCTCCTGGATCACTTCTCCACAGTCAAGAAAAGGTAGCTGGTGGATTACTACAATATCATGTGTGCTGGTTGTAGATATTTTGTTCATGTGAACACTGATTAGCTGTGTAATCCACATCATTTTCAGAAATGGTGTAAACACAGAGCTTGCAAAAGAAGAGTTTATAAGTTTGAAGCTGTTAATTGCCAGGATGTTTTGGGAGCTCATGTTGAGCAGAGAGCCGTACTGCTCAGAGTACAAGGTCAGTTTTTGTTGGTGTTCTTTCCTAAGATTGTGTGAGTTTTGCTGTGTAACACACTGCTTAAATAAATCTCTTGAATTTATTTTTCTCTCTGATCCTGCATCTTGTAAACATTATGCTGGCCCTACCTGTCTCAGCTTCGGTATGTGAAAGAGGGTTCTCTGCACAGAAGAATTAAATCAGACACAAGAACATCCCTTCATTCAGAGACAGTGGATGACCTGATAAGAATAAGTGTGGAGGGGCCAAGTCTGAAAGATTTTGAAGCTAGAGAGAGTGTGGCAAGCTGGTTCACCCAAGGCGAAAGATCAAGAAGGTCAAATTACAGGAGTTGGCCATCTGAGGGGCATGTGGCTGCAATGGAAGAGAGTCCATAAGATATCAAGCTGTTCAGATATTGAAATGTTCAGTGTGAAGCCTTTGACACTTTGAGGGACTTTTGATTTTTTTTTTTCAATTGAATATATCTTGCGATGTTTTAAGTTTAAATTTCAGCTCAGTGAAGCACTTTAAGCACAAGCACATTTAAAGTTATCTTTCTTGTAGAACTTTGCTACAAATAAAGAGCTTTGTGTTGAAAGGTTGTTAGTTAATCATTTACAAATCAATATTGTCTGTATGGACAGCAAATTTTCTCATCTCGACCTCCTTCTCCAGCCAGCTGTGCAAGTCAAGGACACGGTGGTTGCTCCACGGCCCTCCCCCAGGGAGCCGGAATGGGTGTGGGCTCCTGCTGGGCACCAGGCACTTCCACCCTGTCATGGTCTCCGTGGCAGGCCATGGCAATGTGGAGAATGTTAATACAATAAATCCCAGTGCGTTCCCTCAACTCCTGTGTTGTGTCTTCTGCCAAAAGTCCGTGTTTTGTGCTCTCCACTTCTTTGTTTCCGCACGCCAGTGAGAGTGGTGGCGGTGTCGGCCAGGACCGGATCTGAGCTGCCAGACTCGCAATCCACTGCATCCAGCGTCATAACATAACAAAAATAACCCCAAAAACAGTCCTATTGAGCTCAATATTTCAGTTGTCCTTTTTTGGTCATTATTCAGGTCAGGATTCCTTATTAGTCCAGTTCTTTTTTTTCCTTGGTTTTGTGATTTGTGTGTTACCACTTTGATGCCTCTCTTAAGGGAGAAGAATGAGTTCTTCAGCAACAGTTCAGTCTGGGCACAGGTGATTAGGAAAAGACCTTCAGAATTTTTTGACATTTGGAAGATGTTTTTTGGAACTATTAAAAAATGGGGAAGTTGACGAAGTGGAGATAGAGTGAGGTAATGAAAACTATGTAACTAAATTTGGGAATGTACGCAGTAACCTGTACTGTTTTTGGTTTTTTTGTTTGTTTGTTTTTTGAGTGTCTTGTGTTTTTATTGCTTTTATCCTGCCATATGTGCCATGGAATGTATATGAATACAAAATCCAATGAAAAAGGTGTTTGTTTTTTTTAAAGCTACACTTTAGCTGTTTGACGTGGCTCATGGACCAAGTAGCCATCCATTTTACCTGAATCCTTGAATCTCTCCCTTCCTAATTATGTGACTCCCTCTATTCAGTGGCCAGGGTTCCTATGGGTCATTCAGTGGGTTGTTCAGCAGGTTGTAAAAGTGGGCCCATTCATTTCTTATGGCGGTCATGTTGAACCGGAAACACCACAGATGTAACAAAGTTGAGTGAAACACTCAAAATTCAACGAAAGAGGTGCTCATCACTTTTATATGTTCAAGTGCACAGTTTGGAGGATGTCGTAAGGCTTTGAGGCAATCGGATATAAAACACTATAATTATGAGTTTTGTTAATTTGTCAGTCAGATTTGACCCTAAAATTGTTTCTTTACAGACCTTTACAGTAATGTCATTACTTGTGAATCAAAAAATTGCAAAATCCTGAAAACATAACAAAGCTATGTGGCATGCTGTACCAGCTAGTGTACCAAAGTTTGGTAGAAGATGCTAACAGGAAGTTTCACATTAGACATGAAAACCAAAGACGTGTTTGTGTGCGATGTGTGCTTAAACCACAACTTGTTCCATTCACACTATCTCTGCTTCAGGTGTTTATTTTGATCTACGATGAAACAATACAACACAGATCTACTGATAGAATGTAAGAGAAAGAGATGTGGTTACAGCAAAATCTCCAGTGTTAAATTAACACTAGAGAGTGTCTATATGGGTCCACACCTCTGAGTGTTAAATACAACACTGTTGAGTGTTAAATTAACACTTTTGACAGTGTTATATGTTTAAAAGTAACCTAGTCAGTTTTGAAGATTAACAATGGCTAACACTGAGCAGTGCTGGTTTTCTAACACTGGAAAATAACTCAAAATGTTAGAAATATTCCAGTGTTAGAAAATCAGCACTGCTCAGTGTTAGTCTTTGTTAATCTTCAAAACTGACTAGGTTACTTTTAAACATATAACACTGTCAAAAGTGTTAATTTAACACTCAACAGTGTTGTATTTTACACTCAGAGGTGTGGACCCATATAGACACTCTCTAGTGTTAATTTAACACTGGAGATTTTGCTGTTTACACTAAGATTGACTGAATGATTAAAAAAATTAAAAAGCATATGCAGAGTTTACTTTTGAACATTAAAGCTCCTCATGTTACGGACAGACTAGAGACGCAAACAAAATAATACCACAGTAAAATGAGGCAAAATGCTGTAAATTCACAAAAATGCCTTTTAGTAATACAAGATCAGCCTGTCATCTAGCAACATGTAGGATCCCCTGTTTTTCATGTATAAAAACTCTTTCATCTTTTTGTTTCAAAGATAAAAAATAAAGGTTTAGTAATATTATAGAAGATACATACATGTATATGTGTATATATGGGGAAGAAAAGCATGCATTTGTAGATACATCTGTAGAGACAATAGTAGAATAGTGATACTGAAGATCTGTATCCCATTCTGCAAAAATAAAACTTATAACAAAAAACTAATTTCTTAAAAGTTATTAATTTTCAGTTTACAAGTTAGATTCAACCAAATAAGTATTTGGGATAAAGTTTAAGAGGTTTTTTTTTAGTTCTTTTTACAAATTATTTAGATTATTTTATTAGAGCTAGTGAAAGAAAATATACTTTAGAGCCTACTAATAAACAAAGGGTGTAACAAATAACACAATATCTAATATCTTAATCATTTATTAATGAAGGAGAACATTATGGAAAATTTTTAAATAAAATTTGGATAAAGTGTGGTGTTACTTGTTAAAATGAATTAAAATTTAAAAACAACATATGTTTGAAAAAAATAAGCACTCATTCTGTCACTGTAACCGGAAGGTCGCCGGTTCGATCCCTGGGCTCTCTGTCCTGGTCGTTGTGTCCCTGGGCAAGACACTTTACCCTACTTGCCTACTGGTGTTGGCCAGAGGAGCCGATGGCGCGATATGGCAGCCTCGCTTCTGTCAGTCTGCCCCAGGGCAGCTGTGGCTACAACTGTAGCTTGCCTCCACCAGTGTGTGAATGTGAGAGTGAATGAATAGTGGTATTGTAAAGCGCTTTGGGTGCCTTGAAAAGCGCTATTTTGAAATGGACCACACAGCTGTCCAAAACAAGATAAGAAATGCCACTGCACTGCTCCAGAGCTTACCATTTATTTGCTTGGAATAGTTTGGCACAGTCTGGACTGTCTGCTCAGATCGGCTACAGTGCTACTCTGCACAGCCAGCAACCAGCAGCTAGCCAGTTTTCCATGTATTAGAACCAGCTGAGCATGCTGTGGCAGAGCATAATCTGCTCTGGACATAGCATAATCTGCACTGCCATTGCTCAATATTCTTTCCATGACCTCCAGTCCATAACATTTGGCCCATGTGGCTATCTGATAACTGCTAATAGCTAATGTTAATGTTGCCGCCAGGTTGACATTCATGATAACTGTTTAATACTTCAGTGTTGTTGAAACAGAAGCTTTACAGGAACATTAACTGTTATGAACATTAACTATTTCAGCTGTTAGTGAGGAGAGGAGCTGTGTGTCTCTCTACAACGGTGACAAACGGTGGAGGTGGCAAAAGATTACACTGTTTGTTGCAAATGAATATTGTACATTGATAGTATTGATTAATACACGAGCACTGATTTTCTTGAAAACTCTAATGTCACAGTATGACAACACTTTCAGACCATGTCCACAGCAAATTTTGTGAGTAATTACCAATAACAAAACAAAATTTGAAAAAACCCACCCATACATCTTAACTACATAACCACTTCAAGGTCAGGGCTGGATCCTCTCCCAGCTAATTTTCCTGAGTTGGGTTTATTTCATTTGATATTTCCTATCGTGCTAACATTTGTGTTTGTTGCAAATGAATATTGTAAATTGATGGTAATATTGTAATACATGTCCACAACAATAAACATTATTCATCCTTGTTACCCGTTTTAGTTGTTTAAATTGCTAAATTTTAGAGTAATTACCAATAACAAAACAAAATTTCGAAAAAAAAACAAACCCATCCATACAACTACTTAACCACTTCAGGGTCAGAGCTGGGTCATTTCCCAGCTGATTTTCCTCAGTTGGTTTTATTTCATTTGTTATTTGCAATCACTCTAGATAACATCAGTGCCAAAGTTACCTGCGGAGGAAAATAAACAAAAAGTGTATTGTGCTTTGGATGAAGCTATGTTGTTTAAAAAAAACCACATTTTTCAAAGCAAGGTTTTAGATACTTCACTTACCTTCATTAACAGTTGTCGGTCTTGCTTTCTTACAAAAATGTTCTATAACCAGAATCAGAACCACAAACAGCATGATGACATTGGTTACCAAAGGTACTGTCAAGGTTGTAACAGAACCTAGAATGCAAAAGCAAATGTCAAACAATATTGAATATCATGACAAATTCCAAAATACTAAAATGCTTCCAAATAGTTCCATTTGCCATCCATTTCTTCAACATACAGTAACATCTGAAGTCACAGGAGATGTGTACTAATTTTTCCCACAAGAATTCACAGGCGACAACCAAAACCATATGGTAAATTATTTATTTTACTCCATATAAATTCAAATCCAATTTCCCTTTGAAAGAAAATATGTAGTGTTGTCCCAGAAAATCTTACGTTTAAATACTCTACCACTGCAGGCTGCCAGGGGAATAACGGTTTCATCTCTGCTGACATTATTCCAAACTTCGCACATAAAGTTTCCAGTCAGCTTTCCATCTAAGATGATGGTAACATTTGGAAACTCGGCTGTCCAAATGGTTAGGGACTGGTTGTGGTCATTGCTTTGTATAAGTATCTGACCATCCAAACTCAAAATTAATTGTACTCCATCTCCCTCAGAGAAGCAGCTGATCTTCATCTGTTCTGGTGACAAACATGTCTGAGACAATGTTGGCTTTGACACTGGAGCTGGAAGACATGTAATAATATTTTGTAAGCAGTGTACAACACAAACATAACGCATATCGTATAAGTTAATGTGCACTGTATTTTTTAAGTCACAAAAAAGGTTTATAGGAAAATATCAAGTATTAAGAAAAATATACATTTAATTTATCTCACATTTGGGAAATCTTTTTTTAAAACAGCAATGTAAGTTATAATAATAATAATAATAATAATAATAATAATAACAATAAGCAAATATGAATAACATTCTAGGGTTGAAAATTTGAATTTCCAGATTTAATTTAGTTATATGTATACAGCATCAAATCACAATAGCAGTTGCCTCAAGGTGCTTTATATTGTAAGGTAAAGACAATAATATAATAATGCAAAGATATGTTACAATTAGTGCCATAAGGGTTTTGTCTTGACTTCATTTTTGCAGAATATCGAGATTCTGATGTTCAGTTGAGAGGGACTCTGTATTTTGTTACTTAAGTTCTAGTTTTTAGTTCTTGTTTAATTTAGTTCTCTTAGGCTTTCCTGGGAACTCACGTTGTGTCCTCCCTGTGAGTTCCCAGTGTGTTGTCTATCATGTCTGTTTATGAATGTCACGTTCGGTGTGGCTATGACAGTCTCTTGTCCGGTGTGTGTTATGTTTAATTTTGCTTCCTCTGTCTTGTTATTTCTTGTTATGTCTAGTTTGCTCCAATTGTGTTCCCATGTGTCTTCACTTCTCTGTATCACCCTTCTCTGTATTATAATGGCTCAGTCTCCCTTGTGTCTTGTCGGATCATTAAGTCACTTTCTCCCTGTCTTCTAGCATCTGTCTTCCTGTTTTCTAGCAGCTCTAGTTATAGTTTTCCAGTTTATTTTTCTTAGTGGTTTTCTAGCTCCCTTTGCTTTTGTTTGATTGCCTAAGTTTCGTTCTGGACATCAGCCTTAATAAATTTGGTTCGTGAGTCTGCATTTTGGGTCGTTTATTTCACTACTCACAATCTGTGTTTCCGCAGATCATGACAAGTTTAAAGTCTTAAAACCTTTAAAAAGTTTCAAGGGTTTCTTGTTCACCAATTCACAAAATAAAATGCATTATTTGCTATTGTTTGTTTCGGTTGGAAGCATGCATAGATTTTTTACCTAAACTTCATTAATCTTTAAAGTTCAAGTTTATTGAATTTGTTGACAGTAAAAAGACAAAGGATTTCGACAGTTTGATTTAATCACATAAAATACCCCCTTTTTTATTCCTTGACAGGGATCAAATGCCAAAAGAATACCAGTAGTATTCTCTCTTGCCTCTGGCAT
Organism: Astatotilapia calliptera; assembly: GCF_964374335.1. NCBI lineage: Eukaryota > Metazoa > Chordata > Actinopteri > Cichliformes > Cichlidae > Astatotilapia > Astatotilapia calliptera. Next base: position 23,926,876 of record NC_137431.1, read on the forward strand.
TGACACTTTTTTGCATCAAGAATTAATTAAGATTTACATTTCTTGTCAATAACATGAACTAATACTCTCTAAAAGACAGAACTCAAATATGAACCTGCAGCCTTTGCTCCCCCCATATTCAGTATAACAGACCATTCTCAAATTTTGATTTAGTATTCAGGTTTTCTCTCAAATATTGTTTTACTGTATCCTGCATATATATTTAGGTTACTTTTTAAATCTGTGCAGTGAAGTGTAAAGCAGTAAAGTATTTTTGCTTTTGCAGATTTGAAGATTAAAGCAATAACGAATTTTAATCGAATTAAGATTTAATCTAGTCATATATATATATATTCACACACACACACACACGCACATATATATATATATATATATATATATATATATATATATATTCAATTAAAAAATTAAAAATGACTATACAATTAATGTACTAGGTTTACAATATCTGCTTTTTTATCTTTTAATAAAACAAAGCCATTCATGTAAATTAATAATAATGATTAACTTGAGTTTGAAGCAAACAAAAGAATAAAATAAAAACCTACCATGTATTTTTAGACATAGATTCGCTTTTTTCAGTAACTTTCCATTAGAGTCATGTTCTTCCAACTGGTAATATCCAGAGTGTTTCTTCATGGCTTTGCCCAGTTTCAGTGTTCCATTATTGATCCCATTTGGTTGATTTACATATTCATGATCTAAAAACACAGTCTCATGATTGTCAGTTTTTAAAACCCTGTGTTTGTTATCCTTCACGATTACAATTGAAGTATCAGTTTTATATGACACATGAAAAATTAGCGACTGTCCTACGGCTCCAAAGCAACAATGGGTTCCAGGAGATTCCGAGAAAATGCATTCAACTGATCCTAAAAGAAACAAAAACACAAAAAATTTTCTATGTAAGGATTGTATGGATTAAAAAGAAACTGATTCTATAAAAAAAAACCTGGTACAAATTTACAAATTCAATCAGTATTTCTGTATTGAAAACAGAGTACAATATACCTTTTGCCAGGGCTGTTGTTGCCAGAATTGCGATGTTGATGTAAATGAAAATCATTGTTTCTGTAACACAGAGGTCAACTTTTAGAATCATGTCACATTTTTTTGGAAGGTATGCCTGCCCTAGTTTATTCTACAGATTCTACTTCAACTTATTCTATTGATCACTTTGAGAATAAAGTGAAAATTTCTAGATTAAAGTCAAAATTCTATTTTGAGAAAAAAGATAAAATGTGGAGACTAAGACAAACTGCTACGCCTGCTATACCCTCTATAAAATGCCTTGTGTAGATGAGTTAGTAAAATCCTACTTCATAATCTGTTTTTGGTCATAAAATTATTTCTCTTTTAGCACATAACCAAAGTGTGGTGATAAGTATGACAGAAAGAGGAAAAAACACACAAACGTGGAAGAGTTGAATGAATTTATAACAAATTAAATGCCTCCCAATGGACAGATGCAGGAATATCGATGACTGCAACCTCATGCAATGAAGAGGATGTACGTTGTATCACAATACACTATAAGACGGCTGATCAATTTGTTTCACTAATTCATCTGCACAAGGCATTTTGTAGAATGTATATAGCAGTCATGGCATTTTGTCCTGAAACACCTGTAATCACCAAATTTGACTTTTTTTCTCAAAATAAAATTTCAACTTTGATCTTGAAATTCAACTTTATTCTCAAAATGATCAATAATATTAGTTTATTCTTAACACGGCCTTAATTGTTCTTTGTATTATTTAAACATTTGCCACACTGCACAAAAGGTTGATTTCACAAATTAAAAGTTATACAGTCTCTATGAAATAGTATACATGGATTATTATTTATAATTTGATTAAATAAATTTTTACAGATTTTTAGTTAGTTTTAATCAATATCAGCCTGCATGGATTAAAATTATAAGCTTTCACTCACCGCATTCAAAAGGGGATGTTTTCTATATGGCAGTGTAAGACTGCACTGTGAATGTTTTACAAGCAGAAGGCTGGTTTATGGTCATTACAGATGGGCGGATCAATCTAAATATCAATAGTATTGATACCAATGCTGGTATTGGTATTGGATTGATAGTAGCATGATAGAATCAATACTTTGTTTCTATCCTCTAAGTTCAGTATGTTGCCAACCTAACTGCATAAATTATTTATGGGGAAATACAAAGAAATATTGTATGTGTAAACCTCGTTGTACTGAATGTGATCTCAATTTGATTTATAGCCTACAGCACATTTAAACAACAGAAGAGTTGTTTAGAAATAGGCACATTTATATTTTAGGTTTCCACAAAACCCAGTTTCAAAAGTATAACCAATTATTGTGAATAGTAAAAGTCACTGTGATTTAGTGATCATTAAAATGTGTTCAGAATTTGCTAATCGATCATGAATCAACTCATAGGTTCAAGGTTCTTTATTATTTGTCACATGCATAGTTATACAAGTATAACACACAGTGAAATGTAGCCTGACACGCTCCTCGACATGTGCAAAAATTGGGGGGGGGGGGGGGCTGTAGAGGAAGAACATTATATATATATATATACATATAGTATATACACTGGGTGAATGTGCAGTAGTAGCAGCAAGCAGGTGAATTCTGTACATTAATATTTATTTATTTATTTATTAACCTTTATTTAACCAGGAAGATCCCATTGAGATTAAAAACCTCTTTTTCAAGGGAGACCTGGCCAAGATAGGCAGCAGCAGATGTCTCACAGTTACAGAAATTACTCAAACACAGGCAGCAACAACACACATGCAACAATAAGTGAAAGAATACAAATAAAAATAAAATTCAATAAAATTCAAATAAAATAAAAAGTCAGTTAAAATGACAATCAATCTAATTGAAACAGTTGCATGTTATGGACTTGGCCTCAAGGATTCGTAGTTTAGATTTAAAATCACTTAATGAAATGAATTCAGTCATTTTCCATTCCTTCTGCAGTTTGTTCCAGGCCGAGGGTGCTAAATGGACAAAAGCTCTTTTACCAAGTTCAGTTCGGGCAAATGGAACAGAAAGCAACAAGTAACCATGCGGACGAAGAGAATACCGACCAGCATGTTTCATTACAAGCAGGGAACATATATAAGAAGGCAGCAACCCAAGTATCGCCTTATATATAAAACTGTATAAATGAGAGTTCCTCCGACTTACCAAAGCAGGCCATCCTACCTGAGAGTATAACTCACAGTGGTGAGTCTGAAATTTACAGTTAGTGATGAACCTCAGAGAAGCATGATACACAGAATCAACCATTCGAAGACATTGAGCAGAAGCATTCATATATAGAATATCACCATAATCCAGCACAGGCAAGAATGTTGCAGCAACAAGCCGCTTCTTTGTATTAAAAGAGAAACACAACTTATTTTGAAAATAAAATCTCAGTTTTAACTTCAGGTTTTTCACAAGATTCTCTACATGTGGTTTGAAGGTAAGCGAGTCATCAATTAAGATTCCCAGATATTTATAGGTGTGAACCAACTCTATTTTATTACCTTCAAGAGTGGTTACTGATGGGATTGTTTGGGCTCGTCTCCTTGATTTAGAAAACAACATGAGCTTTGTTTTGTCTGCGTTGAGAACAAGTTTAAGCTGATGTAATGAGTGCTGGACAGCAGAAAAGGCTTTCTGCAAGGAGTCGATGGCTTGGACAAGAGTTGAACCACAGCTGTAAATAACTGTATCATCAGCATAGAAGTGCAAGTTTGCATCTGGCACATGTAGACTAAGATTGTTTACGTAAATGATAAATAGAAGGGGACCTAATACAGAACCCTGTGGCACTCCGCTGTGCACTGTAACAAAGTCAGAACATAGACCGTCAGATTTAATGCACTGAGTCCTGTTACTGAGGTAGTTTGAGAACCATGCCACTGCTCTCTCAGAGAGTCCTGACTGGAAGAGTCTAAGTTTTAAAATACAATGATCAACAGTGTCAAATGCTTTTGACAAATCAATAAAAAGGGATGCACAGTGTTGTTTTTTATCAAGTGCAATAGTAATATCATTTACCACTCTAATTGCAGCTGTGATAGTACTGTGATTCTTCCTAAAGCCTGATTGATATTCAGATAAAATGGCATTGATGTGCAAAAACTCCTTTAACTGCTCACACACAAGAGCTTCAAGAACTTGAAATATGAATAGATATCTGACTATTTTACAGGATAGACAATATAAACATATTTAAAATTAAAGGAATTGAAATGTACATTGTGCCTTGGTTTAATGTCTGGAAGAGTCCTGTCTCAGTCAATTATAGATGATGTGAGAGGGCGGGTGTGTGTGTTTAGGGCACGGATGGCTTGGGGATAGAAGCTCCTCTTGAGTCTCTCTGTCCTTGCCCGGAAGATGCGGAGCCTTCTACCAGATTGCAGAAGTTGGAACAGTTTGTTGCCAGGATGGGACGGGTCCTTCAGTATCTGCGCTGCTCTAGTCCGGCATCTCCTGGTGTAGGTGTCCTGAAGCGGGGGGAGAGCAATCCTGCAGCAGCGTTCTGCTGTACGGATCACTCTCTGCAGAGCTTTTTGGTCCTTCACACAGCTGTTCCCAAACCACGATGTCATGTTCTGTGTGAGGATGCTCTCCACAGCGCCTGTATAGAAAATCCTGAGGATCTTTGGAGAGACCCTGAACTTCCTCAGTTGTCGTAGGTGATACAGGCGCTGCCTAGCCTTTTTGGTCTGGACCTGAATGTGGGCAGCCCATGTCAGGTCTGAGGAGATGTGGACACCAAGATACTTGAAGGACTGCACCCTCTCCACTGGAGCTCCATTGATGATAATGGGCTTGTAGTCTCTGTGCTGACCCCTTCTGAAGTCCACCACCAGGTCATAACACACTGCTCTCCTCTACATTAACTTTCTTTATAAGTTAAAAGTGTTGTTTTTTGCATTGTGTGGGGAATACTGGCCCCACATTTAGTTGGTATCTGATCAATACCAAAATTTAAAGTATTGCACAGCACTGATGGTTATCCTCCTTTCTTCTTCTCTGATAAGAATTAAGGAAGGAGCTTTTGTACTGGTTCCCACAACTGTACAGTACAAATTGGTCATACATGCTTTAGTTTTTAGCCCCTTTTGTCAGACTGGTTCTGGCAAAAGGTGGCTATATTTGCTAAGTGTCTATTTAGAAAAGCTGCAAAACCGAACCTCACTCAATCATGTTTGTGGTGCTGGTGTTTTCTGTCGTTATCAGACCAAAAATATGGCTTCACATTTGGTTAATTATACTAACAGGCTTTTCAAAAGTTTTATGCTCCTTTTGTTTTGTTCATTTGTTCTGTTTTTGTTGTTGGAGGTTTTTTTTATCTATTCTTTTTTTTTGTCTGCGGTCAGGGGGACCGATATTGTTCTAAGCCAGGTAGCTTTAACTAGTAGTTCAACAATTCAGGTCCTTAAGAGAAACAAGATATAGACGGTTATTGTGACAATCTTGATCTAAGAACAGCACAAACATATAAATTATTTGACTTTTTGTGAATGCTGTATTTTTATGCGTGAAATTATTTTTAGCTTTCACACAATATAAAAGGATCCAGAAAGTTACAGTTTTATTTTATTTTAGAATCAGAATCAGATATTTATACATATTTCTTTCATTTATTTATTTATTTTCACAAATTGTGATACTAGATTAGTGAAGTTATACAATGTTATGTATTTTCTTTGGTGACACTGGTGTATTTTTGTTTTACCTTTTAATTTTCATAAGGGCTGGCATTTCTGATGACCATATTGTCTCTAAAGAACAGCTTGCTTATTAATGCTATTATTGTGACCTTTATTTTATTAAAATCCCCTCTGGATTCAAAATGTTTGATAAAAATTGTGGAGTGTGGGCATTACAGTTTTCCTCTTCTTCTCCAAAAGGCAGTGTGAGTGTTTGGGGCTTGCCAGCAAAAGACAAAAAAACATCACTCACACAATTGTTCAAGTTTCTCACCGACAACAAAGGCAATAACAAATTAAGCCAAGCGTGAGACTGACAGTTAAAAACCACAGCTCTTTTTCTGTTTCCGTCACTGTCTCATCTGTAGCTTTTAATGTGAAACTCTCAGGGGAAACTTCTGAGTGGGGAAGACATACGGCATAGGGCCGTGGGTTGGACTCGAACCCAGGCCGAGTCCAACCCACAGGCTGTGTGTGTCTCTGTCTATCTGTTACTCTGCTGTGACGGATACGTGTATGCTGCCTCTTTCCCAAAGTCAGATATAGGTTACACCTCCTGCAACACTTCATTGGATAAGCAGCTGAAAAAATGGACGTCCTCCAGAACTCTTTATCAAAGAAAAAAAACAAGTTGTTAATGCAATCCCACAACTGTCAATGATTTATTCTCAATCTTTTTCATAATCTTTTTTCATAAGATCTAATGTTGGCATTCCTTATACCTCACTGCATATAACGTACTGATTACCACATATAGCAATCAGAGTCCTTTCTATTTCAGCTTGATTAAACAAAAGCTAACTTGTTTTACATGTGTCAAACAGGTGAAAATGCTCTAATTGCTTAAATTTGTGTTTTTGTTTATGGGCCACTTTGCAACCAACTTATCCACATTATTCAGAGACTGACATGTTGCTTATTATTTAGTTTCTATCATTTTCCTCATTACATTCTAAGTCAGAACACTCAAAATTGCTCAGTACTCTTTGTTTTGTACAGCTTTCATCAGTCTCTGGGTTCTTGCAGTTCTGCTTCAGTTTCTCGTCTCTCAGGGTTTTCCATAATTCTCTCCAGCGATGTAACTGGACTATCATTTCTTTTTAAAATGCAGCCTAGAAGCAAAAATAAGAACAGAAAACAATGTTCACATAAACAATGAAGGACTGGCTGAAACTGGGAGTAATAGAGTTAAGATGATAGTAAGATGATAGTAGTTGCAGATATCCATTGCCTGCACCACAAAGTCATTCCAGTGTTATTATTGTCGGGTCTACCTTACAATATAGAGCCTTGAGGCAACTGTTGTTGTGATTTGGCAATGTATAAATTACACTGAATTGAATTGAAATTAAATTGAATTGAATTGGTGATGAGGTCATCCAGTCATGTTTGGTATTCTAACTGGCAAACTGTCAGGTCTGCGTAACCAAAAACTGTTAAATTTTGCAACGAATATAATCATTGTAATGACTGGTTCCCCAATCCCTGTAATCGCCTTCCAGTTAGCAATAGAGAGAGCAAACAAGAGGGAGTGCAGTAGCAGAAAGCAGAAGAGGAGGTACAAGACAGCAAACCAGCGATACCTGAGTAGGAGCGTGTTATTTGTTTTTGTCTTAGTGACTGTATGGAATACCACAGCAGGATACCAGTGAGGTTAAACAAAAACAAATATATGCGTAACAATAAAAGAGACCACTGAGAGAATGTGCACAAGGAGAGAAATTAGAAGCATTGCTAACAAATATTAGCAAACAAGTAAAACCTGTGCAACTGAAACAACATAAGGTATTTTCTCAGGGAAATGTAACACGAGCAGTTTTCTTTCAGACATGTCTTCACACAACCTGCCTGAGGGTTTACACTTAATTCTTTACATTTTTCAAATGTAAGGATCAGACATTTAATTTTAACTGTCAGACTGAACTATAATTAGTATTTTTCTATAGTCTGTGTTACAGAGTATAGCATGGTGGAAAAGGATGGAGAGAATCCCCCACTAAGCTTTTGGGTTGGCATTACTTTAGATTTTGTTTTGTATTGATTGCATGCTTTGGTGTTTCTTTGTGTTTGATGTGAGGTGTGGGCCACACCCATGTGGGAGTGGAGATTCTACTCTAGTCCAGCTGCCAGCTATTTGGAGTTGAATACAGGGAGCAGCTGATTGGGGAGGATTGGAGCCCTTCTCTATAAAGGGGAGAGGAAACAGGAAGTAGGTGTTGTCGTTGTATTTTTTAGGAGGACACTGGTGTAGCAGGGAAGCCTCGAAGCAGGATGAAGTGTGCACGTTTTAACGGAAAAGATTTTTAACCTGGCCTGGTTTTGCTTTTAAAATAAACTGAGGATGTTGGAGGGAGGACTCCAATGTGAGTGGATGTGCTGGAAGGCAGGAAAACAAACACTGGACTGGAGACTCTCTGTGCCCCTGACAAGGAAACTGGACCAGTGTTGGGGAAGTTCCAGCTCCCAGGATGTGATGTGGAGACCCAGCCTCGAATGAAGTCAGGCCTGAAAAGGTGGGTGGCAAGCCTTTTTGAGGAAGATGCAGGATTGATACGTTTTGGCTGCTTGTTCTTCCAAGTGACCACCTTTCCCCTGTTTGTAACCAGGCTAACAACCCTGACCGCGGTGGCTTTGGGCCTTGGATTCCTGGCCAGAGTTGTGTCTTCAGCCAGTAGTTTTACCCGGAGAAAGAACAAATAAATCTTGTGTAACCCATTACAGTGTGCGTGTGGTGGTTCGTTACTGGTCAATATTAGAGCTACTACTTTCTTGTACGGAGGCCATTTTGGGCCTTACGTAACATTGCACAATTTTAAAATATAAAGGGCCTTAGTCCCTATACTGAGTAACTAAGATTAAACAGGCAGGACAGGTTCAGTATTATAATTGATATTGTAGCTGCACCTTCATGACTGACATGACACCAGTGCTTCACCAGACTCTTGCTTCTCACACTTAGCATATTATAAAGTTATAACTGACATTGTTAAATCATTTCATAACGTTAAATTTGTTTAATAATGTTAATGATTATTATCAATCTTATTTTCTTAGTTTAAGCTAGGGCATTATGTCCCTACTGTATTTCAGAGTATTTGCGTCACTTAATTATGAACATACAGTGTAATGCACACTGTGAAAAGCTAGAGGGGGCAGTTTTCAAATTGACTTCACTACGTTAGAGCAAATTCTGTTTTGTTTTCTTTTATTTTTGGTCTTTTTCTCAGTCTCATTGGCATGACAGCATTTTCATTCTTTCCAACCTGCTGTGGAATAATAATGCAGCATTAGTTTATATTAACTGTAATGGAGCTACAACATTATGATTTACAAATAGCAGAGAGAACATTTATATTTTACACCTCAGTGAATTTTAGATTAGTAAAAGAAAAGATTTGGACATATTTAGGATCTCTCAGGGATGCCTGCCTGAATTATATTTAAGTCAGTGGCTCAGTCACAATTTTAAGACATTCCAGGGCTTCTTCAGCACTGCTGAGCTGTAGTGTGTCAACCACAGCGCTTGAGGCTGACTGATTAGCCTTATCTCGCCAATCCAATTGCAGCTTTGAGTGAGAGAAGTGTCAAGACAGACAACAGGTTAAAGTCATGAACTATAGCTCTATCAAATGCTCGAGAAAACCATTGTAGCATTTATGACATTATATTTTAGATAAACATGCATATAAACATATGGCACATAGGATATAACTGTACCTTTCAAAGTGTTTTCACTACCCAGCCTACATTCGAGCAACAATGCTATTAGTCACTGGTGTTCCAATATTAGAGCCCATAATGATAGGAATGGCTGATTGCACATCTAGATCTAGATTAACTTTTAGTAACAGCCATCTTGTTTTGCTTCCTAAATTTAGCCTCCCTTATATTGCTCTGCATACTGGAAACTCAACCCTGCTTGATGTGCTTGGCTCCAGGGTGCACTCTCGCAGCAACAGCTCGGGTTTCTTGCCCAGAGCTGTGCAGCTGACACGGCCACGCCTATATGTGTGTGTTTGTCCTATGAAACGCACACAAGGTTCTCCTTATTATCCTATAGAATAAAGACCGGTTTGTTAGGCAATCCACACCCTGTGTGGCAATAACTCCACTAGGCGCTGATTTCTGCACTGCACCCACTCCTCCTACTGCAGCTAAGGCAAAACTATACCCTAGCCACAATGATACAGTTACTTATGTATACTCCTTGTCCAAATCTCAGTTATATTATATACAAGTATGTTATTAAATGTGTATGTTCACGTATACAGTGAAAAGTTAACTGGAAAAAAAAAAACGTGTCATTATGATAACATTAGTCACTCCTGGAAACACAGCAGCTTGTGAAAGTCACAGTTTAAAAATATATAAATAAAAGTTTAGAAGGTTATTTTGAACAGTACAAAAGAGGTAATAGGAGCCAGGATCTGTGTGTGTTTGGGTGGAGTACATGTAAGCACAGCCAACAGGTGTGGCTGGACACAATGCTGTTTCAGGAAGACAGAAGAGTCAGCAGCTTAGAAAAAGGGTTATAATTATTTGACTATGAGAGATTATGCTGAAACCATTGGTTTTCTGGGGCAGTGGGGACGTTTCCAGCAAATTGTCTTCTTCTCGCTCGTTGCCACCATTATGCCAAATGGATTTGGTGCTTTCACTCTCGTTTTTCTGACTGATACACCGAGTCATCACTGCCTGGTATCTGGTATCAACCTCACTGAAGACTGGCGTAAAAGTGTCATCCCAATCAAAGTAAGTGACTGCGAGAGCCCCAACTCTGTGATACAGCACATCAAAGAAAACATTTAAACTACTGATGCAGTTTTTCAGTGATAATTGAGTTTGCTTCAAATATTATTCCAATAATGTAACTCAAAACATTTGTATTTATTCGAACACATTTATGCTTATTTCAAAACAAAAAAAACATGCTTGGGAGAAGTAGAAAACTACTTTTGGGAACTAAATGAGTTTTTATGTTGCTGGTAGTTGAAAGTTTAAAAAAAGCAGTGTAAACAATACATTTAAACTAAAAACCATTAAATCTTTATGAAATGCAATAAAATATTGCAAAACAGAAATAGGAAAAAGCACAAAGTTCAAGTTTCCTGGTTGTCAGAAGATCCACATTTCCAAGAAATAGAAACCGGTAATTGTGTATTTTGTGAAACAGAAGAGGAGGATTTGGACCATCTATTCTTTTTGTGCAATTTCATACAAATATTTTGGTTGGAAAAAGCACAAGGGAAGTGTTTCTGGGGAGACAATAACCCGATGTACCAGTTGCAGGAACCCAAAAAATAATAGGTGTGTTTTGTCATGATTCATATAATAGTGATGATGGATTTTTAGGCTAATAGTTAGGCTAACACACTTTCCTCTCATCTTTTCTTTCCTTACAAAACCATAGATCCTCCACTTCTTGGGCTATTTTGGTTCCTGCAACTGGTCCGTCAGGTTATTGTCTCCCCAGAAACACTTCCCTTGTGCTTTTGGAAATCTGTTTTTTCCTATTCCTGTTTTAGTTATTCCTATTTCTGTTTTCGTTTGTACTATTTCCGTTGTATTTTGTGTGTTTTCGCAGCATTTTTGTTATTGCTGGTGTTTTTTTAAGTTGCAGTCCATTTGGCCTCTCAGGGCCACCGTATAGGCCCATTGTTGCCTAAATATTACATATTTTTGTAAACACTATGACATCCTACTGAGTTTTTCTTAAATGTCTCAATACTAATAACCCTAAAACTGTTTGTATCCTTGTGACTATGAGGAGGTGGATGGGAAACAGGAGCTGAGCAGATGCAGCAGATACAGGTTGGATGTGGTCAGAAATCTCTCTGCTCAGGGATACATTCCTGGCAGGGATGTCAACCTTACAGACCTGGAGGAGGAGGGCTGTGTAGATGGGTGGAGCTATAGCAAAGACATCTATGAATCCACTATAGTTTCTGAGGTATGGTCAATCCTTCTTCTACATCTACTTATTTTTCATGTAGTATTTTTTAGCAGCATCAGCTGTTTTTTCTTGATGTTGCAGATATATCATTAAGTCCTTAGTCTATGTGGCTCCTTTCCTCCTACCCTATCCAAGACAGGGGATTTCAGCCCATCCATTTATTCAACAGTTAGGACAGAACACACCTGTGAACATACAGTAGGTGCAGTCAGTCAACATAGGAACATGATATAAATTCCTCTAGAAAACTCTTTCTCTACTGTTATCAACATGGCTTATTTCTCATTATCTTGTTGTAATCTTGTTGACCTTTGAGTCTTCAGCTTGTCATTATTTTGTCAGTGCTTAAAGTTCAAGGTGCTCTTTGGGGATTAGTTTCTGCACACCAGGAAAGACGCACCCTTTTTCTTTCTACTTAGAGTGAAAAGACATTTGAATACAGCCAGCAACAGTCAGCACAAATCACACTGACTTTAACATTGTTATTTCCTGCATGCACATATTCAGTCATTCAACTGTTAATATCTCATTTTCCAGTTTGACTTGGTGTGCAGTAACCAATGGAAGCAGCCGTTCACATCTACTGTTTTCTTCGTGGGAGGACTCCTTGGATCGTTCTTGTCAGGCCAGCTGTCAGACAGGTACTGACATGAGATTCATGTGAAAGAGACCAAACACCACACCATTCTTTAAAGGTTCAGGAAAGGCTTCCGTGTTTCGATATTAAGATTGTCTTTATTGTAAAAAGAAATAAAAATGAAAATCATTTAAAAAGATCATGTTACAGTATACACTTATAATAGTCAGTAATATAAAAGACATGTATTATGCCGCTGAAAATGCTACATCCAGACGAACTTTTCTGTGATTTTAATTGATGATGGAGTTGTATTTTTACCAGTATAATAAGAAATAGAGTGGTAGAACACAGTTATTATTTTGAGATATGTACTTATTTATTTTCAATTTGTGCTCCTTCCATCCAGATTTTTAGATGCAATTCACACAACTGTATAGGAAGTACAACACTTTTTATGCATGTATATGTTTACTAATATATTTATCTTCTCTGTCTAGATATGGCAGAAAACCCGTTCTTTTTGCAGCTTTGGCACTACAGACAGTTTTCACCTTTGCTCAAGTCTTTTCTGGTTCATGGATTATGTTCCTCATCATCCTCTTCATCAACGGTTTGGGACAGATGTCCAACTTTGTGGCTGCTCTTGTGTTGGGTAGGATGGAACATTTATTTAGCTATGATACAAAACTAAGGGCCAGATTTATAAGAGGGTGTCATGGTCCTGTGTCAGTGACCCAGTGTTTTTGAGTTTTGTGCTTTTAGTTTTTGATTTCTTGCTCACTTTAGCTCCTCAGCCCTTTAGTATTTCTTGAGTTCTCATTTCAGGTTTTGTTATGTGGCTTCCCTGTGTTCTGCGTTTCCTGTTTTACTTTTAAGGTCTGTGTCTCTTGTCTCGTCATGTTAATTAGGATCAGCTGTGCCTCCCTCCTGTTTGCTGTCCCTTTTTCCTTTTGTGTGTGTATTTATAGTGTGGGGTTGTCTTTGCTCACTGTCGGACCGTCTGTGTTACTCGGTGTATCTCTGTGGCTCTCTGCTCTACATTCTCTGTGTCATCCCTGCTCATCATCCCGTGTAGTTATGGTTTCAGGTTAGTTTTGGTAGCTCCCCATTCTGCATTTCCTGTTTTTTGCCACTACTGTAAATAAAGCTCACTCGCATCTCAGCCTGTACCTGCATCTTGGGTCCTTACTCTCACACACCACATGACTGCTGCCGCAGCCGTGACAGTGGGACAAATTGTAATGACACCACAATCCTAAAAAGTGCCAATGGGAGCGTTAGGTTCTACTGCTGATCTACTAACATCATGCCAATTAATAAATGATGCAGTTTGAAAGATGCATTTTGATGCAATCTAACACAAGGAGCATAAACTAGGGAGCCAAGAATAGAAAACACCAGAGGAATGTCTAAGTGCAGGTTTTACACGTGTGCTTTGTACAGCAAATGTTTTGATATAAGTGCAAAATTAGTCAGAAACTGAAGTCAGGTGACAGCTCAAATGGAGTGAAGGAGTCATTCAGAAGACAGCTGCTTTATTGCAGATCATTCTGCTGTAACTCTCACAGCTAACCTGTCAGGTGTCACATCACTCACATATTTCTGAGTAGTTTCTGCAGCCTCTATGCTTTTATTCAGTTTCTTAATGCACACTGTGTGCGTTTAGTCTGTGTGCCATATATACCCAATGGCAAGGTGCATTTAATCCTCACAAAAATCACTCTGAAACACATTTTGACAAGTCTTTACTGGCAAGCCCCCGCTGCCTACAGCACTTTCAGTCTTTCCAGGGGTCTCAGCACACTTTTACATAAAATAACAGGCAGTGATTGGCAAATTTGCTGCAGATGCGTGAACCCTCTCAGTGGACAGTGCTTCTAGAAGCACTCTGTCTCACGTGTCCCTTTGCAGCTGAGCCACAAACCACACCTCACTGCCATAAACAAATTCAGATGTTAAAAAAATATACATGAAAGCTTATTTATTGTGGGGTGGCACTCTGCATGGTGATGATAACATACAAACAGAGTTTTTTGTGCAATCTTCAGTTTGTTTCCTTTTTTTGTTTTGTTTTTTGTAACACATAAGTTTTTATTCATCATTACCCCCTCTTTTTTTGCAGGTTCTGAGGTCTTAACTGGCAAAGTGCGTGTCCTTTACTCATCTTTGGGCACATGTCTAGGCTTTGCTATTGGATACATGATACTTCCACTCTTAGCATACTTTTTAAGGGACTGGAAATCACTGTCATTGGCTTTATCTTTGCCTTGTGTGGCCTACGTCCCCTTTTGGTGGTAGGTGGCACTAGCTCTAGCATATCTATCTCTCTACATATCTTTATATAGCATTCCCTGTAGGAACTGAATCAAATGTATTGACTTGCTTGAAACTGTGGTGGACATTAGTCAGGGGGGAGTTTCCATAGACTGTGACATACACAGATGATATTGTTATCTAAAGAAAGAGTACGGTGTAGGTGCAAGAGAGCCAAGCCAGGTGGAAATATGGACTGCAGGAATGATAGCCAGTAGAAGAATATGTATGTGAACGAGAGGGATGCAGTTGGAATGGTGAAGATGCAAAGAGAGGGTAGTGAGGCCTGCTGTAATGTAAGGTTTTGACACAGTAGTGTTTACAGAAAGACATGAGGCCAAAATGAAGATGGCAGATTTTTCAGTTACTAGAAGCAGACAAGATTAGATATAAATATTTCCTCGGGACAGCTCAATATTTGGAGAGAAAAAGAGGCAAGGTTCAGGTTGATATGGTTTGAAGATGGACAGAGGAGAGATAGCTGATACACTGGGAAAAGGATGTTAAACATGGAGATGGCAGACAGGAGAAGAAGAAAATCACAGATAAGGTTTATGGATGTAGTGAACGAGGAAATGCATGGGTCAGTGTGATAGAAGAGGATCTTAAGGATAAGGTGTGACAGATGAAGATGATCCTCTGTCACAACCCCTAAAGGGAGCAGCTGAAACAAAAAGAACAAACTGTTCCCACTAACAAGTTTATTGACCTTATTTCACTGTCT
Organism: Astatotilapia calliptera; assembly: GCF_964374335.1. Taxonomy (NCBI): domain Eukaryota; kingdom Metazoa; phylum Chordata; class Actinopteri; order Cichliformes; family Cichlidae; genus Astatotilapia; species Astatotilapia calliptera. The sequence continues at coordinate 23,942,148 of NC_137431.1, forward strand.
TTTTTGCTTTGTCTCCAAAATCCCTCTGATTAAGTCTGCATCCTTCTGTTTGTGTTAAATATTAAGCCAGGCTTATGCCAGAGTCTCCCCGGTGGTTGCTTTCTCGAGGCAGAGTTGAGGAAGCCGAGGCCATTATAAGAACTGCTGCTAAGTGGAACAAAGTTCAAGCTCCGAGGATCATCTTTGAAGACTGTGGTGTAAGTGAACTTTCACTTAAACATTACTGGATTAACCCAAGATGCAGAACACAGTTGTTATCATTTGAAAACAAGTTCAAGTTTTACAAATAAATAAATATATTAATATATATATATATTTTTTTTTTAATATATTTGACATTTGACTGATATTATTAGTATAAAAATGCATGAAAAAAAAGAAATCTTAAACATTTTTGTGTTTTAATATTTTTTGAAAAAGCCCTGCTCACACAGTCAAACTAATTTTATGTGTCTTCCAGACAGAAAAGATGCAGACACACTCCAAGGAGCATTACAATGTCTTTGACCTGCTGAGGCAGAGCAGCATGAGAGCCACAACACTCATCCTCTGCTTTGTGTTGTGAGTAAACAGTGAAGACAGTGTGGTACATAGCGACTTAATGAGACATCCTCAGATTGAGAAAATAATGAAACAACGAGAAAATTAACAAACAAGGAATTTGCCGGATTCCTCATGGAAATCAAAAGGAGAATTAGCAGATAAACAGCTAAAATGACCTGTCTCTTAACTAAAAATGATTTTTTACTAAAAGAAAATTCATTTTTCTTTTGGTTTTTCATGTATTTCTGTTTCCATAATATAAGATCTGCGATAGACAAAATGATTACGATTTGCATTTGAAAAAAATGCATGCATGCAGAAAAATCTTTGGAAAGTTCACTTAGATGAAAAAAACGCTTTCATTTCCCTTTGATTTTCCCAGGTTCACTATGATTGTTGGCTACTATAGCCTGTCTTTCAATACAGCACAACTCCATGAAAACCCCTACATCAGTTGTTTCATCTCAGCAGTTGTAGAGATTCCAGCATACATTTCCAGCTGGATGGCTCTGCTATACCTTCCACGACGCCTGTCTGTGATCCTTACGTTGGTCTTCGGAGCCGTGCCACTCTACCTGATTCAACTTGTTCCAGATGGTAAAATTTCTTAAAAGCAAGCTGCAAGAATTCACATTAGAACAATTGATGAGTCATATATAAGTTACTTATTGCTTAAAGTGCCCATACTATAATTATTCCTTTTCCTTTGATGAGTGATACACACTACTGTGATTTTTTTTTAAATTTATTTATTATGTGCTTTCAAGGACCCAGACTTTCTTGTTGGTTTTTTTGTATTTTGTCTTGGTCTTCTAAATTTCAGTCATTGTAATTGTCCATTTTAGGGAAAAAATGTTGTTAAGCCACTGTTAAGCATTGATTTATGAATCATTCAAGCATAACAGGGCACCTAGCTCAAAGCATGAAACACTGTCGTGTCTACCTACAACTCATAACAAAGAACCTAAAGTATTGCTTTAGGCATTCGTTACTAGCAGCCTGCCATTGAAACGTGTAATTTGTTCTCATTTCTTCAGTGGAATCTATAAAATTTCAAAGATAACAGTTTGACAAGGATGAAATTATATTTTTACAACAACAAGATGCAAAGAGTGATGTTTGCTGAAAATGCAGCATAAACTGGGATGGTGTGCAATGTATGGCTGTCAAAAAAAAACATTCCTAAGGAGGGTAAACAAAAAGGCTGAGATATACCAAAATCCTCAAGAACTGGAACAAAAATCATTTTTAAAACTTTTGGTTTAAAAGTACCTATTATCTGAAGGACAACAGCTTCAACTTTTAGCATGCCAATATAGTAAAAACATACCTATATAGAAAAACACGCATTGGCTTCCTTACAGCCTGGACCCCAACATTATTGAAACAGTCTGGGATCGTCTTGACAGAGAACTGAACAAAAGGCAGGAAACAGACAAAGATGTGCTATCTGGAACCAAATATTGACTTTAACCTCCTTTGTACTATACAAAGAAACCTATATTCCCATATGGGTTTGCACATGTTCTAATAAATCACTGCACCTGCTTCCCATCTTCCAGGTAACATCTAAAGAAAAAGGGGACCAAAAGTCCCAAAAAATTATTTTTGGAAAGCACTGTAGCTATTTTGCACATAAAAGTTCTTCCAGTTACAAATTATAAAGCCTCTGGCAAAGATAGTTATTCTTTCATACATATAAAACACTGAACCTTTCTTTGCCTGACGTAACTGATCTATCATCAGTTATCTGCATGCAGTGACGTGTCTGCAGAGCAGCTGTTTGGCAACATTTTCTTCAAAGAACAAGAAATTGACTCAATCCAAATGCAACAGCTGCCTTAGAGCCTGCTAAAATTTTCGCATTAGAGCCCCTTCTGCTAACTCTAAAATGTCTCAAAGCATTACAAAAGTTTAGGATTACTTTTTTTTTTGTAATGTAATGTATCCTGGAAAAAGGTAGCTTCCTGTATCTTTAGTTCTAGCCTTGTCCATGGCTATTGTTGTTTACATTAGCATTAGTACTGACTGGGGGATGATTATTACAGTATCTTTCGGCCCAGAGAATGCATGAATGCATTTCTTTCTGACTTTCTGCTGGAATCCACAGTCTCTTCTGGTTCATTGTGTATCAGGAAACTACAGGTGTATGTTAAGGGCAGATAGCTTTCAGGAGACTATGCCAAAGTTGCCTTTGATGAGCTGACAAATCACAAATCAGGCTTTTCTGGAGGTGGGGCCCTTAAAGGGACAGAGGTTGAAAAGAGGATGGAAAAAAACCCAAAGCATCAGTGTGCATTGTGCGAAATGTGATACGTTATTTAACATTGTAGGATGTGAACCAACAAAAATATGAACATGTAAATAATCATAATAGAAGAATAGAATTTGTTTTTGTGATCTTTTCGTTTTACTAGGCAGGAAGTGACTATATGATAGGTATATGCAGAATTACCATCTTATATAAAACAAGTTTCACAGACTTGATTAGAGTTTTGTCTCTTACTGTTTACTTATATCTACAAACTAAACAAATGTATTATTCTTTAGATCTATCAAATCTGGCTCTTCTGATTCTAGATCTAAAGAATCAGAATCAGAATTCTGATTCTGATTCTGATTCTTTAGATCTATCAAATCTGGCTCTTGCACTGGAAATGCTGGGTAAGTATTCAATCACGACCGGTTCCTCCCTGATGTTCGCCTACACCGCAGAGCTTTACCCAACAGTGCTCAGAAACACAGCAACGGGGATAAGCAATACTGTTTCCAGAATTGGAAGTTGCATTGCCCCTTTATTGTTAAGTCTGGGTGAGTGCATTGATTAATATTCATTTAGCATTAGTACTAACTGTTTCTGACTGTCTGTTTTACCTCATTTGATTAAATTTCTATATTTTATAAATGCACACTCATAAAGGAGTTTTCTCTCATCCTAACTTCCCCCTCTGTGTCTTCAGGTATGTATTATAAGTATCTACCTTATATTATATTGGGGAGTCTGGCTGTTGTGGCTGCCTTTGCAGCTCTTTTCCTTCCAGAGAGTTTTAAGAAACCTCTTCCTGAAACTATTGAACAAATGCAAAGACGAGAAAGGTAAGCTACTTTCATTCACAGTTTATTTTACTTTCTATGAAGTAATAAAGGCAATTGTAATTTTACATTCTTATACAGCAAGTTCTTTAAACATGGTACACAGTATGCAGAAAAGTATGTTGTCAGGCGAGTATCTGTCATTTAGGGAGTTAGTGAAAGTGACTGAGTAGAAGTGAAGTAGAAGTTTCAGGGTGACTCTAAATGTATCATCATGTTCAATTTAACTTTAAATGTTGGGTATGTAAATTTAAAAAATCATTGACTATCACTGACTATCATTGACCTGAACACGACAGGAAGGTTAAGAAGTGAGATTGCTATTTATTTCCAAGTGAACTTTACTGCCACCAAGTGGCCAAATGTTTTGTTTTGGGGTTTTTTTTGCAGATTGAATGAAAGCCCTTAGCCAATAGTACAAAAAATAAGTGTTCACATCTTATAAGTAATAATGATAATGAAGTTTATCGCTGAAAATAAAACTCGTGTTTGTCTTTCCTCTTTAAAACAGGGTGAAGTGCCCATGTCTTACAAGAAATATGACGCCTGTACCTGTGGTACCAATGGACAGTTCACTATGACTATTTGTTTGTCCTGGTCTAGACAGATGTTGTTGTTGTTTACAGTCTTTTATATTTACATTTTGTTTGGCTTTGTTGTCTGTTAAATGACTGAAAGCTGTATTATATATAAATAGTCTCATAACAAAGATAAACCTATAATTTTCTTTTTTTTGTCTTATTTAACCAATAAATCCTCAATAGATGGTTAATAATAAATGCTGTCTTGCACAAGTTGGAAGTTTTCCCATATTTCTTGGAAACCTATTATGCAAGTGATGGTCAAAGATTATCTTTCAACATCTGAGCATTTTGTTATTGCCTTTGTAATCTATAACCCAGTGGTGACTATAAAAAGTCAAATTTGGAGTTGATACCTTTAAGAATGCACACTACATAAAAGCTCTGCAGAGTTTCTGGAGTCCTCACTTTCAGAGTAGCACTTGTTTATTTATGCAACTTTTTCTTTAAAGAGTATTTTTTACTTTCACAATAGATGAAGAAGTGATTTAAAAGACAGAATTCCAAGAGTATGCAGGATTATGATGAAGTCACAGCATTTCTTGGTCACTGGGGACATTTCCAGCAAAGTGTTTTCTTCCTACTTTGTGCCAGCGTGTTGCCAAATGGATTTGGTTCTTTTTCCCTCATCTTCCTGACTGACATTCCCAGACACCACTGCCTGGTTCCTGATATTAACTTGACAGAAGACTGGCATCAAGCTATCATTCCAATGGAGGTAAAGAAGTATATTAATTAAAAGAAACAAGAAGAGCTGCATGTAATCTTTACAACACCAATACAGATAAGTTGTGTCAGTGTTGCAATCAAATCGTCTAAATCTAATATTTTCTTCAAAGGTATTTAATGTATTTAGTCTGAAATGTCAGTATGAAATTTGAGTCGTGAATTACATAACCACAAGACCAAGAAAAACTTCACATAAAGCAAAAATTTAGGTGAAAAAGAAATAGTATTTTCACTCTGCAGCTTTGATACACAAACTGGAACATCATTATAAAAGTCTGGCTTGTGCAAGATAACTTCTCGACAATGCGTTCTGTAACTAAGTCGTTATGACAGATGAGTCATGATAACAAAATTTGAATCATTTAAGGTGGGGCGAAATCTGCTTTGGATTTGTATGACAGTCAGTGGCAAAGGAAATGCTGCATGGCTGGAAGGAATGATAGTTCCCACTAAAAGTCTGTGAATGTCACTCAGTCATTCAGCCAGCACAGCATAAACGAAAGCTACATTTGAAATAGCTTCCTTCTTTAGAAACAGAGTTAGTCAAATGCAATACCAGCCCAATACCAACACTTTAAAAGGCATATACAGTAACACACAATTATATATTATTTATAATCACACTCAGACCCATTTAATGGGCAGGACAGTTAAAGCGAATTCACAATTACTTGTAATTACCTACTTTTTTTCTAAGACAACATGTTGTATGTTTGAATTAAATGTTAATGTTGGAGGATGTGCAAATTTTTTAAATGTGTGTGTCTGATATTTACTTTAATGATCATATTTGCAGCTTTGTAGATGTATTTTCTTTGCATTCTGCAAAGCCAGCTTTAGCTTTAAGCTCAATAAAGTAGAATGGCCATATTTTATGATAGGGTATATATTTATATGTGTGAAGGGTTATTATGAGCACTAAGTGGTCAAAATACTGTCATGGTTTGGGGTTTTATGATTTTGGACTTTGCATTCTTGTTTATTTTTAACCATTCTTTATTTTAGCTTTAGTTTTGAGTTGTGTTTTTTAGAGTTCTTACAGGTTTTAAGATTATCTTTACAAGAGTAATGCCTCTGTGTCTAATCTTTAGTTGTTGAAACTTTGTGATCTTGTTTCTGTTGGTTTTTTGAATTGTATTGTGATCGCTTGTGTTTTACTTTGATCTGGCCCTTCCAGTGTACCCCTGTCTCTTTTAGGTAATTCCCCCCTAGGTTACTTCCTGTTTTATTTTGAAAGTATTTTGTTTCTTGTTTAGTTTCGTTTTTTTTCCTCTTTTGTCAATAACCTAATTCTCCTGTTATCCAGTTCTACATTTCAGTATTTGTTTGTTTGTTTCTGTTTGCTTGCTTTTTTGTTTGTTTTGTTGTTGTTGCAGTTACTTTAGATTTGTTTTTCTTTATCTTTCTAGAGCATGCTATTTCCTTTATAGTATGGTATTCAACACAATTTCACAGAAAAGTAAATAAATTAATGCATTTATTTACCTGCAAGATGGTGAATGGGAAGCTGGAGCTGAGCAGATGTCGGAGATACAGGCTGGATGTGGTCAAAAATCTTTCAGCTCAGGGATATATTCCAGGCCAGGATGTTAATCTTACTAACCTGGAGCAAGAGGGGTGTGTTGATGGGTGGAGCTATAGCAAAGACATCTATAAATCCACTATAGTCTCTGAGGTAAGTGTGTAATACAGACGATATTTGAACAATGATTGACAATTGAAAATTAAGATCTGACGAGGCATAAACAGCACCTGAAGTCTTTGTATTGTTTTATTCAATTTTTTATGCCTGGACGTTTCAGTTTGACCTGGTGTGCAGTGAAGAGTGGAAGCAGCCGTTTACTTCCACAGTTTACTTCATGGGAGTTTTAGTTGGATCCTTTTTTTCAGGACAGCTGTCAGACAGGTAAAGTTAAAAAATAATACTTGTTTCCCCCTTTTAAGCAGCACAAACTGTATATTGATCTTTTAAATTCTTTCTAGCTATCATTACATATTAATACTTTATAATATGGCTTCCTGTAATTAGACTTAATTTCAATTTATTTTATTTGAAATTAAAATGTACTTATATTTACCTACAAATACTTAAAGTTAGGTACACTAGAATACGTACAATTCTTACAAACAGTAATAAGTACTGTAATTTTACAAAATACAATTTAATTTTGTGGAAAAACAAACAATATTTATTCATTGTTTATTTCTTTTTCTTTTTTTCCCTGCAAAACCACAACTTGTTATCGCCTTATTCTAGTGTACATACATTTAAGACTGTAAGTCAATGTAATTCTTAAAAATATATATATTTTTTAAATATTTTAATTATTATAATTTCAAATAAAATGTGTTTAAATTCAATTTAATTACAGGCGAATTAGACTCTTATATAGTTAATAGTTTCAGGCCGTATTATAAAGTGTTTTTAATTTCTACAATTGCTCTGTTTAGCATGTAATAAAAGTCCTCATTACATTTTTACTTTATTGCAGAGTATTATATTGCTATTACCAATAAACACACAAGTATACTTTTTAATAAATACTTTATAATAAATACTTTATGATACGCAGTATGTCTTATTTGTTTTTTTACACTTATTTCATCTTTTGACTTTTCGTTGTAGATTTGGAAGAAAGCCAGTTCTGTTTCTGACCATGGCACTTCAGACTCTTTTCACTTTTGTTCAAATCTTCTCATCATCTTGGACAGTGTTCTGCATCCTCCTGTTCATCAGTGGTTTGGGACAAATCTCTAACTATGTTTCTGCTTTTGTGCTCGGTAAAGGCATATTTTTGGTTCTTTGGTTACTGCAACAATGTGTCCAATAACCTCCATTGCCTCAAAACTTCTGTTGGCTTTCTCTGTGTGTGCAGGCACTGAAATCTTCACTGGCAATGTGCGGGTCCTTTTCTCATCCATGGGTGTATGTCTTGCCTTTGCCTTTGGCTTTATGATGCTTCCTCTCTTTGCCTACTTTTTAAGGGACTGGACATATCTCCTGTTAGGTATATCTCTCCCTGGCCTTCTCTACTTTCCTCTTTGGTGGTAGGTTGTTCTTGAAAAAAATAAAGCTGCGTTTGTGTTAAGTTTATCTTCTCATGAATTCATTAGACAGGGTGGGCCATTTATGGATACACCACAATAACATGGGAATGGTTGGTGATATTAAAGTCCTGTTTGTGGCACATTAGTATATGTGAGGGGGCAAACTCCTCAAGATGGGTGGTGACCATGGTGGCCATTTAGAAGTCGGCCATCTTGGATACAACTTTTGTTTTTTCAATAGAAAGAGGGTCATGAGACACATCAGACTTATTGGTAATGTCACAAGAAAAACAATGGTGTGCTTGGTTTCAACGTAAGGCAAGGCAAGGCAAATTTATTTGTATAGCACAATTCAACAACAAGGTGATTCAAAGTGCTTTACAGAGACATTAGAAACAAAAACAAATAAAAAGCATGATTTAAAATTGATTAAAACAAGCAAACAAACTAACTAACTAAACACACACATTTCACACCTGTTCGCGCGATCTGAACCCTTATCGTAAGGGGAGCTACCAGTCCTTCTGTGGACGAGCTACTTTCTATTTTAAATTCCCTGAATTTAAAATACTCTCTAGACCCAGTCTAGACCCAGTTGGGGAGCTACCCAGAGCTCTAATCCCACACCTGTTCGCGCGATTTGAACCCTTATCGTAAGGGGAGCTACCAGTCCTTATGTGGACGAGCTACTTTCTATTTTAAATTCCCTGAATTTAAAATACTCTCTAGACCCAGTCTAGACCCAGCTGGGGAGCTACCCAGAGCTCTAAACCCACTTAACAAACAAACAAACAAACAAACAAACAAACAAAACAGTATATAAAATCAAAACAGATAAAATCAGAACAGTAGATAAAATCAGTTTTGAAATTTAAGCTTAACAAACAAACAAAACAGTATATAAAATCAAAACAGATAAAATCAGAAATAGATAAGATCAGTAGTTAGTGTAAGTTTTGAAATTTAAGCTTAAAAGTGTGGATTTGGTGCTTTATTCAAATGCAGCTGAGAACAGGTGAGTCTTCATCCTGGATTTAAATAAACTGAGTGTTTCAGCTGATCTGAGGCTTTCTGGGAGTTTGTTCCAGATATAAGGAGCATAAAAGCTGAATGCAGCTTCTCCATGTCTGGTTCTGACTCTGGGAACTGATAAAAGACCGGATCCAGATGACCTGAGGGATCTGGAAGGTTCATACTGGGTCAGGAGGTCACTGATGTATTTTGGTCCTAAACCATTCAGAGCTTTATAGGCCAGCATCAGAACTTTAAAGTCTATCCTCTGACGGACAGGCAGCCAGTGTAAAGACCTCAGAGCTGGACTGATGTGGTCCACTTTTTTGGTCTTAGTGAGGACTCGAGCAGCAGAGTTCTGAATGAGCTGTAGTTGTCTGACTGATTTTTTAGGTAGACCTGTAAAGATGCTGTTACAGTAATCAAGCCTACTAAAGATGAATGCATGGACTAGTTTTTCCAGGTCCTGTTGAGACATCAGATCTTTTATCCTTGATATATTCTTGAGGTGATAGTAAGCTGATTTTGTTATTGTCTTAATGTGTTTTTCTAAGTTTAGGTCTGCATCCATCACTACACCCAAATTTCTCACCTGGTTTGTGGTTTTTAGATGTATAGATTGAAGTTCTCTGGTGACCTGTAATCGTTTTTCTTTGGCGCCAAAGACTATTACTTCAGTTTTGTTTTTGTTTAGTTGGAGAAAATTGTGGCACAACCAGTCATTGATTTCCTCAATGCATTTACCAAGAGCCTGTACAGGGCCTCGGTCTCCTGGTGACATTGTGATATATATTTGTGTGTCATCTGCATAGCTGTGATAGTTTATTTTGTTGTTGTTTATAATCTGTGCCAGTGGGAGCATGTAAATGTTAAACAGAGGGGGTCCCAAGATGGAACCTTGGGGAACTCCACATGTGATACTTGTCTGCTCAGATGTGAAGTTACCTATTGATACAAAGTATTTCCTGTTTTCTAAGTATGTTTTGAACCAGTTTAGTACAGTTCCTGAAAGACCTGCCCAGTTCTCCAGTCGTTTGAGTAATATGTTGTGGTCAACTGTATCAAATGCTGCACTGAGATCCAGTAAAACTAGGACTGACATTTTTCCACTGTCTGTGTTCAGACATATGTCATTAAACACTTTTGTCAGAGCGGTTTCAGTGCTGTGGTTCTGTCTAAAACCTGACTGGAAGGCATCGTAGCAATTATTCTGTTTTAAGAAGTAATTGAGCTGTTGAGAAACTGCTTTTTCAATGATCTTACTTTAAAATGGGAGATTTGAGATCGGCCTGTAGTTTTTCATTTGTGTCTTGTCAAGATTGTCCTTTTTCAGTATAGGTTTGATTACAGCAGTTTTTAGTGGTTCTGGAAACACACCTGACATTAAGGAAAAGTTGACGATCTGTAACAGGTCTGACTCTAAAGTCTTTGAGACCTTTTTGAAAAAACGTAACTTTATTCTTTCATGAGTTATTTACAAGTTTCTCTTTGTTCACAGCCATTGACATGCTGTGGGTCCATTCTTCATCAATGGAAACCTCAAGGCCACTGGATATTTGAAATTGCTACATGATGATGTGTTTCCCTCTTTATGCACTGAAGCTGGCACGTTCCCTGAGTTTTTGCAGCAGGATGGTGCACCACCACATTATGGGTGCCAGGTCCGAGCAGTCCTAGATGAACAGTTTCCTGGAAAGTGGATTGGTCGTCGTGGGCCAGTTGAATGGCACCCAAGGTCTCCTGATCTGACCTCCTTAGACTTTTGTCTTTGGGGTCATCTGAAGGCAATTGTCTATGGTGTGAAGATACAAGATGTGCAGCACCTGAAACTACAGATACTGGATGTCTGTGCTGGCATTTCTCCTGCGGTGTTGCTATCAGTGTGTGAAGAGTGGGAGAAGAGGGTTGCATTGACAATCCAACACAATGGGCAGCACATTGAACAAATTTTATAAGTGGTCAGAAACTTGTAAATAACTCATGAAAGAATAAAGTTACGTTGAAACCAAGCACACCATTGTTTTTCTTGTGACATTACCAATAAGTTTGATGTGTCACATGGCCCTCTTCCTATTGAAAAAACAAAATTTGTATCCAAGATGGCCGACTTCTAAATGGCCACCGTGGTCACCACCCATCTTGAGGAGTTTGCCCCCTCACATATACTAATGTGCCACAAACAGGACTTTAATATCACCAACCATTCCCATGTTATTGTGGTGTATCCATATAAATGGCCCACCCTGTACAGTATATAACTTCTGGCCAAGCATCAAAGAGAGTAATAAGCAATACTATAACTTCTGTTCCACCGGATCCAGGCTAAATCTTTTTGTTTCTTTGTGTTGAATACTGATGCAGGTTAATCCCAGAGTCTCCTCGGTGGCTGCTTTCACAGGGAAGAGTGGAGGAAGCAGAGAACATAGTGAAATATGCTGCCAAGAAGAACAAAGTAGAGGCTCCACAGGTCATCTTTGATGATTACGATTCACCAGTAAGTTGGCTTTGAATTAAATCATTCAGGCACATAAAGAGAATCTGAGGAAGACACATAAATATCTCTCGCACTACGCACGACAATACCCAAATGATCAGAAATATTACTGTTACCAAAAAAGGGATAGAACCCTGGAGCAACAGATATTGCCATATGTACAGATGCTGAGACTGGGATTTTGTGTCTTTTAGGCAGATAAGACTCAGGCTAATGAACGTCACAGTATCTTCAGCCTGCTAAGGACTGCAAACATCAGAAACACATCGATCATTCTCTGCCTTGTGTGGTGAGTAGTAATTCAAAGCACTTATATTTTGGGGATGAATAGAATATCCTATGTATCGCTGAATTCCCATAAATGATGAGAGAACAGAAAAAAAGACAGTTTTGTTTAGAAGAGCAGTGTTTTGCTCTAAGCCATATTTATTCACATTATATTTTTACAAGCACTTGCAGCACCATCACCCACTGCAGGCCCATAATCACCAGAGAGCTGGCTGCACTGGCCTTGCAGACACATAATTCCTGCTGGTTTGGCACTCATTGAACACAACTAGCAGTATTCACTGGTGACAAGCGTTTGAAGGTCTTTTTCAATGCAATCCCAATAGTCTCCCAGAAAAGCTCCTTACTGGTAAGTCACTGGGAAGAGTTGGAGTGTAATGCATTGTAACGTAACACATTACAGAGATGTGATTATTGATTTTGGTAGTGAGAAGTGCAGTAGTAATATGATTAATAACAAAAACCTCATCGTTCAATTGCATGAATAGATAATATAAACCCACTACTGCTAATTCCAAGCAGATTCCTTTTCAGATTGCTACCATGTTTTATTTGACATGTTTACAGGTTCACTCTAAGTACTGGCTACTTTGGCTTATCCCTAAATACATCTCGACTCCATGCCGATCCATTTATCAGCTGTTTCATCTCAGCAGCCGTGGAGGTTCCAGCATACATTACCAGCTGGCTGGCTTTGCAATACCTTCCACGACGACTCGCTGTCGTAAGCATCTTGCTCCTTGGAGGAGTATCACTGTATTTCATTCAACTTGTGCCTCATGGTAAGCAGAAAAAATGCACCATATTGTGTCCATAGGAGTGTCAGAGGTTTTATTTATTTATTTATATGTCTGAGGTTTTTTTCAGGCAAATCTTATCTCAAATACCGACATTAGAAGTAGGTACTGAAGCAAATTAGTATATAGCCTTATACAAATCTTTAATTTTTTTTTCCCTTCAGGTCTATCATATCTGTCTATTACTCTAGAGATGGTGGGAAAATTTGGTATTACCACCGGTACTGCCCTGATGTTTGTATATACAGCAGAACTGTTCCCAACAGTACTCAGGAATACTGCAACAGGAATGTGTACTACTGTATCCAGAGTGGGAAGCTGTATTGCACCATTTTTGTTAAAGCTGAGTGAGTGAAGGAATGTTTCTCAAATCTTCATAAATAAGCATTTTATCAAGTATATCTAGTGGTCTGTGTAGACTACAAATTCCCACACTACATTACGTTGCATAAACACAAGGCCAAGGCCTTTCTCCAATCCTAATTGCTCCCTGTCTTTGTGCAGGTCAGTACTTTAAATATCTGCCTTATATTACACTGGGGACTCTTGCTGTTGTGTCTGCCTTCGCTACTGTGTTCCTACCAGAGAGTTTCGGACGGCCTTTGCCTCAAACTATTGAACAGATGCATAAAAGAGAAAGGTGAGATCAGTTGGAAGAACATATGTAATATTTATTGAATGTGAAACTTGTCATAAAAACTTGACCTCAGACGTAGATCTCAGACTTGTGATAACGTAGTAACTCTGCAACTACAAAAATTGACTCTTAGTGTGTCTTAAAAGCACCAAAATAGCAATAACTAATTTGGCAGTAAACACAAAGATGGTGACACTTTTACAGACGTCCTTTCTGCAAAAACTAAACTGTGTTTTCTTTGTCTTTTGTCCCGCACAGAATGAAATGTCCCTTCATTACTAGAAAAGGACAATCAAAACACGTGAAGATTTTTGAAAGTCGACTATGATTGTTTCCAACACCGATGACTCACGAATATATTGTTTTTACTTCCTGTGTCTCACTGCTATGTTTTTGCTGTTCTTTGCATTGGAGTCAGTAATAACATGGTAATAAAGTTGAAGAAAACAAAGTAATTGCACAATTTGAATCCAGACGATGTTGTTTTAACAGTGTGTATGACTGAAGGTAAACTTAATGTAACCAATATTTTTGGAGCAGCAGCTTGAATGTCCTTGTTGGTTAGCAGAACAGGCTGTCAGCAATTTTGCTATGTAATTTGGTTAATCTTGAAACATAAAGCATTATTTTATTACATGTTTGCATTTGTTTAATATGCAATATTTTCAATAGGGCACGTTTGACAAACTCATAATTACTTTATTACTTTATGAACAATTTTCTGTAACTGAAGTCATAATCTGTGAAGAATTAGTGAATTTGTTGTTGTGTGTAAAGAGTGAGTACTGAAATAATGATTTAGTAATGACAAAAAATCTATCTCTTCTACCTACCCTTTCTTCATTTATTATGCTACAGCCACAGAAAGCACAACTGTGATTGGAAACTGCAGCATGAACAAAGTTACTGCAACCATGTGCAATAAACTTCATTTCACTTCATTTAAATGGTTGATTTAACCCTTTCATGCATGAATTATAACAACCTCAATCAGGTTTTTTTCTTAAATATTTATATTCATCATCATGAATGAATGAATAATGAAACACGTCATACATCTATAGTAACATTAAACGTTCAGTGGGTGCCAGGGTATGGAGTGACACATCAGTGTCCAATGTAGTGGTTTATGTGCAAGTATACCATCAACACTGACACAAATACAAGAAAACAGCCTTTTCATAGCTGGCCACTGTAGTGACTATGCATGAAAGGGTTAAAGACCAGGAACCATTCACATTCAATTGCCTTCAAAGCGACCTTGGTGCATCAGGATGGTGAAATAACAAAAATAAAACAGAGCCAGTCTATTACTTTGTTATTATTTGGTGAATGAATGGGGTTCCTAAATTAGACAGCAATTATTTTCAAACCTTCACCAGTTCGCCTCTGTCAGTGCGCCCCGGGGCAGCTGTGGCTACAGTGTAGCTTGCCATCGCCAGTGTGTGAATGTGTGTGTGAATGGGTGAATGACTGAATGTAGTGTGAAGCGCTTTGGGGTCCTTAGGGACTAGAAAAGCGCTATACAAATGCAGACCATTTAGTTCACCTGAGAAGGACTGCAGTCAGTCTGAGTCAGATGGTGATTGTTCATGACAGGTTGGCTTGTAGGCCAGCTGTGCATTCACCTTACTCTTGAAAGTGGCCCCCAAAGGCTAAAGGCTAGCTGACACAGTTACTTGTAGTCAGTTCCCAAATATAAAAAAAAAAGAAAAGAAATCAGTGCAATCACCAGAAAACCAAACATGTTTCCTAGTCACAATCAAATTGCTGCCCTATTTTTACTCTAGTGCACAGGTGTCAAACTCCAGGCCTCAAGGGCCAGTGTCCTGCAGGTTTTAGATGTGTCCTTGATCCAACACAGCTGATTTAAATGGCTAAATTAACTCCTCAACATGTCTTGCAGTTCTCCAGAGGCCTGGTAATGAACTAATCTTTTGATTCAGGTTCGTTGACCCAGGGTGATATCTAAAACCCGCAGGACACCAGCCCTTGAGGCCTGAAGTTCGACACCCCAGCTCTAGTGTGACTGAGTAATTAGTTAGCCTATAGAACACAGATGTCGAACTCCAGGCCTCGAGGGCCGGTGTCCTGCAGGTTTTAGATGTGTCCTTGATCCAAGACAGCTGATTTAAATGGCTAAATTACCTCCTCAACATGTCTTGAAGTTCTCCAGAAGCCTGTTAATGAACTAATCATTTGATTCAGGTGTGTTGACCCTGGGTGAGATCTAAAACCTCCAGGACACCGGCCCTCGAGGCCTGGAGTTTGACACCCCTGCTATAGAACTTCTTCTGACCTGCAGCACCATGTAATTGGTTGCATCTGATTAACAGCTGAATCCAAAGAAAACATTATTTTTATTACATTAGATTATAATGGTTACTTGTTTGTGTGTTTGTTTTTACAAGTCCCCCTTAAGTTGTGGCCTTGAGCTGATCTACTATTTTCTACTATCAATCTACTACTAGCCGGTCTACTTCCTGGTGTCTTATCATCACAATCAGAATTACTTTGTGGTATCTGGGTATTTTATGGCATACTCATGTATGATGTCATTCAGAGTGGCAGATCATGGTCAGATCATGGTTCATGGTAAGCAATTAATGAATAAACCTTCCATTAAAAATGCATTAAATGCATTATGTATTCCCACTATATTCTAAGCAAATTACTGAATTTCTACAAACTTTCTGCAAGTTACTCTTTCAAGTTTCCTACTGTACATCTTAATGTTGTCAAATTGGTGGTGAGTATAAGCTTCCTTTTATAATATTTTTTTTTTGCTATAATGTAAAAAAATATTTTCCAGTTTTGTAAGGAAATTACCTCTCTGGTCCCCTTGAACTGATATAATTTTATACATCCAGTGACAACACAGCAATAATTTTACCTACGTCCTTAAAGAGGTCACTTAGTGGAAACGAGTACACAATCTCTGCTCATCCAGTGATTCGAATCAAGTCAGATTTTCACTTTTCTCCTTGTTTATGTAGTCTTTCATTCAGGAGCATTTTCCTCTTCTCTCATGTGTGTGAGAGTATAAGGCTTTCTCTGACAGCATCTACAGAGAAGGAAGAAAAAATAAAGTCATAATCAAGCATTTTCTGTTGATTTTCTGTCCTGGACTAAAGAGGAAGTGGAAACACTTGTCAAACAATTATCTGATTCCCACTAAATGTTTTAATATCTGTTATATGGGATTGGCTGACCAGACTGGGCGAATCTGGGTAAATTTGCGAGTTACTAAATGATAGTGACACCAATAAAATATTGTAAACTATGGTGCAATTGTTTTGGTTATCATTTCAGTATATTGCATACACTCACTGTCCACTTCAATAGGTTTAACTGCTCATGAACACATATATCTAAGCAACTCAATGCATTTAGACATATAGACATGGTCAAGATGACAGCAAAGCACAGTCAGTCTTTTATGCAGTGAGCTTTTTATCATAGTTTTTTTTTTACCTTTTCTGATTAAACACAATTGTAGCTATGACAAATATATTGAGAAATATATATTACATGACGATAATCCCTGATACTAACTGCATGTAGGCAAGATGCAGGGCAGATGAGGGTGTTTTCAATATATGCAAATAGACATTACTTATTAAACAAGCAAGAATCTAATCTTTGCACATTCAGTTTAGCTGTTGTGAAAAATAATCAAAGGGCAAATGTATTTGAGCTTGTGAACTAAATAACACACCAAAAATTAACAGAGTTGGGTAAAAGAGTAATCTTTCAAATTTAAGCAAACACATTTTTTGAAAAAAAAAATATAATGGCATAAAATTGTGATACAAGAAAAAAGAAATTTAAACTTTATGTTTAAAACTATTAAAAATCGAAAGATTGGCCCCTCTTTATAACACCGGAAAGTAAAACTACCAAACTACAACAATTGTGAATTTAAACTACACTGAAAAAAATAGCAAAATAATATTTTTACCTAATCTCACTCTATAATGAAACTCTTTCTTTACCCGGGAAAGTGCTGCATGTGATCAATGGTCTCAGGCAAAGGCATTCCAAAGCTCTCAGGCAGCAGGAGACTCAGCAACCCTGCTAAGGCTGTAAGGCTTCCCATAAGGATGTAAGGCAGTGAAACGGAATAGCTTCCTGTGGCAACATATCAAAGGAAGTTAAGAAAGTCAAAAGCAACCTTGCCTACAATGGTTACAAAAAAAAAATCCCTTAAATGCTAAGAAACTTGTAAATTTTAACTGAAGGCTGTTGTTTCCTTTCTGATTGCTAATCAAGTCTTCTATTATACTTCAGCTGGTGGTATTTCTTGTTGTTTAGTTCTAGTTGGGACATTTCTAAGTTGCTATGTTCTCCTTGGACGTGTGTGGTCTGGTTTCCTTGAGGAGTTAGTTTAACTCCAAACTTCAAAATGCCAAGTTATCTGACTCTGAACGTCTAAATGATCAAGCCCTGTGACAGAGTATTTACTAAAATAGATGAAAAGAAATGCATAAACACATCTTCATTTAACGAGAAACTAAGAATAAGCTAGATGTAATGGCAGGATGCTTAGCATATGTTCTCCTCACTTTAAATGTGTTTCTTTTTCATCCTTATGACCAGTGATTAACACAACTTTAAAGAGAGGACAGAAGATCCTTACTTAAGTAAATGAAGAACGGAGCAGTAATGCTTCCTATTCTGGAGGCCATAGAACAGGCACCGAGAGCTGTATTTCTCAGCACAGTTGGGTAGATCTCAGCTGTGAAGGCGTAGACCAAAGAATACGCTGTCGTCACTGCAAACTTCCCTATCATCTCCAGTGCTATCGCCAAAGAGAACAGATCTACAGGGAAAAACACATTAAATTGTTCGAGGTTTGATGTAAGTTATTTGTTCAAACAGCGGTATAGTTTTGCAAAAGATTGAAAATGACTGTACTTAATCAATAAATATGAGAACAACACTCAAAATAGAACATGTGAACATAATATATAATGATATAAAAAAAACTAGTTAAAGATTGCCAGAAATTACAGCTATAATAAATCAGTTTTGAACAAAACATTTAAGTGCCATACGTGTTGGAATAAGCTGAATGAGTAGCAGAAACAACCCTCCCATGGACAATGATGAGGACAAAGTCAGCCGTCTGGAACACCAGCGAAACATAGTCCATGACAAAATGTAGGCTGGTATCTCCACCAGAGCTGACAGGAAACAGTTGAAGTGCACATTCCCATGAAGGTTTGCCGTGTTCAGGGAAACAGCAAAGTAGGCAATGGTCAAGGTGTTCCTGTGAGGATATAAAGTGTCCTTTTTGTATCCTTATTCTGTACATCTCAATAGTATGGCACTACAAAGTAGTCAGAAACATAACGAAACATTGTATCAACAACAGACTTTAGTTTTTTGGTGGTTTGACACTGTAGATCAGGGCTGCCCAATCCCAGTCCTCGAGAGCTACTATCCTGCAGCTTTTAGATGCATCCCTACTCCAACACAGCTGAATCAAATGGTTTGATTACCTCTTCAGCATGCCATCGTGTTTGGCAAAGGCCTGATAACAAGCCATTCATTTGATTCGGGTGTGTGGGAACAAGGATGCATCTAAAAGCTGCAGGACGGTAGCTCTCGAGGACCGGGATTGGGCACCCCTGCTGTAGATGTTGTGATGGCAACATCTACAAAACCTCCACTAAAAGTGAGAAGTGGTATAGATGAAAGGCTAAATCTAGTATTTTAGGTGGTGTAACATAAGTTTGTCATAGCTTTGTAGAGCTTCATAATGTTTTAAGAACATCCATTTTAGAATTTTGTTTGACTTTTAAAAGTGCAGATAAACACAGTTAGTGAGTGTCCAAGTGGTTCCTTCAAGTGCTGAAAAACAAAGCCAAGATGAAATTTTCTAGGGTCAGTTGATAATGGCATCAAAAGCCCTGAAGTACTTTACTACTGAAGCATAGAGCTGCCAGCCAGGCAAAAAATAAAATAAAATAAATAGAGCTATATCACATTATAACGTGAAAAGTTTATTTTTCTAACTATATACTTTTCATGTTTGTACAATATCCTATAAAGTATTACAATATACATAATTATCACGTTATAACAAAAACCTTTCACGTTCGTACAATATAAATATTATATTGTACAAACATGATAATTATGTATGTTGTAATAACGTGATATTATGTTGTTCAAACGTGAAAAGTATTTTGTACTAACGTGATAGTATATTGTACAAACATGAAAAGTATATTGTTAGAACAATAAACTTCTCACGTTATAACATGATATAGCTCTGTTTTTCTTTTGCCTGGGTGGCTGCTCTACGCTTCCGTACTTTACAGTTTTTATGCCTAGAAAGAAACAAAATAAACCTAGAGCTATTTTTTTCCTTTTATATTGATAGGGGACTTAGTTTTATTTTTGTCTTTTTTCAAAAGTTGCCTTAAGCCTCAAAGTTATGGCAGATAAGGAACATGGTTACACTGAGTGAGCGGCATAGACAGTTTTAAGATGGCTGCAGCTACTGCAACTTCATCCATTGATTTCTGAAGAATGTAGGCTTCAGTCACTTTTGTATTGGCAACATTTTTTCAAGCTACATCTATGTTTTAAACTCGGTTCCCAGCTCTAGGTTCCCAGTTCTGTGCCACATTTCATTTAAGCTAATTAAAGTCACTGAACTGAAATTCTTTTTTTTTTAGTATGTTAACACTAACTAACAGGTATCTTTGTGTGTGCAATGCATCTATAATGTGTATGGATATGCCTTGCTAACCAAGCTAGCTAGCATTGCTAGCTTGTTTAGCACATCAACGTCCAAAAATTGACAATTTTGGCTAAAATAATAAGACTGCAACACATAAAACCACAACTTCAAAGCAGATAGAAACCATTGCAGTCTTTGTCCATTTTTTAGTTTATGGTAAATGGTAAATGGCCTGTATTTGTATAGCGCTTCACCAGTCCCTAAGGACCCCAAAGCGCTTTACACATTCAGTCATCCACCCATTCACATACACATTCACACACTGGTGATGGCAAGCTACACTGTAGCCACAGCCGCCCGTTTATATACAAGGTGACTAGCTAAATATTATAACAGCAAGCCAAACAAGAACCACAACTCAACCTTATCTTGGGTTTCCCCTACAGGAACCCTAAAGCACTCAAAACAAGTTTTTAATAGAAAGAGAAATGAAAAATTTGAGTTTTATAAGTCAGTTATTTGTAATATGCAATGTGTGAATACATATTTATTCCAATTGATATTTTCAGGATATGCATCCTAAAAATATTTTCATATTAATATTTTTAACTTCAGAGGTTAAGAAAAATATAATCTTATCCACTAGCAAAGACTTAACTGTGTAAAGCTAGATTGAATTGTTTCCTGATCAAACAGAAATGCAGCTGCATCTGTTTTCGGACTCAGCAAGGAAGCGTGCACAGGGCGAATACAGGCATACTGTGCAGTTACGCAAAACCTGATTTTGATCTTAGTTGCAGGCTTCACAGCACCCGACAGGTCATTATTTGTTGTTAGTGAAACAGGCTGACATGTGGTTAAAGTGATGCATGAACAGGTTAAAACTTTGTATGTGAATGTGAGCAGTTGTGTGTGTTTATGCCTACATGTGAGTGCTTGAATGTGTGTAGCTGTGTGTGTAGGGTCACGGTACCAAATGTGAGGGTCAGGTGGGACAGCAGGGACTCACCAGATCAGCCACAGCGTGACAGAGATCCAGCGGATGTTTCGAGAACGAAGCAGGTCACAGATGTTGTGGGCCCTTCTCTTCTCAGGCTTAAGTTGTTCCTGCAGGGCATCGATGCATGTGGAATAACAAACACTTAACAAGCAGAGCCATCAGTCTGGAAGTAATGTAACGAGAGAGAAGCTTGTGGGTTCAGGGTCAGATTTTCCATATATATGTATATATATATATATGTGTGTGTGTGTGTGTGTGTGTGTGTGTGTGTGTGTGTGTGTGTGTGTGTGTGTGTGTGTGTGTGTACAGTATATTCAACTGTGAGGATTTTAATTTAAATGAGCCAATATTTATGTGTATAATAATAAAGTTGGGGGAGGGAATGCATTTATATCCCCTAAACCGCATATTATACTGCCATTTGCAGTAATACCACATTTGTAAGCTAATCATATCCCCATGGATTGCTTGAGACAGATGTTTATAATTTGAAACAGACAGCAGTCAAGTATTCAGCTTTTTATTCCCCCCAAAAAAACAATCCCTCAAAAACCACCATAATCCACTCCCAGTTTCCAGAAATGACACCAAATAAATGCTAACTCTACACATTTTTTAGCAGATCTGTTCACAAAAATTAAAAAAAATGTGCATCCATAAAGACATTGGACGTCTATATTGTTCTAGACCTAGTTACAATAAACAGATAGAGAAAAAAAAGCAACATTTTGTAACCCATGCAAAGGGTACATTATCTCTAAGGGGGAGAGATTGCTGCGCAGGATAAAGTTCATGAATGTGGCAATTTGGTTTCTTGAATAGAGTTCAAGAAACCAAAGTTGAAAAAAATAACACAGAGGTCATCTGAATGGAGGAATGCATTGTGGAAAAAAACAGACCCACTTTTTAAAGTTCTTTTGTAGAGTTCAACTGGTAATTTTCCATTATTAAGCATGTGATCTTTTTTTTTTTTTAACAATGAACACTATTACTGCAATTAACAGTTTGATTTATTTCATGTTTCAATCTCGGAAATCTACCATTTTTTTGGATTTAAGGGTTCTTTTCAGTTTCTTGGTAATGGTGTCTTTCATTTTTAATAGACAGTTGTCTATGAAGTGAATTCAGGTAGACAAAAACCAAGGTAATATTAAGAAACATGTTGTCTTCACAGCTTCTTTCATAAACTTACCTTTATTTGCAGTTACAGGTTTAATCAGTTCTTACACAATAGACACTTTTGTTCAACTGCTGTTAAAGTTTAGGCCTTACAGGTTTAACCATATACTCAACCATTTACCAGCTAACCTATCTAACCTATGCACATTTAGGCTCATAACACATGTATAGCTGTACTCAAGCACAATATAACAGTGCTTGGTGTTCTTTTCAGCACGTTGAAAACTCCTTGTCGATTAAAGTCGACTTCCTTCAATAGTTAAAAGGCACATTATCCAGTGCAAGAGTGCAAGAAGGAAAGGTGTTAAATGAACCTTGACAACATGTCTGTCTGTTAGCCGCCAGATTAACGTTCATTCATGCAGAAAACAGGAAAACAGTAAATGATTACCTCTCAATGCACACTGAGCAGTGAACCTGAAAAGGTTCATGCTTCTTGCCCTTTCACCTAGAAATACTGAAAATTCAGTTGGAACATTAAAAAACATAGTGACATGGTTTAATTGTAGGTGTATGCATTGTAATTTTCCTGGAAAAGAAGAAATATTTACCGTCTTACTATCTTGTTCAGTCATTAATATTATAGTGTCTAAGTGATTTCTGAAAACAAATGAAAAACAGCAATCCTGTCTCCAGTAAAACAGCCTTCTTTCTAAATTATTTGTGTAGTGACAGTAACAGATTTTCAGTTACAGAGAAAACACTGACAGATAAGGCATTTTTGTCTTCCCTAAATATTTTAAAAGAACTGCCGCTTCTCTAGCACTGCACCCAAAAAAAGGTCTCACCTGCAAGAGACTAAAGATGACTGATGGAGGCTCCACCTTGTTCTTCTTAGCAGCGTCTCTGATTATGGCCTCAGCTTCTTCTATCCTTCCCTGAGAGAGTAGCCACCGAGGAGACTCTGGGATAAACCTTTTTCATTAAACAAAAGAGGGGGCAGAAACAGAGGCTCAGTCTTTTCAAACCAAAGAAAGCGCAGTCAGGACATCATGTAAATGTTTTGTCAATATTTTGTACTGGCTTCATTAAAAAGGATCCAAGGGAAAATAATTTGATTACCCTAAAAAAAAATCCTAACACTCCCCAGATGTACAGCTGTGCATTATCAGTTACCGTAACATGTACAGTCACACACACACCTACCTACCACCAGAGAGGCACAAAGAAGAAGCCAGGCAGTGAAATGCCTAAGAGGAGCATCCTCCAGTCCCTGATGAAGAAACCAAAGAATGGCAAAAGCATGTAGCCCCCAGCAAAGAACAGATTCACACCCGCCGTGGTATAAACAGTCCGCACATATGGGCTTAATATCTCCGCTCCTTGGAAAATTATAAATAAATAAAAAACATTCAAATTACAAGTTACATTACATAAAAGTTTTGTATTATAAAAAACATATCTGAAAACTTTTGAATAGAGTACCTAACACAAACGCAGCCACATAGTTGGAAATGTGGCCCACACCAACGACAAAGAACAGGGCGCAGAACGCCGTCCAAGATGGAGAGAAGACCTGGATCAATGTGAATACCGTCTGAATTGCCTGAGTAGCAAACAGAACTATTTTTCTCCCATACCTGAAATTGAAATACAGCAAGACTGAACAAATCAGCATGTTTTATAAAGTGGGAGAGTCAGTCAAATTCACAACAACAATAAGGTCTCATATATTCTTTTTTTCTACGTGTACTTCAATGAGATGACATGTGCACTTAATGACTACCAATACCATATAGACTGACCAATCCCCTGACACTGCATCTCTTTGCTTCTTTTTAATTACAATTTTGTTTTACAGCAACTTTACTGGATAGTTCATCCTCGCCCCAGCCATTAGCTTCCGTCCAGTACAAATGAAATAGTCTGAAATTGTGTGGTTTTCTGAGACATAAGCAAACAATTAATTATTTAAGTTTGCCCCCCCCCAAAAAAAAAAAATCTTACTCTAATGAGTAACAATGGATTTCCCCTTTAACCCAACTTGGCTTCTGAGTTGTGCTGGAAATGTGTTTAGACTTTGTGAGGGATTATGCAAGAGCTGCTTTCAATAAAAACAAAATGCAATGAGTTATGAATCATCTAAATTTGTTCTAAGGCCTGTTTTTCTTTTTTCTTTTTTTTTGCAATACTTGCAATAGTTTGAAAAGAGAGATATCTTGCCTTGCATAGGGTCCTTTCTTGTTTTATTTTTTTTGTTTCATAGTACAGCAGAGCTATAGATAGCTGGTCTCGACTGGAAGCTGACCAGTTTAGTATCAGGACACGTGGTAAAACATTTGTAGCATGTGGTTTGACACTGTTTTGCTAATAAATATAAATTTATGTGTTTTTAAAAAACTAATCTGGATGATTAACATGCGGCTCAAAATTTTATCATTTTGTGATTCACTGATGCTGTGACACGGAGTTGTGGAATGAAAAGTGTATAATTAACTTGAGCATCCTGATTAGCCTACTGTATGCAGTGACTTTTGTTCAACAGCTTAGTTCTGTAGCAATAGATATGAGCTTAAGGGCATTTATTTCTATATCATATCTAACACATATTGTGGTAGGATTAGCTATATTAATATACAGCTGGGCATAAAAGTTTTTTTAAAAAACTATTCCTCAGTAAATACTAGATTAGATGTGCTAGGTCACATTACTCCACATGTGTTCATTCAGTAGATCAATAGTACTCTAGCTCAACTTTGAAGCATAGGACTAGAATTTAAAAATTGATAATAATAAGTAGAATTTAACTGAATTAAGCTATCTTGTCCATAACCTGTCAGAGAGCTGTCCTGAAATGAAAGAACCGGTGAGAACTCCACAGAAGAAGAAAGAAGAAGTCAGTGGTTTCTTCCAGCTTTCATCACAAACCAGGTCCCACTGAAAAAACACATAGAAGATATATACAGTGCAGATCACACTCTATATACAGTGCAGACAACAACAACACACTGTTGTTGTTGTTGTTGTTGTTGTTGTTGTTGTTGTTGTTTTCTCTTCAAGAAAAAACAAACAGCCCAGTGTGTTTCAGATGTTAAACAACAATCTAAAAGCATAAAACAGCATTGTTCCTGTAAACCACACAACCTAGGGCCAGTTTTCCACGAATTAGAGATTTTGTGTTATTTGAGAAAATGTTGCCACATCTTGTTTGACTTTGTGATGAATTCCCATAATAACACGAGTTTAGCTAACACACTTCCTGTATATCACAACATTTAACCTATACGGCTATACACAGTCGCCTAGCTCTACCTCAGCATAAAAGCAGAAGCAGCCTTTTCCGCATTTAGAAAAAAGGTGTGTATATATACCTCCGATATGATTGTAGAAATGTAGATGCTCTGGTCATACTCCCATCCGTCCAAGCAACTTTCTTTCGGCACAGTAGACAGGTTCACATCAACGTCGGGCAGCAAGCCTTTTTCAGAGAAACTGAGGATATCAACAAGTTTGTATCTGGAACACCTGCTGCGCACCAACGCGCCACCTTGGCTGCTCTCTTGCTCCAGCGGGATGCTGCTGTTCCTCCACGCGGGGGTGAGGTTGAGTTGCGCGGGTATGAGGCAGTGGTGGGACGGCG
The DNA here is from genome assembly GCF_964374335.1 of Astatotilapia calliptera. NCBI lineage: Eukaryota > Metazoa > Chordata > Actinopteri > Cichliformes > Cichlidae > Astatotilapia > Astatotilapia calliptera. Next base: position 23,967,822 of record NC_137431.1, read on the forward strand.
TGTCGGCTAGGAACACCGTGGAAAGGCCAGTCAAACCGTTAGGGATGACGGTCAAAGAAAGGAGGAAAAACACCTGCTGCTGGAAACATCCCCACTCTCCGAGGAAAGCCGTTGAAGTTTCATAGTCCGTCATCTTACTGGTTTCTGTCGGCTCAGGGTTCACACAGTGGGCCAGAGTTAAGAAAAATGAAATGGTGACTGGAGTGGGCATTTCTTAAGCAGAGCTTTTGTTTCAACTACTAAACCATCCCTCCCACCTCGCGCCGTTTTAATTATTGTCCAAGTTCCCCAAATTAACTTGTCTTTAAAGGGGCAATCCGTGATTTAAACTGCATGACGCAATAATACATTGTTAAGCCCCCAAAGGTCTGCTTTTATCTGTACTGAACTAAAAGAGGCATACGTTGTTATTCCTAATATATGTATAGAAACTGTAGCCATATCGATTTTTATTGCATTTTAGTCCACGTGCATTATGACAGCTACAGCATCTCTCATTTCTATTTCCTAATACTCAAAAGCACAAATAAAACATTACTGATTTTAAAATAATTTCAAAGTAATAATGACAGCAAAATACTTGATTCGATTTACACAAGTGGCCTTTTGTATATGCTTTAATTAGCTGCCATGATCTATGCTGATTTACATCAGCCAAAGCTTTTTTCCTGAGGTACAACAATAAAATGTGCATTGGATTTATCTGCTAAGACAGCTGTTTCAAAGAGCAAGCAAATCACTGTGACGGAAAAGTCCATCATTAGGGACAGTCCAGAAAGGACAACGTCTTACCCCTGCACTGGAAGTTGTGTTTCCAAATTCCTTACTTTAGTCTTGCCATACAGAATGCACTCTGGACTCTTTAATTATCGTAATGACACGTATGAGAAATTATCTTTAGTCCAAGGCCAGATAACGATGCGCGGTATTCTCTTTGGTTATAGTTCCCTAAAGTCTTCCCTCCCCAAAGACCAGACACCTTTTTTGTTGTACTGTGTCTTTCTCCTGAATCGAACTGCCACAAAAAGACCATGAAGTCGAACACTCATAATTTCCTAAACATGACTGATTACGTAAGCATTATGACCCTTGTTCAACATTTTAGGTAACAGACTTATAGAAGGTGGATACCACTAGATCAGCAAATACGGTTCCAGCCACCACTCACTTACATTCCAGCTTAAATTGTACACATTGTTCTACATTAGTACCAAAAACCAATGAAGAATGAACACCGTGTATCAGAATGTCTGTCAATTATTAAAATTAAATGAAAAAAAATTACAGCTAGATAGAGGGTAAATGAGGGGGGGGGGGGGGGGGGAGCGCATTGCTCTTGTAATTTTCCCTCTGCTCAAAGAGTAGGATAGTCTTACCGCCATATCTAACTGTCACATGCATGTAATCCCAGCCTCTGCATTTACTGATTGTGTAAAACATGATCTCCTCAATGAAAACCTGCTTGCCGGTAAAGCTTGGGTTAATGATTGTGTACACTGCTTTACGCATTTGTTGTAAAAAAAAAAAAAAAAAAAAAAGACAAGGAATATGCTGTTTTTCACCCAAGCATTAACAAGGAAATCATGCAGGCTGACACTGGAGACACATGCTCTTCATTAACATCGGTGACATTAATTGTTTATGAATTAGATTAGAAAAAGCCAGCAGTATATTTACTATTATACATGATACATGTTTTAAAAGCCTTATTTGATGTTGCATAAGTGTTTGTGTTTTCCAGGCTTTATTAAGTAGAAACATAACTGTTCATTGCAATGTTTCAAATGCATGTTGCTGTTTAATCTATGTGGTCTTTTCAACATGTGTGACCTGAGGAGCTGTAAGTCCCTTTGTTAGAGCTGTTAAGCAAGACTCTTTATTCCACCTGCTGCTGGACTCTCACGTGATTGTTACAACTTGATATGTTTTTAAATGTTGTTATGCACTTAGAAGGAAACTTGTCTGTAGACAGTAAATAATTTCAGCTTTAAATTTTCATCTATAGATGAGTATTTTCACTTTGGGAAACGATTTATCTGTATACTTTTGATCTTTTTTTATGTATACAGGGGAACCCCGACTTACGAATACCCCATGTCACGAAAAATTCAAGTTACGAAGGCGCTGAACGGCAATATTTCTGCCCGTGTAATAAAATCTGCTGGCTCTGATTGGCTAAGCCTACAATCCCCACAATGCCTTCCGAATCATGTGACAACCCCTTGCCTTTCGTAATTGCGCTTCGCTGTTCCACTTGAACGACGTATTGTTGTTCTAGTTAGCAATTAGCCTATAGCCTATCGTTCAGCATCGCCTTACTCAAAAGGCGCGATGGGTGCTTCGACTTACGAAAATTTTCGACTTACGAAAGACCCTCGGGAACGAATTAATTTTTTAAGTCGGGGTTCCACTGTATAATGAATAAAGACCAAACAACCTTTCTTATGTGGCCTGAATTGAGTAAGTGGTTAAGAAATTGAAGACTGGCCCAGCTGGAATATTCATTATTATTTTCTTGTACTTTATTTACTGTCTTCACAATATATTGTTTCACATCTTAGTTTGGTTTCTATGCATGTCAAATATACAGCATTTGGTTCAGAGACAGCCAATCAAAAGATCCAGTTCAACCCACTGGGGGACTAAACAAAGTGTTTTTCAAAGAACTTCACTGTCAGTAATGATTTGTCCAATAGGATCGTGCAGTCCTATTAAGACTGGCAAGCTGTCTGATGGATGCACATATTATATTGGCTATATTTTCATCCAAACTCAAAGTCTATATCATTGTTAATATTCAGACTCGCTGCTGAAAAATAATAAGGATGTTGGTTCTGTGCCACGGCAAGGATATTGCCGTTCAGCGCCTTCGTAACTTGAATTTTTCGTGACATAGGGTATTCGCAAGTTTGAGACGAGGTGCCGACTTGTATTCATACAGGTTATACAGCAGTTTTAACAGTCTGACCCGTTAAGGATCAAACTGGGTTGTGTGTGGCCTATGAACAAAGATAGGTTTACTGACCTAATTTCTGAATGCATTGACTCAACAACATGCTGAAAACATTTCTCAGAGTTTTTGTTGCATATTAAAATGCTGTCATGCCTTGGCTGCAGAATCGTTGGCTGCACAACCATAATACACGTCCTATTCAACAACATCTCAAAGGTGCTCTATTGGATTGTGATCTGGTGACACTGGAGGCCACTTGAGTACGGTGAAGCCAGTTTGAAATGATTTGAGCTTTGAGCGTGTTATCCTGCTGGAAGCAGCCACCAGATGATGGATACATTATCGTCATAAAGACAGCAATTCTCTGTAAACCCTGGAGATGTTTGCATGGGAAAATCCCAATAGATCAACGGTTTCTGAAATACTCAGATCAGCCTCTTTGGCACCACCAACCATGCCATGTTCACAGTAAAAGAAAACACTTAGAGTTTGATCATCAGCGGTTTGTCAGTAGTGAGTGTACATTAGATGGATATCAGCAGCTTTAGCTCTAAAATTAATTACGATAATGCAGGTGGTGCAATTCTTAGATGAGCTAAAAACATACAAAATTAATCACTAAAAATTGTTTAAAAAGAAAAAGCACTCTCTGCACGATCTGGGTTTTTGTTCTTAGAGTATAAAGATTTTGCCTGTAGGTTTTGTAATTTTTTTACTTTAATCATTCCTCTTTATTTATTTATAAAGAGGAATTTATTTATTTATTTATTTATTTATTTATTTATTTATTTATTTATATATTTTATGTCTTATTAAAAATGCAATTGAACTTAAGCTGCAATACAGGACCCCAATCAGTCTCCAAACCATGTACATGATGTAAAAGTGGCTAAATATAAAAATCTGTAGTAAATTTACAAAAGCATGATCAATAGGTGCACACAAAAAATCTTTAATCTACATGAAGTCATGTCTGCCTTAACAGAGTTTCTTAAAATAGTCCAGTGAGAGACCTAATTCTTCTTAGCAACATTTAGAGTACAGGCACGTGGACTTCTTGGGAGTATTTAATAGAGTGGAATGTTGTTTAGAGGAAATTTCCACAGTAGTGAGGGGGCTGGGTGAGGGGGCTGGGTAACTATGAAGCTTCTGGTTATTCTTACTTACAGTAAATCAAATCCAATCAAATTACCGCATGAGCTGTCTGTCATTCTTTAATATTCGATTCATTTTCTGCCTTGACTGCTTATAAGAATAGAGGATCAACAAGAAGTTTCACATTGCGATGAAAATTTATCCTTTAGAAAGGAGGTTTAAAACTCAGCACTTAAATTTAAAGTTGAACTCCGTCCCACCAAGAGACCGGCTCACTCTGCCTGACAAAGAGCTCAGCTCTAACACTCTGACACTAAGCTGAAGAGTTTAAGAAGAAAGCCAGCTCTGAAGAATTTTACAAGACTTTGCCTTTTTCCCTTCAGAGCAGGGAGGTATTTTTTGTAATATACTTATATATAAAGAATGGGAGATTATGATGACGATACAGCATTTCTTGGACAGAGCGGTCCTTACTTCTGGACCACATTCTTTCTCCTAAATGTTGTTTTTGTGTCAACCGGATTCAACGGGCTTTACATTGTCTTTGTTGGAGCAGCTCCGAAACACCACTGTTTGATTCCAGACGTCAACCTGACCGAGGAGTGGAGAGATGCCATCATTCCCTTTACGATAGTGGATGGTGAGGAAGTTCAGAGCCAGTGCAGCAGATATAAGATAGACGTGGTTAGAAATCTTTCTGCACAAGGATATATTCCTGGAAGAGAAGTTAACCTGACAACCCTGGAGCAGGAGGGATGTTTAGATGGATGGAATTACAGCAAAGAAATCTACCAATCCACTATAGTCACTGAGGTCAGTATTATATTATTATGATTACTAACATGAAATTCCAGTTTTGAAAGCTTTAAGCTGTCTTTTTATTATGTAATTCGCATCTTTTACAGTGGGACCTTGTTTGTGACAACCAATGGAAAGTTCCATTTGCATCCTCGAGTCTATTTGTGGGATATCTCATTGGGTCCCTAGTCTCAGGACAGCTTTCAGACAGGTACTTTACTCCTAATTATCCTTTTTCTACTTACCCTGAATCCACCCTGTATAATTATACCTACATTGACTTAATTATAAGACATTTTCTGTCATTTACTATATACTACAAGTCTGTTAGTTTCTCTAAATCAAGTCTGTTCATACAGTGCTGATTACAGTAGTGTCTGAAAAATAAATAGCTGGCAAATGACACTGATTTCGGAATAGTTAAAAAAAAAACCTATAGCCACACTATATAGTGGAATTAATGACAGCAGCCCCATCTGCTGTTATAAGAGGGATGGTGCTAACACACGGGCTAATATAGTTTTGTATTTAACATAAATTTTTATTTCCTTATTCAGTTTCTAATGTTTCCAATTTCGGTTCATTTCCAAAGAGGGTTTGTTCATTTAGCTGTGATGTTTGTTTGTTTTTTTAAACCTTAACTGTAGCTATTTGATTGCATTTCCTCACCAAAAGAAAACAAACCACATGCATTTATAAATGCTCTGTATCTGTGAATAAATATCTGCGATATATACGATTCCTTTCTAATCAGGTTTGGAAGGAAGAAGGTTGTTTTTATGTCTCTTGGGGTCCAGTGTCTCTCCGTCCTGCTTCAGTCCTTTTCTCATTCGTGGAGGATGTTCTGCATCATGTACCTCTGGGTTGGAGCCTCTCAGATATCCCTCTACATTTCTGCATTTGTTCTAGGTTTGAAATATAATTTAAACATGTGTTTGGTATGATTCCTCTGTCTGCCTTCAGTAACAAGCTTGTCACTAACGATTTATGATTTCATCTTGGATAGGAACTGAGGTTTTGAGTAAAACTATGCGTGTGCTGTTCACAACTCTCGGAGCCTTCCTTTTCTACTGCATTGGGTACATGACACTTCCTTGGATTGCATACGGCATCAGAGAATGGAGGACTCTGGTTGCAGTTCTGTCAACAACCTCTCTGATAAACTTTCCTCTGTGGTGGTATGTTTTTTATGATATCCAGTGATTTTTATTCCAATATTCATGCATAAATGCAAAGTCAATTACACTGTCAATAACTGTGAAGAAAATAGACTCTAAAACTATGTTGGTTGGGCAGGTTTATCCCAGAGTCTCCTCGATGGCTGATGACTCAGGGGAGAGTCAAAGAGGCCGAGGCCATTGTCAGAGAAGCTGCAAGTAAAAATAAAGTTCAGGCACCACCTGTAATCTTTAAAGAATCTGAGGTGAGGTTCATTCATTGTTATTAATATTAGTATTAATATATGCATTTGTCTAACATTCAGGTCCATATCTAGTATTTTCTAAAAATGGAAAAACAAATTTAGGGTTACATTTCTGGAAATTTGACACACAGAATGAGCCACAACATTAAAACCACTGACAGATGAAACAAATAGCATTTGTCTTCTCATTCCAATGCATTATTTTGCCGGAAAAACCTTGGGTCTTGGCATTCTTGTGCATGTTACTTTAACATGTATCACCCACCTAAATGCTGTTGCAGACCCACTCCCCACATCGTAGCAACACTCTCTGACGGCACCGGCCTCCCTCTGCAGGACAGTGCACCATGCCACACTGCCAAACCTGCTTAGGGGGGTACCACAAAGAGCCCAAAGTGTTGACCCAGATCTGAGTCCGATCAGATATGTGGGATGCAGCGGAACAAGCCAGATCTACAGATGTCCAACCCTGGAACCCAAAGGATCCACCGCTAATGTCCCAGTGCCAGACATCACATTCAGGCCTTCAAGGGTCAGAGCTGTTTTATTGGCATGAGGGGCACCTGCACAATGCTACATAGGTGGTTTCAATGTTGTGGCTGACAGGTGTACGCTGGTAGTTTTAATATTCACAAACTAAATGTAAAAATGTGACTCTAGAGGCCACATTGAATATTTTAGTCATTTACATTTTTTTGCCCCATAATGTTTTATTATAAGTTGCTTTCTTGAATAGAAATCTAGTGCTAGTGTTTGGAATTAAGAATCATTCCTCAGATTACTATAAGATTAAAATACAGTACAATCTCACCCATTCATATCCACATAATGCTTTTTCCTTGGACAAAGCCCACATATAATCTGCTTATGATATACTGACAATAGTCTATGTACAAAAGTAGAAGTTCAAATCACATAAATTATATTCTGTCTCCATTTAACACCCAGGAATTGCCTCTTTTCAAGACATATACCATGCTTGATATTCTGAAATCCAAGAATCTGAGATGTATCACACTGATGTGTCTCCTTTTATGGTACGTTTTATGGTTGCTTTCACCTTTTTCTGACATTTTAGGTTTTTGTAATTCAGCAAAAATAGTCAGTGTGAACAGATGGCTGACTTGACCTTTATATAATAACACAAATATTGGTAAATAATGACACTGTACTTTTCTTTTTGTATTTTCAGGATGGCAATAAACATTGGGTATTTTGGTTTATCGCTGAACACCTCCAACCTCAGTGGCAACCCATTTGTGAACTGTTTTTTGTCTGCTACAACCGAAGTCCCCGCTTACATAGTCTCTACGTGGCTGCTAAAAACATGTCCCAGAAGAGTGCTCCTTTCATTGTTCCTTATCATTGGAGGAGGAGTTCTTCTGCTCATCCAGTTCATCCCTGACAGTAAGGTTTCCCTTCTTACAAAGTAAAGCTCTAATATCATGAAACCAAAAAACAATTAAGTCTCTCTCTATTTCTTCTCTCCTCAGCCCTTCACAATGTTGCTCTGGCATTAGAAATGACTGGAAAGTTTGGCTTCACTATGGCCTTCAGCATCGTGTACATCTACACTGCTGAGATTTACCCCACAGTACTCAGGAATATTGGCATGGGGATGTGCTCCTCAGCTGCACGTGTTGGCAGTATCACAGCACCTTATGTCATTTTTTTAGGTACACAGATGTTAGATATCTCACACAGACACTGCATTGGCTTAGTCATACAATGATATAGCGTAGGTACCTAAAAAACCAGCACAGAAAAACAGCAGTGGTATGTAAAAATATTAAATAGTCAGGTAAAAGTATGTCTTGCAGCATCTCATGTAAACTTGAAGTAAACATAGATTTGTAGATGCTTAACATTTCATGAGGTTATACATTTAGGTATCTAAAAGTATGCCATTTTCTAAAGTTGACTTTTGTTCCTTTATTATTTCTAGGTACGTATAATAAAGTTCTGCCTTATATTTTAATGGGAAGTCTCACAATTGCTTCCTCTGTGGTTAACCTCTTCCTTCCGGAGACCCTTCATAAAGATCTTCCGGAAACCGTGGAGCAGATGCAAAAATGTCAGGGGTGAGGGCAGTTCACGCATCACATGTAGATATGATCAAAGTGCTAAATGTCTCACATGTGGGCTGTAGAACACATCAGAACTTGATTTTAGTATTTGTCAATGCATAATTTCTGAGAACACTTAGATTGATTGACTTCCTGATAAGGTGATGTGCATGTTGTAAAAGGGCAATATATTTTTTTATGCTACATACCTTCAAATGTGAAGAAATAGAAAATAACATTTTTCTCTTTTTTTCACTTTTTTTGTAATTTCAGGCTTTGCAGTGGACCAAAAGAAGAAGAAATGCATAACAAATGCAGCAATAGTTAACCCACCCATACCATGTGAGGCCCATTCTGATGGGCAAGCTCTTTCTCTTTAGTTTATTTGATGTTAAGCGTCTTTTGCGTGAAAGTGACCATCTGAAATCCCAAAATAAAATCCCACAAGCATGCTAAGATTGTGAATTCAAGAATTCCTATAAGTATTTAGACATATTGAAAATAAAAACATTATTCATTTTTTACGGAATTGAATGGTCACAAAATTCAAGTAAAAAATTAACATTTGAACCCTATTAGCGCACAGTTCTGGTTTTGTGTTTTAACAGCTAATACCACATTTAACATCATTGTCTATTTTATTGTTTTTACTGCCAGTGAAAAGTTTGATTTACTGTAATAAAAAGCATCATGCTACCATACTAATAAAGAAAAGGGTACAGTCAGCAGGTCTTAAGCTTAGTTAACATAAAATCTGGAAATGGCTAGCAGTTTGCTTGATTATGTCCAAAGGTATCAAACTTCACCTGCCAGCATATCTGAAGCTTACTAATTAACTTGTAATATCTTGTTTGTTTAAGAGAAGACAGAGCAAGGAGTTCTGGGATACCCCAACCCCCAATATTGAAATGGGGAGACTTGAAACCATTTAAGTGTTACAAATCTTTGACTGAATCAATGCACAAGATGTTAATAGATTACATGTTTGTTTTACTGTTTTTTCAAATAAATTGTCATTGAATATTTGTTGTTAAATGTTGTTTGTTTATTTTTACGTCTTTTTTAAATATATGCTCTCTATTAATTTGTTGGGCCACTTCAAGCTGTTTTGAAATGAGAAATATAAACCACATATTGATACATACCACTTGTTCTACAATACTGTGATTATGAATTGCTATAAAATGCAGCGAAGAAATCAGAGGTTAACGGGAGATGGAACCAAGCAGTGCTGTTAACAATGGTGTCTCTCTAAGCTGTCATATGCTCCAAGCCTATTTAGTGAATTCTGTCATAACTGTATCAAGATAAATTCCTCTTGAGTTGCTGTCCCACATTAAGCTTTTGAAGCTCTAGCTTTAGCTTTAGCTTTGGAAATGTCTCAGCTGTCATTATGTAAAATGTATTAAAAACCTGTATGAAACACAAATAGAAGAGACCTAAAAAATGACACTTTACATAACTATCTGACCTCCTAGATTAAATGAGCTATATATAAATTCTGAGCTCTAAGTACTAAGAAAACGTTTTGCTTTAAATGTTAAGAAATTTAGTCACAAAATGGACAGCATAAAAATCATGACACCTTCGCAACTGGCCATCAGTATCCTCCTGAACAGATTTTTTTGGCACCTTTTATTTTATGTAATTGAATGATTGCACAAAGTACATTACTGATCTAATAACTAGAAATTCTAACTTAACCCTTTAAGACCTACCATAGAACCAAGTCCGCCAGAGCTTATAGTATATTTTTACATGCTGTGGAGCCATTTTTTGGAGCACTTCAAGTTGCTATACATCAATACAACCATTATAGCCCACATTTTAATAATATGTCTGCATTAAGTGCATAGTAATTACGTAAATTGCAAAAAAAGTTTTGCAAAAAAAAGTTTTAAATCGTTTTTGATTTTTTAACATATATTTCTAGTTAGAGAAATGTAAGAGGCTTATCTCTCAAAACTGTAAATACAAAAAAGTTGCACAAACTAGTTTCCCACCAAAGGAAATTTATTTTAAGTGTCTTCATAGTTTTATTTTTGAGATACACCAATTTTCATATACTGCAGGAAAAACAAAAAAATATATTATAGTGCAAATTTGCAAAATAACAGCATATGCATCAAAATAAAATATTTCCAGCAGTGCAATATGAGTCCTAAGCATCCCAGAAACGACACAGAAAGTCATAAATTCAAACATAACTTTTAAAAACACAAGTATAGGCTCATAAGGCCACGATGGTAAAAAACTACATTTCCGCAAAATAACGTCACTTCCGGTTTCGGGCAGGTCATGCCGGACATGTGATAGGAAAACCTCCTGTGTTGTACCAGTGCCAAAGACTTCACGCGTCAAGGACCTCAACAGCTATGGGCCGGTGGCTCTGACATCCCACCTGATGAAGACCGTGGAGCGGCTGGTCCTGGCTCAGCTTCAGCACCTGGTGAGCTCATCACTGGACCCACTTCAGTTTGCCTACCAGCCTGGCATTGGAGCGGATGATGCCGTCATTCACCTCCTACAGAGGGCCCGGTGGCTCCAGTGTCCGGCAGCCTCGCCTCTGTCAATGCGCCCCAGGGTGGCTGTGGCTACAGTGTAGCTTGCCATCACCAGTGTGTGAATGTGTGTGTGAATGGGTGGATGACTGGATGTGTAAAGCGCTTTGGGGTCCTTAGGGACTAGTAAAGCGCTGTACAAATACAGGCCATTTACCATTTTACATCGTTCCCTCGCTCACCTGGAGACCGCTGGAAGCACTGTGAGAATCAGGTTCTTTGATTTCTCCAGTGCCTTCAATACTATTCTTCCCTCGGTCCTGAAGGACAAGCTGGAGAACTCAGGAGTGGACCATCACCTCACTACCTGAATTCTGGACTACCTCACCGACAGACCACAGTATGGGAGAACTCAGGGCTGTGTGTCGGACAGGGTCGTCTGCAGTACGGGGGCCCCACAGGGAACGGTTCTGGCTCTGTTCCGCTTCACCATCTACACTGCAGACTTCTCCCACAACTCCACCCAGTGCTTCCTGCAGAAGTTCTCTGATGACTCTGCAATAGTCGGCCTCATCACTGATGGGGACGACAAGGAGTACAGAGGACTGACCCAAGACTTTGTGGACTGGTGCCAGCTGAACTACCTCCAGATCAACGCCAGTAAAACCAAGAAGCTGGTGGTAGACCTCCGCAGGCACAAACATCCTCCACTGCAACCACTGAACATCCAAGGTATGGACATTGAGGCTGTGGACAGCTACAGGTACCTTGGTGTTCATCCGAACAACAAACTGGACTGGACTCATAACTCAGACGCCCAGGAAAGGGCAGAGCAGGCTGTACCTGCTGCGGAGACTCAGGTCGTTTGGAGTAGAGGGCCCACTCCTTTACTCAGTTGTATACAGCATTTGTATTCTATTTTATCCTATTGTATATTTTATTCTATTTATTCTACTGTATATAGTATTTTATTCTATTCTGTACAGTTGTGTACAGTATTTTATTCTTATTGTATTCTAATTTTGCTATATAACTTTTGCACTGTCCACTTCCTGCTGTGACAAAACAAATTTCCCACGTGTGGGACTAATAAAGGTTATCTTATCTTATCTTATCTTATCTTATCTTTAGAGAAACTATAATTGTCAAGGCAGCATCAAGATATTTTCCAGGGAAACTGGTTGTGACTTGATGCTTAAGAAGGTTAGATGATGCAACAAATCAGTTACACTGAAGTCAATCAGCAACAAGATGGTTGAATAATATTTAAAAAATCAACGTGTATGGTCGTGGCTGTAACTCAGGAGGTTGAACTGGTCATCCGGTAACTGGAAGGCTGGTAGTTTGAGCACAAAGTTTTGATGTCAAAGCATCTTTGGGAAAGTTAATGAACCCCAAGTTGGCATCTGAAATGTTAATGTTCAATAGAAAGCATTTGGTTGTAAAAAATAAAAAGTGCTTGTTTGAATGGGTGTCAACGCATGAATGAGACATGTTGTATAAAACACGTTGATGCTCCAGTAGAACAGAAATACTGTATAAGATCCAGTCAATTTTTCCATTTACTAAATAAAGGTAACACCATCATATGAAATTAATAAGCGATGGTGATGGCTTAATTTGTGACTGTTTTAAAGTGATTTTAAAGTAAACTTTAACATCCAATTTAAGTTTTTCTTTGATGTGTCCAGGTCATCGTTTGGTTACATTGATATTGTCAGATATTGTAGTTATATTGTTAGTATTGTTGTCTTCCCATTGGCTGCTCTCTCAGGGAAGCGTAAAGGCCATTCTGGAAGAAGCTGTTAAGAAGAATAAAGTAAGAGGCCCCTCAGAGGCTATTTCGACCCAAGCTGAAATAAGAGTCTTGGAAATATGTTGTTTGTTTGAATATGTGATCTTCACAATCTGCAAAGGTGCTAAAAAGGTCAAAGGTTCTAAAAACTAGATGAAAGATAATTTAATTATGATGTCGTTTCATTGGCTTGGCCTTTTTATCATCTGGAAGTAATATAGCAGAAGAGGCTAGAAAAGGCTGTAGGAGGGCTTTGTGACTTTTTTTTTTTTTTTTTTTTTTTTGGTTAAACAAATATTTCTATAAACAAATATTAAATATAAATATTTTTGTTCCCGGTGAATATGAAAAGTATTTGGTTAAGACTTGCTTACACCAAGAGACTCGAGTTCCTGTTGTCTGTTGGCTCAGGTTTGCATTTCAGGTTAGCCTGTTTGTGTTAGGTCACTCATTATATCACTTTGTACCATGTGTGCAGAAGTCGTGTTTCATTTACAGATCTAGGATCCAAAGTTTAACTACAGTTTCATCTTGTTGTTTTCCTCCCCACACCTTGAAGATTTGTTGTCTATGAAGAAAAAAACATTACATTTCTGTGGTATGTGTACAGTTTCCACATATAATGTGAAAAGTATTAAAACCAAGAGATGAAAATGTAAACTTTAGTCATATGCATGAGCTAGATACAGTACAAACGTTTGGTTATTTAAGTCTCGAAACTGCACCTAATTCGTTTGATATTTGGTTGTGTATTTTGCATTTCCAGTCTTACAATTTTACTCTGAAGTCTCTACACTGTAAAATCTAATTATTTCCAAGAACTTCAAAAAATAATGTAAAACTCATTGCCTCAAAAAAAAACTAAGCTTTGTAATTGAAATAACTAAATTAGGGTAACTCATTCGTTATGAGTATCTGTCTTAGCAGGATCGCTGTCATCATCATTAACTACTACACTTCAACCCCTAACACATCAAACCAGCATGTCAACCATTACTTAAGCTGCTTCTCATCTGCTGAGGGAGGTTCCAGCTTACAGAAGTGTCTTGGTACTGCTTCAGTAATGCTCCAGAACCTTCTCCGAGTCTTCAGCTCTCCTCCTCCATCCTGATCCTCTGTGTCCACGCCATCCCAAGAGGTAATGCTTCAGAAAAATGCATTGCTAGATCATCGTGTTCCAAAGACCCTATTTTCTTAACTTAATAAACAGCATACTCACTCTTGGCTTGCATTGTGATTTTACTTACTGTTCCCGACCCATGTATCTACGCCTTCCTTCGTTCGCATGCAAGTGATGCCTTGGGTGCACATTATCAGATTTGCTTGGTGCCCCGGTTAAAGTGGCACCATCTCTTAGCTAACCTTTGGTAGCCCACTCTACAGAGAGAGTATGTGCAACCTGTTCAATTTGCTTCAAAAGCAAGGCTCGTTCCTGCCTTCAGCTCTTTTGCAACCACTCCTGTCAGCCACCTCTGTATTCCAACTGCATTCCCTCACACATTTTCTCAGACAGACAGACATTCCCAATTTATATATTGTTTTTGCGTGAAGTACTAGGCACAAAAGTTAGCTTGTTCTCAGGATTCTAGTTCAACAATCAAAAAGAAAGGGCTAATCGGGAGCTTAAAGCTGCCCTGTGCTGTATCACTACCTCAATCCCTCCTTCTGAAGGCCCCATGGTCCTTAGGTTAAGTATGCTCACTAACCGCCTCACCATTTGAAGCTTCATTGGGATGTCAACCGTCTTTGCTTCCAGTCCAGGAGGGGGAGACTGTGGTGCTCTCTTTACAACATCCCCAGCATCATTAACACATCAGCTGTCTATCTCAAGCTTCCAACATCTTTTAAGATCCAGCCTACTTTTTATGTTTCCCAAATGAAACCTTTTCTTCCAGCCCTTTTTGCATGCTGGCCCATCAGCATGTACCCGCCCAGGTAGTGGACAATAAACCTGGTTACATGGTTCACAGGTTTTTGGGCATTCAAAGATAAGGTCCCACCTCAATCCTTTGCAATATTCTCTTTGTAATGAAAATAAATAATTCTGAAATATTCTGAAATAATCCAATTTATTAAGTCATGGTATCTGTTCTATTTCAAAAGTTCTATTTTACTTGTTTTTGTTTTGAAATTTTATTCTGTGCACAGTATTTGGTATGTCTAATTTACCTAACCTACTGTGAAGAAAACATCAAAGTCATTGAAAATATTAAAATCTAAATAAAATACTTTTCAAAATCTTGTGTAACTGTGGTCATAATGCGCTAGTCTCCACAGCTACAGGATATTCACTTGTTTAGCACAACAAAACATGTGCTAAAGCTCAAATAGTGTTGTAAAAAAAACTTTATGTAACTGTGTAACCTCCCATATCAGGTGAGGCATATAAAACCTGAGCTCAGCTTTACAGTTCACAACCTCTGAAATCTCTTAGACCAATAGTGCTCATCCGATCTTCTGGCTATTCAGCACTGACTCTTTTAAGTATGAAGGATTTTGGTGAAGTAACGAATACGGTAAAAATCAGAGACTATGACACCATCACAGCTTTTCTTGGATCTTGGGGACCCTTTCAGCTCAGGATTTTTTTAGCACTGGCCATAAGCATTCTCCCAAATGGATTTATTGGCGGCTATATAGTATTCATAGGTGCTATTCCATCTCACGAATGCTATATTCCTGAAAACTACAACATCAGCGAGATGTGGAAAAACGTGACAATCCCATTGGAAACTGTTAGTGGCAATGCAAAGCGGAGTTCCTGTTCAAGGCTTAACTTGGATGTGGTCAGGAACTACTCTCAGAACAATATTATCCCAAATGTCGATGTGAACGTTAGTGAAATACCTTGGGAGAGTTGTATAGATGGGTGGTTACACAGCAAAAGCATCTACCAGTCAACTATTGTTACCGAGGTGAGAAATTTGTCATGATTTTATTTAGCATCATAGATTTATCTAGAACATGCATGCACAAGGTATAGCATTGATCTGCCAATCTAGTAACTAGAAAGTCTTATCAGTGTTACCAGATGTGCTTTTAAGTGAAGTGCCTGGCATGGAGCTGGATGTGAAGAATTTCAGACAAGATGGTTTTACATAGACTTTTCCATGACATGATTAAGCTATTATGCAAAGTAAAACTAATTCATGTAAACTGCTAAACTATGGCAGCCCACCAGGTACAACAACAACAGGTCAAAATGCCAAACTTTAATTTTCTACTCTTATACACAGGGTTCATGGTGTGTGATATTATTATTAATGGGAAATTAAGCAGCAACTAGAAGTCGAGCAAGTAATTATTTGTACATTAGTGCCGTAAAAAAACAAACACAAATGCTTGTTAAGATATAATCTTGCTTAAAGATGACTGTTTCAAGAATTATGCAGACTGAAAGAAGTCACACAAACACTTGAATTTACTCAGCAACCAGCAGCATCCTGCATCATGTTTTTAATGTTACTGTCAATTAAAGTTGCATTACAGTTACAATGGATTTAAGATTAATGCTCTTTAGTTTATTAGTCCTTTTCATCTTATTCAAACATCTCTCTCATGCCACAGGTGAGGATTTTGACTTACATTTTTTATAAAGTTTGACAGTTCCTTGTTTTCCCCAGTGATTGCAAAGCATTCAAGCATCAAAACAACATCAAACCACAATGTTTCCTCTACATCATGCAAATAAAAAGACTAAAACAATAACTATCCTAACATAAACTGATTTTTTCTCACTTTCTATCAGTATATGTGTATATGAGTTAAAAGTAGGTGTTTTACAAATTGTACGTGTGATTAAATTCTCCCCGTACTGGGGAGATTAACTGATAGTTATTATGAAAAATTAATGAAGTTATTGGTGTTGTTGCACAAACAATTACCTGGAACTATTAAAAAATAAAAGTTGTTCTACCTGTGGGAGAGTTACTCTTACTTTACATATTCAGAAGTCATAGATACTGTGAGTTCTTATTCTATTCTTGTCTTCAACTAGTTACTGAGAATTCCAGTCAGTAAAATATCAGCATATCATGAAAACATCCTCCAAGATGTAGCCCATGCAGGACCCCGTTGCCTACAGTGGGATTTCAGAACTTATCACCATATTACCTTAGATTTATAACCTACCACTAATTTAAATTGTGATCTGAGTCACCTGTCATTTCTTTATTGGTTGACAGATTTGCAGATGTATACCACAAATTGTAAGTGAGTGAAAACGATGTACTGATTTTGCAGTGGGACTTGGTTTGTGAGAATGCATACAAACTTCCACTCACCAGCTCCATTTATTATGTTGGTGTGCTACTGGGAGCGTTGATCTCAGGTCTGGTGTCCGACAGGTCTGTACTCCACACAACAATGTTTGAACAGTATTTGTGTTGATCTAGTCTACTAGACTGTGTTTCCTTACAGATACGGAAGGAGACCAATACTCTTTATCATGATGCTGCTTCAAACTGTATCAATCACAGCACAGATATTCTCCCCGAGCTGGGAGATTTTCACCTTCATTTTCTTTTTGGTGGGTGCTGGGGGATTCTCCAACTACATCATTGCATTTGTGCTAGGTATGTTTTCCTAATAAGGAATGAGATTTTTTATGCTGCACAGACATTAAGTAATTTTGTCTGTGCATGAAGTACAAGTCAATTGCTTGGATGTACAATAAAATTTAGGAAGCCCTAAATGAAAGAATAAAGAAATCAAGAAATAAGCAAACATAATTCCTAACTGTTATATAGACATACTATGTATCACTTATGCACAACTCTTGTTACAACCTCAAAAACTACATATGAATTGTGCTTCATGCCAGACCGTAATGGTTTATCTGATTTGATAAGTAAGACAGTAAGACAGACTGCACTAATGCTCAGTTTCAGAACTTTCCTTGTAACAATATTACAAATTTTCCAAAATGTTGTTTTTGACATTTACAGGTTCAGAAATTCTAAGCCCAAAAACCAGAGTGGCGTTTTGTTCTCTTGGAGTTTTTATGGGCTCAGCAATGGGGTACATGGCAATGCCTGGAGCAGCCTACTTCCTCCGGGAATGGCAGTTGCTGCTGATTCCAATGGCTGCCTGTGGATTGATCTACATCCCTCTGTGGTGGTGAGACTTTTTCATTTGTTGCATTATGGCTTGTGTCCTGAAAGTTGTTTTCAACTCAAGAAAAAGATATAATTTTTTATTGAAGGGTAATACATTAATTTATAGTTCAAGATAGCAAAACACCAGCTTTTACTTCATAGTTTGTTTGTTTAAGGTTAAATACAGTAGGGGGTAACACTGTCATTTTCACTGTTATAAACCATATGTTTGGAACAGTGTATATTTTCATTGCCAGTATTAAAACTGTCTAATTTATAGAAAAAATGTTGCATACTCTTTGTTTCATTTTTCCACTTAACTTGTCAAAAACATTAATCCCCTAAGAGAAAAGGTTCATTTTACCAGATTTAGCTAATAGCTAATTTTCATCTTGAAAGGCCAATAAGTAAAATATCAACTCAACTGAAAACATCCTCCAAGCTGTAGCCCAGGCCAGCTGGATGTTTCTCCGGTTAGTTTGTTAAACTCTGACTCCAAAATATGTCAGCATATTAGAAATTTACAGCCTTATATGGTAAACAGACCCAAAATTTGCAACGTGATCTGAATTCCTTGTCAGTCATGTTGATCACTTGTTTTGTTTTTTATGAATGGTGTGCTGCCTTGAACTGTGGGACATGATCATCTGCTTTCTTTTTGTGAAGGATAGTCCAGCATATTCTACACTAGATGGGCAAATAGTGAAATCACTGAAGCACTTTTCCTGAACATTTATACAGATCAATCAGCTCTTGTCATGGCTGCCATTCAGATACTGGGTCATTTCACTACTTTAGGATCGTTCCTAAACAAAAACAACTATTCAACCTCAACCAACAAACAGCTAACTCAACAAGATGTTTTGGCAGGGATGTCGTCAATGTCTTGCTTTACTATCAGATTAATGATCAAGTTTGTGTTTCTCTGAAAATATTATGTTGCCACTGTGTTTGTCTGCTCAGGATAGTCCCAGAGTCTCCTCGCTGGCTGATCTCTCAAGGAAGAGTAAACGAGGCTGAAGCAATCCTGAAGCACGCTGCAAAGCTGAACAAAGTAGAGCCGCCACAGGCAATTTTTACACAAGCTGAGGTAAGTGCATCAGCAAGTTGGTGATTTTAAATCAGAGTGTGTTTTGAGAAATGTGCATTAGGTTAGAATAAAACTAAAACCTTTGACATTTGCACCATGATTATGCTTGTCTCTTGGCTTAGGTTTGCATTTCAAGTTAGCCTATTTTTCTTTATAAAAATTCATTATATGGCTTTATAGCACATATGCAGAAGTCTGCAGGTCCAGGATCCAAAGTTTAACCACTTTGTCTGTTTTTTGCCACAGATTGAAGATGCGCTCACAATGAAGGAGGAGAAGCAAAACATTTTGGTCATTGTGAAAAGCTGCAATATATTCTCTATTACACTGATATGTTCACTTCTGTGGTACATCTAGAATTTGCTCATATGATTTAGGAGATTAAAAGATTTAAACCAAAATAATTGCTTGTTATGTCAAATTAAGTTTTGCTTTGAATTTCTGTGCAGGATCATCATCACCATCAGCTACTATGCTTTAGTCCTCAACACTTCCAACCTGAACGGTGACCCTTACATAAACAGCTTCTTGTCTGCTGTCGTAGAAGTTCCAGCTTACATAATTGCCTTGGTACTGCTTAAGTACTGCTCCAGGCGCTTCTGCCAGTCTTCCACGCTCTTTCTCGGGGGTGTCATGATCCTCTGTGTCCACCTCATTCCAATAGGTAATGATTAAAGTGTTACAAGCAAGTCACTTGTTAATGAGTTCACACTGTGGATGAACAAATGTTTGCACTTCGTCCTCAGAAAATGTAACAGGAACAAAACCCCATTTACTTACCTTGATAAAATAAAAATGTATTCAGAATGCATGTGACGTGTTATTTGACCAAGTTGAATACTTTTAGCTTCCGCTGTGACCAAATCGGACATGGGTCTAAAGGGCATTACAGACTGAGCGCGTGCAAAAAGAAACACAAAGTTCTAAATTTTCCAAATGCATTTTCACCAGAAAATGCACTGAGACAAAATAGGGCAGTTGAGCAGTTTTAGCACTTGTTGACAGAGTTGGAACCACATCTGAGGAGGCAGAGAAATAATTTCAGAGGGCCATTGACCCGGAGCAGTGTCTACTGTAGCTGTTCGTCTGATGTAAAATGGTATTTTTTAGTATTTGTATACTCGGTAACAGTGTCCGTTTTAAGTTACAATTGCACCTGTTGCCAGATGCAGTGGCCTGACTGGTCAGAGCTATTTATTTGGAACTGACAAAAAGTTTTTTGTTCATTAAACTAAATCCTGGCAAATCGTCAAGTGAAGTTCTGCAGTCGGTGAGAATTAGAACAGATATTTTAACGTGCAAAATATTTGGACCGATCTAATGCATTGTGTGTAAAGGCCTTAAGTGCAGTCTCTTTAGCATGGCTGCATTGTTTAAAAGTGCATATTAATCGACTGCTCATGAATATTTAGCACTAGCACAGCTCGAATGATTAAGTAAGGTATATTTAGCTACATGAGGAAGTTAGAAACAACACTTAGTTATGTGCATCTCTTTTGACTTTTTAGGTTGTGCTGTAATGTTAAATGTTTTTTACTTCCATAGGTTTACCAGGTGTGGCTGTTTTTCTTGAGATGTTGGGAAAGTTTGGCATCACATCAGCATTCTGTGTGGTGTATGCTGTCACATCAGAGCTGTTCCCCACAGTTATCAGAAACACAGCAATGGGGATTTGCTCCATGGCTGCACGGATTGGGACCATCATCTCCCCATTTATTATTTACTTAGGTAGGATTTTTTGTTTGTTTTACTTCTTCAGGCATTTGGCTTTTACCAGGATTATTTTTAACAAAGTATTTAAAGTTAGCTGGCTTATTATTATTATGGCTTAGTACCTTTTATTACATAGTAATGCTACTGTCAATACTATTCTGTCTTTCCAATTCCATTCAATTCATTTCACAACAACAGTTGTCTCAATTGTAAGGCAAAGACTCCACAATAACACAGAGAAAAAGTCTTAACAACTTATAGTAAAAAATCCCAAAGTTTTGCCCTTATTCTCTCCAATTTGTCTGCTTAACAATGCTACCAGTTCAGCTGGAACTCTGGAAAATTAAGCACATTTTTCAGTTCATAATTTTGTTTACATTCTATTTATTTATGTATTTATTGATGTTTTTGTTTTTCAGACTTGAAGTTGTATTAAAAGGTCAAGGTTTATGTTCTTTAACAAGAAAAAAATTAACTTTTGCTTATTTCTTCTTCTTTTTATTTTACTAGCAACAGATAGTCTGTTTTTGTTTTGATGTCCTTATCATTTTATTTTGCATTTTCTATTTGCAGGACAAGAATTCAAGGCACTCCCCTACATACTAATGGGAGTTCTAGCAATATGTGGTGCTGTCTTATGTTTGTTGTTGCCTGAAACAAATGGAAAAATCTTGCCAGAGACTATATCACAAATGCCACAGATATGCAGGTACGTTTAGGCATTAATATATCTACAATCTTTATGTTTAATACCTATTTTGTCACAGTTAAAAATTTTATGTCCCACTGTTGCTAAATGACACCTTGTTGTTCTAGCAGGAGAAAAGGAGAAAAGGAAAAGGAGGCTGAAAATGAAGCGACTCCATCTGTTTGCCAGCTCAAAGAATCTAAATTATAGTTTGGCTTCTCTATGTTTTTATTTTTTGGTTTGTTTGTTGTTTTTTGTTTTTCAGATATTCAGTTGCTGCAGAACATCATGAAGCAGCATGACGTTCTGCAGTTAAACAGCATGTTATACATTTTAAACCTTCTTTTCAGTATTTTTGTGTTTTATGTCTTTTATTTTGAACTATTTTGTAACGGTACTGTATTTGTTTGTTTAGCTTACTTGTGTTATTGTGATGTTTCTTGTCATCAGCAGATGTAGCCACCTCTAGAAATTTAGGAAATTTGCTGGTGTGGAGCATTCAGATATGTCTCCATCCTGAGTCCCAATGGACTTCAAATACATCTCTCACCACCTGCAACAGGCAGCGTGCAGAATATGCAGCACAATGCACACTTCTCCAAAATCCTCTGTCTATGTGGCAAATAATGGTAACGTGTTATTACAAAATAAATAGTTTAGAATTAAAATACATTTCCTGGCGGTGTGGTTTCTACAGTTACACACATTTTTGACATAAAAGAACTCCCCACCTTCTTCAGATATCAGTGGGGTTGCGTGTTAGGAGTGTCAGTATGGGGACAGCCAAGCCTGAGCCAAAGGTTCAATCTCTTTATTTGTCCTGGAAACAAGTCAACTGATACAGAAAAAATGATTTAATATACATATATAAAGCCCTTAGAATCATCACTGCATTACTCCCTCATGTGGAGGCCCAGGAGAAAGCTTCTTCTATTTAGTAACACATCAAAAGAATGAAGGTGTTGCAATTACCGGGTCAATGTCCAGACCTCGACCTGATTAAAATGGTGTTTCTGGATCTCAGGGACAGCTCTGCATAAATGAATGTGCACAAACCTTATTTAAAGCAATGCTTAAATGCAATGTAGTATTGCTGACAGGTAACACTATTCACCTACTGAAATTCTTCCAGCTGCTTCTATCCTTTGAGTTGCCTGATTTTAATCACTCTAAAATGTCTTTTGCCATGGCTTAAATCCTCCTACTGTACAACTGACTGCTCTGGTGGGTAAAACATTACTTAAGGTGCTGTTGTGGTGCCAAAAGCTGTATTTAGACATCTGAACCTGAGCTAGGCAGAGAGGAGAGGTGACTTGGAGGACTTCTGCTGGGTAGACCTGGTAATGCAAGAGGAGATGAAATAAACACAAAGCATCACTGGTGTATCCTTTTTTTAAAATAATAATAATAATAATAATTATTATTATTATTATTATTATTATTATTATTATTATTATTCACTGCGTTTTACATCTGCACAAAAAAGCTGAGCTTTCTGTGATGTAATAAATAGTTTCCCCAACTTCTGTATGACCTTTCTTTCAATTCCGTTTTTGTGATGACAGAAAAATAGTGCTAATATTCTGTCTCTCTGGACCCTGTACGAACTATTTAATTGTGGTAAATGGGTGGGATAACTGATTGATTTTTTTTTTTTTTTTTTTTTTTTTGCTACTTAAAGACAAAGCCACCTAGACTAAGATGAGTCTATTTTACTATTTTTAATAATTTAGGTTCCACGGGTAAGAGCAGTGTGAACAGGGACATGGATATTTAATAAAGTATCATTTTAATTCACCCTCACTATAATCAGATAATACATAGGTATCTCTGAATAAGACATAAAAAATGTGCGTGCTTTCACCAGCGCTTGGAGGCAACGAACAAAAACAAAAGATCCAGGAAACCTTGGTGTCGCAGCAGTAGGCTATTATTACTGCGACAATGAGACGCCTAGGCTACGTGGGGCTGTGTGAGGACACAGTGTGTGATGTAAGATGCTTGTACATATTTTTGTTGACACATTTCATCGTTGACATTAGTTAACTGCTAATTAATTATTTTGTGCGCGTCTTTTAAAAGGCCGCGGTGTTGGCTAGAGTTTTATGCGTTTTTTAAATAAGCGTTTTGTTTTTTGTTTTTTTAAAATGAAGCGTCATCAGTTTCCGGGGAAAGTCCGCCAGCATTTCGCTTTCAATTCAGATGCGACGGCACGATTTAAATGTAAACCAGTGTAATTGTTTTACATTTTATTACAAAACGTAAAAATAATTAATATCGACTGGACTGTTTGTATATAAGAAGCTGGATTCGGGAAGCTGCAAGAACAAAACTGACCACAGCGATGAACGCAAATCGGAGTTACTGGTAAGTCTTGCGTAGGAATTGTGCCTGAAGGGCCGAGCAAAGTAAAAGTGAAACCGAACACACAAGCTAACTGCTTCATTCTTTGCTCAAATCCACTCGAGCTTTAATTCATATATGGATGGATTTTTTTTTCATCTTTTATGCGGAATATATTGATGGAGGCACATGTTGAGGTGAGTTTTTTCTTTTAATCTGCATACTCGCATCATTTCGCCCCAGATGGCGGCAGTTCTGTTTTTTCATTACAGCCTTGATGTAACTGGAATAGCTGGAGCTTACATCACTTAACAGATATGAAATCGGAAATCAATGCAACTTTCTCTGTCAATTCTTGGCGTGCTATTCATTAGAAAATTATAAAGAAACGCGATATGCACGATATGCACAGAAAACAAAACATGAATAAAGGAACACCAAAAGGTAGGGATCGTCATGCTTCACAGACAGAAGGTGAACTATTTTTTCCAGCCCCATCTTTTCCCCTCGGTGATGAATCTTAAAGAGTATTTATTCGTTACTATTGACTGTGCTCAGTATTTAATTCCACTTTAATATTTTAATCCACAAAGGCCTAAATGAAAACATTTGTGCCTTTTATGTACATCTTGACTGACACATACATCTGTTTTCAGTATGACTCTTTAGATTCTCGGAAAGACGGAAAATTGCTTCCTAGGCCCTTAAGTAGCAAAACCGCTGAATCAAACTATTCCTTCATTACACTGCTAATCTTAAAGGGTTTTTTTAGCAATATATTAAGAATATCTCATAGGTTTCTTTCAGTTTCCAAGGAAAAAGCCTCTGGGTTTGTATTGTAAATCTTCTATAGCTGGGACTGTTTAAATGGCTGCTCTCAGGCAATCCCCTATTTAGATAATACTTTTTGTACAGCTGTACTATATATATTTAACCGCTAGTTGTCGCCATAGTCAACTATTTCATTTTTTTATTCGTTTTGTAATATGTCAAAAATATTCAATGTGTTTAACTTACGCTTATTAATTTAAGCATAGTGTTTAGATTTATGCGAATTTCTACTGTTTTGTAATAAAAAAAAGTTACAAATAATTAAGAACAATATATACAATAACAATATAACAATAATTTATACCAAGGGCGTAGATTTGGCATGGACGGAAGGGACATGTCCCCACCAGTATCCAGCGATTATTGAATTGTCCCCACCAATAATTTAATCGCTTCAAGTAAAGAAAAACAAAACCGGCAGAAAGAAAAAAAAACGATCTGTCAACGTCTCAGTCACCTAGCGGTGCAGAAAGAGTTAAATTACGTTCTCTCCTGGAGTCCTACCTCATGTGACAAATATGGCCAATGTGATTGGCTGTGCCTTTCAGGGAGCTCTGTTTAGTTTTAGCAGCGGCAAGCCTGCGCTGCAAGGACCTGCAAGGAGGAGAGGAGGATGGCAGGAAAAGGAACAACATAGATATAAGAAAGTATTTTTGCACAAATTGACAGAAACACTGAAGCAGCTACACATTTTATTCTTATTGTCATGTATGTCCTATTTGTCAGGTGACAGAAGAACCAACACAAAGCTCAGAGAGCAATGGTGACACAAGATCACAGGTGAAATTGGATGATGACTTGGTGGGTCATTACTGTATTTGAAGCTAATTTTATTTTTGTATGATACCTGATTTATATGGAATATGGCTGAAGTAAACTAAAGTCTAAAATACTTAGTCGTTTGTTTAATAGTAATTTTACATTATATAATTCATATTCATATTTTTGTTTAATTTAAGACTAAAATTAAATTAAATTAATGAGAGGGGTCGGGACAAATAAGTGTATACTTCTGTCTACTCCTTTTCAAACAAAAAAATGGAATGATATTTTGTAATGATTGTGAATGTACATGTTTAAAATAAAAATGAACTGAACTAATTCACATATAAAACTATGAATTGAAATTTTAAATGGTTTAAAAGCATGTAAAATAGCATATGTAGGCAAGTATATTTCTCCTTTTTTTATCAAGACGCAAAGACGATAAGGAAAAAGAAGAAAAGAAACGGGGCAGTGTTCGGTGGTTGAATCATCCATCCCCACCAATGCCAAAACCAAATCTACACCCTTGATATACACAACTGTGTATTTCATCTTATATTAGATAAAATATTTTGCGTAGACGAAGTGGTCGAGGATTTAAGGCTATGAAACAAAGCTTTTGCATATATTGTTTACTATATTGTTTTTGGCACCATGTGAAAAACTCACATATACATATACAGAAAATCAACAAAATAGGATGCTGTAAAACATAAAAACAGATTGTAATGATTTGCAAATCTCATTAACCTATATTTTATCCACAATAGAACACAGAAAATATTATCATATGTCTAAAGCTAGACAATGTCCCACGTTTAATACAAAATGTAACATTGAATGCATAACTGATGGTATGTGGATACATGAAATTGGCAGCTTGTATGCCTTGTAAGGCCCCAGCTGTGCTGAAAGGTATATTTTAGAGCTTTTAGAGCAACATATACTCCCTTCCAGATGAAGTATTTTTTTATCACAATAGTATGACTTTGTGGAAAAATCTGTTTACTGAACTGACCTGCCTGCAGCCCTGGCCTTTCACCAACTGAAAACATTTGGACCATTATGAAATGAAAAGTATTACAAAGACCCTGGACAGTTGAGCAACTAGAGTCCCAAAACAGGCAAGAATTCCTCTCGCAGAAGTCCAGCAGCTGGTCTCTACAGTTCCCAGACACTTACAGACTGCTGTCAAAACAAACTAGGATGCTGCACTGAATTATAACACAGTTATAACTGAGTCTTTTTGTAACTTGTACATAACAGAGTGAGTTTAATATTTTGGCTGCTCGCTCCACTACAGGGCTATGTAGCTTGGCCAGGAAATGTGGAAAATAGAGATATAATCTTTTGTTTGTTTTTTGGTTTAAAATTCATAGATTGCTAGCTGAAGAGCTCTTGCAGTCTAAAAGTGGAAAATAGATTGTTATTGGCTGATTTTTTTTTTCCTGGATTGTTTAGCCCTGCGACAGACTGCCAACCTGTCCACAGTGTACCCTGTCTCTCGTGCTGAGACAGCTGGGATAGGCTTCAGCCCCAGAGTTGATGGATGATTTTTTTTTTTTAGTTAGGTGGCATACCATTTGAGTGCTTTTCCCTTCTGGACTTACACAGGAACTTTCATGACATTGTATTTACTTACTTAGATTAATTCTATCACTTACAAAAGTTTTGAAAGCTTCAAAATAGTACTACCGTCTTACTTCCAGATATAGAAGTATTTTACTCTGAAGTATTTTCACTTGAGTATTTGACACTTTTGGCACTTTCTACACCGTCCATCCATTTTTTCCCACTTATCCAGTTCAGCGTCCGGGTGCAGCTGAAGTTTATGCCAGCAGTAAAAAGGGAAGAAATGGGGTATAGCCTTGACAGGTTGGCTGTATAACTCGCTAACACAGAGAGAGACAGAGCACCATTAACACCAGCACCCAGTTTAGAATCACCAGTCAACTTAACATGCTTGGGTTGACCAAGGCCAGTAGATTTGAACACCTTGCTGTGGCATAAAAGTGCAAATAACTGCCGCACTGTACCACTCTACTTTTTAATCCATTACATCGATTTTATAACTTGGACCTTTAATGACTGTGATGCAGACAAATGAAAAGAATTAAAACAGAAAACATTTTTTTATATTTTTAATAATTTCTTGGAAGAAAAGCTACAAGCCAAAAAAAGTGTATATCTCCCCCCCCCCCCCCCCCCCCCATGAGGTTTGCCACAAAGTAACTGCTGACACATAAATGCACAAAACATCGGAATTCCAATTATTTTCCTTTAATTATTTTGATAGGTTATGTTTTCTATAAACATAACATTCCATTTATATTTGTATTCCAACACTTATTAGCACTAAAGCATACCAAAACATGCTGATACATTTCTTTTAAATTCTTAGTACATTTAGAATAAATTTTATCAATTTGACTAAAAAGTCTCAAAATGTTTGTTTGTTTGTGCCACTCATCAACCTCACAGGCCAAACATGCAGTTTAATAAATGAACACCAGATGTCACCATTGGTCAAGACTTAAAGAACCACAATATCACTAATAACCAGTAGGTGGCACTGGAGACCTAGTTAAAATGGCTTTGGTGACTGTGTTCTGCTTATGGCATGAGAAAAGGAAGTTTTGTGGTTTGAGTGTTAATGATGAGCTGAGTACTTGCCCTTGTTTGCTAATCATCTGACGTTTATATTTTGCATGTCTGCTAACATATGTACAAGGCAACAATTCGCCACATAAAAGCAGTCTTAGAGCATACAGTTTTCTTTGTTTTATTACAATCAGTCTGCAGAGCAGCATGATGAGTGTCCTACATTAAAAACAGGAAATGAATCGACTGAACTACAGCAGCAATAGATGTGCTACTTTGAACCCAGCCTGCCAGCAGCGACCTTTACATAACAGAGTTACAGGAACTCTTGTAGCAAAAACATAAGATGAAAAAAACTTCTCCATGCTATCACCAGGCAAACCCTCTGCTCTGAAAGCCTTCCAAAAGCATTCAAAGTAGGCAAAATATATTTAACGCGGCAAAATACAACACTTTAACTTAAGCAGACTATGTGTATCAGCGTCACGGCATAAGAATACTTAAGCTTTAGGTATGCTTTTGTCTGGTTTCCATATAATCTGATTTGAAGTGGAATGCTTCCTTCAACACTGGTCATCAGATAATTCATGTAGATAACATGCAGCCACCGGGGGGGGGGGGGGGGGGGGGGTTCCATTTTAAGTTTGTGACACCTAGGAGGACTGAATAAGTCATTGTGGTAACAATCCAAAAGTTTAGCCATTATTTAACTGTGAACGTGCAGCATGCTTAACCCAAGAAAATGCCAGTATTGAGTGACTTTTTGAACCCTAGAAGTTTTAAGTTCTCTTTGATGTTCATGTGCACTGCTAAGTGGTATGACACCTTAACTCAGAGACACACCACAAATGAGTGAGTGTGTTGCATGCCATGATTTTAAATCCCAGTATGGTCACAAATTCAAGGGTTTACACTGATCATTACTCGTTTAGTAAAACCATGACTGCACGACTTACAAACAGCTGGCAGTGAGTGGGTGGCATTCACCTAGAAGTACTAAACCACAAACAACATGTTATCTAATCATTTATGATCTTGCTAACTGGCATTGCGTGTGCAAAGAGTCATAAATACTATGATTCTTACAGTAAAAAATACATGTGTACCAACTCTCAGGTCTCAACATTTGGTGATACATCTCCTCCTATGAGATAAGGACCGCAATCTCAAATAGGCCAGTAACTCACTCGGGTAGAGTTTGTTTTGCACTGTTTCTTATGTGGGTTTTTTAATTGCTTTTTTTAGTTTGCTGTAATGGAATGATAGAAAAATCATACCCTCCTTCTGTTTTGTGTCATTTTTCTGTGATATCTTATAGACCACTAAGCTAGTGTGTAGTGATGCAAGGATGTCGGGCACTCAAATGCAGAGGGTCGTTTGCAAGTATAATGTTACCCATATCTGATGAGCAGAGAGTAAACTTGAGTCCGTGAGCTCCTCTCATCATCACTAAAGATGATAATTCATAAAAGAAGTGGTTTATTTAAAAGAAGAAGAAGAAAGAAAGAAAGAAAGAGGAAAAATAGCATTCAGTTCCCCCCAAAAAGCAACTCTCCTGCAAAAAATGCTTTGAGATGAGTTTTTGTTTTGATGCTGTGGTTTCTGTGGCTTCTTCTTACAAAGCTGAAACTTTAAAGCCTGGTGCAAAAAAAGCAAAAAAAAAAACAAAAAACATTCCACTGCGGCTAAACCACAGTTCAAATGAAAGCATGAAAGGTGAAGCCTGACTTCCCAACTCCAGGCGGATTTATTAGAAATGCCTCGCCTTCTCTCTGAGCAGCACCATCTACTGGCCAGAGGACAAAAATGCAAAGCATCTGCTTCTCTCAAGTCACGTGATTTAAGAGAAATCGAGCCTCCAGTTTAGAGCAGGTCACATTGAGGCTGACACAGACCATGAAAAGGGCTTGACTCAGCAGGTGCTTTTTTTTTTTATTGCATTGGGTGTTCGTCCACTTTTATTTCGCTTATCTGACCATTTATATGAATTATCCAGTGCATATTTTCAACTTTTAGCTCTGGAATTACTTGACATCTGTCACAGATGGCAGTTTTGGGTTCAGTTATTGGGGTTTGTTTAATCACATATGTGTAACTGCATGTGTAGAGGTTCTCTTGCAGCACACCCAGAAATAAAAAGTTGTACTTGCCATTAATTTGCTATGCTTTCAGAGTATGATAAAGTGTATTTCTTTAATGTCACGCTACTGTTGGCTGACATTAAGGAAATACATATTTTAAAAAATATATTTGGAGGGATTAACTCACAGTTGTTAATGTTAGCCTCAGGCATCCAGCCTGAGGCTAACATTAACAGCATCCAGGACAAAGAATAACACATATGTCTGCTATGTCCAAACAAACAAAACTATGAGGTTTGTTTTTTAAACCTTCATGTTTATCTTTAACCCTGTTTGCTGTCTTTGTTGTTGCTGTTTTGGCTTCATAGCAACAACTTTGTTCACCTGTGGCCACACCCACAGCAGATGGCACGGCAGCACAAAGACATTTAGAATGATGGGTGATTTCGGGTAAATGGGATATTTATTGTACACACAGGCTCGAACACAAATAAAGAGTGTATATTGCTTACACCAAGACCTCAAAGTTGGCACATCACATCAAAGTATTCTTGATCTCATTCTCATGCTGACACATTTTTAAAAAAATTTTTTTACTACTATTATGTTTTATCAGCAGTAGATTTGATATCACGAAAAGGTTCTGGAGACATTGGAAAGTGGATTGCAAAAATAGGGAAAAAGTTCATTCAGTCACTGGGGCGGTGGTAAATGTGTCTAATGGATCCTGAAGTGTGCGGAAGATATTATGTTCTCGAGGAATATAGAGGAACTTCTTAAGCAACACATTCCTTGGGAGCTGTCGTGTCCTGATGCTCAGGAATGCCAAAATTGTCCAAGACGGTTTACACCCTGTTACGTCCGCATAGATTGTTTTTCAGCTTTACCGTGCCAATCACTATAATGCACATACGTGTTTGTTAAAGCAGCTCGGCAGGCTGGATAATAACAACATTCCCTGGCTCATAAAACAAAAGATATTTTTTTCTCTGTTTGCATGCCACCTTAATGGAGAGTTGTTGGCATTACACACACAAAATCTGTGATGATGCAGGTTGGGCTGGTATCATTAATTTAAACAGACAAATTACAGGAAGAAGGTATTGCTCCTCTGGAGATCACCAGCTGTCACTGCTCCTAGGCCTTTAACATTTTAAGTTAACTAACAAAATAAACCACATTTTGCTCTTGTTTTGTTTAGCACAGCACTGTTTCTGTTTATCTGTGTGACTTTATCAGAAACGATTGCAGAAAAACATGCATTTTCTTGTAGAAGGCATATATATAACTTTATTGAGAAGACCCACATGGCATAGTAAGCCTTTAGATGATGGTAGTCTCAAAGAGATAAGTCATTCATGATAGATGACTTGTTTGAGTTGTGATTTAACATGACTATTTTTAGTGCACTGTTGATTGTGAGTTGCACTCCTAAGAAAAGAAGTCATCAGGATGTTTTTCACTTATGGTAACCACATGTGACTATTGATTAACATCCACCTGTTGACTGGGCAGAGCAGCATTTATTTTGCAACATAATGTGGTAAAATATGGGCGCTATATCATCCTGCCACTAAATGACATCCACTTCCTTTGTGTGTCTGTGTGAGAGAGCAAGAGACAGAGAAAAGCAACAGAAAGGATTTTGGTCTTTCCAGTAAATGAGCTAACTCTAGTAAATTGCCTTCTCCTTTGTCTCATTTCTTTCACTCATTTAGCTACCCTCCCAACCAAAAAACAACATGCATGTGCATACACACACATACACACACAGAAGCTTATAAAGCATCGAACCAATATGTGGCCAGAAGCCAGCCAAAAACAGCCTTGGCTTATCACACTGTCTTACCCTTCCTCACTCCATCCAAATCTCTTTATCTCTGTCACCCATGCCTACAATGCACCCACTCCTTTACACCCACATGCACACTTGATTGCTTTTGCACATCGTCAACTTTTTTGGCATACAGGTAACTCCTGTTTACAAAGGTATGACAGTCAAACAGGATGTGATTCTACTGAATATGAATGCTTGCGTGACTTCTCTCTCTGTGTTATGTATAATTAAATTGAATTTTATTTTATTTTATTTAAGGCACTTTGTAAGTAAGACCTAGCTGCGTGGAGAAAGACTCAAATAATCCAAAAATCCATTTTGTGCAAGTCCCCGGCAAC
Organism: Astatotilapia calliptera; assembly: GCF_964374335.1. NCBI lineage: Eukaryota > Metazoa > Chordata > Actinopteri > Cichliformes > Cichlidae > Astatotilapia > Astatotilapia calliptera. Next base: position 23,999,836 of record NC_137431.1, read on the forward strand.
AATAAGGGAAAGAAACGTTTATTCAAACCAGACTCGTGAAGACAGTCCTTCTACCCTGACTGTTTGGGATTAGATAAAAGTGAAGAAAGAAAAGAAAAAAACTAAGAAACAATATGAATTATTAGAAATTAGAAATATTGGCATATAAAAAGTACTCCAGTGCAAACTTTGCATCTTTGAAAATGTAACCTGTGAGAATTTGGAGAGTATTAGTACCTTTAATACTGAAATTAACCATGCTAAAATTATTGAAATGCAACTAACTCACCTTTATTATCGTGTTATGTATCATATTGTTGGGTTATTATAAGTGCAATTATGTGTAATTAATTGTGTTAAATAACTATAGCTATGACTAGTAAGCATAAGGAGTGTAAATCTGCAAAAAACAAAAAAGTTAAAGTTGGTCATCAAGAATTAAAAACAGGAATATTTCATATTAACGCATGAACGTGTTTGAATTTTAATGCAAAGATGGAAATAGAGATGAAGAAAGACTTTCCTTTTTTACCGCTTTGTTCGAAAGACTGCGGCACTGAGAAATATTATTAAATATGTAAACAAGCATTGACATGAATGAAGACCATGATGGAAGCTTTTTTATTTAATTTTGAATGCCATCCAATTGAACCTTCATTCAACCTTAGAAATGGCATCAGCTTCAATGTGATGTGGCATGGAGGCTACGTTAAGATGTTTTTGAAGTCCGGGTTGTTTTCATACCAGCCTTTAGCTTTTGCATATTTTTGAGCTGGGTGTTTCCGGCTTACTCTTGACAACACTTCACAGATTCTCTGTGGGTTAGTCAGGTGAGTTGGCTAGCCAGTCAAGTGCAGTAATAACTTGAACAGCTACCCTTGGTCATGGTTTTGACTCTGTAGGGAGGTGCTAAGTACTGCTGGATAGGGAATCAGATGGAAGAATAAAGTGCTCTAGAGTCTCCTGGTAGATGGATGCTTTGACTTGTGGATTGATAAAACAGTGGACGAACCACCACCAACACCAGCAGATGATATAGCACCCCAAATTATCACAGAGTGGGGAAGCTTCACACCTGACTTGCGACATGCTTCTTCGCCCTTTCTCCTCACTCTAGGAACTTGATTTTCAAATTACATACAAAACATACTCTCACCTGAAAAGAGGACTTAGAACCGCTGACCAACAGTCCAGTTCCTCTTCTGTTTAGGTTAGATGCTTTTGGCATTGTCTCTGGCTCAGGATTTCCTTTTTATTAGAAATGATGGTGGCTCTTCATGCGCTGACATCAACCTTAGTCACTATTTAATCACGCCACACATTGCCATGATGAAATTGATTAAATTGAATTCAACCAACAGATTTTCATGTTAAATGAACACATTTCTATTTTGCAAATCAACGATGCACCTTAGCAGACTTTTTTCAGCAACGACCCTTTTGTTGCTGCTTTTGTTACGCAAATGATATTCAGTTGTATGTGTCATTCAAAACCCAGAATAGTGCCAAACTACCTGCCCCCTAGGAGTACGTTAATGTTATAAAGAACTGGATGGGAGATAAGTGTCTTGTCTTTACATGCCTGAAAGAAATGAAGTTCTTATCTGTGCCTCTGACAACTTGGTGTTTTTTTTTTTGCTAAATACATTGACCGTCTTGTACAAACTTGTTTGTCATTTGAGAAACATGGCAGGCATAAATGTATTGTGCCTCAGTGTGAAATGGAAGTGATTGTACACTGGTTTGTATTATGACTCCTTCATTATTGCCGTTTGTTGTCGGCTGTTATCCGTGCCAAGATCGTCCCGAGATCGACTGCAAAAAGTCCAGAATGCTACTGAAAGCTGCTCACGAGGTCCTCCAAAAGGTCCCATGTAACTCCAATTCTGTCTTCTTTACACTGGCTCCCCTTTAAATTAGGGTAAGTTTAGCATTTCAGTGATTACTTTCAGCGCTCTTCATGGTCAGATGCCTCCCCACATCTACTACATCCATTCTTAAGTGCTAGGACAGCTGATCAGCGCTTGTTGCCGGTAACTCGGCCCAGGTAGGGGCTGTGTTTTTGAGGATGTGGCTCCCAAATTGTGGAACTCGCCTCCATTGGAATTAAGATATGTGGACACTGTTGATAGCTTTAAAAAAGAGGACCTACCTGTGCAGGATTGTTTTTTACATTGTTTTATCCAATTATATGGTTTTAATTGTTATAGTTTATACTGTGTAACACTTGTTTTTTATAAGTGCTATATAAATAGACTTACTTCTGGAACTTATAATCTTTATGGATGGTGTAGATGATCATCTTCTGGAGAACTGTCAAGTCAGCAGTTTTCCCCGTGATTGTGGTTGCCTCAACTGGACTAGACTGAGTGATACACAGTATTTATACTGTTTGAACAGTAATTTACTTGTACACACAATATTCTAATATTCATGGGTACCATATTTGTGACTTTTATGACTTTGTGACTTTTATTAGTTATACAACTTAATCATTAAAATTAAAACAGAAGCCAAAAAAAACCCTACCTGAAATCTTTCACTTTAGATATAATACTTACTAAATACAAGGAAGGTTCCCTTTCTTGATCAAACATTTTTCATGATATTCTAATTTTTCTGAGATGCACCAGTAGTCTTTATGTATGCAATCGTATCTGTGTGTGGATCTTTTGGTTCAACGTCCAGGTAAATGCAAATTTCTTTTAAACACCTGCACCTTTTTTTATCCGTGCATGGTGTTGAGGCCAAGGATGCACAGAAGACAGATTCAGAGTTTAAGGGGTTTTTGTTAGTTTTTTTGCTATTTGGCACCTCATAAATGTGTAGAGCACTCATATTTGTCTGTAAACTCTGTCACACCGAGCTTTATCCCATTTAACACTTGGCAAGAGGTAGAGTACAGCTTTGCACCTTACATTGCTTACATTACACCTACAACCATCACACAAAATGGGACCAACCGGCTAGCAAGTGTAAACCCACAGCCTTCTTCCTGTGACATGACAGAGGCCACCTGCTCACCACCATGGCTGTGCACCACCTAGTCTTTGATTTACCTCAAAAAATATACACTAATAATATATATGTTTTTAAAACAGAATTGCAGAAGTTAGCGATAAGTTTTTCTGCTCAGTAGCTGTAATCGTTTAATAATATCCTTATTTAAAGCAGCAGTTTTTAGCAACTTTTTACTAGCCGTAGCTGATATAAGTGAAGTATACATGCACTTCTTTTTCCAGTCTGTTGTGATCCCACTTGACCCACTTGATTGGTTAAAGGTTAAACTGGATATTATAAAAATGTAAAGCCTTGTCTGATTTAGATTAAACTCTGGGAGATGATATGGCTCGTATTTCGTTTTATAGGGTGTTGTATCCTGAAGGTTTACTGCAATCATCTTTTGTTTGAATGAAACCACAGGCAGTTCTGGTGTTTCCAGTAAATCAGCCGACCAATATTTCACTCTCTGTAACACACAGTCGCTCTTTCATTCCCTCTCCTTATCTCTATCAGACACACACCCACATCCACTCACTCACAGACACCGGCATACCCACAGCATGCATAAATCAGTCTCAGAGCAGTCTTTCTTCCTCTGCATATGTGACCAACTACCAAAGTTCAGTTTTTTTTCATACGTCACCAATTTGCAGCAGTTATCTCGGGGCACTTTGTTATTATTATCTTTATTTTACGGTAAACATCTTAGAATAATAAAGATTGAAATCAAATGACTGCATGTATCGAGGCATTAAAACATTATGTTTTAATAGGATGAAACCTGCAGCAGAGCCAAGCTCGGGAAAGTCAACTAGCAGTTAAGGTAAAGGAAATGGAGAGAGAGAAGAAAGGCAATAAAAAAAGACAAAGGAGACAATAAACAAAGTAATAATAAACATTTTATAGGTGAACGTTCATTCATCAGTTTATCTTCATGTACATATTGATGTATTGAACCGCTTTGGAGGTTTTGAATTAGGTTAGGGAGAAACCTACATGTTTTGGCATCACATTATCATGATCTGATCCCAAAACGTGCTTCATGATCTTAGCAAGTGTACTTTGAGAAACTTTTAAAAAGTTTACTATGTTAATTGTGCATTTTTGCAGTTGGTTAACAAAACTCTATTTTGCATAGTAATAATAGTAACAATAGTAATAATTAGAAATATTGTTTATTTTAGGTGCATTTCAAAACATTGGAGGTCACCCACATATGCACATACATGCATACATAGAAGAACAGAGAATAAAACTATCCGTCAAGTCAATGAGACAAGTTTACAACATATTAAATCATTAAAAACTGAGGATTCATGTGACAGGATGAAAACATGTTAACTGAAAATGGTGGAAGGAAAGAAATTGCATCAAAGGGAAAACAGTTAATAACAAAAACCAAATATTTATCTGAGCAAAATGCAGCACCACTTGTCTCTGTAGCTCACAGACAGTAAGAATCTGGGGTAGTTGCTACAATCTAAACAGTCTAAAGAGCAACCAGCATTAGGTACTTTGAGTCTGCTTTGAGGCCAAAGTTACACAGTAGTCTGTACTTCAGCATACAGGCTTGAATGAACCTTTTAAGACAAATACATCAGTCACCATCTGTGCTGTTAAAAGGTGTGAAACGCAAGATACTAGAGTTCACAACTGTTCAAGTAGGTCAGGTCAGGCACTTTGGTAATCTTTATACAGGCATCGCTACCGGGACAAATTCTGCAGTCCAGACGTCTAAGTAGCCCACTAAATATTTATAATTAACTTCAATGTGTCCGCTTTACATCACCAGCAGTTACTTTTTCCTTTGTTGCTTGTTGTTGCCAAATGTTATTCACAACATATGGTCTCTAGTTATGTTAGACAACAGTAGATGAAGCGGCTGTGTTTTAATTTTATTTTTTTATTTCTCTTTGAGCCTACAATTTGGTTGGCAAATTAAATTACTTCAAAATTGTCTTGGAATCAGATAATTAGTAATATGAGCTAATTACATTTAGCTCATATTACTAAATGTAGTTTGACATATATGAGCCTCTTTATCCAATGTGTATTTGGGACCTTGCCTGTACCAGGTTGGACCCCATGTTCAAAGGTGCCTTAAATCGTCATCACATAGATTCAACAGATACTGGTACTGGTTACAAGATCACACAGTTGCTGCAAATCTGTCAGCAGCACATGCAAATTTCCTGGTCCACCACTCCCAAAGGTGTTTTATTGGACTGAGATCTGAGGAGGCTATTTGAATGCCAGGGAACATCATGTTCAAAAAAACAGTTTGAGATGATTATGAGCTTTGTGCCATCACAAAGCAGCGCAAACCACTGATACAAGACAGGACAATCCATGCTTTCGTAGTTTAAGTTCTGACCCTACCAGCCCAATGTTGCAGAACAAATCTGGATTCATCAGACACATTTTCATGAATTGTTTTGAAATTTTGGCGACCCTGCATGAATTGTAGCCTCAGATTTCTGCTCTTAACTGACAGGAGATCCACACAGTGTGGTCTTCTGCTGCTGTAACAAATCTGTATAAAGGTTTGGTGTTGCTCTATTGCAGGGGTGTCGGACTCCAGGTTTTAGATCTCACCCTGGGTCGACACACCTGAATCATATGATTAGTTCACTGCCAGGCATCTGAAGAACTTCAAGACATGTTGAGGAGTTCATCAGCTGTGTTGGATTAAGGACGCATCTAAAACCTGCAGGACACCTGTGCTCCAATGCATAGGTTGGTTGTGATGAGTGTTTAATTGAGTGACTGTTGCCTTCCTTTCAATGTGAAGCAGTCTGGTCATTATCCTCTCACCTTTGACCTCTGACATTCACTGAGTATGTTCTCTTTTTTGGACCATTCAACTGGAGAGACGGTTGTGTGAGAAAAACCCACTAGATCCCAATCTTTACAATGTCTACATGCGCATTGCAATGGGCAAACAGCTGTTGCTATGTGATTAGCTGATTAGATGTTTATGGTAATGAGCAGCCAAAGTAGTCTATATACATAAACGGTTAGGATCAACTCAAGTCCATTCTTAACCCAGTGACGCCAAATGGGGATTATACTTCCATAACTACACACGCTCAGTTTTTATTAGCTCTGTGTCCCGAAAGTGTCAGGAAATACCTTTTAGCTCTGATTTCTCTAATCCAACACCAGAACATTAAATCATCTAAAAAATAATCTTAATCCAGTGCATGATGAAAACAAAATCTATTCTACCAAGCTATTTTCTAGGAGCGGATGTTAAAACATGGAGCATGGATCACAACGATAAGCCCACCAGTTGGCCATCTACTCCTTCTGCTTCCTGCTATTGTTTTCAGCTGCTCAGAATGAAAGTAACAACTTCTGCCAAACGAGTGCTGGGATACAGAAGTTATGTCAATATAGTTCCTCCAAATTGTCTTCTAGATTATGTATTGTAAGCAGTTCTGCTGCAGAGAATATGGTTTGTTTGGGTTAATGTAACAAACACTCCAAAGCCTACATAGAGCTGAAATCGAGCACCTTAAAATTATTTTAGTCCTGCATCTTGTTTCACTGGTTTCATACAAAAATTAGGTGGAGCAAATGTTTCCAGAGGATACTCCAAGTATGAGTGGTGATTGTTTTGGAATGTGTGTGACTTATCAGTATCATGTAATGAGACAGCAGAGCCTTCCAGTTTGACTCACTGTGAAACTAATGCTTAACTGCTGAAAACTTGTTTCTTTTGTTGGCTTCAAAGTCTTACTAAGAGTTGAAACCCAAATTGAAAAGACACCGACTGGGAGCGAGAGGTGACGGCCTTTTAAAAATCAGACACTACACTGGGACACAGTCCAGCCTGTAGCTCAAGATGTCTGATCAGCGATGACTATTTCTTTTAATTTGCATCTTTTTTGTTAAAGAAACAAAGCCACTTGTGTAACAAGTGTGTTCTAGTTTAAAGCATCAGTGACCTACATTTTTACATTTGCACATTAATAAGAGCAGTTTGTTCCCAAGAAACACTTTGTCGTTGTTGGGGAATTCAATTTCTGCCAAAGTAACTGAACTCATGCAAGAACACCTTTAATTGCAAATGCCATGTCAATCATTTCAGCGTTTATGACGGTTCTACCATCATCCATTTGTGTTTTCTCTTCGGGCTGGTATGCATGTTACGCATTCGTTCCACCAGAGAGCTTAATCCTGACTTTAAACCGCACAAGCTGACATCGTCAAACCTGAAAATCCACCCGCTCTGGTTCGTTCCGTGTTACAGATGTTTGGCTTTTCTCCTTTTGTCTTCAGGCTTCAGGTACTAAAGATTTAATTAATCCAGGAGTACCACACCCCTGTTTAGTTAAAAGTTCATTTATTATTTCTAATATTTCTAAAAATGTGATTAACAAGGGCAAATTCTGTGCACACTGGCAGTAAGGTGGGTCATGATCAACACTGTTGCATAACAGCAAAAGGGTCATGATTTTAAAACTTTCGTGCTTTTTGCCTGTTCTTCCCATAGTGGAACACGTGCAAGATAGATTCTTGCTCTCAGGAGTTTCACTTCCTGGTTTAAATAAATAAACTTATAACTCATTCTAATCTGGCGCCTTTTTTTATAATGCAGAACATGCACAGTACAGGGTGGAGTAAAACGCAAGTGAATGATTTCATTAGTAGGCTAATCACTATTGAGTGTACATGTATGTAGCTATTTGTACAAAATCACTGTCATTTTGAATCAAAGCAATACAGAAGTAGAATTCATCTATCTGCAACATGCAACCTCTATTTTCTGCAAAGGCATGCAAAGCATGCTGGTGATTTTACAGCAGTTACAGTAGTGTTTATGAGACCAAACATTATGTTTTCTGGTGAGAATCTACACTGCTGAGAGGGGGATCAAATAACAACTGTGCAGCAACCGCAGATGCTAATGTTGGACTTCCTCAACGGCTACAGTAACCTAATTCTCACAATGAAAAGAAGCTCTATTGCGGCGTGATTATGTGAATACAAAACTTGACAATTTTTTACGTAACAACTTGATCCAGATTATGAGAAAAAACACACGACTTTTCCCTGAGGCAACTCTGCAAATTCTTTTGTGTACGGTGTGGGTTGTTTGACGCAAAGAATGTTCAAAACATTCGTCCTTTACAGAAACTCCGTATTATGTCTGTGAGTCAAATCACTATGTCTTTCATATGAATCACGGCTGATGATTTGAAAGAAAAGATAACAGAACTGGGGCAGTTAATTAAGCAAAATATGCATGGAGCTCATCATTACATGTCTGAATAGCTCCAACAGCAGATTTTCAGGGGCACGGTGTAATGAGAATTGGAAAAAAAAAACAAAAAATGAAAACTAAGACATTCAACCTAGACGGTGAGGGAAGAAAGCTGACTGACTGTTGAATGACGCAGTTTCCTGTTAGAAAGTAACAAACACAGGGCAAAGAGTGACTTAATAGGTGGAGTATAAAAAGCTGCAAACATTGCAACACTTTACCTCCTGTTGATACAGTCAAGCCCTATTTACTTATGATTTGCTCTTTGTTTGTTTTTTTTTATTAGGAATTATTTTATTTATCTTTTGATAAATTTGGAACCAGAATACGAGAATTATGGAAAAGGCTGTATTGTGCAATCAAAGGAAACCAACACAAGATGGCTTAAACTGTAGTATTAGTAATGCTAATGCTGTTTTTGTGTAGTATAATTCTACAGAGTCCACAAAAGGCCATAGTTTGGAGGTTTATTCTGGATTATTTCTGCATCCTTTGCAATAAATTTCACATGCCGTTTTATCAGTGTAAACAACATATTGTATTACACTCAGCCAGCAGTGCACCCACACAACTGCTACATGCAGTCAGTGTTACACTGTTTAGCTGCTGGGTCACACCCACAATCAAAACAGTCAGAGCTGTTAGGTGCATCTGTATGGTTTGATGTAATCACAGCTCTGAGAGTGGCCATGGACAAAGCTGGTGAACATGCTTCTATAATGTTATTTCTCTCTGTAACAGTGTAGACTTTTAGCTGTCTAAGCAGCCACAACAGTTGGTTCAGTGGCACATTCAGCAGCACTGGTTGATCTGTTGATAAGAATGAGTTTTAAATTTCTTTTAGTAATTTTTCTGTGAGGTCATGCAAATGTAATCCAGAAAATATAATTCAGTTAGTGACATTATGGGGGTTCCTTATCATTATAATGTATTTACCATCAGCTGTGTAGACAGTCATCACCTAACGGATGTTCACCCAAACTGTTGAATGGAACAAATACGCTTTAGCATGTCTTTAAAGAATGGTAGTTCATTCAGCACAAAAAAATCTCACCTCAAGCCATTTATTTTTAAAAAATAAGAAGTAGAAATGCTCTTAAAGGCACCAACATTACAAGCATCAATAATTCACGCTTTGATTCATGGTATCTGGCATGATACTTAAACAAGGAGTCTAGTGCACCCCCAGTAGTTACGCCAGGGATGGGGAACGCCAGGCCTCAAGGGCCACATCAAAAATCTGCAGGTTTTATATTTGCTCTGTATCCATAATTTAAAACACCACTACAATTTATGTAATTTATATAAGCATTCACCACCTGTAGGGCTATAGTGATTAAACATAAAAAAATGTTTTAGTCTCTATGGCCGGTGTAAATATTTATTAAAAGTTCTATTCTGCTCCTATTAAGTTTTAACATAAGGGTGGGTTATTTTTAGAGCGAGCTTCAAATGACCATCTGAGCAGCTGTGATTTTGACTAAGTCTACATTGGCTTCATTTATCTGCTCCAGTTTGCAGCTTTATGTTATGAGCGGTGGTGAAAAAACGTATATGTGCCTCCAAGTTATGAATTTGGTTGGGAGGATATTACTGAGTTCACCCACACCCACAGGGAAAAGTACTAGGAAAATGTCAATAACCTGCATAACCTACAGTGTTTGCACTCGACTTGTGGTCAAACCATCTTGACCATCATAAAAGTCTTTTAAGCAGAATAAGATCATTTATTTCCTGGTCTCATTTTACTCAAATACACCACAAGCTTTCTGAGCCTCGGTGTGTGAGTGAGTGGTACAGCACAGATTCTGGCATTAATTAGGAAATATTTTTCAGATTGTCTTCCATCCTGAGCCTAAAAAAACATTTTGCCAATCTTTCTATTTACTTATTTTTATGTGTATTAAGCAGATTATTGAAAAGAAAGACAAAACGTCACACATATATTTATCTATATTCATAAGAATATGAACACTACAAAACTGGAAAAGCAGTAATCAGTGAGAGAAAAAGAGATAATGATCAAACATTGCCTAAATTCCTCACAACGGGTTATAGATGACAAAACAAGTTTCTGCACGCTGTCGTCGTATATCCTTCTGAAACATGGATAATTGTGTCTCTTATTTGCTTTTTTTACGAACCCTATATGCAAGACGGTCTCCTAAAAACTTTGAGCTGGGACAGCTAGAGTTTGTTTATCGACCACTAAAAAATCTTGGAGAATTTGCTGCAATGAAGTAAACCTGGAGATAAATAATTGTTTCATATAATTCACTATCAGACAGTGAGTTGTCATGCTTGTGCAATGGGACTTCCTGTGTTTGCGTTTCCTTGTGTTCATTATTGCCATAACATTAAATTTTCTAAAATTAGAATATTACGTATTCTATTTTCTACTGTACTTGTGAAACTAATTCAAAATATCTGGCTTTTACTCTTACTATACAGTCATAGTAAAAAGAATGGACACCCTTTTAAATTCAGGAGTCAATCAGGAGACCGTAAAAATTCATCAGGTCCTTACCAAATTTAAATAATATTAAATACAAACTCAGATTAACAACAAGCAGAGGTGGGACCAAGTCATTGTTTTGCAAGTCTCAAGTAAGTCTCAAGTCTTTATCCTCAAGTCTCAAGTCAAGTCTCAAGTAATGTCAGGCAAGTCAGAGTCGAGTCTCAAGTCACTGGTGTAAAAGTCCGAGTCAAGTCACAAGTCTGAAACTTTGAATTTCAAGTCCTTTCGAGTCTTTAAAAAAAAAAAATGAAAAAAAAATGTTGCAGTTATGCTAAATGTAAATATTAGACCATGTAATTTTAAAATCTGTGTTTTTCTCAACACATGACAAAATAGTGAACTTAGAAAATATACACAAATTGTGAAATTGCACCTCTTTAAAATGCAGCTCAATTAAACCTAGCTCCAAGAATAATTTTCACCGACAGTTCTGAGATAAGCTGCATGTTATTCTTGGATGCGGTTGTAGGACCAGCTTTAAAATCGCATGACAAAAATATCATACACATTAAAAAAAACTGTATCACCAACGTAGCCTGGACAACATTTGCTAGTTAGATGAAGTCAGCTATCTCATCTTAGCATATTTATATGCATATTTATAATTATACGGTTCTTGGAGTGAGTGCATACACTCATGAAGTTTAGTAACTTCAGGTCACTGCAACAAGCCCAGGTACAGTTTACCGACGGATGGGTGCAGGACCTTGAAATGCACCGTGTAGAACGAAAGACCATCGTACGTATCATAAGTTTACCAGTCTCACAAATTGTCGTCATAAATACACATTCGTTAACCGTTTATTAATAGGACCTTTGAGCTCAACGGTAATTAATTAGTAGTGGAAATAATTTCTGGTAGCATCACAGAAATGTAGCAGTGACAACAATATTGTATGCTGTAATCACCGCGCGGATAGGAGGCGGCTGGCTTGACCGCGGCTCACAAATGACGGCTCACTTTACCGCAGTCTGTAATCGCACTGGGCAATTAGTGATACAAAAAACCTGTTTTATCCTGTGAATAAAAGTATATGTTTTTGTCAATGTACCATAATAACAGAAGCGAAACGCAATATTGTGTCAGGACAATTCACTATTTATGCACAATAAATAAAGGAGCATAGCGCGACAATTTCTGTTCAGCGCCAGACTTGCTTGTAACCTATATCACTAATTATGTTATGAAAATGACGTATTAACTACTAAAAAACACTGACCTTCGTGTAAATGCTTGGAGCAGACTAACCTGTGAGCTGGAGTGTTCTGGGACGTTATATTTGGTCTTTGAATGGCTGCAATCCAGGCCATCCGTCGCGTCTTTGTTACTTCGGAAACATGGCTTGAACAATTTCTCTTCAACGACGTAATCCGATAACAACCGATCTCTTTACCCGTCGGCTTCCCGTGGCTGTCATGCGACCGGCTATTGCAGTTAATGATACAACGGCTTCTTGACATTTTTGTTTCTTTTTATCGCTGTTTAACTGATTTTAATTGAAAGCCTGCGTGCGCTAGTACCGCTTGCCACGAGTTCCCAGAATCCTTTGCGGTTCTACCCGTGAATGACGTCACATTTTCAATCTCTATATAATATGCATGTTAAATTTTATATTTGGGGTAAAATATCAAGTCTTTTCAAGTAAACCGGTTCAAGTCCAATTCAAGTCCCAAGTCATTGGTGTAAAAGTCCAAGTCAAGTCACAAGTCTTAGAACATTTTTTCAAGTCAAGTCTAAAGTCATAAAATTAATGACTCGAGTCTGACTCGAGTCCAAGTCATGTGACTCGAGTCCACACCTCTGACAACAAGACATATTACATCATGCCATTGTTTCACAACAGCGAAGCCAATGTGCAGACGCAGTGTGTGGAAAACTAAGCACAGCACATGGTTCAGTAGCTGGTAGAAAAAATTTTAGCTACTCGGTGCGACTCTATCAGTGTTTCACATCATTATGGAAGAATTTTGGCCCGCTCTTCTCTACAGCGTTCTTCAGTTGATTAAGATTTGCAAGCAAGCTCTCTTAACGTCCCACCGCAGCATTGCAGTCCAACCAACGTCTGAATTTTACCTGAAGCAATGCAACATCTTGATTATTTTCTTTCTCATCTCTCACATTGTGGATTTGATGATGTGCTTGGGACCATTTTCCTGTTTTATGACCGAGTTTTCGGCCAGACTTTTGCTGTTTGCCTAACATTTGCCTACAGAATCACGGACTGCAACGTGGCCAATTTCTGTGGCTGCAAACCAAACCCAAATTATCACCCCTCGTGAAGTGTGCTATGAAGTGTTTTTCTGCTGATAAGCTTTGTATTTTCTAACTGTGGCACTGTACATTAGCGCCAAACATCTCCACGTTGGTCTCATCTATCCAAAAAACGTTTGTTCAGATGCAGCTTTGCAAACTTCAGCTGTGCTCCCAGGTTCTTTTTTCAGATAAGGCGGTTTCGCCTGGCAGCCTTTCCAAACAAGCCATACTTGTTCAGCCTTTGTTAAATTAACTGTCACAAACGTAAACATTGACGTCTTTCCTTTTTGATATCTTGAAACACACCTGAATACTCCAGACCAGCAAAATGCCACAACTTTAATTAATTAATCAAGCGCATTTGACTAGCAGCACCGGGCTGCAACTTGCCCTCTTTGGTTCTACAGTTCTAGTTTTTCACACACTGCTTCTGCATTTTGGCATGACAGCATGTTATGCTGCATGCTTTTTAGTTCATCTGAGGTTTCAGTTAAATCATATTAGAACCTGCTAAGAATTGGTTTATTTTTATTGATTTCACAACAACTGCTGCTTCGCTGTAATATTAATAACTGTTAATGTTTGAGTGATATTAGTCTTTGTCACAAGACTGAAAATCCTAGGGAAATGCCAAGCCAGCTTGATTTTACCCTGCTGGTTATTGTGGTATGCATGTGTCTACAAGTGCTTTGAGGAAGTAACTTCACAAACACATCTGTGTCGTTAAAAAAAAAAGAAAGAAAGAAAAGAGAAAAAACAACTTTGGTTGAGCTTCACTCAAAAGTGGTTCAGGATGAAGCATCATTAAAATTAGCACAAAACAAGTCTAATGGTTATACTTGTTAGGTGGAAAGCACCAGAGATTCACCAAGTGTATTACCAACACATACAGTCCCCTCCCCCCTCGGCCCTCTCTTGCGGTTTTTGCATGTTAGATCTCTTCATGGCCGTGTCATCTATGTAGGGAGGAACAGTTTTGCATCGTCTGCATCCCTCCCTGAGTGCTACACCCTTTCCTGGCCGTGGGACAGTGTTAACGCCTATATTTCTTTAGCACGTGATCGGAATTTTAAGCACATTTTAGTGTTTATCTTTTTTTTAACATCCCAACACAAACCATTTTCTCTTGGCAAGCACATTTCCAATGTGCTCTCCAAAGGTGGACCAAAGAGCTTATTTATCTTATTTTGCACCTGATGTGGCTCTTATGGTTGCCAGTGAGTCATCGCCTGAAATTTTAGGGTATTACAGCCAGCCATGGCACCAGTTTGCTTTTTTCAACAGACAGAGTTTGTGGCCTCAATCTGATGTATGTTAGATTAATGTTGTATTAACTTTATCTACATTTGTGCAGCTTAAAACAGAAGCGAAACATGAATTGTGTTCATTTTTTGCGCATCTTATTGGTCACTTTTTACACACAGACTTTATATACTTTGTAATAAATCAGCCAGGTTTTAGATTAGGCTGAAGTTTCTCCTGAACTCTCATATTTATCCAATGATTCCACACATTCATTCGAACAGTCACAAGCAATTTTTTTCAGCTTTATGTCAAAACCATCACTTCTCCTTCAGCTGCCTTTCACTGGTCTGAATCATCACTGTGCCACAGTGCTCCTAAAATTGTTAAAATTAAACCAATTAAATTAACTAATTAAAATATCTGCCATCTGGTGCTTCTAGAGTTGTCTTGAATAAAAGCATTTTTGCCATCCGTGTGTCAAAATTTAAGGTTAGATCACAAAAATTTCAAGTTAGCTCTTCAATTTTGAGTCATTTTCTCAGACGTCAAAATTTTGACATAATAAGCTTAATTTGGTCTTATGTATTGAAAAAATGTTTTTCAGTGGCAGAAACAAGCTTCCATACCCTTGACAGTCAGTGGTATCAACATTTTATTGAAACTGACTGTGCTTCTGTGACATATTTAAGCTTTTCTAAAGGGATAACAAAGAGAAAAAGCATTTATTTAAGAACTGCAGACAATAAAGAGAACCGCATGCTTTAGACAAAATCACAATGGTGTCATGTAACAGGAACTAAACTAAAAATGCACAACCTTCCCACCTGGTGATTCACTACTGTTTTTTTCCTCTTTGTATGCACGATGCACTTTCAATTAATTCTGGTAAATCTATGTTTAGACTGGGGTCATGTTAACAATCCAATAAGATTTGTCTTATATTCAACAAGATCATCAAGGTCAACATGATGTTTTGGTCAACAATTGACAGAAAGTTTTACATTTTCCACTTTTATTACGTAAACAAAGTATATAAGAACTAGCAGAACAAACAAGAGGTCATGTGTTGCGATAGCACGAAGTGAATTATGTAGTTACGCTCGTATATAACAAGTAAGAGTCGTTAATGATCTGTCATACTGGCAAGATAAGAACGCCATTTTTTTCCATTGCCTTTCACCCAAATATTTTTGTAGAGAGATCGATTAAGTCATTTGCTGATATTTAATTATGTTAGTAAAAAGCCAACATGACTTTCAGAAGATAAGCTTCATATTTACCCGTACTTTCCGGGATATACCCGAGATGTAGAGATAGACGCTCATGTTAACAGAGATACGCAGGGTTTGTGAAATGAAGCAGCAACATCCTTCCAAAAGAATGTTATAACCGTTTAACTAATGCATGTACAATGTTCCTGAATAAGTATATATTTTAAACAAAATAAACATGTTCCAAACTTTTTTCACTTCATATTTATTACTAATCATTTAAACAAATGTTACCAAACAATGCAATGTATGCTTCACACATACTCTATCTGCATAAATAAAAAAAATAATTATGCTCAAATTATGTCTAGTATATATGAAATGGGTTTCAACCAGTCAAATAACAAATAAACACTTTACACTTTGTTAAAATGTGTTTTAAAAGAACAAAGGGGACAAAATAATATATAGAAAATACAAATAAATCCCCTTAAAAGTAAATACTGCCCAGAGAGTGAGCTGCTGTGGTGTAGGTTTGCGTTTGTTAGAAGGTAGGGCGTCTTGTTTGTGTGCTTCGAAAGCAGCAAACTTGATGTTCAGCATGGGTGTCCTGATAAAATCAGCACCTATTCAGCTCAGTTTACCAAATTGTAAATAAATAAAAGAATATTTGGTACATTCACAGTTTGGAAATAATATTCAACTAATGATAATTAGTCCACTCTAAACAGGTCTCTACACTGTAATAATGTGTAACTTTTTGCCTGTATAATCAGCATTAGATTCACCACTTTCTTACTGAAACCTTTCAGTTCTTGATACATTATAAAGTGATTCCTTAAATTATGTGTCTGCACCGAAACTGGAAATTTTGTGGGTAGGAAACCTGAATAAAAAGGGTACAAATCTTATATAACCAGTCACCCTGACGTTTGTTGGTTAAATGCTAACTAATTGCAAAGGCAATTTAGCTTACCAGCTTGTGTAAATTGGACTGAATGCAACATAGATACTGTTCCTTGTTGTACCGGGGAGCTAATAGTGTCAGGAGTCCCAGCAGAAAATCTAGGTTCAAATGCATAACAACGCATTACTTACACCATATCTGCCTCTTGCTAAATGCTTTTTCTTATTTGCCTTGACTTGTCATTGCGCCATCTTTGACCTCTAAGTGTTTGTTTTGCCATTACAAGGTTTATGTTGGTACTAAGCAGATGCCATTATTTCTTTTTTGCTATTCCTGCTGGTTCAAATCACCTTTTCATCATTTAGAGACTGAACACAACGACAGCAGTTAAATTCACGTGGACATGATTTAACATGAATAGTGCCTGCATGACATAACTGGCAACATGGAAAAGATTCTTTGTGTTGTCGGTGTTTATACATTAAGTTAAATAGAGTCAATGTATGCCATTTATGTTGGACGTTTGCCTTAAGATAAGCTGGAATTGTATTTAATCATTATTCTTTGTTCTCTCTCTCCCCCTTTTTGTTTGTTCGTTTTCTTTGTTTTGTTTTGGTCTTGGTGTTTTTCAAAGGATGATCTTCAGTGGATCAAAAGTAGCCCTGGCATGGTTCACCTCTACATCGAAGATCAGACAAAGGAAGGACAGAGTCTGATGGTTGTCTATCGACAAAGGAACTATGCCTTCAGCAAAGAAGGAAACAGACAAAGACATGTCTAGAAAAATATATGTTCATTTCAACATACAGAAAAATGAAGTCTGCAGTCTGTGCTTATAGTTTCACATCTTTTTTTGCGTGTATGTGTGTGTGTGGTTTATTTCCCAGATGGTATTCCAGTCTCGGGTTTGAAACCACAGAAGCTCGCACACCCTCTTTGTATCTTCATGGTGTAGCTTTTGACTGTTTAAAACAAGATGTGTTTAAACTTCTGCTGCTGATGCCGTATTGTCGCGGGACTTTGTACTCGCAAAAAGTCATGAACTACAACATCGTAAACCGAACAAAAGGTGTTATGCATGAGCAGCTGTCATCGGGGGGTGTCATCAACCTGACCTCTTTTGGATTAGTTAATGATTATTTGTTTATTATGTAGTCGAGTTGTTGCGTGACACCTCACGTGTACTACACTTTTATACGTTTATCAGCACGTTGGAGGCCATAGCAGCTGTCACAGGGTGAGAGGTGGGGTACATTCTGGAAAAACTGTCAGAAGCTTTTAAGATAACTGTAGATTTTGGAATCACCTGTAATTGTTTCTAATTGATTGCACATTAGAAGCAGGTGAGTGTTAACATAAATGTTCATTTATACATTTTTTGTAATAAAGTGGAATAAAAACACATACTGGAGTCTTGTGAGATTCAGTTTTTCATATTGTGACTTGTGAGATGCTGTTTGTGGATATAGCTGTCTCTGCCTCTCTGCCGAAAAGTGAATAATTGTGCAGGTATTCCTTCAGTTGTTTGGATGAAACCTCAGTGAATCATTTGAAAGGCGTGATTATTGATGCTTAAGCTGTAAACACAATGTTTTGAATTCCTTTTGTGTTCGTTGTGCCTCGGGAAAAGAGAGTAATCACGTCACAAGAGCCTTCATCAAGAAAAAAGATCAAAGCATTATTTATATATAAAAAAAAACGTATGCACATAATAAATGACATGAAGTAATTTACAATACACATAAAGACTAAATTACTCTTTTTTCCCTTTGACATAACCTACATAACCTCTATTAAATCTGGAAACTGGATTGAAAGCAGGAGCTGAGAAAATCTCATTGTTATCCACAGAAAAGTCAATGACTACAAAAAAAGTTTGAACACATTAAGTGTACATTTGAAAGTAATTTTTAATTTAAAACGTAAACACTTCAAAGCTTATTCCATAGTTTTTATGTTTAAACAAATGAGCTTTCTCATTGAAAACCCTTCACCTGCCTCAAATGAAGTCACATGATTTACTGTAAAGCAAGGCTTTTCAGGTCCCAAAGAAAAGCATGGCTATTATCTCGTTTTCATCTCTAAGGATGTTTGACGAGTCTACTTCAACAGTCTGGACTAACCTGAAAACATACACGAGATAAAAGTAAAGAATCCCATTTGTGGGGTCTCCTGCAGTAACAGCTCCTTGTCAACGAGCCAGTTTAGAGTATGTATAGCGTGCATGTGGGTATATTTTGCAATGACACTATTTCCTCAAACTGTCTGGGGATTATCGGGGGAACCCGAGATGAGGAAGAAAAAAAACTGATGCAACTATTCACAGTACCACATACCACAACTTTTTTTTCTGCTCTTGAGGCTCAATGATTTAAATTGCAGAAATACATCATTAACTGCATGCTGTGATCATTTAGACCAGCGTGATTAGAATTCTTCAAAATATTTTAGAGTTTATTGTTGCTAGTTCTAATTTAAGTTTATTAACTTGCTCAAAGAGATGTTACAAATATATGTTTTTTTACACAAACATGACCTACAAATGATCAGTTTCATAACAGGAGACCATTTAAAACCACTTGCTATAGGAATGAAAAAACAAAAATTCTTTTATATGTTTCATATTTTGTTTATTTTATTAAAAAAACACGCACACACATTACTATTTACAGTATAGAAAAGCTTTCACCTGTTGTTGGGCTGTTTGTCGACAAGATGTAAAGATGCATATAATTCACTGGTACATATAACGGAAAAACAAAGAAAAAAAATATGTGATTTTTTTTTACACTGTACATTAACTAACTTTCACAAGCACTGAGTGCGAGCATATCTGCAAGATGAGGTTAATGACAACTATCTTGTAATTGTCAGAGGTTGTTTAAGATAATGGAATTACCATGCCTGAGCTTAACAGAGAAAAAAACGAGCAGCATGGTGCCTTGAACCAGCCAAAACTATAAACAATGTTGAGCATGTGAATTCCTTTTACACAGCAGTGCGCTTTATAACTTCTGTTCACAACTTCACATATGGGATGAGAGCGATGAGGGTGGCTCTGCAAACTGCTTCCAAACATCAAACACACAGTAGAAGTCCGGATGGTGGGATGGTGTCCTAGCGAAGGGATGATTTAGCTGAGAGGTGAGCTCTGATGGGAGAAGATTTCAGGAGCTTCTTAAAAGTCCAGTGTAAAAGAATTGTCCTGTCATGTCCTTTACTTTTTTAAAGCAAAAGTGGGATCTGTTGGCAAAAGCTGTTCCAGAATTCATCTGTGGAATTTGGGATGTCTGCAAGAGTTGTGTACTGTGGCCGTGTGTCGTCTACATCGTCGACTGCAAAACAAAGAGCGAAATCCAAGGTCAGTTAAACCAAGTCATGTGACTTAAAACTGATAGCATTATTTTGATTGCTAATGTAATATACAACAAAATCTAACCATATTCATTGATGTTGACTAAATTCTACAATTAAATTCTTAAATTGCTGGCATGGACTGTGGTGTTTAAGCAGCAGCTACATGACAGCTTCCAACTAGCAACATTTACCTGATGAAGACTCACTCCACTGGCTCCCTGGACTGGTGCATGGTTCATTGCACAGGAACCCCTTGTCGTCTAAACTGCTTGTTGTCATCCAGTGTGAAGTTTCTTTCTCCAGTTTTCTGCAAATCTGAAAGAGTAACACTGGATTGAGTATGGCTATATTTGGCCCAACTAGTTTTTCAACACAAAACATGCTTATTAGTGTTTTGGGTATTATTGCATGAGCCAAACCAAGCAGAATAAGACAAACATGGGTATTCCTGTCAATGAAATGTTGCTTTCTAACTAGGGTAAGACCTGTAGGTTATGCTTACCTCAATAATATCTTCTGGACAGTCGTAGTCTGCACGATCACAGCGATGAGAAGGGGAGAAAAACAGAAAGGAACATGAGTATTTAAGTTTCTATTTAAGTTGAATTATTCCAAGCTAAGCCAAAGTCATTTACTAGCAAGTATGAGCTATGTGTTGTTGTCTTACCGGAGCTGTGATCAGGTGAAACCTGAAATCTGTTGATGAAGGAGTCAGGGCCAATCTCAACTGTTGAAGACCAATCAGGAACCTCAGTTGGGAAGAAGTAATCTGCAAAAATGGCAAACAAACGTATTGAGTACACTTTGACTTTTAGATTCAAACACACTGTTTATCTGAACATTTTTGGTACAGATTTTTCAAACTTGCTCACCTGGCTGTTCTGTCTGCACTGTGCTGTCAACTCTGTTTTCTTGTGTGCTTTCTGGCACCAGTGCAGGGATGGGAGACTGAGTGTCACTGTAGCTGTCTTCCCTCTCTTCCATCTTAACCACTGAATTCTGCAAGAACAAATCAAAGAGAAATTAAGTGAGATGTTTGAAATGAAAATCGAGACATTCAAATCCATATGTGTATGTCTGTTTCCTGCACAGCTACGAAGTAGCATTATTTTACAAAGCTATA
This sequence comes from Astatotilapia calliptera, assembly GCF_964374335.1. NCBI lineage: Eukaryota > Metazoa > Chordata > Actinopteri > Cichliformes > Cichlidae > Astatotilapia > Astatotilapia calliptera. Next base: position 24,020,702 of record NC_137431.1, read on the forward strand.
CATTCAGTATCTAGATCAGTGTAAATGAGGAATATTTTGAGTATGCTATTTAAAAACAAGTGTCACTAGAGCTATAGTAACAGTGATAGCATTTACCTTCTTCCTTCCCTTCGATTCCCTTGATTTAGTCCGTTTATCTGTGCAGAGGAAAGAAAAACATTTTGGTCACTTACTTTCTTTACCACTGAGACTGTAGAGCACATGAATTGAAGATACTGAGCGCAATGTTAATTCGCCAAAAAGAACAAACGTTCATTTCCTGTCAGTTTTCTCACCTTTAGATTTTTGACTAGCAGGCAGCATCCTGAAGACGCGCATAGCTTGGTGGCCTTTGTTAATGCTTTTGTCTTTCACCTCCTCAATGTCAGGCAGTGAGTTCATTGCACAGCGGAAGTTGGCTTTCCATGTCTTGGGGTCACAAACTTGGCCCTCTGAATATTTCCCTGTAAAATGCATTGGCACATGCTAGTTTAGTACACTTCCTCATCCTGTAAAGAAGAGTTGTTCTGAACAGGTGGCAGGCTTATTCAGGCTTTCTCACCTGTGTGTTTGGCCCACTCTTTGAACAGACATGCATCTTTGTCCACCTCCCAGCCATGTCGAGCTGCATGCTTCCAGGGGATGGAAAACATTGTTTTCTCCTGGGAAATATAAAAATTTTTATATATATTAAGTTGGATCGTGGGTAATTGCGCTTACTGAGAGAATGTAATGTGTTATCTCCCAAGCAGAAACCAAGCTTCCGTTCAGCTACCTCATCGTGCCTATTTTCACCTGTTTGAAGTGCCACAGGCATAGCTGTGAAGTGGCTTTAACTATAGCACGCCTCAAAGTAACACTGCAACACTAAGACCCATCCCAAGCTAGTGCTTCAAACCAGGTCAATGTTTGTAACACGCTAATACTGTATGCACAGCAAGGGGACAACTCAGCATCAATAAAAACATGTGCAGCTTTGCAGAAATCACTTCCCTGTCTCATGGGGAGAGGCATCAATCCTACAACAAATAGATTTCCAAATATCTATTCCTGTACTCTGAATTATTATTACTTATTTGCAGGCAATTCCTATTTACATGAACCAGTTCACTGTATTATAATAGGATAAGAAAGCTTCTCACCTTGTCAATCCAAGCCAGACCCCAAACTGTATTGGATTCGATCATCTTCTCCAGCCATGGCCTCATTCTCATCCTTGACACTGGCATGTTTGCCTAAAAAAATGCAGCAGCAGAAGAAAGTTTAGAGAAATGCTGTAATGCAGCGTGTGAAGAGCAGCGGTAAAAGGAAATAAACTCCCGCATCTCAGCCCCGGCTTAGATTTACTACTGCTTCTTTGCTGCGCGGGACAGAAGAGTTCATGGCCAGGGCAATCAGCGCGCTCAGGGAGGTGTTTACGTGTAGGAGTCAACGTTAGTTTAGAAAGGTTGGAAGGAACAAGAAGAAAAAATAACTAAAAATAACTCATGCAGTTATGCAGTTATTTTTATTAATCCTGTAGCGCAAAAGTTTAAAAATCTAGAATGGTAAGCGAATATTCCCCCCCCCTAAAAAAGGTTTCTTAATTCCTTAGAGCAAACGAGCGCAACTCAACACAGGCTTGGCAAAAATGTCACAGAATTAAAAAATTCGAGTTTTAAATGTGCATTAAAAACTTTGCATCTATTTGCATGTTATTTAATTCAATGTTCATTCTCAAACACACAGCGTGAGAGAAAGACAGACTCCTAAAGTAATAATAGATCATATTTCTTTCAAAGAAATCATCCCAATAACATCATTTAGCTTTTAAAAAATAGAGCAGGGATGTTAAATTGATATCACTATACTTACAGATTAATTTGCTTTGTGATTCCAGGAGGAAAAAAATGCAACAATAATCCCGTTGGTTTAAGAAAAGCTTCTTCTCGTCTTTAAGTGTTCCACTTGTAAACGTTTTCTGAGTACAAGTGAGTACCGACAGCTTCGTGTGCAGAATTTATACACAGCCACTCCAGTGGCGGGTATTCCCCGGCAGGAGGCTTGGTGCTATAAAAAATGTCCTCAGTAAAAAAAAAAAAGTGAGAGGTGTGTTTATCAAGCCTTTGAAAATGTATTGGTTATTTGACGATAACCTTGTAGTTGTTTACAGTAGCTACTTTATTAATGTCATATCTGCATATTTGCGCATTACCACCCTGTTATAACTAAAAAAAAATACAATTTGAAGGTTTATTATTGAATTGACTGAAAGTCCTCTTATAATAGGACTGACCTTTTTTACAGTGTGTTTGGAGCATGCGCTGTGATCCTTTGCTTCAGCAAGTAGCAAAGGATTTCCGAGAAATCACGCTGTTGAGAGCTAGAAGGAAGTTAAAAAACAACACGCGTGGAATACAGTTGATTGCTGCACGTAGACTAGATCATCAAACTAAATGACCCAACTCATGTGTCACTCGAGTTTCTTTCCCCGCTCCCTCCTTTGTAAGCTATTCACCTTACAGATAGTGCTTTGTGCAAATAGTGCAAATATTTGCAAGTGGCAAATTATATTTAACTCACATTAAGATTTGACATTAAACCCTAACAGCCGACTTGTTATATTATCGCAACCTGTTATGCACCGTATTTCGATTATAGTGATCATAATAACGCATTCTTATAATAATTTTGCTTTGGAGGTTGTGCAAAGTTAACACTATTAAAGTCTGAGAGCGCGTGCATTCATTTCCAAAGCACGCGCGCACGCATTCGTCTTCCACAAGCCAAAAGTCTCCCCCACAGTCTGGCATGACAAACATGTGCATGGGACCAACCCTTTAGTATAAACAGCGACCTGCCTGAGAATTCAGGCATTTACAAGAAATGGTGTAGCAATTTTCAATGGCCGCTGGGGGCAGTGTGATACCGGCTTGCTGGGCGCATGGATATGGGTCATGCAGACTGAACTCTTGTACTGCCTTGACAGCGGGAAAAGAGAGCGGCATCGGACGATGCGGAAGCAGCAGCAGCTGTTTATCTGCAAATACAGGACCTGCGGAGCGTTTTACACAACACATCCTGCATGGGCGCGCGCTCGCAGCAATATCAAGCATTCGCGAAATTCAACGTAATGAAACAACGGGCACAAAACTGCGGGGGTGAATAGAAATATGGCAATCATTCATATCGTGTGTCGTAAATATCGACTCAGTCTCTTAGCTTGATTGCATCAAATACACGCTGAAGGTCATTGTAGTTATAATCGTGTGAGTTCACTTGGAGGGAAATTTGGCAGAGTGAATAGAAATATGACCATTAGTAACCTGTATCCTGAATTTCGGTGCTTAAAAATAGCGTAACTGCACCTGATAGCGTAACTGCACCCGCAGGTCTTTTTATGTAACGGGGTGAGTTCACTTGGAGGAAAATTGGGAAACCCCACACATGAAGCTTTGTCTCAGATAATGTATCTGTCCATTTAGGGGCTTCCCGTGTGGTGTGGCGAGTTCGCGTGCTCGCGCATGCTTTACGTGACGCTCGCCTGCGCGTACCCGCGAGGGAATTGCAGGGAGTTTTTCCCGCGGAGTTTTCACCGGTAGCGGGGGTCTGTGGGATTTCCCAAACGAATACAGAGATCTGGATTGGAAAAGGGAAAATCATCCCGTTTTTCCCACCGATTCTTCTTCTTTCTTTTTTGGCAGGCAGCCTGTGTGCCAGTGTGCAAAGAAACAGGTGAATTATAGGAATTCACTGCAGCTGGCATGAAACAAAACCAGCACCAGCATCATCATAGTTTAGTTAAGAGAATCACTTTAAAAACAAATTTAAAAAAAAAAATAATGTTATGTTTTTAAGGATCTTTAAAATTGTGCAGCGTTATTATGCAATTGATGTGAACCAATTTTTCTAACCCGCATATATATATGTGTGTGTGTGTGTTCTTATTTAAAATCCATTATACCTGAAAATACATAACTACAACATGACAGTTACCTGGTTCATCAACCTAGCCCCTATACCTCACCTTAATTCTGAAACAGGCTTTCAGCGAACACCAGTGACTGATTAAAACACTTGACTGTCTGTTTCAAACTGCATCCAATGTGATTTCACTCCCAACTGACCAAATTCCTCTAAAATCTATTGCACTCTGTGCTTACCCCGAGCTAGTCTGGACATTAAGGTCACCTACATGCAGCAAGAAAATGTAATTTAAGGCTCTAGTCACCAATCTCGCCTTAGACTCACCTTTTGACAGCTTACCTACACTGGAGCGATTCAAAGCCTTCCTTCAACTTTAGCCAAAACGTTAAACTGAAGGTGCAAGTTTTTCTTCAGCTTTTATAATTGTGTTTGTTTCACCGGCAAATCCAGTTTGCTTGTCTTTTGACTGCAGTCAAAAGACTTAACTGTGAAGACTGTTCTGTCTCAGGTGATTGTTTTCTTCTGCTTCTTTTCTCACATGAGTAATCTTCATGTCAACTACTCCCAATTGTCACCTTCCAAAGGACATGCAGATCGCAGTTCTTTTTAGTGGGATAACACCTGTATACTTTACTTAGCACCTGCAAATTAAAGTATTATAGGTATATAATAGAAGGCAATTAAAGTGGGGGAGAAAAATAATATAAAGATATCTTGCCACTATTTGGTAAGGGAGGATGAGTTTCTATACCAGCAGACATGAGGAAGCATGTTGGCTTTCCAAGATCAGCCTAAAACTCAGCCCTCAGGTCAACTACTCAAGTTTCACCCAAACAGGCCTCCTGAATCTGTTTCACACAGTGGAGCTTTATAGAGTTTAGCACCCCCATCAGGCCAGTCGCTGTACTGCTTGAAAGAAACATGTTACATCAGACTTTGTAGGCATTCAACAGTTGATTTGGAATTTCAAATTATAGTTTAAGTATAAAAATAAATCAATGAATAAGAAGTGATGCAAGCAGTACTCGGAGCCTTTGCTCTGTTGCCAATACAGTGTACTTTCAAAGGTGTCCCCAATATTACTGCTTCAAATGTTGTATATTCTGTAAATTCCTAGGAATTCCTATTTTTGATATCAAGTCATCCTAAAATGTTTCAAAATTTGAGGGCCGTGAGTCATATGACAGGAAGAAAGAAAAGCTGTCTTTAGCGACACACTGGATTCATTGTTCAGACTTTACTCCTTCCCTTTTTGTGAAATAGTCAAACGTTTTGCCTTTCAGGGCCTCCAACAGTTACATGAACTAAACATTTTTAGAAATTGTGTTGGGAGGCAACTCTCATGTTGAGCTGCTTTTATCTGAACTTGATCATTTTCAGAAACATGACAGGGGAGCCCACCTAGACTTCTTTTTTTTTTTTTTTTTTTTGCAGTGTATTCTATGTGATAATCTTCTGTATAGGTTATGTACCACAGGTTTTTAAAGTGGCTGTAAATAAACCATTGCTTTAAAATTCTTTACTTAATTCAACTATCATAGCCAACTCCAGACTGATTTCCAACCAGGGGCGGATCTATAGGGGGCCAAGGGGGGGCAACTACCCCCCTGCTGTAGAGAGCCCCCCCTCCAAACTCTTACTGGTAAATAATACTGATAAAAATTAATTGCTGGTTTGTCCAAAAGGCTCTTATAGCCTTTGTTTTCTTTGAAGAGATACAATAAACAGTTTTAAAGTGTTTTTGTGGATATTTTGTTTACTTCATTTCAGGGGCGATTTTAGCCCATTTTTGGTAATGGGCTAAAATCAAAATGAATCAAAGCACCCCCAAAGATTTCTTACTTTTCTGACAATATTTGCTGTTTGTGTGACACACTACTGAAAATGTAAAAAGCATACAGTACTTGGTTGAGACGTAACATTTTAACAACAAAAGTATAGATACCCCCCCCCCCCCCCAAAAAAGAAAAATGGTTTGTTCCAGCTCGCCTCTGAAAATGTGTTTTCTGATGATATTTGCTACCCTACAATCCGTCCTGCTCTGTAGTAAAATCAGCAACATTTGACCGCCCTGTTGCTCCCATTGAAATTTATACAGCCTATTTAAAATCTAAAACTTATAATTGTCCGTAGCCTGCTGTTGTTGCCACTGTCCTGTTTGAAATGGAATGAGAGAAGCTGGTCATTTTGTCATATGTGCATGTGCCGATATTAAGCCCAGGAGCCACATTCAGGTACAAATGTAAGAACAAATGATCCGTCAATAAAGGATAATGTTGGATCAGTGTTTCAATATTTATATCTTTTATTAGATGTACATGTGGTTTGGTTATTTGCCTTTTGGTTGAAAGTACACTGAGAAAGGACTTTTTTTATTAGTGATCTTAATAATATTTTTTTTTCATATCAATGTAATTTTTTCATCTAATTGAATACCATCTATTGTGATTGTCAGTCCAAAGAGGGAGAGAGGAGGAAAGAGGGGAATGTGAGGAGAAAGTACAAGGTCAGGAAGAACCAGGTAAGAAAACAGACAGGGAATAGTGACAGGCACAACAGAAACTGTTAAACTGCTTCAGAGAGTTGACCACCAAAAGTGATAGACAGATTTGCCAACTTCAAGGTGAGGCGACATAGGTTAAAATAAAAGAAAAAAATCTGCAGAGCCATAGTAGTATCTGCAGTAAAGATCTTTTCATACATTGTATACATTGTACCATAGGCAAAGTTGGAGTGTATTTTTATATATCTGTACTGTATTATACATACACATTAAAAGTGAACCTCTGTCCAAAAAATACACTCAGTTTACTTCTCATTTACTATGAGCATCATTTTCCCCCAGTAATTAAGGTTAGGATATGTATTTTTTTAATCCAATCCATTCTTCATTTGCAGCATTTAAATAACCTTTATCTGATTTGATGGTTTTGTTACAGACTTTAAAAAAGTGTTTTGCTTTTCTTTCACAAATGTGGGGATTCAATTGTGTTAAAATGTACAAAACAATGATGTCATGTTTTGTGACGAGGACCCAGGCACAGAGAGACTTGATGAATTTAAGAATCTTATGATTTAATAAAGAAATTTACAGACTTGCACAGAGATGGTAAAATTATGATGACTAATAACGGAGATGAAGACAACAGACAATGAGGACAGGTTTAAATGCACTAAGGAGACACTCAGAGGGAACTCAGGACAACTGGAGACATTTAAGGATGCAGGGACTGACAGAAACAGGGAAGAAGTCTCATTGTGACGAGTAAAGTTTATGTTGCCTGGCTGGGCAGCTCTCTGGGTGCTCAGCACCCCCAAAGCTCTGATCCTAAAATCAGCCCTGCTTCATTTACATTTCGGTGATTTTCACATATACGTCACAGAAGAGGTATGTGCCACCCTGCCTAGACCGCTTGCCCCTCCTTGTCCATTGTTTCCAACCTTCCTTTAGTTTCTAAAATCACTTGCAGAGCAATGGTTTATTAGAAGAGTTTCACTCAAGATTTAGAGGTTTTTATTGACAGTAATAATATTATTTTGGTGTCTAACATTGTACTTGTCTCTGTGCTTGTACCGCTAGACCCCAGTGCAGCATTCAATGCTGATAATTCTGTTCTCTTGATTGTGATAAAGCTCAGGTTAGCCGTAAAAAACATAGAAACGTGTTTTCTAGCCAGATGCTTTCTCTGGATGGCATGGCCTTGGCCTCCAGCAGCACTGTGAGGAACCTTGGAGCCAATTTTGATCACGATATGTTGTTCAATGTGCAAACAAATATGTAGGACTTCCTTCATTCTTCTTCATTTCTTTCTGAATGGTATTGCCAAAATTAGAATGTCCTGCCTTAGAGTAGCGCTGACAAGTTAGTTCATGCATTCATTATTTCTTTTCTGAATTATCCCTCGAAAGCCTTCAGTTAATCCAAAGCATGAATCACAGAGCGTACTGGCAGAAAGGGAGATCATCTGTCTCCCATATTAGCTTTTTACCATTGACTCCCTGTAAACTCCAGAATTCAGTCCAGAATTGGGAGGCAGCCACCCTGTCTGCTTTTATGAATAAAACTCTTTTATTTTAAAGCTTCTGGTTGGGGCTGAATCAGGTGACCCTGAACTATCCATTAGTTATGTGGCTAAATGCTCAGACTGCTGGGGAACTTCCAGTGATGCACTGAGCAATTCTCCTCTCATCTCTTTTCACTGCTCATGTGTTTTTATGCCACCACTGCATGTAATTAAATCTTCTCTTCTCTTCTTGCTCCCACAGTTGAGTTCATACTCTCTCTTCTTATTCCCCTCAATCCAGCCGTTTGTGACAGGTGATTGCCATTTACTAAGCCTGGTTCAACTGAAGGTTTTCTCCTGTTTAAAGGGAGCTTTTCCTTCCCACTGTCACCAAGTGATTGCTCATAGGGGAACGTCTGGATATTGGGGTTCTCTTGTGGGGCGATTGTGGCTCAAGAGTTGGGAGTTCGCCTTGTAATTGGAAGGTTGCCAGTTCGAGCCCCGGCTTGGACAGTCTCGGTCGTTGTGTCCTTGGGCAAGACACTTCACCCGTTGCCTACTGGTGGTGGTCAGAGGGCCCGGTGGCGCCAGTGTTCGGCAGCCTCGCCTCTGTCAGTGCGCCCCAGGGTGGCTGTGGCTACAGTGTAGCTTGCCATCACCAGTGTGTGTGTGGATGACTGGATATGTAAAGCGCTTTGGGGTCCTTAGGGACTAGTAAAGCGCTATATAAATACAGGCCATTTATCTCTGTAATATTTTAGGGTCTTTGCCTCTTTATAAAGCATCTTGAGGCAACTTTTTTTGGCAAATGGTGCTATATAGATAAAACTGAAGTGAATAATGGTTTTTGTTATGCTAACATTTATCTGAAAAGAACCTACCAGTTGAAGCTGTTACTTCCCACTGAATTGTAAAGAATTTTAGGTTATGTTGTGCACAAAAAATAGATACTCCATTTTAAAATATTAAAAATTTAAGTAGGCAAAAGTGTTTTTAAAGCTACTGTGAAGAGGATAAAAGAAGAAGAAGAAACATTCTTAAAGTAAAAGGACCAACCAAATACCTCATTAGCTGATTGCCACCATTAGCAAAAAATGAATAAGTAGGCTCATTTCCTTCATTATTTAAGCAAAAGTGCAAACATTTTCTAACTTATCAGCTTCTCAAATTTAAGGACTTTTTGTCTCATGTGCTGTGTTCTTAAATATAGTGACACTTACTGTATTTTTCGGACCATAAGGCACACCGTCGATGAACGAGTCTGTTTTCATGCATAAGGCGCACCAGATTATAAGGCGCATTAAGTGAAAAAAAACAGTCAGAAAAGTCTGATTTTACTCAACTCATTCTTCTTGCTTCCTCCACTTCTGTACCATCGATTCATTAATATTAAATTCTCTCACAGCTGCTCTATTCCCATGTTGTTGCAGTATATTAATGACTAACCTCCTATTGTGGATGGATTATCTCAGTTGCTCTACTGACTGAAGTTTGGTTTGTTTACAGCATCCTGCCATGTGATTGCATTTGTACCATCGGGAACTCTCGTGTTAACTTTTATCGAGTGGAAAAGGGTTAGGGTTCATCTTCCAGCTTCACTGTGTTTGTTATGCTAACATAGCTGTGTTGCTAGCGATCACATAGCACATTAATATATACCAGCTAGCCCAACTTCAGTAACCCTACAAACATCACTGCTGTTTAGTTTTCTGTCTTCATTTATGTTGGAAGTGATAGCAGAGCTGTACGTTTTAATTTTTTCACAAATCTCTCAGTCAGAACATGCTATATCATACTTAGGTGGAAACTAGCGAGCTAACTTCCTGCTAACTTCTAACTCTGTTAAATTTAATAAATTCTGTTTTCATGGATGCCTGGATGTTAAACTTCATAGTTACACCTGGTAAAGCAGCAAAACTGATCATTTTATTAAAGATGAAAGAATTTAGACAGTTTTTAACTCTCAGTGATGCCGCAGTGTTCGCTTGACTTTGGGACCTGAAGCGGACGGAGTTTTGGACCCAGATTACTCTGCGAAGCTCCTGACTATGGTAGCCTTAATGCGCCAACAATCCATCAAGCGGTGTGCTTTCCTAGCTTACCAAAGTCATACTAAAACATTTTTTGATAGATTTTTGAGCACCGTGTACCACATAAAATCGGTTTGACGTCAGTAAACACAACTAGAATTTATACATAAGCAGCTCAGGGTTATAAGGTGTACTGTCAATTTTTGATTAAAAAAAATTAAAGGATTTTAAGTGCGCTTTATAGTCTAAAAATTACGGTCATAGAGAAAGTTAGAATGATAAGATTATTTAAAATATAAAAAGAATATGTAACATTCCCAAGCCTAAAACCCTAAAACAATAAGGTACCACTATGGAAATAAGCCATGTTTTATCCTGCATTATGCCTCATTTTCTACCCATTACAGTTGACTATTATTGTTTTTACATTGTATGCATCCATTTATGTGTGTGTCATCAAAATATGGTTCCAAAGCCAACTCATGAAGAGTCACATGGGGGGGCAATAATTATCTGAATCCCTGTGGAATTTTTACGTTTTCTCATTTCCAAAAAGGAAAAACAGAACAGTCTAATTTTTATAATAGTTTCATTTTAATGGAGAGACAGAATGACGGGCTCAACAAGAAGCTTGATGACAAGATGCCAAGCTTCTTGTTGTGATCATTTGGAAAAGGAAGAAATATAAAATGACTATCAGTCCGGAGATCCATGCAAGGTCTTGCTTCATGGGGTGAGCATGACAATGAGAAAGATGTCCAAAACTACAGGGATATGCTAATGATCTGAAGGCAGCTGTGACTCCAAGGTCACCCTGCTCAACATGAGTTTGCCAGTTAACACCTGCAAATCTGACAGAAGTCTGCAGGCCACAGCCAAGAAGAAAAGAAGTGGGCCAAAATCTCTCCTGAGATGTGTGCAAACCTGGTGACCAACTACAAGAAACATCTTACCTCTGTGTGGTTGCCAACAAGGGTTTCTTCTGGTGTGTTTTCTTCTGGAGCCATAAAAGATCTCCGCCCCACCCCCACCCCTAATTTATCCCTCCACTTACATCATTTCTGGTTTATCTATCCCAGCATCCATGATCTTTGCCCCATTCTGCATCTGGGCAATTCTGCTGGTTGCTTTGTGTAAACTTGTATACTGCTACTAATAATAATAATAATTGTCTGACTGATGAAGGATAATAAAAGATACTAAATAATATGAATGCATGCAGGCCCATCAGACTCAGTTGTATCAATAAAAGGAAATAATATCCATAAACTCTATAATTCCACTTGATTACATGACATAAAAGTATCCCATCTGGTCATTCAGCAGAAACACGTTCACCTCTGCTCTTATTGATAAAGCAACAGATGATTAAAAGCGCAGCAGAATAATAAAGGGAGTTATTAACTTTATTGCTGTAAAGTTAAATATGTGCCTATAATGGAACGAGAGGCTGAAAGATTTTTTAAATCTTAAAATAAAGATTTCTATTCCTTTAGAGAGCCTTTTCCCCTCTCTATATCGGCTTTTTATTCCCTCTGACTCCTTACTAATCACCCCATGTACTGTTCTCCCTATGTGTTGAACTCCTTGAGCGTGAACATTAATAAACAGCCAGACAAACTCCTTTTCAAGAGCCAGGAAAGAGAGCGTGTTTGATCCTTTAATGACATGACATAATGAATTGACATCAATGAACTGGAGTGAAACTAGAAAGACATATAAAACAACTCTTAATAGACTATCATATTATCTGCACATAAGTATAGTTATCCAATAACACAGTAGAATACAAAATCAGTATCCTATAGATATGCAATCTGGTATTAATATAACGGACAACAAGCTAGCAACGGGTAAACATACACTTGTATCATTAGCTTACAGGCTAAAAATGTCACAAAACACACTATTATTAATTTCTGGACATACAAGGTACTGATAGAACTTACAGCCTTTGCTTTCTGAAGGACTCATCTGAAGGATTGTTTTGCATTTAACATAAATTGCCTAAAAGGTGTAGCCATGCTTTTCCCACTGTTTTCTACACTTCCCGTTTCCTGTCTATCCAAATTTCAAATTAAAACTTTTGACATTTATGAAAATAAATAATAGAAATACAATTTTCATGGCTACATATTTGTACACCCCATGTTTCTGTAAGTATAATATAATTATATTCCATAATAGTATATGCTAACTTTTGATGATTTTGCAGTGATATCTTTTAGCTACTGAACTGTTTTTTCCCTTATTTTTTCCTCGTATGTGTACTTTGATCCCATTGCAAAATAAATAAACTCAATTCCAGTGACCTCACCAAAAACTCCATTTGTCCTCCTCGTGTCGTGCAGCTGACACACCACAGGTGACATGATTAGTTTTTACAGACCACACTGAGATTAAAAAGACATTCACAGTCTTAAATTTGATTTCATCCTCTGTTTGTGGGTCTGCTTGTTCATTCATCCACTTTGAATAAATGGACCCGGCTAATTTTCCCTCTGAAGGCTCGCCTGCTCTTTGCCTCATCAGTGTCTTCTTCGCAGGAGGAAGAGAAAAGGAGAAGGTGGCATTGCTGGGAGTGACAGATTACTGGTCGAGAGGAGTGACCCATTTAATAAGGTCAGTCACATGATGGCAACACCATAAGCCTGTTGGTCACTCCAGTGGTGACCAGCCTGCTCACTGAGGAGTTATGTGTGAAGATGAATTAATAGCATTTAGGCCACTATGTTACCAGAGACACTTATGAGGGTTTCAGTTTTAACTAAACACACAAAGAAAAGGTCAAATAAAAGTAAGAGCCTCCAAAAATAATCTGTGGTGTAGTTACATATGAAGATGCTTAAGATAGCAATTCGATTATTTTAAAGAGCACGAGAAGTGCCCTCTCTGTCTCTCTCTGTCGCTCTGTCTGATCATCTCTTTGTCAGCCCTTTCTCAAGGTTACTTTAGTTCAATGGGAGTGTCTTATTTGGACCACGTGATCCTGATGCAAAGTTACTCTGTGTCAAAGCTGTGCTCAGCTGCAGGGATGGCGTGATGTACCAAATGATACCCCCCTAGAAATAAATCAATATATAAAATAAATAAATAAATAAACACTGGGAGAAAAAAGATATAAGCTTTAGCTGAATTTATTTAATCGGGAAATTAAAAAATGTGAATGACCGAAATGCATCATGCAGATGCAGCTTTAGACATTTGCGTAGTTATTTTGCGACAAATGAGAGAATCAGCTGACCACTTAATGCGTATGAGCATGCAGCGAGAACGGATAGTTCATCCCCAATAACCTTGGTGTCGATCGGATCTTCCCGCACGACCTACAAGCCCCTCATATTCAGCAGGGGAGTCTGCCATTGCGCAGCAGCCAACTGGGTGAAGGTGGGAAATCCACTAAGAGCGAGGATGCTTCTATAGGGAGTCGGGGTTTATTTCCTCAGTCAACATTTTCAGTTTTTTCAAGCGAAATTTACGCTGCTGGAAATCGCCATCCCCTGCCCGGCTCCCCCACTGTGGTCTGTCTCAGTTATATTGTCAACCCCCCCTCCTCTCTGCCTCCTTAATCTCCCAGATTGTCGGCGACTTGCTGCAGTCGATGCTGCAGTTCTGAACCGCTCCTGCGCCGGGACAGCTGACTCAATGAGAAAGACATGCTCGCATTCGTTTTGGTCTCTGGGTCTCTCTGGATTATATTAGGTGAGTCGTGAATGCCTCTTTCTCATTTTGATTCATTTGAACGATTTAGCGTCGCTGGGCTGGAGGCCAAGAAAAAAAGCGGATGCACCTGCCGCGCAGTGGGCCGAGGCGCATTCGTGTCTCATTCATTACCGGCTTTTTTATTTTTCCGAGGCTGTGCTTGAATATTTCAGTTTTTACAGACGACACTGCAAGAAGCTTTAGTCGCGATCCATTGCTGCATTTGGCGGTTTGCCTGCACCGCAGGACGCGGGTGACATTTTTTCATTTTCTCAGGCTACACGTGTGTTAAGTCAGCCCGGGGGCAGGCGTTAGCATTTTACCCTAGCGGGCTCTAGCTCCAAGGAAGCGCAGGGCTCGGATTTCTGGTCAAGAACTCCGAGATTAACAGGCCAACATCATCGAGGGATGCATTCAGGTGGGCATTAGCTACCTCTAATCAGGTATGGAGTGGGATGGACGACTGGTTGCCATGCGGCTGGGTCCGCGCGGCTGTTCCGGGTATCAGGGTTTTAATGTAAAAGTGTGTGCTTTGTGCTTAAATCCAACTATTAAAGACGAGGCTGGAAGCTGGAAGAGATGAAAGGGGTACATTTAAGGTTGGACCGCCGCTAAGGTCGTATGACATTGTGCGTAGAACCCGGACACACGTCATTTAAACCCCCACCCCACCCCCTGTTAGCTCACGTCTCCCAACAGCCGGCCATTCACACCCTCGCGTCTGCTGTGCGCCTCTACTTCAACCTCGCTTTCAATAATCTCATATCAAACACATCAGATGGGCAGAAAGCCGGTTTTAAAAGTCATCATTTCGCCCATGATGTCGTCCGCCATGCTTCCGTGATGGAGGATGAGGGGATGAGGAAGGATGAAGATCGATGACGCGCTTCAAGTGGCTGCCGCTGATTGGACGGAGCTGTCCATGAGCGAGCAGTGCTGAAATCCTGCGGCCTACCGGCAAACTACCGGGCACGGCGTGCTCGCTTTCACCAACACGACCCCCACCCTGGTTTTACGCACCGATTCTTAGGGGTGTTGGAGCTGAGCAGAGACACCATTGCTTGACATCCGAATAAATAATATCAAAATAAATAAAGTACTTAAAAAAACATCAGTTTCGAGCTGTGATGTTAAAAACTGAGGGATTCTCATATGATGAAAGAAACTGCAGGTAGTGAAGGCTGTTTGTTTGTTTGTTATTAAAGGATTGTGGCGGTAGATTATGTGCCAGCTCGGTAGGTTTAATGGCAAATAGGCGGAGGTTATTAATCCTCCAAAGAACAGGTCGCACCGCAGCGACGAACATGTGGTAACAGCTGGCGTTTTGACTGGTGCGCATTAATATTCCATGTTGCAGTTACAGGTTTGAATGTGCTTTGTACGCAATCACTTGGAGTCTGTGATCTAAATTTAAGATGAAATGAATTGTTCGCTTGAAAATAAAGATCCCCTGGGAGCACTCAATGCACCTCTCACCTGTCACCACATCCCAACGCCCTGCTGCTCCTTAGAATAAATAATGCATTTTAATCAACGGCTAGTGCAGCCCTACACATGGTGTAAGCCTATTCTTTTTCCTCCCTTAATATTTAATTAAATAGATAGGGGCGGTTTCACCCCGCCCTTTGCCAAGAAACAGCCAATGGTGTTTTAGTATCCAAGCAGAGCAGCTCCTCTGTTTAACGTAACACAAGCCTTGTGCACACCAGGGGACTGCTGACTTGTAATTGGATGACTATCCAGTACATCATCATGCTCTTTTTTTTCTTTTATTCACACTGAGAATCTTTTGCCTCTTAAATTAGAAACGACAACATGAAGGAAGTTGCACTGTGAAAATGCTGAAATGAAATTCCTCTAATTAAAGAAGAACTGCATGACTGGGCAATCTTATAAGACAAATCTTGAGGGTTAAGTAATTCCTGCTGTGCAATAATAACTGCTTGTTACTGACCACTTTCACTGAATCCTAGAAGTGAGGTGAATTCCAGGAAAGGTCATTTTATTTGGAGCGGTGGATGGAAATTTGCTAACAAGCATGACCTTAAAGTGGTGCATAGAAGATATATTAAACAAATGCAACACCTTAAGTACATATCCCCGAAGACAGTAATAATAAAATTAGGCAGTCTGGGTGTTCTCAGGGCCATATGTCAGCATGGATTTTTGCTGTTTCAGCAGTCTGTGCACACTCTTCCACATATTGTGGGATGATGGGTGATGGTTCAGTATTAAGTGCTGTGCAGCTGTCTGCCTCCCTCTTTCTCATATACATTTGTTTTTTAAGTGGTGCAGTACTGTACCGTACTCTAAAATGCTCCATCTTTGTTGACTGGATATTGCCTGTCATGAGCCTTAAACGAATCAACTCCCTTTCTGATTAAAGACTTTAAAAAAAATTTGTGAGCATCTACAGCTGCATGCTGGTCAGTAAGAAAGTGTTCTTAAACAAAATAACAGCCATTTAGAACATGTTTTAGAATATACCTATGTTTCCTCGTTCCTCTAAAACTGTATGTGTGCAAGGAGAACACCCTCTCTAAAAAGGAGTGAAGGTGGTTGTCTTTGCCTGGAGTTCACAGACTGTAAAATAAGGCTGTAAAAACACAACACTATGCATGTACACTGTGGTTAACACTTTTGCAAAAGTGTTGTTTTGGGGGTTTTTCATCTTTCTGGAAGAAGTTTCAGTTAAAGGGTGTTGCTCTATTTTTTAAAAATCATATATATATACACACACAGACACACAGTGACTTGTTAATGATCCTACCCCTCCAGCTTGAGATCTAAAAGTCTGCTTTCTCTCTCACTTTGATAGTCAAATTAAACTGTGAGCAGCATCAGTTGATGTGTGTGTGTGTGATTTGTTTAAATGCGCACGGGTTTCTTTGCATATAGGTGGGTACGCGTGTGTGTATTGTTTGACACTATTCCAGGCCAGTGTGTGTGTGTCATTTCCACTTACTGAAGGAGAAGTTGAGTCTGCATGTTTAGGCAGCGAGAGCCAGAAAGAGAGACACACATACACACACACACACACACACACACACACAGCATCAGGGAGGAGGGGTGGGTGTGGTGAGAGTGTGCAGCGTCTGTTGAGCCGAGGGTGGTGTGATACGGAAGCCAGCCAGGCTCAAACGAGGCCAAAACGCTTCTCGCTTCCCTCCTCTTGCTTGCCTCAGCTTAATCTGGCTGTTGGCACTGGCAAGGTAATCACTAGTTTGCACCGGGCAATGTGATATCCGCCCGGTACCCCTTGACACACATCACCTGCACACACACCCACCTACACAGACACACATCACACCTCACCGGCTGCCTGGCTTCCCCGACGCCTTTGTAAGTGCCGCTGACTAGACCACATCTGCTTTTAGATCTGCTGCCTGCTTTGTTTGCTCGATATTTCTCTTTTTTATTACAGTGCTGCATTTTTTTAACATATTCTGTATATGTTGTATATTCCAGTCCCTTCTGCTCAGTATATCCATATTACTTATTTATTCTGCACCTTATATCTTTAAATGTTCTTGCATGAGCAATACCTGCTCTACCCCTCCTTGACTGAGATGCAGGAGTGGGGGAAAGGATCATTCTTCTGCACCGGATATTACAGCATCTCTGCAAGTATTCCTTATTGAGCATGACAGAAAAAAGTTGTGGTTTAAGTCATGAGGTGTGGGCAGAAAGAGATATGAATGAGTGGCTAAAAGAGAGTGACTTTAAGCAAGGGTAGGTGGTGTTCTGGGATGATTAAGCACTGATTAATTGTTTTTATTTATTTATTTTAAAGAAAAAAAAAGAAAAGCATGAGCAAGAAGAGCGATACCGTGCACTGACGCGAGTGACACTACAAAGAGAAGGAGGTGAATTTGAAGAATAAGAGAAAGCTGAGCAGGATGTCTTTAAATAGAATACTGTAGTGAGGTTACTGCTGGTCATCTGTCTCTGTGCTAATAGGTTGTAATCTCACCAGGTTGGACTCTAATCATTGGTGATGTCCCTCGGATGGGCCGATGGGGCGGGACTTAAGGACGAAGGGTTGTGTTTCCTTCACTTTAAGCCTCAGAGGTCAAAGGAAGTCTAACTGACCCATTCACTTCCCCTGATCACTGCATAGATTGCTGTGCCCCTGCACCAAAATCTTTGCTAAGTGAAATCTTCCTGAGACAGGAAGGGAAGGAACCTCTGGGGCTGAGGTGGTACGATAAGGAGCCAACGTTTCATGCAATTTCACTAATCTAACTGGTTAAATAAAGCAGCAGAACTCCTTCGCATTTCTGTTTTCCGTCTCTATTTAAGGGAACTCTTTAAAGAAACTATGCGAGGGAGGCTGCAGTTGCGAATCCCCTTTGCTCCATGTAATTCATCTTCAAATCAGTGAATCGCAGTTCTGTTCATTTTTTTTTTTTTTGCTTACATATGTATGAAAAATTACAATGTTTATTTTTGTAACCCAGCTGTTCACGCGCAGCATGTGCACTAGACGTTTTGTAACAGATACGTTGCAGTCAGTGTTATCTTCTTTCAGTTTTCTGACTGTGCACATCTGTCAGGCTTGCAGCCAAGTGTATGTCTGCTCATGTCTACTCATTTTCTTTTTCCTCCAAGCATATTTTTTCACACTCTCTATTCAATCTGTTTTACCTCATGAATTAGGGCGCTTGCCTCACTTTCTCACTTTAGGTCAGATTGCAGGGTCAATCACTGGTACAGATCTGAAGTCCTGTGTTTTAAAAATGACATATGGTCACTTGATGGTTATTGAATCTGTTTCATATGGAAAATCCCAAGAAGTCATCAACAAAATGCTGAGAAAACCAGAGAAAATAGAAGGCACATGTATGTCATAAGCTCTGCAACCATTTACAGCAGTGGGACACTTTGCTCAGCTTTTTGTTATACAGTATTACCCGATTATAAAACTCAGAAACAGCTACGCTATCTCCACGACTGTTGGAAGCTCAGCCATAGCTTTACAGCATCTCAGTTGCAATAAACCCTTATCACTATTTTATTGCAGACATCTGTCCACAGACTTCCCTTGCAGTGGCTCAGGAGAATGAAGGTTTTTGCAACCTGCTAACTGTAAGATTCAAATGACAATGCTTGTCAAGCAGCCTGAGCTGTAAATGCAACAGAGTTGCATTTACTTCCTTGGGTTTTTGAGGGTGCAATGTGTTTGCCATTGTACAAATTAAACAGAGAGGCCTTTGAGTTCATATGCTGATGCTGAAGGTCACTGCTGTTGCTGATGGGGTCTCTGCTGACCTGCTGTTCTCCTGTCACGACAGCTGAAGCAACACTCTTTGTAGGAGGCAGCGGGGAGGAACTTAATGGCTTGTATGGGGATGTGTTTATTTGTGTGTCTATATGTGTGTAAGTGTGTAGGGAGCAGGTGCTTTGGTGGTGTTTCATTGAGGTTACCACAGGACATCCTATAGCGAAGACTTGACCCTTTATATAAAAGTATCATGCAAACCAAAGTGCACAGCCTGATCTTAACTACGGAAAATTATTTTAAAATGTAATTTTGCTACTAAGATTAAATGCTTCTGGACCTCGTAGCTGTCAGAAGAGTGCTTCTCTTCCACCATTTGGAAAAGTGTACCAATAATTCACCTGGAGTGAAGGATGCTGCTTGTTATCTGGATAAAAACTGAAGAAGACAGCATGTACTGAAGGAGCCTCCTGAATGACTGGCTGCCCAAGTTTGTTGTATAAGGACTTGTTAGACCGCTTGCTGCCTCTCAAACCTTTTCTGTTGCTCTGTAGTCTGGTATCACTTTAAATTATCCGATATTGTCATGAAAACTTACAAATAAAGTTTTTTTAGGACAGTTTTCAGCTTTAAAGATGTCCTGCTATACTTTGTTTTTATTGTTTCTTTCATATTGTGAGAAAACTGGAACTTTTTTCCATTGGCAGTTAAACAGGAATATACAGAAGAGAGCAGCATATTATGGCCAATTAAATGTTTGCATCTTTGCTTGAGGCCAATTAGATATCCAGCAGGTTGTGAGTCACCTGCAACTGTCGAGCTATTTGAGGACAAGATGACGTGGCATGATAACATGTGTGTACTAAAGCATTCGTTGCTTTGCTTAAAGTCTGCATGAGTGGCCTCAGTAAACAGATGCCAACAGTGGGTGTCCGTAAATGATAAGCAGATGTGGATTATTTGCAGATGTAGCCTACCCCCCTTGTTTTCAAATCCTTGCTTGACTCATCTTGCTATTAACAGTATTTTTAAACCTGCACCAGACAAAATAACCTTGATAATCTTTAAGCGCCTTCTAGTTTAAGTGGACTAATATGGAACTGCACCTCTTTAAGCTCCAACTAGCCTGTAACTCGAGACTTTTCCTCATCGTAAGTCTTTTTAGATCTGATGTGTAGAAGAGTAAAATGAAATCTGATAAAGAATGTTAATTTTAGATTTATGAAGTCATATTTTTAGTGATATTCACCCACCCTCAGTGTTCCCAGTTCTGTCTAGTCTTCTTTATTGTCTCCAGATTGAGACGGCGCGTATCTGTGCGTCTGTATTTCTGCATCACTGATCCCAAAAAGTTGATTCTGTTCATCTGGACGTAGCATTTTGTAGTGGGAGAAGTGTTTCTTCGCTCTTCCAAGTGACTACTTCAGTCTCAGGCTACACCTACAGGCCAGTGACCCCTCTTTCAATGATGAGGATGTACACATCCTGGACAGGGAGGAACGCCGGTTTGAGCAGGGAATCAAGGAGGGCTTTTACATGAAAAGCGAAAAGACCATCTCTGAATCGCAGAGTAGGCCTAAGGGTATTTCTTTCGCCATCTTACAAGGCTGTGATTGCTTATCAGTGGTCATGGCAATTTGCATATTAATGATCAAGAAACTCAACTCACAGCCCATTATTCATCACTGGTGCTAGTTTCAGTCATTATGCAAATATACTGTTTAAAAAGTTGGGGAAACCTGCAGTTAGCTGAGACCGAAGAAGACGACATCTGCACAGTGATGCTTTTATAACCAGCCACTCTCTCTTTTCTGCCTCCTTTATTCCAGCTAGCTGCACAGTGGTGTCAGTGGGTTATGAAGTCTGTCTATATTTAGAGCAGGTCGAATGCTGTTCCCCCTCCGCTGCCTCTCTTTGGAAACGCCACTCCACCAATCCACTGCGACTCTTCGCTGCAGCCAAGCCACATTAGTCACAGGACACAAAACAATTCATTCGTGATACAGCCGCAGTTTGATCTAATTACTGCCTTGGCGGTCTATAAATGTTTACGGAGGTCTTCTGGACTTTGGTTTCAAAATCTGTCAACAAGACACAACAGACACATCTCAGTCCCCCAGATGTTGTTTAACATTCATTAAATTTCAACCAGATTTGGACCAGCTTGAAACTTCCAGCCTTCATTTAAATTACAGAAGAAAGAAATCAGACTGTTTCATAATGAAATGTTTGGCTCTGTACTTTGTGATTTAGAGGTGCTGGCAGACATAAGTTACATTTTTCTGTCTGTTTCCCACCCCCCAGTGAAGCTCAGAGTAATGCTTAACAGATATGAATGGTGTCAGTGTGCACATGTAGTTCTTAGGAAGAAGATAAATCAGAGTATTTCCCAAAATATATTCCCCTAATGGTTAATCTTTACCCAAACATAAAGAAAAACCTTCTTTCTTTTTGACATGTAAGTATTTGTTTTATAATTTTACCTCCATATCTAATGATTTTTAACTTTTAAAATCTTCTGTCTGTCTTGATTTTTCAATCAACTTTTACCGTCTTCACTAAGATCCAGTCTTACTGAATCCAGCTGCACACAACAGGCAGCTCAGTGGCTCTGGACATTTAATTATAGAATTAGCTCTGACAATCTAACTGCTTTAGTATCCACACAAATGCGAGCAATCAGTGCAGTGTGATTTAGAGCCATTATGAAGTGGCAGCTTTTACTTATTGTGCTAAACTTTTCCCGGTAGTTGAGCTGCTTTAATTTCCCCCTCATTATTACTGGAACATTTCAGATTTTAAAAAAGGCCAACAGAAAGAGAGAAAATATCTGAGAAGTGCGGCAGAAAAAAGAGAACTACGGACAACTGCGTTATTACAGGGCCGGTACTGTTTTCAGACACGAGAGGGATGCTGCGGTTTCTCACTTACAGGTGATAGTTTCTGTGTGAGCAGAAACTGGACTCAATTTAGAGGACTCTAGCCAAAAAAATAAAAAATAAAAATGGGATGGCAGTGTCAGAAGAGATGAAGACATTGCGCAACAGGCCTGAATTAAAGCAGAGGAAGTGATGAGTACCAGCTTACTGTATCTTAACGTGTTGTCATATGTCAGTGGGGCTTTACAAATGACTGTAGCAACTGAGTGCCGTTAGCATCAGGGTGTCGGTGTGTTTTTGCGGTTGTATCAACTGAAAAATGATACTGTAGGGTGAAAGTGTGGTCACGGGGTTGTAATAATATCTGTGAGCATGTATTCATATATAGCAAGACTAAAAAGGTCGAGTTTGTGATGACTTTGTGACAGTAAAGTATATCATTTAAACTTTGAGTAGCAATACAGCTGCATGCATGACCCTGGATGAAGTGTATTTTGAATTTAAGCTTCGTAAGAGAAACTTATGAGTGCAGGAAGCAGTGCACATGTTTCTTTACGTTAACACACGCAGCACCTGTTTCTCCATCTTCCAGGCTAATCAAGCTTTAAGCAGCTGAAGACTATTTTACACTTACACACTGTCAGTTGAGGAGACTCACAACGGGTATTAGGTGTTACTTTTGAAATTTTGACTGTTAGTTTTGTTTTCCGTCATCAGCCTTTTGAAATGATTGCAGCCAGCGTGACTCATCGGGTGCAACACCTATAGATGATATCTCTTTGATGGGAATTTAGTAACCCAATGGAAATGTGCATTATGCAAACACTAAGTGGATATTTGGCTGCTTCACACTTTTTTTTCTTACGTTTAAATTTGCAGAAATAGATAAAAGATTAATTGCTTCATAATCTGGACTGTGTACCCTCCAGTGTAGACGAGGTTTTTAAAATGCACTCTCAAGTCAGGCTATTCAGGGGATACAATAAGCCCATTATTTACTTTTCTCCCTTTGTATTTTTACTATTTTGGATAAATAGAAAAAGATGGTAGTTGTTTTATGTCTTCTAAATTCAGCTAATTTTTGGAAAGTTTTTAAAGCATCATGTGGGTTCATGTGATTCCGCCTCACTTTAGTAGTTTAGTGCACAGAATAGTGGTTCCGCTCTAAAATGACAGGTGAATGAGGAAGTCAGCGTTCCCACGACCTGATGTATTTATACTTACCAGCTTCATTGTCTGTTGGTGTTTGTGTCTGTGCATGCATGTCGGGAGAGAGACATGCATGAGAGTGAGAGACAGACAGACAGACGGTGAGACGAGACAGGAAGTGTCTGATTGGCTGTTAATTGTAGCACTGCCCCGACAGTTCATTAGATCAGATGGTGCTGTCTCTGACTCATGTCCTAGGGGAGGGAAGGAAACCCCCTCCCCACTCAGCACTACAGCCAGCCGCCCCCTTGGATAAATTATGTATTTCTTGATATGTGTGTGTGTGTGTGTGTGTATGACTATGCAACTATTCCACTACGGTTTAACCGCTGTCCTTTCTAGTCATCAGTATAGATAATCTCTCCTGGCCTTCTTTTACAGTAAAAATGAGAAATGTGGGGGTGAGACCCCTCAAACACCAGCTTTTGAGTATAAATTAAGTGTTTCAGGTCATTTTGCTTCGGTGAAGGAGTAGCGAGGTCAAATATGCCCACGTATAGCCACAAAAACCTGTCATAAAGTGATGGAAACAAGTCTGAGAAATTAGTGGGAGGGATTAATTTTCTAGTTGTGTTTTAAATGTCTCAGTCTTCATCTTAGGAAGCTGGTTCACATGTGAAGTTGTTAAAGAGCTTACATGATCACATCCTGAGCAAGGCTTTCTTTTCAGTGGCATGAAATGTGAACTGTTATGTGAAATATGAAAAAGTCTAGAACTAGCACTCAATAAAAATTTGTATAGTTTCACGCGTGTTTGAGAAGCTGTGATTCACAAGACCTTGATTTAATCTGAAAAATAAATACTCCTGTTTGGTTTTAGGTAACTGAATAGATATTATATAGAGATTCGTTAACAAACTGGCATTTGACCTCACATTAAGCCCGAGAGTATACTTTTAATGTTCTAAAAAAGACCATAGAGACATGGAGAAGACGAATAAGAAGAAGAAACAAACCAATTTTTTAAAAGAAAATTCAGATTTAGCTTCACAGCTTGACTGTGGAAGTGAAAGATTAAGTATTTTACGCCTCTTTAATTTTTATGCTTATTGCTGCAGACTACTAACAGCTACCAGACAGTGGTTTTGTCTGCTTTAACCCTTCTTCCCTTTTTTCCTTGAAGCACAGACATTCTGTGTGGAAAGTGCACATGTGGGTTTTCCTCACATGCAATGAAAAAAAAGCATAAGTGCCATCCCTTGGTTTAAAAAAAACTAAAGAGTAGGCTTGCACATATTAGTATATGTAACAAGTAGATACTGCAGTCAGTGGCGGTTTATCTATAAGCAGCGTTAACTGCGGACATCAATATGAGGATGCAGAAGAAAGAGACTTGAGACAGAAATATGAGGTCATGTTAGTGTATTGTTTGCCTTTTTCAGGCAAGTAACAAGGATTAGTGCCCAAAAATGTGATTATCTGAAAGCAATACACCTGTCAAATCTGATTTGTCATATAAACAAAACAATCAGTAGCACTTTATTATATGGCTCATATAATAATATATGATTCCTCTAGGATTACAGGCAATCTCATTGTGTTTTACCTAAAATTTCATGTAATTATATTTAACTGCAAATGCTTCCAGGAAGTGAAACACTACTTAAAGTTACAGTATAATTATACCTTTCCTGTGAAATACCAGAAGTTACACACTATTACGCTACTACTTACAATATAATTATTTCTTCATACTTATTTTTCTTTAATTATTACTTAATGTATTGACCAGCAAGGATTTGTAGGTAAGTATACATCATAATTTCAGCTAAATAGATTTAAATTACTTTTGATTCCAGGGGAATCGATCCCACCGAACATTGAGTAAAATATTGATTTACCCTCCTCCTTAGCAAGTTGTGTTTAAGAAAAATGAATAATGGTTTGAAAGGCGTTGTAAGAAATCATTAGTAAAAGACTGCCTTGTCCCTTCTTCAGAGCTGAGTTCCACCCTGATGGAGAAGATGCAGGCCCAGGAGATGATGAGTGGCCTGAGGATACCGGAGATGGACGAGCTCGGTCAGTTCTTCCGCTCCCTGCCGACCTCCACGCTTGTGGGCATCGGCGCTCTGACAGCTGTGCTGGCGTACTGGTTAGCCACCAGACCCCGTCCCATCAAACCCCCCTGCAGCCTTCTGCACCAGTCTGAGGAAGTGCCGGTGAGATATTCACAGGTCCATAAAAGCGTTAAGTTTTGCATTCCCAAATGCTTTCAGTAACATAGACATGTTTGGACATTCAGGCACAAGTAGTAGATATTTTTCATGTTAGTCTAGTCCTTCACAGTAAAATGGGGTCGATCAGTACTCTCTGTGGATTTTCTTTTGTTTTGTTTTAATGCACTCATGTAGGTCACCTTCAATTGTTAGCAGCCAGTGACGACACTAGGCTTTGTGTCTAACAATAAAGGCTAGTATTTTAGTTTTCTTTGCCCTAGCTTATACCTGTCAGGTTATTCTAAGCATCTGAAGCTCGTTACGACAGATGGCCTTCTGATCTCCTCCTCTTCTTTTCTAATAACAGGCAGTAATGGAAACCACAGTAGTACAAATGTAAGCAAAATCAAACATCGAAAGTAGCCTTTCATGCCTTGTTACTGTAACAGTTTCCATAATATGCCAAAAACTCTCGTACTGTAGCTTTTAGCAGATGTGTGGTTTTTATTGTTTTGATTGAAACACAGTCCTTCACAAGCATACACTACGCAACTTCCTGTATTTGGGAAATAGAGAGCTAAAAGACAGAGCAACCAACAAATTCTACTTCTACTTGACTTTTAGTTAATACTGAAGCGCTAAGGGGAAATTGTGCCCTTAGTTTAAACCCTTTTACTGGTTTAAACTAACCACCATACCAGTGAAACCAAACACTAGGTTTTTCACCCATACTTTGCACCACAGGCCTCCGAATACCAGCCTTACCCTGCAGCATCATGTTGTAGTGTAATGTGAAACCTCGAGAGGCTTGTTTTCTCTTTTTTCATATACATATATATATATATACCTATACGTGACACAAGCCACAGTACAAGCATGTAGTGTACAGTGTGTCTTGAGTCCTGGCTGCCTAATCTGTTCAGTCCTTTCAGGCTAAATGACTCATTTACAAAGTGGAATTTGCATCTACTATTGTTTTCTTTATGGGAATGAGCTCTAGTCATCCAGAATGTGTCTGCAGTCTAAACACAGAGGAAGCTTAGCAGCTCACATATTTTTATAGGCATTTGTTAGCTGACAAAAGAGATGGATTATCTCTTAGAGGAAAAGTTAGACAAATTTCTTCCTAAACTCCTCCACGCTCGGGTATCTATTTGACAGTGTTTTTACAAGGGAGAAAAATTAGATCTTATACCCTCAGAATTTAGAGGGAAGAAAAAGCCATAGAAATGACTGATGGTGTTGCACTGTTTTCTTTGTCTGTCGCTCTTTCTCTGTGCATCAGCACGAAGATGGGGGTCGCAGGTCTATGATGGGTGACCCCTCCAAGCTGCTGACTCATTACCATGATGACGCCAAGACCATGTATGAGGTTTTCCAGAGAGGACTGCATATATCTGGTGGGTAGGATGTGAAGTGGAAACATTTATACACAAAGCTGGAGAGAGCTGGAGCATGCCAACTTTCCACGTTACTGGACTGGCACTTGCAGATTGGCCTTTACATAAAGGTTTTGTGCTCTTAATGACCACTCAAAGTGCTTCAGACTTCAATGTAGCCTCTGTTCCTCTAGAGTTGCTCAGCTTTTCTCATAAAGAGTCATACCTCTTTTTTTCATTCATGTTCTCATGTACATTTTATAAACCACAGGTTTAATAACAAGTAATGCAGATGATAGAAGAGGTTAAAACATGTAATCTCACTAAATACCACTTGTAAAACTGACATGTAGCCATATTAGTGTCATTCATCCCTTTCTGTCTGTACTTGTATTTACTAATCCTGTCTTTCAATCACCCGAAGACTCTTTAAAAAGACTATGAAGAATATGTCCATATACATTTTACAGTGTATAACGTAGGCTGTCATAATCTCAGATTTTCACACTGCCCAAAAATCTCCCTATTTATGTGTTGTTAGTATTGTGTTACTTTAAACAAAAAAATAATAAAACTAAACACGAGCCGTGACTGTAAAACGTTAATGAAAATTTAAAACCTCAAAGCAGAGCAAGGAGCTCTTACAGCTCTCACAATGAAATAGATGTTTTGTTTTGGCACTGTTTTCACATTGATTACAACATAATTTTAAATGATCTAATCTTATTACAATATTAGATTTCCATTTGCTCAATATACAAAACCTGGTTTGGGGTTTTAGCTTTCCAGAGACCCTGATGAAATAAACATCTGTAGCATACTACAGTACAACATAAAGCAGGCTATAAATGTAAGAATGGAAATACAGTTATCTGATCTGAACTCAAACCGTGTTTAAGCTGCCAGACTTGCAGTAAAAATTTCCCACACACACAAACACACAGAAGTGTGATACAGACAGCACAGTGTGACAGTGCAGTTGTCTGATTGTAAAACCTCCAATCATAGTGTTTCTCTGCTACTGGAGATAAAATGAATCCTGTGGTTGCCAAGGCGATGGCTAGCGTTGCTAACGGTAACAGTGTCAGGGCTCATGGCCAGCAAGTTTAAGACACATAATTGAGTGACTCACAATGCAGAGATATTGCTCAAACCACACCTGCCCCACACTTGTCAGAGTGGGCTCTTCGATAATTGGCCAGATCGTACAGCCACAAGAAAATGACATCAGTTGGTCTGAAGTAGAAATGAATTGTTTTAGTCAGTTTGTCTAAGGCAGTGATAGTCAAGCAGTCTGGGTATTTCACAACTATTTCAGAGATTAGAGAATTAGATCGATTTTATTTTGAACATGCAAATGTAACTGAAATAACAAGAGAAAAAAAAGCAAAAAACAAAACTTAAAAATCATCAAGTTTTCATGTATATATCTATGTCTACAGAATGCCTGTGCTCGAAATTATTTCTGCATTAGAAAGGGTTATTTTCACCTTGGTGTGAGCCTGAGGTGTTTAAATTACTATTAGATTTAAAAACCTTAATGATGTTTATGTCCAGTCACATAAGTTAATCATTTGTTTGTCTCCTTTCTGCGTCCAACAGGTGATGGACCTTGCTTAGGCTCACGACTCCCCAACCAACCTTACAAATGGATGTCCTATAAGGAGGTTCGTGCCATTCAGGGGACATGTTTTTTCCCTGTAACAACAACAGCTGAGAGGAGAATAAAACAGGGTGACCCCTCAAAGGGGAAAAGTACCAAATCCTTATGCTACAAAATGCTTCCAGACTTCTGATAAAGCAACATTTATAGGAACTATTTTATACATTATAGCTGCTCAAGCATGATTTTCTGCACCTCACACTTCTGATGCCAAACATAATCATTACAGTCTTTGTAATGGCAGTTGATTGACTACAGTATAAACTGTGCAGACTAGTCTGTCATGTGCCAGTGTAAGACTACAGTCAGATGACGTTTGCAGCATTTACACTGCAGAGACTCTGCAGCACCCACTCTGCCTTAAAACCAAATTTGGTACCATCAAGAGCGCTACTAAATAACTGCAGTCTGCAAACCTTGCTATATATAGATATTGACTGGGCTAAACAACACTTCTACTTTATATGTGCTATAGGCAAGTACTGCTTTAAGTCCAAGAATAGATCCCACACTATGACTTACTTTGTCTGATGTTAACTGGCATTTTTCAGATCAGATCACTATCATGTCTGCCACCCTAAGTTGGCTAAGACGTTAAGAGAAATGATTGATGCTATCCTGCTAGAGCAGACTGACTCTATAACTGCTGTTCACCTTCCATCCTGCAAAATCTGCACAGCACACACGAAAGCTGCAAGCTACTTTGCAGAGGTGCTATTGTTGTTCGTATAAGTTGCTGAATAAGAATATTACTCTTCAACACAGCTAAAGACTTTGTCCCTGGAGGTGAGGTTTCAATTCACATACTTAATGTAGACACACAGAAACAATCTAAAAATACAAGTATGATTATATTCGGAAGACCTGAAATGCAGAGTACATCATTGGCAGGGGTGTAAGGTGTGATTGGCCACCGATGTGAAATAGCTCACCACTTCAAAAGCAGCACGTCCCTTTATTGATTTCTTATACTCTGACTGCTTGCTAACCGGATACACAGCTTTAACTTATATATATATATATATATATATGAAAAATTAAATAACTAAACTATTTTTGTCCCACTTAGTCATGACAGTAACAAAGAAGAATACGGCTGGGAGTTGTGTTTTGGATCTTTGTTTTTTTGCCAGTAAATTTAGATACAAGGTTACCAGTTAATCAGTTTTTATCCTGCTCATTAATTTCTTTCATAAACAATAAAAAAAAATTACATTCCTCTATTTATTCCATGTTTATGTAAGCAGTAGAGACGTTTTTCCACAGCCAGTCCTGTATATTATAAAATTTCAGTCTCCCATCCCGCGTGTTAGTTCCAAGAGCAGGAGATATAATCACTTATGTCATGACTCAGCGATGACTGTGGACCAACATAGATTAAGATAGCTATACAAGGGTATGATATTATTTCTTATAAATATAAAATCAACCAACTGACTGGGGGAAAAAAGGGAATATATTAACTACAAAGTCTTGGTCACTTGTATTATACTGGCTGATTTCAGCTGCATCTTCAGGGCCATGTATGAGCACTGGTTTGTATATAATAATTACACTTCCACCGCCTTCTGCGCTTCTATGTGTGTGTGTGTGTGTGTGTGTGTGTGTGTGTGTGTGTGTGTGTGTGTGTGTGTGTGTGTGTGTGTCTTGGATATGCCAGTGATTGCAGCACAGTTGGCGAGACATATGGAAATAGTTATTAAAAGCAGAATAACTGAAAACTTCCCATCATCCAGTAAAGCAGTTTCAGGTTCCAACAAATCTGTGAGCACAAGACACTGGCACTCTCTTGGAAAGTCACTGAAGTAATGCTGGTAGCTGGAGGGAATTTTCTGTTAAAAGCGATGTCAAAATCTACAATACACATGAGATATACGACACCCTGTTTATCTGTGACATCATCGTATTTTACAAGAGAAAAGTGGGTGGAATTTTTTTTTTTTTTTTTTGTCATTCACTCCAATTTCCAGGATGTCAGCCAGGCAAATCTGGACTTGTCTTACAGACTCATTGAGAGACTTAAAAAGCACTGTGAATTTTTTTTTTTCTAGAATGGAAAATAAGGTTTGCCTTAGACCTTTGCTGAAACACGAAATCAAGTGTGTTATTATGTAAGTTTCCACAGCTGTATTAATCCCCATTTACTGTGATGTCTTTCACAATCATGGTAATTTGTAGAATGTGAATCATCAGTATACACAGCAGAATATTGCTTTAAAATCAAAGTGTGTTTCTTAACTCTCTCAAACTAAAGAAAGATGACTAACACAAGGTTGGGTTTCCCTTTTTTCCAAAATTAGAGGTCAGTTTATTTAGCTAAATTGCACAATACTACCAGAAGCTGAGCAAAGTTTTTTTTCACTTGGAAGATTAGCTCAGGATTTGTATGGTTTTGTTCCACTTGGTCCAATCAGTTCTCACTTTTTTTTTCTTCAATTAAATAGGTGACAGCCCGGGCAGAGCATCTGGGCTCAGGCCTTCTGCACCAGGGATGCCAGCCCAATCCGAATCAGTTCATAGGGGTGTTCGCTCAGAACAGACCCGAGGTAACTGGCACTCTTTTTGCTCAATCTTTGTCTAATCTGCGTGTAGCCCTAATTTTAAGTATATGAACTTAAAGTTATTGAGGTTTTCAAGTGCAGGATAAAGTCCGACCTCAGATTGTATTCATTTATTTGTATTTTTGTTCTGTTTGACTGTAGTGGATCATCTCAGAGCTGGCTTGCTACACATATTCGATGGTGGTGGTTCCCCTTTATGACACGCTCGGCCAAGATGCTATAAGGTTCATCATAAACACTGGTAAGAACACAAACATGACAAAGACTGTAATGACTTCACAAGCTTTGAGTAGGAAATGTAGATTTAACAGCTGTCAGTCTGCAGGCTAATAATTGTGGGGCATTGTGAGACATATTAGAACATGTGTGTGTGGATTTTTTAAACAGGAACTCGTATCAGTGTGAGCCGTAGAGCTCCCCTCACTGGTGGCTGACTGCATCTTTGTCACATTCATACAAAGTGCTACTTCCTGGATTTAAGCTAATGTGTCATTGAAACATTTGGTAATTGTAACAATAAGTAATTCTGTTGCAAAGGAACAGATGATAGGAATTTCATGTGGTGTAAAAGCTAGTGCTTGAAAAAAGAAAAGAATATATTGGAACAGTAAAATCATCATAACTTTAAAAATAACATATGTATTCAAGATTTTACAGCAACCCAAATGATAGCTCTAAAATCGATTAACGGGATTATTTTTACTTTGAACCCTTCTAAATTCAAGATGTGACCAAATTCCAACTGATTTCCAACTCCACATTTGTTTGTGTTCCTTTTTATTTCTTACTTTGATGATGTTCACACAAGGGAGCGTGTGCTCTTGTGTGCTTGTTTCATTTCAGCTGACATCTCCACAGTCATCTGTGACAAAATGGACAAAGCTCGGGTGCTTTTAGAGAATGTGGAGCGGAAGGAGACCCCCGGCCTGCGAAGAGTCATCCTGATGGACGCCTTTGACTCTGACCTCGTGGAGCAAGGCAAGGGCTGCGGTGTCCATGTGCAGGCCATTAAAGAAGTGGAGGTAAGACATGTGGGACTCTGGTATGCCTGTGACACGGCACACCATATGTATGTCAAGTATTTAGACTGAGGAGTGCTAATCTATTATATATACATATATATATATATATATATATATATATATATATATATATATATATATACACATACATATATATATATATTAGGGGTGCAACGATACACAAAATTCACGGTTCGGTTCGGTTCGATACTTTGGTGTCACGGTTCGATATTTTTTCGATACAAAAAAAATGTTCATGCCTTTTTAATTTGTCATTTATTAAAATTATAAATATATATTTTAACTCAAAAGTACAGTTTTTAAATTTAACCCTAACCCTTGTGCGTGTTTTTTATTTTGACAGCGAATGCGCACCTGCGGACCACTTATGTGCAGCCCTGGTTATTTAGCTCGTCATATTGCAGCCACAGAAATTATTTTGTCCATGAAACCATAAAGCTGCACTTTCTTTTTGCCTTATAGTCTGATTTGTCATAACTTCTCCGTTTTGTGATAAGCTTTTCTTTGGCTGTCACTTCTTCACCCTGACCTGTCTTATTTGGCTCAGCAGAACTAAAATATATATCTGTCTGTGAAGGTTCTCAGTTATCCAGGTCATCGTAGTCAAATATAAATCCTGCTGCTTTTACACACGCACTCACATAATCTCAGCGATTCTCTGCGCGATCAACCTCTCACATGTTTAAGCTTGCTGCGGGAGATTTCACTTGTCATGTTTGCATAGTAAGCTAACGATTGATAAGACGATGTCAGAGGAATTGGTGCACAAATTATCATCACTCACAGATCAGTGCTGTCGCTCTCTATACACAGTTCGCACGATTGCAAAGTGAAAGCAAAAAAACAAGCGCAAATTCAAACGCTATTTCAATATGTCACATATTGACAGTGGCTCACCGATGCCAATGACATAATTACCCAGCTACATTTCCGAAAGAATGCAAAAGCATTGACATATATTTTTCCTTCCTACAATAGCCCGACGGGCAGGGCAGAGATAGATTTTGGTAGCCTGACTGAAAAAAATCGCTAGCCCCAGGACGTCGGGCTAGCTATATTGCGAGCCCTGTATCTGATTGAGGAATCACTCATCTTTGGAAAAGAGAGTTTATTACAGAGAAATGTCTCTTTCCAAAATAAAAGCTATACTATCCGCTTCTTCTGGGCTATATTCTCAGCAGCATATTAAACAGCTGTCTAAATGACTCGGCTAAAGTTAGTAGCATGCTTGCTTGTTTTTTTTCTGCTTCCACTTGTCTTTGCACTAGGATGATGTCGGCGTAAATGTGCAGTCATATTCGTTGTGTTCCCACTAGTGCTTTCAGGTTAATCTCGTTGAAATGACCTTAACGCCACAACACGGCAAATCTCCTTTAACGAGCTACCGCCGATCGCCCCGTGCATGGGGCTAGACGGCCAACACGTTAACGAGCTAACTGCGCTAACACACTAGTTCCCACCCATGTAATTGAGCATTGCATGGCACATCCAACATACTGTTTTACTTTAGTCCATGACTCGCTTACCTTCAGGGTCATACGTCACATGAAAACCAAAATAATTCCAAACGCCAGATCTGAATGAGGGTGGGGGAGGTCCATGTTGCAAGGAGAGCTTAACTTCTGTCTCGCTAGCTTGCCCTGCGCTCTTCCTTCTGACGATGCTGTCTGTGTTGAGCGCTCAGTGAATCTGCGTTCGACTACTCCGCCTAGGCTGCACTGTCGACCCTAGGCGGAGTAGTCGAACGCAGATTCACTGAGCGCTCAACACAGACAGCATCGTCAGAAGGAAAGTTGATAAAATAAATTACAAATGTTGTATTGTTCGATACATATGCGTACCGAACCGAAAGCACTGTATCGAACGGTTCAATATCGATACGAATATCGTTGCACCCCTAATATATATATATATATATATATATATATATATATATGACAACGTGACAATGAGCCCCCCTCCTTTGCGGGAGGGGGGCTCTATATATATATATATATATATATATATATATATATATATATATATATATATATATATATATATATATAAATATATAGTCTTGGTGTCATTAGCTCGTAATAAAACGACATCTTAAACAGATCCTGTACAGCAAAGAGAATTTTAACATATATGCTGTATTCCTTGCTTTGTCAAAGTGATAAATCATGCAATATATGCAGTACGTGAGCTGCAGAAGGTTAGCGCAGTCTCTGAAAATGTAATCTCATTCTCAGTCTCATGTAGAGCACGCATAACTTTGTTTTGTGTTGTCTTCATCCAGCAGATCTCGTTTGCTAGATGCGTGACAAGAAATGAAAAGGCTGAATGAGTTTGCTGATGATATCAATCACAAACTCAGCAACAAAGCATATAGAAATGCATAAGTGTTGACAGCTATGACCTATAGTTTTAAATAACTTGATACCAGTATGACCCACATTGATTATTACTTCCTTCTTTTCAGCCATGCACAGCTGCAAATGATTGGGGCTTATAGCCTAATTGTGGTAACCGCTGCAGGCTCTTTTACAGTGTAGCAACCTGGATTTAGAAAAGTCCTCAACAGAACTCAGAAGACATTAGTCCATATTATAGGATATCACAATAAAGCTATAATGTTTAAGAGCATTATACAGTGATTTAAAGTTGCTTTCACATTGTTTCTTTACAGGCCCTGGGTCGAGATCACTACAGAAAGCCTATAGTAAGTAACTATTTCAAAACTTCTAAACTAGTTTCAAAACAACTGGTTTTAGGCATGCTAGTAAAGTTTGTGGACCAAAATGGGTCAAATTCTGAGTTTGGTTTGGTAAAGCTTGTGTCTGTGAAGGTTCTCAGTCATCCAGGTCATCATTGTCTAAGGGGCTTGGAAAGAAAAGCACCTTCTGTAAAAACCTCTGTAAGTTGCTTGAAGACGTTTCACCTCTCATCTGAGAAGCTTCTTCAGTTCTAAGGTCAAATGGTGGAGAGTCCCAGATTTAAGCCCAATGAGAGTGTCCCCCCTCTGTGTTTAAAGGTGGTTGTTCACAGTGGACATAGATGGCTTCTTTCACTCCTCTTTGAAACCATCTATCTTCTCTGTCCAAAATGTGAACATTGGTGTCCTCAAACCTTTGACCTTTGTCCTTTAGATACAGGACAAAGGTCACGTTGAGGTGGATCTTCTATGTTGTGCCTATAAAGCCACCTCGACGGGACAAGATTCGGCGGTCCATCTGCATCTAAAGGCCATCAGAGGCGGTGGTTTACGACACCAACTGTCTGCCATCTATAATCCAGTTTTGAGATCCCTTTCCAGACGCCTTAACGCCCACTCACATCCTGGGCCTTCTGACCTCAGGAACTCACATGATAGGGTGGGACTAGGTTACATAGTGAGTTCATCCGAAACCTTGGCTGATTGTGACCTACACCCGTTTTCACACCTTGGCTCATGTGATTAGGTAGAGGATCATTAGGGGGTCCATTGTCCCTTTTGGGGTGATACTCCCACAGGGCTTAAATCTGGGACTCTCCACCATTTGACCTTAGAACTGAAGAAGCTTCTCGGATGAGAGGTGAAACGTCTTCAAGCAACTTAAAGAAGTCCAGACGCTTTTCTTTCCAAGCTCCTTCAACTTTTGTAAAGCTTGGCGAGCATCACATGATGATTGCGTGCTATGGCCGTATCAGTCCAGTTCACTTCCCAAGGCCTTGGTGAGCATGGTGAATATTTTTATCGAAGTCATCGTTAGCCAGTATTCTTAAATGTACAAACATTATGCCAAATTAACACTTTTCCCAATCAAAACAACAAAGATGGCAGCTCACCAGCCTCTGCCAAAGCTGACTAAAAACCTGCAGTGATCAGGAACTGCTTAAAAAAAAAAAAAGAACTTCCAAACAACGTGAATTATTTTAAATCACCTTCTGCATTGCTCAAGCATCTCCATTTATGTAAATTACACAAAACGGAGGCTAAAATGGTTGCAGGATGTCTTATTTTGATTACAAGTGAAGTTCATGCCTGTTTTTAGTACAAAATATCGCATGATCTCCTTTGGATTAACTGCACTTAAGTCTGTCGGGTGATTTGTCTAATAATGGGTTATGTTCACATATGAACACAAGAAGACAGCAACCTATTTTTGTTGGATGTATCTGTGTATGTATCATAACAGCTCTGACAGTTTTTCATCTACTTAGTGTTGACAGGTAAAAATTTGAACACTGACACGCAAGCACCAGCCCTCTGGCTAACAGGTATTGACCAGTCAAGCTAGTTTTTGCCTTTTGTTCAAAATTAGAGAGAGTGAGGGCACAACTGGGTTGAGCATGCAAAACAGATGCCGTAAAGGGCTGGGTGCCTGGCTACAAATCCACCCTGAGGGCAATTACCAGGTGCACAAAGGCAAAAAAAAGCCCCCCACCCAAACAAAAAAGGATTAACATATGGAAATGTTTGTTTTCTAGACTCACATGCATTGGTTCAGCTTGCTGTTGAGGAAGCTGCTAGAAGTTGATCTCATGACAACCTGCATGTCATCTGACAGTGTTATGTTGTTGTTTTTTTCTTCACAGCCACCATCCCCAGATGACTTGTCTATTGTGTGTTTCACCAGTGGAACCACAGGTAGTAAATGTTTCTGATGTTATAGAAATATCATATGTGTCACATTTGCAGTTTGTGATATAAAAATACTCCATTATTAAGTAAGAAGCACATAGGATTTGTATTCTCATCAAACTGTGTTGGCCAGTGACTCCAGAAGCAGCAGCAGGTCACAGGTAGCGCTTTTTCAAACCTTTCCTGTTAAAAAACAAACAAACAAATAAGGTTCATCTATTTGGACTTATTGCACGGCAGGGAGGTTTATCACATAAACCACAAGTCTTGTGTTTTCTAAGAGCTTTCTGAGTGCAAAGCATGTGCCACTGCCTGTGGTGAATATGAGGAGTGTGACAAGAATGCTTACATTAAAAGCACTCACAGTGCTCGGTGCTGCTTATAAGCCACACGAATAATAAATATAAAAATAAAACAGTGTTGGCCTTTCAAAATGCCTAAACTAACTAACTTTAGATGCTTTCACATAGTATTGTATACACTTAAAGCGCTAAAATTATTCAAAGCAGTGATGTTTTCAAAGCCTTAAAGAGAAAGGTGTACAGGAGACATGATGCTGGTAAGTTATTAAAGTCAGTCCACAGTGCAGTTTATTGTAACTCGTGTTGTGCAATTTCTATTTACTTTACTTTGAACTGTATCATTTACTGTAAACCCAGGTTCTTCATTGCAGCACAATAATCCAGTAGTGAAAGAATCATTAACCCATTCCCCTCCCCAACCTCCTTCATTACATAAATGTCATGGCTTAGGCCACAATGCTCCGTTTTCAGAAGCTTCACCCCACAGCACCATCGACCACTTAAACCAACAGTAGGAGGGAACAAAAACAGGGTCATGTGAGGACCCACTAGTGTCAGATTGCAAATTGCAGCTCCCACATCCACGGTCTGTTGAAAATCCTGCCTCCTGCTGGCGTTAATGACAAACACATGCAGGCACTCCAGCAGAGGATTCGTTTTCCTCACATCACTCTCCGTTTCTTGAGAATTCCCTCCCGCGCTGTTGCGACATCTAGTCTATACTGAGCGTACAAGATTGCTTACAGCTGTTTGAGTCAGCTGACATCTCAGAAAGAGGAACCTTAGTTTCTAATAACCACTCTTTAAAATTGTGAAGGAAGGACTGGGAATGAGAATAAGATTAAGAGGGCATTACAGTAACAGAGAGTACTGTTTTTACAGTGCTTATTAGGAAATGCCAAGAGAGGAGGAAAAAAATAGGAGAAGTTGAGGTTGAAACTGTGATGTAATTATTTCTATATGCTTTAGAAATAAACCATGCAGTTTGCATGGTTTGTGCAGACTGGCATGTGTTTTTGCAATATTCATAATACTGGGTTCTGTTTAATAACCTAATGTATAAGGTGCTGCGTTAACACGACTCGTTTCTGGCTTCCAAGTTATAACTAAAATTCTGCTGAACCAGGTCTTTCTTTCCAAGCCGAATTCCTTTGGTGTTCACTTGGATGACTGTGTGCTCCTAGTGAGGAAATGTGTTGTGGAATCTGTTGGGCAATTTCATTATAAGTTTTTTTCCTTCTGTTCAAACAGGAAACCCAAAAGGAGTCATGCTCACCCATGGAAACGTGGTAGCTGATTTCTCAGGCTTCCTTAAAGTAACAGATGTAAGTCACCCTCTCCTCTCTGAACCTATGCTCAGGAAATGTTTTCACACCTATCCCCCAGTCGTTTATGGTCTTTTGCTCAGTGATTCATTAGCCTGGTTGCAATGTGTTCATTTTCTCGTCCACACAAATTCTTGAAAATCCAAGTTTCTGTGTCAAAATAGCATCTTTAACTCATTTGACTGTGTCTCTTGTGTGTCCTGCAGAAAGTAATTTTCCCCAACCAAGATGACTGCCTCATTTCCTTCCTGCCACTGGCTCACATGTTTGAGAGACTTATTGAGGTAAATGTGCCGAACTGTCATCTGCAATCACACTAATGGGATAGTAATGAGCTGAAGGATGTTTGTGGGGGAGGAGGAAGGAACTTCCTGTAAGAAGTATGACACTGAAGGTGGGCACTAATTACTGTAGGATTGGAAAAAAGGGAGAAAGAAACCACCCCAACTTTTCCTTCCCTGTCTTCAGTTTTGCTTTCCATCTCTACAAAAAAAATTGGCATTCCTGGACTTTATGGGAAGTGAAGGCACGTTACATCATTTCCTAGCCCAGTGAAACACACACACACACACACACACACACACACACACACACACACACACACACACACACACACACACACACACACACACACACACAGATGACAATCTTCATTAATATTTGTAAAAGCTTTGATAATCAGTAATCAGGTTAGGTTACTCAAAGACAACATCTGCATGCACATGATTTACTATAAAAGCAGCGGTTCCCTGCAGCCTGCAGGTCACTGATAGTATTTCTCCTTTGCCCTGCAGCTGAGCAGACTTTCAAAATACGTTTCTGTGGAATATTAGGACTGGCAACCACTGTAGGGTATTGCAGTAAGCTTTACAAAGAGCCCACTGTCTCCTGCCTGTGGAAAAAACAGAGTTTCATTTTCATTTTTAGTCACAGTCTTTGTACAGTTACCTTTCTGCCCATCCTTCCACTGGGATGCTTTCTCTGTCTAGAGGTTTGCTTTTCATAGGCACATCTCCCACAAGAAACCCTGGGCATGTTCCTGCCAAGAAATGAGGAGTGTTTTTTAAATTAGGTGTTTATTTACATGTTACTTACAAGAAGCTCTATAGCTTCCTTTATGCTCTCTATGCCATCTCTTTCAGTTACAAGCCAGATGTTATTTCAGGCCTTAACTAAAAGCTGACAGCGAAGAGAGCAGTTACAGTGTAGACCTCAGTGAGGTAAAGTGGCAGTAACTTGTGGCCCTTTACTAAGAAGCTCTGAGTGTGTGCTTTTGCTGCTGCTCATTAGTAACTCTGGATTCATCTTCAAGCCTAACAGCAAATATTAAAAGGTGATCAAATCTAAATTAAGTTGGGCAATAAATGTGTAGATTCAACTTAGATCATTTTTGTGTTGCACATGGGTGTGAGCGGTTAGGCTGCATCAGGTTGAACCTGTCTGGTAAGCTGCTGCTAGCAGCACATTTGTAGACAGCGTGAGACTCAGACACAGGAAACCACCTAATCTTCCCAGAGAGCAAATACACCAGATCACAAAATAGAGCTCAAGTTCAACAGTCGCAGACAAACACAAACACACAGCTCTATATCTGATGCTGGCGAAGTCTCAGTCAAAGAGAGAACACAAGGCGGTCCCCGTGTTTTGCATGTCCTTAGATGGTGTTAGAAACCGGAAAGCAGACACTTGTGGTGCCCTTTTTTTTTCAGTTTGACAACAAAAAGAGGCGCGCTGAGTTGATAGTCAGTTTGTGGAAGTGTCACAATCTGCATATGATCTAGAAAGAAGCATGCGGTGGTGTAGCCGCATGAGAACAAGAACTGCGAAATGAACTTGAGCATTTAGTAATTCTCTTTCAAACACTTTGTGTATTTCTATGGGACGCAGTTCTGGAACCCAAAAGTAAATCCTCACTGCATAATGAGTCACTTTCTCTGCTGCTAACTATAATTATTAGAGGTAACACAAAGGAGTCATACCTGCACTAATACAGATTGTAGTGTTACATAAAAATAAATCAAGTCGGGTTGTTTAAAGCCACTTGAAACAAAACAAAACAAGGCTGTCCATCATGTCTCCACGCCTCGTCCAGTCTGGACTCATAGTTACTGGAACGATGACATCACACGTGACACTCTCTTCTATTTCACTCACCTTGAACAGCTGCCAGAAAAAAAGATAAAACCCCACTTGGACCAACTATAACTGTAAGATGCTGTGTAAGCACTGACTAATCATAAGTGAGTCATGGGTGCTATTTTTCCCCCCAATCAACTACTTTTTCATTAATACTTCAGACACATTTATCTGATAAGATCTCTGCAGAGGTGTTGCCTGAACATGCCTTGGAGCCATTTTGCATTTTTTTATACCCTGTACTGGTGTTTTTACGCAGCTAAATGAAAGTCTTCCACGACTAAAGTCTTTACTACATTATATTTATCATACAACGTGTGTAGACCTTTGTTTGAGCATAGGTTCTGACATAATGAGAGCAAGATCATGTGCATGACAATGTAAAAACACTACCGAAATAAACGTGCAAGCTATGAAGTTCCTCTTTTTGCTAAATGACATTAAATGAGTTGCGACTGTGGGAAAAACAAGCCTTCCGACAAGTATGATGACTGGTGCAGCCAGTATTTCACGCGGGTGCCCCTCAAGGGCCAGTATTTTTTTTTTTTTTTTTTATCAGAATTTACTCATTAGTGATGCTTCCCTTATCATCTGTATTACAGTTAGGTGAATGAGGTATTAAATGTTATAGAAACCTCCCTTATGAGTGTTTGCCAACATTATTTATTGGTAGTAATGTGACTTTATTTTTAATATTTCATGATTAAAGGCTCCACTTTCAGTGCTGGTATTTTGTCTGCAATGATATCAGAAAGTTAGGAGTGTTCATTGCTCAGTTGTGTTATATATGTCTGTCTGCAGTCTGTGGTGTACTGTCACGGAGGACGGATTGGGTTCTATCAGGGCGACATCCGTCTCCTCCCAGATGACATGAAGGCCCTGCGGCCGACCATTTTCCCCGTGGTGCCTCGACTGCTCAATCGCATGTATGACAAGGTGAGATGAACAGATACCAAGACTGCTTTTGTTTGAAGCTGTTGTTAGTTCTGACTGAAGCAACCTGTCCATTCCACTTAGAATTACAAAAGATGTTTGGTCCTGTAACAGGAAAACAAGCACCTAAACTGGCAAATGTTACAGTTTAAATGTGAATGTAGTTTGCTCTAACTCTCCAGCATATACCATTAAATCAAGTCTGCTCAACCCTAGAACCTCTAAATTTCAAAGAGAGCCATTAGGGGGTAATAATGTGAATGGTGGCTATTTGTTGGTATTTCTTGCTAGCAGATAATTTTGCTAATTATCTACATAAATAGCTGGACATGTTTTAACCGCTATATCAGCTGAGACAGGGCTGTCGTCAACTAAGAAATGTGTGTTTTCGCTTTGTTACCAGATTTTCAGCCAGGCAAACACCCCGTTAAAGCGTTGGTTGCTCAACTTTGCTGCCAAGAGAAAAGGTGCTGAAGTCAGCAGCGGGATCATTCGCAGTGACAGCGTCTGGGACAAAATCTTCTTCAGTAAGATTCAGGTAAACGGTGTTTCCAGCACCTAAGCCCTGCGCTACTATGGACAGACTCTACAGCTGTTCTTATAGCCATGCTACATCATATTATATATGCTACGCGTGGTTGTGAAAAAATTAATTATGATCCATTTTGATATCAAAGTTACATTTATACATATGTTCCTGTGTGTTTTTAAAGAGAAACAAAAACAGTTGCATAACTATCATAAACAAGTAGGTTAACAGGACAAGTAGCAGGGAAGGACGTTTACATCCAGACGTACTTCATTGTTGCGTTTAAGCCTCTTGGTATTTGTGCTAGTTATGCAACTTACCTTGAATGTCAGTCATTCCCCTTATTGTTACTACTTATTTTAACCATCCTTGATTAAAATCTCTTAAAATCTGAACTAATCTGCTTCTTCAGGACTGTGTTGGTGAGATTGTGTTTGCATTTTATTAGCCATGCACTCAATGAAACAGTCTTTGTCCTACCAGGTCACTAGTGATTTAATCTCAGTTTATTGAGGTGTGTAAGTAACACTCCTGTGAATTTAAAAGTAAAATGTCCGAAGTGGCACATGTGAGTAAGGCTAACTTTGCACAATGTCCCGAATTCTTGTCCTCGCATTGTTCGCACGTCATGTGTGAAGGTCAGAATGTGACAACATCCGGACTGGTGCCGTGAAGCTTTGTGGTTTATTTTTAAAACAGAAAATAATGAGCCTTCTGTATTTACAATGTGTTTCTGCAGGCTAGCTTGGGAGGAAGGCTGAGGATGATTATAACAGGAGCAGCTCCTACCTCACCCACTGTCCTGGGATTTCTCAGAGCAGCTCTAGGATGTCAGGTCAGACCCATTAAGTGTGCCCTTATTTCTCTAACAAGCCCCTGTGATATGAGAATAGGTCTAAACCCTTAACCCTAACCATAACTTTACAACTGTCAAGTTTTTTGCTGTCAGTAATTTTACAGATTTTGATTCACAAGCTAACATCTACATTTGCTTCAACATCACATGTTTCTGCGTGCAGGTGTATGAGGCATATGGCCAGACAGAGTGCACAGCTGGCTGCACCTTCACCACACCTGGAGACTGGACCCAAGGTAGGCGACAGTGATTGTGCAAGCATGTAGAAGACAGATCACAAGACAGATGTATCCTTATCTGTCTTTGAAGCACTGAACCTGTTTATGTGACTCAGTTCAAAGGTTTTAAAGTGTTAAAAATGGGTTATGATTTTAAGGAATGACCAACAACCATAAACCTAAATAGATCCCTAATTACAAGCCTTTCACAACTACTTGGCACTGTTAAAAAGCTTAAAACTTTATGAGTGAGCATGCAGTTTTGAGCTGATGTGATGGCATAGACCCTCAAGGAGTATCTGTTTTGCACCCAGGTGGAAAAAAAGCATAGGCTGAGAGTGTGTGGCAGGCTGAGGAAGAAACGACTAAGGAGAGTACTGTTAGAAAAAAAAACAAGTCTGGAATTGTGAGCAAGACAGGAAGGAAATAGCTGTTAGGTCATATTGCAATAGTTAACACTGCAAGTTTAGGTGATTTCCAACAACAACAAGCTCAAATAAAAGACCAATATCTGCTATAAAGACCCGTTTTTACCCTCCAGATTGGGTGTATTGTGGCTGTGTTATTTTCAGCAGCCAGGCATTGCAGGTAATTTCCAAGTAACCTCTATGCATTCATATATGCGTGAAACTCTGTTCTGATTGGCTGTCTAAGTCAGTATAATGTGGAGCTTTCTCTGAGAGAGAAATATATTTGCTGCACGCAGTTAAGAGACAGTTGAAGCGAAACAAAGTGCTGATTTTCATTTTAATTACTCATTTTCCTTTCCTAGTTCAAAAGTGATTGGAAAGTTTTTCATACATATAAAAAAATATATACACTGTTCCCTTTTAACAGTGCAACACAAATGCAGAACAACAAGAAGACTGTAAAAACAACAAAAGTGACAAGTTAACAATAGAAAAAGAAGGCAGAAAAAAAGAACATGTGCATGAATGCATGAAGCCATGGGCAGGTGTTATGCAGGGGTGCGCGTCTGGATCGGTGGGTGGGTTTGCTAACAAACATAAAGGGTAACACAAAAGTCAAAGAAAAAATTAAAGACTAATATTATTTAAAATGATGTTAAAAACTACTAAAATAAATCTAAATTATACTAAATTTAAAATGTTATTACAGCTAAAGAACTGAACATGAAGCACAGAAAAATAGGCTGATATTATTATTATTATTATTACATTATGTTAAAGTAATCAACTCAAAACCTCCTTTTTGAAAAGTAAAAGCTTTCCCTGTGTTTATGGCCACATATTTTTTGAATTGATTGTATTGCATAAACGAAGGTCTGAAGCAAACAAATGTGCTCTAAGTGTCAACCTATTGTGAGACAGTGTGAGACAGAGCTTCATAATACAGTCAAGCATCACCACCTGCTGTTCACTTCTGATAATTCACAGATATCTGTAACGCTGTCCCAAATGATGACAACTAGTTT
Organism: Astatotilapia calliptera; assembly: GCF_964374335.1. Classification (NCBI taxonomy): domain Eukaryota; kingdom Metazoa; phylum Chordata; class Actinopteri; order Cichliformes; family Cichlidae; genus Astatotilapia; species Astatotilapia calliptera. The sequence goes on from NC_137431.1 coordinate 24,064,774, forward strand.
TCCTTTAGATTTAATTAGTTAGTAAAAATATCGTTAATTAAACCACTTTTCCTCCTCACATAGAATTGATGCTCAGTGTTGAGCATTTTATCAATTTGTAGTCCTCCTTTTTGTTCAACAGTGGAAAGTGAGGAAGGAAATCGAGTTGTTGTGTTTCTAATGTTTCTTCTTGTACTGACCAACAGGCCACGTTGGGGCTCCGCTGCCATGCAACCTCATTAAACTGGTGGATGTACCTGAGAAGAACTACTTCGCCTCCAAGGGAGAGGGAGAGGTAAGCAAAGCGATTTCAACAGAAACACAAGATGCACTTAGAGAGCACAAACCTAAATTAAAAGCAGCATTTACTTTCAAGGAAATAGTATTGTATTTTTGATATATTCACTTTCTCTTCTTTGTTCTTTTTAAACGTACTTTAAGACGTTTGTAGTGCAATAAAAATCACACGGGGGGGAGGGGGGGTGACAGAAGCTTACTTTGACTACACAACCATTATATAGTAGGTGATAATGGATAGTAGGTACTGATTTGTAAATAACTGAAGATAAACAGCATGAGCTTATTATTAGTTATTATAAAATTATACTATAGTTTATTATAACTAACTAGGCAGCTCATTCACTTTCTCTTCACAACACTTTATTTAAAGATAGAAAACACATTTTGGGGTCAGCTTGAAAGAAAGATAGATGTGAAATGTAAAGGTAAGGCCTAAGGTCCAATGACTTAATGTTTGGATGCAAATGCAATATAATCTAATATCTAGAATCCCCATGCACCAGTATCATTTCCTACATTTTGTCAAAACAAACAAAAGCAGTAGAATTTTAAGAACTGTTTAATGATTTAATCAATTTTATAAAAGTTTGACCTTAACTGACCTTGAAGAAGTTGCCAGAGGTCCAAAGAAACGTGATATTTGGAATCCCCATATTTTGCTTCCTATATGCCTATATGTTGTCAAAAAAAAACAATAGCATTTAGAAACATAGCTTTAAATAGCTCTATTATCACTATTATCATTTTGGCTTGTAGATCAATCTACTGGCCTTGAAGGAGAGGTCAGAGGTCAAATGTGACATGATATTTTAAATATTTATATAGCACTTTCTATCTGTTGACAATACACCCCATACTTATAAGAGTCATAGTTTTAAGTTATAAGGCTTTTTGTCCATTTTCAACCAATAAATTATTAATTTGACCTTCATGACCTTGGCGCATGTAAGGCACATTTCAGTGGCTTGTTAACAAGACGCCACTCTACACCTCTACAACGTTTTACGAGAATTCATCGAAAACTTGTTTATAGACAGAATGACACGTATGCATGCAAATGCAACCAAAAACGTAACCACTTTTGTGGTAGAAATAAGTAACATACGTGCATATGTAAGGATGTGTGTAGGTCTGTAGGTGTGTTTTCACTGTATGCCAGAGAGTAGTTTTTACAGCTTTGACGTGAGCATTTTGAAATGTCAGGAAATGAGGGCAGATGTGAAGTGTGTTATAAAGATCAGAATTGAAAACTGATTACCAGCATACCAGCATATAGGGGTTGACACAGAGGACAAATACAGTAAAGGGAAAAAGAAAGTACACATTTCTAAAGTTTTACATGTCTGCATATAACCTCGCCAGGTTCTGAAATTAGGTAACTGCACCTCAGATGGAGAACCACACATGACTTATTACACTGTTTACACTTAATTTTGGAATCTGATAAGAACCGGATATTTTTTTTATTATGTCCTGATATGTAAAATGTTAGAAAGATGTACTATTTTTCATGTGACTGTACATGTTTATAGGAAGGGTAACGTATGCAATTTTCGGACTTTATAAACAACGTTGCATGTGTTTGTAGAGGACATGTGCTTAACCTCTAACCCTGACCCTGTTTGACTTTTCTAATCTGTCAACCAGATTTGTGTAAAAGGACCAAACGTGTTTAAAGGCTACCTCAAAGACCCAGAGAGAACAGCGGAGACACTGGATGCCGATGGCTGGCTCCATACGGGAGATATTGGGAAATGGCTACCTGTACGTATACGCAGCTTACATTTGAGACTAGTCATGGATTTTGAAAAATCCCTTGTGTTTATATGAGAACAATCCATAATATTTTGTTTAAAATGATATTTCTCGTTTTCCGTAGAATGGCACGCTGAAGATCGTTGACAGGAAAAAGCACATTTTCAAGCTGGCGCAGGGTGAGTACATCTCCCCTGAGAAGATCGAGAACATCTACATTAGGAGCGAACCTGTGGCACAGCTTTATGTTCATGGAGATAGTCTGCAGGTAAGGACATTTAATCATTTACAGGAAGTGCAATGTGAAGTAGAACTCCTGCTCAAATTTATGTGTTCCAAGGCCTGGTAGTCATCTTTGGCTCCTAAGAGCCTGCAAGTACATCTGGGCTATGTGTTGCTTAGTGTTGATTTTCTATTTTGATCACTATCCAATACACCTTGTTTTTTTTCTCAGTCCTGTTTGGTAGGAATAGTTGTTCCTGACCCTGAAACCATGCCTGAATGGGCCAAGAAGAAAGGTATCTTGGGCACCTACGAGGACCTATGTAAAAACACTGTAAGTGGCATATGGTTGTAACACTTATAGTTAATATTATTAAAACCTACTGGAAGTTATTTAGAAATGTAACAAAGCTCCCTCTCTCCTTTGTTTAACAGGAGTTAAAGAAGGGAATCCTTGAAGATTTGGTGCGTCTTGGAAAAGCCAGTGGCCTCCATTCTTTCGAGCAGGTAAGTAGGAACTTAACTGTTTGTAAGTGTATTTTTTCTTGATACCTTAAGACATGTAAGATAACATTTTACAGTATCTCCATAAACAGTATGTGCCTGAAGTAACATCTTTTAGATTAGATTTTAATGTCTTTAAGTAATCTAGTTATTCACAAATCCCTCCAAGCAATACCACAATATCTAAATTAATGAAATACTGCAGATACAGCTATGGTAATAAAATATGTTTTAAAATAATAATTAAAATATTAATGTTTTAAATTATTTCAAAGGAGATTAAGCCAAGTGAAACAAGAATGCTACTGGCATAAATTCTTGTGCTGTTTGATAAGTTATATGCTACATTTATATACTATCAGGGATTGGTCTTGTGATTCCTGCAAGAGTATTGGCTAACAATGCATTTGTGGCTATAAGATGAAGTAAACTTAAGAGCAGTATTTATCTCATTCACCATCATGTTTTTTTCTTTTGTTTTATTCTTCTAAAGGTGAAGAACATCTACATTCACAATGAGATGTTCTCCATTCAAAATGGCCTGCTGACTCCGACGCTAAAGGCTAAAAGACCGGAGCTGAAAGAGTTTTTTAAGGCGAAGATTGATGAGCTCTACAACAGCATCTCTATGTGAAGGCTGGCGGACCTGAGTTTTCTTAAAGCAATCAAACAACAACAACAGACGCTTTGTCCAGCGACCTGCAGTGGGACAAAGATGTGTCACCTGACGCTTAACGTGCTTTCGGAAAGCAAAGCAAAACTGGCCCAACGGTAGATGATTAAAAATGCCTAGATAAAAACAAATTAAAGAAATCAATAAAGCGAAATACAATGCACATTGTCATATGTATTTCCTTTTTATGTACGCATTCACTGTTTCATAATTAATTGAAAACATATTTTAAATCGACACTTAAAAATTTTAGTCCATAAAAAGGAACGTATTTCTTTTTTCGTGTGACATGAATTTCCGTCACAAAACAAAAACAATTTCAGGGTTAGCCAGCAGAGGGCAGCATGGAGTTACCCATAATGAATGTAAAGAATGGTTACTGGGATTTTATAAGGGGGTGAAAGGAAACTTGTTCTTACTACAAATGAAGACGCATCATAAATGCCAAAACTCTCCAATTATTTAGGGTGCAATGACTCAACCGTTTTAGGGGTATGGCAATGTGTTGACTTTATTAGCTAGCATTAGCTGTAGGGATACTGCTACTTACTGTGAATTAAGTTCAATTAATCAGCTGTCAGTTTATTAGGGGACAGGTTAAAAAGCTGGGGGAGAACGTCTTGGCACAATTCACGTGATGTGCTGATAGCTGATTTCTGTATGCATACAGTAAACAATGATTTAAAGGAGGACAACAAGCTAATGTCTCAGTCAGTTTGACTCACGCCTATTAATTTTAATGTCAGATGGAAAATCATGTCACCGAAAAACTTTCCATTATGTTATTTTAGAGTTTCGTTTTTAACATTGGCTTCTCACATGATTCACACTGTCAGTGAATACAAAAAAAGATAATAATGTCCACGAAATGGTGTGTATTGTACGATGTATTTTTGTTTTCTTTGTTTTAATTGAGGCATTTAAAATCATCCATACATTGCTACCTGCTATTGACCCAAAAACAAATACACCCACTCCCCAGCATCAGAAACTCAGCATCATCATTCCCACTTCCTCAGCTCTTCTTTCCTCTTTAAATCTACCAGCCAAACAAAACTCATCTGTTTTACAAGAGTAACACAGTCATACGACAGCAAGTGTGATGTTTTAGTGTATAGTGTAGCTCCAGGAGATGTCAAAATGTACATTAATGCTGACACCTTGTAGAATTGTAATGGATTTCATCCCCAGTGGAAAAAGTTAGATTTTCTTTCAATAAAAAAATGGCGCTAGTAAGGTGGCTGATACACCACCCCGAACAGATACAAGAATTAAAGTTGGGTATAACCCAAATATGGTGCAATTAGATGAAATTACACCCTTCTGTTTGAAAGCAGATTTACAATAATAAGGTTCAGAGAGAGAGCAGCTGCCTTTCAAATCATCGCTGTCCACACTGTCCCATGTAAAGCATCTCATTGTCTGAGCCACACCCAAATTACACTTTGTGTCATGTATCCGCGCACTCATTCATTATGTCAGTTCAACATGGCTGCAGTCAGAGGTTTAGCATGCATGCTCCTTGTTTATGTAAGGGCCGGCGATCTGTAACGGTCATCGAGGTTCAGACTTCTTTCTCACTCATCTTTGCACAAAGAGAATGTCAGGTAAAAGAAAACAAAATATCTAATGCAACACCAGGCCTTGGGGCAATGCATGCAATTTGCCCTGTAATGCTGGGACCATTGGCATTTAACGAGAAAAAAGACAAGCATTTCTTTATGGTCATTAGGAGCCGTTTGTATCTAGCTGCTGACAGCCACAGCTGCAGGTACAGGGCTGTTTCACTTAGAAGAGCCAATGATGAATTCCGCTAGAACAAACATCAACTTTTAAACAAACGATACCATGTTTTTTAAAAAGGTTTACACGTAGAAGTAATGTATTCGCTTTTTAAGTTGATTACCGTCCCAAAGCATAAACAATGCGGATGTACATAAATGAAGACAGCTAGATGTAAGCATATTTATTGAATCAATGGTTTGAATGATTTTTTTTTCTCTCTTATTGCGTGTAGTGAGATGAACTGTACTTATTTATTTATCTATTCTGCTGTAAAAATGGAATAAGCACCATATCCTGTAATGATCAAGTGCAGCAATCGGGATGAGGGAGGTTGGGGATTAGGACAAGGGCAGTGAAATAAAAAATGTTCTGGAATGATTTTCAACTAGTGTCTTGGTCCTTTTTTAATGATGTTGAATGCAATTTTTTATGACAGGATGGTAACATGAAAAAAGACTGAACTATCCTCCAGATTAGCAGTGATGAGAGGAACTCATAAAGGACAGTACCAACCACAGTATCAAAATACTCCATTACGTAAAGGAATAGGAGTATTTTAAGCTTAATGCACTTCACAAATCTATTTACACTCATATTATTTTATTTTCTAAAAGGTAAGTAATATTGTTTTTAGATGCAAGAAAGACTGTGTTCCTTTGGCCCTTTGTCACACAATCAATCTTAATATGTGATGAGAACGGCTCTTAAAGAACAGTTGAAAGGAAAGCTGGGAGAGAGCAGGGGGGAAATGCATCAACCCAATGAGCTAAACTAGCACCCGGAATAGTGGTCAAAATGGTTAAAATATCTTGCCAAAGTTCAAACTCAACATCACAATGAGGACGAAAGGTAATTTAAATGACTTTGAACACGGCATGGTTATTGGTGCCAGGTCTAAGAATGTCAGAAACTGTTCCCTTACTGGGGTTTTCCCACAGAACCGTCTCTAGGGCCTACAGAGACTGGCCTGAAAAACAGAAAATATCCTGCGAGCAGCAGTTATCTGGGAAAATGACTTGTTGATGCCAGAGGTCAGAAGAGAATGGTGAAATTGCTTTGAGCTGATAGAAAGGCAACAGCAACTCAAATAACCACTCACTACAACCAAGGTATGCAGAAGATCATCTCTGAATGTGCAACACACCAAACCTTGATCCAAATTGCTACAATAGCAGAGGACCACAACTGTTGTCACTCTTGTCAGCTAAGAACAGAAAACAGAGGCTAAGATTTGCACAGGCTCACCAAAACTTGAACAATAGTAGATGCATGTATGCATCCTGCCTCTGCTGGTGTAATATTAGGGACATTTTCTAAGCACATGTGAGCTCCTTAGTACCATAATTTAAATGCCACAGCATACAGCAGAATTGCTGACAATGTCTATCCCTTTATGACCAGTGTACCGGTCTTCTGGTGGCTCTTTGCAGCAACACGCTACAGTATGTCACAAACCTTTAATCACCTCATGTTTCTTACTGTACTCATATACTTTCCAGCACCTTGCTAAATTTATACCACCAAGAATTAAGGCAATTCTTAAGGCAAAAGAAGAAGCTTAGGGGGCTTTACCTAATGAAGTCTATCAATGCTATGTTAAGCTAGGCTGAGTTCTTTGTGTCCATTTCTGCAAACGAACTTTAAAACTGACCCAGTTTTACTATGGCAGGGCAGTGATTTCACTTTTATCGCATCTGTCAAGGCATGGCAAGCATGAAGGTTGACATAAACGCTTACCAAATCTTTCCAGAGTTTCTAAATAGCATGCAAATGCGAATAAATCGCTTCAGTCGTGCGTTAAAAGTGGTGATTAGCAGCTGATCACATATTCTGCAGGTGTGCTTCGTTGCTAAGTAACGCACAGAATGGTCAGGGGACGATAAAGGCAGAACTTGAAGCATTAGATTAAAGACACTCTCTCCTAATTATATTTTTTACTAGTACCATTAGCTGAAGCAGTTTTATAGTGTAGCAGTTCACTGAATGGCAAGTGATTTGGTCTTTAAGTCAGTTTAATTGGAAATGGATCGATACAAGCGCCAGATTAGACTCCGTTGTGACAGTGGATTACCTATCAAACGAGATACACCCGTGAAACCAGCGCTGACCAGACGAGACCGTAAGAAAAACACTGTAATACACATTTTAACGCAGTCTACATTAAAACGTTAAACTTCAGGTGGCTTACTTGTTTATTTAAAAGTTAAAGTTTTAATCTTGGTCTGAGCCTAGTTCTCATTGTGAGGGCAAAAAGGTGTTGGGAAATATATTATGAACACCTTCATGTTTCTTATCTCAGGTTTTAACTGCTTTTCTAAATCTGTTAAATCTACTTAGTGTAAACCTAAGAGATCTAATATATCTATTGATTGTACACTTTTTAAAAAAGTGTAAATAAAGGCAAAGCCATTTTCTGTTCTCATTAAATTGTTCTCTGCATCCATGCTTTCAAACTTTAAGAGCACAGGAAACTTCTATTCCGCAAGCATTATGAAGCTTTTCCAGAAGAACCTGAGAGGGAAGTCACGAATGACTCCACTGTCAAACCAAAGAGCCCAGTATCTGTAAGTGTGCCCAGATGTTTTGTATTCATGTAAGATTAACAGTCACTGATATCCAATATTTACTAGTTCACAATTATGGGTGACGAGAAGAAAATATGAAGGAATCTACGTGGAGAAAAAAAACAAGTGAATGTTGATGCTGAAGCCACAAAGAGTCCCCCAATAAACTGGCAAGAAGTTAAAGTGACATGTGCATTTTGTTCTATAGAACACATACATCAGATCATGTGAGAAAAGAGTGAAGAGCAATTATTCAGAAAATGAGGAAATTAGTGTTTGGTTGACGATTTATTTGTTGTAACAGTGCTTCTTGGCGATAAGTCTTATACTCTATTTCCCCTTAAAGGTGCATTGAGGAGCCGAGTATGTGGGTGAACAACCTGCCAAATTTCTCTGCCAGTGCCAGACGGATATATTGCCCTGAAGAATTATTACAACAAAAAAATCCGCAACCAAAGACAAATTTGACTGAAGAGTTTAAGTATAAAAAAGCATTAGAATCAGATGCTATAACCTTCAGTCACCAGATTCGTTTTATTTCCTCCCCTTTCTATGCTTATTCTTTTCACACAGGCCAACACTGTACACCATAAATCTACTTTTAGCTTAAGCACTCCTGCATTTACTGAAACTACCAGACACAAAGCAACCTTACCTGCCATTCAGGTGACTGTAGTAGAGGCTCATGAAGGTGATGAAATGTCGGGTAAAGAAGACGAGCAAAGCTTGGCAGTGACGCCAGAAAGCTTCACATTATCTAGCATGGAGACTGCCACAACTTTCAGCTCTGGTGACACAGAGGATGAGGACTTTTTGGACTCTGCAACTTCTAACAATCTTCCCTCTCCAGAGATCTTCAGAAGAGAAAACAAGGGTGTGTCTGAGTGCATTTGTATGTGTACATTTTTGTATGTCCACAGCCATACTTGGTCTCTCACTTTTATTTTTGTCTTGATAGTGGAAACCTTCAATTTTTCCATTGAGGAAGACCTGCTGGATCTCCATCGTCACATAAAAAACTCCACTTTGTTGGATGTCAGCCATGCTGAGAGCATACACATGCATCATCCCCCTAACCTTTCTACCATCCTGGGTAATACTGGGAACAAATCTCAGGCACACTTTAATTTTCTCTCTTTTTTTCAGTTCAATAAATTCCACTTAATTGAACAAAGGTATTAAGAGTATAACTTTATTCATACTCAGTCATGTTTGGTACGTCTTTTTTTTGCAAGCTCCTTAGACTCCATCTGATAATTACATTTAAAATGTTTCTCTTTTAGAAGTAGCAAATGAACAAAAAAAGGAACAGTAACTTTGTTTTTATGGCATATTTTAATGTTCTTAGAAAAAATGCCAAGTATGCTTTAATTAAATGCAGTCTTATTTACATGCGTACCCAAACCATACCTGTGTGTCTGAAAAGGAGTAACTCTGTCTGCCTCCACTATTCTTGCTGAAAAGACCTGTGAGATCAGGTAAGTCTTCTCAGTTGAATCTCAAAGCATTTAGTACTTGTGGCTCACGCAATTTAACTGCTTCATTCCTTATTATTTCTTTATCAAGCAACAACAGAGAAGCCGGATCTGCTGCTAAAGTACAAAATGACTCGTTGAAATCAGGTAAAGGCTCTCATTTCATAAGAAACATATCTTCCTTAAGTATTATTCAGAGCATGACTATTATTGCAAACTACGCTTGCCGACCACTTTATTAGGAACGCTTGTTCAATTCCTCACTAAAGCAAATGTATAATCAACCAATCACATAGCATCAACTATGTGCATTTAGGCACTAAGATATGATCATGAAGACCTGCCGAAGTTCAAACTGAGCATCAGAATGGAGAAGAAAGGTAACTTTGAAAGTAGCTTGGTTGTTGGTGCCAAACAGGCTGGTCTGAGTATTTTATAAATTGCTGATCTACTGGGATTTTTCTACTGGGTTTTACAGGAAATTGTCAAAAACAAAGAGGGAATATCGAGTGAGCAGCAGTTCTCTTGGAGAAAATGCTTTGATGCCAGAGGTCAGAGAAAAATGGCCTGACTGCTTTGAACTGATGGGAAGGCAACAGTAAACAAATATTTAGAGCATTGCAACCAAGAGGATCTCTGAATGCAGGGCTCACCAACACTGAGTAAGAGAAGACTGGAGCAATGTTGCCTGGTCTGATGAGCCTCGAGTTTTTCTGCACAGTATTCACAGGCTACAATCAGATTTTGGTGTTAACAAAATAAAAGCATGGATCGACCATGCCTTTTTAGCAGCAGTTCATGCTGCTGGTGGTGGGGGTGGTGTAATGGCATGGAGAATATTTTTCTGGCACATGTGGGCCCCTTAGTACCAAGTGAGTATCATTTAAATACCTGATTTCAGTCTGATAGAGCACCTATGGAATGTGGTGAAACAGGAAATCCACATTATTCATATGCAGCCAACAAATCTGCAGCAACTGTGTGATGCTATCATGTCAATATAGGCCAAATTCTTTGACGAATGTTTCCAGCACCTTATTGAAGTCAAGGAATTTGGGCAGTTCTGGAACCAAAAAGGCGCCCACAACTGTACTAGCAAGGTGTACCTAATGAAGTGCCTGGCAAGTGCATATATTTCATATGTATTTTAAAATCAACTCCACACACAGAAAATAAATAGATATTGTATAATTATTACGACTACTTTTGTGGTTTCTGTCCTAAATTTGCAGACAAAACCTTTAAGAGGAAAACCCCACCAAGAGTAAGAAGTCATCTGCCCATTTATTTACATCTGTTTAAATTTGATATGATGTAGCTCATTTTTATTTTGTTAGAAACAAAAGTAAGAGGGATCACAGCCATGATCAAAATGACTTTTATTCCACAGCTCAGCTACAGAAGACCCATCTTGTGTAAGAAGAAGGTTTCATTCAAAAGTCCTGTAATTGCTGAGACCTTTGATGGAAAATGCATACCAGCCTCAAAGTTAATGACTCCCAGTCTCAACAAGCCATTGCAAATGTCCAGCCCACCTGAGGAGTTGAAGCCTGATGCAGAGATCAGCTCGGAAGAAGAAACATTAGCTCTGACCATGTTGCTAAAAAGGTCTGTCAAAACTAGTCATAAGAAACCCAAGCTCTTTGACTTTGCCACCGACAAGGAGAGAGATACTCTCTTTCAGGTCATGAGAGAAAGATGTGTGAAACTCAGAAGTGTTACTTTATTTCCTTTCACAGCTGTTTAGTGCACCGAACCATCTTTCCTGCCACATTTGAAGCTAGAATAAGAAAACAGAAAACTGTGGCTTTACCCCCTCATCTGGATTAGATTAGTCTAATTGTAGAAAGTCCTATATGAAAATGGTCTGTAACTACTTAAAAGAAGGAGAGAAGAATCTATGGAACAAACTTAAAATAACATTTAAGAACTAATTAAAGAGACATGCTAGACTGGCGTTTATGTTCATATGAAAAAAGTGTGATGTGAAATGACCACTAGATGGCACATATGTATTTACCTTTAAAAACCATTGTCTGTCTTGTCCATACAGTGAGCTTTTCCACCTTTAAATATGATATATGTGTGTCTATATATGTGTGTTTTTTTGCTTGTTGTGCTTGTCCATATTTGCATTTATTCTCGTGACACGTGTTACTATAGACTTTCTAAATGAAGAATGATTTAAAAGCAAAGTTTAAATGTATAAGATATGTATTTTAAGTATACTCCATCTATATTTATGTATATTTGTCTTTGTCCTCAAAATCTGCATATGTATTTGATTTAGAAAGTGTCTAAAGCAAATAAAAATACATTAAAATGCCTCTTGTGGCGATCCCTCCGTTCTGTGTTTGATGCGTTTCTTACACTTAATTATTTTCTCAACTGTGTCTTTCAATAATATCTGAAGTGTGTGTGTGTGTGTGTGTGTGTGTGTGTCAAGCCGTTCAGCAGTCGCACTTAGATAATTTTTTAGTGTGAATAAATTTCATGCTGTCACGATCCCCGACAAAACATCAACACAGCGAATCCACTCACCACGTGGTACTTATACCAAAAATATCAGCCAATCGGGTTATTTGTTGTAGCAGCATTGGCGCCCGGTGAGCCAATCAGAATAATGTAGTGGGTTACCAAGCTGTTCCTGTGACTAATGCGTGTCATATGACTGTGACACCCATGGAGACAGTTACAAGGAACAAGATTTGGTCGTGGATTTGAAAACGGAAAGAGACTTTCTGTACCGAATTCATTTTGGTACAAGATGCCTCCGACTCTCTTTCAGAAACTTTTTAACAAGAGAAATGCGTTTTCATCGCCGCCCCCGAGGTGTAGCAAAGAGGACCCAGCTTTCAGGTAGCTTATTGTGTGCGTGCGTGTCCGTTTGTGGTTTGTGTGTAGGGTTGTGCGTGTGTACGTTAATAATATTTATGGCTTTCGCTTTGACGTCTGAAAGGAATGACAGTGTATTTGGAGCAACGCTTATATTGAACTCGAGGCACTCTGCAGATGAGCGTTGTGTAGTTTGGCTGATTTGACATCGGTGTTGGAAAAGTGTAGAGTGACGTGAGAGACGTGTTGTGCCTTGTTGGTGCGGTTAGCTACATGCTAATGCTAGCTGTTGGACGTTAGCGAGGCTGCTGCACGCGCTGTCTTGGTGGGACTTGACTCAGCTTGTTAACCATCACTTTTTTGCTCATATAAGTAATTGTTTATGTCAGCTTATAAGTGAAAAACGCTTTATTGTCATCCCGAAGATAGTCAAATGGTGCTTGCAAGTTACAGTAGAAGTATCTCGCTTTCTCTTTGTCTCTCCCTTGCTCCCCCCTCCTCTTTCCCCTTTGTTTCTGTGGTAACAGCATTGTGGCAAGAAAAAACGCACGTGACAGTATTGTCGCGCTCTTTTGTAGCTTATCTTTGGCTGGATCCTGATAACTTGGAGCTAATTAGAAGTAGCATCCCTCGACTTTGCCTCTGTTACTGTACTCTCCACCAGACAACAGAGCAGGACACCGTGGGCTCTTAATGGAAGCACATGTGATCGCTTCATTCGGCCGCTGACGCATCCCATACCGTGCTGCTGTGTCGGTAGACTGTTGATGCACAGTGTTAATTTTACTGAAATAGCGCTACATGGCGTCTGAATATCACCTAACATTGCAGTGATGTTAAATAGACAAGTGGCTGGAGTTTACTTAGAACACCGATGCTTAGAACAAATGCAAGATGGCTTGTAGTGATTATAATATTTCCTGCACGCGTTGCTTGTGTTCCACATCCACTAAAGCAGATAATCATGTCATTTCCCATGTAGCTATAGAAAACATTTATCATTTCCAAACACCAGTGCTCTTTGATATTTACCCTATAAAGATCTGGTCATGTATTTTAAAAATTAAAGGCAAGTTAACGCAGTATTGCGGCGACATGTTGCCCAATACTGTCAGGCTTGCAACTGGGCGTCCTTAGCATATATAATGTTTCCAATCATAATCTTAAAACAAAGTTTTATTTATGTATGGAGTATAAAACCGATGTAAGCTGCATAAGAACTCTAAGGTTACATTCAGCCTGACATGGCAATGAATCATTGAGCTGAATGGGAGTTGATTTGCAGTCTCCCTGTGTATTTTCTCTCACACCCTCAGGGTCAGGTCTGCCACCATTGGAAAAACGTGCTCTAAAGCTTTAAATACACTGACATTGCACAATGTTTCTCCCACCTTGTCACTCATGGGGAAGATATTTACCTGAAAGCGCATCTCCTTGTGGTGCTGCTTGCACTTTGGTCCATGCCTGAGCCAGAGCACGTTCCACTGTCATAAAGGTGCCCTGCACCCAGTGATATAAATGCAATCTGTGTGTGTGTGCGTGGAGGGGCGGGGGCTGACTGGCATCAATCCCAGAGCAAACAGGCAGGCAGCAGGCTTTTCTGTTAGCTCAGTGGTCAGCTGTGCTCTTCATACCTCTGGCATAAGCTTCCCATTCATCAAGCATGAAATGCTCTAGAGAGGACAGAACTGTGTGGAGACATGGTTGGAGAGGGACACTTGTGTGGTAGCAAGAATAGGCTAAGATGCAGCATTAGGAGTTTCTGCATAAAAGAAAAATGGTTAAAAGGAATTTAAAAAACACTGAGTTGAGGGTCTAAGGGAGGAGAATCTAATGGGACAGGGTGGAACAAATAAGTTGGAGGATGAAGTGGTTAGCAACTGAGCATGCAAAATTAAAAGATGGACAGAACAGAGAATATAACGTGACTGCAGTCCACTGGCAGAGGTGGCCTGCAGAAATGATGACGTTAACAGTATTCTGAAGTAGAGCAGGGCGATAGGACCAAAAAATTTATCACGATATACATTTGAAAATTTGCGATAACGATATAACTGACGATATAATTGACACTAGACAAAATACTTTACAACTCCTCAACTTTATTAGTGCAAAAACCCCCCAAAACATCAACGTATTTTCACTTAAACAGGCAGCTTTTTTAAGTGCATTAAAGTTATATAAAAAATTAACAGTGCAAATGCAAATTCCTTGCTGACAGTTTAACCAAAAGGCATTTCCAGTGGAAATTGGCCGACATATCCTCAGCATAACCATGTTTAATATCCACAAAACTTAAAAAGAGGTTATACACACACAATACGTAATATTATGTTGAAGCACAGTACGTATCACTCCGCGAGGCGCCTGCCTACGATAGCCGTAATGCTCCGACAATCCATCGAGCAGTGCGGCTTTGTAGCTTAGCAAAGTCGTACTGAAACATTTGACAGATTTTCGAGTGCCATGTACCACATAAAATTGTTTCGAGGTCAGTAAACACAACCAGAATTCATACATACACACGGGATTATAATCTGTCGATTTTCAGAAAAATCAAAGGATTGATTTTAAGTGTGCCGTATTTTCCAAATAACACGGTAATAACGACGGCCCGCTAGCATGCTCTTACCAAAAATAGTGCTTTGTTGTGTATCTGACGGATGAAAGCCAAACCAGTTCCACACCACTGAAGTTGGAGCATTTTTACAAACCTGGTTCATCTGTTTCATTCAACGATCCCCTTTCGCTCTTCTCATTCTGTGTCGCCGCCATGTGCGTATGTAAACAAAGGCACTGCGCATGCGCGTTTTACCCTTATTCTATCGCGATATTTCATTTTCGTATCGTTGCCCAACATTACACCGGTATTACTGTGAACAGTATGATATGGCCCAGCCCTATTCTGAAGTATTTTTTTAAAAAGCACTGTGTGAGAATTATACCATGAATAAATTTGGCTGGGTAGGATGCTGCAGTCAATTTCAATCAAGATGTTAAAAGAAAATGACCTTAAAAACCTCTGACAGGTTGGGGGGGGGAATAAGCAAGCCCAATGTGACACCAGAAATAGCTTTTTTTAGTTTGTACATCAGGCTTATTATTGGCATTTTCCAGTCTATATTTTTTAATATCCAGAAGAGATGAAGTCTTTCCTGTTTTGCAAACCGTTGGCCTGCATACTGCATCACCGACACCATGCACTGCCACACCACTCCACTGTGCCCTCCAGAATACCATAGAGGGCAGTATTTTGGCTGACCCTGAGAGGAAAGCCTAAAAAGACTCCTGTTTCCCTGGCTGCGGCACCTGACTGGGGACGGCATACTGTACATTACACCAAAAGCCTTTGGCTCATCCTGTAGCCAGTCTGAGACCTGATCATTAGCCAGTAGCTTTGTCCTCCCACTCACACCCAAACTGCTTGTCCTGGCAGCCTGCTGAGGAAACTTCCTACATGACCTGCACTAACAGACAATATACGAGTAAGAGAGTAAAAGCAGATTTACTCAAGTTTGACGTTTTCTGTTTAATATATAGATTCGTGGAATTAAACTTTTTCTATGGTAAACTAGGACTCACCTGTTTCCTTTTCAAGTTGATATAAAATGGTCACAAGTCTAGAAAATATAATAAAACTTTGGTGAATTTAAAATAAATTAAATTAGTACAGTGTATTCATGTAGATTTAGTAAATCATGTTTGACAAGCTTATTCATTACAGCCTGTGAAAATGCATGACGTTGCATTTGCTGGAGTACTACTTTTTTTTTTGTTTCTCACACCGTGGAATTTATCTTTAAAAATGTTTTATTTATAGTTTGGGAGAAGTCGTGTCTCAGGTTCCTGATTGGCAAGGCGTCCTTCCTCCATTGCGTACTTTCATAACTCGGTGTGTCATGTGAGGCTTTCATCAATCTCAGGCTGTCATGTTTGTTGAGTGATCACATGGTTACCAAAGTCGCTGGCAAAAAAAACCTAAGCATCTTTGCAAGTGTTGATGAAGATGCACACTTTGTTTTTTTTGTTTTGTTTTTTTTTAAGTAATGCTCTCTTCTCTTTTATCCTGTTGCTGTTTATCTAAAGTTATGAATCAACATGTGATCACTCGTACTGTCTCAACCCTTTTATCGCATCACTATCTTAAAAAATTCCCAGCTTGACTCTAAAATGAAAAACCCATCACAGCGTTTTTATGTATGCTTGTTCTGCTCTGCTCTCTGTTTGATTACTTTCTTTTTAAGCACTCACTGTCGGTAAACTGACATGGATTACTGTGAATGTTATAGCTTTATTTTGCAGGGCTGCTTTCTTCCCTCGGTGCATGCTTGTGTGAATGCTGCAAGCGTGCCAAGGTTCTGTAAAGACAGCGGCTGTCATCGGGTTCCTATCGGGGCTATTTCAAGTGGCCACACTCAGGCTTCTCAGAACTGCAGGGTCATAGTAAGGATATAATTTGATGTTAAAGTTGCAGGGGCATCACACACTTTACAGCGGTGCGCAAACGCGTTTGTATTCGTCACAAACTTTTCAGAATGTGCCCTTTAGCTTGATATTAAATTTCTATTATGCTCTGTGAGCCAAAGGGTCAGTGTCTATTCTACTATTTAAGCACAGTGTAATTATGTCTACATGTGCTACCAGAATGAAAATTATAGCGCCAGAGGTTGTATCAAAATGTTTTTGGCAGTGAAATTGCTGTTCTACATTACCTTTAGTATCCTAGCAGGTTCAGCCGTGAAATCTAAGCAGGGCTATTAAAGATGTACTGGAGGCAAAGGTAGAGAGGCAAGTTTCAGATGGAAGGAATATGCAGAGGGCGGGTAGTGGAAATATTAGACAAAGGATGATCAAGATGGAGGGGCCCAGCAGGTTGAAAAGAAGAAGACCACAGAGGAGCCTTGTGGATACATATATTAAAGGGGGACATTCAGATGGTTGGTGTGACAGAAGAGGATGCAACGGAGAGGGTGAGATGGAGGCAGATGATCCATGGTAACCCACGGATCGAAGAGAAGAAACATAATTTACCAGTTAGAATGTGATAACTCAAACCACAGGTTGAATTAGGAGTTTTAATTGGCCTTCGTGTGTCCAGAACATGCGACCTCCCTGCAAACACTGTATGGATCAATCAGCTGTCTGCCATGTGAAGCTCATACTCAGTTTAAGGACCTAAAGGAGTGTCCATACTGAAAGCAGTTCTTGTCGGCTGTAGTTTATAGTTAACAGCTTGTCTCTAATGGACATTCAAGGCTCCACATGCTTAGGTAACCCTCTAATGTCTTTGGTTCTCTGTCGTATGTCAATCAACACTATCCTTTGTTGTCATTGGTAATCGCCTCGCTGGTACCCCTAGCCTCAAAGTTTTATATAATGCTTGCTCAAATTTAGGGCTGCCACGATTTGTCGACTAGTCACGATTACGTCGACTATCAAAATCGTCGACGACTGATTTAATAGTCGACGCGTCGTTTGAAACTTTGTACGATCACAAAAGACGCAGGAATAAGTGGCAGGATTTAAGAGTGTAATAACGGACTGAAACAGAAGATGGCAGCATTGCATGTACAAGGATGTCAGCTACCGTTAAACCCCGAAGAAGAAGAAGCAGCTGTGTCCCAGAATTCATAGCGCGGCCCAGCGCAGTTTCCAACAATGGCGGCAGCTAGTTAGTTTTAATGTTACTCTTATTATTCTTTCTGGGTCACAAAATAAACGTTTAACATATTTTCAGGCGAGAATGTAGCTGTGTAAACCTCAAATATCTGCTCAGTTTATCAGGACACCACATATTTTCAAAAGCGCTCCGACGTTTTCGGAGACATCTGTTACCCACTAGCTCGTTAGCGAGCCGGGGGCTAGGCTCACTAGCGCCGTGAGAACACCGGACTCCCCGCAAATCGTTTTCAAACCCACCGCCGTCTTTCGCTACTCAGGTTAAATATATATGAGTCACTTAGATAACTTAAAATGTTATTGTTTGGCTTTTTTTTTTTTTTAGTATTTTATTTGTTCCTGAGTAAATCAGTTTGTCTGAGATTAAAGTTATAGTTTTTTCACAGCTGAATAAACGTCAAGCAGACAGCTGATTATCAGAAGTGTGAGATGCTCCAGAATATACTCCAGTGTCCTGTTATATTTTAGATAGCAAGGAGTTTATTAAACTTCACCGAAACAATCTGCAAATTTCATTAAAATTTAATAAACTATCATCTTGTCTTTATTTTTAGTTAGCACAGACATTAAACACTTAAAGCTGTAAGCTAATGATAGTTAGATAAGAGCAGATGCTGCTGGTGCAATAAGCTGTAGTTTTACGTCTAATGGATGATGATCTGTTTAGTCGACTAATCGCAAAAATAATCGGTGACTAGTCGACTATCAAAATAATCGTTTGTGGCAGCCCTACTCAAATTGCGTCACCAGTAGTTGTTTTGTCTGTGGTTGCTTGAAGATAAGGCTTTTATGGTTTCTGGTTACCAAGTCACTGACATTTCCAAATGAATGCTAGGATGATGACTTTACATTTAGCTAGGCCTGCTTATCCTGTGGCGTATACGCATTAAGGAACTCCCTATGTTATTTGCATGGTACAGTGATGAGAGGAGTTATTAGTTTATTTTCTATGACTGATTTGTTGTTTGACATTTCTACTGTATAGCAAGTTTGCATGTGACCTTACCAATACATTACAGATGTACCTGAGAAGATCAGAGAAAATTACATTTGCTTTTTTTTTTTACACTGGATACTTGGGGCTGATGCAGAGACACATTTTTGGGTATTGAAATTCTTTTTTATTTGGATCATCATCATCATCATCATCATCATTTATTTATTTATATAGCACTTTAAAAACACACCTGGTAGACCAAAGTGCTGTACAATACTAATATGCACATAGTAATAGACATAGCAATAAAGTTAAAAAACAATAAAAAATAAATAAATAAATAAATAAATAAAAATGTCAGTTACCCACAGAGTTAAAAGCCAGGGAATAAAAATAGGTTTTTAATAAAGACTTAAAAACTGGCACTGATGCAGCCTGTCTAATATGGAGAGGAAGGTTATTCCAAAGCATCGGCGCGGCAACAGAGAACGCTCGGTCTCCTCTAAGTTTCAGCCGTGACTTTGGGACCGAAAGCAGCAACTGCTCAGCTGACCGAAGGGAACGAGTGGGGACGTGGGGCTTCAACAAATCAGACAAATAAACAGGTGCCAGACCATTTATAGATTTAAAAGCCAATAAAAGGACTTTAAAACGGATCCTGAATTCAATTGGAAGCCAGTGTAAAGAGGCCAAAATCGGAGTGATGTGATCAAATTTTCTTCTACCAGTTAAAAATCGTGCCGCAGCATTTTGCACTAATTGCAAGCGTGACAAAGTGCCCTGCCCAACCCCTGTTAAAAGAGAATTACAATAATCTAAACGTGAGGTAATAAAGGCATGAATAACGCTTTCCAAGTCACGCTTGGAAAGAAAGGGCTTAACCTTTGATAAACGTCTGAGGTGATAAAATGCTGATTTTACCACCCCGTTTACATGGTCATCAAAGGTGAGTGCAGAATCAATTTTAACTCCGAGATTTGTGATCGAACTCTTTAGTTGGGAAGTCAAAGCTGCAAGATCAACATCCAGAGTATGAGAAGAACGATTTGGGCCAAATAAAATTGCTTCTGTCTTCCGATCATTAAAATTTAAAAAGTTGTTTGCCATCCATGCTTTGACATCAGTAAGGCAGTCAAGCAGAGGTCCAGTTGGGAGACTATCAGAATGACTAAGAGGTAAGTAGAGCTGGCAGTCATCTGCGTATAGATGGAATGGCACTTTATGCTTTCGGAAAATCGCGCCAAGGGGCAAGAGGTACAATGAAAACAATAACGGCCCAAGAATAGATCCCTGTGGAACACCCCAAAGCAGAGGGGCCACAGAGGATGAAGCTGACCCCAACTTAACACAAAATGTCCTATTTAAAAGATAGGACTTTAACCACATGGATAAACATTTTTTTTTTTTTTGTAATTTATCCTAAATGTATATTTAACTCATTCACTGCCATTGACGTCTATAGCCGTCAATGGCAGTGAATGAGTCAATGGGTTTAACTCATTCACTGCCAATGGCTGGCAGTGAATGAGTTAAGAAGCTTTTACACATAAGTGAATTAAAATAAATCAGTAACTTAGCACCACATAGCAAAGGTATTGATGAGACTGAATATTCTCAGATACGAAGCTGTGGGAGTAATTTATTGGAATTTTGAAAATCAGAAAATTCATATTAACTAATTAGCCTACATTCAATCTCTAAATGAGAAGAGTGTTGAAAGGAAGAAATGACAGAAAGCATGGTGAGGGAGGTGTTTTGATGCAGTGAAATGATATTTGCTTTTTGAGGCGAAACTGAATCTCTCGATCATATGATCTTTTTTTTGCTTATTAGAATTTGATTTACATGTGCAGCACTGACCGTTTACCCCGATTTCTACGTGACTTCCACCAGTACTCTTCAGCTTGATGTTCCGTTCATGTGATTATTTGTGAGAAATAGTCATACACTCGATACTCCCAACTCAGCTGTCACTCATTTTCTGTCATGTGTTGCTGATTCAGAAGTTGTCACACAGAGTTAATCCAGAGTGTACACAACCTCACTGGGTAAAGATAAATGCAGAGGATGTGTATAGTAAGAAAAGTTAGAAGTAAGTAAATAAATAAAAAAAAAAAAAAAAGTGTTCCCACTGGCTAAACCTTCCACATAAAACATGAGTGTTGTCAGAGAATACACTTAGACTGGGCTACTTTTTGCTTTACTTGTGACCTTTTATTCAGATATGGTGTTTACAGCTAATTGATTATCTATTATATCTGCCTACTTTAATCAGCTAGTCTCTGTGTGTCTATATTGTAGGTGTGAACCGTCATCTCAGGGTGTTCCAGAAATGCTCTCAGTATCATGTGACTGCTGGAATGCAGAAGTCCTCAATGCTACATAATCAGCACAGAAACTAGCTGATATGCAGGTAGTCAGGTGTTTTCAGAGCGTGTGTGACAATATGTTCACTGTATTGTAATGGTAGTTCCCCTCCCCTCATAAAAAAAAAAAAACTTGGACCCTCAGATTATTTTCAGTAGATTAATTATTTAATAATGAATAAACAACTTGTTTACCTTAATCAGTTGATTAATGAACATTTTTCCCATGGAGGTTTCTGTTGGCTTTCTCCAGCAGCAGAGGAGTGTTGTTTCTGTTGTTTGTTAATTTTCAGACTGTATACCATTTCACAGATACACCAATTCCTGCAGGGAAGGTTTCAAATTTGACAACTAGGCAGAAGTATCTTCTACTTCTTGGGAAGTATTAGCACTTGTCTGAGTTTCTGAGAACATATGTATACAATATGAGCTGATGAAAGCTTAGATATGTCTGAAAGATCAGATGTGTTAACTGCGTTTCAGGGTCACATAGTGATTTATGTATTTATAGTTGTTTGTATTGCCTATGTGCCATGCTGGAAAGTAGCACTATGGCACAGAATGACCTATAGCTCACAACTAGTGGTGCAGCTGGTACTCATACATGTTTTACATTGGGGGTTTGTGAAGGTGCATGAGCTGTGTTAGGAGCTATATACAGCTTTCCTATGCTGTCAGTACATGCATATTGATACATGACTTCAGTAGTACTCCTGTGTAATGATCTCTAAAGTCATCACTGAGCAGGCTTCCCACATGGAAAGCTCTCTCTACTTTATCTAGATTCTTCTTGGTGTGGTTTGCTTGCTATTACACACAACCTTAGGGTCAGCGGTTTCAGTCTTTACGCCTGACTTTGGTCATATGTTGCCGCTTTACTTCCCTGTTTCTGTTCAATATTTGCCAAAA
The DNA here is from genome assembly GCF_964374335.1 of Astatotilapia calliptera. Taxonomy (NCBI): domain Eukaryota; kingdom Metazoa; phylum Chordata; class Actinopteri; order Cichliformes; family Cichlidae; genus Astatotilapia; species Astatotilapia calliptera. The sequence continues at coordinate 24,086,757 of NC_137431.1, forward strand.
TGCACTTTGTGCTCTAAAATTTCAAGCAGGGATTTTCAGCAAATAGTGTGCAGTATGTTCAGTGTAGCTGCCTTTTCAAGACAGTTAAGCACCTGTTGATTTTAACATGCTATGACACCATCCAATATTACCCAGTGCTGTAGCCTCCACAGACGGCCCTCTGATGGGAAGCTGTAAAAAAAAAAGAAAAGAAAAAAAAAAGTGAGGTGGAAGCAGATGAAAGCTGAATGAACAAGAGCAGTCGTGCCTTACGTTCATGTAGAAAATTAATGGTTGTGTGTCCGCAGTCTTCGAGTAAACCTATAACCACACAGAACCAGTGTGTAACCACATTAAGGAAGGAAGGCTGCCTCTGCTAACATTAGCTACACTGAACAATCGTGTGTGTGTGTGTGTGTGTGTGTGTGTGTGATGTCATGTTATGCTACACATTTCAGCTCGTAATTTAATGTTAATTTTGAGTTCACATGCCATATTTGTAAGTTCTACCTGGGCTATCAGATTGTGATCGATTTTAAGTTTCCTGAGCATTTTCTTACTTTTAGATGAGTTTTTAAATGACAAGTAAATTAGTCATCAGGATTCAAGCACATGCAGTGAAATTCCAACTAACTTGAACTTGGGCTTTCAGTTAAATGGCAAAATGCTGTATGATGGGGAAGTTTTTTTTATTTGTTTTGTTTTTCATTGTAGGAATTGTCCAGTTTTATGACACTGTTGACCCTCTTGTGGTTGCTGGCTGCAGAAATGTCTTTTTAAAACACAAGCTGCTGCACCTATCGGAACCCTCTGTCACACACAGCCGGAAGAACGTCACACAGCTTAGGCAGAGGGGATGTTTATGTAACTGTCTCTCTGTCTCGAACACACACACACACATTCTAGTGGCATGAGAGAGTGAGAAAGCTAGGGCTCTTCGAGGTCAGTATAGGCTGATGTTTGATTCAGTACAGTCTAGGTAACAAGGCTGCCACGTTTTGACCTTTATCACTTTACACCTTCCACGGAACAGCCGTGGAAGGTTTTGCGTCAGCGTTGCAGTTATATCAAGTTAATATGAGTGGAGAATATGTGACAAGGAATGTAGTTTAGTATTTAAGAATGGGACGGTGACCATTTTTAGGTTGTGAGCAGCCTAAATAAACTGGTCCATTTCTCTGAAGTTCAAGTTGTGGGGAACTTCATTGACAAGATTTGGCAGCTTTATGCTCTTTCTTACCCCAAATGTTTTTTATATGCAGTTTGTTCTACAAGAGAAAAAAATGCATGTTTAAATTAATTGGAGAAAGAAAGAGAAAGCTGATGAATAAGGGAGAGAGGAAAAAAAAGAGCGGGATTCAGAAACAACAGACGAACAAGTCCCTACTGTCACTCTCTTATCACAGCGCTTTCTGGCTGTCAGCGGTCCAGACTCAGTGCTGTTGCCGCCTCGGTACTGTCCAGCACACACAGTGTTCCTGCGATCACCTGATAGTCTCATGTTGTTGTGTGAATTTAGTTCACCGCTATTCTTAGAACCTGGTTTGACTTGGAGAGGAGAAGCAAGAGAGGAATAGAGAGAGGGGAGAGGGCTGGGGAAAGACTGGCAGACTCGCAATGATGCCCAGGTAGGAGTCGGTAATGTTTAACCTGGCCTTTATGCATCCAAGTGGGCACGGTGGTGTTCGTTAAAGGAGGTTTGTGTACAATGCTTGTGCTGTTACCCTTAAGTTTGTTTTCTGCCCGAGTGTTGGGAGCTACAATGTGCCAGCTGGCTGTTACAAGCAAGACCGTAAGAAAGGCAGTCGCTTTTTAACTGTCAGCCTCAGTGGCATTGAACAAGATTGATTCTATCTGTTGAGGTCAAGTTACATAATATAGATTACTGAGTTTGTGGTGAAGCATGCCTGTTGGTTTTGGGTGAGGGGAAAAAACACTGCTCATGTATTTGGGTGGAGTTTCTGTTTTATATCTATGTAATGTCAAATTGATAACTGTTGCCACAAAAGCAGGTGATTCACTCATTTTACATCCTGATTGTTTCCATCTTGTTTTGTTTAGTTTTCTTTGTTGTTGTTTTTTTTAATGAAACATGCAGAAAACATTCATGGGTGGAATGTTTTTTGGGGATTTTTTTTTTCTATCAACAGGTTGCTCAAGGAAATGAAACCTTTTTACACCTGTGGTGCTCAGAATTTGAGTCACTTTTGGTTCAGACAATTGCGGTCACAGCAGTACAAGCATGTAACAGTCATGAAGTCATGTGCTGCTTTTATGAATGACTCCCCTCTCTCCTCTGTCAGTGCTGTGACTGTCACAAGCTCACTGATGGGGTACTTCCTCCTTTGCACTAATTTTCCTTGTCTTTCGCTCAGTGTTGGGTTTTGTTTTTTTGTTTGTTGTTGTTGTTTTTTTTTTTTCTTTGTCAGATATCTATCTTTATCTCTTTAGATTTCTGGATTTTTCTAGGTCTGTTTTCTTATTGTGATCTGTTTGGCTTTTGTTCTTTGTCTTTCATGCCTGCTCTTATTGTTAAGTGCATCTTTGGTCTTTAGCTGTTTCTTATCTCCTCTTTTGAGTTTATTCTTTGTTTTTGTTTTTTGCCGGTGCTTATAAAAAGATTTGGCCTTTTTACATCTTTTTGCTTTCTGTCCTATCTTTATTTTATTTTTTTTCTTTGCTTCTCTTGTCTTCTTCACTGTTATTCTTAAAACAAAGGGAGCACTGAGCCTGGCGTCAAATTATGCAGATTCATTCTGGGTTGATCTGTAAACAGCACGTCATCTTATTTTGTAAATGTCGTACCCATGTTATTTAATTGCTGTCATTTCTTCCTTGTTAGCTGTGTTAGCTATTTAAGCTCTGGAAAGATATCCGTTTGTTAAAGCAGTTTGTGAGAGTTGAAACTTCACATCTTAGATATTACTCTTAGTGCCTCTTACGTAGTGGTGTCAACCAAATTGATCTAAATTATAAACTGTTGTCATATTAATAAATTAACCACACATGAAAAGCAGTGATCCAAAGACATATGTGATACTTAGATGAGCTAAATATTGATACTATGCAATTTGAGGCCATTATGTAGGCCATAGAGGAATTATGCCACCAGTTTGGCACGTAGACTGAACAAATAATTGTTTTTTTCCCCCTTGGATAAAATTGGAGGTGCAGCTATTCATTTATTCTAGTATTCAAGTATCCTATCGATTACTTGATTGATTGATGGAACAATCAGATAAGAAGTACTTTTGTCTTATTAAGGAGTAATAACAAGTATTAAAAAGGAAAAACGCAGGTCTGTCAGAATGAACTGATCATTGGTTTCCAGTTTAGAAATTGCAATGTTTTTAATAGTTTAACTTCTTATGATAGCTGAATGAAAACTAAACCTTTTTACGTTGATGTTTTTATGTGTAAATTATGGCCATATTAAGCTTTTCATAAACAATCACAAGGACAGAATTGTCAGGGTATACATGCAAATTAAAATGATAAAGTAACTAAAATAGCTGTTACTGTCTTTTTTTTTGGAAGGCTTTTTTAATAGCAGACAAAAAAAAAAAAGAGTTCTCACAGCATTGTCTCCAAGATGGGGTAGATTTGTTTTGTGTTCATTTGTATATTCATGTAAATAAATGTTACTAAAGCCTTGAAATAACAATGTTTTTCTACACCCCATGGCTCACTTTAGTCTCGCCCCTACTTGTTCCAGGTATTGCTGGAATATAAATTTGGGTGGCTGCCGACAGCCTTCATCAGGCTGCCTAATTTAAGCGCTGTCTCTCAGACCAAGTAAACAGTTCATCTGCATGTTTTATTTTAATTTCTGTAGCTTACCTTTAGTTTTTCGCTGTGTAAAACAAATAGCATTGGATGGGAGTTCCCCTTTCTTGAGCACTTGGAAGGATCAAAGCAAATTATTTTTACTTTAAGGGCTTTTTTAAATAATTGAGTTTTCCGAGTTACCCAGTGAGTCATTGCAGCCTTAGATAAAATCATATCGTTAAAAAAAAATGCTGAATGCTGGCGATGCATTTCATTGTTTAGTGCCGACCATATGGCTCTGGGCATGGTCTCCCTCCTGTATTTCTACTTCTCAAAGCACCACATGACTTTGGTTTGACAAGTTAACACTAAGGCTGCATCATAAAACCCCCTCCTCTTGCTACTCTGCAGGACTGAATAAGTTAGCCTGTCAGAATGCTGGTCATATTTTGACATTAGTGTTTGGTAAATAGTAGCTCACATGCAAGGCATAGACCTTTTCTCTTGGACACATCACCATGCATGACAACACAGGTATTCCCTGCCCCATTGAAGTTCACTTCCTACAAAAATGGAATCCTGCTTTTGAATGTGTGTGTGCTATTTTGATGGCAAGATTGATGGACTTAACAGTTCTTTTTCCACCCCTCCCCGTCAGCCCATTTACTATAAACACTTGTGTTTAGGGACACTCCCTGCTCCCCAATAAAAGGCTATATTTAGGTCAAGCTCTGTGCCCATCTGCCTGACCCATCTATCCTTCAGATCAGAAAGAAATCCCCTACCATCATTCAGTCGATCCAATATCCTGTCATCTTTATAGCTGTCACTAAATCAACCAGGGGGCCGAGTTTCCCCAAAAGCACATGAGGATTCTGGGAGCCTAATGAATGGCAGCTATTAGTCACAGTGAGTTGTAAATATACAACATCATCCTTCAAGTATTACCTGAGATGGCCATCATTAATGAGATGAGCTGAGTGAAACCACAGGTTACTTAGCAACAACCATGGAGCTCTGGCTCCCTGTAAATGGCTTAACTGTTACTTAACAGCGGTCCAGCGATTCCTGCCAGAAGAAGAGTACTGGCATGAAATTTCACAGCAGTTTACAGATACTCTAAATTTCCAATGTGGCTCAAAGTCTTATTAACTATTTGTGTATTGTAATGATCTTAAAAATTTGCATTTGTGAAAATGACTTTTCATTTAAAGAAAGCCAAAAGTTGTATTTGTGCTCACAGTTTTTTAATCATGCTGTAATTCTGGCAGTGGATGATGGCTTAGCAACTTGTCAATGACGAATCAAGTCATCTAGTTGAATTGCAAAGTGGTCACACAGGCTGATTAGTTACATGTGCATCTGTGAAGGTACGTGCTGGAAAGAAAAGGCATACTTTGTATTATATTGTTAATGTGTTTGCTTTCTTTAATCCAGTTACATGACTGTCTTGGGTGACTTCTTTCTAGCTAGGTACACCATGAATCCGTTAGGGTTAGACTGGTAGTACGTTCTCATGGCACACTTTGTGTCTCCCTATTGACTCTGGTATGACATGGGTGAATGACAGCTGTGGCATGGAGAACACTGGCTCTGCCATAGCTGTGGGATGAGTGACGGCTTAAACTGTGCTTATTACAAGGTTGAAAGCATGTCAGATTTACATTTTCTCTTATGCACTGAGCTCTTCCAGTTTTCTGCAAATGAGAATTTTGCTTTGCAACAAACTCAAGTACAACTCCAAAACATCAGCTTCAAAGATATGCTTAGGATCCACAATGTCAATGTTCAAGTTGCATTACTGCAAATGTTCTTTGCAACCTTTACAGTAATGCTGTAATGTCTCCTATGTTTGTAATTCAAAACATTAGAGCAGGACTGCATCTTGTATGTGTATGTGATTTTGATTTTATAATCCACAAAGTTATGTTTTTGCTCTGCGTATTAGTTTCTGCGCCAGATTGTTTCAGAAGGTATTTTGTTACCACATTATGATGTTGTTATTAATGTACAGGTTTCTTGGATATGGCCCATAAACCATCAGGTGTGTGTGTGTGTGTGTGTGTGTGTGTGTGTGTGTGTGTGTGTGTGTGTGTGTTAATTCACTCCCATGTGATCCCACTTTTCTCTGTCCATTATTCCTCCCATTTAGCTGGCCACTTCCCCAGTTGGAGCCCAGTCAGATCAGGCTGATAGTGTACCAGGACTGCGAGAGGCGTGGCAGAAATGTCCTGTTTGACTCCGCCGCCAAAAAAAGGGCTACGGAGGAAACCCCCATTACTGTAAGTCGTATGTCGTTTTTGTTGTTGTTGTTGTTGTTGTTGTTTTCGTTTCCCCCTTCGTCTTTATGTGCTTGTGAGCTGCTGACATTTGGGACATTTCCTAATTGCTGATTTTAAAACAAAAAATAAATAAACAAAGAGGTTCCCACGGGAACAAATGATGCACTAAAATAGCTACAGACGCTGTTGCAAAGTCTAAAATCTTTGTAAAAATTGATGTATTTACAACTACTAACTTTTTTTTAAGACCTTAAACTTTGACCTCGAAAGCTCAAAGAAAGTTATTGTAGATGAAGAAAGATAAAAGCAGTGAGACATAGGCAGGCGCAAAACAGAAACCAGTCACGCTGCCGTGACATACAGAAAGTCATGTGCCTGATTCACAAAGTCCAGAGGACACTAGCTGCACCTTAACCTGTACTACACCTCACTTCCCCACAGAAAGTTAAAAGACAGGGAGTGCACCTGGTTGGGCTGTTTGTGAGTTTGTCTTTTTGTTTAAGATAAGGAATTTCTTTTTCACAAAAAACCTGCTGAATGAATACTTATAAGTACTCTTATAGTCAGCATTCTAGGGCAAGAATGCCACAAAGGCCATTATTACCTGAAAACTCTTCAAACAGGAAGTGTCTTTGTTTGTGTCACTAAGCCTAGATTTAGACTTAATTGCCAGCACACCCATCTAGTGAGACTTGAAGATGGAAACTAACTAACTTATGCCATATAACTACCAGCTTTGGGTATATTTTTGAGTTGGTCACAGTCACTGCTTTTACCCTTTTTATTTCTTTGTAACATAACTAATATTTTTATACTGCTGCTGTTTGTTCCTTTCTGGCCCTGACCGGTTTGTTCTGGTGCTGTTATCTCCACTAATAATAATAATCGCGTCAGCTGACAGCCCATGTGTAAGCAGCATTCTTTCATCCTCACATGACAGCCATGTCACTCAGTTTTCTGTTGTTGTTTTTGTTTTTTTCCTCCTCCCTTTCCTTTGTATTTATCTTATTTTGTTTCAAGCATTTTAATTTATTTACCTAAATGTGTCATCTCTGCCTTCTCTAGCTGCCTCCTTTTAATCTATATCACTGTGATGGCCTCATTAGCGTCCTCTGCTTTTTCTAAAATAATCTGGTTGTTTTTGTCCTCTACATTATCCGTGTAACAGTTTTATATATATTTATAAGTCACTCTCTATCTTTACAACTGTTAGCTGCAGTCAGATGATATATATATATATATATATATATATATGTGCACTTACTGGCATTTAAAGATTGTTTTAATATAAAATCTCACTGGATCATCTATTGCTGTTATCACGTTCACCTGTTCTCACTTGCTCTTGCATATGAGAAAATGACTTTTCTCTACCATTGCTTCACACATCTGTCTTAACCTGCCTAATCTTTCTCTGTACCTCAGCTGTCTTTCTTTTGGTCCTTGTTGTCCTCCATAATATACCCTGCCTCCCTTCCTCCTGTCTTTCATGTCTTTTGACTTCTCATTATACACTTCCCTGTTCTTTCTCCTCTCATTTTACTATCTCTTCTGTTGCCTCCATATTTTAGGACTGTGTTTTGCTTCCCCTTAGGTTTGTTTCTTTGTCTGCTGACCAGGTTTCCTCTGCTTTTCCATACCTTCTCTTGCATGACTCATCCACTTATCTCATTATCATATCTATAAGTTTGACATATTGCAGGCACACGTTCACTTCCTGCTTTGCTATATGGCCACCTGACATTGAAATTAGGATGGTATATTTGCTTAACTTCCTGAACTCATTCACCTCAACTTATTGAAGCGTTACATTTAAATTGGACCTGGGCCACGTACTGTATATAGTAACAAAAGCAAGAGTTATGTTGTGTGTATGTTTACATGTCTTGCAGAGTGACATTTGTTTGCAGTGAGTACATAGATACTGCACCGACCCTGCTTACTGCATTATGTGTTTGTTGCTTGGGTTTGAGTCAATATTTTTGGTGCATTCTGCAGCATTAGGCCTTTGCCAGTTACTCTTTTCTCACATGACAGGTTTTTGGCAATTCGGATGAATTTATTTTTGAGAAGAGATTACAGCTGCAAAGCACAGAAAAACAGAATGACTAATAGAGAAACAAGGGACCAAGCAAGAGAAGCTGGACAAGGGGAGATATATGTGATGGGGTCAGCAAGAGTCATGAATGAAGAGAAAGAGGGGAGATAGTGGGGAAGAGGAAACTGCAAGAAAATGGAGAGGAAAAAATGGAAGACGGCACTTGTTCTGATATAGAAATAGATTTTCAAAGGAGAGGAAAAAAGCTGCAGAAATTGGAGAGGGATGAAGTTAGAGCAGTTGAGGGAGTGGAGAGTGGAAGGGGGAGGGAGGGAATGATTGCAGTGCTGCTCAGTCACGAGTTTTCGAAAGAGTCATATGACTGGCAGTCACATGCTTGCGGAGTCTGTGTACATGCCTCACACTGCACTGCAGCAGACACACACACACACACATCCGTGTGCCTGTTTGCCACATGCATGTTCGCAGTGGCTTCATAACCGTGTCTGTGCTGCAAAATGACCTTTATAAGTGAAAGAAAACATAAGCTGTATGCAGCAGGATTACGTAATGAAGCACAAACCGTCCTTCTACTTCTTTGCCTGTTTTCCTTCTCTCCTTCTCTCATGCTGTTTTTCTCTCACAGCATCTCATATTCCCTCTGTGTTCTTCTCTTTTTCACTGTCAGCAACAGTGGTTTCAAGTGAGCCATTACCAGAGCCTAGTCACTAAAAAGAAACCTCACACACACCCTCTCCCTCCCCTTCCACCCTCCCTAATGCATTCCTCTTGAATAGTCTGCCAAGTTAAGAAGGCACATGACACAGGCTGATTGAGATCACATTGCTTTTAGCTAGCTGTTTATACAAGTACCTCTAGATTGGGTTTCTGTGGCTTTTGACCTATAGTTTAACTGTATTTATGTTTCTCAACTAAAAGCTTTACTTCTTATGATGATTTTTGATTGTAAGAAGTCAAGGGTCCAATTTGAAACTCTGTATAAAATGGATGAAGAACACTCTTGGATATGTACTCTCTTTATGCTTACGTTAATAGTGGTCTGTATAATTGATAAACACCCCACAATACAATCTTAATGACCTCGTCTCTATTTCCACATGTGCAATTTGTTGCTACATGAATGTCATTAAGAGCCAAATATGTTCAACCCTCCTGTCTTGTGATTTCAGCTCAGGGTTGTAGGTCATTTGCAGTAGATGCTTCATATTTATGCTGCTTTTGTTTTTTTGTTTGGTCTCTAATTAGTCACAAGGATGAAAAGTTGCAAAACAAAAATCAACAATTAATTGTAGAGGTAAATAAGTCTGCATTCTTGGCAGTTGGGTCTATAATATTCTATATTTTGATTTTTTTTTTTTTATCTTGCAGAGCGCCGAGTCCCAGGTGAAGATGTTTGGAAAATGCTGCCAGCTTCGTCCTACAGGAGGCAGCAGCAGTTCCCTGGACAGCTCCTCTTCCTGCACCTCGGAAACCAAGGAATCCAAGGAGCAAGGCCTCCGCTTCCAGGTAACGCAGGACTGAGATTGTTTAAATGAAGTACTCTTCTACAAAGACATATCCATAAACACACAAATGTAAACTGTGCTTGTATACTTTATGGTCCTTGGGGAGCACTCTTCAATTTAGTTTGAAGTTTGTTGCATGTTTCAGTCACAAGTTTTGATTTGCTGGTATCATTTGAGATCAAACTGCTGAAGTAAATTGTGTGCAATCTCCCCCGTTTATATTAAGTGCTAAATGAATAACTGCTATGATGCCTTAAGAATTTGCACAATGTGATTGTGTCGGTGTCTAATGCCTAGAGGTTACAATATCAAAATATTTCTTTCCTTTCCAGGGTTCAAGGTGTTCATCAGATGTGGTTATGCTGGGTGAAATGATGTTTGGCTCTGTGGCCATGAGCTACAAAGGCTCTACACTTAAAATCCACCAGATAAGGTAAAAAGAAAAGGAATGCATGAATGACTTTCTCCTCACTGCTGTTTCCTGAGTTTAAAAAAAAGCAAACATTAAATATTCTAGTTCTGAACAAAGGGACTTTTAGAAACTTGTTGAAACTATGGGATATCTGATCCTTACGTTTTCTGAGACCAAACAGTTTTAAGGTCAAGTGAAGGTGATAATAGGATCCAGGAAGAAAATAAGTTGTGAATTGATTAGGTAGAAGAAGAAACACACAACCATAAACATGAACAAAGCACATATACTAATGATCTTTGTTCCTGCACCATCATCATATCAGATCACCACCTCAGCTGATGCTGAGTAAAGTCTTCACTGCCAGGACCGGAGGCAGCGTGTACGGCAGCCTGAACACGTAAGCATTTGCAAGCTTATCAACACACGCTGTGACTCCTATGCAGAACTCTGTCATAAACCAAGATATGCCAGTATTCTCCAATCCACAATACAAGTGTTGTTGGCAACAATCCTTATAAATGTTCTGCTGGCTTTCTCTGTTCGTCCCACACAGGTTACAGGACAGCCTGGAGTTCATTGGACAGGACAACAACACCCTAAAGCCTGATCAAAACACTGGGCCCAACAGTCTGCTAGGGAACATAGGTAACCATGGCAATCTAGTGCCGTGCCAAACCTTTTATTTTTGTGCCATGTGTGATCATTTCTCTTCCTCTGTACAAATTATGAGTAGATTACCAAGTCACTTTTTCTTTAATGTAATCATAGAGAGAAATTGCTCTATATCTTTATGTAATGTGTTTGTTTTTGTTCATTTTTTGGACTTGTTAAATATATACAAATGCATATTTAATTTTACCTTCATGGCATTTTGTTTGAAAGGCTCAACTCTGTAAAGTGTTGAATTTTGTTGCTTATTTATTTTATCGGAAGTTGAAGTTTTTCACCTTTAAGCTCCACCATTGCGGCCTCCCAGGGCGCTCTTTGCCAACAGCTTTTCTTTACAGCTACGTCTACCCTAAACTGGCGCAAGATTTCTCAGTTGGTAAACAGAATCGGCCATTCTATGAAACACTTAAGGCATTCTAGTATTTGTGCTCTCGTGCTTCACTGATCCTTATGATGACCGACTGTGCTACAGGTGGTGAAATTTGAGTGTTGGTTTTTGATGGTCAGTACATTGTCTGTGCAGCCAACTGATTTAGGCTTAGGCTGTGAAATGCTTCTGCTACAAAGATGAGCATAAAAGCCTGATTTTTAAAAAGCTCAAATGAAGAACTGTTGGCGAAGTTTCTAATTTGTGCAGATTCTCTGTCATCCTCACAGAAAAGACATCTAGTTACATACATCAAAGCTGAAAATCTAACCAATTACGAAACCTGCTTTAAAAAAAAAAAAACGTATATGGTGCATTTTCTGTGAGCGATGCCACCTCTCTTGTCTGCCTGGTTGTTTATTTCATTTCAAACTAAAAATTTCCTGTAACTAATGAGACTTTCAAACAATAGGAGGCAGTGATATTTCCTCCTCCATTCACTAATCATGGTTCGTGTTTTTTGTCCTTTTTTTTTTTCCTTCCCTTCCTCCCTTTCTTCTTTTCCATGTTTTTGTTTGTGCTGCGCAGGATTTTCTCAGCTCTGCAGCCCTCGACGGGCCTTCTCTGAACAGGGCCCGCTACGCCTCATCAAGAGCGCTTCTTTCTTTTCAGGTTGGCGCTCAAAACTGACCATGATTGCTGTGTGTCAGTTGCATGCGTATCTGTAGACTGAAGTTTAAGTAACGGTGGTTGCATTGGATGCCTCTCAGCAACTGCATGCCTGGGTAGTGATTCTTGCATTAGCAGTGATAGTATTCGAGACATAGCTTGCAATGGCACTAAGCATCTGCAAATAACTTGGGTCAGATAGGACGTGCAAAAAATTTAAAGGCAAGTGGCACTGAGTAAATGAAAAGGCAGTTCTTTAAACGAGGATTGAGGTGTCTTGGAGCCATACTCAAAGACACCTCATGCCCTTAAGCTTCATCTCTGCTTCTTCACATAAACCACAAGGAAACTAGGAAACGGTGGAGGGAATGTGTATTCCTTCAGGCATTTGCAGCCTCACAAACAAGAACTTGACTCATTAGCCATAAAGCTGTCTCAAATCATGTATATACTTTATCTGACCCATGTCTGCAGGTGGATAACACACAGGAATGCATGAGGGTTCGCTGGTGTCGGTGGCTGTAGTATTAGTTATTTTTACAGTTTCATGTCCTCCTGTTTCTGTTATGTACTCACATACTTTTACTAACATGTTGTCTTTGACAGTGCCTGTCATACTTGGGCAATGCTTTTAGGCTTGATGTGCAGTGGGCTGTTTTTAAGTTCTTTTTCCCCCTTTCAAAATCTTTTCTCATTTACGCCAATGAAATTGTAGCAACAGTCTCACTTCCTGGCTGTTGTGCAAAGTAAAATAGCCATAATGAAGAATTTTCTACCATCTGTGTCTATCACACACGCTTAATATGCAACTTGAAGCTGTTCCTCACAGAATAGGTCTTGTTTGGGGGCTTTGTTAATCTTTGATATGCTGCTGATTAAGTTTGGGACCAATCAGATACTTCCTTGATTGTATTGAAAGTTGTATAACCATCTAAATCAAATCTCCAAACATTACTGTATTTTACATTGCAATCAATACCTTTGCCACACTTCAGTAGTGGTTATCACTACCTCCATGTTTCCCATTTTCTTTCCGTCAGTATGTTGACATTAAGTGCAGACACACTCTGTGATATCTGTGTTACGGGGTTGTTGTAGAGGGAAGTCGGCGCTGCAGCAGATGATGTTGATAGTGACACCGAGTGAGCTGTTGAGTAACAGTCTATTACAACAGTAGTGCTTTTCACCTTATTTGTCTTCCTTGTGACACTTCCTGTTTTTGGAGTTGGAAAACAAAGGTTGCTAACTAATGACATGAGAATCAATCGGGAGCGCCCACTCCCCAGCAGAGAGTAGTTCAGCACCTGCTGGAGGTTAAAGCCTTTTTTATGGAGTTCTGAGTACTGCTCCGTTGGCTATTTTAAGATATTTCAACCCCATCTCTGCTGTATTGGCTCATTGCACTCATTATTTTGATTCTAATCAAGAAAAACAACTCTTCTGCTTTGTGGTTGCTAGTCCAAGAGTTAATGTTACACATCTAAAAGCATTAGCATCTTGTGTATTATAATGCAACATTGTAAATCTCTAACATAGTGGCGATAACAGCATCTTCAACATGTTTGGTGCTCCAGTTCGTTAATAACATTTTTCTTGTTCACACAGGTCATTATTTTATTTTTTATTTTTTTGTTTATTATCCTCCCTTATTTCCATTTTCTGCCCTACTTTCTCTTCACCCACTCTCACCCTTAACTTTTCCCTTTCTCTCTCTTTCCTGTTTTTCCTCCAGGCCACAGTCACCCTATGGACATGCCTGGCCGAGGGCTGTACGACGAGAGGGACAGTGGCATCGCCAGGTCTGGTACGTTAATGAGACTAGGCACCAAAGCCTGGATTGACCTACACTCACACCACTTTCAGTCCCACAGCTGAGTTTTGAATTACGCCTACATTTAATCTGATCAAGACTAAAGAGGTCAAGGAACAGAGAACATTGAGAGTATGTCAGGAAGATACTGGGTCATTACACTCTACATAAAACCACACAGAAAGAAATAAAAGCATGGTGGAAGATGGTGTTGAGGTGAATACATAGCTTCTGAAGTCTGGAAAAGTTTGTCCTGTGGAAACTGACCCCTGTCTCCCAGGCTCTCCTTTAGCCCCACCCCTTCAAACATCACCACGTCCTATTGGAATGACTGGTACGAGGAGAATTGTACATTCAGCACGAGACCCATGTTTAAGCAGAGAGTTAAATATATCGTCGCTCGATACTAGCTTTTCTAATTTAAGAACTCTGCGTCTTTTTTTGACTTTCTCCACCTCTGTACTGTGGTTAGGCTGGAGAGGGTTTTTTGCTGCACCACTCTTATCAGTTTTCTCCTTACAAGATGTACACATTCATTCAGTTATCTCTCTTTATCTCTTAAAACAAACACACAATATCACACACCAACTAAATGGTTCATGTGACCAGTGATCAGTGCGTCCTGTCAGGGCTGTAAATAACCCTGTGATCAAGGCCTGTAGAGAGAGAGTGTGTGTGTGTGTGTGTCAGTGTCATTATCATGCCAAGCTTGGTGTAAAGCCAGTTTGTCAAACAACTGCAGCATGTGACTATGAGCAAGCTTGCTGACATTAGCGCTCATATCAAAGGTATTCAGTAATTACAGTCTGCGTTTGTGGAAACCAAGAAAAAAGATTGAATGTTTGAGGATTCATTTGTTTGTTTTCGGTGTACCAGTTTTCTTTTCTTTTTTTTTCTCTCCTTCTCTCTTAGATTGAGAGCACTGTTTTCAAGTCTGTCTGGCTGTGTTTTTGTGTATGATGTCTCATTGAAACTGAGTACTCTACACACTTGTTGTCTGACTAATTTGTGCCTTTTTTACTCTTCTGTCTCAACCATTCCCTCTGTCTGTTCCCTACTCCTTTCCTTATCTTTCATTGTAGCTTCCTTGAGCAGCCTGTTGATCACTCCCTTCCCATCCCCGAGCTCGTCCTTGACCAGCAGCTGTGCGTCCAGTTACCAGCGCCGATGGCTCCGCAGTCAAACAACCAGCCTAGAAAACGGCGTCTTCCCCCGATGGTGAGATGCATGCAGACATACATCTGTTTAAAAAAACAAAACAAATATTAATTAAACTGTGTAAATGAGGAAAGACACAACAGAAAATAAAGCAGGGCAGTTTTGCAGTAGAAAAACAAACATAAACCATTTGCCAGACATGCAAGCAAGTACACAAAAACATTAGGGTATCAGCTGATGACTTCTCCATATTTAAAAAATTGAGACTTCATTTGATTTCACTTCAACATTTGTAAAGTTATAAAACACTTAAAGGAAATGAAAATGTCCATCACAGAGTTTAAGGCTCAAAATTATGTTTCTGACCAACTTGGATATAATTACATTCATTACCACAGAAAATTCTAGCGATTATAAAAACATACAAACAAAAGAAACAAACTTAAAAGCTAGAAGGAAAAAAAGATGATCAGAAATGGTTTCTGAATTAATTATTTACTAGTAAATTATTTGTTTTGTTGATTTGCCAGCTGATTGATATGGTTTCACTCTAATCCAGATACACAAGTCAGCTTTCCCAGAAGTCACACTCAGAGTCTATCCTCCCAATCACAAGCGCCCAGTGGTCTTTCACCCCTATTCAGGGCCCCTGTCTGGCTTTTGTAAAGTTTATCCTACTAGGACTTCCTCCGAATCCAGCAGGCAGCTGGGAAAAACGCGCACACACTGCTGCTGTTAGTAACAACACTGTGACTAGACGGGATGCAGTATTGGTCTGCTGCAATCAAAGTAGCTGTCAGCCTCTGGTTGTGCTCTGGTTCACCCGGACCACCAAGTCTCTTTGTGTTTTCCAAGTTTTTTTCCTCCTTTTTGGTGGCAGTATATAGAATTACCTATACTGTACTAATGATGCATAAGAGTATATAGTTAAAACACTTTGCTCCAGCACTACCTTTGTACAGACACAGGGTTGTAAATAATCAGTAAAACTTGGGGAACCTGTAGGGATTGTTAACATTAACTTTTCAGTTAATCTGAACTGAATAATCTCTAACCTCCTAAACACTCTGATTTTAGTTGCTGCAGATAATTTACTCACTCTGAAGTCATTAAATATTACAAAATATAAGTAAATATAAAGAAATGTTGATGGGTTGGGGTTTGTATTTGTTTTTTTTTTGGGGGGGGGGGGGGGTTTGCCAGTAATGAATGAATGTTTTATGCAAGGTGAGATGTAACAAATTTAGCTGGATTTGGATTCACAAGGCGAAGTGTTATATACACATTTCCTCCTCTAGCCTTGCTGTAAAGTTGACTCCATGCGAATCCTATCCTCCTTAGGTCGGTGGAGGAGAGCTTCAACATGTCGGATGAAAGCGGCGGTCCAAGTCTGGGTGTGATTCGGAAGAAGAAGATAGCCATAGGTGTCATCTTCACGCTGTCCCCCAATGCTGAGGAAAACAGCCGCTTCCAAGATTTCTTCTTCTCTCACTTTCCACTCTTTGAAAGCCACATGAACAAACTAAAGAGTGCAATTGAGCAGGTAAGTTAAAGGGATGGAATTTCATTTGAGGCCAACTTTTTATTGCAGTTTTAAGTTCCTATCCACCTCCCTGAATGATGATGTAGAGATAAGTTTTCCTGCAAAATCTAATGCATTAACAATGACATGAATGGAACAAAACATACAAACCAGCACTGTTTGCTGCTGTAATGAGCAGAGCTGCTGTCAGATTGACCGGTCAATAGTCATGCCTTTTTATATCTGCGGTTCTGTTTACTGGTGTCTGTTGTTGGCACTGTAAGAGCTCTGGTAGATTTCCAGTGTTAGCCAGTCTTCTCCTTTACAAGTTCTTTAGTTTGACAGCTTTGTTGCCAAATATCTAAAAGTGCATGCGTGTTGTGTCGCTCTCAAGGCCATGAAGATGAGTCGGCGGTCAGCTGATGCCAGCCAGAGGGCTCTGGCTTACAGCCGAATGGTGGAGGGACTCAACGAATTCAGGTTGGACAACATATTCTATTTACTCACTTAAATATATAAGTGATCTTACAGAGTGTAGTTTCTCTCACTTTTTTAATTACAAGCTTTTGTTTTGAACACTTCTTAAAACAAAGCTGGGTTTTTTTTAGGAAGTGTTTATCCATGCAATAAGGGATGTTACATAACAGGGCAGAACTTAAGCATAAACCCTAGTAATAACTTTGAGTGACAAAAACAATGTATACAAGTGCTCATAGCTTTCTTAAAACAAAATGGTTGCATTGACACTGTAGGCTCTTTCTGTTAACCAAAGTCAGCTGTTTAATCAGTTTCAGTCATTTAATATACATTAATATACAATGTATTTGGGAAACTGATGCTTTTTTTCAACTTCTACTAGAGCTGGGCGATAGAACGATAACGATATGTATCGCGATATAACTTTTACTTGATAGAGAAATTAAGCTATCGCGATAGACCTCGCCGCTCTTGTCCTCTTAAAAAAAAAAAAAAAAAAAAAAAGGTCAGCCGACCCAAATTCAGTAGCGCAGAGCTGAACCAATCACAGCCGCAGCGTCACGTCGCGTGACTTGCTACGTACAGCACAAGTGCCAAGCCGCACGTGTGTTTGTTTGGGAAGCAGCCAGCGCATAATGGAAGAAATGAGTGTGCCGACTAGAAAAATCAACCGAGCGTGACCGAAGAGAAAACCGATGATGGTTCCAATGCCGGAGAGATTGTCGAACGGAAGAGCCATAGAAATTCCGTAGTTTGAAGGTATTTCGGCTATTTCAAGTCTGACAAAAAACAGAGTAGCGCGCACTGTAAATTGTGCCGAAAGCAAGTCTGGAAATACAATAAACTGGTGCATGCGTCACACTGTGCGCCACGTTATTGTTTCGGTGAAATGAATTTCTACAATACTGTTACTGTTAATTCTACTCTCTGCAGTGTTTAAATGCTGACATATACACACAGTTACTGTCCCTCCACACATACGACTCGGTTCTGCTTCTATGCCGCAGCTTTGTTTACTTTTTCCCACCGAGGCTTCTAGACTTCTGATTGGCCAACATTTCTGCACGGTTAGGAATCTAGCGCCACCTGCTGCTTTGGCATGTTCATAGCAGCGTTTTCCTTCATTTCTGCCTTTACGTGTGAACGGGATTATTTTTTAAAACGAAAAGGGAAAATCTCCGTTTTCAAAAATACCCGTGTACGTGTGGACGTAGCCTCAGTCTCTGACTGGAAGCGCTAATTCATCATTCGGCTTTTGTCAGACTAAAGTAACTGTTAAAACTGTTTGAAAAGCTCAGCTATACAACAAGGAGAGATTGAGAATTTCCTTTTAGTTCTGTTTATTTGATATTGACAAAAGTTAGTCAGTTTTGTCTGTTCTTCTGTAAAACAAACTAAGATTTATTTTTAGAATTAATATTTTGTTTCTAAGTGGAATTGACAATTTAGTCTGTTTCGTTTGTTCTATTTTGAAACTTAAACGCTTTAGCGGCTGCCTTTTGTGTAGTTTGCAATATTTGCCTTTATTTATCTGAAAAAGTCTCATGTTCCTTAAGTACATCTACCCTGTTGAACTTATTATGGGAAATAAATATTTAAAAACAAGCTGCTGATTATTTCACATTTTACTTGTGAGCAACGGCACATTTAAATCTTACAAATATAGTTATTTGGCTTATATCGTGATAGATATCGTTATCGCCTGAAATGAAAAAAACATATCGTGATATGAAAAAATCTCATATCGCCCAGCTCTAACTTCTACAAAATAAAACTGGATGCAAAAGGATGCTCTGAATCTTGCATCCATCTACACATCATGGGACTTGGCCCATCTTATTTAAACATATTTAAATCATTTTATTTTGGAGGCTGCAAACTGCAGAGCCACTGACCCAGCTCCACTTCGAGGTTCAGCCCTACATGAATACTGACAGAGGAGATCTGGACTTGGTCAAACTTACTGGCATTGAGCACCACTTATTTTGTTTTCTGTTATTGAGGCCATGTAGGCATGATAGGCTGCAGGAAAGTAGCTGTGAAGGAATGGAAAAAGAGGGGTAATATATTCCTCTGTTTAGGAGACAAGGAACTGCTGCGTTGATGAAGGAAGGTACTCTATAAAAGAGGCAGTCATTGTTATATATTCTGCAGAGACTCAACATTTACAAGGAATCAGATGACACAGATTTATATCAAAATAGTTTATCAGACTTTTTTTTTTTTTTATCCAAAGCTGCTGTTGGCAAAGTCACGATGCTTTTGCAAAGTGGGTCACCAAGTACTGGTATCCATTTTTATGCTGGTGCCGACATTTGGTCAGCTTTAATTACCTGAGAAGTATTTTATATGCATCTTTCATTCCAAGCTTGGTTTGTTAAGCTAGTGGGTTACTAGGGTCCTCTTTCAACATCAAGCAGGCAGAGAATGTGAGTGTGAGACCTGGGGTTTACCAGCTAGGGTGGCTTGCGTTGAAAATACATGTGACATTTAATATTTACTGGCTGCAACAGCGAGTGTCATAGTTTTACCTTGTGAGTCTTTGTTTATGCAATCTCCTTGGAAAAAAAAAAGTTCTGGGAGCAACAAATGTAGCGGGAAATGGGTTAAAGGTCATTTGTAAACTGAAATCTGCATTTATTTGCATATAAATGCACATTTGCTGTTTTGGCCTTGACCAAATCAAAGTTGTTACTTTGTTACTGCAGCGCACACAGGAGGCCTTTGCTTTGGTGCTTTGACTAATTTTAGGCAGGCTTATTTGATCACGGTTTTAGAAGCTACATCTCAAATTATGCATCACTGCATACTTTGTTGAGAATTATTTCTTTAGACCTTTTAGAAACATCGGTTCCAAGAAGGATTCTGTCTTTATTTGTGATGACATGAGTTATGAAATCATAAATTTGTGATGATTGGCCTGTAGGATTGTTCGGTATGTCTGTCTGTGTGTGGGTGAGACATGCTTGCCATTATTGTGTGACTCGTAAAATGTTCGACTTATATAATGTGCGTGCGTGTGCCCACCTGCTTGTCTCTGCCACCACTTTCACTCTCCACATACACACTGGCACGCAGTTCCCTGTTTGACGTCCCACTCATTGCTGCAGTCACACGCCTGCTGACAGCCGGCCTCAGCAACCCAAGTCTCCTGAGTGTCAGCCCTATCTATCTCAGACAACTGGTCATGAGCACCAGAATAGTAAATAATATGCAAGTGCCAGGAGGAGGAATGCTGATCCCCTGGACTCACTAAATAGCTGCAAAACCACCTTCAGATATAGACTAAATATAACAGTAGTCACTTTTGCCATTAAGTGGTTTTGACTTAATGGAACATTGCAAGACGTAACTGGACGAAATGCCTTTCTGTGACGCTGACGTGGCTTCAGCATAGCTGGAGGGTGGGCACGCGCACACAACCTGCATGTTGGCAAAGATAAGGTTAGTAGAAGCATCTGGACATAAATGTCACAGCAGACTATATTGGGGTTATGCCAGAATTTGCGGGTTAAGTTCGAACAGGATTTCTGTGCAAAGCAAAACACCTAACACACCGGAGTCTTAATTCTCATTCGGGCACACATACAGTGAAGTTGGGAAGGTTTTTTTTAGACACTGAAATTGAGTGTCAAACATAAAGCCGTATGTCCCTGAAACTTTCTAAACAAAAAATACATAAATAAGTAAGAAGTCCCTTGAAGCACTTGGGTAAAACTCCCCCAGAAACTGAAATTTAAAGTCGGTAGGTTGGTTCCATAGATGATATTGACAAAGTGAGCTGACATGACAGTAAAAGGGCAATCAGTGCTCTTAAAGTCTACCCTGCCTCCATTCTAGTTTAGCCTTAAGCATCTGAATAATGGTGGCAAAGAGTTTTCCCTGTTTGTATAAAGGTTACTCCCACAACCAAAAATCTTATTATTGGATTTATAACATGTTAGTCTCTATAAACAGCTTAACTAACAGTATTTATGATGCCTCTTAAAGTCAACTTATGAAACCAACTTAATGAGGGCAAATGCTTGGACTGTCATTCACCATAGTGAGGTAATTTATATCTGGGTCCTCAGCCCGACACAACAGTTTAATTCCACATCACAGCCGTGCACTTTTAATGTTCACCTAAACAGCTGATGCGTGGAGGCTGAAGCTAGATTTCCCCACTCATCTAGTGCCGGCTTGGCCTCAGACCTCTTTCCAGTGGCAGGCTTTCAGTAATGTACACCAGACACCGGGAACAAGTGGGGCTTAGGAGAGGCCGCAGGAAAAAGTCAACCCGTTTATAATACAGGAGTGAATAAAGTATTATTAGTTCATTTGATGCCACAGTCAAATGATGGATGATCTTTGCTGCCCTGCAAACAAGAAGACATAATGAGATCTGGAGATGTGTGTCTGATTTATTCCAAGTTCATTCTGCTTCACCGATTGATCGTTGATCTTCTTGCTATTATCACACATTTTATCTGTCAGACTGTTACCTAACGCTGTGATGTTCTAGTTTAGCACGATTTGTTTCTGCACTAGTACACTGATAAAGACTCGTTATGTTGGTTCAGTTAGTGACAAAACAAGACTGCCAGCAGTTAAAATGAAATCTATAACACTAAAGGGTCATCTAAAGCAACACTTAGCTCTTTTTGTTTTGTTTATAACAACTAAATATTTGGCATCTTTCTATTTTAACATTAGGAACTCTTGAAACTTAGTTTTGTAGACATGGATTAAGCTGGGAGGTCTTCACTGAGTTTTTCTTTTAGTTGAGGATTAGTCAAAATCCACATGTAAGAAAGTGGCTGTTTGTCACTCTGAGCTTGGGTTTAGGGATGGATTTATTAAAAATCTTACTTAAAAATAGATCTGCGTGGCAGTGCTGTTAAATTCACCTAGAAACAGTGAGGCGCTAAGTTGTTTTCTTTGGAAAATTACGCAATCCTAAAATAGCTTGATCACCAGAATACTTGACCTGAAGTGAATGTCACTTCCACTGTGTGACACCTGTGTTTTCTTACAGCCTGCGTCACTCCTGTCACCGGGTTCATGATAGGTCAGAGAGGTTGTGAGTTTACTGCAGAATTAACCGTGTTTACAGCTGTCCCGAAGCTTCCAGTAAGACTAAACCAAGAAATCAGGGCGGGGTTTTATTGCTTATCAGTAGAACCTACAACCCTTGTGACAGATCAGCCGAGCTGATGGCAGATGGTTAAATCCATTTCAGTTTCCTTGACTATGCTGCTGTTTTAGCTGAAGATTGCAATTGTATTATAGATTCAGGTAATTTGTTTGCAGCAGAACTAAAGTAAGCAGAAAACTTTCTACAGAGCACCTC
This sequence comes from Astatotilapia calliptera, assembly GCF_964374335.1. NCBI lineage: Eukaryota > Metazoa > Chordata > Actinopteri > Cichliformes > Cichlidae > Astatotilapia > Astatotilapia calliptera. The sequence goes on from NC_137431.1 coordinate 24,108,769, forward strand.
ATCACCTGATAGAAACTGACAGCACTTTTTGTTTTCTTATCTACTGAAAACTGCTCTTTTAATATGGGGGGAAATGGATTTGCTATTTCAAACCCTAAAGCAATGATCTGCAGTCCATATTTTAACCATGACTAAAAATTCCTGATTTTCCACATTCCTACGTCTGCAGAGATTCCCTTCTGCCTCTGTGTCAAAGCTTGGCCTCTGGCCGAGACATGCTCACCAATTCACCCCACGCTCCATGGAAACTCCTGTCCTTCTCAATGGACAAATGCCCCAGCCGAGCCACATACAGATGCATATACACCCACACACTGTACAGACCAAGAGACAAAGTTGGGTGTGTGTGAGGAGGAGAGAGAGGGTGCACGCAAGGTCGTCAGACTGTTACAAACACAGATACAGCAAGGGTCTCCTATGGCCTCAGTGTAGACAGCGAAGCTCTGTGAACTGAGATCTCTTTTGTTTACCCCAAGAGACAATAACGTCCCTGTTTTCTCTCTGTCTGTTTTCTCTCTTTCTCCTTGTTCCCTTTCATTTGGACTGTCCATGGCCTCCCCCTCTTTCATCGCTCCCTCCCTCGCTGTACCTCATCTCCAGGATGACCATCTGTGACCTCTACACCATGCCCCGAGTGGCCGAACCCGTCTGGTTGACGATGATGTCTGGAGCATCAGAGAAGAACCAGCTCTGCGGTCAATTCATGAGGGAGCTTTCTCTGCTGATGGAGCAGGCCTCCAAGAACCAGTTGAGTGTCTCCCTATTCTTCCACCTACTTCACTATTAGTCAAGGAATTTCTATAGATGGCACACAGATTTAGTGAGTCCATGATGTTGTGTCCTAGACTAAGACAAAGATGCGAGGTGCACAAAATATATATACATGTCGCATCTTTCTTTTCTTAGCAACAGAAATGGGGAACATGCAGATTTCCACACACACTTAACTATTCATTCTCTCTCCCTCATACTCCTTTGTTATGTTTAATTGCACACACAGACACTGACACCCTCTTTGCATCTATTTGTCCGTTTTAAAAAGTGCTGTGAATGAGAAGATCCCTGCCAGTCTCTAATTGCTTATTGTTGCTATTACAAAGCCATGTCAAACCACTGCTAATTGTGCACGTATGAATTGGTTGCAGCGCTTTTATTGAACATAGCACCCATATTCAGCAGAGTTAATTAAAGCATCATTCACTGCACTGAACTGAGGTGTTGCATAATGTTTAGTAAGGTGGTAAAAATGCCTTAAAATGTTTTATCAGATCTTAATTAGAGTAACACCACAGTGGAAGTGTTCACACAGTTGAAAATATTAAAACTGTGCTTGAGAGTTTTTGTTTTTTTAATTGTAACTTTTTCTGTATTTTTTTTAAATTAATTTGTCATTTTATCTTCTATAAGCTCCATATCAAAATCTACAACTTCACTGATTTTGTTGAAAACCAAACTATATTTTACTTTTTCGTATATTTTTTACATTCAGTCATTTATACAAATTAGACCAATGAGAGAACATAGATAAAGGCAGATTATCATTACTGTACTACATGAGCCATGGATTTTAAGACATTTGGGACTTTTCTCGTGTTCTCTAATTTCCAGCATGCTCACTGAACTTAAATAGACAGTTTTTTTCCCCCTAAGTAACCAGTTTCTGTATCAGCATCACCACTTAGCTGAAGTCAGTGTTTCCACCACTACTGCAACTACCTCTAAGTGCTGTTGACTCTAGAGTGAAGCGTCATGTTTCCCTGGGAACCAGTGCTTTTACTGTATCACATCACATCTTTTATGAGGCCATCTCATCAGTGCTCCCATGACTGATGGTTCTGATAATTCCAGCAGTCCCGGCACGCGATTGAACTCTGCTAACATGACAGAGTTGAGTCATGAGACAGGAAGGGAAGTAGACACTTGTGGTCAGAACTGAGAAGTGAATCATGCTCATGGAGTGTGTGTGTGTATGGGTGTTTCGCTTAATGTGTACAGCTGCGTATGTTTCAAACTAAGGATTTGTGTTTGTGGTGTCCAGTTCAACAAGAAAGAAATGACCAAGGTTTTCCAAGTAATGACAGCACATTTGACCTTACTGAAGTAGGTCAGGAGAGAGACTGAGAGAGAGAGAGAGAGAAAGGCAATTTCTGGACAGATGGTAATCATCGAGGGTGATCAGGGCGATATGGTCGTAAGCTGTGCCCATAGCATGGGAGCATGGTGGTTAGCGCTATTGCCTCACAACAAGAAGGTTAAATGTGTTGAGTTTAAATGTTCTCCTAGTGTCTGCGTGGGTTCTCTCTGGGTAGTCTGGCTTCTTCCCACAGTCCAAAAACACGCAGTAGGATTAGGTTAAGTAGGACATCTAAATTGCCCGTAGATGTGCATTTGAGTGTGAATGATTTTGTCTCTTTGTGTTACCCTGCCTCCCGCCCTATGGAAACTGCCCCCACAACCCTGAATTGGATAAGTGGAAGAAAATGGATGGATCGTGATCATGCACTGATTCCCTCTTGATTTATTCCCCCCCCCCTTAGATTCCTTCCCGCATTATTGACAGCGATTCTGACCAATCATCTGGCTTGGGTGCCCACCGTCATGCCAAATGGGCAGCCTCCAATCAAGATCTTCCTTGAAAAGCACTCCTCCCAGAGCGTCGACATGCTGGCAAAGACGCATCCCTACAATCCTCTCTGGGCACAGCTAGGTGAGACGGTCAAAGACAAACACACAGGCAGAGAGACCCAGATGTGCCTTTGCTTGTTGTTAAAGCACCTGGGTGGAGTGAAAGTAAAACGTAACACCTGTGTTTGCTCTTTATTTTCACTGGAACATTGTTGCCATTGTTAATCATTACAACTTGAAGACAAGTTATGACTAGACTATGTTCGCTACCTGCAGCTTTAAATCTGAGTAAGCTAGATGTCTGTGCATCATCCTAAGAGGTGCAATGCAGACATTGTCTTTTAAGTCATCTCAGAAGCAGCGGTCATTCCAGCCCACATTGCATGTGTAATATAAATACTGTTTAAAATTGTAATAACTTGAAGTGAAAACTGGGTACACTGTTAAACTCTCCCTGATTCATGTGAAAAGCACTGCGTTGTTTTACAGAAGTTGAACTAATTGAAGTACTGAGATTTATTAGTAGTTGGCTATTATGTAAAATCCTATAATAAATTTTAAAGGGAAGTCTTAATGAGTCCTCATTTTTACTCATGTGACATGGAATGTAATTAGAAAGTGAGTTAACACTGACACCTAGTGTTAACAGCTGAGAGCTGCAAACAGTCATATGTAAAGAGAAGCGTGAAAGAGATACACACCAACAATACTGTACTTGGTTATGGGTGTTTAAGTAAACAATAAAGAAGAAAATATGATATTTTTTACTCTCCAATAAAACTTGTATTCAAAATATACATTTCCTGTCTGAGATTAGGGAAACAACGTAAAATTATAAAGCCAAGAAAATATGGAATTAATTAACATATTTGTAAAAATGACTGTTCTTTTATCTTTTTGTAGGGGACCTGTATGGGGCTATTGGCTCCCCAGTTCGGCTGTCAAAGACTGTAGTAGTTGGCCGCAGACAGGAGCTTGTCCAGAGACTCCTTTATGTCCTTACCTACTTCATTCGCTGTTCTGAGCTGCTGGAGACGCACATGCTGGACAGTGCTGAGGACGAGGCCATTGTCATGCCCGGCTCCCTTATAACTACCTCCCTTAGAAAGGGCGAGGTGGAGGAGTCTGATTATGTCTTGGTTACCGTCCACAAACCCAGCGGAGACTACCTATCCCAAGGGGCCCACAGTCAGCAGACTGAGACAGAAGACAGCATCTACCCTTCAGACAACAGCCTGCAGAGCAGCACATTCACAGACAATGAAGTGGAGCACAGTGCTGGAGAGCCACCCAACGAGGAAGAGGAGGAGGATGAGGATGAGGAAGACAGCAGCGAGAGCCAGGGATCGAGGAGCAGTGTGCTTCAGGCAGGACACGGCCAGGGCACAATTCCCATTAACAGGATTGCAGAGGTGGCAGAAGCTAAGGATGTGTGCAAGGAGTCTAGCAGCCGACTGTTCACAGAGGCTCGAGTGGAGACGGTGCTGCACGTCGGCTTGGCTTCCACCAGGGAGCAGGTCTGTGTGCTGGATACAGAGACCAAGGGTGACCTGAAACCTATTGATCCATCCATCCCCACAACCCTTGGATCAGATCCATCCTTACCTGTTCCCACAGAAGTAAAAAACTGTGGGTTAGATGCTTTAATTAATGCAGCATCTGGAAACCAGACCACTAAAGTGCTCCCTGCTCGGCCGTTGGGGATGCATTTGGAGAAGAAGCCTCCAGATAAGAACCTGATTGCTGGAGTATCAGTGATACCGGGAAACTCTGTGATAGGGCCCATGGCTTTGACTCTGCCAGAAGACGAAGAGCCAACAACAAAAGTGACTTTTCTCATTGGAGACTCCTTGTCTCCTGAATCAGACACAGAGAGCCGCGGAAGGAAGGTGGAGGAGGACTACAAGAAACACATGCTGCAGCTGCAGCAGCCATCACAGCATCAACGAGGACAGCATTATCAGCAGCAACCGCAGCAGCTGCAGATGGGAGCCGAGCTAAAGACCAGCTGCACCAGAATGTCAGAGGACCAAACCAAACAGACCAAGGCAGTTTCCACCCTGCAGCGGGTACCGAGCAAGATCTCCCAGTGGGACCTGAACTGTAGGGATGATTTTGATGATTATTTCAACCCTGGGGAAACTAGGACTATAGATAATGTTGCCAAACAACATGAAGCCAGTAGGAACAAGGACTCGGTGGACTTTTCAGCGGCTTCTCGGTATCATGAACTAGGGGATCTTGGCTTTCACAGCAAGGCCAGGGTGCAGGGTTTGGGCCTTTGTTTAGGTCCAGGTAGTGGAGAGATGCAGTCATGCAGGAAGGGAGAGAGGTTGTTGGATATGGAGAGGAGGTGCAGGTGTGAATCTACAGACTCTTCTGACATCTGCGTCTGCAGGGGCTGTCCTGCTGAGCAGGACAAAGATCTTGTGTTATCAGTCCCCGTTCCCCAGGATGCAAGGAGTAACAGCAAAGAGGACCAAAAGCACAAATCAGCGCCCATCAACGACTGGGAAATACCACGCAATGAGAGCTCAGACAGTGCGCTGGGAGACAGTGAGAGTGAAGAGACTGAGGACTGGCAGGAGGAAGTTCTGGTGCCTTTTCCCGGGTGAGTAGAACTTGCTCAAAAACGTGTTTTTGTTTTCAGCAATAGCTGATTAGTTGTTGAGGAATAAAAACTAAAACTATCCACAAAATGTGAGATAAAATAAACAAATTTCTCATGTCATGTTTCATCGACAGGTCAAAGCTGGTGGAGAACTACTCTAAGCCAAGCATTGCTAATTTTGGCCGGTCTCTCTTTGGAGGCTACTGCCCCACCTATGTGCCAGACTTTGTACTGCATGGGATGCCCAGTGACGAGAGGCTACGGCAGAACCTCATGACTGAATTAACCCATGCAGTTCAGGTAAAGACTGGAAGGACTTACTCTTTAAGGAGCCACACGTTTTCCCTGCATAAACAAAAAGCTCAATGGTGGTGTCATACCCAAAAAGGAGGCTTTGCAGCATCAGGGAGTGGGCAGCCTGAGATCATGCCAGTAGTTAAACTTGAACTCTACTTTTCAGCTGGAAAATGATTCTAAGCACACAATTAAATCCAGCAGGAAGTCACTAAGAAATTAAGAAAAAAATGGAGTTGACTTATGCATGTTTGAGAAGTAATAAAATAGAAGACTGGGTCACGTTATGGATATTCGTGCTTTTTGTGCTTTCTATGTGTATTTCATTGGTTTAAATGGCCATCCTTATCCTCCTGTAGCATCCAGTATTGGATGAGCCCATAGCCGAGGCCGTCTGCATTATAGCAGACACAGACAAGTGGACAGTGCAGGTGGCGAGCAGTCAGAGACGAGCCACCGATGTCAGCAAGCTGGGGAAGGAGGTCCTGGTGTCCAACCTGGTGTCCAGCTTATTGCAGTCTACTAACCAGCTTTACAAACTCAACGTGTCCCCCAACTTTGTACGCTAAGTCTTCATCTTTCTGCTTTAGAGTCAAGATCATGTTGACCCCTAATAATTTGTGTGTATACAGTAAATAGCACTTATATTATTGCTTATAAGTCATGCTCCATGTGTTGTTCCTCTCCTCTTCAGTGTATAATGCACCTTGAGGACCGTCTGCAGGAGATCTACTTTAAGAGCAAGATGCTTGCTGAGTATTTGAAGGGCCAGACCAGAGTCCACGTGAAAGAACTGGGCATGGTTTTAGGGTAAGCCCTTTACCTTTTTTCTTATTCCGACTTTGAAATGTTAAAGTTTGTCTGTGTAAAGGTTCATCTGCACCCATTTCAGCCAGTTGTTTTCATCATTACAGCTAGTGACTTGGATACTCCAATCTTAAAAAAAAATAAAAAAAATAAAAAAATACAGGTCTTGAATAAATTTCCCAGGTGAACAACAGTGTAAACCTTTAATCTAACTTTTATTTATTATTTTATTTGGTATCTTTGCAGAATCGAGTCCAGCGACCTCCCCTTGCTAGCTGCCGTGGCCAGCACTCACTCCCCCTATGTTGCCCAGATCTTACTATGAAACAGTACTGGCACTGAGGTCTCCAACAGTTCGCTTCCTGGGGAGGTCGGTCAGAGCTGTGCGGTGCCACCCGGCCCCAGAAACGGGCCGTCCACGCTCTGCTGCTGACTCTCTACATGGTTTCCTGACCCGCGTGTCTGTGTGGCACAGGTCTTTATGGACCACAGCCAGAGCTGACGCTTAAACTCATTGCTGCTATTTCAGAGCAATGATGACGTTGAACCACAGGGTGGAGTTGGAGACCACAGACCCAGAGATGGAGCGAGGCACTGCGGATGAATGGAAACATCCCTGAGATGACCTTCTCCTGTCGTTGTTTGAATGTTTTTAAATAGGACTCTTTCATTTTAGGACACAAAAGCCAAAGACTTTAATTTTATTTTTCAGCTGAAAATGAAAATCTAAGGGTGTCTATAGTGTAATAACAATGGATTTGTTTCTTCATCTGCTTTCTCCCCCCCTGTACAATCTTAAACCTGGTCATACGAAGTGATGAATAACATGTTTAAATGAAGCAGGCGGATGATTTTAAACTTTCCTTTGAGGTAAATATCACTTGGAAGAGAACTTTATCAATCTCATGCCAATTAAGTCTTTTTGTTTATCGTCAGGACTTTGTTTACAGGCCAAATTTCCCTGAGTTAGATCAAAAGATTTTGCTTTTTGTCAAACTGCAGTGCCCACCTGACTTTTTGTTTTGTTTTTGCAAACTTGTTTTGAAATGGCGAATTAAGTGGCTATGACATTCTTATCACAGGTACAGCACTACCTCAGATCTTCATATGGGCATGTGGCTAACCATGTACAGCCGCCCCATAGAAAACCCTGAGGTACTTTCTAAGCTATTTTAATCATAGGAATGTCAACTGTGCAGACTCTATGCTGTGTTCTCATAAAATTAAAAAAAAAAGGGAAAGGCTGTGTAATTCCTTAAGATGATTGATTCACACAAAAAAGGAAGAAACTTATTTTTGCGTCAGAATGTGATTAAATGGGGTCCCTTTATACTGTGGAAAAGCTAAACCATGCATTATCTACATCTATTTTACAACCAAAAAAGAAAAAATGCTGAAATATTTTCACACTTTTATAGCTTTGCGACCTTTATACGATGTTTACGGCGTTGATGTTTGCTGCAATGAGAGGAATAGAGGAACACAGTAGGCCTTATAGTGGATATGTATATGTCAGCTGACACTATTCTCAAGCTTGTTTCTATTACAGTTAGACTCACAAAATACAAAACTATAGTAGGACACGTTTTCCTTTTGTTTTCTTGGCATTGACAGATTTTGGTTGTTATGCAGTACAAGCAGGGTGCGATTTGTTGAGAGTAAAAATGCAGGCTTAGATTTTGTGGAATCTGGGACACTCTTTCTTCTTTTTTTTTTTTTTTTTTTTTTTTTTTTTAAATAAATCTTGAATTGATGGGAAAATGTTAACATGTTCACAAACTGCCCGAATCAGAGAGAGCTTCACATATTTTCTAACTATAGCGTACTTTTTATCCAGCACCTTGGAGGCAGTGGGACAATTTTTGAACTTCTGCAAATCTCTAAGATGAAAATATTGTTTGAGCTTGTTAATGGAAGCGCAGTCTAACTGCATTCTCTGAAAGCAGCACTCTAACCCTGGGAATTCCACAGTGTTTGTGTGTGTGTGTGTGTGTGTGTGTGTGTGTGTTTGTTCAGCCCAAATCGCACCCTGGGTATAACCCAAGTCTTAACGGAAAAGTGGCATAAATGTATCGCAGGCTTCTGGAGAGCTCGTTTTTGCTGTTATAATTGATATATACAAATATGCTTGTTACTGTATTTGAAGATACTCCGCTATATCAGCCTACTTTTTTTTTTTTTTTTTTTGTACAAACCAGCCATTATGTTTAAAGGGTATGGATTTATATCTCCTTTTCCCTCTTTGTATATGGATAAATTATTTAGTTGCCTGTGTTTAAGTGTAACGGTTTGTGTAAACTGTACATATTCAAGTTTATTTCCATGTATTTGTACAGAATGTCTTTTAAAAAATTGTCTCCTCGAATTTATTCTTTTCCCAATTTTATGGGAACGTTGTGCAATAAAGATGCTGATGATGAAAATTTCCGTGCCTCTCTGGGAAAGTTTTTCTGTCTCCGAATTTAACGGACAGTTAGTTGACATGACCCCGTGTTTTTGGTTGGTTTACAAGACATTACAAAGTGGCTTTCTGTCAAACCACAAGCCTTTGAGTCACTGGCGCAGCTCCAGCTTTACGTTTCATCACATCCTTATATTGTGGTTTCTTCTCTCATTCCCCACAAACACTACATAATAAACTATTCCATGACTGCATAATTATGTGTAAACTGGTTTTAGCTTTTAAGGAAAGCCGTCTTTCATTTTCTCTTTCTTATCATATGAGCAATACAAATTATGCGTCATTTTTTTGGGGGTTGGTTTTTTTGGGTCTGTTTGTCTTACACAGACAGTGGATCTAAATCAGGGCAGACTCTACAACAACAGCACTTTTGTTAAGTTTGGCTGTCAGCAGTCACCATCTGGCTTACACGTTGTACCCACCTTTGAATTTCCCACCCTGAAGCTGTCTGCCACTCCACCCAGCCCTCTCAGTGCACGAGGTTAAATGAACAGAGCACGTACGCACACACTGCAGTTATGCAATAAATGAAGGAGTGTCCTGACTCAAAGCAAATACACTGGTGGAAGCTATGTTTCCCCACAGTAGCAACACTGCTGCCTTATGTGAATGGTAATTTATTAACACAGGGTAACAAGAATCAGTAGAAGTCGAGGCATGTGCACATTAAAGGAGTGGTTTATTGGATCTAACTCGGCTCTGCAGCTCATTCTCTAAGGGCACGGGTTTAATTATGAAATATAAGGACAAAAGGAGCTGAAGAAAACTGATTTTTGCCACCTGGAAAAGTCAATAAGTCATAATTGTGAGGTAGGAATCCATAATTATAACACACCAACTCCAAATTCTGAGAAACATCATCTAACTATAATATACTTTGCAATGCCATTTGTATTCTTCAGGTGGCAAAAATCGACTTCAATATAATCCCTGGAGTCAGGTGTTGCGTTCACACGCGTTAGGGTAATCTCAATATTCCGCAAGCAGAGCAAAACTCTGGTTGCACTTTGCCTTCACATGTGTCCAAAGGCAGAGGGAGGATCTATGCTGCGTTTAAGTACTGCTTTCGTAATTCCTACACTGAAACACAGCCTGACCCTTCCCTTCTGCTGCACTGCTTTCAGCTTTTATCTGCATTTTCATTTATGACTGTGGTTGTTTGGAAAAGTCCCTGTGGTATAACAATTTGCATGTCTTTCTTGTAAATAGCGTATGGTAATGTATTGACAGACAATACAGGTATGTATGGATAGTGGATAGATGATGTTATTCGAAGTTTCCATACACTCACGGGCCTAAATGCCATATTTTGGGTTTTTTAATTATTTCTTTGAACTGTTCTTTTCTCATGATAGAAATATTTTACACTGACTTAAAATAAAAAGGTTTTAAACATCTTAGGGTTTTTTCAAATCCACACATGGTTAAAGTACACATACACCCCAGCTAATATTTGGTTAAATACCCCTTAGCAATTTGCACCTTGATCAGACATGTTTAGTAGCTTACAGCAAACGTCTGGTTATAGCTCTTAGGATAACTGGAAGAGGTAATTTAAATTGGGTGGTTGCCTTGTATTTTTAATAGGGTTGAGGGTTGTGACTTTGGGGAGGCCATTCGGGTCAGTTTTTTCCATGTTTCAGGTAACTGCTGATTTGAGGTGAAGATAAAGAATTTGGAGATTGACCTCCTCCATTATTCCACAAGCTTTGTGCAATGTAGGACCAGTAGGACTAGCAGCAAATCAACCGCAAATCATGATGCTACCACCACCACGCTTGATAGCTGGTAGTGTGCTTAGGCTGGAAAGTCTCCAAACATGCCTCTTGTCGCTGTGGTCAGAGAGCTCAATTTTTGCTTGTCCGATTATAAAACCCTTCTCCAGAAGACATTTGGCTTGTCAACGTGGGCAGCAGCTAGGGGTGCAACGATACTCGTATCGATATTGAACCGTTCGATACAGTGCTTTTGGTTCGGTACGCATATGTATCGAACAATACAAAATTTGTAATTTATTTTATCAACTTTCCTTCTGACGATGCTGTCTGTGTTGAGCGCTCAGTAAATCTGCGTTCGACTACTCAGCCTAGGCTGCACTGTCGAGCACAGATCCACTGAGCGCTCAACACAGACAGCATCATCAGAAGGAAGAGCGCAGGGCAAGCTAGCGAGACAGAAGTTAAGCTCTCCTTGCAACATGGCAAATTGAACCTTCCCCACCCTCATTCAGATGTGGCGTTTGGAATTATTTTGGTTTTCATGTGACGTATGACCCTGAAGGTAAGCGTGTCATGGACTAAAGTAAAACAGTATGTTGGATGTGCCACGCAATGCTCAATTACATGGGTGGGAACTAGTGTGTTAGCGAGCAGTTAGCTCGTTAACGTGTTAGCCGTCTAGCCCCACGCAGGGGTAGCTCGATAACGGAGCACTAGTGGGAACACAACGAATATGACTGCACATTTACGCCGACATCATCCTAGTGCAAAGACAAGTGGAAGCAGACAAAAACAACAAGCATGCATGTTACAAACTTTACCCGAGTCATTTAGACAGCCGTTAGCACATGATTCTCCTTATGGGGACCTGATATGTTTAATATTGTGGCGAGCTCAGACAAGGAGGAGAGGGAGGTGTCGTTTGGTCTTGCTTACCGTGAGCTAGCCAGGGAGCACAGCCGTTTATTGACATCTGCAGAAGAACACTGCCGCTAGCTAACTCCTCAGCGCGGCAACCGCACAGCAACAACAACACACAGAGCGCCCTCTGACCCCGGAAGGACACACCGTCGCAGCGAGAATGCGTCACCCGTCACTATGGCAACATAAACAAAACATAACTGTACAAACAGAACCCTGAACAGCCCTGACCCGCTACATAGCCCCCGCCTAAGTGTCAGTCGTCCCCGACGACCCCATTGCCCCACACAAAGTCCTGCAAATGTCCAGGTGCCTTCTTTTGGCGCACCGGCCGGTCACGACCGGCGGGGGAAAAGTCACTCGGGTCAGAACATGGGGTGCCACCATCATCCCACTTCTGACACTAATGTGGCGAGCTCAGACAACGAGGAGACGGAGGTGTCGTTTGGTCTTGCTTCCCGTGAGCTAGCCAGGGAGCACAGCCGTTTATAGACATCTGCAGAAGAACACTGCCGCTAGCTAACTGCTCAGCGCGGCAACCGCACAGCAACAACAACAACAACACACAGGGCGCCCTCTGACACCGGAAGGACACACCGTCGCAGCGAGAGGGCGTCACCCGTCACTATGGCAACATAAACAAAACATAACTGTACAAACAGAACCCCGAACAGCCCTGACCCGCTACAATATGCTGCTGAGAATATAGCCCAGAAGAAGCGTATAGTATAGCTTTTATTTTGGAAAGAGCCATTTCTCTGTAATAAACTCTCTTTTCCAAAGATGAGTGATTCCTCAATCAGATACAGGTGTTACCGCGCCAGATCCGCGGCCCCGAACCGTAGTAAGGAAACCTCTGGCAGTTACTTGAAGGTTCCGTAACTGACTCGTAGCCGGCAACAGCTTACTATACAAGTCAACTCCGCTAGCAAAAAGATCGAAGGAGGCGTAGGAAACTGCTTCACCGAACTTTATTTCTTCTCTAAGGCACGAACACAGCGTACAGTGGGCTGAAACAGTTTACTCACAGCGAGCATCGCCGACACAACTCTGGCTGTCGAGGGAGTTATTATATTCCTTTTATTTATTTTCTTTCCGTCTCTTCTGTAGCTAACCGTTACTTTTTCCCCTTCTCCGCTCTCTCTCTTCACACACACACACACCAGGCAGTCCCGCTACACACATCCCGAATACATTTCCCATCAGGCTTCATCCTTAAAGGGCCATGCCTGTAACACAGGGCTTGCAAAATCGGGCTAGCGATTTTTCCAGTCAGGCTACCAAAATCTATCTCTGCCCTGCCCGTCGGGCTATTGTAGGAAGAAAAATATATGTCAATGCTTTTGCATTCTTTCGGAAATGTAGCTGGGTAATTATGTCATTGGCATCGGTGAGCCACTGTCAATATGTGACATATTGAAATCGCGTTTGAATTTGCGCTTGTTTTTTGCTTTCACTTTGCAAATATCCAGGTGCCTTCTTTTGGCGCACCGCCGGTCACGACAGGCGGGGGGAAAGTCACTCGGGTCAGAACATGGGGTGCCACCATCATCCCACTTCTGACACCAATGTGGCGAGCTCAGACAACGAGGAGACGGAGGTGTTGTTTGGTCTTGCTTACCGTGAGCTAGCCAGGGAGCACAGCCGTTTATTGACATCTGCAGAAGAACACTGCCGGTAGCTAACTCCTCAGCGCGGCAACCGCACAGCAACAACAACACACAGAGCGCCCTCTGACCCCGGAAGGACACACCGTCGCAGCGAGAAGGCGTCACCCGTCACTATGGCAACATAAACAAAACAGAACCGTACAAACAGAACCCTGAACAGCCCTGACCCGCTACATAGCCCCCGCCTAAGGGGTCAGTCGTCCCCGACGACCCCATTGCCCCACACAAAGTCCTGCAAATGTCCAGGTGCCTTCTTTTGGCGCACCGGCCGGTCACGACCGGCGGGGGAAAAGTCACTCGGGTCAGAACATGGGGTACCACCATCATCCCACTTCTGACACTAATGTGGCGAGCTCAGACAACGAGGAGACGGAGGTGTCGTTTGGTCTTGCTTCCCGTGAGCTAGCCAGGGAGCACAGCCGTTTATTGACATCTGCAGAAGAACACTACCGCTAGCTAACTGCTCAGCGCGGCAACCGCACAGCAACAACAACAACAACACGCAGGGCGCCCTCTGACCCCGGAAGGACACACCGTCGCAGCGAGAGGGCGTCACCCGCCACTATGGCAACATAAACAAAACATAACTGTACAAACAGAACCCCGAACAGCCCTGACCCGCTACAATATGCTGCTGAGAATATAGCCCAGAAGAAGCGTATAGTATAGCTTTTATTTTGGAAAGAGCCATTTCTCTGTAATAAACTCTCTTTTCCAAAGATGAGTGACTCCTCAATCAGATACAGGTGTTACCGCGCCAGATCCGCGGCCCCGAACCGTAGTAAGGAAACCTCTGGCAGTTACTTGAAGGTTCCGTAACTGACTCGTAGCCGGCAACAGCTTACTATACAAGTCAACTCCGCTAGCAAAAAGATCGAAGGAGGCGTAGGAAACTGCTTCACCGAACTTTATTTCTTCTCTAAGGCACGAACACAGCGTACAGTGGGCTGAAACAGTTTACTCACAGCGAGCATCGCCGACACAACTCTGGCTGTCGAGGGAGTTATTATATTCCTTTTATTTATTTTCTTTCCGTCTCTTCTGTAGCTAACCGTTACTTTTTCCCCTTCTCCGCTCTCTCTCTTCACACACACACACACCAGGCAGTCCCGCTACACACATCCCGAATACATTTCCCATCAGGCTTCATCCTTAAAGGGCCATGCCTGTAACACAGGGCTTGCAAAATCGGGCTAGCGATTTTTCCAGTCGGGCTACCAAAATCTATCTCTGCCCTGCCCGTCGGGCTATTGTAGGAAGAAAAATATATGTCAATGCTTTTGCATTCTTTTGGAAATGTAGCTGGGTAATTATGTCATTGGCATCGGTGAGCCACTGTCAATATGTGACATATTGAAATCGCGTTTGAATTTGCGCTTGTTTTTTGCTTTCACTTTGCAAATATCCAGGTGCCTTCTTTTGGCGCACCGCCGGTCACGACAGGCGGGGGAAAAGTCACTCGGGTCAGAACATGGGGTGCCACCATCATCCCACTTCTGACACCAATGTGGCGAGCTCAGACAACGAGGAGACGGAGGTGTTGTTTGGTCTTGCTTCCCGTGAGCTAGCCAGGGAGCACAGCCGTTTATTGACATCTGCAGAAGAACACTGCCGCTAGCTAACTGCTCAGCGCGGCAACCGCACAGCAACAACAACAACAACACACAGGGCGCCCTCTGACCCCGGAAGGACACACCGTCGCAGCAAGAGGGCGTCACCCGTCACTATGGCAACATAAACAAAACATAACTGTACAAACAGAACCCCGAACAGCCCTGACCCGCTACAATATGCTGCTGAGAATATAGCCCAGAAGAAGCGTATAGTATAGCTTTTATTTTGGAAAGAGCCATTTCTCTGTAATAAACTCTCTTTTCCAAAGATGAGTGATTTCTCAATCAGATATATTTATTTTTTTAATTATTTTTGTTTCAGCAACATTAAATTTAAAAACTGTACTTTTGAGTTAAAATATATATTTATAATTTTAATAAATGACAAATTAAAAAGGCATGAACATTTTTTTTGTATCGAAAAAATATCGAACCGTGACACCAAAGTATCGAACCGAACCGAACCGTGAATTTTGTGTATCGTTGCACCCCTAGCAGCAGCACATTTCAGTTGAGCTTGAACAAACTGATTTTGGAGCAGGGGCTTGTCTTGTTTCTTTATCAACACCCTCTCAGTTCATGGTGATGTAAAACTTGCTTCACTGTGGACACTGCTGGTGATGCTGGTGTTCCAGCCATTTCTAATTCAGGTCATGCTTGTGTCTGAATAGTTTTATTTAAATAGTTGTTTAAATGGTTGATCTTGAAATCTGTAGTTGTTTAGAAACAACTGGCAAACAACTGTAGCTCTAAGAGACCTTGACAACTTATGTAAATCTACAATTCTCTTACTTATATGATCGCTAATCTCTCTGAATTTCTCCTTGTTCTGAGTATTGGTGTTGTGTCAAACCTGCTGTACAGTCACTTCAGCCTGGGGGAAAACAAAAACAGTTAACAGATATCATTAAACGTCCACGACGAATGTGTGTAAACCTATGAGCACAACTGTAGCTACCACTTGTGGCGCACACGTGTAGCTACTATCACGATGAAATGTAATTTTCGACAGAACGTAAACGCAGCACCCCGCTCGGGCAGACAGATGTCGTCAACTCTCCACCGTCGGATTCGCGGGAGGAGGGATCTAAATCTGAACTCCTGGATCTAAATGACGCTGACTACCGAAGTGGATATTTCCTTTACCAAAGATGTACAGAAATCAAGGCAGCAGGTCCAACAGACGTAACTTTCTGTCACGCTTTGGCGGTGCCTGCTCTCTCTCAGACGCACAGTAACGAGGAGCTACTTGAGAGTGAAGTTTCCCCCCCCTTTCTCTTCTCCTGGAGAAGAAGGAGTTCTCGGTCGGTCCGTTTGGAGTAAACTCCATCCATGCTCGGCTTGGCGAGGACAAGATCCACGGGGATTTGGTCATCCCGGGTCGACTAAGAGCAGCTAGGAGACGTGAAGTGAGAGTCAGACGGAGTAAAAAGTCCTACTGTGGATTTGAGCCGAAGTTATGAAAATGACCGGCGCTATGGAAACTTCCTTTAAGCAGGCTTTGAAGAAGCCGCCCTCGCTGCGGACGGCGGAGGTAAACAAAACCAGCGTTTCTTTAATTAGCATTGCCTCGCTAATGTTTGCTAAAATCAAACGTTTGCGCCTCTTGGTGTTTGGAGTTTGACTTGATTGAGCCAACAGTGGCTTGCTTGTGGTATAACGATCTAATTGAGACTTTTCAGTGAAGTCACATGCTCGTTAGTGGAAAGTGTACATGACTTAAATAACAGTCTGTAATATAGAAAGGGGGGGAAATAGATATTTAGCTAGTTTTTAGATTAGCAGACTTTAGTGTCAGAGTTTCTGATGGTTCTGGAGTGGTTCATTGAGAAGGTTGCCTTTTTTTTTTTTAATTTAAATTTTTTTCCCCCACATCCTGTCTTACAAAACAAACCCTAACCTCGCAGCTTCCCATCAGATGGCTAAATCCATAAGCCTGGGAGTGAGTTTGTGCAAAACTCATCCCGATCGAGGCCAGTTAAGTTTAATAGCTGCTGCTCCTTTCTCATCCCTCCTCTGCCTCCTCCCTGTGTGAAGCTATGGAAACACAGCTGGCTTGTCATTGCTTTAGTTACACTCTCTGCCCCCCACCCACCCAAAACAACTCAGAGAGTACAGCCCCTCCGTTTTCAGTTTCTGGTGATAGTTTTGAAGTTGTAGGCACATAAAATCAGACTCCAGAATATTGTGTTTTCTTCTTTTGGAAAGGCTCCTCTTTCAGGGGCGCCACCAAGAGGGGGGCAAAGGGGGGCACTGGTCACGCCCAGAATTTGCTGCCACCCCTGACAAGGCAGTCCTATGTTGGTAATAATTTTAATAAAGGTGAGAGGAAGAGAGAGGAAGACACCCTATGTTGAGATGAAACATTAACTTGTTATTTAAAACCGACTATTATGAATTTCAAACTCTAATTTGGTTTTCATATGTAGCCATTTTCAGTTTTATCAACTTTAATTGCAGGAAATTAACTAGGCATATAATTCTTTTCTTTCTCTCGTTTTCCACATTTTTAAAGAATCTATATTAGACAACAGCATAATAAAACTGGAAATTCTGTTTTTGGTGTGCCCCCATACGGCCACCCCAATGAAAAAATTCTGGAGGTGCCCCTGCTCTTTTTTAAAGGCTCCAATTTCCTGTTTGCTTGTGGGGTGTATGGAAGGTAGAAAGCCTCTTTCACACCGTCATAGAGAGCTTTTGTGCAGACTTGAACAAACCAAAACAACCTTGTTTAGTCTATAAATATGACACAGTGATGGCAACGAAGTGGGTCTGTGATTATTTGTGTGTGATACTTACAAAGTAACTCTTTTTTTGACTTTACTGATCATATTTGTACATGGGTGAGTTGCTGTGTGTTTATTTCTTACTTAATTACTTTTTGGTATAATTAAGAAGCTGTAAATTTAGAGAATACAGTTAGGTCCAAAATGTAGACCCTTGTTTGCATTTCAAATCTTTGCTGGGCTGGATTTGGCCTCAGGGCATTATGTGTGACACCCCTGGTCTAAAACTCTCACAAGTAGCCATGGAGTAGTCTACAGCTGAGCCAGTTGGTCATGATTAAGTGTACAGACTGACGCTAAAGGATGTAGGTAGTGTCGTATCATCCATCCAACTATCTATCATCCATTTTCTTCAGCTTATCCAGTTTAGGGTCTGGATCCTTTTGCAGCTGCTGTAATGTGAAAGGGCATGGTACACCCTGGACAGGACGCCAGTCTATCACAGAGCTTTTCAAATCTTTTTCAAATTTCAAATCCTCCGTTAATCTAACCCAGTGCATGTTTTTGGACTGTTGGAGGAAGCCAAAGTACCCGGAGAGAACATACAAAGTTCACACAGGAAGATCACAGCTGGTCGGTTGATTCGAACCCAAGATCTTCTTGCTTTGAGGCAGAAAAAAAAACCTTCCAAATAACAAACAGCCTAAAAACAGACTCGCTATATTTGAGGTGCGACAGACGCAATAACCAGATTCAAGAAGTACACGAAATCTTCTCAAATCTGTGTCAGAATCCTCACACAATCTCAGGACCTTAACGCGTGTTTCGCTCCAGTGACAACAACCAAATCTTGACCTTAGCTGCTGGCTTGACTTCACTCTGTTGCAGATCAGCGTCAGATCTCTTCTTCTGCTTATGTTTTACCCATCTCATTGTGTTGTACTACATCACTAATAATAATGTTGAGTCGTTGTGTTTTTCTTTTTACATGAGTCGGGACATGTTCTTGGGTATGAAAGCGTGGTTTCCAGAGATCAGTTTCCCCCTGCGTACCTGAGGCTTAGTAGAGATGAACTTGAGATTAAACAGGGGCTACGAGGCCTTGTGGGGATTTTTTTCTTTTTTGCGAAATTTTGATGAAAACTGAAAATGCAGTGTTTCTATGGCCTCTGCTTTGCAAAGTAGCATGTCCCTTCTTGTGTCAGCATGCCACATTCAAGGTTGTAGGAGTTTGGGGCAAGGAAAAGGTGGTACAACACAAGCAATTGAGCATGTAGCACGGTGGCTTAGCGGCCAGCATGGAGTATGCGTGAGAGAATAGAATAGACTAGCCCTTTGTTGTCATTGTACACGTACAACTAAATTGTAGGTGCTCCACATCAACTGTGCCGAAATAAAATACAAATGGTAAACGGCAAGAATAAATAGCAAACAGGACATTTATATATAAAAGAAGAGAAAGAGACATATTGGAAAACAAACAACTAAGAAGTCTTTGTGCTTAAATCAGGTGAATTTTCACAATTGTACTTTACTGGAAACCTGTCATCTGAATTTTCTGGATGTGCTGTAGGTACGCCTGTCTCATGTACAGATGTTTGGCTGAGTGTGAAATCTTTCCCACCGCACGTTTAATTCCTCCCCAACCCTCCCTAGTTTTGTGGGTCTTTTTACCTCCCTGCCTACCTTTCTCGTTGCCATCCAGACGCCCCGGTGGTAACGGACGACAAATCATGCCTGGGTGATTTACAGTGGTTTGGGCTTCTCCCAGTACACATCGGACATTTATGGGAATTCCAGTCATCGCAAAGCCACAGGCTCCCGAGGGAAAGGTGCAAGTAAAGGAGAGATGCTTGCTCTCTCAGCAAGCATGAACAGAGCGGAGGAGCATATCGGTGTGTGGTCGAAGCCTTGTTCTTGGAGTGCTCGCAGAGAAATGTTTCAAAAGAGGCCGTGTGTTTCAGCAGGAGCTACCGAAGACAGTGGTTTGCTCAGCGCTGACACAGCTCAGCAAATTAGGGTTAAGTAAAGGATAACACTGGGATGTTGATTTAAAAAATTGTTGCCCAGGTTAAAGGCCTCCATCCACGGGCCCTGGTACTGTCTAGTCAGCACAGAAATGTCAGCATTTGTCATTTTCCTCTCTTTAGAGGCCTTTGGCTCCCATTCATTCTTTAAAACTGGCCCCACAGCTGAGGGCAGCCTAGGCTAGATGATGTCCAACAGTGGAAATGGTACCAAGTATTCTGATTTTCTTTATTTGATCAAAATGTCACTGCATCAGAGAGGCTCATGTAACTGTAATTTCAATTCAGTTTATTTAGTGCAAAATCACAACAATTGCCTCAAGTTACTTTATATTGTAAAGACCCTACAATAATAGACAGACACCCCAATAATCAGCAAGCACTTGGTGACAGCGGGATGGAAAAACTCCCTTTAAATAGGAGAACCTGGTTTAGGGAGGGGCAGTCATCTGCCGTTACCGTGGAAATGCAGAGTCGCATATATATGGTATAGTTAAAGTCATAGAACGAGCTAAATCTGCGTGAGGCTGACAGGAAATTGCATCCTAATTCCAGTTTTATATGGAATATACTTTGCTCTGCACGACACCTCAGTTGCATCTTTCTAGAAAGTGAACTAAGATGGTAAAGCCCCTCTCTCTGATGCTGAGCCTTTAAGTGCTGTGATGTAAATGACAGAACACTTAAGGGGAATGACATTAAAAGAAAGCCTCCGCATGTGCTTTTGTGCAAAGTACACACACATTATTTAGTATCTGAAACTGCATGTGGGCATATATAGTCTTCTTGCTTCCTGCTTGCTTTTATTGGTACTTTATTTTTCTCTTCGGTGTTGCTCGGGCATCGCTGCACAGCTGACAAAGTCTGCTCAAAATACGCTTCTGGTGACTTTCAGCGATATAGACAGCAGGAGGTGAAGACAACCAAACATGCGTGACACCAGTAACTATAAAACTGATATTCTCAGATATTTGCGGCGTCCAATTGGTTCGATGTAGTTTACAGCTAATTACCACTGAACATGGCTAGACATGTTGCTAGACAAGCCTGGCGTCTTCTAGCTGTACTGATATTGCAGTTTGAGCTATATCTTTAGGCTTCAGTAATTAACCCAGCCTACTTTACGACAGGATATTTTATTACCCATAAAGTACCTCAGACTATGCAATTTTCTCTTGGGTTGCTGTTTTAACCGTAATTATTGCAAAATTAGGAAAGTACTCCAGTAAAACAAACCAAAGTAAAAACCAGTTTGACACATGCATCATTTTACAGAGAACTGTGTGGGTTGCATTTTGAAGTTTGATTCAGACATTTTTCATATTTAAGGGAGCATGGTGGCACGTGTTGGTTAACACTGTTGCCTAACAGCAAGAGGGTCCTGGGTTCAAATCCACCAACTGGCTGGTGGATCTGATGTGTGCATGACTGGTTGTCAGTCTTTTTTTGTTAGCCCTGTGACAGACTGGCGTCCTGTCCCCATCTCTCACCCTATGGCAGTTGGGATAGGCTCAATACCCCCCACACCACCACCACCCCCACTAACCCTCCTGAATTGGATGAGCAAAAGAAAATGAATGGATTTGGTCACTTTGCAGAATACAACTTCAGGGTTTCTGCCAGTGCATTGCAAAACCCTATTAGTAGAGATTGTTTTTTCCATAACAGTTAATCTGTTTCAACAATCCACCCTAAAAATTCTATAAAAAATGTTATAAAGAACCAGTCAAATCTCATGACTTAATAGACCTGTACAGCTTGACTCCACTTATCTGCACTAATGACAACAGGCCTGGTCATTTATAATGTATGAGTGGAAGAATAGCCATGATTCTTTGCTCTACTGCTGTTCTACACATAAAGTGGGAAATAAATTGACCACCAGTCTCTCCTTTCACCTTCTTGTTCTTCCTCCTAAATCACATAATAACAGTCATTGTTAAACAGCGGCTGTGAAAACCTTTTTTTCCCAGTTTTCAGTCAAGAAATGGAATCAAATCTCAGATCAGCAGCTTTTGAACACACTGACATTTTTTGATGAGCCAAGCAATTCGTTGGATTTTTTTGCCAGTTTATAAAATATAGTCAGTGAGACATTATTCTGTCATCGAGGGGCAGCATCGAGGTGAATGAAGTGAATAGGAAGTGATGTTTTAGACGAGTGAATTAACCTTTCAAAGCCAAATTTTTGGATGCAGCGTTTTTGAAGGCGAACGCCGCAAACTGCCAGCTGAAGTGAGGTAAATGACACTGATTATCTTGTTGCAGTTGCGTTTGTCAAGTTGCGGGATGTATATGGCAGCATGTGGACTGTCACTTTTTTGAAGCGGAAGTGCTGGAAAAACGGGCAGCATAAGAATCAATTTGATATGAGCCAAGCTGTGTTGGCTGCACAGAGTTTTTCAAGGTGTCTCCTAAAAGGAAGGTCTTGTGGGGTGTTTCCAGTATTCAGTGATTAGTATAAGAAGCAGTCCAAGGAAAGACAGCCAGTGAACTCTTAACAGGGTCATGGGTGCCTAGTACTCACTGATTGTGGCATAAATTGCTGAAAACCTTAATGCTGGCTAAGATCTGTAGTGTGACTTAATGGTAACTCACATGGACTCGTAGCTGGCTGTGGACTGTGGTGAAGTGAAAGAAAGTGGCCTGCTCTGATGAATCAGCTTTTCTCTTCCTTCACCAGGCGCATGTCTACTGTTCACCTGGAGAAAAGATGAGTCCATGCACTATGGAAAGAAAGCTCTTCTCGTTCTGCTGAGAAAAGTTGGCCCTGCCACTTTGACGTGTACTAAACACTGGTGCAGACTCCCTTCACCCCCTTTCCAACAGGATGGTGCATCATTCTGCAAAGTTTTAATGAATGTGACAAAGTCTGAGGAGGAGACTTAAAGAACCTATAGCTCGTGTCCTCCTGCCTGATAGCACAGGCCGTCTTTAGAGGTCTTTGCTTTGTCGGGACTGCTTTGGTGGAAGAGGGGCGACCTACATGGTGTAATGCAGGTGGTTTCCATATTAAAACTGCCTATTGTACATTGCTGGCCCACTTAGCATGAGAAATGGGTATATTTTCTTAATTTTCTGCAAAGCTTTCAAACATAAATACACGGCAGAAAATTTCTCAGCATTTACTATTGGTTTCTAAACCACAGGTTGGCCTGTGGTTTAGACATCTGTTGAAGAGAAACTGAATTTGTGAGACTTCCTTTCACAGTGTCAGACTGACTATTATGCCAGTTATAAACTGGCGTGCTAGGCAAACACTGGATCAGTAACGCAAAGGGAGAAAATGGGTGAAAATAAGTGGGAGAGTGGAAAAATCAAAAGATTAGAACAGGGTAAAGAGATGGAAGGTGGGGGAACAGTCAGATGAGTCATAAAAAAAGAGTTGCAACACAATAGATACACGACAACAGAAGGGAAACTGAGGAAGTTTTTATGATACAGAAAGCGGGAGAGAGAGCCAGAGAGATGCACTCGTTGATAAGAATGTTTTTATGAGGTATAGATTATTGAAGAGGTGACACAGAAGGCAGGAAGGGGAAAGTAAGAGACAAAGTTACTGGAAGGTTATACAAGAAGGTCCTTCAGAGGTGGGAGGGGGAAGATATGGGTTTTTTACATTGAGAAAGTCAGGTAGGCAATGTTAGACAGATATGTGTGGATGCATAAAGAAAACCTCAGATGAAGTTTTTGTGTAATTTTTTGACGTGAACTTTCACGCCAGAACAGGGAGAAAACATCTCACAATGATAAATGCGAGATGGATATAAAATAGTGCTATTTGAATGCAGAAGATATGACACAAAAGTTCCTACTTAGAAGATTTTACATGAACCTTTTTATCCACAGTAATGTGCACATCAAATTAAATTAGATCTTGCTTACGTGTTGGTGTGTTGCTTCAGGTACTGGTGACAAAATGACGCAAGTCCACTTTGAATTGCCCAATAACTGTTTGTTGTCAGATGGCAATAAAAGGTTCATCCTAGCTTATCTGTTGCTGCAACAACAGATGAGCTAGGATGAACTCTTTGCTGAAGCACCATGTGTTCAATGCGGTGTTTGCATTTAAATGAGAATGAGAGTGAGGTGTGTAAGGTGTCCATGAAAAACCTGTTGATTCACTGGTTAACTGGAGTATGTAAACGTAGCACTAAAAGTACAAAATTTTGTATTTGGTCTTTATATCATTGTTATAGCAATTCCTCTTGGCAAAAACTCTTATACCGCTGAAAAGCTTGTTTATTTCTCCCTAACTGGTGCCACATTTGTAAGGAAAATACTTTTATTTATTGGTTTTACCAACTGTAACAGCCTGGCACCTCTTCCTCGTGCTGGTCACCAGCTTGGTCACACATTGTGGGATGGCATCTCACTCTTCAACCAGCATTTGTCACAAGTCAACCAGTGGTTGTGTTGGTCACAGAAAAAGCAGACAATAGTTAAAATTGTTTAGATAGCAAGCATCTTTGTTGCACTACTGTTACCCTTTCTAGTTTTTTAAAGATTAACAATGACTTTGTCTTCATGCTGGATGTTGTCTTTTGTCTGTGATTGTCTCTGTGAGCAAAGCTGCACCTACACAGGGCAGCGATCCGTCCGTCCCGCACAGCTGGCATCTTCGTGGGTGGATGCTGGCTGGTTGCAGCTGCTGGGCCTATTGAATTTTCTGGCAGAAACCTTTCATCAGTGTTTAATCAATGTATTTTAACAGGACACTAAATGTGGAAAGGAACTGACTGGCATTTGTGTAACACTTTTGTGGGAGGAAGCTGAGGAAGTACCTGGAGGAAACCCTTGCAGGCAAAGAGGAGAGCATGCAGTCTCCACACAGAAAGGCTTTGAACCAGGAACCTTCTTCCTGTGAGGCTGCCCCATTATGTAACCTGAATTCAAGCCCCTTGAGGCAAGTGTTGTTGTGATTTGGCGCTACAGAAATAAAATAAAATTGAACTGTTTTGACACACAGACCCGAGAGGCCACCCTGCTCCTTTAATTTAACCGTGGTTTGACTTGGGTAATCATTGGGTTTCATTTCCTTACACCTAAGCAATCCCCTAACGACCACGAGCCTGTCGAACCAGGTTTCTAAAGTTCCACTTGTGGCTCTTGATTCTTTATTAAGGTTCTTTAAGGTGACAGTCATGAATGACTTGAATATACAGTCTCATGTCATATCAGCGACTATACTTGCAACATCGTCACATTTCGTCAGTCTCTGCCCCAAAGCGTCAGACGACGAGGGTCTTTTCATCCAGCCTGATGTAAACACAGCGCAACTTAACTCGCATCTGCAGGGGATACTCCCACATACCTGCAATGACATCAACAAACCCGACTGTGCCAGAAGAACCGCCGAGACAACAGGAAATCTGAAATTAAACGGGCACAGAGCAGTCTGTGTATGAGTGGCGAAGCTGTGTGTGTCTGTGTGTTTAACTGGGTGAATAAACACAGCCTTCCCCTGACCCGGGACACTGAAAGCTCTCCTTGTGGATCCAATAAAGGCCCCTCCTAACTGAGCTTAAGGGCCTGTGGACTGGGAGGGAGGCAGGCAGATGCTGAAAAACTGGTAGTGACTCAAGTTCTAGTGAGTGAGTTTTTCTCCTCTATGTAGTTTGTGGTTGTTGGTTTCAGTTTAGCCTTATATATATGCTACTGCAGGCGGGTAAAGCCTGAGAAATGGCACCAGGGTAAAGTTAGCGCTTTGAAAAAAAAAAATGCAGAGTAGTGTAATAATGAAAGCAATTTATGACACTGTTTCATCTAAATAGGGATATGATGAAATACTAGAACAACACAGAATTTTCAAAGGTTTTTCACTGAGTTTCATAAGGCTACATTAGTTTCAATCCACCCCCAGTGACAAAAATACTAATTGTTACATAAATGTATCTGAAATGCTGCTTTCACTCTTTTCTGGTCAGCTGTGTTTACTCACTTAATCTTTCTAAGAAACGAATCTAGCCATAGTCTGTGTTTACTGCCTTAATCACTCTGTAATCCCACGTTTCACTTTACACATTCATTATAAGCTTGTGTTGAAACAGAACCACTTGTAATACTAAGTCCCTAATAGCTTAGCTGTTTAAAGCCTGTTTTGAAGTCCCTCATTCACACAGCAGTCGACAACAACAGCGGGGCTTTGTCCCGCTGGGTATTGTTTGAATGTAAACACGTCAGCTTTTCCTGTGGGTGCCACCAACCATACCAACCACACCGCCCACAAGCCCAAGGTTCCCAGCATATGCGAATGCAATGCATAGCGCAAACGGTATAGCACGTCACTGCTGCTGTGCGTGTGTGTGTGTGTGTGTGTGTGTGTGTGTGTGTGTGTGTGTGTGTGTGTGTGTGTGTGTGTGTGTGTAAGCGGTGGGAAGCGTAACTACATTCCACACAGGACAGCAGGCGTGAACAGGCAGATATCGTCAGCTCTGTGCTGTTGAGTTTGTAGGGAATGCAGATCAAGGCTACATATGGAGTCATATTGCATAGTTATCTGACAGGGTTACCTTGACATGCTCAGCATGCATGAGTTGATCATTTGCTGTGTTGCTCTGCCAAAAGCTGGTGTGCAATGCCTAATTGCAAAATGATTATTACTAAACTTGGTAGATATTTAAAAAAAAAACGGTGGGGCATGGGGTTAAGGGCTTAAATTCTTAAATATATAAATATCCCCGGGATGTCAGTGTCCTGGAATGCACTTTGCTTGTTAATGCTATGTTAGCCATCTTGTTGGTGCGGTTATTGAGAGTGACCTGCCACTAATGCGTGACAGCTTTATTTGTGATAATGAGCAGTAAGGAGATGCTCCTGTGACCATAGGGTGACCACGTACTAAAGCAGGAAGTAGCTATGCTTTAAGGAATGACAAAAAGAAAAGTAGATTCATAAAATTTGTGCATCTGCTTAATATTTTCACTATCAACATTTGTTTACTTATGCCTGTCAATGATCTGTAATAGAGATGCATTGATTTTTCTCCTTTGTAAACATTAGGCTACTTTCTGGATAATTTAGACTTTTAAATGACTCACGTTTATTTCCAGTTAACCGACTAATTTTAGCATGAAGGGTGTGGTACTCTGAGGTACCAGAAATCTGTCAGACTTGGCGCTTTACTGTTTTGGTTCCCTTTCTCTCTGAGCAAAAGCAGGCCAAGAAGCAGCCTGTGTAGGAACCTGTTGCCGCAGTACTCTTATTAAAGCAGTTTTATGAGCTTGCAAAACTGGTCTGGAATGTGTGTTAGAAAAGGAAATCAGCAGAGACTTACAGCTGTATGTTTGCGTACGAGTCTGCCTTACTGATCATGCCCGGTCAGGATCTGGGTCACGATTTGAGTGTTTCTTTGCAGTGTAATGATTTGTGGCAAAGTTAAATTGTTCTACCCTGAAGTATTTTCTTTACTTGACAGACTTTGTATCTTAGGTCTGTTGGCAGCATGTAGCTGTTTTCCTTGACAATAAAACAATCCAATAAAATTCAGTTTACAGGCGTACCAATCAGAATATCATAGCAAAGCAATTCTCCCTGCATCCCTGTAGTGCTGTAGGTGCCAGTACTGCAAATAACAATAACTTTCTTTTGGAATTCACCTTCAGATTGTTTTTTCAATCAACTGTATTTCATCTTTGAATATGGCCATGACTTAAACTGTACTAAATTTCATCCATCCAACCATCCTACATGTGCTGGACCTGACCTGGGACCTCCTCCCAGTGGGACATGATCAAAACACCTCACTTGGGAGATGTCCAGAAGGCCTCAACTAGCTTTTTTTAATCTGGAGGAGTAGCATCTCTACACTTAACCCATCCGAAATGATCAAGCTCCTCTCCTGTCTCTAAGAGAGAAGCCAGATGCCCTTTGGAGGAAACTCATTTCTGCCACTTGTGTGTGTCTGGCATCTCGTTCTTTACTTCACTACCCAGAGCCTGTGGCCACAGGTGAGGGTAGGAATGTAGATCACTCGGTGAAGCGACAGCTTTCTCTTTAGACTGTCACAGCATCCGGATCACTGAAGATGCCACGCCAATCATTTTGTCGATCTTCCACTCCATTCTGCCCTCAATCGTGGACAAGACCCTGAGATACTTCCATCTTCCTATTGCTAATTTTCCTATTTCCCCAACTGCTGCCTGATCCACAAAACGCCAAATCCCTATGACCCATCCCGTGAGAGGTGGATCCACAGGTGGTCGGGCCCGTGTAATTCTTTTGGGCTGCACCCTACCCTGAGTAGTGTAGCCATGTCCCTTGGTTATTATTTATGTACCGATCTATTCCATCATAGGGGTTTTTATACATTTCTCTTGGTCTGACCATCCACCCAGAACCAATTTGAGTTGGGGGCACCCTACCAGGGGCAAACAACATAACTCCTGGGATGATGGGGGCACATAAACCCCTCCCCATCAACACCACAATAATGTAATGATTCATGGAGGGTCACTCCTTTTTATGGAAACTGTTTCTCGTCGCAGCAAATTACTTTGTTCTTCTTCTTCTATTTCTAGTTTGGGGAATCCCAGCCAGGTTTTTGCAGTGAAAATGCCAAATGTGAGCTTAAAACTGGAATGAGGTTGGACAGAACACCAGTGTACACAAATACCCTTCTGGCAGTTCTGCCAACAGAGAGCCGGCTGATGTCAGCAGCCCTCCTTTCTGTAGGCTGACTGCGCCTGGCATGCAGGAAACCCTGTAGACTATCTTTTGTAAAGCCTGACATTATACTCTGCAAAAATGATCCTTTCTCCTCCCAGTACAAAGAGGCATTAAGGCTTAAAGAACTGGCAGAATATGGCTGAGATTTCCCATTTATGTCAAATCAACTTTGACTTACTGGACATTTAAAACTCCCTCTCCCCTGTCAGCTCAAAGTTTCCTGACATCCGTTATGCTTCTCTGCACAAAGATCGAATGCATTTGCTTTAAGTAGAGAAGGCGAGGCCTCTAATGAGATGGAGAATTTTTGTTGCAGTGCTTCTTTTGTTTTTTCCTGTTGATTTAATTATTTATTTTTTGCATATCTTTGGTTTATTTCCAAAAATATATCTTATTGATAAACGGCTAGGCAAATGTTTTGCGTTTTTATTGGTCTTCCAAATCTAGTGAACTAAATCTTAAGATTCCCCGTCACCAGCTCTCTAGGGGGAGGGGGAGTAAAATTGATGACCAAGTGGAAACAGGTGAAGGCTAAAGCATGGTCTTTTAATGAATGACAGCTTTCACCATAACGAAAATTGCAGAACTAAGCACCACGCGAAGCCAAGAAATAAACAAGAGTCCTAACTTTTGATGTCAGTGGGAGTATCATAGCTGTGGCCCACGAGGTAGAGCGGATTGCCAGTGGTTAGATCCCCACATCCAAGCATCCTTGGGAAAGATGCTGAACTGAGTTACCCCTGATGGATCCACTGGAGTGTGAGTGTGTGTGATTTTAAAAAACAAAAACAAAACAAAAATGTGTGTTTGTAAATGAGTGAATGAGGCTTGTAGTAAAAAAGTGCTGTTAGAGTTCAAATATAAGTACCAGTTCATGATTACAGGTTAGTAATTTAAAGAAAAAAGCACATAACTCTCTTAAAACGTACTATTTCTGAATAAAAATAAAGCGACCTACACACATGTGGGAAGTGGAAGAGAAATGAAACAACTAACAGCGTGTGTACTTAAAGCCACAAAATGTTGACGTACCAGTAGAGTACAACAGTCACATTTCAATGTTTCAAGCCAACACTGACAAGGTTTATGGTTCTGAGAGGCATGACGGCAGACTGTTCAGTCAAAATCAGCTGACCGACTTCTTTGCTGCCCATTTAAGCGTGTGGTGTGATGGATGATGCCGCTCGTTTGGAGCAGGGACTAGAGCATCAGTCCGTCCACCAGCCATCACCAACAACACGAGGGAAACAAGCTGCTGTAATTCTGACCGATATGGAGAGCAGGCGAGGAATTTCATTTGCTGAAATGCTTTGGGTAATCGTCAGCAGACATTTCTTGATACGCTAGCTTTCCGTTAGCTTTTTAAAATTGATCTTAATACAAAAATGGTTCCTGCCAGATGGAAATGCGAATCTTGGCCAGTGTATCCACTGGCTGCACTGGAAGCCCTTGAAAACGTGGATCTTGCCCCCAGAGGCAAAGTCATGAGACTGGTGGATGGGTTCCCAGACTGACTTAGAGTATGCACTTTAATCAGCCTTTTTGCGGGACCAGAACATGCAGCTTTGATGCTTGCGGTGTTGGACCGCTTGAATATGGAGCCGCAGATGGCTAGAAGATGCAGACATTGTCCCCCATATCACAGCAGTCTCTGGACGCGTACAGCCACAAATTGTAAAGCACCACTCCAGCATTATTAAAACAGGCTCCCTGCAGTTATTAACACATCACAACACAAATCTAATTATTGATCTGCCCACTTTAGTCTGTACTTTGCAGCATTGCCTGAATCTACATCACTCTCTCCCAGACAACACTGAGAGATCAGTTTCAATTGGACACAATTCATAAAGGACTCTGAGGGAAACAAATGGCTATTTCCAGCCCATGTGCCCATGTTTGTCACCCAGTAAACAATGGGTGACAAAAACTCAAAGTAGTAAATGTCACAGCTTGTTGCATTTTTGACCTCTTTTTGTCTTTTTTTTTTTTTTTTTGTGTAATGTTTGTTGCCACAGCAATAAAGCATGTTCCCCTTGTGTGGTGGACTCTGTAAAGCACACCCATTTTCCTGGTTTCAAGCACCCTGCCCTGTAAATTCCTCGGAGATTGGCTGTAGTCAACAGCAGAAGCATTCCTTGCAGTAGCCAGGCAGTGCAGCTACACGAGGGAATTAAAAGTGTATCTGCGGCTTTTGTTTTGCCCGTGAACACAAAATAGCCAATCCAAGGTTCGTGCACACATTATCTCTAGAGGTCTGAGCTGTTGACAGTGAGCTATGCAGTCTGCTGAGATGAGTCAGGGCTTTTTGAAGACTGAAGATTAGAAATGCAATCTCACGAAGTGATTTACAGCCACGAACAATTCAGATCTACTAAATAAAACTCCAGTAGCTCCCAGACGAACTATTTTCAGATTTGCGTCAGTACACTGTGTGCAGCCATTGAGTCTCTTCACCGTTTCATGAGGCATGAAGAATGTAGTGTAACCAAATATCTGTTACTTAGGTGACGCAAAGTAACCAGTAAATGCTGCAAAAATAAAAAGTAGCCATCTTTTTTTTCTTGCGTGGTCGTGGTATAATGCTAAAATTCCTAGAAACTGAATCATGTGTGAGTAACGAGTCAGTGGGACAGAAATGCTTTCACTTAGTTTGAGTCCTTTTTCCCCCCCCTCAGGGTTCTTTTTTTCTTTTATTTTTTTTAGAGTCACTTTATGGTTCTTGGCGGAGTGTTCAGGCAGAATGTTGTACAAGGAGGCACACCTGCTCCACGTCCTTCCAGATGTTGTATATCATTTTTAACTTTTTTAGGCTGGGACTATAGTAATATGTGGTCTCGCTAAGAGTCCAGCTCCATTACTGAGGAGGAGCTTCTTCCCGCAGGCGATACGGTCTCTCAATCACACCACCACACAGTACTGACCCACACATACAGTTCTTACACACACACTGGACTTTCTGGACTTTGTTTTTGCACAACACTGGTCACTATATTCTTCATTTCCGGTTAATACTTGTACAGCTGCTGTTATTGTGTATATATTTATTTATATTTAGATTTCTTCATACATTCTTATATAGTTCTATATTGTGTATTTTGTTGTACAGTTATTTTATTTTCAACTTTAATTTATATATTTTATCTTATTCTTCCCAGTTAAATTTACCCTTCATTCTAATTTGGGTTGTACAGTTATTTCATTTTTAACCTTAATTTATATTTTATTCCTTCCTAGTTAAATTTACCCTTTTTAATTTTTCATATTTATTTCCTATCTTATTCATAGCCTTTTTCTTTTTTGTTTTCTTTAGGTCACGAGCAGTTGTCCAAGCATTTCACTACATATCGTACTGTGTATGACTGTGTACGTGACAAATAAAATTTGAATTTGAATTTACTGTTGTTCTTATTTAGCGGCCTCATTGTAGACTGTTAGCACACCGTGACCTGTTTCTCACCTTGCAACACAGCATATAGGAAGCAAAGAACGCGAACAGCTTTTTGGATGTTTAACATCCTCATTTGGTGGAAGCTAAAAAAGAAAATCTGGACTTGAACCCTTACTAAAGTTGTCAAAATAATCTTTGTTTATCATACACTTGGTGTCTTTGTGTAGCCCTTCAGGTTATCCACTGTTTGAATCAAGCCCTCAAAGCCTGCTTTCTTCTGATTGGCTTTCCCTCATAAACAGAAGGTTTAAACAGCAGTCGTGGAGCGAGCAAATGCCTCGTAAATAATTACTCTTTGAGTCCAAAACCAACGATTGTTATCACAGCGACTACTTAGATCTTTTATACTAGAGATGCATTATCTGTTCCCCAAAGGGAACCAATACTTATCAAGTATTACCAACACTGCTAATTTACTGCCCTAAATTAACAGTATTGGTAATTACCAAAGTCATTTTTTGTTTTCTGTAATGGTAATAAAATATTTGCATTTTGTTGTTTTTATCACCGGTGGTCTAATAAATTTGTCAAGCACTCTATATGAGAGAAAACATGGAAAAGCATCACTTAGTCCCCTTCAACCAACCTAGTTACAAACAAACAGCAGATTTTTATATTGGCAGCAATGTTAAGATTTTCTGTACAGACCTTTGAAAACCTTTTTTGTATTTGTGTTTCAATCTCCTCTAGATCAGTTACAATATTGGGAGTTTTTTTGTATTGTATAGTTGAGAATAATAGAAAGGTTTCCACCAAAAGGGCAGCTGAGCAGTAGAGTTTGGTAATTTGTGGTTGTTTCTGCCGTGCCCTGGAGTTTTCTTCCCATTTAAGAAGAAAAAGAAAAAAAGAAAGTCATATTCATGTAACACAAAATGTTTATAAATCCATCAGCCTTGAGGATCACAAGAATTTCCTGCCCATCTGTAATTAGCAGATTCTGATAGTCGGCATGAACTGTCTCATCCCATACATTTGAGATGGACTGGCTGCCAGCCGTCCCTATTGAGTGGGATGAAGTCTGGAGTGCTGACAGAAGCGGTGTTGTGGGAGGCCTCTTTTTTTGGCAGATCCCACTGTGGAAACATTGAGTCACTGTCCACATCACAACACAAACCCCAGGCTGCTGACTGGCTGCCCTCTCCCCTCTGCTTCCCATTCAGCCCTCTGACCCAAACCTCTGCCTTCATTCTAAACAAAATCGGGATGCTAATTCTTCAGCATCACGTTTCACTGAAATCAAATACAGATCAATGAGTCCTTGATGTGTTGTAAGCAGCAATGGGTTTGTGTTGTGCCCTCTTTTCCTACATCTTAAATATGTTAGATTGGTTGTTACCAAGTCGTGTGTTTCTTGAGCCAGAGCTACTTTCTTCTGGGGTTCATATGACAAAGATTGTTACTGCAATAAACCGCGAAAAAAAACTATGAATGAATTGTTCATTTACAGCATCTGTACATTGCACGCACTCATTCCCACTAAAAAAAGTGAAAGGGAACTTCAGTGTGTTTACCCAGTGGTTGGATGGTGGGATTACGAGAGTGCGACGCATCAAAGGCCACGTTCGACAGTAAGGGGGATAATGGGGAGGGGGATGAGTCACTTTCTTGTGTGGTGCAAACCACAACTAATCACCAGTGAACGCGAGTCAAGAGGACGTCATTCATCGGGTGAAGCTGATGCTAACATGGCGAGCTTTGGAAACCAAACATCACTTTGAAGAGGAACTCGTCCCACTTCAAAAGAGCTCTGGATCCAGACCACAGGCAACAATAGCGTTTGTAGGATTGCGTGGCTGTATCTGATAAA
Source organism: Astatotilapia calliptera (assembly GCF_964374335.1). Taxonomy (NCBI): domain Eukaryota; kingdom Metazoa; phylum Chordata; class Actinopteri; order Cichliformes; family Cichlidae; genus Astatotilapia; species Astatotilapia calliptera. The sequence continues at coordinate 24,142,167 of NC_137431.1, forward strand.
GTCACGGAGGCAGGATATATGCTAGTGAAGCGGTGACCCTCTTGCAGAAAAACTGCAGGTGTGAGGTCTAGGTGGGTGCTGGGAAATGTTAAAGGAACAGATGACACACAGGCTGTCCTGTTGTGGCTGGGAATTTTGGCTTGGGCGCTGTTGTGCATGGAAACATTTTCAAACCACTACTTCACAAAGAGGTTTTTTTCCTCACGTGGTCTCCTCTTTGTCTTTAACACGGGCCGTGCATACAAGGTGCAACTGCTCACCTGATATTTTAATATTCAAAGCAGAGATTTGGCCACTCTGAAGATATCGGGAATCGGGCAGTGTTTCTGTTAAGTGAAAGCAAAAGACACGAGCTACAAGGGCTTGTACCGACAACATTCCTGCTTTCCCCTTCTTTAAAGGCATGAAAAGAATGAAGCCGGGCCGGAACAACACTGGCCGTCACTCAGGTCTTTGTGCGCTTGTTCTCACGGTCACTTATATTAGAATACCAGTTGATTGAATACAGTGGTTGAGGGATGTTTTAAAGATATGTTGCAGGAATATAAGCTCATATAAATTTTGTCTTTACAATTTCTGCACGTTTGCGCAGCGACTGAAATTCGACTTCCTGAAAATGCAGCCCACATGGAATTCGGCAGTAACGCACCTGGAGATGAGATGAGCAAGCGTTTGAGCAACATGCGGTTAAGAAGAGGGGGAGTTGATGCAATAGTTTGTAAACCAGACCACTTACACATCATGGTGTGGCGGGTACGCTACACTGCGCTTGCAAAGACTTGTGAGGACAAGTCGAAAGTGATGATAAAATGTAAGCAAACATAATGACGCGTGGTTTGGTTTGGTTAGTTTATTGTGTGTTGCTTAACCCATGTGTCTCAATCTGATGGTTCAACTATCATTGTGACTCATGCAGTTTTTACTCAGTTTCGTGTGTGACAAATCCCCAAATTTCTACTCTTGTGAAGCTTTAAATGGGAAGTTTTTCGTCTTTCTTTTCTGTTGTTGTTGTTTTTTTTGGAATCGTCACCTGTTCACGTCACCTTTGCCTCCATTATCTTGCCAGCCTTTCACTTACAGTAAGTGTTTTCAGTCACCTGTAAATTTATTCACCAAGTCATTATCTGACTTACTTGCTCGGTCACCTCCTTTGCTGACGCGTTTGAAAAAGAATGCAGGGCGCTCACCTCTGGAATGCTGGGAATGTGAAAGCTTGGGTTCCCTGAACTTCCCATCTGCCTCACGAGCACGGCATGAACCCAGTCAAGACAAAGAAAGCCCGCTCACCTGTGACGTAATATGACACGTTCGTGCCTTTTTAAAGTATTTCATATTAAACCTATTGGTTGATAATAACTTTGCAACGTGCGTCTGTTAATAGAATTATTTGAAGTGGTTGGGTTTGAGGAGTGAGGTGGGGAATGGCGAATGAAGCTAAGTTTAAAACTGCTGTAAAAAGATGTTTTAATTTAGCTTTTACCTGTAGATGCATGTAAGTGTTCTTGCATGCAACAATAGTTTACCCATCTGCCCTTACTTTAGATGTGCCCGCAGTGCCGCGAGCTAAACACGCTGCCAGTGAAGGTGTTTTACTGAAAGCATGCTAAACTGAAGAGCGTATGACACAATGGCGTGTTTTCAAATCAGTAAACAATCAGCTAATTCGCCTGGACTAAAAAAAAACCCTGCTGAGAAGTTCTCAGGCAACAATGTAAGTCAGAACAGATTAGGATCAGCGTGTCTGCTGCTGTTGACGCTTGCACGTTTGTCATCACCAAAGATCAGAATGCAAGTCATACGAAAAGGGTCTTTTTTTCTTTTCTTTTTTTGTAGCATTAAATATATATTAAAAAATATATATATGCAGTTCAAAGGGCTTTGATGGCATGGTCGTTTAACAAAAAATACTATCAAAGCATCAGAATTTACAGTATTAATAATGTGCTTATAGACCGTTAAAGGTGGTATATGTTACAATAGATCACACCTCTGTGAATGAATGCTTGTTCTGTGTGCCCTCGTCCTTTATTGCACTTTGGGTTGTGTATATTGGGCATATTGGTGCTGATCTTCTATGTCTCATTATTAATTTTGAAATTTCTTTGAAATGAGGGATGTTCCCGTTTTTTCTCTCTCGATTGAATCTCTTACACGGTATAAGGAAGTGATACTTCAGTATTGCAGTAATCAGGTTCTGAAAACACATTTTTGAGTCGGCGAGAAACCTATTAAATCTGGGAAATTTGTTTTTAAAACAAAAGCGAAAATAAGGGTGTTTTTGACCTCGCTGTGCAATTCTGTAAATACTTTAAACCCCAGTTTTGCCCTGGAGGTTGTACGAGCTGCTGTTTCTCACCCGCAGTCGTGCAGTTGGCAATTACCTCACACCCCTATCAGATAAATTATTAGCTGCTCATTCAGTTCTTATCAGACAGTAGTGCAGTTTGAACCATAACAGACACATTAATGTTCATCGGGTAGGTGCAAATGTGCGTGCACAGGGAACCTGGAAAAATCTGCACGTAATGTGACATGTTTGGTGTTCACAAGTCATTTGAGGACATCATATACAAATTTACATTTGATCAAACCTTTCAGATTTTTCTAAAGAAGTTTATTTAGATTTTGCAGGAATTAACTTTGCATATGATTCTAATGATTTGACTGTACTTTAACATCATGTCATAGAATCAGTCATCCTTAACATATTATTACAATGAGGTAAGCGGGGTCATTTAGACGTCAGTATTCAAGCTCTCATGGGGGGGAACAGTATCAGCTGGCTTCTAAAGGTTACAGTCTTAAACATATATATTATCAAGACAGAGGCTAATAATAACAACATGTTTACAGAGTCCATAATAGTAACTTGTAGCCTCTAATTTGTAACCAGTGAACTCTCTCTAACTGGTTTCTCCAGATGGCATAAGAACTAACTTCCGGTTAAAACTGTAGGTATCCACCCAGTCCAGCTCATCGATAAGGATCGTATCAGCCTTAATGTCCACAAGTGTGTTCAGAGGAGGGAGGATTAGAGGAATGTGCTTTAAAAAAGGAGGGAGAGGACTATTGACTCAGCAGCTGAGAGCAAACAGAGTAGTTAAGTAGGCATGTTAGAGGCAGAGAGAGACAGATTGATCTCTACACATGGAAACAAATCCTTTGAGACTGTTAAAGTGAGGTTAGGCTCTGGTGATCTCACTGATCGCTTACAGTAAGTTCCATTATCAAATAATGTGATGAGTGTGCGTGGTGTCGCCTGATGCTGAAGGGTTTGAAAATGTGATGTGGCGTCTGTTTTCATTGGCATGTGACATGTTAATGTTAATACACACTCCTCCAGACTTGCCAATTAACCAAAAAATAAAGTTTTCTCTACTGAAGCCACTTTTAAAAAGTCTTAAAGAATCTTTTAATTATATATTTGTTTGTTGATAGATGGGAAAAAAAAAAGCAAATGAAATCATTTCCACTTCCACCAGGAGATCCTGCTCTAAGTTTTTGATCTTCAGTTCTTAGTTGTGCTGGATTGATTCTTTTTCTGTCTTGTCTTGATATTGGTTCCACCAAAGCCAGATGTGTTGTGGTGGGTTTTTCATTGTAAGCGGGGTGGTCTGAACTAATTTTTTTCCCCCTCCCACTTGCCTGGATTTTAAGGCAGAAAACATATTTGTCCAAGGCCTGAGAAAGTTTGAAGTACATGGAGTTGAGTATGTGAGAGAAAGCTTTTCCCCGCCAACCTCTGTGGTCGCTGTGCTCATTGAAATAGCTTAGTCCACTTAGTCCACTGTGTCAATCAGGTTATGTATATACAGACATAAAACCATTGACTGGCAGGGGTTTGTGTGTGTTCCTGTAAGTCAGATGGTGGTCTGATCGTGTAACTATGGTGATACGGCTTTTGATGTGATTTACACGTGACTATCTTCCATGCAAATATATTCAAACCACTGTATATGTGAATGTGGCCACAAGTTCATCCACAGGGATATTATCATCCTGATGATGAGGGGACTTCACCAGGCAGTGACCTAAAGGTGACTACCAGAATTTTAAATTTAACAGGGAGCCAGTGCAGTGAATCTAGCAGAGGTGTGAAGTGAGAGCGCTTGGAGGATCTGTTAAGGAAACCTGCAGTAGCATATTGGACAATCTGCCATAAACTGCTGTGTGGCAGCAGTGCTAATCTCCATGCCCACCGTGCTGCCCTTAGTTAAAATCAAGCATATACATGTAAGTCTCTGGGTCTTTAAAAGTTTCAAGTCTATAGTTTAGAAGCCATGACCTCCAATGCACATTTCCCTTTAGTTTTCAGTCTAGGATGAGGAACCACCAGCAGGTTTTGGTCAGAACATCAGTGACCTGTATGTTGTATATGGATGGAAGAAATCGCTAATGTGATCAGGAAAGCACACGGAGCTCCGAAAGTGATCACCAAGACCTTAAACTGAAGTCTAGACTTCATGGGGAACCAGTACATAGATGGTGATCCAAAGATGACACACTGAGGCCAATGTCCAGTGAATTACAATAGTCCAGTCGGGAGGAAATGAAGGCATTAATGATAATTTCTAATTCTGATTTGCATACCGCCCATCTGAGGCATGGAGGGTTGAGAAAAGAAATGCAGATTTAAGAGCCTAGTCATATGTAGCACCTACATTTCTGACATTGCGTTGAACCACTGTTGAATCAAAGCTTTCAGGAGCAAAACAAACAAGAACTTCTGTTTTCTGAGTGTTAGTAGTGGTTAAATTTTGCTGACATTTCACCTGGTTTGTAGACGACTCCGGGGGCTTTTTTGAAACCAAACCTACAAAAAAAGAAATACATTTTTCAAGCCCCACAGGCCAGCAGAAACTAGCGAGCCGAGCTGTGGGACACTCGGCGCTATTTGTGTTTGCAGTCCAAAATAGGGAGAAGGCGCCGGCTTTGCTTGCATGGGTCCGTTTATGATTTATGGCGCTGCAGTGAGAGTGTGAGAAGTAGAGCAGAGCTGCCTGTCTGAACAGACTGGGCTGTCGGTTCCATATCTTGGCTACATGACAGCCCGCCTGTGGCTGTAAGGCCACGCAGATGACAGCTACGCTTAGGCCAGGTGGCTGTCTATTTTACACCGACTACCACAGAAAACCAGAGGTGCAGTGTTCATTTACGTGCTTCGTCATGTTCATGTTTGCACATATCCGTTTGTGCGCCTGTCTAAACTTAGCGACTCACCCTCCCCCCAACCTTTGCCTGCCAGCTGGGCTGTTGTCTGGAAGGAACCTTCAGCAGCAGAGTTCAGCTCACTACCGTGTGCTTGCTCTCTAACATCTGCTGCTTTGAACAGCCCCGGACCTCTCTGCCCGGCTGCAGCGTCGGCCATCTCTGAGAGGGGTTAAAAGACAAATGGGTTGAAAACCACAGGTGACGAAGAGCTCCTTAGCTGTAAGCCTCAAACTCTTGAAAACTTATAGCTCCAGCAATTAGGATTAACCAAGGAGCAATGGTTACAGCTGAGTAAATGGGAGCCTTTAACAAAGGTGCAGACTGTACTGTTGTCCACACAGGGAAATGATAGATGAGAGCAAAATGAGCTGGTAATGAGAGGGAGCGAGAGGTAGCAGAGGGGAGTGGAAAATAGGGCTGTTCGATATAACGATATATATCGGATGATGATATAAAAACGTCTATCGTTTCATTTTACGCAATCGTTTGTTTCGTGCTGTTGCAAAATAAACTGTTTACGGCAATATTTTTTTCATCGTTTTGATGGTCACTGTAGCGGCTATATTAATTTCCTAAAGTTCTCTCTTTCTCTTATATTTAATATAACCACACTAAGGACGGACAAGCGCTTGTTTTTATGCATTGTCGTTAGCAACAACGACGGTAAAACCATCACGTGTCCGCTTGTTTATTTTCCACATAAACATTTCACAATAAATCTCAAGATCCTGTTGAGACTTTTCAAAATAAACTGAATCACGTGAAAGAGTATGCAGAGTATTTACCGATGAGAAGCAAAAAAGGAGCCGTCACGTGCTAAAAAAATAAACCTTAGACTCAAATGTTAGAACAGGCTTTTCCCTGCAGCACGCCCTGTTATAAATACTCACAAAGAAAACGGCCGGAAACACTTAAGCTACCCGAGATTCGCAGAATTTACAGAAAATGTTAAATTTTTGTGACTTATATCGTTATCCGACAATAGATGTTTTATATCGGGATGAGATTTTGGTCATATCGCACAGCCCTAGTGGAAAACATTTCTTTCTGTCTTTTTTCTTTTTTTAATGGTGTTTTAAGATGCCTTTGAAATTTTGCTTACCCAAAGGCTAGGTAGGGAATTATAATTTATAATGAACAAAACCAAAAAAAATAAAAAAAATTGATCAAGTCGATGCCCCCCCCCCCCAAAATATTTTTTTCCCAAGGTAATATTTCCCAGATCGGAACCCAAGAGGAAGAATCATTAAAAAAGGGACTGTGTAGTGACAGGGTAGAAATGTAAAAATGATCAATACAGCATGAGCAGAATAAAAAAAATAAAAAGAGGGAAAAAACCCCAGTCCTTTTCAGGCGTGGAAGAAACTTCCTCTGACTACTTCATTCATTTCAGCGTTTAAAAAAAAAAAAAAAAAAAGGAAAAAGAACTGCAGCTAAGATTATAATAAAGGCTCAGATTTTCCGTTCCTGTGTGTGGCAGCAGTTTTGTGTGTGGCTGTTTGGCTTGGCTGGTAAGTGGAAAAAATGGCAGCTGGTGCTGTGCTTTCTGGGTTAGACTCTCAATCCAACCTCTTGCTTTTCTAGGAGGAGTAAAGAAAGGGAGATGCAGAGCCGGATACAGAGTCACAACTTATTGGTGCAGTGCTTGGAAAGTGTCAGAGTGAACTTGCTTTTGCATAAAGTGGTCATGCATTGCTGCACATGTGGCATCCTTACAAGGAGGCACGGAGTGAACCATTCTGCAAAGTGGGATACTTAACCCACCGTGTTCATATCTACTTTGTGCGTTTTGATTTTAGGTCCACAGGTTTTGCTGTTGATTCGACACATAGTGTAACCTCCACTGCCGCCGTCCCCGCTTCCTCCCATCGTACGCCTGTTTCCATAACCCGCTCCGTCAGCAACACCACGGCTGTCGTCACCAGTCTTTTTATGAACCCGAGTCCTCAGTTTTCATAGTGTGGAAACTCTCTCGATCAAGGACTCTCACTGTATTTGTTTTCAGCGCTCACGCTCGCGTTGTGCATTAAGTGATTTACTTCAGATTCGTATGAGTTTTAATTCTGGAGATTCACACTGTGGAGAAAGCTTTAAAAAGAAAAAAAAGGTATTTGACTGTTTTTGTGCCAGCTGTGTCAAGCCCTTCTCTCCGACTGGGCTTTGTTCCTGAAAATAGTTTCTTTTGTTAAGTCGAGGAGAGGCTGAGCCGTGAGCAGAAAGAGGGGATTTGAGATCTAATTGGAGCAAGTGTGCTTGAAACCTCGCACCAATTCTGCCAGTGATAAGGGCGCACCGCACAGTGCAGCCTAGGATTATAGGGGAGCTTCTGCATTGTATGAATCATGATCCATCCTGCCTGGAGTCTGGTATCATAACCACGGGATTACAGTTGACCTTACAGGCACTCAGGTTTAAACCATCAGAGCTTTAGCAACATTAACGCCTTGAGCCTTTAAATTTGTTCTAAGGAGATTGCGCAGCTATGTAAACATTTGTCAACGGATGAGGTTTTGTTAGTTTCTCCGCTTTGGGTGTTTGATTTGATTCCAAGTGTTGATGTTTTATCGAGAATAATCGTGTATCTTTCTCCAGTACCTTACAATAAGAGCCGTTATAGCTGACATACGTCTGAATCATAACCAGCAGCGTAATTTTTGTATTGTAAAATCAGGGTACTTGAAAAATGAATTGGATCATCTGTTTTTGGTTAAGACACATGAAGTTTTTGGTAAATCCCTAATGTTGGATATTGCTGATCTGCTGAAATGGAACTAGTAGACCTATTTGTCACAAGTTGGCTTTAAGACATAAAAGATTGAAGTTTTGTCTTTACATAACAGACAACTTGGCATCTTAAGGGACTTAGTTTCTAGCACCTTGTCGAAGAAACCCATTTGTTCACATGTCTTTAGTTAAGTCTATAAAAAATGCCAAAGATAACAGTTTGACAGGCATAATGTAGTACTTTTGCACCAACAGGGGGATTCCCCATGCTAAGATAGCCAAAAAGACTTGGCGTGTCTTAGCGTGGTGTCCCTATTTACAAAAAGAATTTTGAAGAAACTGGACAAGTGAAGGACAAAAGAAGCAGTGTTAGGCTTAAAAAAACATCTACAGCAGATGAACAGCATCTGAAAGTCGTGTCCTTTGAAAAGAGGAGGGAAAAAGTGCAGCAAAAACATGACACGGGACCTCTGAGAGGCATTTGGCCTGTGAGTTGATCCATCTACTGTTCACTGAAGCCTCAGAGTCAGTACTAGAGAAAGAGTGGCTGTCAGAAGCCATTCTTTAGGAAGGGAAATGGGGGGAAGCTGAGGTATCCAAATTACACAAGAACAGCACTGACAGTGAATGGGAGCTGCTCTTTTGGTGCAAGTAGGAAATTTCTGACAGTGAACAAAACAATAGGCAATAAATTACTGGACTTATTTCCCATTTTCCTGGCAAAATATAGAGAAATGATGGGTAGCTCAAGGCTTTTGGATTGCACGGTAGCTTACAGGAGAGCACTTGCATGAAACGACCATCTCATGCAGCTCCTGACAATTCTGCTAAGGCTGTCACTGAAATTGAGTACTTCTGTTTGAACACTAGACTTGACCCGTTTCAAGTGTTGAAACATGTAAAAAAATTAAATTAAATTCCACTCCCCACTAACGTCTTTGTGCTCCTAGTTTCTAACTGTTTTGCCTTATCTGGGTGCAGTGTTGACACAGAGTCTTGGGGAGTTCTGTGTAATGTAAATGCTCAGGGCTGGTTTTGAATGCACAAAGTTAGCTAAGCTGTTTGTTCTTGCAGCTTGAATGGAAGCGTTGTATCGTCTACACCATCCTCTCTGTGTCGGTGACAGACGCGACCGGCATACTGTACATTCTGGTGGAGGCGAGGGTGGGCTGGTGGCTGATTGAATCCTTTACAGAGGCAGCCGCTGCTGGGAGCAAAGACCCGCTTCCCCCTGAAAAGTGACATTTAGCGAAAGAATCTTAACCTCAGAAAAATGTTTGGAATAGTTTACTTACCCCCACACGGTCACACCAGCTACTTTGCATGTTATCAGTTTTTTTTTTTCAGCTTTAGGCATATAAAACACGCCTCATCAGGAAAGAGTCTGAAGCTTCTTTTTTTTCTTTCCTATATTGCCTGCATTTTCTTTGCCGCGTGGGAGTGAATGCATATAATGGATTCTGTGTTAATGGGCCATCTGTTGATAAGACAGGAGAAACGTGGTGGGTTGGACACCACAGGGCCTCTGCAGAGTCCTGCAACAACTTGCTTTTGTATGACTGGCTCCAGTTCTGTCGCAGCTTGTTCATGTGTGAGACATACTTTATTCAGCCGCATGTCAAAATGTTAATTTCCTGTCTGGGTTACAAATACCTACTGTCACTGTAATGTGTGGTTTAAATAGCCTCAAAAGATTTGAGCAGATAGTCGGGGTCTATCTATGTCGGCGTTACACATAACATCATGGCCTGGAACAAGCTGGTTTCACTTATTCTCTACTGCTGTAATGTAATGAAATAATCAAGCAACATCTTCATTAACATCAAACGGCTCTTTTGACATCTGGGAGGATCTAACTAATCCTTCTCAGACTAGTTTCAATCTGGGGAGATGTGCAGTATCTGTTGAACCAAGTCTAGTCAGTGCTGAGGCGTTCTGCCAGAAGGTGGCAGCAGCAGCACTGTAGATGCCTGATTGAAACACGTCTGTGAACACACCCTTACACAAGCAGGTCAAGTGCAGAGTGCCGTGCATCAGTGATTAGCTCTGTGGGTCAGCTCTATTTGTCCTATTGTTAGTTTAAAAGTCATACAGCTGCTCATTTCTGCAGCCAGTTGGAGAGCTTGCATCATCAAAGAGTGGATTTTTAGTATCTTTGAAAAACTGCTTCTTAATAAGTGCTTTGAAGGCATGCAAAGTGTCAAATAAAATATGGCAAATGGACTTCCCATTACAGCTGTGCATTAAAATCATTCCTCTGAACCTCTAATACTAATACTAGTGTTTAGTTGGACCTGTTCAGCTGCTTTTAAACACAAATGTTAAATCAGCCAATCACACAAAAGCAACTCGATGCATTTAGACATGTAGACGTGGGCAAGGTGGTCGGTAAATGTAGTGAGACGGTGGAGATTATGGAACATGAATGAATGGGAATATTAGACAACACATGTATAATCATAGCATCGTTTTGATTAAAAAAGTGATTTGAGCCTGTCACGTAATTCAGATGGTGTATAATCCAGAGGAACTCGGATGGTTTCCGTGTTTTCCAGCGTCTTATTTTGACTACGTCAGGCAGGTTTGAATGAAAGACTGCAGTCTCAGCTGGGGATGAGTTAATGGATGTTTCCGCTGAGATGGCGATGTCTTAATCACAGATGGGGTCATCAGGCCACACTGTAGGAGCCTCTAGGGAGGCCAGGACAGAGGTCAGAAGTCACTGATGAGGTTTGCACCGCTGCCCTGTGGTGTCATGTGGGAGGACACGGCAAAAACAGCAAAGCTACAAGCCACGTGGGATATAGCTTTGAGGGTTGCATGTGAAAACCGGTAAGGAAAAGCCAATATTATTAGAACAATCGCTGTGGGCTGAACTTGAATCTTTTCCATATTAAACAAGATTTTTTTTCAAAGGGGCTTTTTTTTAAAATCGTTTTGAATGTTCAATTGAATTTGGTTTTATTACTATGTTCCCAAATCACAGCAGCAGTTGCCTTAAGGTGCTTTAGATTGTAAGGTGAAGGCCCTACAATATTACAGAGAAAATGCCAAAAATCAAACAACACTCGTTGATAAAGCGCTTTGCGACTGAGGGAAGGAAAAACTTAAACAGGAAGAAACCTCTGGCAGAACCAAGCTCAGGGAGGAGCAGCCATCTGCTGCGACCATAGATTTAAAATTGAGCGATTGTTGTTTTTTGTTTTTGTTGTTCAGGCACATCATAGCCTGAGTTCAGAGGAATGCAGTGTATGTGCATACTGAGAGCATGGAGAGAGATTGCCAGTAATCGCATTACTTTTGTGTCTCTGGGAGTCCACAGGCTAAAACTGCAAAGCGGAGATCGCATCCTCAGACATGCGGATGACTTCTATCTATCTGTCTGGGTCTATTGATGACCTGGTTTACACTAATCAATACAATCATGAATGAATCAAGGGCATTTAGTTTCATGGCTGTGAGTATTAGTAGTAGTAGTAGAAGACTCAGTGTCCAGTGTAATAAGGCTGTTTGTAAATAAATGCGAGGTGTCCAGATGAGCTTTACAACAGAAAACTAACCCAGCGCATTTATCATTACGGAGTTTCGATGGACTTAACCGAATCTTCCGATGACCCAGGGACTACATTTTGCTGAGCTGTAAGCCTTTGTCTCTGGGATTCTACCAGCATTTAGTAAGACTAAGAAGAAAATCTAACAGCTTCCACAAAGTTTACACATCTTTGAATTTAATTCAGCTTCTTATCTTACCTTGTAAAATCTACCAAACGCTATCTATTATATATAAAAATACTTTTTTGTACTTTTCCCTTCCTTACAGATAAATGGGGGAAAATCCTTTCAGTAGAACTTATGTATAACACTTTAAAAAAATGTTTTGAAGTGGAGGAAGACTTCAAAGAAATCTACTATCATCTGGGTGGGTTCTTCTGCAATAGCAAAAATATTCCCAAATTAATATGCAGGGCACATTATTATGCATTTAATGGTATTAAGGCGTAACCGAGGAAGTCATTATCAAGCAGGGGTGAGGTGGGTATTGAGGCTTGGCTCGTAGCTAGCGCCTCAGGGCTGTATGTCCTAACATACACACTCCTGCTGTACGTACACACACGCATGCTCAGCAGCATGACAGCAGTGCTTACTGCAGCAGTTTGTTGTGCTCACTAACCCAGTTAACTGTGATTTGAAGTCAATACAGTTCCACTTTCTCACTGCTGTGATCTAGGCTTTTCCATGTCTGCTGTCCGCTCACTGTCTCTCAGTAAATGGAGGTTTCAACTCTCCCTGTAAATGGCTTTCCAGGTCAAGCCCTCTGTCCATCACAATTTTCCTCTCAGACGGAGATAACTGTGTTTCTCCTCAGGGGAGATTGTGAATGCCAGGTTTTGACCCATGAGTATTTTAAGCACAGTTAATCAACCAGTGATAGCCAAACTGGCAAACATGCAACTGGTGGGTCTACTTTTTTTTTTTTTTTTTTTTTTTACCAAAATGTAAAATATATATCATATTTAATGGATGGGTGTTGCAGAACTGGGCAACTCTTATCTGAAGGTCATTTGGCTGGAGGATGTATTCTGCCAGGTTCGTCTGTCTGATGTTGCTAAAACCACCCTGAGAGAAGCAGTCAACATGATTTGATGACATCATATTATGGATCAAATGTAGGTACCCGATTTAAGCCCTTGGATTGCCCCAGGTTAGGCAGGGGTCTCCTAACAACCTTGAGACATTTCCAGATGTCAGGCATTCACACAGTAAGCAGTAGAGGAAGCAGATTGTATTATATTTATTTCAGACATTACTGGTGACAAGTTATTGAATGGTTTTTACTGCAATAATTCAGAACGTGCATGGGACAAAGCTTGCAGACAGGGATTCACCTGATACAGTTTATCACATAACCTCTCGTCTCAGAACTTCTGCCCCCCCTCTTGTTTCAGCCTTCCTCTGCTGGTCTTTTCCTTTTGTCTGGCTCCCCTTCTCTCCCTCCCTCCCTCCCTCTCTCCTTTTGCTCGCTTTCTCTCTCCTCTTCCATCTCTTTCACCCAGACCTTCCTTCCTTCCTTCCTGTGATAGACCGAGCTAACAACACATCAGCAGTGTTTTGGCCCATCGCATTGAAGCCTCCCCATTCCCCAGTGTTGTTCCGTGCTTCCGCTGGCTCCCACTGCTTGACTCAATTTACCGGCACACACCAGAGACTACAGTATTCTTTCAAAAGAACTATACTCCTTCCGCTTTTGGTCTTTGTCTCTGTTGTGTTGTTACTATGATGATTCAGCACTGTCTGTTAATCTGCTCACAAAACTGTAATGTTCAGTCTGCTCAGATTTACAGTGTCGTCACTATTTGATGTAACATAAACACCTTTCAGTGTTCATCGTGCGATTTTTACATTGTAAAATATCATAATATCTGCATTTATTTTGGAGAGGATTTACTTTAAGATGCATGCATAAAAGTTTTGCTTCACAGAACATCGCTGACTGGAGAGAAAAAAACAGGAGTGAGACAAAACAGTGCATTCGTTTTTTGTTCTCTGTTGACCTGTTAAATTATTACTGTAGATTAGATTGGGGCTTTGAAGCTGTCCCGGTTTTTTTGTGTGTGAGTATCCTCACTGAACTGCAGCTGTGTTTTAGCTTTGCCCTGTTTTTGTGTGGCCTAATGTTTAGTGGAGAAATTTAGAGATGCTTGTACACAAAGTCCTTGTCGAAGCATTCATGCTGCCAGGAATTGTCTTGGTACTGGCGACTACCAATGACTCAGGAGCCATTTGGGATTTAGGCCAACAAGACCAACCAAACGATTGGGATAAAACCTTTTTTTCATTTAATGTCACGTGGACATAAAATCTGCAGTCAAACCTGATAAAATGAGTAAAAAGCTGCCTTTCTTCCACTGTATGTCTTTTGTTAAAGGGGAGTTTTTCCTTCCCACTGTCACCATAGGGGGACCTCTGGTTGTTGGGGTATTATTGTAGGGCCTTTACCTACGCTATATAAATACAATAGAATTGAAAGGAACAGAATTCAACTGAGTGTGGAAATGTTGCTGAAAATAAGCTTTAGGCATTTTCCCCCTGTACTTCTACTTCTACTAATAAAGTTGTACAACATTACAGGTTTATTCAAAGTGTCAGTCCAAACATCATCAACATCTCTGCTCATTTTGCTAACCCACCCGGAGCAGCAAGCAAATTCCATGCTAATTGATGTTTTGGATAAAAGGAAGTCAGGAAGTGCAATAAGTACACTTATGTGCATTTTTTTTTTACTATTTACAAGCCTGTATGTCTGTCAGAATACAGCTGAAATCTTACTCACCTCTGCCGTTGCATAACTCTTCCATAGATTTCTATTCAGGGTTCTGAATAGAAGTATATCTATATCTATGTGTATCTAACCAGAAAACTGTGTCCTGACCCACAGAAGCTGCTCCTACACACACACACACACACACACACACACACACACACACACACACACACACACTTAATGTTTTGTCAGCTGGTCTGATGGAGTTCTATTTTTAGGCTGTGGTAAGATATATCTGGGTGTCTCAGTGCTGTCATGTGCAAACACAAGTATTACGCCTGTCTGTTTGGTTGCAGAGCGTCAGTTTGACGGACAGCGTTTGGCGTAGTTCAAGTGGCTTCCGTCAAATCACAGCACTAGATGTGATTTACACCATTTATACTCACTCTAAACAATGAGCTAATCTTTTAAAAAGCTTTCGATTCTCAAGCACCGTCCCTGCAGTTTGCAGTTTACACAGACTTGTTCTTTAATACACTGTAAATCGTTTGAAAGTACAGTACAAACTTTTTTGTCACTAGATCGCACGTGCCACGTCATAGTCTGCGGAAATAGTTTTTAACTCTCGTGTATGTGGAAATGTGAGATAATCCTCAGTAATGGTTTCATTTACATCATTTCCAGGACCTGCATACCATCTACTGCCACCTGTACCACATGGATGTTCTCTCACACCTTAGAGAACACCAGCTAAGGTGAGCCACTTCCATTTTACCTCCAAACTTAAATAAATAACATCAAGTTTCACTCAACGCTGACAGGTGAGGAGCCAGTCCCAGTTTCAGAATATAACATTACCTTAATAGTAGGCTTTAGCCCTACGTTTTACGTCAGTTGCATTGAATTGTTAAAACAGGTTTTTACACATTGTTTCTGCAAATGTCTTTTTTTTTTTTTTTTTTTTCCCAAGATGGGTTTTCCCCATCCTGGCCACCTTTCATACCAACTTCAAGTCAAGCTTCCTTTACTGATACCAAACAAGCTTAAATGTTTTTCTTGCTAGTTTGATACAGGTTAAGCAGGAAGTGCATTGAAAAGTGATTCTGATTCCTCAACTCCTTAACCTAATTCACGATGGTCCTTTGAAGAGGAAGACATCCACGAACCCACACGATCGGCCCATGTAATTTAAAAGGCTCTAGATCTTTGTTAATTGACAGAAATTGAGCAGTTGATCCTGATAAATGTCTGTTATGCTAAAGTAAAAGAAAATCCCAAACTTTAAGAAAAAAAGATTAAAAATAATTTCATTTCCCTTCTAGGGATTTTAGGTTGACTGTGGTTAAAACCACTTTCTGGGGCAGCTTGTAAGTGTGTGAGTTTCAGGGACATGCAGAGACTCACATAGCCATCTAAGAGACTATCCAGTTTTCAAGATAAGGCATATGTGACTTGAATGTATAAACACCAAGTTTCACTGACCAGGTGCAGAGTTGTGCTTTAGAGAAGCGGGTCACCTTAACATTTTACGCTGGCAGCCAGTAGTAATTGTGCCGGAAATCTGGGAACTTGTTGCTGCCTGAGAAATACGTGTGGATGCAACGATGGATTGGAAGAGCCAGAAAAGTCTAAGCTGAGGTTTTAAATTGAGAAAATGTTTACACCTGTTTCTTTCTCTCTCAGGTCGATGTGCACGTCTGCCAGGTATGAAAAACATGAGGCTAACCACATCCTGTTCTAGTAAGTACATATTCTCGCTCTTATCAAGAAATGCTGTTGTTTACCTCTCCATCTTTGCTCTCACGTGACTATCAAGAGCTATGATCTGCTGAGTTCATGCACTCTTCAATGTGATTGTCTTCTACTGTGTTTCACATTTATAGAATACTTAACATTTACACTTCATGGCTACTCAGAAAAAGGTTTTTCAGTGTAAAGATGCTGGTAGTGGTAGGCAGTGTTTGCACATCTCAGTTTCAAGGTTTTGGTTCAACTGCTGAAAACCACTGGCCTAGAATAACAGTTCCTTTAAACAGGTGCACTGGGGCCCATTAGCACAGCACATAAACATTATATGACGAAAAGCTAAATGCTTCTCCTCCTTTTTTCTAGTTTTTTATTATCCAGATTTAAAACACCAATCGCCGACAGCCTGCCCTCTTTCATTTTTTTTAAAACATTTTTTATTTCCTGTCATGGCGTTGTGTAGAAATAAATACTGCAGTGGTTGAGGCTGATGGTTAATACAACTTGAGCATCATATACAAGGTGGATTTATGGGAAAGCTGGAGAAGTAGGAGGAGAGAAAACAAATGAGATGAACAAGAGGCTCGTGAAAGCAGAGGTAACAGGATGATTAAATGAGGACAGAGTTCACAGCGTAATGAACAGAGGTGATGAGAAGAGGAGGGAGTAGCAAAGAGTAAACAAAAAGCTTTAAGGAGTTATATTAAAATTTGAGGAGTGCATGCCGAGAAGGCAAGAAAACAAGAGGTAAATATGCTAAGAAGGAGGAAGGGATAGCAATGTCAAGAGGGAAGGGAGATGACAAATGAATTGAAGGCAGGAGTGAATGAGTGCAAAGCAGGAGAGGAATGTAGAGGAAGTGTGAAAGATGGAGGGAGGACAGAGACAAATGAAAGGATGAGGGCTAACCTTCACCTGTTATTAATGTATTTTCATGCTCACCGGAATCACATTAAGCACCCTGTGGTTTCATTTAGCACCAAATAAATACACAAAACACTCTCTCTCTGATACACTCCATTGCCTCTCTACCAGAGGCTTGTCGTAAGTGCCTTAACCCAGACCATGTCCAATTAGTCTTCTGTTACTTACACACACACACACACTAAAAAGGCTGCAGATGAAAGCAATCAAGGTCTCTGCAATGAAGCCGCAATAAAAGTTACTAATGCTACCCTCACCCAACAATGCAAAAATGAATCTCCTGTCTGCTTTTTAAACATAATTATTTTTAGGATACCTGCTTTCTTGTGCCACGCTTAATGAAAATTGATTGAAAAATACCAAAAGCATCAAATGAACAACCTGCGGAGGAATGGATATGATGCAGATGAGATCAGGGCTGCACCAAATGATTCTTTTTGTCCAATTTGCCGATTGTCTCTCGAATTAAATCAACGGGGCCAGAAAATTATTAAAAATGCTCGAGGTTTCTTCAGGGGACAAAACTCAATTTACCATGAAATAAAGCAAACAATATGAACCACTGTTGTTTTCTAAGCTTCTGTGTCACACTCTCTCCTTGTTTTTTTTTTTTTTGTACCGCATTGGCCATTCTTGCTTCCTCTGTAGTACAAAGAGATCCGCTCCAGTTACACAAAATGCATCAAATGTACCAGATCTCCCCAAGCTTGTGTTGGGGAAATAGTGAGGCTCATGAAGACTATGAGCTGCACAAAGATAAAAAGAAAACGCATAAAAGCAGATCCATAATAATTTTCTGGCCCTGTGCGGATTCAAGTGAAAGTTGAATCCAAGGCTGTTCAGAAAGACTAATGCAACAGTTACAGTAGGGGAAACGGTGGCATGGCCAGAATTATTGCAAACGTGTTCAATTAACTTGCAGTCTTGTTGCTTTTGAAATGGTTGCTTCAGAGACAGGGAGCAGGTCTCTGACAGCCAATCGCTGTCTTCAAAGTGGCTTTGAAGACAACAAGATGGCCCTAAAACTGCAACAAGACCGAGTTATTGTGTTATCAATATAACATTGAATGGAGTCAAGTTGGCAATTGCATGCAGTCTGTTTCTGATAATATGAGAACATGAGAATTGCCTTCTAACCTCATATATATGAATCAGAGCCATAATGATTTGCTGTAGGGTGGGAATTTCACTGCAAAATTGCTTGCCAACCTTGACTTTTGCATATTAATATAAGTAGAATACAATCAGTTGGCAACCAGTTGCGTCGAGTGTCCTATTGCAAACACACACATTGCAGATGTGCAATTATTATTTTTTTGATACTTTCTTTTTATTGTTTTTCTTTAAACATTATAAAGGGGGGGGGGGGTGTAGTAACAACAAAAAAGAACTTAAAAATAAAAGTAATAAAAAAAAAAAAAGAAAGAAAAATTATCACTGACTGACCCACAATAGCTACAATGTGTTGGCAGTCTGTCTGCATTTAGAAATTAAGCAGCATTTATTTGCAAACTTCAGCAACCTGTCTGAAACTGATTGTAGCCAGTCAAGTCTGATCACAGTTGTTTGGAGACAAGTTGCCTTCCACCAGGGGATGTGTGTAATCTGCTTAAAACTGAAAGTGATCACACATTGGTTGGTGTTGCTCATATCTAAATTTGCTTGATTCAGACAGAAGCTGACATGATAAGTTTGGCTAATTAATGCTGAAAACCTGACTGCATGCATTTGTACCAAGGTGCTTTACAGTGAACACATGATCCATGCTCTTATTATGTAAACAAATTTTGGGCCACAGAGTAGGACATTTAAAAATTCTTTTATCATTGAGGTTTGTTTGTTTTGTTTTTTTTCAGTCTAGCCAGCCTGCAATTTTTATCTAACCATTTTTTTTTGTTAAGCTGAGTTTTCTGTATAAATTACTTTTTTATAGCAGTTTTCTTTTTTGAATATAAACTCCAGCTTATTAATTTTCCATAGTCACCACTTGCAGATGAAAAATGTCTAATTAAAATGTTATAAATAAATATAATCAAAGACATTTGCAGAAATTCTTGTTTTAAATGTATATCGTACATCAGACTGTCGTGTGTTTTATGTTTTTATAATTCTTCACTCAGTGGGGCATCTTTTCATCTGCACTCTTCAAACAGTGCTTTCTCTCTCTCTGTTTTTTTCTACTCTCTTCTTTCATATTCACACCCACAGGCACAGATACTGTGTTTTATCCCCTGACTCCCCTCTTCATCTATGACTGCATCTACGCTTGCTGCTGACACGAGCACCCCGTTATTGCGCAGTTAATTAGTCTTGTGTTTGGCGTTATTGGATATCATATATACAGTGTGCGTGGAACAGCATGGAAAGTCACACAGCACATATTTGAGATGTGTTTATTTTTAGGTGAAATAACTCTATATTGCAGCTTTTGTAAATGGCAGACACGATTGTCAGACTTGCCAGTCCTGATGTTAATGGATTATCTCCATCTCACAGCCATGCCACATTATTATGATTCTATAACACTTGACTTCCTAAGAATACATTGATGCTAATGCACAATTCAGCGTTTAGCATTCAAAGTGCAACTGTGCTTTATATGCTCTCACTCTTGAGTTCTGTAGACAACACTCCTGCAGTTTTCAAAGCCTTGCGGGGGGAAAAGTTCCTCAAGTGTCATGACTTCAAATTTTTTATTTTTAGCCATAAATATACAAGTTGTCTTAGCTCACCCTTTCATAAAAGTTAGCAAAACTGTACAAGCTTGTGCAGGACAGCCTTGGTTCTTCACTGTTTAGCCAACATGACTGATGACTTGTCATATGATGTCTACATTAGAATTATTCCCCATTGAAATAGCTTTTATACTTTTTTTTTGAAGAGGCAAATCTCCAAAATTAGAGATCTCAAATTAAAAGTCTACCTCTTTTTTTTTTCAATTTTTTTTTTTAAAGCTTCTCCTTTCTATAGGATACATATGAAGTTTATATTTTTGTCCTACTCTCTATGCTATTTAAATGCTTTCTGTGATGTCTTATAACAACCCCACTCAAAAAACAGATTCAGGTCCTTCTTTCAAAGAACACATACAAATTTTGTTAGTTGTTCATAAATGTAATTAAAAACTACCAAATTAATTTGATTTTCTTTGTATAAACCTAAAATTATTCTAAACCAGCAGAGGCTGATTCTGAACACAAAATGAATGAGTTTGTTGGGGCACTGGGGGTAGGAGGAGTACATTTTTGCACTTAAGTATTTGTAAACTCAAAGAAATAAATTCAAGCCCCGCTTTAAGCTTAAACATTTTTTTTAATCTCACTCAACGCAAATGTAGCACTCCAGCGTTACTGCAATTATTATTCATGTGGTGAACCTAAATTATTGTAACGTTCACAAGAACCAGACGGTTGGGGTCTCAGTTTGTCCGTTTATTCGGCACATAAGCCAGCGGGTTGTTAACTCAGGGGGAAGCGCTCTCGAACTACACCTCTCTTCAGCCTGGCACACACACAGAACAACCAGGTCCCCCCACCCCTTCCTGTACACCACCTTCACTACTTCCTGCAGCCCAACCAAACATGAATCTTAAAGGAACAACAACAGTGTGCAGAGAAAACCAACATGTCACTGTCCAGTAACACTTAACCATCGTTACACTGCCCCCCCAGCAATAAGTTCCTCGTCCCCGAGGGAACGACACAGTCTCTGAGGCGGGGCGGTAGCCTACGTTCCCTCCTTGACCTCCTGAGCCCCTGAGGAGGACGCGGAGCTTCGGGGCTTTGGGGTGAAGAGTCCGAGGGGGGGAACGCAGCCCCGGTTGGGGGCCCCTCTGAGCAGGGTCATGGACGCTCTGTACACGTCCCTCTGGAAAGGAGGGGAGGGACTGTCCTCTGTAGGGGGCCATCCGGTCTCTGTGCAGCGCTACTATCCTCCCCCTAGGAGGCAACTGCACCCTGTAAACAACCTCCCCCACTCGCTCTAGGACGCTGCAAGGCCCCACCCAGCTGCTATCCAGTTTAGGACACCGTCCCTTCTTCCTCTTTGGGCTGTAGACCCACACCAGCTCCCCAGCACGGAAGTGCCTCCCTTTAGTGGTGATGTCGTAATTCCTCTTTTGGCGCAGGCCTGCCTTCGCCAGCTGCTCTCGGGCGTAGGAATGTGCAGAATCCAGCCGGTCCTGCAGCTTCCTTGCGTAGTCCCGGCCCGGTGGTGCCTCTGGCGCGTCCGGGGGTTTCCCAAAAGCCAACTCTGCAGGAGTTCTCAGCTCTCTCCCTAACATGAGCAGGGCAGGCGTACATTGGGTGGAGTCCTGCACTGCCGACCTGTAGGCCATGAGGGTAAGGGGAAGATGGTAATCCCAGTCCCGTTGGTGTTCTGAGGTAAGGATGGCTAGCTGCTGGGCCAGCGTCCTGTTAAACCTTTCCACCAGCCCATCGCTTTGGGGGTGAAGTGGGGTGGTGCGGGTTTTCTTAGTCCCAAGGCGTTCACACATGGCAGCAAATACCTTGGACTCAAAGTTACGCCCCTGGTCACTGTGGAGGGTCTCTGCTGTTCCAAAGCGGCTGAACATCCCCTCCACTAATACATCAGCGACCGTCTCAGCCTCCTGATCTGGGATGGCGTATGCTTCCGGCCACTTGGTAAAATAGTCCATGGCCACAAGAACATAGCGGTTTCCTCTGTCTGTGCGAGGAAATGGGCCCGTGACGTCCACAGCTACTCGCTCCATTGGGGCTCCTGCTGGTTGCTGCTGAAGCTGAGCCCGGGACTGGTCTTGTGGCCCTTTGTGTGAGGAACATGCATCACAGCTGCGGCAAAAGTCCTCCACATCCCTCCGCTGTTGACCCCAGTAATAGCCCTGGCGGAGGCGGCGAAGAGTCTTGGAGACCCCAAAGTGGCCAGAGCCAGTGCTCCCATGGCAGGCTCCCAGCACAGCTGACCTCAGCGACCTTGGCACCACAACCTGCCACCTCTCCTCCCCCGTGGCAGGATCCTTCCAGGCACGCTCCAACACCCCCTCCTTCAGCCTGAGAGCTGCAAACTTGGCCCACAGCCCCCAGGTACAGATGGAAAACCCAGTGACCTCATCCCAAAGGGGTTGCTCCCCCTTCTCCAGCCACTGCAGGACCGGCAGCAGGTCTGTGTCTTGTTCCTGCTGTGCCCTCCACTCCGCTGCATCCACCACCAGAAGAACCCTGCAGGCGAGCTGTGCTGCTCCGTCTATTGTCGTGAGTTCCCGCTCTATTTCCTCTCGCTTCTCACAGTAACGGCAGCCAGCTGCAGCACATGGGCGGCGAGAGAGGGCGTCTGCGTTAGAATGGTGCGTCCCTGCTCTGTGCTCCACGGTGAAATTGAAGGCTTGGAGCTCCTCCAGCCAGCGAGCCACCTGTCCCTCTGGCTCCCTGAAAGACATCAGCCACTGAAGGGCAGCATGATCAGTTCTGACAACAAATGCTGTGCCGCACAGGTAGTATTTAAAGTGTCTCACCCCCGCCACCACAGCCAACAGCTCTCGTCGTGTGACACAGTAGCGCCGCTCGCTCCTGTTCAGGACCCGGCTGAAGTACGCCACCACCTTCTCCCCTTCCGGTCCAACCTGCGACAACACCGCTCCCAGCCCCACATTACTTGCGTCAGTGTCCAGGACAAAAGGCAGGGCGGGGTCAGGGGGGGCAAGGACTGGGGACTCTGTCAGCGATCTGCGGAGGGTGTCGAACGCCTGCTGACAGTCCTGGGTCCAGATGAAGTCACGGTCCTTCTGCAGCAGGTGGAAGAGTGGTGCGGCTATGGAGGAAAAGCCCTTCACAAACCTCCTGTAATAAGACGCCAGTCCTAGGAAGCTTTTGAGCTGTTTCTGGTCTGCTGGTGTGGGCCACTCGGTAATGGTGTGAATTTTTTCCTCCAAAGTGCTGATGCCCTCACGACCCAGCTTGTGGCCCAGAAACTCCACCTCCCTCCTCATGAAGTGGCACTTGTCGGGATGCAGCTTCAGGCCTGCAGCCGCCACCCTCTCCAACACTTGTCTCAGGGCATCCAGGGCAGCATCAAAGGAGCTCCCGTGCACTAGAAGATCATCCAGGTAAACCAGACACCGTTGCCGTGGGACGCCAGCCAGCACACTGTCCATGAGCCTCTCGAAGGTCGCAGGAGCGTTGCAAAGGCCAAAACCAGGACTTTGAACTGCCATAGTCCCCTGTTAGTGCAGAAGGCTGTCTTCGGTCTGGATTCCGGGGACAGTGGCACCTGCCAGTAGCCACTCCGCAGGTCCAGGGTGGAAAACCAGGAGGACCCGGCTACTAAGTCGAGGGACTCATCAATCCTGGGAAGGGGGTAAGAGTCCTTCTTCGTCACTTTGTTGAGTGGTCTGTAGTCCACACAGAAACGCATCCTAGGACTTTTTTTCTTAGGCACCATCACCACCGCGGAGGCCCACGGGCTATCAGATGGTTCTATGATGCCCGCCTTCATCATTTCACACAGCTCCCTGTCTGCAGCCTCCTGATGAGCCAGGGGCAGGCGGCGGGGGCGCACTTTAATAGGCTGGGCATCCCCGGTCTCAATGACGTGCTCTACCAAGTGTGTCAAGCCAACATCACTTTCTTTCAGGGCAAAAATGTCACTAAACTCTTTTAGTACCTGCCATAGACTCTCTTGCTGCTGTGGAGTCAGCCCCTCACAGTTCTTTGACCAGATACTCCTCACTGCTGAGAGCCTCTCCTCCTCCTCCTCCTCCGCTCGCTGTTCTGCTGGCGGGTCTGCAGGGGTCTCTGCGGTGGAGGTGGACGCCGCGGCAGATGCTGTGCAGACCGGGGGAGGAATAAGCGGCACCTTCTTCCCATCAGGGAGTACGAGGAGGCCTTTGCCTAAGTCCAGTACACCACCAATGGCTCGTAAAAAATCCAGCCCAAGGATGCAGGCGTCCTGCACGTCAGCCACCCAGGCAGCATAAGACACACCGAGGTCCCCCACCTTGAACTGGAACACTCCCTTCCCTCTCATTGGGGCCAGATCACCGGTCACAGTCTTAAGTTGCACGTTAGTCGGTTGTACAGCAGCTCCGGTTGGGACAATATCGGGTCGGACCAGCGTTGCATTGGATCCCGTGTCCAGCAGGGCCGTACAGGACACCCCCGCAATCGTCACTGGAACATGGCAAAAGCCGCCAACCTGGGTCCAGCCCACAGTGATGGCCGCACCGGGTGGAGGTGGCGGTGGTGTGGGGATGTCGTTCTCCCAGGCCCGTGTACTCCCGCCTACACGGACCCGTGGGCGTTTCCCTGAACCGCTGCAAGCTTGGGGCACTGCCTGATGAGGTGTCCGACTTGTCCACATCCCCAGCAGCTCTGAGGTCGGCGGTGTGGGCCAGCCCGAGGGGAAGGCGACTGCAGCGAAGCTGTCTGCACCAAACTGCACAGGCCCGCTGGCGTCTCCATCTGTTCCACAGGTGCTGACACAGCCCTCACCACGTGTGCGTCGTCAGCGCCCCCAGAGGATCCTGCAAGCATCTCCCTCTCCAACGCTAGCTCCAGGGCTGCACTGAGTGTGGCCGGCCGAGCAAGCTGAGTTTGCATGCGGAGCTCTTTAGGGCTCAGGGCCTGCAGGAACTGGTCCCGAGCTAACTCCGCCTGCACTGATGGTGGCATGCTGTCATACGCCCTCCGGCAAAGGCACTCGACTTCATGGGCCAAAATGCGGAGGGGCTCACCTGGCAATCTGCGTCTGTTGTGGAACTCCGACCTCAGCAGCACTGGTTGGTTATACTGCCCGAAGCGCCTCTGAAGTGCTCCGACCAGAGAATTATAATCTCCCCTCTGCTCCTCGGTCAGCAGCAGCAGGCATGCAGCTGCATCCTCACACAGGCACAAAGCCAATTGGAGAGCTTTATGTTCCTCAGACCAGCCAGCTGCAACAGCTAACAGCTCGAACTGTGCGATAAACACTTCCCATGGCGTCTTGCCGCTGAACTTAGGCGTTTTTATATTCGCTGCAGCTTGCTGGGCCCCGCCATGTTTGTTTACATCACGTGACGGCGCGCCAAGCGAGGTCGACTCCTTCCCGCCGGAATCGCGGCCGCTGTGCGAACAGTTCCCGAGCCTAGTCAAACCTGGAGAAAATCCAGCCTCTGCAGACAGCCGCAGCGCCGTTTCCCTCACTCCATGGGCGGGCGAGCGCGGACGAACCTCCCTCTCCTCCGTCTCCTTCTTAATCCTGCCCGGCAACATCCTCGTCTCGTAACGGCAAGCGTCGCCGGCAACAGGGTCTCGGGCGTTCTGGGGTTCTTTTTTCTTTCTTCACTTCTGACACCAATGTAACGTTCACAAGAACCAGACGGTTGGGGTCTCAGTTTGTCCGTTTATTCGGCACATAAGCCAGCGGGTTGTTAACTCAGGGGGAAGCGCTCTCGAACTACACCTCTCTTCAGCCTGGCACACACACAGAACAACCAGGTCCCCCCACCCCTTCCTGTACACCACCTTCACTACTTCCTGCAGCCCAACCAAACATGAATCTTAAAGGAACAACAACAGTGTGCAGAGAAAACCAACATGTCACTGTCCAGTAACACTTAACCATCGTTACATTATTTTCTCTCAAAGCAGTCTTTGTTACAAGAACACAAAGTTATTGAGTTACACAACGGTCCGCCTTCTTTGAAAATTTTGCGCTCTTTCAGGATCACCTAAATGAATGCAGCTGCTCTTGGCCTCTCTGTACTTTTTGGATAAAACTACACCTTCAGGTAAGGTAACATATTATTTTTTCATATATCCAATTGTGTATTTCTTTATCAGCTAAATCTATGGCAATGCTATTTATCATAGAAGCTTGTAACAGTTGTTTTTTGAACTTTTGGTGGTGCTACCATTCTCTTCTCTGCTTGAATACTATTTTTTTTGACAATATAGCCAGGTCTTTTCAAAAGTGCCTTGTTATAGAGGAGAAATTGTGTAGCTGCCAACTTTTAAGTACTCGGAGCGTGTGCTAGCTTATTAGCAGCTAGCCATTGTGCTCAATGAAAGATGATGTCCTATAGCTAACTTCTTTCTTACTGTTTTCTTTTTTATAATCTAATAATGTGGTATTCTGTGTTTATTATTATATAATGCCATTTTCTAGTAGAAAGTATCATTTTGAGGTGTCTTTAAAAGCACTACATAGTTTACTGAGGGTGCTACCAAAAGCGAACCATGTGGCCGGAAGAGTAACTGCAGGCAGCACAATGCGCACTCCTGTGACATTCAAACCTATTTATTATTATAAAAGATTTCGGCTACGTCCACACTTACACAGGTATTTTTGAAAACGGAGATTTTCCGTTATCGTTTTAAAAAATAATCCCGTCCACAGGTAAACGCAAAAATGAAGGAAAACGCTGCTAGGAACATGCCAAAGCAACAGGTGGCGCTATATTCCTAAACTCAGCTACAAACAGTTTAGGTCTTGACAAACTTCACTGATGGTTCAAATGTTTAGCAACTTTCAGTGTGTTGATTCAGCAGTCTGTATTTAAACTTCTAGTTTACTATATTTATGTATGTTTTATTTCCAGGTGAATGCAGAGTTCCTGCAGATCACTACAAAACCCCTGCAGGCGAAGTTCTTGGCTCAGCTGGACAATTTAACAGACAAGCTGATGCAAATTTTTGAGGGGAGCAAAGGGCCAAAAGATCAAGGATATCATGGCGATCAGTAGTTTGGTCAGTACTAATGATAAACCCATC
This sequence comes from Astatotilapia calliptera, assembly GCF_964374335.1. NCBI lineage: Eukaryota > Metazoa > Chordata > Actinopteri > Cichliformes > Cichlidae > Astatotilapia > Astatotilapia calliptera. The sequence goes on from NC_137431.1 coordinate 24,168,759, forward strand.
AATTAAATGCAATCAATCAATTACATTTTTTTCACCTTTTTTTTTTTCCACCCTTGCATTAGTGTGATGACATCGACATAAAGAGGGAGCATACTCTTAAAAGCCTGGTGATCTACTTTAATGAAGATCCAGACCTACTGTTCAAGGAGTATCTGGTACGCTTATCACACTTTATTTTCTAGCTTCAATTTGAGTTAGGTTCATCGCACACAAAATGCTCATATATTCAAATAAGACAATATAATTGTGAAATATGTATTATTCTTAATAGTCATTGTTGAAACTTGTACTGGAGAGCACCTTTTAAGGGGACAGATTCAGTAAAAATTCAATTGTTCATTTTTTTGGGGCTGCCATGAAAGTATCAACTGCCTCTATAAACATGGTAAATGTGAAGAAAACATTCATCCACTTTCTGTCAGTGTTTAAATTCAGTTTATTTATATAGCGGTATATCACAACAACAGTCATCTCAAGGCACTTCATAAAGTAAACACTCCAATGAAGTTCAGTTAATTATGTCAATTAGTAAAAAGTCTTCTATATAAGGAACCCAGCAGACTGCATCGAGACACTGACTAGTGTCACTGGCGTTACAGCGATCTTCTGGTTTCCGGAATAATGTGCCTAAAACAAGCTGTTTCAAAAGGTCCCCAATTGTCATGAAATAAGGGAAAGTGACCCAGCCCACACACACACACACACCTACACCTATAGACACTTGAGGAGCTGCTCCTCTATTTCAAGCCCCTCCCAAAGGGAGGTACATAATACCTAAACCCAAAATATTGATAGGAAACAGATTGACGGGTTTTATTCATGTTTGGAGTGTTTATAGAGGCAGTAGAGACCCATGTTTCAGCACAAAAGGATACAAAGCTGAGTTTTGCATAATATTTCCCCTTCCAAGTGACAGAGCCCTTAAACCTGAAACATCCTGTTTTTCAGACCTCCACTGAGGATGAATGGTTGAGATCCACTGCAGCAACTGTCATGGGTATTTACACCATCAGAAGAGAAGGCGTTCAGGAGCCAGAGGATGTTGCAGTTGTCATTGAAGGTACTACAGTTATGAACAACCTCGGTAGTGTCATCATGGCATTCATCGTTCTCTTTGGACTGATTTATGCACTTGATCTGAGCTATCCAAATGACCTCAAGTACACTTTCGAGTTTTGTCAGAAGATTTTAATGAATCTGGATGGACAAAGGCTCAGTACAAATGCAACAAATGAAATTGAAGATGTTTGCTTAGGCAAACAAGACCTCAGCACAAAATTTGATTTTGGCCTTTTTATCTCTTTTGTTCAAACTGTGACCTTTTTTTTTCCTTTTTTTTTTGAAAAATAGAAGTTGTCTATTTTTGTCTGCTGTTCTGTTGTGAGTGATGTAACCTTTAATCTATACTACTATAGATGGATAAAAGGACTGTGGGAATTTAGCTCAAAAAAAGTTTAATGGTTGTAACTTGAATTGCAATGTTTAGTAGGTTATCATTGTGAATTTGCTGAAAACCTACCTGCAAGTGTCACTATAAATATATATACAATGATTCTTACGTGAAATTGGATTTTACAAATTCCAGTTTGTTTTCAGTCTTGCCTAGTAATACAAAGGTGTGTGCTTTTCAGATTTGATATTCATTTCAAATGTAAGGCACTTTTTTGTGAGCACTTTGATTTTGTTAAGGTTAATTTGACCATGTGAAATGTATGTTTATTCACAAAATATTCTGTTTCTGCTTTTTTAATTCAAGTGAATAAAACTGAGTTGAAAAAACAAATTTATTTTGTCATTATTTTAATAATTAAATTAGTTTTCTGGTAATTAAAATTATGATTTAGTTGAACTTGAAATAATCATTTCAATTCGAAAGAAAATCTAGCTCAAATGAATGACATTGTATTGAGTTGAACCAACCAAAACCTTTCACATCTTATTAATGTAATTTTTTTCCTTTTAAATGTGTTTAAGAAATTGTGTTCTACTGACTCAATTTAATTAAATTGTCATGATGTATGTAGATTTGGTTGAACCAAAATAAATGTATTACGTGGAAAACCTGCCATCAATCAAATTGAGTTCATCCAATGACTAATTTTTATGAGTGCCCAGTGAAGGCCACAAGCTGAAACAGGTCATTCAAATTCTACAAGTATTGCCGGAGGTTTAAAAACCTTCAGACTTTATGCTCTTCTGGCACAACTCCGTGAAGTACTTCATGTACTGAACGAGCCTCTGCCCTTAACTGAAGAACTTAGAAAACCAAAGTAAAAACCAAAAACTGCCAAGCCCATTTGAAGAGTCCAGGGAAAACCAATCCACTTACCTTCAAAACGCACCAATTTAATTAATTTGTATTCGTGAATGTAACAAAAGCTCTGAAATGATGTTGAAGGTTCACATGGTGTACACGTCAGCCTTCAATACTAAACCATTTCCACTGGGTTTGACACGTGCTCTTTCTCTCTCTTGCAGCCCAGACACCATTGCTACCTGTTGGTACATCCTGCTCTCAGGATCGGTCTTCGTCAAGGAGCACATGTACCTGGCAAGGTGCTGGTATGTATCACTCACAGAAGAGAAAAACAATATGATGGGGTGAGACAAGGTGACGATCAGTCTAGGGGAGATAAGGTGGGATTAGATATTACACATCCGCACTCCATATGACTGCCGCCAAGATGTCTGTATATATGCGCCTCCATCTTTACGCTAGAAAATGGAAATGGCAGAGCTGTGATTTATGAAAAGATGGCGCCTACTGATATGTAAAGGAATCGTTTGTGTATATGTGCACACACAAAGACACATACTTGTATATCGTGCTTGTAATTCTATGTTAAACAACACAGAGCAGATTCCTTTTTCCAAGCCCCCTGCTCATGCAGTTACAGCTCTGTAGATGCTAATATGTTTTTTCTGTTTTATCTGTGGAATGGTTGTTGTGTTGTCGTGCCCGGACACAAGGATTTCTGATTTTCCACTCGGATATCTATCAATATTGTACAGTTCTAAATTGCTGCTCTTTGGCAGGGAGTTGCTCATGTGTGTAACACATATTATAGTAATGTACATCCATAATGGGCATTATGTGAAATCAAATGGGAAAGTGCTGAAAAATCATTTTGAGTCTATTCTGACCTAAGTACAGAGCCAAATATAAGAAAGAAAGCTTGCCGGTAGTCCGTCAGTGAGAGATTAGGTTTTATATCTGGGCGGAGATTCATCAGTAACATTTGTGATTTAATAAGGCCATATCATATAAAAATGTCAAGTCCTCCTCGTCTTTAGAGCAGCCAAACTGCCAAAATAAATTGCAGTTCTTTACACAGAGCCGTTGCACCTGTTTAAACACTGGAACTGATGGTAATAGAAAAAGCTGTGACAGCAGTTGCTGGAGGCCGAGCCTTCGCTCCATGTTTACCTTTCCCTCTGCTGTTATAGTTGGACTGAAACAGAAGCAACACATGCCAGAAATGAAAAGGAGAGGACAGAAATATCTAACCCCTCCAAAAAACCCAAAACAAAACAAAAAAAGTTCAACTTTTGGTTGATTGCTTTATCTCTTAGACTAGGCTAAACATACTCACAATCACAGCACTTAAATGGGATCATACATTCATATGTTTCTTGCACCTCTGGCATCAGTCTGTAGTTTTCCAAGCAATTCCCTGTAGTTTTAATGATTATTTACGATGTGAGAACATTTCAGAGTTGGATGAAAACTGTAAGGATTCCACTCAAAAGCCCATCTTCCATCCTCTGACCATTTCTGCCGTCACCAAAAAAATAAAAAATAAGAAATGGATGTGACAAGTAGGGCTGGGCGATACGGCCTAAAATCCATATCACGGTATAATTTGAAGCACGTGCGGTAACGATATATATCGCGATATATTCTTTTCTTCTGTATAACGTATTTTACACACTATAAGGCACACTTAAAATCCTTTAATTTTCTCAAGCATCGACAGTGTGCCTTATGTATGAATTCTGACCTCGAACCGATTTTATGTGGTACACTGCGCATAGAAATCTGTCAAAAAATGTTTTAGTACCACTTTGGTAAGCTATGAAGGCGCATCGCTTGATGGATTGCCAGAGCATTACGGCTGCCGTAGTCAGGAGCCTCACGCAGTGTTGCCAACTCCTCAGTAAGAAAAATGACTATTGGCTGACCGAAAAGTCGCTAGAAGTCGCTAACTGACATCATCGCCTAATTTGCATAATAGGTCATGCTAATATAATTGTAACCTACGTTGTTGGAGAGAGAAATAACATTGAAGAACATGGAAGAGAAAGTGAGTTAAAAATGTCCATTGAGATCGAATGCCTGCTTAAGGTATTTCTGCATTGGCTTCAACCCAAAACGCTAGGTCCATGTTTTATACTGGGTATTGCGCCACCGTGCTGATGAAATAAAAGCATCAAAAATAAGTTAACAGCTATGGCAGAGAACCTTAATATGCACGTGAGCCAAAGTCAGACACAAAAACGTGATTAAAAATTAATGGTAAAAAACCCTCTATTTGTATAGCGCTTTTCTAGTCCCTAAGCGCTTGACATATCCAGTCATCCACCCATTCACACACACATTCACACACTGGTGATGGCAAGCTACATTATAGCCACAGCCACCCTGGGGCACACTGACAGAGGCGAGGCTGCCGGACATTGGCGCCACCGGGCCCTCTGACCACCACCAGTAGGCAACGGGTGAAGTGTCTTGCCCAAGGACACAACGACAGAGACTGTCCAAGCCGGGGCTCGAACCGTCAACCTTCCGATTATAAGGCGAACTCCCAACTCTCGAGCCACGATCGCCCATTAGGAAATGAAATTACTAAACCACACAGCTGGTTTCAGAAAAGTCCTGTTAACAAATATTAAAATGCTTACAGATCATTTTTCCGTCAAGTAAATGTTGCAGCCTTTGCATGACATAAGTTAAAAAAAAATAGCTATCACTAGCTCCAGCAACTTTTGTTGGCTGACTGTTACTCAGAGTGTTGGCATAGTAAGCAGAACTGAAACCTCAATTCAACAGTTAGTGCAGTTTCTAGTTCTTTTAATTGTAACACAAAGCGCCAAGTGACCAACTGTGACAGAGAGAATTGTTGGACTAGTATCAATAACGTGTGTGTGTGTGTGTGTGTGTTTGTTTGTGTGTGTGTGTGTGTGTGTGTGTGTGTGTGTGTGTCATTCCATTGTGGCCCAGTTGATAACATAGTGAAGGGTAGGATGGGGGGTAGGTTGGTTGACTGGAAAGGACTGGAGGGTGTGTCTGTGTGTTGGAGTATGAGCAGCAGCAGCAGGGGGCTTGGAAGGGGTCACTGAGAGAGCTAATAGGGTGTGTGTGTGTGTGTGTGTGTGTGTGTGTGTGTGTGTGTGTGTGTGTGTGTAAGAGTGAGAGGGTGTGTGTGTGTGTGTGTGTGTGTGTGTGTGGGTGGGTGTAGGAGAGCAAAGAATGCGGAACCCCTGGCAGAGCAGTGGATGGCCATGTGTTCCTGAGCAGCCTGCCTGCCTGGAGCCCAAAAGCACATCCAGGCAGGAAATGAGCAGACTACACACACGTGCACACACACGCGCGCGCACACACACTGACAAATAGAAACCTCACTGGAGCCAGCGGACAGACAGACAGAAGTGAACAGAGAGAGAACACTTCTCCTTTAGTTTAACTAAAAGCCTCTTCTGCTTTCTTTCTGAGGAAACTTCTCACTAGTTCACACTCTGGAGTACAAAACAAACACACTTGGATGTAATCCTGGATTATCTAAATAATGAACCTTTCTCCCCTCTTCATTGCGGATAATATGTTGGATAATATTTCACATACAAGGAATCCAAAGGAGTGGACCCCCTGTGTTCCTGATCCTGGTTAGTAATGTTAAAGCTTTTTGTTATACACTTGCTGTAAGGCGACGGGGATTTCGGGGTAATTCTGGAGTTTTTTGTTTTTCTTTTTCAAAACTCCCTCGCTATTTCTTTACGCATTCTTCAGCCCAGCACGCTTCATTTCCTGCCTGCCTGCCATAGTTTAACCAGCTGGACAACCAGGCTCTCCCTAGGGCACTGTGGCTTAGCACTGCTCTAAAAAACATGCTACTGAGTCCTGTGTGTTTTCATACATATCTACAATGGCTTTTTTAAAGACAGGCAGTCCTCTATTCTCACATTGCCAACACCTTTAAACAAGTATGTTGACTAAAATAGAATATGTAGTGCTTTTTTTTTTTTTTTTTTTAATACCTTTGAAAAAAGCAGAAAATTCAGTTTGTTACTAAACTCGTCATATATAAAACTAAAGATACGGAGCAAAGATTGTCCTCATTCAAAAGTGAAACATCCAAGTAAAATATTCAAAATTATTGGTGAGATTATTACAAAATTTCCTATTTTTCTTGTACTTCTTCTCCTTGAGTTCAAAGAAAACTGCTCACTTCTCTATGTTTTCTGGAACATTGCTGTCCTAGGAGGAAGTGAAAAGTACAACAACATCACATGCAGCAGAGGGATGAATGAATGTTAGTTTTGTCGTTCCCTAAGATGTGGAGGAAAAAAAAGTCAATCGCTGCATTGGAGTTGAGCAGTAGCTGTTAATGGTGCTTATTTAATTGTAATTTTTAAAATCTGATATGGATACATTTGAGGTCACCCGTTTAACTGATTGCTGATTTCCACATGAATGTGTTGTGATGTTTCTGAATGACCCACTGGATCATTACTTGGAGTACTTGGAGTCTGTCTTTTGGTGTGCTGGTGGTCTCGCTGCTGGCCAGCTCCTCAGTCTTCTTTGATTATGAGTCAGAGCTGTCAGTGTTGGCCAACCAAGCACTAAAAATGAGAAGAAAACCAGTCGGGGAGACTGAGAAGTAGATGTCTAAGTATGGTGAACTGTGTCTTTACTGCTTGTCATTATTACCATGGAAACTTGGGTGCCAAATGGGCACGGACCTCTGTTGGGGTTTAATTAACGCATTTCTTTCAGACTTTATCAAATTGCGCACTTGGAGGTTGTTCAGAATAACATAGCTTGTCGGTTTGGAAGTTTGTGGAAACTTTTCTGGATTCATTTTCACACCTGGCAAAGTTGTATGTGAGACTGCAAAAGTATTAATCAGTCGAATTGGATAATCAGCGGGCCTCTGCCAGCTATGGGTCTGTTTAATCTCAGAGCCCAGTGACTGAATAGCACAGGTAGCTCACAGTGAGCGAATGTGCGTCATGTCCTGCCCTTCCTACCCTCCGTATATGCCGTACCCAGGCACCAACTTTTGTCTAAGCAAGAACATTTCCACTAGTGAGAATACACGTAACATGGAAAGACTTGTTGCTTTTGTCCTGCAATCATTTTTTGAATACCTGCATACTTTGGAGGGAGCGGATCATTTTTGGCATTCTTCGGAGGCAATAATACCGCGTGAAAAAATGCAGCAGGTCAAGCCTGGCACATCCTACATTGTCATCAAACACAGATTTGAATCTTGTCAGAATTCTCTGCATTACACAACAACTTGAGCTTGATTTATCATTCTGTGTTGAATCTTCTCAAAGCTTGTGATGTAGACTACGTGACTGGCCGACGCCAGCATGGAGGAAATGATGGTACACAACATGCCAATCAGTCATTGCAGACTGCGCAAGTGCAGCATGTAGTTAATCGTCTCATCATCTCAAACCGCAACTTTAACGTGGGCTCAAAAGGTAGAGCGCATCGTTGACCAATCGGGAGGTCACTGGTTCAGTCCTGTTCTCCTCGAGTCTGTGTGTCAGTGTCCTTTGACAAGATGCTGAACCAACCTTCTCCTGATGCATCCATGAACATGTGAGTGTGTGCATGGTAGGTTAGAGCGCTGTAAATATACTTGAAGTGTTCACTAAAACTAAAAGAGAGCTATTTGCTATTTAGTTAATATTGTTTTTGCACTATTGAGAATGTTGTCGGTTTTTCCACGCTTCAGACAATAGACACCTCAAGGTGTGTGTGTGTGTGTGTGTGTGTGTGTGTGTGTGTGTGGTCAGTTCCTATACCAGCTGTCATGGTTTATTGCCCAGGGCACTGCAGCTGTCACTGAACCTGTTCTCAGCTCTGCCGACAACTTGTTTTTGCTGGAAAAGGAGGGGAGAGAAATCATCACCTGCTGAAATCCAGCAAAGGCACAGCCTCAGTAGTTCGAAGGGACGAGATTTCCCTTCCAAAAAGGTGAAAGAGATGATGGGGATTAAAGTCGATTTATTGTAGAAGTACTCCCCACTTACTAACGCGAGAGGAATTTATTGTTTAAAGCTTTTGTGAAAAACCAGTGCCTCGCAGACATAATACATTTCCAGCCTTTAAAATACCATACAGGTTGGTTGTACTAATAGTGATTTCTTTAACAAAGTGCATAAGCATTTGGTGCCTGTGGATAAATGGATGAATAGATGGATGGAGCATTGAAGCCTGTTGTGATAAATTGAGGCAGATAAGGGTTTGTGCTGTGTGTAGTATTATCTTTAGAACAGCATACATCATACATTAATGCAGCATACATTATTGATGCTTCTGCTCCGTAATTGCAGGAATGCATCTGAAAGCTAATTTCCTGTCATGACATCATGAGTCAATGTCAGTCTGATATATTTTATGGAGATCTGAATGAGATCCATCTGTTCACACCTCTAAAATCAATAGGCTACACCACAATTCTATTTTTGTTAATATAGAGATTATTATTGTTACAAGAAATTTACATAAATTTCATAAAAATGAAATAAATGCATAAAAATGTCGTTTTTAATGCATCTAAAAGGTTATATTTGGGAATTTGGAATCATCTTGCACTTCCTCTACTTGTTCAGTGCTGTACACGTTTTCTTATAACCGCTGCATTACTTAAGCCATAATAGCCAAGAAATTTTCACTTGTTAAAAACTAGTTGTTTAGTTTAGACCTCAGTCTAAATTTGCTTTGGTTGCTAGCAGGTTGCCGTGATCTCCCATAGTTTATTTTAGATGCCAACTTGTTTGCAAACACTCACCAACTGCTTGCTGAGGAGAACAATGAAAAGTGAGACTTAAAGCAGACTCAAACTATTCGCTTTCAAAGTAAAAGTTGCACCCTTTGAAATGTATTGGTTGTAGCGGTAAGACAGTTTTTATTTTGGAGGCGAATCTTCTCCCTTTCTCCTTTGGTTTGCACTTGTTCAGGTTTCACCACAGTTCAGCGTCTTCAGTGCAAACCATCAGCTTCTATTCATACAGACATAAGAGTAACTACCCAAGAATTAGAGTGCAGCGAGACCTTAACTACCGCAGCCCCACACACACTAGCATTGTGTGGATAAATGTTTGGCGCAGCAGTGTTTGTCAGCATGTTTTGGGCTTTTACCTTGTAAGACTGAAGGCTAATGTTTGGCCATAGTGTGGTTTTAGAAGGCTGTCTAATTTCCTGTGTGAGGCACAGATTCACACCAAATAACAACAGAGCGTTATCACATTTCAGTTCAGTCAGGGCAGCAGCATCATTTGGTGGGTACAAATATGTGCGCCCACACATAACCTCGGTAACTCGCTTACAGTTGACTCAAGTTTGTTTGGCTCTTGTGCTCTTTGTGGAAATGCAGTAAGATCAAAACCGAAGAAAAAATATTGAGCAAGCGAACACAAACACATAAAGCACATACAGTATAATGCTGTGGATGTGAAGGGCTGAAATCTTTTCTCCTTTAGCATCAAACTGCAGCTCTCCTGTATTTCTCTGGACAACCTGTCTCTCTGCCCTGCGCGCACCCGCCCACACACAGTGAGGAGACAGGCTTGGCAGGCTTTGTGTAGCGCTGACAGGGACCAGGCGTCTCGCCTCAGTGGAGTGCGGAGAGATCCTGTCAGAGTCAGACTGACCTCCAGGCTAAGGGCTCTGAACAAACTCCCTGCCCAGCTGACTGCATTCCTCATTGGGAACAATTGAGTTTATACTCTGCTGGGAGCCACTCTATGGATAGACAGTGATTTTGATCATTTGTGTTTGTTTGCTTATTCCCTTGTGCGTTGTCGGTTTTTGTTTTTCTAATAAAATCAGATCAGAACATCTAAAGAAACAATACAGACTTGCAGATGTGAAAAAAAGAACAGTCTGTGGTGTGAAACAATTTGGGGAATGTAAACTGGACCCAGTGGTCAGGCCCATGTGTTGCGTGGCATTGATGGATGAGGGCAAACCCTCTGCAGCTGTAGAAATGCTTTCTGCAGCAGATTTGTGCCTCTTACCTGTGGGGAGGCACGAAACGGCTCAAAATCACGAGAGATGAACAAGAAAGTTTTCTATTATTAATTGATCCAAATCCAGTAAACAAAGATGCAATGTGCACCTTTTCAAGGCATGCTTTGAACTTTAAAGCCCTTCTCCAACTGTCAGCACTATATAAATGGTATTAAAATGAGAAAATCAATAGAACTGATAATGGGTTTTACTGTCCCCAGACTCACCTGAACAGAGCACTTTATGAAAACAAGAAGTGCCTCATATTTTCTAGGCTTAGTGAATAATTTAGTTTTCTATAGAAAACCTAATGTAATGCTTTTGTGCTTTAATTGTGCTACCAAAAGAAAAAAGTGGCCTGAGTGTATGCGACAGGTACGTGCCAAATAAATCCACACACCACTATTTTGGCCTTTTTCAGCTGCTAAGAGAGAGGTTTCCATGGAAGTGGCGGCTTCCTTCATCTTTTGTGGCTGTAGGTTTGTTTCCTCCCTCAGTGTTAGGCACTAAAGGTTTGGCTTCCACTAATATATCCTGGAAAAATCTGTTTATTAGAAGAAAAGCGTGATTTAAAAAAAAGTTTCTATCATTAGAACGCATTACAAAGACAGACTTTTATGTGAGGCCTAAATTCAGAGTGTTGTTTGTGTCAGTAAGAAGCTGTTATTTAAGATGTGACTAGATGAAAGTTTTATTTTTTCTTTTTTTTTGACTTAGAGGAAGCAAAGACCGGCAGTAAAAGGAGTGAAGGAAATGATGAAAGGGAATACAGAATGAGATGAGGAGAGAAGGGAGGAAAACGGCAAAAGCAAAAAAATATATAGAAAAGAGAGAGACGGAAAAGATGGATTTGCCTTTGGAAAGGAAGCAAATGAATAAAAACAGGAAGAGCAATATGAAGTTAAAGGGAATTATTTACAAGTGGTATAATATGGATGCAGGAAAAAAGAAAACACGGAGTCATTGGAAGGGTGAAGATGATCAGAAGGGAAAGGGGGTGGAGGTGAAGCACAAAGAGAGATGTATTAAGGAAACAAGAAGGATATGAGCGAGGAAAGCAAAAAGCTGCAAACCAGATGGGCGCCACCGTGTGACAGTGTGAGAATGAAATCGGAGAAGAGTGAAAGTTTGTTCTCTCCCAGCTCAGCACGCTTCCATGATTAAAACCAGCCTCTTCCCCCCGATCCTCAAACAATGCTGAGGCACCACTTTTAGCATGAAGACGTGTTTTCAGTGCAGCGTGTTCTCAGGATTAAGCTCACACACTACTCACACACTTACAGAGCATATGTGCCAACAGGAAGCTTTCAGCATCCATGTGATCATAATGATGAATCCATTTAATCATCAATTCAGTCTAGACGTCAGCAAGAAGATGCATCAGCTGCACGTAGAATGTAAATGGCGGCTGACATGTTACAATGTTATAACATCAAAGTCAAGTAGAGTTTATTTGTAACAAAGGTTTCATTGTACCAAACATATCCTTAGTCATCTCCATGGAGAAGAAAAGGCCAAACTCACCCACGTGGTCTCGCCACAGCATCAGCTGCTCCACTCCTGCTTGTCAGTGGACAAAATGACCCAGCTGACTGCAGAGAGACTCACACTGTGCAAAAGCTGTTTACTTATAACGGTGTGGTTGGCCTGATCCAGATTGATCTTCTGCATTTAGCTCTTTTTTTTTTTTTTTCCTAATTGACAGAGAAGCACAAAAGTTCTGCGTCCATTATAAGAGATGTAAGCAGTCTGTATGCTTTTTCATTAACATACACTGTGTTTACACTTGTCCTGTGTGGTCAGATCACTCAGTACAAGTGTAAACAACCACCAAGATCCGAAGTAATTTGATCGGTGTAACCACTCTGCAATGTGGCCTGGGACAAATTTGGCCTGATATAACAGAAAAAATACCATCAATGCACGATGTGCTGGTACTTTTCTAAGAAGCGTAAACAGAGTCTTATTTATTTCTTTTTAGTCTCTCTGTACCTTTAAATGTATAACACAAATGCTTATTTAGCGACTTTCTCTTTTCTATCAGCGGTTGAACTTTTGCCACAAACCACTGACACAACTGAACTGCTAAAACCCATCTCACAGAGTAGTGAGACTAGCTTTTACATTTTCCTTCTAACTGCAGTTGAAAGACCTAGTGGCACGCCAGATTGGGAAGCTGTTACTTCCTCAAGTCAAGGACTTTGAGTATCTCAGGGTCTTATTAAAGAGTTGGGGGAGAACGGAGTAGGAGATTGACAGACAGACTGGTTGGTGCCGCATCTGTTGTGACGCTGAAGATTTACTGGTCAATGTACGTTCCTACACCCACCTATAAACACGAGGTGTGGTTGTATAAGCGGTGGATGTGATGTCCACCTGGGGAGAAACCTCAGGGCAGATACGGGACATGCTTGAGAGATTATGTCTCTCTGCTGCACCCACAGACCAAACCCAGATAAAATGGATGGATCAAACTGGAAATCTGTTTTTCAAAGCTTGCGTAGCTGCTGACAAAAACCCACTGGGGTAGAGCTTAATGTTTTCTATTATTATGCTGTCATTATAACTAATTTTAGCTCTTCTACCACACGCAGCGAAGTGAGATGCAAAAGAGTGTCACCAAAGGCGCCCCATCAGTGGGGTTGCCAGCTAGCGTCTACTGAGAAACTGTCATTACACATAAAATTACACAAAGCTGTGACTGCCCTTCAAAACTGCATTGGAAGTTGTTTTTATTTAATGTCCAGAGCTGATACTAACTGAGAAAAATGCTTCAAAATTATGTATAAAGAATATTCACACATGGATTGGGAAGGGATTAATCAGATATCAATAAAATGGTGAAATTATTATATATATATATATATATATATATATATATATATATATATATATATATATATATATATATATATATATATATTTAAAAATCATCTTTTGCAACAAAGAAAATTTGCTTTTTCTTTAAACATGTGAAAACTGTAAAACTGGTCACTGCCTTAAGCTATAATTTGACATTCGATCTCTCACACTATTTCCTTTTACATCTCATGTTGGCCACAGCTATTTCTGGCACACTTGAGTTTATCTGGTTTGAAGTATGTGTGAGGTGCACACATTGTCACTGCACATTCTTCTGCCTGCTTGTTTCTGTGACGTGTGCAATTTTATTTGTGTATAAAAGTTGTATTAGATTGATCTAAGGTCAGAGCAAAGCTTAACCACAAACCGAGTCTAGCACAAAATTGCTGTTGTAAATTCATCGGCCTGTATTCCCGGTACTGTGTCTGTGGTCGGGCAGATATGATCGACTGCGTCTGTTTCTACTGTCTCTCATGATATTCGTGTCATCTCTGCAGTGTGTTTATTTCTGTTTTAACACTCACTTTTTGTGTGTCGCTGCCCTTTCTCCACAGTTTTGGCAAGCAGCTGGGAGGTAGACGAGGCTGTGAATGCATCACTTTGGAGCCATCAGAAATGATTGTGGTGAGTAGAGACACCGTCTCTTGTTCTCCCTCTCTGTTTTAGACTCGGTCTGTCTTTTGTCCCTCTCCCAAGCCCTTTTATCCTCCCATGCACTCTCCCATCTCTGGGCTTTGATAATATTTCTATTTTTCTATCTTTATTTGATGTCTGCAGTACCTTTTCCCCCTCCCTCCATTGTCATTGTCCTGATCACCCTTTTCATCTTCTTTTTGCCCATTTCTGTTCTTTCTTCTCTGTTCTCTGCATTTTCTTATAGCATAAGCATTATCTACATCTTCAGTATTATAAAGGACCATATTTTTAATTGATATTACATCTAGAAGGTTATACGCTCTCTGTTCAGACTCGGCTTCAAAACGGATTGGACAGCGCTTAACAGTGCAAATCGATACTGAGACAAGCATCCTGCAAAAGCAACCCAAGAGATTTTCAAGACAAAGAGATACTCAAGTATCCGAGGCTGTGTTAAAAAGATTTCTTATATTTAAAACGATGTAAGTTTGTCCAGTTAATTTTGGTTTACCCAGCACTCTATCGCATGGTAACACCAGGATCCATGCTGTTTACTTCACCTGTCTGTGGTTTTAATTTAGTGTCTTTCAATATCACAAAGACTTCATTCAGGTCAAGTTTGCCATAACATTTAGTATATAAGAATGTTGTTTTTGTTTGCCTCCACAAGGTCGCGTACAAATTTCTGTCCTCTTCCTACCTAATAGTTCTTCCTGCTCTCATTTTCCTCTTTTGCCTGAGCTTTGTCTGAGGGACTAGAAGGATACGATGGGATGAGATAAGCTGCAAAGTTTTATACAAAAAGAGGACAGGTAACACCAGTTCCACTGATGCTATTGAATAGGAAATAAAGAAATAAACTAAATAAATTTAACCCCAGATAACCCCCAGATAATCTGGTTGTTTTGGTGCACAGTGCTCTGTAGCAGAGTTGGAACAGGTTGTCTCCAGGGTGCGATGGGTCAGCAGTTATGATACCTGTCTATTTCCTGATTTACAGTTACTGAATAGAGGGCAATTGAGCACTCTTGTTCTTTTGCAGTCTGTCCATTTTAGTCTGTTCTTGTCCTTTTTGGTGTTTGATCCAAACCATACAGTGGTGGATGTGCAGAGAACACACTGGATTATTTCAGACTAGAAATCAGTTGATTTAAGTAAGTAGCAAATGATTATCAAGCCAGTTAAGCTAATGCTAACGCACATCTATGCTTTGATTGTGTGTGGTGTTTCTAAAGAAGGAACATGTAAAAACTGGTGGATGTTGTAAATTAAATAATGGTGCAAAACAAAGCTTTAGCCAGCCTGTAGTTTAGCTAACTAGCCCTTCAGCAACTACAATATAGAAGTTAAAGTACCTGTTGTGTTTTGCAGAGATAAAGAACAGGACAATTATGCAAGAGTAACAAAGTAGCAACTGGGCCACTGTGTTTTTTTTCTTCTTCCCCCCATTGTTGCCCTTTCTCGGCTTCACCCAGTGGCTCTCCTTATCTCCTCGGCTCTTTTAAGATTGGTGGGAAGGGTGTTATCATATGACAAAAAAAAGCTTTCAGCACTCACATGTTCTTTGTGGCTTTTGGAAACCCTGCCCCAATAGTCTCAGGGACATCAGAACTTTCCTGGAAATGTTCTGCAGTGGAAAAAAAACATGACAATAGTAAGGTGCTCTTTCAGCAAGGCGCCTAATCTTGAACTACACCCATGGGCCCATTCAGAGGCGATTGCTATGGTAACAGAGAGCAGCGATACTGACAGTCTTCCAGGTATGATTGTGTGATAGTTTGTGAATATGAAGTGCGGCATTGGGAAGAAGAGCCTGTGAATTTAGTCCACTCATTTGCCCGGGGCACGAGAGATACATTTAAATTCAATTTAATTGTGAAAAGAAGAGTGTGTGGCTGAGGGAATAAAATTGGTTTGAATTAAACTGGCCTTTGAATTAAATCACTGAATTAAACAGTTCACTGTGTGTGTCACACACAGTGAGTGAAGAGAGGTGGGTGAGGGTTAGAAAGAGACCAAATGAACCAGCTTATCAGAACCTTAGAAAGGACACAAGTTTTCTTGCTTCTTTGTATATGACTGTTTTTAAGTTACAAACAGCACTGCCTTGGAAAAGAAACTCTGAAGCAAGGCTGAATGATAATATGGAAACTATGGTGTGCTATATAGACAAAAGAATCTGGCCTTACTTCTTAACCTTTGAATTTAGGTTTGTTTAGTCAAGCGCATAGCCACGCAGTCTGCCTTTACAAACATTTGTGAATCGATGAGCTCGCTGAATTCCAGCTTGGTACTTTAATAGCATGCCAGATTCCTTCTCTCCTAGATATTCCATGATAAACTGTAAGTGGAAGCTTTTAGGAACCACAGGAACTCAGCCATGAAGTGTCAGACCACATGAAGTCACAGAGTGGGGTCATTTCACTTGATAACTGTAGAGTTCCAACCTTCCTCTGACATTAACATCAGCACAAGAAACTGTGTGCTGTGAGCTTCGTGACATGGGTTTCCAACGCTAAAGAGCTTCTATAGGTTTAATTTATTGGTGGCCCAAGAAATAACGTATGTCTGTATGCCAATTCAAAGAGCAATAAAAAAACAAGACCATCTTAGAGTGGTTGATAAATACTATCTGGAAAGCATTGTTCAAAAGGACCCCAGTAAGTTAAAACTAAAGAATTATTGAATAACCACTTTTTTGTATTGAAAATACCAAGAAATGCTAATCGAAACACACACTTTTATGCACACATGGGTAAATACACAAAGGGCAGAGGGACTGCGGTCCAGTCACACTGCATTGCAGCCAATCGGCTAATTAGGACCATGGGAATAGTAGAGGGAATATTATCTGTAGCTTTCGTCATGACTCTGGTCACAGGATGACAGGGACTGACATTCAAAGACTGACAGGGTGGGGTTGTTTGTGTGTGTGTTTGTGTCTGGTTGGGGGAATAGATGAAATTAAAAAGAAGCACGCAGCGGGAAAAAGAGAGTAAGGAATGAAAAAGTGGAGAAAAAAAATAGCCGATGATGCATGCTGCCAGGCAAATGATCAGATAGACGGAGTGGAATGTAAACCGGGAGATGAGTCGACGTGAAGTTAGTCACACAGGCATATTAAAATGTTTAGAGGAAGCGGGAAACTTAATATAGAAGTGAGTGTCGGTCAGAAACATAACTGGTGGTCATGGGACAGAATGGGTTATAATCAGTCGAGGAGACAGAGAGCCATGTGTATTACAGGCTCACAGGATGAATGTGAAAGTGTAACCTTCCCCTCCAGAATTTTTTGTGTGTAACCTTCAGGCTGTCTGTCTCATGAGCCTCGTTAAAATGAGGCGAGATGACATTTTTCACCGTGAGAAGGGGCACATTGATACCAATCCAGGCTCCTTTTACAACCGTTATTTGGTATTTTATTGCTGAACTATCCTTCACGCAGTTGTTTTAGAGACCATGACAGCTAAACTACCCACAACCCAGTTTTTACTCGGTATATTAGAGCAGAACTCCCTGAGACAAGGTTTTTCTTCTGTGTGTTACAACCCAGAGCAGCTGTTGAGTCTCTTTTCTACTGACAGAAAATCTTTGGGTCAAGCTTCACTTTCTTTCTATATTAGTTGTTTTTTCTTATTGTTTTACCTTCATAGATTTTATTCTATGCGACTACATGAAGGCACAAACGGCAGTCGCTTAAGGCTGTTCTTTAACTCTCTTCTACTTTTCTCAGCACAGAAGCTGTAGTCATCCCCACCACTCTTTGCGGCTGATCATGGGTCTGTATTAAGAACAGTGACTGACACATGACTGACCTGAAGAGGGAAAAAGACACACACAGTGGTCACATACAAAGACGCCATTTGTGGTGTACATACGCTATGGTGAAATCTCTGATAGTAAACACATTATTGCGAGATGAAAGGCTGAAGAAAACATTTCCTATAGGATCTTCCCAAACAGTTTGATCTTTTTTTCATATATACTGTACAAGGCTGTAAAAAAGTCTTTGGCAAAATGATGGATGGAAAGAAGGTCACACTTAAACACGTTAAAACGTCACCTTACACTTTTACCATTTTTATTGATAAAGAAACATTACACATGTTTAAAAGTGTCATAATATTTAGTCAGGATAAAGTGGGGAAAAAAATGGTGGTAGCAGGATGACAAAGTCACAACAAAACCTAAAGCCAGGAATTAGGACTTTGTTTGGGGACTGTTGGTCTGAGCACTCTATCCATGCACAGTAAAGGCAATGGATTGATGTTACTGTATTTGCCAGCATGCTCTGACAAATGTTTTTTATGCTTGAGTGCATGAAAACATAGTAAACAAAGCTACTGTTGAGTCTCTTTTGCTTCTGGCTGCCCACTTTAGGGGGTGCTAAAACTTAAATCTTAAATCTTTAGGTGCGGGAAGTGATCTTTCCTGACTTCAGGCTAATATTAGCGTGGCAGGACCACACATGAACACAAATTTTGACAAGGAAAAAAATCGAAAACACTATAATTTTCTCTGATTCATGAACTGCCATGACTTAGACATTGTTATATAACCAGAGAGTGTGAGACTCAGAGAAACTAGCACACTGATACTGAAATACAAGATAATTAAAAAAAAAAAGTTTAAAAAGCTAAGTTGAAAACAAATCCAAGAGCCTTGGGAAAGAAAATGAAGGCAGAGGAGCTGGGTTACATCATTTATTTATTGAAAAAGTCCGTTCATTGCTGGGATAATAAGATTGTTGACTTCACTTAGCATTATGCAACGAAGAAAGAAAACAAATTCCTCCTACAACAGACTCGCACAAAAAGGGAATGAATTGTATGGCCGGAATCTGTGTGCTCTGCTGTTTTTCTTTTTTTTTTTTCTTCCTGCCTGATGAGGATATTTGTGTATTTACGGTTTCCTGGAGGAAACTGGTGGCTCAGTGTGTGCTTTGTGCGCGTGTCATACAGAGTCAGAGAGCGAGCGAGCGACCATGTGAGCAAGCCTGTCAGTATGCAACATGTCGAGCAGATGAACTCTGTCTCGAGGAGGACTACTCTCGCCAAGTTTGAGAAAGGAGGAGATGCGGCGCTCGTTCTTCTGCCCTCGTCGTCGATTTGTTTGTTTCTTCATTTAATTTACTTGCCTTGTTTTCTCTCTTATTCTGGAGGAGTGACCCAGAGGATGAAATGTCGTGGGATCCCCCAGGATTTTGGACCTTGTCTTAAATTTTGGACGCTGCACTTCTATTCATCTTTTGTATAAAAGGGTTTCCCCGCTGTTTTTCTTCTTCTTGTTCTTCCCTTCTCCCCCTTGTGGTATTTCCTGCTTTTATGTGTTGTTCTGGTCCCCTTCTTGAGTCCAGATGAGTGTGCTCCGCTGGCACCGGCTCTCTGCGCTCTGGAAGAACTGGATGTTCAACCAGGAGCCAGCAGAAGAGCAGGACCAGATCCCAGAAGCCCTAGGACCCGAAGCAGAGCCACGGGGGGAGAAAGGGAACACATTCAAGGATAACAACTCAGATTTGGAGAGCGTCACAGAATCTAAGACCCAAAGTTTGGGTTATAAGAAGCAGAGATCCGAATCTGACAGCCAGAATGTGGAATATAACAATCTGAACACACTCCCTAAGATCCAGAAGTCTGAACTGTTGAAACGTAGCTGTTCTGAGCCGTGCTCTCAGGTCACATACGCTGAGGATCGATCTTCCAGCTACCCCCAGACACCCGAAGGTTGTGGGGGCAAATCCCGTCAAAGTTTCTGCTCTGAGCAGAGTGTTCCCTGTATATTGCAGGTGGATAACGGCAGCGAGGGGGACGACAGCTTCTTGCAGAGGGAGGGTTCCCAACGGCGGTCCAGACGGCGCTTCAGAAGGGTCAACCCCAGGGGAGAGCGGGAACTGATCACAGACGGCCAAGACCCCGCCAGCTACAACACGGTAAGAATAAAAGCTTTACTAACAGCAAAGGCTAATGCTAACCACCCTCAGCATTTACAGTATTGACATGTTGCTTCTGTGTAAGTGGGAAGGCAATCAAAACGTACTCTTTGCCTCTTTCCAGTAGATCGCTTACACTGAGGCTGGTTGGGTTTTCTATGTTTAAACAACTACTGTTTTTTCAGGGTCCTTTAAAGATCTTCACACATTTGGTTCTCTGAAGCTTGCTGACACCCCAACTATAATCATTAGCTTCGGTTTTAAAGTATCCTTGTGATGTGCACAGTGTGCAGAGAGCAGTTCATTCTCAATAAAGTTTTGGTTTAATGAATTAAAGAATAAGATGACAAAAGCACCATAAAGCTAGGGGGGGTGGTAAAGCGTATGGGGAAACACTGTTTCGCAGTTTGCATGCATTGTTCTGGTATTTAACTTATTTGTCAATGCCACAGAGAAAACAAATGCCGGAGGCATTGCTGTCTAACGTGCATAAAAGCTGAATTTTGTTAGGAAAAACAACGTTTCTCTGAAGGTCTGTTGAACCAAAGTTGTGTAGGAAAAGTATTAAAGCTGAGCGTGTAGGAACTTCCCTCTCTGCGATAGCATCACTGTGGCCAGAAGTGTGTCAGTTACAGTTTTAACTAATCACTAGAAGCCACGCTTTGCCACACACAGTCACAGAGGCGCGCACACACAAACGAACTTCCACACTCAGGTCATATGCACACTTTTCCCAGCTCGTGCAAAGCTCCCCGGAGCATTGCGACGGGGCTTAATGCAGAGTTTAAAGCGTCCTCTGTCGACCCTACCTGCCTCTGTGGTCTCATGGTGATTGTTCCACTTTTTAAAATTACATTTCTAGCCTTCAGCGTCGCCGAATCCCACCACATTCTTTTCTGTGACTGCCCTTTATTATGTAAAGGCTATCTGCTCAGATGTGCTAGCGCAGCGCTGCTCCAGAGAAGCAGGACTAAAACAAATGAGAAATATAGAGAATTACTTTAGGAGTGCATGGAATTGGAGCAATATTGGACAGCAAAGACTCAACTGACACAAGGGATTGTTGTTCTTTGACATGTGTTGCACAGTGGTGCGCTTGCCTTTGTTCATTAAGAATACAATGATGTCTTATGTTGTGCTAATTTCACTTTGACAAGACGTAGTTTGCATAATTTGCTGTTGTGACTATTTCTTGTTTCTCTTCCCTTTTCATGCAACCGCTCAGGATTATGTCAACAACCAGGTAGGATGAAATACAAGACATGAAACTTTTCTGCCTGTGTGTCTGTCTGTGTTGGGCGTTTTGTGTTCATGTCTCTGTCATGTATGTGTTCAGTGTGCTTGAGCGTGCATGGCTGTTTATATGAGTCACTTTGGGTTCAGGCACCTGTTTAGAAACCGGCAGTCCTGTGGGGGGGGGGGTTTCGTCGTCATATTTAGAGGCTGCCACACACATGCACACTGCGCTGTCTGCTGACACTGTGGGTGGCAGATAGGAATAAACAGACAGAGGAATTAACAGATGCATGCCGGGAACAACATTGCCTTGCTAGGCAGAGATGGGTTTAATGTAATAGTGTAAGTTTCAGATTCCCCCTCAGATGGAAGTCACATCATTGGCACATGTCCCTCGAAAGTGGAAACTTGTGATTTGTTTTGTGCGATGAGGGCTGTCGGTGGCACAAGTTGGAAATTTCCACACATTACCCCACAAAATAATAATAAAAATCCCTGCTTATTATGCCCCGATAGTCCAATCAAATCAGTCGTCATTTGTGACATAAAGGAGTGGCTTTAGAAGTACTACTGGCTTTTCTACTTGGCTTCAGATGAAACAGACATGTTAGCTTAAGTTCTGTGTCTGCTGCTGTGGAGAACAAGGTTTATTGATTTGCTGATTGATCATTGGGTCAGGATTTAAAGGTGACACTTTTCCCTTTGTAAAGCAGCTGGGCTAATAAGAAAAAATCATCCATGGTTTTCCTGTGAGACGCACGCAGTGTAATGTTAATGCATCTGCGCCGGCGATGGCCGTTGCCGGAGGAGTAATGTTTTCACGTCGTCTGTCCATCCATCTGTCTTTCCGTGCGCTCCGTTTGTGCGAACACATCATCTCAGCAACACCTTCAGGGTACATCTTCAGATTTTGTGCAAATGTTCACCCGAACTCAAAGATGAACTCATTACATTTTGGTCCTCAAAGGTCAGAGTCACTGTGACCTCACGTCTTTCCCATTGTTATGTATATGATACAACAGGGATTCCTTTTACGAGGGCACAAACATCCACTTGGATTTGAGCCTTACTGGTTTGAATGATGATCATGTCAACGCGTTTGTGGCCACAAATCAAATCACATGGTAGCATAAAAGTGTCTGTAACAGGGGTCTCGAACATGCACGCGCCTCTTTGGCCCATCTCCAGTGACTTTGTGTGGCACTGACAGATAAATAAAGACGTAAACAAAGGTCGATATTGATCATTTGTAATTAGCATCGTAAGTAATTCTCTACAATCTGAAATTGTAAAGCTCTTTAGTTTACAAACCAAAAACAAAAAAAGGTTTTGATATTTATATTTTCACACTTATTATTTGCATCATAGCCCACATCCGTCACTTGATGCCTTTTAAGTTCTCTGAACCTCAATAGCAGCAGCTAACACAGATGTATTCACTTAAATAGCTCGTCCTGAATTCAGCTGACTTTGAACTCCAATAAATCCTAAGAGATTTGAAGAGGTAAATAGAGAGTTTAAAAATGTGTGGACAGCTTTCTTTGCTTTCGCTGCCAACGCTGTGACGAGGCTCGTCGGTATGCTTTATCCGCAGCTGGTCTGTTGGGATTTTTATTTTGGTATTTTAGTGTTCTTGTCAAAATCTGCTCAAAAGTGGCTCTTTTATGTGATAAAAGCTTGCCGACGCCTGTTCTCACAGGGAAACTTGATAAAATGCTGACACTATTTATCTAAAAGGTCAAAGGTCAAGCCGTGACAGACATGGATGTATACTCTAACTTGATTAGTTGGTGGCTGCTTACAAATATGAGACAGGGATTCTGTTTCTTTTTGTTTGTTTTCTGTTTTTTTTTTTTTTTCTGGTTTCCCATTTGCGATGATATAGTGACAGCATGAGGATAAAACCCCTTTCTGTAAATGCATATTGTACATGCACACATACACACGCTCAAAGCAGCGCTGTGGTTCTGGCAGTGGATCAGAGGATGTTGTTTAGAGGCCTTATTGAACCATAATAACATCAGTAATCCATTATCGCTGCTCTGTGCTGGTGTCTGGTGTGTCTTGCTCGCTCTTAATAGCTTCTGTTGGAGTGAATGAAGTTCCTGAAGCTATGAATTACGACGAGCCCAAAAAGAGGATTCACAAAAACCCCGAAAAGGGGTATTTCTCCTAAACGAAGAATGCAACACAATAATTACAGTAATTATTATAAATCAAACCAATGAGTTGGTCTGCTGGCTTTAAATTTTAAAGTTTCAGAGGCAGAGAAAGATAAATGTCTGTGAGATCGATGTTTATTTTATTACCCACTGTTACTTCTTTTATTCTGTGTGATGACTGATACGGCTGCGATTGATCCAGAAACCTGACTCCTCTCTGCCAGCGAGGTGCTAGACAGAAGCTCCTGCGCTCTCTTATTACTATAACAGACCACTGGGATTTACTGATGACTCAGATTCACACACCCCCCACACACACACGTGTACACACACACACACATTCACATGCTGCACAGATACAGAGTCACTTCATTTAGACATCAGATGCTTCACCGGGTTACTGCCTTTCTCCTGCCGGGCAGGATAGATAGATAAACCCATCACCTCATTTGCCTTGCGGGGGAAACCTGCTCTATGGGCTTTTTAGAGCCAGGCTACTCCATGGAACCCCGGGATCATTAATTTAACATGATGCAGGTTCAGCCATCTGCACAGTTCACCACTAGAATAAAATCAGGAGAGTGTTGTTATGCTTCTTTTTCTTTTCTCCTCACCAGTTGGGCCACTTTCTCAGTTTAACTCGTGATTTTTCAGAAAAAATAAAAGCAGGTTGCCACGTGCAGGTGTTTGGCACATTCGATTTGCTTTCAAAATCTTTGTTTTGAACATTTTGTCTTGGGGCTCGTTTGTCACTGTCTATGTGTGTGAACTGTGATCATGCTTTTGGAGCATGAAGCAGCATCCTCTCAGCTGCTGAGTGTCGCTACACAACAGATCGGAAACACTCGTCTCTTGCAACGGCTGTGGTTACTTAACATCCTGGAGGCAAAACGTCTGACGTCTGCTGCTTTTTCTTCTTTTTTTCCTTTTCTCTCCACTCTACAAAACACGTTAGCATTCGTTTTTAATCTCACACTAAAAATGAGCCGAGTATGCAAAACTGCATTACTAACGAGAAACATCGGGCACTGATGTACTACTGTTAATTCCTCTAGACGGGGGGGAAGACTGAGAGCTTCAGCTTCCTGAAGCCTAAAGTTGTATTTAAGACTATTGTAGTCACGTTCCACTGTCAGGTTGCCTTTACTGGAAGGCGCTGCACACAGGAAGGAGCAAATCGCACCAGTCTTGTTCCTAAATTGCAGCAACCCACACTGAGCGTGACGTGTAGCTAGACATGAATGAATGTTATTTATTTCCTCTTTTTACACTGTTAACTGGTTGAGTGGACTACAAGCACCACTTGGGACCGTACACCTCTATCAGTATTTTGTGTTATACAAAATTACAGATGCAGTTTTGACTGCTGGGCCTTATTTTTTATTTATTGGTGATTGTGTGATTTGGCTGTAAGGAAAACAAATTTTGTCTCTTACAAACACACCTCCCATTGCTTAAAAGCTTGATTAAATTGTTTGTATTGTATTACCCATTTAAGACTTTCATTATATTATAGAGTTTCCGTTTAATGGTCCATTAGGAGTGACTTTAACGCGGTGATGTCGTCTTCAGCTGTATCATTTTAACTCAATTTGATGAGCTTGTGCTTGTCATGCAGCTGCAGTACTTAGGTTACCTCACTGCTTAGAATCAGGTTAAATCTAAGGTTGCATTCCTCACGCGGTGACTAGGTGTGACTCATACACATGCTTTGTCATAGCAGTGTCAACCTGGGGATGTGAGAAGTATTGCTCTGCATCATCCTTCACCTTCCCCTGAGATTGGAAAATCACTAAGATGAGGCGACACAAAGATGCTTTCTCATGTTTGGTTGCTGTTTTTGATTAGACGGGTCTGCTAACCAGGCCTGGGAGTTTCTGTGATTTTTCTCCTTGGCTGGGGAAAATTTCTCTAACTTCCAACAGGCTGGTTTTAGCTCACCAAGCAGAGTTTTGCTTGGCATTGCACACTGATGAAGTTGTTAAATTTCCGATAATATTCCTGGCTTGGTTTTTGTTGTCATTAGTGTGCTTGCGTGCGTGGTTTCGCAAAGCTCACGTGTGCCATGTGTATGCTTAATTCATAATGTTTCGGGGATGTGTCTGGCTTTTCAGTTTTGCTTCACATCTGTGGATTTAAATGTCCATACGTCCGTTATGGCACCTTCGTGGATTTCTTATCTAGAGCATATTTGCAATGCAAACTATTTAGCTTGATATGCTGACATTTTTTCCCCCCATTTACATATCAATAAGGCATAAAAATACACGATGCCTGCATTCTCTTATGCCAAATTATTTGTAATAATTCAAATCATTGCCACATTACATTTGCTCCTAATTTTTCCTTTTAGTAAAGTATCCAAATAAATAATCGGCAGGACAGGATTGTAAAGGGCAAGCGAAAATCCTGTTGGCATTCAGCAGCCAAGGAAAGAGAATCCTCCTGACGAGAGGAGTGACAGCTTTATTTTGATGTAGATTGTCAAATGTCTTCTCACTCTCGCACATTTTGTAAGGCAGAGATGCCATAACAGCAACCTTTAAAAATACCTAAGAGGGAGGGGAAAGGGGAGGGCAGGTAGGATAGAGCAGAATGGGAAAACAGAAGTAGGCATAAGATGACAAGCATGAAGTGGTGAAAAGCAAATGGAATGATAAGTTAACAGGGACTAAAAAAAGATATTGTGAGATCTTGTATATATGCATGAGAAGTCGGCTGAAATGAAGCAGAGGGGTTACGGAAGGAACAAGGAATGTGAAACAGGGGTTGACAGTTCATGGAAAAGATGAGTGGGTTTGCAGCTGAAGGTGGAGCGGTAAGTTGTGGGGATGGAGAGCTGAGGCAGAAAGGTAAGGTTGTGGGAAGGTCACATGGGAGTGAAGGAAGTGGGAGGATGGGGTGAGGGGAAAGCAAGGTCAGAAGTGGGGATTTTACAAGGGACCAAAGGAGTGAGAAGAAGACTAACTGGGGTAAATGGTAAACATAATTTGTGAAGTTATTTAAGTGTTAATGAGTGACATATTTTCACACAAATAGCCGTCAGGGTGCAGCAGTCCTCTGTTTACGTCCTCAAAATCTGACTCAGCTAAGTGTTGAAGGAGCTGAATGGTGCCCCGGCCCTCCTGCTGCTGCTGGAGTCCCGCTGCACTCATTGTTATGCACAGAGCACACACGAATACACAGGTTTTCTGTGAGCTGCATGCCCGCTTTCTTAGCATGACACAACAAGTACAAGGCATTTATTTCCACTGGCTTTCAAACGTCGGCAGACATCGTGATCGCGTACATGCGGAGTATAGTATGCTGGGCAGCACAGTGTACCAGTGGGGCACTGTCTGCGGCTGTTGTTGCTGCTAATTTTAGGGATTACATCAGCAGCACTAAGATGACAACCTTGTTGAACTCTCGCGCCGTATTTCTCTCTGCTTCATCTCTTCTCCTCCTCCTTCCAGCTCTCCTTCCTTCCTTCCTTTCCTTTCTCTCTTCTCTTCCTACCGGTTCCCCTTCCATCATCTTTCCTGCTTGCTCGTCCGCCCCCCATCTAACCTTACTGTGTATGTTTTCTGGGGGCTTTTCCCTTTTTTTTTATGCTTTCCTAGAAATTAAACACAAGCTACACTTTCGATTTTCATCAGCTCTCACTAGATCTGAGTGTTTATAACTTAATCTTAATGTGTAAAGGTAGGCAGTGTGAACTGGAGGACATTTGAGCCTCTGTACAGTTCATTTTGTCTAAAAGGCTCCGCACCAGAGCAGGGGAACAGAATCAAAGTGTCCTGGCAGTAGAAATAAATTGGTGCCGAGCGCTAAAATAAAACACAACCTACATTCTGGAGGAAAAACAAAGGCTTCACTCTTCCTCAACTCCTTTTTCCTTCTCCTCTGTACGCTCCTGTTTGTCTAAATCTTTCACCCACACTCAAACATTTTCTTTCCTCTCGCGTCCTATTCTCTGACTCGCTGTCTCCTCTTGGTTGCTGTCAGTATGTCTCCAGTACTGACCTTCGAGTTCTTATTTTTTTTTCCGTTTCCTACTTTGTATGATGATGATGATGCTCGCCCATTGTGTACGTCGCATCAGCCTCCGCTTCAAGGTTTCACAGCCCCAGTGAACCTAAAGGTCAAAACAAAGTGTGTGCTTCCAGTTTATCTGGCACATTTGTAAGTTTACCTCTTGCAGCTACTTTCTATGATTTCACTCCCGTTTTTGTCCTTTTATTGGTTTCTTTTTTTGCACCTAGGCTTTCTACACTGCAATCGCCGTCGGCCCTCTCTCTGCAGGGAGAAGTCGGAAAGGGAAGGGCCGGTTTAAATAGCAGGAATTCCTGTCCCGTCTTTCTGACAGACAGGCAAACACGGGGCTGAGTGCTCACGCACGGCAACACACATGATCGCGTGGCTGCAGCAGGCAGATTCTCTTAATTGAGTCTCTGTGCAGCATACTTGAATGCGTGTGTCTGTTTGTCTGCAAGTGACTTGCTGCGCTTTGTGTCCTGCTGAATACGAGCAAGGGATCAGACTTGATTTCGAGCAGTGGCGCAGCCCTGTTAGCTGGTGTGAGGGGGCATTATAATAGCAACTAAAGGCACAGAGTCAATGTGAACTAATCGCTGATGTTTCTGTGCAGTGTTGATTGGTTGCACCGACCAATAACTTTCAATAACTCAGCACTTCTTTGTGAACATATGTCTGTGTGTTAAAGAGCTGCAGCAGCTTTAGTCAATGGATTCCTTTTAATTAGACTGGCAGAACTGATCGGCTGTGAGCACAAGCTAGCTGAAGACAACATATGCAGATGACCGCTCTCTGTTGGGATGCATGTGTATACAAATTAGTGTGTAGTGTCCCACGGGGCATTTTTCTCAGTAGCATCACGCTGAATGATAAAACAGATACAGGG
The DNA here is from genome assembly GCF_964374335.1 of Astatotilapia calliptera. NCBI lineage: Eukaryota > Metazoa > Chordata > Actinopteri > Cichliformes > Cichlidae > Astatotilapia > Astatotilapia calliptera. The sequence continues at coordinate 24,196,733 of NC_137431.1, forward strand.
CCCCGCTCTGTAATCACTGATCCACACACCGCCTCTGTGAGTGTGTTTAGTCAGTGCTTGAGTTACTCATATGTTCCAGATTTAAAACTTTTCCTATCTTTGATCTCTCATTTTCTCTGTGTTGCTTTTTTCCCCTATCCTTCTGCATCGTTCTCTAGTCTTCACTCATACATCTTCCGCCTCTTTAGATCCATCCCAGTATTTGTTTTCTGTCTCACTTTTCTCTCTGGGCCTCATCCAGAAAGCACTTACCTTACCAGACAGCTGCACACACACGCACAGACACTCAGTCGCAGCCCGGCTGTTCCAGGAAGCGTTTCCTGCGTGACGTGTTTCCTGCTCCGTGTTTTGAAGACACATTCCACATCTATGTACAGTTACAGTAAACGGTCGTCTGAGAAGTCGTGCTCAGACTACGGCGCTCGTCTTTACTTTTTCTTTTTCAGTTTGAGCTGAATGAGTCACACGGCGAGACGACTGACTCCTCTGAACTTGTCTTGTTTTGAAAGTGCTTAATGGTGTGCTTCTGCAGGCTGCTATGTGGGACTTTTTCTTGTTATGGAAGTTTTATGAAAGTCTTTCCAAACGTGTGGATGTATTTTTATTTAACTTCATTCACAAACCCACCAGGTTATCAAATCTCCAGAATAGCGAGTATTATTAAAAAAAAGAAGAAGAAGAAGAATTTGAGTTATTTGTTTTTTATTTTTCAGTATGAGTGAAGCATGATTGAATGAGTGCTACATTTCAGAGTGACTACAGTGAATGTTACTGAAGAGGAAACCTTTTGGTGACTTTACTACATTCAGCTTGCATCCTTTGACTTGTAGGACTTATGTGCAGTTTCCAGGTTCTTGCAACCTTCATTGAAAGTTTCTTTTTGAATTTTACTGTACGCTAGTGTCATTTATATATATTTTCCTGCCATTGTGTCATCTAACACACCACAACTGCCACAAGATTGAGCTGATATTTTTCAGTGAGCAGCAGAGATTTGTTTTCCTCTCCTGAGTCACATGAAATAAAATAGATAAACGGATTAATAATAAGAATTAATGTGTTCCCTCAATTATTGATAAACACATCATCAAAAGTTTAGTTGCTAATGATTATTAATGAATCTGTATTTCTGCTCTAAATGTGGACTGGACTGGCATTAATGTAGTATTTTTCTTATCGTACTGACCACTCAAACCACTTCAGACTACAAGCCACGTTAAACTCTTCTTCCTCTACTTCTTCTTCTGCTGCTTCTCCTTTTGGCCTCTCCCTCTAAGCAGGTTATCTTCCTCTCTCTCTCACATCCACCTTCTGCATGTCCTCCTTCTCTGCATCCATGAATCTCCTCTGTGGTCTTCCTCTTTTCCTCTTGCCTGGCAGCTCCTTCTTCAGCATCCTTTATCCGGTCCTTCTGCACATGTCTAAACGGTCTCTGAGGTTTTGTACATACATTCAAACAGTTCTTTATTCTGTAGATGTTCAACGCTTGATCTGCCTCACCAGTTATTCTAACATCATGTCTTTGGACTGTGAGGCAACAGTGCTAATTGCTTCTAACCATTGTCTGAAACTGTCTTCAGTATGTCCCGTCACACCCACGAGAGCTTAAACAAAGAAAACTTATATTTCATCACACACACCAATAACTGCAGCTATGTGTGTGTGTTTGTGTGTGTGTTAATTAGTGCTGGGTCTTTTTTGAGGCCAAGCTAAGAAGATGATGTAGTGCTGCGCATGCTACCCTTCAAAAGGGGATAGACTGCAGCTCGTACACACTGAGACACACATGCTGTCGGATCATGGCTTTCTCTTGCTCGCACACACACACACTGTAAACACTCACAGACAGAGCCCTCCATTAGTCCCAGAGTCTTTAATCCAGTCAGTGTTCGGTAATTTCATTCATGTGGAGAGGTGGAGGTTATAGGGTGTGTGTCTATTTGTGTGTTTCTGTGTGTCTTTGTGTATTTCATCTTTTTAGTCCACTTCAGGCTTAATTCTGTGTCTTTGTCTTTATCCCTCTGTTCCGGTATATGCCTCTGTTTGCCCACTTATCCATTTCAAGCTTTCTTTTTTCCCCCCCTCTCCTCTCTGTCTCTCTTGTGTACATAACGCTCCTCTGAAGGCTGGGCTCCATGTGCTTCCATCCGATTGGCTGCCGATTAAAACGATGATGTCATTCCTAGTTGGGAGGTGTGTTTCGCCTCCTATGCACACCCACAGAGGAGGGAGAATTGAGGGTAGAAATCCTGGTTCACAGCAGCGAGCAGGGGGGGAAAAAATAGGAGCGTGGAGAGGGAGTGAGTGGGTGATGTAGACAGACATAAAAAAACGAACAGCATAATGAAGGGAGGAAGGTCAGAAAAACAGGGAGAAATGCCGAGAAAGATTCTCAGCTCTCTGATGTGTCTGATGCAAGCTGGCATCTCTCCTGTGCTCGAGGAGAATCGGCCATTCAGACAGCTCCTAATGTCTCCTGCTTTCAAATCTTCCCTCCGCTGGCTCATCGTTGTTTGTGCATCAGAACCGCTACAGTATACAGGCTGATATATGATATATGGTGTGGAAAAACACAGATAAACACACATCTTAGAGAAACAAATGTTGCATGTGAAAGTATTGACATCTTTGATCCTGCAGAACATGCGGTTTAAAACAATTTAAAAAAGTGTCTTTATAGGATAGTTTAAAAGGTACAAAAAATAAATAAATTGGAGTAAAAAGAAGGAGTTTGTATTTTGAGTTTGTATGGATCTTTATTTTTCAAAAATTGAACTTATTTAAATTTTCTGACTATTAAAAATTATGCTCTGGGCACTTGAACTTGTTGCAGCTTCCTTAGGAGATGCATGTAAATATGAAAAGAAAACTAGATTATGAGATTTTTAACTGTGTCCTTCATTAAAATAGAAAAAGAAACTCAATGCAAACATTTCAGAATCCAGAGAAAACGAGGATTTTGTACCCCTGAGGTGTTGAGTCACAACTATTGAAATATGAAAGGAAAAAAAACCCAAAATAAACAAAGCGCTGTTTCATGATGTGGGTTTTCAATTTGTTTTTCTAAAGTTTCCACCTCATTTGCTGTCATTAAAAGCATTGTTATTCTAATTAGGAGCTGATTTTGGGGGGAAAAAAAGGCTTCCAGTTGTTGAGGTTGCATGTATTGTACGCCTTTTGATTAGAACCTGAAAAAATACTTGTGTCATTCCAACTTTCTTGGGTGGTATCCCACATCTGATGCATAGTAGAATAAACCCCACTCAGGATTATTTGTGGTTCCTGTCAGAACCAGGTCTGCTTCAAATTGTTTACAGCTGCGGTTCTGCTCAGTCTAATGCCTTTATTACCTCAGTATATTTGGCCAGCAGTGTACTGTATTAGAGTGAGTTATCTGTGATTAATGTGTATTTCCTTGTACTCAAATTCTTTCTACTGTGTCACAAATCTTCTAGATGCGGGGGCTTTTTAAAGGAGGTAAAAGAAAAAAACCCCCAACTATTATCGCCTTGTGCTATTGTGTCACATGTTCACATTCGGCAAAATACAGCCAGTGCCTGTCTGTTGTATCTGATAGGGACTCTGATTTATACCCACCCCCCTCTTTTTTTGTGTAATTTATGCGGCATGCTCACAAAGGGGAGGGGGTTGCCTCAATACACTCAGCTTTATGTTACCAGCAGATCAATAAAGATGCTCCCTCGCTTTCCTCTCTATCTGCCTTTCCCGTTCTCCCTCTCTGTCCATCTCTCTCTCTCTCTCTTTCTCATCCACATGTGCTCAGCAGCCAATACATCTAATGCAGTTTCCCTCTGCTATCTTCATCCCTGCCACCTCCCATCCCATCCCTTTCTCTCCTTTCCCCCGTCTCTCTCCCTCCCTCGCTGCACAGGTGATGTCATTCTTTTCCAGCTGGATTCTCCTCCCTTCTCCCTCCCTCCCCTCGCGCTCGCTCTCTCCTCCGTTCCCCATTAGCGGCTGGCTCTCCAAAGCGCAGCATCTATCCACAGTAGCTTCTTTTCCACGGGTGGGAGGGGGATGAGGAATGCCGGTTTGAGGTGTGAGCGCTAACCCAGGAGGAGAGCTTAAAGCTGGGGTACAAGGAGCAGGATCACTGGCCCCATGCCATGGAGCTGCACTGCTGGGCACACACTTACACCGCTGGAGCTTTATAGGCAGGAAAGAGTTGCAAGGGGCAGAGAGAGGAGTTTGACAGGCAGTGAATGAAGATCAGAGAGAGCTGCAGGCATCGGTCCTGGCTTTTGGGAGGTGAAGGGGGCATTGTTTGGATGACTTGAAGCCTGGCAAGAGGCTCCTTCCCAGGGGGCTGCAGATGCACAAACAAGCCCCCCTCCCCTTTTTTTCCCCCCACATTTTTTTTTCTTAAATTCAACGCTGGCTCATCTACTGAGGAGGGAAATCTGAGCTTCTTAAAGAAGTAAAAGAAATCTTGAAGAGTTGACTTAATGAGTTTTTGCTCTGGACTTTTGACAGACAAACCTGCTAAACTTGCATATTGAACTGGACGGCTTTATCTTTGGCCATGCAACTTCCTTCTCCTTTGGATTCAGTTTTGTGTATTCAGCAGAATTTTTTTCTTCTTCATTGAGGTTTATCAGCGTCTCTGTTGCAGTCTCTTGACAGAGAGAGAGAGGGAGGGAGAAAGCGTGACATATGAATGGATCTGCGTTGACTTTAAGTCTCTTTCTGTAGTGATATCTGACAGTCATCCAGTGAGGCTTCCGTTTTTTTGTTGGTTTTTTTTACGGCCAAATCAAGGAAGGGTTTTTTGTTTTTTGTTTTTTTAAATAAACCACAGCAGCAAAGAGCGTGGTGTCAGCCTTTGCCCTTCTTTTACTTATTCATTTTTTTTTTCTTCATCTCTTGGTGAACGAGGGGAAACTTCCCCTCGCTGGCACCCTCCCTCCTGTGGAAATGGCTTTCCTGGTCCGTTGCTATGCCAACTGCTTGCAGCCGTGGTCCTCCAAAGTAAGCGATGTCGTAATCCCTTTTTTGGCCAGTGCCTCTGGCTTAGGATGCTGCCGCCTCTGTGTGTGCATGTGCGTGTTTGTGTGTGTGTGTGTGTGTGTTACTGAGCGAAAGATTGGGTGTGGATGAGAGAAACTGAGCTCGATTCATATGCATATGCATTTTATCTGTTTAGAGACGCTTGCATGCTGTGCATGTGGCTGTAATTTGAATTTTAACCAGTGTTCTGCACTGAAAATGACTGATAGCCACAACTGCTGGCACCATGCCAAAGCTTTTTCAAGGAGGAATTTAAAAGCTAATAATATGCACAGAATAAAGCTAAAGAAATGTGTCAGTAGTTCAAAAAATAAGATGACTTTGTGTCTATGTGGGGATATGCCTCCTTTTGCTTGAACAGTGTTCAGTCAGCCAGGAGAATGAACCTGATATTAATCTACATTTGATGCTTTGATCTGTTGGAGGCATTTTTTCTGGCTTTGCACCAAATATTGAATTGTTCTCAGCAGCTGCAACAACAAGAGCAAACGGATCAGAGGGGCTTCCAAAATATGTTGCTGTAAATTATGTGTTTTGATACCGCTTTTTTTTTTTTTTTTTTTTTTTTTTAAACTTTGGCTTATATCATAATTGCAGGTGTTGGTGTAAAGGTGTTGAGCCAGACTGCACTATTTAAAACATGAAAGCGCACATGCACTATTTGTAAAACCTTGAACTGTTTGTCTTTATGGCGAAAAACTCTCCGTGTAAAGTTACAAGCAGTCGAGTCCTTGGTTTGTGCAAAATGACATTTATTGGTGCTTTTCTTTCAGTCGGTGCATACCTGTTAGCCATCTGATCTGGTATGTCTGGTCTGTATGTTGCCTCCCTGATGTCGGCACTGAGCTGGTAATGATGTCGCTATTTGTATAGTTAACAATTACATGTCCTAGTTTGAAGTTCTTAAGATAATTGGCTGGAGGTTGTTCCTGGTGAACTTCTTGGTGAGGAGAGTTGCTACAGTGCAGTGAAGTACCAATTCTGTTCTATTGTTTGTTTCTCTCTTCTCTTTCTCTATTTGAATAATAGAAAAAAAAGAACCTAGAGGGTTATCTGATGTCTCTGTTCACAGCAGAATGACTGTACCTTCTACCTTATATGTCTGTCTCTTTGGGAGCAAGAGTCTAGGTGCTGAAAGCCTCAGCTTCATTGTGTGTATGTGCGTGTGTGTGTGTGTGTGTGTGTGTGTGTGTGTGTGTGTGTGTGTGTGTGTGTGTAGATGCTTTCAGTTGGATGAGTAATAATTAGGTCCCTGGAGATGTAAGGGGATAAAGCGAGAAGATGTTAAGTCTAAGAGAACACATTAAATCTGAACCACACATAGTACAGAACAAACTCTTAAATACCTTGTTACCCTTCTTTATTGCCTTTCCTTCCTTGTGTGTTCCAAATTTTACACGGAGTGCTTGCTGATTACAAGGTATAATGTATCTTCTGCTGAACATAAACCTAAAATCTAATTCTGGAGGGTTTTCTTTTCCTTTTTTGCTCCTTTCACATTATGATAGCTCAACCCCCGCAGCCATGTAAACACTACTTAATGGCAGCATTGTATTCACTTTCAAATTTCCCATAGTTTTCCTTGCATTAGGTTGTATTTTATGAGAACTGAAGGAATGGGATTTTTCAGGCTAATGTCAGTTATCCTGCCAAGTCTGTTTCTGATCAGTCAAATATAGTCGTTAAACTTTAGTCACAATTAATGAATCAGTAGTAAATATAACAAATTCATGACGCTTAAGGGGATTTTTTTTTTGTTTTGGTTTGTTTACTCATTTAAACCACTGATTGGGTTTTTGCTTTAATCAAATATTAGTTAATTAGCATTTTAGGGATTCATTATCATTGTTTTTGCAGCAGCTTAGCTTGTTTATCTGGATGTTATTACTGTTCCTTCTACCGGCTGCACACGCAGAGCTAATTTATCCTCCATCTACAGCTGTTAAGGTTTCATCCAGCATGGCCCGTTTGAAGTCCGTACTTAATTGGTCGGCGTCTGTGATGAGCCCACCTTTTGCAAAGGTTAATTAAATTTCCCTCGTTCCTCTTATTACTACTGCTCTTTCTGAAGGTGCAGTTGCAGTGCACAGACACGGCCGTGTGGGGTTTAAAGGAAACAGAAGCAAATCGAAAGTGTTAGCGTGGACTCCAGTTGGGGTTTTTTTTTCCTCCTTATGACAGTGTAATTTCATCCATCGTGAGATCTCAGGGAGGAAGGGATGAGGAAAGGGGCAGGGCGTGATTTGAAGATAAAGAACACAGCCAGAAAAGAAAGAAAGAAGGCAAGAAAGAGAGAGAGCGATAGGAGAATAACTCAATGAGTATAAGAAAGTACTTTTAGTCCACGAGAGGGTTTCACAATTTTAGAATTGACGTCCTTCTCAGAAAGGCAGCCAATTATTTTCTCTAGAAGTGAGCCTCCTTTTGAAAGGTTTTGGCTTTATTGAACAGGCTGGGATTGGCGATTTCCTTCCTTGCTGTGATCTCGGATTCATCTCGAATGATTCACCGGCCTCTACAGCACCAGTGCAGTCCATGCAGCTTCGCAGTGAATTATGGCGAGTCCCTATTTTAATTTGCCTAAACACAATTAATAGCCCCGATAGCTGAACAAGCTGGGCTGCCACTGAAGATCTAAGAGTCCAAAAACATAGCGTAGGTTATTTAATTCAAACAAATCACTGAGGTTTACTTAGCTGCCAGCTGGCTTTTACAGTCTCCAGCTTGGATTACTACAGACTTGGAGAGGAACCCCTGTGAATGACCTACAATGGAAACTAAGCAGCTTATTTTGCCATGTTAGGTGTCTTTTTTTCAGTATTATTCCAAAAAGCAGCTCTTACCATGCTCACTTACTCCAGCTTCTAACATCAGAGGGTTAGTTATTGAAATATTGACTGAGTGGCTGGAAATTTGGCATCAGATGACAGGCAGCCAAATGTAGGCCAGTGGAGCTGTTCTTTGGGTTTCTCTTCTGAGGGATCAAGGCCTAGATTTATTTACTTACTCCAATAAACACCCTGAACATTAAGCTTGAGGTCTTTTTTTTGAGGAGGGGGGCATAGTCACCTTTAGAAGGCAGTTAGTTGTATGCTTTATAAGGGGCTTTCAAAGTCTTACTTGGATTTTATAGTTTTATTGTACAGTGTTTCTGGATGAACTGTCCCTTTAAATCACATCCTGCTCATCCCAGCGGAACACAACCTCAGTCTACATCCTCCCGATGCTGGAAGACTTGTCAAAATGTTCTGCTGCTGAACTCTCTGAACCTCCCTGCTGCTTACATGAGTTCTCTGTTGGGCTGTCTCAGCTTCCTCTGTTTTTTGTTGTTGTTGTTTTTTGTCACTTGCGTTTTCTCTCACTGTATCTTTAAATCTCATTTCTGTTAGCGAGAGGACTTCCTGATGTCTTCCTCTTGCCCCTTTCATTTCTTTCTCAGGGACTCCATCCTCTTCTGCCTGTCCACCTCTTCTTCTCCCTCTACCTGCATCTATTATTAACACGTCAATAACGGGGCCCATGTGTTGTTGTCATCCTGATGCTGCCGCTGCCACTTCTGTTGCTACCCTGCTGGGTTTTATCCTCACTCACGTGCACCTCAGTGTCTTATAAATCACACCAACTCTTCTAAAACCAACCTCTGCTCTCTGTTTCTGCACCAAATCCCACCCTTTACTTATTAACCTTCCAAGGTCTCGTATGTTCTTTCGACTCCTTTTTGCCGTCGCTCAAAATCAGATTCACTCATGTTTCCTCCAACTTGTAGTGCTGTTTTACCCATCTGGATCGCTGTGGTGTGAAGAAAAAAAAAAAAAAAAAAAAAAAATATATATATATATATATATATATATATATATATATATTTTTTTTTTTTATTTTTTTTTTTATTTATTCGTTTACTTGTACTAGATGAGATAAGTTTTCTTATTGAAACAGGAAATGTCACGCATTGCTGATAAGAGGATTCGTACTCAAAACAAGCACATAACTTAGGTTGAAAGTAATTTCCTCCTCAGCTGCAGATTTCTCTGGCATAGGCCACCAAGTCCAGACTCGTGGCTGACCCAGACTGCTGCATTTGCTTCACTCAGCAATCAATGGATCTTGCCGAACATTGACATAATCAGCTTGTATGGACCCATGCTGGGTCGAATAGTAATGGGGCTTTAGAGGCATTGGTAGGGGAGAGCCAGCGTGGGATGATGGATTTAGTGCCAGAGCATTCAGACCCAGGCGAGGCAGGTCAGGGAGATGGACAGGTAGGGAGACGAAGCATCTGGCATACTTTATTTGCAGCAATAACAGGAAAACTGCACTAACTTGTTATCACGCAAGATGGGACTGATCAAGTGAATGGCTGGTTTAGTAAAATTTAACAGGGTCCAAATTAGATTTGAAAGACCTTAAACTGATGTAAATAGACCTTTCAAAATACTTTGCATGTTGTGTAAGATTTATATGATATATGTTTTAGCTACAGTTACTGATCTGCCGTCACCATCAGATCAGACTGGATAGATGGCTATATTAAACTGCTGAAACTCTATTGAGTGGAATGCGGAGATTAATTATTCGTCAGTGCAGTCTATTGACCCTTTGCTTAGTGCTGTGGCTTCATGCCCAGACATCCATGCAAGGCTGATTAGGAACTGAGCACCTTCAACATTTTTTTCTTTTTCTTTTTTTTCCCCCTCCAAGGGCCAAAAATATGGCACGAATTCTTAACAAACAGCAGTGCAGTGGTTAGCACAGTCCCCAAAAACAAAAAGCTCCTGCTCTCCCCTGTTCCCACCTTCGCCCTGTGTGGCTTCTCTCTGGGTTTGGTTTCTACCTACAGCCCAGTGACATGCTTGTTGGATACATTTGTGATTTAAAACGAGTGTGAATGTTGTTCGTCACACTGTTAGCCATGTGATAGACTCATGGCTGGACTCCAGCACTCCTACCACCATGTATGAACGTGAACTTGGAAAATCAGTTTAACACTACTTTTAGTGTCATATTCGAAATAAAAATGCTTTGCAGAGACGAGTTTCTAAACACTTCCCATAATGACTTGACTTTAATGACTTTTGACCAAAATTTCAGCATAAATAAATATTTGATTTTTAGTATGTCCTACAGCCCACATGTTGAAGTCAGAATGGCTGTCGATGATAAAAAGCTCTTTGTACTGCGGTCCTCTGCATCATGAGATCAGCAGATGAAATATTAAGCATTAGATAGATGAGCCATGGCTCCCTTGGTACACGAATATGTTGACAAAACCATTTTTATGCTCTCAGAGCATGACCTTTGCCAGGTGAGGTAATGCCATTGCCTCTTCACATTGGCCCTGACAGATTTTCCTTGACCTCCGCCCCGCAGACAGGCTAATAGACGAACTGACAGAATTCACACAGGCAGTCAAGGTAATGTGGCCTTTAAGCTCAATAGATGGGGAGGAGGGGCATCCAGAGAGAGAGCCAGAGAGACGATGGGACAAAGGCAGAGGGAGAGGGAGAATTGGAGTTAGAGACAACAATAGAGAGAGAGAGCTTTTAGCATACCAGGGGAGGTCTAGAATATCATATGCACAGGAAGTAGGGGTGATAAAGATCAATATGGATTGCATTAAGCCAAGCCATGCCCTACTCACCTCCCATAAGCCATAAATTACTCTTCAGTCCTTTGTAAACAAAAACACGCATTGCTTCTTTCTCATTTCCATAAGCGTGTCTCATAGAAATCTTGAAGATTTCTTAAAACTAGAAAAGCAGCGGTTGCAGACTTGTGAGCATGCTGTACAGTGTTATTAAGTCATCATGCTGTTGAATCATTCTCCATGTGAAAAATGAAGGTTTCAGGTTGCATTTGGATCTCTTGGCTTTTTTGAGATTAGATAAAAATGACATATTTTATTACTCAGTTGGTCAGAATGGTCACTCAGGTTGAGCCGTATGTGGACTCTGTGGTTATTTAGATAGACTTCACACTTGCATTCAGTCTGCTTCTGTTTCTCTGCAAAGAATAGATGTTTTTGTGGGTAATGTGGCATTCCCATCGACACCAGTGTCACTGCAAGAGTTCAAATGGACTCTTATCTCTGCATTGAAGTACACTGCGAGGACTCGTAGGCAGTTGGATGTGTCAGTCATGGGCCTTGTTCACTGCCATTTAAGCTGTGAAGCTGGTGTATCTGAGGACCAGCTCCGACTTGTTCCAATGGAACATTAAAGGACTTTGTACCTCTCAGGTACAAACTGACACTCTAAGCATGCTCGTTGAGTTTGACATCTTTTTTGCTTTTCACTCAGAAACAACTGACTGATTGCTCGCGTGCACTTATATGCTATTTTAAAGCCGGATTTGGTTGGTAGGTTGTTCTTGTCGGGTTTTCACAATTTACTGATTTGCTTTTAACCACACTGTCGCTGCTGTTTACCTTTTTGCAATGCAGGATATGGTTATGACGACACACCACAGTGTGATGTTAAAGTTGAAGCTGTTGTGAAGCAGCTCAAGGGAAAAGCACTTGCTTTCTTAGTAGTTTACCACACTTTTCTTTTTCATGTAATAGTAAGCGGGGCGGGGGAGCGCTCTGGGATTGAGTGTTTTAGTAGTTAGTGGCATAAAAGGGCCTGTGTTGTATCCTGAATGGTGTAATTATTGTCCATTAGCTTTGATAGGCTGAAATTTTAGAGTGAAAAGCCCACTCAGGCCCTGTTTGCATTCACTGGCCGAAGCTGGTCAACATTACAGTATTAAAAGGAGTGAAAGTGAGACACTTTGTGCATAAAATACACACACACAGACACACGCGCATACACTTATCACGTGTCCTCATCTACAGCCGTGCATGTGACCTATGAACTTAGCAGATTTGCACTCTTGTATGCATTTTAACACCCGCAAATGCACAGAACAGTAACCACACACATACAAGAGATATGCAAAAACATTCATTTTATATATACAGACTCCACCTGTATATATAAAGAAGTACAACTGCCAGACTACACACCCTCAGCACACACACAAGACACACTCTAGTGCTGATATTTCAGCCACTCATGGCCCCCACCCACTCAATTTCACTTGCTCCCATTATTTCACTGCTATTGATCCACATCCCCCTCGTCCGCCTGCCGATCCAGAGAGCCTTTACTGGATAATTTTCAAGGGCATTTATAAATGCAACACGGGGTAAATGGGTGATTGCCATGTGGCTGGTTTTTATATGCTGTTGGTTGTTTTGTGAATTTGTGAGAGGGGAGAGTGCAGGGAAGCATTTAGAAATGGGAACCCCGAATGGGTGGAAAAAAATATGATGAGGCCGATCGTGGAAGATTTTCTCCTCCTTTGTGCATTTCTAATTTGTAGGAGTTAAATTGTTTAAAACTAAAGTAACACTTGACTTGACATTTCATTTCTTTTGACTTCAGTTGAATTTTTAAGATCTTTCTTTTTTTTTTTTTCTCCCCACCCTCTGCTTTCAGGCATTGTTACAGCCACCTTGCACATCAATATTTTGGCACTGAATATTTAAACAAATGTAAAAACCCTTTTCTGAAATACAAATCCACATCTGTAGCCTGCGTTGTGGCAGGAGAATGGAGTCAAATGATTTTAGATTTATATAAAAATGGGAATAACTTTTTCAGACGTTAAGAGCAGGTCGTTTGCATGTACTTGCTTTACTGTTAAGCATTGTTTTTGTGAGGTAGAATAAATTTCCTGCGGTACTAAAACTGCAGTTAGTTCTGTTTGTTTGGCTGAGGTGTGTGCGAGCCAACAGAGTGGAACGGGATCCAACATTAACAAAAACACCAAAAGAGAACCACGGGTGGAGCTGCCCCCTTAAAGTGGCCTCTGGGTCAACCTGTAGGGGTGCCAGGGCCGTGCTGTATGTGTGTGTTTGTGTGTGTGTGAAGCTCTGTGGATTTGGCTGCTGGGCAGGAAGCATCTGTTAATTCAGGAGGGCCAGTATGGTATATTTTTGTGCGCGTGTATGTTTAAGTGCACATGTGTTTGTATCAGTATTAAAGCCCAGTGTTTTGCCTTCCCTCCTGTATCCGGCAGACCTGGCCATGGCCCACCTTCCTCAGGGGCTCAGACAGACTTGTAGCTTCCTGTGACACACATAACTTTGTGCGCATGCACACACACACACACACACACAGATACGCGTGCTTAAACGAAACCAAAGAGAGTTAGTGTTTCACCCTGAAAGCCTTTGTTGACCAACAGATAGGGAAAATAATCCCTCATAGCATCCATTTGAGAGATATGAGTTGCATATACTGTACAAAGCCTGCAGAATGCATACAAACTTAAGTAGTAGCACCAGTGAAAATGCTTCTCGACAGTAAATATTGGTGCCATTTTACTCATTTACACCAAATGTACAGATTAAATGTATTCAGTTTTGTAACTGTTATTTTGGTACAGGTATTTGAACTATAGCAGAAAGAAAGGAATATAATGAAAAACGGCAAAGAAAAGGCTTTAAATAACTCTCTCTCCAAGGTGGGAAAAGTCAGATAATCCAGTGATACCTGGGAGATCTAGGCTTTACCAAAATAATTTCATCCTGGTCGCCTAATCAGGGAAAAACGGTAATCCACACAGCTTCTGATTCCTCATGCGCCCTCCACCCAGGTATCGGAGCAGGTGGAGGAGGGAGGTAGATGGGTTGCGCTGGGCTGAGTTGTCCTTTCAGGAGCAACCAGCTCTTGGACAGCGACTGGCGTCTGCTACCTGCTGCCACACATACGCACATGCTCATGCAACACACACACGGCATGCTAGATGCCAGCTGGAAGGAATTTCCACTAAAGCCTGGTTGTAATACTTCCAGTCCGCCAGAGAAAGTGACTGCGGGGATGCCGACCCATGCTAATTATCTCCTTCACTGTGTAAGCCACCAGACTGAGTGTCTAGTAAAAATTGTGTAGGATGACTTGGCATGTAGAGCCATCTCATTCCAAGAAAATCCAGACTGCTGAGGTTCACGCTAATCAAGGGAGGAAGGCTGATAAGTAATTTGTTATTATCACTCCTAATAGCTCATATTATCCCCTAAAAGTCACGAATATCGCAAAAGAAACTAGCGCTTAGGCTTTGGAGTGGTGCTCAGGATTTCGGAGCCAAGGATTTGGGATTTACTTGCATCTTAGAAAACAATGACTCCATTCCCCCTGTTGATTTTTAGATTTGTCATTATTGTGTGGACTTATTTGAAAGCCTTTGAACAGCACACCCTCTGCCAAGGCCTTTTTTTCCCCACCTTTGCAGCTTTAATGAATGTGGTCAGCTTTCGCCTTGGCAGAGGAATTCCAACGCAAGATTTTATTTGAATTTTAAGGTGGTTCTGCCACCTTAATAGTCACGCACACTCACAAAGCCCTCTGACACACATGCACAAAACCTACTTTCTATTGTTCAGAGGTTAATCTCTTTGTTTTGGCAATACAGTAATGTGTTCAGGATTTTCGACTCTGAGGATGATTTATCTAATAAATGAGGACATTACACGCGCGAAAACTTTCTACCTTGTTTATCTTTCCTTTCTCTTGTCATCATGCTCTCTATGTCTCTTTCTTTCGTGGGACTACAGGGGCAAAAGTCACAGGCCTTTGGCAGTGCTGGTGCCATTCAGCTTCCCGTCTGTCACAATGCTGGCAGCACACGCTGTGGAAACTGCCAGCTAATGGCTGTTTATCCACCGCAGAAACTTGCCAGCCAATGTCTGCCCAAGCTAAGAACTTGCCAACCAATGATTGTTGAACCTTGTACCTCGCAAACTATGCCTGCCAAATCACAGGATGCAGTTTCTTTTTGCTCAACTGAGAATTGATGGATTTCAGAGAGTTTTGGATGGATGGAGAATTCCCAGCTCAATTTCAGGGAGAAAAAAAAAGTCCTTCATGTTGTCCCACTTTCAGTTTCCAGCGATTAGTGCCCAGTTTCTCTTTCCAGAACATTTTTAGCATACGTTTCTGACAGAAAATGAAGAATGTTTTTTGCATCCGTAGGATCGTGCAGCTTGAGATACCACCGCATAAATGATATATGATTATATAGGGAAAACATTATCCCTCCTCTTTCCCTAAGCAGCATATTGTGTCTAATCCCATTAAGTTTAAGATGATGCATGTTGGCTTCAAAACTACTATCCCTTTTTATACTCCCTGGGATGATTAGTTTATCTTTTTCCAGGAGTTTAATGTTAAATTGTGGTGCGGCGGGAATAATATGGTCGGGCAGCAACACACACTTTCAATCTGGGCATTAATTTCAGGGGTTATCTTGCCATAAGTAAGAGCTTTTAGAAAGTAAAGCTGAATGGAGATAACAGAGCCAGGCAGGACGGTGTGTTTGTGTGTGAGCGAGAGGGAATCCATCCATTCACATGCAGTCGTCTCTGCTCGGCAGTATTTGAGTCCTCATCTCCTCATCTGGTCCATAACTACACACACACACACACATTCTCTTTCTCTCTATGTTACATGCTTTTCTTTGCAGTTGTCACCTCTAATTTCAACTTCAATTCATTAAATCTCCCCTTGCTCCAGCTGGTGCAGACACTGTCTCACACATATGTGTACACACACACACACACACATAGCCAGAGATATGGAAGTCTGCACTGAGGTAGAATATTGGAGACTTTTTATCTTCATCAGTTCCCACACTTTGACTTCATCCTCATTCTACCCCACACTGTCACTCTTATCTTATACTCTCTGCCTCACACTCTGCTACCTTTGCTCTATCTCTCGCTTTCACAAAGGCACATGTACACACTCATTTCAGTTTCAATCATATTCTGCACTCTGCCTTTCTCACTCTCGCTTGCACTTCTTTCTTTTGACTCTGTCTCCCTTTGTCTCTGTCGCTCACATTCAGTTAAGGTCCCTCTATTTTCTCCATGTCTCCGTCTGTCTTCCTGCACTGTGTCTTAATCCAGTCGTCTGTGGGCTTGCCAGTAATGGAGTAGTGCTGAGCCCATTCGGTAATCTTAGTTGTCCTAAATGAAGCCTATAGGTGCGTGCAGTTTCCGTATCGTAAACTCTGTCTGAGTGTACATAAATAAATGCATAAATATATGTGCGTGTATTTTTCTCTTTCCATCTGTCTGTCCACCGGTTACAGCTTTAGAGCTAACATTGGCCTCAATTGATCAAAGCTTTCTCCAGCACTACAGGGCGAAATCCGCAGCTTCAAAATTTATGTGTGTACTTGTGTGTCTGTGTCCCTGTCCAGACATCAGAGGCTATGTTCTCACCTAGCTAGTCTGATGAGGCTACTCGCAGCCTTTTTACTCGTCCTTGCTCCCTTTGAAGCTGATTTGAATGTGGGTTTTTGAACCAGCAGAGGGGGAAAAAAGGCAAGAATGGAGAGAGTCTTCAAAAACTTGGCAGCAAATGGGTTCAGGCCAGAAAAGAAGGTGTGAGAAACTACGACAAGGGAGACTAGACAGCGGCGCTTGTAATGAGGGTGTAAACCACAAGACGAAGATGCGATCCGGTGGTGATAAACGGCGAAAAAGAAGCGGAGAAAGCAGAAAAGCGGTGGAAATCTGATTCGGGGTTTGCGTTGAATGTTACATCAAAGAAATTATAAGCTGTTTGTGCTGCGTGGCAGCAGCATTGTTTCTCGGTGCGGAGATGCACTGCTGTCGTCTCTGATGTGGTTTCTGGTTTAACAGCCTGCTCTGAGACCAAAGTCTGCACGGTTATAGCTGTTATCTGTCAAAGACATACTGTCACCAAGGCTCCCCGTTTTAAAGGATTGTGCACTAAATAGTAAGGAGGAAGAGTTATGAAGGTTCCTACAGCTTCTGTTCAACAAGATATTGCTAAACTCGTCTTGAATTACTTTGGTGAACTTATATGATTTTTGCACTTGTGATGCAGCTTGAGAGCACCTCCACATATAAACACCTATGAGTTTATCTCTGAGCGTATAAGTCTCATCAAATCATTTTTAGGTGATTAAAGTAGAAGTTTTGAGCCGGCATAGGTTTATATACATTATGTATGTCAAGCTTGGCTCTACACCTCGGGTCATGTCAAGGCTGTTTGCCACTGCTGACACCTACAGGCCAACCATGTTAAGTGTCAGATACCCCATTGGTGACCTCACTATGCGTCGCCATGCTTTATTTAGTCAGCTCCGAGGTTATGAGTAGTGTATAGTTGGCACTTTGAGATCTGCATGGTGGTAGACATGAGCTGGCAGCCCGGCTGCCTGGATGATTAATGGCACTTGAGTCTTGACTTCGGTCAGGCTCAACCCTCTCCGTCTATATTAAGAACCATCATGGCCTGTTTTTGTTGTATATTTTTGGATGTTACAGCAGTGAGTTATAAACTTTTACGTGTGGTTTTGGCTGGTTTATTCAGGTATTATTAATAACGAGGACAGTGATAAACGTTAGGCATTAAATGGTGCTTGTGTCGCTGTATTTGCAAAGGCAGTTTGGGCAACTCTTTGCCTCTCTCTTTGAGTTTAGTGAGACATGAATATACTGATTGCTCCTGCCTCATTTCTTTTCTGCAGCCTAGACTATGCATACGACTTGGCTAAAATCAGGATTTGCCATTGATCTTTAGCAAAAAGCTGTCTTTCTGTTTTCTCATTGCAAACACATCACATGTCATTAAATATTCATCGAGCTTTGTTCGTGTCATTGTTATTTGGACCCACTTTAATTGTCACCCTTATCAAGATTCATGAGCCTCATCACACTTTCTTTAATTGCTTACTCGTTCTCTACATTGTTCATCTCAGTGTAATGTTCTCATATATTCACCACTGCTTCTCTGCCTCATTCTGTGGTGCATTTCTTTTGATCTTTGCTCTGTTTCTTTCTGTTGTTGTTGTTGAGGTATCTGATTGTGTGTAGGAGTCTCTGATTATCAGTGGTTTAGTGAAGTTTCAGGAGTCTTCTGCCATTCAATTGTCATACACAGTGTGTATGCGCATATAGGTTTATTAGAGCAAAACATAAGCAGCATCTTCTCTGGCACTTTTATGATATTTCAAATCAACCAGTGCACTATGCTAAATAGCCCATGTCACTCGGTGATGTCTTCAGGATTTCCAAAAACCATCGAGACCCCAACATATCTCTCAAACTCAACCTAGCAAAGATAATTCCAGCACTAAAATGCTTTTTAAGAAAGCCAGTCTCTGGTCTCTGCTGGCAAATGGCTAGTCTGAGCTTTATAGCCCACTTTACCACTGAGGTAATAGGTGGAACATAGCAGTCATGCTCACAACCAGTTAATCTCATTCTTAAAACTGGATGCAATAAGTAAGGGGGGGTCTCTAGAAGATGGGAAAGAAGAAACCATCATAATATATTCTGAATGCTTTATTCTGCTTTCGGGGACTTAAGTGGGTCTCCAGAAAGACAAATGTAGTTATAAAGAAGGCTTAAGATGCAGAGGTATAATTTCAATGTTGATAATGTATTTTTAATAATAATAATACATTTATTTATAGGCGCCTTTCAGACCCTCAAGGTCACCTTACAGTAGCATGTAAACAATACCATAAAAAACATAAGAAAAATGTATATATAGCAAACATGGTAGATAAAATTTAGACATAAACAGTCATAAAAGTATAAAAGCAAATATAAAAAATTGAGCAAGGTAAAAATGGCCTAAGACAGATCAGGTGTATGCAATTCTAAACAAATGGGTTTTGAGTAGTGATTTAAAAGTGGTGAGACAGTGTGTGGTCCGTAGAGCAAGTGGAAGTGCATCCAAAGTCTCGGGGCAGAACAACTAAAGGCTCTGAGTCCCATGGTAGTCAGGCGAGCAGGTGGAACTGACAGAAGGGAAGCTGAAGAAGAGCGGAGTGTACGAAGGGGTGAGTATGTACAGTGGGGCAAAAAAGTATTTAGTCAGCCACCGATTGTGCAAGTTCCCCCACTTAAAATGATGACAGAGGTCAGTAATTTGCACCAGAGGTACACTTCAACTGTGAGAGACAGAATGTGAAAAAAAAATCCATGAATTCACATGGTAGGATTTGTAAAGAATTTATTCGTAAATCAGGGTGGAAAATAAGTATTTGGTCACCTCAAACAAGGAAAATCTCTGGCTCTCACAGACCTGTAACGTCTTCTGTAAGAAGCTTTTCTGTCCCCCACTCGTTACCTGTATGAATGGCACCTGTTTGAACTCATCATCTGTATAAAAGACACCTGTCCACAGCCTCAAACAGTCAGACTCCAAACTCCGCCATGGCCAAGACCAAAGAGCTCTCGAAGGACACCAGGAAAAGTATTGTAGACCTGCACCAGACTGGGAAGAGTGAATCTACAATAGGCAAGCAGCTTGGTGTGAAAAAATCAACTGTGGGAGCAATCATCAGAAAATGGAAGACATACAGGACCACTGATAATCTCCCTCGATCTGGGGCTCCACGCAAGATCTCATCCCGTGGGGTCAAAATGATCATGAGAACGGTGAGCAAAGATCCCAGAACCACACGGGGGGACCTGGTGAATGACCTGCAGAGAGCTGGGACCAAAGTAACAAAGGTCACCATCAGTAACACACTACAACGGCAGGGAATCAAATCCCGCAGTGCCAGACGTGTTCCGCTGCTGAAGCCAGTGCATGTCCAGGCCCGTCTGAAGTTTGCCAGAGAGCACATGGATGATACAGCAGAGGATTGGGAGAATGTCATGTGGTCAGATGAAACCAAAGTAGAACTTTTTGGTATAAACTCAACTCGTCGTGTTTGGAGGAAGAAGAATACTGAGTTGCATCCCAAGAACACCATACCTACTGTGAAGCATGGGGGTGGAAACATCATGCTATGGGGCTGTTTTTCTGCCAAGGGGACAGGACCACTGATCCGTGTTAAGGACAGAATGAATGGGGCCATGTATCGTGAGATTTTGAGCCAAAACCTCCTTCCATCAGTGAGAACTTTGAAGATGAAACGAGGCTGGGTCTTCCAACATGACAATAATCCAAAACACACCGCCCGGGCAACAAAGGAGTGGCTCCGTAAGAAGCATTTGAAAGTCCTGGAGTGGCCTAGCCAGTCTCCAGACCTCAACCCCATAGAAAATCTGTGGCGGGAGTTGAAAGTCCGTGTTGCTCGGCGACAGCCCCAAAACATCACTGCTCTCGAGAAGATCTGCATGGAGGAATGGGCCAAAATACCAGCTACTGTGTGTGCAAACCTGGTAAAGACCTATAGTAAACGTTTGACCTCTGTTATTGCCAACAAAGGTTATGTTACAAAGTATTGAGTTGTATTTTTGTTATTGACCAAATACTTATTTTCCACCCTGATTTACGAATAAATTCTTTACAAATCCTACCATGTGGATTCATGGATTTTTTTTTTTCACATTCTGTCTCTCACAGTTGAAGTGTACCTCTGGTGCAAATTACTGACCTCTGTCATCATTTTAGGTGGGGGAACTTGCACAATCGGTGGCTGACTAAATACTTTTTTGCCCCACTGTATGGAGAAGATCGGGTAGATATGGAGGAGCAAAGTTATGAAGCGCTTTGAAAGTGAGAAGCAGGATCTTGAAATTGACACGGAGGTGAATTGGGAGCCAATGGAGCTGTTTAAGAACAGGTGTTATATGTTCAGTGGATCTAGTTCTGGGAATAATACGAGCAGCTGTATTTTGAACCAACTGCAGTTTATGGAGGGATTTATGAGGTAAACCATAGAGAAGAGAATTACAGTAATCCAGACGAGATGTGACAAGAGCACTGACAAGTATGGCGGTACTGTGTGGTGTGAGTGAGGGACGAAGATGGTTAATATTACGGAGATGAAAGTAGGAAGACCGAGTGATATTATTTACGTGCTAGGACAGAGTGCTATCGAGAATGACACCAAGACTCTTAACCTGAGGGGAGGGTGTGACAACAGAGTTATCAATGGATAACTAATTATTTCTCCCTTTTGGAGGAAATGCCCTTATTTAGGTGGTTAGATTGCAATGAGCTATGATTTTATGTAACCACTGGCTTTTATTCAGATGCAGTCTAGTTATATTAGTTTCTACCCACAAAGTCTTTATTGTGGCTTACTGGATGATTTTATGAGAAGTAAAACAACAACACTGTACATCTACTGAAAGTTTTAAATGGAGATTTTGAACATAAAACAATAATGTTGGAACGTCATCATGAGTATAACTCATGCACGAATGAATTGGTCAACTCGGGTAAATTATCTTGGCTTGTGGGTCATCTGCAACATGCTAGTGATCTGGGAGCTCCAAATGAATTCCCACCATCTTTGGCCATCTTACTTAGACTACGTCTGCGTTACACCCATTATTTCTCTCAAGTTAATCTGGCTCTATAAATAATTGCTGCTGTGAAAGCTCGGCTTGTTTGGTAATGTATAGAGTCTGCTCGAGCCTCCTGTGATTGTGCCCGCTCGTTGACATGATAGAATTGTACAGCTGAAGGAACCTTTCACATTTATATTTAATCTCCCAACTCTCATCCTTAATGCATGAGGAGAATGGGAGACCCCGACACCCCACCCCCCTACTTCGTGGTTTGGCCTGTTGGGAGAGGAAAGGAGGGGGATTAGAGCAGGATTAAGTCTGTGTGAATGGGAGCCACAATTATTCACTTCCACCATCAGTCAACTTTCACCCCTCTAACCGTTTAGTCTCTCTGCGAAACCCACAAAGACACGTGTTCGTGTTTTTGTACGTTCTAAAACACATCAGAGTTTAAACTTTTTATTGAGAATTTAATCTTTTTGCCTGTAAAAGATTAAATTTTACCTGCAGATTAAGTTGTGTGTTATCAGATAATGATTGAATCATCCGTCTTTCTTTGCATCCTTGATATAGAGAGTCAGTAGGTTATAGTCTGGGCATCCTTCAGCTGTGGGACACCAGCCAGTGTGTGAGGGCTTCTGTAGCAGCCAGCACTTTTCCTTGTACTGGACGTTGATTACAATTGCAGATAACATTTTTGAAAGCTAATAAAAAGCCAGATCATTGCCAAACAACAGCCTATGGTTTTGAGATTACATTTCGGCTAATGTATTTCCCTCCTTTGGTCGTATGCAGCCAAAGGTTGCTCAAATGCGATTTGTCATTAGTTCTTGTGCTACAAGACAGGAACCGGAGAATTTGCAGTACTAAAAATTGACCTCCTTGTTGACAGGTTCTTCATGTTCAAGTACTGAATTGGTTTATAGAGATTAGTCGATCATTCTGGTGCATTAGTGTGGTGACATTTAGCTTCAGCTACTCTAATAGCTACTGTAGTAACTTGCAGTTCTGTGCCAAAGATGCCAAAGATTCTGTGCTGATGTTCTTTAAGTGAGCACTGCTGAAAGTTGCAGGGTCTTTTTGTGGTTGAAAGGGTAGCGTCATCGAGAGGGAAATGTACAAAATTATTGCAGATTTCCACGACAAACCCCTTAAACTCCAACTTAATTTGAATTATAGCAGGATTAAACCATGGTGACCGGTAACTTTTTGCAGCATATGCAGTATGCCATATTAAAGCATTCTTGGGAAAAAATGCAACATTTTTGATGAACTGAAGACAGTTGAGGCCAAAATGATTAAAGTAGCCAACATTTCCTCTCAAGCTGTGAAACTGTGCAGTTCAGAAAGACAGGTATTGATTCTGATTTGATGTTTCTTAATTAAAAGTCACAGCCAAGTCTTGTGTTTTCTCAAGTTTCTGCTGTCGCAACTTACTTTATCAATTTGTTGTTGGACCCCTTTGAACTTAACCAGCTAATCGATCGCGATCAACATTTTTCCTCGTTAATATCCTCTTAGGGTGTGTTTGTGAGTCTCGATCGGTGAGCAGTTTGATACATTAGTTTCTACCTCTGTGTGAAATCTGTTGAATGAATGAGGGTGGGAGTTTCATCATCACTGCCTGATAACTGCTCCATCACGCAGAAATCAATAAGTATTTATCTGTAATGAAATTAGCAGTCGCTCTCTGTCCTCCCTCTCACTTTTTCTCTTCCTTCTTATTCACAAAGAAGCACAACAAACAGCAAAGAGTGTTGCTCAACAATAAGATTGGCAAATTCTCCTGTTTATGGATGATTGTGTGGAATTTAGTCAATAGCATCAAAACAGACTTAATACATGGAATACATGTTGTCTACTGGTCAATATGCTTATATAGCTGTACTTAATAGTAAATGGATTTCACTTAAATGCTCCTTTAGTCACGACTTAAACCTCAGGCCTGACTCACTATGTGCATGTGAATGATACAAAAGCACACGTTGTAATTAGAATCCTGCTATTTAAGTGTCACTAATAGGACTATTAACGCTCTGCGACAAATTTATTAGGGTTCTGTAGTTTTAGACAGTACTTTAGCCGAGTGCTGTCAGATTCTTTTTAAGTGTATGTAAGGGAGACTGAATCTGTAGGGCAAAGCTAACAGGGTTAAACAAAAGTGAATGGATTAATACTGGTCCTAATTGGGCTGATTTCCTCTCATGGCCAGGTTTTAGTCCAAGAATTCATGCATAAATAATAAATAATTTCCTAAATGGCTTTTGCTTCACTACCATCTGTAGCTCTAGTTTTTGAGGATGAGCTCTTTCTCATTCCAGGTTCAGGGGAAAAGGTGGCTGTGCACAGGCTGGCACACTGTGTGGAGTGGAATGCAGAATAATAAGCGCACTTGAAACTAATTTGCCTGTAAAAAT
The DNA here is from genome assembly GCF_964374335.1 of Astatotilapia calliptera. NCBI lineage: Eukaryota > Metazoa > Chordata > Actinopteri > Cichliformes > Cichlidae > Astatotilapia > Astatotilapia calliptera. Next base: position 24,220,454 of record NC_137431.1, read on the forward strand.
GCAGTAAAGAACTGGCAGGTAGATTTGTCTGCAAGACACTTTGATTTTACAATGTACCTACTGTTTTCTGCGAGAAGAGTTTCTCAATTTAAAAAAACCAAAACAGTGTAGTGGTCTAGTGAAACATGTAAGTGTTTGATTTTTAAGTTCACAATATAGCAAACATATTTCACAAAATTGCATTTTAAAAAGCATCCAGATAAAACATGAAATGTCAGAATAGAAAAAATAGTTAATTTTGAATACAACGCACATTAAGAACAAGCCTTTACACTTTTTAAACTCCACCCCTCTATGTGAATGTGGTTGTAGAGGCCAGCAGGCCTATTAGAAGAGGCGGGGGGTGGCGTACCCCCAGACTCAACGTCTTTAATATTGCATGTTGGTACCCTGGCTCCGTGCAGCCTCGCCTAGCTTCAGTTTGGCTTGGTGAGTCTTTTCCCACCATAGGTTATACGCGCAGACTTAAAATGAGTGTTTATGTGTGCGTTTGGAAGGCAAGTGCGGTCTGATGTGACGATGGAGGAGGTTTGCTGTAGGTTCGCAAAGTGTCGCAGGAGGACGTCCTCCCTAACCCTGACACTGCCCCGGCCCAAACTGGTAAGGCTTGAGATTTTAAAGATCGTCTGGGTTGCTCCCGGTGCAGAGAGGGGAGCACGGACATTGGTCCGCCTGCACATAAAATTGAGGTTAAACAGGTTTAACGAAATGTTTTTAATTCCTCAGACTCACACTTTGTCATCCTCATCTGAGTTTAGGCCAGTTCTTTTCTTTTCCACAGCTGTTTAGTAGATGCAACATTTGTTTTCTAATTCTGAGCCTCTCCAGCCTTGATTTAATAGACTTGTAGTAAAATCAGCACCTGACATTTCAGACACTGGTGTTTGTTTCCAGTCTCGCAGAGCTGCTCGGTCTTTGATCGAAGAGTGCCGCCATTCTCAACTTCACTAAGAACTTTTTTCTATTTTATTTTCCCTGAAAATCTCTACATTGAGGGGCATTTTATTGTTTTTGAAGCAGGTTTCCTAGTGATGTGTACTGTGATGTGCATTTGGGAATTATTTGGCGTCCAGTTAATACAAATTTCTCTAAAGAGACTTGGAATTCACAATATGGAAACTCGTGACTCGTCCCCCTCTGTGCTTGAAGTGGCTCTGTGGTATGTGAAGCGTCTCGGTTCAGTGCAAACTGAAGGCTACGCAAATGTTTATAGGTTACACCGGTGAGGTTGCTGGTTCTGCGCCTTTGCGCTCAGTTAACACTACAGCACTTTGATGCTCTTGCCTTTGGAAGCCTCTTGACTGTTTGACTGACAGCTTTACCTCATTCTGTATCTGGATTTAGTGTTATTGGAGAGCGAGCTCTCAGCAGCTCAGATTTTGAGTGTATGTGGGCAATTTTCAGCAAACGTGATAACAAAATAAAAACAATATTGATTTTGTTTGTATCAAAGCTCACACGTCTTTGTGGAAATTGTCTTCTTCTCTGGAAGTAGACACATTTATTTATTTACTGTCTTTTTTGTTGCTTGGTGTATTTTCTGATTTAATTGATTAACTTGGAGTTTCATGCATGTGCTTTTGTGCTTATTTCTGCCTTTTTTGGAGGGAGGGAGGGGGTAAATACATTTCCATCTGTTGAAGTTTGAGTATTCATCTGTGTCCTTGTGTGTACTCTGTACATGTGTAAGCTGTCTGTGTAACGAGGAAACCAGGATTTACTGTTTAATTGTTTTTGTTGAGGTCACTCCAAAAATATCAAAGCAACCTCCAAACCTTCACAGTGTACCAGATATCGTATCTGTCTGCACCCCGGCTCATAATTCACTGCAATGTGAAATATCCTGAGCTCCATCGTCTTCAGGTTAATTAGCCCGGAGCATGTGAAACCAGCTGTGGCTTTCAGCCTGATGAAACAGCTGTGTGCGCGCGCGTGTGTGTGTGTGTGTGTGTGTGTGTGTGTGTGTGTGTTTGTCACTGTTAACTGTGTCTGTGCGTGTGTGTGTTTGCCTCTTTTGAACCTTGTGCATGTTTGCCTCAGCTGAACTCATATCCTCTTCACCCTCTCTGTTTGTCTTCTTCTGTATCTCCCACTTCCTCTCTGTCTGAGCAGCTTCCTGCCGATCTCAATAAGATGCACCTAACAGACCATGCCCACCAGCAGGTGATGCACATGCCGCCCAGCCAGTCGGGATGCAGTATCGCCAGTGACTCGGGTAGCAGCAGCCTTTCAGATATTTACCAGGTGGGTACCTCCCTGTTTATGGTAAAAGTTTATTGTATTTATTTGCAAATAAACCCACACATAAATATGGATTTATGGATACAAATTTCCACAAAGCTGATTATTTTTCCCTTTCATTTTGCCAAATTCCTCTTCTCTTTCCTTTAATTGTTCAAATTCATTATAAAAAGTCAGTATTATGTAAAATAGGATCCAGCCAGTCAGTTAAAACTACTCTTGTCTCACAAATTACTTGAAGTATCCTCATGCTTTTACTGCAAACAAGCTTTTAATTGAATGAACTCTTTCCAGTCCTGTGACAAAACCCTGTCTACTGTTTCTGGTCGTGTGTTTTGCTGAAAGGTGAATTCTCTCCATCTTCATGTGTTCTCAGTTTATCAATCAACCCTCCGCCCACCTTCCTTCTAATCCTTTTTGTCTCTCTAATTATTGTGCGTCCTGGTGACTCGTCCCCCTCTGTACTTCCTGCAGCAGATTAAAGGTCACATGTAGAAAATGAACCTAACACTTACAGCTCCATCTTTAGCTGAGCTACAGCAGGTAGAACAGCTCAATCTACATAAGGGAAATTCCTACGTGTAAAAGTAAAATAGCCAAAGAAGAGCCTTTGTCTTTGTATCTGTCTAACATTCCTGCAACATTTTTGGCAGTTGAGCAAGCTTTTAAGTGTAGACTGTGTGAGTGATTGCAAATCAGTAACCCATAAAAGCAAACATAAGCTTTCCATGTAATCATTTTAATCCCTTAGCTCTCCTAATCCCCCCTCTTTACACAGAAAGTTGCACTAAATTTAACATTTCGGCACTGTCTTTCAGCTATCTTCCCCCCACTTTACAACCTACATGCTATATTCTGCACACGTCTGTGAATATGTGTATAGACGTCCTTTTTGACAGTGGCTTGTTAGTTCTGCTGGCTTTAATGGGAACCAGCGTGGCCTGTTTGCCACACACTAATGAGTTAGTTGATGTGCTGGTGCGATCTGTGGGCTCTGCTGGCCACAAAACTAATTTGTTTGTTTCACCCGGGAATGTTAATGCAGCTTATGTGTTTTTTTCTAGGTTCCAGTACATACTGTAAATGTTACAACAACGCATAACAAAACGTTCGCCAACAAGATAACGTTGGTGAAAGATAAGGTTAGGTAACACGGGAGAGTGATCAAAGCAGACAAACTGAGGAAATCGCCACAAATGACTGTGAGGGGGGAGACTTGCTGAATTAAAAAAATAAATAAAATGAAATCCTACCCCCTTTCTTTCTCAGGCTGTGACTGCAGATTGATGTAAGTCAGGTCGGCCCGGGTCAAACGTTTAACACAGAGACTCACTCTGTTCATCCTCAGATTAGATATTTATCACACGCATCTGATCCCATCACTTGTCGCTGACCCGGCTCTGTGTTTGTTTACAGCTGTCTTAAAGTGCTGACCCTTCACTCAGCTGTGATCCTCAGCTGTCAGTGCAGCAAAAGCTATCTGTTGTGGGTTTTCTCTTACACGTTCTTTTTGTTTTTTTCCTCCTTCCGCTCCCTCTTTTATCTCGGCTTAACACTCAGCAGCTCACCTCCCTCTTTCTCCTCATCTTTTCATCACTTTCTTTAACTCCTCGTAATCCTCTCTTATGCTTGTTCGTCTCCTGGCCGTGGTATATCCTGAACCTTTTTGCCTCCTTTCTGGGGATGGGACGTGGTAAAATGCAGTGGTTCGTGTAGATCTGATGCCACATTTCTAAGAAATGTCCCCCTGCCTCAGACTTGATCTGAGACCAGGGGTATTGGCCTGAAAGGGCAGACGATGCATTCTGAATGAACTGGGCTCTCAGAAGCACTGACTGATATGTCGGTGAGGAGGAAGAGAATGAGTTTTTGTCTACCCCTTTTCTCCCACACTACCTACAATGTTTCTGTTAAAAGGCTTTTTGCATTTTGTCTTAGTCTCTGAGACATATTAACTGCATGGACTAATAATTAGAAGGGAAATAAAGTTTCCTATGTTAGATCTTGTACAGTTAATTTAAAAAAATCTGCCTTTCGACAGTTCAATGTGTTAAAGATGCTCCATATACTGCCGTGTCATTTAATTATTACAAGAGGAGGAAAGCACGTTTTAAAAAGTTCAGCTGCACATCTATGTTCGCATATGTTTCCTGGCTTGTTTTTTTTCCATCTTATATTCAACCAGATTAAATTCATCTACTATCCGGGAACAGGAAAGGTCTGAGGAGCAGGTGTGTTTTAAAAGTCCTCTAAATGGCTTCTTCAACCTAATTTATAAAAACAACAGCAGGCCTGAACTTCGAATGGACTATTAGCTCAATACCCTTGGGTTGGAAAAACATAAAAAACACTTTGGCCATGTCCCAACTATCCATAGAGCCTAAGAGCTTGATTGTATTGCTAGCTGGCAAGGCCATCTTACAATCTATAGACTAGGAAATTCACTTTTCCCCACCAGATATCAACAGCTAATATATCTCTGCCTGTCTTTTCAACTGTAAATCCAAAATGTAGAAAGAATGAAGATGAAAAAAAAACGAATAATGTAGCTGAGCAAATGAAGAGATAAACGCACAATAGTTACTGATAAATTTAGGGTAATATTGTTGGGATTTTTTTTTTTTGTTCAAGCTAAGGCTAATTAATATGTATTTTGCTGGCCACTTTATTAGGCACACCTTACATTTAGTATTGTATGACCACTTTGGCCTTCAGAACTGCCTCAAATTCAACAAGGTGCAAATGTTTCTCAGAGATTTTGTCCATGTTGAATTGGTTGCATCACAGAGTTGCTGCAGATTTGTCGCTTGCACATCCATGATGCAATTCCCATTCCACCACATCCCCAAGGGGCTCTCTGTCTGGTGAGTATGGAAGCTATTTGAGTACAGTGTTCTCACTGTCACGTTCAAGCGCTATTCTGTTAGAAGCATCAATTGGAATATGGATATAAAGATCAGATACTACGAGGACCAAAGTGTGCCAAGAATATACTCCCCCCACACACACACCTTTACACCCTCACTAGCAGCCTGAACCGTTGACACAAAGCAGGATAGATTCAACAACGTTTACACCAAATTCTGACTCTGACATGTTAACGTCGCTGCAGAAATCACATTCGTCTGTAGTCCATCTGCTTCTAGGATCACCATGTGTTCAGAGGTGCTCTTCTGCATACCTTAGTTGTAACGAGTGGTTATTTAACAAAATATCTCTTTTTCAGTAAACAGGATAAATGCTGGAGGTCTAAGTGAATTATGTGGCTAAATGAGCACATGTATTCACATTATTTTGGAAAGCAGACAGAAGCAGGGGTTAAATCAGGCTTAGCTCTCCAGATTTTTTTAGGCCCACCTAAAAAAGCTAACAGACGGCCGGTAGCGCTGCCACTACCACCAGAGAGCTCCTCGATTCACCTTTAGTTGACGGTTCAATTCCCAACTGACATGAATGGCCTCATGCCCTTTTAGATCCATACTCATCCAACCATCTGTCTGCCTCGCAGAGGAGAAATGCTGTGAAATATGAATTATGAGTGAATGGATTTAAATATTTGGCTGTTGGCCTGGTTTTTTGTAGTCTGGCACTTGGTGTCTGGGTGCAGCTCACGGTCGCTGCTACAGCTGCTTTTTCCAAGGTTATCCTTTTTTATGTTTCGTGCGAGTAAATTGTTACTGAAAAGCCGTCAATGCTAGAAATTATGAACAATAAGGCTTTTTTTTAGTCTTTATGTCATCACAGTCGCACGTCTTTCATGCTCTTCATTTTTTCAATAATTGCAAATAATTGCTCACCGTGTTGTGCTTTTTAAACTGTCTTGTAATGGCATACTCCTCTTTACAAGGCCTGAGAGGACTCTTGTCATTGTAAATATCAATACCCCCAATTTGAATTTCTAGGTCACGTTATTTTGGGAATTGGAAGCTCGAGAATGATGTGAGAGTCGAGCCATTTGACACTGAGGCAATTTTAGCCCCATCAAAAGCGATTGAATTTCATAATTTAATCTTTTTCATAAGCCATAAGAAAGGAGCCTTCACATTTAAAATGTAAAATGTTCAATTCATTTGTCATTTAAATGAGACATGATGGACTTCAAAGACTTCTTCCTTCCTTTTTTTGATGTTACTAACCGACCAATATTCAGTTTTTCGTTCTTTGTGTTTTGCTCCCAGGCCACAGAGAGTGATTTGGGGGATGTCGACCTTTCTGGACTTCCAGAGGCTGCAGTGGACAGTGAGGAGGAGGAGGAGGAAGATGAGGACCTGGAGAGAGCTTCGGACACTCTCCTAGGCCGAGATCTGGTCCGAGAGTGTCTAGAAAAAGATCCTGTCGACCGCAATGACGACGACATCGGTCAGTTTGACAACTTTGATTTGATTGAATTGGGATAAAAGTGACTTAAAATAAACTGACAGATTCGGGCTGTCTCAGTGGCTATTTTTAGACTCATTTAGTACAGAATGAGAGATGAGTGATATACAAATTTCCCTCTCTCATAAAGACCCCTTGCAGCTGTCCCAAAACACTAGTCTGTATTTTCAAGCAGACACTCAGAGGCAACCTCATTAACAGAACCAAGTGGGGTCCTAAAGGAGGGGCTTGCATCAGAGAGCTGAGAGAAGCAAAGGCCTGGCCTGCTGCGTGCCTGCTGGAAGGCTGGCCTTCTCATGGCCTTCAGCATTACAAGCACAGCTCATTGAGAGGAAATACCTGACACAGAGAACAACTGAAGGGATAACAGGCTGAACCCAAATTCAACCAACTCTTATTATTCTATTTCACGTCATTAGTTACTTTTTTGATGCTTTTCAGAAACTCTCTGAAAGAATTTTCCTGAATAAACAGATAAAAATATTTTCGCTGGGCTTTCTGGGCTTTAAAAAGACATTTTTCCCAGGCGGTTGATGAATACGTCCTTGGGGCTGATGAGATGGTTAAAAGAAAAATAAAGCAGGAGAGGGCACTTAAAGTTTCGAAAATCAGGATCTTTGTTTTTCTCTCCCTTTTTTTGGAACTTCTATTACATTTTTCACCTTTGTTGGCCCCTAAAAATGTAATAAATTACTATAAAGGGATAACTGATGTAATATTTTATTTTTTTTAATATATCACAAGATAGAGAGGCTGTAAACCAGATTTAAGGACAATTGGCAGTCATCGAAATGAACCCTCTGGTACCCTTTAGAGTTTTGGTGCTTAGCTCCTAGTGTTTTTTTTAAACGTGATAAATCTACATTTTATGATTGTTTTCCTCCCATGGAAAACTCTATACGCGTTGCACTTTAAGCTACTTTCCTTTACTAAGAAAAGGGAAGATTTGAACGAGGTGTTAACACCAAGAGGAGTAAAAAGGAGCTACTGAGCCAAGCAGCATAGTTTGCAGGTTGGAGCTGGGTCACTGTGCTCTCAGCTGCAGTGCAGAGGAGGCAGAGGGAAGATGAAGAGGAAAGGTAGAACTTGTAAATGTTTCTGAGGAGTCATAAAAACTAGTAGTGCGCGCTGATCCACTTGTGCTTGGAGGGGTTAGATTTAAGACTTAAGAGCTGATGTGGAGGCATGTTTGCTGTTTGTTTGTCAGCAGCAGTGTGCCAACGCTCAAGCCCAATTTAATAAGATTTAGAGATTAAAATTTTGGTGTGCAATGCAGCATTGTCCTTGGAGTTCTGCAAGTCCTCTTCTATTTTTTTTTTCTATTTTAATCACGAGTTTTTACAGCATTTCAGAGCACCAAGGGCTGAGACGACAAGCATCCTAAAATGTTTTGTGTTTGTATTGACATTGGCAGTTGCTCTGGTGAAGTATATGAGTAACATTTTCTTGCAGACCATTTAAAAATCTATAGATCGTTTTGGAAATGTTGCAGTTTGTCTGTGGTGGGGGAAGAAGAAAAAAATCAATGTGCATTTTGCCCTGAACACCTGAGACACATCGCTTTAGTCTGTGCACGGTCTTTTCATGCTTGTTCCTCCTTCTTTTTCATTTGACTTCTTCTCTCTGCTGCTTACTTTTTGTGCAACACAGAGCAACTGCTGGAGTTCATGCACCAGCTGCCTGCCTTTGCCAACATGACCATGTCCGTGCGGAGGGACTTGTGTAGCGTCATGATGTTCGAAGTGGTGGAGCAGGCCGGCACAGTCATACTCCACGACAAACAGGAGGTATGAACAGGGTGAAAAGGGACACACAGAAACTGAACAAGTTCTATTTAACCTTCAGAATTCAATTCTTCAACAACAACTAGTGGTATTCATTTTTCACCATCCTATTTTGCCACTTTACTGACTTAGATTAATTGCTTCCAGTGTAATTACAGCATGCAAAGTATGTTTTTTATTATATCTGCTTTGATAACACACTAAATTCCCTTAATAGTTAAATGAGTGTTTATCTTTACTCAGTCTGACACAAGGTCTGTTTGCTGAGTTGCTGAATCTTAATTGGGCAATTAATGTAATCACAGTAGAAAAAAAAATCTTAACTTTGCCTTTTGTTATCAAGCAGAACAGTGATGTAACCTTTGAAAAGACATAAATAAGTGCGCACAAGTATTAAACAGTTGCAAACACGCCAACGTACCCATTATGGAAAGCAGTGATGTAGATGTGGGAGCATATAAAGGCCTTCACACATACGACAGAAGAACATATACGGAGCAACGTGCGCTTTCCCGTGCACAGGTGCACACACATCCTCGCCATCCTAATTCACGAGGCAAAACTGGTGTGTGCAAAGTCACCGCAGCATATAAGCCCCGTCAATCACTCGAGCTGCTACACAGCTAATTAATTAAGTTACATGCCTGAGAAACGGGGGCCCTGTCATGGCTGTTTGGTTACATGCAGCAGCATTAGAACTGACAGGGTGATAAATGGCAATGAACTGCCAGCCGCCGAGCTCGGAGGAGGACGGGAACACACATCAGCAGGGCAAAACCATAAACGCGCACTTTAGTGGAAAGAAGACACAAATAGGTGATGTGCGTCTGTGTAACCAACTCCGTACCGTCTGTGTCGAGGCAGTTGATGGGCATTTTTCCTCCACTCCACTGCCTCTCTGTGGACTCGGTGTTGAAGGTCAAAGAGAAGCACTTGGCCCTTCTCGGAAGTGAGCATGACTTTGCTAAGTGAGTGTGAAGAGGGAAAGGAAAATAAAGAGTCTAAAGTGGTATTACAGATGTAGAAAAGAGAGAGAAAGTGCTCCATATGCCGGAAAGGAAGAGAAAATGGACAATGGGGGAGTCGAGGGAGCGTCGCATGGAAAGACGCTTTTGAAGAAGAAGAATTTGTCCTTATGATCAGGGGTTAAAGTGGGATTTTGCATGCGAGAGAAACCTCAGTGCAGCTCGAGGAAAAGAGTGACTTAGAAAATAAGTCGCATATTCGTTTGTTATGGGAGCTTTGTGTACAGGCTGTAATTAGCTGTGCTGCTACATGCAACCTTTGAATAACAGAAGTAAACGTCTTATAGTACATTTCTATACTTCTTCATAGAATGAGTTAAATGCTAACAAACAAAATGAGCTCCATTCGTACAACCTACCCTACTACTTGGTTACATTGTATGTTTTGGGTGGCTGTGGCTACAATGTAGCTTGCCATCACCAGTGTGTGAATGTGTGTGTGAATGGGTGGATGACTAGTAAAGCGCTATACAAATACAGGCCGTTTACCATTTTCTCTTGCTGGGAGAACTGTACCTTTTAGCTAGCAGACACATTGTGTGACAAACTGCGCGGAACCAACTTGCGTGTTTGGCGATTTTTGATGAGCTGTTTAAAAAGATGTCCCTCTGTTTATGCACGCTCCTCTTCAGTCGGGCTTGCTAGATACTTTAGTCCGGCAAGGGCAACTTCACATCTGCACCATGAGCGCATCACAGGGATGCAAAGGTAAAAGAGAGGTGTTGAAGGTATAAGTGGGGCCTGGGATATGTCTGTGCAGTCAATGGAAGCAATGACATTTTAACTCATACCACAGTAATATGTATTAACCCGCATTTCAGACTTAATTACTCATTTCCTGGCGGTGTTAGAACGCCACTCCAGATTGATAATAGGAAATAAGAACATTTTCCCTACCCGTGCAGGCTTCATTACTCATAGCAATAAATTCAGATGGTCTATCCTACAGGAAATATTATATTTGTGTAAAGTTTATTTAAAAGAGAACTTTTGTTCACAGCGCATGTGTTGCGAATCATCGTAGCCCACCTTATTAGCATTTTTATTATTTATTAGCATTAGAAATTGATGTGGGAGCCAAACTGTGAAGCACAGAGGGTAGAATCGTAGATTTGCTAGGTGAGAAACAGCAAGAGAATGAAAAGGCAATGAGGAGGAAATATCAGTTATTGCTGCAGAGGGAGCCCAGGGCTCATTCACCCGCCCTCTGTCCGCTCACACTCAGGATGAATGGCTTGTTATATTATGCCTGCTAGCATTTCCTTTTCAAAAGCCACCACTAGAGACACAATACCTCTTCACCAGCCTACTCATACCTCACACAAAGCACATTATGCTCACAATTTACCACATTTAGTAATGTATTGCCATTTTAATAGACGTTCTAGTGAAGCTGTAAAGGTCTGTAAATCTAATGATTCAAGATAAATCCATGCCAAGTGACGGTAATGATTCCTTTTTGCTCGTCTGCGGTCGAGCCAGTATGTATTTAACACTGGTTTTAACAGATGTACCCATTTTACCCTGTTTTGATAAAAGAAAAGTAAAAAAAACCACACACATAGAAATCAGCAATGCTGTTAGATTTATAATCTCTTCAAGCAAAACAAAAGTTTGACACTGTTTATTTTGTGGTCATTTTAAAAATTATTTCTATTATTTCTACCCCTCCGTCTGTAGCTGGACCACTGGTATGTCATTCTGAACGGAGCAGTCGAAATTAGCCATCACGATGGGAGAACGGAGACTCTTTGTATGGGCAACAGCTTCGGCATCTCACCCTCACTGGATAAGCAGTACATGAATGGAGAGGTTCGCACCAAAGGGGATGATTGCCAGGTAAAAATAATCGATTTTTACACTGTTATAATTACACTTTTTATCATTGCTTTTATACACTAAGAGAACTCTGTGAGGGGTTTGTGTTTTCTTTAAAATCTTGCTGTGTTTAAGCATTTTCTGGAAAATGTGTGTCACAGTGCGAGAATCACAAAGTGAAGTCCTGCTTTCATTTCTTCTTTCAAGCGCCCAGTAGTGGTTTGCAATCACAGCGAAATCTACGTGTCAAACGTACGCTTTCCCTTCTTTCATAATCTTCTTATAAAAAGGTGGAATGATTAAATAAAAAGAGTTCAAATTGAATACAGCATTTTAGTTGTGAAGACACAGGCGTAGCTTGCGTCATATCTTTCACATCGCATACACTAGCAGCCTTTCTAAGAGCCTTGTGGGTTTCACAGAGAAACTTGGTCTTAATATAGAGCAGGAACCTGAAAGGTAGAAGAAACCTAGCGTGTACTCGCGGTAACATTGCCTCTGTCCACACTGGCCAGTTCCTCTGCTGCACACATCATTTCCTGTCTTTATATGCAAAGGAAGTTGCAGAGGTAGGGCTTGGTTAGGCAAATGCAGAAACTGATGATTTACTCAAGGGAAGGCATAGCAAGAGACGATGCTTTAGAGTAGTAAAGACTCGTGCCGTCTTGTCACCATGGTATAATGGGAGGTTAGTTTAGTTGGTGTCTAATTTATAGCAAAGGATGCTTCTGCAAAATAGCTAGCTGAGATGATTTTGGACCACCATAGGTACTTTAAATTTAGGCAGAGTATCGGGTTTAGTTTTGTTAGTGTTGGACGTTCCTACCTTCATCCGTTCGTCCCTCCCATGCCTCTCTCTACCATCCGTAATTCTACATCTGTGCTGTTGTTTGAATACCCGAATGTGGTGCAGAGCAGTATTTTGCTCTACTACAAGTTCATCCGCTGTCCTCATGTTATCCTCGACCAGTTTGTCTGCATCGCCCAGGAGGACTACTGGCGCATCCTCAACCATGTGGAGAGGAATACGCACAAGGTGGAAGAAGAGGGGGAGATTGTGATGGTGAAGGAACACCGGGAGCTGGACCGCAGCGGGACCAGGAAAGGACACATTGTCATCAAGGTTAGTAATTTAAAACGTTGAAGAGCAGCAGAGGGGTCCCAGAACAAGAGCCTGCTTTGCTTTTTGTGTGAACCCAACCTCAACCGCAAAAGATGTTTGAGATTCAAACATAGGATCAAGACAGAGTGGCACTCTTTGTTTTTCTTTAACTGACTCGGTGCCAAAATACAATTAACCTTTTGCAATAACATACTCTAATAAAGATGAGACAGGCAGAGACACGCTGAAGGATTAACACCCAAGGTCAAGGTTAAGCTTATAATCATGCCAGAAGCTAATAAGCACGTTTAATCTCACCCTGAGCTTGTAACATGACTTGCTTCTGAAACCAGAAAGTCAAGGTTTCACACGTTATCATCTGCTAAAAGAAATACTCAAATGCCCCGTGATTGATTTAAGTACACCATCATTACAAATCGACCATCCCCCTCACATGCATCATCTTACAAAAATACGAGTGTAGCTGCTCGATGTTGTTCAGTGATTGTTAAGAGACAGAGTTAGCACTATTAGTGTTTGCCAGAGCTTTTTTTTTTTTTTTTTTTTACGCTACATTGTAATGCCTTCCTAAACCCTTTTGATCCTTTCCCTGAATCTCCAGAGGCAGCCCAAGGTATTGATCCGATAATGGGCATGAACGATTCTCTTGGCTGCTGCTCCAAGGAAAAGCTGCTGGCTCTGAAACACGTCCAGCGGATAAGAGTCGATTCACAAGTGTTAGCATTTCTGCTTCTGTTTTTGGCTTTGTTCTTTTTGTGTCTGACAAAAGTGGATTCTTTTCTAGTTTCTGTTCCCTGTCAAATGAAACATCCCCCCCGAGAAACCTCTGCTATGGTGGCATTAACAATAACAAACTCACAGAAACAAGAACAGTGACGTTTATACGTCACCGATACTTTAAGCCTGCTGCTTAGGAAAATAAATTCCCCTAGACACAGAAATCAGGAATGTAGCCTCGGATATTTGAGGTATTTTATTCTTATACAAATCTAAATTATCAGTAATTCTGCAAAAAAAGCATTTGCACTTGTAAAATACTTGTTCTCTGTGTGTGTGTGTGTGTGTGTGTGCGTGTGTGTGTGTGTGTGTGTGTGTGTGTGTGTGTGTCTTTTTTATTGATGGGACACTGACAGCTCTGTTCAATACCTGCACCTTTATAGCTTATGTCCTTGTCACTATTCTGATTGATATTGACACAGCTTGGTGTTCTTGCCTCTCAGATCCGTCGTAACCTTGGACTTTAACTGTCTTACATGTGTATCTATGTTTTTCTCAGCTCATCCTTATGTATATATATTTGTGTGTGTGTGTGTGTATGTGTGTGTGTATTTTTCACCCCAGGGAACACCCGAGCGTCTGATCATGCACCTGGTGGAGGAACCGTCGGTGGTCGACCCCACCTACATCGAAGACTTCCTCCTGACCTACAGGACATTCCTTTCAAGTCCCATGGAGGTTGGCAAGAAGCTGCTGGAGTGGTTCCAGATGGACAGCCTTCGTGACACGGTGAGTGTGTGTGTGTGCGCATGCATGTATGACTATCTTGTGGCCGGTGGTCACTTTCTCGCGCACCTTCAGATTTCTATTTGAGTGCCATCACTTGAAAGGATGGTAACCTGTGCCCGTTGGGGTTGCGTTGGGCAGTTGTAATTGGGATGGTTAAGATGTGGGTAAGGAGCTTTCTCATAATGCTTTCACACAGTATCAGTAGGTGTGAAAAATGTAAAAAGCCACAAAGTCTGGAAATGGCAAAGCATTAGCATGTGTAGACGCTGCAAAGGTGAAAATGCTTATACAGTTAAAACGGTCTACATTAATCATTCATTATACGGTGGTTCTCTAAATGGCGGTCCCTCTTGATGTTTTGCATCCATGCATGTTGATGGAAATCCACGTGTTGTGCCTCGGCCACGCCGATCAATAAGAGTTCAGCAAGCTCAGCCGTCTTTGAGCACTGTAGCGATTCGTGCGTGCCTGACACTCCCGTCGTCCACAGCTACGTTAACCTAAGATTAGCCTTGTACAGTCGATAGTCTTTATGCGGTTGTCATTCAGGCTTATAATCTTCAGCCCCCTTAAAGAGGAACTAATCTTGTAGAGAACGAACACAGAGAGAGAGAGAGACAGAATATGGAAGACGAGAAAAGAGAGCATGAGCATAAGTTGCCTTGGAGACACGCACACACACAAACACTGGCACAAAGGAGAGTGAAAAGCAGAGTGTGTACATCGATCCTCTTTATTGATGCATTGTGTTCTACTCTGACCTTTTGCAAAGGTTGGAACAATGTTCCCACCCGTGTAAATTTACAGATGTTATTATTTCCTTCTGCATTTTTTCCCTTCTAATTATTGTGGCAGAAATTAAGCCGTCAACTAGTAGTTAACAGCTTTTCTCTGCAGCCATATGCTCGTTATCATACAGCCTCTGTTTCTTATGCGTTACTAATTACTATGGTTTTTCTTTCTTTCCTCAGAAGCTAAAGATAGATACCTCTATAATTGGACTGAAGAATTAACCGAGTTTGCATTTTGTTATGGTAACAGTCATATTTTTAATCTGAAGCTGTAGGTTGTAATTAATAGACTCACATTTCCAAGCATTTCGCCTCCCAAAGTGTCCTTGAAAGTCTAACTCCTGGTAGAGTTCAATTCAAGATGATCTCTGACCTTAGCAAGCAGCATAATTATCAATCACATTTCCTGTCGAAGCTCAGCTGAAGGACTTTGGAGAATGTGAAATGTAAAAACACATTCACAAGACCTACCTTTGTGTGCTTTGTCTCTCTGTTTCACAGGTAACAAGAATAGTGCTGCTGTGGGTCAACAACCACTTCAACGACTTCGAGGGTGACCCGGCTATGACGCGTTTCCTGGAGGACTTCGAGAAACATCTAGAAGCGACAGTAAGATCAAATAAAGACTGTTGACTTATTCTCCAATTCAGTGTTTTTAAGCTCAGAAATTGTGTTGCGTTTTCTCCAATAGTAATAGTGATGTTAGCTTTTATTTACCTCAGCTTGTGTAATTGGCCACATTTTGGCACAATGTCTTGTTTTGATGTGCTCGTTGATTTGCCCTATCAAAGTTCTCGGATTAGCCTTTAAATAAACACTCAACACCTCCCTGCCCTCTAGCAGAAATCCTTCATCGCATGCAATAACAAAGACATCAAAAATTATTTAAATGCTAATTCAGAACAACAGGTTCTTGAAAGTAACAAGTCTGTCTCTGTGAACTCATTAAATTATTTATGCACTTTTTCCTCAGCTTTTATCGCTGAAAATGTAAAATATATTTCAAATATTAAAATCATCATGGTCATAGCTAAGCCTCACACCTCTAGTTTTATTGGTGTATTATGATAACTCTTTATGGTCTAGATTCCCTGGAGCAGAATGCTAGATAAGGTCAAACAGTTAATGCATCAGTATTTATATTCTACCTCTTCTTTTTTTTTTTTTTAAATTATTATTGTTGTCCAAAACAACTTGCAAACCTAAGGATGCGAGCGCACATGTAAATGCAGTTCTGTTTCAGTTCATAATTTTCTCATTTTTACCTCATCGTCAGAAAATGAAGGGCCATTTGAGACTGCTGAACATAGCATGTGCAGCCAAGGCTAAGTGGAGACAGATCACTCTGCAGAAGGCATCTAGGGAATCACCGCTCCACTTCAGCGTGCAGGGCGGCAGCGAGAGAGGATTTGGCATCTTTGTCGAGTCGGTGGAAGAAGGAAGCAAAGCTGCAGAAGCAGGACTCAAAAAGGGGGATCAGGTAAGAGGACAGTAAGGAATAGTGTGGTGAAGTCCTAATATACATACACCGCTGCATGAAATGCACAATATATATATAGGTCTAATTACTTTTACTTTGCAATCCTGGCAAGTACTTTATTCCATTTAAATGCATCCCTAGATGTTAATTAGTCCCCAATTAAACAGTTATAACGAGGACCATCACGGCGCTTCAGTCAACTAGTTCCCAGATGATTGTGGACTGTATAGCATGCAGTCACATAATTAAATGTTCTGTGTGATGTGATCCACCCCGATCAACTTAAAAATCATAATAAATATATATTTATTAAAATCTTTCAGGTTTTAGCTCTTCCCAGCAGGAGTACTGATCTTTTACCACAGTATATCACTTCAGCATAGTCTCATGATTTGGTTTGTCCAGCGGTTACAAGGTCAGCAGTCTTATTTAGAGGATCTAATGTGACAGTGTGGTTACTGTACAGTGGTCTGTCACACAGATTCTTCCCATTGCTGGTGCGTAATGAGCCTTTCGTCAGCACACTGCAGCCTGTTAATTAGAAAGTCTGATCATGTTTAGTGACTTCTCTAAATTGTTAAGATGCCATTTGATGTCTACTAAGGTTTCCGGGGGGACAGAGACAAAGGTGCACGTAGTGGACATTATTGATTTAGAGTGGATGTTAGGAAGGGCAAAAAAATGCAAATCATGACTTTGAAAAATCATCTCAGTGTTGACAGAATCATGCATTTCTTCTTAAAGGCTGATCAGCATTCAGGGAATGAAAGAGGGAAGTAAAAACAGTAGTGCTATCCTCATAGTCAGTCAAACTGGAGTAAAGATTTATTTCTCAGCATAACAAGCAGGAGCTTGGAGTCTGGTCAGTATTTAGGGAACGGAAAAAGGAACTTGAAACAATAAAGCCAAGTCCTTACATATATCTGCCCTGCAGCTCTCGTTACCTCAAACCTGGACAAAGAGTCACTCATTAAAACGGAAGTTGAGTGGCTTTGAGGGCCAAATGTAGATTTATTCATCAACTCAGCTGGGAGTTGAAGCTTAGATGGCAATAATTACTAGATTAGATTAAGATGGTCTGAGTATTAAAGCCATCAACTGTCATTCACACAGATATCATTACCAGCTGGAATTTAGGTTCGCGGTATAACTAATGAAGGTATTTGAAGAAGACAGTTCTGTTATAACGGTGGTTAAAGTGAAGGTCTGGCTTCCTGTAGCTGCACATCAGAAGAACTTCATAATGACTCATCTTGCCTGTATTTGTGTCGCTAGCCTTTGTGCTTGTTGTTGACACAGTTACAGATCAGATATCCTTATGCTGAACGTGTCACAGTGAGAAAACAGTTAGCCCTGAGCTATCTGGGACCCTTTACTGTTGCTGTCAGGGACGCTGTGAATGAGACTGAAATAGTTTGTGGTATTTTTTTTTTCACAACCTTACTGTAAGGACTCTTATACTTGATGCAGGTGAACTGCTTTCACATTTTTTGATTGACTTACTGCTTTTTAAAAACAAACTGCACAGTATTCACTTGAAGCAGATTCTTCTCCTCTAAAGGTGGCAAGAAATGAACTCTCAACCGTTTCTTCCCGTTCTGAGTCATAGAGGACCAGAGCCACCTTATTAAGAGATACGCCGAGTTAAGAGAAATAAAAATAATACCAGCTGTGTTTCAGATTTGAGTTGAAGATCTACATTATGTTTTTGTCACAGTAATTTGATTTGTGCTTATGAGACTAGTGGTCACCCCTGCTGTGCTTCAGGCAGTTTTGATTCTTTGCTGCCATGTTTTTCATTTTTGAATCTATCTTGCTTCAGATCATGGAGATCAATGGTCAGAACTTTGAGAACATCTCCCTCTCCAAAGCTGCAGACATCCTACGAAATAACACACACCTCTCCCTCACAGTTAAAACCAACATCTTTGGTGAGTACATTTGGTTGCACGCCAGTTTTTGACATCCTGTCACGAGCTGTAAGAGATGGTAGAAAACCCACGAAGCCATGAAAAATAAAATAAAACAAAGCTACATTTCTCTCTGTTCCTCCTCCCATTCAGTCTTCAAAGAGCTCCTTAGCAGGATCGCGCATGAGAAGAAGAACGGCGGCCTTCACATTCCCAAGATCCAGGAGAAAAAAGGCAATCGTTTCTCCATCGCCGACCTTCCCGGAGACATGGAGTTCCCCACTGACCACAAGGCCACCCGAAAAATGAAGGCCAACACTGTGTCTGGAGGACGAAACAAGATCAGGAAGATGCTGGAGAAGACGCGCTTCAGTATACTGCCACCTAAACCTTTCAGGTAGGCGTACACATGTGTAAAAAAGAAAAACTGAGAAGAACTGCTGCCTGTATAAGCTTAAAGTAAAATTAAGTATAGAAGAAAATACTGTAAGGCTGGGATAGCAAAAATGGGGAGAGGATTTTTTGATGTTGGCAAAAAAGTGTAGTAATTTAGTAGTAGTAATTTTGTAGTAACAAAAATAGCATGCCATGAATCGAATGGTTTATGGGAGGGTGTTAGCACATTAGTGAGCTCAAGTGGTTTTCCTTGACAGCTTCAGACAGGGTGTGATTGCATCAGTCCACTTCCTTTCCATTGGTGGTTTTATTTGTACATAATTTTCTTCAGCAGGTGTGCAATTGTGACTTACTGACTAAAGTTCCTCGGTGCCCATCAGAAAGCATCAGCGTAGCACATTTTACCCTCTTCTTTCAGCTCATGACAGTAGGAAATTGATGACGACTAAAATGCCTGCACACATTAATAGATAAGTGGTGTTTCAGAGTCCAACCAATTCAACACAAACTACAGGGACCTCTTCCTGAAAAGATACCTTAGCTGCATGAAATGTCAGATTTTCATCAGTGAGCACTGCTGTGGAAGTGCACAGCCTTTCACAGGACCAGCACAGAAAACTTCCAGGTACTGTTGGGTATTTACCACGAATTTCCATTTCTGGAAGTTCCACAAGCTTGAGAAACCTGGCGGTTCAGCCTCAGTCTAATCCGCCTAATCTTTCACGTATTTTCAGCCGGCGTGATGCAGATCTTTTCTAGGCAAATCACAAGAACGCAGAAAAACATTATCATCTCATAAGCATTGCCAATCCATAACCAGCCATTGTACTGGCAAGCATCTGCGGCAATCGAGGCTCACATTCAGTACTCCTCCCGTAACAGGCTTGATTTCATTTGATCATTTCATGCCTCTCCAGGCCTCATTTAAATCCGTACTGTGACTGTGTAGACAGGAACGCTGTTCTCTGTTAATTACAGAGCCGGCTCACTCAACTTTTCTGTCTCGCTGTCGCCGCTCTATCAGTTTCCATCTTCGCAGTGATGTCCACAAAGCCACAGAGTTCGCACGAAAAGTAAACGCGCTCCGTCTCATGACGCAACACACTATCACACGGCTATTGAACCGACTTTGTGCTATCAAAGCAAAAAAGGACTTTCATTGCTTCCTCTTTTTCTTTTTTTTTTTCTCTGCAAGTTGGCACCATTCAAAGAGCCTTTGGTTCAAAGGAATAGATGGATGATTAAAGGGAGTGGAGATGAGAATGGAGATGAGACTGGTGATTTGGGTCAATCATGATTCATCAGTGCCTGTTGTGGGATGAAAATTTGAGGGGAGGCCATCATGTGAAGTTGTCTACATTTTGTGTGTCTGTTTGCGCGCGTATGTATGCCTATATAAGAAAGGTACGGGCTGTTCCGAGGACAGTGCACTTTATAAAGTGCAGTTAAAATTATGCACACACTCTTACAATTCACAGTTAAGTCAGAAAACCTTGTGTTTTAAGACTCAACGGTGCTCCAGCCAAACTGGGTTATTTACGAAGTGATCGTCACGGCGACTGCTTCTTCTGATCTTGGACGTCATTGTACTCCACTGCAGAGTAGATTTTTATATGACAAGGGGACGCAGGCAGTAAACACGTTGTCTCTCTGCCAAATGAAGATGTCCAGCCTTGTGCATTTGCCTTAATACACATCCCATATTATTCACCCCAGATGATTTACATTGCTTAGATTGAAAAGCAATACACTGAGGTTTTAGCCTCTAGCCTCTACTCAGTTTGTCTTTCAAGTCATCCCCCTTTCTTTTTGTTACAGTTACATTTGCTAACTTATGATATGACCACAATAACGAGTGTGTTTTTTAACGATTGTGTTTGCCATGACCTCCACTTTTCATTGCAGTTATGGCTTTACTGTAAATTGTCCAGGACATTATTATTCTCACAGATACTGATTTGCCTTTACAGCAGATTAAACAATAGGAAGAATCCTTTGGACTAGTTAGATAGTTAGCTTTTGTTGCCAGACTGTTAACAACTAGTAAACTGGAGCTTCATCTAATCTAATCTAAACTCATACTTCCTGATTTTTCGGATTGGATGGATATTTAGGTGTGCGGTTTGGTTGACTGACCGTTGATTTTTGGGAATGCACTTTCAGATTATGTGAAAAGTGGTGCTAGTGTGTCATTTGTTTATTGTTTACATCATTTAAAGACTGAGGATGTGAGGAGGCCGGCAAAACAGCTCTACCACTGCTGAGCAGTTCACGACATGCTGGTAGCAGCGATGTTACAATACAATACAATACAACTTTATTTGTATAGCACATTTAAAACCAGCGCTACACCAAAGTGCTTTACAGTAATACATATTGTGCTCATACGTTAGCGTACATTGTGCTAATACATGTTGTGCTCATCTGAGTCTCCAAATTAGTTTTCTTCACCCTTCTTTCATGTCAAACTATGTGTAGTTTATGTTGCTGTTAAACTGCATTATATCAGATAGAGGGGTGATCCTATTATTTAGCCTGATCTCAAACTGGGTTGACGAGTGATATGAGCGATCCTCATGTGTGTCCTGCTGCTGCTTGCTAACGTCTCATGTTGTGGATAAATCTGTGCTGGTGTTATGAAAGTTGCTGTTGACATTTTTCTGCTTATTTATTTCAGCAAACCTGTCATTGTCTAAACTTCAGCTGTTGTGCGTCCCGTCAGCCTACATGTTTGTTTGGGCCGTGTGTTTGTGCGAAGAAAGCAGCCTTGTCATACACAGGCATTGTCTCACTGCTACACTGACATTGCTGAATCACTTCAGCAGAAATCTGTTTTGTTTTGTTTGTTTGTTTGTTTTTTACTTTTTCACACTTTTCAATGTTGTCTCTCTCCCGTTTGCCTCCGCTGCTTCAGGGGCCTGTTTGGGTAAGACCTCTTGCGTAACTCCCCATCCTCCAGCCATTTTATTCAGTATCCATCTGTAGACCTGCGCACAGCAGGCAGCCGCATTTTCACCGGCACTGCTGACCTTCAGCAACATGACTAGAGGACTACATTTGTAGGTTTAATTCCTTAAATGCATGAATGCCAGCCTTCGCTTCATTTTCCTAATCAAACAAACTCTGCAGCTACATTTATGTTCAGGGCTTTAACATATTGAACTCAGTTACACTATGTTGTACAGCCAAATGTATTTTATTTAGGGTTATTACAAACAGAAACGGTAATGGCTACAAACTGTTTTGGTCCATTTAACAGTCAGAACAGCTGCCATCTAAATACAGCAGATGAGTATTTGTGCTATAAACTAATTAACTTCTTGAAAACTTTGTAATCACCATCTCCGGCCAAAAATAATTTCAATTTCTGTACATTGGTGCTTGTAATTGTGATCAACAGCAACCCATGCTTGTCATAACTAAACTAAAGTGCCACCAAAGTCTTAGTCTAGTCTTTTAAACCCAATCCTATCACTGCCTGTCTCAATGTCACTGTTGTCCGCCTCCTAAATCTTTTTGTCCTTTTCTTGCTTGTTCTTCGTCCACCTGTGCCGTCTTTCCATCTCCCCGTCTCGACTCTTTTGTTCCGTCGTGTCGGTGCAGTGCCTGTCAGCTGGGTGATCCAAAGATTACAGAGGCTTTGCTACAGCAGCGTGCAGCTGTGTTAGTGGAAGCCCTGCATTACTGCACCGTGTTCCCTAAATGCTGTACAGACACTCACACCTAGAGGGAAGCTGCGATTAGTATGCAGGCAGACTGGGGTGAACTCTCGCTGTCAGACACTACAGTTTCTCAAAGTCAAAAAGATCCATTTGTCATCTGCAGGATGTTCAATCCCTGCTTTGTTTCTTATTTTTAGCATGCGGCATTTTAAAATTTGCTGCTTTCAATCGAAGCTTCCACAGCTACAAAGGTTTTTTTCAAAGCTTCAGATGACACATTTTTCATTTCAGGTAGGTTTTTGGAGGCTAAATCCGAACACCCGACCTCTGTTTTAGTGTCTGAAGACATCACATGCTTCCCAATCAAGAGAGGCCAGAATGAAGCTGTTAATATAAAGGTTAAAGCTCGCATATCCCAGAGTGTAGCTGAGGAGCAAAGTGTAAAGTCTCTCAGACTCAGTGCAGGGTTGCAATCTGTGCAACCCAACACACACAGGAGGGATTAAAGAAGCCAAATCCTAACACTTGTCTGCAAAAGCAGAGCGACCTACACACATGCAAAGTAACGGTAATTATATAATTGACTAAAAAATCCCCACGACTTTCAAATGTGCTCCTCCTAAATGTTCCTATCTGTGCCAGCTATCTGTCATTGTTCTCTCTGTGCGTGTGCGTGTTTTACCATTTGCTGTGCGTCTCTCGCTCTCCGTGAATGCTCCTTATCAGTTCTCGCCATTCATAAAATCTCCTCGTGGACGAATGTCAGCGTTGTGACTGCTGCATATTAAAAGACACGTATAATGATATTGATGTTTTGTGTTTTCATTTTGCAAGAGTAAACATTTTGATTAAATCTGTTTTATTCCACCGTGTTATGAGTTGTGATTTTTTTTTTTTTTAATATATCCTGAAGATGATGGGGAATGCACTAGTACCTATGCTTACAACTCATAACATTTTTTTATGCCTGCTGAGCATCATAAAACATCATATTTTAATTATAGTTTTGTCTTTAATGGAATAAGTCTAATTTTATGTTTCTCTCTTTTCCTCCCCTTTGCTTAATTTCCTCCTCCCTTCACTACCTTTTTCTCCCACTCTGCACCGCTCCTGAATTTTGTCTCCAGTGATGGCGGCTTAGTTCAGTCTCAAGATGACAGCATTGTGGGTACAAAGCAGTGCCGTCACAGCGTGGCCATCATGCCCATTCCTGGCAACCTATCATCAAGTAGCCCAGACCTGCTACAGCCAGCAAGCAGCGTCCTGGACTTCTCCATCCCTGCAGGTAAGAAAAACACGGTAAATGGCCATCACAGTTAACAGACAAGTTTGCTTGTTCATCTGAAAAAAAAAATCCTTAGCAAAATGTTTTTCCTGGGATTTTCTGGGTGTTTATGAAACCGTTTTCCCACCATTCACATTTAGCTGTAATAGTCTCCAGCTGTGAGCGGTTCCTCTAAATGCTTTATGCAACTCACTATGATACAGTAATGAAGACACCACATACTCAAATGAGTGCGTAATTTGGCACTGGGGCTAACTTTTTCTTTTACTTTCCAGCGTTGGATTATTACTGACAAGTCAGTTTCACTCACTTTTTGTTTTGATTTACAGTTTATATCAAAGTTCTGTTGTGTTGTAAAAGTTCTGCTTTTCTCAGCTTTCTCAATAAAAGCTTAAATGAAAGTAGCGATGGCGATAATGTGGAGAGAAACAAAAAAGAGCCATCTTTCACAACAAGCTTTCTGTATTGTCTCTGATTTAAAGCTGTGGGAGGGCGTGCCGTCCTACTAAATTTATTTGATGATGTGCGTATATCTCGAGGAAAAACATGTCTGGCCGTTCACTTAAAATGAAACAGAAAAGTTAACGTCTTGCTACAAAACTTTAACTCATAAAAGAAAAATATCGTCATATATTTGCAGCCTGAGACGCCACTTAGAATTTCAGTTGTCTCGGCCGGAGTTCACGGCTGCTCGTATGAGGAGGCTTGACCTGTGACCCTGGCCTTTTTGAACAGTATAAGCCGCTTGTGGAGTTGAAGGACTTGCTGTGTACTGAGCAAACAGCCTGTCACCCTTGAACGCATTAAGCATCCATCTGCCGACTGTAGTGTTGTCGAGTGCACTTTGGGGGTGGGTTCATTTTAAGCCTTTCCTCTTATTTGTTCACCTTGAGAAACAGGCAAACTCCTCAAAACACTTTCTTGTGCTGACAAAGGAGTTTTAAAGCAAACGCACACATCCTGAGTTGCACAGAAATGTACATGCAGAAATGTGGCTGTTTGACAAGACCTGACCTCGGCTTGACTCAGACGAGTTCCTGAGCCCATAACTATTTAAACTAACACGCAGCATTCCCCATGGATTTGTGTGTTATTTATGTGTACATCCGGTGAAAGATCGAAGGGGAAAGCGGAAAGAGGCCGAGACAGAATATGGTCTTGATTTATTCCACTAGCCATTTGTCAGTGAGCCGCACACACTCGGACAGACGCACGTGCACACGCGCTGTAGTTTGCAGACCTATACATCACATGTGGTTGTGTTATACTAGAGTACAAACACACAACTGTGCCACATTAATCATCCGCCATTAGATCAAATTTCCTTCGGTCCTGCGGCCTCCCATTAGCTCTAATCGTAGAATGAAGAACAGCTTGCAGAAATAAAAACCTCCTTTTCCAGATGCTCTGCAGAGCTTGTAATACCCCCAACAATGCCCTGCCTATGCACTAATATTTCTTTCCCTAAGTCCATACTGGGCAGGAGGTCTAATGGAAAGTGCTGGCTGCCAATATTCAGGAAAATTTGTAATTTTTTTTCATGTGTTTTGTCTCATTAACTTTCAGATTGGTTTTCATTTTGATGGTTTTAGACTTTTCTTGGCTTATTTTATAGCACCATTTAAGTTGCACTTATAGAATTTCATTACTAGAAATGTTTCTTTGTAATAGCAAAGATATTTTAAATTCATTTTGTGCCACTTTGCCCTGTAAGTCACCGCCCAGTTTTATCTGAGAGGCTTAATAATCAACGCTTAGTTAGGGAACAAAAGCAGGCAATAATCATAATGGAGATGAACTACAGCCCTGCTTTTACCAGGTATTTGTGTGACTTTTGCCACACTTTATGTTGCCCATACATTCCTGCTTCAGCCATCACAGGCTGAATCGGTTAGAGAGGCAGAGCCGGAATTGCTTTAGAGGTAGAGTACGAGTGTTTTCTCTGGAGGCTGCTGCTTATGTCTTGTCTCATTTCGCAAAGTGGCATTGTGTCTGCGTGTCTGATGTACAACTCTGCGTGAAGCTAAACCCACAGATGCTCACTCGCTTCTGTGTCTTTTTGCCACTGTCGCTCTCTCTTTTTCTTTTTTTCCCTCCGCTTCTTCAGTCCTTTACTGTCTCTCTCTCCTCTCGCGCGTCTCTTGCTGTGATTTTAAACAGATGTTCTGGTGTCGACATGTTGAGTCATACTCTGCCTCTCTGGTTTCCCATAAGCAGATTCAGGATACACTAGAAACTCAGCTGGTCTTCCCTCCTTTTCGTTTTTCTTTTTTTCTTCTTCATCTGTCATAATGTTTCCAACTGCTGTGTCTCTTTGTGCTCCTCCCACACTCTCTTGTGCTTGTAATTACTTGTGTTTTCTCTTTTTCCTCTCTGCTTGCCAAGCTTTGGGACTCTACTGTAAGTATAAGGATATTTCATTGCCACTGTTGGATAGCCCACCACACAGACACACACACACACGCACACGCGTCTTTGTGTTCATGAATGGCGCTCTTCAGGCTCTGGACCCTGTTGCATGTTGCTGCTTCTTCTTCTTTCGGTTTGTTGTTGTGAAACCTTCCAAGTGTCTGAGGAAGGACACGTCAGTCTGTTTTTAAGCAGTTACCTTTGGGGTGAAGGACGCATGTTCGTAAGATTGATTTTTCTGTTTGTAAACACGGATACTGATATTCAGCCTTAATGAGAAATGCTGGCCCCAGTTGACAGAGCTCTTGGTTTAAATCCAAAACCAAATAGTCAAATTGTTGAACAGCAAAAAAGAAGAGGTGTATGATTGGGAGGATATTTGTCATGAAACAGTTGTGTTTGACCTTAGCTAGTCCGCTCTCCTCTCAGGAACCTGAGCAAGCTTGGCAAATTTTCTCCTGCTATCTTGTGATTTATGACTTCCGACTGTATGATGGAGGGACTTGGAAAAGCTTTGGCAAACAGTAGAAAGGAGGCTGAAGAGGAGGAGGAGGAGCAGACTTGCTTGAAGTGTGCAGCCTTTGTTAGTGCTGTGTTTGCAAAATCCCACGCCTTTCCTTCTTGTGTAGAAAGCCTCTTTGGCTTCTTGCTGTTTATGTAAATGAACAATACTTTATTAAAGATGGTAATTGATTGGATGTCCGGCCGGGTGGGCACTATTGTCCTCCTGTGTGGCAGTCCAGGTCATAGCTCATCAAGAGGATTAAACACGATTAGGCCCCCTGGATATGATAGCCAGCAATTTATCTGAAGGCTTTCCACACTCTAATCACAAATTACAGCTAATGAGACACAAAGCATTTAGCCTCCAGTCAGCCTTCTCTCAACACCCTGCTGCACATAAACAGAGAAGCTCTCTTCTGCTGCAGCACCACAGAGGGAGGAGGAAAAGCTGCACTTTAAAACTCTCTAATGCGGTCTTTGCCAGCAGAGCGTCAGCGTACATAGCTCCATCTTCAGCATAAAAGTCAGCAATCATCTGAATGAGTATAAAAGTGTTTATGTATGTGTTTGCACTTAATGAACACACAGTCAGTAAAGAGGTCAAGAAGGGGTGCTAACATCAAAACATTAATATGTCGATACGGTTCAATGGAAAATAACAACAACAAAAGCTGGCTAAAAATCTGTGAAACAGTGCAGGGAAACATCTGGAACCCGTTTTCAAATTAGGCAATGATTCATGAATAGACTATAAATAAGCACTCGATGTCCACAAGTAACGCTCGGTGGCAGGTACAGTTCAGCCGAATCAGCAAGTAGAAATGACAGGAAATAGAAAAGAATTGGTTGCTTTTAGAAACAAAAGTGGTGACTAAAGACAAAACAAACAAAAAAGAAAAATGACTTATGCTTATCAAAATGCTGCGCATAAATTAAAGTTAAAAAGTGGAAACTGAATCCCTCAGCGTAAACCCACCGTGACTGCGACCACAGCATTGCATCAGATGCATACAGAGAACCGACTTTTTATGTTGAATTTGGAGCTCTGAATCCAAAGTACGCACACTGACTTGTGTACAGATAACAGCTTTCGCCATTCACACGCACTCGCAGCCACAGACCGATCAGATATCCATGCAAATAAGGGCAGGCTTTGTGTTTTGCCCTGTACCTGCTTGATAAACAAAAAGAAGCCGGTGTGTGTCTGTGTATGTGTGCATGAGAAAGTCATAAAGTCATCGCTCATGATCCCGTCTGTTTCCAGCAAGGTAAAACGAAAAGATTGCGTGAACCCGCACACGCTGAGGTTCATGTTGCAGCTGTGTGATAGCTTCATCTGGTTGTCGGACTCTCTTCCCAGTTGTCACTGTGCAGCGTTCATAATTCATTCTTTTAAAGCTCTTTACCCGCCTGTGGCTAATGGGCCGTACCCTCTTCCTTACTCAAACACAGGGATCTTTAATGCAGGATTTCACTCAGGGGGAACATTTCCATTATTTAACACACACAGCACGCCATGTAAGTCCCGTGCAGCTGCGTGCAGCCTCGGGAATCTGTTGCAATCACCAACATTCAAAGCCTTTATAATGGACTATTTAACAACAAATAACAGGCACGGAAGTGGCTTCATCTTTTACTTCACGTAAGATGTTTCTATAAACCATTTAGGTTTAAATAATAAATTACTGGATTTTCAGTCTTATGCTTTTACAACAACAGTGATCTAATATTACAGAGGTCTGTCATGCTGTGGGAAATAGAGTGCTAAGGTGAAGACACTTAACCCAGAAAATATGACAATATGATGCTAAGAACAAACTTACTAGCAGGGCACATCACAGAGATAAATTCAGAGATGATTCAAGATGAATATGTGCATATCCAAGGTCAATGCAGGGCTGCCTGAGCCCAATATATCTGCCAAGAAGTGAAAGTCTTCTGCTACCCTTGCATGCATGTTTTTCCACATGCTTTGTCCTCTTCTTTTTATTCCCGTCTGTTGTTCACTTTTTAAGTGTTATTTGAGGCTGTGTTTCAAATAGACTGTAGTCTACATGTTTTAAAGACAGCATGTGACTCTTATGTTATTTGTTTTTGAAGAACAGAGTCAGAATAAATGTGTTATGTGCTAAAGTATCTGCCTTCGTGCGCTGTCAGAGAGCCCTGTGACATACTGTAACATTAAAAGCACAGTCACATCAACCCTTATCCCTTTTAGATTTCACCACAATGGGTTTTTCATCCGGTCTTCCTCCCCTCACCACCAACAGGCTGCAGCAGATGGTTGTCCCTGTCTGTTTTGTTCTGCTGGAGGCTTCTTCCTGTTAAAAGGGAGTTTTTCCTTCCCACTGTTGTCAAGTGCTTGTTCATAGAAGAACATTGTATTGTAATGTTCATGCTCCTTGAGGCGAATGTTGTTGTGATTTGGGGCGATACATACAATTGAATTCAGATTTTACACTCAAGGTGTTTAGGCAGAAGAGTTGGTCTCTTCTGGAAGTTTCTTGCAGAGTCTTTCCAACTTAAACTTGTTAATAATCAAAGTAATTTCCTGTCTTTACTGGCCAAGCCGACTTTTTCCAAAACATCACACAATTCGTCTGTTTCCTTTCTCTTCCACTCTTAGACATCCCAGACCAGGTAATTCGAGTGTTCAAGGCCGACCAGCAGAGCTGCTACATAATCATCAGTAAGGACACTACTGCCAAGGATGTCGTCGCGCACACTGTCAATGAGTTTGGACTCGTCGCGGCACCCGAGACCTACTCCCTGTGCGAGGTATCAATTAGCCCAGAGGGAGTCATAAAACAGCGCCGTCTGCCTGATCAGCTCTCTAAACTGGCTGATCGAATTCAGCTTAATGGAAGGTAAGAATCACAACTGTTACACTGGTGTTGATTGTTGTGGAAAAATCTAATACTCGGTCTGCATTTGTGTTTTATGACCCGTTTGATCCATCCCATCTTACATAATGGTTATCAGTGGTATTTTCTTATACGCAACTTCAGCAGCTGAGTGCTTTTCTCTCTCTGCAACATGAAGTACACAAACACAACCCAGAATAAAGCTGGAAACAACACTTGCAGGTCCAGGAAGTTTGTTGTTGTCAAAAACAAAAAGGATATCCACTTAAATCTTGAATTATCCAGCCTGTAGTTATTGGACTCAAAACCCAGAATACTGAAACTGAGGGATTTTCCTCCCTTTTCTTTTTTTCTTATTATTTCTGGTTTCCAGTTTGTGAATGTTCACACATTTCTCACTGTTTTTTACAGCTGCACCAATTATTATCCTCTCAAATAATTTCTAGGCTTGCTAAGTACAGCGATTTAATCCATCGAGTGTCACATGTTTTCCAAATCAGCACTGAGAAAAGCTTGAATGTACTACTAAAGCAGTACTTCTCAGTCCTGCTCTTGGAGATACGGGGTAGTATTTTTGTGATGTAGTTAATTCACTTAACACGACCTGGCGTGGATGACTTGAACAACAGTTTCAACAGTAGTGATATGCAACACACCCAAAGAGTCGAGGCTTTTCCTTTTTCTGGAGAAAATGGCAACTTTTCCACTTATTTGAAGAAGCTTCAACATCATTTTGTTGATGCTGCGTCTTCTTTCTTTTACCGAGTATATTTTTGTGTCTGTGTAGGTTTTTTCCCCCCCAATTTGTTGTTGTTTTGTATCACAGTTCTGTGCTAGTCATTTTCCCTTTTAAGATGAAATTAAGACGTGAAGGATTATTGGACTGCAGCCGTTACGTCTACCCTGAAGTGACTTTCTCCACAGTTTTCTCCCTCTTCTCTACTCGTCTCCTGTGGTCCCTCATTGGTCTCCTCCCAGCTAGCCTAGCATGAATTTTTCATCCTCTGTCAGGGGCGGAGGCCTCTGCAGACAGCATGCCGCGGCTGGAATTATTCATACGCACACTCGCACGCACATACAGACACATAGCAAGATATAGGCATGTAGCTGTGCAGGTATAGACCTCTTTTATGCTGGTTAAACAGCTGAAATTGAATATATGTGTGCGTGTATATAATCTCTTATGCTTTCCTGTTTCTTGAGGAAATCTTTTCCCTGTACTTGCTATTCTTGTAATGCTTGGCTGTATTTTTTTCAACCTGTATACATATGTAAGAGGGCAATCGGCAGTCCACATTGCAGTACTTTCTATCTGGAGCAGTATCTCCACCCGGGTCCTCTGTCACCATATCTCACCTCCTCCGTCTCTTCCTCTCTGCAGCTGCTGATTGACAGCAGGTCCAAGGGAAGGGGGGGGGGGGTCCAGGCTAAGCCAACACAAAGCCTTAATCATGCTGCCAAAATATACATATAGATGCGTCGAGGGGATCTTGAGCGCTTAAGCACAGATCGCACACCCAAACACTGCCCGTAGCTGTTTACGATGGCTTGGTTCCAGTGACGTTCCCTCTCCCAGTTCTATTAAGCAGCACTTTGTCCATCATTAATTTAGACTCCTCTCCTCTCTTCCCCTTAAGTACCCTGCTCATCTCCTTCCCCTCACTCCTTTCCTCCCATCTTCTTGTCCCTTTCTCTCCTCTGACATCATTTAGTCCCGCGTCCTCTCCTTCGCTCCTCTTGTCCCTTCTCGTCTCCTTTCATCTGGACTTCCTTTTACTCCTCTCCCTTCGTGTTCCTCTTCCTCTCTCTTCTTTCATCTGCGCTCGTTCCGACTCCTCTCTCGCTTGATGTCGTCTTTGCTCCTCTAATGCCTCCTTCTGTTTCAGAGGCATTACACAAGTGCTTTATCTTATCACCTCCTCTGCGTTTTCAGCGTGTGCAGATTCTCATAAATGATTAGATTCCTAAAATGTCTTGAATCTAAATATGTTGAGGGAGTTTTTCTCTGTCTTCTAAATGTGAAACAGGTCTCATGTTTTATCCTAAATATAAATTCAGCTTGATCTCACAGCCTGTCTGAGCTTGTCTGACAGAGTAATTGAGCGTGGTTTAGAGGTACATCCATGCCAACACTTTACCCCTGAGGGTTGCCCTCTCTTGGCCTATAATGCTCTGATTTGTGGTTCAGCATTCCTAGATGACCACATTACAGCTCCATTAGCGTGAAAGAGTCTCCCAGAAAACATTTAGAGACTAATCTTAAGGAGAAATGGCTCCTGTTTGCTCTTACTCAGGCACCTGTCATTTTTTTAACCTCTCTTTGCCAAGAGCCCTGCTTTCACTCTTTCTCTCCCCTTCTTTACCTTTAGATGTAAAATATGTACATAATCTGTCAGCAGCATCAGCATCAGAGCATTTTTTTTGCCTTTTCCTGAAACTAATTTCTGCTCTCAGAGAGAAAATTTGCCCATTTAAAAACGAAATAAGACTGAAAGGAACATTTAATTTATCAGGTCCAGAAAGTTTTATCAGCCTGGAAAAATGGATCTTGTCCACCCACTTGTCTGCCTATATTAAAGCTGAGGGAACTGCAGTCTAGTGCATACTATGCCAAGTAAGCTGTCACCAATAAAGTGTTTTGCATCATGCATTTCTAGCACTAAATATAATTACCGTCAGTTAATTTCTCTCCAGGTTTTTAGATTCAGAGGCTGAAACTTAACTCCTCTTTTTTGTTTCTCACGTGTAACGCAGCTTTTGAAATCTGGTGAATTCGTTACGGAAGTCTGGGAACATTAAGAAATATTTTAATAAAATAACAAAGTTATTCTTAGACTTATCCATCTTCCACCTGCTCCCTCTTCTTTAGGTATTACCTGAAGAACAACATGGAGACGGAGACGTTGTGTTCAGACGAGGACGCCCAGGATCTCCTCAGAGAAAGTCAAATCTCACTTCTGCAGCTGAGCACCATGGAGGTTGCAGCCCAGCTCTCCATGAGAGACTTTGAGCTCTTCAGGAACATCGAGTCCACAGAGTATGTAGATTTTAATTTAGCAGCAGTTCAAAAAAACAACTGCTGGATGGAATATTGCCTCATTAGAAATGGTCTTAGTGGAGGGGTGGCTGTCAAGAAGCCATTCGTCTAGAAACGTGGTGGAAGCTCTCTCGTGGCCTGAGGCTTTCAGCCATTGGTGTGGAAATCTTGTTAAAATTGATGGAATTATGAACCCAGAAAGTGCCGGATAGGTGGTTGAAGCATATTACTAGAGGATATCCATATTTTTTATGATTGAATATTAGTTACAGTAACAGTTTTTTGACATACCATTTGTTGAGATGATAATATCCTGCCTTTTAACCCAGTTTTGAACCCTTCTGTCACGTGTTTCAGGTACGTGGATGACTTGTTTAAACTAGACTCCTCTGTGGGAAGTGGCAATCTGAAACAATTTGAGGAGGTGATAAACCAGGAGACCTTCTGGGTGGCCACAGAGATCTTGAAGGAGCCCAACACTCTGAAAAGGATGAAAACCATCAAACACTTCATCAAGATCGCCCTTCACTGCAGAGAGTGCAAGAACTTCAACTCCATGTTCGCTATTATCAGGTTGGCTCAGTGTAGCACCTCCCCTCGACTGTTTGTGTCCTTCATTCTGCATTTACTCCATCTCTGCTGACAGATGAGCTTTGATGGTGGGTCTCCATTCACCACATCGTCAGGAGAACCAGTCCAACCCCCTCCCCTCTTCCCCTTCTGTTCCTTCCTGTAATCAGCCCTGATTCTCCCAGAGCGCACAGAAACTGCACAGCATTTAAAACAAGTCTCACAGCAGTAGTTATGCTTATTGTCTGCTACAATGATTGAGTCCCTGTGGCCTTTGTGGTTTGGCTGTAGCTGAGCTTTTATGGAGTATTAAACATAGCGTCAGTGTATTTTAGTTTAAGGACGCACGTAAATTAAAATCCGGCAGTATTTTCATGTTTAAGCATCTTAGCTTCTGCACAGAAGCTTGTTTGTGTGGGATTTATCCTTAATGTTTTTAACTAAGATCTAATAAGAACTTTCAGGTTAAAACACAAGCCTAAGGTCCATGAAAATAATGACATTTATTCAAAGAAAATGCAGTCCCACATAATGTGTTTACCCTCTTAAAGATGCACAGGACTGTCTGTTTCCCCATGATCAGAAAATCACAGTGGCCACCCCAGAGCATTTACTATTGTAGATTTAATTTCCTCCCAGCCCCAGAGGATCTGGTGTCATATGGCTGAAAAATGTGCCCGTTTAACATTCTGCAGCGTTTGTTTCCTGGAACATTTTGGATTTCTCCCTATTTTTTTCCGAATTTCTGAGTTTCATTTTCATGCAGATGACACCATTTGATGCTTAAGCATTTTCAACTCTAAGACCAATTCATTGTTTCAAGATTTCCCAAAATGCTCCTGCTCATTTTAATCTGGTTTTACTCGTCCCCTGTTCAATCCCAAGAGAAGACAAGTCATTTTGGGGAGTTACATCAAGCATTTATTTTTAAAAATCTGCCAAATCACACATGCAGAGATACATGATGTGGCAACTCCTTGCAATTAAGGGAGCAGCGGAAAATAGCTTCCTTTACTAAGATAAGAAAGGAGGCAAAAAAAGTGGGCATCACGGTGTCTTCACTGTCACACTGTGTCCGAACCAGCAGGTGAAATAACACCTGACCACTCCAAATTCTCACTCCATGTTGGTTTTATAGTCCAAGTCCTTTTTTAGCTTTGAAACTTTCAAACAAGCACACTGCAGTGTGAAACAGTAAACAACGTGATAAATAATAAGAGGAACTGCCTGCATTGTTAATGTGGCATAAATTTAAATATAAGTGCAGGAAGAAGTTGCACTGAGCTCAGTACTGATGTAGATGCCGCATAAATTTGATGACTTGAACTAAATACGTTTTTTTGCTCTGTGTTCCTGTGCTAAGAATAAATGTTAGCACCCTTCTTATACAGCAGTACGCTGCCTGCTCAGTGTGACGAGCAGCACCCGTGTCCACTCCCTGATCTGGACTCGTGTTAAAAGAGCTCAGCCGTATGGAGACGCTCTGTTTGCCGCTGTAAAAGGCGCTTTAAAGCCCAAGTGCCTGACCTTCTCGCCCCTTTACATTCCTGCTCACAGCAGGGCGTCTGCACACATACGGATGCACAACCTGCCTGCTGACAGGGGCGCGGTGGTGGCGGCTGCTGCCCTGTGCAAATAGCAAAAAAGGGGAAGGTGTTAGACATGCAGGATTGTGAAATATGGATAAAGCCAAGCCATCTGTCCAGTAGTGTAGTGTTTGAGTCACATGATCTAGTATGACAAAGAAAACTGTGCCCGCTGCATGAAGAAATCAATGTAAGAGGAGAGAAGAAAAGAAATGCTGTGTCATTCATTGTTATTAGCTGTCTGTTCAGAGCTGACATCACCTCATGGGGTTTTCAGCTGTGGGAAAAGATGACCCCACTCACTGAAGTTAGTTAGCTCAAAGAGTAGGAACTGTACAGCATGAAACATTCACATTAAACCTAACCTCCTTTCCTTTTCTTCTCTACCCTTGTTTCATCTATTCCTCGTTTTTACCTCTCCCCCACCCTCTTCTGTCTGCCGTAACCTATTTATCTCTGCCTCGATCCCTCTCTTCCCCCCGCCCTCTTTGCACCTCTTTCCTCTCTCGCGCAGCGGACTGAACCTGGCACCGGTGGCTCGACTGCGGAGTTCCTGGGAAAAATTGCCCAGTAAGTACGAGAAGCTCTTTGGGGACCTGCAAGATCTCTTCGACCCATCCAGGAACATGGCCAAGTACCGAAACGTGCTGAGCAGCCAGAGCATGCAGCCGCCCATCATCCCGCTGTTCCCAGTGGTCAAGAAGGACCTCACCTTCTTACATGAAGGTAGAAGACTTTGTGTGCCTTCTCAGATGATCTACTTGCATCCTCCCTCTTGTGTTTCTTAAATACGCTACAAGACTGTTTCCGTTTCTTGAAGTTTAATTTAATCTCCCAGCTTCCTCTGTGTTGTGCCAAAGGTCATGTCACACTCACTGACGAGGTTTACTTCTGCTATAGGCTTCCTCTTCTTTCGTTTTTTTTTTTTCACCTAAAAGCTGGCCCGACTTCTACTCAAAGGCTCCTTCTTAAAAGTGTTTGTGTAAAATGAAAAGTTGCCCTCATTGTGTCCTCAAATTAAGCAGTGTGGCTAATGATAGCAAAAAATATATATAGAGGGAATTTCAGGTTTTACTTTTAAAATGTGATATGGAAAAAGTGTTGCATATCAGTTTCTACAAATGTCCATAATGTCAATCATTTCCTTCCACCACACTGCTGACGGGCGACTTCTCACTTTCTACTTCTGTTTGTCGTCTCAGGCAATGACTCAAGTGTTGATGGCCTTGTGAACTTTGAGAAGCTGAGGATGATCGCGAAGGAGATCAGACATGTGGTGCGGATGACCTCAGCCAACATGGACCCTGCCCTCATGTTTAGGCAAAGGTCGGTTGGTTTGACACTGCAGCATGATTAACCATTTAAACCGGTTTTAGGAGCAAAATGACAAGTGATGAAATGACAAGGCTGTTTGTGCAGATTTATATGTATTTGCATATGGCATTATACATTATATTGTAGAATTTCTTACTTAGACAACGTCCTCATCGGGGGAGCATATGATTGAATTTTGTATTTGCAAAAAAGCATCCTAGTGCACAATAACAAGCTAAACTGCTTGTTATTGTGAATCCACAACTTCCCTCATATTTCTTCAAAACTGAAGCAGAAGCGTGTAAAAAGACTTTCCCACCGAAGGCTACAATGTTGGCAAAAAGGGAACCGCACCACCATACTTCCACCAGCCAACCTTGATCCTTCACCCAACAGGATCAGGCTCGCACTGAAGGTCTGGTTCAATCAATTCCCGTTCACTTCCTGTTCAGTTCATGGCTCTCTGTGTTTGCATTGCATTCCTCTGCTGGAATGTAAGCACACAATGAATGGACTGAATGGAAATGAAGGTAGAATTGATGCCAGCCGCATTGTGTAGTTATTATCACTCGGTTTGTGTGTGTGTGTGTGTGTTTAATCACAGTCTGTCACTGCTACGGTGCATGACTGCCCCCTGCAGACACTCCCTTCATACTGCAAACCCAAAATATAGAGCAAACTTCAGTTCTATACACAAGTCACATATTTAAAAAAAACAAAACACAACACAATGTGCCAAATGCATCATATACGAAGTCATAACACACACTCTTCAGGTTGACATGGGGAGATGTCCACTGTTTGGTGTCCTCCCATCTCCGGTCATTTCCTGTTTGTTTGTTTGTGTTTTGCGGCATGACCTCTACATAGTCTTGTCTCCTCCTCTCCCCTGACCCCTGAACTTGTCTTTGAGTCACGCTTCAATCTTCACGCCTCTTGCTTGCAGGAAGAAGAGGTGGAAGAGTTTAGGGTAAGTTTGTCCTGCGTACCAGATTCATCCTGTTTCGGTCTGGCCCGGCAAAAGTTTGAATCCTCCCTGCATCCCTGTCATCATAAACTCTGCATGTCTCGCCATGCTTTATATGAGCGTTCATGTGTCTGCCTGTGCTTGTTCATGATTAACCCTTCTGTTTGCATCACACGAACCACACTAAAGTCCCTTATTGACCCATTAATTGTCTACCCTACTGACGAGAGTGTATGTTGAGTCATATAGTAGCTTGAAATGGTGCAGAGCGTTTCTTAACACATTCGCAGCTACCAGTGAAAATTGGCTAAATGATGAATTGCTGCTATTCAACTGCAGATTCAAGTTTAAGTGGAATATAAGTAGATAGTTATAATGCAAAGCTTCTTGCCTGGAAACAGCAGGAGAGTAATTAGACCTCATTGTTCCATTAAGTTCCTGTCCTGCAGTATTCATTTATATCTGATTGTCTTCATCAGCAGGTGAAGTTTGTTCAGTAACATTTCCATAACAATGCACAACGGCTGAAATGAACTGGAAAAAACTGCTACGCTTCCATAGCAACTACAAACTCCGTCTGCTGATGTTGCTCTTGTAGTACGATTGGAAACGCAACAAAATAGCACTTAAGGGTGGATCAGTTTATCACCTACCTCAGCTCACAATCCTGTAGAACGAACTCCACCTCGCTGCAAAAAAAAGGCAACGTTAAACGCACCAATGTGTATTTTAGTGATACTATTTGACTCAGGTTTGGCGTTTGTTCATATCTGCATCATGGCATAATATTCCCAGTATCGAATATTGTGCGTTGTTTGTTTCTTAACCCTTTTTGCCTCCATCTGACAAAATGTTCTGCTGTTCTGTACTGTGATAGCATGGCACACCAGGGAGTGCTGCCTCCCTCCCAGTTGCATGGTCCTTTTTTTAAAATGCTATGCTCCAAAACGGAGGCAGATGTACAGATTTTGTAGTAAAAGCTGTATTTGATAAGACGGAAGACCTTCGTGTTTTATTGGTGATTAAATTGACTGTGTTGCATTTTTTTCCTCCATGCCCTTTTTCTTCTCTTACACATTTATCTTCCTTTCCTTCTTTCTGTTCTTTGCGGCTCCGTCCTCCTCCACCTTTTCTGTTACTTCTGTTCAATTTAACACACTTCTTCCATCTCTTCTTCCTCTCACTGTCTTTATTATTACTCTACCTTTTCTTCCTTCCTCTTCCTGCCTCTCTGCTATCATCTTTTAGGTCTTTGAGTCAGGGCAGCACCAATTCCAATATGCTAGACGTGCAAGGCGGAGCGCACAAGAAGAGAGTACGCCGAAGCTCGCTCCTCAATGCTAAGAAGCTGTACGAAGACGCTCAGATGGCCAGAAAGGTGAAGCAGTACCTCTCTAACCTCACAGTGGAGACGGATGAGGAGAAACACCAGATCATGTCCCTGCAGTGCGAGCCGTCTTACAACACTTGTAAGTAAATCAGAAACTAAGAGGGATTCGCTATTTGGGTTTTTTGATTTAATTAGAAAAAGTATTTAGCGTGCTATTATCCCAGCAAGCATGCCCATGCAGATTCACAGGGGCTGCGTGGGCAGGGCAAACGTACACTTTTCCCATGGAGGCCCAAGTGAGTGTACCCACGCGGGGCCCACAGCAGTTTTGTGCTTTGGGGTCCCAAAAGGGAACTCTGTGGGCAACCAATAGCTCTTACCCACAGGAAACTCTCGCTGGCCCCGCCTGTGGGTCAACCTCGCATCCCTGCACTAGATAACTGTGGCTTTGCTCTGTACACACACCCCCACAGTTTACCCACAGCTATCCACTGTGGACCCACATAGCTGGCTCAACAAGGAAAAGCCATACAGGGAGATGTGACTAGTGTGGAGAAGATTAATACATGTTTTATGAGGCTCGGTGAAGTTTAAGACAGACTTGTTCGATGGGA
The DNA here is from genome assembly GCF_964374335.1 of Astatotilapia calliptera. Taxonomy (NCBI): domain Eukaryota; kingdom Metazoa; phylum Chordata; class Actinopteri; order Cichliformes; family Cichlidae; genus Astatotilapia; species Astatotilapia calliptera. The sequence goes on from NC_137431.1 coordinate 24,259,047, forward strand.
TTTGAGTTTATTCAAGCGAATGGCACTTTCAGCCTTTTATGGCCTTTTCAGCTCATTGGTCAAGCCGGCGACCTACACGCTGAAAGGCAGCAGGTTTCGCCCTGGACAGTTTCCTGTATCTCCCTGCCTCTCACTTTCTCCCTACTTTACTGTTTACTCTCCACCACTGTCCTGTTCAATAATATAAAAAATAAATAAATAAAAATAGATGTCCTGCACTGCCATCTAGTGGATTTTGGTAATGTTGTCAAAAATAGCAGGATTATTGGTTAGTATCATCGATTTTGGTACTTTTCTTGGTATAGGTAACTAAAGGTTCAAATAAAAAGCCCACATCAGATGTCGATCTAAACATCATTATTGCTTTATTACACTGGCTTCATGTTGGATGCAGTTTTGCCTGTTTATGACATTATTTTTTGTCACTTTCTTGTGATTTTAGTGTCTAAGAATTTGAATGAGAGGCGATCCACTAAGTCAGATATGTCTCCAGTCTCGCTGCGGTCAACTCTGCCCTCCGGAAAAACACAAAACAGGGTGTCACAAGTCCTACAGGTCCAGGTCCCACTGAACCCTCTACGAAAGAAGAGCACTGCCAAGGACATAGCCTCACTTAGTGAGTACATGCCTGTTTTATTTCTCATTAGGCCATGTAATGTAACTTTTTATCATCATGTAGGAACTTTACTTTTCAATAGACTTTTGTGTTTCAAAGATTAATAAGTGACTAGTTTTATGGTTATTGTAAAGTTGCAGTCGTGCACAAAATTCAAAATGATTTCAAACTTGTTTCTGAGAAAACAGTCGGGTTGTCGTCTTATTTATTTAAAGCAAAGACAGAAAGAAATGTCACATTTCTGTGTTCTGTATTATATGAAGTGTAACCAAATCCCTGGTTTGGCGACTTTCGTGACCTTTTATTTTCTCTCTTCTTCAGATTCCAACTCACCTCAGGTGGTTAAGAAACCACCAGTGAACTCGTCAGAGGAGTGGAGCACAAAGAGAACATGTGACGACACAGTTTCCACCATCTCCTCTCTTCACTCGAGCCCCACGGTGTCACCTCAGGGCTCCCCGCGCAAAGGTTTGCAACCAAAACCGTTTCTTGCTTCCTTTTTTTTTTTTTTACCCTGTTTGCTTTTTATCCACTTCAGATAATCTTACTGATTTAAGATATTAGTGTGGTTTGATTAGACTTAACATGCATGAATAATAAATTTTTAATTTGTGTTTTCTGGGTTTCATCTCTTCTATCGTTGCCTTTTTTTAAATAGTGGGAGGTGTGGCAAAGTCCCAGAACTCCAGCCAGATGAACTTGTCGGGATCTTCATCGTCGCTGACCAGCGAAGCTAGCTCAAAGGCCACCGTCAGTCTGCGCAGCTACGGCATAGGTGGGACTCTCCTCCAAAAGAGGATCCTATTGATGACCAAGCAGAGTAGCCAAGAGAGTTGGAGGGAGAGAGAAAAAGAGGAGAAGATGCTGGAAGAGACAGAGGCAGTTCAGAGAGGCTTGTTCCACTCATCAGAGCAAAGGAAAGGGAGATCCAGGCAGCAGAGCAGCCAGGGTGCACAGGCAGATGCAGGGCTAACGTCACTGAGGGTAAGAGGAGGGAGTCCAGCCCCAAAAAGGAAAAGGATTGATGGAGATCATCCTGCGGTCCAAAGTGACTCTCCATACAGTTTTCCAACTCCATTTTCCCAGTCTCCTTTAATGAGACACACACCCCCAGAGTCCCCCATAAGGAGGAGGCTAATGTCACCATTCAGGATACTGAGGAAAAGGAGTCAGTCCAGGGAGAGGCCAGCAGCAGTCAGCCCACACCTGAACAGTAGGGAGGAAACAGCAGAGCGTATGTCCTCCTCACCTCAGGATGAGACACGAGGGCAGACAGAGCAGAGAGCCAGGAGATCAGTCAGCCCTAACCCCTTCCTCTGGCTGTGCAGGGACAGAGACTCCAGGAGAAAGACCCTCTAACAGACATCACGTTGAGACAGTTATAGCAAAAACAGTAAAGAGAAGGGACACAGTGGTATTTGAGAGAGACTTTTGTTGTTGTTGATGATTTGCATTTATTAAGAGTCCATCATATTAAAAAAAAAGCATTTTCTTTTTAAAGTACAAGTGTTGCTTGAGAGCTTCAGATCCACCGTGAGTCACAGAGATGTGACGCCTGAGAGTTTTCGCTGTGAATACTTGAAGAAGACGATGCGACACAGATAGGAAAGAGTACATCTGAGGCTGTAACAGCAGATGGAAAAAGCATTTCAGTGTGTTCTCGCAACTCTCCCGACATTTTTTATTCATGGGTTAAAGCTATGAATTATTGCGTTAAAGCTGTTTGGATGTCACCGAGCAGCCGACAGTCATGTTTGTCGCTGTGAAACATTCTTCGTTCCCGAATTTGAATTTTAAAATGATTAAATTTATTCTTCGTTTTTGGTTGACAAGTTGTAGGCTCTGTTTTTGGTATATGGATTTCTTCTGTGGCGTGCAGCATTTTAATTGTAATGTTCATTTAGTTTCCCGACAGTCAGTTTATTTGTTTTTTGTGATATAAAGTTTAAACTATGAACCCACCCCCTCCCACAAGTGTGTGTTTCACAGTCATTTCTACACAATTCATAGTCTCAGTCTACAAATAACACAAACAACAGCCTCACGCTTTCTGATAGTGTTTGTGATTTCGGCGTCACCGAAATTTAAAGTCGTCTCTTCACAGTCGTCTCTTTGTCTTCCTCAGGATGCAGTCACTCACTAAAGAGAGCATCATTTGTGTACAGTGCACATTAACACTGCCGTACTTTGGCTGCAGTAATCGTCATTGCAACCCAGTAAAATGATCTGCATTTGTACCACTGCACTCAGCTTTTGTTTAAAAGTCTCTGTTCAGTTTTAATAAAAATTTAGCTTAACCTCCAAAATGTAAATATCTGAAACGCTCCTCTGTCCAGGTTATGCCCTCCTACCGCCCGGTAAAGCTGACAACCTGTCGGACTCGAGTCACAGCGAGATCTCCTCCCGCTCCAGTATCTGTTCGGTCGACTCTGTGCCTGCTCCTGGGCCTGATGACCGATGTAATAGCAGCAACAGGACCTGTATGACTACTACTGCCACTATTGCTACTACAACGTCTCCTGCAATAGCTACCGCGGTTCCTGAGAGCGCAGCAGGAATGCATTCCCACGTAAATGCTGATTACAGCCAGCCCAGCACAAGGTAATTTGGCTTCAGTTTAGTTTGTCTAATCTGTCTGATTAATTCTTTAGATTACATTTAAGAAGTGCTTTTATTTTGATAGGATAGACTGACAAGATAGTTTTGTTGTTTTGCACTTTGCATAATACAAGGACTGATTATGATTCCTATCGTATACTGACTGGATGTTTGATAAGGCCTAAGTAACACAGGCCTAGAGACCCGTGAGCAACCCCCCTGGCAATCTCTGGTTGCTAGGGAAACATGTATATTCTCCAAGTAGTTGCTGGAGGCTGCTGGTAATGGATAGGTCAAATTGGTTGCAAGGAGCTATACGGTGCACCAAAAAACTTCCTTGTCACTGCTTTGGTGGCTAGCAGGTTGCTAGACAAGATGGCAACTTGTCTGCAAACACCCGCCAACTACTTGCTGAGCAGTAGTGAAACTTGCGTGAGGTGATTCCCAAACCACAACTCAACGCAAGTAGTTTGCAGGTATTTACACCAAACAGTGTTGAAAACATATTTTTCCTATCAAACTGTGTGTTGCCTGGAATTACAGACGGGTCTTGACGCCTGTGTGACTTGCACGTTGTTCACATTTTGAAGCCTTGGAGTTAGCATTATGGCTATTGCTGTCTCAGTTGTAGTATCTGGGCACAAGACCTAATTCTGGCCAGCTTCATTAGCTGGATGCATCTGTAGATTGTTTGGGTGTTTTGCACAGACACAAAGTAACTCACCAAAGCTGTTAGTACAAATAACCACTCGGCACGCCATCTCATTTGCCAGATAATTACCTTAAAAAGCATCAACACCGCGAACATGGTTAAGAGGTCCAGTTCAGTGACTCCAATTAGCTGATGTGAAGCTGAGGAGTCTTGCACACACCACCTGGTACTCAAACAGCCAATGTGCAATAGATAAAACTTATGGCCTTAATAACATTTAAATGGGTTAAATATAATTTAAAAAGCATGCGCTCGACATTAGTGAGAACAGTAGCTATAGAGATGAGGCTGTGAGTATGTTTATTCCTGTTCAGTGCTGAGAACTTGTACTCTTTACCCCTTGAAAGCCTACAAGGAGCAACACCTGAAGCTCTTAAGTTCTGAACTGAGAGGTTTCTGTCACATTTCAGGACTTATTAAATGAACAAAATGACCGGGCTTGAATCAGACGTTAGTGAGAGTGGTCTCTGCCTCTTCAGCTACTCTTGGAAAACCCAGAAATGGTTGTCAAACCATATTGATTGAGCTATGCAGAGGCGTCAAAACTCACCATTGAAGGTACAGGGGCGGTCGCTAAATGTCATCTTTATGAGGAAAGAGTTAACATGGGAGTCTACGCCCAAGCTGACTCGCTTTTGGAGCCAGCTTTTTGAACAGGAACATTTTGCACCAGGCGACCAAAATGCAAGCAAATATTTTTATAAGGCACGTGTCAGAAACCTCGCCGTTCGACACACACGCACAGACACACGCTGTCTGCTGCCACCTTTTCAGCAAGCTGGATTCCAATAACGTCCTTCCCTCATTAAACAGGAAGCTCTAAAACACAGCGGGTTTTTATTAGCATCCCACATTTACTGACCTCCTCTCTCCTCCTCTTCTCTATTAACAGCGTATCGGTTTCTACGCGGGCGGCTTTTTAATCTGGCCGAGTTAACAACACGGCTTTTTTTTTATTGTCTGCTGTTTGTTTATTATTCCTCCATGATCAGGCCATTGTGTCTCATAAAGAGGAGACTCAATAACCCGTGTCCCCGCTCTGGTAATATATTACCTCGGCAGCCTCGTCGTATAACACGCACCTGTTTTATGAAATATGGCTCGGTTTCATTGAGTGGCTTGTTTTGTCCAGTAAAACAGTGTCAGTGAATGAAAACAAACAAAGTAGGTGAAGAGGAAAAGTTTATGTTTCGCTTTGAGCCAGGCTGCAGGGAAACGTTGTCATATTCTTTGTGATTTTTACGTGTGCAGAATCAAAGCTGATTTTACCGACATCATTATAAAAACAAAGAGTGCGGTTTGTGATCTGTGTAACCTTGAACTTCATCCTTTGTCCATTTGTCTTTCGTGCTGGTGATCTTCTGACCGAGGTGCCCTTCAGCGGTGTTTTATGGTTGATGAACCTCCTTTGTCCTCTCCTGTCGCCCCTCCCTTCTTCCCTCTCGCTTTCTTGTCGCTTCATTTCGGTATGACTTACCTCCACCTTTACCACCACTCAACAGTCCTGCGCAACAGACTATATTTTATTGACTATTTTTACACAGGCCGGTTTTTCTACACTGTAGTCGTGATTGCCACGCAGGCGTTCTGCAAATGCGGTTTGAAATAACAAGTATGCCAAGTTACACATTTATATAAATGTATTTTATTATGTAAAATAAGAGTATTTGAATAGGAGGTGGATAGGTACTGTTATTCACAGGGGCACGAAACATCAATCAGAGCTGGTATTTGTGCTGATTTTCATCTGTGTATTACTCTCGTTCATCTACAGCGGTTCCTCGTCAGCTCGGGGATACCCGACGCGAGCCTCCACCTTCACTTCTTCCATCTCGACAGAGGAGCTGACCCACGACCACACCTCTCTGGACTCGGTGGCCGACAGCGGGCGCGGCAGCTGGACGTCCTGCTCCTCCAACTCCCACGACTCCTTCCAGAGCCTCCCCACCTCCTCCTGCCGGCCCTGGGACCACGGCATCCACGGCCACCCGCTTGCTCTGTCCCACTTCAAGCACACGCAGATGACCCGGCCGATAGCGGAGGCCGAGGCTGCCGGGCCCGTGTGGGCGAGCGACGGCGGTGCCAGGCAGCACTCCAGAGACTCGAGTTCAGACCTGTCCAATCAGTGCCGGCAGAGCTGGGCGTCGTCCGGCTCGCTCTCGGACACCTACGAGGGGAATTACGGGACGATAAAGCGGCGAAACACCTCGGAGCACCCCTCCTCACCAGCCAAAGAGGAAGGAGGGCAAAGCACAGACCCTGCCTACAAAACGGTGACATCAAGCACAGAGAAGGGCCTGATAGGTGAGGGAACAGCTTGCGAGTTTGATTCCCTGTAAACACAGCACAGAGTAGCAGTGGTCAGGAGAAAAAGTTGAGAAAAAGAAGAAAATACGCTCTGCCATCCTAGATTTGCTTGTGAGGTTATAGACTTTGATTTTTTTTTCCCCCAAATCTGTCTTGGTGCCAAACCATATTTTGATTTAAGCTCCAGTAAACAGCTTGAATTTGCTGCACTTTGATAAGAATGAGTCCGAGCTCATTCTTATCACTGTTAGCTTTCTATCCTCTCCAGAGTCAATTCCTCTTTTTGGATCTCCTCCTGTGCTAACACGATAGCCATTTACTATCATAAGGATAGCAAAACGTCTTTTTTAAGCAATTTTTAGGACAGATTTTGAGTCGTTGGTGTGGATTTTAATTGACAGCAACTGTGACAATCGATTAATCGTTCTAGTCGGCCACTGTCGCCTGCATCACCTCAAATGTGAGAATTTGCTATTTCTTTTCTTGGCTCACAATAAATATCAGATCATCACGATGGGCATTTTCACTGTTATAAGAACCAAGCGATTAATCGATTGATCTGGGAATAACCGACAAACTAATCAGTGCTGAAGTCAGTTCTCAGTTGCAGTTCCAGTTCTGTCTGTATTCTGCAGCCATCCATCTCATCTGTTGTGTTTTCCTTTTCATTTTTGACACACTGTGGTGCATGTGTAGCTGCCTGTTGTGTTGGTGACATCGCATTGATTTAATTTTCCCATTATTATTTTTTCTTTTGTTTTTACCCTCTGCACACCCTCCCCCCCTCTCCCCGGCGACCTTTTCGCCTCCTCCTCTCACTCCTCATCCCTCGTCCCCCCCCTCTTTTCTTCGGTCCATCCCCACCCTTTTTCTTTTTGATCTCCACCTGCATCCAGTGTATTGTGTCACCTCCCCTGCCAAGGATGAGCGTTACCGAGCTCCCCCTCCCACCCCTCCAGGCTACCAGGGCCTGGCCCTGGGGGACCTCGGCCTCGCAGACGGAGTAATAGGTGGGCCAGGAGGGCACGTCCCCAGGCCTCCTCACCTCAAACCTCCGGACTACAGCGTGGCGTTGCAGAGGAGCAAACTCCTGCAGAGCCCCGGAGCTGCCGGCAGTCTGGCTGAGGCACGCAGGCTGGCAGGTAACCTTCACCTGCAACACCAAGACGCACGGACAGCTGGGTCCACGCCGGGCCACTCCAGACCGCCAAGCATCTGCCACCCGCCACAGGATCTGGCTGACAGTGAGGATGGTAGGAAACTAATCAGAATTGATTCTTTTCTGTAGAAAAGAATTGCAAAGACATCATGTGATAGAGAGATTTTAGGCTACAATGTGAACATGAGGTATATATATTTATCTTCTCTTTTCCAGATGAGCAAGTCTCAGCGGTGTAACGGCACAAACCGACGGACCAAGTCGTGTTGATCCGGCTTTGGACTAAGCCAGTCAGCTGGTTGCCGTCAACTGTCAGAGCACATCGTCCAAGCCCCTCCCAAGGCCCCTTGTGACGTCACCGCAGACCACTCGTGAACCTGGCCAGTCACTCAGGTGACCCCTGTCCAACTCCCGGGACTCACAAGCACCTCTTTTTAAACTCGTTTCAGAAATCAAAAGAAGAAAACAGAGACTTTGGATACTTTTTAAAAACTCTGTACAAAGCAGAAAGGCGCTGTGATGGGATCACGCCGCCGTAGATGGACTTAAAAAAACCCAACAAAATAAAAGAAGGAAAGAGTGACAATAGAGACGTGTCGTGCGACGAAGTCAGCCTCCTCAGAGACGGACCGTGTACCTCCATTTTGCGCTTCAAGTTCACTTTTTGTGTTGTTGTTGATTTTTTTCTTTAAATTAAAATCTTGTACAGTGGTTTAGATTTTTTTTTTTTGTAAAAGTGTTCATTTTTCTTCTTTAAGTTGCATCTCTGAGCTTTTATGCGAGGATGGTGAGGACAAAAAGGGACGGAAAGTAGTCAGCAGCGTCGTGGACAAACATGAACTCACGGGGGTGTTTTCTCTTTTTTTGTGGCTCTGCTCATTTTATTTTGACGTTTGCAAGATTGTCGTCCGCTCCAATGGAGATGAATGTGAAACAAAGAGACAAGCTTTGGCACTGATGATATTAATTTACGCATGTGACACCAGATTCCACATGAACAAAGCAAATGCACAAAAAACCCCAAATAAAAATACACAGAACAGTTGCAGTACTTAAACTTCGACTGCATCAGAGGTCAGAAAAGCCCCTCAGGAGCCCGTTGCCTTTTTCTTTCCCACGCTCCCTCCTTAGGTGGTGACAAATGAGAAATCAAACCCGCGGAACAACGGAAGGCACGTCTGTTCATGTTTAGCGCTTATTGTAGTTTGCTGAGCTTTACAGGGGAAAAAAGACAAACTGCAGATCTCAGGCAGTTCCCCGTGGCTGCGTGTTGCACTCCCCACCGCCAGCCGCTTCTCTTACTGCTTGTTTAGTCTGTCGCGAGGTACTTTAGCGGCATGCTGCCTCCTGGATGTTCTATAAAAACTGTATCATAACTTGATTCTAATGAGCTGAAGAACAAATGACTTGCTGCTTACCGTAGAATAATAAAAATGTGTTGTTATTTAATTGCAGCAGCTATAATAAAATGATAAATTAGCACTGTGTGGCCACACGATTTGCATGCATATATATATATATATATATATATATGCACACACACCAAAATCACGCTGGTGTGCATAAAGACAGTGTTTACACCAGTGCTTACACATTTTGTTTACAGTGTTTATTAGACTAGTTGTCTATTGAATTACAAGCTGAGTGTTAGTGCAAACACTCCAGGTTCGGCCGACCTTGTAAATGTGTTAATAATGCAGCAGGAATATGCAGATGCAGCATAAATTTGGATTATGTGCTCACAGTGTACCTCTTGTCTCTCATCTTTGTTTTTGTTTTTTTGTTCTTTTGTTTTCTTCCTATTTAAAAGCGCGAGTGTCGCAAACAAGTCGGCGAATATTTTAAGGCGTAGCTCGCACCTTCATTCTGTGTCCATAGTGTGTTTTGTAGACTATTTAAAGAGGATGTGCTTGAAAATTGTCTATTTGTATTGAAAACAAGAAGCAAATTTGTACATGCAAACGAAAAATGTTTTGGTTTTCTTCCATTTGTGCTTTGATTTTTTTCCTCCGCAGTTCGGCAGGGGTGTAACTGGAATTAGATGCTTTTCTCCTTCTGCTGTTTGTCGCACGCTCTGTGACGCTTCTTTTGTTTTGCCACACAAAGACTTGAAATGATTGATGCTAATATACATAAACACACACACACACACACACACGGCATATACATACGAAAGTATACATATATATTTTTTGTTGTTTCTTTGCCATAAATTAATGTTATGATGACAGAAGAGTCGTGTATAAAGGCTATTTTTGAATATTTTGTTATGAGAAATAACACAAGGTGGTGATTGCCCTGTTTTTTCTTCTTTTTCAGCCGGGCAGGAGTCTTTTAAGGAATTTTTATTTTCTCCCCTCTGTTTTTTTTTTGTTTTGTTTTGTTTTTTGAAGTGCCATTTCTGCTCTTTCAGTTTAATTGCTGCTGTGTTTTGGGATATGGCTGTCTGTGTGTGAGTGTGTGTGTTGTGGAATTATATATTTGTGAGGCTGGGATCAACATTTTTTTTAAAATCCCATTTCCATTCAGTCTGGGATGCTGCACATAAGGACAAACTCAACAAAAGCCCTTCTTAGTTTGCGGTTTTGCTTTGATTGCTTCTGCCTGCAGAAAGGTGGCCCCCTTGTGAGTCTCTCGCTGCCAGTTTCACGACACGAGGCGAGTTCTTTCCCTCTCAGACACGATGATTGAAATGAGGGTTTTTTTGTTATAATATTCCTCTCTGTTTGAATTGAACTGAACAAGCTCTGCTGTGACGCCTTGTGTGGTGTAGGGTCTCTCAGCCCCGTCAGCTCAGCAGGACTTTAAACTTTTAACCCTCTCTCCTCACTTTACTCACTCGGCTCCTCTAATGGATTTCCCTCCACTGCTCAAGAGCACCTACTGTGACCCTCACCCGGGTTCCTTTTTCTTTGAAACTTTGAAACAGACTGTCAGAAACTGACTGCTCTCTTTTTTCACCTTTTTTTTTTTTTTTTTTTTTTGCACAAGATCCCTGAGATTCTTAACCACAAATCAGTATTATTGTTCACCATTGATTTTTTTTTTTTTTAAATCACAACAGCAGCTTGTATTACTGCCAATAGTTTTCCAAAATGATACAAATGGCTAGATTTCAATAAAAAAGCATCTCAGTGCTCCTAATTGCATAAAACTGGAGGAAGGCACATGCCACCTCCTTCACCTGGAAATACCCCTCATCGTTTTAGCCCCGCCCCCACCTCGTCTCCTGCTGTGGAATGCAATAAGAGAGATGTGAATGTGTTTTATGTCGACGTCTTTTGGCATTACAGCAGAAATGCACAACAATAAGCTTAAATGTGGTGAGTGAGCTGCACAATCTGTACAAAGAGGTATTAACTCGGTCTGTGGCTTAAAGTTTGCTTTTGTCTCACACTTAATAGCTGTTGTAACTTATGTCTTTTAGAAAGACAACTTGATTTTGCTTGTACGCTTTTTATGTATTTTTTACAAGTGTAAATAGTTGTTCTATTTTTGTTTAAGAGAATGTTTAAAAAAGGAAGAATATGAATTTGGACAATGAATAAAATGTTAAGAAAGAATTGTGCATTTTCTTTTTGGCACTGAAAAGTTACAATAGACATCACACCCTTAAGGTCTTCCAAACTGCACTACATCTCCTAAGAGCCCACTCAACAGTTGTTCAGGTATTTCACTCTGGTAAGATTTAACAGGATCAAGCCAAATGCAGCTACGGTAATATTTTTGGTGTAGGTTCCACCTTCTTTTGTACTTGACCCGACCTCTCCTAGTGCTGCTCAGATGTCCTTGCTGCTTCTCGGCCTTCTGCTGCGTTAAGCACTCCATCAGATGTGAGCAGGGCAGAGAGCAAGTTCCTTTTATTACTCATTAAAGGTTTAGTGTCACACAGAGGTGCGTGCTGGTTTTTATTGATTTATTTTGATACTGTAGTGGTCTGCGTCTTTGAGAATTCAGCTCAGAAGATAATTAACTTGTAAAGCACAGTAGCTGAAAAGCACTACGAGGTGGTGCCTCGCTTCCTTTCAGTTACGTTTAATACGATCAGCATCTACACTCGCTGGCCATGTCTGCTGCTTGTTAAAGCAAACGTCTAATCAGCCAATCCCACAGCAGCACCTCGACACATTTAGGCTTGTAGAGATGGTCAAGTTATGTGCTCAAGTTCAAACAGAGCATCAACATAGAGATAAGTTGATTTGCGTGACTTTGAAAACGGCTTGGTTCTTAGTGCCTTACGGGCAGAATCTGCTGATCTTCTGGGATTTTCTTGTATAAACGTCTCTAGTGTTTACAGAGAATAGTCTGAGAAACAAAGTATCCTGTGAGCAGCAATTTTCTGAGTGAGAATAGTTTGATGACAGAGGTCAGACTGCAGGAAGGCAACATTAATTAAAATAACCACTTGTTACAAACCATTATAGAGGAAGAGCATCTCTAAACAAAAATCATGTCCCATCAACTGAATTTACCAAAGGTGGACTCCAATCAGGTTGTAGAACCATCTGATCAGTGGAAACAGGATGCACCTGAGCTCAATTTGAGTGTCAAGGCTGTGAACACTGGTGTTCATGTTATATAGTTTTGTTTTTTAATTTTTAATCAATTTACAAGAGTTTCAAGCAATCTTTTTTCACTTTGTCATTAGAGGGTATTCTGGCCAGAATTTTGAGATGAAAAATAAAGTTAATCCATTGAAATAGGGTGTAAGATGAAAAAAACAAGTGAAAAGTTGTGATTTCTTTCAGTAGAAAGAAAGGATAAATAGGTTCACTTTTATGACCAAAAAGGACAAATTCAAGTGATGCTGGGTAAACTTTTGCTTCTGTGATAAAGTTAGAATGATGCGTAATGGAGACGGGGTTAGCCTGGTGGGAGGAAAAGTGTGTTGACCAGCATGTTCAAAGAGCTCAACTCGCCACTTCAGAGAGAATATTCCACAACTACAAGAAAAGTGAAAGTTCAGCTTCAAGAGGGATTCAGCTAGAAATGAGCTGGTAAAATTACACACAGCTTCAATTATACATCACAAAAGGGCGAAAGAGGCAGGGAAATAAATGTGGAAAAAACGGGGAATACTGGGTCTTGAAATAAGTGTGGCCTGCATGCACGTGGTCTGGTGTGTGTGTGTGTGTGTGTGTGTGTGTCACACCTCTCCTCTGTTTTGACTTTGAAGTTGTGACTTTGTCGGCAGAGGAAGCCAAAAGCAGGAGGTGGGAAAACTGAAACTTTACCACCTGAGGGTTGTGCGCACACATGGGGGTGGCTTTTAGCATATTCCTGTCTAAATGAAAATTTGTGAAGCAAAACAGTTTGGAAAATATTCTGTCACCTGTACAGTCTCAGCACTGCCCTTGAGCATGTCTATATGTGTGTGTGTGTGTGTGCACGCGCATTTTCTCTCACATACATAAATGAAAAATAAGTTGGATTTCCTCGTGAGTCATCAACCTTTCATGTCTTGTTTTTTCTGCATGATTGCTTAAATAAACTGTTCATATGTCCAACGTTTTTTTTTTAATATCTTCAAATAACCTTCTCTCCACTAACTTTGAGGCCTTAAAGGAGGGACTTCCTGTCCCTCTTTCAGGACCTCTGTCTCGAAAGAGGCAAAAAGTAGTTTATCATGAACAGTTTGCAATGCAGATCTATGTACGGAACCAGTAGCAGAGTAGGAGTCGATGCCCTCGGGAAAAAGTTAAATAGGTAAACATTTTATGTTGATTTATTACAGTTATCAATTAAATTACTGAATGGTAATAGGTGAAACTGTTGATTTTGTGATGAGTATGTGTTATCATATATCTGATGTTCCCCTTATTTGTCCAAGATATATTTTTCCCAGGGGAAATGATAATGGCTAATCAACCAATCAAATAAATTTACCATTATATCATTTTAATATATTCTTAGTTTGTTACCAGTACTTACCAGGAAAAAATAAATTTTGCTGGAATTCAATGAGCTTTTTGGATAGCTAGGTGCTTGATTTTTAAACAAAAAGAGGTATGTCGAATCCTTTTGTCTATATAGTGTATAATTAATCTTTTGAACCAGTGTCGAGGATTTAGTCGCTCACTGCATTTCACAGGTTAATGTGTGCAAACTGGCTTTCAGTTATCACGTCGAAGTCATGAGGATGGAGGCCTTGACCTTCAACAGCTCAAGCATGCTACTGGCGGTGACATCATGCTTGAAATCTTAGACACTTAATTGTTAATCAGTCACTGCAGAAAGGTTTTACCGTGACAGGGAGTTTGGTGGAATCGCCTACACCACCACCAGAGCTTATAAAGCTCCTCTCACAGGCTCAGAACGTCACATATTATTGTTATGTGAAGGACCTTGTTAGCATGTGGTGGTCCACTGTTGCAGAGGTTTGATGGGCTACAGTAAAATTTAATCAAAGGTCAGTGAATAATCAGCAATTTTCTGTCTGAAAGGAGGCAACATGCAGCAGGGTCGTCGCCATATTTCACCTTCTTGTTCTTCACCTGCTCAGACATCAAGCATATAAATTCATTCCTCATAAATCTTGTGCTTTCGCCAGAATCATGCTCGATTTTATTTTCAGATATATGTATTTCATCTGCTACCTTTCTTTGTTTGATTCCGCTTCTACCGCAAAGGTGAGATTCTGCTCAATTAGCAGCTTCTCCCGTTGATCGCTTGTGAGACCTCGACCTGTGAATGTCAACACAGTCGCTACACTCACTGGTGTGTTAACGGACTTCGTGCAATAAAGCCTCATGTTTCATAATGAAGACACGAAAATAAATATCTGACAGTTACAGTTTCACAAAATTCAAAAGAGAAGGGGAAAAGTCTACACTGCCGGACCATTCAAGGAGCTCTGCGTCACGTTTTGAGGTGGCGCTCTCCAGGGTCGCTTTGGCCATTTGTCATCGGTCCTCAAGGCATTGTGCAGCTTGTAAAAAGGGTTAAGGTCAGTGTCCTTGCATCTCACTGTCCTCAGCGATGTCAGCAGTGCAGCACAGATAAATGACCTGACAAGCCCGCAGACTGTAACCCAGTGTTTAAAAGGTCACAAGTAATCCGTCAAGCCCCCCTAACCCTTTTTTATTATCCGATTTACCTCTTTCATGACATTCAGGCGCTGGTGTGGTTTACTCGAAACCTCCTGAGGTGAAATGTTCACTCTTGATGCTCACCTCAGACTTGGCGCTGTTATGCCCCACTTTTTAAACTTCTCAAATCAACAAATAAAAGAGCTATTCAGAATATAACAATGTGGCATATGGTCCGACTGATCCTCCAAAAAATCCTCCCCTTTTTTCTTGAAACACAAGATTTTCTAAATCCCTCGCACAGCTGCAGCCTCTTTAACACCTCAGAAGGAGCTTTTAAATATTTTATTTCAATATGCAAGTTTCATCTGATATTACAGCGCAGCTGTAACTATTATGTATTCTTCATCTACAAGCATTATACAGCCTTCCCTGTTTTATATTTCTGAAGATAAAAGCAGGAAAAACATTAATATTTAAAAGAGTTCAAACAACAGGGCCGACTCCGATGGCCATGATCCTTTTCTCTGCTGCTGTTCCACTGAGAGCCATGAGGGAGCAGTGCTGCATTACAGGAAAGGCTCCCTTCACAATAGCACAACTTCAGACCAATGGGTAAAATTTGTGAAAGGTGGCTATCCTGTTAAGGTGAACATTATCAACACACAGTCTGCATTACACAGGCGATAGCTATTGCTTTTTGTTCTGATACTGCTGAATACCGCTTCCTAAAGAGTCCCGACACTCATATATACTGAGATTTAATTGTTTTCAATACGCAGCTGTACGTGTGTGTGGGAGGACATTTGCATTAACGTAATTGTGAGTGTGCAGAGTGTGTGTTTGAATAGATTCGTGTCATTCTATGTATTTGATTAGGTCTGTGTGTTTGTGCATGTGTGAGTTTGTTTGGCAGTGAGAGAAGTCTTCAGGGAGTGGAATCTGTACTCCCCAACTGTGCCGCTGCACATAAGTGCCTCGTCATCATCATCATCATCATCATCTCCTTAACCAGCAGAGTGATCCATCTACGTAAATGCATAAATAAACTTTGCTGCTTACTTTCTCTTTCTCCATGTTCTAAATTTACAAGGTCATATTTAAAATCGTGCCTCTTCCTGTCATCCTCCACACATGCAAACATCATTACTCTGGAAAAGAAGGTGAGCTGTAGTTCATATCTTCCATTGTCCTTTTTTAAGCAAGGTTGGCACAGGATTAGTCTGGAAAAATGGTGTCATTCTGGCAGCCGTGATTAACCCCCGATTACTGCCAGAATCAAGAAATGGCTCAAATAAAACCTGTATGACAAAGTGAAGTAGGCAACACATCATGCCACAATCTAAAGAAATTGATATCAATCAGTCTGGAATGGTTTACAAAGATATTTCCAAGGCTTTGTGAACCACAGTGAGAGACATTATCATCAAATAATGAAAACTTGGAATAGAGGTGAATCTTCCCAGAAGTGGCCGGTCTACCAAAATTACTCCAAGAGTGCATTAACTGCTCATCCAGGAGGCCACAAAAGGACACAGAACAACTTCAAGTCAACTCAGTTCAATTTTATTTATACGGCACCAAATCACAACAACAGTCGCCTCAAGGAGATTTATATTGCAAGCCACACCCTACAATAATACATACAGAGAAATACCCGACAATCATATGAGCCCCTATGAGTAAGCGCTTTGGCGACAGTGGGGAGGAAAGACTCATTTTTAACAGGAAGATACCTCCAGCAGAACCAGGGTCACGGAGGGGCGGCCATCTGCCGCGACCAGTTGGGGAGAGAGAACAACAATAACAACAACCTAGAACTGCAGGACTCTGTTGCCTCAGTTAAGGTCAAAGTTCATGATTTATCAATAAGAAAGAGACATCATACCGACAGTTAAACATTATGGTTGCAGTGTGATGGTCTGTTTGCGGTCAATTGCACAACCCACAAGACCAGGAAGGGTTGAGTATGTTTTTTTTCTTTAATAAATGTAATTTAAAGCTGTATTTACGGGTTATTTTTGTGTAATTTTAAAATTTGTTTGAAACATTTACGTGTGACAAATAGGAAGAGGCCAAATATTTTTTCCCAGCACTGTAAACATATTGTGGATCTGTTTAACCATCCCATCCAAACTCTTGACCTTCTCCTTCTCATCGCATCCATTTAGCTCGCTTCATTATCAGAAAGTGCCTTCTAGCCACTTTTCCCTCTCAAGTAGATGCTTCCTCTGCATGAGTTGCTCACACTTTGCCATGTTCGTGCACGGAAACACACATGCATGAACTCAGATTCGAATGGATCTTTTAGAGGAAGCAAGTGGAGAGTAGTGAAGGGTGAAGGGAAATGGAGAGAGACTAGAGGGGAAACACTGAAGGAAGGGGGAGATGATAGGACTTGATTTGTCGGTGTGTGTATCTCTGTGGTCAGACAGAGGCGTCTGATGCAGAAATAGATGAAGAAAGAAGCAAAGGACAGGAAGAGAAGCAGACTTTTTTTGAAGGTAAAGAATGAACAAGAGTGCAATCATTCTTGTCACTGTGCGATTAGTTTGCACCAAAAGGTTTTTGGATGAGGCAGGAGAAAAGAAACCTTGAAGTGTTTAAAAAGATGTTTCTACAGTCTGACCATTTGGCAGGCACCTCTGTTGTAGCATACTTGCCCTTTAAGCCAGCTGCATTTGGAAATGCATCATTTTCTTTCCATTTGGCTCCTCTGTGCACACTAGGTTGGCATTTGTGACACCAAAAGAGTGAGACTTTCAAAAGCTGTCTCCAGAGCGGATACCTCAGGGACCTGTGATCAGCTGCACTGACATTTAAAATGCGTAATTAAAGAGGAAATTGGAAGAGACTAAAGGTTGACCTACCTTTCAACCAACCAGCTGGCTTCACATGCAGGCATGCATGTGTGTGTGAGCTGTCTGATTTACAGTTACAGCTCATTGAGTAAGTAAAATACAGCTACTCTAAAGTTGTAAAATTCCCTATTTAAAAATCTGCTTAAAGAATAAGATGAAAGCAGATGCATTAAGCTGTGTTTTGGGCAACTGCCAATTTTTAATAAAACAAATTTTTTAAATGGGTGACTGAAGACTTTGGATAGTTTAAGCCTAAGATGGGAAAGCGACAGGTAAAAGAAGCAGAAGCAGCAGAGAGATAATAGAGAATGAGAGACATAATCGAGAGCGAGAGAGAGAGATGAAGGGAGAGAAAGAGAGGCTGAGAAGGAAAATCTAAATGCCCCCCACTGAGGAAACTGGGGAAAAGCCACAGAGAAATGGATGAGAGAGGTGACGGGGGGTACTTAGTGGGAGGCCCCTCCTTTGAACTTTACGTCAAGAGAGAAAGTGCGGGAACGAGGGAGAGAGACAGAAGGCATGAAGGCATCTCAAAGCAGATTAAAGACAAGCGATCACAACGGCGTTAAAAAGGAGAGAGAGAGAAAGTAGTGACTATATATATATATATATATATATACACACACACATAAAGAAGACACTTCTGCAACTCCAGCAAAAATGGGAGAGGAGAGGAGAAGAGAGGAGACTGAAGGTCTAACCTCCTCCGGTGCCTCTGAGCTGCAGCCAGGTCTTTGATCCTGCACTTCATTTTAACTCCACTGTAGGAGACCCTCCCAGTCTGATGCACGGGATTAAAGGTGCATTCCTGAATTTATTACACACAGGAGTTGTTATTCACACAGATTCACAAGTAGTTTCAGCTGGAAGTGACCTGCATTGCCTGTAAGAGGCCATGACAGTAGCTGTTACATCTACTGGTTAGAGTTTGGGTTCACCTCTACTGACAGTCATCTCTCCCTTTGTTCCTCACAAGTGTTGTAAAAGCGAAACATGGAACAAGTTTAGAAAAAAATTTTTTTTTTTAGGCCAATACCGATATTTGTTGATTTGAAAATTCGACATATAGGCCAATATAGATGAAACAAGTAGGTTTCTCTAAAGTTTGCTATGTATAATTATTTTGTTATAGATAAGTCAACATGCCATTGCAGTTTAAAAACATTTTATAGTCACAAAAAGTTGTGGATTACTTATTGACACTGTATCTGCTCCAATCAGCTTATTGTTGTTTTTGTGGTGTTCAAAACACGTGTCACCAACAGGGAAATTGCAAAGTGCCCTCTGCTGGACAAACTATGCAACTTCAACACTCATAACACGGTTGAAGGTGTTTGTTCTCTTTTCCTCTTTACCTTTAAATGTTCAAGTTTTGCTATTTGTTCAAATAGTGGCGGATAAGTTTGGCTTTTATCCCTTTCAAATGCCTCATGTCAAGTAAATGAATGAACGTACAGTTTTCCCACTCGAGCAGCTTCGCTTATTTCATTTTCCCAATAGCTTTAGGTGTGAGGGGGTTACAAAAGATGGCCGAGTCTTATTGTGGACCAATCAGAAGGTTTAAACATTTGCACCTTAATTAATTGGGGATACAGTGACAGAGAGGCATGAAAGAGAAGCTCAAACCATGCTCACTTTCTCACATCCACAGCTGGCCGATCACTATGTGAATATAATCTATAGGAAACCATGTCAGACAGCTGAAGCATCATCTGGCATTAGTGTTGTTTTCATGGAGCATGCAGCAGATGGAAACGCTGTATATGAATCACAGAAATGACTAAGACAGGTCACAGTGTGCAAAAAAACAGTTAAGCATCTTCAGACTTTGCCCTGCTCTTGAGAAACACACAAAATCCATCTTTTTTCCTCTCCTGCTTGACCATTTCTTTGAAGACAGTAAATTGATTCTTGAGCCATCCCACAGAAAAAATAAAAATAAAATCAAGGTTATCAAAACATACCTCAGCTTTAAAGCAAATTCTCCTCTCCTACACTGACCCATCGTATGTGTCCTCACAGATGACTGGCCTTATTCTTTCTGAAGTATCCTCTGCTTTATCTGAGCTTGAAAGTATATCTAATAATCCCAAACCTTAAATAGTTTTCATATTGAACTGTTCACGTTTAGTGCAGTAAAATGTATGTTAATATAAATATATGTTTTTTTTCTCTTTTAGCACGGTGGATCAAAATCATCTTACATGAATGCACAGCATGTATTGGCATCAGATTCTGGTTGTTTCTGCAGCAGGGACTCTTGTTTTCTTTGAGGCGCAGTAACGATAAGGGACCCGGCATCGAAAGCTTTGCTTTCACAAGATTAACTTCAACATAAAAGTTCTCGGCGAGCTCACTGGCTGTGTCATTGAGAAGCCGTTCATATTTCTCAAACATGTTCACTGGGCGTAATAAAGGAAGATTTGCCTGGTGCTGTTGAACATTACCATATACAAGCTAAAATCTTCCCATTACTTAAACTGCACTTAAAGCACTTTTATACTCTTTTTCCCTCAGTGATCCTGGATAATGAGGCTCCAACAAACTAATAAAAGAATAATAAAATGTGACAAATTGTCTTTGCTGTATGTGGCAAAAAATGCTCTGGTCCTTTTGTGTGTGGAAAGACAAAAAACAAACAAAAAAATAAACTCACCAGGACTTTTTAAGCATATATGACAAACATTTTTTATTGCAAAATATAGTTAAATTACTTTAAAATATGTATGTTCTAAAAACCAAAAAGACAGGATAATCCACAAACCCATGAGTGATGTCAGGGTGGGTACATCAGCCATTTATTATAGTCTTTATTATGCAAATAGAAAGTACATAAAAGTTGTTTTTTTACAACCAATAGATGGAAAATCTGTGGCTTGATGTTAAATTCAGGCATGTGTACATGAACCTCTTCAGAGGACGAAATTCAGCATCAGAAGCAGGCAAGATGCAACTCAAAGCACTCCTTTAATAATGGTTTATGAAGTGATGCACAAGGCAACAGGGACCACACAAGGACAGATTAAAATATGTTTCAACAAAGAAATAAAAACTGAGACTATATATCCACACATACAGTGGGGCAAAAAAGTATTTAGTCAGCCACCGATTGTGCAAGTTCCCCCACTTAAAATGATGACAGAGGTCAGTAATTTGCACCAGAGGTACACTTCAACTGTGAGAGACAGAATGTGAAAAAAAAAATCCATGAATTCACATGGTAGGATTTGTAAAGAATTTATTCGTAAATTAGGGTGGAAAATAAGTATTTGGTCACCTCAAACAAGGAAAATCTCTGGCTCTCACAGACCTGTAACGTCTTCTGTAAGAAGCTTTTCTGTCCCCCACTCGTTACCTGTATGAATGGCACCTGTTTGAACCCATCATCTGTATAAAAGACACCTGTCCACAGCCTCAAACAGTCAGACTCCAAACTCCGCCATGGCCAAGACCAAAGAGCTTTCGAAGGACACCAGGAAAAGTATTGTAGACCTGCACCAGACTGGGAAGAGTGAATCTACAATAGGCAAGCAGCTTGGTGTGAAAAAATCAACTGTGGGAGCAATCATCAGAAAATGGAAGACATACAAGACCACTGATAATCTCCCTCGATCTGGGGCTCCACGCAAGATCTCATTCCGTGGGGTCAAAATGATCATGAGAACGGTGAGCAAAGATCCCAGAACCACACGGGGGGACCTGGTGAATGACCTGCAGAGAGCTGGGACCAAAGTAACAAAGGTCACCATCAGTAACACACTACAACGGCAGGGAATCAAATCCCGCAGTGCCAGACGTGTTCTGCTGCTGAAGCCAGTGCATGTCCAGGCCCGTCTGAAGTTTGCCAGAGAGCACATGGATGATACAGCAGAGGATTGGGAGAATGTCATGTGGTCAGATGAAACCAAAGTAGAACTTTTTGGTATAAACTCAACTCGTCGTGTTTGGAGGAAGAAGAATACTGAGTTGCATCCCAAGAACACCATACCTACTGTGAAGCATGGGGGTGGAAACATCATGCTATGGGGCTGTTTTTCTGCCAAGGGGACAGGACGACTGATCCGTGTTAAGGACAGAATGAATGGGGCCATGTATCGTGAGATTTTGAGCCAAAACCTCCTTCCATCAGTGAGAACTTTGAAGATGAAACGAGGCTGGGTCTTCCAACATGACAATGATCCAAAACACACCGCCCGGGCAACAAAGGAGTGGCTCCGTAAGAAGCATTTGAAAGTCCTGGAGTGGCCTAGCCAGTCTCCAGACCTCAACCCCATAGAAAATCTGTGGCGGGAGTTGAAAGTCCGTGTTGCTCGGCGACAGCCCCAAAACATCACTGCTCTCGAGAAGATCTGCATGGAGGAATGGGCCAAAATACCAGCTACTGTGTGTGCAAACCTGGTAAAGACCTATAGTAAACGTTTGACCTCTGTTATTGCCAACAAAGGTTATGTTACAAAGTATTGAGTTGTATTTTTGTTATTGACCAAATACTTATTTTCCACCCTGATTTACCAATAAATTCTTTACAAATCCTACCATGTGGA
Source organism: Astatotilapia calliptera (assembly GCF_964374335.1). Classification (NCBI taxonomy): domain Eukaryota; kingdom Metazoa; phylum Chordata; class Actinopteri; order Cichliformes; family Cichlidae; genus Astatotilapia; species Astatotilapia calliptera. Next base: position 24,280,872 of record NC_137431.1, read on the forward strand.
TTCATGGATTTTTTTTTTTTTTCACATTCTGTCTCTCACAGTTGAAGTGTACCTCTGGTGCAAATTACTGACCTCTGTCATCATTTTAAGTGGGGGAACTTGCACAATCGGTGGCTGACTAAATACTTTTTTGCCCCACTGTAGATGCACAGAGGGCAATGAAAGAGAGGAAAACAGGTGGGGAACAAAGAACAGGCGAGTCTAATTAAGCGAATCCTTTCAAAGAAAGTAAAACAAAACACAGATGACAGGGAACTCCAAAATAAAACAGGAAGTAGCCTAGCTGGAAAACATCTCACAGAGAAAGTGACATCAGTGCTAAATTAATGACCTGACTTTAAATCATTCGTTAACCTTTAAAGCAATTTGAACAACTTTCTGTGCTTGTTAGCATAAAATGTAAAATATAAATACATCTAAGAATCCAAATTTAATGAACTGTTGATATTAACCGATTAAATGAAAACAGGAAAAATGCAACGAAGGAATAAATCTGTCATCGTTATTCAACTAATTCATTTGCGCCGGTCTTATTACAGATGAAAGTGAGAGTCATTAGGCCTCAAACTGCTGTCCTTCACTATCACAGTAATTTTTCCTTTTTCCTCCTCACAGACAGGTGTGAAACTGACAGGACGCAGCTGAAATGAAATAATGAATCACGCTGACAACACATTAGGTTAACATAAGCATAGCAACGAGTGTCACACCAAACCAGCGTCCTTCTAGCGTCTCGGATAAAGACTCTGACTGAACATAATGACAGTGAAAGCCAGCGAGTGAGCAAGAGAGAAAGAAATCTTCACTTTTTCAGTCACGTCAGCTCATTTTCACCAAACTTTGGAACCCCCCCAAAAGCAAACAAAAAAAAGCCCAGAAGCTTCCATGAGGAAGAACACAGAGTGCTTTGATAATATTATTGTGACACCAGATGTTAGTCAGTATAATCCATGTTTGTTTTGTACCGTAGGCTATTTGATATTAAAAAATGTCAGTAAACATTCTCCCATTTGGGGGACTGTAAAGAATGACTCTTAGTATCAGTTGTGGCAAGATTCAGCTTTGATACTCACATTGCATTGTCTCTGTAGCTTTGCAGTCATCCAGGTCATGGTAGTCTTAACAGCTTGAAAAAGGAAGTCACCTGGACGTCTTTAAGTTTGCAAAGACATTTCACCTCTCATCCAAGAGGCTTCTTTCGTTATAAAAACAAAGGGTGGAGATTCTCAGGTACTGAGCCCAATGTTTGGGTTTTTCTCTTTGGAAGTTGTTGTTGACTGAGACAAGGTTTGAGTGGGGGTCCAAGCACCTGGAAAAGGATCTCAAGGCCTCTATGTAGGTGGATGGCGGCATCATAAGTCAGCTCTTCAGTGTTGTGCCCTGTGTTTGTGGAGTGGCTGTTTGATTTCTCCAATGCAGAGGTCCGAGCACTCCTCGCTCATCTTCAAAGAATACAATGTGTTGCTTTGCTTGCGTTTGGGAGTTTTGTCCTTGGGATGAACCAGTTTTTGTCTGTGGGTGTGACTGGGTCTGAAGTGCACGGGAATGTTGTGCTTGAAGAAAAGTCTCCTGAGTTTCCCTGACAAACCTGCTACATACAGGATGACATTGTTGTTCTGTTTATCATTCTGTTTCTCCCTAGTTGGTGTCTGACCTTCTTTCCTGATTTGATGAAGGCCCCACTGGGATAACCACATATTTTAAGAGCAGTCTTTACATTCCTTTTCCTTCCTTCTGCCTTACAGGGAATGTTTTCTGTCCGGTGTTGGAGGGTCCAAGTTTGTGTTTCAGAGGGTGGTGGGAGTCATAGAGTAGGTACTGGTCTGTGTGTGTGGGCTTCCAGGAAACTCACATTCTTCTCAGTGAGCACTGCACAGTCCACAGTGGTAACCTGTAGTCCTTGGTATCCTCCCTGATGAACTTTATGTTTGGAGCCACTGAGTTCATATGATCAGTGAAGGCTTCTACTTATTGGGTTTTGATTTTGACCTCGGAGTAATCCATATATCTGTACCACTAGGTGACTAGGTGCTAGGGGTGGGGGAAAAAATCGATACTGTGTAGTATCATGATATTTTGTTTGCTAATAATGTATCGATACAGGGACAGCAGAAATCGATATTTTGTTACAAAAAAAGTTTTTGTGCTCAGAGCATGTTGATCCTTTTTCTGAGCAAGAATCCTGACATTCCTTCACTGTCCAAATGTGTTTAACTTTTTTTTGGCAGCAATAAACATGACAGTTTACTTATTTTAATTTAAGACATGTTTTATTTTAATTAAGTTTAAAACTTTTTTATTTAATGTAAAATTATATTTTGTTTTAATTTACTTTCAAATTCTTCAGTTGCTGAATGGGCTGCATAGTTTTCATAAATTGCTTAGTTCAGAATAGCTATAATTGTACCAGATGGTTGCATTCAGTTAAGTTGGACTAGACTGTAGTCGACAGACGGATTGGGGCTGCAGCTGCAGTAATGCAGACGCTGCACCGGTCCGTTGTGGTGAAGAGGGAGCTGAGTGTAAAAGCGAAGCTCTCAATTTACCGGTCGATCTACGTCCCTACCCTCACCTATGGCCACGAGCTGTGGGTAGTGACCGAAAGAACGAGATCGCGGATACAAGTGGCAGAAATGAGCTTCCTCCGAAGGGTGGCTGGCCTCTCCCTTAGAGATAGGGTGAGAAGTTCGGCCATCTGGGAGGGGCTCAGAGTAGAGCAGCTGCTGCTCCACATCGAAAGGAGCCAGCTGAGGTGGTTTGGGCATCTGACAAGGATGCCCCCTGGGCGCCTCCTGGGTGAGGTGTTCCAGGCATGTCCCACCGGGAGGAGGCCCCGGGGCAGACCCAGGACACGCTGGAGAGATTATATCTCTCGGCTGGCCTGGGAACGCCTTGGTATTCCCCCGGATAAGCTGGAGGAGGTGGCTGGGGAGAGGGAGGTCTGGGCCTCTTTGCTTAGGCTGCTGCCTCTGCGACCCGGCCTCGGATAAAGCGGATGAAGATGGATGGATGGATAGACTGTAATACAAACCGTTCAGTTTGTCAACAATAAAACTGACTGAAATGAGAGAAAGACTGAGTGCGAGACTTTGATATTAGATAAAATGAATATTGATAAAGTTTACCTTTATGTACAGAATCTGAATATCGCAAAATATTTTAAAAAATTGCAATAATATCGTATCGTGCGTTAAGTATTGTGATAATATCGTATTGTGGGATGTATGGTGATTCCCACCTCTACTAGGTGCTATCTCTTTGAAGGAGCCCAGAGCTCTACGTTCCAGTTCCTCCATGTAAAAGTAAGGTATAATGGGTCACATTGGGTAGCCCATAATTCATTTGTACTTTTGTCTGTAGAAAACCGTTCTGCATTTGAAATATGTGGTGTTGAAGTAGAAGTATAGCAGGGTGCAAGTATGTTCAGTGGTAAAACTCGCTGTAGTCATTTTCTGAGAGCCTCCACTGCTTTGATTATAGGTACCGGTACACAGGTGAAAAGTTACGCTGTCCTTTGATGCCATCTAAGTTTGCAGATCTTGTTGGTTCACTTGGTTTTTGATGTGATGCAATGTGTTCCCACAAGTGGGTCTAAGATAGTGGTGAGGTGTTTGACAATGTTGTAAGTGGCTGAGGTTATGCTGCTAACAATGGGTCTTAGTGGGACTTCATAAGTGTATATTTACAGGGTGTAGTTTCCCCAGGGTGAAAGTAGTTTAGTGTTTCTGCCATGCTATGATGATGTATAGTGGCCACGTAAATACTGCGGTTCTGCTTGCTTTCCAGTGTTGTGCTGTACTTATTTGCATGCAGGGACTGACAGGTCAGTCTGATGATAATATTTAAGCTGCCTTTTGGCATAACCATGCACTTTAAAAAAAATAGTTCATCATTATAACCAAAAGCAGTCTATTTCCTCCCCTGCAGTCTCTCTGTCTCATTTAGCTCTCTTTTCAGATATGGCTCCATCCTTTCATTAAAGCATATGGCCAGTTTAACGTAAGCTTTAATAATACATGGAGGTAAAACCTGTGATATGCTGCTTGCTCTAAAAGCTCCCAAGCTTTCATTTCAGATTAGAACTTCTTTCACAATTTCTGTTTCTTTCAAGTTTGGAAAGTCATTTGTTGAAAATTTAAAGGGGTATGGGAGATGCTGGCATCTGCAATTACAAAAAAGATCCCAACATTAGGACTTTGTTACACGGCGATCTTAGATTCATTTATTTGATACCAGCCTCTAAACTACTTCTTTGTCTCTTTCCCCCCTCTTTCCCTTTAAGGCTGAATAAATGTATGATATAAGTGTGACTTCGGATTGATGGATCCTGAAAGTGCCCGAAGGCAACTATTTCAACTTACAAGTCTTTCTGTGTTCTGCACCCAGCTTTCCTATCATTTGGAAGAAGACACCATCTCACATACACAAGCGCATACATGCATAATGACGCTGGGAGACTTCAACCTTGTTTTGTTTTGGGGTTTTTTTCCATTGGTTTTCACCACCACTCTGCTTTTGCTGGACCTCCTAGAGATACACAATGACTGCAGTGTGGGTGGGTGTGTGTATCTAACCTAATTTGCCTCAAACGCACTCCCCTCACTGGGAAAGAATTATGTTTTCAGCTGAACCAGGCCTGTGTTGTTAAGATGCAGAGCTCCCCTCTGCTATCCCTTAGTATTGTGAGGAGGGTATAATATGTTGTACCTCATTAGCAGGCAGACTGTGAGATGGTCAGTATGCTGCTTATACCTTAACCACCTGTGTTTATTTTAAGGTAAGATGTGCTTTATTTATCTCCATGCTGCAAAATTTCTTAATGCTCTTTATGTCCGTGTAAGCATCTGTTGGTAAAACCTCTTCATATAGAATCTCAGTTAGTTATCAGGCTGTATTAGTTAGTATGCAGTAGCAGTGGATCCTGATTACAGTGGTGATTGATGTAGCCCTGTACATGATCTTAGAGCTGTCTGCCACAATGGATCAGCCGTTGCTTACATGCTATTTCCTCATCATCTACCACATCCTCTTTCTCCTCTTCTTCCACGTCTTTTCTTCTTCCTCCCACTCCTTGTTTGTTGACTCTTTTCTGTCTGATTCCATAATCTTTGCTCGGAGGAAATGCAAAAACCTTAATGTGATTCATGAGGCAGTGCTTGAGCTCTTGAGTGCTTCTGTGATGGCTCAGGTGGTAGCAGTGAAAACAGTTATGACCTTGCTGAGTGATTAAAAGCCTCTCTTTTACTTCTGAATTCAGTCTATCAAGAAAAATTAATTTACTTGAACTGATTAAAAAAAACCTTATCAAGCAGAAAACTTTGCTTCTCCCTGTCAAATAAATCTGAGGTTTAGACTGTGGCTTTGATAAAAGCCATTTGGAAGATAACTTTGGGAAGCTGGAGCTTTACATGTTTGTATATTTGACTTTTGAATGTGTAATGTAAGTAATGCCTTATTATTATTATTATTATTATTATTATTACTCCAGTTCTCCTTTTGGACATTCAAAGCTCTTCTTTGGATGTTAGGTGCCTTTTGTTCTGTTCTCTGTTAACAATGCTTCCAGATGGTATTACATGTTGGATCAAAACCAAACTGTGCTTTTTTGCATTCACAAAAGCACCCCCAAATCATTACAGACCCTCCACCATGTTTTACAGATGACAGATGACTGTAGACACTGTTGTATCTCCCTCCTGACCTCCTCTGTACATATTGAAGAATCAGACAGTTCAAATTTGGATTCATCTCTCCATGATACCTGTTGCCATTGATTTTCAGTCCTGTTCCTGTTCATTCTTTTCTCCTTGTTTCCCTTCCTTAAGATTTGCTTTTTGACAGCTGTCCTTCCACTGAGATCATTTCTGATGAGGCTTCAGTTAACAGATAGCTCTCAGTCGTTCCCCCTCTTTCTTAAGGATATGACTTTCAGATACTGTTCACCTGCTGTAGATAGTTTATTTTAAGGGTTGACATGTCTTCTTGAATGTTTTAAGGATAAACCGCACACCATGCCAAGACATGCCAAGTTTGAAGCTGACAGTTCTTCGGGAATCACTTCTTAGGTACAAAAATCCTATTTTATGCCTGTCAAAGTGTGTTTTATTTTCTAAGAATCATGTTTTATAGATTCAGCTAAAGAAATGGGTTTAGTTTCTGTGTTAGGCTGCTAGTAACAAAGTGCCTAAAAATAGAACTGGTTTAAAACCAGTTCCTTGATAAGTTGTCTTTTATGTGTGAAGACAAGATTAGTTCATCCGTTGAGTTAAGTGTCTGTTTTATGTGTGAATGAGTCACAGGTCAGCTTTAAGTAAATTAAACAAAAAAATCAAAATTCCAGGTACAAGGACCAGACTGAAAATTGATGAAAATACCTTCAGAAAGCCTGAAAAACTGCTGCTCAAGCCCACTTTAAAACAAGTGTGCCTCGTTGTAAGTGTGATTTAAAGAAATGGCTCAAGAGTTTTCTACAGCATTATAGACAAGACATAAAACCAAACACTGAATACTACAGACTAACATATAATTCCACATTTCTAAAGAAAGGTGGTACACAGAGGTATTTATTAACACCGATCTCATCCCAAAGTTAAAAAAAGGAAAAAGATGGTCAAAAAAGAGACAAACCACATTCTCAAAATATTACAGCATTTTATGGTAGAAGAAGTAAACTCTCTAAACTTGCTTGATGCAGTCCAGCTCGCTGTCAGCTACTTGAAACATTTGACACTGTATATAAAAGGCAAAGGAGACCCTGAACTGTTGAGCAAATGAAATGATATATCAAAGAATAAGAAACATTTCACTTTTAGAAAGATTTGAAGGTTATGCAACACAGTGGTAAACGGGCCCTGCTTCAAGTTTTACAAACATGTTGCCAGCATTCAATTCAAAATGTGAAAACATTTAAAAAACAAAACAAGAAATCTCTATTTTGCTATTATCGTGGGATTGGGATCGAATGAATTACTAGCATTAACCAACACATGCATTCTGTTTCACTTCTAATTTTGTTTCTTTTAATAAATGGGTTGTAGTAATGTTTGTGAATTGACCATGATTACTGTCAATAACATCCATCAATTCAATACCACAGTGATTCACTCATTAAGAACTTTTAGTAGTTCTACGGCATAAGAAAGAAGAATCTAGTGGACATCTTGTGACCTGTGCCATTCATTGTGATGCCAAAACACACTGTCACATTCTTTATTTACCTGGTAGCGGTGCTATTGCCATGAAAGTACCTTTATCTACATGTTAAATTTACTGTGAGAGAGGCTTGAAAACTAATCATCTCAGTTCACTCTTACACAGATGCAGTCCTGATGCTAAAGAGCTGTTCAGCATGGTACCAGCACAGACTGTGATCAGGACCTGCCATGAATACATGATGGTAGGGCAAAAACGCGGGGGATTGGGTGATCTATCAAAGACTTGATGCTCTTCCAAAAAGGAGTCAGTAACGGCACCTCTGATAGGTGTTTCTTCTTTCACCCTTCCTAAGTGTGCGCATGTTTTTATGTGAGACCTTAAAAGGGCAAGTGGAGGTGACTGATTACCTCGGCTTGCTCTGTTTAATCGAATGCAGACTATGTGCCTGTGGCTAGGACAGTTCTGTGCTGGCACACACAGCCCATCAGTGGCTTGTGTATAGCATTCAGCTATTTGGAGTAATTGCAGTGAAAATATTTTTTTCCCTTCTTTCAGAGATACAAAAGCCGTTGATCCGCCTAAGGGTGCAAACAATCTTCTGCAATCTGACTTCTGATTGGTAATCTAGCTCCTTCTCCTGGTGTCCCCCCGACCCACCCAACCTAACACCCCCCTTTTGCAATTCTTTCAGGATCCTCATTTCTCTTTCGTGCCAGTGGCTGTCCTTATATTCTTCTCCCTCTGTCTTCTAAGAGTGTGAAGGAAATATTTTTGGAACAGGTGTAAGATCATTTACACCTCTGCAGTGGAGAGGAAGAAGCAGCAAAGGCAGCATACACAAGGTTATTAGAAAGAAGCAGAGTTTTTGCTAGTTGGCAAAAATATGTGAGTGGTTGAGGTATAATTTTTAGCTCTGTTAGGAGCTAAGGAGTTATTAAAAGGAACGAGTGTTCTGATACAAAAGCTTTGACTAAACCACATTCCTGGCTTGTCAGCAAAATAAATTATAAAAATAATAAATGCATCAGCACTGAAATATTAATCACAGGATATTCATTAGGTTTTCCAGACAGAAGACATTTGGGTCGTGCTAGGTGTAAATAATAAAATGAATGGCCGTGAATGCTGGGGCACTGTCACAATGTCGAGCCTCACTGGAACATTTGAAGAGAACAGAGCCCTTCATTAATGATACTAGTACTGCGATTACTCCGTGACAAGTCAAAACCATCTTTTCTTGGCCTGCGAAAGATCAGCTTAACAAATTAATTCTCAACAGGTGGCTCACACACACATTGCAGCCTTCTCACTAGGCCGATTATTTTTAGATTTTAGTTTGATGTTTGTGCTTTTTTTTTTTTTTTTAAATTTTACAAGAAAAGGGGATCCTGCCTAGTGCTAGTGAGATGGAAGCTAATGAACTGCCCAGTGCTCTGATCCTGGATTCAATAGCTACTCATGTGGCAATTTTGCAAAATTCATTGTTAATATCAGGGACGGCTGGTATGAATGGGCGGACGAGCTAAGCTCTCCCTATCCTTTTTAATAAAAAATAAATATATATATATATTTGTATATATATCTAAAATCATCTTAGAACAGATTGCTTAAACGCTGGTGTAACAAAGTGCAGCAAAACACCAAGTCGTCCAAAGAAAAAAAAAAAGACAAACACAGGATTTAGCTACATGAGCTAAATTTTTACAGCCCATGCTCCGCAGCATCATCTACCATTCATCTTCATAGAGCAGTGAGTGACAGGTGTCAGTCAGGTCACGCCCCTTTGATTTGGTGACCGTTTGGGCTAGTTCAGCCCAGAGGCGGGAACTTTGGCGAAGGAGTCTTCTGTGAGAGTCTCGAAGGCGAAATCAATATGGCGGCACCGGTGAGCATTAGCAAGAACGAAGTGGATTATTTATGTAGTCGTCCATTTCCTTCTGTCTTTGGAGGAAAAAGTGTAAGTGAAGAGAATGAGACCACATCATCCAAACGATGTTCAAATAACACAAAGGGACAAAACGACAGAATTATAAATTTTGTGTTACGTGGTTTCAACGAAAGGACTGGCTAATTGCATGTTTAGTAGGAATTCACATTACTGTTTCCCTGGCCTGCTTTTTGGAGGACACACAACTTGGACTCAAAAAGGAATTGTGGATTTGAAGCATTTATCTGACTAAGTCACACTGGAAATTGTGTAAAGCTATCAGTGTTTGCTAAAGTTAACATTGCCTGTATGAAGGACACCGCATTGCTATACAGAGACACAACGAGCTAGTAAAAAAACAAACAAAAACGGAAAACAGGCATTCACTATCACGGACTGTATTAAATTTTGTGGGGCACATGTGCTAGCTTTACGGGGATCAGACGAATCTCCGACTTCCATTCAGCAAAGTGTGTTTCTGGACGTCCGCTTTGCTGGGGATGCACAATTACTTTTCTTATCTTGTTTTCATGCTTGTTGATATTTTATACAACATTCTTCAAAAACGAACCACGGATCCTTTCAGAACCAGACAGAAGAAGTTTTCCTACTCCATCGGTGAACTGAAGAGGTGACCTTCATAACCAGAGGCATATGCAGCTGAAACTGCAGCAAGGCCGCGCAGGATGCGGCGGGCTGACAACGTCAGTAGCAGCACAGTGCTATGAAATATTGATGGAGCAGTCAAAGGCACGCTTTGAGAAAGCACAGCACTTGGTGTCATTTGACTTCAATGACAGGGTGATTAACATGTTTGGATCCCAGAAAACTCAACGATGTGATCTTCTCTTCAAATAAGGTAAGCTCACCACCCTCTCCCCTTAAAATAGGTAACATGCTTCTTTCCCGTTACCTGTTACTCTTCTTTAAAGATCAATATTTTTTGTCTGTGGATACCAACTCCTTTTATTGGTGAAGTGTCGTTTGAGTCGGTATGTTGTATAGTAGTGATATTGCAATTGTAGTCTATTGGCAGATTTTACATTTTTAAGTACATCCGTGGCTGCATCAACAGAACTTGAATAGATTTTTCTGGCATTCTGATCATTCAGCTGTCATTCTTCCTTCTTGCATATTTTGTTTTTGTAAAAACAAAAAAAGGCATGTGTTAATGTGTATAAAAACAACTAGTCAAAAGGCGTGTGAGAGTGTGTGTGACTGGCATTCTGAGTATTCCTCTATATGGTTTTGTTAGTGTTGCTTTGACAAGGTCTTGTGGCTGTAATGTGGTATCAAGGATGTGATGCTGCTGCTAGTAGTGTGAACTCTATAATGCATTTGTTAGCCCACCCACCCAATATCACTACTAGCTGCCACTGGTTAATATATTAAATGTATTTTCAGGCCTTAAAGAAGTGGTTTGCTAATTAAAATGCAAACACACTTTAGATTTAATGTCATTTTAATCCTTAGGGATTTTTGCATGCAGATGTTTTTGTATTGGGACACAAACAGTCTGCAGTATATGTCTCAATTCTGTGAGATAACACAGAAACAGTTTAGGGAACATTTTACAGAATAAGATTATTGTAATGCGCCTGCATGTACATGCATGGGTATTTCTTTTGCTGGTTATGAAAACTGCTGTGCGACAGTTGGACTGCTCAATTACCAGAATCCTGTGGGAGGCTGGCTCTGTCTGTACTGCAACAGCAACTGTGTAGTGAAACTCATGCGCACTCTAAAGTACTAAATGACTGGAGTGGACTAGGCTTTAAATTTGAATACATCCACCTTTTTAGGGTCTCAGCTAACAATGGGTGAAATGCATAGTCCACCCAGGACAGGTTGGCAAAAATATGTTTATCCTCTGTTCACCTCCCTGTTTATCTCAGGCTGAGGAAAGTTGTTGTTTAGCAGTGCCCTGCTTAAATTCTTCACTTGGGTCTGTACAGTACAAGCATACTTAGGAACTGACTTTTCTCAAGGGTACTTCAGCATTAATTGCTGTATAGCTTATAAATATTCCCTGACCCTGTTTAGGATCCACCTTCTTTTATCTGACCTTCAGCTCTCTGATCTGAGTGACCTCTTCACTCCCTATTTGGGTCAAGTCTCCTTCACTTGCTCTTGTTATTGTAATATTTTTCATCAAAGTGTTTTTCCTTGCTTGTAAATCTGACATTTGTGAACTGTGGGATCAAAGATAGATCCTCCTACACTTCTACTGTTTGAATTTCCAGGCAGTAACTGACCTTAACCCTCAGGAGTATTAAGGCTGAGCTGTTAAGGGTTTAGCTTTACTTGGAATCACCTACATCAGATTAATAACCCCAGCTGTACTACCTAAAGGATTATATTCTCTGTTGCTCAGCCAATTTATCCATACACCCTGGTAAAATTGCATTTGTTAAACCTTCTGTTTCCCCCCCTTTTTTTTTAGTGAATGCTTATCTTCTATAGAAATATATCTGTTTCGTAAAAGATATAAAAAATAACAGCAACTTTTTTCCACTTTGCCACCTCTCTTGTCTTCTGGTCTTATGTGACATTTCCAACCAATCAATATTTTGTTTGTGTGTGACATTTGTAAGAAGTTCATAATTTTTTATGGCTGTAGATTTAATGGTTTTGATCAGAGTGTACCAGAGAAGGTTGAACCAGTGATCCAGACTGTAGAAATCTCCAGATGACATGTGCTCATTACACACCTCGTATAGATGCGTTTCTGCTCCCTTAAAAAAAAAAATCTTTGCAGCCTTTTAAAATGGAGCCATGAAGCAAATACTAGAATGCTCATGGGGCCGTGGAAAGGGAAATTAAACCATGACCTTGAATTGGAAAGGTTGAGGCATTGTCAGGCTTGTAGTGTATTCCACAGAGCTGACAGTCTTGTTATAAATGAATCACAAAGGTAGTTACCAGTACACAAGGTCTGAGATTAGCATGTTTTGTATCAGGAGAGGTCTTTATTAGAAACCTAGATTGAATGTTAGAGTGGAACGGAGGTTAGAAGAGGGTACAGTCTGATGAAGTTGTAACATTTCTCTTATTTTAGTCATTTTTGTCACTGTTTTCTGTTTTTTTTTTTTTTTTTTTTTTTTTTTTAAAACATTGTGCTATAAAAAAGAAAGGCACTTGCTATAAACGTAGTGAATCTATCCATGTAACAATATTTACTTGTATATCAGTCAGTTTCAGCTCTGGTTACAAACATACATACATCACTGATTTATCCACTTCTAAAATATTCTAGAAAACAAGAAATTAAACAATTAAAGAAAAATATGATGTAGGAAACAGAAATGATCTGAAACAAGTATGCACAGGGTGAAGAAAACATTTGTAACGTAGCACACAGATGTAACAAAAACAGCTTGATTTTCCACATATATGCATACATTTGGTGGTGCAGTACATGCATGAGACAGGGGTGAGGGGTACAGTTAGAGTGACAGGTGGCTTCAAAGTGGTGGTGGGACTCCATCTTTTAGTTTGCAATGGCGATGAATGAGTTGACAAATGAGGCAACCAGATATCACGGCAAAGCGTGTAATAGACACGTTGGTCCACCGTGTCCATTTCACGCTTTGCCTCTCCAAATTGTGAAATCTACACACAGGCAGAAGTTGAGGTAAGTTGCAATAACAGCAGAGGGAGATTTTTTTTATTTCAAGCGAACACTAAAATGTAGGGGTGCAACGATACACAAAATTCACGGTTCAGTTCGGTTCGATACTTTGGTGTCACAGTTCGATATTTTTTCGATACAAAAAAAATGTTCATGACTTTTTAATTTGTCATTTATTAAAATTATAAATATATATTTTAACTCAAAAGTACAGTTTTTAAATTTAACCCTAACCCTTGTGCGTGTTTTTATTTTGACAGCGAATGCGCACCTGCGGACCACTTATGTGCAGCCCTGGTTATTTAGCTCGTCATATTGCAGCCACAGAAATTCTTTTGTCCATGAAACCATAAAGCTGCACTTTCTTTTTGCCTTATAGTGTGATTTGTCATAACTTCTCCGTTTTGTGGTAAGCTTTTCTTTGGCTGTCACTTCTTCACCCTGACCTGTCTTATTTGGCTCAGCAGAACTAAAATATACATCTGTCTGTGAAGGTTCTCAGTCATCCAGGTCATCGTAGTCAAATATATATCCTGCTGCTTTTACACACGGACTCACATAAGCTCAGCGATTCTCTGCGCGATCAACCTCTCACATGTTTAAGCTGCGGGAGATTTCACTTGTCATGTTTGCATAGTAAGCTAACGATTAATAAGACGATGTCAGAGGAATTGGTGCACAAATTATCATCACTCACAGATCAGTGCTGTCGCTCTCTATACACAGTTCGCGCGATTGCAAAGTGAAAGCAAAAAAAACAAGCGCAAATTCAAACGCGATTTCAATATGTCACATATTGACAGTGGCTCACCGATGCCAATGACATAATTACCCAGCTACATTTCTGAAAGAATGCAAAAGCATTGACATATATTTTTCCTTCCTACAATAGCCCGACGGGCAGGGCAGAGATAGATTTTGGTAGCCCGACTGAAAAAAATCGCTAGCCCCAGGACATCGGGCTAGCTATATTGCGAGCCCTGTATCTTATTGAGGAATCACTCATCTTTGGAAAAGAGAGTTTATTACAGAGAAATGTCTCTTTCCAAAATAAAAGCTATACTATCCGCTTCTTCTGGGCTATATTCTCAGCAGCATATTAAACATATAAGGAGAATCATGTGCTAACAGCTGTCTAAATGACTCGGCTAAAGTTAGTAGCATGCTTGCTTGTTTTTTTTCTGCTTCCACTTGTCTTTGCACTAGGATGATGTCGGCGTAAATGTGCAGTCATATTCGTTGTGTTCCCACTAGTGCTTTCAGGTTAATCTCGTTGAAATGACCTTAAAGCCACAACACGGCAAATCTCCGTTAACGAGCTACCGCCGATCGCCCCGTGCATGGGGCTAGACGGCCAACACGGTAACGAGCTAACTCCGCTAACACACTAGGTCCCACCCATGTACAGTGGGGCAAAAAAGTATTTAGTCAGCCACCGATTGTGCAAGTTCCCCCACCTAAAATGATGACAGAGGTCAGTAATTTGTACCAGAGGTACACTTCAACTGTGAGAGACAGAATGTGAAAAAAAAATCCATGAATCCACATGGTAGGATTTGTAAAGAATTTATTCGTAAATCAGGGTGGAAAATAAGTATTTGGTCAATAACAAAAATACAACTCAATACTTTGTAACATAACCTTTGTTGGCAATAACAGAGGTCAAACGTTTACTATAGGTCTTTACCAGGTTTGCACACACAGTAGCTGGTATTTTGGCCCATTCCTCCATGCAGATCTTCTCGAGAGCAGTGATGTTTTGGGGCTGTCGCCGAGCAACACGGACTTTCAACTCCCGCCACAGATTTTCTATGGGGTTGAGGTCTGGAGACTGGCTAGGCCACTCCAGGACTTTCAAATGCTTCTTACGGAGCCACTCCTTTGTTGCCCGGGCGGTGTGTTTTGGATCATTGTCATGTTGGAAGACCCAGCCTCCTTTCATCTTCAAAGTTCTCACTGATGGAAGGAGGTTTTGGCTCAAAATCTCACGATACATGGCCCCATTCATTCTGTCCTTAACACGGATCAGTCGTCCTGTCCCCTTGGCAGAAAAACAGCCCCATAGCATGATGTTTCCACCCCCATGCTTCACAGTAGGTATGGTGTTCTTGGGATGCAACTCAGTATTCTTCTTCCTCCAAACACGACGAGTTGAGTTTATACCAAAAAGTTCTACTTTGGTTTCATCTGACCACATGACATTCTCCCAATCCTCTGCTGTATCATCCATGTGCTCTCTGGCAAACGTCAGACGGGCCTGGACATGCACTGGCTTCAGCAGCGGAACACGTCTGGCACTGCGGGATTTGATTCCCTGCCGTTGTAGTGTGTTACTGATGGTGACCTTTGTTACTTTGGTCCCAGCTCTCTGCAGGTCATTCACCAGGTCCCCCCGTGTGGTTCTGGGATCTTTGCTCACCGTTCTCATGATCATTTTGACCCCACGGGATGAGATTTTGCTTGGAGCCCCAGATCGAGGGAGATTATCAGTGGTCTTGTATGTCTTCCATTTTCTGATGATTGCTCCCACAGTTGATTTTTTCACACCAAGCTGCTTGCCTATTGTAGATTCACTCTTCCCAGTCTGGTGCAGGTCTACAATACTTTTCCTGGTGTCCTTCGAGAGCTCTTTGGTCTTGGCCATGGCGGGGTTTGGAGTCTGACTGTTTGAGGCTGTGGACAGGTGTCTTTTATACAGATGATGGGTTCAAACAGGTGCCATTCATACAGGTAACGAGTGGGGGACAGAAAAGCTTCTTACAGAAGACGTTACAGGTCTGTGAGAGCCAGAGATTTTCCTTGTTTGAGGAGACCAAATACTTATTTTCCACCCTAATTTACGAATAAATTCTTTACAAATCCTACCATGTGGATTCATGGATTTTTTTTTCACATTCTGTCTCTCACAGTTGAAGTGTACCTCTGGTGCAAATTACTGACCTCTGTCATCATTTTAAGTGGGGGAACTTGCACAATCGGTGGCTGACTAAATACTTTTTTGCCCCACTGTAATTGAGCATTGCATGGCACATCCAAAATACTGTTTTACTTTAGTCCATGACTCGCTTACCTTCAGGGTCATACGTCACATGAAAACCAAAATAATTCCAAACGCCAGATCTGAATGAGGGTGGGGGAGGTCCATGTTGCAAGGAGAGCTTAACTTCTGTCTCGCTAGCTTGCCCTGCGCTCTTCCTTCTGATGATGCTGTCTGTGTTGAGCGCTCAGTGAATCTGCATTCGACTACTCCGCCTAGGCTGCACTGTCGAGCCTAGGCGGAGTAGTCGAACGCAGATTCACTGAGTGCTCCACACAGACAGCATCGTCAGAAGGAAAGTTGATAAAATAAATTACAAATTTTGTATTGTTCGATACATATGCGTACCGAACCGAAAGCACTGTATCGAACGGTTCAATATCGATACGAATATCGTTGCACCCCTACTAAAATGATCACAGGAAAGTGTTTAAACAGACATTATTAACACATTTACAAGTATATACACATTAGCAACCTAGCTTAATTGTTTACGGTGATTAAAGACCCTGGATTGTACTTCGTCTTTTGCTCACTACTGACTTCATGGCTTTAAATATATTATTTCCCCCCTGCTGGTAAAGCAATTTTTCCATGCATTAATGCAACTTTTCCACGCGTGTCCCTTTCATGTTTTGAGCATGGCATAAATGCAGGGAGTACAAGTACTCAGGTCTACCATCCAAAGCAATGGACAGAAGGATAGCAGCAAAAAATAAAAGCAAGTGAGCAGACTGGACATGATTAGAAATGAGTACATCAGAGGGAAAACTCAGCTTGAGCTGTTTGGCAAACAAGAGTCAAGGCTGAGAAGCTTTGGAGCAGTCCTGGATACACTGGGCAAAGGATGTCAGAAGGAGAAAAAGAGTAAGACCTCATAGGAGGTTCATGGATGTAGTGGGTAATGACATATAGAGGTTTGGTGTGACAGAAGAGGATACAGGGATAGGGTGAGGCAGATATTCAGCATTAATTTCTGCTCTATATAAATAGAAGGAAGGCTATGCAAATATTGATCCAAACTGTGCTCAAGGTCTGGGGTCTGGTTTGTTTTTCTTAGTGGATTGTACTTCTTATTAATTTGTACCATACAGCCAACCAATAACAGGAAAACATATCTTTCTACAGTTCACACATTACAGTAACCTGTCAATTGTGATGGCTGATGAGCATTTTTTTCTGCAGTAATAAACTTGAAGCTGAAGTTTTGCATTAAATAGTTAATCTGCAGCAGTGATTTTAAAGTTAAGGAACATAAAAGCAGAGACAGAGCACAGTTTTAAAATTTGCCATGAGCTGTTTTTATATTGAAAAACTCAGTTAATTTATCTGGGGACAGGAGTACTAAATCCTTATTGTTGTGTTGTTTCAAAGTATGTATTTGCTTCTTATTTTATTAAATACATACAGGAATACAGGAAAGAGGCTAAG
Source organism: Astatotilapia calliptera (assembly GCF_964374335.1). Lineage (NCBI taxonomy): Eukaryota > Metazoa > Chordata > Actinopteri > Cichliformes > Cichlidae > Astatotilapia > Astatotilapia calliptera. The sequence continues at coordinate 24,298,053 of NC_137431.1, forward strand.
CCATCCATCTGCTTGTCTGCCACATACTGTAGTTCTGTATGTCCTGGCATACAGAGTTGCTCGATGTTTGTTTCAGTATGCTTATGTTCAGTTGCTTGGCTTATGTTTTATTTACCTTCATGTAAAGTTAGGGAAGCTTTAACCACAGTTAAAGCAGATTAATGTAATAGTGACTGTCTAAATTAATCCTAACTACAGGAAGTCCTCCATAAATAGCAATAGCACACACAGCAAAAGCTTCATCTACATACAGCCTACAATGTACACAAGCAGCTGATACCATTGCCGGCATTTCTATCTGTGCAGACTGTGTGGATAAGATATGGAGTTTCTAGGAAGCTACAAGTCATGTGATGGCATAAGGTATTAGAAAAGGTTATGATGTGCCTACAGCGTAGACGTAAGACAGAAGCATAAATGTACTCTTATTGGAAAAAAAGCATGTTATTAATTAAGTCAGATAAAACAAGATGAAGAGAAACTAGTAGGTGGGTTGCAAAGTGGCTTGCAGGTGCACATCAATTTTGCTAGTAGGATGCTTAGAAGGGTATCAGCTAAGCCATCAGATGATGTCGGCTGACAATGAGATCACCTAACCTGTTAATTATGTTTAATTTCAAATTAGATTTTTACAAACATTTGCAGTACAATATGTTTTTAGTTGCTTTGGTTGACTCATTTAATTGTAAGACTGACATCTGACATGTGACAACTCACCTGTCTCATTTGTTGGATAACAACACACGTGCCATTGTTATTTTCATTTTAATTATGATAGCTTTGTTCTTTCACACAACAAGAAGTGTAAATGTGAACATGAGATGACAGTTTATCAAAATTTGAATTACGTCTTTGATGCCCAACAGCTCAGAAGCGGTTGAACGCACTGTAGAGGTATCCCATGGGAAGAGTTTTTTTTTTTTTTTTTTTTTTTTGGGCGACAATTCATTTCTGAAGCCATCCCAAGTTTTAATAAAAATAAATGCGCTACCTGTCGCCTTAGCTAATACAATATTCAGCTCTCAGTAGCAAAAAAAAAGAGAGAATCTTAGATGTGTCAGAGTGTAGGAGCTATTTTCCCAGGCTTTATTACTGAAGTTATTCAAAATGCTTTGAATAATTCAAATGAATGTCTTTCTAGACATATTAGAGTAAGTAGTTCACAAATATCTGCCGGCATAATTTGATTGCCAGTTTATTTTCCAGAACCAAGAGAACACACAGCAGGGTTTCATCTTTCCCAGACTTCCCCTAATCAAATTTTAACTGGCAGGTTATGAATTGTGCCAGACAGAATAGACCGCCAGTAAAACTCACTCAGAGGAGGAGGTACTTTGAAACTCAAACACAAGATGCTACAGGAGTGTGTGTTTTTCAAGTACCCACTATTCATTAAAAAAAAAAGCTTGCATTATGATGCTCCCCACCTTTATATATATATATATATATATTTTTTTTTTGACTGACTCTGATTTGGTGCTACAACGATTAGTAGCTGTATTCTATTCAGGTGGTGAGGTCAGGCTGTGTTGCATCACTGTAGATCTGCCAATTAGGAGAAAATGGGTGAGTTGTTTTTTTTAAATTGAAAAAATAAAACTAAATCTAATAGAGAGGAGGAAAGCTCATCCTTAAAACCATTCGAAAAGAGACGACGAGGATATATTTTTAAGCATGACGCTTAAATAGAAATTGGCAGTAGTTTTATTGCCCCTTCCATGCGGTTGATTTAATTAATTAAAGAGGGCTTGCTCTCTCCTTTGTCAATTTTTTTTCCCTTTAGGAAACCAAAGTTGTAACTTCTGAGAAAAATTCTTCGCACAATTATGCACATGTAGTACCACACCATCACCACTGTAGCGCAGTTCACAATCCCCTGCAACAGCTCCACACTCTGCACCACCTGCATTATTGAAATACGCCTGTCACTACCAAAGTGGGTCCGGCGAGATCAAACGACGGAAACAGCGGGAGGCCTCGTCTAGTTTGCAGTGGGCCAGTGCAGATGACTTTTTGGCAGCATTTGAGAAAAAGTTCTTCTTCTTCCGTTTAAAGGAACAGATATTGCTAAACAGAGGATGGGAACTGTTGCATTGTGGCACAATTGCTTACTTTACCACAAATGCTACATAGCATACAACTGTTGTATACAGCTGTGTGCACAAAAAATGTGTGCTTATGTATGCATTCAAAAAAAAATAGCAGAGGAGCACAGTTACGCTGATCATCACCAGCAGAAATGGAAGAAAGACACTTGGGAGAGGAGTTAAAAATCCACAAACGTAATCCGTAGACACAAAGTTTTAAGTACACACGGATGTTTGTTTCCGTCTTCTATATAACGAGGAAGCAGAATGTGAGAGACCCGGTCTCTTTCCCACCACCTCGTGGTGCCAAGACTGTCACTTTGTTTTCGGCTTGGCAGGTGAGCACAGCTGTTCGACTGGCAAACTGCTGTCATCACACAGAGAATGGGAGGTGAGAGCGAGAGATGGGGAGTTCAGGAAGACAAGACAGCAGGAAAACGAGGGTCTAACTGTAAGAAAGAGAGAGTAATGGGGGGGGGGAGAGGTTAACTAGGAGAGGCTTGAAAAACATAACAAAGAAGATAGACATGGTGGAAAAAGATTAATAACAGTAATAATGTAACTTTTTTTGAAAGATCTATTTTTTCCCAAGGAAAAGTATATTTACATGTTCTGTTACATCAGAGGTTTGTGTGAGAATTTAGCTCACTAACAATGAGAATAAAGGACAGCTTGTGTGAAAAAGTGATGGAGAATGACAGAGGTCTTCAACCTTATTGTGATTCTGTGTTTTTCTTTAATCCTTTGTCATCTTTCTTGGGTATGCACAAAAACTAACTTGCAGTTGTCTGACAGATGCATGCATTTGTGGTTTTCTTCGCTGCTATTTATCTCTGCAGCATTTTTGTTCAACGACAGTAGAGCATAGGAAACACCCGAGACCACTACTGTCATAGTCATCCTTCATCTCAGCAGGCCACAGAGCTGTTAGTGTGTGTTACAGAGGAAGATGGAGGTCAGCTTTACAGAGGTGAAATGTGAAAGCTTCTTCAGTAACTTCAACTTGAATATAAGTATACGCCTGGCTAATAAAATAAGTGGTCATTCTAATCAAAAGCCAAAATGACAGGTGAAAACCCCAGAGAGGCAGCTTGTTACAAACTGGAATTATGTTTGATTGCAGGAGAAATGGAAACCTAAAATAAAGTGGTAAAGGTACAAGATGGAAGCAACTTAATTGTGGGAAATTTAGGTATGAGGAAAATTCAAAAACACTCTTGGGGTTGCCTATTCCACATCCCTATGGAAACCTATCTGCCCATCTACCACACACCAAGACAAATCAGATTGTATTTTAAGTGCAATTAAAGGAGCAGTCTGATTTTTTTTTTTTTTTTTTTTGTCTGTCTGCGGCGTGACCTATCCCCTCACTACAAATGATTATCCTCACATGACTTACATTTGTTTACTTGATATTTTGAGCCCTGTGTCTCTTTGAAGAGCAAAAAAGGGGGAACCTATTTGCAGACTTATATAAATTTGTATATTGTTGATACTTGAAAAACATTTTAAGATCTGCAAGAATGCATTTTTCTTAGTTCAAGTCTTCAGTCCTCCTGAAATATGTTTAATTCAAATTTGGCAAATAGATTGTTTTCCGAGCAGAAGGGGACATTGTTCTTTGATCTGACTTGTGTCCAGTTTATCAATTTTATGTTCAACACTTTATCCTTAGTTTTTCCTGAGGCACATCTTGTGGAATGATATTTTGTAAAGATGAAATTTTGGCCTTTTTGTATTATCTTAGTTTAGTGTATAATTCTGTCATATGTACACTGCAGTATATACTAACAACAAACAAAGCCATTAGTCCATCCATTAGTTTAGATTATTGTGCTTCTTGCTTATTTGCCTGTAGTTGCATATTGTGGTTAGGATTCAGTGGTGTGTAAGCCAAATGTTTTTCTTCCAAGTCCTGCTGAGTGATCCCCAAACACTCCTACTCCACAGAGTTCCATTCTTCCTCAGTTTTCCTTCCTAATTGTCCCTCCTGGAATACTTTCAGAGGGAGGCAGCAGGGGGAGAATCCCTGGTGTTTACCCAAATTTAACTGGTTCCTTTTCATTATACAAGAGCAGTGGCTTGATATCTAGGGCTTCCCAAATTAATGAACTCTCTCACTCTGTCTCATAGTTAGACCAGCTACCCCATCGATAAATATCATCTTAGCTGCTTGTCTGTGAAATTGTTATTTTAGTCACCGCCAAAGGCTTGTCGCCATACATGAGGGGTTTACTGATGATTGTAAATTGCTGGGAGGCCTCAGAAACCATCAGCCGGTTGAGTGATAGTTTTTCTTCCAGCATCCCTTCTGAATAAAACTATATATTCATATTCACATGTATAACTGGAACTTTTATGGGCAATTTTGTTGATATAAGCTACCCCCATATATCTGTTTCATAACTCACTACATTTTTTATTTCAGATATTCCAGATTCCAATATTTTCCACATCAGTTTCAAGGCTTAACTGATGTAACCTGTAGTTGAAACTCTCTGCCAGGTCTGGCTATTGACTGAGAAAATGGGCTCAGGAGTTGGGGATGTTTTTCTCCATTAACTGTGCATCAATAGCACTTCCAATGCATGCCAGAGCTAATAAGTGACCAGCTGGTGCTTAGAAACCAGGCACCTGAAGCCTTGTCAGGAAACATGCAGTCAGAGTCTAGCCCCGCTACAAAACAAATTTCTAGTGACAGCATGAGATACACTTAAAACAGAGAGGACCATGGCACTTCACGTCTGTCTTCTCTATTAATTAGCAGTAGGTGCGCCAATGGCACAAGTGTACACTGTTGACAAAGAGTGCAGGCACCTGCAACTGATTAGTTTTTCATTGAGATAAGGAGAAGTGTCAAACTGTGGCCATTCTTTTCTTGCACAATGGAAAATCCATATAGTCAGAGTAGAAGGCAAAACTGCCCTTTATTACTATGAACCCCCCCAAAACTATATTTCCAGTTTTATTTGGTTTAATTTTTTTTATGCAATTATGCTTGTTACATTGTATACATAATTTAATGTGGATAATAAGTGCAGCTGTTCGGTAATGAGCATGTGGCAACAAGTCTGTCATGGACGTGCATGTTCCTTTCCAATAGAGCTGATGGAAATGCCAGAAAAGCTTATAAAAAATATTCTGCAGTAGAAAACTGCTCTTCACAATTAACTGTTTAACAAGTGTCCTGCTGCCCAACTCTAATGGCTTTATTTTTCACCTAGGGTTCGGTATTTGTATCTAATTAACACTGCAATTTCTCTCCATTAAAAATGTGTGCTCAGCTATCTGCGCTTGTTTTCTCTGCAATGTGTACAAATCATAACAGGACTGGCTGAACATGACTTTGGAGCAGTAAGGCCACAGTGATCTTTAGCTTCCTGTGCAGTGCCAGCGTAGCATCGCACAGCAGCAAAACTCGAGCTGGCTCAGCTGCAGTGGAAGAAAATGTGATCTGTCAAGATTCTGCATTACCCAGAGAAATAAACACATACATAAACACAACATTCTGGCCATATTGTGCATAATAGTAATGATGAAAATTAAAGTGGTATTGTGAATTCCTGTGGTAATATTTAAACCAGTCTTTTTCTTTTTCCCTTTAGTCAAAATCCATATTAAGGAAAATTTGTCAGACCACATTTCCTCTTGCAGAAATAACCTTTCAGGCTATACAGATGTAAAAATAAATAAAAAAATAAGAATATCTATCAATCTATAAATCAATAAATAAATACTGGATATTAAGTGGACGTGAGAGTGCACAACTTACAGCAGGTAAGACCATTTTCATTCTGCTGTTTACCCTTGCAGAGTTTCTACATCTATTCTCCCCTCCAGATAAGTCAGACTGTCCTTGAGGCTTCCACAGAGGCACAACAGAAGATGGCAAAGCAAAGATGACCAGATGATGCTTTTGGAAGGCTCCGCTGGGCCTAATGCTTTAAGGTTTCCAAAGCACTAAGACCTTTATAAAGAAGAAGGTAATGCGCACAAGAATCAATCACAATCCATACTAAAACCTGATAGCAGGTTTCAAAATGATCCACGAGAAAACTTGGTTATCCTTTTGCTGTGAGCCATTTTGTGCTTTGAGAAAACTCTCTGGGAAAAATGATCACGAATGGTTAATGTTAATGGTGCAACATGTTACGAAAGTTCAAATGTAAAAGTGGAGAGCAACATGAAATCCAGTGAATCATGTGCTAGGATCCCTAATCTTACTGACCCCACTTTTCTGACCTCAAATGTGATCCTAGAGAGTGGTACAGGAAATGTTTTGCCTTTGCCTGGAACAACCAGCTTTGAAATCCCACGCCAATGAAAGTCTCCTCTTATCTTTCCTCATGAATTTTAATACAGACACAAAGATTACATTTCTGTAGATGCAGCAAAGCCAGAGGAAAGAAATTGCCAAGATTCAGATTGTATGCATTCGAAAGAACACTTATTGTTTTCTATGAATATATCAGCAAACCCAGGGATGGATAAAGCAAAATGAAATGGTTCTTCTAAAAATGGATAAGTGAAAATGGTGAATCTTAATACATCTCTTTCCTAGATTCAAAATACATAATAAATCTACTTTCCAACTTTTATCTTAGATTTAGAGATAATAAATTGTTGATACTGTGATCACAATGTTCAAGTTCTCTCTTAGAGTACAAATTTGTATGACTACTACTTCCTGTAGAACGATTATCTCAGTGTTAAGGTTCCCCTTTTATGCTGATTTAATAGCGGATGATTTTATTAAGTTTGAATACTCTGGTCTTTCTAAACCCTTCCTCCTGTAATGCCCAGTCTGCTGCGATTGGTCAGCAGGCCTGGCAGAATGCACCATCAGTCACTACTGTCTGTGAACCACAAAAAGCTGCAAAACCTCTGAGTTCACCTATTAGTGGTGTGCAATCATGCAAATTTTGGAATCAATCTGATACCAAGGAAATGCGGGGAGATGAATCATCATCAATCTGCAAATTCTCCAAAAGTTTTAAGGACCACTAAGTCACAGATTTTTAATTTTTTTAATTTGAACTTTCTACAACAATTAGTTAACACAACTAAACACACCTTTCAGCTTTACATGTGTTTTTAAACTGTTTTCAGAGAGCTGGAAGGTTAATGTGGCTCTAATTTATGATTTTTTTTTTTTACACAGTTCAGTGGGCTACATTCTGAACTCAGAGGATAGAAACAATGTGTTGATCAGATTGTGCTAATATCGATCTCATACCAGTACCAGTGTTGGTGTCAATACTATCGATATTTGGATTGATCCACCCACCTCTGTCCCCTATACTTGGTTTGAGCCAGAACAAAGAGAGATTCTAGTAGTTGTGGTGTTGTGTTGTTTCTATTTCCAAAATGACTTGCATTAAGTCAAGTCTAGCCAAGCATGAAGGCCAGATTACACAGAAACTACTGAGAGGAATTTCATGAAACATGGTTGAGAGGTAGAGAATGGGAAAAATGGAAAACCTTAAAATCTTTCACACCAGTTGGGATCATTTTAGTAAGAATTGCACAACTAGGAAATGCTACGGTGGCCCTGAGAGGCCAAACAGGCTGCAGCTTAAGAAAACACCAGCTATAAGAAAATTGCTGCAAAAGCACATATAAAAGAAGTGGAGGATCTATCGGTTTTGTGAGGAAAGAAAAGATGAGAGGTAAGTGTGTTAGCCTAACTATTAGCCTAAAAATCCGTCATCACTATTATATGAATCATGAGATTAAAACACTCTTACCTAGCATGTTTTGGTTCCTGCAACTGGTCCGTCGGGTTATTCTCTCTATACGGGGAAGGCTAACAAAGCAGCCAGCTCGGTGTTGGCTGGAGTATAGATTAATGCATTTTAACAATGCATTTAAAATGCATTTAAAAACTCTGCATAATGTTCTACTTCTCGTTGTGCACAATGTGGTCACCTTGCAATGTACAATATCAACAACTGCAGGTTTTCCCATATCTTCACACTGCATCAAACACCTTTCTTTGTTGCACTGCTGATCGGAGGATGCCTGTTTGTCTTGTGTAATATCCCCAGAAGATCAGATGCTCTCAATTTTTTCCTTTTAGCATCAGTGGCACAGGGTCACCTTGTCCTTGAAGTTGAAAACAAGTTTCACTTAGCCACCAAGCAGCAGCTGTGTGTCAGGAGAGGCTTTGCTCTACATTTGGAAACCAGCTCAGGGACCAGCGAGAGCATCTTTACCAACACAACCATATGACAAGGGAAATGGCTGCCAGGCCCCCCCCCCCACACACACACACACACACACACACACACACACACACACACACACACACACACACACACACACACACACACAACAATTGTTTTGTACAAACATGGAAAGACATAAAACCACCTTCTGGCCTGCTCATCTGTTCCCAGTTGGCTTTTTCCCCAGTTCATATATAACTGAAAAAAAAAATGAAGCTTTTTTGTGACTGTTAATACTTGTGGCAATTTCTTCACTTTCTGACGCTCAATTACTGACCCCTGAGAGAAATGGATGGAAGATTGCAAAAAAAAAAAGAAAGAAAAGAAAGGCAGCGACCTCCTTCTCTCAGTGGAGGTTCAACTCATTTGATAGTTTCACTCCCTTTGGAGCAACGCTGGTCTCTGGAAAGGCCCATATGCCTCAATGGGTGTGAGATGATACGATTTCCCATCAGAGAGAGAGAGACTGCGTTTGTGTGTGTGTGTGTCTGTGTTTGGGTTTCATGCCACCTCTGCAGCTATGAGCACCCTTTAGATTACTTTCACCTCATCAGCCCACATTCACTTGGCTAAGACCTTTGGGACATTTTCTCATGAGGATAGATGTTTTCGCAACACACACACACACACACACACACACACACACACACACACACACACACACACACACACACACACGTCTTGAAGTGTTTGTTTTGTCTGCATGTGGCATCAGAAGGAGAGAGGAAGAAAGGGGAGAAGGGTAAATGAGGGTGAAGAGGAAAGAAAGCAATGTCAAAAGAAACCGAATACACATTAACACAGAGAGTCAAGCACGGATATCAAGACTTATATTCTTTTGCAGTTGTGAGTTTATAATGAAATACATAGTAGTGGTACAACACAAAAGTCCCAGTTTGGTATGGATCTCAGATTTGGAGTCATGGTTCAGTATTTTTAGACTCCTGCTCTTATTCGGGCTGTGTTTTGGGGCTTTAGAAAATCTGGCATGAATTAAGCAGAGTGACATCACCTGGAAAGGGCAGAGCTTGATTCACATGTAAAGCTGGGGCTCAGCATTGATTCATTTTAGCACCTGTGTGTGTTTTGTAGGCGGGGCTCAGAACACAGAGGGGAGAGCTCTTTTGCTTCAGGCTCTCGTATCTGTGACAGATGATTTTCTACCAGCTTGTGACAATAAAATCATGTTACAGATGGCTTCACAATCTTTTGTAGGAGAAACTGGAAAGACAAAATGTTCTTCATGCTGACTGACACTTGGGGTTACTCCTGTAACCTAAAACAGTGATGTCTTAAACAGCTTTACTTTTACAAAGTACTTTCAAAGTGTCCTTCTTTGAAGTTGTCCATAGATCACATGTTTATCACAAAACAAACAAAACAGCTTTTTCAAACTGTTGCTTATCACAAAAATATAGCTTTTCAGAAGCTGTTTTTATTTTGATCTCTAAATGACAGTTTTTGCTTCTCATTTTCCACTTTCAGCTGAAACTATTAGTTGGGCAGATAATTAATCTGCCACTTTTGGTGTTTTGTCTTGTCATTTTACAAAAGTAATCTGAACTGTATTAGCTGTTTCACCATCCCTGCTGTGTAAAATTATAACATGAACTTTAAGACACAGAATGAACGTCTATTTCAAAATATTTAGTAAGCTGAAGGGTGTGGACTAGACACAATGTCAGAATCCTTAGCATACAACATAATACTTTATGCACAATGCTAGCACAACTTGTTAAATTGTATTCACACTCAGCTGCAGCTTTGTAAGACACACGTTTATCCGCTCGTTATTAAAATGATCCACAATCCATCCAGATAATCCACCAATTAAATGGCCAACTCAGTTTATTTATTCATGTAGACATGTAATCAAGATGAGCTGCTAATGTTCAAAACAAGCATCAGAGTGGGGAGGAAAGGTTGTTGCTACCAACAGGTAGGTCGGAGTATTTCAGAAACTGATGATCTACTGGGATTTTCCTGCACAACCATCTCCAGGGTTTACAGGGAATGGTCTGAAAATACAACTAAGGTATTAGAAGAGTTTCTCTGAATATACACATTCAACCACATTGAACATCAAAGCAGATGAGCTACAGAACACATTAGGTGCCACTCGTGTCAGCTAAGGACAGGAGACTGAGGCTATGGTTTGCACAGGAAAAATGTCAACTGCTCTGATGAATCTCAAGTTCCTCTGTGACATTTGGATATTAGGGTTAGGATATGGTGTAAACAACATGAAAGCATGGATCCATCCTACCTTGTATCAACAGTTCATGGTTTGTGGTGGTGGCATCATGGTATGGGGAATATTTTCATGGCACACTTGGGGCCTCAGTCTGTACACAGTCTGCCCATCTTCTGATCTCTCCTTCCAGAAGGACAATGTGTTACATCACAAAGCTCAGATAATCTCAGATGGATTATTTGAACATGATAATAAGTTCACTGCAGTCAAATGGCCTCTACAGTCTCAAGATCTCAATCCAATTTGAGACTGGTAAGTGTTGAAATGGCAAATTCCCATCATGGATGTGTAGCTAACAATGTGCAGCAACTGTGTGATGCTGTCATGTTGATGTGGACCGACATCTCTGAGGAATGTTTCCAGCACCTTTGTTGAATCTGTGCCATGAAGAATTAAGTCAAAGGGAGTCCCAGCTGGTTCTAGTAAGGTGTATCTAATAAAATGATCAGAGAGTATATATAGCATTAGTTCACAACAAGGCCATCTCAAAGTGCTTTATATTATAAAGTAAACTCCCAGAATTTTAAAGAGACCACTGCAAGCAATTGATGGAAAAAAAAAAATCAATTTTAACAGGATGAGTCTCACCAGCCTATTTGGCCTCTGTTGTTACTGGTTGAGATGGTGAGGAACAGCATAGAGAGAAAAGGGGAGACATTTGATAAAATGATATGAGTTAATGAGTCAGCATAAGTGTACATGCCAAATAATTAACAGCAGATAGAATTGAATCAGTTTAAATACCGTATTTCCCGGACTACAAAGCGCACCTAAATATTAGCCGCACAAGCTAAAATCAGGGGAAAATCCTGTTTTGTACATACATTAGCCGCACCTGACCAAAAGCCGCAGGTGTTTCAATGTTGACTTATCATATGTAAGAGAATATGCACAAAGGGAATTGTCAGGAAAGAGATGGCTGTTTGGAGACATCACTTTTATTAATATTTTGAAAAACAAGTTATGGGTACATATTTGCACATGTAGTACATAACAATAACCTACAGCACACCAGAACAATAGATTCGGCCTACCTTTTAGGCTCAGGTGCAGTGACACAGCTTTAACAAGAAGAAAAGTCAGTCATTCACCACCATCTTTCTCTTCTTCCGCACTAAAACCACCAAAGTCCTCTTCTCCAGTGTCGGATACAAACAGGCTCATGATGGCTTCGTCATCCACTCTCCGCTTCTCTCCTTCGTTGTCACTTTCAAAACCAAAGAAATCCTCATTGTCAGTGTCAGAGTCGAACACCCTCAGAAGGGCCGTGGCGGTGTCCTCCTCTCCATCATGCAGCAGTCCAGCCCTTCAAAATCCGTTGGTGATCGTGGATGTTTTCACACTTTTCCACGCTGTCAGAATCCACCGGTGGAGTTGGGCATAACTTGCTTTTTGGGCATAACTTGCAAGTTTATCGCCCCTCATCATCCACGACTCCCGCTGAATGCGTAGCGCTACTTTGAAGTTTGTTTTTCGCGCTACTTCGATACGGCACTACGTTGCCTGGCGGACGGACATGTGACTAACATACCACTCTTGAACCCCGATCCTTCCGCCAGGCAACGTAGTGCCGTACAACAGCGGAACACACAAAACAAATCGTCTTACGATATGACAAAAATCACGGACAATCCATAGAAAAGCCGCACCTGACTAAAAGCCGCAGGGTTCAAAGCTTGTGCAAAAAGTAGCGGCTTATAGCCCGACATTTACGGTAGTCTATATGGTGCCAGCATCACGCTGTGTCTCTCACCTAGTCATTAGAACATCATGAGAAATGCCAGCACTCACTGTTGTTACATTTATTGTATCTGAATATACGCTGTTGAGTTTAAAACATGAAGCAGAGGCGATTACCTCCATCAGTATGAGGCTTGACTGCAAAGTCCACAGTTTCAAATGCACACAAAGTGCTAACTTCAGTCTGAGCACCAGTTCTCCAAGGTCGTGGGCAAAGCAATTCGAGGCTGTCAATCATATCACAGCCATTGAATAAAAGTAATATTTTCAGTGGTGGGCTCATGCTGCTCTCACCTCCAAATGACACTGAGCCCCTTGGTGGCTGTCCATGGGAAGCACAGAAGAGATGGCTGACTCTTAGAAGTATTCGATATTTTGAGCATTTTCATGCGTCGCTGCTTCACTTCCCCTCATTATGTGTACTGGCTCAGTGTTCTCAGTTTAGCAGTGCAGTAATGGAGATTTAGGTAGATGGCTCAAGAGGCAGGTTGACAGTCTGAACACCTGTCAGTCAGCTACACAGACTTCCTGTTTGTGTTCAGTCACGTTACCTCAGCAAGCATTTGATGATTGCAAACAAGCAAAAGATCTCTAATGAGCTGACCGTGTTTTGCCTAAGTTGCTGCATTTACATTGAAATGCACAGAGCTAAAAAATGTTCTGAAAGTCACTGAGCATTTGCCATTTTTGTGGCCAATTTGTGAAGTATCAAGGGAAAATGGATTGCACTTGTTATCAGAACTCATTAAATTCATTTTCCTCATGAGCAATTGATTTTTATGCATAAACTAAATGAAAACAGATGTTGACCTTCTTTTGAACCACTGAACCCCTCGGTATTTAGCGAGCTTTTTAGAATATAGATGGAATTTGTTTCAGTGAGACTTTAAGCATCCAAGGAGAATGAATACAAATCTTTCCTTATTATTGCTGGTATTGACTTTACCATTGTAAATAACGCTTAAAAATCAGGCAAGGGTATAACATTCGTGCTTCTGTCACATTTTTATTGTTCTATAAAGTTATGCATTAATTTTCCTTTCATTACATGTTATTTCTGTTTGGTGCATTCTCCAAAAATGTATTTAATTAAGCTGGCAATCATAATCGCGTGAATGATTCTCCATTCATTCACCTTTATGCAATTGGGACATATGCTATGATGAAAGTTATATGTAGATATTACAAGTAAGACTGTAATATTGGCCATGAGTTCAGTCAAGAGATCACAATGTTCAGATTCTGTCAGATTAAAGGGATGCATGTCTGAAAAGCCCATAATTATCAGTACTGGAAGCAAGTGATTTTCTTATCTGTGTAATTGTCTGTCTTTCTTGTGCTCTCACTTGTTTGATAATAACCCAGTGTGCTGACTGAGAGATAACATAACAGCAGAGTTATTATCATACTTTGTGTGATTTTACGCCGTGTTTTGATCGTGTGAGTTAGTCATTTGTTTGGCCAGCTTCTTACAGGGAACCTTATGTTCTATTACTCACCCCTTCCCTCCCTCCATGCTTGCATCCCTTTTATCCATCCCTTTCACCAACCCATGGGAGTCTGTGGCCACAACCATCCTCATTAAACTTACAGCCATCAAGATAAGACTCAATTACTGCAAGCTTCTGCGCTGGCATCGAAGATCAATATTGAAGTTTAAAAAGAAAAAAGAAGAAAAAGAAAAGAAAAGCTGGGGTGGCTGGAGGTGGCATTTAATAGTGTGAGTTATGGGTGGGTAATGTGGCCAAAAGATCATAAGTTGATCATCTGGGAATCACAATTTTTCTAACCCTCTCTAAAAAAAAAAAGAAAAGAAAGAAAAAGTCTTCAGCCAAGCCAGTTTTTGGCTTTCAAACATTTCCATTTGTAGTATTTTATGAATGTAGTGTAAAGTGCTTTGGGGTCCATAAGGACTAAGTAGAGCGCTATACAAATACAGGCCATTTACCATTTACGACAATGTGACGTAAACAGTGGCAACTAATGCCACGTTATTTTTTAGCTTATTGCTTACTGCAATATAAGTAATCTCCCTCTCCAAAGTTTACCACCTTGCTTATAATCTTTACAAATGCTACGTTTATTAACATCTATTTAGGTCAGCTGTGCTGTGAAAAATAAACTTTCTCCATGCTCTCTGAGATGTTCTTTAATAGGTTTATGGTACAGTGTTACTGCCAATCTTCCACCAAGTCTTTTTTTTGTCCACTGTACCATTTTCAAAAAAGGTTACATCCCCAAGATCCAGAGTCAGTCAAAAAACCTTCTTAGAATTCAGATTTAACAAATTCATGTAGCAACATGTAGAAAAAATTCCAGAACACATGGTTATTTATTTAGTTAATTGAGCGGTCTTTACATTTACTTTTTAAAGCTAATCATCTACCTAATTAAGAGCATCACTGATAAATGATCATGTAATATCAAAGATGGTTGTCATGTCACTTCCTGTTAATCTAATGTGCATGCAGCTGATGGGACAGAGAATAAATAAATACAATACATGAGAATTTCAAGCTTCACCAGAACACACACAGCATGTTTCCTACCTTAGCTAATGGCTAGGATTAGGCAGTAGGAGAGCTGCATGCATGCTCCCTGTGTTCAGTTTCTCTTCCAGATATGCAAGGATTTACTTTAATGCAGATTGATTTTTTTTTCATGTGCAAATGTAAACACAAGCGTTATAGATTGCCAGTGAGATCACATCTAGATCCGCATGCTACATCATACAAAATTCAATCTTAAAAGCATTATGAAAAACGTAGAAATAGGGCTGCTCAATTAATCGAATTTTAATCACGATTACGATCTGGGCTTTCAACGATCATTAAAAATGACTGAGCCGATTATTAGCCCCTCCCTCATTTATTCGCGACACCTTAAAGGCCGGTCCGTGAAAATATTGTCGGGCATAAACCGTCCGTGGCGCAAAAAAGGTTGGAGACCGCTGATTAAGAGGACCCGAGGGAAGCTCGGAAAGCTAAGCAGGAGTTATTTGGAGAGGAGAGTGACTGCTGTTGGTTGAAAAGAGGTAAAAAAAAAAACAAACTTCAGTGGTGTTGCACACTATGTTATATTATTTTTTAAAGTCATTGTTAACCCTTTAAATCCGGTCAGAGCAGCACGCTCCGTGTTGTGTAACTATTTTTAAATCCTTGTAGAACCTGAACCGTGTAAGCTAGCTCAATAATTTGTTTTGCATATGAAACCGGAGGAGTTGTACTTACATCTGATGCCATCAGCTTGTCCTCGGTCACGGTTTCCTTCCACATAAAGCTTTGCAAAAATTGCATAAAAAGCGCTTGCAGGAACAAAAACATAATATTCCAGAAACACGCTTTGCCGATCCATCAGCTGTTCGTAACACTTCCCACAGTGAAATGATGCACATGCTGTTTTCTTTGCAAATTTGCATCATAGGATTGTTTTTTGTTTTTCCTGCAGTATATAAAAACTGTATCTCCAAAATAAAACTATGAAGACACTCAAAATAAATTTCCTGTTGTTGTAAACTATTTTTTGCAACTTTATTGTATTTAAAGTTTTGAGGGATAAACCTCTTAAATTTCTCCATGTAGAAATATATGTAAACAAAACAAAAGCGATTTTCAATTTTTTTTGTAGTTTATTGCACTTTTTTGCAATTTATGTAATTACTATGGACTTAATGCATACATATTATTAAAATATGGGCTATAACAGTTGTATTGATGTATAGCAACTTGAAATGCTCCCACAAATGGCACTACAGCATGTAAAAAAAAAAAAAAAAAAAAAGCTCTGGTGGACTTGGTTCTATAGTAGGTCTTAAAGGGTTAAATAAATATCGTCAAATAATCGTGATCTCAATTTCAGTGAAAATAATCGTGATTATCATTTTTGCCATAATCGAGCAGCCCTACGTAGAAAGATAAAATGTAACTGAGCAGAAGATGTTTAAGTACAGAGAACTTCACTTCACTTGTTCTCAATAATTCCATTTGGCAGCTGTTTTTAGTCATGCAACATTTATCTGTTTTCAGTCAATAATTTCACATCAAATAATCTTTTGAGTTGATTGCTGTTTTCGCTGCTATTGAACTAGTTTAGCAAGGCAGTAGCAATACCTTTCCCAAGGAGAAAAGGAAGCAGAGAAACCAGTGTTTGTTCAAGTAGTCATTTCATTCATCTTCTTTTACAGCTAAAAAGAATTGTTTACACAGGCGGTTGTAGAGAAATTGCAGGCTTCCAACATTTGCAGCAACACAACTGTTAATAGTCAGAAACTAGAGAAATGCAGTAACTAGGATAGACATGTGCATTAATAAAATACAAATCAGAATGTATACAATATGCAGAGTTTGCATTTGCAGTTTTTGATGTAACTGTGCAGAAAACAATAGTAAAAGTATATTTAAATACAACTTTATTCCATATTTTTCTCAGTAATTAAGGAATGACTATGGATCTAAACTAAAATTATTATTATTTTACAATTTATCTTGCCCTGTTCTTCCAGTGAACATAAATGGCATATCAGAACTATTCAAATGGGTTGTGATTAGATGACCATGAGAGGCGTATAACTCTGGTATCAAAAGTTCTTGCCTGTGCGTTAGCTTCTATCTGCTCTCGCTGCATTAAAATCATGCTGCTTTGATGTCTACATCATCAGATCAACCTGAGTGAGTGGTGGCTACATCACTGGATGTGGGCAGTACAACACCGATTAATGTCCGGGTGCATCTTTCCCTTTAACGCAATGGCCTCTAGTAATTTGGGGAGGTACAAAATTAAGTGGTAAAAGTGAA
Organism: Astatotilapia calliptera; assembly: GCF_964374335.1. Taxonomy (NCBI): domain Eukaryota; kingdom Metazoa; phylum Chordata; class Actinopteri; order Cichliformes; family Cichlidae; genus Astatotilapia; species Astatotilapia calliptera. The sequence continues at coordinate 24,315,154 of NC_137431.1, forward strand.
GTAAAAAAGAGTCAGCATTCTCGCTTGTGTTTTATCTCTTAGTCTAACCCGGTGTGTACTGTGTAGGACAGGCTTTGACGGAAAGAATTATTGTATTTTGCTTTACAGTGTTTCTTGCCTTCTTGTCCATCCCCTTGCCTGTGACCTGGAAATCAATCTCACGACCCCCATGTTGAAAGTTGTCTCAATGCCTACAATGCATCAGAAGAACAGAGGAGGGGAGATAGGCTAACAGAGGAGCTACTATGGCGCATACACAGGTGTATGCTTTTAAAAAATTGCTTTTACCTTTATTGTGCTGTAAAAACAGAAAATGCAAACAGCTGGAATATGCATACCATGTGGAAGACTCTTTAAAAAAACTTATTCTGTGTGTTTCTAAGCTGTGTTTATAACTTTGATCAAACTCATTTGTATCTGTGTGATTAAAAAAAGTATAGCTGTGACAAATAACAGCAGCGTAAATATCGATGCATGCAAGCATAGCATGGATGGAAGTACTGAAATTAAGCTCTAACTATGGGGATCATAATGGTCACCTCACTGCATCATATTACTCATGCAACCAATGTAATGAATACATAGAATGCAATTAAATCAAACTGTATTCTAACACATTCCTGACAACATTTTACATTTTTGTCTTTTTGATTCAAAACTGTGATTTTATATATTAAACCAATGAAAAAAGCAGCAAAGGCTTAAAATAAGGACATAAGGTTAAGCTCAGCTACATTCTCGCCAGCTCAGCTGATCTCAAGGTCAGTCAACAGCTGACGGAAAAGCTTCCACACATCCAAGTGGTAAGTCTTAGTTAAGGCAGGGTGTTTAATCTGCTTTAGCTGGCCCACAGTTACTGCATATCTACAAGCTGCTTAGAGCTTCCTTTTATGTGGTGTATGATTTAATCAGTACCATTTCCACTGTCACTGATGACCGCCGTCTTTGGTGTTGGGGTCTTTTAGTTGTTTTCCCTGCCTTCAGCTTTCCTTGTGTATGCACATGGAAGGTATAGGTAAATGTGCTCTCGCATCCATGCGGAATATCAGGAAGGTCACAGCACATAGCCGTACTACCAAGTATACCTAACAGTAGATGGAAAGAAAACCAGTTCAGATTATAGCGGAACTGGCTAAAATACGTTTGCTTGATGTTGCAAATGGATTGCTTATTAAAAAACAACAAAACAAAGCACCATAGCTTCATTTTGGCATCTAGTAAATGTTTTTTGACTCATAGGATGCCAGTGGGATAGAACAACAAGACCACCTAGTTTATCAGTCAAATGACATTTTAATAAACATCCAAAAATGTAAGATTGTTATAGCCAGTAAAAACTGTTTAATCTGGCTCAGGATCAGGAAATCTCACTCCTGGAATCTCATTATTAGTTCTGGCTGTTACTTTTGTACTTTTATGTTTTCTCGCTCAGAAATAATTAATCTCTTGGTGACATTGCAGCCATCCAAGTGGTTTAACTGGAAAATATGTGTTGATGGATGTGAGGATTTGAGGAAATTTGTGGTTACACAAGGTTATAAACAAACAGTAAAAAGCCGGGCCTGGTTAAAAGCAGTGTTTTTATTTATCCAAAGCACCTAGGCTTTGGATAAATAAAGCACTGCTGGTAATTATATACACACATACTGCAGCAGTTCTCTGGGTAAAAACGCCTTGGTGATGCCAGAGTAGGATGATCAAACTGCTTCGAGGTGAGAGGAAAGCAACTCAAAGAAGAAACTCAAATAACCACTTGTTATAACCAAAGTATGCAGAAGAGCATCACCAAAGCTTGAAGCAGATGGGGTACAGCTGCAGAAGACCACATCGGCTTCAGCTAATAACAGGAAACTGAGGCTACATTTATACGGACTCTCCAAAACTGGACATTGGAAGATTGGAAAAATGTTGCCTGGTCTGAGGATGAGATGGGATATGAATTTGGTGTAAACAACATGGAAGCATGGATTATCTACTGGTAATGTAAAGTGAGGTGGTCCATTCTTTTATGGCCACAAAGAATTACCGGTAAGACAGCTCTGAAGTTAATGAGGGATCCACCCGAGTTCTAGAAAGGTGTAACTAATGAAGTGACTGGTGAGCGTGTAAACAGTCTAAAGGCTTAACATGCAAATGGTGAAATAAAAAAACAAATGTGCCAATGCACACCTCAACTCCTTGACCAGATCTGCTCTCAGGTCCCCCTCACATGTGGCAATTGGAGTCCTTATGGGACCAAAAGTTGAACACTCCTGGCTCATCAGGAAATGGAAAGTCGTCAGTGAAACAGGACCCTGTGATTATTTAGGTTCACAAGCTGTTAGTGCGATGGCTTTTTAATCGTTGCTAATGGAGTTTCAACTAACATAAAAAACCAGTGGGAGTTTAGAGTGCGACTTTGGCCCAATCCTCCCCCCTGTTCTGCCAGTCTACCACTTCTTGATATCCAGTCTCATATCCTTTTTTTCTTTTCTTGTCTCTCTTGCTCTTGTCTCTTTTACCTCCCCCTCCTTGGGCAGCAATTATGTACTGGAAAAGGAGTAGCTGTTATTTTTAATGTAGCGCCAGCTCTGTTGCCTTTTAAAAGCAAACACAACACAATATTGCACACAGCAGAGGCCAAACTCACCCCGGGGCTATGTATTAGATGCTGAAGTGGCTATTTAGAGTGAAAGTAAATGAGTCAAGGGATGACAGGTGAACTAAACGCTTTGAGTTCACAAAAACCAAGGACGCCCACTCCCCAACGCATTCTTCATATGTTACAAAAATAAAAAAAGAAGACTGAATCCCACCACTCACTTCTCCCTTAGATTGCCATAGTGAAGGGAACCTGCTGTGGCAGTCTCTTTCTTGTCCTCCCACCATCTCCCCCTTTCTTTTTCTGCCTCTCATTCAGTCTCTCCACCTTTCCACCTGCTGGTGCTGACTGTAGGTAGAAGCAGATATGGGATTTGAAAGGCCTGCATTTTAGAAAAGTGAGCTGCACCCACACCTACACCCCCCCCCCCCCCCCCAATCCCCGCTGTGCTCCAAGTTGAGCCGTCACACGGATAAAATCAGGTGGGGAGCGGTGAAGATACATTGTCAGGAAAACTATAAAAGCATCAAGGTAAAATGTCTGTTATTAAACCCAGGAAGGAAAAATGAAAAAACAAAACAAAACCCCCAAACCTCAAAACAAAGTTAACACATGCACTTCTGCCATGAAAGGATTTCAAGTTAGAATTTGTTGTTGGGAACATTTGCTTCAGAACCACACCTGGCCCAAACTTGTTTGGCAGTTTTACTGAGGGAGCCTTTGACTTTTAGTTCATATATGTGTCATCATGAACTGTGAAACAGACTGGAAATGTGCTATTGCTCTTTGAGTGCTGTTTGCCCAGCATCTGGATTCATTTTTACTTTTAAATTATACAAAAAAAAGAAGGTAGATCCCACATGTTCAGAACAAACCCAGTCTAGAAAAATTATATATACATATATCGTGTACAATACAATAATGTACAATATACTGCAACAAAAATATAAAATATAATGTTATAATTATATTTTCTCCAGTGCCTTCCTAACACAAATAACATGTTTTTCTTTAAAAAAACAAAGGGTAAAAAGGTTGTGCATACACAGTTAAATGTCATACCTCCTACAGAGCAAACCTGGTGCTCTACTGCTGACTCAGCATACTCAGTGCTTCCTTTTCATATGGCTCATTGGGCTTTTGTCCCTTGGTCCCACAGTCACTGCAACACATCCTACCACTACATAAATTCCACCTGAGAATATTTGCACTCTCCTCAAACCTACCATTATGTCCCACTGGCTTTTTGTTTTTGTTTTTTTTAGTTCACCTTGAATTTATGTAAGTGTGTGTGCTCCCAGTGACTGAACTGAGCTGGCACACAAAGCAGGAAATTGTGGTCAGGGTGGTGAATCATCATTTATACATTTTTGGATCAACATGGTACAGCGTGCTGTTTCCTGTAGTGAGGCTTAGGATGTAAAATTATGAGTATAAAGCGGCTATAAAAAAATAAAAAAATAAAACTCCCGGTTTTCTTAGGTCTTGCAGTGCATTTGGGGACACTGTTTTGATGATGAATAAACTGGTTTATTTACTGTCGAGGGTGACGCAAGCATTAGCACCTAGGGTGGATGAATGGTCACCTTCTCATGGAGGAAAGACTGAGAGTTGTGTTGTTGGGGGCAATAATTGCAGATTAAGTCTCCCTATGCAGATTTATCCCAAGTGATAGATTATTATGGGACAGATCATCTTATCCAGAACTTCAGGGAGACAGATGGTGGGTGGTTGAACACAGATAGATAATAGTTGTACAGATACTAACTGCTTCTGTTTCACTTGCAGCCCTTTGAATGCTTTAGTTTGTAGTCCCCCCCCCCCCCCCCCCCCCCCACACACACACACACACACACACACACACACTTCTGCTGGTGGCTAATTCATACCTTATTTTTGTTCTGTGGAAGCAACATTGAGCTCAATTTGGGACGCAAAAGAGAGCAGTGGGATAATCTCATTAAATCAGGTGTAACGCCTTAGTCCTATTTCCTATAGTCTTATTTCCTTATTCCTAATGAATGGCATACCTTCTGTAATTACTCCCAGTAGCATGTTTAAAATTTCTAGGTAACTTCTAGGTATATCAGGTTATCTATTGTAATAATCCAATCAAATGCTCCATAGTAGCCATATTGAATATCCTTTAGGAATCTACTTGATATGTGCTCAGAGTCCATATCTGTTACATCATCTTGACTGCTGTACCGAGATATTAGAAATCCATACACTCAAAATATGATGTATGACTCCACAGGCGTGGAATTGACTGGGGCTTTGGTGTGCTGCAGAACGTTTTCTTTTCTGAAGAAGCTGAGAAAAAAAAAGAAAGAAAGGTTACAGAATCCAGAATAATTTGCTCATTCAGTATAGTGGAAAAGGTCAACCCCATAAGGCAACTTAAGAAACAGACTATTACTCTTGATGAGGACAGATAGCTTGTATTTCTGAGCTGCATGTGAAAGTTAAGTGGCTTATATGGCTGTTATATGGCAGAGCCGAAGGTAATTTAGCCATATTTTCACTATGTATATGTCACCATACCTATATATAACTGGAGGGAATTTCTTAGCCATTATTACTGTCATTTAAGTAAATTAGCTTTTGAAAAATTCACATTCTCTGAGGGCTAAATGTAGTTAAAATGTTCATGTAACACAGATTTCACACTAGCTGATATTACTAACTGTTGTGGCTGATTTATATCACTAAATATGTCTGATCCATCTGTAACAACAAAGGAGACTGTAATGGTAAAGATGATGATAATAAAACATAGAAAATGATTTTGCACATCTTGAAATAGTGGAAAAACACAAATATGGTTAAAACTATTAGATGGGTTATGATGGTTACCCAAAAATAGTATCATTTTGACCAAAAAGCCTTTTTTTATATGATTTGAACTGTTAGCGTAAATTTTAAGTACTTTTTATTATCTGTGCCAGAATCTTGTGTGTGTGTGTGTGTGTGTGTTTAGGTAACATGTGTAAATAGTAATAGTGTGTCACTAGATTACTTCAGTGTTTTACTGCCCGTCCCAAGACAGACATTTACAGAGGTTGGCCAATAACTGGTGCATATGCTGTCCTAATCTGTTTCTTCTGCTCTGCCAGGTGTGCAGGCAGAAGGCACTTCTGCAAGGACACCCAACTACCCCAAAATTCTGCACTTAAGACAAAGCTGGAGGACAGTCATGACATAAATCTTACTGTAATTATGTTGTAAACATAGAGGAAACAATAAAACTTTGTTTTGATGTGTGCTGCAACAGAGTGGGAAGCCTAATCTTGGACAAACTGCTTATGGCACAACTGGCTTCCTTCTCTAAGCTACTGTGGAAGTGATTGGATGCTGTTAATGTTTGTGGCCATGCGACTGATTGGTCCAGAGGACCCTCTTTCAGCTGCCCACTTTCACTAACCATCTGGTGCATAAGACACTGTTACTGTTTAGATAGTCAACCACCATTTAAGAAAATGTCCCCATGTGTCAGTTTGATATTAGAGCTTGCAGTCTTTAAGGCCTAAAAGTGACAAAAAAACAACAACAAAAAAATATACTAAAAGCAAAATGCTGTTGCTTTTATTGCTTGAACATGTGAGTCTAATATCAGCAGGTTTACTGTTATTTTTCCTACATAATGGCTCCCCTCAATAAAAACTTACATCTAGCTCACATGAAATTAGTGAAGCAGTTTATATGTTTAATAATTCAGTAGCTCTGCATTACAAATGCCCACACCAAAGGTTTGCTTTCATTCAGTCTGTTTAGTATAGAGTGGGATATCTGTGGGAGGAGGATCAGTCTAAATCTGTTGATGTGTTGATTTTTCTTTCTGTGTCAGCAAAATATTCAGGTTCGAAAATGTTTTAAGTGGATATATTATTAGTATCCTTGTGTGCATTTTAGATGTGTGCCAATGTGAACTGCTGTTCAGTTCCTACTGCGGCACATGTGACTATGCAAGCTGCTGACTGGTCCTCAGTTTTTGAAAAATATTGCTGCAAATGGAATCACCTGTACATAAGACAAATGCATTGCACTGATTATTGCTGTCACAATGGCCAATAGAAAAACAAGCCCGTGAAAATATATGATTTGTCATGTAGCTGATGTTCCAGTCCTTTAGTTTAGCACAGAGCAGCCCAGATTCGTTCTTTGTCCTTTTTTTTTCTGCTTCCAGAATTTAAACTTCATTTAGTTTCTTTTACTGACCGACATGTGATTTTTATACTACAGGCTATATACTAGCAATCGATTCATTGAAAATTCAGAATGTTACAATTTTACCCCCTAAGACCAGTCCCTCCTTAGATTTATTTTTGGTTGTCCTTTCATCTACTGTGAAACTGTCAGAAATGCATCTGTATCAAGAGCCGCTCATTCTCCTTCATCGGGCCAAATCTCCTTTACGCTAGTGCAAATGACCCCTTTCCTTACAAGTGGATACATTTCACACAAGCCCACTGAGAATGCTCAGTTGTAATCTAATATTTACCTGAACACCGCGCCGAACCATCTTCAGACTTTTCAGAGAAACCAATCATCTTTTCATTCTGTCTGCTTTCTGTAACAGCGAGGCAGCAGGGGCCATCCTGTCTGAGCTTCGTTCACGCCGACCTGTTGTCATATCTCCTATTACACTGAGGAGAAATGACACTGAAACATAGAACAACAGAAAAACACCCAGTGAAATACATTCTGCCACAACCTGAGAGATCAGACCCTGCGTGGCTGTGTTTGATTGAGGCTGTGAAACACTGAGGGGCTCTTTTGCTGATTATCTGTCCAAGATTGTGTCACTTTATTTGCCATCATTCCTGCAAAAGCAGACAGTGATTGTGACTTCTGTGTTGCTGCATTCCTCAGGTTCATCTGCCACATTTGTAAAGATTCAAATTTGCATTTGCAAACAAATGGATTCATAAATCAGTTTTCCTGACTCACAATGTGGTGGCTATAATCCACTGAATTCCTGTGCCTAATGCCTTTAATGTCATATTATATCATTATAAATGTTGTAAATGTATTTAAGAAGTTTCAGTTCAGTGCCTTGGGATTACACCACATATAACCCGGCCGCCGGTGTTCTTAAGTGTCCTACTGTAGTTAAATTATTAGGACATTTTGTAGGACTACTACTTAAGATATGTTTTGTAACTTCCTCCTTTTAATTATGTTTCTTAGGCTGCTCAGCATTCGTCTTAATGGGAACTCTCTGCATTATCCACAGATATCATCTGTGTGGCTCGCCTGAGTGGGGCACTGAAGACTAAATTAGCTTTTACCTCCAGCAGCACTTCAGCTTTGGACTCTTGTCAGCTACAATTGTTTTGAGCTGATCTCTACTGCCTTTGTGATCTCCTTGGTGGTTTTCTCTAGCTGTTTGGGTTTCAAACCTGTTCTGTAAATAACACCACACTTATGATGCTGGGGAAGCACGGCAACCTAGCTCTCAATAGGGACTAAGGATGCTTGCAATCCTTTGACATGAGCTTTGATCAAATCCTAGTATTTCACTTTCTTTTGATAGTGGGACATGATTAGCCTGTCCTTCCAACGATGCTGCTACCTCTCCCAGAAAGACAAAAAAAAATGGACATCAAGCTTCTGACTGTTGATCTTGAAAGATTAGTGCATTTTTCTTTGTGAGAGCCATAACTTTGGATGGCTATAAAAACAAGACTTTGTGTTCTAGAATTACCAAGAGCATTTAAAAACAGATCAACATCAGTGTATCTAATGCACATCTGTTTTATATTATTTAATCTTTCTGGAACACTGGAGAACAAAGAAATCAGACATTTAAAGGAATAAACTTCAAAAGACATTTGAGTGATATGACCTGTGTGTTTGTTCACTTACAATGATCTATATGAGCTAAACATATTTACAAGGGCAGCTATGTGAGCCTTAGAACTGAGGTCCTTGAGGTGTGAAGCCCAGAAACAAATCCCCAATTACTCTGCGTGTAATAAGGTGACTCAGAGCCTGTCTCTCTTCTTCGAGTTACTGGAGGAAAGCTAATGGGCTCTATGCTAATTAGAGTTGGCATTTGGTTTTTCTCGGCAGACCTGAAAGGTGAGGTGAAGGGGTCAATAGCAGGGACAGCCATTATCATGACTCATGTGAAGGCCACATCCATATCCATGTTCTTCACATCTTTGGCCTTGAGGGTCGGGGAGAGAAATTAGAGCGCAAAGAGGTTAAGGAATTGGAAAAGGAAAGAAATTGAGAGTAACTGCAAGATGAGAGAAACTATTAGAATTAGTTGGAAAGAAAATGAGAGAGAAGCGCATAAAGACAAGATGGAGCAAAGAGGGATGTAGGCGAGGCATTGGTCTGTCCTTGCCATTAGTCACACCGTCACAGCTCCCTGGCTTTATGGCAAGTTTCCTGTCATGGTGCTGCTTTTTAATTGACATTAAAAAGCACTGACCAGTATGTCAGTGTTCCCCTCTCCTTCTGTCTACACCCTCACACCTCCCTTCATTTTCGATCTCTTCAGCTCTCCGTGCTTGACTGACGTGGGCTGTCATTTACATACAGCGTGGCGTGACAGAATTGGCATCTTTACCTACCATCTCCTCAGCAGCTGCGATGGCCAGCAGTTCCGTCACGTCAGAACGGTTTGGCTTGTAAAACCCCGTTCTATATTCTGTATCTGTACAGGCAGCAGCTTCTGCCCGTCAGTGTCATATTTCATGGCCTTGTCATGTGTAAAAAAAAATAAATAAATAAAAATAATGCCGCCTTCCAGCTCCCACGAGTGCAGCAGAGCTCTAAGATTGTGTGAGGAGGAGAAGATGGAGACTAATGCATCTGCGATCGAAGGGATGATCTTTGTAGTAGAAGGCTGTTTAGAGTAGGAACATGCAAGATCTTTTTCCCCCTCACTGTATAACAATATATAGTCATAGAAAAATAGACCCAGTCCACGATGACCGTAAGAAAAAATCTCCTCCTATTTGCCCGTTACTCAACTCAACTCTGATTGACTTCCTGTGACTAAAACAAACCACTGTGCTATTTTTAGTATCCTTTTTGGCTGTTCTCTTGCTAGTAGCTCACAATTCACCGGGAGGCATGTTTAGTAGTTGTACCAGGGCTGGAGGAGAACAAAGCAACCTTAGCACTTTATCTTCTGCTCCTTTATGCTACACTTCCTCAGATCAGTGAAATAATGGTAATGCATGTTAGTGCATCAATGAGTGAATGTATGCAGTACGTGTGTTTCTGTGTTTATCGCTCTAGTGTGTGTTTGCACTTGTGCAAAAACACATTTTATGGATGTCATGCATATACAGTGTATACAGTATAATTGTGTTGGCATTATTTTGTGTTCACGCATGCTCAAAGCAATCAGGGGGACACGGGCATTAATGAAAAGTTTGTAGAGGTCAGTTAGTGCAAAGACTTTATGGATAGTTACTAATGGAGAGAGAAAGCAAGCGAAAGATGGATAGAGGGAAGGACAGAAGGTGACAGATGGGCTATTAGAGACAGATAAAAGAGGAGATGGATAAATATAAAGTAATAGGGAGCAAGATGATACACACACAGACAGAGGAGGAGTGTGCAGACATCACTGCAAGAGTGCCAAAGCCATTTCAAGGACACACTACTCCTCCTGGTCCTCCTCCAGTGGCATTGATGTTTCTAGTACCATAGTTCAGGAGTTCATGTCCTTCAAGACTCCTGCAGAGTCCTGCTCACCTGCTCTGTTTTCTACACTGTTGACTGATGTTTCAAAATAACAGGCTTCCAATTTTTATATATTTAAAACAAATTGTTGTATTCATTACAATTTGTAATAAATAATTTCAAACCTGATGCGGGCAAATAAATAGGCAACATGCAGAATACTTGCTATTCATTATGTTTCTCATAGTGAAACCATTAACACCTTGAGTGATGCAGTGTATTGTGTGCGCCTTTAACTGGAGCTCAGCTTATTTCTGCTCGCTCCTCCTCTTCCTTCATCCTTTCCCTTTGTAGTTCAGAACCATGATAATTCTTTTTGCATAGGAAGTTCTGATGAATTAAATCTTTGTCATTGCACGGATGACTATCACATAATATTTTGCATATAAGCAATAATTACAGAACATATTACATTTCTGTGTTTATCTTACCCGTTTAAACTCCATTCATCCATGGCTGGAGCTGTCAGACAGTGTAATCCAGGGATACCATGGGTAAGGCCCTAAGTCTATCTCAGGGGTCCCATTTAAAGTAAAATTAATAACCATTTTTAAAAACATGCTAGAGAGATAGATTCACTAGCTGGGCCCATGTCCTCATTTTAGGATTTACAGCGTTTTTAGTAGATAAAGGTGAATGGCTTAAACATGAATTGGCTGCGGTTGGGGAAGGCCTTGGAGGGCACTGGCAGCGGCTCCCGGGCCTGGCAGTGTACTAATGAGAAGTGAAAGAATTGAAAAAGGGGAGGGATGCCAGATTCACGGATGCCTTTAAAACATACACAAAATAGATAAGGTCTTAAAACTTGAGTAGTTAGTTAACAAAACAATAGAGATGCATTTATTAACTTATGAGTGACACATTTGGTCTTTGATGCGAGTTGACTAGTTAAATTCAAATTTGCCTGTTACTGTATTAATACAGATCGTGTGTACAGTAAGGCACGAGGCATTCTCAACTTACTCTTTTTCTTTCCTTTTTTTAAATGGTTGTTTACAATCGTGTTGATCCAAGATAATTTATTCCCCCGCTGCACTCATTGTAAGTTGCTCTGGATAAGAGTGACAGCTAAGTGCCTAAAATGTAAACATGTACTGTTAGTTTCAAGCTTCCAAATATGCTGACTGCTATTGGAGATGGCAGACACAGCCACAATGACACAGCCAAGTGCTTTTTCTGGCATAGAGGAGAAAACCTGCTCCTGTCGTCATGATTAGTTCATATTTTTTTATTGCATGAAAATGGATTCTTTTATTGGCTTATGATGATCAAAATAGAGGACAAATGAAGATTGCATTATCAAATATATTTCATGTATATATTATGCGCTAAGTAGTGTAGCAGTGAAATCCACTGAAGTCCCCCCAGAAGAAGCCTCCTGGGTGAGGTGTTCCCATTGGAAGGAGGCCTAGGGGCAGATTCAGGATAGACTGGAAAGATTATATCTCTCGGCTGGCCCTGGGAATGCTTCTGGGTTCCCTTGGATAACCTGGATGGGGAGAAGGAGGTCTGAATATCCTTGCTAAGGCTGCTGCCCTCATGTCCCAGCCCCAGATAAGCAGAAAATAGATGGATGGATGGATGGATGGATGCATCTCCCTTGATTATTTTTAGTCATTATTGGACTTCTGGGATCTTGCAGGGAACCTTTTTTCTTTGTCAAAAAAAAGAAAGATTAAACCATTTACTGACTAATGATGATTTCTCCTTGAATCCCTGTGCAAATTTTGCATCTATACTTGGTCATGATGACTTCATGATTCTTCTGATTGGTATTATTTAGGGTCTTAGATTGAGACTAATCTGCAGGTTTTAGAATCTCAGACATTGCAGCAGCTCTGTTTTAACTTCATTTGCTATGGGGCTGTCTTACTGTAAAGGCTGTTGGATTTGGAGGATATATAAATTTTTGTCCTAAATACATAGTTGTTATATTTTGCAGACATACGTGTATGTTTTTTTCCACTGTATTGTCGTTTTAATAAATAAAGTGTGACGTGGGATTCTTAAGCTTTGATTGTACTCTGTCACGGACAGTGACAGCTGGAGACATGACAGCCGAGTAGTCGTCACCGTTACACTTTCTTGACGTCTGTTTGATGTCCACCTCCTGGAGTTCATGCGTAGTTGGCGGATTGACGTAAATTCTTAGCCTGATTTCACAGCAGTTCTTGAAACATTCAGAAAAAAGTAATGTTTGTTAGTGTTCATGGACACAAATTGTTCCTTTTTTGGCATCACTAAGAATAGAATACAATAAAATTTCCGTATTAAAGGATCACATATCAGAAGCAAGTATTTTTTTTGTAGAGGACCAAGAAAACACATTTTTTAAAGAAGAGCAACAGTTGCAAACCTCAGCATTTTCTTTACGTCTACCTTCTTAGTTGTTAATGATTAACCTGATGCAAATTAAGTTTTACAGTTTACAGTTTTACAGTTTAGAGTCAAATGTCAAATTTCATCTCTGTAATATTATTGATATTTATAATTGAGCTATTTCCTTCTGTTACCATATCAGTTATGTCGTAGAGTTAAGCTTGTGTCTCTGAGTCGGTGTCTGTGCATTAAGGCTACGTTCACACTGCAGGTCTTAATGCTCAATTCCGATTTTTTGATCAAATCCGATTTTTTTGTCTGCTCGTTCACACTACAAATAAAATGCGACAGCAAACGCTCTCTAGTGTGAACGCTCAAAGCGGCCCGCATGCGCAAAAGAAGATGTCACACACAACGCGCTCTGTTTAGACCCAGAGCAACAGTATTGTTTGACTGATGGCCCTTAATATAAAGACTTCGGTCTTCACGTTTCCCAATTTTTGCTTTAAGTTATTTTGTTATTTACATAATAATGTAAATAACCTAATAATGATCCTTATTGCCGTTTAAGAGAGGAGCGGTGCTTCAAAGGATAGTTGCAGATTTCTGTCAGAATCTGCAGATTATACAGGACAAATAAAATGTTCACGTTGTCTTCCCAACAGTTTCACTGACATCTACACTGGATGTCCAGGAAGCGTTCGCGATGTCTTCTCGGGCGCTTCTCTGGCGCTGATAATTGGCTTCAGTCTTGTGTCGGTGACGTAAAAGGCGGATTTAATGCGACTTGACCGTTCAAACAGCAGTCGCTTTCTAAAACATCGGATATGTATCGGATTCAGTACCACATACGAAAGTGACCCAGATCGGATTTGAAAATATCGGATTTGCGCCGTTCACACTGTCATAGCATGATCGGATATGGGTCGCATAGGGTCAAAAAATCGGATTTGATGCGCTTTCGCCTGCAGTGTGAACGTAGCCTAAGAGGCATATTTCCTGTTTTATTTTGATAGTCTGTCTCCTACGCCAGTGTATCTAGCTTTGCCTTCCCTTGTCTCATTATGTCTGATTTGTCCCAGCTGTGTTTCTTCCTGTTCCCCATCCTCGCGTGATCCTACCTGTGTATTTTAGTCCTCAGTCTCCCCCTGCTTGTTTTCGCGTCGTTAACCTTCACACACCTCCTCAGTGCGGTGCTTTTCCTCCGTGTTCCTAGTTTCCGTATAGTTTCTAGATGAAATTTCTTGTTTTCCAGTTCCTTGAGTCCTCTAGTTATTATGCTTCGCTTTTGTTTTCTGTATTAAAGTTTCCCAATGATAAAACTGCGCTTCCCTCCATCCGTGAGTCCTGCATTTGGATCGTCCTTCCTGCCTGCTACACAGCACTCACCATGACAGCATTATTTCATTTGTTACAGTTGTTCCAAGACAATAAGAACAGTAACAGACTGAACTAACTTAATAAAGTACTCTGATATTCACTGAAATAATTGTTCATGGTTAAACCTAAACAAGTGAAATTTTTGTAATTAATAACATATTAAAAATCATAAAAATGATGTGTGAAAATCTCTGATATGCAAGACTCAAACATGGATCTCTGGCATTAAACTCAATACAACTTAATCCTCTGTGACGTAAGGCCCAGGGGCCAAGATCGACCGGCAGAGACTCTAATCTGACCCACTGGACAGCTATATGTGAAAGAGGGCATAAATTTTGGACTTTTAACTGTATTTTTATACATTTTTATACCAAAGTTAACCCTCCCTTATGTCATTCAGACACCAAAGTTATAGATAAATGATTAAATGACAGAAAACGTCGTGTTTTGTTCTCCACTATATTAGAAAATTCTTTTTTTCCTGCCCCAAAGAGTTGTGGTAACCGATTTCTTTCATTTACTGTACTAAAGCAGCATTTCTTTGTTTTGCAGAAAAAAAAGATATATTGCTGATATTGCGTCATTGAAAAGTCATGTTCAGGGATACAAATAATACCGGAACTACTGTGTTGAGAAACATGGAAAAAATGGAAAATGAATGTCCCACAAAACAAATCAAGAGTGTACAGGTTGTGACTATAGCATGCAGCTGTGAGGCCAGGTTGAGGCTCTCTGCAGATGTGTCTGTGTAGTCACAAATTTTATGGTCCACTCCGGTAAGAGTGATGTAAATTTCATCATCATGGCGAGAGCGATGGTGGATGTGGACATACACGTCCATGCCTGTTTTTGTGGCATTACAATGCGCTGACTATACATACTCCTCAGGTAGGAAACTTCAAAGAAGAATAACAGGAATGAATATTTGGCGTCTGAGCTCCAGCTGTCCAGGTGTATAAGGGCTTGATTATACTCTGTCACAGGCACAGAGGTGAAAGAATAAACGGGCTTTAATCAAAGCAGACCCTAATGGACTTATGGACATGAAAAAGCATTATCAAGGCTTTAAATAGGTACTGTAATCTCTTCTTTCTCCTGCAAAATGCCAATCATTTAATCAGTGACTTCTTTAAATCTATTGATTATTTCCATGTTATTTCCATTTCCATGTCACTGCTTCAGATAATTCTGCTGGTGACTTTGTCGCTGCCGATTTTATTGTACCGTAGAAACTGTGTTTTCTTGATGTCACCATATAATTGGGTTTGTGCAACAATCTGTGTCACTTGGTGGCACACGCCACACACACGCGTGCTGTGACAGCTGCATTGTTTTATGATTTGAGCAACCAACCCTGCAAAAGCAATAATCTGTGACATTTTCACATAAATTAATTCCTGTTTTGCTACCCTCTTTCACTTATTGATAAAACACAGTGGTGATTGAACCTTTAGACTGCTCCTCAAAGGTTTCAACATTTGCTGTTCTAAATATCAAACATGGTTTTTCTCTCAGAAAACATCCAGTGACCCATAGAAAGGCGTTCATTCTAGGTGTCTGGCATCATTGAAGCTGCACACCTAGTTTTACCCCAGGGTGTCACTCTCTTTTTGAATCAAGACACAAAACTACAATGGATTCATCCATCCATGAGCAACACCCACTTTAGAATAAGGATTGTTGAAAGACTGAAGAAATTAGGTCATTTAGATGGGTTGCCAATCAATCACATGGCTAACACAGACACAAATTTACTACTACAGCTAATTTAGAGTTGCCAATTAGCCATACCCACCACTATGACAAATACATATTGTAATTCATATAATAAATGATTAATATCTGAATATTAATATAAAATATACAGCAGTGTTGTGTGTACCTACTGTATTCATCTTAACCTTTAACCTTTTTGTTGTAAGATTATTCTTTGTAATGCAATCTAATAAATGTACAATGTACCCTGAAGGAGGATAATCAAACTCCACTTGAGCACTGAGCAGAGAAAACACCTGATTTTGGCTCTCTTGCCTCCTTTCTTTATCCTTTTCATATCTCTATCACCTCTCCTTCCCTATACTCGTATTTGATTTACTGCACCTCCCTTTTTTTTTCCATTTCTCTCATTTCACCCTCAAAGGTGCTTCCAGTTATATCCTGTGTTTTTCTTGGTGTTGAAAAGAAGATGTATGAGTTGCTTGCTCATACTCGCCTTTCTTGGCATTGCTTCATTTGAATGTTGATAATGATAATAGGCCTTCCTAACTTGTGAATATGTTTTCTTCCAAAGGTTACAATTTCTGTAATTGAAGAAGACTAAATTGCAGATATTCAGTTCTTTAGTTGTGTTTCAAAGCAAAAATTTCTTTAATCCAACCTCTACAGTTAGCTCTCTGTCAGACAGCATAGATTCCACTACAAATGCAAAAGAACTATATGTGAGTGTGAAATAGAAATGTATGTAATACTTTTAGATATATAGCATTACATATCCTGTATGTCTATGTTTTATAAAAATTTTATGAATTGAATAATTGTACCATTGACTGCGTGCATCATCGTCTGTATTAGGCTTCAGTCACACAGACCTTGAGAAGCCATGGACCCCTAAAAAAATTAATATTCCCTGATCAGATGTGAGTGGCTGCTGGATGTGGCCCTCACTTCCCTCACTGTGAAACTGATTGATAAAGCCCCATTTACACAGGCCTACAGACTGGTCAGTGACCCCGTTAACCCTGGTTGCTAGGGAAAAATGTGTTCCCCACCCAGTTGCCAAGTGGTTGCTTGACATTGTTTGTTGTCACTATGGGAAACTGGTTGCGAAGAGCTATAAAACCTATAAAGCTACAAAAACCGAAAACCTTGCAAATGGTTTGGCAGCTAGCCGAGTGACATAGCTGCTCACAGTTTGTTGCCCAGAATTTCTGTTTTTGTTAGTTGCGGGCTGCAAACACTCGTCAGCTACTCGTAAGTTACAAGGAAACTGTGGAAAGAGCAACGCAAACAGGAAATAGACAGTGTTCACCTTCAAAGTAAGTTCTGCTTCATATTTTCTTGCATTTCATTGCAAAATTATAGCAATGGAATGAGAGTTTAAATGTAATAGTGGCCATGTATTTTATTAAAAAAGTAGAAAATAGTAATGAATTAGACTTTTAAAAACATAATTTATGAAATACAGAAAACAAGTTAAGAAATTTGCATCATCCTCACTAGAAGTTTAATTAAAGACTTTATTTCATCCCCTTTCCCTGTTATCT
Organism: Astatotilapia calliptera; assembly: GCF_964374335.1. Classification (NCBI taxonomy): domain Eukaryota; kingdom Metazoa; phylum Chordata; class Actinopteri; order Cichliformes; family Cichlidae; genus Astatotilapia; species Astatotilapia calliptera. The sequence goes on from NC_137431.1 coordinate 24,332,407, forward strand.
CTATCCTCTGCCCCACCCTGTCATTTTCCAATAATACTTTTGTTTTCTGTCTCCTCTCAGCTCTCCTCTCTGTGCTCTTGTCAACACATATGAATACAGCCAGGAGAGTTGCTACTCGATAATGAGTCCTGCTGGCCCCTTCCTGCCATCCGTGCCCCACATAACCCAACATTATTTTCACCTTTGCTCATACCTTCCAGCATCTCATGACTCATCGCTTTTCTGAAGCTGGTGTTGTCGGTGGTGAGAATAGCTAATATAATAATGTATTTGTTTTTTGTTATCAAGTTAGGTGAATAACACATTGGGTTCATGTACTAACAAGATCTCATAAGCTATGATACTTTTGTGTAAAATGTATTGTATGTATACATGTATGTATATATATATAAACAATTTAATTGGCATGTTGGCGTTCTCACAATGAGAAAACATTTCATGTGCTAATTGGCCACAGCGGAAATCCCCATTAGCAGCTTCACTTGTATATCCACACTCTATAAAGGTGAGAATGAATACAAGTATAGGTGATAGCCTTAAGGCTGGTTCATGACCTTTTACCTTTAATGATTTGCACCGGTTGCGATAGCATTACTGTAGGGCTGATAGAAGGGATGTCATGCTACATTTTTTACAGGTTTCATATTCTGAAAGCAAGATTATGCAAGGTTTTGATGCTTTCTAGTCAGATGTGCGCTTCTCTTATCCTGGTTTGGCTGGAAGTGCACTGGTACGAGATGTGAATATGGGAACATGGTAAGATCAGAAATATGTGGTTTCATTCATGATATGCAAAGATTCCAGTGGTCTGTGCAATACTGATGCGGATATTTTAAATATGTACAAATGCTATTTAAAAAGCACACAATGAAATTTATTTTAAAACATTTTAGGCAAATAGTATTTTCTTTCTTTTTTGTTGAAGTATAAAAACTGAAAGGTAATGTAGCATACAAACATGCAAAAATGCTGTGTGCAGGGCATTAAGCACTGAAACAGACTGATAATGATGAATTATGTAATATGTAATTTAAAACAACAATAGACCATTATAGGCAAAAAAAACGATATGCATAATTGCTTGAAATAAAATTAATTATGTTGCTCCTTTCTCAGTCTCTCTGTGGTTTGTAGGAGCCCTGATGCCTGTTATCGTAATGAGCACACACCTACCTGTCTGTAATAATGAATTTTATCTGGATTTGAAAAAACCACCCAATAAAAAGAAGTAGTTTACAGTTTTTCTGTCTGGTATGCGTTAAATGTAGGAGTTAAATACCTGTATCCGCATAGGGAAGGTAGTGACAACTTTTACCAAGAAAAGAGCTGTTTTTGAAAGATTTTTTTTTTACCAACAAAAACAAACATTTTTGGACACAAAACATATTTAAGTCTTATAATGAAGCCACAGCCTGGTAAGTATAAAATAGCGTAGTGACATCCCTAATAAGCATAAATAATTAAAATATTTACCACCGCTCAGAAGTCTGTTTATGATTATTTAATATGTGTCCATTTAGGCCTGGTTTTAGACAGAGTCACTATAAATCTCTGCTTTGAGCTATGTTTGTTAAATTTAAGTGGATGGTTGCAATTGTGAAGTGCTAAAACAGTCACACTTTAAAGCATTGTACACTGGCTATGTATGTGCTATCCCTTTTGTCGTGTGCTGTGTTTGAGCCACCTGTAATGAGCCATCCTCTTTTCTTTTCTTTTTTTGGGACCCAGTTGCAGCAAAGTGTAATTGAACCTGGTTACATATAATGAGAAAAAAGTTTCAGTTTCATTGCTAACCTATCGGCAAAAATAAAAGAATAGAGCCCGGGTAATTGATGTAGAGCAAAACATTTTTACTTAATGATAAATTCTAACAAAAACATTCGAACAGTTACGAATATAAAGAATAATGTTTTCATTGTCATTGTTATGTTTTTTATTGACCTTTTTTGGCAAAAAGGGCCAGTGAGCCGTTATGACCTCTGGAACTGCAGGTTCTAAACCAAAGGCAGCTGTAGGATGTGCATTTCTAAAGTGAGAGAGCAATTTGAAGTTATGCACATGTGAAGAAGTAAAATTCACTATTTGTTTATTACATTATTATTTTTGAAAGAGAGATATAATCAATCAGGAAATGGCTAGTAATTGACCTGTTTTCTATATATCAAACTGGTGGAATTAAAATGTTTTGCTACTCATTGGTCTTCCTCATGTGAAGATCTGAGAAGCATTACAGCTATTGGAAAACTTTTATTATTATAATTTTTATCCTAATAAAAATCTTATCAATAAAAACATGTGCACACACACTTACATATGGTTAAATACAGAACAGAAAGGAGCAGCGGAAAGTAGCTGATCTATAATGAAATATGTGCGCATAAATTAAGTAAACATAACATAAACAAAATCTTTGATAAATCTTTTTTTTTTTTCCAGACTACAGTCTGGAATAGGGCTGAACGATTATGGAAAATAATCTAATTGCGATTTTTTGCCCCAATATTGCGATTGCGATGCGATTATTTTTTTAAGGTCTTTGTCTTCTGTATTATTAAACAAAGACAAGCAATACATCATATAGTATGGCCAATACTATATTACATTAATTTTAAACTGTTCTTTCCTGGAAGACAGACCTCTGTTATGATGACATGAGGTGATGCATGAATTGATGACTGACATTTTTATTTAACTTCTTCAATCACAACAGTATATTTGAACATACACAATAGTTTATTTTTAGCTTACAAACATCTGAGCATAAAGTGCTGACAAGGAACCCTGGTGTAAACATTAAAATGAAAGTCAGTACAATGTGCAGATTGCAGAAATATACATAAACAAAATCAGTGGCTTTACCACACTCAGTTTTTCGACATCTGTGAACTACTAGACAGTCATTCAATTAAAAAATAATATTAAATAAATAAAACTAATAAATAAAAAATACACACATCTTACTGATCTCTGCAGTCAGTAACATTACACATAAAGTGCAAACATAATAGCAATTGTATAAACACACACACAAACACGCCTTTCAAATTTAAAGGCGTGAAATTGGACGGTCTAGCCTTCTGATTAGCGTCACCGCTGTCTCGGTGGAGTTTAATAAACTCGGCCGTCTGCTTCTTGCTATCTAAAATATAACCAGACACTGGTGTAAATTCTCGACTGTCTCATACTTCTGTTTAATAAGTTTTCTGTTTGACGTTTAGTCAGCTGTGTGAAAACCAAGGAGGAACCCACCCGGGGGATTAATAAAGTTTTATTTTATCTAATCTAATAACTTTAATCTCAGCCAAACCGATTTACTCACGAACAAACAAAACACTGAAAAAAGCCCAACAATAACATTTTTAGGTTGTCTAAGTGACCTATATATTACGTTTAACCCGAGCAGCGAAACTCCGCGGTGATCTGAAAATGATGTGCCGGGAGTTGTGCCGTTCTCGGCCGCATCAGTAACCCTCGAGCTCCCGGCTAGCTGTCGAGCTGGTGGGTAGCAGACGCCTCTGAAAACGTCGAAGCACTTTTGCAAATATGGGATATCTTGATAAACCGAGCAGATATTTGATGTTTACACAACTACTTTCTCGCCTGAAAATATGTTAAAAGTTTATTTTGTGACCCTGAAAGATTAGTATGAGTAATTTTAAAACTTAGTAGCGGCCGCCATTGCTGGAAACTGGAGTTTGGCTGGGCCGCGCTATGAATTCTGGGATATGGTAGTAATTTGGACAGCCTTCGGCGCGTCGCTGTGACGTAATCGGTCTGCATCTGCTCCTTTTAAAAATTTTATTTTAGTTCACTTTAAACTTTATCAAACCTCAACTTTTTTTCAAGATGTGTCTACTCAAATAATGTTTTTCTCTGGTACACAATGATTTCTCCCACAGTTTCTGCATAAAATTTACATTTTAAAACTCTACTTATGGTTTCACTAAATATTATGAGACAGACCAGGTTATCTAATCGCAGTAAAACCACATGTGAATAATTGCTCACACAACCATAAACTTACGGAGGTGTGCCACAGAGAGGAAAAAAAATCTCTGTGGTTTTGTCATATAAATGACATTGTCAACCCAGTAAATAAAATCGTCAGTGGGAGGACAGAGAAATCTTCTGTGGTGGAGAAAACAAGCACAGAAGGGCACAGTTAATAGGCAGAACAAAGTTGCGGAGTACAACTCCCACATGCTCCTTTTCAATGTTATTTTTAAGCTGTGCTTGTGATGGAAATCTTAAAATCGCTTTTTCTTGGCTTTTGAAGGTGTCAGCTTTGGTGTCATGTGGATGTTTAAATATTTACATATATCTCCTGTTCCAGTCTGACAAGCTTTTCTCCACAGGGATATGATCGACAGTGAGGTGAAATCTCTTGCGGTTCAGCTCTTTAGCAACTCTTTTTAAGACTCACAGATAATCTATAGTTTATTTCTTGCACAAAAATCAAGAGCGGCATCCTTTTAGTCTGTGCCTTATTCACCTGAAACATTTACATTACATTATATTGTATTCACCATGCCATCAAACATGTCCAATTTTTGGTTTATATATTGGCAACAAATACACTATTTACTCATGTATGAACAGTGTTTAATAAAGACTACTCTTCTGCTGTTTTTGGATTATTATTATTGTTTTAAATCAGGTAAATGGTAAATGGCCTGCATTTGTATAGCGCTTTTCTAGTCCCTAAGGACCCCAAAGCGCTTTACATATCCAGTCATCCACCCATTCACACACACATTCACACACTGGTGATGGCAGCTACATTGTAGCCACAGCCACCCTGGGGCGCACTGACAGAGGCGAGGCTGCCGGACGCTGGCGCCACTGGGCCCTCTGACCACCACCAGTAGGTAACGGGTGAAGTGTCTTGCCCAAGGACACAACGACCGAGACTGTCCAAGCCGGGGCCTGAACCGGCAACCTTCCGATTACAAGGATTATGAAGACAAGAAGAAGAAGAGAATATAAACAGCTTTATCCTTTGAAGTGTTCACTATGATAGAATCAATTTTCTTTGCTCAGAGAACACCAGCTTGTTAGAGAAATATTAAAAACACAAGTGGATACGAAAAGAAGGATCACTATCAAAATATGACACAAGATGCTAATTTGTCTTTCACATGCGATCATTATATAAATATTATATTATTTATTGAATGAATGAATGAAAAAAGGTTTTTAAAATGGACCTGACTGGCTCCTTATTCAAGTTGCATTTGCTGTAAGGTGTAATTTTGTTGGTGCTGTTTTGTTTTGTTTAGCCACCAGCTCTGTGAAGACAGTTTAACATAGAGGAAAATGTGATAGAGATCTATAAGAACTATAAAAATATAGCTGTGAAAGGCAACCCTGTTGCTGTAAATAAAGAAAATGAAGCTAAATTAAATAAGATGCTGCAGAAAAATGTTAATCTTGTGAGTGATTAATACAAAATAGAATATTATCTCCAGGTATATTATATACACCTCAAGACAAAAATATCTTTATACCACTCTATGCACTCTCAGAGCTGCGGGTTATTTCTAACATGACTGCTGCACATTTGAGATAATGACCTTTTGAGACATTGGACCATTTAAGGTTACTTTGCGTTTTTTTTTTTTATGTCTGACTCTTTCTCACAGCTCAGTGAAGGAGGCTTGAAAATCACTTTGGTTTGTTGCTATATCAAAGTGAAATAAATTTTACTGATGGATAAGTATTGTTGGTGGTAATTATTCTAGAACATATCAATTTCCTAATGTGCGTTCAAGTAGCTGTAATTCCAGCAGTGTAAAAAAGACTTAGCAGCTCATAAAGACCAAGCGTAAAAACATTTACACATTTTCTGCATCACTAGCTGAATGAAAGAAAATTCTAGTGACAATGAAATACATGCAGTTTGAGCTTTTCAGCTGGCCTTTATTCAGTGGTGTTAGTAAAATATGGATTAACATATCGCATATATAAAACATTCCTTCAGCAAAGAATGTATATCACACTTAGAGCATACTGTAAATAAAATAATTAATGGAAATGTGGCCACAGTTTTAAACTGAAAATGAACACAGCCTGTTCAGGACCATGGGTTATACATTTATAAGTTACCATGGTGATCTAGACAGATAAAGAAAGAACCATCTTCATGACACTAAAAACTATCACTTTAAGATTAGCGTATCTCACTAACACTTTAATCTCAGTTTATAGTACACATCTTTGAGCTATTTGGTTAGGTCTAAAGAAAAAAAAATCATTTTGTTTAAAATGCAGTTTTTACAACTTGTTTCCAAGTTCCAGGCCACTCTCTTCTAGGTTGCCTGGGTGACGAGTCCCATCTGAGTCTTGAAACAATATGTGGGGCAGACTTTGATGTAGAGTTGCCATGAAAAGGAAAAAGCGGTTTTCTGCTATATGTGCTGCAGGCAGTGCTGAGAGTACTGTTAAAATGTCGTTGAAGCCTCTCTTCTGGACAAACTATGAGATAACACAATTTGAAAACCACCACAGCCTTTTTCAGCATTATGTTCTGTAAAAATCAATATATCACAGTATATAAGAAAACAACCAATACTAATATGGGCCTGGCTGTGATAAGTCAGTATTGCCCAGTATAATATCAGCCAGTTGTAAATTTGTTGGGTTTACTATAAAGACATTATCTAATAATGGGAAATAAAACTGAGATTGATAATTGTTTTTGAAACTGATGTTTAAGTGATTTAAATTCTTTTTAGATGATCTGACTAATTAGTCCCAAGGGAGGGGGGCTGAGCATCGCAACCAAATTTAATTAAAGGGATTAAAAAAGACATTTTAAAAAAAGTTAAGCGTATTACTGATCTAATAATTATTTTACAGCCATTTATTAGGGTGTTGTTGTTGGATTTCCTTGTTATTTGTCCTTTTAGAATATCATCCACATATATTCAGTGATAAATGAAAAGTTTGAGGAATTGTATATCCCCACAAAATCCTTAGCAATTACTATAAATGTGATGTGCCTCTGTTGTATCAAAGCCTTTATGAGGGTTTAGTGTTATACCAGATCTGACATGGTTAATACAACAACAGGCAGAGAATCAGGGATTGGACTTATTATATGACATTTAATAATGTAACCAGTAAAATGTTAAAATTATCCTTAATCCCTTGTCAGCTCCCTTTTGATAGTCAAGATATGACTTGCTTTCATCGGATTTTTAAGGTTTTTATTTTATTTTATTTTACTTTTTGCTGTATAACACAACAAACTCCAGATTTTTTTTTTTCTGTATAATACTCTGACACACACCAACCCACACTTCAGCAGCCTCCTCTCTCAGTTTGTCCTGGAGGTAAAGGCACACACAAACACACACACTTAACCATATAGACACACTTATCATGACTTTCAAACTGAGGCAGTCCTGCAGGTATTCCCTGTCTGCTGATAAGGGTGAGCGGTTCTGTGCTGACCAAGCAGACCCCTGCAGGCTGCAGGCCACAGAGTGAAAATGTTTAGTCCACTGACCTCACATACATCACTGAGTGGCCAGTATCTGAGTAAGCACATGAAGGAAGGTGCTTGCATTTGTCTGAGTGTGTGAAAGTGAGTGGGTTTAGATATCTGTGCGATCACTTTCAAGGCAATGATGAGCAGGAAATAGTGAGATTCTACTTGTGTTAGCTGGAAAGTCTGTTCTTTGTTATGTTGTTGCACTGTGATGATGTGATGCATACAATTTTATGTAATGAAATATTTTTAAAAAGGTTTTAATGTTTTAATATAAAGAAAGTAAATTACTTTTTGTGATCTGCCCATTCCTCAGTATTCATTTTACATCAAACTACTGGTCTGCTTTTTAGTCCTCATCACCACATTCCCTCATAGTTTTTATTTCAGCGAGACTGGCATAATTTGGGCACCACACATTAATACATAAATACACATATTGACATACATCCACACGCACGCACGTACCTCAGTACACCTAAAACAGTGTTATTGGCAGATTTTTCATAAGAAATCAAAAGCAAATATAATTAAAAATGCAATGAAAATGGTTTCCCTTCAGTGTTAAATGGATTAATGTTATTACTGCATATGTTTAAGTTTGGACTCATTTTTAATACTTTATATTCTTCTATAATCCAACATCATATTTTATAAATCATATATTTGCAGTGACCTATGCCTTCATTAAAAAAAAAGGATATTAAAATGTGTTAATATAAAATTGTTTTTAGCGGAATTAAAAGGCTTAACTGTTTGTGACTGTGAATATCTACAGGGAAAATTAAAAATGTAAATGAAAAATGAAGTTGAAGTGTTTCCAAAAAAATTGGTCAAAAATATTACATTCGGACATTCTCATAGATGCTAATCTGAAAGTGATGATGAGGCTGCACCTGGTCAATTTGGTTGTTTTATTACACCAGACATGGTCAGAGCTGCAATCCACTCTCCATCATCATCATCATCATCATCATCATCATCATCATCAGTTTCTAGATAAAGTATTAAATGAGTTAATAACACATTCCATCTTCTCTACATCACACACGTTGGCCATGGTGGTTAGCAAGAGGAAACTCATCTGTTACAATGACAAATCACTGAAGCTTGTCCACTTGCTAACAAAGTACAGACAATAACTGATGTCAGTGCAGTGAGAATAGAGCCACCAGCAGCTTGCCTCACTTGCTGGTCTCCCATCGGTTTACTGTGAAAGATCATAGCTTTATCCACTATGCATATGCACAAACCACCAGGAAAAAAGCTTGACCATGTGAGTATTGCAGACGTCTGAGTTTGCAAAGTTATATAACAGTGATACAACTGTAATGCTAGCATGATAAGTTAGCCTGATCACTAACAGCAAAAGAAATCTCTGGTGTTCTTGGTTAAAGGCATTCATTCTGTGCTTTATCAGAGGAGCCACGCCTAAAAGACGTGCACCGCACACAGCTCATGGTTCTCTGCATTTCTGTATGACAGTGACTGATACTAAATAATCCAGAGATCCAGTATTGTCTCCTGCTTCATGCTTCCATGCCAGAACACAATGTGTTAAACCAGTGTACCACACACACACACACACACACACACACACACACACACACACACACACACACACACACACACACACACACACACACACACACACACACACACACACACAGACTACATTAACAGGAGACATACATGCCCTTAAAACAGAGAGAGCTACAGTTTCTTATTAGCAGAAATAAGCCTTTACCAACAATACCCACAAGCTCACAGTAATGTAAAGGATGGATACAAACAGGCAAGGAGCTTTATGTGTGTCTGCCTTGTTGGATAATATAACCTGTGATCACATGATAAAATTAACTCAGTCGGAGTGAGATGTATTTATACTTTCTGATGAGCAAAAATAATGCTTATTAAATGTACACGATAAATGAAAACTAAAAATTTAAAATAAAGAACTACTTCATGTAGAATAAATTTGTCACAAAGTGACTACCCAAAGGACGGAGTGAAAACTAAAAGAAGCTTGCATCATCTTCACTCACACTGCCTTATATCAGTCCATGGAAAAGTTTAAAAAGTATGACTGGAGTAAAAGTTAAGCTGGATGAGACAGAAATATGAAAATCCACTGCTGGTTTAAAATTCATTCTCGAGATTTAAATTAATGATCAATAACTGATTTGCTTTAGGATGGAGATTTGAGTGTTTTAAACATGAAGAACTCCAAAAGGACCATGAGGCAATGTTCAGTAACTGCTGCAGTGTGACTTTACCCTGGATGTATTAGTATAGAAAATCCCCTTATTAAACAGACTTGATAGAATTTTTTTAACCCTGACCCATTTTAAAAAGCATGATTTGGTCTGAACTTATACTAAAATGGGTGAATAACATACATCTTAAAAGGTATATTGATGCTTGCAAATGCTGCTGAACATACATCAACAAACAAAGCTTGTGCCAGCTGTAATAGGGTTAGAGGAGTGGCACACCATGTACAAGTAGAGAGGTGAATTCAGACTGGTAATTCCTTAGTAAACACCAGAGTTTGGCTTTAGTCGACTTTGTTAGGTTGAAAGATAGATTTTCAGTTAGAGTGAAAAAGATAAAGATTTTTGCTCGCTTCTAACACTAAATAATTATCTCAGTTGAGTCAAACTTACCCCTGCAGGGGGCTGATAGTGTGTATGATCAATACCAATCACCGAGCAAATACTTGTTAGGGGGATGGAACAGCTGGCGGTCTGAACCTGAGGCAACTATACTTTTTTAATTCCAGCCACATTCAGTTCAGCTGCAGTATTCCAGTGTTATGCATTGCTCCTCAAAATTGGTGGCTCTCAAGAACTGGCGTTTTAGTGCCTCAGAGAAGGAAATACCTGCCACTGCTAGTCGTAAACTTATTTTCTTTAACCACAGATGTTATCTAAAATTTTCTCCCTCCTTTTCATTAACTTGCTCCTCTTCCCCACCGCACTTCCACCCTTACCAACTTCATCTAGGCCAGTGGCTCTCAGGCTGAGCTTGTCCTTATGGATGTTGTGGAAACAGTCAAAAGGGCTTAAGTGCTGCAGGGTGCGAACGAGCAGAAGATTGCCCCATACATCATGAACCCCATCATAGGGTTGACCCATTAAATAGGCTCTTATTAGATTTACTAGGTTGTGTATTTGCAGGGGGTATAGCAGCTGTGTTTGATGCATCATTTTTATCTGCTTTTGTCTGTTGTCTGGTGGACTGTTTTCAATAGCTGGGTTAAATCTAACTTAACCCAAAACAGTGGGAGATTCTGCAACAGAACCCCTCATATTATAGTTTTTTGGGATGTCAAGCAACTTCTGGCTTTGAAAATAAACGACTGTAAAACAAAAGCTGTCAAAGGCTGATTTTTTTTTTTACCTGCATGTAAAAGAGAGAAGAGATGCAACAGCTTAGAGACAGTCTGCTCTATAATTATGCTATGTGGTGATGCTGTAAGCATCAGCAACACTGCTCTACAAAGTCTCACACTGTCATTTGTGTGAGTATCTGACAGACGCACACCACATGCTACCTGCCACCTGCAATATTGGCACCTGCAGCATGAGGTGTTTTTGTAGCCTATTATTTATGTGTATATCTGTGTGTATGTGCTTGCTTCTGTTCTTGCCATAGACTGTATATCAAAGACACGTATTTCCTCAGCTTTTGAAAGGGTAAAAAAAAAGTGGAAATTAAAGTGTATATGGATCCTCCATATATATCTGTGTGTATTTGGAAGTGTGTATATATGTGTTGGTATTTAACCCTATTTATTACCCCTCAAAGCTGAAAATAATCACTAATAGTTTTGATAATCAGTTAATTTCTAAGATAAAATCTCCAAACATTGTTTTGTTTGATAGTATTTATTTGATGCCCCAAATGAGGGTTAAAATTCTCATTTTATTTTCTTATGTTCAGACCAACTTTAAATCAACTCAAAGATAACATCCCCCATGTCACACCTTCTTGCCACAGTGTTTCCCCTCTTTTTCACTTCTGCAGTTTTTTAAAACTTCCACCAAACTTGTAGCCGATTAAGCCCTCTAACTTCCAAAGGAAAAGAGTGGAAAAAGTGACATTTTCAGCTGAGTTTAAGTGGGTGGACGTGTGTCGCAGCACTTTCAACACATGTGTAATAAAAAGTAGGACTTGCGGCTGTGTGTGTCCATGTACATCTGAGCTTGAATGTGTGTAACGAAATTATAAAGCAGGAGATTGACTTCACTCCCAGAACTGCAGACCGAAGCATCATGGTAGATTGGCTACGGATCCTTGGTTCCCAGACTTGGCCCCTGTTCTCTATCCCTTTCCCTGTCTTCCCATCTCCCTCTCTGCTGTGTGGAGATGCCTGAAGAGTTTAGAGTCATCCCAAATGGAAAACAATGACAGTGGCCTCAGAGGAAAACTTAGTGCCCACACAAAATGGGAGAAATGGAGCAGCAAGTCCAGAGAGAGAGAACAAATTTTGAGTGATAAATATGCCACGAAAGGATAGAAGAGAAGAGGATGTGTGCTCTTTAAGATGATGCAATGCAAGAAGAGCGGAGCTTTTTTCTTACAGTATGAAAGTTAGAAACCAAAAGTGGCACTAATGGTTATTTAATCTCTCAGACTACACAGTGTTTTGCATGGTCACAATTCATTTGGTTATTTATCACAAGTATACGGTTGAAATCAGAAACTATAATCTTCAGTTCTGATGACATAAATTCACATATGACCTCTCTAGTTTTATCTAATTTAAATATGTTTTTGTTCAATATTAGATTTACAAACACTACTCTTTCTCCACTCATTACTAATATTTGTGGCTGTGATGATCGAGTGTACAACTTGAGTCTCAAGTTCTGAGTCCACATGGAGCACAAGTGTCATTACAAATGCACTGGGAAAGTCATCTGGGTGCCCCTTTAGTGTGTTGTAGGTCTAATGATGTGTGCACCTTTTTTTTAACATCTCTGGGGAGTGGACATCTAGGAAATTTATATTGCACAATATATCATTACCTACCCTGATTATAGTAAATGTAAAAATCTAATGTTTAGTTTGCAGCTGGATATGTGAAACATGAATTAAAGCAATAAAGCAATTAAACCTCTCTACAAAAGTATGAGTAACAAGATTAAAGTACTAATCCAGAATTAAGCCAACAGTAAATTAATCGTCATTAAAGCTGTTGCATTAGTCATACTTTAGTCTGTCACATGTGATGGCTAGCTTCCTTAGCAGTAGGGATGTTGGTCTTTGAAATGAGAGAATAAAAATTAAACACTATCAGTGTTTTGGGAGCTATATGAAACAATTAATAAATTTATGTTTTACATGTTGCTGAAATGTGTATCACTTTGAACTGTGTATAACTTTCCAAACAGTTTGCAGACTTTGGCTAATCCTAGCAGTGCTAGCACAGTAGCCTTGGTTTGCCTTTGTAGGTTTTATATTTTATTCCCTAACATTTATGTCACGATGCAGCGTATTGTTACTCAACACTTTGGTTCCTCGGTTGCATTCCAGTTTATTCTGACAAAATTGAAATATAATATTAACATTTTTACCTTTTAAAAAAACAGAATAGTGCTGTTTAGCACAGCTTTCATATGCTTACTTCCCCTTGCTAGTTTACAACTTCAATTCACAAACAAAGGAAGAAGAGAGGATACTGCAGCTGTCTGAAAGGGCTACAAGCCTGCAGTGTTCATCTTTAAACCGGGACTTTCCATTGCACATTAATACAATAAGAATAACATGTTTAACCAACTATAGTTCTGTCCACAACCCAGTGTTGCCAACTTAGCGACTTTGTCGCTATATTTAGCGAGTTTTCAGACCCCTTAGCGACTTTTTTTTTCTAAAAAAAAGTCACTAAAAAAAGACGTGAAAGCGCGTATCGCTTTTACTCTCAACAAGCAGCGGGTGCTGTAACGCAGTCAGTTCTTCTTTTACTCTTTCACTCTTAATTTGTTTAGTTCTAGTGAATTTAATTTGTAGTTCTAAATAAACTCTAAATGCATTTAGGACGTTTTTTACTCACTTTATGTCTCTTCCACGATGTTATTTCTCTCTCCAACAACATAGGTTACAATTAGATTAGCATGACCAATTATGCAAATTAGGCGATGACGTCATTTAGCAACTTCTAGCGACTTTTAGGACAACCAATAGCGATTTTCCTTACTGAGGAGTTGGCAACACTGCCACAACCAGCAAAGCCAGCTAGATTTAAATGTCTAGTCAAGAACTTGCCGCTGCCCCTAGTTAGCAGTAAATTTAGACTATAGGTAAATTTAGAAAGAATTGTAACCTTTGATAATAACACACTCTAAAGCAAAACACATACAATTTACTTGTCAACTTCAACCATCAGGTGAACTGGCTAATGCTGAGGAACTCTTCTTGTGCTAAGGTTTGACAGTGTCTCTGCTGATTTTCACACAGAATCATATCTGCTTTTGCAGGTGCCAGCTGACAGCTTGCTTTGTGCATGCCCTTTAAGAAGTACGATGTAAAGGTTTGCTTTGCAATGATACTTACACATGTGCAGTCCTTTTTTAATGCTCAGATAATAATATTAGAAACAAAGCCTAGTCAATTCACAACTTAAACTAAAAATTATGAGTTAACAAGGGAAAATTTTGAGCTTGAGGCAATCCTACTGCAGCAACGGGATATAAGAGCAGAATAATAATAATTATAAAGATTTAGAGGCAGCAGTCTTGGTTTTGTCTTTTAGCTTTTCCATTGTTGAGTTTTTGCTGCAAACATCAAAGTCATAATTGGAGTTCAGTTATTTTTGATGACAATTAATTATTATGATCTGACAGTTTCAAGTGCTGGTCCACTGAAGTTTTTACCTCCCTCGAAACTTCACCAGACCTTCTACATCTAATTTCACCCTAATCTAAGCTCAAATGTCCTTCATATTTCTCCCAGCTCTCTGTCCATCTGTCTCTATTCTCCCTTCATCCTCTGGATCATGGGGTTGTGCAGCCTAATGGACCCTTCAAATAATTGGTGTCACTGTCTCTTGATGTAATATGAATGGATGGTATTGTGTCTGGGGGATACAAAGCACCCTGAGAGCCTGCGAAATAGAGGGAGAGAGAGGTGGGGCGGGGTGAAAAATCAAAGCACAATGCTGGGAAGCATAAGAAAGAGAATAAGAGGGTTTTCAAGACAGAGAGAGAAAAAATGGTGAGGGGGTGAAATAGTGCGAAACATGTTTTCAAGTGAGATAGTAGAGAAAATTTAAAGGAGTGAGAGAAAGATGAAGGGAATACATTTTCTTTAGTAGGCTTTAATGTGGCTTCCCAAACCACTTGAGGTTTCTGGGTCTGGTGTGTCCTGCTGTAAGAGGTTGTCGTCATAGACGTAAGCTATCCATTGCAAGGTAGTGAATACCTAAAGATGTCTGCCATGATCATTAAAGCTCATAATAAAGAGAACACTACGTCATGTTATGTTAAGACCTCTTCACATGTTGTTGTTTTTTTAAATAAAATTTTTATTAAACTGTTTATGTTTTGTTTTTTATTTAAGAAAACAACTGCTAAAACAGTTGAGAAGCTGGATTACTCAGGTAGCCAATCTGAAATCTTCTTGAGGCAAATTAGTTAAACGTTTTGTCTGTTTACATTCCAATAACAGAGATTGGCTCATTAGATATTAACTTATGTAATAGTAGTGGTGATAATATGTATATAGCATGTTTCATTATTCATAAACTTAATGTGCTCAACACAGAAAATAAAACATAAAACTGTATAGATTTTCAAGGCAAGATAAAACCTACAAAGCACACACACAATCTGATTGTTTGGAGACTGCTGCAAATAGACAATTAGAATAATCTTAGATGCTAGATATGAAAGCGTGGTCGAATTTCCAGAGTCAGTTTAATTTACAAACTTTTCATAAAAATTTTTTAAGTGATGAATAGTTTTGTTGACTTTCTTGATGTGATTATCAAAACTGGTACTTATAATAAAGACTGTAAGTTGAAAGGTATTTTTTCTGTTATTTGTAAAAAGAAAAAGAAAAAGAAAAAAGAATTTTGAAATAGATCTCTCTATTACCAGTTATTTTGATTTTGTTGAGGTGAGATTTAAGAAAAACAGGGAAAATGCCATTCTGTAACATTTACTAAATGTTCTGTAAAACTACAAGTTACAGATTTGAAGAGTTTGTGGGGATGGTGTCAAGTACGGAGTTCCAGACTTTCAGTGATGAATAATTACTTCCAGATCTTTGGAATTATTGGTATTTTCTGCTCTAGTTGCGGATTATTTTGAGCTGGCCTTTGAATACTTTAGATGGCAATGGGCAATATTTTGGGTCCACTGCTGTTGCCAGCAGCAACACAAGACTTTGTTCTATTTAAAGGTTACAATTGGCCAAGTGTTTTCTGACCACTAATGTACCACATATATACACCAGAATGCTCTGATAACACACAAACAAACGTTTTTTTAAGTATGTGACTAGAGACTGTTGGTGTCATGCCTTATAAGTTACTTTTAATTTAAAGATCACAAATAGCTCTTTTAAACTTTATGCAACCATTTAATATTTGTACATGTGTTCATCATCTCTTTCCCCTTATGTCTTTCTCCTCCTCCACTAACACTCCTCTCTCGTTTCCACCTCATCTTCTTCACCTCAAGCATCATCTTAAACATAGGCATCAGCAATAGAAATAAATAAGCATCATAAACATGCTTGTATTGTAATATATAATAATATGTATTTCTGATATTTTCATAGTTACTTATTGCAGCAGTTTGACATGTGGTCCTCCCATCTCTGGTCAGCTGAGAACAAACTGGCTAAAAACAATGACAAATCGTTATAAGATAACTTTATGCCTCCTAAATTTTGACCTGCAACTGACAAATAAAGGCTATCTCATCTCATCATCTTTCATCTAAAGTTTGGCTTGAGTGTCCTAAAAGTCACACTTTCCTTCTGATTAACAGTCTGATAAACACGATGCTAGCTCCACTTCAAAGAAACTATGACTAATGTTGTCTAACAGCACCTAACAGTGGCTAACAGTAAAGTTCAGGATATCCTCAACAACTCACCTCAGTGTTGCTGATCAGAGAGAAGTGAGCTTCAGTGAGTCATCATCTCATACCACCGTCCTTTCATAAAGTTTACTTTAGAGTAAATAGACATGGACACCCAGCATATTGACAGCTGAGGTAAACAGCAAACTGACAGCGTACACTCACTAGAGTGTAGGTGGGAGTTATTTGTTCTACAGCTGCCACCGTAACTAGAATTATAAACTTGAGTAGGAAGGGCTAAGAAAGAAAAATTCAGCTGACTGTAATCTACTGACATGTAGCAATTTTACACACTGTACCTTTGATGTAAAAAAAAATAAATAAATAAAGATGCAGGTTTTGAAATAAAATCCACATACACTAACAGTGCAGGGCAGCACAGATATAATTTATTTATTTGTGACTTGATATGCTTTCCTTTTGCTATGTTGAAAATATTTCTTCCTTCTCAACAAACACTTGCCAGACCACAATTGATTTTAAAGAATCAGACTCATACCAAATGACTTATTTTTCACAGTGATTATTTTATCCATCTTTATATGATTTTTTCATATAAACTGACTCATCCTAAGCTTATTAAGATTAAAAGATTCTTCGTTTATTATGACATTATTGGTCATTTTAAAATTAAAATGCACTGACAATGTTTGTTTTTGTTGTTTTCATTCTTCCTTTATCTGTTTTTTTTCCTCACCTCTTCTCCAGCTTTCATTGATTGAATAAAATAAATAAATAAACAAATAAAAAAGCCCTTCATATTATTACCCCATCACCTTGAGAATACTTTTACCTGCAATAAAAAAATACCCACAGCAAATCAATAGTTCCATTATGAAATGTTTATTCTAGCATGCCAGACTGTCTCCAAGGTGCCAATGAGAGAAGTTTTACTTGCACACCTTTGGGAGGAAAAAAAAGGGAAGAAATATAGAGGGATGGATGAAGAAATGAAGGGAACAGATCACAAGATGAGTAGAGGAGTTATGGAACTGTGGAGATAGAAAGAAATACAGAGAGAAATCCCTGTGGATTGGTTGCTTGTTTTTCTTCAACTTGTCTTGATCTCTTTTCTCAATATGGGCAGAAACATTCGCTGGTGTTGTTCTTGCTATAAAGTTTGTTTGCAGCTTCTAATTTTAAGGCTTCTCCACAGGTTTGAGGTGCAACTACAGGTGAAAATTTCTTCTCTATGAAAAGATTAAGTTACGGACTGTTACTATTGCAGCATTTTCAGGAAAGACAAGTATAAAATAATGTGGTAATGGTTTGTCGAGAGGAGTTAACAGCTGTCATGGAACAAAGAACTCAGTGAATGAGACAGCTGCAAAACTTGGGAAATGAACGCAGGGGAAAATCAAAAAACAAAGATCACTTTGAAGCCTCCCTGCATGATTACAGTAAATAAATAACTTTGTGCATCACAGGATTTCTGAAATGTTATGTGACATTTCTCTCATTAGGTTGGGTCAGCAGGTGATCCTAAATTGGCTCTAGTTGTGAATGTGTCTGTTTTCTGTCTGTATTAGGTGTCTGGTAGACTAGGACCTGTCCAGGGTGTACAACACTTACTGCCTTAACCCAAGTAGTTAACAAAACAGAAATGAGTGGTGTAATAAAAAAAACCCAAAAAACTAATGTACTTATAAAAATAATTTATAACTGGAGAAAGTCAGCTTCATAATATTATATTAGTTTTTACAGAAGGGATTTTGGATGTCATAAATGTATTTTTTTCAATGAATTACAACGTTTTGAAAAAAGAAAATACATTTTCACCATGATTTTTTCAGTAAAATTTGTATATGAATCAGATTATGAATAATACTGACAAACTGAACACTAAATGTATTAAATATGAGCTAGTTTGGATTTATTTTCCTCTTACGTGTTCTGAATGAGGGAAAACGATGGAAAATGAAATGAAATTATGAAATGAAAAATGCACTGAATCTTAAACCCTTGATTGCAAATTATTTTGATAATTGGACATTATACTTTTGCATCAAAATAGGTGGTTAAACTTCTAAGACAGTGCAATGACTATATTTTGGGTGTGGACATCTTACCATCCACACAGTCAAGTTCAATGGATTTAAGATTATTAATAACATTTTCAATTTTTCTTTCTTCGAAATTTTAGATGATTGAAGTAATACAATAATTTTATTAATTTACACTTGTAGTAAACATTTTGTCCCACATAGCTACACTACAAGTAGCCGAACTAGTCCCAATCAATAGAAAGAAGATAGAACTACTATGATGTACCCCAATGCTAGTTTAATTTGATGTGTTTATCTGTGTCAGGCAGTGATGAAGCCCAACAGGTCTGGACTTGCATACACTCACTGGCCATTTTGTTAGTTACACCTTGGTTGTACGGTGTTGGATCTGCTTTTGCCTTCAGAACTTCCTTAATTCTTCATAACATAGATTCAACAAGGTGCTAGAAATGTTCATCGGACATTTTGATTCATATTGACATGACAGATGCAGACTTTTCAGCTGGATATCCACAATGCAACCACATCTCAATTGTGCTCTACTTGATTAAGATTAGGTTACTGTGAAGGTCACTGGAGTCGACTGAACTCAAACCAATATGAGAAGACATGAACTTTATGATGCTTTTTGCCTGTTCATCAAGAAGCAACATCAGAAGATGGGTATATACCTACATGCCTAAATGCACTGAGTTACTTACATGTGATTGACTGATTAGAGGTTTGCTTTAATAAGGACTTAAAACAATGGGGCTGCTGTAAAGGTTATCAGCATGTAAACCTTTAGACTTAAGTGAAACGTAGTCGTCATTGTGGCACACCAGTATTACCTGCATAACAGTTGCAGGTACAGTGAAATTGTAATGTTTTTCCCCCTGTGTTTAATATATTTTGATTTGCATTATTGGTAGAATTGTAGAGTTATGAACTCTACAAAAAATACATTTTTTATTTAAGAAATTGTGTGCAGCCATGTTTGTAATCCTCTCATTCATGCCCCTGTTTCCTCAGCTGGACAAAACAAAAGTACATGACCATGTAAGGCCTTTATTAATCCAATGTGACATTTTGAAAAACAGGATTTTAGTGAAAAGCTGGATTACTTTTTTATTCTTCGGCTGCCTTGTAGTCTTTCTTCCTTCGGCTGCGGTTCCTTCTTCCTTTTATTGAGAGAACCCCCCTGGACTAAACAGTGTGCACGGGGAGAGGGCATTAACATTTATATGAAAACACAAGGCCGTTGTTTGACATACGATAAATGGAGTGTTTTCCTAACTCTGCTTCAGATGGAACAATGGGGATAGAAGTCTGCAAAATACTGTCCATTGGCGCACAGTAGCCGTGCCTAACAGCTACATACATCAACACAATTGCCTTTATTAGTCTGTCTCAGAATTCATTGTTGGGTTGTTTGTATGTTTGAGTTGGCTTGAGGGGAGCTGGTGGGGAACTGATGATGTGTAGAGGACTCTTGTTGTGGGTGTGGGAATGGAGGTGGAGTGGGGATGGGTATATATCAAGCCTACTTAAGAGGCTCAAAGTCGATGGCAGCAGCAATTTCGAAGTTGCACACATGATAAATACAAAATGAGAAGAATGTGAGTGGGAGCAAACATGAAATCCCAGAGCAGGGACAGTGTAATAAATCAAATGAATAAATCCGCCAGCTGACCACTAGGGAGCACTAATAACCCAAACCCGTCATGCCCTCTTCTCTCTTTTTATCTGTCTGTTTTTTTATACGCTGACTTTTTACATTTCTGAATCTCCCCTCTCTCCCCATTCCTCCCTCTCTTTTTCCATCTTTTTCGCATTTTTCTCTTCTCCCCTACAGTTTTTGTTTCTTTGTCCCCTTACACACACACACACACACACACACACACACACACACACACACACACACACACACACACACACACACACAGAGACAACATATACTATGCTTCGTCTTATAATGAATTAATCATAGCTAGGGCAGTTGTGTATTTGAACAATGCCACTGTGAGAAGTTGGCTGAAGTTTTGTGTGTGCGTGTGTGCACACCAGTGGGGAAAGCATCTCACAGCAACTGAAGCAGTGATATTGAATTCCTGTATGTCTCTCTCTCTCTGCTTGTGTGTGTGTGTTACTGCAGAGTTTTATTCAGCTCCAGCTATGTGTGTATGTGTGTGCACACACAGATAAGGTTGACCCAAAAATCCTTCAAAATAGATGGCAATAGGAGAATAAGTGGTACATTATGGCAAATTTATCACCTATTTTCATTAAAAGAAGAGTCATTTATACCTCTTCAGTGCCCTTCATATGCAAAACATGACTCATTTGTCCTTCACTATCCTGCTTTTACTTCTTGTGTCCTGATCAATTTTTTTTTATTTATTTAAAACATATAAATACAGTGATTGCATTGACTGATATAAATGCACCTCCTGCCGCTGGTCTTCTAGTATACTTCTTGAGCTTTTAGTTTCTGGAGTTGCATATTTGTGCCCTTAGTTACTTACAAACTCACCAGATATACACTGATATGCTAAAACATTTGACCATCCCTTTCTAATGTGCTATTGTTCCAGTGTATCTTGCCAACAGCTTTGACCCAATGAAACATGAACTCTACAAGACTTCTAAAAGTGCGCTGTGGTATCTGGCACCAAGCCTTTAGCAGCAGAACCTTTAAGCTGTGTAAGCTGCATAGAGGATCTGCTGCAGATCAAATTTGTTCAAACACATTCCTCAACACCTTGTCAATGGTGAACTTCTGGTCCACTCCACAATCCTCTGGCTCAGCCGGTAATACTTTAATTGAATTGTCTTCATACATGACAGATTAAAAACAAACCTGACCCCCTTTTTTTGTGAAGTATTCACTGATTTTGACCAGTTGTCGAGTGGTTACAGGTTACAGGCAGTTGCTTTCTGCTACTAGATGAAATTGTAAACAAAAGGTATACAATGCTGTATGAAAACCTGTAATTGCTTTGATTGCTAGAAAATTGCTGCAGTTTAATCCATCCATCCATCCATCCATCCATCCATAACACATCTTACACATAAGATGTGTTTTACTATTTGATATACAAAATCGTTTTTTTTTACACAATGTAAACATTGTTTTTGAAATATAATTGAAGATAAATCTGAAAATTATGGAGAAATCATTGTTCCTTTTTGTTTTCTGTACAAAAAATCAAAGCAAAACTGCAGTACTTTACAGAAAGCGTGATGTAGATGAATGCTTTGTACACTTATTACATGTTGCTTTTATCGCTTACTTGCCTCTTTAATGCCCTAGTCTGACCTGAGTCTCCCAACCTGAATAGTGTATCTGGCTCCTGTATCTGATCTTCTCTCCTCTCTGGGGTTTCTTTGTCAATGGCTGTTCTTTCCCGCATTTTATTGAACTAAACTCCAGGCAAGTGAGGAGGATTTCACAGATAAGCTATCTGGCCCTGGCATCACACAGAGAAACCATCAAGCCATGAAATATGTGTCTGGCTGTGAGTCAGGGTGACAGCGCTGCATGAGGAGTGGGGACTAGCACATACACAAAAATACACACACTTCACATTAGCATATGCCCTTGCGCACATAAATACACACATTTACATACACCTTGGACACAGTGTAAAAAGATACTGCATTTTCTTTTTTTGCACTAAATCACACAAATTTTATGCACGCAGTCATAAGATGTACAATGTTTTTAAAAAATATTTTTATATCTGTCACTGACAGTTGATGTTCAAATTTTTGTTTTATTATTGGTTTATTTTAATAAAGCCTGAATAAAAAGACTAGTATCATAAAAATAAGATATTTTACAGATGTGGTAGCTGTGTAGATTGGTCCATCATCTGATTATAGATCAACATATTTTAAACAATTTGCTGCAATATTGAGATACAGATTCTGCAGATGGTGGATCATACTAAATAATTATTTATAATATTAGCAAAAAAAATCCCATTGGAGATAAAAATCTTTGTTTGTAAGTGAAATTTCTCAGCAGCTACTGGAGACGTCACTATGACAGCTGACACAGATGGCCTTGGTTCCCAGGGGATGACTTTGTTGATTCCCTTATTCCTGCTTATAAGTGTATTTTCTCATATATTTAACATCCATGTTGCCAAAAAATGATTTAGAATACATTTCTAGCGCTATTGTTAGGCCAAAATATACTTTTGTCACATACTTTGTACCTGCAAAATTATTAATATTGCTGCCAGCCTCAGCAATCGTTCATTGCAAATTAGTACATGTTAGTCTGCTGGTGTGACTCTTGACTAGGAGTGGGTGGCATTAAAATTTATATACTGTATTTTCTTTTCAGTGTCAATATTACATCATGCTGTTATAAAACTAAAAGTGGTACACCACTCAAAATATATAATTGTACACCATTTCACTCACTGAAATGGAGTGGCCTACATGGGGTTTAAAAGAAACATTGCTACATAATTTGGATAAATTAGCAAATGTGATTTGCTTCATAAGTTAATTACACAGCCTTCACCTTTATAGACCGGCAACCCACAAGGCAGCCATGCTCAAAATCAAAAAGCTGGGCATGTGTTGCAGGTATGAGAAAGGAAACATTGTCTGCTTGAGGTCTAAGGATAACATAGTTTGTGTGTTACCTGTGGGAGTTAACTAGGTATTCTGGAAAATAGAGTTTTGCTTTCTCATATTTTTTATGTTTATCACAGTAATGACAGCACTGCAAAATCAATTTTTGTGAAAGAATGTGACAGTAACAAAATAGAGACACTCAACACCCCTATTGACTCTTTGTCTTGTTTTCATTGTGTAGTGTAAAATGATACAGAGGAGGAAATGGAAATACCCTTAATCATAATTGTGAGAGAAATGTATTTTAATGCTATTTTAAAAAATAAATAAATAAAAAAAATTCAGTAGTCATTGTACGAGCACCTACTTTATTAGGTATACATTGCTTCTGCTGGGTTGGACATAGTTTCGCCCTCACAATTCCCTTGATTCTTAATGCCATAAATTCAACAAGGTGCTGGAAACATTGCTCAGAGATATTAGCCCACGACAGCATCACACAGTTGCTGTAGATTTTTGATGCATGATGCATTCTACTGTCTATTGCAGGACGAGGTCTTGTGACTAGGAAGGCCACTGGAGGACAGTGAACTCAACATCATGTTCAAGAAACCAGTTTGAAATGAGTTAAGCTTTGTGGCATGGGACATAATTCTACTAGAAACATTCATCAGCAGATTGCTACACTGTGATCATAAAGGGGTGGGCATAGCCAGCAACAATACATAGTGCTGTGGTGTTTAAACAATGCTTTGGCATTTGGCATTAAGCACAACAAATATCCCTCATACCATTACACCATGACCAGCCTCCGTCGTTGATACAAGGTAGGATGGATCCATGCTTTCATGTTGCATATGCCAATTTCTGATCCTTCAATCTGAACGTCACAACAGAATTCTAGACTCATCAGGACAGCAAATATAATTTCTTACCATCTCATTTTGGCAAGTCCTTGTGAATTGTAGCCTCAGTTTCCTGTTCTTAGCAGATGGGAGTGGCACCTGGTGTGGTCCTCTGCTGCTGTAGCCCCTCTCCTACATTCAGAGATGCTCTTTAGCTAACTTGGTTGTAATGAGTGGTTACTGCTGTCTTGCAATGAGCTTGAAGCAGTCTGACCATTGTCCTCTAACCTCTGGCATAAATAAACTGGATATTTTATCTTTTTTGGATCATTCTCTGTAAATGCTAGAGATGGTTGTGTGGAAAAAACCCCAGTAGACCAGCAGCACAGTCCATCTGGCACCAACACCAATGTTCAAGATCACATAAACATGTTGGTGCCATAAGATTGGCCGATTAGGTATTTGGATTAACCAAAATTTGAAAAGGTGTTCGTAATAACTTGGTTGGTGAGTGCATAAACAGACATTCAGTAAATTACCACCCAGTCTGAAGGATAGATATTGAATGAGAATGCCACTATACAAGGGTTTCACTTTTGGTTGTGGTAGGTTTGTATGCAACTACTGTTAACACATTAAAAATCAAGGATATTTTTCTGTTTTCAGTTACTTTTATTGTATTTCTAGGTTCTTCTCAGTAGTGCAGGCTAGACAACAAGAAAAACAATATTTGAAATGCATGTATGAATCAAAACAAAGAAGAGAGGATATAAGGCAGGATAATCAGATTTTCCACATAGACTAAATACGTAAATAGTAAAGTAGTAAAACTTACACACAAATAGGAACACACAAACACACTCACAAAGACACACATAGACTGCAAAGGGTGGCTTATTATCTTAATTCTTTCCTGGAATCATGTCATTTATGTGAGAGTGTTAGGCTACCAGCAGAAATCCCAAAAAGTCACTGTGCCATTTTTTGGGATTATATGTGGGATTACTTCTTGGTTGGACATCTCGTGCATTTTTCATTTTTATGAATTAAATGAATGAGACACAATCTGATAACTGTTGAGTTCTAGTGGTGCTGGTAGGCAAATCAGATCTGATTACCACTGAACAGTGCCATGCTATCTGTTTCCAATTGAAGCTGCCAACTCCAGCTTCATGTTGAGCATCTGGACAAAAGCGCTTTTTCTTGCTTTTTTCTTTTTATTCACAGATTGGGCCTTTAATGTGCTCCCTAATCTTTGTAAATAATGTGAAATGTTTGCAAAACTGAAAGAAAAAAAAACAGTGGCAGTTTCCTTATTAACCAAACCACATTTACACAGTATTCTTCAAATAACTACTGACCTTTAAAATGCCCTAGATAATCAAATGATAATATTATATTATTATTCAAAAATCTAAAACAATACCCTTTTTCAAATGTGTCCTTAATTAAAAAACGTGTGAGAATGATTGTATGACAAAATTGGTGCAAAAAAAAATGTTTGGTGATACAAACTCTGCCAAAATCTTTTGGCAAAAGATCCTCTTGCCTTGGATAATATTTTTTTGTAATCACTGGCAGAGGGATAGCATTTAAAATCTTCAATACAACTAGCGAGAATCTTTGTAATCTTAACCGCACTTCTAAACCTGGTCTAAAGTAAGAACGTGGCCAAATTGTCTTACTTTTTAGAGGATTTAGTTTGAGTTTTGTGACCACACTTATTCTCGATAAGGATAGAAACAAATGATACTCTCTCTCTCACACTCTCTCCGTCCCTCTCTTCCCCTCAAACCATCACAAGCCCTTTTATTCACCCCCTCTGTTCTTGCCTTTGCAGGACATGTATGAAAATGTTGAAAGCAAGCCCCACCAGGCCATCAGGAATGAGAGAAAACAAATAGCATAATTCAGGAGAAAGCCCCACATCTCCAGGCTGTTGGACCTCACCAAACTTTTTTTTCTTCCTGTAATTTGGATATATTTGAAAGTGCAGTCACACAGTAGTGTAGTCTGAAAGACAAAAAAGGCAGATACAGACAGAAAAAGAAGAGGGAAAAAAGACAGAAGGTATTCAGGCAAGGAGATTGAGAGAGAGTATGAAATATTACGGGGAAGAAGAGATGAAAAACTAAACACAGACATTGGTATGATTGAATGAGGTTGAGCTTGGCTGTTGGACCAACAGCAGTTCTATTCTCTCTCCGTCTGTAATTTATATTTTCCTTCAAGGCGCTTTATGATAAATGAAAGTATGTTGAAAAAGCGCTATTGCCTATTTTGTTCTTCTCTTTCACACTGAAGTGTTGGGCCTTATTCAGGTCAACATTTAGGAATGAATTGAAAAGATGATGCTATAGGGTTTGGTGTATACATGCACAGATGCTGTTTGTTGCCACTTAAAAGCATTTCACAAACAGAATTAATTGGCTGTTTCTCTGACACATTTGTTATTTGAGCAGTTCCTACATTAGGATGGCTTTATGTTTCTCTGTATCCACTTTCAGACCTGACAGTCCTGGGGACTCCCTGAGGGCTCCAATATGGTTCTATTCACACCCTGCAGAGATCTTTGCAGACTATCATCCACATGTTGTTGCCGCTTAGTGTCACTAGGGGGGTGGCAGTGCCACAAACAACTGTGTGTGTGTCTGTGGGTTGATGTTACTTGTGCTACTGTCGGTCCTCACCAGCTGCAGGGAAGAGTGAAATTGTAACATACAAAGAGCTGAAATGAAATTGAGTGTCCATTTCAAGTACAATTCAGCCACTGTCTGTAGGTATTGTGCTACATTTTTCACTCTTTAATGGGGTTTTTTCAGTGCTTTACCCATTTAAGGTCATTTAAGGTAAGTTCCATTGTTGTTCCTTTCCCTGTTCCAGTCTGCTTTTTTTTTTTTTTTTACCCAGTCAGCATTTGACCTATGTACAGCATCATCTACATCAAGCTATGTGCTACTGGGTACTGGGTGTTCTGTTCATCTGTGCTGGCAAATACCAATGCAAAGAGACACAACTGCGGAATTGTAAATAAAGATAACTACCCAGTGTAATATTCTTTGCCCAGAACACGTGTTTTGCTGTTTTTTATGATAATAGTGGAGTTTGAAATAGGAAATACACCTGAAAGACCTTATTTTGAACTCTAAACATTCCAGGTTTTGAATATGTTCTAAAGTATAGAAACAGACTCTAACCTTAAAAAGAGTTTAGTGGCTTCTTGTAAGGATAGTGTACTGTAAACCATACCAATTCTCATGTGCTTGGCTTGTTGCCTTCTCATTCTTGCTTCATCATTTTCTCTAAACATTGCCTCACTGTGTGTGGGCCTGGATGCCCCAAGCAGCTCAGAGAACACGCTGGCCAGGTTTTTTTTTTTAATTTCACTTTGATGAAAGGCTTAATAAAGTTTGGACTTTACTCACCTTTTTTTTTTTTTTTTACACTTTTTAATTTATCCTCTGTTTGCAGAGTGGATGTCAAAATCATTCTACAATTATAATAATCCTTTGTACACTACAAACATTTAAACTACGTACAATCATTTTGTTTATATTTTTACATGGTGATTGCTGGTGCTGCAAGCCTGCAACACATGCTTACGCCTAGAAGTAGATATATTTTATAAAACTTGTTTTAGGAAAAATATTTGCTCTTTTTGAATTTAATGGCAGCAACATGTAGGACATACTGTGTTTATCATTGTGTGTATGTGTTATACTGAGAATAAAATATAGCTCTATCATTGCATCATTACTTCCACCAAGGAGTTTATGTTTTTGGTTGTGTGCATGTGTATGTGTCAAAACCACAGTAGTTTAATAGGTTTTGAATGAATTTGGATAAAACCAGGTGTAGAGTGGGTTCATGTTGACAATCCATTAAAATCTGGCTTATATCCACCAAAGTCTTCAAGGGTAACATCATGATTTATTGTTCAGAAATTGACAAAAAAGCCTCAAAACCTAGAGACTATGATTCTCACAAGTGTGGTGTGCATTGACAGCATATAGGACGATTTAAAGCATCATGTCACATCTGACCTCTTCTTTATAACAATAGATTGATCTGAAGGTCAATGCGTTGTATATAGAGCTTCTTTCTTTTAGATACTGCCGTTGCTTGTACTGACTTCATATAGTCAGAGAAAGATATCTGGAGATTCTAAACATCATGTTATTTTATTATGATGAATACTAAAAAAAATAACTGTACTTACAAAATAATCAAAAAATCCCAAAATATTTTTTCCACACTTTTCCCATCCATGCCGTAACTTCCACAACTTACATAGTAAGGTTTTTTGACACTAGTGAAGTGATTTATAATACTTCCTGCTATCATCTCCTGACTCCAAAAACAATTTTAAGAATCAATACCAGACTAAATGACTGACGATGGACATTTTTGTGCGTTGCAGAGGATAGGCGCGCTTGTTATTTTTCCACGTAAAAGTGATGCCCCATTGGTTGTTCTCGTCCAGACCTCATCATAGGCGCTGATTTGACATTTCCTCTTAAAAGGCCACAGATAGATCATGTGTTTGAAGACTGGGTGCAGAAGACTCTGCAATATATAAGGTAACGAACCTTGCCATACTGCCAGCTCTATTTTTGCTGTAGTGTAGCAGGTTGGTTTTATGTGGAAATGCTACAGTGTATTATACGTTTTTCTGATACTGGAAGTGTTTTCATCCACAGTGGGGAAGGTATGAAAACTTATGAAGCCCACAGAGATTTCATTCAATTTACTCCATTCACTCAGCTCTAATCTTAGAAGCTGCAATTTTTTCTATAATAAGCATCTGTACTGAAAAGAAAAGAAAATCCAAACAGTGTGGCTGCACTGTTTATGATCAAAGCAAAGATTAACCACTGCAGCTTTGTTGATTTTTATACCAGTCGCCTCAAATCTTCCAGTCTGTGTCACTGGTTTTCAGATCACCTGCCATCTACAGATGTACATCTGTGAGTGAGTGTTGACCTTGGCTCCTCTGGAGTGTGTTTGTACTTGTGGTTGAGGGTGCTTGTGTGACAGAGAGTAGAGCGATGAAGTGACGAGGGAGACAGTGTAAGAGGGCAGTGAAGAAGACAGAAACATTACCTAAAATACTGGTAATGCTTTATGGTGGCGCTTTATGTACTCATTGGTACACCAAATCCTTATCTCTCCCTTCTTTCAATTTGACCTTTCAAATTAAGTGCTGTGTTTAACAGCCTATTGTGCTGAAAATGGGCAGGACAAATACGTAGCTGGAGTGAATATGGCTCTGTTGTGATTTGTTATTTTTATATTTATTTTTATATTTATTTTTTGTACTCTTCGTCTTTGATTTTGTGATTTTTAATTTTTGTATTTTATTTCCTCCTCCTTTTTAATGTGGTCTCTTTTGTGTCATAGGTCATTATGTAAATGTGATGCTTGAGAAGTAATCATTATAGTTATTACATAACAAGAGTAACTGCAGCTGGAAAAGAAACAGAATATGTCCAAGATAGTATTAAAGTGCAGTCTTTAAATCATTTATAAGTTGTTGTAATTTCTCGCCATCAATGTGGGCTCATCTGCCAAAAAAAGGTTGCGAGCCCCTGAAGAGATTCATGCAGAAGTCTGCACAGAGGCAGACTTTGGCTTTTGGCTAACAATGATTGCCAAGAGTCCATATACACACAGTCACACAGAAAACTTGGCATCCAGCAAAGCCCTGGCACCAAGTGAGGCTTGCTGTGTGCAAGTTCAGATCGACCCACCAAGCTCACCCCCCTCACTCTTCTTGTAATGTCCACATCTTCTGCTTGGGGATGCCACTATGCCACCATGTGAGAAGCAGGTATATTTAAAAAAAAAACAAAAGCTGAAAAACAAGCAAATATTATTAAAGGGACAGTAAAAGATCAGAGGAATGGAAAGTGAATGAAAAATGGCAAAAAAGGATGAAGGGAGGGAACGTGACAGAAGACTGAAATCTGTCAGTTGGCTAGGCTTAATCGGAGGGGATTCTGAGTTCTGGCGGTGGTACATAGGATTTGGACACAGACTGTGGGTTGTCCCTGGGACCTCTCAATCTTGTTGCTGTTGACAGATTTCAACCAATCTCTCTATTTAGAATGTAAACCTACCCCAAAAATGTTAAAATTCTGATTTTTGCCTTCTGACAACACATACTTAAAATGCATGAAGGAAGTAGCTCTGTGCCTTGTATGCCGCAAGAGACTTAGCATTGGTATCTAAATTTGTACAGTCAAAATTCAGAGTTTTATAGCACTGTCCAATTAAGGTTGAGCTTGTGTGGAAGTGATAACAATAAGAATAAGACAGCTTCCTTAAACTTGAGATGTGTTAATCCAAAAGATCTGCCCTGAAGCCCTCACAGGAGTCTTCTGATTGGGGGGAAAAAAATCTATCACAATCAATCCATCTTGTTCTTAGTGTGGTGTGGTTCATTGTTAATTTATGTCTTTTGACTAAAAACATCTTTTGTCCACTTCTGTACATGTCACTCATTAACTATTGTTAGCGCTGACAGTATTGGCCTGCAGTATAATAGTTATTGTTGTAGGCTAATTGTAATTAGTGGCCTTTGTATGAATTCTTCAATGGCTTTCATTGATTGAATTGAATATTGAATTCAATATAGAGCGAGCTACTGTGCAAGTAGCTTTCATGGACAGTGCATGGTATGTAACCAAGTGACTGTGTTTGTTTCAAACGTATTCACGATTTTAAAGATAAAGATTAAAATTAAAGATAAAAATGAAGTAAAGATTATTGCAATGTCTCCACTTTAACACATTATAATTGACTGTTTTCAGTTCTTCTGTTGATCAGGTAAAATGCTGTCCTTTATAATGGGATTATATTTTAATTATAATTGCACATGTAATTTTTTATATATTCACAGTTTTTCTTTCATCTCCCCTAACAGGGGCTGCGTATCCATGCTGTGAATCTTCCATTCGACCACATTCCAAAGGTGCTCTGTTGAATTGAGATCTGGTTACTGTGGAGACCAATGAGTACAGTGAAGCCATTGTTATGTTAAAGAAACCAGTTTGAGATTATTTGAGCTTTTGAGACATGGCGTGTTATCCTGCTGGAAGCAGCCATCAGAAGATGGGTACAGTGTGGTTATAAAGGGATAGACATGGTCAGCAACAATACTCAGGTAAGATTAGGAATTTAAATCATGTTCAGTTGGTAGTAGGGCAGGGAAATGCTGACACTAGTGTGCAATGAAATCGAGACTGCTTCAAGTTTTGACATGTTGTACATTCAGAAATGGTTGGTTGTAATGAGTGGTTAGTTACTGTTATCTTTCTATGGCTTTATTCTACATTGGAAAATCCCAGCTCATTTGGCACTAACAACCATGCCATGAAAAGCCACTTAAATTCTGATGTAGATCTTGACCTGTCTAGATGACTAAATGCACTCAGTTTCTTCCATGTGATTGGTTGACTAGACATTTATGTTAATGAGGAGTTCAACATATGTACAAATAAAGTGGCTGTGGGTATAAATCCAGAGAGGAAAACAATTTAAAAAAAAGGTCTGAATTAGTGACTGTCGGATTTGCAAGAGAAAGATTTGACATTCATAGCAAGCTGTGAGGCATATTGTTGCTACAGGCTGCTAAGTGATAATACTTTAAAATATGTTATGTATATTATTTTAAATGTAGTTTAGAAAATACCAATCAAGGATGATACTAATACAAGTGACAGTTCAAAGAGAACGCAATATGCAGTAATTGTTTTAAAAAAAATTAATGTTTACAATGTATTCATTACAGAATTATTTTTTCAAAACATTTGGCGATTCTATAACATGTAAATAAAATTATAATATTTTACAAATTATTCATACCCACAGTGAAAACATAAATACATTATGACAGTAAGACAAATTCTTCTTCTTCTTTTTTTTAAAGTAATACTCATTTTGAATTAGAGCTACACCAAAGTTTGCATCAATGTTTGTATTTTGTCTGAAAGTAATTGCACAATGTGGTTAGTCTGCATTTAAAAATATTATATTGGCTCATAGTAGGTCAATAGTGCAAGTTAAAGAGTTTCAATATCTGTGAGAAAATGTAGAGTAATTAAAAATATAGTAAATGCTTCTTTGTCGTTCCATGGTCATCCAGTGTGACTGAGATACAGAAAGCTGCTAGAGGTAAATAACAGAATAAAGTATCAACTCTACACAACCTCTGAGTAAACAGTGTGTTCTTTTCATTTTATGCTTTATGACAGTGAAAAGTTGACACATTTCCTTTTAAGCAGGAACACAGCATTATTATTATATTTATAATATATTATATTATTATTAAGCAATTTGGTAAACATACCATAAAATCTCTGGTTGTAAAGGTTATGCACACATTGACAGGGTTACATCAGTCTGTCTATGATTGTGTCTTACAATATTTACGACTTCATTTCTGACAAGCGGTGAATTGTTTTTCCCCGTCGCCTTTGCCTTTTGATAAACAAATTGCTCTCACCATGTTTTTGCAGCATTTCCTTGTCTTGAAAATCCTGTGAGCAGCAGCAGGAATTGGTGTGACACACTCAGGACATACATCACTCAGTCAAACCGTTAAATGCCCGAAGAAGCCAACGGAGGAGGAAAATTGGATAGCAACTGAACTGCATTCATCATTCATCCCCTAGACAACGCAAATGACACCTGTATTTAGTCTTTGTTGTGAAAGGAGGGGAAATTTAAAAAGAAAAAGATTGAATAAAATAAAAATGCCTCTGTTTTTGAAAATGATTCAAATTTAATGTTGCTCACTGGAGACATAATCTCAAAGGATGAGATTATTAATGAATTTCAAAACCTGATTTGTGTTCTTCCTCTGTGCGGTAGAGCTTCAGTTTTGTAAAAGAAAATATTAAAAACACATAACTGATGTCGACAGAATGTTACAAGAAGAGTGCGAAACACCGGCCCTGTCCCAACTCTTTTGGGATGTGTTGATCAAAACAAGCTAGTCTTTTCTTAAAACAATATATTTTCTCAATTTAAACATTTCATGTGTTTTCTAAGTTCTATTCTAAGTATGTTTTTTATAACATTTTCAAATCATTGCATTCAAATTTTACACAGTATCCAAGCTTTTGGGATTAGGAGTTTAAGGTGCCTGCAACTGTTGTGCATCGTCAGTTCTTTTGCACCAAAATTTCACCCTAGCCTTATCTTTTCAGATATGTGTAACTTAGAGCCATATAAGTTGTCACTGGTGCCTTCACTCTTCTGTACATGGTTCTTATTGCTGTTGGGCTTTCCTAGCATGACAATGTGAGAACAGAGGGATCTCAGGACAGAACAAAACCATACCATATACATGTATATAGATTTAGTTGCTTCTGTAAAAGGATTCAGAGCAGTCCTGTGTGCATCTCAAAGCTGTGTTTAAATCAGTTTCAATCAAGCCAAGAAGATTTATCAGTTTTAATTCAATTCAATTCAATTCAGTGTTATTTATATAGCGCCAAATCACAACAGCAGTCTCCTCAAGGAGCTTTATATTGTTAGGTAGACCCTACAATAATACATACAGAGCCCAACAATCATATGACCCCCTTGAGCAAGCACTTTGGCAACAGTGGGAAGGAAAAACTCCCTTTTAACGGAAACAAACCAGCAGAACCAGGCTCAGGGAGGGGCGGCCATCTGCTGTAACTGGTTGGGGAGAGAGAAGGAAGACAGGATAAAAGACATGCTGTGGAAGAGAGCCAGAGATTAATAACAAGTATGATTCAATGCAGAGAGGTCTATTACACATAGTTAGTGAGAAAGGAGTTTTAACAAAAAATAGACTTTAAGCCTAATCTTAAAATAGAGATAGTGTCTGTCTCCCAAATCCAAACTGGAAGCTGGTTCCATAGAAGAGGGGCCTGAAAACTGAAGGCTCTGACTCCGAATCTACTTTTAAATCCTCTTGGAACAACAAGTAAGCCTGCAGTGGGAGAGTGACGTGCTCTAATGGGGTGATATGGTACTACAAGATCATTAAGATAAGATGGGGCTGGATTATTGAAGACCTTGTATGTGAGGAGCAGGATTTTGAATTCAGTTCTGGATTTAACAAAGAGCATGGCAGTGTTCTAATACCCACTATATAAAGGTATAAGATATAAACATTTTATCAACATAACATATAATGTCAGTGATAAATTACTGAATAAATTTACTGGGCTAATAGGGATCAGTGATGATCAGTGGTGCAGCTAATTTCTTGAATACTTATGTGATGAATTCATATATTTTGAAAGCTAACAGTTTCCTTGTCTTAAATCGTGTGTTTTTGTCTGATCAGAGGTCTACAATTTAGTGACATTTAGCACAGTTATTCCAATAAAAAGCAAAAGCAATTATCAGTTTTCTTCCGTGTCATTTTTCAAAACTAACGTAAATGGAGCTACAAGTCATAAAAATGTATTTAAAAAAAAAAAGAGAAAACAGTTTACATATTAAAAATGGTGATGAAGGAAGTGTGAATATATGCAGAACAGTAAGAGAATATGTTGTCATTCTTCACACAAATGAATAACAAAGGTAACACATTTAACGTATTTCAGCGTTGAATAAAATCATTATTTACCTTCTAAATGTCATTTAAAGAACTTGTGTGTAAAGAACTTTGTTTGAAGCAGCTTTTAGAGACTTTTTGTGTCATTTTCATGTAAATTTAAATTAAAAATCAATAGAACATTTTTTTCTCCTTTGGTTGTGACTCTTTTGTACTACACAGCACACATTGCTGTGTAGTACTCTTTTGAGTATGAGCTAGTGTCTGTGGATCAAGTAGCCACTAGTTGTTTTTAATAATAATAATAGTTCTGAGATTATTCATGTTTCCTGTGTACGTGCAATGCAGTAGCTGCATACGTGCTTGAGCATTTTGAAGCCTCTCCCATGTATCTAGTTGTGTGTGCGCACGTGTGTGTGTGAGGCAGTGTATAATTTGTGAGTAGGGAGTGTCTGTAAGAAAGAACATGCTGCTGTGTTCACTCATTCACTCGCCACTGTTGATGAGTTATTGACTGCTTTATTCAAACGGAGCATAAGCTGACACATCCTCTCCCTGGAAACTATCCAGAGAGATCATAAGCTGTTGTAATTACATGGCAGGCTGGACAACATGGATTATCTTTGTTCAAATTCAATTACAGAGGTCAAATCTAAAGAAAAGGTGCATCGAGCACGACCAACACTCTTTTGTAGTCTACTCAGTACGTTTTGATCTGAGCATTCTTGCTATACTGAGGTACTCTTTTGACTGCCTGTCTTCACATCAGTGAGCCAATAAAACCAAATTTCGTTTTGTTTTTCCACTTACAAGGTGCTAACATTTTCTCTGTCTAGGCCCATGGTGCGGCGGCCTGGTAAGGTTTATGAAGGAGGACTGTGGTCAAATTTGCAAGAACCAAAAATAAGGCTCAATATTTATGGCACAGTTGTGCTCAAGGTAGAGAGAGTTCATTAAAAGCTAGAGAGTAGGAGAGTAAGATCAATTCGACACATAAATTTTAAGTAGTCAGTAAACAGATTTTTAGAAATAGACCTGAGGCTTTTAAAAACAAAAAAACTTAATGCTATGGCCAGCGTGGTACATGCTTACAATAACAATCAATGTTAGCATTTTGTCATGTTGCCATGTTGCCAGCATGTTATCAGCTAATGTTTACTATGTTGTTAGCAAACTGTGGGGTGGAACACACGGCCACACGTATTGGCCAGCTAAAGCCAGATTCTAAGCGCCAATTGAGACTTTGTACCACAGAACAAGTCATGTTATTTGTTAGATATAGGATTAAAAAGACTACAGAAATTGCAAATCACACAAAAAGAGACAGCTTAATAACTCAACGTAGTGGCGGTGAAGTCTAGCAAACTGATGGGCTCCAGCAGCCTCTTTCAATCAAAACAACCATTGCCACTACAGTATCCAGGTGGCGAAGTTTCAAAAAAAAAAAAAAAAGGTAAAATTGGTCTGACAGCCTCCAGTGCCACAGAGAGGATCTGCACTTCCATGTTGTCTTCGTCTTTCAGCTCTGGAAGTTGCCCTTCCCATTTTTCATGGTAAACAAATAATGTTAACTTTTGTCACCTTCTTACTTTACCATGTTACTAGGTTACTTTAAGGCTACCCATATTCCATATTCTCAATCAGTCTTACTCAAATCACAAATGCTGACCTGATGGTTGTGCACAAAAAGCTGAAATCATAAACGGACAAGCTTGATCCTCTCTGATCCATCCATTCATTTACTTCTCCAATTCAGGGGGGATATATCCTGTTCTAGCTGTCAAAGGGTGAAAGGCAGAGCTGGGACTGTAAGCTTGCCATTATGTTTATTTATTTATTTATCCATCAAGTGTTGCTACATTTAATTCTGAAACAAGAAAGCGGACTGACTGACTTTGCTGTTTGCAGACATTGTTAAATTGATCAACTAACTTTGGGTGAGGACAGTTCAAACACATGATTTAACTCCTCCAATTCCTTTACTGGAACTCTGAGTGAGGAGGTTAAAGTGCTGTCACATTTAAGGCCTAGTACTGCTCACTGTCAGTGTTATTTCTTGACATTGTCACTACAATGTTCTTTGGCTCTAGTGACACATCTAATCTGTCTTCAACGTAGCACTTGCAACCCCAACCCAGGACTCTCAGTTACCTATTTATCTTGTCAGCACACATTCTTCTTCTAACATTAACCACCCTGGTAAGCAGCTCTGTCCTTCCCCAGCCAACTGCATCCTTTTCTTGAGGTGGGCATTGTCCTCTCACTCTTGCTCGCTGTCATTCAGTCCTTTTCCAGCTGCTTTTCAACACAAAGGTTCTTGTGCTTTTATAGAAGGGTAATGACAAAACAATGTTGGGGATTGTTCGATTGCTGAATGAAAGCTTGTGTGGGGAAATTGCAGCAAACAAAACAGACTTTACAATAGAAGCAAATTATCATAAAAAAGAAAAAAAAGGATGTACTGTATAACACACCAGTTAAATGGATAGTAAATAATGACATTGTGCAAATAAACATACTCTGATTGAGGTATAATCAGCCAAGCGCTAGCACGGAATTAGGTGTTCATGTCATTGCTTGTACATGACACCTGTCCAGTCTGTCCTGTCAGAGTCCTCTAAATGAATCATGACAACATTTAATGAAGTCATTTCAGGCAGATATGATATGCTGTCCATCAACTAATGCAAACGTCCTGTTAATAATAAACTTGAATACGGAATTTGACATCCAATTTCATGGAAAATGGAAACAATATGTGGCTATACCCGTGAATGGTTAGCTTTTAAAGAACAGGTTTATATGTTAACATGCAATTTCCACTTTAGCATCTGTTGAGCACTGAATATAGAACATTAGTTTAATGAATTAACATCAGCTGACACTGATAGCTAACATATGCCAGAAAAATCTAATTCTTGTGTCTTTTCCAATTTAGTTCTGTCACTGGTGCACAAATGGTGTATTACATGCATATCTTGGGAAGAATGCAGTAATCCCTTTCGGTGACCTCCTGTTGTCAACAACATTTTGAGAATACCATTTATTACATTCACCAAGGATGTTATGATTTGGTAGAGTGTGTGCATGTGTGTCATAGTTCTTTCTGTAAACACGACAGTTCAAAAAGTTTCGAATTAATTCTGACAAAATTAGAAGGTCAGTAGATTTATATTGAAGTTATAATAAGGCTATATAAAGCTATTTAAAATGTCTTGTTTTACTGCTGTTGTTTGTATTGACAACATATAGTTACAGTAAATAGGGAATGATATATGGGGATTGTAAATACATTATTGTATTATGGCTTTGTTAGGTACATTACAGTAACAAGTTATAACCTTTTAAATACATAAAAATGTGAATACATGTACAATATGTGAACATAAGTAATTCACTGAAAACTTTTTTCCACTTTATTTATGACGTTTATATGTTAAAAATATTAAAAGTAATTGTACTACTGTATGTTAAAATGGGTTTTAACAGGGCAAATAACAAAAACCTGCATGTTGCAATTGTTTTTACTGAACTAACTTCTTAAAGTATGCTTCAAAGTCAAAATGAAACTATAGAACATCCAGTACTGCACCCTGAGATGAATCTGTCTTGGGGGTTTGTGCTCTCAGAGTGCTTCTTGTTACCTTTTTTACCTTTTGCCTTTTGCCAAATGCAATCTACAATAAAACCTAAATATAAACATACTGCATATGTTCATGGGTTTTGCAGAAGGTGAGAACATGATAAGCAACACAGCAGAATGGTTTGTAGGGAAGAAATGGCTTCCTAGTTGGCAGATAAAGCCCATGTAAGTCATATCTACTTACTGTAACATAGCACCCAGCTTTGCATTTAACACTAGACTGCAGTTGATACAGCAATTAGCATTTGTGATGTGTTATATCTATTTATGCCGTACATATGTGTTGAGTTTTGGAGTTTCACTAAATTAAATAAACAAAGTAAACAGTCTGTCATCTTGGTGATACACATTCTTTAAAACCCACCACTTAGATGTCACACCTTTGGTAGCAAACAGCTAAAAATGAATTGTAATTAGTGTGCTCAGCTGCTGAAAATATGCTCTTAAAACTTCACAGAACACTTTAGCCAGCACTGAAAGTCAAACTTTCACTTTCTTTTTCTTGCTGACATGCTAAAACACTCACTGGGTGTAATTGCAGCAGGGTTCACTTTGAAGATTACACCTGCTTATGCTGAGATGTCAGAGCTGAAACATGTGGATGTGATGATCCTGACAGGGAGACGCGTCACAGCTTTTCTTGGCTGCTACGCAGTCATCATCCAACTAGTCAAATTCTGCTGCGGAGATGGAACAAGACTTTTCTTTTTGGCAGCTCTGAGTGCTTTTGTTGGAGAGTGTCTGACAAATCCAGGGGTACTTAAGTACCACTTTATCCTCACTTTTTAGACATGGTTGTTTCAGCTGCTATGGTGAGTTCCTGTCTAGAGACAACATCATCATCAATTATCGACATCCTCCCACTTAACACTTTGAGAACTCATGAGATGATTAAAAGAAGTGCAAGGAGATCTCAGGGTGTTTGATGCTTTCTTTTCTCATTTCACTGTTGAGGGAGTCAAATTTAATATGAAATTTACCATATTTATATGAGCATCTTGGTGTGGAGTCTGCATAAAAAGTGGATTGTTTAGGAATATTGTAGAAAGATATATTAATATTTTGCAACTTAACCAGATAAGTAATTACAGCTCATTTCATAGATTTTTATTAGACTAATATTTCTGACAATTATGTAAGATTTCAAATAAATTTTCTTTCATGTCCTTTTCTGGCAAAACTAACACGACTCCATTTCTTGTGGATGCAGAAAGCATGAGCAAGTCAAGAGTTTCAATTTTTGTCAGACCTTCTGAGCTTACCTGCATCACTGTGCAAATCTTTGGGGATTTCTAAGTGCTATACCTCAGTGTGCCCCAAATGCATTTTTTCCCATAAAATCCATTAGAGGACACAAATCTTCCCTGCCTCAGTCTTCTCTGCTGTCCTCTTGGTAGTTGTTCCTTGTTTCTCTGTCAGACCAGTGAGAGCAGATCTGAAAATATGTCCTGCTATTTCAGGTACATTAAGACAGAAACTCCTGTATTTATGTTCGATTAGTTGTGATATAGAAGTTATAATTTATGTTTGCTTTCTGCACGATATCCTTCTATAAGTCTTTTTATTTCTTCTCTGTCTGCTGATGCTTTCATTATATGTGCTGTTTTTATCTCAGTCTGCATCACCACTTTGGTCCCTTCATCACCCTCTAACACGTCCACCCAGTCCATTAAAGTGACCCGAGTGTCATCACAGTAGTCTAATGAAGAAAGAATGATGTGATTGATATAACAATGCGTGAATATGTCCATATTAAGCATTTGTTAATTTTCTTAAGCAACCTGTATACACCTTTTTTGAAACAACACATAGTGTGGGAGTATGAAAAATCTGTCTTAAGAAGACAAGGCCATATTACTTAACTAAATTTACATAATTAAGTTAAATGTGAAAAAAGTTCCAACCTAACCCTGACAAAATCATTTTGTGTCGGTTGGCGATGGCTGGCGTTTCCATAACTTTGGGTGGATGACAGAGGTCAGAAGCCTCGGTTTGCTTCTTTCTCTGGTCACTAGCCAGCTGCACAGCAGACAACTCGTAGCCAGAGATGGCTTGTATGGGGACTCTGTAATGACCTGCTTATCCTCACCAGGTAGGCTGGAGAGACACACGGCTACAGCACTCTCTCTTCCCGGCCACGGCTAGGGCCACATTGTGGCCTCAATGTAAACAAGATATGCCTTTTCCCAAATCACAGGACTGCATACCATCATCTAATAGGTTGTCCGTGTCCTGAGACAGGTGAGCTTGCTACGCTGTAAGCAAGATGATCACATTAAGGTTCTTTATATCACTACAGCACACAAGACTAATGTGGTACATTGATGTATTTACTATACAATGATGTCAATCAAATGAGGATGTAAAAAATACTCTATCTCATCATCACCAGCGCTGGGATCGTTACTCAAATAGCATTACACATTATTTGCTACTTTTCTTAAAAGTAATGCAGTTACTTAATTACTTTATGGAGAAAATAATTTGTTACACCACGTGTTACATTAGTTTCTTATTACTCCATAAATTAACCGGAAATGCACATAATTACAATATAAACCTGTAAGTCTAAAGTCCCACACACCACCACAAATCTATATTTTAATGAGGACACACATACAATCTTATTTTTAGGATTTACATTTGAACAAAGCTGACAACACAAGGCAGAATTGAAAACCAGCCCAAAGAGACTTTAAAGCAATCACCACAGTGATTCTAGTGTAGAAACATGAATAGGTAGAAACAGAGGCTGTAGGCCTGACTGCTCCTCACTGGATTTGTTTCCTGTTGAAGATCAGACTCAGGGATCTGGCCGCTGGGCTGGGGTGGGCTTCCACTCAGCTTTATCATCACTCTGGGTTCATGTTTGTGTTGTATGCAGAGATTCTTTCTATTTGCCCAGTGTGCAGCTAACTGCAGCGCCTTTGTAACGCAGGTAGCAACACAATTGTAATTGTGAAGCAATTACTGAATGCATTACGTTACTGCTGAAAATTTAATGTGATTACATAAATGCTGTACTTTGTATGTTGTAAGTTTTACCTAACACTGTCCATCACTGACTCCCATTGTACAGCCAAATGTTACTAATCGAAGTGTGGACTTCGAGGTTCATTTTTAACTCATGATTCTCGGTTAGAAGTACATTCACTAATTTGTGAAGAATTTACCGGACACTTCCATAACAAAGTGCCTCATTTTCCAAGGCTCAAGAATAATTAGACAAGTGACTGACAAGCAGTGTCATTTACGTGAGAGGGCTGTTCCCTCATCATTGCATGACAGATTAAGCAGATAAAAAGTCTCGAGTTGATTTGAAGTGTTGAATTTGCATTTGGTAGCTGTTCACTTGAACTTTTAATATGAGGTCCGAAGTGCTATCGATGCAGGCAGAGGACGCCATCATAGGCTGAAAAACCAAAATATCTGCAAGACAGTAAAAACTATGGCACTGGCCAAATCAACAATCTGAAAAATTC
Source organism: Astatotilapia calliptera (assembly GCF_964374335.1). Classification (NCBI taxonomy): domain Eukaryota; kingdom Metazoa; phylum Chordata; class Actinopteri; order Cichliformes; family Cichlidae; genus Astatotilapia; species Astatotilapia calliptera. Next base: position 24,374,079 of record NC_137431.1, read on the forward strand.
TTAAAAAGATGGAACAGCAACACCAAAAGGCATTTTTTCATGAACACTGAGATTAAAAAATGTTGCAAGTTTGGATGTCAAACTGGCAGTGCAGAATGTTTAGTTTTACATAAGCTGCCAAATGAGTAAAGCCAATAGAGCTTTTCCCACTTCACTGCAAATACAATTTGCCGCAACCAAATGTGGCCACTTCACCACCCACAAATATTCACTGCATCAACAAGCTATCAGGACCACGTACTTCACGGGGATTTGTTTTCCAACAGACTTCTCCAAAATGTTTTAAGAAGTAGGCTGCATTAAATACTTGGTCTCAGAAAGCATCTGACGTGTGACTTATAATTCTAGCAATCAGCTTTGACATATGTATCTTTATTCATGTAGTATAATTTGCCTAAACTGTATCATCTCTTGCCATTAGTTGAAGGGCACGTTTGTGCATATACACACACGAATTTATATTGACAAACAGGTCTATGTTTTCGTAGTCTGTCCCCTTCTATTTTCTGTTATACACATCCCACAAGGCAAAGGCAGGGGTACAGCTGGGAGAATGCCATGCTGTCAGCACATCAATGAAAACATTACTTTCATTAGGCCCCATTATATCACCACAGACATCCTTGTTAAAATGTCATTTGCTAATTTCTTTCAGTGCTCATTTCCACCCTGCTGTCCCAGCTGGATTAACATATTATTTATTAGGATATGAAAGAAAACAAGCTCAAAGTCGATTAGCTAAAGTAAACAAGGACATAGAATGAAAAAATAGGAGGTGCACTTTCTTCATACCTCTCTTATCCACAGGATATGGGTGGAGGAGATCATAAAATGCAATTACCTTTGGGGTGCATTCATAGGAAGGGCCACTGTGGTACTCACATTACTTTAACTTTACAGAAATTTTGATTGATTAATATGATACAAGCTTTCTATCATTAATTGCCAAAAAGCAATCAGAAAATTGACTGATGCGATAACAGTGATTTTTTTTTTTTTTTTAGTGCAGACCATTTATATGTACCAGATTTATTTGGTTTCTATATCACATTAACAAGTAATTGAGTTCATAAAAATATCTGGCATTTTGCTTGGGTGACAAAAGTTGAATTATGCACGGGTATGTTTGGTACGTGGGCTGCACGCTGATAAACATGTCAGTAGGTGGTCTGCACATGTATGCTCTTAAAATAGCTCATAGAACAGACAGAGAAAATGTCAGTGATTTGAAGTTTGCACTTGCTTGCAGCTCCGTGACTGAGCTCAGATGTTTTAATGTTCAGAGTGACAATATGTAATGCAGATGCCTAGCAGGAACATCATTTACCATGTTATCATGTTATAGTGCTAACATTGATGAATAACCAATACAAAGCACAGATGACAGGTTTTCAGGTAATGGATCATAATCAAACTTTGTCTGAGGACTGAATGCCAGGTACTGATTTAGAAAATGCATAGAAAACAAACAGCAACCAATTCACTAATTCTGAAAGAGTTTTTGATTAAAACAGCATTGCCATGGTGGGAAAATAAAACTATCACCAAAAAGGCCGAAACATCTGGCATTTTGTGTCTTCTCAATGATAATCAAAGTCAGCTTTGATTTCTGACTAAAAATGAAATAAAAATAAATGTAGTAAATGTAACTCGTAAAAGAGATTAGAGAAGGATTTAGCACTCACTCACTTTTGGAGTACTTACAATCAACAGTTCTTATTGCAGTTGGTTGCTTTGATTCTAAAGAAGCATTACAGAGGATTGTAAAGCTTTTCTGCTTTCAAACACTGCTTTCTAAAACCTGTGAAGTCCAGAATAGACTGACGAATAATGTAACTTTGAATTATTTTATTTTATTTTTCCTATTTTGGGTTTTAGGATGCTTTATGTGGGTCTACTGGTTTTTCAAGCATCTCTGTGTGTATGTATTAAACCCAATGTGTCTGCTCCTTCCCGCCTACGAACCTCACAGTAGACTGCTGTGTTTAAAGGCACTCTCTTTCTGGATGGCTGCCTACTGAAGTGGGATAAACCAGAAGCCTCAGTAGTTCCAAATCGGTTTGGGCCAGTGCCACTGCAAAGCACATTTCTGTGTCTGCAGGATGCCGTTTGCAGAGCATTGTTACTGTTATTTTTGAGTTTTGCCTTAAACTGCAAGATACACACAGACTGTTTTACATCATCTGCAGAAAAACTTGGAAATATATTTTTCTCAGGAAGAGTAAAATCAAAGACACAGCGGTTGAAATGCATAAAGTGGATAGATTTGCCTTGGTAAGACATTATAAACACGTAATGCTCCTTTACAACTCAATTCACTTACAGTTTAAGATATGATCATAATAATTTTTAAAATACCCTGTTTAAAATTTTATTTCCATTTTTCATTTTAAAATATGCAACAGTAATAGCAAAATGCATTAAAAATATTTGTAGCCTAAAGATGCAAATAGAAAAAAAACACGTAAACTTGGTGTTTAACTTGAACTGACTTAATAAAATCAGGATTATCACTGACTGTGAATCTCTCCACTGTCTACTGTCATAAACTGGCACAAGAACAGTTAGAAGTGGAGTTGCACACAAGAGATTTACAAAAATAAAATGGAATTTAGTGAAACTGAACTAAACTAAATAGATTAAGTGTGAAGGTCAACAATATTCGCAATGCAAGCGGATGATCGATGTGTGTCATATGCTCTGTGTGGCCATTGAAGGTGCAGACACAAAGGAAGGTTAATGCCAGGTGGATGGAAGAGAGAGAATCACAGAGCCAGAGTGCTGCACTAGCTGACAACCCTCTCATGTCAGGCAGTGTCCCTCTAACATAGGGCTGGACTGCCTCCAAGACTGTTGGAGGGGCATCACAATTGAGCAGTGAGACAAAGTGTAGTGACATTTCGCTGAACTTAAAAAGCCACTGAGGTACTGCTACTGTGAAAATGATAATAACTCCTGCTCTGAAACAGTGGACACAGTCTGTCTGCATGTATGTGTGTGTATGTGCAATCTTTTCAATGCATAACAATATAACAGTTTATCCAGACTGACCTGATGTTTGTTCTGCAATAGTGCGCTGTTACCCTTACATGACACGGAACAAAAATTCCCGAAAAGGACACAGGGATGACGTGGAGTATGCAACAAAATTTCTATGTCTGTTTGTCTGTCTGTAAACTTCTTCCACATGATGAGGAGCTTAGCACCAAAACTTGCCACACATATTAGACTCCTGATGGTTCTTATCTACATCACATACTATGGTTTCAATATGTTGCATAACAGCCACTCGCCAAAGGACTAAAATGATCTACCTGTAGTGTTTATACAGCTATAACCTTATAAACGCGTCTCTCTTTTTTATTTTAATCTAATTTATAACCTAATTCACTAATTTACAGTAGGTTCACTTTTTCCTGTGGTATGATATCATGGTAAATTATACTGCACACCTAATGTGCATTTATATTATGTTTTTAGAGTATATTCTCTGAGATTATTTAACACTGCCTGGTTTGCAGCTGAAATGGTTGAAATTGTATATTATTTATATACAATTGTAATTCTAAAGTATTTTGTTCATGTCTAATAGTTTGATTTTAATGTTCTGACTGTATTTCCAACGAATACAGAGTTTATTTATTATAGTCTATGGTCTGAGCTGTTTTTTTTTAAATGTTTTTATTTAATATTCCATTGTATTTAGTTTTTGCATCATGGGCCCATACAGTGTAGCAGAAAATCTGACCAAGCATGACCATGACCCTAAAATCACATCTTCCTTTAACTTCTTTTATTTTATGCTATGTGGGAGCATTTGGTCCTTTTTAGTTATGTTGTGGTGACCTGTGAGCTTCAGCACTGTGACCCAGACAGTTATGCCAGCAGGAGCATAAACTCCTGATAAATACACCAAAGCTGGACAGGTCAAGGGTAGTTGCCAGAAATTTTGGATGACCTTTTGCTGAGGCTGAGAATTTGGGATAGGAGTAGCACAACAACAAGACAACTAATAAAAACGGCGCTTGGAATATCTCCACATGGGGCAAAGGGGTTTAGGAAGATGATTTAGGGCATCGGCACATTAGGCATGGTTTGATACCATATGTGTGGAGAAATAATTACCTTGCAGTGCACAGGCAAAATTACCATCACGTTTATGAAACGTCTGCACTGGCCAATTTAGTTGGCCTTTGTGAACCATCTGTATGTTACCTTTCTAACTTCTAAACATATTCTACCTGTAATCTGAATGCTGCCATGCCCCCATTTCTCCATAAAAGCAAACAATTTTAGCTTAAGGTGAAGTGGGAAAAGCAGAAAAGAGAGAAGTCAGCACCACTAGGGGGAAAAAATGTATTAGAATCTGCAAGTGAAAAAATTGAAATGACTGTTTCTGAGCTGTGCCTGAATGTAGTAATGGAGCTTCTTAATAAAGATTCCCTTGAGTTACTCACCGTTGCCTAAGTTAATGTCAAAACGTTTTTTTAAGTTAATATGAAAAAATCCACCACTCTACTTCTATAATCTGCCAGTTAAACAGATATGAATATTTACAGGTTGTAGGATGCTATATTGAGTGCTAATATCTATGGATTACTTAGCAATGACTCACATGTGGAAAGTATAAATGGGCACAAGAGACTCGCATACACTAAAAGAGACACTAAAATTTAATTATATCCCTTAGATACGTTTAAACAAGGGACATATTGGAAAATACTTATGAAAATGCTATAAGGGATAATGGATGCAATTTAGTTGGCAATTGTTGTAAATTGCTCTTGACAGCATCATTAGGTATATGCCTCAAAAGTAAACAGTGTTTTCATCCTATCTCCATATCTGCTCTAAGTACAGAAATATGCAGTTTAATCATCTGTGCCTTTGTGAAACACCATCAGGAGTGTGGCTTTGACAAACACCCCTGCTGCCTCTACTGCTAAAAGGCAAAGCCAAACGTGCTGCTTTCTTGTGGTTTAACAGTTATTACTTACCCATGCCTCTGAAGACAAGCTAAAAGATAAACATAACACGCCGTTTTGCTGGTCCACAAAAACTCTTGTTATCATGTAGGGAAGAGGGATTGCAGTCTCAGTGGTCGCACAGGTTCATTGGTGCAAATTTGATTCTTATTCCCTTCACTCAGCTCGAGAGCGCAGCGTGAGAAGGTCGTCTCTTTCCCGCCTGCTGCTGCTGCTGAATGATTTCTAGTTGAACTGTAGTGTTGCGTGTCTTCACATGGAGACTATGCAATGGCACAAGGCAACATATCAATTACCCCCACCCAACTTGGGAGTATCACACACATGAGATCAGAGTTAGAAAGGCGACAGAAGAGGTGTCCAACTGAGGCAGAAAGAAAAAGAAAAATGGACCACAATTCCTGAGAATAAAGTGATCTTCACCTTATTATCTTTAAAGTTCAGTTGAAATGATGTCTTTATAGGAGATCAGTATCCCATTTCTAATAATTTGTTTATTTATATATATTTTATTTATATATTGAAAATTTTGCCATGACAGTAAATAGACAGTGTCCATAGGATGCTAGCACCTCGGTTATTCACTACATCAGTGAGAAGGAGACTGATGAGATTAAACCCCTTTGTTCTAGTACAAGGTATCAGTCACACAGCGTATAGGACAAAAACCAGGAAAAATGAGTGGTTTGTAAGTCAATGCACCGAACTGGTCTGGAACCAGTTCCAAGTAATTGAGGGAACCAACTGGTCGCCCAGAACCTGAATGTGCAGCACCCTCCACTTCTGAGCTACTGCTTTCCATCGCAAGCTTCATAAAGATTAGTAAATAATTGCCATGTAATGCACAAACACAAATAGAGGAACTGGAGTTACTGGACATAAATAGAACTTTTATTAACCAGGGTATGAAGTGCTTCACAGAAAGAAAATTTTAAAATATTATTAATCGAAAGAACTAATTACACATTAAAAAATAGCACTCTGAGAGCGCAACTCCCTGTTAAGAGAAAGAGCTACTCCAGATGTTGACGTTTTATGCTGATGTCAGTATCGTTAATATGGAAATCTAGTGAAGTATATTCATCTTTTTGTGTAATTGAGAAGTCATATACTGTTGTATTTAGAGCAGGGCGATATGGCCAAAAATATTTATCACGATATATATTTGAAAATTTGCGATAACGATATAACCGACGATATAATTGATGCGAGACAAAATACAACTCCACAACATTACTAGCGCAAAAAGACAACCTTCCATTTATTTTCACTTAAACAAGAAGCTGGTTTTTATGTACATTAAAGCTTTATAAAAATGTAACAGTGCAAATGCAAATTCCTTGCTGAAAGTTTAACCAAAAGGCATTTCCAGTAGAAATGGGCTGACATATCCTGAGCATAACCATGTATAATATCCACTGAAGTTAAAAAGAGGTGCTTTGCAACATTAAACTGCAGTGTGCAGTACGCATTTTTCGGACCATAAGGTGCACGGGATTATAAGGCACATTAAGCGAAACAAAGCAGTCAGATAAATCAAACTTGATTAAACTCATTCTTCTTGCTTCCTCCACTTCTGTACCATTGATTCATTAATGTTGAATTCTCTGGCAGCTGCTCTATTCCCATGTTGCAGTATATTAATGACTAACCTCGTATTGTGGATGGATTATCTCAGTTGTTCTCCTGACTGAAGTTTGGTCCGTTTACAGCATCCTGCCATGCGATTGCATTTGTCTCTAACCATGAAGAACCTTAACGTTAACTTTTATAAGTGGAAAAGTGTTAGTGTTCGTCCTCCAGCTTCACTGTTTATGTTATGCTAATATAGCTGTGTCGCTAGCGATCACGTAGCACATCATTATATACCAGCTAGCCCAACTTCAGTAACCCTACAAACGTCACTGCTGTTTAGTTTCCTGTCTTCATTTATGTTGGAAGTGATAGCAGAGCTGTACGTTTGATTTTTTTCAGAAATCTCTCAGTCAGAACATGCTATATCATACTTAGGTAACTAGCGAAACTAGCGAGCTAACTTCCGCTAGCTTCCTGCTAACTTCTAACTCCGTTAAATGTAATAACTTTTGTTTTCATGGATGCCTGGAAGTTAAACTTTATAGTTACACCTGGTAAAGCAGCAATGCTGATCGTTTTATTAAAGATGAAAGAATTTAGACAGTTTTTAACGCTCAGTGATGCTGCAGTGTTGTTTGACCTGAAGAATACGGAGTTTAGGACCCAGATTACTCCCAGATTTAAGAGCATCTTAGTCCGACAAATACGACAATAACGACGGCCGCTTGCATGTTCTGCAAAAAAATGTGCTTTGTCGTGTATCTGACGGACAAACACCAAATCAGTTCCACATCACTGAAGTTGCACCATTTTTACAAACCAATTCTGGTTCATCTGTTTCACTCAACAATCGGCCATGTGCGTATGAAAACAAAGGTACTGCGCATGCGCGTTTTACTCCCATTCTATCGCGATATTTCATTTTCCTATCGTTGCCTAACATTATACCGGTATTACCGTGAACGGTATAATATGGCCCAGCCCTAGTTGTATTTAAAGAGCTCAAATAAAGAAAGTGCTTATGTCTCATAATGACTGATTTATTGCTTGAAAGTTTAGAGTTTAAAGTTTAAGTTTGAATTTAAAGTTTAAAGTTTGCTGTGTGATTTTGCACAATTTATGGTGTCATTGTGATGTCTCAGGGCACTGTACAGAAAAAGCTGTCTTCTTAATTTGATATATTACTCCATATGGTTTCTTGAAATTTTTTTTAAAGGTCATCTTTGACCTTGAGACTTAGACAACCTATGAACACATCAGGTTTTACAGATTTTCACAAATTAAATCGGCCAGAGCTATTACTGGTATCTACCATCACACAAAAATTGAAAATGATATCTTGAAAACTGTGGATGCTAGACTGCTAACAAACAGATAAACGAACAGACAACAAATACAGATATTGGCATTCTGATTTCAATGGGAAGATTTAGGAGATCTTGGAATAACCAGCAGAGGCATATATATAAATAAACAACTATTTACTTAAGAGCGGACAATGTGTTCACATGTGTGTTTTCAGTGTCAAGCTAGCACTCCAGAAGAGGAGGCCTGAAGTTAGTGAGGTTTTTTTTAAGTGGCAGGTAATTTCATATTCAAACTTTCTGTCAGATTAACAAACATTAACAAACAAGAGCCAACTTCACTCGAATAACCATGTAGTAACGCAGAACAGGAGAGGAAGGAGAGAGATTTTATTTAAAGGTAAGGACAGCTGAGTCACACTTGATAAACTGCAAATGTAATGTCATAGTTTTAATCACATATTGGATCTAAATATGATGTGTTTTAATATATTACGTATTTTCATTTTTTGAGACATCCTGCTAACCAAACTGAGTATACTAGCCTTATGTTATTCAAATTTTGCATGACAATTCTGGTTAGTTTTGTGCAGGATAAACAGGTTAGCTTGCATTAGAGCAGTTTGTGCGACTGGTGCACAGAGCTGTGGTGCTCAGGATCAGATTTAGGTTTACATTAAGTGTAGTAGAGGAGTTGCATTTAAGATGCTGCTGCTTAGATTCATTAACTTCCAAGTTTAAACTAACTGTATACAGTCTAGTCTAAAGACAGTGTACTGTCAGTGTGAGGATGGAAATCAGCCATGATAGCTGTGAAACATTTGGTTCAATTACCTAGAACTGTCCTTCAAGGAGCTACTGTATACTTCCTTGCTTTGAGCACATTTCAGGGCTCCTACTTCTTCACTTTTACTTCAGTAAAGTACTGAAGAAACTTCTTTACTCAAGTATTTTTTTTAACACAGATATCTTTACTTGTACTTAAGCAAAGAAAATCTGTACTTTTGCTGATATTTACATATACAAGCCTAATAAACTAAACACACAAAGCACTAAGAACAATAGCTGGATTATTTTACATGATAAAGGCATCCAGAATTTAAACGTCATACCCATTTCTATCTGGTTACAGGGCTAAAACTTGACACTTCTTATTCTTTGTTGTTGTCAGTGTTATGAAGTGATTTTATTCCTTTCCGATGAATAATTTAGGTTCTTGCACATAAGTTGCTGAGCATACCTTCTGACACTCTCTTCATTATAACCAACAACAAAATGAGCCCTAACACCTGTCATTATTACTTACACCTCTGCTGCAATGATAGTAATTTGCTTGCACTTCACTTTAGCCACTAACAGAAACTGCAAAAAAAAATGTAGACGTGTGACATTTACATTTATAGCTGTTACTTTTTTTTACTTTCAACTCTAATGGCTGATACAAAGCTGAAATAATATACATGGATTCCTTTTATCTGCTGCGTAAGCACCAAAACATGTGACGAAAGTATCACAGTGGTGTCTCTCATTAGTGATCTGGCCACATGTTGCATCAGCAGCCCACAGAAACTCACTGCACTGTACTGATATGAAGTTATTTTTTCAGCTACAATAAAATATTTATTGAGCACAGAATCAAGGAGTGTGAATCCGAACTCCAGCTGCTGCCTTGACTGTAGGTAAAATCTGTCCTTCTCAGTTCTGGTCACAATTTGCCAGCCGCAACTAAAAAAACACCTTTGTCGTATAATATATGTAATTTAATGTTTTAGCGTATTGACTGCAATCGGTTGGATTTCAAAAGCTGTCAGGGAACACTTGATCTCATGTATTTCTTTGATCAGACATTCCCTGATCTGCATAAAAAAGTGCCAATTCTTAGATTTTCAGTGTGGAAGTTATTGGTTGGCATTTAGCACTTGCTTTGGACCGTCTTCAGCAGAACAACAGTGCCTGTTGTTTGTTCAAACAGTTAATGTTTGCAGTTGCCTGACAAGTGAGCTGTTTTGTCTGTGGAGATAATGACTGTCCTCCCTTGTAAAAAAAAAAAGAGTTCTCGCTCTCTGTTGCTTGCTCAAACAATGAATTATATTTACTTCCTGAACCAAAACATGACCTGCGGTGACATTCTTTTACTGCTTGCATTTTTTAAATGAAAGTATAACATAAATAGACAAGAGGGACAGAGGCTCTGTTTACTTGCAGTCAGAGGTGGTGGTTGACACCAGTGAAGTACAATGAAGTACTCTGTACTTATTTATAACAACCTTTTTACTGCTAGTATCCAAGAGCACATTTCAAGGACTGTCAAAACCATGAGAAAGTTGAAGGAATAAAGTGAATGAAAAAAAGTCATGTTTTGGTATGTTACACAGAGACAGTCGTGAAAAAGAAAGTTTTCGCAGGACTTGGAGCTTGTAGAACTGCCTATGGCAGCAATAACTTGAAGTAATCATTTTCAATATGACTTTATCAGTCTTTCATATTGTTTTGGAGGAATTTCGGCACACTCTTCTTTATAACATTTCTTCAGTTTATTGAGGTTTGAGGGCATTCATTTGTGTATAGCTCTCTTAATGTGTTACCACAGCATTTCATTTGGGTTGAGTTCTGGGCTTTGACTGGCCCATTGCATTAGCCTTTTCAACCATTCTGTTGTAAATTTGCTGCCATGCTTGGGATAACTGTCCTATTGCATGACTCAGCTGTTGGACAGATGGCCTTGCATTTTCCTCTAGTGTACTTTGGTACACAGAGGAGTTCCTGGTTGTCTCAGTGACTACAAGGTAAATGGCCTGTATTTGTATAGCGCTTTTCTAGTCCTTAAGGACCCCAAAGTGCTTTACACATCCAGTCATCCAACCATTCACACACACATCCACACACTGGTGATGGCAAGCTACATTGTAGCCACAGCCACCCTGAGGCGCACTGACAGAGGCGAGGCTGCCGGACACTGGCGCCACCGGGCCCTCTGATGCCACCAGTAGGCAACGGGGGTGAAGTGTCTAGGTTGCCATGTTCACCACGTTGCTTGACGCTTGTATCAGGTGTTTGTGCTGATATGCTGTGTAAGTTTTTGCCAGCTTTGATGTTGTGCGCTATGGTTAAACATCTCCACTTTGTCCTTGTCTGTCCAAAGGATATTGGTTTTCTTCTTGTTTGTTTAGGTGCAGCTTTGCAAACCTAAGCTGTGCGGCCATGTTTGGAAACGTTGAGAAAAGGCTTTTTCTTTCAGTGTCTAAAGTGGTTAACGCTCCAGCAACAGTTGTGGTATAAAGAAGAACTTTATTATGTAACCACAGGTCAGAATCTATGTTGTGCTAACCGAGGCTGTTGGCCAGAATTCTGTTGACTTAACTCAAAAATTTTCTTAGCTTCCATGCGGTAGAGTCTGAGACGTAGCTTTAAAAATTAATCTGAGCAGCATCTGATTTTGGTCAGAATTTGCTAGAACATCCATTCTTAGAAGCATTGTTGCGTTGTGTTAATGCACACCTGGAAGCTCCAGATGTGCTAATTGCCAAAACATCTGCTTTTAGAGACAAGGTGTCTGTCCCCTGAATTCAAACATTAGGTATTTGATCCAGCCACAAACATATACATTACTTTGTTTTCTGAAGAGGAAAAGTGCAATCAAAACTGTATTTTTTTGTTTCCACTATCCCATCCCTCCACTGGAGTTTTGAGATTGCCCCAAAGCCTTTTATTCCCTTACTGTGCCCTGGTACCATATCATACGCCTAAAAAAAGATGATTCATTAATACTTTATAGGCCCTTTGGAGAATGCTATGTTCAAACTTTCTCAAACTCAAAAAAGTTTTATTTGACAGTTAAATTACACTGTCTGGGAAAATGTTGCCCACGTTGTTGCAGGTGTTTATGAGAGAGCATCCTTCAATTTCATCATGTTTTCCTATAGTTAATGATTCATTCACATCACAGGCGAGTCTCTGCTTAAACTGGGTTTATGATCTCTTATAGATCTCTTATAGATCTTTTATAGATTATGTTCAGTGTGGGAATAACAACCAAGAGGAAGAATCAAGTACTTCTAGTATGAGCTGCAACAATTAGCTGATTGCACAATGAACCAGTTAAGATCTAATCAAGCAAACATTTAGCTTGTTACTGTATTAAGGCAATATGAGCCTAACTATGTTTATTATTATACTTTTTAAAAAACAATTAATTCAGTTTTATCCATAAATATTTACTTTATTTATTTATTTATTTGCTCAAAATGTTTTGCCTTTTCTGAAAAGCTTCAATGGTAATAGACATGCTGGAAAATATATTACTCTTACTTCCTGAACTTGCACTGTCATTTGTGGAAAATACATGTGAAACTGCTGATTTCTTCTTGCTGTGACTGCGAGGGGCTGTGGCTCAGGAGGTAGAGTGGATTGGGAAGGTTCGTGGTTCAATCCCTGGCTCTCCTAGTCTGGATGCTAAAGTATTCTTAGGCAAGACACTGATCCCTAAGTTGCCTCTGATGCCCCTCAGATGTGTGTGTAAATATTTGGCACAAGATACTTAGGTACCGTATTTTTCAGAATATAAGGTGCACTTAAAATCCTTTAATTTTCTCAAAAATCAACAGCACGCTCATAATTTGGTGTGCCTTATGTATTAATTCTGGTTGTGCTTACTAACCTCAAACCGATTTTATGTGGGACATGGCGCTCAAAAATCTGTCAAAATGTTCTAGTAAAACCTTGGTAAGCTACGAAGCCGCACCGCTCGATGGATTGTCGGAGCATTACAGCTACCGTAGTCAGGAGCCTCGCGGAGTAATACGTACTGTACTTCAACATAATATTATGGTGTGTGTATAAGGACCCCAAAATGGCACCCGAGACATGCTTACAAAGCGGATTTCAAACTCGAGGCTATCAGTCACGCAGGAGAACATAGCAATAGAGCAGCCGCAGGAGAATTCAACATTAATGAATCAATGGTACAGAAGTGGAGGAAGCAAGAAGATGACCTGCAATGTTGAGAGTTATTGTGAATGACTTATCTGACTGTTTTGTTTCGCTTAATGCGCCTTATAATCTGCTAAGCCTTATGTATGAAAACAGACCAATTCATTGATATTGCGCCTTATAATGTGGTGCGCCATAGAGTCAGAAAAATAAGGTATACACAATGGTGCTTGGGTAAAGAAAGCACTTTGAGCACAAATTGAGAAGAAAATTGCTATATAAGTTGATTGCTTTAACAATAATTGCTCTACATTGTGATTGTCTATTACTTTATCAAGGCTTAATCTGTTTTGGGTTTGTGGTACCCTAGTTAAGGATGATGCTGTGAGTTTGTCACGTTAGCTTAAATAAACCTCCCCATCTCCAGCTGCCTCCCTCTTCCCGCTCCACCACAACCACCCACACATGCAGGGCCTTGGAGTAGGGGTATGTCACCAGGGTGCAGAGGAGGCTACCCCCCCCCCCCCCCCTCTGTCCCCTTCTGGCTGCCTCTGCCTCAATTTTATCCCACAACTTAGACATTCACATTATTCACACTCTCATTACACATACATATAGGGTCTTGGGGGTGGGCACAATCACGGAGTCCAAATTACCATCAGGGTGTACACCTCACCCCTGGCGTCGTTGCCCACCTCTCAATTTTAAATACACTTAGACATTGAGGGCTATCAGGAGGGACTATGTGCTTACCTGCTGCTCCTTGGCAGGTAGCTCCATGCCCTCCTGGGTTTTAATTGCACCTTAGAACATACATGCATCAACACTACAATGAGCGGGTGGAGGGAGGTTTGGAGTCTTCTCCCACCCCCATTCTCTGCGGCCTGCTGGAGCGGGAGGGCTAGGTGGAGTTGGCCGTCCGACTGCGGTCTGGAGTGTGGGGCCTCCCTGCTGCTACGGAGTCGGAGTGGTCTGCCTCTCCCCACCGCAGGGAAAAGGGTAACACCACCTGGGTCTGGGTGCGGTTCCCCCCTCCAGGGGCAAGGGTACCTAGACCCGGTTTGTAGAGTACGCTTGGGGAGTGTGATCGTGTGTACAGCGTCTCTTTATGTCTGTCTCCACGTTGGTTGAGTGTGGAGTGAGTGCATATGAGAGCATGAGGGGGGGAATGGATGTTTGTGTCTGTGTGTGCCTGTATGTCTGTGTCTATATGTCAGGTTGGGTATCAGACGCCACCTCTCTGGGGTCACCTCAGGCCCTCCAAGGTTTGGAGGCCTATCTCCACCTACCACCACTTCCCCTGCCGGTGGCGGACTCCCTCAGGTGTCGGTGCGTTGGTGGTTCTTTGTGTCTGGGGATGGGCGTCCAGGTACACACTGGCTCACTCCTTGGCGGCTGCTTATCGGGGCCTGGAGCCTGGCGCTCGCTCGGGCCCCTTCGGGGGTGGGGTGCCCCCGGCCTCTCGGCCTGGGGCTCGGTCACTCAGGCACAGCTGGCGGCCGGCGGAGCTCATGGACGCGTCACTGCAACTCCCCCTGGCTTCTGCTCCGTGGCTGCTGAGTGAACCCTCATCTGGGACTCTCCTCAGCTCTTACTGGAACAGTGGCGCGGCTGCCCCTCTGTTGGTCTTCCTTGGTCTCTTGTGTTCTGGGGACCTCTGGATGTCTGGAGTTTTGATCTCCTCCATACCTGCTTCACACCCTGGAGGACGGGGCTGTGGCCCCCCCATACTCCCTAGCAGATCGTTACATGGAGAAACCTTTGGAATACAAGCGCGCTGATCCACACAGGTATGCACACGGGTGTTCACTGCTCGTAGACCCAAATTACACCTTTCTTGGCTGCTACTTCGAAGCACATCTGTCCTGCGTGCTGCACAACAACATTGAATATTTAGTATTTACTGCTGTTTACACTTAGCTAGATTAATGCGATGGTGTTGTGTTTAGTATGTTGCTTTGTTTTTTTTTGTCTTTTTTTTGCTTGTTTTCTATTCTTCTCTCAACAGGTGATCCAGGAGATTTTTATTTTTTTTTCTCCCCCCCCTTTCTCACTGTCCCTCTCCCCTTCTGTTTTTCCTTTCCGTCCTCTTTCTTTCTCCCTTTCCTATCCCTCACTCATGTCTGTCCCGTCTGTAACATCTGAAAATAAAATATAATAAATAATAAAAACAAAGATCGACCAAATGGACCAATACGGCAATGCCACGATGATCCATTTGGCAAAGTAAATCCATTGGGTATCCTTGTTGGTCTTCAGACAACAATTCTGATGGCTAAAGAACCAAATGGGACAGGGGAGAAAAAATAAAAAATAAAAAAATAAAATAAAAAGCTTAAATAAACCTCAGACTGTGGACTCTCTCGAAAGCTGTAATAATCACTAGATCTATTTATTCAAGTTACACTTGTTGTTTGAGGAAGACAGAACTTTCATTGGTATCTTGTTGTATGGACCAAGTGGAGGAAGAGATGATGAGTACTGGATCCTTGTGGAGCATGGGGGCAGGATCATGGAGACATTACTGACAAACTTCACTGCACGTAAAATGAACATGAGTTGCATTACTATGTAATTAAAAATCTGATTGTTCTAACTCACATCTACCACATTCCACCATTCACTGGCAAACAAATATGTCTGATCCCATGCAGTGGGGTGATATTTGAGTGATATTTGACCCAGGCCTGTTTTCCTGTGGGATTGCTGTGGGGTGTTTGCAATCTTGTTAGTGTGAATGAAATTCATCCAGATGAGTCTGCTGAGGCAATTTAAGGTTTGCTGGCCCTCATGAGCTCATGAAGGCACATTGATGATTATGACTTTGCCACATAGGAAGAGACATCCAAGACTTTAATATAAAACAACTAAAACGAAGAATAAAGAAGTTAAATATCTTTATCGAAAATCATGATTGTAAATATCTGCACTACAGTTATTTCACCATGTTATAGTGATTTGTAGCTTTGGCAACTAAATTTTTAATTTGCTTTTCTTGGTTTGCAAATATTAACTATATACTTAAACTGTTTCCATATCAAGCCCCGGTTAATCCTGAGGAGGCATGCACAGTTTAAATGCTGATTTTAGTTTAGCCTTGTGCATGGCACATAAACAGGAGTAAAATGATTTTATTACTTTTTTCCCGAGGCTCATGTGAAACAGTGTAACACTGTAACAGATGTAGACTTTGTGATGTGATCAGGATCTTTCCCATACTCTAGCAAGATGGACAGTTTCCCAGACTATTTAAGTCATCTTTTCCCTATTCCTTAGGGTGATTAGAAAGACTCTCAGGCAATGTTTATATTGCAAAAATCCCAAATGTCTGAAATATGAGCCCAGTTAATTTATATCAAATTAACCATATTCATTCAACTAGATTTTTATCATACATTGTTTCATTGTTTCAGTGTACATGTAGGTGTCGTAGTCCCTCAGTTGTCCTTGGCTGTCAGCTCCAGGTTTTGTTTTTCTTTCTTTCTTTCTGTCTTTCTCCGTTCTTGTCTCTCTGTACTCGTTTGTTTGTGTCTGTGTTTGAGGGCGGGACTCTTCACCGAATCCCGCCTCAGGCCGAACACACCTGTGCTTTCTGATGACCTTGCCAAGAAGTCACTACTTAAGGTATTGGCTGAGGATCAGTCTTCGTTGAGCTACTCAGTTAGTTAAAACCCCGGCTCCTGCTTCTTTGTGTGTTTTTTCTCTGCTTCTGCATCTATAGATTTTTACCATCTGTTTCCTGAGCACAGAATCCTGGATTCCATGGATCACATGTGTAGATTTCCTTCCTCCCTGGAGCACAATTTCCCTTGTTACCTTGTGATTGTTGTATATATGTATTACTTTACTGTATAATACTTGCTGTGAACTCTGATCTCTTGAGTCCTGTGCATGTGACAGTGGGGGCATATCTCCAGGGTTTGTTTGCTGCCAGAAAGTTTTGAACGTAGTCAAGACAAAGATAAATCCTAGGCTGTGACCAGACACATCTTGACTGATGTACTTAAGGTCTTTAGATATTTAGGGACTTGCAACGTCATACATACATACATCATACACCATACACTCAGGAACCTTTGGTTGATCAGGCCTTGACTTGTTCACCAACAGCTTTGGCACATGGACCATTTATCCTGATCTAAAGCCATCTAGAGATCCTTTGTCCTTTTGTGCCTGCATGGTGGACTTGAATGCCATGTCGAGTACCATCAAGATGTTCCACACTGAAACCTCTGTACCCAAATATTTGTGAACTTACAGCTTGCCTTCCAATCTCTCCTCTTACAGAACTCCACTGCATGTTTTTAAAATGTTTTCTTTCATTCGCCTCCTCTGGTCCTCCCAGAGAGGACCATCAGCTCTAAGATGAGGACCTGCTTGGAGAAGACTGATGTAAGCACCACATCTGGACTCAAAGAAGTTTCCATTACATGCCAATGTTTTGGGAACTTGAACTGACCTGCAAATCCCAGTAGGGCTGCTTTATGTCTGCTCTTGGAAAAATTTTCATAGCTGTTGTCATCTCCTAACAGTTCATCCAGCACTACCATAAGGCCAAATTTTAAATTTGATCCTAAAATTGGGATAATAGTTGGGTTTAGTTATACAAGACAGATTAAGTTATGGTACCACAACTTACTTGAACTGAGTTTTAAGTTACTGCCAGAGGTAATGGTAGGTATATGTCAAATCTGTTATATTACTGACACACCAGAGTGGCAAGTTTTGTGTGTAGTGCAGTGAAAAAGCATGACGCCTTTCAGAGTTTTTATTTTTTTAGCATATTTGTCACACGTTATGTTTCAGATCACCAAACAAATTTAAATGTTAGAAAAAGTTAACCAGAGTAAAAAAGTTTCAGAAACCTTTGTCTCATCAGTCCACATAATATTTTCCCTCAAGTCTTCATCAAGATGTTTTTTGGCAAATGGAAGATGAGTCTTTGTGTTCTTTTGCAGTGTTTTTTGCCTTGTAACTCTTCCACTGAATGCCATTTTTGCTCAGTCTCTCTCCAATTGTTGAACCATGAACACTGACCTTAACCAAGAAAAGTGAGGCCTGCAGTTCTTTAGATGTTGTTCTGGTTTCTTTTGTGACCTCCTGGATGAGTGGTTGATGCAATTTTGGTAGGCTGGCTCCTGGGAGCGTTCCTCACTGCTCTAGGTTTTCTCAGTTTGTGGCAATTGGCTCTAACTGTGAGTTGTTTGCATCCCAAAGCCTTAGAAATTGCTTTTTTTTTTTTTAACCCTTTCCAGAGTAATGTCAATGACTTTGTTTTTCATGTTTTTCTTTAGACTGTAGCCCGTTTCATTGCTTTTTGACATCTTTTTACCCTCCTTCACTTTTTCAGACAGGCTCTGCTGAAGTGATTTCTTGATTTAACAGGTCTGTCAGTAATCAGACCTGGGTGTGGCTGGTAAAATTGAACTCAGCCTTCCAAAAATTTGGTTAATCCCACTTAGTTTGTGATTAGGGGGAATGACTTTTTTACATAGGGCCAAGTAAGTTTGGATACCCTTTTCGCATATTAGATGGAATCATCATGTGAAAACTGCATTTTTTATTTACTTGGGTTGTCATTGTCTAATATTAAAAATTTGTTTGATTTGAAACATTTAAGTGCAAAAAATGTGCAAAATATGCAGTTCACATCTATGACGCCAGTTAATTTTTCTTATAAACTCAATCCTGCTTAAAAACAGATTATTTTAAGTAGAAGTATTTGTAACTTCTATAATTTTCACTTAGTTTATTTGAATTGCCTCAAAAAGCATTTAGGACAGACTGAGATATCTTTCCTCAGTGAGACTGTATCTCCTACCACCAACGGAGGTGGCTTGACCAGAACCTAACCAGATGTTGAAAGGTGTAAAATGCATCCATCTTTCCAAGACGTTTTTAGAACCTTTACTCAACCTAAAGGGCAACCCACAATTTTTCCTCTGTCAGTCATCCAGCTCACTGAACAGATTTTTCCATTTGATCAAATATAGATCAATCCACACTGAAGTGTCATTCCAGTTTACACACAGTTTACTTTTTTGCACCAGTCTGCTATGTCATCTTTTCAGTCTTCTGCTTATTTAACAAATTTTATCATGACGTTGTGCATTTAGTAATAGTGTATGTATTGACTCAACTGAGCTCCAAGTGTCCCTCTGGGCCTTGAAATTCATTGTAAACGTGTAAGCTCTGTCAGTCTATTTTCTTTGTTGTTAATACCGCTGTAAACATGGGTCCATGTGATGAGGCATCTGAAATGATACAGAACAAGCATTGAAACCTGCTATAGAGCAAAAGGTCTTGAAGTTTCAATGTACCTAAACCAATTTATACTTTTAAATTTTAATATACTGGATAATGAAGTAGTGGCTTTTTGTTTGTATAACTGTTATTCCTGTAACAAAATTGATTAGCACTGTAACCTACTCTCCTGGTTTCTTTTCTTTCTTTTTTTTGCACATGTCAGATTCAGATCCAGGTGCATTAACCTCAACCTCTGGACTGCAGGAGGGTCATTTGTTTTGATATTCATGTCTTTTGCAAACAGATTGTAATCAGCTTGGAAGACAACAGAGACACACGTATGTTTGTCCAAAGACAAAGTCTTATCTGGACTTTTTTCAGATACAAGTCACTTGAAATGGCAACTGAGAGTTTATTGTTGCTGTTTCAGTGAAATCAAAAGCAGCTACTAATTAGATTTGTGTGGTCTTATACTTTTGCTGATATTTAAATGCAGCTAAAATATTTTTAAAAATGCATTTTAGAAATCAGACAATATTGGAATCAGATTATAAATATCAAGAAAATTCCCTCATATCCTCATTATTTGCAGATGTGTTTGCGAGCTATAATCCTCTTGTGGTCTTAGTCGGATAAACGATGGTGTCTTCCTTTCTTTTCTGATTCATAGGAAATTGAAGCAGGTGTGAACAGGATGGTAATTGTCTGTGTGATCAGATTCACTTAACTCACTGTTGTTTGGCTCCAGGAAGTCTTTTATTCTGTCTTTCCTCCCTTTCTGTCACTCTTGACACTGATGAAAAGCATATTGACAACGTCTCTCTGTAAAACCGTGTAGCAAGTAATGGCCATAGATTGTTGGAGCGGGTTGAGCACAGAAAGACAATAGATTTCATGATCTTATGCAAGAGTGAAGGCCAGCTCGATGCCACCTCATCAACAGGCAGAGCCATAAAAAGGCTGTGAAATGGGCAGGGACGGGGTGAATGTCACAGGCAGTGCTAAAGTCTGTCTAACCTTGTTAGCTACAAAGTTTTCAAGGTAGACAGATAAACAATAGGTGTGTGTTTTGGTGGTCTTATTTGAAGACTGAATAACATGGCGTTTACCCATGAACCTGTACTGTACGTAAGATTGTAACACTACCTATGACCAGCTTTGAGATGATCAAAGGCCTCAATGATTATAACATTTGAAGTTCAACACATTGGACATGAAAACAAGGAAGAACAAGTGCATTGTTCATACTGTTCAGATTTGTTATCTCACTGTGTATTGTTTTGAGTGCATGAACACTTATATCATTAGCACTGCTAATGTGATACCTGCAAAATCCACAGATTACAATGGATTCACTGTCTTGTTTATGTTCAACCAGCTAACTAGAACCATAATATACGACATTCATATGTGTGAACTAATATATGTGACTGAATCAGCTGATTTGGATGTGTGAATTGGCATGAATATTTCCGTGACTACTACCAGCCTCAGCACGTGTTAAGCAGCACACTTAAAATCTTCAGCAATCATGGAAACAGAAGGTCAAAAAGAAGGAAAAAAGGGGATCTTGAACTTATGTCTCATAGTTCATGCAACCACTGCCGCCTTATACAGACTTTAAAGTGAAAACACTCAGTGATCACATTTGTTAAACAATATGAAGTGACCACTGTTGAATGAGATGACAGCAACGTACTGAGCCTACTAGCAGCTGCTGGCAATGTGTGATTACAAATAATCTGATTTGATAACCATCGAATGACCAGAAAACACCCAAAATGGGTATCAAATGGGATTTCAGAATGCTTGAGTCTATTTGTAATGTAATTCATTTTTTATACTTGGCACTTGGACAGAATAATATAGACTATAGTTCTAATTACCAGCAAATTTGTGGCCATGTTCACATGCAAACCAGGTTAGATGCAAAAAAAAAAAAAAACTAAAAAAAACCCCCCAAATTGATATTGACAAAGATTTAAAAAAGGGGGAATTGTGAAGCGCTATAAATAATCAAATTAGTGCAATAGACAAATTAATTAGCTAGCTTATCCCAGTTTCTAACAGTAATGAAGTGAAAACACACTTGAATGATTTTTACAATATATTTATTTCGATTTTTTTCTTACAAAACAATTCCCTCATAAACCAGAACACACAAAATGCATAAAGAAAACTGTACAGTCAGTTTTGTCATGTCTGAACGTGTTCTAAACATGAACAATGATATCTACAACAGTGGTTCCTATCAATGTCTATCACACCAAGCGGTTCAGCTCTTCAGCCCCTTACTTTAGGGTTAAAGGAGAGGTACAGAAATAGTCATGTGACACTGAAGGTAGATCCAAACAAACAACATAAGTGAGCCAGTTATGTAGTTATATCAGCAAGCGCAGGTGCAGTCTCTTTGTTCTTGCTCTCCTTGACTCTAGTAGCAATGTTTTACTGCTCAATCGACCTTAAGAGAAAAGCTGAAAGACGTGACAATGAGAAGACATAAAAGTGACTTTTATACAAGCAACTGTGAACTGTATGTGACTGTGAGAGATCACCAAGAGGTCCGTGATCATACTGGAGGCCTATTTTCATTACATGCATGTGTTAAGAGTTGTCAAATACTGTTTATTACTTGATTAGAGCCATTGGGAAGTGACTTTGGATGGGATAGTGACTTTAGGAAGCATCAGAGCCAGATTTATTCTTTTTTTTTGAGACAGAAAACTGGATTAAAAATTTAAGAAATTTCCATTAAAAGCATGATAGCATAAATGTATGTCAGATATATATTTATATATATATACGTATA
Organism: Astatotilapia calliptera; assembly: GCF_964374335.1. Taxonomy (NCBI): domain Eukaryota; kingdom Metazoa; phylum Chordata; class Actinopteri; order Cichliformes; family Cichlidae; genus Astatotilapia; species Astatotilapia calliptera. The sequence continues at coordinate 24,395,927 of NC_137431.1, forward strand.
TTTTCCTCTCCTCAGTGCAACAGTGGTCTAGGAAACATCATTGAATCTTTGCCTTCAGAAAGTTAATTCAGTCATACTTTCATGCCGGAACGGTTTTCATGGCAGATTAGCAGCAAATACCGAAGTCACAAACAAGAAGGACGAATCTGCTTCGCTCCTGTGTTCTACCCTACACATTGCATCGCATTGGGGACTGGAGTAACAGGCACAACTACGTATTAGGAAAAATGATTATTATTTCATTTAGGTTGCAGATACACCACAAGACTCCATTTGGATTTACAGTAGTTTTTTCACACTCAAGCTGGTCTTTGACATCTTGGTAAATGACGTTTAATTATGTCTTTAATATTCACGGCCTGCCATTAAAAGGTCAGGAACTGTTGGATCTCAAAGGCTGTGAGCATTTGTGCTGTGATGACAACATGTACAAGATTTAAATTCACAAAAAATTAACAAAAATATTCCTCTTGCCACGTGATTAAGCATTGATCCTACTGTTTTGTAAAGTACTGGTTTTTGTTTGTTTTTTTAAACGTGATTTAATTACCAGCAACTCCACGCTGGGCTTCGTGCAAAGAATAATGCTTTTACCTACACAAATGTAAAATCTACGCTGTCACAAAGATCTTCAGAACACAGCTTCAAGTCCTGATTTTGTATTAGCAGCGTCTGAATTAATCAAATGTTAAGAACAGCATACTGTGAGAGAAATGCAGAGCAAATTAATTGAATAGTTGCCAAAAAAGGTCTCTAAAAAAGAAGAGGGTCATGTTAAACACCTGTTAAATATGTGAGACAAGCAGGCCAACTGTGGGAGAACGTTACAATTTCAGGTGTTTTTATAACTGATTATAAAAACTGGCACAAAGACCCTGAGGCAGCTGTTGACGTGAGACAAAACTGAACTTGTACCACTTGAAACTCACTGTATGAAAATATGCCTGAAATGTAATAGAACTGCTTGTCATGGTGACTCGATGAATGAACAACTGTTTCACACCAAGCTCATGTTTGATACTTATTTTAGTTACATTCAGTATCAAATGTAGAAGCATTGTGCGACTAGGTCAAATAAATGATTTTTATTTTTTTCTTCTGTGGCAAGTCAGACTGTCCTTACATAATTGGCAGATCTGAAAAACTTTTGATTTAATTTTTTTTTTAAACTTTATGTTCTGTATATTCCACATAACATCACATAAGTGCTTTTCCTAAAGTAGCTTACTAAAAGTCTCACAAAGACAAAAAGGCAAAAAAAAAAAAAAAGTAATTACCCCCAAACTGTAGCCAATTTTCATCTACTATGTAAAAACCATCAAAAGTGCTGTCCAAGCTCTGCATTCATATATAGACTGGCACTAATATGAAAAGCCAGGAATGATAAGAGACTTTATGGTTCCAGTAATTTTTGATGGCATTATTACATCTGCAGAGAAGCCGCAGCGCTATATTGCTGCTAATGGATCATCATTATGATGATTAGTGCAAGTGGAAAATGTCGTTACACAGAAGATGATGCAGTTCAACCACAGATAGGAAATATCTGCTATTTTGACAGATGGAGATTTGCTGGTGTTTATTCACTTGCTGCTCTCAGACAGACACTCTAGCCTTTTTAGTTCAAAAGTAGGAATACAGTGTTTAAGTAATAAACACACTTAGTACTTTTTGCAATTTGACAATTAATATTCCTGAAAAAAAGGAAAACTGTTTAATACAGTACATATTGCTGTCAAAATGTATCCCTACTTTTGAAACAGGTTGCAAGACTTTGAAATATAGAATTTATTTTTGTGTACATGCGTGACTTCTTTCCAGAAAGTTTTTTCTCTCACTAATTACCAAGTGAGAAGTGTCTAGTCTACCTGACTTGTTTGATCTTGATGCACGGCTCTCTTAGGAGATCTACAAATGCTCACAGCCTGTCAGATAGCAGCACTGATGCTACTTTGGCTTGGCCTCAGCATATGGGTCAGTGTAAACTGGAGTCATTACCCTGAGGGAATCTGCTAAGTGGTATAAGTGGCATTTTCAGGCTTCACAGCTCAGAGCTGTACTGCAGGTTCAGAATAAATGTGAAACAGCAGGGGACAGATTATAACATTGCAAGAGACCAAAAGATCTACTTTTCATTTCAGGCTAGGCTTCCACTGCAACATCCATTGTCGACGGCTAACGGACCAATTGAGCTCTTTGGACAGACAATGTAAATAAGGGTATTACACGTGTATAAAGCCAACCTCTGCCAGCATTAGGAGAATGAAAGCTTTCAGAGGGAGAATACAGTACAATACCATGACAAAGGCGAGTAAACAGATGGTGGTGGTAGCTTTTAAAAGGACTCAGGACACGCACTCAGGACACTAAAGGCAGACGGGACAGACAGTTTGTGGTGATTATATGCGGCACTGGTGAAAACGACAAACATTGTTGAGATAAACAAAAACTGGAAAGCTTTTTAGTCTAAAAAAAGTGAGCATTGTGCATAGTTCATAGTTTGTTATAACCCCTCTTCAGGTATCTATTTGCTGTGATAACATGGAAGGAAGTGCAATAATGTACAATTCTGTATAGTTAAGTGCACATAGATCACTGTTGCACTGAACGGCATTGACACTTTCTCCCAATATAAATATCACAACAGATTTTCGGAATATTTTCTCAATTACTCTATTTTTACGTGTACTTTTGTTACAACAAACCCAGGCAGGTTTCTCTCTTGCTCAGTCCCAGGGTTGAGTCCACAACTTATGTTCACATAAATCTTAATAATAGGTAATTTGGCCTGATCTTTCCGTTTTCCCCCTAATTCTAAATCTTGTTCACTTTTGTTTTTCCTTGTCACTCATACCTCTCCAACCCAGACAACTGTGTTGCCTCTCTTGATGTCTGACACCTCGCAGTGCGGCGTTCTCTGTTTGCCATTAAGAACAAAGAGGGACTCAGCTGATGGTGTCACCAGATATTGTCCAAACAACCCACTGGAGACAACCACTCTGTTAGGGCCTCCCCAGGGCCAGGCTTGGGGGGCCAGGGGCTGCTTGAGGCTCCGGAGAACCTCGATGTGGCCTGAGGACAGATCGGCAAAGAGCAGGTCCGTTCCTGAGCCCGAGGTGGCAACGGCCACATGCTGGTTGGACTCCGTGAAAGAAGGTTGAAAAACAAGATCAGAGACCGCCACAGGCTCGTCTATTTCCTGGTTCAGACTCAGCTCCCCTTGGAATGACACTGTCTGTACTATCAGCTTTGAGCTCTGTGGGTCAGGTGTCACAATGTAGCGCCCGTCTGGTGACACAAAAGCCTGGCCTGTGACATTGAGGTTTGGCCCAATCACGGCGTCTGTCACACTGTCGATCAGAAGCTGTTGTGGGGCGAGAAGGCTCTTGGTCTGGCACTGGATGAAGTAGAAGCCACTCAGGTGTGTGTAGGCCATGCTCACTGGGATGCAGCTGTTGTTCTTTAGGCTGATGGTCTTGACACGGTGAAGGGTCTCCAGATCAATCTTGTGAACCGCGGGCTCATTTTTGAGAAAGACAAAGGCAAACCTAAATTGGCAAAGTTCACAGAAGAGGTTAATAGCCTTTCTAGAATTTTTGTGCAGTGATTAATACACATCGAGGTTCTCATTATAATTCTCATTTGCTCTTTTCTCCTTTGCTTTAGTGGGACAGCTACGATGAGCGAGAGCAATAAGGTCACCTGTTTTAAGGTGAAAGGCTGCTAAATGGGTACGGATTTACCTCACGTGAGTGATGATGAGGTTAGTTGGAGGAATGAAGAAGTCGTTCACCCTCTGAAAAGTTGTACGTATGGCATGATGTACTTCACCCACACTGGCTTGAGGAATAACCTGTAGACAGTTCCAGAAAAATGTAAAATGAATACAGTATTTACTATCTAACACCAATGCAAATACATTATTTTTGTGGTTTAAACCCTTGAATGTTTTCAGCGTAATCCTTCAAAAGCCGAACTTCACACGGTCTTCAATCGGAATTTTCCTAATTAAGGACTATTTGAGATTTTTTTTAAATTTTATTCACTCACTGATATTAAACATTTCTAAGATTTTGGAAATATACACTATTCACCTTTTAGCTATACAATTCACAGTTTAAAACAACACTTGCTAGAAAACTGTTTTCCATGCAACCATACAAATCTAATTAGAGTTTAGAATGGTGTGTTACATTTCACTGTCTTTGCTGCTGCTGTTGAGCATACAATTGGAAATAGGTTGGGTTGTAATTTCAGAGCAATATCCACATGGATTCCAGAAGCCATGGTTTCCCAAAAGAGCACTGCACTATAACAAGATATGCCTCACTAAACGTAATGGGAATTATGTAGGCTGACATGATCTTAAACCAGATTATTGTAACCAAGAGAAACAACATTCTAACGAGTTGTTTAGGATTCCGATGTGTGATTATTGTACCATAACAACTGTTAAAGTAACCGTATACTTGCTTCACACCTATTCTTGCTAATCTTCTCTGGCAATAAAATTCAGAATCCACTTTAAAATCCTGTTATTAACATATAAAGCTCAGCATGGACAGGTCCCTGCTTACATAGCAGAGCATCTTAGTCCTTATCACTGCAGCCAGCCTCTCTTACCCTGTAACCAGGGTCTCCTCACTGTAGCACACTCTAATTTTAAAACCAAAGGTAATCATCACAACCACAGTCTTCCTCAGCCTATCAGGTTAGCTCAGTCTCTGATTTGTTTTGCACGACTAACTTATACAATCACATTGTATAAGTTAGCTTTCCCTTAATCGTTTCCCCTTTATTTTGGGCCATAGTGGGCAACGATTTGTATGTATGGAAGTGTGCACCTTAGAATGAATGTCTGACTGTAGGGTTGTATGTATGTTTCTGGTTACGTGTCCGTATGTCTGAACACAGATGCTTACTTTAGTTTGCAGCTTTTAGCCAAACTGTGAAGCTTTGTCAGAATGCACTGCTTCTATCTTCTGTAAGAGGAATTACTGTAAGGCTCATATGTCAGGTCTTAAGAATCAGAGCTTGTTCGGGTGACAGCCTCATATATTGTGAAACAGATAAACATCTACATTATAAGACTTGAGCTGGTGAAGCACGGCCCTATCTCAGTTCTCCGTAAAGCATCTTGATTAGTGATGGTTGTCTAAGAAGCACACACCACAATAAAAGCCCCATCTCTCATGTCATACAGCTGGCACTGAATCAGCATGCTTCTAAGGTGCTCGGAGAGCGCCTCCACTTTTGATACAGTCCTGATAAACCACCTTATCCATGAGACATGCTTCATCATGTATGCTGCCATGATCAGGTCAAATCTGCTTGTTTTCCTTCTCAGTTTGCAAACTCCTCTTTAGACACCTAGGAAAATGTTGCTGGAGAGCATACAGAATATTTTTTAAACTAGAAAGAGCTAAGTGTTAAATCGAAATGTCTACGCCTTCAACTCCGAAGCTAAACCTCTACCTGATGCCCGGTGGGGGGGAAGACTGCATTTCTTCGTCAGAGCTATAAAATCTAAGGAAATAAAAATAGCAGTTTAAGTTTCTTTTGCTACTCTACAGAAATACCCCTCAGAAGTGATCTCTTTTCCCCCACTCTGCTGAATATCTCATCCATTTTTAACAAAACAGATCAGCCTGTTTCTCATTGCTTGCGAGACATGAAACAAGTCCTCATTAACAAAAAGTCATTACAACAGTTGCAGAATACAATGATGGGAGTTAATGAGGTTCAGTGTACTATTACTCATGTATTATTAGGCAACTCTGGTGGTTTGTGGGCTGCAGGTGTTTACAACTTAATGCCAGTGGCTTTCCTTTTGTTATTCTTCATCCCTCGATTTCATATTCATGTACTCAAGACCAAGACTAAGGCCCAGTTGAGTTTTTCTCGGCCACTGCCTTGCTGGCTTATCTGACACCTAAGGGAGATTTTTGAAGCTACTAACCAAGTAGCTTCTTGGTTAGCTTCTGACTCTCTACAACATTCACTCTGCAGATGCCATGTGTAGTTTTTTTCTTTTTCATTCTTTTTCCAGCTACGTGATGTCTAAATTAGATGGCATTCTTCAAATACTCCATTATTTTTCCGCTAATTAAATAAATTTTATGAGGCATTTTAATATTACCCCATGCAACTGCATTCATTGTGCTTTGCTAATACACTCTTTTAGAGTTACTAGTTGTTCCTGGAGAGCAATAAAGCACACCCCGGGTCCAATGAAACTAAGAAGATCATGATTAATGCTTCATGCAAGAACAGCTAAAGTTAATGATTTGCATTTTTTGACTCTGTGTTTTATATCATACATTTGTAAGACACAAACAATTGTTTATGTCAACTTCTTTTAATATGAAACAGTTGCTTGAGATTCTCTTACAAACATGATACAAATTTAGCGAAAATGAGCATTGAGAAAATTAAAAAACATATACATTTTAATAAAAGAACCATCAAATTAAAGAGCAAAATATGTTTAGACTTGCCTTCCAGAAAGATATGTCAGAATGTTCTGAACTGATGCCCCTATGGGCGCGACAGTAATGAATCACTGCTGCAATAATTAAAATCCTCTTTTATTACTTTAATTGACAGTACTTCTAAAGAGATGACAGGAAGCAAGTATGGAGAGGGCAAAGAAGCTCAAGCCTCCAGTCAGACTCAAAATAGCTTCATTATGGTTAGTGGCAAGGGTGGCGGATCTATTTCAGAGGTAGTGGGTGTATGTAAAGTTTTGGGGAAAGTCATGGTCTGGGTCGACAGCAAGCAACCTATATGTGAGAGACTTTAAAATAGCAGCTTGGTTAAGGTTGGAAAATTAAAAACAACATGTTTAATGGAGTGACAAATCAAGCTTCTTCATCTGGCAATCCAATGGATGAGTCTGGCAATTGCCAGGAGAACTGACTGCATTGTGCAAAGTGTAAAGTTTGGTGGATGGGGGATTAAAATACCTTTTATTAAGAGCATAAAAAAACTCATTTGATTTGGCCAGCCCAGGCTAAAAAGTTGCTATTTTGCTGTGTGTGAAAACACAAACAAAAAGCAACAAAACCAAAAATAACAAAACAAAATCTATTTGTGTTTTAAATATCTTCTTAGCACATTAACACAGAATGAACTGACAGTCTGGAAGGCTATGACTGTCTATGCCCGGCAGAGATTCCTCCATTTGTCTTCCCTAATGAATTGACAATCACGTTCTCTTCAGTGCTTCTGCAGAATTACTGAGCCATCCTCAAACTTGGCTTCTTAAAAATGCCGCACACACTGAGATGAATGCACACCTGCGTGCAGCCGTACATCTCGAGTGCTCAAATTAACATGCACGAGCAGAGACACGCACTCATACACATGTATGATCTGCCGAAGCGAAGCGGTGCCTCTGGTAGCGACAGGCTGCTGCTGAACAGGTCAATTACATTCAGTCCAAATGATAATGACATTATCAGACCATTTATTTGTGGTGTGATCCATGTGGCCTCCAATCCATTATGCAGTTTGTCTGCAATTGCATTTTTTTGATTGATTCCTACCCTGTTCACTAATTATTCATTACTTCTGAACCATGGCAGGAAGAGGGGGAAATGAACAAAATGAAAATAACAAAAATGCATTTTCTGCACAGCTGTTATGCAAAGCTTCTCTTTGTATTTGTTTCAAAATTAAAATAGGGAGAACCATGTTTTCTTCTGTGATGAAAAACATTGTTTGATAGAATGTTCTGCTGTTTTTAAGATTACAACTCTGATAGAAGTTCAAAACCACTGAGTGCTCCCCTTAAAACGGAATAACTACACAAAAACACATCTCCAGCTTATGCACCTACACTCTGTGAAGAAGTGCAAGCCTGAAGAAATTGGAAATCTATGCACACATATGGAGTCTGGCCATGTAGATTATAAATCAGTGGAAAACTGTTAAAACCCACGTACAGGCAGTTATCCTTTTCACTACTTTTTGATGCCAAAGCATAGTGGCACCTTGTGATCCGAAAGAATCTAACATTAAAACTAAAAATAATGATGTAAAATGGACCCATTACAGTATCCTGGAGAAGTGTTATTCATAGAACCGTTTCACAAAAAATTGAGAGCTTAAGAAATAACTGGAGTAGGGGAAAAATCTATACTGAAAATAAGTGAAACACACGTAAATTTGACTGTATCATTATTGCACAATCCTTATAAACGTCTCCAAATCATAAAGACAGAAAACAGGGCCGCACTTAATTACAATGCGGTCCCTTCACCCAAAGAGACAAAGCAGAACAATAAACATGTTATTGTCATTTACAGAGATTACAGTGCGATCCCTTGGTAGCTTTACTCATGACACTATCTTCCACTGATGCACATGCAAAACAGGCAGACCTAAAAATACCAGCCCTTTAAAAACAGCATCATCCTCCATCGGTGCCAGTTCTGGTCTCTTCCCTCTTCCCTCCACCTTCTCGACCCTCTCTGCATCTTCCTCCCTATTCCCTTGTCACAACCCATCCCCTGAGGTGGATTAAATACAACCACACCTGTGATCATTTCTCAATTGTGAAGCCTCCAGCACCAGCAGCCCAAAGGGACGCTCGGCACAAGCCGACAACACCACAGCTGTGAATTGCTGTTTTGCTGGCTTGGTAAATGCTCTAAAACATACATAGATTAGTTTTTGTCACACAAATACTTATCACATAAACAAAGGACGCTGGCACACAAGTGTGCTCAATTAGTTATAAGCCAGGTTTTTCCTCGCTTGGTAAACTTTTTACAGCTAACGCAGATTATACTCTCCCAGGGAACGAATCAAGAGTTGAGAAATACACACCACCAAAAAGCAAGTGTAGACGGATGATAAAAAGCAGGTCTGTTTTGTAATTTTATAGCTGCTCTAAGCTTTGTTTTATGTTCGATGATTACAGTTCACTGATTAACAAGCGAGCCTGCGACACCGATGAGCTCCCTGTTCCTTATTAAAGAAAGATATCCAAAATAATAGCCTGTCTTTTTTTGCAGACAGGAGACAAAACAAAGCACAAAATGCTTAAGTGTCCCTTTAATAGTTAATATCCAGTTCCCTCTCATTCCCAGAGCTGTAATTTAAGTTGAACCATTTAGCTTGTCTATCAAAAGTAACTGCTGCAAAGTACTTCACACTTACCTGAAGTGTTGGGTGGGTTTTGTCCATGTCCCCCCAGGTTAGGACCCACACCTGGTCATGTGATTTGTCATAAAGCATCTTTACTGGAAAAGGGTCTGTTGCAACAGCCTGCAGGACATAAAGAGAGTGTGGGACAAAGAAATAATTGTGGGAAATTAGTCCTCTTTACTGGAAAGGAGAATAGCTCATGGTGGTAGAAAATGCAGAAGGGGCAAAACAAATATAACAAAAACAAACAAACTATTAATTATCAGATTAAAGACAATTTAGAGAACATCCTGATCCTTTCATTTCATTCCCAGCAAATGTTTTACAAGGCAGTCTCTGTGATAAAAGGTATCCTGCGCACTTTTTTGATCGCTGTTTTCACAACCAAAATGTTTTATCATATTATGGATGTAATGTGTTTCAAATGGCTTTACAATGTTTCACTGAGATTATAATAATAGAGTGCTGTTCCAGCAAAAAGGGATGTGGATAGTAGACATACTATGATGGCAAACACAGATGTGAACAAAGTAGGATTTAAAAAACCCTTAAAAATTGGCTTTGCAAATATACTAAAAAGAAGAAAAACTTGTTTAACACTTAAATCCTGCTAACTGCCAAACCTTTAAGAAGCTTTTAGCAACATGCTAAACGTTTTGCTTGAATACAATGGAGATAAAACAGGTCAGATTTTTTAGAAGCAGTATAATCTGATCAAAACTAACTGAATCCACGTAACAGCTATACAGTACACATGATGCGTGGATTTGTGACAGAGCAGTATACTTGCTGACCAGAAAATCCACTCTGTAACACATAGAGTCAACAGAAAACTCTTATCACGTCAGGCCACTGACGGAGTGCAAAGGAGATAGGATATACAGATGTAAACAAAACCTGTATAATGTCACTGCTGAAGAGATTTTGGTTAAGGTATCTGACACACATCAGGTGACGAAAGCAGAAAGGGGAAGCAGTAAAAGAAGAATTGAAACGAGAGAGAAGGGAGAGGATGGGAATATACTAAACCTCAGATCTGTTGCAATGTCAACAATGAGGAGTAACACAATCCATTACCCTGCTTCTGGCTGGGTGGACAGGGAGCTGCTGACACCCTCACCAGTGGAGCGAGACCACAAGCTTTTTGTTCAGTAATGGGAGGTCCAGCCCTCTGTTCTGCACTGGTCAGCCAAGTGTCAACTCAGCATGTGCCTATGTATAGTATGAGCAGATGTATGTGTGTGTTGGTTTCTACATAATAGAAGCAGAGGTAAAGATGGGGTAAGGCCTAAATGCAGCAACCTGGAAGGCAGTCATTTAAAAGCCCAACATACTTAAGTGTTATTTAACGGTGGTCTTAAGGTCTGACTTGTTTAAATGATTGTTTTTACAACAAGATATATATATAAAAAAACTTCTTTGTTTATGAAGTGATCACACTATTTTCTTAAGGATAAAGAACTTGGGGTATGCTTGTTTTGACTTAAAGAAAAGGGATTGATTTTGAGAGCCAAAACCATCCAACGCTGCTGTGCTCTGATTCCAACAAAAGATAAGACGAAAAGGTTACGATGGTAAATCTCAGATATACATTTAAGCGTCCTATTTTTGTTTTCTTAGCATTTTGTTTTTTATTTTGACATTCTTTTTCTCAATCAAAATGGGATTTTGATGTTTGATTTTTTAGGTGTTTTGAACTTTACTCCACAGGAAATGAAATATCAATAATACATGCTGATTTTGTAATTTTTCTGTGGTTTGGTCTGCCCCAATTTTGGTTAAGAGAACTTTGGTCTAAAGAAATAAAATAAAAATAGATGATTAAGTGAACATTACAAGTAGATATATCATAAGACCAACAAACACAGTAAGTATTTGTTTCAGGCAAGCACACTAAATATTATTATTCAAAATGTGTGTGGCAGCGGTTAAATTCCATGAATCACAATTAAAAATTCCATGAAATCAATTAAAAAAAAAAATCAGGCATATTGTTCAGTAGTTATTGTTCAGAATATATGTGTCCAATTTTTGACCTATTAGTAGAGTTGCATGGTTAGAGATGTGGACTGCAATCTGAACTGATTCCAAAACACTTCATAGGGCTGCCTTTCAGTGGCTCCACTGGCAGATGACAAAAGAAAAAGATATAGTAAAGGTTGACACATTTTACAGTTTTTCTGCATGTCTTTCCAAGAAAACCCCAAACACAGTGATAACAATCTAAGCTGGCTAGATGTCAAAGAGCTGTAGCAGCAAAAAACTTGAAACAAAGTAAATTTTTAATTCTAGATAGAATCTGTGCTGTAGATGATCTCCTGTAGGTCACTTGACAGCATCCATCACTAAAACAGAAGTACAAAAGCATATGGATGCCATAGAGGACCACTTCTATCATTCAGGAAACTAGAATATTGTTCAGCTCCTTGAGCAAAGATGATCGATCGGGTTTAGAAAAATGAAAATTCATAACAAAATCTTAAACGACAACTCTGTGCAACTGATTTACTGCAGCCTCAAAGTGAATTTAAACTTACTATTTAAGTAACTACACAGAGGTTTTTGCCATCTGGCGTTCTTTTTAATTAGCGGATGTGCTGTTTGTCTTTGGACCCAATGGGAGGCTTAGCTGGCACAGGTCTGACACATCATAGTCAAGGTTAGATCCCTTTGTTGGGAAAGATAACAAATGTGCCATTTTCTTGCTTGGAACAGCATGAAAACCACGCTAGCCTCTGTCGTTGTAGCTTCTCCACATGTTTACAACCTTCATCCTGGTGTCTTTTGGGAATTTTTGGATGGGAGGGTTCAGAAACATATGAAGGCTTTCTAAAAAGTGCACAACTTTTCACTATAATAAGCAAATGATAAAGCACCCAAAAATAAAATCAGCAGTTTGGGCATTTCCTTTATTTCTGCTTTGAAATATTTTTCTTTTTCTTTTTTTTCCTGTGGATGGTAATGCTCTGAGGCTATACCATTGAAAACTTCAGACAGATATCATCTTTAAAAAAAGCAAGACCCATAGTTGATTGAAATTTCACTGTGATTCCCATTAAAGTTTCTTTAAAAGTTACCACATTTGAAGGATCTAGTGCATGTCCACTGACTCAGAAGTGAAGCTGTTGAAATGGTTTATCATTTCATGGGGTAATAATTGAAATTTAGGTATCAGGCAAAGACTTTTTTGTTAAAAACAAATATTTTAAATGCCTGTAAGCAGGCACATTGTAATGCACCCAGATGTCTTTGTAATTTGTGCTGAATGTTTTCCTTTTGACGCATTACGAGTATGACCACAGCATATCACCCAGTCTGTGCTGATGGAGATTCTTTTATAAGGTACTGCTTCTACTCCATGGTGCAAATCACAAATGTGCACCTTGAAGTGGTCACAAGAGCATGTCTAAAGACCTTACAGACAGGACATGACAAGTTTGACCACAGCATGCTGTGATGAATCTGGCAAGCTGAAATGAGGAGGCAAGCAGCCGACAGCGTGCACAAAAGGAAATATTGAGGGGAAAAGAGTAGTGTGCGTTTATGTGTGTGTGAAGTCCCTGAACTAACAACGCCAGTCTGTGTTTGCACGGGGACTTTTAAAGGAAAGCATACACATTTGTTTTAATGATCTGGTCTCTTATTTTAGTTAGGCTGTGTGGGTGTAAACACACAATCCTGAATTACAAAAATTACTGCTGCAGCATTTACATGGCCTTCCTGAATTGTGTGCAAAACCTTTTGATCACACCTAATATTTAGAACACCTCTATTGTTTCTTACCTATAAGCTTTATAAATACCATTTAAATACCATGCCATTTAGACATATACATACCATCTCATGTAAATCTTGAGGAGACTCAGATCAAATCATTGGCAGCGGTTACTTGGTATCAAAGAAAACAGGTCATATTATCACCCATTTCATACAGTTATTCTTCCACTGAGAGCATGTTTATACTTCAGATATTTATTTTCTTCACTCCTTCTTTTAGATAAAGTCCTTTCCAATCTTTTGCCTACAGCTCAGCTGTCTGACTGTCGGCTACAGACAATATAAACAGATCCTAGAGACAGGTTTGAGGATTTTGTTGCAGAGCACAGAAGACTTCCTTCACTTATGCTTTTTGGGATGTTTCTGAAAGGTGAGACATTGTTAGGACACCTTTCTAAGATTAGAATGAATTGATCATTCTAAATTTCCTATTTGATTAACACACACACACACACACACACACACACACACACACACACACACACACACACACACACACACACACACACACACACACACACACACATCGTTCATCCGTATCCCTCTGCCTGTGCTTTGCAGCCTGCCACCATCTCTCCTGTCTTAAAAGAAATGACAAATGTGTCTTGTGACAAAGGATGTCTTGAGATAACAAAGCAAAAAGAAAAAAAGAAAAGGAGGATGCATTAACCGCCTGCACCCAGAGGCCAAAGAGGATCTTCAAGAAAGAGAGGGGGGAGTGGAAGAGGCAGGGTATTGGGAGCAAAGGACAAAAAAGCAGTTTTACAGTATTGGATGAAGTTAAAAAAAAAAAAAAAAAGACAAGGAAAGCAGGCAGCTGATCACAGCTTCAAGAACCACTTACTGTAGATGTGTGTCAGAATGCTCAAAACAGTAATATGCTTTTATATTTGATCTGGTTTAAAATAACATCTTAATACGAAATAAAAACATATCCAGACTCAATCAAGTGACTACTGAGAACAGATAAGACAGATAACAGTTTTGGATCTTTGGTTCCCTCATTTTCTTATCCCAGACTTTAGTTCATTTCCCTTTCTTCTTTCACCTCTTTCCTCTTGAGTTAGGCCTATTTCCTCTCATCCTGCACCTCAGTATAAATGATGCTGACCCTGGGAAGGACCCCTGAGGGATTTAATCTCTAAACAGCCGTTACAGGCAAGATAAATGGTAAGGCAGCTAGCACCCACCTGGGCACCATATTGTTCCTTGAAGTGCATTTGATTTATTTTACCTTGCATGTAGCTTCTTACATTGGTTGCAGTTCAGTAGTGTGTCAAGTCTGAACTTGGTTTGTCTCACAGTTTGATGTTTGACATATAGTGTAACTCTGCTTGAATGTATCCCTGCTAATTTTAAAGGTGTTAATTTTTTTCTTATTTTTCCTTGAAATATAGTATACTTCAAGACAGGCAGACAAAAGGTTTTGACACATTTTTAACAAGTGAATGTCAACTGTGTTGACTGAATAAATGCCCATCACATTATGATTTGCCAGCTCTATATGTACAGTAAGTAGATAATCCACGATAACTGTTACTGATGACTTGTGTGCAAATACTTGTACAGTGGTCCCACGTTTATCACGGGAGTTACGATCCAAAAATAACCCGCGATAGGTTAAATCCGTGAAGTACGCAACTTTATTTTTTTACAATTATCATAGATGTTTTAAGGCTGTAAAACCCCCCAATACAAACTTTATGCACTTTTCTCAGACAGGCATGAACATTTTCACACTTTTCTCTCTTTTTTAAACACTCTCAAAGTTCAAATCTTTGTAGAAAAATTTGACAAGCTGAACGCATTCTGTACTGTACAGGAGACACGGCACGAGATTGACTGACAATGGTCTACAGCCACGCAGAACACAATGTAAAAAACGAAAATAAAAGTGACATGTTGTTGTATAGCAGTGAAGTTAGACCTTCTCATGTAGGACTCTGTATTACAGGAAAAAAATATTAGACTTACATTTTGTTTTAATTCCATTTAAATAGTACATAAACAGTTTTTGGTGATTTTAATGATCGGATCAGTTATGCTGAGCTAACTAAGGGGATTGGACTGTAATCAAACATACCAGAGCCCAGGCTTAGAGAAACTGTGCAGGCCTTATTTTCCTTACATTACCAAGCTTACATCAGCACTAGTATCTGTAGCAGTTAGCAGCATGGAGCAAATTAAAATGACCCTTTAGCATGTTGGATATTTGTCTTTGGTGTGTTGTGACAGGCCTGTCTTATAACCTGCTCCACCCACCTGCACCACCTTCTGTGCTTGAATATCGACCACCAGCACTCGGCTCTGGAGGGGCTGGGTCACATAGATGTACTTATCTCTGATGTTGACTGCTGAGGACCACACACAGTGTTGAGGTGACACCCCCTCACCTTTAGGGCACATCTCCTCCTGGGAAGAGCCAACAGAGGAGAGGAGGAGAAGAGCAAGAGAGGAGGGAAAAGGTTGGGAGGATTTACTGGTGTGTTTAAGATCGGCACTGTGATGCCTTTTATTTTACTATTCATCCATGGTTACCGCTAGGTTAAAAAAAAAACTTTCTTTTTCCCCTTTAATGTCACCATGTCCCTTTTATGAAATAATAGAAAATGGTTAAAAAAGAATCTAATTTTCAGAAGCCAAACCTTCTGAAATACAGCTGACAATTCTAAATGAAAAGTCCAAAAACATAAGAAAGATCTGAAAATCTACACCTATAAGGAGCTGGCAACTGCATTTCTTTGCTTTTATTTACTCTGACAACTGACAATTAAGTCTTGACTATACCAATAACAACAATATTATTTAAATTAAAAAATACAAAGCACATTATTTAGCATATTAAGGTGCATATCTTTACTACTGCTTGCTTTATTTCAGTTATACTTTTAATGATTGTCTAAATGGCATCTGTAATAACTATTAGTCATTCTGGATGTTTCTCTTAGAAAACTAGTGTTTGCATCCTTAACATTTAGAGGGCAGACTTTGCAGTAATTTCACTCAAATATCGACTGACTCAACATATGTCCCCTGCAGGCCCTGTAGTCCACCGTCTTTGCTGACGAGACAACTATGCACACACTCCCTCACTTACATTATACTGATGTAATCATTAATGCACACACAGAGGTTGTGTTCCCAGAGTTGCCACCTCCTCTCCACCTCACCAAAGTGGAGAAACTGCTGTTTATAGCAGGAACTGGCTAACACATGGCCTATTGAGTTTGTATTGATCTCTAATACAATTACAGGCTACTGTAAAACCCAAATCCCTCAAAAGAACAAGAACTTTTACCATCTAAAGCGCCCTGCTCGAGGAAAAGGATGTTCTCTAGTGGATTAAAAACCCCAGGTATATAGTCTATATGCTCTGTAGTTGTGAGCTGTTGACTAATGGACATGAGTAATCCTATTACGTTTAGTCAGTTGAGGAGTCATCCAATGACATCAGAGAGGGAGGAGGAGGAAGGATGGCCTCGATCTAGGTGGCAATTTCATACTGGACTGAAATGAAGAACTATAGAATGGACTTAAAAAAATGGAATAAATTAATTAAATAATTACAATATATATTAAATATAACTTACTTTTTATAATTTGGCTTGACTATATACTTACTGACATTGTTTACTAAAAGATGAGCATCTATATTAAACAGCATGAAAAGCTAAATGGCATTTTGAATTTAGAATCGATGATTAGTGTTAATCCACTGCTTGTCATTTTAAATTATGCAATTCAAGGTTTTATCCAACATTTGAACTTTGTGTTCACACGTGGCAAGATGGCGCCGGTGTGTGTGGCTGCTCGTCTGTCACTGCCAAGTTTGTTCCTGTTTATGTTATTTTTAATTTGTGTCATCCATGAAACAAAGTCTCTGCTGAGGTATGATCGCCAGACACTATTGGACCTCAAACCTGTGGTCCAAAATATTGTGTCCTTTGGAGCTGGTGGGCAGCAACCCCTGCCCCCATTTGCATCGGAAACCCCGGGTTACCTGTACCGGGTTCCCACGCTACCTTCCCGGCGAAAGCGTCCTCGTCGCCGGGGTAAACGAAGCGGTCGCTTGGTAAAGCTAAAGGTTTACCTAAAGAATTATTCTGCTGTTTTCCGACCAGTGCATGGATTCTTGCCAAGGCTGTTTGCGTCTCGGCGTTTTCTGGATCCTGTTGATGCCTGTTTGGTGCCTGTGGTCGGCTTTGATGATCATGCTCCTCGGCCTCGCTGCCCATGCCCTCCCAGGCTAAACCTCCGCTGTCAACATTATCGGAATCTGAGATCGCTGCGGCGGGTTTCTGGACCCCCTGAACCCCGAGCGCCAACTCCAGCTCCCGCTAGGATTGGCCTGGTGAACGCCAGATCACTTTTAAACAAAACTTTTATTCTTCGGGACTTCTTCAGTTCCCGTGATCTGGATTTTCTGTGTGTGACTGAGACGTGGCTGAGTGTTGGTGAGTCCAGTGTTCTATCTGAACTTTTACCTGTGGATTGTTGCTATTTTAACTCGCCACGGACGTCAGGCAGAGGTGGAGGCACAGTGACTGTTTACAAAAAGGATTTTAAATGTAAGCAGTGTTTTCTACAGCCTTCGTTCTCCAGCTTTGAACTTACCTCATTTGAGGTGAGTCGTACAAACCCGATTTTCTGCGCTGTCATCTATCGCCCCCCGAAATACAATAAGAACTTCATAAACAACTTTTCTGATTTTTTAGCTGGGATTATGCCCAACTATGATAGTGTTCTTATTGTTGGAGATTTTAATATACATGTATGCTGTCCTGATAAGCCACTGGTAAAGGACTTTTTAAGCCTTATTGACTCTTTTAGCCTGGTACAGTCAGTACGTGGCCCTACACATGAGCACGGACACACACTGGACCTTGTTCTGTCATATGGTCTGCCTGTCACTGACTTGGAGATTTGTGACTGTGCACTCTCAGATCATATGCCTGTGTTATTCAACGTTGGTTTGACATATACCGCAGTTAAACCTGGCGCTGCTACTCGGTGCTGTCGGGTTATTAACCCCGCCACTGCTGCGCAGTTTTCTGCTGCTTTTAATCAGCTCGGCGGGCCTTCTGACTTTGTTTCCTCTGACACAGAAGACCTACATTCCTGGTTTAATTCTTGCTGTCAAAAAATCATGGACTCTGTGGCTCCTTTAAAAACCAGGCAGCTTAAGGCTAAACCTGAGCCTTGGTTTAATGAGAGCAGTCGTGCTGTTAAGAGGGAATGTCGTC
Organism: Astatotilapia calliptera; assembly: GCF_964374335.1. NCBI lineage: Eukaryota > Metazoa > Chordata > Actinopteri > Cichliformes > Cichlidae > Astatotilapia > Astatotilapia calliptera. The sequence continues at coordinate 24,414,100 of NC_137431.1, forward strand.
GAGCAGAACGGAGGTGGAAAAAGGATAAACTGCATGTATCATTTCAAATTCTCAAAGACTGCTGGCATCGCTACCAGAACACTGTTAAAGAGGCAAAAAGGGAATATTTTGCAAATATTATTTCTTCCAACTGTCATAACCCACGTGTGTTATTTAGGACCATTGACACTGTTCTTAATACTCCTTTGAATGTCTGTTTGGAAGTTTCTCCTGAGATTTGCAATGATTTTCTGAACTTTTTTTATTGAAAAGGTTGTCACCATCAGGGCTCTTATCACAGCTCCTGACTCTGACCCCTCTGTCTCTGTCCCTTGCGCTGCTGTTTTCACTCAGTTTGAGCTTGTGACGCTCTCCTCTTTAGAGGATGTGGTTCGCCATATTAAGCCCACAGGTTCCCCACGGGATCCTGTCCCTCCACAATTCTTTAAAGAAATTTTTCCTAGTATACAACAGTATGTCCTTGACATTATTAACAGCAGTCTGTCTTCTGGTGTGGTTCCTGCAAATTTCAAACATGCAGTAGTACAGCCACTGCTTAAGAAACCTGGCCTTGATCACACAGTTTTAGCGAACTATAGGCCTATTTCCAAGCTGCCTTTAGTCTCCAAGGTTTTAGAGAAAATTGTTTTTAGTCAACTGAAAGATTTTCTAGATGAAAATGGAATCTTTGAGGTTTTTCAGTCAGGTTTTAAAACCCTTCACAGCACAGAATCTGCATTACTAAGGGTTTTTAATGACATCCTTCTGGCATGTGATTCTGGTAACCATGTTGTTCTTGTCTTGCTTGACCTAACTGCTGCCTTTGACACAGTAGACCACAATATTTTAATTTTTCGATTACATGATGTAGTGGGTATTGGTGGCACTGCACTCAATTGGTTTAGGTCTTATTTGTCAGATAGAACTTTCTCTGTCAGCCTTCTCGGTTACGAATCGTCTTCTGCTCCTCTGTCATGTGGTGTCCCACAGGGCTCAATTTTAGGGCCACTGCTCTTTTCTCTGTATCTACTGCCTCTGGGTTCTATCCTTAGAAGGCATGGGATCTCATTTCACTGTTATGCCGATGACTGCCAAATTTATTTGACACTAAAACGCAAGGATGCCATCTCCATAAAACCTCTCTTGACATGTCTAGATGACATTAAAGCTTGGTTGGCTCGAAACTTTTTAAATTTTAATAAAAAGAAAACAGAAGTGTTGGTGTTTGGACCCAGTGGTCCCTGTGAGTCCTCCTCTGTTGTTTTAGGATCCCTGGAAGTCTATTTTAAATCTGTTGTTACTGACCTTGGTTTTAAGTTGGACAGTGATTTTAAATTGGACAACCAAATCAGAGCAGTGGTGAAGTCCAGTTTTTATCATTTAAGGCGACTGGCAAGACTAAAATCTTTTCTTTCGAGGCAGCACCTTGAAACAGTGATCCATGCTTTTATTTCTTCCCGCCTGGACTACTGTAACTCACTTTATGTGGGGGTCAGTCAGTCATTGCTCTCACGTCTGCAGCTGGTTCAAAATGCGGCTGCACGACTCCTAACAGGAACTCGAAAAAGAGAGCATATAACCCCTGTGCTGGCCTCTCTGCACTGGCTGCCTGTGTCTTTTAGAGTTAATTTTAAAATTCTTATGTTTGTTTTTAAATGTCTACACAGTCTTGCCCCGCCTTACCTCTCTGAGCTTCTTCATCCCCACATACCCTGTCGGTCTCTCAGGTCAGCTGACCAGCTGCTCCTGGAGGTACCGAGATCCAGGAGGAAGCTCAGAGGGGACAGGGCCTTCTCTATTGTGGCTCCAAAATTATGGAATAATTTGCCCATGCATGTTAGAGAGGCCCCTTCACTGTCCACTTTTAAATCACGTCTTAAAACCCACTTTTATTCCTTGGCTTTTAACCTCAGTGAGATTTAGTTTCTTTTTTAATGCAGTAGTTATTTAATTAATGATTTCACTCTTCTTTTATTTGTTTTTTATTTATATCTCATGTAATTTTATTTTACAGTTCCAATGTACAGCACTTTGTGTCAGCTGTGGTTGTTTTAAAGTGCTTTATAAATAAAGTTGATGATGATGATGATGATGATGAGATTTCTGGTGAGCTGTTTGGGAATAGGATGTAGACTGGCTGGCCACTTTGTTAGTTACACTTGTTCAACTACTCAATAATACAAATACTGAATCAGCCAATCACATGACAGTAAGTCAGTGTAGGTAGGTACCGGTATGTCGTTATTGCCAAGATGACATGCTGAAGTTTAAACTGAGCATTAGAATGGGAATGAAAGAGGATTTAACAGATTCTGAATGTGACATGATTGCTTGTGCCAGACAAGCAGGAGGATACTAAGGCTGGGTATCGTCACTGATTTCTAGAATCTAATCGATTCGGGGAAATTTTGCCTCAGACAGTCAGAAATATTGTAATTCTGATCACTTATCAGTACATATCCATATTTTTATATCTATAAAAAGAAAGCTGACACTTGTGAGACTTCATCAGATGTGTACGCATTACAGCAGATGTCTTTGTGTCAAAGTAACAGAGAATAAAACACAGAAAAACATGAAGGAGATTTGATAACTGCCTTAAAAATATTCTGCAGTAGAACAAAAACGAAAGAAAAGCATTAATCAACATCTGAACATTACCTGATGCTGCTGAAGTGAAGCAGAGCAAAGTTACAGAGGTTTTATTAAAGACACAGCTAAGCATTTTGCAATTTTGCGTAATTTTAAAAAGTTTAAAAAAAAGAAAAACAGTGGCCGACAGCGCTGCACACAACGGTAGACTGGTGTGTAATAATAAGCAAGTGAATAATGCAGAAAACAGAGATTTTTAGATGGGAAACTATTCCTGAGAGAGAGAGACGGAGAGCTCTGCAGGAAGTGTGATTTTTATTGTGGAATAAAACAGCAAAAGTAAGACGGAATTCATGACGATGCTTATGTGAAGTGAAATGTGAAGCATAGTTTGGATCTTCTTTTGCTGCTGGTTCAGTCAATATCGTTTGGAGAGAGATAAAACCTGCAGCTTCAGAATCCAGCGCAAAAAAAAGACGTAAACACAGTTGTTGAAATTTTGGGAGGTTTAACCTGACATTCTGGCGTTTTGGGCAAAATACATTTATATTTAAAAATTGATTCAGGATTTTAATGAATCAATATCACATTATCCAAGCGATAAATCGATAATCAAAACCCACCTCTAGAGGATACATCTGCAGCAACTGCACAATGCTGTTGTGTAAGTAAATAAGTAAATGCTTATTAGCTACATGTAAATCCAACACATTTTTAGAAAAATATAATATTAAATATCTTATTGAAGTATCACACATGAAAGTCTGTAATAAAAAAAAGGCAAGGCTGTTAATCCAAACCTAACCCTGCCCTGAGTTTCTAGTGGAGTGCTATCGAGTACAGATGGGTTACTAAGACCTGCATACTGGCCTTTAAGCTAACAAATCCACAGAATTAATGTTCTTTCTCACCAAATTTGCAAAGGGTTAGACATGTGGAGACGGCGGGACCCTTTTACAGTGTGTGGGGTCCTCTCTCTTCAGTGGTCAAGTAAAAAAAAAAAAAAAAAGTCACTGCTGCATTATGTTTTTATTTTGACGGCAGTTACAGAGATGTTTAGTTTGTTTGTTCTGTTTGATGTTTTTTCTGGTTTCAGAACAATGAAAGGGTGTCCTGATTTACTCCCTATACTCAAAGATCTTGAAGTTAAAGGACAAAATGCCCGAGATTTTAAAAGATAATTGCATGTTTCCCTTATATAAACACCTGGTACCTCATAGTCATTTTTTGTATTATGGTGTAAGAAACTAAGACCTTTTTACTGACTGCGAGATACTTTTATGTTCTACCATGGCATGATGAATGCATGCCACACCTACTATAAAAAAGTGATGGAGAATACACTGAGTGGCATTCTTCTACCTCACACGTAATTTGATTTTAAAACACATCTGCTCAGCAGTGACAAACACCACCATCCTGAAATCTATTTAGTAAAATATAGAGGAAGCCTGAAACTCACCTATAGGTCACTCATTAGCTAATGGGCACTTTTTGTGTATTTTCTTCTTATTTAATTTATTTCATTATTAAATTCACATGCACTTACATAGGTAGCGACAATCCTCTCTGTCCGCTTCAAATGTCTCCGTATTTCACATTCACTAGGCTGAAGAAGAGTGATGCCCTCATCAGAAAACACGTAGAACATGTTTCCCACACTTAGCCCTAAAAGTCAAAACAAGCGGACAGGAAAACATATTGTCAATTTTTATAAAAAAAGGGAAGAAATACAAATTTAAAAAATCCAGCTCCCATCTTTTCTGTCATTTGTGATTGGCATTTAAATTTTCCTGCCAGAGGAGACACAACAAGACGCCAGTTAGCATGTTAGCATGGATGGGCAGTATGTGACTGCCAGCTGTTTGACAGCGCTTACAAAGGCAATTTGTTCACAGTCTAATACAGCAAGAGACATAAATTAAAAACACAATTTTTCACATGTATTCTGCTAAGTCTAAACAGCAGCTAAAAACATAGCAAGGACTCAGCAATCCTATGTTCCCTAACCCTAACAAATTATTAGTCCTTCACATATCATTATTCACACATATATACAGTGCTTAACAAATTTATTAGACCACCTAATAAATTAGAAGAAATTAATCAAGCATAAAGAAATCACTAAAATATTAAAGTCGCATCTTAATCAAAAAATAATGTGCTTTACTATTCTGTCTGCTTTTTGTAAAAACAGCAATTATGAAAAATTATAGAGCCCCAAAATAATTATAGTTTAGCAATAAATCTGTCAATTTGATCACTTTTTTAACCATTACATAAACTTAAAGATAAAGAAAGAAACTGTGGCATAAACGTTTCAGTGGGTGGTGGTCTAATAAATGTGTTAAACACATTGCATTCATATATAAATGCAAGCTGTATGCAAAGACAAAAACTAGTGGTTGATATTGATTTGTTAGACTATTAGGATATTGCTTTTTGCACAAAAGTACTGTGAGGTATCACACCATTTTTATTGCCAAGCAATTTAAAAAATGAAGCATAAACATGCAACATGAGTCATTAAAGCGGAAAAAAATATCTGCTCACTTACAACCCCCACTGTTAACAAGATACAAATACTTCAGTTCAAGAGCTTACACTGTATTCTAAACCACTCTGACTCTTTAAGTCCTGTGGTGAACATACTTTGTAGCAATGTATATAAAAAAACCCAGATTTGATTCGTATTCTATTCTAAACCACAGTAAGTTTTTCAATGCGCTGCTACTAGAATGCACGTACTTGTGGTAATGCTGATGTGGTAATAATATTTATTCCATAAATACAGGATGGATTTATATACTGCTGAAAATCACAAGGCTGTTTTTCTTGCAGCGACCATGCTGGGTCTGTGGTATTATTTGTAAAATACATAAAATCCCTGCTTCTGTGCAAATGTTCCCCTTAGGTGTCCTGAAAAAAAATGTTAGAAAGCACACTAAGAAAAGGATGAAACACTTTGAGCATGCAAGGGAGGAAAACTTAAAGAAAAGTTTTGCTGGAAACAAAACAACTCTGAATCTTCTGGACAGGAGGGCAAACATCTTGGTAAGTCATAGCTAGCCAGCTGCAGGCCCTGCAGAGCTACAAACATGCACATCACATTTTCCTATTCACAAGAATGCAAAAGTGTTTTGAGAAGTGTTATGTATTACCTTCTTCTCTCCACAGAATGTTTGCAACTGCACAATCAGCCATTAAGCAAAAGGAAATGGAGAAAAAAAGGAGAGAAAAATATTATTCCAACCCAGCAAAATGCCTTCAGAAACAGGAGATAAGTTCTGTCATGCCATGTCGATCCAAAATACTATGTTTGACAGATACAAAATGTTCCTCACTACTGTTGACAGGTCATGCTTCCTCTTAGATCAAGACATAACTCTTGTCTTCAGAGAAGACGTGGTATCAATTATTCTGTTTAATTTTCTCTGACCCAGGAGCTCTTTTTAGGTATTGCTAACATGTCAAATGATGCAACATAATGAAAGACTAAAATTTTACAGAGAGCTAAAGTATTTAATTTGATAGGTTAAACCTGCTTAAAACTGAGATTACTCCATAAAAAAATGTAGTACCTCATAAAACCTGCTTTTCCCTTTATTGAAACATTTTAGATGACCCCAAAGAGATTTTAGGCAAAGAAATATGATCAGCTTGCATATTTATGCATGAAATTGTCATAAATAACAAGAAAATGCACAGATTTCTGTCAAAGGACTTATGATATTGTCAGTCTCTCAAGACCCATTCAAAGCCATAAAACCCCCACTGAGTTCATATTACAAAGAGCTAATTTTGGACAAGTTAATTGTCCTAGATAAAGTATATTTGGACCCTAACAGTTAATCTGCTGCCTTTCATTTGTCACTGACCTCACTATTTCCCTTGACAGTACCAACTGAAATGTTTAAATTGATTTAAACTCAATTTTATGGACTAACAAAAAGGTCAGTCTTAAGTGTTTCAGAAGTGTTCACAGAGATAAATGATCTTGCCTAAGGGATGGCAGTCTCAGAAGCACTTCATGTTGCAGCTCTGCTGTAAAGGCAAGATTGATAGATACCAGTCTGAGTGAAACACCTGACATTCCTTAAGTGCCCTGGTCAAAACTCAAAGACACCATAAGATATTTGAGGGAAGACCTAAAGGTGGCAGTTCACAGACGCCACCCATCTAACTTGATAGAGATTGAGAGGTTGTGATAAGGAAGGAAGGACTAAGCGAACTGCAAACGTCCATAGACTTAGCCAAGAAGGCACAAAGCGGTAACGGCTACTGAAGCAGCCTCCCACAACTCTTATATTTAAGAGTCTGAATACTTTATTCTGTAGAATTTAGTTTTTAATTTTTAATACATTTGCAAAATGTTCTCAGTTTGTCATGATGGTATTTCAAGTACAGATTAATAGGAGAAAACAGCAATTTTGTTTATTAGGAACAAAAATAAAACTCTTTAAAGTGCTTGAAAAGCAAAAGTGGTCTGAAAATCTCACAGTGACTGCTTTGCTGTGTGTGTTCACAGAGGGGGATCTCTTAACTGCAGACATGATTATTTTGCTAATACTTCTGGTATATTGTTCCTGTTCCCGGATAGGCTGACTGAACTATTCCCCACGAGCAGCTCTTTACTTCAGTGAATCAACCTCAGGAAAACACATTACAGACAGACACAAACCTACATGCTACTGTATTCTTCTGGCGTGGAGTTTTTGATGTCGCCCATAAAATCTGTTGTTTCCTACTATAAAAAAGAATGGGGTCAAATAGAAGATTATTGTGCCTGACATTCATCTTTTATCCGTGCCACCCTGTCTCAGCAAACATCGTTGGCGATGTTTTCACAGTGTCTAGTCATTGCTGAAAAATAGTTTCAAAATAAAAGTTTGCAAAAACGTTACCACAACGTCAGTTTGAGTTATGTCTTCAATTTTAAGCTTAGACATTGTTGTTAGCTTTTCGAGTTAGAGAAGGTTTGAGTTTACTTATTATTTTCTACCTTCTTATCTTTTTTATTGATTAGAATAAAATGAGAAAACAAAATCACGTTATATGAACAGTTAGAAGAGATGAAACATCTCACCTTGAATATGACTCAAAACCACAGCCTTTTGAGTTTCATTCGTCTAGTTACCCCACTGAGGTAATCAACTTCTTGTTAAAAAAATAAAAGCATTCATAAGTCTATGATATTGAAATCATGGACAGGGAAGGGATAATTGTAAGGATATGATGCCACCAATTAAAATTAGATGCACAAAACCATAAACTTAAGCTTAAAAGTGGTGTTTATTAAAAACAGGGCTTAGTAATACTAGTCTGTCTCTTGTATTTGGACAGGTGTTCTGTGGACATCTGTTCAGGGCCATCGACAATCCATATGTCACTGAATAATTACATATGGTTTGCAGTAATCTAGTCTTTACTGTACTTCTCACTTTAATGATGCTCTGATGCAACCTCTTCTCTATGTGGAAACAAAGTCAACACCCGTTTGTCTATGATTCAGTTTTTACTGTTGTTCACAATCAGTTTTGACCATGGAGGTGATGTTGGGGTTTCAGCCATGTGTGGCTTTGGTGTGGATACGATACGATAGCTATATAGTGTTGTGGTTTGATCTTAATACTACTGCAAAAGAAATGTGGCTTTAAAGTGCAGCTGCTGAAATGCTGCTTCACTGTTGGTCTAATATGAATATGGTGATTCCTTCTTTATTTTTCTACCATCTGAAGGCATAGGGAATTGGCTCACTGTCAGCTGACATAAAGCAGTTTTGGTGCTTATTAGGTTCACCACTTACTGCATTAAAAATTTAGGAGATGCATGGAGCATTTGCTGACGCTTGTCTGCACAGGACAAATTTGAGCAAGCTTATTTTTTTTTTTAAATAATAGAGCTGTCCACATGTTGGTAAATGACTGTAATTTGTTTGTGCTATGTCTTTATTACATGTCTGAATTTTATTTCATTATACATGATGATCTGACAATCGTTTATTGTGGATGATGTTAGTCTTGTTCTAGCCTAGTCTGTATAAATAGGTATCGCTGTGCTAACTTTGCTTAGATTTCTCAACAATTAGTAAGTGCACCATCAAAAAAAAAACCCAAAACTGTTCAAAATTAGCATTTTGCTCTCGTCAAAATCAAGCTCCTGCCTTTCCTTTCTATTGAACATTCAAAGAGGCAGCAGTATAGACAGTGCATCCAGGTGAAGGCAGGCTTGTAACTGTAAGCACAATCAAAACGCTTTGTGAGCACAAAGACAATAAGAGTTCTTATCACACCACCTGTCCAAGGCTTAAACAAGTAGAAAAGCTTAAAATCAAAATATACTTGGCTGCTGGCTTAAACAGCAGAGTCCTTTTCTTTTACAGTAACCTTGCAGGTAGTGGATCCACATGAGCAGCAGTGGGAGGCGAACAGGCAAATTGACCAGTGTTGTTTCTGATCTCAGTGTCATCAGTACCTCAGTTCACCCTTCACAATACTTTCATGTCGGGAGTGATTTTTTCCAAAATATTATTTTCTAAGCTTTTCTTTTAGAGTAACTCTTATCAATTCAAATATTGACTTCTTACATAAATAGTGAACTGTGACTCTGTAGGACTTACGAGTCTTCTTAGCCGAATCTTCAACAAACAGAGACGAGATGTCCTCATCCACTCCCACTTCATTCTTGGCAATGCACGTGTAAGCTCCTGTGTCCTCGTAGCGGACGCTGCCAATAAAGAGTTCACTACCGTTCGCTAAAGAGGAGAGGAAACAAAATCAAACAGGTATACACATTACTGATGCAAAGCTACTATACACTACAACCATATTCAGAGTGTTTATTTTTTAAAAACAAACTTTTAAATTTATTCAACAAATTCGACATCTTCACTGTGTTAAAATTCTGTGATCGAATCATGAATATATGTGTGGTCGTGCATCTAACAGAAGCACAATGAACCAAATACAATAATAATGCAAGTAATGTGTCATCAAAGGTGCAGGGGAAAAGAGACTAAAGACACCTGGGAGCTATAAACCCCCCCCCACAGAGTTTGATCAATATTCTTGTGTCCACAGGCATTTTTTATCTCAATGAAATCAGAGACATTGTAGCTACATTGTAGCAGCATGTACAACTTGGTCAGACTCTCTTCTGGTCTATATCTGGTCGCTGTGGTTGATGAATACATTTAATAGTATTCAATCAAAATAATATACATTTATTATCCCACTATCCAACAACAGGTGTCCTAAATTAACAGTACTGGTTAATTTGACCAAAAATATGATATGACCAAAAATATTTATCACGATATACATTTGAAAATTTGCGATAACGATATAACTGACGATATAATTGACACTAGACAAAATACTTTACAACTCCTCAACTTTATTAGTGCAAAAAACAAACAAACATCAATGTATTTTACTTAACCAAGCAGCTGTTTTTTATGTGCATTAAAGTTATATAAAAGTTTAACAGTGCAAATGCAAATTCCTTGCTGACAGTTTAACCAAAAGGCATTTCCAGTGGAAACTGGCCGGCATATCCTCAGCATAACCATGTTTAATATCCACAAAACTTAAAAAGAGGTTATACACACACAATACAGTAATATTATGTTGAAGCGCAGTACGTATCACTCCGCGAGGCTCCTGCCTACGATAGCCATAATGCTCCGACAATCCATCAAAGTGCTGCGGGTTCGTAGCTTAGCAAAGTCGTACTAAAACATTTGACAGATTTTCGAGCGCCATGTACCACATAAAATCGTTTCGAGGTCAGTAAACACAGCCAGAATTCATACATAAGGCACACGGGATTATAATCTGTCGATTTTCAGAAAAATCAAAGGATTGATTTTAAGTGTGCCATATTTTCAAAAAAACACGGTAATAACGACGGCCCGCTAGCATGCTCTACCAAAAATAGTGCTTTGTTGTGTATCTGACGGATGAAAGCCAAACCAGTTCCACACCACTGAAGTTGCAGCATTTTTACAAACCAGTTCTGGTTCATCCGTTTCATTCAACGATCTGCTTTCGCTCTTCTCATTCTCCGTCGCCGCCATGCTTTTTCCGCCATGTGCGTATGAAAACAAAGGCACTGCGCATGCGGGTTTTACCCATATTCTATCGCAATATTTCATTTTCTAATCGTTGCCCAACATTATACCGGTATTACCGTGAACGGTATGATATGGCCCAGCTCTAGTACTAGTAACAACCAAAAAATTTTTTTTTACATTTCTGTAGTGGTAAATTAACCAGTATGCACTATATTTTATATTGCTAATATATAATTATTGTTAAATTTTCAAATTTATTGTTTAAAAAAAGTTTTAAAAAAGTAAAGCACATTGCTATTTATTTTAATTAAGATACCTAATTACTTATTTACTATAATAGTTTTACTGGTTGTATGCTGCTGCACATACATGAGTTACAGTTTTTTCCCGTACATACGTGCAGCACAACACTGTTGCTCTCAAGTTTCAGAATCATATTCTGAATCGATAGCAACAGGTGATGCTGGTGACGTTTAGAGACAAAAGTCAACATCAGAGGTGAGCTCTCTGATGTTTCCTGCGGCATGCTGTAGCTTTGTGATCTAGAGCTGCACTCTGATCCTTCCTGTAGTACTTCGTTGATCACACAAGGGGGATTTGTCACAGTGGAGCTCTTACAATCCAGGATGTATAAAAACATTAAAGCAAGCTTTCATTTTCACCCCTTTCTATACATCACCTGACATAACATTTAGATAACATCAAACATAGGTACCATCCTTTTCCCTCACATATACAGGATACCATGTGTTCCACCTGCTAAAACTTAAAGCATTTTTAATGGAGGTCTTTCTATAGAATCCATAAACAACAATGCCGCACACAGCTTGTTAAAAAAAAGAGAAAAAAACAACAACTGTTCTTCATCTTAACCTTCTAATTCATGGCCAGTGGGTTAGGGAAAAAAAACAACACAGACATTGATGCAAAGCTTTTCACATTAGTGAAATGTCTTTTGGATTCTGATAATAATTCTCTTTTATCGGAGGAAATGCGTGCAATGCTTTGAAGTGACAGTGCCTTAAAGCACTTCTAACGTCTCATGGAATGAGACAGCACTTTAATTACTTCTAATTCATACTGATGTTCTGATCAATTCTTATTAAAAACCACTGAATCAAGCACTTAAATGAGTGTTTATATCCTCTGCATGTTTGCAGCGCCTGTGATGATGTGACTGGTTTTGTCTTAAGCTGAAGCGATCTCATTTTCTTAAACGGCTCCCCGCAGGATTACTGCATAGGTGAACAGGACATGTCACCTGATTCAGCAGCTCCTGTTAGCTTTATTGGGCTTTAAAGCACCTTTTAACTCACTGTTGTATTACATTTTTGCACACCACAAGTGAACTGCTTGACCTCAAGTAAGAAAGAGTAAATTAACCCTTTAAGACCTACCATAGAACCAAGTCCGCCAGAGCTTATATTATATTTTTACATGCTGTGGAGCCATTTTTGGGAGCATTTCAAGTTGCTATACATCAATACAACCATTACAGCCTAAATTTTAATAATATGTCGGCATTAAGTGCATAGTAATTACATAAATTGCAAAAAAGTGCAATAAACTACAAAAAAATTGAAAATCGTTTTTGCTTTTTTAACATATATTTCTAGTTAGAGAAATTTAAGAGGCTTATCCCTCAAAACTGTAAATACAAAAAAGTTGCACAAAATAGTTTCCCACCACAGGAAATTTATTTTGAGTGTCTTCATAGTTATATTTTTGAAATACACCAATTTTTATATACTGCAGGAAAAACTAAAATAAATATTATAGTGCAAATTTGCAAAAAAGCAGCATTTGCATCAAAATAAACTATTTCCAGCAGTGCAATATGAGTCCTAAGCATCCCAGAAACGACACAGAAAGTCATAAAGTCAAAGATAACTTTTAAAAACACCAGTAAAAGCTCATGAGGCCCTGATGGTAAAAAAACAAACAAACTACATTTCCGCGAAAATGACGTCACTTCCGGTTTCGGGCAGGTAATGGCGGACATGCAAAAGTTCGCGCTGACGTCTATTCCAACGTAGGAAGTGTTACGAACAGCTGATCGGATCGGCAAAGCGTGTTTCTGGAATATTATATTTTTGTTGCTGCAAGTGCTTTTTATGCAGTTTTTGCAAAAGTATATGTGGAAGGAAACCGTGACTTAGGACAAGCTGATGGCATAAGATGTAAGTACAACTCCTCCGGTTTCATATGCAAAAAATTTATTGCGCTAGCTTACATGGTTGCAGAGCTACCGGGATTTAAAAATAGTTACGCAAAACAGAGCGTGCCCGCTCCGACCGACTTTAAAGGGTTAAAAAAGGTTACATGACACGAGAGAGGCTGCACAGACACACACACACACAGTGATAGTAATTCATCAGTGGTCTCACTTAATGTGTTATCGGCTTCCATCGTGATGCTCTGTAGCCTTATAAATGCTGCTAAACAATTCAGATATATTCTTCAATTAATGCAGCTTAAGTAAGCTACCCTTGACCAACAAGGTAGGTGGTACAGAAATATATTGCCCCCCCCCCAAACACACACACACACACGCACACACACACACACTCCAAAAAAAGAGAAAAAACAATCCACTGACTCTTCTGGGTCAGAGGAATTATCTGTAATCTCACATGTTGAGATTTCCCTGCGTTTCCTGTTTGACAACAAACTAAATGACAGAAAATATGAGGCAGTGTTCTAACAGTGTTTTCAGCACTGCAGTACTTCCTTTACAGTTCAACTGTGGCTCGCAATCAATACTTCTTACTATCAGCTGTCAGTGCGTTGTTCAAATTTTACAGAAACCTATGAAAAAAATGAGGATAGGGGCAACACTTTATATTATCTTTATTAAACTCCCATCAATACAAGTGCGTTGTGGAAATAAAATGGTGAATTACTCTTCCTGTGCTTTGATCACTTTCTCCCCAACCACGGCCAGATTAAAAAAAAGGAACTCTGCGCTACATAATTTGCTTTTCCATGCTATTCTTTTCACTTACCTAGATGTTGTTTATTGAATAAGTACAAATGATCACTTTAAATAGGGCTGCTGCCCCTTTCTGCTGCCCATATTAGTTGGTAAATCTGAAACAGCAGCTACTGCAGTGTTTATACGGTGGTGAACCTTGCAGAACCTCCTTGTTTGAGTGTCTAAGGGTTGATAACAGGCTATTACCATAGGTAATGACCCACACACAGCCAATAAACTTTCCTTTAATGAGAACTAGGCCGTAAAAAGGGAAGTTGTGCTTCCTCTCTCTGATATTGAGAGTGTATCATAAAACAAAAAAGCCTTCTTGCCCAAATAAGTTGTTGCCGTCTTCTGTCACACAGTGTATTTCTTTTTATCTTCAATCTCCCATCTCATTCACCATCTAATAATAAGTATGTTTACATTGTCAGAGGAGCAAAAGGATGTAGTGAAAGAGGGCAGCTGAATTTCTTTTCAATCATGGTTTCATCACAGTGGTACAGAATGCAAATAAACTGAAAGTGTATGAGAAATTATTACTGTGGACAAGTGGAACCACTGGCTTTTCAATAAAAAAAAGTTGCTTAAATAAAATAGCAGCTTGAGTTTCAAGATTTGTTTTCATTAGTCTTATACATTGTGGTGGTTTATAAAGATTTATGCTTTTTCCATTGTACACTGTTGTTGCTGCGTATTGTGCACTTGGAAGAAATCACTTTACCACCGAGCTGTGACACACAGAGTCCGCTAAAGCAAAAAATATGCTGATAGCAAAACACTGCAAAACTCACCTATGAGAGAGAGCTGTTTGGAGGATCTCGGCTGCAGATCCATGCCATTCTTCAGCCAAAGGAGTTTGGGATTTGGGATGCCGTCGGCGTGGCAGTGGAGGCTGGCAGATACGCCGGGCTCCTGAGCCTGTGTCTCTGGATAGACCAGGATCACTGGAGGGACTGGACGCATATACACAAAACCAAAAATACAAATGGAAATAGTAAAGCGGCAAGTGAAAACATAATTACACACTGTTTCATTGGTAGACCGTAACTCCTGGGGGAATATAACACAAACACCCACACACACAGTGGGCAGAGAGGAATTTGTCTCACCACAGCATGGAATATATTCACAAATAACAAGAATCCAAGAGCTCTGGGGCTGCTTTATTACAGCTTGAATCCTGCAAGAAATAGATGTCGGACGTATGTGTCACTTACCACCTCCTTTGGAGAAAGAGCCGTAAATAGATGTGGAGAAATTGAGGAGGAAAAATGAAATATGAAGTAACAGTTTACATGAACAGGTAAGATGCTGTTTTCGGATTATTGTGCTTTGCACATTTTGCACCGTGGGCCAGCTGTCAAATTCTGACAGACCCTTCCTCCAGGAGCTTACTCACCTCTCCCATTCAGCTTTCCTCATTTTTTAAATGTTAGCCCTTATAGCTCTTTTTCTCTCCTGTTCCTGTGTTTAAAGTGCTGTGCAAAAGTCTTGAGCCACCCTTTGGTTCTTTTCATTTTCAAAGAGCCAGACGTTCTTGTAATCTTTCAAAAAAGGCAAGTAACTCGAGGGATGAATCAGTGTTGTGTCTACGCATCCAGAAAATGTAGCCAAGAACCAGTTTTAAATGATATCTTTAGGCACTCTTGTTATTTTGCAGCCTGTTGTAAAAGAACATAATTTCGTTTGTTGAATCTATGAAAAATGACAAAGCAGTCTGACAGGAAAAAAATAGTGTTTTTGGCCAATAAGGTAATTCAAATATCTAAATATTTGGCATATTTTGGCATGGCGTGTAGTGTGTCCTCACAACGCATTGAAGAATCATCTTCAGTAGATGATCAGTATCTGAAAGTCATGTTCTTAAGAAACATGAAAATTTTTTAGCAAAGACCTCACAAAGGACCCGACAGATGCATCTGGCCCTTCACTTGATCTCTTTACTGGTCGCCCATGCCTCTAGAACCTAGAAATGGTCTCAGTGCTGTGTTTCAGGCAGTGGTGTTGGTGACCTTGTCAAGGTTAATGGAGTTACGAATATAGAAAATCTGCATCAGATTTTGATCCACCATACAATGGCATCTGGAAAGCATCTGATTAGCAATAGCTTCTGTTTTTAAGCATGACAGTGATTCCAAACACACTGGCAATGCAGTAAAAGCATACCTGGATAGGGAAACACACAGTGGAACAATACAAGTCATAGATTGACACAAAAGAACCAATTTCCAAAGAGGAGCTTTGAATGTCTTTTAAGAAGCCTGGAGAACAATTCCTAAAGACCTCCAAGTTTTGGTATTGACTTCCACGCTCTTTACAATTGTCCAAACTCTGTTTTTTGCCTTATATACTGTGTTTCCATGTATGTTTGCAGACGTTTGAATAAATCACCGAATCTCTGTGTTGTTTTCCTCACAAAGTATAAAGGTTAAAAAGAGTTTCTTGAGACTTTTGCACAGTATTGTTTGTCTACCTCAAATCCAACATTGTAATGACCTGCCTTATCATCCTACAAAACAAACATATGATGAACTCCTTCTTGCCAAAAGTATCTATAATATAGTCTGTATGTGACGTTAACTGTTCTGTTTCATTACCAAAACAGCACTTAACTAAACCAACCCTTTCTCTTCTTTCAACATTACTAATGTTTTTAACTTTTTGACATTATTAATGTCAAAGATTTCATATTTACTTCTCTTATACTGTCATACTACAGGGTACGGCCACGGCTACTTTACCAATACTAAAGCTGCAATATCATCATTCCTCTCACCAAAGAAAAGAAAGCACAACAGGATACAAACCGCCCACTTAGTATAATGTGGCACTTGGCTCATTTCCAATGCACCTTATCTCACCTTGTCATATCTTATTTGAAATACCTTGAATCCCTAACACAAACATTTGGTAATTGCTCTTTCCTGATCACTCGCCCTTCAGTCCCCCTGTCTGTCTCCATGACTCCCTTCACATCACTCCCCCTCCCTCCTTTTTTCCGACGATTCCACAAAAAATACCAAAACAAAAACAAGACAAAAAAAGGACCCATTGTGATCCCTCCATCGGAAGAGGCTTAGTTTAATCATTTGTATTCCGCGTTTGAGGCTGAATACATTCAGATTCAAAAACAAAAGCACAGTTTAAGGGGGTCACCTTTGTTGTGCTACAGGTGTGGAGCTTTAAACTTTCTCGCAGGTTTTTCTTTCGAGAGATGTTGAGTAAAGTATAACAGTAGCAGAGACGAATACTCTAATTTCGGTAATTATTATGAGTGAGGCAGCGCTTTGATAACTTCACTGGTGTTCTGTGTTTCTGCTGGTTTCTAAATGAATACCAACGTAAGTAGCTTTTATCCACTGCACAGAATCAGCTGAATAGGCTGCATGCACTCACATTTCATTTGCAGCCTAATATGAAATTATGTTTTGCTCTTTGGCAAGAGTTACTTTGATGCAATGCTCCGTGTGCCCTTGTCTCCCGAAGCTCTTGTATGAACCATGCTACTTAAAAGACACTTCATCTTTGCGTTTTGCCTTTTTTTGTCATATATGAAATTAAATTTGATATCTTTTGCTTTTTGTTCTTCGTCCGGCAAACACTTTTATTTGTTTGACGTTTGCTAGACAAACACTGGAATAGATAAATCTTCATTAAATAGCTTCCTGAACAGAATGATTAGTTATTGGGAACATTATTCGATGGTGAGCCCTAGCTCCAGATAAACAGACTAACAAGACAGACAAAAAATGATGCAACACACAAAGTTTTTTCAGTTCATTACAACCTTTGCTGTACTTTTGGAATCATTGTTATGCTACTAAATTGATGTGAGACCAGCAAGACAACTTCCTGATGATATCCAAACACTAAATGCCATCAATTTTTTTCCCAGAATTTTGTCCACATCACCACTGTAAGTAAGAAATGAGCTACTACTGACCATTCACCTGGAGCACATGTGTCTGATAGAGGTCTTCATAGCCGTAGGCATGGCAACTGTAGTTTCCCATGTGGATGGTTGTCACCTTAGTGATGTACAGGGAGCCATCATCCCCAAAGTCCTGAGATAGAGGGAAGAGATGGATGAGTAAAATTAAGTGAGAAAAGAGGCAAAAAGGCAAATGCGGTGAGAGGGCGTGAAAAGTAAGGAAGAAGCGGGAGGAAAATTAAAGATGGAAAAAGAAGAGTGGGAGGTGTTGGAGAGGGAATACCGGTGAAGAATGGGGTGCAGAAAACATCCACGGGGAGTGAGGTGGAAAAATGAAGGTATCTTGATAGAATAAATAGGGATGCTTGAAGGGAACAGAGAAAGCAGGCACACAACAGCAGGGAGTGATGGGAAAAGACAGCAGAGAAAAAGAGTGATGCGAAAAGGACGAGAGACCATGAATCAACGGTTTCCCTGTTGAGCTGAAGCAGGCAACAGGGAATTTGATCCTCCTCTCTCCCTCATCACACTGCCTCAGCCTGATAAATGGCAAGGGTTAAAAATATAAAGCCCATTAGGTTGATGAATGGAGCGGGTTGTTGTTGGTGCAGCATGCGACAGTCACCAGGGGGTTTCCAGCCACAGCTTAGGGTGGATTAAGGCATTAAATAGTTTGCTGTCCCACCAAGTGGCAGAGCAGATGTCCTGATGCAGCTCTGTCATGACATGGAAACCACAAATGGCAGCTCTTCCTTTTCTCTTTTCCTTTTTTGAGGGCTCTAGAAATTAATGTGACCTGACAAGGGGGCGGCGTTGTGACAGGAAAAATGTGAAATGATTTTCCCGTAAGATAGATGGAGGAACTTAGGCAGCCTTTCAAGTTCAGGATTTACAATTAAGAGAAGAGACAGCGCTACACTGGCAAGGACAATTAAAACTGAATGGGCCACTCGGACTGCAAAGTAGGACTGTAGTACAGTAAAAAAAAAAAAACAAGGGACTGAGGATGGCGGTCTCCTAAAACTGACTCAGTTGAGGTACCTTGGATTTTATCTTCAGTTTGTCAGCTGAAATTATGTTTTGGTTGGCTGTAAACTTCAAAGTAAGTCACATTTATCTGTGATACGGGTCATATCACAGATGAGTGATCTTAGGCACTAAAATGTAAACCATAAGGCTTAACATGTGTTGATGCAATGCTCTGCAGGTCCACTTGACTGTAGTGCAACTGGGCAGACATCGTAATGGTTAAATATAAGATTTTCTTTTAGAGGAAACAATTCAAGTCCAAGGTAAAATAAATTAAAACCCCGTTTTTCATCTTTGACTAATACATTTACATGGTGATGACCAAGCCTGCATTGTCTCTGGGTAGCTGGTGCTATTACTGCCTAAGAATAAATGGGAGAGACCTGGCCTGCAAACCTCATCATAACGTAATTGTATTAGCCGTTAATCTTTGAGTTTGTGAAATGTGCTGATGACACATGGACACAGAATTAAAAAAAGGTGTTGGAGAAAAATTACAGGGTTTTATTACTATTCAAGGAAAATTACACACTTGAATAATAAGAGCAGTCCCAGAGTTACACAGAAAGATGGTCAGTGGCCACATTCAAATTAATAGATCTTAAATCACTCGCGGAAATTATTCCTTTCACATGCAAAACTAAATCAGAGTCTCCTTTGGTTTGTTCTCTAATGATAATCATCATTAATTTACCTTGATATACAGAATAGAGCCGAGTAGTACTATAGTAGTAGTAGAAGTAAGTATCTGCTTCTATATCTGTTTAATACATGTTAGCAATGCATATGGAAGCTCTCTATTAACTTTTTTTTGATGAAATATAGCTAATTTCATTTCCCAATAATCAGTTTCCTATCGCAGCACTTCATATGAACTGAAAACTGAATCCACCCATATACACAGTGCGTTACTTTTTGGGGGCACAAAATGTGAAATGCCTTTTTTGTGATCGCTGGTGAAAGCACTGAGAAAGAAGCTCAACGGAAAGAGAAAAATATGGGCAAAGCTAAAAAAAAAAGAAGAAGAATAGACTGACTGTGATAGAGGCTCAGCTTTCTGGTTTCAATGAGGTTATATATGCCAGAGAGCAGGACTACTTCAAAAACTATCAAATAAAACTTCTGAAAACAATCCTGTTTCCATTCTGCGCAGCTCAACAGGAGAGAAAGGTGTGGTGAAAGGACTTCGACAGGAGAGTAATGTCCCGTCCCTCCTTTCGCTGGTCACCTCACAGAACCACTGTGGTCCAAATCAACTTGTACAAAATGCTACACAATAAAAATAAAAAGTCTCAAAAAGACAATAGATCTGTGTTTGTTTCTAACACCCTGCCCTTTTTTGATGCAATTTAACTGTTCTTACATATGAGGTTTAAAGGGAAGTTTGCCTTGGAAAATCTATTCAAAGCTGCCCTGCATATGGATATTAAATACATAGATTTCTATTATAGTCCTGTATAAATTGCAAGAACATGTGCACATGTTGAGATGAAATATACCCTGCATCAATGAGATACAAAATCCTAGCATAAACTTGAATATTTACCTTTAGCCCTTTATGAACTAATTTATTTGGATGCCTACATTTTCATTACTTAATGGCTTCTTTATCTTTCGTTTAGCCAGGAAGTCACTTAATCTCCAGAGATGGCTGTCCAAACTAGCTTAATTGACCAGTTGGCCACAAAAACTTGGCACGTTGCATTAAGTATGCAATTTCTCTTGTTCTTTCTGGCACCGACATCCAGTGTGTGCAGAATAACACAAAATATTAAGAAGCTCCACACGCAGAGGTTATCCCTTTCATTAATTCTGGGATTTAGTTTTTAAGCTTCAAGTTTGATTTGAGTGACTAAAAAGGAAGCCAAACAAACTCAAGCTTCCTCTCCCACCATTTAGATCACTGTGCTCTGTGAAAATTCATTATGCCCGGTCAAAAACCCCAAGGGACCTCTGTTGCCATCACCTCTCCTCCAGTCTCCACCTCAACACTTGACATTGTTTATCCGCTCATCATCACAGCGGACCAACAAGGCTGCTCATTAACATGCAATTAGTGAATTGTGATCCGGTTGTGGATAAAGCAAGGCCGGCACTGCGCTGTCACCTGTGCAGATGTGTCTAAACAGGAGCATGGCGACATAGTTCATTAAGCACTGAGCGAGGTATAATTGCACCATTTCATGGAGGGTGCGAGGGAATCGTTGTTTTCTTTATTTAATTCCTCTCCTTGATTTTTGTCCCCGTCCTGCCCTGTTTTGGTTTCTCAGATGCTGGTGGATTATTAGGTGGGGTCGCGTGATAAGAGGTTCCGTTAAATGAAGAGCACGGGATTCTCTGCACACCTTCCATCATTTCAGATCCCCGATGAGCATTTTATAAGTATCACAAGCAGTGTGTGAATACAAAAAGAAAACAATATGCTAGTGATTAGAGACTAACTGAAAAACTCCCAGAACTCTTAACGCTTTTACAGCAGCGATGTGATTTTCTAATTTTAAAAAGTGTTAATAGACTTTCTGGTTTCAATCCATGTGAAGAGCCCCCCGACTGTGCCCCCATGCTGCTGAAGTTTACCAAATATTAATTAGGCGGTCCACTCAGAAGAACCTTTGGCAGACAAACACGCTCACATGCTTTAAGGTTGTGCGTGTGCATTCTATTTAAGTCGATGTCAAGACTGATAAATATGTTTTATAAAGTAACTACAGGACTTATGTAATTGTAGAGAGTTTCCTCATGAGTGCCTGGGAATTTTAACCAGCACAGTTTTACTAATATGTTTTTATATTTACACAGATCGCTCATAGAACTCTCAACCTCATTTTCAACAGTAGATACACAGCAAACAGAAAGTTGGCAACTATAGATAGTAAAGACATTTAATTAACTGGCAGTTGAAGAATCAAATATTTGTATCTATGGTCAGAAGAAACAAAGCAGATGAAAAGTAGGTGGTAAATTTTTGCTTGCTTCTACTACAACAGCTTATAATTATGGAAGCCCGTTTCCACCACTAAAAAAGAAACAAAAAAGTATCCATAACTCAAAATTTCAAGTTATTTTCTCAAAATTTTGAGTTATTTTCTCAAAATTTTGAGTTAGCTCTGCCAATCAGTAATCTACGTGAATAACGTCATTTTCTTGTTACCCGGAAGGATATGGCACAAAGGAATGCGCACTCAAAACCAGATTGTAACAAATTGGCACTTTTGAGAGTACGTTTGCTGATAGCAACTCCATGTGATTCAGCTAATGACACAAGGATTTCATCATTTGTGAAGCAACGCTGAAAATACTCAGCAATCTGTGCATTCATGATTGGCTATAATACTGGTAGCTTAGCTGTAGCATTTGTAGCTGAGGGCTGCAGCCTCCGGGTAACAAGGAAATGACGTCATTCACATAGATTACTGATTGGCAGCGCTAACTCGAAATTTCGAGTTAATAAATCAAAATTTCAAGAAAACAACTCAAAATTTTGACTTATGGATTCTTTTTTTTTTAGTGGTGGAAACGGCTTCCATATATAATACCCGACTTACACAAGCAGTTTATGTACAAAACCTTATCCGCCAATAAAAATCAAACAACCTCAGTTTTTAACTGCTTATAGCCATAAAGAACCAGCAACTTGACTTTGTAGTTGTGTAGTTTGCAGTTGCGCACCAACAACCACAAATAATTACATCAACCAAGGAAAAAGACATGAACTCACATTGATGTCCTCCAGGTCCAAGAAGTTTAAGATGATGCCATTCCTCTTCCAGATGACTGGTGGGCGCAGCGTCCCCTGGATGGCGCAGGTGAGGACTGCACTTAGGCCCACTGTTACTGTGGAGACGCTGATTCGCTGGTCCTCGGCCAGGCTCAGCTGGACAACCTCTGTTCAAATGAGAGCATGAAGGAAAATAATTTGCGGTTGGCAGAGAAAGAGACAACAGTAAGAAGAAAGGATTGAGAAAAAGGGGAAGATGGAGAAATAACGAGAAAAATCACAAATCTGAATGAGTGCTGATGAATTGGAACTATAGCCAAGCTGAACACATTTCTAAGCATTCATCTCATTACAAGTGGACCGAGGAGGATAAACAGCTGTCCGGCTGTGAAGGATATGCAGTATGAAGAAAGGCCACATATCAGAGGACACGCAGCCAGCCAAATATCATTCTTCTCATTAAGGGAAATTTATGTTCATTGAAATGGCCGTCCAATTCAATTCACCTTTACGGCAAATTAAGAATTATTCTTCTCTGTTCCTGCTGGCGCTATAAATAGTATCTGTCGCCAAGATGTGTGGCCAGGCACCAAATCTACATGGTCCCAGTAAGACTTTGAATCCAAAAGCTTCATCATATACTTTGTACTGTCTTAAATGTAGTCTGGGTCATGGGATATGTTATAACACGAAACATGTATTTTAAACCATTAAATATATTGTGTGGCCTGTATTGCACCACACCACCTCATCATTTGCTTTCCAGTTTTTGTATCGGTTTAAAGTTGATGCATGTATGCCTGCTGCCAAAAGATATTATGTGTATCTGCAATTCATTTGAGTCACAACTGACATGATACGTGATCCCACGTCAATACTGGCTCAGGAAACAATTCAATAAATGTAAGTAACACAGATACCTGACAAAAATCTCAGTGGAGCCAACTGAGAGCAACAATCAGCTAATCACCTCATGTGTAACACACACACACACGATTTTATCAACTGATCCTGTTACATGACTTTGCAGCACTGAAATAGTTATAGAAAGGGTATCACACTGAGGATACACTGATGCGAAAACACACAAAAAATACTATTACTGGAATCCCTGATGACGCTAAAGACCAAATGCAATCACATAATATTACAGACTAATTAGCATATTTTAATTGTTAAACATTGCTAAATATAAGGTAGTTAATATAGTTAAATATAAGGAATAATTTGAGTCCATTAGACTTCCTGACCTATGTAAAAGCAACATTTATTTAGACACCATTGCAATTCATTTACTTTTTCTACCAATATTAGCGAACAATAGATTTATGGATATTCTCTTTCATGTTCTGTGGCATCTAACAGTGGTTTCTAGTGTAATTGTTATTCAGCACATTACTGCCCGACTTTGACAGTAGTGTCATTTATTTATTGCAGCTGCTAAAATTAGTGAAGCATTACAAACTTGAAAGTATCTGCCTGCCATGGAGCTTCTTTTAGATCCAAAAAAATGTTGAGGAACTGATTAAGAATAAACTAAACTTAGTGTGATGACATATTTTTACACACCTGACATTTTGCTATCACAGCTATCCGAATGCTTGTAGAGAAAAAAAATGATTAAAGTTTCCTAACTTCAGCTTCCTCTCCATGTATTCAATCTATCATAACATGCAGTATCATAACACATAGACCTACATGAAGAAAAAGACTAGAACACTCCTAAATTCCTGACTGAATAACAGTGGTGAGGCCAGCATCACAACAAATCGCCATTTTGACATCCACCAGGAACAATATTTCATTGTCCAAACAGACTTCAACGAGATGGCTAAGAGACTTTGAAATGTTTCTTGGGGAACTTGCTTGTCTGGAATCCGACTGTGACAAACCCTGTTGTAAAAGACCCCGGGATATTAGCTGTCTGTTTCACATAGCTCTCCAGATGATAGATATATCCATGCTGACAGCTCGGTCTGTCAGTGATATTTCAGAATGCCTTGGGTACAGTACACTGCCAGGTCCAACAAAGTTATAATTCAGCAGATCAGTAATTTGGGTGGCAGAACAGGCTTTGAGTGCCATGTGGACAGATGAGGGATGAAATGCATTGATCTGACATGGCTTGGAGGGGTGATTTCAGGTGGTACAGTGAATTTCAAGTAGACCACTGCTCACACTGAATTTAATACAGTGCATTGGAAGCAAGACCTGTGTAGCTTGCTGTGTGTTTATGCAATGAATGCTCACTCTTAAGACAGACGCAACCATCAATACATTATTTAAGGGTAGAGTTAAAAAGTCTCCATGTTCATTTATGAAATGTAATTAATATGAATTATGTGCAGAACAGCTACAGTTTATACAAGCAATAAACTGTAGTCTAGTAACTGACTTAACACACACTCGTAGATTTCCTTATCAAGATATAATATCAAAGATCTGGTCCTCAAACACAGCAGCAAATCAGCTAAAAACAAAAAATAATCAAGGTGATGCAAGTGCCGAGCCAAAGTCCAAACCTTAACCTGGCTGACGTCCTGTAGCCTTAAGAGAGCTGTGCACAACAAAAGTGTGCAAATTTTCCTCCAAATCAATGCGAGATACTGATAAAATCATACGAAAAACAATTGCTGCAACTTGTTGCTGCCAAAGGCGTCTCCACAAGCTCCTAAATCACGGTGTGTATTAGTTTTTCAGACTCTATTTCTTCATTTTGGCAGTTTTTGTTATTTGTCACGAGTTGTTGTCCACTAGAGTTTGGTTTTAAATAATTTGAAATTTAATAAAGACCAGATGACGTGATATGTCCTAATAGATAAAACCAGAAAATGGATTAGGATGTTCTTTCTTTTCAGCATAACTGCATATTGAGGCTGTTAACTCCAAGTTTGTAATCAGTTTAATTCCACAGACAAATTCTTGCTATAAGAACTAACTGCGTACTGAGGAAAAGGGGAAAATAAGAAAACTGGTTGCACTAGTATGCTGTGTTTGTGTACTTAAATCTCTGTTTGAGGACTACATCAGGTATAGGTTGGTGAATTTTAGATAGCACTGTTTTTATCTCGTTTTGGAATGAATACCTTCAATCCATCCTGTCAGAAAGCAATATGGCAGCGGTGAAAAGATAACCTTCGAAGCCCTAAAGCAAGGCAGTTACCTTGCTGTTTGCAAACCAAATCAAATAGAAAATGCACCGTCAATCCATCGGCGGCTGTGTTTAGATGTTTCTGCCAAACATCATCACATGAGGTCAATCTAAACTTTTAACATTGCGGCTGATATATTAGTCATCACTTTTAATGTCTGTCAGAAACACCATGGTAAAAAAAAAGACCTATGAAAGACGGACTAGTTGTGAAATTAATCGTGACACCGTGAAATTAATTCTGAGCCCATCCTTACTCAACCTGCTGAGATTACAGTCAAGAGACCAAGAAGAGACAGAAAAACCTCTGCCTTTGTGTGCAAGGGGAAAAATTGGTGTATAATAATAATTACAAATCATAATGATTGCTTTAATGTCATTTTCCAATGGAAATGAGTCATTAATGAATTTTTTTTAAATGTTTTAAGCTGTAATTAAAGTCTTTAGATACTTGAAAGTTGGCTTCTGAAGAGTTAAAGGAAATAGACACCTTTAATGAGCTTTAGATGACAGTCACACATTGCAACTTTGGTTTTATGTTCACAGGCAGACCCCACTTTTCAGCACTCTTGCTTTGAAAAGCAATGCTGTTCCTCATTCACAACACCTTCAGCAACTTGTGAAGCTGCTTGATCAGACAGGTCCCCCCTGTGTTGACAGACCATTTGGCATGAGGTGTTACTATGGTCACTTTTGCACATCGACTAACAGGGACTTGTTAAAAGGCAGAGCTGAATTAATTTATCAGATCAGGATCAAAGCCACGGTTTCACATTATAAGACCCCAGAATTACTTTTGTTTTTTAATTTGACTGTAATTTAACCAGAAAAAAACCCACACAGCACTCTAGAGACTTTAAATCTCTTTTGCCCAAGATCACTCAGTACAAACGATACATACAGTGATGCACACAAAATAAGTCTATACATTGTTCTATTGTTTATTGCGGTAGTTACGTTCTAAAAATAACCCGCGATAGGTGAAATCTGCGAAGTAGCCAGCTTTAATTTTTACAATTATTATAGATGCTTTAAGGCTGTAAAACCCCTCGCTACACACTTCATACACTTTTCTCAGACAGGCTAGAACATTTTCACACTGTTCTCTTGTTTAAACACTCTCAAAGTTCAAACCTTTGTAGAAAAATAAGTCCAGTATTATAGAAACCAAAGGCACCTGTTTCGTCGACATTATTGTGTTTGTTGGGGAAAAAACTTACAAACATACCGTACAGCACTTCAGAGTCACACTGCTAGCGATAGAAGATTTATGTAAATTTGACAAGCTGAATGCATTCGTGCAGGAGACACGGCATGAGATTGATTGACAGTGGTCTACAGCCAATCAGGACGCACAACACAATGTGCGCTGTAAGAGGAAGAGCAAAATTGCACCAAAATAGATCTGCGAAACAGCGGGGCCGAGAGAACCACGTTATAGCGATGGACCACTGTACATAAAAAAAGGTAATGAAGTACCAAAACATAATAATAATAATAATAAAATACTAGATGCACCTAAGGTATCAATTTCAAAACCCTACGTCACCTTGTTCTTGATTTATTGCATTCACAAGATTTTTAGAAAACCTGACCTCTGACCTTGAGTTGGAGGCCATTAACACCTGAACTTGCACCCATGATATCAGTTTGAAAATCCTAGGGTGCTTCTTTCTCAAGTTATGGCCTGAACAAACTTGGGTGTCTATGCCAAGCCTGCATGCTGGGGTGACGACAATATCCCATCAGCCTTTTCTTCCTGAGAGGTAAAAACTAAAGCAACATTAGAACTGAAATGTGATACTCAGGCACAACATCTGCTGGAAAATCTGATTTAAACTGGACCCAAATTCATGTATCAAGGCCCCCAAACTCCCTAAGACTGAGCAGGTAATGATACGGATAAAGCAGTATATTTAAACATCATTTTCTCCAATACAACATATGCTTAAAATGAAGTGAAGTGAAGTGAAGACAATACCCTTAGTGAGCCTTCTTAAATTTGTGGACTAGTCTACAGGAGGACAACGCACTACATTCAACACAGGCATCCAATGTGCACGTGTGAGTAAGGCAAATGGAGTTTGTGTTGAGTTTCCGTGACAAAATTCATAATTTAGGATGGATAGGTACTGCAAACATGCATGCATATAAATTTAAAAAAAGAAAACATTTTTTCTTTCACCAGTTGCTAAATTAAGAAAGGATTAAGAAAGATAAATCTGAATATCAGAGTCACTAAGTTCTGATAGCTGAAAGGGTCAGTGTTTTACATTTTGTGTTTTATGATTTCTGTTTTCTTTTTTGACCTGCATGTAGAATACATCTTAGATCATATTAGGTGAGGTGTATTGTTCCAAGACCTAAGCCTGTTTATGGAGTTGAATCAGACCATGGACCTATTACAGAACACACTCTGAACAAACTCAGAGCCTAGCTATAAACAGAAAGACTCAACAGAGTTGTTTCAATCAATTCTAAGTATGTTGACCCTGACTTAAACTCATCCGTGAGTAGAGAAAGAAAGCCATTATTAATGGAGCTCCGATAACACGACTCACCATGACAACAAAAGAGAGAAGAGCCTCCATTTTAATACAGTTGACTAATGAACATGAATGTGTATCAATAGAAACCAAAGAGAAATATCGATCGAACAGAAAAGATGTGTTTTCTGTTGGCCTGCCATATTATTTAAACCCAGCAAGACTCATTTCGGGGATTTTCAGTGGAAAATATGCTGAGGTTTTCACTTTGAATTTTCAGACATCGGACCTTTTAAAATGTTGCTTGATTTAGTAAGTGTATTACAACATGCCAGCATATTTCAACATGAAATCCAGTCAGAATACAATCAAACTGTCTGCAGCCTGCTTTTAAAAACCACTTTAAACTACATTTAGTCCAGTTTTAGTCATTTCAGACAAATATTCCCTCAAATGTTCACATAATCTCCAATCGCCAACTGTGACAGACATTTTTCCATCAGTGTCAATCATTCCAACATGACGAGTGGTTGGTAGTTGATTAGTATGTTATATGTCTAAAGCTTCATATATATAAGCTTTATTTAAACAGTGATTGACACTACATGTTTCAGTACTAGGGAATTGGCTTACAACTTAGCTGCTCTGTCCACAGAGTTACAGAGTTAGAAAGATGCAGCCTATTGATTTGATTCTGAGCTGATAATAAATCTGTGATGTAATCACAGTCTCTGTTCTTACACTGGCGACTGATTAATCCAGAAACCCAGAGGTTCCCTAATTTCAAGGTTAACAAACTCAGAGTTTACATTACACCTGCTTTGTGAAATATGGCCCAGTACATCTCTGTATTATCATCAGTATACATGTATAAAACTAATAGTTTTACTCCAGCGCAGATATCTGGGACATGCCCTTATTCTGGGTAAGGTAGCCAGAAGTGAATCATTTTGCTTGCATGCACTGAGATTGTAAATAGTTTTTAAACTTTTCCAACAAAAATACAGAAATAATATGGGCTGTGCCTTAGAAAAAATACATATTAGCAGAGTTTGCTGTTGGTTGGTTACTGTTGCTTAATGCAACATCTATAATTGGTTTAAAAAACCTTAACTATGTCATCACATAGAGGCAATCAATCCCTGAATTTAATGGAAAAATGTGGAACAAAGCGAGAAAACTTTGTGTTTCTATTATTTTTATGGTTTAAATTTTGGTGAGTTTGACAATGTATAAGCTTTTTTTTCTTTGTTTTTTCATTTACTTTTGTAATTTCAGAACAATGTCAATTTTGACCTTGGGGAGGAAAATATATAACTATTTATTTGTGCTTGGAGTAAAAAGAGCTAAAAATCTAGCCAACGATTAAGCCTCAGTTGCCACTTCAAAGTGCACTTTAAAAACATCCAGTCCCAGGATAATGAATTACACACATGTTTATTTTAACTATGAACATTATTTCTGCCTTTTGTGGGACCCTATAAAAATCGGTTTTAAAAAACGCCTCCCATGCTCTGTCCTGTTCTCAAATGACCCAGACAAATTGCATATCCACAGGCAGTGCCCACTCTGCCCCGGCTGACTGGGAAAGGTTGTCATGACATTAGCTAGTTAATGATTCCTACACTCCCTTCCTTTTTACCAAAATAGCTCCTAACGTATATGTAAGTTAGTAATTGACACTCTGGGGAATTCAGGAGCTCCTCTGATCGATCATCCCTGCTAACCGAGCTATGGATCAGCTGACAGGGAAGTTTCCTGTATCAAGCTCAGGAGGGATATACATGAATAAAAAAAATAAAAGGAGTGAGAGAACAGAGAAGGAGTGAGGCCAAATACTGCAAGAAACAAATACAGAAACAAGGGTTTAAACCAGAAAATAAAACAAATGTGAAAAGAAACAAGGGAACTTGAGATGAAATGCCAATAGAAAACCAAGTAAAAAAAAATCTACGATGAAAGACGGCAATGAATTTAAAGATGTAAAACTGTACATTGTGCGTGTGTGTGAGAAAAATTTGATGCTGCGCACGTAGAAGAGCTCCTAGGGAAAGCTCAACAATGCAACTCAGAGAGTTGTCCCTTCCTACTTCTATGAGACCACTAAGATATCAGGCCACAAAGCAGAGAAGTCGAATGTCTTTCTTAGAGGATAAGTCCGAAGATGGAACAGTGGAGGTGGTGAGGTGCACAGCAAGAAGATAAAGACATATCGAATCAGGGTTATAGGGGAAGGAGTGGGACATGAGAAGCCATGCGAGTAGGCCAGGAAACACAAAATAAGCTGACAGACACACATTATGCAAAGTTTTGTTTAGATTACTTAATTTGTGTTTCAAACAATGTCTACGTAGCTAAGTGTAGGTAAGAAGAGAAAATATTCCACATTCCTCCAGCTAATTTAAAGTGTGAAATGAGACGCTGAACCATGACATACCACGTGTCTGTGTGCCATGATTCTATGAGTCTCTGCGAGTGAGTGGGCCAATGGTACACAGAGAGCATAACGCCATCACTTTAGAGGTCAAGGGTTTGATTTTTTTTCCACCACCCGTCTGTACCAAACCACTGTTTGAACAGCCTCAAAATTTCAGTGTCCCACAAACTGTAATCATGTTATGACGCATTCTAGTTTGAAATGACTTGCTAACAAGATAGCCCACCAAACATCAGAAAGTCCTTTTACATTTCAGTTTTATTTCCTCATTGTTTTGACCTAGACACCATTCACACAAGTAAAAGGGAGCACATTAAAATTAGAGTAGAATCAAATGATGAAACGTTTTGAATTATTGTGACATGAAATTCTCAACAGTGTTTTATTAGAAAACAGAATATTCTGTAATGCGATTATCTTAACTGAATCTCCTTAATTTGATGCACCATTCTAAAATTTAGTCTCTTCACTGACTTTAAAAAGAGTGCACCCAGTTTTAGACTTTGCCCAAAGCACAATCCGAGTGAAATTTTAATACAGACTTCAACAATACCTCATCAAATGACAGAAGGCAAAAGAGTCAGTATTTCACAAGCTTGAGAACGATGATATCTACAGAAGTGGGAGGTAGAAATTATTGTGGGCTGGTGATCGAAAGGCTACTGTTGAAAAGAAGTGCACAGAGCGGCTCACTGGAGGAAAACAGAAAACAGAAATTGGATGGATGGATAGACGGACGGATGGATGGATGGGAAGGAAGGCAAACAGTTTCATAAAAAATCTCTATGAAATTAACTTTATAATCTTTGTGGTTACGTCATCTTCCAACTCTGATCCGGACACTGGATCCAATTCCACAACTAGCTCAACTCAGTGTATACCAGATGCACCACAGTGCTTTTCTGAAACATTGCATTGCTTAAAATAGCATTTGATATTTTTATGGAAGCCATGTTAAGTTGCACGGAACATGTAAAGAGGGTACGAAGTCAGAAACCAGAGCAGCAGTGAGTATCCAGTAGTGTGAGCTTTTGAAATAAAAGACTCCATATATAATACATGGTGCTGTGCAAAAGACATCACAGGAGTGACCTGATCGATTTGCACCAGGTGTATTCCTTGAGTAAGCGTTCGTGTCTGTCCATTTATTTATTTATTTATCTATGTGCACTGGTAGCATCTATTTTCTAAACAAATCCCTTGAAAATCAGCAGAACTTTTGGTACATAAATGGCCACAGCACACTGCTGCACCAAAAGAGCTTGGAATTAAAAATAGCTCAACATCTAAAAGGCTGCACCAAAAGAAGAGGAGAGGAATTTACAATATCAGTCCACAAAGGAAGCAGTTCAAACTGACATAACGACAGAAGGCCATATAAAGTCCATTACATCTGGCAACTTCAACGGCCATAAGAACAGCTGATGACACTAAACACAAGGGTCCCACAAGTTAAATTTTTCTCCACTTGAAGGCAAACGACTGAAGTGGCCACCGATGAGTGCAGAGAATACCGTAAAAAATTATCTACCCCCTTCTTGATTCCTTCGTTTTTTGCATTTGTCAGCCAGACTGGAGGGTTTTAGGGCATGAGCGGCCTGTTTAAGCTCATGTTAAAGTATTTCAACTGGATTCAAGTCTGGACTTTGACTAGGAAACTCCATAACCTTTGTTGTTTTATTTAATTATTCTTGTTTTCAGCCGTTCAAAGGTGGACTTGCTGGTGTTGGTGGTGTTTTGGATCACCGTCCTGCAGTGGAAGTGTGCTTGACTTTCATTGCATGAACTGATGACCGGACATTCTCATTCATTATTTTGTGGTACAGAGAAGAACTGATGGCTCCAAGAATTAAACCAAGTTCCCTAGATCCTGAAGCAGTAAAGCCGTCCCAGACCATCACACTACCACAACCAACTTAGCAACAAATGTGATGATATATGTTTTTTTACACTCACTTTATTTTAAGAATGTGTGTTAATCAAACAGTTTTGCATTGTTCACATCGTAGAAACATAAATGTATTTATTTTCACTCACAGAGCCTCTTCATACCTTAAAAAGCAAAGTGCTCTCTCTCTCTCTCTCTCTCTCTCTCTCTGTGTCAGTCATTGTTTACTTGCCTTGGAGCAGGGTAACGTGTCACTCATGACAACTATATCGTGCTCTTGTCGTGAGTTATATATGCAAATACATGCACGACACACTTGATTATTCATATTTGACCCTCTTGAAAAAAAATATCCTCATTCGAACTCATTTGGTAAATTAAGATTCAGGCATTAATCATTAGGCTCATCGCTTAGTGAAAAGCAGCTGCTACAGTAAGTGGGCTTGATTTGCCAGCCTTCACACTTCCTACATGTTCTTGCAAAGTTGCCAAACTAGGCACAGAAACTTGAAGGATTCAAAGCAACTAAGCACTAAGGTTATTATTTTTTTATTTCTTTCTTTTTTTTTTAGAGACAACAACATGGATTTTCTTAGTGATTGTTGCCAGGCAACAATCATAAATCATGACAACAGGCAATCTTAGACCATCGGGCAAGAAAGCACAATCGTTTTTTTGTGTGTCAAACTGTTTATAAACACAGGTTTCCTCCCGCAAAGTGCACTTCCAATCAGAGTGACACATGCTGCCACCTGTTATCTTCTGCAGCATGATTGAGAAAAAGGCCTTGACACCTTTAGCAATAAATAAATTCATACTTTTTGCAATAACTCTGTAATACAATATCAGTCTAGCAGAAAATGATCAACTTAAACTCTATTTTGCTTAGTTGACTCTGAAATAATTATTATTGTTAGTAGTGCTAGTAGTATCATATACCACTATAACAAAATAATTTCCCAAATATGGGAAAAAATTATTTATCTATTTTAAATGTAAGCATTAAAAATACACTGTATAATTAAACTACACAAACTAAGACAAATACAGGTAAGTAGAGCTGTTAAGTAAATCTTTATAACAATGAAAACTTTTAAGCTCCACTTATAAAACACAGGTAGGTAATAAGGTTCAGTGACAAGAATAGCAGTTAAATGCGCATTATTGTAAATTAAATTCACTCACACACACACACACACACACACACACACACACACACACACACACACACACACACACACACACACACACACACACACACTATATATATATATAACAATTAATCAGTCCTCACTCATTTGCAGCATCCCCCACACAATACACCACAAATAATAAGGGGAGCTACCTCAATATCAACTGTAATAATGTCTTCCAAACATAATGACACCAGTGGGTTTATACAGTGCAAGTAGGGAGCCAGATCTCCCACTGGGAGCCCACGGTGCGTACAAATGATCTTGGTGCTTTACTGTGCATTCAATATGAGGGCTGCTCTCTGCAGGTGGGCTGCAGCTATTAGTAAATACATCATATAAAGCACAATGACACACTGAGTTATGTTGTGTATATATAGACATAACTATGCACGCTCAGTTAATTCTGTGTATATCACATCTCTTCCACATATTGTACATGCATACTGCTCATTTAATGTCTCTCATATATGCATACTCTTGATGTGCTGCATATCTAATGTACACACAAGCACTTTGTCTTCCTCTCTCTCATATACACATGCAGAAATTCATGCTTTCTCTTTGGGAGTGCTGGCGTGGTGATTATTCATGGGAGGGAGACTGGGGATGAGCAATCAGTGGCCAGCTCATTAATCACGCTGGATGTAGACCCTTAATCTCCTCCACAGGTATAGAGGAATCCTCCGCAGCCACTCCTCATTGCTTCTCTAAATTCTCCCATCTCTCTCGCTCTCTCTCTTCCACCCACCGCCTCATTTTCTCTGTGATGCTGTCTTTGCATCTTTGGCTATTTCTATCCGTCTTTGTCTTTTTCAGAGCGCCTCACCTACCTGATGTCTTTGTGACTCTACGGCTGCCTGTCATTCTTCCTTTCCGTATCACTTCTTCCTCTTCTCAGAGGTTTTAATTTGTCTTTTTGTCTTCCCTGTCTTTCCAGTTAAAGTGCTTCCTTGTCTCTCAACTTACTAGCAAAGCAACAGTAGTGCTTCTTTTCCAACAGGACCCATTAACTATGCAAAAAACTAGCCTTGTTAGGATCAAAGAAAGAAAGAAAAAACAGAACAACAAAAGCATAGTAGAAATCTAAGTTGGAATTAGCATTTAAAAACAATATGTTTAGAGCTAGTTGGGTAGGAGATCTGGCTGTGCCAATTTTCCTTCTGCATCTGCATAACCATTTAAAAAATAGAGCTGAGGATACTTCACAGCAGCAGGACTCTTAGTAATGGGAGGTATGTGCTGCTTGGAAGCTGTGCTGTTTGTCAAAATTACTACCTCTAAGTTTATTGAAGAAAAAAAACCCTCTGAGGTTTCAAGAACAGAAACGGGTCAGTCAAATCTCTTTAAAAATAAATAAAAAGGAACGGTGGGTTGAACAAAAATCAAATCAAATCAAATCACTTTTATTGTCACATCACATGTGCAGGTACACTAGTACAGTACATGCGAGTGAAATTCTTGTGTGCGAGCTTCACAAGCAACAGAGGTGTGCAAAAATACAATAACATAAAACAAGCAAAATATAAGAATGGCTAAATATGAGAGTAATAAATATATGTACAATATAAGAGTGTATGCATTACTGGATGTGTATACTAAATATGTTTTTCTACATGTGTGTGTGTATATATATACCTATTTTACAAATTAAATAAACAATAAAATAAAATATATAAAATACACAGAGGTTAGTAGTTGGACATGTGCAAAACAAGTGGCATTTATATACAGTGTGGAGTGCATAATGAAATACTTTTAGAATACTTTAGAAATGTGTCTGCATACTTATATTAACAAAAAAGTCAAATTTTTTAGTGTTATATAAGAGAAATTCCAAAATCCTTCTGGAACAGCATGTTTCCAAGACCATTTAAAGGGAAACCATTGTCTCCCCCACATTCTTTAATGGACAGCTTTGCAGGAACAGGCTGCCAACTACAGAGTCCATACATAAGGTGAGCATAGCTATAGAGGACCTGTGTGCATTGCAAGGTGGTGGTGATATTCAAAGGACAAAACTCAATAATGAACTGCCATCAGTTTGCTAATGAAGGACAGAACTCTCTTTACTGTGTTGTTCAACCCCTAAGGACAGGAGTAACCTGTCAGGAATATAAACAGATTAATTGCCTGTCTGGAGGCTTCATGGACATTTTTTTTTTACTAAGGCTTGGCCTGCCCACACCACAAATCCCTACTTTTTAATATATACTATACATTCTGTTGCTTGTGGGGGGATTCTTCATTCGGGATGCTAAGGTTACACCAGTGAGGTAATGTAAGTGCTTATGATCTGCCATGACGTAGCAGCTTTTAACCCAAGAGACATTCTGTGAAACACTTTGCATTTTCACACTGGCACACCATGCAACGTGCTCGCCTGCCAGTGAAAGAAACTTAGGTTTCAGTGTCTGGTTTGTGGGCACTTGAGCTCATGGACGGGCTGGGATTTAAATAACCAATCACGTAATATCTGGAAAGCTCATTCCACTACCAGAACCACATCCACACAAGGTTGTCCTTGTTAGGGCAGGTAAAGGTCGTCGCCACAGTGAATCAGATATTTTCTATGATATCACCCCTGAAGGTCGAGGATATCATCACTTTTTGACATCACTAAATTGTGTTGAAAAACATTTGCATAATAAAATTTAATAAAACTGAGGACATTGCTTTCCAGTCTAAACAGAGAGAAAAAAGTTCATATTTCAAAAATACTGTATTGTATGTTGTAATTGAATTTCAACTATAACTATGAGCTTGAGGAGTCAAAGCTTTCTATAAGCCAAACTAATACTAATACAACTGTTGTATGTGCAGGTTTTATTTATCCATCACATTTTTATTACATATTTACATCTGTTATTTTTGCTTTTAGGCAAACAGCATGAAGTGGCTTGCATAACTTCAAGAAGAAAATGTACGAAGAATTAAAAGTCTTAAGACACAACTCGGAAAGAAATTTTACGTTCGTTTAACTTTCAAAGTCCAAAAAAATCCATCCTGCTCGGAAAGGCTTAATGGAAACAAGCTGACAGTCTTGAGCTAATCTCCCATACTTCATTTGGTCGGATGAGACCCCATTCATTAAAGCTATACCCTCATCTGATAGTGGCATAGAATCTCTGACAATCTGGATAATCTTTCATCTTTATGGAAGAAGGAAAGTCCTCTCAACCCACTCTCTCTCCCCTCCCCAGCTATGCCTCTTACTGTAAACCACTGGCAGTTTTCTGACAGAGCTGGCTAAGTGGTCTTTCTCGTTTTAAAGCCTTTTCAGCCTTGTGAAGGAGGAGGGTGAGCGAGATTAGTGGCCTGCAGCAGAACTCTGCACTGCAGGAGCCACAGCTTGACCTGACCTGGAGGTCCACCTCAACAGTTACAGAATGCAGAATGAGATACACTGTGTGAATCTGGGTATACACAAGAACACTGAAAAGTATGTTTTTAAATGTGCATGCACGGAATTACAGAGTCTATGCATTTTATACAAATGCAAACATTAACCAGTATTATTTGTGATTAGAGCTGCAGGCTGGAGGAAAGAAAGCCCAATCATCAGTTTTCATAAAGCTCCCATGAAGGCATCTTTTCATACAAACCACTCCACATAGGTCAATGGACTCTTTGATTAAGACTGAAGTAAAGAGAGCATACTGAACACTATATTTTAATTTTTTTTTTACATTCTAAAAAAAAGATGCATTTTTTTTCTTATATGTAGTTTTTTTGTTCTTTTAAAAAAAGTGAAACAAAAAAACAGAATTTGCATCTAACAAGACAAAGAAAATAATCAGGAAAAAACACTGTATCTCTTTTATTTGTCACTACCCTTTGTCAAATGAAGAGGTAGAGCTCATTTATATTCTCCTCATTGTTCATTTTAAATTAATGGTGTTTTGCAGTGTGACAAATTGGAAACACTTATCTGGCATTATGCTGCTGCACTTACTACATTTTTTAATATAAATCACTGAGCATATCAAATACAGAAAGTCGGCTATGTACATGAAGTCTATATGCATTTCTGTGAATTCCAGTAATTCTATTTTTACTTGGAAATATTCAAATAGTATTATAGTATTGGAATCCTGCAGCATCTGGACTCCCCAGGAACCTACGCCAGGATCCTGTTTGTGGACTTCAGCTCTGCCTTCAACACCATCCTTCCAGACCATCTCCGAGGCAAGCTTTCCCAGATGAATGTGCCTGATCCCATCTGCCGGTGGATCACTGACTTCCTGACGGACAGGAAGCAGCACGTGAGGCTGGGAAAGAATGTCTCGGACTCCCGGACCATCAGCACCGGCTCCCCTCAGGGCTGTGTTCTTTCTCCTCTGCTCTTCTCCCTGTACACCAACTGCTGCACCTCCACCCACCAGTCTGTCAAGCTAATCAAGTTCGCAGATGACACCACCGTCATTGGGCTCATCTCTGACGGGGATGAGTCTGCCTACAGGAGGGAGGTTGAACGTCTGGTGTCCTGGTGCAGCCACAACAACCTGGTGCTGAATGCCCAGAAGACAGTGGAGATTATTGTGGACTTCAGGAAGCACACAGGCCCACTCCCCCCCATCATCCTGACTGACACCCCCATCACCTCTGTGGACTCATTCCGCTTCCTGGGTACCACCATCACCCAGGACCTGAAGTGGGAGCCCACCATCACCTCCGTCATCAAGAAAGCCCAGCAGAGGATGTACTTCCTGAGGCAGCTGAAGAAATTCAACCTGCCAACACGGACGATGATGCAGTTCTACACTGCAATCATCGAGTCCATCCTCACCTCCTCCATCACCGTGTGGTACGCTGGAGCCACTATCAGGGACAAACAGAGACTGCAGCGTGTTGTGCGCTCTGCTGAGAAGGTGATTGGCTGCAGACTCCCATCTCTGCAGGACCTGTACACCTCCAGGACACTGCGGCGTGCAGCCCGGATCTCAGCTGACCCTTCTCACCCTGGACACAGTCTGTTTGACCTGCTCCCCTCAGGCAGGAGGCTCCGGTCCATTCGCACCAGAACCTCTCGCCACAAGAACAGTTTCTTCCCCTCTGCTGTTGGACACATGAACAATAACCACATGACTGTCCCCGCCACTCACACATGACCCTACGCTGTGTCACTGCATCATTTCATGTCTGGCACTGATCACCACCTGCACTCATGTATATATCCTTCTACGTAGCACTCTTAATTCTTATTCTCATGTATATCTCATGCACATATCTTTCTTTCTACATAGCACTTTAATTCTTATTGTTTGCACTGAAGCACCGCAGCAAATTCCTAATGTTGTAAACCTCAACATCTGGCAATAAACCCATTCTGATTCTGATTCTGATTCTGAATTATTCATATAGTTGAATGCATTTTAAAAACCGATACGGTATAATGATTTGAAATGGCGTACTGTTTTAATTGTAGCTGAATTGCTTACAGTGGGGCAAAAAAGTATTTAGTCAGCCACCGATTGTGCAAGTTCCCCAACTTAAAATGATGACAGAGGTCAGTAATTTGCACCAGAGGTACACTTCAACTGTGAGAGACAGAATGTGAAAAAAAAATCCATGAATCCACAGGGTAGGATTTGTAAAGAATTTATTCGTAAATCAAGGTGGAAAATAAGTATTTGGTCAATAACAAAAATACAACCCAATACTTTGTAACATAACCTTTGTTGGCAATAACAGAGGTCAAACGTTTACTATAGGTCTTTACCAGGTTTGCACACACAGTAGCTGGTATTTTGGCCCATTCCTCCATGCAGATCTTCTCGAGAGCAGTGATGTTTTGGGGCTGTCGCCGAGCAACACGGACTTTCAACTCCCGCCACAGATTTTCTATGGGGTTGAGGTCTGGAGACTGGCTAGGCCACTCCAGGACTTCCAAATGCTTCTTACGGAGCCACTCCTTTGTTGCCCGGGCGGTGTGTTTTGGATCATTGTCATGTTGGAAGACCCAGCCTCGTTTCATCTTCAAAGTTCTCACTGATGGAAGGAGGTTTTGGCTCAAAATCTCACGATACATGGCCCCATTCATTCTGTCCTTAACACGGATCAGTCGTCCTGTCCCCTTGGCAGAAAAACAGCCCCATAGCATGATGTTTCCACCCCCATGCTTCACAGTAGGTATGGTGTTCTTGGGATGCAACTCAGTATTCTTCTTCCTCCAAACACGACGAGTTGAGTTTATACCAAAAAGTTCTACTTTGGTTTCATCTGACCACATGACATTCTCCCAATCCTCTGCTGTATCATCCATGTGCTCTCTGGCAAACTTCAGACGGGCCTGGACATGCACTGGCTTCAGCAGCGGAACACGTCTGGCACTGCGGGATTTGATTCCCTGCCGTTGTAGTGTGTTACTGATGGTGACCTTTGTTACTTTGGTCCCAGCTCTCTGCAGGTCATTCACCAGGTCCCCCCGTGTGGTTCTGGGATCTTTGCTCACCGTTCTCATGATCATTTTGACCCCACGGGATGAGATCTTGCGTGGAGCCCCAGATCGAGGGAGATTATCAGTGGTCTTGTATGTCTTCCATTTTCTGATGATTGCTCCCACAGTTGATTTTTTCACACCAAGCTGCTTGCCTATTGTAGATTCACTCTTCCCAGTCTGGTGCAGGTCTACAATACTTTTCCTGGTGTCCTTCGAAAGCTCTTTGGTCTTGGCCATGGCGGAGTTTGGAGTCTGACTGTTTGAGGCTGTGGACAGGTGTCTTTTATACAGATGATGAGTTCAAACAGGTGCCATTCATACAGGTAACGAGTGGGGGACAGAAAAGCTTCTTACAGAAGACGTTACAGGTCTGTGAGAGCCAGAGATTTTCCTTGTTTGAGGTGACCAAATACTTATTTTCCACCCTAATTTCCGAATAAATTCTTTACAAATCCTACCATGTGGATTCATGGATTTTTTTTTTTCACATTCTGTCTCTCACAGTTGAAGTGTACCTCTGGTGCAAATTACTGACCTCTGTCATCATTTTAAGTGGGGGAACTTGCACAATTGGTGGCTGACTAAATACTTTTTTGCCCCACTGTAACTGACACCCCTGAGGTTACCAATTAGTCTAAAATATGGGTGCATCCTGCATCATGGTAAAATATCCACTTTAGGACATCAACCAACCTTTGTATCATTTCTCACATCACAAAAAAGCATAATTGCTTCCACAAATTTACTTAGAATTGCAGCAACACTCACTTCACATACAAAATCCATACTTTATATTACTTCATCACATATTCAAGTCACATAGTGGTCTTTGTGATTAACGGTAACACTTCGTGAGTAAAACTATCACAAGAATGATTGGTGTAAGTTAGGTGTTCTCAAAAACAACATCCACAATTTGACTCAGGTTGCAGTCAGAACTCAGTACTTTGTAACACTTTGATTCGTTTCTTTTTCAGCCATTCTGTTGTAGATTTGCTGCTGTGCTTCGAATCATTATCCTGTTGAATGACCCAATTTAGGCCAGGCTTTAGCTGTTGGACAGATTACCTTACACATGTCTCTACAAACCTTTTGTTTACAGAGAAATGCTTTACAGCTGGTATGAGGTGTTTGTGCTGATATGCTGTGTTTGGTTTTCACCCACTGGTACTGTGCTTTATGGCCTGACATGTCCACTTTGGTTTTATCTGTCCAAAGGACTTGTTCCAGAGATTTTGTGGTTTGTAAGTTTGCAAACTGAAAGTGTGCTGCCCATGTTCTTTTAAGAAAGGAAAGGCTTTCTCCTGGCAACCCTTCCAAACAAGCCATACTTGTCCAGTCTTTTTCTAATTGCACTGTCATCAACTTTAACATTTTACATGCAAACTGAGGCCTGTAGAGTCTGAAATATCACTCCCATACTGCATACTGTAATTTCGTTATATGTGGCATTTAAGGGTAATACACCAGTATTGAATTTCCCAATACAATCTCATTTGCATCTTCAGTAAAACATCCATCCATCCATCCATCCATGCATCCTCTTCCAAATATCCATATCAGGGTCATGAAAGGGCTGGAGCCTATCCCATTCCTTCCATAGAAGCAGGGTACAAGTCTTGTCACTTTAAATATTTTATCATAGTTCTCCTCCAATTTAGCAACTCCATACACAGAATCAAGAGCCTCTGAAGAATAAAACTACACATTAGCAATAGCCTTCAGAGTTGCCTCTGTTATGAATACTAATGGAAACAGTTTTGGCTTTGGTTTAAGGTTTCTTTATTATCTACAGACAAGAGCATGACTTTTCAGAATTATGACTCCATATTTGTAGATTAATGTAGCTCAGCATTGGCTTAAGTATCACATTTACCGTCAGGACACTCCTTTCACATTTCTTCCAGTTCCAGGAAACCACGCTCATTTTATTTTATGGTAGTAACATAACACGATTAGATTTGTTTGGGCTAAATGATTACAGCCTATGCTAAAGGCTGTATATACATATATCAGTACATTTATTATAAGTCTCTGAACTAGTGTTGATGATTCAATAAAAATAATGCTCTCATTACATAAACATTCATTAAAACTTAATGGTCCCTTGTCTTTGCAACTTGGGGACCACTCAACAGACCAGCTGATTGTAAAAAAAAAAAAGAAAAAAGAAAAAGGGATTCACTAGAATTTAATGCATTTTTGCAAATTAACCACACACACACACACACACACACACACACACACACACACACACACACTTTATGGAAATGTCTTCATTCATGTGCTGATCCTTTGATATATGAACCAAGAAGGAGATTGCGGGTGGTTTGTACCTGACTATATTTTCCTCCTTTATACCTTAGTAATATAGGCTGATTAATTAGCAGAAAATTGAACTAAATAGGTAGCGCAACATGGCTCCATTATAACCACTAACGGTGTTTTTAAAAAGCTGCTGATGAGCTGATGAAGTTGATTAATTGCTCCATATTTTCCCCTGGAGAACTCCCCCTCCGTCTTTCTCTCTCCTTCTACCGTGTAATGAATTATGGGCGAATAAATTTTGTCTACAGCATGCGTATGCTGAACTTCAAAATTATTATGGATCCTCCAAGCATGACAGGAGCTTTGGAAATCACTACGAAAGTTTCAGGCTAAATTTTTGCATCTTTAATGGTTAGATTGTATGTGGGCAGCACAAAGGCTGGGGGTTGGAATTGCCTGATTAAAGTGACATGGGTACCATTTCCAACCATCTCCTGTAAAAATTTGATATCAGCTGACCTTTCTGCTTCAAGAGATAGTATATTAATGTTTCCACTGCTTGTCACATTAAGAATACAGGTAACCAAATGCACATCATACAGAATGGGTGTCAGCACAAAGGCTTTGCCAGCAGACTCAGATCTTTGTCACAATGGCAATTTTGCATTTGCAGTCCATTATGAGTTGCAGACAATGAGGCAAATCTGTCCCAGACCTTCATCTGGCAATAAACAATGCAGTCAGCATATTTTTTAAAAGGTTTCTGTCACAGGCTGGGTCTCTGACCCAGCGCTCTGAGTTCATGTTTGTATTTGTCTCATTTTGTTATGTGATTTAGTTTGTGTTATTTCCTATCTGCCTTTAGTTTAGGCAGTTATTGTTCCTGGGTTTTCTATGTTTTGGGGTTTTGTATTTATTCATCACATATTAGGTCTGTTAAGTTGTGTTGTCATGTTTTAGTTTTAGTATTTCCTGTTTTATTCTGACAATGTCATGTGTTCTTTGTTTATTGTATTTAGCTTTCCTCTCCTGGTCCTGTCATTAGGTTTATGTCTGTCAGCTGTTTCCCCCATGTGTCTCCACCTCCCCTGATCACCTCATGTATGTATTTAAGCCCTTTGTTTTCTGCATGCCATTGTCAGGTCGTCTGCTCATCCATGTCTCATCTCCAGGTACCCATGTCAGTTCACTATGGTTAAGGTTTTTCATGTTTTGTTATTAGTTCACCCAGTTTAGGTTATTGTTTAGTTTTCACCGATGCCCTATTATTTTGTACCCTCGTTGCTAACCTCAATAAACGGCTTGTTTTGTTAATCCACACCACGTTTTGGTCTGCGTTTGAGTCCTCCTCTGCAACACATACGGTCTGCCCCAGCCAGACCGTGACGGTTCCGATGCAGGGTACAAAAATGAGCCACAAAAGGTGTCAAACCTCAAAAAGCTCTCATGTAAAAGAGATAAACAATTGAGATCATTATCTCAGGCAGTCCACTATCATTAGATAACTTTCTCCTACATACCCGTCTTAAGATAAAAGCTTTCGACTGGAGAGAATTCGTGTAAACAAACAATTATGTCATGGCTGAAGTGGGGTCTAATTTGCCCAATGTTTTGTGAATTATAGATTACATTCTGATCTCTTTATGTTTCTACCTCCCAGCTGGTGTGGGCCTTCCAAATCCTCAGATACTTTTCTGCAGCCTCCTGTCACGGCTCTGTTCCATGACATCAAGGCATCAAACTCAAAAGCTTCAGAATTTCTTTCTGGATGCCTGATGTGTAGTTTATCTACACTTCAAGGTGTTCCATCTGCGTGTTGCTTGTAACTTGGATTAAGCCTGGCACACCAAAAAAAAGAGAAAAAAACCCACTGCATCATCTCGGTATGAAAAAGCCTCCGAGCTTTAACCCTCAAGGTAGCTCAGCGCATGTTGTTTTAGAAGACTGGGTTGAACAGGAGCTTGTTGCCACAGGAGATACTGTGTACTAACACTCAGCTGGGAGTGTGCAGCATTGAACAAAACCGGAGAATCAGACCGCACTCTTGAGAATAAAGACTCTGGAGATTTGGGAATACCTGCTCCCCTATTATCAACCTCGCTCTTGCACTTTAAAAAGTTTGACTATATAACCTTTCTGAAGCTGCCAAAGCAGCTCTTTCAAGCCGTACTGAATGAAAACTCTGGCTTTAGAAATACTTTGAAGGCTACTAAATGATATTGGCTGCTGGCTTGAGTGCCATGCAGGAGAACTGTAATTCTTTTTAACGGCTCAGGAAACCTCAGTGTGGCTTTATGAAAACTGCAAGAAAACTAATCGAAACTTCTCTGTAAAACAAGAAACTGATCTGCCAGGTTTAGTTGGTGTTTCTATCAAATCGCCTTCTATACAAGCACAGAATTGTACACACAGCACTTTGCAACTCATTTGTCTTGATAAGAAAGATGATGTGTATAACGGAAGTTTTTAAAAAATTTTTTGACGGTTGTTGTCCCTGTAAGTGTATTTACTGTACTTGTGTGCTTGTCATAGTTCAGCTTCCAGCACTGAGAAGCATCTGTCCTCTCTGGCGGGTGTCTCTCAAATGTCAGTGATATAGTAGGAATGTGTATAAAGAGCACATGGTCTCAAAAGTTAACATAGATTTACACCCAGGTAGTCCGT
Source organism: Astatotilapia calliptera (assembly GCF_964374335.1). NCBI lineage: Eukaryota > Metazoa > Chordata > Actinopteri > Cichliformes > Cichlidae > Astatotilapia > Astatotilapia calliptera. The sequence continues at coordinate 24,458,929 of NC_137431.1, forward strand.
TGTGCTTCTGCTTTAGCCTTTCACTTCTGCTGCTCTTTTACTTTATATTTCAATTTCGAAACTCTTATACCCTCCTAATCTTTCCTCCAGTCTGGCCCAAACTCTTATAAACACAAAATTATGTATTACCTACTTGTTTTGTCTGCACCCCCATTCAACTCCCTGATTGCTCCTCACGATGCACCTCTCTCAGCCCACCTCTGTGCTCCTCTAAGCCTTGATAAACATGTGCAAACATGCAATTATACATCACCTGCTCTTCTAAATCCTCCCAATCTTAGCTGTCCTTCTCTTTTCTTGACACTCCTGGCCTCTTCCCAAATCCTATTTTCTCCTTCCTCCCAGGTAAACACATGTAGGCAGGCAGAATCACCAGGTTAACATTTGCATCTTGTTTTTGTAACTTATCTAAAGCTGTAGTCCTTAGGTTGATCCAAACACAATTTCATCCTTCTGAATATGGGGGTACTATAACCAATAACCCCTTAGGTGTTTGTTTGGGCTTCGGATGTGTGTGTGAATGTGATTCAGTTGTTTGGAAATAAGCTTTCAGCTTGAGGCAACCACATCTAGTCACTTGTACTTTAATTCTTTTCCCACTTTATTCCGTTCCACTTTCTTTCATCCCCTTATAAGATCAGAGTGTTTGTTGTCTTGTTTGTTGGGTTCAGCTTAGTGACGTCACTCAGCGCTGGCCTGTGTTCATCCCCATCATATACATAAAGAGGAGAAAACTCTTTTATCAAAACATAACCTTAACATTATGACCACACCATCTGGACCAACTTGCTGATGATTTACACGGAGCAGATGTTAACCCAAAGAGAAGAATGCTCTCTCTACGGGAAATATTCCTTGCTTTCTTACACAGAAGCAGTGTAGCCATAAGCTAAAGTTATCCAACCACGACGGATTATATGGTCCTATTCTTACCTTGTTGGGTTGTCTTGTTTTCTGCTACCATATTCTTTTTTTATGCAAAAAAAAAAAAAAATTCCCCCTAGTTTTTGCCCTTTTCTGCCGTGTTTACCTCCTTTGTTCTGAGAGAAGATTTTCAAAGCTGATGAAGGTGGATGCTTGAGGGGATATTGTTGAAGAGATGAGAAAAAACAGAAAAATCATCACTTCCATGCAGACCCACACTTACAGAGAGTTAAACAAACACTGGTGAAGATGCACACTTGTTTGAAATTGAAGAAGGGTGTTAAAATAAGAAAAAAAGAAGAGGAAGAAAGGGGGGATTGTTCCACTAAAGAAACTAGAGAAATACCAAATCAATGGAGGCATGATAATGAATTATTTCCTCGCCCGAGTGGGAGTTAGAGGAGAGAGATAAAAGCAGACCACATGCTGTGCCACTAACAGCCTAGGGGGCGGCTGCCTGTGAATTACGGTGCGCTGAAACACACTTGCTGCCCTCGGGACCCATTGGTTGCAAAAAGAAAGAGAAAGGAGAAAAAAATAGGAATAAGAAATGGGGATGGGGAGGGGGCAGAAAAGAAATGTCGGGAAGGGTAATAGGTCAAACCGAAACCCCTCAAGGCCCTGCGAAGCGTGGATTTACATCTCTATGGCTAATTAGAGTCATAACGATGAAATTAAAGTGGTGGAAATGAAAGAAGGATAGACGGATGAGGGAAATTGAGAAGCAGGGACATAGGCAGTGTCGGATGGGATTATTCAGCATGTGTAATTATGAGAGATATTAGATGTCTGGTAGAACAGCGAGTGTGTCACCAATAGGAAGTCACATCTTAATAATTCTTATATGATGTTCTACATGTACTGTGGGATTTTTGCTTGCAAATTTAGCCTTGAGTAAAAACATTAGCTACACTTAGAAGACCCAGATTACTCAACTACTCAGAGTCAAAGAAACAAGCGATTGACAAGTAGACGTGCAATTTGTTCTTCACCGTGACAACTGCAGCATGTTTAACAGACTCAAAGCAAACATTTGGTTTCGCTCTCTCATCAAAGACATCCTGTTTGGTAAGTTTAGTAGCTTGGATTAAAATTGACATGTACAATTAGTAAAAAAAACATATACCTGAACTATACAGTTATAGCATATAATAGTTCATATGAAGATTAAAATTCAGCTGCTTGTGGATGAATTTTTGCGTCATCTTAATGAGTAGACGAGGCACTAACCTCAGCTTTTGATTTTCGGTTAGTGTTTTTAAAATGGGAAAACGTATCTGCTAATATTACAAATTTATACATCATCCATGTGTCATGGTAACTTAATTTTTACTGCAATCACTGTTGGGCACACTGACTTTCTTTCAACTTGCTTCATCTTTTTAAGTTATTAATTCGCTACATATCTGTAAATGTCAATATCTCTCAGAGAACATCCAGTTTTTATAATCTATGTGGAACAGACAAATGCAATGTAGATGTAAGAGCGCTACTGCAGGTTATTCCAGTTTAGCAACTATTAAGCTATAAACACTTCTTATATTCACTTTTAATTGGCTGAAACCAACTAATTAAATTTGGTTGGAGATGCTGCCACATCTTGATTCATAAGATTCTGGAATCTGGTCAATAAGAAAGAAAATAATTATAATAATAACAGTTGCTATAAAAACACACCTTATTTAAATGTATCTGTTCTGCCCTTTCAGGATCATCTCTTCATGCACAACAGGTTTTATATAGAATGTTATATCTCATTCTGTTTCCTTGCAGTTCTGTGATGTGTGCTGGATCTCCAGTGCACCACAAAGATGATCCTTCAACATGGATTTTGTTTTGTGAAAATGGATGAAGCAAATCTGGTGAATGGAGCAAACAGCGAGTAAATGTTGTTTTGGTACATACGTCAAGAATGATGACAAATACTATCAGTTTCTTTCAGCAGAACTCTACCCCACACTTTAGGGGACAAAGCTTTGGTGTACAACCTCATGAATCTAGAAAGAATTGACAAGTGTAATCCTGGTGCCACTCCTGACTTGACATGTTTCCTTTTGCTTGTAAGTGATGGACTCTGCAGTCTTCGGCTATACACCAGTAATTTTCAGATGAACTCTACCAGATTAACCACAATAACAGCAGCAATATTATGTCACACTAAAGTTTGCTTAATCTGAAATGACTATGTTTGCTGCTTATAAGCCTGACTGCGTTGATGAAAAACCAAAATAAATGGCACAATACATTTAATAAATTGCTACATATTTGCTATGATCCAAACTGAAACTCATATATGCAAATATTCATTCCTGTTTTATACATTCATCTATATAATAAAGACTTCACATATCCATTTTCAAAAAAATTAATTTCATGGTTTAGGCTTTAAAGTGACTTAATATGGATTTTTGATTTTGGGGGGGGATGGGGCTAAAGGTCAGCAGCCTTTGGTCACAGCTCCCATTTGCTGATCAAGATTTAAAAATCAACCTACAAAATAACCAAGCATATTAAAATAAGATCAGCCAAATTGTACAAATGTAAATATCAGTGTATGAAACATTTCCATTCCAAGCCCCTGCAGAGTACTGGATTTCCTTCATTCTTGTTATTCAACTCAAGCCTAATCATTCCAGTCAGCTAGTTAGTAGTGCAGCAATAAAAGTTAATTTAAAAAGTGTGAGTGCTGTGAAGTTTTATTTACTTATTTTTTCAGTATTCCTGTTGCTTTATGTACTTGTTTTATATAATTCCTGCATGTCTGTGAAGGTTCTCAGTCAATAATGACAATAATTCCTGCATAGCTTTTCTATATATTTTGTAAACTAAAATGATCCAGATAATCCATTTTAGTGCTGCTATTCCTTATGGTAAACTCGTGGCTCCAACTCCATATTGAACACTGTGACACAACAATAGTATTGACCTTCTCCAATAAAGCTGTATTTAAAGAGTAGAGAGATGATGGCAAATAACAGATCCTACCTGGATGATGTGTAATATACCGCTTGCTTGCTAATTTATTTCATTATTTGGCGATTGGGATAGGAAAACAAGAGAACGTGAATATCACCAGGAGTAAAAGACAAGTCCATCACACTTCATCAACTGCAGGTAAACAACCCTCCAGTAACTCTAAAACCACTCCATCAAAGTCAAAGTTACATTTTACTTACAGGTACAACAATCAGTGTTTCTATCAAAGCACTGCACAGACAGTATTTATGTCAAGTCTGGCAGATGTTTACAAAGCATGAATGTCTCAGTTGAGAATTTCACTGAAGAGTGCTTCACAGTGCCTCAGATGCTGTGCACATTAAGTGTATTTATAATACCATAAAATAAACTGATGGCCCACTGCCTCTAGTTATCCATGGGGGACATCACTCACGTATTATTATTTTTGTGTTTAGATGCACACAGTGTGCTGTTTTTGTATAAAGGAGCCTCAACAGACTCCATCAGAATATTCTTTTATGTTTCACTGTTGCCTTTTCCTCGGCTCATCTATTCGTCTCTGGTATGTGCTTAAGATGTCCACCTGTGTGCAGCGTTTGCACCTGGGGATAATGCAGTCCTGTATCTCACACCGCACACGTTTAATCCTTAATTGTTGATCGTGCGCAGGGTTCAAATTGCTTACTTTACTCTACCTTCCTCTGGCTTTATGTTTCTCTCTGCTTGTTTCCTCTTTGACTTTATGTTTCCCCTCCTCTCTCCTCCTCTCCTCCTGGGAATTAGCTGCAGTGGGTAAGTGTTGCACTAAATAAATGACTTGGAGATTAAACAGACAACCACAGTTGCCATGGCAACTAACTGGGCATCTCTCGCTATTGTATTCGGAACACTGCTGGATGACCACTGGCTGTAAAGACTGTGGGTCTCTCGGTGTATATGAAATGCATATTTACATGTGGTTATGTGAATGCCTATGGTTATGGGTTAGCAGTATTAAATATAGTGTTATTATAGTAATATAGTTTTATATAAATATACTATTAAATATAACTAGGATAAATGTATTTTAACATGTGCAGCAACAGTGATTTGAAAGATCCAAGTAACATGCTACAACTAAGGCCCACAAGATGCTATCCCCCACAAACACCCACTCAGCCAGCCACCCACACCCAAACACATGCACACACCTCCACCCCGTCTAGTCATACTTTGTGTGTCTTTTAGCATTTCACTTTTGGACTATCTTGGATCTAATTAAGATGCAAGCTGCTACTGATGCAAAGTTAAGCCACAGCAATCTTCAAAACAGATCTCTCTCAGTGCAACACATAAAAAGTAGAACCAAGATCTCAACTGTCTCTTACCTGTTACTGCAGCTACCTGACACTGGGTAATTACCCAGAAATAGAAACGGCACTTGGAAGTCACCAAAAAGGCCCTTATACACACTGGCAATTAGCTTTAAAGGTTCACTGAGCAGTAACGAGGTATCAGACACTGGCCAGGAGAAATGAAAGGAAATGAAAGGAAAGGAAATAACAAAAGTGTAGGTATCCTTTAAGACCCCTTTGAGAGAATGTGTAACCCAGGCAAGTAAAAAAGTAAAACTTAACATTGCATTTGAACCTTGATCTTTCACTAAGCCTAACTGCACACGTCTGTTGCCAAAATCTATCCAAAAAATAAGTGAACAGAAAACGGGGATGGAAAATGCAGTTAAAGTGTAAATGCACCAAAAGAAAGTGTAAAAAAAAAATCCTGTGTGGGATTTGATCTGCAGTCTCTTGTGCAAGTGGTGACTGACTTACGCCTCCACCAGGCCCCTAAAGTCCTAATGTGAATGTTTTAGCTTTTTAAAATTGGAAACACTTAACCTTGTGTCCATGGACACGAATCGAACTTCCCCCAGACTCCATGACAGATGTTGTGCACAAAAAAGGGGAAAATCATGTCCAGGAACACGAATCAATAGATTACATTTCACGATTATTTCACTAACTGCTACAAGGCTGCAATGTGAACTAGGTAAGAGGAATTTGTAAGTAGAACTGAAGTGGAGAAGGACATGGTGCAAACAAAATGGCCAAAAACACAATAAAAAGCAGAGGAAAGACTGATGTAATTTTGAGTGTGTGGGTGCTGAAGACTATTCCAAGACCTTCACTTCAAAGTCACTTTGCTGTTGACAGCTTAGCTGGAGGTCGCTCACTCACACGGCTGTCAGAGAACAACAGGCTCAACGTGTAAAACTGACATCCGATCTCAGCGAGACCATTTGTGCAGATTAAGAGCAAACTCGAGTAGCACAAAAGATCAAACCTTGACAGGAGCTACACAAAGATTTTATCTTGCAACACGGACATCCCTTAAAGCTTTTTTGTCCATGTAATCTGTAAGCGTGATAGCATGGAACCCAAGCTCAGCAGGAAACATTTGAAAGCATCTACCCAGAGGCGTGGATAATACACATGATATAGAAACAAACTCCCTACTCAGGGATGATGAAATGCAAATTATAGTCTATGTTAATTTTGGTCTTTGAATACCTACATATGTGTGAATGAAAATCATGTGTTTACAGTCTGGTTTTCCTTGGTGCTTTGGCCACTGTCTCGATGACCACCTTTGCTCCTTGATAATTATCATATGTCATTATTATAACATTTTACTGACTGCAAAATGTATTGATTCAGCTGAAAATGAACAGATTAAATAAAGAATCTGATAACCTTGAGATACATGAAACTCTGTTCTTATTCAGCCGCGTTGAGATGTGTTAGGTTTAATTAAACTCTTGGGGTTAACCTCCCTTTCACATTTGCTGCGCTAACATTAAATCATTTTTTTTCGTTATCTATCTATCTAATGCAAGCTTCACACAAAGTGGGATACAAACACAATTCCATGGGTCATTTTTCAGGGCTTTGCCATTTTATAAATGAATACAGATAAATTCATACATCACCCTTAATGGGGTCACACATATTTCACATGTGCAATTCACCAAAATACACCTGCTAAGGTTGTACAAAGTTCCTTCTTCAACCTATTAACCTGCATTTATTTAGCAAGGCTGTTCTAAGTCTCTTACATATTCAATTGCAACCAAATCATTTTCTTACCTCTGTTTTCACTTTCTCTTATTTGTCCCAGCGGCGACAAAGAGGAGCTTTCTCCCCCTTTGTCTCTCTTTTTTCACCAGTACCACTTTCCACTATCGTTCCTCCACTAGCCTTCTCAGAATAGCCAATTCCCCATATGATGCTCTCTCCCCTCCCTTCTTTTTTATGCCATCCTCCTCTTTCTCACTCTCTTTTTACCTCTCTGTCTCAACTTCTCTCCTTTGATTAATTAGTCAGAGCCGCTGAGTGGCCCTGCCAGTGCAGCCCAGCATCACAGCATAATTCCACTCTTAGTTGGCGTCACGGAAAACAAATACTCACAGTTGAGTAAATGCTTAAAGGGAAAGAACTGCATGTGGGAGAAACATGGAGAAGCAATATGAACCACAGAAAACCAACCTGGACCTAATTAGAAGCTTTCCAGCTGTGTACTTTCGCAAAAAAAAAAAAAAAAAAAAAGGAACCAGTGGTTCGTTGCACTGTCCCTCAATGACTAATGGCTCTGTAAATATACAGTTACATGACCTTCAGCTTCGGCAACCTTGGCATGCACTACATACCAACATGCCTCCAGCATTTTCTATTGTAAAGAAAACCAAAAAAAACCCCCCAACCAAACAAACAGAAAAAGCAAGATGAAGTTTAGGCTACTCCTCTGATCAGGTACGATATAGTCACAAACCTCTGAGATATCAGTGTCAGCACTTCTCATCTTTTCTTTTAAAACATCTTGCTGTCTTTCAGCTGCTGCATTGCTGTTTCCTTCACACATTGCATCACTTTCCTATCAGTCCTCTGGTCCACTCCTGTTGTTTTGATGACTGAGAGTCAGTCATGAAGACTTAAAATAAACAGACAGCTGAAAAAGGAGCAGAGGCATGTTCCTGTCCATTACTGTTTATCTTTCTCTGCTGTTTGAATGCTCTTCTGTGCACAGACTGAAGGACCTCCAAAATTCCTGCTTTTTAAGTTTTCATCTATTAACGCAAATTCAAATTGGAGGATTGTCATGATATTCTGAGAGTTTCAGCTTTAAATAACACAGCCTTTGATGAAAAAATACTAGATATATTTATTATTAATAATTATTATTACGCAATTCACAAAGGTTGCACTATATTGTAAATTTCTAAAATGAATAGGAACGTAGAGAATCCACACGTTATCATATCACACTAGTGTGTTCTACCTTTCAGTTAAAAAGCATGCAGTTTACTGACTCCATGTACGACATAACCTATACTGAAAACCACAATAGCTTGAAATGGCACAATTAAAATTGCAGCATAGATATCCCAGTCTCCACATTTGCAAAAGGTTACTCGCCATAATGCGCATGCAGTCCACGTCTCACCCCAGGGCAGCTCTATATACTACACATGTATCCTCACAGGAGCTCTGACCTTGTGCGTCCACATATATTACATCTGCAGGCTACAGATATCTCTCAATAAGCCTGCTCACTTAGCAGTTTCAATTCTAATGCACTGTGTTGTCTTTTACCGAACATTTAGGTAATGTGAATCACCTTGGCACGCGCATCACTGACACAGTCCACGAGGCACGTTTCTGCACATTTATTATTGTGTAATTACAGTGGTTTTAATTTGGACACAAAGGTCACGTGTACAAGCAACCGACTCCTACAGAATGTTGACACTGTAATAAATGTTGGGAAACAGAACCCTGTTGAAACCCTAAACCATTAGGAGGCTACAGAGCTAATTTAAAGCCATTATGCTGTTATCTCTGTCCCGCAATATGCTCTATGGGAAAGAGAATGTTGATTATTCAGTAAAGCAGAACAAGAGGTCATTCTTTTTCTGGCTCTTCTGAGCAAAACCTCTGAATTAATGGTGTGAACTGCAAAATAAGCAATAAAAGAGAAAAAAACAACAACAACTTTGCACTGAAATACCAACTTGAGTAGCTTTTTACCATAAAATGGCAAAAACATCAATCTTATATTTTTTAAAGCATTTCTTTTTATTAAACACATTAGAGGTTCCTTCTATAACGATATACCTCTAGCTATTTGGTTACTTAACTTTTTTTTTTTGGTACCTTCAAAATGTGTTTGAAGGTACCATGAGTAATAATATGCAAATTGTAAGTGATTTCAGAGAAAAGCAATGGGTATCTTGACCAGCGCTGGTCATTGTTCTGTCAAATGTCCATGCACAGGCAACTGAAATTAACGGGACATGGACACAATAATCAAGAAGACAAAAACTGCAGATTCTAGTGACACAGAGTAAAGCTAGCTTCCACACAATGCAGTAAATTACAGGATAGATTCAAAGATGAAGTGCTTATGAGACAGACCACTTTCACTTCGGTATGTTTTAATATATATCTAGTTTTGGATTTCACTGCTTGCTCTTAAAATTTCACAACTTGCAGATACAAAAAACATTTTTCGTTTATCTATCTTTGTTAACTTTACGAATCAAACTGAGTTATTGTGGTTCAGCATTAATGTAAAATTAATAAATAGTCAACTGTAGTATGTTCGTGAATGATTAAACACCTGGTTTACAAGTAACTGCTGATCAGTCGCAGTGTCTATCTCAACAGACCAAAGACCAAAAATCCACAAATGTCGCAGGCTGACTGCTTATTTGGGGCAAAATATAAGCTATTCATCATTTTTGTATTCAAAACTGTTAAATGACCTATGTTAAATCTGTGCAGGTGACAACCACTGGAAATACTGGAAATACTGGAAAGTGCGGTTGTCCCTAATTGCGTTTTCTGCCTACCTGAGTTCTTGGTTTGTATCTTTTGCTGCCTTTTCATATGATGCACCTCAGTAGGTTTTGCACCATGTTTGTGCTGTTTGGATAAGAGCACTATCTATGATACAAATATAGATGTGATTGCTGCTTCTCATTTCTGACAACGCATCAGTAAATCTAATCAGTGTTATTCTTTGATTTTAATTCTAAATCTATGCCCTTGGAGACAAAAATAGGTGTTTAAGTGGGATCCACTTAACACAGGACGCAATGACAGTTAAGAAAAGTAAAAAATAGGTCACAAAGAACCTTGCTGGGATTGTAAAAAGGTCGAGTACAAGGGTAAAATCAATAAGAATGTAATCATCTAAGGAGTATTAGCAAAGCACATATTGCCCTCTATTCAATTTGTGGTGGAAAAAAAAATATCTGACAGCAGGACAGAGCTTTGAATGGTGGTTTACTTGCTTGGTTTATACATTAAATAAGGCAAAGGCAACATGGAGGGGCAAAATAATAAAAATAATAGAAAAACACACTGTGTTTCATAACAGAACAAGTTCAGAGACTGTGGGAATAATAGTGAAGCTCGAGTTGGCTTCTTGGAAAATGGCCAAAGGGTTGTGATTTTTACATCAAAGCTACAGAATAGAAGAAAAGCACCAACAGAGAGAACCATGAAAACCAAAGAAAGACTCCTGAATATGCCTTCTAACCTAGTGCTTTGAGGTATATGATCCCCAAAACATGACTAAGGCTTGTATTTAAAATGTTCGCCCTGAGATCAAGCATTTGGCTGCATGGAAGAAAATCAATGCGGGGAAAAAAATCCTTCTCACATCATTTAGGTTCATTTTTCATTTTTCCAAACTTGCGTCCATATTGTAAATGCCCACCCTGTTAAACACACCTGTGATTCCTGGCTTTTTGGTTTCCCACACTACCCACACTAATGAGACCTCGGACTGCATCGCAGAAACACACGCATACACAAACATGCAAACACACACAATTTAACACCATCAACATTATCCAGAACACCAGATGTGCCACTCAAACATAATTGCTCCCCCTCGGTGTTGCCTTTCTGCAGCCCAACACTTAACCTTGAGTGTCATCTGATCAATAGCTTGTGTTATTGGTCCCTGCCCACTTCTTCAGCCGCTTGTCAAACATAAAATGCATTGACTAACCTGGCCTAAAATGCTGCAGGCAAACCTGTAGGTAGATAAATACCATGCAATGGCTTTTCACTGCCCATCTGGAAGGTGAAAGGACTGTAACCAAATAATAGCAGGATGACTTCCACTTAAACCAGTCATTAAGGGGCTAAATTAATGGTGGAGCTTAATGGACCCGCACAAGCCAAAGGTAAAGCTCTGGAAATGGCCACCTGCCATAACTAGCTGCTGGATTCATCAACTTTATTACCATTTTGCAGCATAGTTCAATACAGTTTGAACTTACACGCAAGATAAGACAATGATCAAATTAGATAGCGAGTTTGAGAACAAGATTTGCAGCAGGTTGCCTCTGTGTCTAGCAATTTTCATGCCGGTGCTATAGCAACATTAGTGACGGAGTTGTGATTTTTGGTCCTAATAAAGTGGAACCTGCATGCTCTCAGCTGCCACTCAGCCTAAACCCCAAAGGCTATTATAGCTCTTCCAGATGATTCCAGATGCAATTATCAATTTATCTGTTCCAGGAAATCTTTTATCCTCAGAACTGCTGTGGAGAGGCTGATTGAATTGTGATGTTGTGAAATTCTAAAATGTACCAACAGTAAGTACGTCACCCGTACCTTACACATATTTTTTGTGCCATCTTTTTTAACAAATAAATGGCTTATGTCGCTATATGTTAGTATTATACGTACATATTTTAACAGATTAACTGTGCATTTTTTGTAAGGGGAAAAAAAAGGATAGAAAAATATTTACGGAAAGCTGTGTAGAACTCGTGGAGGCTGAGATGGCCATCGTTGTTGTAGTCGTCATAGCGTAGCAGGTCTTGCATGGTGCACTCCAGCAGGCTGTCCTCCAGGTGCTCTTTCATGGAGATCTAACACATATACACACACACAACACAGAATACATCCATTCAGTCATCAAAAGGAAACATCTATACACAGGTGCCATAGTCCTATATCTTATTATAGGCTTTATTTATTGTTTCTCTCTTGCCTCCATCTTTTTATGATCCTAAGCTATGTGTAGTAAGAAAGAACCACATTATTCATACTCAGAAGGAAAGATACTGTACAAATTGAACTTTTCTGTATCACTTTAATAGCCTAGTTTCAAATACTGAAGGGGAAAATCACAGAATCCTCTATTTAATTAAAACAATACTTTTTACATTCACTGGTTATTACTTTTATAAAAGTGATATATTAGTGATTAAACCTCTAATAGAGCCTTTTTTAATGAAGATTTTATTTTGACTTTGCTGTGCTATGAGGAGAGAAATTGCCACTTTTTCCATATTTAAAAACAAAACAAAAACAGCACTGTTCAGCTGTCTCTCATCATAATTAAATACCAAATGTACTATATACAAGAGAATCAGACTCACAACTCCTGAGTGTACTTCCATTCTCATTAAAGGTAGTGGATTAAATATGTAATCCGTCATGTTAGTGCTATACTGATTGCCTTTCCTTTTTAAGAGTATCTGGTCCTGCTACTCTTGCATGCTGCACCTGAGTTAATTCAAAGATGTTCCCCTGGGAAGACTCACCACTCTCACATCCATTCGCTGTCATTTATGAGTCCTCTTTTGCAGTAGTAGCAGTACTTCACTCTCAGGGGAACCATCTTTGATGGGTGATGTTTAGCAGTTTTTAGGAAGTTAAACAAAAAACTCAGCCTCGCTTATTCTGTAAAAGTTGTTTCTTCTCTAGAAATAAGAGAATAAAAATGCTTCTCAGTGTAACTCTATATTTATCAGATGCTGGCCCATGCTAGAAAGCTAGACTGCTTATGTAGCATTTATGTAGGACACCTCACCTAATCTTTTTATTTAGTGCCAATATTTATGTGCTTAGAATTTATTATAACAGCAACAACAAAAACGCCTGGACAGTAAATTCTGGAAATTGAATCCTTATGTGGTTATTCTATTTATTTATTTAGTTATTTTGGCTTTATTTTTCTAAAATCTGTGAGCTGAGACCCTTGTAAGAGAAGAGCAAGTCAATATTTGCTTTAATATATCAAGGTACAGTTCGATACAATAATAATAATAATAATAATAATAATAATAATAAATTTCCTGTAAAATATGTTTTTAGGTCAAGATCTAATGGAAAAAAGTAAACTGCCATTCCAAGCTATTCCAGCTTAGCATTTATCTCCAGCTGATTTTATATGGTTCTGGACATGTCACATGGCATAATAATGAATATACCAAAATTTTTTTTTTTCATGAGCCAGCCTGCAGCTGACTGCAGCCATGTTTTTCCTGTCACAGATAACTCTGTCCTTAGGCATTTGAATTAAATATTTCAAACCTAAGGACAGGATTTTACCCTCCAAGACCATCTGTGACAATAGACAGATCCAAAACTGGAGACAGTCTGGAGGGATGACTGGGATTCATCTTTGATTCTTAAAAGCATTATCTCTGCGAAACTGAATTTATGAATTCCTCAGGATGTGAGTGTCCAATCTAAAGATTTCATGTGGACATATATCAGCATTAATAATTCCCTCAACACAGATCTGTCACAAAAGGCAGAAGTCACTGAAATTCTAAACTTGGACAACACTCTGGTTGCAATATAAAGCCACAGTGAGATAACATGAGAATAATTACTGAAGTCTAAAGAGCTTGGAAAGAGCTGAAGCACTTTTGAGAATTCATTTTAACCTGTACTGAGTTTATATTCCTTTGGCATCATGCAACCTTTGTCTTTGGATGCCCACATAATAATAAAGAGCAACAGCAAATTTAAAATGCACATATAAACATCTGTTCCTGCTCCAGTCTGATGTCAACTATGGCTAACATGGTTTACTGCATATTGGCACAATGGCAGTCACTGATATCATAGAACTGGCTAGGTGGAGTCTAATTAACACACATCTCTGATGCCCAATTCAAGATACCAGATGACACTCACGGTAATTTAATTGAGTCAAATATCAATGCCAAATTTTTCCCATCAGCCCCGGGTGGGAAGACAGCTTTTCTTATTGTTAAGCAAGATGACTAAATGTTCCAGCCACTCTCACTTATAACTTGATCACACTGTCTTGATCATTGGTGTAGATGAAGATAAAATGTGGTTGACTAATTACCCACTGTAAGCAATACAGGCTTCTATTTAAAGGATCACATTATATATAATTTAATAGAATTTTTAAAAAAAACAAACGTTATTTAAAAAAATCTGCCAGCATTTTCTTTTTCTTTTTGTAAATTTGCACAGTGATACATTTAAACTGGAAATACTTGTTGGAGACAAGTCCACAAACAAAAACTGTTACAAACACTTATGGCAAACAAAACACTCCCAGCCATTTATCTCTTCTTTCACACAGCTGTGTTGATTCATTTGACACTCACCTTTTCCAGTTCATCACTGATCAGTCGGCCATCCTGGTTCGCATCCAGGTATTTAAACATGGTGTCCACCAGCGCTCTCTTCTCCTCCATGTCTCTCTTCTGATTTTGCTCCCCAGCCTTAAGCGCTTTTGGTTGCATATCCAGCAGCATGCTCTTCAGCTTGTTGTACTCTGACATGGTGCATGCATTGCCTAGAAGAACGAACACAAATATGGGGGGGAAAAAAAGACATTTGATTAACCTCAATTGCACAAGCCGAAGCCTTTGGATTGTAGCTTCAAATTGGATTTAATGTGTTTGCGTGTTTCCGAGTGGGAGGAGAGGAAAGGAAGGCAAATGGGACAGATAATGTGTCTGTTCGTACATCCGTACATGTGTCCTTGAGTGTTCACTCATTTAAAAAAATATTCGTTTTTTGTTTGCATAATTTGTCTGACAGCTTTTCTGTGCAGGGGTCCAACTAATTACAAGTAATCCTTGAATCCAAGTGAAAACAATAGGTACACATTCCCATTTAGACCCTCTCAAGCTTCTTGTACTGCTTTTCTAAGGGATTAAAGCTCATGCTTTAAACCAGGCCTTTTTTAATTCTCAGCAAGGTTCTGTTTAATGATGATGTGCAACAAAAACTTAGAAACCACAAAGAAATCATGCAACCTGTGTTTATTCGTCTGCTGTGAGAAACGTTTGGAGTAAAGAACAGACAAAAAATAAGATCATGTTGTTATTTTGCTATTTTTGTGACCCTCCTTTGGTTGTGTATCACGTGACTTTATCTGTTGGCAGTATGCTATGAGAAGGTAAGGTCAAGTAAGGGCTACTTGCAAGTCAGAAGCACAGTAAAAAATGTTTTAAAATTTTTATATAACTAAATCTGAATATGACGTCCATCCCCAGTTATTGCAGAGCAGGAGATCCCCCTCTGAGAGTATATAGAGATGGATCTCACCGCCTAATGTCCTCCGACAACTCAACAGCCACGAATGCTAACAAATGCAAAATTAAGGGACATGATGGGCTTAATAGACTCAGAAGTTTATTCCCAGCGTCTCCTTTTGATGTCAAACCCACAGCAGGGCATAGCACTGCCAAAGCATGTCTACATTTGTTAGCCCAGCAGTCACTGCAGCAAAGTTAACACAGGTTCGACTGGGCTGCAGGAAAAGCACAGTGTTCTGCAGTGTTAAGGTGCATATTAAAGAAGAGCATATTTCTATTTGTATGAATACAAAATGAAGGTTTCTGTTGTCAATGAAGTCTCTTCCGCAAGAGAAAGAGAAAGGCTTTCTTTTTTGTTTAGTGAAGAAAAACAGAAAAAAGCTTAACATAACATAATATAATACCTGAACCTGAAAACTGATTAAGGATGAATGACCGCAACACATGACTAAACATGGTAGTAAATAAACCTCAGTCAAGCTTGAGTATACATTTGGGAATGTTTGCTCTTGTGGCTCTTGATGTCCAGTGCATCATAAAAAAAAAATTTAAAAGATAATTTGGAGCTTGTTGGAACAACAGTTTGGGGGTCATTCCTGCTTTGATGAATTGCGTACCGGAGCTAGTGATAACATATGAAGTTATGAAACTGGAACTTGAGGTTACTGTGGCCTCTAATTTGTAGTACTCAATTCTGTTAATCAAGCACATCTATCAAGCAGTCACGCTTGGTGGAAGAGGTCAGTTTGAAAAACAGTAAGTTATAGAAAATAATCAAACCAATAAATCTCAGTTATCTCCTGTTTATTTCTGGAAGGACCGCGTCATGCGTCGCACATAAAACTGGCAAAGATGAAGCCAGAGAAACACACGCACACCCTTAAGGCTGGTGACCCTCCTACTTATTACAAACCAAAGACTCGCACAGCTGTACAAAAAAAGAAAGACAATGCACACTCTTCTCTGCATGCAGGCAGTCAAGTCAAGGTCTTGGGTAAATCCCTGTTCAATGTTATTCCTTCAAGGGGAATGAGGCGTGAGATGGCTCAGACATGAGGGATCATCACCTAACTGTCATTCTTATCCCTGTGCTGGAAGGACAGAAATAAATTAACACACACATCCCCCACCAAGCTGATTTACATCTTGTCATATACAGTAAGAACAATCCTATCTTTGCTCAGACTTACTGTGGTCCCCTGAGTACATATACAGGGAGAAACAAAAGTATTAAACAATGTTATTTCTGCTGCTGCACATGTTAAAAAGATTGAGTGTTATATTAGATTTTGTGCCAGTGCTTCTTAACTGAAAGATGATAATTAAATTCTGATTATTTTAAAGAACTAATGAGCTCTTTCCCACTACAGGGAGTGCAGAATTATTAGGCAAGTTGTATTTTTGAGGAATAATTTTATTATTGAACAACAACCATGTTCTCAATGAACTCAAAAAACTCATTAATATCAAAGCTGAATGTTTTTGGAAGTAGTTTTTAGTTTGTTTTTAGTTTTAGCTATTTTAGGGGGATATCTGTGTGTGCAGGTGACTATTACTGTGCACAATTATTAGGCAACTTAACAAAAAACAAATATATACCCATTTCAATTATTTATTTTTACCAGTGAAACCAATATAACATCTCCACATTCACAAATATACATTTCTGACATTCAAAAACAAAACAAAAACAAATCAGCGACCAATATAGCCACCTTTCTTTGCAAGGACACTCAAAAGCCTGCCATCCATGGATTCTGTCAGTGTTTTGATCTGTTCACCATCAACATTGCGTGCAGCAGCAACCACAGCCTCCCAGACACTGTTCAGAGAGGTGTACTGTTGTCCCTCCTTGTAAATCTCACATTTGATGATGGACCACAGGTTCTCAATGGGGTTCAGATCAGGTGAACAAGGAGGCCATGTCATTAGTTTTTCTTCTTTTATACCCTTTCTTGCCAGCCACGCTGTGGAGTACTTGGACGCGTGTGATGGAGCATTGTCCTGCATGAAAATCATGTTTTTCTTGAAGGATGCAGACTTCTTCCTGTACCACTGCTTGAAGAAGGTGTCTTCCAGAAACTGGCAGTAGGACTGGGAGTTGAGCTTGACTCCATCCTCAACCCGAAAAGGCCCCACAAGCTCATCTTTGATGATGATACCAGCCCAAACCAGTACTCCACCTCCACCTTGCTGGCGTCTGAGTCGGACTGGAGCTCTCTGCCCTTTACCAATCCAGCCACGGGCCCATCCATCTGGCCCATCAAGACTCACTCTCATTTCATCAGTCCATAAAACCTTAGAAAAACCAGTCTTGAGATATTTCTTGGCCCAGTCTTGACATTTCAGCTTGTGTGTCTTGTTCAGTGGTGGTCGTCTTTCAGCCTTTCTTACCTTGGCCATGTCTCTGAGTATTGCACACCTTGTGCTCTTGGGCACTCCAGTGATGTTGCAGCTCTGAAATATGGCCAAACTGGTGGCAAGTGGCATCTTGGCAGCTGCACGCTTGACTTTTCTCAGTTCATGGGCAGTTATTTTGCGCCTTGGTTTTTCCACACGCTTCTTGCGACCCTGTTGACTATTTTGAATGAAACGCTTGATTGTTCGATGATCACGCTTCAGAAGCTTTGCAATTTTGAGACTGCTGCATCCCTCTGCAAGATATCTCACTATTTTTGACTTTTCTGAGCCTGTCAAGTCCTTCTTTTGACCCATTTTGCCAAAGGAAAGGACGTTGCCTAATAATTCTGCACACCTGATATAGGGTGTTGATGTCATTAGACCACACCCCTTCTCATTACAGAGATGCACATCACCTAATATGCTTAATTGGTAGTAGGCTTTCGAGCCTATACAGCTTGGAGTAAGACAACATGCATGAAGAGGATGATGTGGACAAAATACTCATTTGCCTAATAATTCTGCACTCCCTGTATAAATACACCTTTGATACATGGAGAGAAAATTAATGTTACACCTGAAGTAAACTTGAATGCTGGAGTGAATCGTGCTCCCTTTCTTTGGTGTAGTGAGCGTCCTTTGATTCAGCCTTTCCCCTTCTGCTGAGCACAGCAGCTGCAGCTGTGGCAGAGAAATATCTGTCTGTATTACAGTGCATCCACCCCTGACTCTAACACTGTTTTATTGTTCTAGAGGGACCAGGACTCTCTTTATTGTCCATTTGAAATGTTAGCTGCTTAAGTGAGTGATCCGAAGCTGCTCGCACCATGGACGCTCAATGTCCCGGAGACGGAGCTACTCTCTACTGTTCACAGCATCCTCCAAGTGCTTACTTTATAAATGTCAAGCAGGGGAAAACAAACAGAGAGACAAAGAGCCAAGGAAGAAATTCTCTTTCAAAAGGGAATTTGAAAGCGCTGCATTAGAGGACAAAATGTCATGGATATTTAAAGATGTGATAACTCTAAAAGGCACAAAAAAAATGTGATGGAAAGGGGCAGCAAGAGAGTGTAACAAAATACAGTATTGTTAAAAGAAATCTTGAGTCACCACTTATTTCCTTTTGTAAGGAAAATTGGAAATAGGTTCAATGATTTACTGAAATATGGAAACATGGAAATACAGTAAGAAGAAACTGGAACGTCAATATGACCACAGCCATCATCACCTTTATTCTTTAACACAGCCTAAATTCTCATAGGCAAGCTGTCCTTTAGTTTCATTAAATAGTCTTCAGGAATAGTTCTTCAGACTTCATGAAGGACATTCAGAGCTCCTTGTTGGATGTTAGCTGCCTTTAGTTCTGCTCTCTTAAGATGATTCGTAAGATGAACGTTCAGGTCTGGGCTCTGGGGAGGCCAATCCATGAATGACAGTGTCCCACAGTGTCTCTTTCTATCCAAGCATGCTATTACTGCTCTGGCAGTGTGTTTGAAATCCTCGACATAGTGAAATATGAAGCTGTTCCCAATCATATATTTTCCAGTGTTGTAGATGGATCAAAATCTGAATAGTTTTCAGGATTTATATTTCCATTAGTTTTGACAAGATCCCAACGCCAAAGGCTGAAATTCAGCACCAATCCATGACATGGCCTCCACTGTGTTTTACAGTAGATACTGATATGATGATACTGTAGATACTGTTGTACCTCTTTTCTGACCTCCGCCGTACATATTGAATATTTGAACCAAAAAACCTCAAATTTGGATTAATCCCTCCATAAAACTTGTTGTCACTGATTTCCGGTCCAGTTGTTGTATTGTTGTTTTCCTTTCTTAAAAATGGCTTGGTGGCAGTCACGCTTCAACTTAGACCATTTCTGATGAGGTTCCACCAGACAGACCAAGTCATATGGCCAGCTGCATCTCTTCCTGTTTCGTTGCCCACTTCCAGCTTCCTCATTTTTTAAATGACACTCTATACACCTTGTGGACAGTGGTGGAAAAATGTGTTTTTCAACTATTTTATCCCTGTCAAACGTTGGCATTTTTCATCGATTCAATTAAAGAAATTAGGATAAAAATGTTGGGGTTTTTTTTGTTCAGTTTTTTAAGAGAAGCTGCTAGTAACAAAGTGACTAAAGATACAGTTTAAAACTGGTCCTTTGCTAAGAACAAGGAAACTAAAATAAACTAAACATTGTTCTGAAAATGATCATGTACAAGGACTGGACTGAAAATTTGTGAAAAGGCAGCCAGAGTCCAAAGAAAAACTTGAGAGAGCCTGGAGAACTATTGCTCAAAAGCACTTAAAACAAACAAACAAAACCCAATCTGGCACCTTAAATGCAAAATAAAGAAATAAGGTGTGGCTCATTTCAAGACTTTTGTACAGTACTGCATTTCAGTACAACGTTTCAGTACAATGCTTTTCATTGTGTAGGTTTCCTAAGGAAACTCAATGACTTTCTCAGAAAAGTCACTATATATTTTGCAACTGCATTTGTTGGTCTTCTGCATTTTTCTCTTAATTTTCAATTACTTAAGTATTTCAAAAGCTTTGTAGAAGCACTTTGCTTGTAATTACACAAACACAATACAACAGTATATCACGTTTGAAGGAATTACAATTAGAAGAATCAAGCTTTCTTGCTGTCTTCATTTTATAAAAAGAAGAAAACTCTTGAAATACAAATTGAGCCCATAAATGCCATGAAAGCTTATACAATTCTTAAGTGCTGAGCATCTCAGGCATAAGAACTGAGTCATTGCTGGTCTGCTGTCAAGAGTTGCTTGACAAAACATTTTGTGTAGAATTCCAGTTGAGAAATTAAAATGGTCCAAAGCAGTCCTAAAACTGAGTGCAATTCAGATGTACATTAATCAAAGAAACCAAAAAATTACTCCTGTACTCATTGGATGAGTTCTTGGCTTTGGCTGAAAGGCAGCAGGAGGGAGGGAGGGAGGGGAAATCCAAGACATCAATCCTTCTGATGATGAAACCTCCCTACAATGCCCTCCAGGATGTAAAACTGCTCTGTGTTAAATTTATGTCTGCCTGACCTCCTCTGGGTGAAATGATGGGATTATTTACTGCCATGCCGTCTGTGTGCTGCTAATATGCAATAGTGATGGACCTCCCTTCCAGATAATTACGGGTATGATGGACACTCTTTGCTCCTGAGGGCAGAAAGGTCTACAAGAGCAGAGCCAATCTCAGAGGGGGTGACACAAGTCATAGGAGAGTCTCATATTGCATAATCGCTGTTGGCAGCTGTTTAAATCGGCTTAGTGTGAGCTCCGTAGTCTGTCTAGAATTTCTTCTGTGGCAGTTCTACACTTAAACTCTTAAACCTTTAACATTCTCCATTTTAATGAGCATCAAACAGTATTTTTAATATTTATTTATTTTTTAATTTAAACGTACTCTATTTTTCCTCTTTTTTATGACCAACACTGTGGTCACCAATACTGTGAAAAAATATTTTCTTCCTTCTTGCTTTCTTAGTTTTTTTTTTTTTTTTTTCCCATATCTATCATACTTAGATGCTTCAGATCAGTGGTCCCCAACCTACAGACTGTTTTATGTCTGACAACATTTTCATGGACTGGACTTTACGGTGTCGTGGATAAATATACCAAAATAAAACCAGTACCGGTGCCAAAAAAGAAGATTTATTCATAACACACGGAAAAAGACCCAGTAAAACCAGAGTTAACGCTAAAAACGATTTCAAAAATAACGCTAAAAACCCTGAAAACCATAAATGTCACTCGAGCCTCAACTCTTGCAGCCTGGTACCAAACAGCTCAAGGACCGGTATCAGTCCATGACCCAGGGGTTGGGGACCGCTGATTCAGATCATTAAAACAAACTCAATATTAGATGAAGATAACTTGTGTAAGTACAAAACCTACTTGGCCATATTCAAAAAAGTACTCCAAAACCTAATAACTCGTTGTGACACTCTTGGCAGCAAGAATTTCAATCAGGCATTTGTGAAAACTGGCTTTCACATCACTGTGGAGGAATTTTGGCCCAGTCTTTTTTGCAGAACTGTTTTAATTAAGCCAAATTGGAGGGTTTTCGAGAACGAACAGCCTATTTAAGGTCATGTCAAAGCATCTCATTTCGATTTATGTCTGGATTATTTATTCATATGTGTATTTTTTTGACACATTCAGAGGTGCTTGAGCTTCAGGATATGAACTGATGGCGGACACAGGCCATCACTACCAACACCATATTTAACTTGTATGATGCTCTTTTTATGAAATGCTTTGTTAGTGTCATCCAAGATGCAATGGGACTCAAACGTTCTAAAAAGGTTTATCTCTTTGGTCCACAAATTATTTTCCCAAAAGTTTGGGAATCATCAAGATGTTTTTTTTGGCAAATCTGAGACAAGCCTTTGTGTTCTTTTTGGTCACCCTGAAACCCTCCCATGGATCCCATTTTAAAATAAAACTCCTTCAGTATGAAATCATGGCACAACACCAGTAATTATTCGGCAGCAGCTCCCTCTGCATCTATCTAGACACAGCAGCAGGAGGAGTTACAGGAGGTGCAGGGAATTTGCAGCAACCTGGGTCAATAGCAACACAGCAGCATGAATGATCAGCAGAGTAAGAGTGTGAGCTGTCAAGTTATGAAGACCTCACTGTCTGTTTGAATACGATTAGGGACTGGAGGAGTGAGCTGATAGCATCAGCTGTAGGCTGTCACAGCTCACCATGAATCACATACCACGGATCTTGTTGATTTGAGAATTAATAACCCATATGGGACTGTTCTTGAGAAGTTATTGACAGCGTGAGCAATAATCCAGTATCAAATCAGTAAAAAGCGATGATTTAACATTTAAAGTCCTTCCTACATTTCTTAGCTAATACATAACTTGCAGTGATTTAAAATGATGCTTCTAGATTTCCTGAGTACGGGGAAGCTGTCAGTTTGCCTCACCATACATTTAGCAGAGTGGATCAGTGTGTGCTCAGGAAGTCTTATCAGAGCCTGTGCAGCTTGGCACCTACTAAATGAGAAACCCATTGCAACACCAAAGTTATTGGCGAAGCGGTAAAGGAGAAATAGTACAGTAGCATTCAGTCCCTGCCTGCCTGTCTGCAAGCCTGTCATCAGGAACTGGCTTCTCAAACTGCACATCAGCATTATGCACACCAGCTCTATATCACTTACCAAACACCACCCAGCCCCCTCCACCACGGTATGACTAACAGGCACATGCAAAGTTCAGTATACGGGTCCAACAACCGTCTCCCCGTTGGCTTTGTTTTTGTTGCGAAACACGTAAAAGCGTAGGAAAGTAATTGTTCTAATTATTGCTTTTCTTGCTGCTTTTATTCTAATAATTAGTGTTTAGAAAAAGCCTGCTGAGTCCCCGTTAAAGTGCAGCAGCAGGTACGGCTTTATTGTTATTTTCTTTCTGAAATCAAGGTTGTGAGACAATTCTAATTAGTCAATTAACAAAGTGAAGTGCATAGAGGTGCTTTTTTTATTCAGATATGCAGGTTGTTGGTTTTGATGATTTTTCAGTTATTGTGTCGATGGAAATATTAATGTGGATACACAAATTCTTTACTAATGACTTTGGTTGTTTTGTTAGATAGTTTGGAATTCATAAGGCTTCATACTGAATGCTGCATATTGTTCACAATGGCAGCAGCTGCTGGGAGAGTTCGTTTTAAAGCAGCAGAGAGCTAACAGCTGAATCATCATGAGTGAAATAATAGAACAACTCTTATTATGATAACTCTGACTCTTCTTTCATGACTTTCATCCATTCTGTGCCTTGGGTAAGACTGGAAACTCAGAGATCATTTAGTGTCTTCATAGTCTACAAGTGGTAGGATTTCATTTTCTTTTAAATGAGTCACTCCTTGCAGGAAGTTGCTTGACATGGATGTATTTGAATAAGCAACAACGTTAGTGATGATTTTCCATCCCAAGCAGACTCAGTTAACAGTTTTCCTTTTATTATTTGTGTGTGTGTGTGTGTGTGTGTGTGTGTGTGTGTGTGTGTGTGTGTGTGTGTGTGTGTGTGTGTGTGAGATAATGTCGCTGTAACGATATGTGTTTTGTTTTTTAGGTGCCACCTGAGCAAATAGTTGGATAAACACCAAAACTGTCATCACAGTTTCCACTGTGATTTCCTGATCAACTTAGACCCAATTTGGGGTCAGATTTACTAAGCAGGGACAATGTTGAAAATGCAAATGCCTCTTTTGCAAAAAGGCAGCAAAGTGAGTGGAAGATTTATTTTGGCACTCTACTAACAATATACAGTAACTACAGGTGAAGCCAGTCAATAATGATGACCACAATTTATCAAGAGCAGTGTTAATTATCTGATCACAAGTAAAGAGATTTAATGAGCAAGTCTGTAATCTACTAATAAAAACAAGTCATTATAGTCACAGGTTTCTCTACGGAAACACTCAGATAGGTGTGAGGCAGCTGGATACCTTTGGATTTGCAAAATTGCATTTGTAATGGTAACTTTTCAGAATTAATAACAGGTAACAATTAGACATGTTGGCGTGCTCAATAAGTACTTTACTGTATGTTTTCCTGCTTTGGAGATTGGCTATAAGCTGCCTATAACTTATCTGACAAGAATATTTCTATACATAATTATCATGTAACACATAGAGAACAGCAACAGCACAAAGAATATTCACATCCTCAATGGCACAAAGAGACTATAAATACAGTTGCACTTACACCCTCAGTCCTAGCGGGGCGGATTTAGTCCACGAAAATAATTACTAAGCCCTTGCTCATGCTAATAGACTGCGACTAGGAACAAGCTTAGGCGTTGATTACATTTTTACCATCCATCCTCCTCTATCACCCACACCTGCAGTGTAAGTTACAGTAATCTCAAGCCCTTTCATAGCCCTTGCTGAGGCCTGCAAGCTGCTGCCTGATGATCCCATGAGTATACAGATTTTAAATTGCCTGAATGAGGGGGGGACCGGAGGAAATGGCTGCCTGTGGGTATATGTGGCCGAAGTGAACCCCACTGACAACAGACAACCCTGAACTAACATTACCCTCCCCAAATACTGCAGTGACCTTGAGGCGAGAGTTTTTACGAGACTGAATGAAAGAAAAAGTGGGAGGTAGAAAGTTGAAAGCTGCTAAGTAAACAAACTCTTGGTTCTCAAGATCTCCATTACTGTTTTATGACTACATTTAAGTTGTAGAGAAGAAAGTGAAAGTAGTTCCTGTGTGTATGTCCTCTATACATGCTAATGATTAGAATCTTGATTTTTAATCTTAAGGCTCTCTAAGGCTACGTCCACACAAATTTGAAAACTGCGTTTTCGTCTGAAAACGCTCCACGTCCACACTATCGCTTTCAGTCGTTTTCACAGAGTTGTGCGTCCACATTGAAACGGCCGAAAACGCTTACGATCCAGTACTGTGCATGCGTGAAAGGCAAGACGATTTGACCTGCCTCATTTCTGTCAGCTGTTTTCTAACTTTCCGGCTCGTTGAAATATCGCGGCGAAAGGTTGAGGAAAAGCACTGAGTGGATGGACTAACAATGAGGTGGAGTTGTTGCTGCGAATAACGCAAAATTACAAAGTTACAAAACAAAAACGTATTAGTGTGGACATGGCCTAAGTTTTGTGGCAGTAATAACACTGGGCCGTCTTTTTCGATCTTTACAGACAAAGCAAGCAGGTCTGATTTTATTAATGCTACCAAGCACCATAACATCACTGGATGTCTTTACCAAGTCATTAAAATTAAAGATTGCAAAGCATTTCTTGCACAGTTAAGAATACTTAGTTAGCAGGTAAGAAAGAAACGCACTACATAAAGCAAAGTGAGTGGTGCATGCAGATAAAACTATAGGAAACTTACAACTTTCAAGGCCAACTCAACACTCAGAAGTAGCACTGAGTATGAAAAAAGACTTCAAATGTCTAATGGCAATGAGGATGTATCGTGCCTTCTAAGTTTCATCAACTATGTAGTTGGCAGGTGTGAGTAATTTTCCACATGCATGTGTAGATCAATGCCGGATTATACTGACATTTAAAAAACAACAGGAAAGAACAAGAGTGAGACACGGATGTACAGTGAGAACACTTCTTTTATTCTTTTGCTTCAGTGAACGAGAAAAAAGGTTCATCCCTTTTATCTAAGTTTTCCTTTCATCTAATTTCTGTCTGTGCATGTATATGCCTTGAGAAGACTTCATCTTTCGTTCTTCTTTTTTTCCTCTTTAGGTCATAACTTTCCTGCAGTGGTAAAGGCTGAAGTATTTCGTGTGGGAGTCTCTTGACAGGAGATTCTGTCTTTTCTTTTTCCGTGTAAACGTAGCAGCTTCAGCGCTAGACATCAACTGCTGCTAAAAGTGCAATCATGACAACGAACAATAAAACAGTGTATAGTTGTACTTTATCAGACTTTTTCTTTTTAAACCTAGCTCTTTGTTTAAAATACGGACTATTTAAGGTTATTATTTTGAATTAATTGCTTTAGACATTTCGAACAAAAAAAGGAAATATGTGCCTTTAATTTTAATAAAAAGTCATTGTATAAGCATTGTTTTCCCAAGAGGCTAGATGAATTGGTTAGCAATATTTGAGCCTCTACAGTCATGCAATAGCTATAGCATTTTCATTACCATCAAATGAAGCAAACATGGAGAGCTCATTTCAACTTTTATGACAGCCCTCAATTATAATGAGTATGTTTTCCCCTGAGCTAATGAGAGACAGTGCAATCAGTTCATAACATGGGCATTTATTTTCCTCTCAATAATTACTATACAGTAATTTGGTACATAAAGATATTTTGTCCCCTCTTTTCAGTCTTTAAGTTCGTTGCTGGGTCATTGGGCACAGCTGATTGCATACTCCACTGAAAAACAAATGCTGTAGGTTAGATATTGTTCAGCATTTCAGTGACTGGCTTCCACAATAAAAGTCACAGAAAAAAAGACTGTAGCCACTTTTTTTTTTAACTTCAGAAGACTTTTGTTTTTTTGGCTAATCCCAGCAAATATACCTTTACCTTGCCATAGTACTAATAAGTACTATAATAAAACAATTCGGTGTGATATTTGCCCTGAATCCAATCCTGACTCCAATCCTGTCCAATCATTTAATAAAATCATGATTTATAGTTTATACCAACAAAATGTTCATCATTTCACATTTCATCTTTCTCCCTAAAATATCCACTTTTGGAAATTAATGTTTGATGATGTTTTAAGAACTCAAAATAAAGGGCAACAATTAAGAACTGGCAACAACCTTCCTGTCTTGTCGGGTCAAATCTGACTGATTCAGAACTTAAAATACTCATAAATATTGTGTTTTACATCTGATTGCATCAAGGCCTTATGACATCCTTCTCACTATGCACTTGAACATATAAAAGTGATGATCATGGGACAAAAGGCTGCAAGTTGCTGAGCCATGCTGCACTTCACAGATATGCTATTTGGAGGTGTTACTATACACAGTCGAGAGTTTGTCACCTTCAGTTCTTTCAGCTCACTGTGGGACAGTCCTTGCATGTCATATTTAACCAAAAATTCCCAAATCCTGTTAAATTGATTTGTTTTATTGAAAAACAGAATCGCTAACAAAGACGTGAGTAGTGTATTGGATTACCTACAAGTCCGTTACAATAGAGGAACTTGTAGGTATATTTAAGTTTTTAATCTGAAGCACCAAGAGTAGAAACGGTTTGGATTGTACATTTGTACAAAAACAGTACAAAGAGCTGAACACTAGGAAATGTTTAGCAACAGAGCATACTGCCTATCATTTGGGTAAGGTTTTGCTTGTTAAGATGCCTTGTATTTATGAATTTAGTAACCATGCCTACTGGAACATTAGGAAATTGAGTTTCTTCAAATCATTTTAATCATATTCTGGGAAATTTCTGGGTAATGACATATTGTTTTGACCGTAATATTCTATGTTTTAGAAGGCGATGAAATACATCAAACAGAACAAGAGGTCGATGCATTTGACAAAGCTGTTTGCCCCAAGGTACACTGGCAGTGGAAGTGGACCGATACGGACTCATTAGAGGTTTACAACTGGTGTTCTCTTCTCTGCTAGCAGGTTGAAATAGTGGCACAGTAGGCCATTAAGCACAAAACAGAACTAATGAAGGAGGAAATTAACAAAACACAAACAAATAACACATATACTGTATTTCCCTCTATGGGTCTGTTGATTTGGGTTTCCTGTTTGCACACTGCCTCCTTGGTTCATTATGTAAGGATATCTGGGTTACACTCATCTGCTACCATTGGGGAGAAGCTTTCAAAACCAAACAGGGGAAAAAAGAAACATGTTTTATGTAGTTAACCAATAACAATGAGGTGACCTGGATGGACTGAGAGTTATTCAGACCTTTTGGACACCAAACTATTTATGGAAATGACCAAAGAGTAAATTTATTACTGGACAGGGCAGTTAGAAACATGTAGCCTGTTTCAACTCTGTCTCCTTAGAGAATAGCAGCTAAAATGGTGACTTTTAGTTTTCTTAAATTTCTTAACTGTGCTCCTCATGGATCCATGGAGTATAAAAGAGATGAACGGAGATGAACGGCTTTGTGACATGACATGAAAACGGTGGGCAGCTGGTCTTTCAGCCGGCAGATTGTCAGCTGGAATGATATGTTTCAAAGCCTGTGATCCACAGCTATTTAAATACCCATTGGCTTTTTGGCCCTCTAGATGCTGGGCCAAGGCGCCATATCCACAACAGAATGAGCTGCCTCTGAGCTCCCATGTGTTGATTTACTTTATGTCACGTCTTGCAGCTCTCAAATACATTTCTGCTCTACTCAAGTCATGTGATTTTTTTTCCTCCCCTTCACAGAATACATTATAATATATTTAAGGAGTGAATGAGAGGCAAAGAGCTACGTGGTTAAGATCTGTTTACGAAATTGGCCTTTGTAGGCAGTCATACTGGAAGTTATTAGTCATATCCCACTGCGTAAAGTCACGTCATATTGACGTCCAGGCTGGGTCATAGTTGGACGTCCAAATTGTGGACCTACTTTGTCCATTGGCCATGGACCGACAGACCCAATATATACATGACCTTTGTGTCTATTCGACATTCAATGTTTAGTGGGATAAGACTGACTATTTAAATAAAGTAACCATAAAAACTCAATAGTTTGCTTTCACACTGAATATAAAAAAGGCAAATGGGTTTGAGGAAGACAAGTAAGTAAGTAAACCAGCAAGTGAAAGTTAGAAACGAGCTCCAAACAGTATAAGAGCCACCTAAACTTTCAGTGTGGGAGTGACTGAATTAATAAATGTATATGTGAAGGAATTATGTTAAGAATGTGTTTCTTGTATAAAAGAGACTTGAGTCATTTTGAGCTACTGACAAGAAACACACAAAAAAGCATGGGAGTATTAACTGGGAGAACCTATTCATATATGAATATGAAGCACATTTAGGCCAGTTGGTCACATGTACAGTACTGCATAGTACAGTACTCTGTGTCTCAGTGTACCCTGGACTACTCCCACGTGTAGCAATGACGAATTTGAGAGCATAAGAGAAACACAGTTCATCACTGTGCTTTCTTTAATTACCAAAGCCCCAGTGCACAATGATTTATGGTGGTTAAGCTCAGTCTCTTTAAAAAACACCAGCAAAAAGAAAGTAATTAAATTCAGTCATATCAAGACTGCTGCGATTTAAAAGGTGTAAATAATTTTTATATTCTGACATTAGATGAGTACATGTTCCAAATGTTCAAATTTTCTTGATTTGTTAAGCTATGTCTTAAGTACATAAATATTTACATTGTCTGGCCATCAACGGATGAGAAAACTGATAATAAAATAATAAATAGATAATATCTGTATACAGGATGTGTAGCTTCTAGCAGCAACTGACTAACTTTACACAGAGACCTGAAAAATAAGGAATCAGCTTGTGTCTCAACATTTGTTTGCCAGTGCCACTAAAACTTACCAATTCCCTTGTTACAACTTGTTTGTTTAATCCATACAAAAAATGCAAAATGTCAAAAATCTATTTTATTGAGATTCATGTACCGTGATACTTAAGTAATAAATAACTCACATAATTAATTAGAATATGAGTATGAGTTTTAAGATAATATAGCCCTGTGTCAGACTAGCGACCTGTCCAGGGTGCACCCTGCCTCTCACTTGGTGGTAGCTGGGATAGGCTCCAGTCTCCCCATGACCCTGATAAGGATAGGCGGACGAGAAAGGATAGGTGGATGGTATGTTACTAAAGCGGAATTAACCAAGGATGTATCCTTGAACTCAGGTTCACAGTTTTTTTAAAACGTGTAATGCTGATGAAGCAATTAATCCACGGAGATTCAATTAATTTAGATTGCTAGTTTAACTGAAAATGATTATAAAAATAATCATTGCACATGAATCAGCTACATTGATTTAATACTACAACTAAAATTTGTTATAATTTAATTATAAATAATAAGTGCACAGTGTGATTTATTTCTGATTTATTAATGTGATATACAATAGTTGCCTTAAGTTCATGTTAATTTCAGGTATATTGTACTTTAAATGTGTGAGCAAAGATTTTTACTTGAAAGCTTGTAAAAAATCACCTTGCCTTTGTTTTCTTAGAAGAGATAATGATATAATCGTTAGTTTTAAAGTGTTGTAAAAGTCACGGTTATGTGGTGTCTCTTTAAGACAACCTAAGTTAATGTATGTGCCACTGTTCTCTGAGTGTGAGAGAAACGTGCTTGCACATGGACAGATGGACTGCGATGGACCTCATATCTTTACCTCCCTAACTCAAAGTAATGTTGCAGATTGTATGAACACTGCTCGCTTCATGTATGATAAGACAGCAGCCGTTCAATCGAGCCTTGTAAGGTTGGTGAAGAGCGTGTTTATTAAAGGACAAGCACTGTGGAATTCCCAGTACAAGTGTGGTCGTGAGTTTTTGACTGTCCTGCTGAGTGTTTCTGCCGCCTCCTCTCAACCGCTGAATGCAACCCAGGTTACAGTGTTATGGTGGATATTTCGTTGACTCCATTTACATATAGGGGATTTTCACATACTGAGGAGTTATGTTTCACCCTGCCTAGACTTCGTCCCCCTCCTTTGCCCCCTCATGTAGGGCTGTGCGATATGAACAAAATCTCATATCCCGATATAAGAATTCTATCATCCCGATGAAAATGTCACATTTTCTGGAAATTATGTGAATCTCGGGCAGCTCTTTTTTACTTCTCATCTGTAAATAACCTGCTCTTTCACGTGATTAAGTTTATTTTGAAAAGTCTCAACAGGATCTTGAGCTTTATTGTGAAAGGTTTATGTGGAACATAAACAAGCGGACACGCGATGGTGTTACCGTCGTTGTTGCTAACAACAACGCATAAAACAGGGGTAGTGTGGTTATATAAAATATAAGAGAAAGAGAGAAGAAATTAATATAGTGACCATCAAAAGGATAAAAAAATATTGCCGTAAACAGTTTATTTTGCGACACCACGAAACAAACGATAGCATAAAATGAAACGATAGACGTTTTTATATCGTCATCCGATATCGAACAGCCCTACCCTCATGTAAAAAATTTCTAGATCTGCCATTGCATTGCTCTAAGGAGTTGCTTTGGTGCCAGTGTACCAAGGCATGATGGGCGGTTACGGCAAACTCTTTGGTATCTGGAGCTTTCTCATCATGTAGAATAATCAACTGACAGGGAACAATTAAAGAATAATGAAGCAAGAAAATCCAAGCAATTACAAGACCAAACAATGGATTAACTGCCATTGTCTTTAGGGGTGGGAGACAGAAGTGCATATTAATAATTATCTAACCAAAAGCTTTAACGAGTCACACATTAGCTGCATTTTAAGGCATGAAACGCTTTGTGCCTTATTTGTATTTGTTTTTTGACTAATATATTATATCTGTGTAGGATGTATACTTGGATCTTTTGAGCACAACTCTTACATAAAGGCATTTTTCTCACATTTTATCATGTGAATACACTTCTACCTCTCATGCCATTGTTATCTGAAGTTATTAGAAAGAAAAATGTCGGTGCATTTTGTTCCCTTATAATTAATCAACAGCTATCTTGATACGCTTTAATTAGATACCTAAAAATAATGCTGCCAATTTGATCTAATTTCATATCCTGCACAGACAGACATTTATAGATTATCTTACACTCAGTACTCACAGTGTTCTCTGCAGCTCTAATCAAATTATCTTGGCATTTGCTCAAAAATAAATGTTCATTCCTTCACTTAATTAGGTTGAACCAAATGGCACGATAACACAGGATATTTTTTTCTGCTGTGTATCTAATCTTTGGTTAATGATATTAATGTTGTGTCAGATTTAGGAAATTATTCCTGCCTCTTCAAACAGATTTAAGGTGCTTTAGAAAGAGGAAAGATATTTTAGTATGCTAGATAAATCAAAGCAGTGGAGTTCACAGTTGGAAGGACTTAATACTTAAAGAAATAAGAGTAAGAACTTGTAATATGTGGCAATGAAAATGGAAAAAAAAGTTTCTGAGTTCAACAAAGTAAGAAAATCTTATTGCCCAAGATCACTGGAAATCTTGCTGACACCAGTTAAAACTTAATTGGCAGTACTCTGCCTTGTGAACCACGTTTCACTGGAGATGGGAAGTCAGATGTGTAATTTTGTTGCATATCAATTTTGGTTCCTGCTGAGAAGCCTCTCTGATAAGTGCACGTGTTAACAGTTGTACATAAAGGAAAGCACTGTAAAAACACCCACTATCACAAACTTATTAGAGTCTGCGCTGCTTCAGTTAAGTCGTGTAGCATGTAGAACAATCAGGGTTAGCACTATCTTATAATAGGTTTACTGATGCATAAATACACAGGACTTGTGTAAAAACAAGGCCTTACTCTTTAACATTTTCAGATCAATAACTGGCATTTTCTCTCTGATTCAGGTGATAATCTCTCATTTCTGAATACTTGCATGAGAACTACCACAAGTGGCTTATTAGACTACATTTTATTTGGAAGAATCCATGATAGACTGGTGGACAGTACAAGTAGAGACAGCTATCATGGCTAAAAAGATTATGATTAAGAGGGACAAGCTTTATGAACAGAAGAAAGAAAAAAACAAAACATTGTTGAAACATAGCATGTCCAGAATTTTAAGCAATATTCTGCCAGTTCAGGGTTAAATAGTGCTGTATCCTCCACACCAACATTCAATAAATATGAACAAAAGTGAACACGGTGGAACATGTAAAGCTGAGAGAGTTGGAAACAGGACTGAGGAAACTGTGCTGACTGATGTACAAACTCCTCTTAGAAGACTGGTGGATTCTTATTAGCCTATACTAGGGTACGGTCTTTATCTCATCTTAGCTGCGGACACCATGAGGAGTGGAGAATTTTATAGCCCTTTTCGACTAGTGTCTACTTGGGTCGACTTGGCATGGCTCGACTAGATTTTTAGCAGTCGAGCAGTGCTGTAGGTGGTAGCAGCTGGTACCAGGTACTTTTTTAGTGCCTACTTGGCCAGGGTTCCAAGCAATCTGAGGTATCGAAAATGCAACACCAGACTGAATGCCAGCGATTGGCTAGTCTGTGACGACACTTAATGAGTTTCCAGACCAAGGCCCGAGGCAACAATCTGAAACAGCCTAAATGACTCTGATGTGTGATACAATGTGGCCTTATGAAAACATCTGTAAAAACACAACAGGCTACAATTCATGTGTTTTTTATGTAGCTCCCATCAAAAATCTTAGTTTCAATAAAGTTTTTAGTGCCTTATCTTCCACACAACCACTCCATTTTAGTTCATTGCAGTGCAGACTGGTGTAAACAGCACATTCATACAGACAACTCTAATAACAGCATATTGCCTTTACTCTTTTTTTCAGCTTCATCTTTTTGAAATCACTGTTGAAACGTTCAAGGACACTTGACAAACTAAAAGCTGAAGAATCAAATACAATGACAAACTGCAACACAGTTTGCTGTTCTGCAGCAGAAATACAACTCTCTGATTCTATAGTGTCCTTGAAGGCATCAACAAGGGCAGTTTGCTTTTAGGGGGATCAAGCACTGAACCTATAAGCACCTGCTGTAATTTTTTAGCTCCAAACAAAAGTTACAAAGGGAGGATAAACTTGTTTGGTTCATGTGTGTTACGCGTAAGATACAGAGAGTAGAAGAGAGTACAAGATTGTCACAAGAATGTTTTTCAGTTTAAATTCCCTGGGCAGAGCAGGAAACATTGTCCAGAAGCAGGACATAAAGTGTAATAGTCACACTATCTTTAACCAATGCTTTCAAGGTGTCCTTGAGTAAGGCATTTATCCATCCACCTGTTCCACTGGAGCTATTTAGTGGATTCAACTGAGATTGCACCAAACAGTTCCCAAGGGAGAGTGTAATGCTAAATAAAGGTTAAAAAGAAAAATTGACCATGCATTACACATGCAGAAATACAGACATTACATTAACTGTGCATTCACCCCTTTTCAGCATCATCTTCTGCTATACCAGTTTGCTTGATAAACATTATTTTGGATGTCTCCCAATAATAAAATAGATACACAATCTTTTTTTCCCCACTTCGCCACAGTTTAATTATCACAAGAAAAAGTAAAGATCGCCTCCAATGACTTCAGTGCAAGACAATAAAAACCAGAATAAATTGACTTTTAATAAATGTGTAGTCAAAATGCAAATGTACGACAGTGTTTACAGTTTTTGGGATGTGTGCGAGACGAGAGAAAATAAATTAGCTTTTGTTTGTTTGCTTTTGATAGAGTGGCACTTTACTAGATGAGAGACTGTTGGAAATCAGACCAATAAAAACACACACATTCCTTTCACAGCATCTTTCTATTTATCTGTCTCCCACCCACTTGTAATTTCCCCTGCTAAAGCGCATGTGATTTCTTTCTCCTTCGAGTGCTGCAGTGCTTGTCTGTGATTGGGCATTTGCCTGCAACTGCTGAGCTGCCACTTCATGATTTAATCAGGAGGAGAGACACTCTGAATATGTCTTTTTTCTGTTCAGTCCTCACTTACTTCCTGCATCTCAAACAACACCTCCCTGCCTCCAGCCCTATTTCTTCATCCTGTTGCTCTTTGTCGACATTCCACGTGTGCTTTAGTGCTGGGAGGCTGATGACAGAACCGTTCTCTGCGGCTCCTTGTAAATAATGCAAGTTACTCACTCACACACAAATCACTCTACACAGAGTCACACATTCAAATTTATATGTGTGTTCAGCTTGCATGCAAATAAACCAACACACAAATGGAGTCTCATGCACACTAACTCTAACCCTTAAGGGAATCTCACAGATGTCTGGGCACCTGGTGATCCATTCTAAATGCTTCAAGTTTGCATGCACAAGATTTAATTTGCAGCCCAGGTAAGCAGTTTCAATGCCACTTTGTTAGGGAAACTGACATCAATCTTGGGTTAATTGTTTGCTCAAGAAGTCCAGCTACATGTTTAGAGGCTTATTGTGTCTTGAGCTTAAGAACCACAGTTGAAGTACAAACCACTAAAATACAATACTCAGACTTCATTAATAAAAAACAAACAAACAAAAAACTCTAGAGAGATATCGGCAAAGTGTTTGTTGAGCTTAGCTTAGCTAATTTAGCTAATAAAAGCCCACTACGAAAAATAAAACTTTGTGGTATTAACAAATTTATTTGCGGTATCATTATAAGTAATGTTGTGTATTCACTGCCAATATCCACATATAAATTCATATATATAAAAAAAGTGATCCAATTATTCTTTTAGCTTAGCACAGCCTGCTAATTTCTCATATATCCTAATCTGAAAATGTCTGAGGGAAGCTGCACTTGTTGAACTTGCCTGGTTTTTCAAAGCTGTCTTTCAAAGTCTTTGTCATGTTATTAAACAACAGAGTGTTGTTCTGAAAGTGATTTCACTTTGTTTCTTTCTGATTGATTGATGACTCTATTCAGGCATTGCTTGTACTTCTGGTTCTGAGAACATATCTATACCTAATTAAATACCCAAATATTTTAAAGTAAATTATGCTGAGTGATAAAAAGGTCAACCAACACAACTTCAAAAATCAAGTCAACTTCAGGAAAAACTGGTACTTAACCTCATGCTAAGAAAAAATATCTTCCTTGAACCTCTATTGACCACCGTTTCTATTTCTTCAGTTAATGTTTCGTTATTTAAGAACCCTTTCCCCTCACCTAGCCAATGAAAAGAGTTAAGAAAATAATGAGAAGGAAAGTCACTCACAGGAAATTAATAATTGTGTGTTTAGGTGCAGATACTTCTTCTGAAATAGAATTTGCAAAAGTTTTTTTTTTGCTTATATTGGAGGATTGAGTGTGACTCTGCAGTTTTGCCTGAGTTTCAAGTTCATTTCACAACTGGGGACTGGGTGGTGTGACAGCAGGCCTTTGTACTGATGCTAGCATTGCCAGAACTAAAATTAGATGGTGCCAACACAACAACCATAAATCATTAACAACTAAAATAAAATGATTTGCTTTTCAGACTGACCTAAAGAGCACACTTTCTTGGACAATTCAAATTTCATTCATTTTGGTAACTTTAAGGAAAGTAAAAGCATGCCATTTGAAGTTGGTGACACCAAATGACTGTAGCGATTGTATCAGTCTAAACAAAGTACAGGGAAATAGCTTTTTTCTTGGGTCAGTCTTTGGACTGAAAATTGAATGTGTCAGATAAAACAATCTAGACTAGTAAATATGTTTTTTCAACAAAAGTATCTATAGCCTACTGCTTGTGACTTCTCAGTTTAATCCATGCATGTGTAGAAAGAAATGCACTTTATAACTAAGCCGCATGTTCTTCAACAGTGCTAGTATCTAAAATTTAAATGTCTCTGTATGATTGATGAGCGGTATTTATGAATGCAAGGCTTCCCTCTGAAATTACCATATAATTGCAATGAATATATGCAGATTGATCTGTCTAGGAATCACAGATCTAAGATAGTGCTTTCAAGCTTATTTTCCTTTCACATTTCAAATTCAAGACTGTCAGCTATTAAAGAAAAAAAAAGGGAATCTGTTAGCCAAGGAAAAACTTTCAGGTAGCAATAATTCTACGAATAAAGGAGACAAATAGACACCTTTTTGACAGTTAACACTATTGTGCAATTGGCATCTGCAGAACACAGTAACTGTCCGTTCATAAGTGATTCTGGGAAAGTAACCTCTATTAAACCAATAGACTATGAACCATATTGAGTGAAAGATTAAAAAGTACCACTTTACATATTATATTATTACAGTTTTGTTTTGCACAAATTCCCTTTGGGCTTGTTCAGGAAGGACATTGAGCATAAAACTCTGATAAATCAAACATGCAACCCCACCCGCAGTGGTGACCCCTTGAGACAAAGAAGCAGCTGAAAGTAGGTTTTTCATTTCATTATTTTCGTTTAATTACACATTACTTTGTGAGTTCTGTGTCAGTCTTCTTTTAGATTGGAGTTTGCTATGTCTCTCTGCTATTCGCATTTACCTACAGACTTTATACCGAGTGAAGCATTCAGTACATCAAGCTTTTTTATTTAGTTCACTGAAAGTGCAGACAACCTTTAACTGAAAAACTTAACCTGACTTAATTTATCTGACCACATAATGATCAACTAATAAAAGAAAAAAAAATGGTAATGTAAAAGAATGACTTGAGTTCAAAGGGACCAAAAGATACAATGTAGCTCAAGGATGTGATGGAGAGGTGAGCTGCTTTGTGAGTGTGCAGTGGAGAAGGTGAACATGAGTCTACACTTTTAATGGAGTTTAAAGATCTTTTCAGACGTGAGTGATGTGACAGCCAGGACTTTTTGGTTTTGAGGTTTTGTGTTCAGGACTCTTTCTACTTTTGAATTTCAGATAAACTTTGGATTCAGTTTCTGGTTAATTCTTCAACAAGTTCTAACAAGTCTTGTTTATTCTTTGATGCTTTGAAAAGGTTCTTTAAGTTAATTCATTATCCTTGTTATTTATGCCTTCAATTCTCAGCTTTAGTTAATGATGACTTTTGCTTCCTCCTTCTGTGTCATCTCCGCGTGTCTTTTTAGTATTTCCTCATTTTTGTCTCCACATCTCTCATCTTCGTCTACCTTCTTCTCTGTCCACTTTCTTTCTTTTAATAGGTTTAGATTCCCTTTATATCATGGTGCAGCTTTTCTTCCTGCCCTTGCTCTCACTAATTTCCTGATTGTCTTTAGCTGTATTTTGGTTCTCATCGGTTTCCTCTTCCTCTTTATTTTGCATGTCAGGTTTACATAGCTGTGTGTTCCCTAGCTCTGGCTTCCCTGTACTTTCTGAATTGCATGTTTCCAAGTTCTTTGTAAGTGTTTCCTAGATTGTTTCATTCCCTGGCTTTGTTCTCTGCTTATTCCTGGATCTTGGAACATTGTTTTCTTTGAACTTAGCACTAAAAAATGCTTGTCTTTTGTTCAACTTTTTTCTCCCGAGTCCTGGAATT
Organism: Astatotilapia calliptera; assembly: GCF_964374335.1. NCBI lineage: Eukaryota > Metazoa > Chordata > Actinopteri > Cichliformes > Cichlidae > Astatotilapia > Astatotilapia calliptera. The sequence continues at coordinate 24,497,127 of NC_137431.1, forward strand.
GGTTCAACACAATAACCATAACCATCAACAAGCAGCATTATTTGCTTTTCAGACTAACTTAAGAGCATATTTAATTGGGTGATTTTCTTTATTTTGGTAAGTTTAGAGAGGTAAAGTCATTGCCATTTGAAATTGGGTTGACACCCAATGATGGTAGTGAATCACTGTGAACTGCAGGCTTTTTTCTTGTTTCAATCTAAACCAAATACAGGCAATAAATCTCGAGCACAACTAGCTGACAAGGCTTGCAAAACACCAAAAACTGAGGACAATATTAACATATAGAGAATTCTAGAGTTTAACTATTACAGCAGAAACATTTTTGCTTATGACTAACTTCTTACAGTCAGGACAAATACATGTAGTTTAAGGAGGACAACTGGATTATTCAGAGCTGACATTCCTTAAAATTATTATTTGATGTATAAAAGTATGTTATATTTCAAAACATCACTCACGAGAAGAAATATGACTCTAAAAGCAAACTGATTACTGTACCCTGTAACTACATAATGAATTTTCCTCAGGCACTAATTATAAGTCTTTTAAATATCACATTGGCTATAATGTGGAAATCAAAACTGCAGAAAGTGAGACTGGAAGGAAGAGACATGTCTCTCATACAAAAGAAAGTCATTTGCATTAATAAGAAATAATATGATTCAATCCCAGACATAACAATACCAACAAAATGGAGCACTGGGATTTCAGTAGCTAGTGAAAACACAAACACACACCAACTCACGACCCACCTGAAACACAAAGAAACAGAGGTTTAGCACATCAAAGCCATGTCTCAGTGTTTTCATCATGTGGAGAGCCAGCTGCTATCCTATAACACAACCACTGTTGTGCTGTTCATTGAAAGCACAGACTTTAGATAGGGGAATAATGGGGGGAATATTAAGATACAGCAACCTTCAAAAAGTATCCACCTGAACAAGGTGTTTTTGATGCAATGTCCAGAGAGAATTGAGAGGTTGAGAGCCCTCCTCTGGAGAAAAAAAAGAGGAAAAAACCCTCTAACATCTTTGTTTCAATGGTCTCAGTGTCTGAATAAGAATATCCTTAAAATTCAAATAATAATAGGCCTTAAAAACTGTGAAAAAAATTAACATGTTTGGCAGATTTTCAGCATTAATTTATAAGAAACTAAATAATTTAGTTGTCCTGAATATCAGAACTATGACCTGATGAAATAACATTATGTGGAGAATTGGTTATTCTGTGAGCCCCAGTTTCAAATATTTAAAATTCAGATTGTGAATGTGGAGAATTAGCATGAAAAACAGGATAGCCAACTCAGATGGGTGTTTGTTTCTAAAGCCTAAAATTAAAATAAAAAATGTTGAGATTTTTATTATACCTCATTATGTCTTTGTTACAATTTATTAATTAAGCTGCATTCTTATTCCATAATGACTTTGCTATATAAACCTTCGTTATTACTTGCAGGATCCACATTGCGATTTGTAATTTGATGTCACTCATGTTTACCTGACAGCTTACTGTTTGGTTTCTTGTCATAAATATAGAGGAAGGAAACTTTTATAATTTAAATTACAACGATTGCATTGGTGCTAATCAACATACTAAAACAACTGAATTCAGTTTTACCTATAAAGCACAAAATTACACCGACAGTTGCTTCAAGGTACTTTGTTACACTGTAAGTATGAGTTTATATATGATGCATCTTGAGGGTAAGTACTGGCTAAACAACACAGCAATGCAACCAATACAGCAGCCCTCTAGGACACACACACGCACGCACGCACGCACGCACGCACGCACGCACACACACACACACACACACACGGAATTGCCTCTTTCCAAATATTACCCCAGTGCTCTATCAGCTTGCCAGCAGGCATATCATGATGAACAGTGTTTGCATAGTCAGAGACCATCACCAGATACCTTAGGAAGTATCTGGAGCTCTGAGAGACTGTGTCTAAAATCCTCAGGCGGGAACCTCCACAGCCTCCTCCTCCGACCAAGCGGAAATCTATTCATCAACTGTTATAATGAGGCTGTACATGTAAATTGTTGCATGCACACATACATGCATGCACATGCACACACACACACACACACACAACCACATGGGTGTAGGTAGTTAAGGGTACAATTTCATGCAGGACATGGCTAGAGCCACAAACATGGTGTGTTCATGTGGTGACGGTCTAGCAGAGCTGGTTTCTCCCAATGCCTGAATGAAACTAGCTGAAATAAAATGCCATCTGATTGGTTGGTAGAGCTGTCATTAAAACAGAGGCCTGGGTTAAAGGTTAACTTAGGTTAAGATAATAAAACATAAATCCAAGAAGATAAGAGACACCCAGAGACTACACATTATTTGGTCTCAACATTATTGTAAGGCTACCTCTGTGGTGAGCTTACTATTCTCTCACAGGTTTTGTGTGACAAGAAGCATTTCATTGGTGGCCCTGAGAGTATTTATGAAGTGGACCATTGCAATGTGGGTTCACAGTGCCCTTTCCAGAGTGAAGAACAGACAGATACAGTAGTAAAGAATGGCTGATGAGTGGTTATTCATGAGCGTTTGAACTTAATTTTAAAAAATGTACCAAATATTTTAAAGTGATCCAAAGACACTGCATGACAAAGACTTGCAAATGGTTACCTTTTTTTCTTTTCTATAATTAACACTCACTGATCACTCACAAATCCTCCAAAGCAGTTTTTAATGACAGGCTACAAAGTGGCTGACTGACAGATAAAACTCAAATCACTGGACTCCTGGAGAGATAGGATTGCTGATTCCACATACGAAAAAGTGTTGCCCTAATTTGAGAACCACAAAGTCGTGGGAAAACAGAGCGCTGCAAAGTGCACCGTTGTCGATGTAATGTGACCCGTTCTTTATTTTTCTTTCACCCATCACCCATTTTTTCTTTTCCATTTTGTATTTGGCGTACCACGAAATTCTTTAAGTTCCAGAGTCTGAATATAGTCTATTTGATCTATACTGCAGAAATGGGGTAGATTTCTCTGACGTGTCATAAATGCTCTGCACAGTTACTCTCTTGCTATGTTATCTTTCTTTCCCTTCCTCTTGTGACCTTAGTAAACTGGTATTTTAAAGACGTTGTTTCATACAATAATTTGCCATTTCAGAGGGGAAATTAACATTCTTTACATAATGACAAGTTTGACCTTTTGCGGTAATTGAGGCTTTGGGGAGGGTAATGGAGTAAAGAAATGCGAGGACGTCCCCACTGACATAAGAGCATTCGTGCTTGTTTTTTTTTATGAATTGTAAAAAATATATATATATATTGTCATTACAACTTGTTTGTTGTTTTGTGACCATATTTTTGTAAGGTTATTAACTTCACATAAAATGATATTAACATATCTGAGAATTGCAGGATTTCATTTATGCATAGCTCCCTTAAGGCCCTACCACAGCATTTCAATCAGGTAGAGGTCTGGGCTATGACTGGGCCATTTCAACACCTGATTCTTTTCTTTTTCAGCTGAATGCTATAAGGTGGACGTCCACTCCTGGGACGATTTTGGCACTAAATGCTCCAGACTAGCAAATGGGCAAAACTTCTGCTCCTGCTGACGATCATTTAATCAAGTGCATTTGTTTAGCTGTGACAGTGACATAACAGAATGATAATTCTGTTGAAGCAGTAAGAATGTATTTACTGCTTTTTACACGACTGAATACAAATATGTTAAAACTTTTTCACATGACTACAAAATAAGTGTAGTGCCTGCTAGGATTCTGTTATCTACTGGCTAGTGTGACTTTAAGCACACATGAATGGACAATAATGTATTCTTTTAGATTAATAATATAAATACAACTTCAGGCAGATGGTTTCGTTTCAAAAGTAAAAGCCAGAATACAATAATTCAGGAACATTTGGCCTATCTTGAACATTATTTCATATTTCACATTCCTGTCAGAGATTATTTATAATTGTATTGATCTACATGGAAGAAACATAGCACTGCACCAGCAAAGGCCGTGAAATTTTCTCTGTTGAAGGGATTAAATTCTCATGTCGATCTTTCCGTACTTCAAGACTCAGACACCCAATACCAGTCTTGTAGCCTGAAGGTGGAAAAGGACAAAACCTTTATTCTTCATGTAGTTTTTGTTTATTTGTTTGTTTCTTTTGTTGTTGTTTTTAAATGGATAGTCATGGAAGAGTCATTGCCCCTGATACTGTAAGCAACCATGTAAACACAAAGGTTTTTTGTGACTGCAGTGCACCAGTCTCTGAACATAGCAATGGCTCCATTAGAAAAGACAAATAAATATATCTCACAACACAGATATAGGAATACATATTTTATGTGTTTATAGGATAAATGGGGTTTGCTGTCATTCTTTCAACTCTACACCAGATAGTTTTTTCTCTTATGCACTCCAGAAAGTGTTTCTTTCTTCTCATTTACAGCTGTTCCCACAGCAAAAAAAAAAAAAAAAAACATAGTAAAAAAAGAACATTACCACTTTGTTATATATTCACAAGGAGAGGTCAATTTTATTGCTTCTATTAAAAGGTATCTACAAAACCAGATGTAGTAATTACAGAGAGTTATTATTTTGACTCAGCTAGGATATGAGCTTGATAGAGTCTGTGTTTATTTGAAGGATCTATTGTTATAAATTTGTCAGACACTGTGAGCGAGCTTACTCTCTGGCACACATTTCTGTTAAACTGCACTTCGCTTAAAGGTTAAATACAGCATTTTTTTTTTCAAAAAGGCCACATACATTTTGCAATAGTCCTTTCCTTAACACAAAATATTAGAACACTGAAAAACATAAAAACCCACATGTGAGGACTTGTGTCCACATTAATATCCGCCTTTATCCCTTGAGGTGAAAGCCCTGGATCTACCATCCAGCAGATCTATGGTTCACACCAGCAGGGGAGCTGCACCATGAGGTTAGGCTTCTCCAGAAGGAGTCCAATGGCAGGGAAAGGCACTGCTTCAGGATGCTCTTGGCTTTGTAGATCAAAGGATTGTAGCTAAAGGGGCTCTGCGGGTCCTCTCCAGGGGTGGTGATAGGTTAGGAGTTAGGATTTTGAAGGTGTGTCTTAATCACTTAAAAAAAAAAAATCAGTGTCTTGAAATCTGAAAAAAGTCATAGCCTTTCCCCAAATAAATTGGTTAATAAAACTGTAAAGACCCCAAAATACTGAATTGTGTACAAATAGTATGTTCAGTGAATTCATTGAAATTTTAAACAAGTCTTGATAACAAATGTGAGTTGATCCAGGGCTCCGGTACAATCAGCATATGAGGTAAAATTGTTTTCATGTGATACTGCCAGGTTTTAGAATGGCATTAAAAGTCATTTATGCTACAATATTTTCTCATGTTAGCCATGTTTCAGAGTGGTTGTGTGTAGAGGATTAAACATTGTTGACTGAAGTGACTGCAGAACTAAATCTTAACACTGAATGCATTCCAAAAGTAAAGCAAAGTGAGAATCTTATATACAAAACCATCTTTATATTAAAGCTTTTGTCCGTATTTTAAGTTGATTATATGACAAAATAGTGAGAAATCTATGTAAATCAAAAGAAATTTAAATTTAAATGCAGTAAAGTGCAAACGTCTTGAGTCACCTCTGTACGATTTCTGAAGGCATTTCAAAGTTTTTTCTTTGGCCATTGGCTACTTTTCCACTAATTTCCAATTCAGTCCTTGTATTTTTTAAGAGAAATTTTGTTTAGCTTGTTAATCTACTTGTCACTGAATCTACAGTATGAATTCATCCTGACACAAGACCTGAGAGATGTATCTGACGCTTCAATGGATCCATTTACTGTTCGCTGAAATCTCATCAGAAATCTTCTTAGTGGAAGCGTGGTGTCGAGAAGCCATTCTTAAGGAAAGGAAAGGGGGAAAAAGGCTGAGGTACAGTATACCAAAAATACATTAAAACTGGTCTGCAAATCAGTGGCAACTTGTCTCATGAGTGACGAATCCAAATTTGATTTCTTTCATTCAAATTGTCACCTATACTGTATGTAGGGGAGAGGTCGTGGGCCGGGGCTGTATTTTAGTCAGTGATGTTGGGGATCTTTTCCAATCTGATGGAATTATGAACTCGGAAAAGTAGCACGAGATACTGACCCATAAAGCGTTACCATCTGGAAAGTGTCCGAATGGCATGTTTCAGTATTACAATACTGACAACAAACACACTCCCATTGCAGTAAAAGCACACCTGGATAGAAAAACTGCAAGAACGCGTGTCTAAGAAAGTCCAGTCTGTGATGCAGAATACAGATGGACATATGGAATATTCACTTTGTAAAAGCTCATTTTTTGTCTTAACCTTTCTGTCGTGTTCGGGTCAAATATGACCAATTTACAAATTAAAACACTCATAAATATTGTGTTTTACATCTGATTGCCTCAAGGCCTTATGACATCCTCCACACTATGCTGTATTTCCATGTATGTTTGCACTTTTCAATAAAATGCTGCACCTATTTCCCCATTTTACAAGCAAAATAGAAAGAAATGAGGGCTGACTCAAGACTTTTTCACACAACTATACACACTATGTCTAGAAGCACTCTTGTGTAGATTTCACCAGATTCAAACTGGAGGAACCCAACAGAACCTGTTAGAACAGCTGCAAAGGCTCTCCTGCAACAGCTGTATCTACTAAGCCATATTGAATAGTTACTGATATGGGGCCCGGAGGGCATTTCGTTTTACCTCTGTTATCTGTTTAGCCTAAGAAAGACTGACTTGCAGGCTGTCAGGCAGAGCTGCACCTCCTACACATATAAATCTGACAACTGTCAGCAGTAGTTTATTGCAGACATGTTACCAGGAGGTTTGGTTTACCAGGAGATTTTTATATCTGGGTTTTATTTTTGTTAAAGAATTTCTCGGTGAAAATGTCCAAAGGTTGCGTATGTATTTTATCTGCTTCCAGAGTAATTGGTTTAGAAAATTAGTTTGTCCACAGCCCAGGTTTAATTGGAATTAAACACAAATATATGGAAAGGTGAACCGCTCCTGCTGTTAGATTAACTGAGTCTATAAACGTCTGCTGAGGTAATCGCATTAGAAAAATGTGTGTAGTTGTGTGTTTTTGTGCAAATTTGTGAATGCAAATACAAGGCTGTCTATGCTGGCTCCAAGTTCCTGTGTGTGCACATCATTTTATATTAACCTATCCCACAGAAGGTCAGTGTAAACACGTAATTAGCTTTAAAACAAAGGACATTATCACCTCATTTTTTTCATACCTGCTAATATCTGCTATTGTCTGTCATGTGTATACCATCTCAAGAGAGCCATGGAGTTTAGTACCTCTTAATATGATATGAATTGCTCATTTAAGCTTCAACCAGGGACAAGGAAAAGTGCACCGAGTCGTTGTTTTGAGAATATGTGATAAATTAATCACACCAGATACTCACATTTATTTCTGATGTCCCTACTTTCCTGTAAATCTCTAATTAACACTGTTGATCCCAGTGTGTTGCAAAAATTAAATCAGAAGATCTAAGGGATGATTCACAACCTGTTATTGATAATGGGCTTCAATTAATTGAGTGCTCCTGAAGCATCAATCCTGCCTGAGTAGCAAGCACCTGTTTGAGTAATTAAGCACCTTGTGCATTCAGTCAGGGGCACATCTTCCCTGCTGACTGCTTCAAAGAACTACTGTGGGGCGTGCAGGCCGGATTATTGCCTTAAAAGATCATACTGAGAGTATGAAGCCCCAGCGCTGTCAAAGAAACTTAAAAAAAAAAAAAAACACATTATGCTACTTGGGGTGTAATAATTACTGAACTTATTTAGGGGTATTAACCCTTTAAAGCCGGTCAGAGCCGGCATGCTCTGTTTTGCATAACTATTTTTAAATCCCGGTAGCACTGCAACCACATAAGCTAGCGCAATAATTTCTTTTGCATATGAAACCGGAGGAGTTGTACTTACATCTTATGCCATCAGCTTGCCCTAGGTCACGGTTTCCTTCCACATATAGCTTTGCAAAAATTGCATAAAAAGCACTTGCAGCAACAAAAACATAATATTCCAGAAACATGCTTTGCCGATCCGATCAGCTGTTCGTAACACTTCCTATGCTGGAATAGATCAATTATCGCACATCCGCCATTGCCTGCCTGAAACCGGAAGTGACGTCATATTTGCGGAAATGTAGTTTTTTTTTTACCATCAGGGCTTTGTAAGCCTATACTAATGTTTTTAAAAGTTATGTTTGACTTTATGACTTTCTGTGTCGTTTCTGGGATGCTTAGAAGTCAAATTGCACTGCTGGAAATAGTTTATTTTGATGCGCATGCTGTTTATTTGCAAATTTGCACTATAATATTTATTTTTGTTTTTCCTGCAGTATATAAAAATTGATGTATTTCAAAAATAAAACTATGAAGACATTCAAAATAAATTTCCTGTGGTGGGAAACTATTTTGTGCAACTTTTTTGTATTTACAGTTTTGAGGGATAAGCCTCTTTAATTTCTCTGACAAGAAATATGTTAAAAAAACAAAAACGATTTTAAATTTTCTTGTAGTTTATTGCACTCTTTTTGCAATTAATGTAATTACTATGCACTTAATGCATACATATTATTAAAATTTCGGCTATAATGGTTGTATTGATGTATAGCAAGTTGAAATGCTCCCAAAAATGGCACTACAGCATGTAAAAATATAAGCTCTGGCGGACTTGGTTCTATGGTAGGTCTTAAAGGTTTAATTACTACACCTTAAAATAAGTCCAGTAAGATTAAATAAGTAGTGTGTACGCAAAAAAGAAAGAGGAAAAAAGAAACCACGCTGGGTAAAAACAGCTAATTAACGATATAGCTATCTTATTTAGGTCATCTTGCACCCATTTGGCATTGTTGACATTGGCAGGTTCAAATGTGTGACACTGAATCCATAACTAGGGCTAATGATACCCTATCCACTATCTGGCAGCAGCTCAGTAAAATTATACTTTTTGAGGAGTGGCTGAAATGTTATCTACTGCATCACAGCATATGTTCACTTCTGCAGACGTGGTGGTTTATGTACTTTTTAAAACCTAGTGCACTTTAATCCATATAAAAAATGATTCCGTTTAAACCCATAAAAATGGTTTTGTAACGTATATTATTATCCATGCATTATGTAGTCTCTCGAGGCCCTGCAGCAAATGCTTAGTTCTAGTCAGTGCGCGCTAGTCCAAATCTGCTCATGTTCAATAAGACATCTTAGCCGTACTCATTCACAGTATATTAACTCAATTCACTACTCAAACAATGATATTTCAGGTTAATGTCAATACTATACTTCTCTGCAGCTGTGACTATTTGGAGAAGCAGCGCAGTGGCCTGAAACACTACCCCAAAGGATGGAGTGTCTCTTTGTGTTAGACAGATTATTGCAGGCTGGTTGGAGGACGGATTGGGATTTAACAGAGGACAGCCATTAAGTGGGCTTCCCTTCAAGGTGTCAGTAACAAAAAATAAATACATAAGTAAATGCAAGCTGAGGTTAGTGCTGGGTAGTAAATCAGCCTTTTTTAAAAGCTGAATTGAATAGTTTCCTGTTTATATCAATATATTTTGATATGTCAATATAAAATGGTTAAATTGGTTTACATTTACAGCATATATTTACAGTATATTGACTTTATTTTTATTTTTGTGCATGTTTGATGCTCTCCGTCCTTTTAATTGCCCCCTTGGGGATAAATAATGTGTTTCTTTATTTGAATGTTGAATTAAATATACACTATTTTCTTCCAGAAAGCTGCCATATCTACCCTAATAGAACTCCATCAAAGCCTGCAAACCAGCCCCCCCCCCCCGACACACACACACACACACACACACACACACACACACACACACACACACACACACACACACACACACACACACACACACACAGGTTCTTGTGAAAGCAGTGATAGAAAGAGCGATATTTTAGGGATGGATTTGTGAAAAACACTGAGAAAGTACAATACTAGATTTTGCTCTCATTCTGCTCACTTTAAGTCACAAATAAAAGATGTCCAATGTAACATGTAACTTATATCATAGAACACATTATGTATCACTGTTTAGCTTAAAAATACAAAACAGGATGTTTAAGAATTTAAGGTTTAAGAGGTTTAAGAATACAAAATGAAGAAAGGAAATAGGAAGGATGAGGAAAGGAGAAGGACTGTGCATGAAAGTACAGAGCAGAAATCATATAAAAAGTATAAAAGAATATCATCAGTAGACTAGAGACCTACACAAGAGGAAAAGTCAGAGGAATAGACATCACTTGAGGCAGAATTAAATTTTAGTAATACAAACATTTCTTGAAGGAAAAGCTCAGAATCAGTAATGTTAGATCAAGGCCTGATTAAAAAGGCACAGGTTGAAGACAGGCTGAAAATGTGATTCAGAACACTATCCACTGAGGTTTGGTCTATTAAAATAAAACCAAAAGCACAGAGAGAAAACAGGGAGATTGGATGGATGGGTATAAAAGAGAGAAGAAGAGTTGAGCAAATTTATAGAAAAGCAAAGAGAAGGACATGGATGAGCAGAATGGAGCCTTGGGGATGGAGAGTGAAGTGGATGAGCGAATAACTGGTGAGGACAGAAGGAGGAAAGAGTGGAAAGAGAGGAGTATAAAGGAGAAGAGCAGGGGGAAAAGAAGAGGAATGAGTGGAGGGCTTGGAGAGCTAGGTTGCAGCTCTGGGGACACGTGAATGAAGAAGCTGAGAGAGACACGGGTGTAGCTGCAGGGGTGGTTGCTCCATTGCGCAGGTTGCGCTAGAAAAGAGGGCAGAGATGGAAGTCACTTTTTGAGCTCTGGGGCCCAGAATCCAGTGTGCATGTTAGTTAGGGAAGGAAGAGTGTATTTGCCCTGTCATTGAAGCTCCCAGGCCAACCACTAGTGCATTGTTCCATGGCAAATGATCCTGCAGGAAAGAGCTGCGTGTGGATTTGTTTTCTATGTGTGTTCAGCGTGTGTGTAATTTTGCAAGTCGTGAATATATATATTTTTCTCCAGCATAACACGGGAGCCACTCTTCAAAAGCAATTACTGAAGCTCAAGTATGAAGTGTTTGTTTACCATGAAAGTGACCTGCCACTCAGGATTTCAATTATCAGCCTCTCTGCCTGTGAACCTAAGCTTACACACAGAACAATAACACCCTGCGTTTTTGCACAGATAAGGTAGCAGGCGCCAGGTTCGGCCACAATCCAAATAACTACATCTAACAAGATAACAGGACCATTAAAACATCTGAAGTGTTCCCGTAGAGTCGCTGTTATCGTCTGCCAGGGGAACTGCCATCATTGCATGAGGTAACAACAAACAATGGAAAAAATTAAACAGCATGATGGGAAACAAAATATGGCATAAGGGGAAGCACTGCAAATATTTGTAACTCATACATTCATAACTCATGAACTTAACTCTATATTATGTTCTAGTCAATACATTGCATTTCTGTTTAATCTGTAACAGGACCTCCTTGTTTTGAATTGAATTGAAATGGAACACTAGAGGTGTTCTTCATTAAAACTGAGGATCGCAACTAGCTTGCAGCACTAGAAGTAGGCCCTGTCTTCGAGGAAGGGAAATAATGTTAATTTAGCTATTAATTCCACACATACACGCACACTCTGAAGGGATAAGCAAGTGGAGCTGTGTTAAATCCTAAACAAGGGTCTGCGCAAACAAATTATTTAGCAGTGAACTATGTGGAATAGGAGTTCAGTGATTAGACAGTCATTTGTCACACTAGCGTCACGTGTGGACCACTTGAGCAGACAAATGTTTTATGAAGTGGCCTTTAGCGTGACATGGACCTTCTAATCAGGAGCTCAGACAAATGTTTAAAATGTAGAAAATGACTGCGAGTGAGCGAGTGGTGAAAGGAGGGAAACAAACAAACTGCAGAATTAGTGTCATGAGTAATAAGCAGTCCTCCTCTTCCACCCAGCTGTAAGTAATTCCATTGAAGTGCAGTGACTAATTGATATGAACTGATAGCCATCACTGAGAAGATCTCACATTACCACGCAGTACAATTGAATAATGCAACTGTTTTGCATGATAATGAATGAGGCTCTGACAATTCAATCACCCACAGACTAAATATCTAATGTCATATAAAGAATATGAAAGATCTAGATTCTTCACGGTGAATGAAGAAGCAGCAGAGTCATGTCTGAAGCAGGCCTTCTCAGCAAAAATACATGTTTTTAATCCTCCCCCACTTTTTGTAGTAACACTATTTTATTCAAGAATGTATTCTTTCAGTTTGCATAATTGATTTGATTTGGAAGATAAATTCTCTCTATCCCTTAGACTTTAAATGAAGTGCTGCTGTTGTTGACACTCAGCAAAATAGATAATCAACTGTGAACTGTGCTGACTTGAAATAATAAGAGAAAGCTGTGAGGAAATCTGTGGATTTGGGAGTGCATCGAGAATTTCAGGGGTTGTGTGTTTTATTTATACCAGTGGAATACTCTCTATTTAAATCACAGCACAGGTTTTAGGCATGATGTGTTCCTACTAAACAAAATGGAAAACCTGAGTAGGAGATGAGGTTTGCAGTTTTTTTTCTTCCAAATTAGGTTGCACCTGGACAACATACTGGAAACGCGCAAAGACATTTGAACATAAAGGTCAGTATAATCATTAGTTCTAGGAGCTTGAATTTTATCCTTTTAGGATTTTTATAAAAGCAAAACTATGTATTTATTTATTTGTTTATGTATTTATTCGTTCCAAGTTAAGGTTTAAAAGCTTGCTAAACCAAGAAAGAAACACTGAACTTACAAATAACTACAAAATATACAATATTTATACTCCAATTATGTATTTTTGTTCTTACATTCATTATCTGGTATATAATCTGCTGCGCATCAGGATTCAAGAGCTTGCAGCAAATAGTAGAAGCATCTTGAAGCTCATCAGAGTTTTCTTTCACTCTGCACAGACATTTTTCACAAATGCTGCATCCACAAAGCCACCAGCATTGTGCACAAGTAATATGCAACTGAAATATTCCGGCCCTCGCTGCCAGACCTGCATGTTTTGTCTTTTATCTCAATTAACACACTAAAAAACAAACAAATTTAAAATTTTTGCAACATTCTTGATTGATAAAAGTCAGATTTATAACTTAAAGGGAAACACAATTACCCAGTATATCTGCTGCAAGACATGCTGGGCGATTCACAAAACAAATTATATATCTAAAAGGAATTAAAGAGATGTGAAAGATGATTTAAAATGGGATGCAATCACACACCTTTGGAACTTCAGGTTGGGGGTTCGACGGCTGATCAGAGCTTCTGTATCCAGTAAGGGTCCCTAGGCTAGACCCCCCGTGCTAACCAAGCCTACATCGGATATGAATTAACAACCTCTTTATCAGCAGAAGGGCTATTCATCATCCCATCAGGTATTGACACAGCAGTGGGACTGTAACCAGATGGAGTATCACCTCAAAAGAATACTATTATTCCCTGCCAGCAGCAGTGACACCTGTAACATAGGCACTAAAACAAAAAGGTCAGCAGCATCCATCCATGCTGCTCCGGTTCTCTGAGGAAATCTTGTGGGATGAGCTTGAAAACAATAACACGGACTGATAACTTTCCCGAGGCAGCTGCTGGGGTTGTTACTCCCTTTGGATCTTAGAATTAGAGCACTCTCCATAGTCAGCGACTTATGGTAGAATGGTGAGTCAATGATGCAAATAGGCCCCGTGGTACTGAGATGCTAATAATGAGCACCAAGGGCACAGTGTCACTCAATAAATCAGGGTAACACAAGCTACTTTTGTTGATCGGATGAAATGACCATGAAAAATGTACGGGTGGAAAGCTTGCTGCTCCCAAAGGAGAACGGCATGCGAGGCCACCTTGCTTTCAAAACAGTATGTTTATTTATTTATTTTTATCACAAATTTGGGTGTCAGCAAAACAGAACAGATGTTTATTCAATGCAGCAAAATCCAAAAAAAGAGGCTTTTGTTAAATATAATCTCTTAGATTGTTTCGGTGGAAGGCTTGCATGTAGATGGATCACTACAAATTAAATGCAGTTGTTTACTATTAAGCGTCACCTATATTACACATTATATTTAAATTAACAACTGGCTCAAACACTGAAAATACCAGTAATATTATATATTACATGTACCAGGTTAAGTCCACTTGAAATATTTGATTTACTTTTATTTCAAACTAAATGAACAAATCAATGAAATCTTAACTATTCAAATATTTTGGGATTACATGCGTTGCAGAACTCTTTTTTTGTTTTTAAAGGAACGATTCTGAGATATAACTTCTTCCTTTTTTAAGGGAGCACATTTTCAGTCTTTGCATTGAGAATAGTACTCAAAGGGCAAGTAGCTTGAGTGTCTTGGTGAAATAGAGGGCTGTGCTAGAAGCTGGGCAGTCATTCAGTTGATCATTCAGTCATCTCGAGAGCTGGCAAATCAGTTGGTGCAGCACACTGAGCTGCGCTAGTTGTCAATCTGGGCTCGTTCTTTGCCCTCTGGTCAAACTGTTCAACTGGCAGGGTGGAAGTATATAATCTGACAACTCGTGTTACAAGGCAGTGGAGGCACTGTTCAGTCATCTCTTTCCAGCAAGATCGCTGTCCAGATGCTTAAAAATCTGTAACAGGACCTCCTGTAAAAACTCTGTTAAAAGCAAGTGCATCCTCCAAAAAAGGATGAAATGTGCACCTGTATTCTTTTAGATTTAGAAAGTAGTAAACAAAAAATAATTCATTAACACTTTTTGTGCATTTGTGTGCATCATTCAAGTAGAAAGAACTGATGTGAACTTGAGAAAACGTAACCGTAAATATGTGATAACCTACATCTGAGCACAGGAGCAAGTAGGAAAATGAGTCACACGCTGCACTAAAAATGCTGATTGTAAGTTGTCATTATTACAGTCCAAATCAGGAAATGATTACAAAGTGCATAAAAAAATTGTGAGACTGGATGAAGTTTTATCTTTGGGATTGCATTGATTATGAAACTGCTGCTCTCATTACATGATACTCTTATTTTTAACATTATAAATTTTCTAGGGTCTCTTTGCCTGAAGTGGTTCTGTAAAAAAACAAAAGCTTGCAATTTTCTTGTGCACAAACGTAAGTAGTCTGGTGATAATTGGCGCACTTTTGTCTGCGCCCTTATTTCCCAGTGGATCACCACAGCGATAGAGCCGCATGTTCGATTTGACACTGAATGCTCTTCCTCATGCAATCCTCACGTTTATCTGGGCTTGGGACCGGCAATCGAAGTACACTTGTGACTCTCTGTGTTTATGTTTGTGTCCTCATGGTTTCAAATTAGAGCTCTTGTGCGTGTAAAGTGAATGTGTTAACCACCAATAATACTGAAATTTATATAAATTCATGTAACAATATATCTTAATCGAGTTAAGAACCATTATAGTTCAGTCCCCAGACAGTTATCTGAGCTAACTTGTCCACAGAAGTGATCAAATACTTTAAGTCTAATCAGATTATCCATCACGTGATAGCATTGCGCCCACCAGATTAATTTTATGGCACGCCGACGACCTTGTCCTATTGTGTGAAGCAGCTACAAATACTTCCATGTGAAAGTAAAGATCTTTGCACTCACTGCAATGGATTAGGAGTGAACCAAGCCACACATCCATTTTACACTCCTAGTTTATGTCTCTGTATGTGTTTGTGTTTGTGTGTGCGAGTGTTTGTGTTTGTCAAGAATGAAGAGTGTATATGATTTTTTTTTCTTCCCAGGGTCACTTTGCCTCGAGGTGATTCTTGTATTTTTATTTTTTTATTTTCCAGGCTCACACTCTACTTAAGCTCTGAACCAATTTAACACAGACCGGGAACGCAGTTAAAAGCTTGACAGAGTCACTCAAATCCCCATCTGCACTATATTGGGGGCATGACAAGAAAAAAAAAACGAGGGTGAACGATAGAGAAGAGGAAAGTGGTCTATGAGGAAGAGTGGGGAGGGCAGGCTGTTTAAGGGGGAATGAAATAGATCTGCATGGACACAGAAAGAGAGCAGTGTGTGTGTACTATGAATGGCACTATATTGCTAGGAAGAGTTATTTGAATTAAACTGATATTTAATTATCATACAGACATTAAAATGATGTCTAAACTGGAGCAAAAGATATTCATCTCACTTGTTAGTAAATGAAACGAGACTTCATCAAAAACAGATCAGACAAGTTTCAAAGTTTGGGGCTAGAAACACTGGCAGCCATATGTGTTTTCCATTTATACAGCCATTAAACTGATGAAAGGATTGCTGAATTGAAGGGGATGGGCCAAATGAATTCATTTGTCACTTTCTAATTTCTCAGTTGTTCAGAGCCATTTGCCAACAGCTCTTAAAAAGTTGTGTTAGGAACAGTAATAAAAACAGACCATGTCGATGATGAGCTCCAAAAATGATGCAGTGCCACCTGTTAATGCTACAAGATGTAGACAGAATGCCAAAATGGCTTTCCCTGAACAAAACCCACATTAGGGATTTTTTAATTACTTCAACAAGGCAAAATGAGGGAAAAGCTGTGTGCGTGTGTGTGTGTGTGTGTGTGTGTGTGTGTGTTATACATCTATGGTGAGAAGCAGTAAAAAAGAAAAAAAAAAAAGAATTTCAAATTGTGATGCCCATCACAATTTGTTTACTCCCAACTCGGATTTAAATTATCAATATATCCATACTGCATGTGCCAGGCTGAGCAGCACACGTCTGCAGCTAAAGCCAGGCAAGTGATTTAAGAGGTCCATTGTGGTGCTGTGGAGTATAGCGCACCACAGAAAAGGCAAAGTGAGAGGCAATGGCAGTGTTGTGACAAGCATGTCAAAATCTCTTAGGCATGAATAAACATTCTCTTTCATAAGAGATTATTTTGCTTTTTGCTTTTTTTTTTTGGTCATGACAGAAGCGTGTACCGTCATTTTCGTGTGTGTGTGTGTGTGTGTGTGTGTGTGTGTTTCAGAGAGAGAGAGAGTCCACGTAAAAGGATGAGTAGGCATCTACATAAGAGAGGTGAAAAATAAAAAGCCAAAACCAAAAAACAATCCACCAAGCAAACAAACAAACAAACAAAAAAAACCTGAGCATCTACTAAACATTAAAGATGAAGCTTGTAATAAAGCAAAAATAATAAAAAAAATCAATAATGATTAAAACTAATGAAAGAATGTTATAATGTTATAATGAACATTTAGTACTAATTTAGCTGATTTTGCCATTAAAACAAATGCAAAATTAACACAAAATACAGGAACAAAAACAAGACATATATTCATCCAAACGACTGTTTAGGCAAAAATAATTGTAACTTGCAACAGAAAATTATTGGAATATCAGATAAAGAATTTTCTTTGAGTTTGTCATTATGTTTGTTAACTAATGAAACAAAACAATGATAGTTTTGGGTTTAGTTTTTAAATTGGCATATATAATATGAAAAGCCATTATTTACTACAATTATTTACTAGTACTAATACATACCTACACTACAGTATTATTTGGCCTATTGGAGCTAATAGCCATGAAATGAAAATGGTACCATTCATGTTTTTTAGTCTGTTGCTAGACATCGTGAAGACAATATAATATAATATCCCCTATATGTAATATCACTCAAAATTACACTTTTGTGGCTATAAAGCGGATGTTGGAGCTGTGAAATGAAAAAGACAGGATGCAGGATATGATGTCACAGATGCTTAAAAGTTGCTTAACAAAAAAAGATGCTTAACAGGTGGTTGCTTGGCAACCTGTTGATATCCTGATATAGATAAGAACCTTCAGGTGCCTAAGATCTGTGTGCCAAATTTGGTTGCTAAACTCTTGATCATGTCACAGGTGTTGGCGGACAAAGCAACAAAAGCACAGACAGACAGAAATCTCTTGAATTACAGGAAGATACCCAATTAACCACAGCAGGTGTAGCCTGATTCACCATGAAGGTTTTATGGAATATCAGACAGCATTGGTTGAGTGTCGATGGTATTACCCCTACACCAGTACATTGGGGTAAACCAGTGGTCAAAAGACACCTCCTTTGTTCGCAGGGGAGACTGTTGACCAACTAAATGAGGTGAATGAATGCAGCAGTGAAAAGACAAAATGACGAAAAAGTGTTTGCACAAGATGACATAAGGCTGATATAATTTGGCTGATATACATGTAAAAGCAAACCATAACTAAAATAAAGTCCTGCCAAAGCAACCCCTGCTGGTGATAGTTTGTGTTTTTGTGTATGTGAATGGATGTTTTACACATAGCCCAGACTAGCTTTTGTTATGTGACATGGACAATTTTACATCCCTGCTGGAGCAGTTCAGTTAAAGAGTTTGGGTTTCTAAAATGTGCCCTTGTAATGTAGAATTGATCGATGTAGGTTGATAGGGTTCAGTGGAATGAATATAAAATGTATTCAATGAACTGATTAGCTCACACCACCCAAGTAGGTCAGTCATTAATGACAGTACAAACATACTGTTGGAGGAAAAGTGGGACAGTGGTCAGTACTGTTGCCTCCCAGCACAAAGGTTCATTGCTCGAACCTGCTGGTGTTCTGCGTGGAGTGCGCTCTACCTGTGACGATAAGGAAGGCCAGCTCCACACCCACACAGGGACTGAATTGGATAAGCAGTTTAAACAAAGTGTATGGATGTACAAAGAAAAACAAACCTTGGAGAGTTAGTATCAGAATCAGCAATACATAATTTCTAGATTCCAGCCTGCTTTAGTGACATAGCAACAAATTGCTCATAAGTACATTTCATTATGGGATATTACTATACAGCAATTGTTTGGCCATTTTTTAATAAACCAAAGAAAATTATATTAATTTAAATCCAACAAAGAGTTTGCAGAAAGAAAGCAAGACAAAAACAAGATGTCATGAACATCCCGCAATTACACTTTGTTTTTCATCTTTAATGGCATTAAATTTTAACCCTATATAATCTTGATTAATGTATAAAACTAAAGACGCAGCCCTGGAGCTCAAGTTAAGTTGATCCTTCTTGTGAGAATGATCAAACTACTGTGTGTTTGCGTGACTAAGTTGATAGCAGCAGTCACAGGAAGGGGTAGAGGGTTAGCAAGCAATAAGATGGACGGTGGAGGCAGGGTGCTGCCATGGGCTGCAGGGAGAGAGAGGGAGTACAAAGACAAACGGGGGAAGCTTTTGATGGCTAATGCAATAACCACAGCTGCCACTGAATGAGCCAGAATGATGAAGAGTAATCAGAGTGGTTGAGGCAGCTCTAAAAGTTAGAGACACCGCAAACACGGGTAGTTGATAGATGGCTAAAAGGGAGGTTGGAGAGAGGAAAAGACAAAGCAATTCATTATATCAAGAACACTGTAGCTGTCATTTTTTTGTGAAATTTGGCAACAGCTTGTGAATCTCAAGAAGACTGATGATTGCTAAAATATCAATCAATCAGCACCCTTATGAGAATCTTTATTTAAGTGGCTAGTTAAAGCAACTGAAGAACTATTTTCAGTACTGATGTCTTCAAAAGGTGAAATGAGGATGTCTGCCTTTTTTCCCCCTCTGCTTGATAAGTGACTCAAACTAGCAGTTTATTATCACAATGGCTGCAAATTAATTTTTGACCAGTCAGCCAATCAATTAATCATTGCAGCTCTGCAATCAACTTTAACCTGGCTGGTGTCCAGTCTGGAGAGGATGGGGTGGGGGTGGGGGTGGGGGGTGGGGGGTCAGGGCTCCCCACAAGGAATTTCAAGTGAGGGCTGGCAACTAATGTTATGAACCGCCTGGCTTAGTGGACCCAGTGGAGACTCAACACTAATTTCAGTCTGAAAGCTACCACATTGCTCGTCTGATCTAAGAGTCAGCGGGATCACAACTTAGAATCACCAGAATGACACTTGTCCATAATAGAGTGGTCAAACCAGGTACATTAAAGACCTCCCTGTGGAGTGGCATACACAACCTGGTGAAAACAGATGTCTCTTTGGACTGCCTTTTCTAGAAGCTTCCTACTCATCAGGAAGATGAAAGCGATGAATCAAGTGTGTTAGTTCTTTTTCGGATCGTTTCAGAGGGAAAGGGCCATAATCAAAGGCAAGGTCAGAAAAGAGCCGACTCTCTGTCCAGCACTCATCACAGGAGAAGAAAGAGAAAACATGTTGTGCTTCTGGTGCCTGTTTCAGAAATTCAGGGATTTCTAAAGCTAATGAGATTTTAAAAATCTTTAAATGTAATTGAATTTATACATCATGCACTTAATAAAAGAATTAAGTGAATGCCAAGTGTAATTTTATTTTAATAATCACTTCCAGATTTCAACATTTCTGTCTCAAAGTAATCTCCTTTTTCCAAATTAGCCAAAAATAAATAAACAGATATCTAAAACACAGGGAAAACTAAGGTGAGCTGTCTCTGATGCACTACTATATGTAGTTCATTCTGAAAATAAAATCAGCGAAAGAGTGGCACTGCCACTCTATTAAAAGGTGTTATCATTTTTATTAGATCAATCACTTGACAAGAGTGTAATTTATCACATGGTTATAAAAAGAAAAAGTAAAAAAAAAAAGTAAAAAAAAACAGATGACAGACTGAAAACCTGTTTTATGACTTCTGGTACTTTTAGTAATTTGAATCTAAATAGGTTATTAAGTTTGAGTGCTTCAGGTATATCAATCTTTTTAATTGACAGTTTGCCCTTTCTAAAGCCATTTGGCGTCAAGCAAGTTTTGACTTTGAAGCCGATTATCTATTTGCCGTACTTGAGCAGACAAACTGACTTTCCCTTGTGTACGTTAGACATTTGTGGTTTCCGTGGTAATTTTATAGCGGGGTCTTTGTGAAATGGATAGCTGAAGTGAGCTCAGACTAATCTTAGAAGTGCTGCAGTGAAAACAGAATTAAAGTTATCATAAAAAAGGTGAAAGAATGAAAATCTCTTTATAGGGTTTTGGTTTAAACATTGTTGTGTCCCTTTTACTGGTATGTAACAGTTATCAATTCACTTCAGAGTGTGGCATTTTATAATCCCATTGTTATTCTAATGTTATTATACAAATACACATTTTTTTTAGCCAATATGTATTAAATCATCAGCTGAGAAGAAAGAAAGAAGTGGGGAGAACAAAAAACCCCATCCAGACATTTATTATGCTTTTTTTTCCTGCCCTGAAATCACCTTTGCCGTCTGTCAAAAAAGTCAAATCCTTTACCACACACTTTTGAGTATCAAGCCAGAAGCAAGCTGCAGCCTCCTTCAAGCTGCATCAAAGAGAATATCTGGGTACCCTCAGATAGCCGAGTGGTAAACTCCTTCACCTGTGCAACTCTGTTTGCCACAACAGGTATACAGTAGTTTGAGCCATTAAACATTCTCCCTTGATTTTCCCCACTGCCCGAGGAAAAAATAAGATAAAAATTTAATTAAAAACATAAAACCAAAGGAGAGTTGAGAGTTGACCTCTCTCCTTGAAAAAAGTCAACTTTTTCTCTGAAGCTCATAGAAACTTCTGATGTTACAAGATACAATTGTACCCCCAAACATAAAACAACAAAACTTTTTAAAGAGTACAAAGGTAAAATCTCATTAAAGTCATGACAAATTTCAGGTAAGTGACTGAAACAGGCAACTGCAGATGAACTGGGAAACTCTAGTAAAAGTCTCATAAATAAAATGAAAAAAAAAAATCTGTTTAATTATTTGGTTTCTTTTGTGTGTGTGTGTGTGTGTGTCAGTGTGTGTTTGCGTGTGTTTTTCTCCACTTTAGCTTAAAGTAACATGTGTAATTGTAGCAGCGGATGCCATTGGTTATGCATGCAGACCTATTAAAAGCTTAATGCATAAACAAAATGAGCTCTGTAAGTGGAAGGCAGTAAGGAAAGGTCAGTTATTTTTTCCCTTTCCAAAGTGAAGAGCTTTGGACCAGCTCTGCGGAGAAAATCACAGTCATGCAAATATGACGAGACGAAAGCTGGCATAACTACTTGCTATATTTGACACTGTGACTTTGACCCTAGCCCTGGGCTGAAAGAAATAGGCTTTCACAGCTGAGCTTTTAGGTTTATCATATTTGAAAGCAAATTCACCCCCCACCCCCACCCCCCATACCCCCACCCTATTCTGTGAAAAAAAAAAAAAGTCAGTGGCTTAAAACGTTGCTCTGGGGTCCCCAGAGATCCATTTGTGTCTTACTCACTCTCTGAGTGGGGGGGGGGGGGGGGGGGGGGGCGTATGAGCACATTTGCAGCTTCATCTTTTTTTTTTCTCTATTCATTTTTATTTGAAAGACACATATTACTATTATCGTACTTCTGTATAATATTGTTGTCTTATCCTATTGTCATTAACCGTTGAGGACTGGGGTAGTTGCCGAGTCAAATCCTGACAGAAATGGAGGAAAATGGTCAATTGTGTCTCATTCTGCAGCTGGAGATGCGACGCAGAGCTTCAAACCAGAACAGGATGTGTTGCTGTTTTCAAGCGTTATTGATCAACGCCAGGGATGCTTCTTTCCAGTGCTCTGTACAAATAGTGATTATGAATAATGGCTGTAGCACACCACTGAGAGACGTGCCTTCTAATGTTTTCTTTGTATGTCATGTGCAATATTGACTTCACATGTACAGACACACACATGATTCCCATAACATCTGACCGATTTCCACAATTTTCCATCTCCTGCTGGGTTGCATTCAGACATCAAGTTTAAGCTTAATGTGCCAACTGAACGCCCCTAATGTGGATTAGCTATGCATGGTAATGTCTGGAAGGAATCCTTGCCTCCCTAATGTGATATTCCTGAAAGTGCTGCCATGTTTGTGTGAGTTATTGTGCGTCTGTGTTTCTGTGCTGCGTTGACATGAAATCATGCGCTCAAAAATAACTATAGCTTTGCTTTCTATTTTAACATTAGTGCCCCGAGGGAGTATAAAACATGCTTAATACTAGTCTGACCTGGAAAACTGGGAAAAAAGAGGCTATGCCACCAGGTTTGCAGCCCCGTTACCTTTAAATCGAAGTAATAATAAAGTGAGTGGGCTGCCTTTGGATAATAATACAGACTGTTCATGCTGAGAGTGCGATTTTGCTAATGAGAGATAGTCAAGAGTGAAGATTTAAACGATTTACAATAGGGAACCAGTGATCCCAGGTAACCTTGTGGTGATTTGTGAGTGCATGGATATGTAGTGAGGAGAAAGAAGGAACAGACTGAGTCAGTGCATGTGCACATAATGCATAAACGTCTATGGAAAAATGTTTGGATGGCCATTTTCATAATCTAATTGAATGCATATAAAATTTAGAATTATGAAAGGATTTGCTGCAAAATAAACCTGTTAATGATATGTTTGCACTGCTCAACACTGGTTTCCTTCTGACTCAAAACTCAGTTAAAGTTCCACAATTAGATTGATCATCAAATTAGTTTTTAGGGTGCAATTATAAATGATTTAGAGGCCAGTCTTTGTGATTAGGGCCAACTGCCTAATAAGTAAGCTGACTTGTAGTGAAAGGAGCATGATTAACCAAGTCGACCAGACAGAAGAGATGAATAAGCACCTGATGAAAATGCCTACTGTCCTTGTCCCAGTGTAAGTGCATCGCTATTGTTTCCCAGAAAAACTCGACCCCGAGCCACAGCCTTCAGCGCCAAACTACAGATGATTTCGTCCTTTCATCTCAACTGAATCGGTGGCTGACAGAAACCGGCACAATTTTCACAGTGATTGATGTTTGTGACTGGAACTTGACAGCTGGCAACATGCTACAAAACAGTTGCTTTGCTTGTCAATGCGACGATTTTTGTTTAAATGTTTCAACATCAAACCAAAGTTAAAACCTAAGCGTAGCCTTCAGACTGTTCATATGTACCCCTCACGGGTATTAGAATATCATTTGAGGGCAATTTTCACTTGCAAAAGGGATCAAACATGTGCCATACACAGTGATGTAGTGAGACATCAAAGATACAGAGGCTGTGAAACAGTGTTTTTGTTGTTGTGTAAGCAGTGGAAAACAATGGAAATTACACAAAAAAGCCAGGTGAAAGGAAAAAAATAATATGCCCATGTAATAATTTCACTTGATTTCACTTAATCTCAACAGACTTTAAAAGCCAACAGCAGTGGAGCTAAAATCATCATAATTGCTTGCTTCTTCCAATTTAAGTGTGAAGGGACAAGAAAGCAAAGTACGACAAATGTTCAGTTGTTGGCAGCAATAATGAACACAAGCATCTTTAAGGGTTAATTCAGCTTTTAAAGTGGGGTCGTCCAAAGTACTTATTCCTTATCGGCGTATTACCTTCAATAAATGGCAGCTGAAGTGCCGACCGTCATTTAATGAATTGCCGTGAAAGCTAAGCAATGCACTGGTGAGGATGGGGTCAGCAGGAAAATGTATTATTCATACATGTATATCTCTCTCTCTATATATATATCTAAAACAGAGGCTTTCAGTTATAAATGTATATTCCAGTCCAAGTCTCTGAGTCTGTATTATTGTGAGACTTTGTTGATGATGATAACGTAGACCAGAGTTTTCACACTGGAAGTGTTGTGGCAACCAGAGACCACAGAAAGGACTTTGAGCAAAATAACCACTGAATATGGGGAAGTGGGTGTGCCTGGAGAGAGTTAATTAAAATAGAAAAAAAACCCAACAACTTATATTCTCTATTCATTGCGTAAGGTGTAATATTTAATTTTGATGTTTATGGCAGCTAATGAAAATCAGAAATCTAGTATCTCTCATCATTAGGGTATTTCCTAAAATTAATCAAAAGAGGCTCTGGTCAGGTAACTTGGTAGCAGTTTCAGCACTGTGAGCAGGCCTTAAGTCATCCTGGAAAAGGGAAATCTGCAGCAGATGGAAGCATGAAGTAGTCTAAAATATCCTGGTAGATTTCCGCGTTGACTTTGGACTTGATAAAACACAGCGGACCAACACTAGCTGATGACATGGCAAACCAAATCACCACAGACTGTGGGAAATTCAGCCTGGACTTCGATTCTGTGCCTCTGCTGACTCTAGGACCTAGAAAGACAGAATTTACTTTCATGTGATAAGAGGACTTTGGACCATTGATCAAAAGTTCTTTTCCTCCCTTTTCCTCCTTCTCTATGGATTAGTGTCGTAATATTAGGGACAGTTGAGGCCACTTTCCTGATGATGTTAGTGCACCTCGGTCCAGTCCTTGTGAAGCGCCACATGTTCTTAATTTGAATCTTCTTGGAAAGCCATCTCTGCTGCTTGGGCACCTTTTCCTATCACAATTTATCCTTGCTCTCAACTTTCATTTAATATGCTTCGATCCAGCGCTCTGCAAAGAGCCAGCCTTTTCAGCAGTGACCTTCTGTGGCTTGTGGAGGGTATCGTCATCTGGACCCAAATCAGTTGTCATTGTTGTTGCGTGTACTGAACAAGTCGACAATACCATGGTATTTAACCCTATAGATTACATTTAACTCATTTACTGAAACTGAAAATAAAATATTCTAATAATTTGAGATACCAGATTTTTGTTTTTGATGTGTTCTAATAATGATCTTTAAAACTAAAATAAAATAAAAAAAAACGACAACATATTTCACTTAATGTGCAATGAACTTGAAATAAAAAAAAGTTTTTCACAATATTTTCATATGCAATAATACATAGTAACCTGTTAATTTAAACTATTTTTTTTCTTTTATCTATGCACTGCTAAAATCCTGACATAAGTTAAAAACAGCAGGTGGGCATTTCGGCTATATTGACATGAGAAATGATCACTCAGTGTGAAGAGAGAGATGCCTGATCAGCTGCACTTCCTTTAACTGAGTGAGCGCAGGCTGAGAGAGTTGTAGGAAGTAGCAGCACAGCTGGATTGAAAGCTTCAGAGAGTTACCAAAGCTAAAAAACTAGCTTTGTGCTGAGGCGAGTTGGAAACAAAGATGTGCGGTTCTTTGAGCTGAAACCTGGAAGGCACAGCGCTGCGACATGGGAGGCTCATTAACTTGTTCACACATTCTATAACATGGGACTGTTAAGTTTCCAAACTCACACGCATCACACATCTTCAATTAATATGAAAACTATGAATGACTTTATATAGAAATGTTTTTGTAACTACTTAATCAAAGTGTATTTAATACAAGGTGTTACAGAGTATCACATAACATTTTGACTCATTAAACACCCACATTAATTTTTATATCAAATACACTTTTTGTGACCTTCTTATTTGTTACTTTGGATAAGGCAAATTATTGCAAAAAACAAAGAACCCACTGTTCCAAAGGTACACACAAAACCTAATACTTTAAGACTTTTTAAGCAACAACAGATGGTGAAATATGTGAAAAAGACTGACGTAAAATTGAAATATCCCTGAAAAACAAATACATGCAGCAAGCTGTTAGTTTGTTTGTTATCAAACTTTGGGGGGAAAATAATTTTGACAAACAGCTGCAGTATCACAGCATGGGCACACATATGTCCTCTATATCTTCTTCATCCTAAATGCCTTTGTAATTTATTTTGATTAATTATAATAGAATATCCAAGTTAAATAGACTTTTTTTTTTTATAAATATAACTTCAAATATATAACTTCAGTCATTTTTTTAACAGTGTGTGGCAGCCCTCTGCAGTGTCAGTGTAGCAGTGTAGCACTAAATCTGTACCTTTAAAGAAACAGTCCTTGCTGTGTACCACGTAGATCCGTCTTCTTTCCAGGCAGGCAGTGCGGTAAACCTCACAGTGGTTCTCATAGAATCTGCCGTCTGAGCCGCACACCGGCACAAAGGAGGGCCGGCATTTTTCCTGGCAAACGCACTCTGCGCGGCCAGTTTCTGCCATTAGCACACATTGTCGACCCCGTCCACAGTAGGTCCTCCGACAGGGGTCTCCATCCGGATCAGATAGGGCTGGAAGAGCAAGAGAGAAAAGGGCTTTTATATCAAGAAAGAAAGCCAGAGTGTATGCCTTCATAAAATCGTATGAGAGGGGGAAACTTAGGCAATTTTTACTTGCGTATATAAATCGGAAAGAGTTACAAGGGCAGAGATAGAGATCAGCTGAATTTACAAAAAGCAAAAATGAAATAGATTTGTCTCTCCAGCACAGACAGACAAAGACATGAGTATTGCTTTCTCATAGATTTTTGCTGCTTAAAAATAACATGGCCAAAATTCAAGGACAGTTCTCATGTAGTGTGAGATTCTGAGGAACTTAGATAATCAAATATGTTTTCAAATAAATGAATCAAAACAAAATAAAAAAAAATGACATTAATTCTCATTTTAAAAAAATTATTACATATGTGGTGCAGAATAAAACTAATCAAATATGTATTAAGGAAAACACATTTGCATGGATCATACAGTAGGCACCAAAATTAGAAAAACCGTAAACCAATGACAAACACCTCCAAACGTGATGGCAATTATCACACGGTGCTAACGAGGATAAACCTTTTTTTAAACCCAGTCTAACTCTCTACAGCTCAAACTGCAGGCTGCCCTTATTAACACCTCTCAGTAATCATTTGCACATACACGAGCACATGTGCATACAAACATACCAAGGTGTGTTTGAGCATATAAGGGCACTGAAAATGTAAGTAGAGTTTCCACATTCTGCCTTAGCTATTTTGTTGCCTATTAACACAAATGCACTCACTACTCACCCTCTTCATTATAACAACTCCTTGTGTCATCTCCTGACCTACACACATGTGCAGGGACAAATGCACACAGCCATCACCACTGTAACCACTCACTGCCTAGGGCACCTTGCTTCTTCTTCTTCTCACTGATTTAATCTATCTGCACTTAAAGGAAGTCAAAAAGCTGCTGATTCAGCCAGATGCTCCACCTTGGATTGATGTTTCCTGACTCTGTGAGCCTGACCTCTGGCCCATGCTCCGTGGGGTTATTACAGTGAAAACGAGATTCTCTAAAAGGTACAAGCAAGGAATTTGCTGCCTCACAACCTCATCTGGCAAATGCCAGGGGAATATATTAAACATAAAAATGCCAGATCCCTCCTAGAGTTTACATGTTTTTTCATGCGGTCGTGAGAGCGCCCAATTAATTATAGGCAAACATGAAACTCTCCTACGCAAGCACCCACAGTGTTGAATTCATTGGCAGAGGCTTAACTTTAGGGTTTATCTGCAAGATGATAAAAATTCATTCTGTAGTTTTATTTGAAAATAAAAGCATTTTACAACAAAAATGAGTAAAACATTTGATATAGATGAGACTTGATTTTTTGAGTAATTAAGTAAATAAATAAAATTTATTTATAAACCACTTTTTAAAACAAGAAGCTATTAAAAAGTGCTTCACATGGGAATATAAAACAAACAAAACAACATATTACACATGAACATTACCCAAATGCCTTTCTAAACAGATGTGTTTTAAGCCATGTTTTAAAAGAAGCCACAGAGTCAATGGTGTGTAGCGGGGGAAGTAAACTGTTCCACCGTATTGGAGCTAGGGTTTGAAAAGCGTGATCCCCTTTCATTTTCAAATGGGTCCGTGGAATAGTCAGAAGACCACTATCAGTGGATCTAAGGATTCGGTTTGGAGAGTAGGGCTGAAGAAGCTCAGTGATATAGGTGGGGGCCTCTCCTCGTAAAGACATAAATGTAAAAGTGAGGATTTTAAACTGATATCTGTACCCAACCGGAAGCCACTGCAAGGATTTTAACATGGGAGTGATATGGGAGAATTTATTACTTGGACCGCTTGAAAGCAATTTAAGGAAGCCTTAGACAGACAGGAAAAGAGTGTGTTACAATAACTAGGAGGAGATGAAGGCATGGACAAGCATCTCCATTTCACCTTTGGTGACAATAGTCCTAAGTTTAGCAATATTTCTTAAATGAAAAAAGCAGGAGCGGGTCAGAGACTTGATATGAGCATCAAAAGACAGAGATTGATCAAAAATTATTCCAAGATTCTGAGCAGTAGCTTTTGTCGAGGCTGAGAAAGGACCAATTGACAAATTTGGGGCTTGATACTCTCTGGAGCAAGAATTAAACACTCAGCCTTGTCTGCATTCAGCTGCAAAAAATTGTTCAATTTCCTTAAGACAGTCCATTAGAGTGGATAATTTGTCGAATTCCCAAGGTTTAAAGGAGATGTACATCTGCATACAGATGTTAGGAAATAATTATGAAACCGCTAATGATACGGCCTAAAGGAAGGATATATAATGAAAATAACAAGGGGCTTAAAACCAATCCTTGTGGGACTCCGCATGAAAATTTTTACTACATCTGACCAGACGTTTCCCACTGAAACTAAAAGTGTTCTATCAACCAGAAATTAGGTGAACCACTTTAGGACAGATCCAAATATCCCTACCATATGAGTTGAGTTATTATTTTATATGGAGACCGCTTCATTCACCATTAGAACAATTTGGAAAACCACAGAGGGAAACTACATGGCAGAATTAGCCTCTAAGAACATTATAGGACTTCCAGTGTAGGCAGGAGACATTCAAGCCAAAACTTGTTCTGACAGCTAGTCAGTGCCTGTGAATGCAGATGAATCTGAAATTCCATTTTGTCTACTGGTACTAACAGATTTTGCATATCCAAAAGCACAGTTTATGGAGATCAGCATAAGATAAGAACTTCTGAACCATCCTTTTGGTTTCTGTTAAAATATAAAAATGTCAAGAAGTGGTAGGAGATTAGGAGTCCCGCAGCCATTACAGGCCTACGGCGGGCGTTTTTATCAGTTAAATCACTGTTCTAAGCACTCACAAAAATGAAGTTTTGGCGTTAAAGCAAAGCTTTAAAAGCCCTAATTGATCCTGCTGTTTCTCCTATTAAAATTGCAAGCATTTTGTGCCTCTTGTTTACCTTTGAAGTCAACAAGCTCTCTTATTTGCCATGGAAACCAGGGCAAACAATAAACGACATGTGTTCATGCAGTTTTGAGGTTGAGTCAGGGATGCTGAGAAGGGGTCAACTTTATTATCCCTCTCTTGAATAAGGCTAAAAACCATACTGGCTTAACTTAAAAGAACCCAGTCCACGCTCTTATATTCAAACTGCTGAAAAGAGAAATTGAATTTGCCTCCAGTATAATCATATCTCAACTCTCAGCATATTCAATAATAGAGGTAATACGCTGTTGTCGGAGGACAAAAGTCCCTTAATTGCATTAAGGAGATTTGGGGGCCAATGCACAGAGGAACACAAGCTCACACACACACACAAACACATACATTAACACACCGGCACCCTCCTACTCACTTTTAGGTGTTAGTATGTAAACAAACATACACTCTATAGTCACTGTCTAATATCCAGCTTCTGTGCTTGCAAACACTGGAACATGGTCAAATACGAACACACACAAATGCTGCTGAAATTACTAAACCTTATGTGATCAAAAATAATGATTAACAGAACAAATAAATCACAGTAACTACTGTGATAGTAGCAGTTTAGGATTTTGAAATGTGTGACCACCTTTTTCTGTCCATTTGACATATTCTTGTCTAAACCTGGAATCAATTAATAGAAAATAACTGGTGGAGTAATCAGTAATAAGCATATTCGATATTGGCAGTTAAGCACAGCCCACAGGTAGGTGCAGCCTGACCTGACATTACTTTGACTACTTCTTTATCATAATTAAGTATTGGGAATCAAACTAAGTCGCGGCTTGGGGGCGTGCCAGGTAACTACCCCGATGGGAGTGTGAGGGGGATGGAGAGAGTGAAGAGAGACTCAATATCCAGTTTACTAATTGTTCTGCGTGTCTCGGCAAAGCATCTGTGGGAAATGCAAAATATCCCAGCTCCCCTGCGACCTTGCTGTTCATGTCAAGGTCGGGGACGATTACAAGATCGTTTGTATTCTCCAAGCATGAGAGATTAAATGCTTAGCAACAAACATCCAGTGGCTGTTATCCACTGGCGCTGGTTCTTCCTTCTTCATCTTCCCCTAGCTCTCTCCCCTTCCGTCCTCTTTCTTCTTTTCCCATTTTGTTCAGAGAACAGAGTACATGAACAGCTGCCGTTCAAACAACAGAAACAATAGTGCCCAAAAGTTACATTTACAATACGCAAGCTGTCTGACATTTAGCTAATTCGTAGCACTCGCATTCATCCTCACCATAAGTTCTTTTGTCTCACTCTCTTTTGGACCACGCTGGTTGCAATTGTGGCTTGCTTAAGAGGCTAAAAATGTCATTTGATAATCCTTCCTGTTTAAGCCGCTGGCACAGTACATATAAATGGCTCTTACAAGACGAAGCTTTTTTATGGTGCCAAGACAATACCATGCTGACCATACTGCTTCAAGCCTTTCTATCCTGTCACTGCAGTTTTTTGTTGATTATTCTTCATCCTCCTTTCCCTCCCCCCCTCTATTTCACTGCATGTGTATGTGTCTCTGTCTTTGTTTCCTCACTTTCTCTTTGTCAATATCTTTCTAAACTGGGCCTCAGAGAAACTGAAACCAGACATTGTCCACTATAATTACAGATTTCCTGTGCATGTTTTACGAGAAGCACTGCTGATAATTACATAGGAACATAAGCGACTGGGATGCGGTGGTAAGACTATTTTGGCTTATCTCCCTGACATTTTATGATAATCCAACATAAGTTTCCTCCTTTATTCCCCTTTTATGCAAGCCTAAGTGGATGAGAGCATAACTGGAAGCACAGCATGACTGACTGCCTTTTCATTTGTCGGGAAAAGCTACAATCTTGTCAGTCTCAGCCCTTACTGAATCATTTTGAAAAAGCTATTGGTAATTTGAATCCACAGTGAGGTATATAATGTGTGTGCAGAGCGCACTAGCATAAAGAACACAGCGAGTGCGCACACACACACACACACACACACACACACACACACACACACACACACACACACACAGAAAGAGAAAGTCAGAATATGTCACTTCACTCTGGAAGCAAAGTACTTCTGTCTAAGCCCTCGCTCTATTTAGCAACTAAAATATGCCTCAATTTATTTATACCTGAGGCTAGACTCTCAAGCTCTTTAAATTCCTTTAACATTTAAAGGCAATCACAATAAACTTTATTTTGTATTTAATCCAGCTCCACAGAGGCTAGTTTGTTGTTTTTTTGATACTTTCTCCTTGGAGAGACAGAGGGACACTGTAAGAGCTTCTTAGTAATTAGACTAGAAGAATATTTGCCCTGCTGATGTGGGACTCACTGCCTGCAGCACTACAATGTCATAAACCACCTTGATCCATGGAAATATGCTGCAGTCACAAACCCATACAGACACAAAGAGTTTTCTCTTTTTTCCCTGCCAGCAGACAGCTTCCGTTTTGTGATCGAGCCACTAAAGTGCCGCCGTCTTTTTAATTCAAGTGTTACATGAGTGTAGCATACATGTGCATGTAAAGGGCATGTGGATGGAGCACTTGTTTATTTGAGTTGTGCCGTCCAGGAAATGTACAGTCACATCTGCTGATCCTACAGATCAATCTGTTTGCTCTGAAGCAGCTGTAGATAATTAAATATTGAGACGCGCCGTCAAACACTGTCTCCCCTGTTCTGCACAGTTGGACAAAGCTATTCTGACATGCACACCAAGCTGGAATATCAATGGACAGCAGCGGCCCTCGGTGTTAGGTGAGATACTCACAGATAAGCACAAACCTGTCAGTTTAACTGCACTGTACCAAAAATGATGTTTCTTGTTTTAGTACAGAAAGTAGAATGCAAACAAGCAGAGGGAAATTTTGTTTAGATTACATGGATATTCAAGGCGCATCTTTTGTTGCCTTCCTCCCCCATTAAGCTCTAAATTTGTCCTTTGGCCTAGGGGTAATACTACACTTGACAAGAGGACTGATTCATCCAGCTTCCACATCAGACTCCATAAAATTCTACAAGATCACAAATCTTATGGTAAAACAGAAATGAAAAAAAAAAAAATAGACTGTCAAAAGGTTAAAAACAACCTATTTTTAAGATATGAAGTGTTTCCTGCGATTGGGTGTTGTCTTTACTGTCCCACCTTCAGTATTGATAATTTTAAATATTAGACACAGCACATGAAAAACCAACCACAGACACAGACTGAGAATCTCAGGTGAAGCATCTCCCAGAACTGTGTCTGAAAAGTGTAGTTTTTGAACAGGTTCTTGCGCATTAACTGAAAATAAATTTCGCCTCCACTCTGCACAGCCACACAAGCCTGGGGTTGAGATCTGGTCGATCAGCCAGGGAAATTTGTCCCCTTAGATATGTTAGCGACTCGTCCGTCTTTAGCCTGTGGCAGCAACACAGTGTAGATGAGGTTGATCGACAGTTTCATTTAAACCTTGTGGTGTTTTTATCAGAACAAAAACTGTTTCATATCAAAAGGAGACATCAACAAACAATGAGGTCAAGAAAAAATATATATAAATAAATACACTGAAAATCAAATAAATAAACAGAATAACAAGGACAAATGTCTAAAAAGAATAATTAATCTAAATGACCACTGTCTGCTTTAAGTAATCCATATTGTATTATTATGTCTTATTTATTTATAATAAGCATAAAGTCATCCAGGAACAAAACTGTTCATGACACCAAATGTCAGCAACAGCACTTTGATGCCTCAATATTCAGGCTGGATTTAAATATTGCCCCCAAAACTCAGCAGCAAGAGAGCATCCAAAATTAGACTGAGCCCCATTTTCCCAAACATGTTTTGAGGAAACAGCCTTTAATAGCACAGAAATTGGCAGACTTGCTCTCAGGTAATGATATAACATGTTAATCATCTCTTCAGACAATCAGGACTAAATCTCGATAAAACTCTAACAAATGCTGACATTAAACAGTAACAACTATGTAAATTCAAAGACAGATTATTACCAATAATTATTGCTGTAGTTTGTAAACAATATGGCAGATATTTTTTATCTAACTGCAAATGTCTAAATCTTGAGACATATTTTTAGATAAAAGCTTTTTTTTTTGGTTTGTTTTACTACAAGAATGACATTACATGGTTGCAACAAGCGACTGACTTCAGTATTGATTAATCTTTTGACATTTTATTTCATATTGTCTCGTTTCATATAACTAAAAGTTCAAATAACCCAGTTTCAATTCACATGCGACAAGCTAATTAAAGGATCAAGCCTTCCTGTCTAGGCTGAATATCAGCTTTTGCTTCTCTATCTTTCTCACAGAGAAGAAGAATAGACAAAGGACAAATTTGCCCTAGTGATGGGAATCGTTTAAATCTATGTTGTTATTAATGTTGTAATTCCATTTCACGTTAGGCAAACATGGATCATTTTCATGGTAATCCTTCTAATAGCTGTTGAGATAATTCAGAAAGGACCAAAGACTGACACAGACTGAAAAACCCTCGTGTCTGAGACTGACAATGAAACAACTGCAGTAAAAACCTCTAATCGAAGTAACTTTCGATAATAATTACAGTTAATTTACACTCACTGTCAAAGCCATTGTTCTCTATTAAATGGTACAAATCTTCCATTACCTCCATGACCTCTTTCTAAATGGCAGGTTAGTCATTACCTTGGCGATCTCCACATTTGAAAGAGAGGTATGGCACTTGAACTTAAATGTTACACAGCAACAAAATGAGGCTTAAATGCATGTAGCCACCTCCCAAACGCAAAGACAGCATCACCATATGAACACAAAGAAAACTAGAGGCTACAATTATGACTAATGTGCCAGTTAAACAATATCATGTGGTTGCTATTTGAGTGCTAAAACTATAAATCTAAATCTATGAAGCTAGAAGTGGACGTTCATTAAAAGGCTTCTTTAAAGACCGGTTCCAACAAACGTAAGCATAAAGACCTTTTCCAACAAACTTTTAAGAGGAGTTAACAACCCTCAGCATAAATCAAATCTGCTATCCATGATGCAGCGCACAGCAGCCTGCTTTAAACTGCAGTTACATAAAAGTAGAGGCTAAGAGTTATAGGCTTTTCCGTGTTCATAAACTTGTATCAGGAAACTTTGATAGCATATTTTTTTACAAGGTCATCCAAGATGTCTGTGAAGGTTCTCAGTCATCCACGTCATCGTAGTCTAAAACTCTCAAAAGACTCTCCACCTTTTGACCTTAGAACTGAAGAAGCTTCTTGGATGAGAGGTGAAACATCTTCAAGCAACTCAAAGAAGTCCAGACGCTTTTCTTTCCAAGCTCCTTAGACAAGGTCATCCAAGATTAAAAAATGAACCCTGAATACATCTGTGGCATCCCAAAACACTAATGGAGGAGAAACTTCCTGTGATTTCTGAAGAGGCATGGCTGATGATGAAACTAAAGGACGCCGTGATTAAGGGTGCTTACTTATCACACCCCGACTCAGTGTTTCTCTTGTTCGTCCCCTATTTTTAGTTTATTTTTAGAGATTGCTGCAAGATTTAAAACTAATTACGCAAAAAGATGTTCTGGTCAATTCTTCTGAGGTCGCTTATGATATGCTGGGAGACATGTAAGTAGCTTCTTTAGTCATAGACAGTATATAAAAGATGACCATAACCGGAGGGGTAGAAAACTGAAACGAGCCTAGATAGGTCTTAAACCTGTGTTTTGTTTTTTTTTCCAGCAGGGGGCAGTTCCATTGACTGCAGAAAATGGGACTGACTCTCACTTAATTTAATACCTAATTAATCACTTTTCTAATTAGCCAGTTATTACAGTTAAAAAAAATGATGGTCCTAATTAGAGTAACACTGAATAATGCATGGTATACTTTAGGAGGTGGCTACCGTGTGATTGACAAGTTGCTATCTTGTGGAGAGTGTGGACATCCTCCTCTGCCGAATGACATTTCTTTTTGGAAAATTGAAATATACTACATGTATAAGGTGGCTAAGCATATAGAAGACATTTCTACAGTGACAACATAGATGAGAAACTGCTAGTGGGCTATTACTTCAGCAGTACAGGACTACATTTCTTGTATTTGAGCTTATTTATACCACTGGGAGAAAAAAGTTATTATGTCACAATTTTGAGTTATTTTCAGCTAGTGACACAAGGATTTCATCATTTCTAAAACCAGCAGCTGATGCTGATGCTACCAGAAATTACATACCTTCACAGAGTTTAATGATTGGCAGTGCTAACTTTAAATTTCAAGTTATTTTCTCGGAATTTGGAGATTTTCTTCCTGTTAAAAGGGAGTTTTTCCTTCCCACTCTCTATATTATTTTAGGGTCTTTACTTTACAATAGAGCAGCGGTCCCCAACCCCCGGGCCTCGGACCGGTACCGGCCCGTGAGTCGTTTGGTACCGGGCCGCGAGAGTTGAGGCTCAGGTGTGAAATGTATGGTTTTCAGGGTTTTTATCAGTTTTCAGCATTATTTTGTTATCGTTTTTATCGTTAACTCTGTTTTCCTTGGTCTTTTCATGTGTGTTATGAATAAATTTTATTTTTCTCGGTACCGGTAATAGTTTTATTTTGTTATATTTATCCGCGACACCTTAAAGGCCGGTCCGTGAAAATATTGTCGGGAATAAACCAGTCCGTGGCACAAAAAAGGTTGGGGACCGCTGCAATAGAGAGCACTTTGAGGCAACTGTTGATATTAATTGAATTAAAAAAAACAAAACAAAAACAACAACAACATTTTTTTTCAGTGATGGAAATAAGCTCCAATAATTGTCTGTCTCTCATATTAGTAGACTGCATAGGTATGTTTCAGGGAAATAAAGCAAAGTGATATTATAATTGAGTGATATGTTTTTATGACAGACAATAACAGCACAGGGAGCAGGCTGACTTGCCCTCCACAGACAAGTATATTCAATATGATCCTGGGAGGAAATGTCACAAGACTTGTGTGGCTAGTTCAGCTGATAGGTCTTTATTGATCTTGTAATTCCCTTGTACGTGCACCTGCTCCATTAAGGACCTCAGATCTCTTGAAAGAGAGACCTTCAAGAGCCAGGCGCCTGCTGCTGCTTGTACATTTGGTCGTACATGATCCTCAACATATCAGGTAGTTGAGAAATATTCTTCTTTTTTAGATAATTGTGGGTAGTTTGGGGGGCAGGTGAAAAAATTACCCATTTGAGTGACAATTTGCTTGCATTCTTATGCAGCTGATGTTAAAACTTGATTAGCTTTTCTGCTCTTCTGTCTGAAACTTTTTTTTCTTTTACTCCTGGATAATTCATGGGGGTTTTTTTGTATTCATTGAGCCATTTTCAGCATCACAGTGGGGGCTGAAGCCACAGTTTCCACACATACTCTTAAACAAATTCATCAAACAGCGCATATATGATAAAATAGCCAGTTTTCAACTAAGGCCGGCACATGTTTTGTCTGGGAGAAATGGATAGTGACTACCCACAGTGCATGAAAATGAATGCAGAAAAATAAACACAAAGTAACTGACAAATGCATAAGGACATAAATAGCTAGTGAGCCATGTGAGAGAATGTCTTACAGCACAGGAAAACTACTGTGAGACCAGAGTGAGCAGGAATTCACGCTAGGTAGCCGTCAATCTCATTGTCACATTCGTTATGGTATGGCAGGTATCTCTTTCCCACCCTGTGGGCTGCCTTCCCATGGGATATAAAAAAAACTTTTATGAGTGAGGAAAGGCTTTTTTGTGAAGGGATAAGTTTCTGATGCACCCAGTGGCCATCCCTTAATAATTAATTCTAAAGATATCTAGAAAATACCAATTAGAATGATTGTTTGGGATATCAATTTATTTTAATTCATATATTCAGCATCACTACAATTCTACATACTGGGTTATAAACGCTAATTACACTTACAATGAGAGCGACTATATCTTTTTCCAATTCTACTGACAAATATTGCCCTGTTGTAATGAAATGCCTTAACTGAATTCAGAACCTCATTAAATTATGTGTTAGGTTGTATGTAAAAATCTGGTTTTGCATCCATATTCATATAGTTTTAAAAAATTCACACAGCAGCAATCTACATTGAATACAAACTAGCCGAGTGTCACGCTTTGTTCATGAAAACAACTGACAACAACTACTACCTGCACACCATCTGTTCCAACATCCCGAGGGCTGATATAAGGATATGTGAGTGTTTTACATGTCTGCATGTGTCTGTTGTTAAAAAAAAAAGTACACCAAAAGGTCCAAAGAGTTCTCATTGATTGATCTGAGACTCAGTGAAGCAGATTCACACAGTCTGCTATATTATTTACAGCAGCACTCCCACTGCTGCACCTACAACTACAGCAATATAGGTCTTGCGCATCAGTCCTCTTCAGCTGCCACACTTATATTTCCACATTAATGCCAACATGGCCAAGGATGAAATAAGCTCTCAAATGCAGGTTTTTTTTCTGCAGTTGGTCTGAGCAGGCATGTAAGTGTGGGGAGAATAATCTCAGTCTTCTAGTAAAAAAAAGGCAGAGTTTGTGTGCCAGCACATGTACACGTATGTGTGAAATTTGCTGTGCCCTCACATTGTATTTAAATATATGTCCATTATTAAAAATACAGTTAGTTATAGCTGTATAGCTTTCCCATGTACACTCCATCCTTTTATCATCATCAGCATCTTAATCCCTTTGATCCATCTTCAGCCTCATCTCACTCTCACCTCTCAGCATTTATCTCTCTATTTATACATCTCTCTACAATAAATACTGTATTTTCTGCTGACACCACACCTGCACCTCCCTCACTGCAGGGCTCCGGGAGCACAGAGACCCAGCACCCACGACGGCTTTGCTACTATAGCCAAGATGACTAATAACCCCTGCGGGGCAAGAGGCTGCAAAGTTGAGGCACAAAGGTGCACTGTGTATTGGGCTTTCCCTGCTTAATGCTCTTTTTATACAGTTACACTGTTGTCATTAAATCCGCTGTGTTGAAGGTAGAACATTTCTGGCCAGAGCAAGATTCTTAACGAAGAACAATGAAATATCAGCGGGCTGGGCTTATAAAGAATTCATTCTTTTTATTCGGTGTTATAAAGCACTGCAGCATAGTTCAGTAGATAATTCAGTTGAGCATTAAAGATGTACTAATGAGGTTTGTAATTACTGTCTTTAAATTTGGTATTTCACCCTGGCATTTCCACAGGTAAAAAGGCATAAAACCACATTGCAAAGAAGTAATTTATTGCAAAATTCTTTAAAGTGTAAAAGGGAAAAAAGAACCAGGTGAGGTGGTTAGGGCATCTTACTAGGATGCCGACTTTGTTCAACCTAGTGAAGGGTTTCAGGTATGTCCTGCAGGGAGACCCCAGGGCAGCCCTAGGACACACTGGATATGGCTCAGTGTCCCTTGAAAGAGGTAGCTAGGGGGGGTGTGACTGAGTCTCAGCTTGCTGCTTAGACTACTATCCCTGTGACCCAGACCTGAATAAGTGACAGAGGAAGGAAGGAAGGAAGGAAGGAAGGAAGGAAGGAAGGAAGGAAGGAAGGAAGGATGGATGGATGGATGGATGTTAAACATGGCTTTCATTTAAGACCACATCAAACAAAAACTCCAAATCTAACCAACAATGTACCAACAATAATATCTGATGTTTACAGTCACATACTGTATATCTCTTTAAAGAAAGTATTTACCAAAGCATTTATATAGAGCCTGTAGTTTATAATACAAATCCTGTGCCCTATTGTGCATTTACAGTCTATGTGGGATGGAAGTAATATAAAAGTAATATATTTGTGTTGATTATACTGAAGAAAAGAGCCAGGGCGACAGATCTATTTTTAACAGAAAATTTCTGAAAACAATTCAAAGCACAGAGGAATAAAATGAGTGACATTGTGGGTACATAGATGATGCTTGGAGATTAAAACTATTATTGTTTTTAAGCATACGGGACAGAACTGTTTCGCCAAAGGCTCCAGTCTGGCCCCTGGGTGGCTTTGCTTATGTTGAAATTGTAGCGAAGTCATTAATAATTATACTTTTTTAATAAAAGTCAGTGATATTCCTGCAAGCATTACTGCACAGCAGTAGAAATGTATCAGCATTCAAAAGCATTTCTAGATTTCAAGTTATTTGAGTCATAAATAAGTGAAATACTAATAATGCAAAATTCTTTGAATTTGAAGTAGTACGCAGCAGCTTTACTTATGTGACGCTTAACAAGCTCGAAGCATTTCAAATGCAACTCAACTTTAGAAGTGCCAACTAAAATATTTTTCACATGAACATTGGGCTGGGAAATTACGCTGTTTATTTGTGTATATATTTAAAAAAAGCATCTTAAGAAATGATACAAAATATAATATGTACAAAAGAATACAAAGGATATAGATAAAACCATGTGTTTTTTCCCCAGACAAAAGCCATGTGTTTCAAACCAGGGACCTTTCACATGTGATTCAAATGCGATAACCACTACGCTACAGAAACTGTGCAATGCACAACCAGCATTTGAATAAAATTAATCTTATCAAGGGGACTTTTGGCTTGGCATACAAGAAAGACTCAAAAGGGCTACAATATTATTACAAATCACCGAGCGTCCCCCAGGTAATGAAAGTCCTGCTTGACAGGAGCTTTCTCTTCACGTTATCTCAAGCTCTGCACTTAAATATGGCTACAGATGGAGTGCAGGATATACGCATGTAGAATCAGTGTAAAACATATGTGCAGGTACAGATCCAATATGTTCTCTATTGACTTTCTCAAGCCTTTTTATTTACATAAATAGAATAAAAAAATTATTTTCAGCTAACACTACCAACTGGCTCCGGTGTTTCTTTTTCATTTATTTCCAAATGTGTTTCTCACTCAAACGCACAAAAAAGTTGAAGTGTTTATCACTGAGGCTGGAGATACAGTTGTACTTCTGACAACAAGATTGTAATGCAATGAAGAAATTGCAGTTTACATCAAAGTTACCATAGTGCAGATGCAGCTAGAGTGCACTGACGAGTAAAGGCAACATAATAAAAATGACAAGAGGAAACTAGTGGCTGGGAAGCGTGGCAGGCTTTCCCACACATTTACAGAGGCAGCATTAATCTGATGTTAATGGTATTGGGCTGTAGTTACAATATACCTGACAGCATATGAACAAGCAGGGCTTGCTTGTTTGCAGTTACCTTGCAATTGTAATTCGTTGAAAATATGTTTACTGAATTGACACAATGAACATTCAATTACCTGCAGCTTTACACTCTTAAACACTCTTCAAGAATGTGTTGTGATTGCATTGTGTATACACTAATATGATACGTATGTATGAATGTTTAACTGTCAGAGAGAGAGAGCGATCCATTTGCTTTTCAAGAATTTATTCAACTAGTCATATATATATATATATATATATATATATATATATATATATATATATATATATATATATATAATTTAATGTTGTTAGATTATAAAAGAGCTCACAGAGAAGGTTTCTTCAAATGTGAATAAAACAAAAATCACAGAGATGTGTTTTTGTAGTTCCAACAATGAAGTTGATACACAAATGGAGAAGAATGAGAACGAGAAGAGAGGGAGAGATACAGAAGTTGGAAGATGCTAAAGACAAACCTACAAGACTAAAATCGAGGAATCAACATAAAGATAAAAGCCTTTCCAAATGCTCGGGGGATCTGTAACGGTATACAGGCTTTAAAGTCTCACTATGAAACATAAAATATGGTTTAAAAAGTGCACTGCAACGTCAGAGTGGAAAGCTAAAGTTTTAAAAGCAGAGCTCTCAAAGCCTTTCGACAGTAAGGGCCATGCGAGGGCACTTGCTTCTGCCAACTGAGTCATGGTGTTTGTTATGGAAAAAACTCACTTTATAAAAGCAGCTCTTGCTGGGCAAGTAGATTAAAGGTAAATTACCACCAAAAGCTAAAAAACAGAAGAAAAAAAGCAGAGTATGTCAAAAAGCCATTCACTTAAAGTAAAACTATGAAACAGCATTTGCGAAGTAACAAAAAAAAAAAGTCCAATAATAATGTGAGCATTGTGGAAAGTGAAGAACACAGAGAACTACAAAGAAATGTATCTGTATTCTTTTATAAATTGAAGGTGGGTGTGAAGGTACCTACTGCCTCAAACAAAGATGCAAGGAGTAGAGATAGTGAAGGTAGATAAGTTGAAATACCTCAAATACATCCAAAGCAACTGAAGGTGCGTGAAAAAGAGAGTGCAGGCAGATTGGAGTGGGTGGAGTGTCAGGCGTGATGTGTGACTGAAGTATAGCAGCAAGAGTGAAAGTGAGGGTTTACAAGATGGTAGCGAGACCTGCTATGATGTATAGCGTGGAGATGGTGACACTAGCAAAAAGACAGGCAGTGAAGCCGGCGGTGGCGGAAATGAAAATACGTTTTCATCGGGGTGACCAGGATGGACAGCATCTGAAATGACTACATCAGAGAGACAGCTCAGGTTGAGTGGTTTGAAACCAAAGTTAGAGAGGCAAGGCTGAAAGAGTTGGACATATGCAGGATAGACAGTGTTTATGCTGGACAAAGGATGCTGAATATGGAAATGCCAGGCAGGAGACAAAGAGGAAGACCTCAGGGTAGATTCATAGTAGTGAAGCAGGACGTACAGTAATGGGGATAGGGAGATGGAAGCGGGTGATCGGCTGTGGTGACCCCTATAAGGAGCAGCTAAATGAAGATTGCCAGCTGTCTTAACCTCCGAACACTCTTCCATGACATGCATTTTTAATTTCTCTTTGATATTTGGGCATATTGGGACCCGACGAATGTAAAAACAAAGAATCACCTGATTATTTTTTTTTACCTGATTTTTTTTTAAGAAAAATGAGAGCCACATATGAGGATATTTGTTTAAAATTTCGATAGAAGAGTAGCAGTATAATGTCCTCGTAAGTGGATATCAGGCCCTTGTAGAGCAAAATTGATTATTTTAGAATAAATAACCCAAAATGTGATGTCCACATATGTGGACGCCAGGTCCTAGGAGGTTAAACAAATTGGCAATGTGGAGTTTAGGATAACCTAACATGTATAATTTCTTGTATGTTGTTCATTCACCTTCAGTTCTTTGAACAGATCTGGATGCCAGTCTTTTAGGTGCTTTGCTAAATTGGAAGCATTTCCTCCCGTGGTTTGAAAAGCACGATAGCATCTTTTGTGTACAGCCTTTTGTGAATCGGTTATCACCTGACATGTACTGCCTTTCTTATCGGGGCTGAGCTATCGCAACAGCTACACGAGCTGCGATCTTCTTCCTTTGTGCCATGTGTAATGTTTTCTGTGCTTGTGTGGACTCTTCTTCTTTTCTTCTTCTTCAGCATGTAAGGATAGACTAGAACATTTTTTAACATTGGAATATATAAACAATGAAATGGATTTCAAAGCATAAATGTATCATGTGAATGTTTTATATTATATAAATATACAGTAATTAGAGCCAGTTGGACATTTTTGGATGTTTTCCATTTGTTAAAAAAATAATGTAATTGATTTTTTTCAGAGAATTTTGAGAACTATTATGCCATTAGAGTCTAAACATTAAAATGCGCGATTACAGTGATATTCACAGGTGATGTTTTTGAGGAGTGCATTCGCATTCATGACCACCAGTAACCTCAGTACACACCTGCTGAAATAACTGCTGAGCCATGCAGGTAAAAACAGAACCACAAACGGAACAGACCAGAATTAGAAGTATTGAATAATACATCAACACTTATTCCTTCTTATACAACTGACAGGTCTAATGTTTAAATGATGGTTTGCCTCAAGGTACCCAAGAGGCATCATGGAGAAAACAGTCTGATATTTGGGATTGAATCAAGAGGGAATAAAAAATATATGTAAGAAAAAAAAGAAGCAAAGGACAAGTCTGGCACTGAGATGAATAAACAGAAAAAAAAAAGCAAGAACAGGAATCTAATGAATAAATAAAAGAAAACAAAAAGAAATTGGCATCTAAAATAGGTCCAAGCACTGCCCAGAGAGAGACGTTCAGTGGGCAATGTCATCAGTGCTGCTGTCGGGTTTGCTCTGTGGTCAGAAGAGCTGGTGTGGTAGTGACAGCTGGCTGTCATCACTCCAAAATGGAAGGGAGACAGCAGGACAGGAGAACAAAAAAAAAAGGAGCAGTGAACAAAGAAGGTGAGCCGGGAGGTGGGAGGAGAGCAAGGGCCAGAGAAAGAGTACGCTGAGAAATGGAACGGGAAAAAAAGGGAAAACGGTTGATTACCGAGAGATGTAAAGTGACTCCTTGACTCATTGATTTGGACCAGTTACCTGCAACTTGAATCAAGTTATCTTCATATTCTCAGCAGACCTTTTTACTTCTTTCTAAATTAAAATATGTGATGTATGCTTTGGTTATTACTGTTCCTAATTTAGGAATTAATACTTTGTTCCATTATGAGTTCACTTGGTTATCTCAAAACTTGACAGAATTTAATCAAATTAACTTTTGTTGGTGCAGATCAGATCAGAACATTGTCTGATATGGTATTTTACATGCAATCTTAATTTTCTCATCATTACTGGACTGGAATTTAAAAGAAGAAGAATATTTTTTACTCACCTTTCACAAACTGCTCGACAGCTCATTGCTTAAGTTATTATTATGTATTAATTTTACTTCTTAACTACACATCTTTGGCACAACTGTACCTACATGGATTATGAGCCCTAGAAAAAAAATATTATGGTGCGGCAAATCTCCATTACGAGTTAGCGCGGATCGCACCGTGCGTAGCTCGTTAATGCATTAGCCCCACACATGGGCAGATCTCGCTAACTGAGATGCGCCGTGTTAATGCGGTTATGGCGTTAACGTCATTTTAACGAGATTAACGCTGACAGCACTAATATATATTTATAAGGAACAATTGGTTCAGCAGTATCACAATGGTCTCTCGTTCCAGATACTTTACTGTAAACTTTATTTGATGTATTAAAAACACAACAGCATTCTGCATATACATAT
Source organism: Astatotilapia calliptera (assembly GCF_964374335.1). Lineage (NCBI taxonomy): Eukaryota > Metazoa > Chordata > Actinopteri > Cichliformes > Cichlidae > Astatotilapia > Astatotilapia calliptera. The sequence continues at coordinate 24,542,075 of NC_137431.1, forward strand.
AACTGAGAAGAAGTAAATTGGGTGGAGCAAAATGATGAGGACAGAGAGAGAAGACATATTTTTGGAACAATCTGCAGCGCAGATAAAAGATAATGAAAAGTGGAAGGAAACCGGAGAAGAGTGAGGCTGAGGTGAATTACAAATCATTAAATAGACCCAAAAGTTGAGAGCAGGAGGAACGAAAGATAATGCAAGAGGGTGACAGACATGAGCAGGCGAGGTGTGAAGGTGGGAGGAACAGAGGAGAGGGCGAAGTAAATACGGAGAAAGCATAGCGAGAGCTGAGGAAATCGGACAAGGAGAAAGCGGCATAGGGGAGGGGTGGCTGGAGGGCAGCTGGTAAAATGAATGGAGTCCAAGCATCTGAGGGACCACCACTGAGCGGTCAGCGTGTGTTTCTGTGTGAGATTTATGAGGCACAATGCGGTGACAAAAAGAAACAGCGAGTGGGGACAGCAGAATTAAGAGTAAGAGAGACAGAAATTTTGAAAAGGAAGAGAGGTGGATCTAGACCAGTGTGGACAGGATTAGTGATTTAGTGCTTGTTGGAGCTGCCAGCGTGTTTACACGAGGCCACAAATGTGTCTCTAGCCTGGAGATGTGGATATTCGGTTCCAAGTTGCATTTAGATTTAGATGTTAAATTTGAAACAGAGAACACCGTTAAAACAAGAAGAACGCTCCCTGTCACTTGTTCTTAGTAAGAATGCTGTAGGCATTGTTTGTGCCGATTTAAACATCTGCTCTCAAGAGTGGAACTGAGTTCATGCATTGTGCACTATAAAATTAAAAATATAGCAGTTGTTTTCAGTTGTGCTTGTGCCAAATTGTGCAGACAAGAAAATTAAAACCAGTTGCCTAATATTATGTAGGTCCCCTTCTGTCTGCCAAAGCAAATCTAACTTGTTGGTACATGAACATGAGCACTGGTTGTGGGACACTAGCAGTAGATCCTTTGGGTCCCGGTGGTTGCTGGAAGGAGCTTCCACGAACCAGACGTGTTGTGGCTTGTCGCTCAGCTGGATTGGGATCTGAAGTATTAAGGAGCTGGGTAATTGTCCTGCGCTTGATATCCCTCAACCGCCCTCAAATTGGTTAGTACTGAAGTAGCACTTACATGATTGCCAAGACCCAAGGTCTTCTCACCAGAGCACTGCACAGTGTGTGTCAAGTTCACCACAAGATGAACAAAGTAGCCCTGAAAGTTTACATCTGAAATAATTATAAAACCAAATGTCCTTAACTCGTGCTTTGTTATTCTTTGGAGACCAAAATTAGAATGAACACAGTTTAAAAAAATAAAATAAATAAAACCCGGCGCTTGCTGGTGAGTTCACAGAGAGGCCAAGATGGGAACACTCAGCTTCAATCAGATCACAATCCATAATAGATGGCCATGTAAATATCTTATGAGGAGAGCAATGGAGAAAATGACTCGTATGCAGGAACACACACACACACACACACACACACACACACACACACACACACACACACACACACACACACACACACACACACACACACACACACTCAGAAAAACGCAAGTTCAGACAGAAGAACCACAAAGACATCCTGTACAGTCATGCAAAAAGTGTAATAGAGTGTGTTTATTTAAAATTCATGCACAATCTTAATGGATCTTTTGTGCGAATGCTTTCTTGTTTGTGCTGTTGTCTGAGTGCATGCATAACACAAATTGGGCTGTAAAAGACCTGTGTATGCTTCTGAATGTGAATTTCCACTTAAAAATGCACATATAACAAATGTTACTCGGCTCATACTTCAGTATTAAAAAGTACAAGGCAAGAAAAAGAAAATATTTTTGCAATAAAGCTGGAACTTAACAGAATGTTAGCGCAAATAGATGAATTCACAAATGTACGCCCACACAAATACTCTCGTTAATCTCTCAAGTCAACAAATCATTCCTTCATACTTGACAAAACAGTGATTCTAAACTGTGAAGTAAAAAAAAAAAAAAAACGCACCTACTGGAAACCTCAAATGAAGCATCAAGGTAAAATCCAAAGTGGTAAAGATGCTATAAGTCAAATTCAGTTTAAAAAAAAAGTCTATTTAAATTAATGCTTTGTATCAGCTAAAGTGGCAATAATATAAGCAATCGCACAGGAAAAACAAAGATGCGCTTGTAAGGATGTCTTATGGCTTAAACAAAAGTTTCATGCAGTTGGGAATCATCTGATCAGTTCGACTTCATGCTTGCATCTTTGCATTTGGTTGGGTTCTAATCTGTCCCTCTATTTATCCTCTCGATTGTGTCCTTTTTCTACATTTTCTGAAACACATGAGCTGAAGACTTTCTCATCACTACCGAAAGATCTCAAGAACTAAATTTTTGTTAAAATTACTGAAATAATTTATTTGGAATCCTAGTACTATGTAACGTGGAGGTCTAACTGCTTTTGAGAGTGTGCTCCAGACCGTCTGGGTTGGTGATGATATTATGAGGGCAGATGCAGTGTTAAGCCCAACGCTGCCCCACAGGGGAGCACTAAAAGCCAACCCTGACCTTGTTGGTTATCAATAATTCAGTAGAAATCAGGGTTAGAATAAGTGCAGCGCCAAACGACGCATCATTTCTACAACGTGCAGAGGAGACAACAGTCTCCGCAATCATAAAGTTTGCATAAGGCCCGAGTCTCTCCGCTGGCTGTCTGGGAGGTTGGACATTAGCTCCATTATGCTGAAAAAAAGGATTGACGGGTGGAAAATCGGAAAGAAAGTGGTGGTGAGTCATCAACCATTCTAGGTCTCAACTGAAACCCAACTGGCATGGAGAAAAGCTGGACAGCTGGATGCTGCCATAGTGTATATTGGCAGCCCAGCTGGGTGACTAGCCTACTGGGAATACAGTCAGCCATCATAGTATAGAGCCAAACTGGACAGATGAGTCTGAGAGTAATAAGTGTGTAAGAAGTGTACGAGGCCGATAAAGACTATGGTGCAGAATAAAAAGAAGGAAATCCTCTATATGTATGTGCTTTGAGTTCGCAGACCAACACAATCCACTACAAGGACTTTATTTACACCCAAGACATCTTCGACTCTACAAAACTGTCACCAGACAAATATTGAAATGCTAAATCATGTTTTCCAAATGAGTTTAAACAAAGAAAAAAAACCCAGCAACCTCACTCTTTTAGTTTGTCTCATTTTTTGTGAAGAACACATAACATATCTTTTCAACGACTTTACACACATTCTGTCCCAGCTGCAATTACAGGGTGGGACACAGCAAATAAATAGCTTTGCCTTTGTGGCTGCTTATCGATTAAGATGGCAAGAATATTCACTGCTCAGAGAAACATACTGACTTTTGATTGATTGATTGATTGATTGAATCTTTATTTTGAACATGTTGAAAAAGTATAAAAAAAAATAGAATTAAAAGAGACAAATGAACAAAGCAAACAAAAGGAAAACGAGCAACCACAACTCCAAATAACGTCCATGTTCAAAAAGGAGCAGGAAGAAGCATAAGGTTATTTAATCCCACCCCTTTTCCACTATCTAGTATCAATAGACTACAGAAATACCTCCTTGTAATTACATTATATGTTATGTGTAATTTTATTTTATTTTTTAATATATACACATATATGTTTCTATCTATCCATACCTACGTATATACACACATACGCACATATACACATTTTCAATAACCCCATTAACACCTGAAGGATACACAACCTACAATTTTATACACATATACATATATATATATATATATATATATGTATATATACATATATATATATATATATATATATGTATATATACATATATATATATATACATATATATATATATATATATATATATATATATATATATATACATATATATATATATATATATACATATATATATATATATATATGTATATATATATACACACATATATACATATACACATATACACACATACACACATACACATATATATATATATATATATATATATATATATATATATATATACACACATATATACACATATATATATATATATATATACACATATATATATACACATATATATATATATATATATACACATATATATATACACATATATATATATATATATATATATATATACACATATATATATATATATATATATATATATATACACATATATATATATATATACACATATATATATATATATATATATATATATATATATATATATATATATATATATATATATATATATATATATATATATATATATATATATACAGTCATTCAGACCTAAAGTCAGTTTAGAAATACCATTAAATTTAATGCAAATAACCTAGGACCTTCTTGCTGTGCTGCCCTGCATTTTTTCAACAGGGCTGAACAATACATGAATCTGTTCAGTTTCTAATGAAGTTTAGCGAAGTTTAACATCAATTCAATGAGAAACACACACACACACACACATGAAGGTAAATACCAAATACCACCAATGCATGTGGGCTGAATTGTTTTGAATCAGGAAAGCAAACAAATATTAAGTCCTTTTGCATGAATTTTTAACGCTTGAAACATTTAAAATTAAACAATGACAGAATCACAAGAACATGAACACCACACAAGGGTTAAATGCAATCCTTGAATCCAAATCCAAACTTTTAAGGGAAACTGAGATTGTTTCCATTATTTCTGGTATCATTTGAATAAACAAAACTAACAAATCTTCTTGTTGTGGTGATGGTATTTGGTACAGTGCTTATCTGTTCATTACAGCCAGCCTTCTTTGGTCTTGTCTGCATTAAAAAGAAAGCATCAGTACTGGAAATGAAATACACCTTCAATAACAGAAGACGTATCATCTCTGTAACAAAAAAGGGCATTTTTTTCTCTTAATAAGTCAAACTATATCACTTGTAATAAAGAATATGATTTTGCATGAGGACGTTTAAATCAAAGCAGATTTAAGTTCCCCATGTAGTGATTTGCATTAAGCAGGTGACTGAGATTTGCATTTTTATGGAGTTCCCGTGGCCTTCTTTTGCCCTTAACTCCCTTTGAACAGACCAGGCAGGAGATAGGGATGTTAATTATGGACCACAAGGACCACAATGGGAATGATCTCAATGGTTTTATTGTGTTATCCCAGACAGGTTTTTAATTGAATTATGGAACATGATGGTGGGAACTGGAGTGGAGGGGAATGCTGAACACGAAAAAAATAAATCTAATTTACCCAATCAGTTATATTAATGAAAAGTCCACTTTCTGTTCAGAACACTGCAATCTAGTCTGATTCATGTGCAGTTGGTTTCTCAGCGGGATACAATTGGGTTTCCAGTATTCAAGGTTATCAGTATTTCTTAGCATCATAATGCAATCTCAAATCATGAGCGAAATGCAGTCCAACGTTAGAAAGTGGCTCTAAAAACGACATTATAAACAAACAAAAAAATATTCTATTAGCTTAACTTTAACTATTTAGTCATATTAAATAATGTTGCAAAAACTCAACACTGATGGAACTTTTAGAAACCATTTACAACTGAAAGCAGTAGATGAATTTCCCTACTTGTGTTTCTTTCAATGCTTTCAGCTTAAGAGGTCTTCTTTTTGGTGATCAAAGGATATCTGGGAAACGAAGTTTAACTGAAAGTCAGATGATATGAATTTTGGAATTCTCTTACAAATCAAATATAAAGAAATAATAATAATAATGATAATAATACTGCTACAAATACTAACTTTATTTGTATAGCACTTCTTTCAAACACAGAGTTAAGAGTACATGTTAATACATTCAGACATTCATTGCAACATACACATGTACATGCAAATGGTTACAAACTACAGTATGGCCAAAAATGAAGGAGAAAAGATTAAGGAAACCCTAACATATAAAAATTATTAACAATTAATTCACAGAGGAATGCTGCTCCTCAGTTTGGGTGCAAAAACTTCAAAAGCACGATGACCTATGGTTTTAAAATCAGAGCGAGGGAGTGTTAGGAAACCCTGGTTGGCCGATCAGGGAAGCTGGCTCCATTGATAAGGCCTTGGAAGCTCTACTGTATAAGTAGGGGTCTGTTTATGTACAGGTTTATATGTTAACAGAATTTTAAAGTGGATGCTAAAATTCACTGGAAGCTAGTGAAGTGATACAAGGATAAGTGTAATATGTAACCGTCGGTTTATGTTAGCAGCCTGCTGACAGTATACAATCTGCCCAAAAACATAGATGTAGCCAGATACACAGGTACTGATAAACAAAAGGAATGCAGAAACACACAGAAAGATAGCACGAGTCTCTGGGACAGGACTCTCAGAGGAGAGTAGATGGGTTAAAGAAAATGGAAAACTGGAATAAACAAAACAATCTCATGTTTAATAATGTCCTTTTTCTCTATTCCTCCCCTTCACTGTCTAGAGTCTCATTCGCAATTCATATGACCCTTTGCTATTATTTCTGCATCTTTACACAACGTCTCCTTTCTTGTCAACAAACAAACAAACAATTGTCACTGTTTTCCCCCATTCATTTTCCACCTTTCTCTACTCCAACAAAAATGCACTGAAATGCACATGTGCATGCAAAAAGACTTTAATTATTTTCTCTCTCTTCATCATCACTTGACAACACTAGCAGCATGATAGAGAGATCACTCCTGGAGATGAGAAATGACTCAGTGCTTTAAATAAAATCAGCGACAAGATAATCAATTGAAATGCGGAGTTAAAAGAATTATAGCTGTTAATTGATTGTTACAGTTTTCATTTTAAAGCGGGTGGAGCTGACAATTAAAACAATCTACTGCAGCAAGACTAAAAGGAAAAATAGTTACTGTAATTTTGTTTTAACTTATCAGACCACAAGAACTTCAGAAAGGTGAGCAATATTGTTAATGTTATTATATCCTCTATGATGGAAGAAGAAGAAGAAGAAGAAGAAGAAGAAGAAGAAGAAGAAGAAGAAGAAGAAGAAGAAGAAGAAGAAAAATGTGTTGAACTATGTAAACATAAAAACAGTTTGTTCAGTATCATCCATCTTACTGTGGAGCTAAACTGAGCATAGATTTTTGGGGGATTACCCACAATGGCAGCAGAAATCATGTTCAACTTCCAATTATATCATTATTTTTGTGATATGTCCCTTTAGTCTATGTATTTTTCAATCAATCAACAAATATGTTGTGCTAGCTGCTACTAGAAGCGGTCATTCTTCTGTCTGATCAGTTTAATCAGAATGAAACTGCTAATGGTGTGCACAGTTCACATGAAAAGTTTCATTTACAGTTTCAAACCTCCAAAGCGGTACCTGTTTTTAACATTTCAGTGTTTGCCATAAATATACTTTAGGTATATTAGAGCAGTGTTTCCCAATCACTGTATGTGCTATGAGAAATGATCAGGTGTGCCATGGAAGATTATTTGGTTCAACCTGATTAGTACTCTAAGCGACCGGCGTGAGTAACGGGCAGAATATTTACATTCTCTTCCACTAGAGGGAAGTACAACTTCTTGCTCCATTTAAATCGGTTGCCAACTCCAAGTAAAACAGAAAAAGACAAAGAAGAAAACACAGAGTCATTACACAGTCATCACAGTGCATTGCGAGAACGCAATGCATAATAGCAATAGATAAATATTTAAAAAGAAAAAGTAGTCAATGTCACCTGGGTCCTGGAGAAAATTCTGACCCAGATGAAGGCCCTAGCATGAGTAGTGGTCAGAAGAAAGCAAAAATGGTACAATGGGGACAAACTGAGCCAATTCCACTATACCTGATGTGCAGGGAAAAAATTATCTATATGCTTTTTGTAACGTTTTTGTTTGGTGGTGTGCTGATTTTTCTAATGTGAAATATGTGCTGTGGCGCCAAAAGGTTGGGAAACTATGTATTAGATAATTTTTTCCTGGGAGTTCTAAAGGTAGCAGGATCTGTGGTAGAGGTGCAGGACCATTTTCACTGTTCTACATTGGTAAAGCTAAGTGCACAGTAATGGCAATTCAAATGTTAAAAATGGCATCTTCTGAAGTCATATTAGTGACCAAAATGAAGACTTAAGCAAATGTCTTTATAGTATTTTAAAGGAGCTTGCAAAGAAAAGCGTCTGGACTTCTTTAAGTTACTTGAAGACGTTTCACCTCTCATCCGAGAAGCTTCTTCAGCTAGTATCCCACTTCTTAACCTAGTGGGATACTCCCACTAGGTTTATATCTGGGACTCTCCACCATTTGACCTTAGAACTGAAGAAGCTTCTCGGATGAGAGGTGAAACGTCTTCAAGTAACTTAAAGAAGTCCAGACGCTTTTCTTTGCAAGCTCCTTTGACTACGATGACCTGAATGACTGAGAACCTTCACAGACATTTATAGTATTTTCTTCAAGCTCACCTGTATGAGCTTGTAGGCTTACTTAAAAATACCTTGTCTTATTGAAAAGGACATGAACAGTGACACCACTAATAAATAACACAGCTGCTTATTTATTGTGACTTTGCTCAGTGAGCTTGGAGGTAGCATCTGAGCTCCCTGCACTAAACACATGCGTCTCTGGATTTTAGTTGGAACAAATTTTTCATGAATTATACACAGCCCAGCAGTCTCTTTAATCCAAGACTTTGTAAAACCCAAACTATTTCCATATCACTGCAGACTACCTTTTATCTCTCTTATTTCATCATCATCAGAAAGAAGTGTTTCATACTGATAGTGCTTGTGTTGTTTTAGACATAAAGCGATAAAGGAAGCGCAAGTATTGACTTGTAATTTAAGCATATTTCATGTTGTTAAATTAATGAATTCAATAAATATCACCCACTCCACTGTAAGCCTGTGCTGTGGGACCACACAGGGAGCAGTTTGCTATACACAAAAGAAACAGACCATAAACAGATCCATAGCTACTGTTTGCTCCTGTGTCATTCTCCTCAGCAAAGCTACACAATGTTATTGTAACACTGCAGAAAATTCATAAACTACACATGCATAATTATGCCTGTTTTATTTAAAGGAGCCCCTTGCAAATACACAAAATTCTATTACCTAATTGCATCAAAACACCTACACATAAATCTTTCTCTGCAGCTTTATATTAACCTACAACGCCATGCACATGCAGGAACATATAACTGAACATGTTTGATTACTGAACATGGAGTGTACACACACACACACACACACACACACACACACACACACACACGCTGATAACTCCTCTCTCCAACAGTATCATTTCTTTTGCTGACTGACTTGCTTCTTTGTGGTACAATGGTGCAGACATCCACAGAGAATAATTATGTGACTGCCAGCACTTCTGCACCTCATAATGGCTAATCTAAAGATCATTAGTAACAGTATACGCTTGACTTGTGTTATTTATTAAGCCATTCTGCTTCCTATTAAAAACTTTGGCTAGAATGTGATTGATGCAATAGGGCCTCCATGCATGCATGTGTCCAAGCAGGCTCGCTGTTAACTAATGCATGTGCGATTTCCACCAGTCAAGGATCTTACTCGCGGATGAAATTGCTTTAATGCTGAAGTCACCGGCTAATTACGAAACATCAAAATTGACTTTCAGTTGCAATAAGGTAAAAACAACTTTTCTTTGCCACGGTGGGGGCAGGTTCCTACAGCTGGCTGAACATGCTACCTTTTGGAAACATTAATCGCCCCTAAAAATGTTTAAATTGTGCCCTCTGTGCTACACGTTTCCATCACTAAATTTCTTCACCGACCTATTCCGTTCCACTTTTTGACAATCCATTTAAAATGTTTCTGAAATATGTGCCAAAGATTTTTTCGTGTTGTGTGTAGTGTATCAAAGTAACTGGCAGGAATAGGAAGCCTTTCAAATATCACACTGTTATTCTCTGCAGTTGTAGCTATGTGACAAACATGACTGTTCCATTACTCATTATAGCACATGCTATGATTATTAAGACTTCATTGTTCTGTGAGAATTATGTGGAGCTGCCAAATGCTGATTTGAATAAAAGAGGTATGTTAAGTAGCATAAAAATAACAGATATTTGTGCTCTCGTTTCCCACTGCCAATTTAGCGTTGAGCATCGCCTAAACAAATTTAATTTATACAGTGTCTTGTTCCAGGGAAATAACCAGTTTTGTGTTGTCTAGTGTGTGACTCCAAGTCAAGTTGAACTAATTTAAAAATGATGGTATGTGTAGGAAATATATAAGGACAGCAGTGAAATGGCAGTGCTTCCTTAAAGAAAGTTTTATTTACCACTTATTAATTTGCATATTTATCTATACATTAGTAAGACAGAAGTCGATCAGAAAATTAGAAGCTGGAGTGGACTACAAAATATGCCTTTTGTCTTTTTATTACTGATTAATATTATTAACATTAACACCTAATATTAGTGATTGACACTACGTCTTATCAAAACTAACAGTGGACCTTCAAAAACTTCTGAAAAATAGCAAAGGTGAGGAACACAGAAATCTTTAAGTTGCTTATAAGTGTACACCTTAAGAACAGTATTACCCAAAAATATCAACCAAAGAAGCTCATAAATGATCTTTTCAATGCAGTTTTTCTTCCTCTCCACCATGTGTTTTTCTGTCTGTAGAATACAACATTCTCGCCCGAGGTATTTTAACAATATAATTATAGAGAAAGGGGGCAGCAAGAGAGAGCCTACAATAACAACAGCAGTTCTCAAAAAAGGTAAATGGCCAACCAAATCACCCTGACATTTCACGCTGATACTCTTTCCCTGATCCATAGAGCTGCCTACTGTATGAAAGCCAATGGAGATGGATGGGTCTGCTTGTCCCTGAACAATATAGGATGCAGTCAACCATACAACTAGTGATAAAAGTCGATGTTATCACCCTCAGGGCTTTTTCCCCTGGGTGAAGCTTTGCAGTGCTGCTGCCTTTTCACATCTAAGACCACCTCAATATGCTTTTGCACCTCATATACTCTGTAAAAAACAAAAACAACCCTCTACCCATAAACTTTGTCTTGATGATGATGACAGGGGCAAAATGTCAAAGGGTGTTTGTCAATTTCTAAATGCCAGGTAAAGCAGTCCGTTGAACCACACACTGAAGAAACTGACACACATACATCACATTGATTTGGGTTTTTACACCTTTTAAATCCTCAAAACACAGCTCAGATACATTGATGCTGTAAACACAGGATTTTACATGATAGCAATGTTCAGGTAATTTAGTGTCTTGAAATGCATTGCTTGCTTATCTAGTAATTAAGATTTCATAAACACTAATGGACAAATGAATTTATCAGTGAAGTGCAAAAAAGGTAACCATGTCTTGCATGAACATGCATTCACATGAATCTGAAAAACAGAGTTGCACTTTCCTGAAGCAATATTTGCACTTGCCTGTAATATTGTGAGGACTGGCTTATGAATAACAACAAGACAGTAGAGCCATAGCTCCATATTATATTTTGCCTTCTATATTTTCTGGAATTTACAAATGTTATTTTTAAGTTTTTGTATATTCTATTTAAGTATTGTTTGCTTCTATATATCAATTCTGTTTTGTAATTCTAGGTAAGTATACCTATTTTATTTACTAGTACCAGCAAACAGTTTTTAAGGAGTAAAGTTGAAACTGTGGAAATGGTTCGTTCGGTGTGACTGTGTAGTAATGAAAAATGGTGTACATGGCTCATAGGCCCAGTAAAAGAGTCCCTTTACAAAATTTGATCAAATAGCCTAAGAAGAACATCGAGATTACTTTTTAATTAGGAGGAATAATCACTTGTACTGATTAGCTGTGATTATTCTTTAAAACCACCAGGGGGAAAGATCAGTGAGTGTGTCTTGATGTGTCTAATCAGTCTGATCACCGCACACCTATTTAACATACTACACTTGGATTGCTTTAAGCCCAATTTCTCTTTTAAATCAGTCTTATACTTTGTAGACGAGTGGTCCATTTGGTGCCATATGTGAGATAAACACTAACGAATAAGGTCGGTGCTGGAGTATTGGCGTTGCACATAAATTACCATATTAAACTCTATGTAATCAGATTTTCAGAGGGATATGTGATTTTTACCCCTGTGGGAAGGTTAAATTCACATTTCTTACTGCAGGAGTAAAAGATAGCAAGGGCATCTGGGAGCAGTAAGCCTGAGGCCGGCAGACTGCAATGTGTTGCTCAAGGACACCTGTGAGTGATGACATGCTTTGAATAGCCATTTTCACATCCTGCAAGAAAGAGTTAGAGGCAGATTAAAGACAAACTACTATAGACAGTTTGATTATATTTGATTATGATATTTTGTTGCTGGGTATTTTTTTTTGTTCCCATTTTAAATATAAACTTATCAACTGAAACTGTCATGGTCCTGAGTCTGATGACTCAGTGTTTTGTATTTCCCTGTAATATTCTATGTTCTGGTTTATTCTGGTTATGTCTTTCGTTAAGATCTGCCATTTGTTAGGTTTCTGTTCTCTGCCTGCCCTGGTCTCACTTCTCTGTGTTCCCTCTGTCTGTCCATGATGTCATAGTGTCTGTCTGTTAAGTTCAGTGTCTAGTCCTAGTCTCTGTCGTGTATTTCCAGTTTTACTTTGAAGGTCCATGTCTTATGTGAATGTGTCTAGTTTTGCTTCCCTAGTCTCGTTAGCCCTGATTTCTCCCAGCTGTGTTTCCCTCCCGTCTCCTATTCGATTACTCCACTGTGTATATAAGCCCTGTGTTTCTCCCTTCCTGTCTTCAGGTCTCAGGTCTGTTTTGCTAGTTTTCCCAGTAAAGGTTATTCTTAGTTTCTGTTCATGCCCTCTCTGCCTCTGTTTGCACAATGCCTACAGAGTCAAACTGTATTTCACCACAGAACTTGTAACTGTGGCTCACATACCAGTGGTGTCGCTGCTTTCAGATAAAGTGATGATGCAATCCTTCGATTTCACGGCTCTCATGATGTGTCTCCTTCATATAATCGCCCTTGTGTACTCGTGTTTACATTTGCTGCATGTCTGTTCTCTAAAATCTCCTATTGACACCTCTATTAGCAAGCTAGTTCCAGGAGTGGCAGGGATGTAAAGATGAGACCCTCTTGTGTTTATAAAACAATTGCAATCCATAAATATTGCAATATGTACTTGCAATATGTACTTGAATATACAGTCATATGTACATTAGATCTTTGCAATTCACTGTTGTTAGAAAACAAACAAATTCACTTTGTGTTATCCTATGAGGTGGCATTACAGCCAATGTCTCTTGTGCACTGACTTCAAAAACCAAGGCCAGGTTTGGCCCCATAGAGTGAAAGCACATCTTTCCATATCTATTGATGTAGCCAATTAAACTGCACAGCACAACACAGTAGGGAGTATGTTTGCTTCCTCGACTCTTTGAGCTCAGCTGTTTTAACCCTTTTACTCCTAACATATAGTGCATTTAATAGTGAGCAACATATTAAAACAATGAAGTGTGCTCTGTTATTACAACCACATCTCTGAAAAATGGGATGTTTGGCATTCCTAAACTGTGTGAAATATGAAAGAGCATCCAACTGATAACTAGGTATGAGGTAGCCGACTGTAACACAATACAAGGGAAATGAATACAGCGCATCTCCCTTTTCCTTGATATTTTAATGTACCAATATGGAATGACATTTTATTCAACAACTGATACATTATATGGTCGGGTATAGTCAGTATTCGGAGTGTTCATTTCGAGTGCTTGTTTTAGCAAATTCTTTTTTCATTACACGCCATGGCTAGCTGCACACCTGATATGAAACCCAATAGTAAAAAAATGCTGTGCAAACACATACAGAAGAGCTGGAAATACAAGTATGATCAGCAGTATAATTGATTATAGACAAAGAAACAGGCCAGTCTGAAGCACCAGTGAAGCCAAACATTGTCAACATTATCAATTTAAATTACTGACTGAACCACACTGGGGCTGTGTAAAAAGAAGTTTAGTAGTGTAAAGCACAAGAAATACTGCAGCCGAGGCAAAGAAAACACTGATTGACTTACAGTAAACTTTTCATTATATATATATATTTATTAATTAGGGGTGCAACGATATTCGTATCGATATTGAACCGTTCGATACAGTGCTTCGGTTCGGTACGCATATGTATCGAACAATACAACATTTGTAATTTATTTTATCAACTTTCCTTCTGACGATGCTGTCTGTGTTGAGCGCTCAGTGGATCTGCGCTCGACAGTGCAGTCGAGCGCAGATCCACTGAGCGCTCAACACAGACAGCATAGTCAGAAGGAAGAGTGCAGGGCACCTCCCCCACCCTCCCCCACCCTCATTCAGATCTGGCGTTTGGAATTATTTTGGTTTTCATGTGACGTATGACCCTGAAGGTAAGCGAGTCATGGACTAAAGTAAAACAGTATGTTGGATGTGCCATGCAATGCTCAATTACATGGGTGGGAACTAGTGTGTTAGCGCAGTTAGCTCGTTAACGTGTTGGCCGTCTAGCCCCATGCACGGGGCGATCGGCGGTAGCTCGTTAACGGAGATTTGCCGTGTTGTGGCGTTAAGGTCATTTCAACGAGATTAACCTGAAAGCACTAGTGGGAACACAACGAATATGACTGCACATTTACGCCGACATCATCCTAGTGCAAAGACAAAAACAACAAGCATGCTACTAACTTTAGCCGAGTCATTTAGACAGCTGTTAGCACATGATTCTCCTTATGCTGCTGAGAATATAGCCCAGAAGAAGCGGATAGTATAGCTTTTATTTTGGAAAGAGACATTTCTCTGTAATAAACTCTCTTTTCCAAAGATGAGTGATTCCTCAATCAGATACAGGGCTCGCAATATAGCTAGCCCGACGTCCTGGGGCTAGCGATTTTTTTCAGTCGGGCTACCAAAATCTATCTCTTCCCTGCCCGTCGGGCTATTGTAGGAAAAATATATGTCAATGCTTTTGCATTCTTTCAGAAATGTAGCTGGGTAATTATGTCATTGGCATCGGTGAGCCACTGTCAAGATGTGACATATTGAAATCGCATTTGAATTTGCGCTTGTTTTTTGCTTTCACTTTGCAATCGTGTGAACTGTGTATAGAGAGCGACAGCACTGATCTGTGAGTGATGATAATTTGTGCACCAATTCCTCTGACATCGTCTTATTAATCGTTAGCTTACTATGCAAACATGACAAGTGAAATCTCCCGCAGCAAGCTTAAACATGTGAGAGGTTGATCGCGCAGAGAATCGCTGAGCTTATGTGAGTGCGTGTGTAAAAGCAGCAGGATATATATTTGACTACGATGACCTGGATGACTGAGAACCTTCACAGACAGATATATATTTTAGTTCTGCTGAGCCAAATAAGACAGGTCAGGGTGAAGAAGTGACAGCCAAAGAAAAGCTTACCACAAAACGGAGAAGTTATGACAAATCAGACTATAAGGCAAAAAGAAAGTGCAGCTTTATGGTTTCATGGACAAAAGAATTTCTGTGGCTGCAATATGACGAGCTAAATAACCAGGGCTGCACATAAGTGGTCCGCAGGTGCCTATTCGCTGTCAAAATAAAAAACACGCACAAGGGTTAGGGTTAAATTAAAAGACTGTACTTTTGAGTTAAAATATATATTTATAATTTTAATAAATGACAAATTAAAAAGGCATGAACATTTTTTTTGTATCGAAAAAATATCGAACCGTGACACCAAAGTATCGAACCGAACCAAACCGTGAATTTTGTGTATCGTTGCACCCCTAATATATATATATATATGTATATATATATATATATATATATATATATATATATATATATATATATATATATATATATATATATATATATATATATATATACACACACACACACAGTGGGGCAAAAAAGTATTTAGTCAGCCACCGATTGTGCAAGTTCCCCCACCTATAATGATGACAGAGGTCAGTAATTTGCACCAGAGGTACACTTCAACTGTGAGAGACAGAATGTGAAAAAAAAATCCATGAATTCTCATGGTAGGATTTGTAAAGAATTTATTCGTAAATTAGGGTGGAAAATAAGTATTTGGTCACCTCAAACAAGGAAAATCTCTGGCTCTCACAGACCTGTAACGTCTTCTGTAAGAAGCTTTTCTGTCCCCTACTCGTTACCTGTATGAATGGCACTTGTTTGAACTCATCATCTGTATAAAAGACACCTGTCCACAGCCTCAAACAGTCAGACTCCAAACTCCGCCATGGCCAAGACCAAAGAGCTTTCGAAGGACACCAGGAAAAGTATTGTAGACCTGCATCAGACTGGGAAGAGTGAATCTACAATAGGCAAGCAGCTTGGTGTGAAAAAATCAACTGTGGGAGCAATCATCAGAAAATGGAAGACATACAGGACCACTGATAATCTCCCTCGATCTGGGGCTCCACGCAAGATCTCATCCCGTGGGGTCAAAATGATCATGAGAACGGTGAGCAAAGATCCCAGAACCACACGGGGGGACCTGGTGAATGACCTGCAGAGAGCTGGGACCAAAGTAACAAAGGTCACCATCAGTAACACACTACAACGGCAGGGAATCAAATCCCGCAGTGCCAGACGTGTTCCGCTGCTGAAGCCAGTGCATGTCCAGGCCCGTCTGAAGTTTGCCAGAGAGCACATGGATGATACAGCAGAGGATTGGGAGAATGTCATGTGGTCAGATGAAGCCAAAGTAGAACTTTTTGGTATAAACTCAACTCGTCGTGTTTGGAGGAAGAAGAATACTGAGTTGCATCCCAAGAACACCATACCTACTGTGAAGCATGGGGGTGGAAACATCATGCTATGGGGCTGTTTTTCTGCCAAGGGGACAGGACGACTGATCCGTGTTAAGGACAGAATGAATGGGGCCATGTATCGTGAGATTTTGAGCCAAAACCTCCTTCCATCAGTGAGAACTTTGAAGATGAAACGAGGCTGGGTCTTCCAACATGACAATGATCCAAAACACACCGCCCGGGCAACAAAAGAGTGGCTCCGTAAGAAGCATTTGAAAGTCCTGGAGTGGCCTAGCCAGTCTCCAGACCTCAACCCCATAGAAAATCTGTGGCGGGAGTTGAAAGTCCGTGTTGCTCGGCGACAGCCCCAAAACATCACTGCTCTCGAGAAGATCTGCATGGAGGAATGGGCCAAAATACCAGCTACTGTGTGTGCAAACCTGGTAAAGACCTATAGTAAACGTTTGACCTTTGTTATTGCCAACAAAGGTTATGTTACAAAGTATTGAGTTGTATTTTTGTTATTGACCAAATACTTATTTTCCACCCTGATTTATGAATAAATTCTTTACAAATCCTACCATGTGGATTCATGGATTTTTTTTTCACATTCTGTCTCTCACAGTTGAAGTGTACCTCTGGTGCAAATTACTGACCTCTGTCATCATTTTAGGTGGGGGAACTTGCACAATCGGTGGCTGACTAAATACTTTTTTGCCCCACTGTACATACATACACACACACACACACACACACACACACACGGAGTGCAGAATTATTAGGCAAATGAGTATTTTGTCCACATCATCCTCTTCATGCATGTTGTCTTACTCCAAGCTGTATAGGCTCGAAAGCCTACTACCAATTAAGCATATTAGGTGATGTGCATCTCTGTAATGAGAAGGGGTGTGGTCTAATGACATCAACACCCTATATCAGGTGTGCAGAATTATTAGGCAACGTCCTTTCCTTTGGCAAAATGGGTCAAAAGAAGGACTTGACTGGCTCAGAAAAGTCAAAAATAGTGAGATATCTTACAGAGGGATGCAGCAGTCTCAAAATTGCAAAGCTTCTGAAGCGTGATCATTGAACAATCAAGCGTTTCATTCAAAATAGTCAACAGGGTCGCAAGAAGCGTGTGGTGCAGCCACAACAACCTGGTGCTGAATGCCCAGAAGACAGTGGAGATTATTGTGGACTTCAGGAAGCACACAGCTCCACTCCCCCCCATCATCCTGTCTGACACCCCCATCACCTCTGTGGACTCGTTCCGCTTCCTGGGTACCACCATCACCCAGGACCTGAAGTGGGAGCCCACCATCACCTCCGTCATTAAGAAAGCCCAGCAGAGGATGTACTTCCTGAGGCAGCTGAAGAAATTCAACCTGCCAACACGGACGATGATGCAATTCTACACTGCAATCATCGAGTCCATCCTCACCTCCTCCATCACCGTGTGGTACGCTGGAGCCACTATCAGGGACAAACAGAGACTGCAGCGTGTCGTGCGCTCTGCTGAGAAGGTGATTGGTTGCAGACTCCCATCTCTGCAGGACCTGTACACCTCCAGGACACTGGGGCGTGCAGCTCGGATCTCAGCTGACCCTTCTCACCCTGGATACAGTCTGTTTGACCTGCTCCCCTCAGGCAGGAGGCTCCGGTCCATTCGCACCAGAACCTCTCGCCATAAGAACAGTTTCTTCCCCTCTGCTGTCGGACACATGAACAATAACCATATGACTGTTCCCATCACTAACACATGACCCTACGCTGTGTCACTGCATCATTCCATGTTTGGCACTGATCACCACCTGCACTCATGTATATATCATGTATATATCTATCCACTTAGCACTTTTAATTCTTATTTTTATATTTTTATGACACTATGTTTGCACTGAAGCACCGCAGCAATTTCCTAATGTTGTAAACCTGCTCAACATTTGGCAATAAAACCCTTTCTGATTCTGATTCTGATTCTGAAAAACCAAGGCGCAAAATAACTGCCCATGAACTGAGAAAAGTCAAGCGTGCAGCTGCCAAGATGCCACTTGCCACCAGTTTGGCCATATTTCAGAGCTGCAACATCACTGGAGTGCCCAAGAGCACAAGGTGTGCAATAC
This sequence comes from Astatotilapia calliptera, assembly GCF_964374335.1. NCBI lineage: Eukaryota > Metazoa > Chordata > Actinopteri > Cichliformes > Cichlidae > Astatotilapia > Astatotilapia calliptera. The sequence goes on from NC_137431.1 coordinate 24,560,901, forward strand.
TCAGAGACATGGCCAAGGTAAGAAAGGCTGAAAGACGACCACCACTGAACAAGACACACAAGCTGAAACGTCAAGACTGGGCCAAGAAATATCTCAAGACTGGTTTTTCTAAGGTTTTATGGACTGATGAAATGAGAGTGAGTCTTGGTGGGCCAGATGGATGGGCCCGTGGCTGGATTGGTAAAGGGCAGAGAGCTCCAGTCCGACTCAGACGCCAGCAAGGTGGAGGTGGAGTACTGGTTTGGGCTGGTATCATCAAAGATGAGCTTGTGGGGCCTTTTCGGGTTGCGGATGGAGTCAAGCTCAACTCCCAGTCCTACTGCCAGTTTCTGGAAGACGCCTTCTTCAAGCAGTGGTACAGGAAGAAGTCTGCATCCTTCAAGAAAAACATGATTTTCATGCAGGACAATGCTCCATCACACGCGTCCAAGTACTCCACAGCATGGCTGGCAAGAAAGGGTATAAATGAAGAAAAACGAATGACATGGCCACCTTGTTCACCTGATCTGAACCCCATTGAGAACCTGTGGTCCATCATCAAATGTGAGATTTACAAGGAGGGAAAACAGTACACCTCTCTGAACAGTGTCTGGGAGGCTGTGGTTGCTGCTGCACGCAATGTTGATGGTGAACAGATCAAAACACTGACAGAGTCCATGGATGGCAGGCTTTTGAGTGTCCTTGCAAAGAAAGGTGGCTATATTGGTCGCTGATTTGTTTTTGTTTTGTTTTTGAATGTCAGAAATGTATATTTGTGAATGTGGAGATGTTATATTGGTTTCACTGGTAAAAATAAATAATTGAAATGGGTATATATTTGTTTTTTGTTAAGTTGCCTAATAATTATGCACAGTAATAGTCACCTGCACACACAGATATCCCCCTAAAATAGCTAAAACTAAAAACAAACTAAAAACTACTTCCAAAAACATTCAGCTTTGATACTAATGAGTTTTTTGGGTTCATTGAGAACATGGTTGTTGCTCAATAATAATAATAAAATTATTCCTCAAAAATACAACTTGCCTAATAATTCTGCACTCCCTGTATATGTGTGTGTGTGTGTGTATGTGTGTGTATATATATATAAGCAGCTGGATAGCGTAGTGGTTAGACTACACGCCTTTGGAACCCAGGATCGCAAGTTTGATTCCTGCCTGGCGTCTGTATCCAGTAAGGGTCCTAAGGCTAGACCCCCTATGCTAAGCGAGCCTACCGCAGACATGAGCGAGACAGATAAATATGAAGGCATGCCGGCTCGGACGTCGCACTCCACGAGCGTCTGGCAGCACAAATGAACCAGCTGCTAGTTAACGAGAGACACCCGGAATGGCTAACCGAAGGTCGGACGGTCCTGATCCCCAAGGACCCCAAGAAGGGACCAGTCCCCTCCAACTACCGACCAATAACCTGCCTCAGTACTACATGGAAGCTCCTGTCAGGCATCATATCGGCTAAGATGAACAGGCACATGGGTCAATACATGAGTGGGACACAGAAAGGAATTGGCAAGAATACCAGAGGCGCAAAACACCAGCTACTGGTAGACAGAACAGTCAGCCGAGACTGCAAGACCAGACTGACCAACCTGTGCACTGCCTGGATTGATTACAAGAAGGCCTATGACTCAATGCCCCACAGCTGGATACTGGAATGCCTAGAATTGTACAAGATCAATGGGACCCTAAGAGCCTTCATCAGGAACTCAATGGGGATGTGGCGTACAACACTAGAGGCCAACTCCAAGCCCATAGCACAAGTCACCATCAAGTGCGGGATCTACCAAGGAGATGCTCTGTCCCCACTGCTGTTCTGCATAGGCCTGAACCCCCTCAGTGAGATCATTAACAAGACTGGCTACGGATACCGACTACGGAACGGAGCAGTTGTCAGCCACCTCCTGTACATGGATGACATCAAGCTGTATGCCAAGAGTGAACGAGACATCGATTCACTGATCCACACTACCAGGCTATACAGCAATGACATTGGAATGGACTGGACTGGAGAAGTGTAGTCGGATGGTAACAAAGAGAGGGAAGGTAGTCAGAACTGAGGGGATTGAACTACCAGAAGGCAACATTGCAGGCAAATGGGAACCATGAAGAGGCCGCTAGAAAGGCTGCAACCACCAAGTACCTGCAGAGGGTCAGGCAAGTCCTGAGGAGTCAGCTGAATGGTAAGAACAAGATCCGGGCCCTGCCCGTGATCAGGTACCCTGCTGGGGTAATAGGCTGGCCAAAGGAGGAGATAGAAGCCACTGACATAAAGACAAGAAAGCTCCTTACCATGCATGGAGGGTTTCACCCCAAGTCCAGCACCCTGAGGCTGTACGCTAAGCGGAAGGAAGGGGGCCGGGGACTGGTGAGTGTCAGCACCACAGTCCAGGATGAGACAAGGAACATCCAAGAATACATTGGGAAGATGGCCCCAACTGACCGAGTGCTCAGTGAATACCTCAGGCAGCAGAAACCCAAGAAAGAGGAGGGAGACGAGGAACCATCATGGAAGGACAGGCCCCTGCACGGTATGTACCACCGGCAGATAGAGGAGGTGGCTGATATCCAGAAATCCTACCAGTGGCTGGACAAAGCTGGACTGAAAGACAGCACAGAGGCACTAATCATGGCAGCACAAGAACAAGCTCTGAGCACAAGATCCATAGAGGCTGGGGTCTATCACACCAGGCAAGACCCCAGGTGCAGGCTGTGTAAAGATGCCCCAGAGACAATCCAGCACATAACAGCAGGGTGCAAGATGCTAGCAGGCAAGGCATACATGGAACGCCATAACCAAGTGGCCGGCATAGTGTACAGGAACATCTGTGCCAAGTATAACCTGGAAGTCCCGAAGTCAAAATGGGAGATGCCCCCGAGGGTGGTGGAGAATGACCGAGCTAAGATCCTGTGGGACTTCCAGATACAGACGGACAAAATGGTGGTGGCTAACCAACCGGACATAGTGGTGGTAGACAAACAGAAGAAGACGGCCGTAGTGATCGATGTAGCGGTTCCGAATGACAGCAATATCAGGAAGAAGGAACACGAGAAGCTGGAGAAATACCAAGGGCTCAGAGAAGAGCTCGAGAGGATGTGGAGGGTGAAGGTAACGGTGGTCCCCGTGGTAATCGGAGCACTAGGTGCGGTGACTCCCAAGCTAGGCGAGTGGCTCCAGCAGATCCCGGGAACAACATCGGAGATCTCTGTCCAGAAGAGCGCAGTCCTGGGAACAGCTAAGATACTGCGCAGGACCCTCAAGCTCCCAGGCCTCTGGTAGAGGACCCGAGCTTGAAGGATAAACCGCCCGCAGGGGCGTGCTGGGTGTTTTTTTATTTATTTATATATATAAGCAGTGTTGATAGGCAGTTCTGCATGCACCATATCAGTCCTTGTACTGTTGATCAAACTGAAAATTGTTAGGCCTTACTGATACAAACAAGGGAAAGGATATTGTTTGGCTGCTTTTTTACTTTTTACTTTCTGAGAGTTTACTGGACATTTTATTGTTAATGTTCAGCATTTTTCTCCCTCTCTCTTTCTCTTATGACAACTTCAGTGTTTTTTCTTGATACTCCTGAAGGAAAACATTATTCTGTACAAGTGGAAGCAAGAGAGCTACAATATGCTGATTGCAAATACTTGGTATACACCTATCAATTAAGAATGTGTGATTTACTGCCAGCTACATGGCAAGAGCAAAATTGCCCAAATTGCACATTTCATAAATCTGACAGTAATTTTTCTTGCAAACTTATTTTCTTTGCAAAGTGAGAACATTCTTATGCATATTTTTGTGAAAACATCAATACATGATATGACAACAGATTGAATTTGAATCATTCAATGTGAATCCAGTGCATTACACTGCAAGTAGTTCACACAAACCCCTTCAATTTCTCTCATTCTTTTACTTTTGATTCAGGGACTTGATGCTATTGTAAAGTACCGCTTTCTTTGGAAAATGGTGATTCTGTGGCTTCAAGTTCAATTGGCTGCACTGAAGCAAATAAAAACCTTCTGCAACAGTTTGGTACCACCAAGCATTTCAGATGATCAGAGGTGAGCCACCAGTTGTGCATCATCACCAGTACCCTGGTTATTATTATTATCAGACCCTCTGTCATCAAGATTTTACCGTCATTACAGGCAATCCAACATCTTTAATCAAACCTTATGATTGCCGCTGATTAGAGGTGAAGCTAGCCAATCAGCTCCACTCAGAAATCAAGGTAGCCGAGATGCCTTCCTTGACCTCAAACATATTCTCCCTCTTAACGCAGGAAGGGGGGGGGGGGAAACATACTGGGAGTGAAAACACGTTTCCACTCATATTTTCCACACAGGGGATGTTTCAGAGAAGTGGTAACAGCAGTCAGCCTCATATATGTCCTTCATGCCAGAACTGAGGAGAGGAACTTGGATGAGAGTGAGTTAGTGGCAGACAGAATAAGAGTAACTCTGAAAGAGTGGGCGAGGGACAGTGACAGTGACAACAAAAGCAATTAATGAAAACAATGCCTGAATTCCCTGATGCGCTTAAATTGTCCACTCTCCTGATACTTACCTGCATTTCTATGCTGTGCATGCGCTCTCCAGCTGCTATCAAGGCTAAATATATATCACTTATCAAGCTAACTGATTTCTCTCGAGAGGTAGTGAGAGAGAGCAAGAATAAAAGGGACAAGAAATACTGGCACAGGTACGATTGCTTGCCAAGAAAAATGGCATCTATCAACTCTAGCTGAGTTCAGTGTTCATTCACAGTTGGATTCCAGCCATGCATATACAGAGGAGGAAAGGGAGACGATAGCTGCGCTTGTTGTCATGTGTCCTCCTCCATCCACCATCTGTGATAATATAAAACATTGTATTTTGCACATTATTCAGTGCTGATTCTATTGTCGCAATCACTCATAATTGTTGCAGATTCAGTGGAAGTTTGTCTTTTTGTTCATGAAGCTCATTTGGTTCTGAAGCTGTTATTTTTATTGGAACCTTTATTGGAGCATTTGCATATCTCTGACAGATGTGGAATTATATAAACACTAGCAGGCTCTTGATTTTAACACACTCAAAAGTTAAATTAACATTGATGACTCCGCAGTCTAACAGAACTCTTGCTGCGCTGATCAATGCCAGTGGTGAGAGCCTGAGGCATAGCGTGTGTGTGCATAGGTATGTGTGTTACAACAGGCACATGGAGGCAGCATGAGCGTGCAAACAAACACTTTGCGGCATACGTCTCTTTCTGTGCTGCGTGCCACTCCATTAACTGTAGCTGCAGAGCAGTGACTGGTCTCTGGCTCCTCTCCAGGCGTGAGTAGTCTGACTGCACAGGCATCTCCCTGCTCTACCCATCATAGCTCAGCATGGCACAGCAGGACTTAGCAACACTGCAGGGCCTCAAAGGTAAGCATACTTGTGCAAGAATCCAGCGAGAAATCCAGCTGCAAGTCTGGCTTCAGCCTCTAAATCATCGGTGCCCATGGTTGACCTTTTGTAGCTGTCTCTTTCTCTCTGTCTTTATATGGGCATATATGTGCAACATCCAGATACAGACAAACAAACTGGTGTTGGCCAATCAACTGGTTATAGTAGTGGTGATCGACCAGAGCAAAATGGCTGCATAGATACATCTAACTATATAGAGTGATAGCAACATCAGGAAGAAGGAACACAAGCTCAAGAGATGGGTGAGTGAAGATGTTGAGGGTGACAGCAACAGTGGTCCCTGTGATGACTGAGCTCTCAGGGCACTGATCCCAGTAAGGAAATGGGCAAAAAACGAGATTGTCTTTGTATGAATGCATATAAATTTAATTTAGGTCACCTACCAAAGTTCATGTGAAAGCCACAGTAACATTTCTATAAAGAAGCACAAGTAAGGTGCATAGATACCAGAAATTTAGCAAGGACCCCACTTCCACCTGGTTATCAAAGTGGTTGCCAGTTTTTATGGCTTAATCAGGAACTACCATTCTGATCATGAAGAGGGAAAAACAAACACTGGGAGGGAATTGAAGGAATGGAAATTATGCTTGTATTCTCTACACACTAAATTCTTAAGGGATGAAGGAATGAATTAAGAGCAGTGGGGTGTCAGGTATATCTGTCTGGGAGCTGTAATGGTTCACAAACCTCATAAAAGGGCATTGTAACAGATTTTTGCCTTGGTCTGGACTGGCTCCCATTTGTATATATGTTTGAATAAACAGACTTCTGTAAGTACCGCAAGGAGTGCCACCTTTCTTCCACTACTATGGTAGGGAGTTGTTGAAGTTGGAGATAGAGTGGGTTTTAGTAGTATTAATCGGATTGTCTATGAATCCAAAGCTTGAAGGTTTAATCCCTGGCTCTCCTGGTCTGCATGTCAAAGTATCCTTGGGCAAGATGCTGAAACCAACATCGCCCCTGACACCTTTCTGACTGAGTGTGCATGAATGTTAGTGACAGAAAAAGCCCTTGTGTGAATCTTGTCACACAAGGGCTACACGGCACTACAGAATAAGACCTATAGTAAGAAAATGCGTTCAATGCTCAAATATAGTAATAATAATAATAATAATAATAATAATAATAATGGATTGGATTTATATAGCGCTTTTCAAGGCACCCAAAGCGCTTTACAATGCCACTATTCATTCACTCTCGCATTCACACACTGGTGGAGGCAAGCTACGGTTGTAGCCACAGCTGCCCTGGGGCAGACTGACGGAAGCGAGGCTGCCATATCGCGCCATCGGCCCCTCTGGCCAATGCCAGTAGGCGGTAGAGTAAAGTGTCTTGCCCAAGGACACAACGACCAGGACAGAGAGCCCGGGGATCAAACCGGCCACCTTCCGGTTACAGATACGCTTCCCAACCCCCTGAGCCACGGTCGCCCCATAGTAGAAAAATCATGCAGCAGTTCCCCAAAGAGATCGTAGAGTGATGCAAGGACCTGTTCCTAGTCTGACGTAGCTTCATTCAGAATTAGTCACACACACACACACACACACACACACACACACACACACACACACACACACACACACACACACACACACACACACACACACACACACACAAACTTTCTTCCAAGATTTTAGGCCGTTTGTTACCATTTTCTCTCCACAACTTCATTTAGTTGGGTCTGGGGGCTGATTGCCCATCTGGGGTTATTGTTGTCTGGGCCAGGGGGTATAGAGTGTGTATGGCGACAGTGAGTGTGTGTACGGCTGACGGGGGGAAAAAAATATATTAAAATTTTAAAAATTACACTTATCCCCTATCTCTCCTCTATCAGTTTGATTACCTCTAAACCCCCCACATAAGCCTTATGAAGAGTAATGAAAAAAAAATGGGAGTCAGTGCTTTGGAAGTAGTGCACTGTGATCGAGCTAGGCTGAAGTTACCTTTGGGCGCTGAAGGAACCATACTTCATTCATTCTCCTCGCCTGGAAGAGTCACTATAAACTTCAGAGAGTCTTTAAGGCGCCTTTGGGGGTTAACCTCAGAGTTAGGTGAGAGTATGTTATGGACCAAATCCAATAGAGATCAATACAGCTTAGCGATAGAGCTGAAGCAAGCAGTGAGCTATTCTTTTTTCTCATCTGCAGCCAGGCCGCCACAATCAACACTAAACCAAGCAACGGGTTTTTAAAAGTGCACTTAAGCTAATGGAGTCATGTCATGGATTCAAATGTGCTGACCCTCTGTGTTTTTTAATTACATAATTTAACTAAATTAAAAGAGTCATTAACAGATTTTTTTAACCAAGTGTTGATAGCCTTAATTGTTCTTGAGGGAGATTTTGAGTGTACGTTCACCTTTGAACAACAGCAAGTGCAGGCCTTTAACTTTAGTAAGAGAGTTTAACAGTGGAATCCCAGATCTTTATATAAATAGATTAGTTTAATGCATTTCAAAAGAAGAAGGCAAACCACATTGATTTCTAAACATCAGTGTAACACCTTTGGAATAACTTGGAACGTGCATCACTATATGTCCCCATTACTGCTCTGTTCTTCTGTTTCAATAGCATTTTTACAATTGTGTGTGAAACTGGAGATTTTCAGCTGGCACAATATTTACATATTGAAGTTTTGTATTGACATTTCTGATGTATCCACCGGACAGATCACATAACATCACGCATCAGCATTTCACTGGAACTCCCTTAACTTATGCTATAAGGAGAACCAAGCTGTTTGAAGGCACTCAAACAATAAGTTGAATTTGTTTGCTGTAGTTTGCGACTTATGTGATTTAAGTAGCTGTTAGAAAAGTCAACTTGATATAGTTTTCTCTGGCAGCCTTATAATCCTTTATTTATTTATTTTTCAGGGTTAGATATGCTGTTCTTTATTCAAAACTTGGTAATTATTTAATTTCAAGATCCACCTTGAGAAAACCTCACACTTAAAAAGTGTGCTGTTGCAAAGAGAAAGAAAGAACTGTATTCAAATGTGTTTCTACATTGGTATTCCTTTCAAAAATAATGAATTGCCACGACTCAGATGGAAGACATGCAATTCCATACTAGCGACCACAGGTTACTGTTTGTATAGTGAGGCTAAAAAGCCTCATGAATACCAAGTATGACGACAGCACAGATCTGAATGTAGACATATCCGGTAATCCTTGATAAGAATGGCTTTCCTATAATAAAAAAGGTTTTCTTTTTACTAAATGCAAATAATAGAAGATGACAAATTTTATTCCATAATCTTCCAGGGCTTAGTACACTACTATCGTATTTCTATAGGCAAATATTTGAAGTATTTATAACTTTATTGAAAGATAATGTTACTTTTCTGCAATCCTTTTTGTGAAACATGCAGTGGGGCACAACTCCATAATTCTCTGTTCTCCGAAATAACACTGAGATACGCTATTAATGATACATGAATGTAATTACATTTCTCAGAGCATTTTGCCTAATATGCCAAATGAATGGGGAAGGAGAATGATGAGAACACAGCAGGCATTAATTAGTCTCATCCATGAGCAAAAGAGCTTCTATTTTGCAGAGCGGCAATGTTATTGCTTCAAGTTGATACAAGTTCAGATTGATGCAAATGAATTACTTCAAATGCATTTTGGCTGTCTGATTTAATAGGACAAAATTTAATGTGTTTTCCCAGTGCAGGAAAAAGGAGGGATTATTAAGTAATTTGACTCTCTCACACGTTGGATGGAACATAGCCTGTAGAAACCAGTATTTCTTTTGAACTGAAGGGTTTTTGTGAGTCTGTGGTGACAGAAAGCCATCATCAATGAATGTCAAAAAACAAACTAATCCTGTTAAGTTGTGGAGATTGTTCTACAAAGGCTGGACAATAACCAGAAAGGCACACTTGCTCTGAAAGGAACGTGTAAATAGTCTATCAATATACAATCAGTGCATTTGTGCCCCGAGTCCCAACATAAGATGCTGAAACTGCTGACTGCTTTCATGATCTGATCTCATCACCAGCCCTTATAAGATCTACATGAGTTGAAAAAAATATATCAAAATTCCAAATAATTAGGCCCAAGTTACACAGGCTTGGAGATTTATCAGCATATGTCTGGCAACCACTGATCATGAGGGACAATTGCAGTGGACCACTGGTTGCTTGAGGTTGCTGAAGTAGCTAAGAAGAAAAAAAAAAAAAAAAAAGAAAAAAAGGTATATACACTGCAATAAAACTCTTTGTGATTGCTTTGGTCGGTGTCACCAGTTTGTGCGGATGATGTAAATCAGGTGTGGGGGAACTCCAGGCCTCAACGACCAGTTTCCTGAAGGTTTTAGATGCATCCTTAAACACAGCTGATTTAAATGGCTAAATTACCTCCTCACCTTGTCTTGAAGCTCTCCAGAGGCCTGGAAATGAACTAATCATTTGATTCAGAGTAAGTAAGATATAGAGTAAGTGAGGGTTTTTAGACAAGTCCGCAGTTATATGCAAACTATGGGCTACCATGGCCATCTGCTGCGACCAAAGCACATTGACAAATTACTTAGATTCTAGGGTTGAAATAATTCCAGTTTTTTGTTTTTGCCTTTTTGCATTTAAGATCTTTTATAAATTGTTGTATTTGATGTGCTTTTCACTTAGCTGCCACACTTAGTGAAAGGCTGCCAATAAAATCTTCATTTCCTGAAGAAAGACGCCATAGTGCACATGGATCAGAAATTAGAGCAATGATCTATGGCTTAAGTGAGTGTGGTTACCTCCTTAACTGCAGTACAGCAGAGGATAAATTATATTTGTTTCTACTTTGACTACTAGTGATGACTGCACAAGCCTGTTAAAGACAAATAAAACAGAAACCAGTAGTCTATAAAACTAAGTAAGAGACACATTGCAGTTCTCCAGCATGGTTTTCCATTCATCAGTAATGTCTGTTGACATCATTTTCCAAACAGCTGGGCAAAGGACACACACAGACACGTACACAAGCATGCACACTCGCGTACACATGCGGATGGTAAAAAGAAATCAAATTTTCCAGGATCCTTAAACCTTTTACAAAGAGCAAAAAGACTGCAACCCAAAGTCTAATCAGTCAGGAGTTTAAATATTTCATATTTCCTAAAAGTAATTTATTGTCATGAGGCTAAACATCGTAGCTTTATACAGGTTAACATTTCTAAAAACAGGCTAAATAATGAAACAAAACATTAGTCAAAGTCTGAGACAAAAAGAGGGTAAACAGTTTAAGACAAAGTGTTTTTTGAGTGTGAGAAAGTCTTCATCTAAAGCATCTAAGCAAAGTTCAGGCATACAGGACATTTTATAATCTTTTGCTTTTATCTAATAAGAGCTGTAGCAAAGTCCTGGTGTGTCTTTTTCCTGCTGTTGTTCAAATTTTGATAAGTAAAAAAAATAAAAAAAATAAAAGGTGTTTCAAGCACCTAAAGGCAGAGACATGACACGTATAGAAGCCAAACAGCCATTGTGATCCTCAAAGGGAGCGCTAATCAGGATTAAAAAGGCTGAACGTTATCAGGATGAGGAAGCATGCCAGGTGTGTGACCTGACCCTGCAAACCCTCTCTCTCATTCTTTGATATCTGTGAATAAATGCTGAGTGTTTTGAATATCTGTTATACTCACATTTAAAGCATGGATTTGTAGTCTCGGTGTTTCATATCAGCGTATTTTAAAAATCATTGCAAACAGTCAGTTACAGTAGTCTTTTGAGATGAACCTTTGTAAGCTTGAAAATGACTGAGGGGGAACAAACAACTGCATCAAATGTGTCAGACTTTGAGTGGGAGGTATTCGACAATAGATTTTAGGTAACAATTTTTAATGTTTCATGTTGTTTTCATCACCATTATAGTTTTATTTTTATATTTTATTTGTGGAAGTGTCAATTCCAGATGTTAAAAAAAAAAAAAGGGTTATTAGGGATGCATGACTACCAACACCAGTATTTGCCTTAAGCCTACCTCCTACTGTTTCAGCTGATAGGTGAATAACAAGCAATGTCTGCAGTATACTTCTGTTATTAGAGAATTAATAATAAAAACTATGGTCTGCTAAACTTTTAAAAGAAGTTCACTAATGCTGGCAACAAGAAATATAATGGATCAAGTTTGCAGCCAGCATTGAAGAAACAAGAGTAAATGTCCAGAGACAAAACATGGATTGTAAAATTACAGAAGCAGGGAAGCTTTTGCCTGCATCTCCTCAGCATACCAGAGCCACGCCACCAAAACTAATGAAACCTCATCCACCTAAGCTGCATAACAGATCAGGAGCAGCAACAAATATTGTTATACTGTTATTTTGTCACTGTCCCCAAGTGAACTACATTTGACAAAAAATGAGATGACATTTTCAGAGTTTTCTGGGAATGTATTTTCTTCACTAATCAGTATTATCGACAGGTACCCAAATTTAAAAATTTGTACTTTTGATTGACAAAAAGTGTCATCAGCGCTTCCCCAAAGATCGCTTCAATTTCTCAATGGGGGCATTCGCAATTATCAAATACCATAAAATAAAGAGTGAAATAACAAGGCCGACACATGCTGAGTACATAAAGGATTTCATGCTAAACTATGTGTAAAGCTGAGCTGTTACTGTTGATGTTAGGAAAAAAAACAGGGGTAGTCATTTTGAATTAAATACCTTCAGAATGATCATCTAGTTGTAATGTATGTACACACTCAGGATACCTCGTTATGGTCACTTTATTATGTACAGCTGTTCATCACTTGTTAACGCAAGTCATCCAGTCAGATAACAGGAACCTAATGTTTAGGCATGTAAACATGGTCAAGGTGAAATGTTAAAGGTCAAACTGAGCATCTGAAAAAGAAACAAAAAGTCAAGGAAGGAGGAGGAAAGGTAATTCAAGTGACTCTGAATGTGCGACTGTGGGGCTGCTACCGGGATTTTCCATTTCTACGGTTTGTAAAGAATGGGGTGGGAAAAATCCAGTGAGCAGCAGGTCTCTGAAAATGCCTTGTTGATGCCAGAGGTCAGTCAAGAATGGCCAAACTGCTTCGAGCTTATAGAAAGGTGACAGTAATTCAAATAAGAATTCATTAAAAGTCAAGGTCTGCAGAAGAACATCTCTGAACACATAACACATTAAAACAAGTAGTAGATGGGTTACAATAGCAGCATCACAGTTTTCCACTCCTGTCAGCAAAGAACAGGAAACTGAGGCTACTATTTACAAGGATTCACCAAAATTGGCCAACAGAGGATTGGAAAAAACCTGATTTTGGGTAAACAACATGAAAGCATGGCTATTTCTGACCTTGTAGCACTGTTTCACAATAGTGATTGTGGTTTAATGATGTGAGGGATATTTTCTTGGGACACTTTGGACCTCTTAGTACTGAGTAAGTATAATTTCAAAGCCATAGCTTATCTGAGTATTGGTGCTGTCATAGCCATCCTTTTATAACCAAAGTGTAACAATCCTCTGATGGCTGCAGGATAATTTATCATGTCACAAACCTCAAATCATATCAAACAACATCAGATAATTGCCTTGAACATGACTCAAATGGCCTCCATAGTCACCAAATCTCGGTCCAAAAGAGCGCCTTTGGAGGGTGATGGAATGGGAGACTCACGTCAAAGATATGCAGTGAGGAAATCTGCAGCAACTTTGTGACACCATCATGTCAATATGGACCAAAATCACTGAGATAGGTTTTTGGCACCTCATTAAATCAGTGTTACAAATAACGAAAGCAGTTCTGAAGGTCCAACCCGATATGAGCAAAGTGTAGCTAATAACGTGTTTGGTGAGTGCATATCCAGCCAATAAAATCTAATTAATGGAAGTAGCCAGTGTTTTTCTGTTGTGCCACATAATTTCTGTCCTGTTTGCTACAGAGCTGAAAGCTAAAACTGCTATTTTTAATTTTGTTTCATAAAAAAAGACCTCTTTGTTTCCAGTGGCACAAAATGAAACCAGCACAATCAACAAAAGAAATATCAGCAACCAGACAATCTGGAAGTGATATCAGCACAGATCTTCACAATAAGTCCCTAAAAAAATCATTTTAAAAACCCTGACAGTTCAAAAGATGGAGAGAGAAAGGCAAATCATAGGGAAAGAGCTGAAAGTAGAAAAAAAAAAAAAAGGCTGCAATAGCAACGCGAGAAGTTGATTTTCTACATTTGCTGACACTACCATGAATGCATATCTTATCATTGAAGGTAATTGAAAATGATGATAAACTTTGATTAAGGTCAGAGTTCTGCAAAACCTACTCTGAATAATGAAAGTTTATATAATCAGGATTTTCTTGCGTGGGCAAAACCTTGTATGAGTTTGATTTCCACAGTCGTCATTACACTGTCCATTTCTTGTAGGTGCAAATTACACTATGCCTCTGTACCCTTGCCGGTTTTCATTACATTACTGATGCAACACACAAGAGCTGAACTACACAATCATCAAGGAACATCGTTAAAAATGTTCTGCTAGAATCTGATAAATCGGAGGTTCTCACAACATTAAGTGCCAGAAGAAAATCCCCACTTTGATTACCATTAATTTGAATACCATAAATGCATGCGAAAGTCAATTATTCAAACATTATGCGAATGAAGAATCTTTTGTCCATTAATAATCAGAAAACAGTGCGGCTGAAATATCTGACTGGGTATATCTTCAGAGACTTGGAAAATGTAAGTGTGTGATTTGCACTAGTTTACAGTGTAACTTTAAAGAAATTTCCTGGACACAGTTTGAACATTTACTGAATTAATTAATTTAAAAAAAAATCTTTATTTTAAACAAAACCTTTCAAGCCAACAAAAGATTTTTTAATAAGCCACTGCTCCTTTAAAAAAGAAAAAAAGTTAACATAAACTGCGGGTAGATGGCTGGAAGGTGTGAGTCTGTCATTAATTCCTCTTTAATTAGCGTAAGAAGAAAGCATAGTTAGTCGATTACTCTGATCCCTGCCCTCTTTCAACCATCTGAGAAATTTATCATTGCTTCCCCCTCAGAATGACAGCTGAATTATCACTTCGCTCACTGAGAGACAGCTCATTCCAACACGTCAAAACAACCATGTTAGCCGCAGCCGGCTCGATCTGATTTCACAGTATACTTGGTGCTCCTACTTAGTATGGCAAGTAGCAATTTCATTACGAAGCTCTCGCTCTGTCTTTATCTCTTTCTTCTCACTGATGTCCTTAACCAATGACACCCTAATTCATTCTCTGCCCTATTTCCATGGGCCCGGGGTTTCGTCACTGATGCATTTAGGGTGAAGAGCCTCTTCTCCAGGGCCGAGCCATCGCTCACATACCTTGGAGTCTGCCCCAGTATTACGCATGCTATTTGCACAAATTGCTCCATTTGTGTTTGAATATGAAATGCCTTTCCTGAATATGAGTGGAGACCATACCTATTCCCTGAGAGAACATCTGAGATGTGAGAGATATCTTATTCTTAAGTGAGATTGCTTCTTTCTCTCCCTCTTGTTGATAGCTGTAAAGAAAATTGTAAGAATTTTACAGGTCATATACACACACACACACACACACACACACACACACACACACACACACACACGGTGGTGCCAGATTGTTATTTCTCAGTTGAATTCCCTTGTTCTTACTCAAGTTTAAAAAAAAAAAAAAAAAAAAAAATCCCTAAATGCCATGCATGAGCAACAGCACACCAATATGTGACTGGCTACTGGAATAATCCTAAACTCCTTTTGAAAACAAAACAGATGAATCAGTCCTCTTTATATTTTTTTGTCTTGAATAGAAATGGCTCTTGTCTATAATCTTGAGAAAGCAGATGAAAACGATCATTAATTTTAACTTTTCACATTTATTTATAATGTTTCCTTATTCCAAATTAGACAAAAACGTTCTCTGAATTGCTAAAATATGGGACAGGGTAATTTTAGGTTTACAGATTAGAAGACAAATCTACCGATTATGTGATCTTAGCTTGTTATCAATTCGCAACGATGAATGAGTTAAGTGAAACTCCGTGCCTTTTATATGTGGAACCCAGGTCATGCACTTACTGTAACACCAGTTACAGTCGTTATGTGATTTTTGTTATATTAACAATATAATGTGTATTTACAGTAGATCAGAAATAGCATAGCATCAGTAACCAGAGGCGCCCCCTGCCACCAGGCAAGAAAGGCCAAGTGGGGCCCCAGGCCAGCGGGGGAATGCTAGGGGCTGACAAACCTGTCCTACAGCAGTGGGAAAGTATGAAGTTTGAAATGACAGCAGGAGAGACTGCATAGCAGCTTGATTTTATACACTGTGGCAATGAGACTAAAACCTTTGTCTGCCCCCCCACACACACACAGAAATATAGTATGTACATACAAAAACAAAATGCCTCAGTCAATGCTCAATCCCAGGATACAAGCACTAATGACATTATTCTTACTAATGAACACTTTGCACATTTGTGTACCACTAGTCAGTCAATAATATTAGCTGGATCATCAATGTGACAATATTAATCTCAAGCGACATCCATATAACTCTGATAATGACACACAGCAGCTTCTACTATGCAATATATCAGCTTTTTTCTCACTAGAAAATAAATTCTTCATCTACTGCAGCTGAGCATACTTTCAAAAACATGTCTGCCGTTCAAACATGGAAACAGCACACAGACCAGGAAGATCATCCATCAAAGTGAAGTCCATAAGTAAACTCCTGGAAAAAACAAAACACAGCTGCAGAGTTCCCTCCTAAGTTCAGCAAAGACTAAAATATACATATGAGTTCAAACCATTTGAAATAGGAACAGCTCGTATGGGCAGGGAGGGGGAATGATACAGCAGAAAACATTTACAAGCTCAAAGAGGCAGATGCGATTAAATTTGCAAAAGAACATGCACAGGAGAAGAGCTTTTTTTCAGATGAGGCCAAAATAAACCTACATGACTCTGATGATAGAAAGTTTGTGAAAGTCAAAGAAAAAAAGAAAAGGGAGAGAATTTCAACCAGACAGCAGGACGACCTACACTACATAGGAATGTTTGGAATTTTTCTTACAGTAATGATGGTAAACTTGGTAAAATGGTAAAATTTGTTAATGTCAAGTGGACATAGGAAATTAAAGTAATCAACGAAAAAAAAAAAAAAGATTGCCAGATGCCCACTGAAAGAATATTTTTATCATAGAAAATCAAAAGTGTCGTCCCAGAGCTCTGACCTAAATCCCAAAGTGCACATATGGGATGCCATGGAGGGGGAAAAAAAATGTCAGACTGTTCTGGGGATGAATTAAAAGCTTTGCTGGCTGAAACATGGAGGGAACCTTCACCACAGCTATTACAGTAACTGATTGATTTCACGCCCAGACATTTCCCAGTTCAGCAAGCTAAATAATAAACATGTGAATGTGATATTTAGTGAAGCCACTGCTGGGTGTCCAAACAGTCTTTCTTCATGTGTTTTTTTTATTTTTTTTTTAAATATACTGTTTCCAAGTTTGATTTTGTTTGCATTTCCTCAGAATATAAACCCCTTTTTTCCTTTTATTAAAGCTATTAAATTCCTATATTTTTGAGTATGTTTTGAGCTTACTTTTGGAGCCGCAGTAGACATGCTTATATTTCCAGGGTGTTGTTATAGCACTGAAACTTGTAGGGGAAAATACATAATATGCAAAAGATGGGGCTCCTCAATCTATCAAAAAGTGCACTGCAACACAAAACATAAAAGAAATTCAGCCAGATTAACAATCACTCATTGTATTGCAAGGTATTACAGCAAGCCCCTGTCACAATGGTAGCAGAAAAAATAGATAAGAGTACAGCATCTGCAGCTATAGGATTATGGATACAGAGCAAGGGAAGCAAAACCTAAATGTGTTAATTACACGCAATACCTGGACTGCACTCACCAACAAAGAAACTGGCTGTCTTGCACAGCAGCTACAGGGAAAATCTGCAGGAAATTATTGTGATGGCAGAAAATGTAAATTTATAAAACTTTAATGGGGCATGTGAGATGGAGGAAGAAGCAGCTGTACACGGACTGTTATTAATGTCCAGCCTTCAAAACATGACTGTGAATGATAAATCTGAACTTTGGTATAAAAGTTGAAATGAGGATTCCCTGGAAGACTAATGATTCGAGTCTACCCACCTGATAGGCCGAGAGTTGTAATTATGAAGGAAACCTTGATAGTATCTCAAGTAATTAATCAATGCTAACAATATACCAAAAAATGACCTCTCTCTGCCATTCTATCAGAACCCATGACCTTATTGCATTACATATGCATGATTCTAGTCCCCCTTTGACCCCACCTTAACCTTCAGGTCTTATAAATAGAAAAAAAGGAAACCGATTGTTAGGTTTACCATTATTGCAGCTGTTGTACTGCTCTCTCTTGATAACTGGCTTGCCAAACCGTTTTACATTTAAATTTGTTGAATAATAAATTATTCACTGACTTAACTTCAAAGTAAGGAGCAAATATTCCTGAGAACAACCCACCTGCCGAGCCATGGGTGCCATTCCCCTCGCTGACTTGTTTTTTTAAAATCACATCGATGACAGGATTCGTATTAATCTTCATGCATTTCCAAAGGCTCCTGAGATCACAACAAGTTTTAAAAATAGATTTCTGTATATATACAGTCACTATGACAATGATCAGATGATTTGGTGAGTCTATGAGGTTATTTCTGGAGACTTTTCTCACTGGGACATGGCTATATAGCAGTTTGTTGAGATCACAATGTCTGTCACAGCAGCTGCAGCGCTTTTATGTGCTTTCTTGTCGCTAACAAAAAAGGAGTGGATGTGGACAAAGAGCTTCAGAGAAATCTCAAATTGCATATTGAATTCTAAAAGCACACCCTCAAAGGCAGAATCCTGGCAGAGCCCACTCGCTCACGCTGCCAAAACCCGGACAATGGTAATTGCTTGTCATATCTAGAAAATTATGTAGGAAATACAAATGCCTTATTAAAACGTTTTCTAAATTCGATTCAAGCCAATTTGATTCATTTTCATCTCATTGTACCCTGGCAAAGTGCACTGATGTGATTGCCACCTTGATTCCTTATAGACTCAGTATTTTAATGTTGTCTCATTTATTTCATCTGTGCCCCGAGCTTTCCAACCTTTGCCTGAAATTTGTTTTTCTGTAATTTGAAGAGCTTTCTTCCAAAGTGACAAATCATCTTTTAACAACAACAATGAAACCAAAGGTAGGAGACTTCTGAAAACTGAGTGTGAAAATACATCTCACAGATGGGATTCAAGCTTGCAAATGAGGCATAAAGGGTGCTATGATACTGTACGACAATAAGTTATTAGATAAATCTGCCAAGCCCAGGTTTTTCAGGTACATTTAGCTCTTTTGGCTGCTCCTGTAGCCTCTGTACAACATATGCCTATATGTGTTAAAGCAGTCTTGTAGAGACAAATCTGCCAGGAGGGTAGTAACACACCATCCAGTGTTGGAGTGGCATTTCTGTCCTTTAGCGTAGGCTTGAAAGGTGGCCAGGAAATGTCGCCATTTCACGCTGTCATTTTCTCTGAGCTTGAAGATTCATTCTAGACCTTGAAATAGCAGTTTGACATAGTCACAAGATCCACTTAGCAGTTTGAAAGTTTTCAGTCACATCTTGTGGCCTTCCTCATCAGATGAGGTTGTCCTCTGCTGGCACACTTGAGAGCAGTTAACTGCATAAGCATGAACACAGTGAAGTGAATCATACCACATGCCTTATGCCAGTTTTCCAGACAGTCAGTGAGTTTGAAGGTATATTAATCGAGACAGCAGAGGGAAAAAAATAGATATGTTGTTCGTTTAAGGATATATAAGAGTTCTCAAATAATGATCTCTCAGATGTGAAATAGTGTCACAGGCTGGGTCTCCGACCCAGCGCTCTGAGTTCTTTTTGTATTTGTCTCATTTTTGATATGTGATTAGGTTTTGTGTTATTTCCTATTTGCCTTTAGTTTGGGCAGTTATTGGTTATTGTTCCTGGGTTTTCGATGTTTTGGGGTTTTGTATTATTCATCACGTATTAGGTCTGTTAAGTTTGTGTTGTCATGTTTAGTTTTAGTGTTTCCTGTTTTATTCTGACAGTGTCATGTGTTCTTTGTTCATTGTATTTAGCTTTCCTCTCCTGGTCCTGTCATTTAGGTTTATGTCAGTCAGCTGTTCCCCCATGTGTCTCCACTTCCCCTGATCACCTCTTGTATGTATTTAAGCCCTTTGTTTTCTGCATGCTATTGTCGGGTCGTCTGTTATTTTGACCTTAGCCTTAGTTTTCGTCTTTGCCTGTTTATGTTCTCCACAGTTATAGTTATAGTTTTTGGTCTTAGTACCTCTTAGTGTTTTGTTTCGTAGTGTTTTGACAGTTTGCTTTGGTTTCTTGGTTTTCCCTGTCGTCATCTCAATAAAGGATCACTTTTCTGTTTAAACTTACTACTCCTCATCATCATCTGCTTTTGGGTCCTGTTTCCATACACATCGGCGCACCCCGCCGTGACAAATAGTGGCGACAACGATCGGTGCAGCAAATGGCCTGAATTGTGTGGAGACTTTCTATAGACAACCCAAAATGCCAAAAGTCTCAGATCATAGACTTTTCTAAGGATTTCACTAGCGCTTTGAAAATGTGTACTGTCTTTCTTATGCTATGTTGTAGTAACAACGCTATAGTGCATATCAGATGCTCATCATCATTAGAAAACTATTGTATCCCAGTGGTGTTGATACCTGGCACCTAATTTTGTTTTTTGTGGCACCCTCCCCAACTCCATCCCCCTTCACCATGGAAAGTGCCTTTATGCAAGCAAGTTGCAGAACCAAATACTTATAAAAAAAAGCATCTGCAGATTATTTACAGAAAACTTATTGAAATCTATGACTTCACAGAGAGCAGAAGGTTTTCGAGGTGGTGTTGGCCTTCCCCTGAGCCTGTTGATTGAACAAATGATACTTTCTCCCTAGTAGCAACTGTCCTCATGACTCATTGACTGCACATTTTACTGTCAACAACATGGTCACCACAATGACATGCAGTCTTTGCTGGAGCTATCATAGCACTCATTTATCATCCTGACTCATATTCACCAATCTGACAGTAATGCAGCAGTGGGGTAATGAACTCAGTGTTACTTTTTCCACTGAGGGATTCGTGCAAACTCTGTTGTGTCAGAAACAACCACACACAAAATGAGTAAATACCCTCTTTGTCACCAGATGTAAGTCCAACTTGAACAACTTTGTATCTTTTGAAATGCCAAGGTTACTGGCAGTAATAACATTGTCCTGCAGTAATCATAGTATTGTTTTGAAAAGATTTCCTTAAAGTCTTTATGATACCTTAGTAGAGATTTGATTCTACAGTTTTGGTGCAGTGAGAATTGGACTAATGACATTAAATCCAATTATACTTCTTTGATTTTCGATTGCAGATGGTTCAAAACCCAGAAGCAAGACGTCTAACAAAGAAGAAAAAGCAACACATCATTCCTGTTTTAGATCAAGCGCACAGTCCACCTGTGCAATACAGAACTGAGTTTAAAAATGTATTATTTGTTTTCAAAGCCCTCTGTGAATAAACTCCAAAATGTAACTCAATTTTTTGCCTCCAGGTCACCGAGTTAATCCTCCCAACAACTTCTCTCAAAGCCAACTTCTCACCTACAAACGAAAGGTGACTGGGCCTTTGCTGTTACCATGTTCGACTCTGGAATAGTCTGCCATGCCACATAAAAACCTGCCCAACAACTGACAATTTCAAATCAATTTTAAAGACCTGCATATTTTTCATTGACTTTTAGTGAAGTCTGTGATGCCTCGTGGTTTTGTCAAGGACACATTTTCTTACCACTCTTTTATTTTGAGTGTTGTTTCTATTGCTACATTTTATTTATGTACTTACTTTATTTGATTCTCTTTGTAATTTTATCCCAGGGTTTTACACTATTTTATTCATTTATCACATTTTTTAATCATTACTGTAATTTTTGCTTTGCTTTTCGTCTCTACTGTATTTATTTCAGCTACTTTTGGTTGTTGCTTTAAATTTGCTATATAAATAAGACTGACTTGACTAATTATCCCTAAAATTACCAGTCTGAAACAACTTCATAAGGTAGATTCTAACAAATCAATAGTATCTCTCACAAATGAATAATCTCTAATTGACACACAGTGTACATCTGGGAATGATGTTGGGATATGAAACTATTTAAGCATTAATGTGTTTACTCAGTCAGAGAAATGTGACCTGACAGAGTCTTATTAATATTTCTACTTCCCTAGGGGTATGCAAATACACCTTGTCCTCACCAAAGTCTTTCTGAATAGCTTGCTCATTGAGATCCAAGTTAAGAGAATATATGCAGATGTGTGTATAGTTTTTACATTAAAAATATAAAAAAAAAAAAAAAACAGTATTATAACACAAATGTGTGTGTGTGCGTGCTTTGGAGGTAAGGAAGACAGAAGGAGAAAGACAGGAAAAGAGAGCTACTCACAGAGGCATATAATCTGAATTCAAAAGCAATCATTTTTGTTCTCAGCTCATAAAGCCGTCCGTGGTTGATGTGTAAGGCAGTAAAAATCAGACGGATGAAGGTAAAGAATAGATGTGAAGTTTTTGCAGTGATGCTTACAATCACACAGCAGCAGCAAGTATCATCCAGGAGTAGACCTCCACTGAGAAAAATGTAGAGCACAAACAGTATGAGAAAGACAGTATTCGATTACACATAATACTAAATGCACTAATTGTGGACCCAGTGAGGATAACTCTTAACCAGAAGAAATAAACTATTTGTTTAACAGATACTTTTGCAAGTGAAATGTGTTGTCCACAAACAATTAGTGATTGATCAACTGATAATTAATGCATAGGATAAAACAAGCAACTGGAGAAAAAAAAAACAGTAACTATGCTGGGACACTTTAGTGTTACACAAAAATTGAATGAGTAAAACCAAATTTCTGCTGAAATAATAAATAAATAGCTGTTTATTCTAACGTTAGAGCAAGCAAAAAGGTATCAAGCTGGATGTGTATTTTACTAAATAGGAAAACATTACAATAATACAACTCAAGCTCATTTAAGATTAAAGGAAGTCAGAGAAAAGCCCCTAAACAAAAACCTATGCCTGCCAATTCTCCTGGTACATCTTTTTCCACATGACAGTTTTTAGGCTCTGTCTGCAATCTGGCTTGTGTATGTGTGCATGCATGTATCCAAGCAGCCTGCATGCCCTAGTCATAGTAAGTGTTATTCAGAGTGCCACTGTCAGTCCGTCTTAGCCTCTGGAGAGGCTGTGTGCCCTCCGTAAGCCCTTCAGCAGTATCTGCAGGCGCTCAACATGGCACTACAATCCACCTTTTGTCTTTGGCTTTAAATCTTTTTGGTAAAAATTATCACAGTGTGAAACTTTGGTCAGCTGCTAATCGTATCGGAAAGTAGATTCCTAACCAATCAAATTTAAACTCATGACCATTCAAAAATTGTGAGATTTATGACTCATAACGTTACTTGAAGATATTCTAAATTTGTATCGAAGTCTATAAAGGTGGGTGTGATTTTAGCAAAGCCTGTTTCGTTTGATTGATTTGATTAAGCCTTCAATGACAAAGTGAACTCTTCGCACGGTAATCTTTATTGCTTCTACAGCTTAATGAAATCATATTTCACAGAGATTTACGATGTAACTCAGTGAACTTACAACATTAAATTATTCTTTTTGGATATTCTCATTAGGTAGGAATGCTCACTGAGTGTAGTCTACCTGAGGATAGCATTTCAATGCATTTTAAATGATTTCTTGTGTCAAACAACATATGGTAGGGCAATATTTTTCTTAGGGTTAATTCATAGAAAAGACAATATTAAAGAAGTAAATACTTTCTTAATGTCCAACAAGGCCTGAAAAATATAAAACCATTTTTGGTGTGACACAACATTTTTTAAAACTTTTAAATATTAGACATATAATTTTTTTTTTTTAAAGCTTAAACCAAACTGGTTTCTGTATACATGCTGGTATTGGTTTGCGTGTCCTATCTTTGTTAGCACTGACCACCTGCATACCCAACTCATCACACATACAATTTCCCAGTACAATCACAGGTTAAATTACTATTTGTTTCATATTAGTTATCATGTGAAGGTTTGTGTGAAAATAATGCTCTGAGTTTTACATAGACTCTGTGAGGGCAGGGTTTGTTTTTCCAGCGATTTAATGGTTTTCTTGTCAACTTTGAATATAACGTTGTCATTTATTCTGCCCTCCTCATGCATTATACTTCATGGCTAACCAAATTCTATCACTACTCCTACTCACTTTGCCGGGTATTGCCACCTGTAACTTCTATTAATTAGTTCAACAGTGCAAAACACATGACAATAAGGCTTATATCGTCCATTCTGCTTTTAAATATACTAGATATTCTGTTAATAACTGGACAACAGTCATATCTAACCTCATCAACAGCAGTCTTTAATTACATCAGTTAGATTTACCTTCTTCACAAGACATAGGCACTAATTGATTGCTGACTCTATATATTAAATATCAAACATGTCTGTTAACAAGTGCTTAAGCTCATGTCCTCATAAATACATCTTTAGTAATGCACTAGGGAACCTCTACTAAAGAGCATTTAATTAGCAACCAGACTTATCCGCAAGCAAGCAGCTACTCTCTTAGCGGTATATTAAGACTGTGAAAACAGCCCTGAAATGGAGACGCTTTGGGTTCAAAATGAAAGTTACACCTTTTGAAAAGTGTTGGCTGCAGTGCTGAAGTACAGTGTTTACTTTGAAGGTGAATATCTGGCACCTTTATGTCTTTTATGTCTTACTACTGCTCTGCTAGCAACTAAAGCAATAATAAAGAGGTTTTGGGTACAGCACCTTCTTTGCAACCCATTTTAACAAGAGACAGCCAGAAACCTCTAGGAACCGCACCAACCAGCCAGGGAATAAGGAAATACACATTTTTCCCCTACGACTGGTGATTGGTGAACAAGTCTCAAGCAATGTGTGTATGACGTATACGAAAAAAAAAAACTTCTATTACAGCTTTTTGAGACCACAATGATGAAAGAATTTGCTTAAATTTTAAATCAGACATTCCAACAATTTTTTTAACAGTAAGAAAAAAAAATCTCCTAGGCCTTTTTTTTTTAAACCACTCTTTTTTTCCTCTCACCAACACAGACTCAAAATCTGATCATCTTATTGTTTCAAGGTATTCAAAGAATTAATGGCACATCTGTTGTTTTAATTATAACACAAAGCTAAAATCCTCTCATGTCGTTTTGTTGTATTAAACCAAAAGCTACAGATTACTTGACTCTGTTAACGTAGAAGATGACTTTGAACACATATTTTGCTTTACCACCCCTCCCACATTTCTCCTTCTCTGGGCTTCCTCCACTCCCTTTTCACTTTTTCTCCTCCCAACTTCCTCCCCAGTCATTTGCTGCTTATTAGGGAGTCTCTCTGTCAACCTTGTCCCATCTAATTCTCACCCAATTACAATCTAAATGAACCACAGGACTGCTTAACTTACTTTGCCTCTTCCCATTGTTTAATTTGTGACGGTAACAAACTCTGATTAGGCCTTTGGAAAGGTTCATAAATTAAGCACTCAAGACCAAATTAATCACCATTCCCTGGGAAGATAAATGGGCAATATTCAATTTTTCCCCCATATGGATCCCACTGGCAAAAACAACATTCGGTGAAAAGAACACAGAATAACATATTTCCCAGGCAGTGACATTTTGACCAGGGATGGTTTCTGCATCACCAACCAGTAAAAATGGAATTTACTGAGAATTTGTGTCTAAACTTTGTGAAATTCTTCACATACAAAAGCTTTGCACAAAAGCTAGTAACATCTGTGTTTCAGCTGTACAACTGGGCCAATTTGATTAATGCCACTGTCTGAACATGAGGTATGTAGACTCCAAACAAACAGGTTTGCAAGTGTAGGGGTATATGGATGGAAAAAGAGGGCCGAAGATTACATCAAATGATGTGAAGTAGACAAGGGGGGGGCAGGTAGTAGTGTTGGGGGTGGGGGTAAACTTATATAATGAAAAATCAAAAATGAAAGAAACAACCTGTCAATAGTGAAAAGAAGGCAATCCCAAGGAGCTCTGTTGATCATCATCCAAAGAAAAGGAGAGCAAAAAAAGAAAATTAAATGTAATTGCCTGATTTCGACAGCTGATCTAGTTTAGCAAACAGAAGTGCAGAAGATAATTAGTCTCAAGAGGAAAATCAGCACACCCTGTGCAGAAAAAAGCCACAATATGTCTGCTGACTTCTTTGAGTTTTTTACTGCTTCCTCAGGTGACTATTTTATGACTTTTTACACCTCGAAAATTATGTTCCCGCACAACTAAACTGAAAAATGCAATTTTACTAAATGTTAAATTGCATTGCATTTTCCCCAAAACTAAGCTGATAATGTAGTTTATTTGTTTGGCTTTTTATTCCTTGCTTGAAATTCTGCTGTCCATACATCCATAGTCTTAATAACTTGTGTAATTTAGTGTATTCCAGTACTAATCTGGACTAACTGAACAAACTTTCAGTGACAATTAAAATGAATGAGGATCACCCAAACACTCAATATTAACTTGCAGCTTTGTTAACCCAGCAATATCATAGCATTAACTTATCATTGTCCTTACTGCGCAGGTTCCTTGAATGCCTCCTATTTAGGGATTGGTACCGGTGTCCGGTGCCATTGTGGAACCGGTTCTGACATAAGCGGTAGTAACCAGACCGAAAAGCAGCGCACAATTCGGTGCTTCATTTCGGTGCTTTTTTCCCCTGAAAAATCTAGCCAATCACTTCCTTTCCAAGGATAGTAGGCGGGCCCAGGTACGTACGTTTTTTTTTTTAGAGCAGAGCTAAAATGGCGAAGGCGAAGTGCTCGAGAGTGTGGCTGTACTTCACAGCAAAAGATATAAACTCAGCAGCCTGCAACAAGTGCTTAAAGGTAATAATGTGCAAAGGAGGTAACATCTCAAATCTAATGAAACACATGGCGTCGCATAGCGTTTTTTTAAAAGCCGAGAAATGCCCCGAATTTGATAACTTGCAGCAAGACATCACACCGAGCACATCTACTGCGGGTTTTGTGCCTGTTCTCTGAGTTAGTAACATCCAAGAACCCGAAGAGGAGAGTCTGGCCCCTAGCCCTGCCAGTGTAGCAGAAATGATAACTGATGATGGCAGCAGCGCCTGTTCTTCTCTGGGTGAGTATCTTAGCCTCATAGTTACATGTGGCTGTCTTCTTGTTTAATGGCAGATACTCCCTTCACCCTGGCCAAAAAGGCTAAAATGACGAAAGAAAAAGTGGACAAAATTCATAGGGCAGTGACAAAATTTATAGTCAAAGATCTCCATCCATTTTCAACGGTGGAGTCACCATCATTCAGGTGAAAAATGATGTATTACTCTGACATAAAAAATAGACTTTATAATACTGTAAAGGTTAATATGTTCATAGCTGCTTAGCTTTGTAAGTCTTCTCTAAATATTATAAGTAAACTATATTTGAATAAAAAGGTGAGCTATATGTTTTTATTTTTTATCTGGAAGAAAAAAAATTAACGAAAATTCAAATGCATTTTCTGTTTATTCTGGGAGCTGGTTTATATGTTTTATTTATTTTATCTGAAAAAAAGAATTAAATTTCAAGTCAAAAACACTTTCTTTTTATAAATTTGTTTTTGTTTTTTTAATTCAGGGAGATGTCCTCTCCCCTTAATCCAAGGTATCAGCCCCCATCCAGGAATGATCAATCCAACACACTTATACCTGCTTGGTATTGCGTGGAGAAAAGCAACCTCATCCAGAATTTGGCACAGGTTAACAAGGTCGCTATCACCTGTGATGGATGGAGCAGTATTGCTCAGGACCATTTCCTCACAGTGACTGTTCACTACATCTACAAAGGCAAAATGAAGCAGAATGTGCTTAGCACTGAAGCAGTTTATGAGTCACAAACTGGTCCAGTTGTCGCTAAAGAAATATCAAGCGTTGTGGAGCAATTTCACTTGGGAGGGAAAATAATTGCTGCCACTGTAGACAATGCCTGCAACATGGATGTTGCTTTGAAAAAAATTGGACTTTTTAAAAGTGAGATGCTTTGCTCATGCCCTCAACCTGGCCGCACAAAAGGTGTATGACATTCCTGCAGTTTCCACCTGGTGTGCCAAAATCCGTTCAGTTGTGGTGTGGCTCAAACGTTCATCCTTGAGCAAAACTGTGCTCAGAGAAAAGCAGCGAATCCTGAGTAAGTAGCGCATGAAGTTACATATTAAGAAGTATTGTTATTCATATTACCTTTGTTATAGTAATTTAAAATATGTTTGTGTCTATCTGTGCTTTAGATTTGCCAGAACATAATGTAATTCTTGACGTTAAGACGCGCTGGAATTCTCTTTTCCTAATGGTGGAGAGATTTATGGAGCAGTTTGATGCAATCCAGGCAGCTGCTCTGGATCAACAGCTGAGGAAGCCTATTGAGAAGGACAAGTAAGTGAATGACATGAGCATCACTTGCAAGAGCTAAATTACGTCAGTTACCTTTAACATTGTGAATATTTTTCAACAGGCTAGAAAGGTTCACGCACACTGATTTAATCAAGGCAGAGGAGTTTATTAAGTGCATGCAAGTCCTGTACACGTCAACCATGTGTGTCTCAAGTGACAAGTCACCCACATGCAGCCAAATCATCCCCATCCTGGCCAAGCTGGAGGCACATTTCAGACGATGTGATGAAGACAGTGTTTTCACCTCTTCAATAAAAGAAATTCTGGGGTAGTCTGCAGAAAAGATATCATATACTGTATTTGCAGACAACGTCAATGCGCATGAAAAATAGGGTTACCTTTTTTCATTATCAGCTCCTATGTTATATCTTATTTTTCTTAAAGGATGAAAACCTTCAGAAATTTCTGAAGGAGGCCACGATGATGGACCCACGTTTTAAAGGCAGGCTAGGTGGTGAGGCAGCTACTGACATCTGGGACAGGTTGGAGAAGGCAGCAGTTGCAAATGCCACAGCAGCAGTTGCGCAGGTATTTTCATTGTGTGTGTACAATCTTGTCCTTCTGCATCATGATGTAGTTTCTATGTTGAAGGAATGCTCTTTTACTATCTGTGTGTCCATAGCCTCCCACTGAGGACCCCAAAGCACACAGCGAGGTGGATGATGCTGACATGGACAAACCAGAAAAATATGTAATTTCAGATTTTTTTCTAACACAACCACTACATTCTAAAAGTGATCTTTATTTATTTTGCAAACCTCACACATCTGTTTTTGTTGTTTTTCAGCTAAGTAAAGTCCAGAAGTCACCCTTAGAAAAGCTGTTTGAGGATGAAGACAGAGCTTCAACAGGCTGCTTCTCAAGCGGGTAGAGTCCCCTCAGTCACAGAGCAGGTACAGAAGGAGTTTCAAATATACAAAAGACTGCCAGGAATTACCTCTGGACAAGACCCTGTGGCCTGGTAGTGGGGTAAGAGGGATACACTCCCCAATTTATCTGCCCTATCAGAAAAATACTTGTGTCCCAGCCTCATCAACGCCTTCTGAAAGAGTTTTCTCTTGTGCTGGGCATGCCATCAGCCAAGCGCGATGCCGTATAGCTCCATAAAAGGCTAATATGATTATCTTCTTGCAAAACAAACTGCTAAACATCACAGGTTTCATGACAAAGTTTGTGTTTTCAATTGTTTAAGCACTGGTTCCAACCAAAGATGTTATGTTTTATTGACAGAAAAGGCTAACTTTGTTATAATTTTGCTTAAAATAAATTACTGGGAAAAATAAAAACACAAGAGGTTTTTCCACGAAGTTTGTGTTTTTTATTCTTTAAGCACCGGCTCGAGCACCGTTTAAGCACCGGCACCATTTCAAAAGTACCGTTTTGGCACCGGTATCGGATAAAACCTAAACGATACCCATCCCTACTCCTATTGTCAGCTTATTTGAAGAATCTCTAACCTTGACAACATTGTGTTAGGTACAAAGACCAATTTATCCCTACTAACAATTAGTGAACTTTAGAGCGATTCTTAAGAATTTGGCATGTTTTTTTTTTTTCTTTGCAGGGGGGGAGAGAAACAGAGTGAGATACAGAAAGGAAAGACCAGGAATTACTGAGCTACATTGAAAACAAATAA
This sequence comes from Astatotilapia calliptera, assembly GCF_964374335.1. Classification (NCBI taxonomy): domain Eukaryota; kingdom Metazoa; phylum Chordata; class Actinopteri; order Cichliformes; family Cichlidae; genus Astatotilapia; species Astatotilapia calliptera. Next base: position 24,590,559 of record NC_137431.1, read on the forward strand.
ACAATCAATCTGATGGTGGTGGCCAGTGCTGACTGTGTTGGGCCTCGACAATAAATCAATTTAAAGTAAACACTGCCCCTAGTCACTAAGTATAATCTGCTCTGGCGGACATTAATTTACCAATTCTTTATCATCAAGCAAAGGGTTTTGCTAACTACTGTAGCTACTGTGAGCTAACTACCTAGCTAGTATGAGTCATGGATAGGGTCACTTTAGTCAGACCAGTAGTGACAAGCCAGTAATGTTTTGTTAAGGTTACCACAACATCTTAAAACAGATATAATAAAAGTTTACAGTATTTACAGTATCAGGTAGGTTTATACACAGAGGGTTGACAACCTGTGTCATTGTGAAAAGTTGGTATAACAAATTAAGTGTCTGGATGTTAATGTATTCAGCTAAATAACTGGTTATCTTGCAAACAAACTGAAGAAGAATTAGAATGTATCAGAAGACAACAATTTTGTCCTACAAGGGAGTATTCCTACTACAATGAGCCAAAAAGTAAAAACTGACCAACCAGAAAAGAGCTAAAATCTAATCTCCTGCCCACAAAAACTCCAATTAAGCAACATAGGCCTAATTTACAAAGATGGGCAAACTAACACGAGGCCATAAATGCAGAAATCTGCTAATGCATTTAAAGTTTTCCGGTAATCTACTAACAGTGCACTAATTTATAAACAAAACCCAGCAGTTGATTTCAGTAACGACCAATGCAATCTAACAAGAGCACTACAAAAAAAATAAAAAAAATAAACATTACCCTCTGTTTGTGCTTTTAGAACAACCTGAGGCAGCCAAAGGAGAAATTTTTATAAAGAGGCAAACTAAGAAGAGGCTGAGGACTGTGTGGGGTCTGAGAGTCAGTGTCTGCATAAATATAACACCTCATTATGGATCCAGAGAAGGTATGATAGGTAGGTAACAAAATATTACAAACTAAGTCTTTATGTGACATCTGAACTGTGCAGAAGAAGAAAATACACATTATTCACCTTCAAAGGCTGACCCATATGAATATTAGTGAAGTTACTGTTACTGTGCCTCGTGTGTAAATCTACTCAGTATTCTTGATTTTTTTTTTCCTGCATTCCATGTGATGTTGAAGGGATTCATTAAAGTTTATTGCACATTGCAACATTCAGATAAAAATCTAACCCACTTCTTATGAGTACCATTAGTTGCTGTATTTTGACATTTCAATATGGTATGTAACAGATCCAATACCTCTGAGAAGTGAAAATGAACATGAATGGTATTCTTTCCGCATGCAAGACTGTGGAAGATATGCAGACTTTTACCATTGTTTAATGAGCTCTGTGTAGAAATGTGACTAAAACACAGCAAAGCCACCAGCTTGTTGTAGGAAAACATAACTTGGCTGGATGTAATACCCAGCGCAAGGCACGTCTTTCTCTTGCTAATTCCGACTCCGCTCAGTTAAAGTGAGTTCTGCTCTGTTTCATCAAAATACCAGTATTCCAGAGGACCAGAAATATACCCAGGGCTTGGACTGAGCTAAAATTTTCACATCATGCTCATAGATTTGAGCAATCCATCCCCAACAGTGACAACACCTTTCCCTGCATTCTAACTAAATTTACACTTGCAGCAGCAACTATCATCAGGTGCAAAATAAAACATCTTTTTTTTCAGCTTTGAATGAATGATGCAAGTAAATTACCTACTGCAAGCCTTAGTAAATCATGCTTGTATGATTTTTTAAAATACTTTCCTCCCAAAATTTGACACTGTGTTAGGCACACTCCTACAAATACATATGCAATATTGCCTGTAGCAAAAACATCTGTTCATCCCTTTCATTCAGAAAACTGACTCTCGGCACTATTTAATTCAATCACATATGTCAAAAACAGGCCCCTAATCCCTCCAACTCTATTTTTATTTTGATAAGTCACATAAAAGTGAATATAACTGAATGTACAAATGTACAAGAGCAAATACATGCAATGCAATCCTAATTATTTGTATGTTTTTCATTTAGAAGCATTAAAAAGTGACCTTGTTGAGGAGTAAATATTTAATTTATTTGATTCAGGAGAGAGAGAGACCGCAGTCAACCACTGGGCACTGGTAACAAATTATCACAATCTTCAATCAATTACTTTCATCCTCCGGTGCTCCCATCAATTTCCTGCCACTGCATACCAAATACGTTTTCTGCCAATATGGGTTTATATGTGCCCTGCAACCAACTGTCCAGGGTACACCCCACTGTTTACCCTATGACTGCTGGGATAGGCTCCACCGCCCCTTGGACCCTGAACTGGATAAGCAGTTAAGGAAATGGATGGACGTATGGATGGGTTTATACACTATTCTGCACATTCATTCAATTAACGCTAAACTTCTAAAGCTTGAAATATGTTTAACTTTGTCTAGAACCACCTTACTGTTTGTTTTTTAATGAGCCATCAGCGTGGGCCTCTGCTTTTCAATATGTGCTTTCTATATGTCAACATGAACATCTGTGATGAGAGGTACAGCATATGGAATCGCCTGTCATTTTTAGCCACATAATATAGTGTTCAAGGGGGGAAAAAAGAAATCAGCTAATAAACATCTTTGGTGGAAGATAAATACGAAGAAAATCCTCTGGGTCACGTTTAGGTTGAATAGAAGCAGGCACAGATAACTGAGACAGCAACCAGACTGCATATCATAATGGGCCTAATGCTTACAGATGAAGTCGCTTGTCAGATAGGAAGCAGTCAGCCAGGAAATATTGCCTTTACAGTAACTTCCATACAAACTGCTCAATCTCACTGCCATGACTCCAATAGCACAGAATATCATGTGTGAATGCTTGGGCCATTTGTAACACACACACACGCATGCACGCACGCACGCACGCACGCACGCACGCACGCACACACACAAAAAGACTTCATCTTCATGAGCATTGCAGCTACGTGTCAAACAACACCTTTCACAACAACTCAGCCAGCAACTCAAATGGACTGAGTAAACAGAGAGTAAAGCACTGAAAAAAGGCAATGTAAAATAAACACTGCAGACTGCCAGAAAATAAATCTGAGGTCTCTGCAACAACTTGTTCACTACCTGTACCGAGGGATGAAACTATCTCGTGGCACTCTTTAATCATCAGTAGCATTGCAAACATAAAAATGTATTGATTGTGTTTAATTAGTTTGATAGAACAGCTGTGCAGAACTAGTCCACTGGTTAAAAAACAAAAACTGCTGCCGGGTAAACGCGAAGGGTTACTTAAAGACAAGCTTCACTAATCACAAACATACAGGCTGATAACTAGTACTATCAAATATTGATTTAGGATCAAAATAATGGTTTTGGCAGATTAACAGATTAGCCAGACCTGATGCCCATGAAAAAATCTCAACCGTACTTCTACTAAAACTCAACAGCCAAGCTTACAGGGAAGGTCAAAAATGTAAATGATCTTTGTATGGCTAACTGAGCAATTACTTCATTGTAAAGCAGCACACAAGTCACAAAACATTACTTACTCATTTCTGACAGGAGAATAAAGTGGGTTGGCAGCCATAATTATTAACCTGACAACTATATTTTTTAGCTTACTGACAGGGTGTCATTTTGAATGAGTGACTTCAGGTGCTTTTACTTTCTATTTGTTAGAGTTCACGAAGGAAGGCAATACACAGTGCAGTCAAGTTTATTATTATGATTATTAAAAGTCTTCCTTTATTTGAACTATGCTTTTCTTTCCCCAAATTCTGTAAGCTAATGCTTGTCAGGCCCTCAGCTAGTTGCTAAATAATCTCTTGATAAACACAACAACTGAAACGCTTTCAAAAATGCAAATCTGCCATGCTTTCAAACACTTCAGTATAGTACAGTGGAGCAATATATGTCACAGTTACATCATTATCATAGCTTTGCCCAAAACTGACTGCATGGTTCATTTTATGGGAGGCATTTAGATTTGAATTACTTTCCAGCAGCATTTCCTAGTAATCAGAAAACTAAAGTGTATGTCAGAATAACAGAAGAAGAAGAAAAAAAAGATTTTGTAATGGAGCACAACATGGCATATTTTGAAAAATGCTGTTTGGTTTGAACACAGTAAGTGTACTCACATTGATCGATGTTCCCGTCTGCTTTCCCCTTCTCCTGCAAACAGAGAACACACACAAAACTGGTTATTACAGGCTTGGAGGAGTGAGACAAAAACAGCCCTTTCTGCAGCTTTTTGCAGACCATTCGTTACCATGCCTTCTTTTCTTTTCTAGGCTAAGTGAAAGATGAGGGCAGAAAACAAAGGTGAACAGATGGAAAGAGAATGAAAGGAGAGTCAGAGTGGGAATGAGAGAAAATGCTTGAAAGATGACAACAGAAAGACGAGAGGACTTTCACTAAACTGGGTACCAGAGTCAATTTAATCACCCTAATTGGAAACAGACTTGCCAGCAGGCTGTTAGAAGGCAGGTGTCACCATATTGTAGTGGAATGTTTATCCGGATGTTGAACAGTCGATACCAGCAAGATAAACTGTGATTTATTTCCCAGTTCTATCAGTGAATCTGATATTTAAATGCACTTTTAAGTTAGTCTCATCACCTTCATTCATGGCATTCCAAATATGCTAAACTAGCATTTGGATGATGAAATTAGGAGCAATTATGTTCAGCTTTGAGGTACATAAAAATCAAATTTCAAAGTTAAGCAAACCAGGTGCTGAACATGTTGGAGGAGAGGAAAATTATCCTGTAGCATAACTGAGCAATGGCAGTGGTAGAAAAGAACATCTGTGACAATATTACGGCCTAATATTTAAACGGATGTCAAAAGCAATGAAAGCATTAGGTGCCATGCAACACAAATGAGAACAGAAATATGTAAAAGTAAAAAGAAAAGCGGGTAACCATGAATTAATGATGGCATAAATGGAAACCATTTGGCGTGTGAAATGGTCGAGCTCAAAAACATCATACTTTTTTTCAAATTTTGCTTTTAGATGCAATCGAGCTGACCCGTACGTGCAAACTATGGGCGTGCTTTTAGTTGTCAGCATTATAGTGTGCGCTTCGTGCTTTTTAATAACCGATCGCTGGTGTTTACAGCGCAAGGTGCATGAATTGTACCTCGGCTCGAGATGCAATTTCACGTACGTGGGTAAAACAAAAAAAGATCGACACGCTGCTTTAAAAATAGAACGGAAACACGTCTTCCAATGCAAAAACCCCTTCTGAAGAAGCCAATACGAGGCAGCAATTGAATTGTTGTGACATTCTGCATTCTCGTCCCTCAGTGTGGATGTCACTGGTAATGAGGCTCAGTGATAAAACTTGCGTGCAACTGCGAGGCCTTCTTGGCTTCCCAGGAGACCGAGAGCCTCACGAGAAACGCAGCAGTTTTAGTAGCTCCTGTCATTGCCTCTGCCTCTGTCTCTACATCTCTATCCCTCTCTCTTCCCTCCCTCTGCCATCTGTCCATCTTAATTGCAGACGTGCTTCCTCATCATGGCAGGATAAAATTGAGTGTGCTCATCAGCACCGCCTTCCATCATCTCGAGTGCTGCTGTTTGATCAATTGATTAGAGAATCAAACCAAGCATAGAGGTGAAAGAAAGGCTACGTCTTTCTTTCTAAAAATACTGTCCGCTTGTTACAGTGGCTCACCGGGGTTCTTCTTGCTTGCCACCATATTTTATACATTCAGCTTCGGGGGAAATTAATTTAGTGATAATGACGTTTACTGTGATTTGATCGTGCAAAGTAAAAACCAAGTAAAAGCCATAAATAGTGAGTACTGCATGCTTTTAGTGGGTGGAGAAATGTAAATAACTACCACCAGAATTTCATTTGAGCAAATAGGGCAAACCCACTGGGTTTCAATTAGGGAGGATCTGATGCTTTTCTCTGCCATTTTTCCTTTGGTTATAGAGGCTGATTAGATGGCTGTATTTTTACTGGAAACTCCTGCAGATTATGTGATAAGACTATGAAAATGCCACAAGACACACACAATAGGGGAGACAGAGGATTCAACACATTTCAGCATCTCGAGCCTGAGGCTGTTTGCTTGACTTGCATTCCCTATGGCTTATAGCGCAGATGTCTCTGGCATTATATAAGATGTACTATAAATAATATTTTCATATATAAGACAATATTAGAGTATGGGATTATTAAGAGTATTCCACGTAGAGTCTTGCATTAGCAGTTCTTTGCTGTCATATGCTTCCAGGTCAGTTTATAGATACTTTTGAGACAACATTCCCCTAAAAATGTTTCATTAGGCTAGTCCCATGTAACTTGATAAAGTTCATAAAAGTGACGCATTGTGCTGTTATGAAGGAAAGGATTCTGTAACACGTTCGCAGCATCCTCTAAAATGTTTACTGCAGAAAAACCAGGGAAGAAACTCAGCCAAATAACCAAGAAAAGCAGTTTTCACAGGTGATGAACTCAAACAGTTAGTTAAATAAATGCTAGCCATTGGAGAAAATAATTTCAACCAATTCCAAGTGCCCGAAAGAAAAGAGTCAGAGTATGCAACTGCCACACAAATTATTTTCTAAGTATCATTTTTCTGGAGAAAAGAGTTACAGTAATGATGGCTGTATGATAAACACCACTGTTACAATCTGAAGAGGGTGGAGGAGGATTTAATATCTCTACCTCCAAGCAGCAAGTCATATCCATGGAAAAGAGAGCACGCAAGCTGCATTGATGTGAGAGAAAATATAAGCTCAAGTACTTCTTAGCTTATATTGTAACCTACCATAGGAATAAAAAGCAGGGGGTATTATTCTAACAACAAATGCTGTATGTGTGCAGAAAGACTGATTAAGTTTATTTCTTTATGTTACACAACTCCTTTGTTCACAAAGGCCAGAAACTTTTACTGTGAGACAGATTTCTTCATTAAGAAAACAAAACAAAACTAGCACTAGTTTACTTAGAAAAAGAATAATAACACCGGTCACTTTCACAATTACACAGTCTTTTCTCCACAAACTGCTTTCCAGCGATGTAAAAGAACGTTTAATATGCTTTTAACAGCAGCTCTCTGCTACACAGAAATAAGCTCATTTAAACTTGGAGGACATTCTTCTTGTTAAAAGGCATTTTTCCCTTCCTATTGTCGCCAAAGTGCTTACTCATAGGGTCATCTGATTATTGGTGTTTCTCTGCTTTCTCTGTATTATTCTCTTTACAGTATAATTCACCAAGAGGAAACCGATGTTGTGATTTGGACGTGAATAAATAAAATTGAATTCAATTTACATTACAGTAAATAGGGGGCGTGTTGAGTCTCTGACAAACATGAATAAATAAAGCATCACCTGGCTGGATTTTTATCTGTGCAATAGCTTTTCGTACTAAATGAGCAGTCACGACACTGTGAGCAGACTGAAAATAAAAAACTGTGCTTCTAATATTATGGTATTGGTATCACAGTTGGCTTCATATTTGCATTTCTCAGTACTTTTTGTTGCAAAGTTTGAATGTACAAACTGAATAAGAAGGATTTTGCCTGTGCAAACACATGCTTCCACCTTGGATGCCATTTAAACACCCACACGAAACAAGAACCTGACACTGCCGCCACAGAAACTGACATTTTGTGGGAATGCAATTTGAACAACAGGGCAATTCAAGCCAAGCAGTGCCCGTTATGAAGTCTACTTGAATATGCTTTCTCCTCAATCTCTTAAATGTGTTGCTATCCAGGCATCTTTCACGAATGCGCCCACTTTCATTCTATACATCTCTCTCAAACTCCTAATTTTAAACAACAACAAAACTTTTTGCTGGAATGTGATTATTGAAGACCAGCTCAGCATCGTGGTTTCAATATACAGAGACAGAGATAGTTTGATGAGAAGACATTTCGATGATACTGCCTGAGGACACAAAGAGAACCAGGAGAGGAGCAGGAAAGGAGAGCTGAATCGCTGTCTGTTCTCCTACAAGAGTTCATCTATCCACATTCAATAGATGATCCCTGATGTTTGTTGCTTGGAAAGAAGAGACTTGTCTTATCTAACAGCAATTCATCAGTGCAGCAACAAGCCACTTAACGGGCTTAATGAAGTGCAGCCAAAGGAAAAAGGAAAAAAAGAATCAGACTCTGGTAATACACGTTATGAAGCGGTGATACGTTCACAGGTATAACTTTGATTATTTTCAAATGGAAAAAAAAGCCTGACAAATTCCAACATGTCTCAGTATCAGATGGAGATGGAGCAGCTTTATGTTCCAGCAATACTCACTGGCAAGAACAACTCTCTCAACCCTTCCATTTATTACAATTTCCCCAAGCTTCAAGTAGCAATTATAAACAACTGCTTTCCTAGAAGTTGGATTTTCTTTATATATCAAGAAAAACCCTATGGGGAGGACTCATTAATCAATATGCTAATCAAGGGTTGCTAATCAAGTCCTTATAGAAGGTGCACGAGAATAGGTGCAGTAATTGATTTTCCACTGCCATATACCACAATTTCTTTCACAAATAACCTCCAAACTAAAACCGATAAATCAATGCTGAAAACGCAACTGGTGCTGAGTGCATGTAACTAACACAAGTGATCTTTAAATGTAGCTGCTGATTTAGAGACTGAAACATAAATTTCTTGTGGTTTATCCTATTTGACTGTAGTATATGTAGGCTGATATATATTGAAACTAATTTTTACTGTACATATGTAACAAGTAATCACTTGTTCTCATGCTATGCTACGGCAGGCCAGGTAGGCTCCAACACAATCAATACCTAGATTGCACAGTTTTAGACCTAAAATATTTTAATAGTTGCAAGCATTTGCTTTTTTTTTTATCCAATTATTTGCAGCTGCACACTTCAATTGAAGAAACTGGAAACAACCTCAAAAAGCTGAAGCTGGAATTATGCTTTTTGATGGACTTCCAAGTTAGACATCTGTCTTAAAGAAGGCAGACACATTCAAACTGACTGATGTTCTTTACCAGATGGTTGTGCTGAGCTTCACGAGCTCATTCAGTATCCCCTACCACTGTAATTGTAGTAGAGAATACTATTATTGCTTCATATAAAGGCAAGCATTGCATATGTTGTGCCTGCCTGAAAGGTTTTCTTCAGCTTTGAGTACAAATTATGAGGAACCAGCCTGAGCAGAATGTGAGCTAACCCTCTGGGGACCGCAACAAAATAAAAAGTAAAGCTCTACGGGTTCAATTCATCATCAAAATGTAAATGAAAACTGGAAATTAAAACACAAAAAGAGAATCTGACATTGTGAGCAGAAGAGTATTTTTATTCTCTTTTTTTTTTTTGCTTTTTCCTGCAGCCTTTCTCCTGTTCATACAAAGCCTAACCTTCTTACTCCTAAACCTTAATCCAGTGAGCACGGTTCTCTTTTTCTGCGGTAGCTGTAAAATCACTTAACAGCTATGGTCTTTATACAGAGGCCAGTCCCAAACCAAATCATAACCGTCCTGTTAAGTGTTGCGCTTACAAAATTGCATGTTGGCGAGTGTTGTCTTTCAGTATGTAGTAACACAAGAATCCAGAACCAAGACTGATGTAGCCTCAGCCACACGGCAAAATAAAGGCAACATTCACCCACAAACAGCACATTTAAGTCTGTTTATAATAATAAATAACATATACAGTACATAATGTGCTTGCAAAGTCAGACTGTTCTATAGTACCTCACATCTGAGCCCCAATATGGACAAGTTAGACTAACATGTTCTTTGTTTTTTTTTAACCATTGTAGTGTTTGTCTGTCAGATCCTGACAGACAAATTCATTCTCCTCATTTAAACCATTGCAAATATAAGAAGCAGTGGGCAGCTGTTGTTCAGTACCTGGAGACCAACTCCAGTCAGTGCCTATCACTGGATTACATCTGGGCATAATGACAGGAGAGTTAACCAAGCATGTTTTGATGGCAGGGAAAAGTTCCCCAAGGAAACCTGCAGAAGCCTCAAGTTCCATATGCTTACACATTTGTGACAGCTAATATACTGTAAATGTCCCAAAGCTGCTATGACCCTGGCATGGACATGTCAGCATAGTCTTTTGGTTATTATGTAAGGATCCAGGAAGTTGACAATGAGTCAAAAATCAAAAGGCTTAATCTGAAGTTTTTAGTTTATATTATTTTGTTGAGCAGGTGCAAAGCAAACATACTTCTCCTTCTTTATTGCAAGTGTTACATTATTTTGGGGGCATTTGAGTTATGGTGAAAATCTGACACTGTTTATTCTTTCCCAGAGGCTTTGAGAATGCAGACTTGCATATTGTGAAATCATGGATTTCCATGATTCACCTCACGGTCAACTCTCAATTCTGGCACCAGTTGACAGCGTTTTAAGTTCCAGTTCTGGCCAGATAGATGGATTCTGTGCCTGGGAATTTGTTTTTTGCATCAAGTGATGTTGGGAGACAGAACCTCACGGCAAAATGGCATTCCACAACAGAGTGCCAACTTGGCATAGCCCGAAGTGAGTGAGACTTACAGACCAGGGGGTGTTCATCATTCATTTTGAAAAGAACCAGGATGTCTACAGGGCTGTGTGGTGGCCATCTGTCTGCCTGTGCATAGGTCTTTTTGACAACCTATTTGGGCTTCATGTTTATTATCTAAAAAACAAATCAATCGAAGGGATCATTCTTCCTGGCAGGAGACAGTTTTCTGAAGGGTGTCTATTTCCCTTTTTAACTCATGATTCTTTTGCAACCAGCCCTGATAGATACAACCAAGTGACCTCATTCAAGTGCTTGCCCATGGGTGTTAAAGCAATCATCTCCAATTTGTTGTAAATGGCTAGATGAACAATTGCTAGGTTTAAATATAAAGTGTAGACAGAAAATGGCAGGCAGGTGTAGGATGGTGGTTAGTGTACCACTAACTGTTATAGTAACTGTACAACAAAGAACAGATTCTCACAGTTTGGATGTCAACATTCCATTAATGGCTTTTATCGGTTGTTATCAGGCCTACATATTGTCAATAGCTTCCTCTACCTTTGAGTATACTCATTCATTTTAATCAATAAAAACCTGAAATCTAGATTATATAGATGTATAGCAGCAGTGTAGATAAGTACATATGAAATAAGGTCATCCATGGTCATCCTATGCACATGCATCAGTCCTTTATGCTCTTATACTTATCTGCAGAGTGATATGTATATAATGAGTTAACCGCATCAGCAAGTCATAGTGCAGGAGATAGAAAGTGACAATAAAATAAATGTTTTACAGGATTTAAAATCTGTTCAGATTTACAACAAACATGCTTTTTTTTTAATCATTCGACTGTGTGGCTCGCTTCATTTTTCTTTACAACCTTGATTTGATTTAAGGTTGATACGATTGATTTACTGTTCATCACTGCAAGTGTTTTTCTAGCTTGACAGACAGTGAAGGTAATGGCCTCAGTGGGACGCAGTACAGTACATTAGTGCATTGATGTGTATGTGCGTGCAGAATGCACGGGATATTTACCATGGCGCGAGGTTCCTGGGAGGAGGTACGTGACACGCTGACTGTATCCCCGCTGCTTCGCCTGCTGCTCTTGTGCCCTTCAGCGAGCCAGCACCCCGAGGTTCCCAGCAGAGCGGCCACAGCCACAGCCCAAACACCCATGCTGCCCATGAGTGTTTCTCTGTGTGAAAAGCAAAAGTACAATGCACACATAGTTCTTAGACTCTTTCTGTTGTTCTGCAAACTGCAGTTACAAGAAATAAGTGCAGCACAGTTTAATAGTTCTCTTAACAAGTGTCTGTATTTATCAGGAACGTGACAGTTGACATGTCTAGTATGCAGTTGAAAACTGTGAAAATGAGACATAACCTCTTTAACATGTTCTTTAATCAGCGTGAATAAATAAACAATGTCAAAACTGTGCTGTTTATTACGTAGCTTTGACTGCAAATCTTCACACCTTACCTGTGATTTTAATCTGTCATAATCCAATTTGTATGCAAATAATTTTTGATTACTTTATTTACTTGATAATATATCAGTTTGTTTGCCCCAGAGGAGATAAAGACACATGAGTTGAACTCACGGTACCAATTATGCAGCTTTCCTCTCTGTGCAAAAAGCACAAAGACAGAAAAAAAATATGTGAGCCCTAATTCTTACTTTTTATTTGAATAACTCTGTCTTTATTGAATGTTTATCTGATATTGCAGTGCTTCCAAAATGTTTACAGATGTCTGATAATAGATTTAGTACATGCAGAGACAAATACCTGAAATTATGTTAATGTATGCTCACAGACCAAGTGGAACAAGTATTATACTCGCCATGCACGCACACACATCACACAGCATAATGCTGCTATGTACACATCAAAGACCACACTGATGGGAATAATTATGTGTATTACAAAGTACATAAAAAATCTTTTGATGTCAACAAAGAGAAAACCCTCTGAAGTAAGAAATGGTGGAGTGGTGTGGGAGCTTAAAATAAAAATTCAGAAGATCGGTTTCACTGCTGTGACATGCGCACACTCACATACATACTGACAAATTCAAACATAACGGCCTCAAATGTCTTTCAAATAATGAGTAGTTCCTTTTGTTAATCATCTAAAAATGACAAAAATTTGAATTGAATAATTTAAACATTTAACTATGTTTGAAATTATGCCTCTTCTTTAGCCCTGATTGCAAAAGTAAGTGAACTAAAGAGCATTTCAGGTCAAATTAAATCACTCAGTATTCTACAGATGAGGGGAAAATATTATAGCAATTGGCTTAAAGTGAACCCCAGACTCAATAAACAACACTAATCTTCAACACAGTCACAATAGAATATAATGCAGGCTTTATAAAGACTTTCTGTCTGCTTTTTTATCTCATCAATGAGTATTTATTGCAAAGATATTGTACTGAGTTTATCTTGCACTGCACTGATGTTTTTAGTATTGTGCCAGCCTCCTGTAGCGTTTGCCCTGAGGGGAAATATTGACTTCTCATCGGATCTTATCAGCTGATGTGTGTCTTTATAGTTCCACTGTGCGACATGGCAGTTTGTTACGTGTGTAATTGTGCTTTTAGGTAATAGGTTTATTGTTTTTATTGTGGACTTATGCTTTAGAATATGGCTTTATTGTATGTTTTACTGCTGAACCAGCGTGAAAACAAATTTCCCTTAGGGGGCCATAAAGTTTGCAGTTGTACTGTAACAAGGGCACAAAAACCCATGATGCATCTCAAGCAGTACAATAGTTTATGGTGTCAAATGTCTGCAGTGATGCTTGACTTGAATGCAGAATTTTAGAAGAGAGTCGTGATTCACCTTGACCTGTTATGCCCTGGAGATGGTGGCTGAAAGTTTATCCAAGCTAACTTTTACTTTTTAAAGTAATAATTTTATGGCCATTTAATTTTTGCTTTCTTTTCTTTTTTTCTTTTTTTTACTATTTGCAAGCAGCAAAACAAAGTGTACACAAAACGGTTAATGTATTATATAATGAAACTGATAAGAGGGGTGTGCTATAAGTCGAGACTGATGGGTCTTTCTTTGCACCAATAAGAGTGACTTGTGTCTTTAAATAAGTTAATGAAAGGAAGGTTATGAGGAAAAAAATAACACACTGATAAAATGGGTCTGCAGAATTACAGGACCTGTAACATCAGATAATTAATCTTCCAGGGCTTGACATTGTCGCTATGGGTTATGCTTTTCACATTCATTTGGTCCCTTGATAATATAAAAATTGATTAATAGAGCTTTAAGGAAATATACTTGCAAAGTGCACTTTAAGTAACAGCATAGTTTATTCAAAAATAACTTATTCTGATGTATTGCAAAGATAGATATCATTTTTTTAAAAACAGACTGTAGACATGCAGTAAGAAAATGTAAAAATGAGAATTTACTGGGAATTACAGAATGCACAGCAAAAGGAAAGCAGGAACCAAAGCAAGAGTCCAACAGTGATGAGGCAAAATAAAAAGAATGTAAAAGAAGATTATGAAGACACCAAATACTCTCAGAACAACTGGGAGAACTCAAATAAGCTCAAAGAAGGAGAGTCAATTGACAACACAGTAACTGACATGGGAGACACATGAGGAGGTAATGGGAAACAGGTGGAAACAATCACTGAAACAAGACAGACAGGTAGTAAAACCGGCTAAGACACACAAGACATGTAACTACCAATATATAACAGCAAGAAGAAAACCTGCATAACTCCAATAAAACACTAAAACCACCAGCACATCATGATATATTTAATTTGCCGCATAACAACAATATGTTGTTTATTTCATTATCGCTTTCAATGGCTGGAGCTTGAAGAATTTATACATTGTGAAATATGTTGCAAATGTTGGGGTTTTGTGATTACTTTGCTGCAGTTTCTTATGTGACAGTTGAGTAAAGATACTCTGTTACTTTTCACTGCCTCATAGACACAAAATCACACAAGTCCTGTCAGTGTAAACAACTCATGAAGGGACCATCAACATTATTCAGCTAGCTAGCCGGGGGCTAATGGGCCCACATGGATGAGAGCTCACCCTTGTGAAATTAAACACCAAATGAGATCTGCCAGTCACTGTCTTAATGTGCTGCCTTTCCCCCTGGCATTGGCCCACACACAGCTACACACATTCATACATGAGCACACACGGGCACATACACACAAATGCAAACAGAGCCCCGGTCTCATGGACTGAATGGTCCATTTTGAAATTCATCAGGAGGGAGAAACTCTGTGCGGAAGCTATTATTTGACCAGAATATTAAAAAGCTTAGAGGAACACATTCTTTAGAGTCGCTGCAGCCTTTGGCAGCTTTGCACAGATCAGACTGGTTTACTGAGGGACTTGCAACAAAAACAGACCTAAGGTGCTGAAAGTTAAATGCATCTATTCACATCTCAGCTGTAGTGTTTCCCCATCTCATTGTTTCTGTTTCCTTTTGTGGATTTCCTAAACTTATGTGACAGAGGGATATTGTTTATAGCACAAAGAGTCTCGCAGACCTACCTGTTGCTGTGGTTTCTACAATTAAAACTGCTTTACTTTCTGGACATTTAATAATAATCTTTTTCATCACAGTCAAGATCAAGTCTACAAACAAGTGGCTCTTTTACTTTACTACTTGCTTTAGAAAGTAAGACCTATTCTTAAAATCATGAAAACATAATTATTTGATTGCATCTTGGTTCCAGTCTTCATCAACAACACCTGTGGTCAGGTAGTTAATGCCTTCTTCGTGATGCTGCTATAATGCGTTTAGTTTAATAACGTTTATGAAGCTAAAATGAATGCACATTTAAACATAAGCAAAGTATATTACTTGTAAGTATATGACTTTTGTGTAGTAAAGGTCCAGCTGCCAGCTACCACAGTTTGAAATGAGACACAAGGAGAAAAGCACCAGCTTATGTGCCTTTAAGGTGTAGCCAGTTCAACAAGTCAGGAACTCAAATTTTAAGGCCAAATATTCATTTTCACCCAAAGCTTTAAAATGTTTGAGAGGCAGCAAAGATTTTTTTTAATGTATGTGTGGACGCCCAAACACAAGCTTACAGTATGAAAGGCTCAGTACTCCGGGGTCATGAAGAAATGAAATGCCGTGCCATAAAATTTAAAAAAATAATATTTTGGTCTTGTTCGGTAGGTTTTACTACAATTTTGCAAGTGACTAAATACAACACTTCAAGCTCAGAACTCACTTGTTTAACAACTTAAATACGGAAAAAATCTCATGTAAATGATAAAAAAACATACATAAAAAATATCAAACTTTTGATTTTTGAACTCACTCTACTTATATCGGACAAGAAGGATCTCCATCCAGCAGTTTTTCTTTCAGTGATATTGAGAGATGATGTCTATTTATTTGAATATAAACACTTAAGTAATCTTAAAGCTGTTCTCTTGTCAAGAACAGACATCAAAAGATTATAACTTTGAAATTGAGCTGGGTCCAAATTTTGTTGCAAAATGACTGTTTTTTAGTCTTCTAAAAATATAACAGAAAAGCACTTCTCTCTCTGTCTCTGTGTAAGAAAATACAAAAACATTTACTCCTAGGAGCACAACTAAACTGTCAGGCTGGGCCTAATGGTGATATTTTCAGCAATATCGTGTATAAATCTTTGAGAGCATAATGTTCTATCAGACTGGTTCTGAATCATGCATCTTGTTTCTTTTGTGTCATTTATAGCTTTTTTCGGTGGATCAAATTATCTATTGACTAAATGCATCATAACCTATTTATGTATTTGGAATTTGGCCAGACAAAGAAAAAAGTAATAATTCAGTCAGTTAAACTCATCATAGTTATCTGTGTTGACAGAAAAAGAAATGTTTATAAGAATAAGATGTGGTTCATTCTTACTAGATTTTTGAAAATTGTTGTTTAACAGCAGTTCATATTTCAATGTGCTTTACTATGTTTAATTTTACTCCCACTAATAATTTTGAGCACGAATATTGGCAACCAGTCACATTGGCTGTATGTTCCTACCCACTTAGCCAGTAAAATCAAATTCACTCGTATCCATTTGACATTGTAAACTATAAAAAAATATGTGTATTGACAAAAATGAGAGTAGCTAACATGAAACCATCTTCATAACGCTGGCTTTATTGTTCGGTCATCTACAGCAGCTGTAACTGATCACATTTGAACATTCAAACACTCCTGACTTGCTGAGCACAATCAATGAGTTTGTGATTTTGAATCTATAATATTCTACAATAGCACCATCCTCCCAGAAAGATCTGCTCCATGAGCTACAATAACAAACCCCACTTTAGTTATTATGACGGGAAAAAAGAAGCAACTCACCGTGACATTTAAACTGATTCAAAGATATAACTTAAAACTCTTTTTTGTACTCAGTACAGTTACATTTACAATGCTAAAGGTTTATTATGCCCCTAGAATCTGACTAAATTAGCATGACTTAAGTGGCATGTTTGTCAGGAGACCAAGACACAGCCAAATTCAGAACTGGCATGTAAATGAGCATTGTATGCAGCCCTGCAGTCTCTCTGGTGCTCTTTGTAATGGCAGCAGGGAAAGGCCCCTAGCTGAGCTCTGAGACAAATTCAAGTGATCAGACTGAGCTCTCCTTCCTGCTCTCAGTCCCAGCTCTGCACCACTCCAGGTAGGTCTGCTGTCACAGTTACAAATGACACATGCAGTTCCAGAACGACAATCATTCCCCACTCAGCGTGAGTCCTCCCTGCAAGTTGCTGAGTATTTAAAAAAGATTACAAAGAAAGGGTGGGAGGGGCACAAAAATTAACATCTGCGAATGCTGAACAGCACATGCTGAAACTGTAGTTCACCACCCTCGTGTAAAATGTTTTGCATATGACGGATTGGCTTTCTTTGTGTTTCATGTCACTAAACAGCTTTAATTTTGAGATATTCTATTTATACAGTTTTAGAAATTATTAATGAAAAGAGTTATATTGGTTAACCTACTAGCCTATCCTCCAAAAGTAGAATGTTAAAAAAAAGATCGTCTGTCAATCATGTTATGAAAGCACAAATCATTTTTTCCACCACATGATGCATGCCCCATTTTGGAACAAACCTCTCCACAGGCTGATGCTCTGAGTGCTGCCTCACTCTGAAGCTCCTCTTCAGTAAAATCTCTGCTATCATCCTGCGTCTGCTGGCCTGTCTGCCTGCACTCAGGTTTCAAACAACCCATTCTTCAGAAAGATGTCTATGTAGCATGAAATAGAGCTACCAAGAGACTCGCCTTTGCCCAAAATGTTTACATGACTCACTCGTCAAGATTTCATTCTTGTTCCTGTGCGGTTGGAAAAGATTCTGAAGAGACCAGACGTGTCAATCTGTCAGGCAGCCATGCATCAGGATCACACACGCTCTAACCTTAGTTATCTTTCAGACGCTCCAGATGAACAGGGGACACTTACTTTCAGCCTCCCCCACCCCCACCTTTTTTTATGATGATGAGAAATATGATAACTGTCAGGGTGCTCTGAGTGGTGTTTCCCAAAATGGATTCATACAGAAGCCTAGCCATGCAAAGTAAGGTCAGTCACTGACTGTGATGTAAATATGTTAGAAACACTACCCTTTGGAAGGAAGATGGGAGGTTGTCAGCACACCAGATAAAAGCTGACAGGTCGTATCCGCTCATATGATTCACAATTAAAACGAATTCTTCTCCAGTAGTCAAGGTGAAACTAATTAAGAAAGAAAGGGTCTAATTAATAGTGTAGCAGTTGGAGGCCTAAAGGGAACATTTGAACATTAAATCTTTTATTTGTTTGATAATATTCAGCTTATTTTAGCAATGATGGTGTTCCCTGCTTACAGCTGGCCCATAGGTTTTGGCTCTGTCACAAGCCCATACTGCTAAATTTACAGGTGCATCAAACTGCCTCAATTTGATCTCATTTAAATCTTTATAAAATATGCTGCCAGCTTTGAACTCTTCTACTCTTTAAAATGCATTAATATTTTTTATTTACACTTACATTGGCTCAAATGGTTGTACTCCCAGGTTTTTCTGTATCTGAGTGTAAGATTGTTAGTGATAAATTCTTCCGTTTGGGTTTCTGTTTGGGTTTGTGTTGAAAGTGTTGATTTTCAATAGTTTTGTAACAGTCTGTTTGATTTCATGTACTATTTTTGAGTGTTATTACTTAAACAATTTTTTGTTGTTGTTTTATAATTAGTTTTCCATTTTACCTGAATAAATCACAACATACGCTGAACACATTACCTGGACAAGAGCAGGTTATGTTCAGGGATTTGACTGAAATTGACTGAAAGCACCATATTTTTTTTCTTCTTTTTTTTTTTTTTACTAATTATCTGTATTTGCAGCATGGTTTAAGTGCAATACAGATTATCTGCAGGGCAAATACATGGTTTATGAGCAAACTATTGACCCATAACTTACCAATAATACCAGTTACCAATTAATTAAGTTGCAATAGCGCAAACTGTGCATTGCGATTTCACTGGAATTTACATGTATTCAGCCGGTGATGCATAAAATCTATAAATGTCTTTGTACTTGATTCTAATCTGCTGCTAAGTCACTTTCACACTGATGAAATTGCAGCTACTAGAACACAAAATACAGACCAAGAAAACCCATTGAATCAATAAAATGAATTTGACTTTGATCTGCTGACAAACTAAAGTGATTTCCATGTTTTTTAAGACTATTAGACTGTAACATTTAATGTTCTTTGTATCCATTTTAAAGTTTGTGTGGCTGTCACGCTAGAAAAAAAACAGGCACCAAGAGTGCACTGAGAGCTAAAATAATTAACTCAAATTCAAATGCTTATTTTGCCACAGTGTGCTAAATCCCAAGATTAATGATTTTCCGCAGCATTAAGCTCTTGTTCTTTATAGATTTTTATCATCATCTGATAATGTCTCTGATTGGAGTAGGTGGCACTAATAGGGATTATTTTTCAGGTTTTAGATATCACCCTTTGTCAATACACTTGAATCAAATGATTAGTTCATTACCAGGCCTCTGGAGAACCTAGGGTGTCTTGCATTGAAATCTGCTGCAATGACCCGGTTACTGCGTTCACCAGATATCAACACAATTTCGATCCGCTCCTCACGTGTTAACCTCTTCGACATGTCAATGGCTGTGAACAAAGAGAAACTTGTAAATAACTCATGAAAGAATAAAGTTACGTTGAAACCAAGCACACCATTGTTTTTCTTGTGACATTACAAATACGTTTGATGTGTCACATGGCCCTCTTCCTATTGAAAAAACAAAAGCTGTATCCAAGATGGCTGACTTCTAAATGGCCACCACAGTCACCACCCATCTTGAGGAGTTTGCCCCCTCACATATACTAATGTGCCACAAACAGGACATTAATATCACCAACCATTCCCATGTTATTACGGTGTATCCATATAAATGGCCCACCCTGTACAGCTAAATCCAAACCAAGCTTTCTAAGAATCAGTTGAAACTGATGAAGTATCATTTGATTGCAGCCTCTCTGACCAACCATGACATCTCTCTACCTTAACCAACGGGGTTGAATATCGCAGACAAGCCCCCCATTTGTGACAAATTGACTAGCTCAAGGTATGCAACAAAGGGTGCAAGTGGAATAAAATCTGACATTATTCGACATAATGCAACAAAAATAATAATAATGTCAAGAAAACAATTGCTGCCAGGTGGAAAGAACAAGAAAGACTGAGCAGTTTATCTGGGCAAGCTTTTATAGTTTGAGCTGCGTCACTTGGAAACCCTACTTTGTTATCCAGTTTTCCAGGACTACCTTAGAAAAAGAAGGAGGAGTGTGACACAGTGAAAAATGATTAAAGTTTAGTTAGTTAATAACTTATTATTGCAACAATTATTATTGCAAGGTGTTATTAAACAATGTTCTTACAAGAGTGCCTGATTATGTTTCAGCTGCAGGCTGTAGCAGGTAGCGCTGCTTGTTCGATTTGGGAGATTGTATAAACCATTGAATGTGTGATAAAAGGTGAAATCTAAAAACTGGTAAAAGTTAAAAACTTAGCAATTTGTTGAAGGCAAACAAAGATGAATAAAACTCTAACACCAAGCACAAACAAGATGACACAAACACAAGCGTGGAAACAGCCAACAGCAGAGCGAATAATACGAGCAACAATAAGGACGCCATTAAAGCAATTAAAACACGTAACAAAAACATATGGCAGCGGTGATAGAAAAGTTAATAGATTCATTTTGCAGAGAAACAGCACCACATGTCCCTTTTCAGATTGTGTTAAAATGCACACTCAGACAGAAAAATAATGCTTCAGCCAACCGGAAAAGGCACAGGGACCACTGAGAGAGTACGGCGCAGGTTGTCGTGCTTTAGCGCGAGATATCCTTATCAACTCAGCTTCTCTTGCATTGCCTCCAAATTAATTATTGTCTGACGCTCTCTCTTTGCTACTTTCTTTCTCTATAGAAGAGACAGAGCTTCAGGCTGTTAGGTAGTAATAAGACCATCTTGACACTGGAGAGAGAAAGAGAATGAATAGTGGCTCCTTCTTTGGCGCCATACACTATTCTCTTCCTGTCCCACTTTGCTTTTCTAATATTGACTTTTGGCTTTTTTATTAGACAAGTTTCCGTGAACAGATCTACAGCCCTTGGGTGTTAAAGCCCACATCCTGCTTGTCATGTGTGTCTGAAAGACACAAACAGAGGGAGACTTGTTGAATCCATAAATCCTTGCAGGATGTATGACATGGCTGTAAGGGCAAAAAGGATATCAGGAGGCTCTGCAGTGACATAACTGGGTGGTCTGCTGGGCTAACAGGACTGCATCTGTTAATTATACAGCAGTAGCAAAGAGGGAGAAAAACAGGTGACAGAAAACAGTGGAAGCAGAAAAAAAGCACATCCCGTGGCAGGAATGGCACTTTAGAGGCACTTTGGTTTCTGTATGTAATTATCGCTGATTGAAGAATAACTAGAACTCATGTTGTAGTACTAGTCATCTTCATTCAATATGTTGAACCCTTTGCAGTTTTATTATTTATAACTAATCGTTAATGACGTTGATGATGCTAAACTGCAGACTCCACTGGACACGCAGAATGATTCAGTAAATGAGTTCTCTACTACAGTAAGCAAAGTAAAATTCCTAGACAGCTTGAATCATATCATTGTTGAAATGTGATATGGCAAATCAAGTTTCAGTAAAAATAAATAAATAAATAAATTCAATATGACAGTTTTAAATAGTGGCGGTGGTGGGGAGGCTTCATAAAAGGGACAGGCAGATGGCTGAATAAATTCACTGCAGAAAACATATGCTAGGTGACCTTTTTGTAACCCCTCCATGCATTTCTTCCTCTCCTCTGACTCTTTTGGTCAGTTCAATTCAAGCAGAGGAGGCGGCAATCACTATTTGCTCAGAGCTGCGCTGCTGATACTCTCAGCTCAGCTGCTGTGTTCATATGGGATGCAGCAGTAAAGGTCATTTCTAGAAGTTCAACATTAGTGATCGGAATTTCAAGTGAACCATGCTGCCCACATTTCCTGCACTCTACGGGGAGTACAGTGGACTTATCAGGTGAGTCAATGGCCACAGTAATGTGAAATAAAAATGTAGAGAATCTAATGGACCAAGTTACAACCCTACCTCAGTTTCAATGTCATTCATATTAATTCTTACTGTCATAGACCTCATTTTAATCAGTTAAAGCTCTCTGTGAGACTTCGAGCGCCCTGGTTAGACCCACAAGAAAGAGTTTAAAAAGTTGAATCTTGTCAGAAGCATCCAAATGTGAGTGTTTTTGCAGATGGAGCAACCCAGGAGAGTACAACTCGCCATATATAATGCATTTTTACCTTTGTTTCGAAGCATGGCTCATTACATTTCTCTGGGAAATTTGCAGACCAAAGTTTCAAAGTGTAAAGAAATGGAGGGAGTCAAGTGGGTATGGTTTACCTGAGGGGACTGCTTTGTAGCGATAATAAATCCTGCTCCTGATTAGATGAACTCTGCATGGGTTTCAGGTGATGTGATGCCAAGCATCACTGTTCACGACTGGGAAATTATAAGTGATAAGAAAATTTAATTTGCCCTAATTAAATGTTACACAAAAATGTCATCCAGGCCTCTTTAACTGTGGATTGT
Source organism: Astatotilapia calliptera (assembly GCF_964374335.1). NCBI lineage: Eukaryota > Metazoa > Chordata > Actinopteri > Cichliformes > Cichlidae > Astatotilapia > Astatotilapia calliptera. The sequence continues at coordinate 24,613,163 of NC_137431.1, forward strand.
TTAGAGCCTGCAGTGACTGTGTTAATTAAAATGACTACTCACTGCAAAAAAGGTGCAAATAAATCAGAGAATCAGTTAATCAGTCAAACAATCAAAAAAGCAAATTAAACAATGAACTCTACAAAATGCTGTCCAATTTTAAAACACAGTTACTTATCAAACAAAAAGTAAAACTGTTTTTTTTTTTACTTGGTCTGCTGCTGCCTGCTATGAGACAGTTGTACACACCTAAATAATCAAAATCTGTTGAGAAGCCAACTGACTTTTTCCCGTTTAACAGTCCCCAATCAGCATACTATCACACACCACTCAAATCTCTCATTTATATGCTGGATTTCTATTTGGAAAAGTAATTTTTAAGCACAGCTTAAAATTGTCATTTGGAGTAACAAAGCTGAGGTTTTGGTCATTTTCACAATTTAAAAGTATTTGCTGCCAACAAGGATTCCCTCTGCTGGAAACTCCTGGAGCAAGAGACTGAACAACGACCTGCTGCTCTTAACTCTGACCTTCTTGAAGCAGGGCATTCCTCTATTAGGATCACCATAGCATCACATTTATAGAGTATTAACATAGTGATTTCAAACCAAATTGAGAGATAAGGATACCCTAAATGAACTATTTGTCGGAACTCTTTCTTTCCGCGATCAAGCTCGGAAGCTGGAAACTGCAAAAAAACCCAAAAATTACTACAAATCCAGCCCTGCCGTGTGAACTTCGAGTCGGGACGCTGACTACAGTTTACATTTTGTATGCTTGTGATGCACTCTTAGAGGATGGATAAACCTTGTATACCATATAATACAAAACACCAGTAGAAGTGTGTGAAAGCTCTTGGCACACAACCATAGTAGGAGCTCTGTTGTCATTGTTGACCTCTATTGCCATGCACTGCATAATAGCACGTGTATATATGCACACATTCTGCTTTAAGCTGGTTCTGGCAGTTAGCAGGAGAGCACAGTACATAATCGTTATAGTGCAGATTCTATGTGTGCATGTGCATATGTATACTAGTGTATCATCAGTGTCAGTACTGTAACTGCGTGAGTCATCCGACTATTAAAGCTGTCTCTGAACAACAACAACAAGCAGCCATAATCTGCTGGACACCACGCTGTAATGGCTCTCTGTTTGACAGCTAATAAGTTTCATAGAAGATTGCAAACTACAATGTGCCCGACTGCGCCACTATTCTGGCTACATCATTATTTCTCAACTTGACCTCAAGGTGAGCTGCAGAATTGCGCTGACAGAGTTCGGAGCTAACTCCCTTAATCCCCCAACTCTTGCTGTTCTAATATAACCGTGATAAGTACTGGTTACGTCCTGGTCCTCATGCCTTCTTGGTGGTATATGTTACAGCTTTAGCAGGTCTGCACGGAGTCAGCATGTATGCATTGGGACATGCTTGCTTGTATCCCTGCAAAGAATGAACAGGTTTGTGCCTAAACGATATGTGTAACAGTAAATTACAGATCGGAGCCTCTAGAGCAAACAGATCTAGCAAGAAGTATTGCTATTAATGTTCTCATTTAGGAGCAGGGGGTTGGGACTGACGGTCGCTCTGAGCAATATATTTGCATGCCTTTCTGTATGAGACTACCTGCCTCAGTTTATAGTTTTATGGGTTGTTTGCCGGCATAAGAATGAAAGGCTGGGACTTTAAACCTATTTGTACACATAGCACAGTGATGAATGAGCATAATTCACCCGTTTGATGTCGGCTGCATATCTGGTTCCAAGTAGAGAGCGAATCCAACAAATCCGAAAAGAGACTGCAAAAAAAAAGGAAAAGAAAAGAAACAAAAAAACGAGTGGAAGGAACTGAGAAGGGAAGCAAGTGGCCGGAGAATTTTCAGCACCGTGGAGAGCTCCGGTGCAATATACGCTATACTACGGCAGCGTGTGCGCCGACCAATCCTCATTTCCCACTCCGCTGGCCGTCACGGAGGCTTTGCTTCCACCGTGCCAACTCTCTGGTGACACTGATAGGATTTTCCCATGAGAGTGCGCCGAAGCAGCTCATTTAACGCAATCAGACAAGAAATGCTCGCCGTGTTTCAGATGCTGTGCCCTTTACACTCATATAAGAGTTTTTGCGTGCTCCATAAGACCCTGGTTGTTAATAGATAAAGTCTTGCCAGCGTCCTGAAGAAAGCAATTGGCCGACGAAAGAAGGGGGAGTGTGTGTGTGTGTGTGTGTGTGTGTGTGTGTGTGTGTGTGTGTGTGTGTGTGTGTGTGTGTGTGTGTGTGTGTGTGTGTGTGTGTGTGTGTTGAGGGGGTTCAGGGACCAAGAATCAGTACCATAGAGCCCAGCGATGTGAAGTGTGTGTGCGCGTCTCACAGTGTTATCATTTCAGTCCCTCTGCTGCTTGAGCAAACCTGGCGCATCCGGGCAAAGGAGTCCTCCTGGACCCATTTATCAAACATTGCCCTGTTATTTTCGTGCAGGTAGGGCCTCTGCACGGTTATGTGGGGTTACCAAAGGTGGCATGTGGTCATGTGAAATGATTAATCACAAGCCGTTTTGCGCCAGACAAAAGGCGACATAGCAGGCAGTGTAGTTAAAAACTGTCACAGATTGTCACTGACATCGCCCTGCGCTATAAAGCTGCACCTCTCACACATCTCCCCGGCTGTAAATTCTAGAGCTCTGTATTATTGATGCATTTCTCCTCAGCTGTAACTAATTCAACATTAAAGCACGCCACTGCCATCCTCTTTACAGTTTCCGTTCATTCACACTCACCCTAATGCAAATAGTGCGGATAAAGCGGTGTCACGCACCCAAAACAGCCAAACTTGTAAAAAAGAAGAAAGAAACGGCAGATAAATGCGCCTTTTAGTGAGTTGATACCCCACACCCCGCCTTAGTACATAAACCTTTCACCTTACCTGTGGTATTCCGAGGCAAACGGATTATAAAAGAAAGGAAATTCGTGCAAATATGCCACAGATTTCCTCGCAGAGACTCGTCCAGTCTGCGCTCCTTAGTTCCACTCCTCTCCTCTCCACCTCTCGACAGGGTTTAAAGGGTTCAAATTAATTATGGGCTAGTGTAATAGTAGCAGCAGCTGTGTTAGTAGCGACGGGTAGAGCGTCCCAACTCTCAGCAGCGGCTTGCCATCCTCCGGCTCCTCTGGCTGGTTTCCTCTCAGCGCTACGCTCCAGCTCTGCCCCTATTTCAACTCCTCTCACTCCGCTCTCCTCCTGACGTCAGCCGCTGCACGCCAAATGCGGTGAGGCTACATCTGCAGATCCATCGCATTGGAAAGCGACACCTGTGTGTGTCTGTGTGCATGCGTGTGCGTGTTTGCGTGCGTGCTAAGACACTCGCGAGGACCACATACCTTGCAGGGGAGAAAGACGTCGTGTGAAATATTCAAAGACTGTTTTCAGTTTTTATTCGTACTGTTTTTTTAACCAGGGGTTGGAAACAATCTTAGATGCAAGATGTCGGTAACGTTATGAAGTTCACATAGTGTACAGGTACAATAATACCCGTGATTTTTTGTATTTGTATGAAAGTACAGGACTTGAATCGGTTACCTTTTTTGATCCGTGGTGACCCTTAAGTAGATACTACCTAAAATATATCTTGTTTAAAATTTATGGTGTAAACTCAGGCGTTGAAAATGACAAAGAAAAAAATGCAAGCAACCAACATTCTTCTACTTCTTTGCAGTTTTTTTTTTTTTTTAATACAGTGACACATGATAGGAATGCTGGTGCTTGATAGAAGAACATGATAAAAATCAAATGTTGTCTTAAGTGTCAATGTCATCTTTTGCAAAGCTGCCTTATGGCGCCATAGCTGACAGTATAACAAACACTTGTAAGTAAAGTAATCATCATCTCTATGGTCCCCTTTACACATTTTCATGTAAGTGGAGGACTTGTTGAGATGGAAAAAAATGGAAGAATATTAAAGTGCGCGTGGCACAATTAGGTCTATATACTGTATTCTAAAAAGACACAAGAATGGTGGCACCACCATCAAAATTGCATGTGGCACTAAAACATTAATGCTCAATGTAACATTTATCAAGACAACGAAAAAAAAGAAGGCTGGAAAAAAATAAGAATCAAAGAGAAAGAAATGAAAAGGGGGAGAGCGGGAATAGGGGGAAAGTGAAGAAAGGCGCTTTAGTCATCAAGTTGCTGTGCACAAAGAAGGAAAGAAAGAAAGAAAAATTGTAATTCACTCTATCAGATATTGTCCATAAAGCAGCCCAACTTGCAGTAACAGATGATGTCTGATAAGATGGAAAATGGCAGTGTTGCAATTGGCAGCATGACCCTAAAGTACCTTCTGCCTTTTTTCATGGTCATGAATCAAAATAATTTGAAAAGTGTTTATTTTTTGTCTTTTTTGGTGTCTCTTTGGTAACATATCTCATCAATTACGTTTTACAAATGTGTGGAAAACAAAAGGATTCATGTGTTATTCAGGGGTGTTTTAATGTTCATATGGCATTTGGGAAAAAGACTGGCAAGGAGGCACATAGAGGGAAGTCTGTTATGTGGGCCAAGTAGAGATGGAGATGCAGTCTTAGTTGAAGCAGTATTTAGCATGTGTAGCAATAAAAAGAGCACTGAAGTAACTTTTTAAATGCAAGACAAAAATTCTCAGAAAAGCAATATAATCAAATGCAAATGCCTTAATATTGTATTATATTTTGGGAGGATGTTGCTCTGGGTTTAGAAGGTAAAGCTATTTGCCCTACAAGACATTGCTATATACTTTAAGTGTGTGGTTGTTTACTAAGAGTGCCATTTCTTGGTTGTTATACTGGTTGCTTATTGGATGGATGATGCTGGTTAACAGATTGTGAGGGTGTTCAATGTAGTCATTTAAATGCAGTTATTATAATTATTCACAAGTTTTATACATTTATTGGTCAGGCCACACCAAAGAGCCTACTCAGGCCACATGAATTCAAATTTTAAAACTTACATATGTAAATAAACTGGATACAGATTCAAATCCACGCAATCCACAACACAACACCATCCAGTGAAAGCAATCATGTACATACTGCATAGACTTAAAAGAGAAAGATTAACAATTATTCATGTTGATGTCTTGTTTGTTGCTTTGCAGCTTCTGAATATCTCAGTTTTTAGGGTAGTTTCTATCTTTTGGAACAGCCTCAACTCATAAGACACTACCTGACTGCATTCAGCCTGTAAAAGTTTTGGTTTTCATATTTTCCTTTCTTTAAACTAATTAGTAAACTTTAGCTGAGATCCCAAGAGCACTAAAGCAGCCTGACTCTAACCTCAATATTTTTGAAATATAACTTGCTCTCTCTATACTGCCTTCACTGTGATGAAGAGTAGAGCAGACTATTCTGAGTATTTTGCTTTTCAAATACTGCACGACAAACACAAACACCTACTTTCTAATGCTGAAGAACGACCCTACAATAAACTTCCAAGTATTTAAAACGTGTTTACACATTTTTATATAGGACCTCTTCTTCATTTCTATGATAAACACGAGGACACAGACAGACACATATAGTACACACATACACACATTCCTTAACCCATCTCTGGGCCACTGAAGTGGAAATGTTTTGATCTATATTATTGACAAATGCACACCAGATCTATTCATAAAACCAACAGCTCTCTGGGCACTGCAGAGACGATCTCAGGCTGCTGTAAGCGTACCCTGAGCAGCAAATCAATCACACCTAAATGGTACAAATATGAATTAACCCTGGAGGGGCTCATATAGAACCCGTGTGTGGCATCGCAAATGGAACATCATTTGCATTTTACCCACAGCTACACCCATGTCTGGACAAACTTTCAGATGCACATGTGGGTACTGAGCAGCTACAGCAGTCATCATTATCTCTGTCATCGTTTGTTCAGGACAGGAGTGTTTGTACTAGTAGTCATACATCAGAAACATAATATCTTCTCCCCTCAACCTTAGAGGCACTGAGGCATGTGTCAGCACTAAAAGGTCTCTCTCACCCAGGTGTTCCCACAGACACAGAAACAGCAGGAGACAGAGCCATATCTCTTCTTTATGTGCTTTTCCTCCAGCTCACCACTGCCAGTACTGATGCAATTCGTACACATACACTGAGCACATGTCAAGATCATTTAGAGTAGATGAGACCTCCAATTTCTAAATGTAAAAATACACAGACTTACCTACTTATACATTTAAATTTAGATTTTAAATATAAAGATATAGAGGCAGGCAGGTGTGTTTCAGGTAAGTCCTTTTATTTGTTGATTCAGCAACTGGCTGGAGGGCCAAGTTAAGGGTAAATGGAAGTATCCGTCAAGCTTCTCAAGACAACAGGAATCTAGGAGCACTGCAGAAACCGACAGGTTTCAGGCAATTAACTGGATAGCAAATGGAAAATCAGGGTTACAGAATGGAAAACACAAGAACAGAGACCTAATTACCACCATGATGGTGACAAGGATTTGGCGGAGATTAGTACAACACACCTTAAATACCATGAGCTGATGAGATACAGTAAAACATGGGTGGAGGAAAAAGCCGGGGAAACGGACATTCTACCAAAGGGTGGAAAAGTGAGGAAACATGGGAGAGAAATGCAGGCCATCCAGGATCATCTCCGAGCTCACTGAATCATCACCTTAAATATAAACTGATGTCTGCACTAAACTATATAAAAGTGCTACAAAATTAGTACGCTTCAGTTTGTTTTGAAAGACATTTGATGAAACAGCACGTCATGTACAGATCCCATATCTGATTTTAGAATTCTGAAATGAATTAGGACAGTAAGATTTAAAATTACTCTTCGCCAAATATCACATACTGAACAGTCCTTACCTTTGAAAACAATCTCTCATCTGCCTCCCCTGACCTTTTTCTTGTGTCCTATATTAACATTTTCTTTTCTCACTCTCTCAGCAGCAACTGTATATTTAGTTAGAACACACATATTGTGGCACTGTGTGAAGATACAGTTTCTTTTTGCTTATATTTGTTGAGCTATTTAAAAAGTTGCTTTTGAAGTGGTCTCCAACTTTTTTTTAAAAATCAACCAAAAAACAAAAACAAAAAAGAATCTGTTAATGCTCACTGCTTTCCATAGTGCTAGATAGATAGTAAAGTACCGCAACTTTATTTACATCTGCACTATGAACGCTTCACACCTTCAAATGTCATTATTTTTGTATTAATGAAGAAACATTTCCATGCCATCACTGGGAGCAACATAAGGCTACATGCAGCACACGATCACTCAAAATGTAAAAATTAACTAATAGCACCAACCAGCCTATCAGATTCAACTGCTCATTAAACTGTAATCCCTGCTTATCTAAATACATGTATTATCAGTTTTTAACAACTGGAAAATCCGAAAAGATGCGGTGGCTTGATTTGATGTTGGGATAATGTGGATGCCAAACAAAAACAAGCAGTAGCATTGTGACTACAGCTTCAGTGCTGGACTTAAGGGCTGCTGTCATAGGGTGAGAGGTAGACATTCCATTTAAAATCAGTGGCTGCCATTATTCTGTCATGTCTGAGTCACTGCACAATTACCATTTCCTACTAAGGCCTGAATCACGTCATATGATCAGCTTATTTGGTCAGTTCAGTTGACATTTTGGTAAAACATTGACAGAAAATCGTTGCAGTGTAAACACTATGTCAAAAGCAGATCGCTTTAACACTGTGAATGATGCCCTTGTCTCAAGTCGCAACTTCAAACAAAAAATTACACTGAACAAGTGAACCCTGCAGTTTCTGAAAAATGAAACTGGGAGGAAATTCCAACATTTTGTTTTCTAAGTTGTCATTTTGTAGCCAAGAAGAGGCTCTCTGTGTACTCAACATGTTCCACCAACAATGACATTAATGTACCCGAAGGAGAAAAAAACATCTCTCTGTGTATGCTGAAACACCTCTGATCTTACACAAACACACGGAAACATAAATAACTTTACTTCATCCTGTATTCTATAGAGCGGTCAGACAAACCTGTAGTGTATCAGCTGTACTACCATTGTTCAATGAAACAACTTGCCACTGGAGAGAGACAGAGAGAAGCAGAGCAGACAAAGTGCTGCCTTAGCTTCTCTTTGTAGCCTCCAGCCACGAGGCATCTCATGGACAAACCACGGCTTTTGATTTGTTATGCTGCCACGCACTCGTGCGTGCTAATGCACACGCTCAGAGATGCATTGTGCTCCCACATACGCAGAAACACGCGCCGGCGCTTGCACAGAACTACATTTCTCACTCTTGGTCCCACGCCTGTGCCCACACATACACATTCACACACCTTGTATAATGGTCTTTGTTTCCTCCTCCTGCCCTGCTCCAATTTGATGGCAGCGCGGCCGCCAGGTTCCCCAGATGACCATTGAGATAGAGCTAACAGATGAAAGCAGCAGTAAGACGCTGGCGGTAATGGTGCTAGAGCTCCGGCTTACAGCCCATATTTCTCACTGATGGCTGTGCTGCCCTGCCTCCTTCTGACACCTGCAGGAGTGAGCTACTTGGAAGACTTGTTAGTATAAGGGCAGCAGGAACACAAGCTTAAAGCACACATTTGCACATATCCTTACCGAGATATGCACAAGTTTTTCACTTGCAAAGCAATTTATTTTACAAATACCCTCATTCGTTTCCTTACAATATTTTATTCTATGTGACCACAATACCCTTTGGAGTACTTGCTGTACTTTTAGTTCATGCAATGACGCATGGTCATGCAGTAAGCGAGCAATTGCATATACAGATTTTAGCATATAGTAAGTTGCAAACAAGTAACAGGGATATTATTTAAAACGATTCAAGTGACCTTCAGCTTCACTGATTATATTCAGTCACCTGATAATGATATTAATCAGACTCTGTTCAAAGTGCAAGGGTGAAAGGCGTCAAAAAGATAAAGGGCCGTGATACAATATCTGATGTTATTGTCCAAAATAAGTTTAGTTTATATTTGCTTGGAACAACAAAAACAGCAGGGCTTGAGCACCTCAGCAGGCACAGGGGTGGTGTTGTGCCGACAGCGCTTAGTCAGCTGCAGTGACAAAAGCTGCTAATTTAGTAGCTCTTGGTTTAAAAAACCGAGTGGCTGTAATTTCAGTAAATGGGACACATTTTCTTGAATATGCATGCATTTTTTGGCCCTTTTACTGTGCCATTTGGTGTCTTTGTGAAACTTTTTTTTTTGTCTATTAATATATTAAGCTTTTGACAGGAACAACATAAACACTTTTAGTTATTCATGGGAAGTTATTTATAGATGAACCTCATTTTTTTATTTCTAAAAAAGTGAAATATAAGCATCCCCCCCCCCCACCCTCCCCATCTCCTCAATAAGTTTCTCTTCTAAAGAAAGCTGCTTGCTTGTGCTGTTAAAGTAATGGGAGCTTCCATTTAAGGACAAGTCTGCAGTAACAAATGATAAACATAGTACTTGTGAAAAATGCATTATTATCTCTAGGTTTTGTGACTGTGAGTCAACATTAGTCACTTTGTTCTTTTAAGGATTTTTCTTCTAGCTTGCAGTGTTTCTAGCTTGTAATTGGCCACCTCAGCACTGTCTGAAAACATGAATTTGAGGGTTGTACGTTTTCGGGTTATGCCCTCTTGGGTATGTGTTTGGGTATGTATTTATAAATATACCAAATTTAACTTTTTTAGCATCACATTTCACATGTATAATCCTTTTTAGCTGTTTTGGTGCATACAGCCCTTTGACACTTATCAGACATTCATTCAGCTGATATTATGATTTTCTATATAATTGTAAATTATAAAGAACATTGTATTATTTATAAAATCATTAACATAATTAAACTCTAGCAGATTGTTTTCACTTTCATCTACTTAACTAATAAAAATTAATGTGAGCCTAATAACTCCTATAATAAACCACAAAATCCTTGTAGATGAAATATATTTGCATTTTTGATGCCTTATTGCGAAATTCAACTTTGTGTGTTTCAATGACATGATCAACAACCATCCAAAATCCAAAATCTTTTTTTTCAATTATAAATCATTCCCTGATATTTTAGGCCTCTTTACTTAAATATTATCCCTGAAATACAACCTGTAATATATTACATCAGTTATTATTGGGCAAAGTCAAATTTATTGCGGAGCTACCACTCCACTCTAGTTAATAATATGAATTTCCCACTCAAATCCATTTTCAGTCCTTATAGGCAGCTGCCACATCAGGGTCACTATAATGATTATAGTCCAAGTGGCATCTGTTGTTCCGGTCATTTGCCAAGATAATTCCCTTATAGGGACGATCTGCCTGATGGGATTTGGTACACACACAGAAAAAAAGTTAGATTGTAATCCCAGACAACAAGGGCAGAGCATGACAGATGATGAAAACACAAATAATAGGCATAAAAAGCAGAGGATGATGGTTGGAAAGCATAGGAAATCTCAGTGGGTAGCACTTACTGTTAAAGCTCAGTAATAATGTTTCAGTAGTGGAATGAAAACAACAATTTGTTATCCCTTAATCATGAGAGCCAATGTGATTACACTGTAATTATAAATATCCAAGCAATCTTGTTTTCATAGTGCTATATCTGAGTAAATTTTAAATTTAAATGATTTGGTAATAATAATTTGGTATGACATTTAAGACATGATAGGGCCTTTGTATGTAAGTAAGCTGAACTGTCACATGGTCACATGGTTAACGTGCGGTTATTTTGTTGTTTCCCTTTATGGGTCTTGTTATTTATTATTTATTCTTATTTACATTCAGCAATAGAAATGTTTTTCTGGTCATTGGTTTTCAGTTGTGGGATAATAACATTTAGTGGAAACATGTAGTTTTGCATTTCTCAGGCCTGATTCATGGTTATTTGCAAAGAAAGTACCAAACCAATGTTTACAGGCAGTTGTCACATTACTTGACAATATTTGTAATAGGTTACTAACATGAAATTAGACAGAAAAAGGCATTTTTGCATTTTACAGTTTATACATGATTCTTGGTTATTGCACAGTTGTTTCCAGATAATTAGGCACAGCATTAAATATCATATTTACATTGTAAGAATACTTGGCAATACTGTAGAATGAATTCAAGCATTAGAGTCAAGTAATACTATGCATCAACCAATATTCCTTTATTATTAAAAGGTTACTACCACTTTAAAAAATATATATATATAAAAATACAAATACATGGATATTACAATTTTATTGCTATTGAGATTATGATATTACAGGAACAAATTTGTTTTCAGTTTATGATCACTTATTACCATAAATTTCATAAATTTCAGTATAACATTACATACCTATATAACATTATGTAACTAGAGCCATTGTTGATATAGGACATTACTTGCTTATACTCGACACTAATTCACATTTCTTTGGTATATGAGTAATAACTTGTTATTATGAAGTATTATATATACATTTAGATGCCTTTTCTGCTCTACTGTTGAAAAGCGCTCAGAGAAAAGGTTTAAACCACATAAAACCAATGTTTGCAGTTCATTCAATCTATTTATTTAATACAGTTTGGCAGTAATCCACACAGATAAAGATGTTTCAATAGTATTTCCTCTAGATATATCTTTTTTGAGTTAACATAAAATCTAAACTTACAGTAGAGCTACAAAGGCTCTAGAGATGAAAGACTTACTGTCCTTGGTGGCTTTGCAGGTTTTGTGTGAGATCAAGATTGGCCCTAATGAGCTCTGACCATAACACAAAACAGTGTTGAAAGGAACAAAATACTCACAATACGTGATTTTTCCATGTAACTGACTGTGACTTCTGATCTCCTAATTATTTCACTTGTCAAATCCGCTTTTATTCATAACAGCAGCATGTAATGAAGGGGAGGAGAGAGGCCACTGGAGAGTTTTTAAGTGGTGACATGACTAAATTGTGGATTACACACAGGGAAGTAGCTTAAAATTAAGGACTAGTGTAAGTATAATAGCATTAGAAAAATAAATAAAAGTTATGATCAGTTCGTTAAAAGATTTGGATAATCTCTGCCACATGCTAAAGCAAAGGATAAAGGGAATAATAGAGTTTAAAATTAAGGGCAATAGTCAACGAGTCCACTAAGGGATGAGGAGAAGTCCAGTCACTTTATTCAGTGTTGTGCTACAAATGTCAGGTCCATTCAAAATCAGAACATTGTTACCAAATATTGTTTAATGCCATGTGTTGACATGGTGACAGTCAAGTGATTTATTTATTTAACTAAAGTGCGCCTTCATATCTTACTGTGATATACAAAATCTCTGTTTACCTGAAAACTTCTGTACGATCAAGATTTGACCAACCAAAACTGGCACATAGGCAGGTCGGGTCCTTGATGATTTGGACCAGTTTCACACATTAACAAGCTAAAATGACCCAGTTGTAGCTTTTATATTTATGATAGCTTAGAAAAGCCTCATACATTTTCATTTCATGACAGCAGCATCTTTATAGTCACTAAACCTGAATTATACCTGACATATTATGACATAATAAAGCTAAAATAACATATTTGGAGTATTTAAGCACCTTGCCATATAACGGCATCATCATGTTGCCTAGTAACCACCTAATAATGGGCAAAACAAATTACAGATCAGTAGTGGATATGTGCAAGAAATGTAATAAATCAGAAACTTGTGTTCAATAACTTAATATGCAATAGTATTTTTAAAGGATAGAAAACTGCAGCACTTCATCTTTCCTCTTGAGAAACCAAAATATTGTATCTTTAATTAAAAAAGTAAATATTTATTTAGGTTGAACTCTGCTTTGCACAGAAATGAAGGTGTTGAATAATAATAAATGATACATTATATAAATCCTGTTTAAAGACAATAGAGAAATCACTGAGAAAAATACAGAGCTTCAAACAAATAATATACTATGTGAAAATTCAATTACTGTTATCCCCAAAAGGTCATAGGACAAAAGTTATTATTGTCTGGCAATATTGTGTTTTTAGGATAAATAATAGTAGAACACGTTTTTCTCTGTCTAGGCAGGAAAAACTAAGGCTGTACACTGTGTTTTCCCAATTGCAATTTTGCTTTGATTTGCACATTATACTACAAACTCAGAAAATAACAAAAGGGAAGTGAATGCTTTGTTCTACACACAATTAAATGTTTTTATTTTTAATCCACTTGGGAAGTTCCACTACTTTTTGTACCATTTTTAATAGACATGAACGCAAAACTCCTTTTACCAGAATCACAACATAATACTACTGATGGATATATAATCCCAAGAGTGGCAAATGACTCAACCGAAAGGAGGGCGAGTTCAGCAGCAGTGTCTGGGAGGGATTATAAACGACTGGTGGTCCTGCTAAAGCCTCGATCTGGATCAATATTGTAGATGTGATCTTAGTCATTATGGTTGAATGAGAGCCAGCTTGGCACAGAGAAATAGGTTTCTCCAATAGGCCTCATTAGTTGTTGTCACTTCCTCCGTACATATTCTAAAATGAGAAGTAGCCATTATGATTTAACTTATCTTTTAACCTCCTAGGACCTGGCGTCCACATATGTGGACATCGTATTTTGGGTTATTTAGACCAAAATACTCAATTTTGCTCTACAAGGGTCTGATATCCACTTACGAGGACATTATACTGCTACTGTTCTATTGAAATTTTAAACAAATATCCTCATATGTGGCTCTGATTTTTCTTAGAAACAATAATTAGGTTAAAACAAAAATCTGGTAATTCTTTGTTTTTACGTTCATCAGGTCCCAATCAGCCCAAATATCAAAGAGAAATTAAAAATGCATGCCGTGGAAGAGTTTTGGTCTTAGGAGGTTAAATATCATTTATAAGATACGGTCAAAAGAGCCAAATTAAATATAATTTCTTGTCTGTAATGCCAGTGTCAAAAAGCGTTGCATTCATAATTGTTGTTGATGCTAACAGGGAGCGTCTGCATCGTGAAGGTAAGGATCGCTAAGGATCATCAAAACATCGTCTAAATCAGAATAAGGCAGTTGGCTACACACCAAAAGCAATAAGATAAAAAAAATACTTTATTAATCCCAAAAGTCAAGATATTATATCGCAACTTTCAAAACATGAAATATTTGCCAAGTAATAAAGACACCACAGAAATGTGTCAGTTGTAGCCCGTATCTAAATAGAAACAGAGACAGAACATGAAAGAACAAATCTTTCTTAAGTACTAATTTTATTTTGTGGTTTTCAGGAGGTAAGTTATTTCATTTCTTACAGCTTTTTTGTTTAAAAGTAAAACAATGCCAGTAAAATTTGGGTCGAAGTCTACAAGCATTTATTTGTGACGCAGGGGTCTTTTTAATACTCTGAATAATGGATAATCTTCTTAAGTAGTCGTGCTGTTTGCGATTAGGACGTGAAAAAGCATAAAAACAGATCATTTTGAATATCATCTTAACAGAAAAGTGTTTTTATCTGCATATTTTATGCAGGTAAACAAGTCTAAAGTCAGTTTCTCAGATTTCGCACCACACTGTTCTCTATCGCTATTTCAGGAACAAAGACAAACCTCCTTGAAAGAGGTAGAATAGGGAGTGACATAAAACTAGAAAAAAAAAGGAGAGGGAGAGTGTATGCTTATATAAAACACGCCTTTGTGTCCCCACTTTTGCATGTTCCTGTTTGTTTCTTTTCTCGCCTTGAATTTTGGAACAAGGTTACGTGTTAGTCACAGTTCTGCCATCTCACTTGCAAACCCCTTGAAAAGGCCTCCGCTGCTTTCACCCATCATGTTTAGGTATAATGTCACAATGTCTGTCCCATCTCCTTTGCATGTTTGCAGCATGCTGGGATACATTGCTGATAACTACCGAAAAACCACAATACAACGATAACCTTTCCCTCCACTGTTTGATAAGCAATAATCTCCTGATGCAGTATTTTAGATATACTTTCCAAGGACTGATGAGCAGTTTAAGATACACTTTTATTAACTTTCTGATCACATGTCCAGGCCCTGCTGTAATCAGTCTGCTCCAATCCCTCAGCAGCAGGCGTCCTGTCAAAAGGTCCTTGAGCTTCACAGTTTCAAACAGAAAACAGGGACGTTTGTGCAAATATGAACAAGATCTGCATCTTTCAAAAAATAAAAAGGCCATTTCATAGTCAACTCAGCCCAACAAACATCCTTAATCACCTTTCACTCCCTCCCTCCTCCCTCCATGAATGAATCACTTTTAATAGGTTAATTTAATAAAGGATTAGCACTGTCACTCAGATTATAATGGCAGTCCATTACAAGGAAGGAGCAGGTGTGCAGTCAGTCCACTATACTATAAATGAAGGAGTTCATACAATACCAGTGATTGCTTGTCCCTGAAAAATGACCCGTCCTCTCTCTATGGCTGGGTGGGCAGACTTCTGTCACTTTGAAGGACTGAAAAGCAGATGACACCTTCATCTCTTACTCACAAAAGGTGCTCAGTATGATGCTACCAGGTGCACCGATTCCCTTATATGGATTATGTGGAAGGCCTGGCTTTGTTCCTGGAAGGATTTCAGACTTTGTAGTTGCAGAGATCCCTTGAGTACAAATCACATATTGAGTATTCTACTATGTGTGCCAACAGGCGTGGGACATCTGCATTACAGTGTTTACACAGGTACACTGTCCCCATAAAGAAATGGACATGGCACTAAGAATACTCAGGTAGGCTGTGTATTATGTATCATGCATCATTTACATTGGTATTAAGCAGTGCATCAAGAAAATATCCCCCACAATACACCACTGCGACCAGCCTGTATCGTTGATATAAAGCAGGATGGATCCATGCTTTCAAGTCTTTTGCTCCAAATTATATCCCCGCCATGTAATTGTTTCAACAAAAATTGAAACTCATTAGCAAAAGCAAATGTTTTCCTAGTATTTTATTGTCCAAATTTGGTGAGCCCATGTGAATTGTAGCTTTAGTTTCCTGTTCTTTGTCAACAAAAGTGGCATCGAATGTGATTTTCTGCTGTTGTAGCCCAATTGTATCGAGGTTCGATGTGTTGCGAGTTCAGAGATGCTCTGCTCCATACCTCGGTTGTAATCAGTGGTAATTTGACTAACTGTTGCCTTCTAGTCAGCTTGAAAAAGACTAGCCATTCTACTTTGACTTCCAGCATCAACATGAGAACTGCCCTTCACTGGATATTTTTTCTTTTTCTGAGCACTCATTGTAAACCCTAGAGATGGCCGTGTGGGAAAATCACAATTAGTCAGCAGTTTCTGAAATACTCAGACCAGCCTATCTGACACCAAGAACAATGTCATGTACTAAGTCGCTTAAATCACCTTTAATCTCCGTTCTAATGCTCAGTTTGAAGTGCAACAGGTCATCTATACTATGTCTACGACCTAACTACACTAAGTCGCTGCCATGTTACTGGCTTACTGTTTGCGTTAACAAGCAAGCCAACCAGTGTCCCTAACAAAGTGGCCTTGTTTGTGTTTTTTCATATGCATTATAATATTTGATTTCTATTAAAAAAACCTATTAAAATCCACTTGAGATTCGATTTAAAAATGACACGGACCTCATTTATTCACATTCCATTAGAAGGACAATTATCAAGAGCATGTTGTTCGTTTTGGGAATTTAAATAATTCTTTTTCATTTGCCTTTATTTATCTATATAATAAAATTGGTCTCTAAAACAGTGAGGTTTAAATATAGTCAAGAATGTGTGGTCACATAAAGAAACCAATCATTACATAGGGACACTCCATGAAGGAACAGACTGCAGTGCATTTATAGTACAGAGACAGATGAGAATGCAACCACTTCATTGTGTCCTCCTCCATCAAAGACACGATACAATCCTATCAAGAGGTAGGGGGCAGGACAAGTTTGGGGGTGTAGCTTTATAAGACAGAATCAGCAATGCCTGTTTTTCAGCTACATGTCTCAGTTCTCTCCTTTGGGGAGTAAAGAAGAGCAAAGGGCGGCAGAAGCGAGACGGCTCTTAAATCTAACACAGGTTATTTGGGTTTTATTGGAGATTTTACAAAGGCCTGTGTGAAAGGTTTTTCTACCACCTGTCCTGCCCTCGGTGCAGTGCTGTATTATAGGTTTATACCATATGCTGCAGAATGCTGTGCACTGTCATCCATAAAGTTGCAGGCTGGAGAGAGAGAGAGAAATGCAGGGAAATGTGGTCTTTTTTGAGTGCAACTAAAATTTTAGCAATTTTTGGAGACTGTGATAAAGTTATTTATTACTCCCTGCTGACAGAGAAGGAAGAAAATGTGTGCAAACCATTCTTTAAAAAAAAAAAAAAGTAGAAATAATGTGCCAGTGAAACTTTATTTCCAACCAACCAAGTACCTTGGTTGGTACCAATGGAGACAGGGTACCACATGTACTCTGTCTTGTTTTTTCCTGATTTGCTGAGAAAAAGCTATTAAATATAAAGCTATATTTCCTTGACGATGCTCCAACACGTGGGCTCCCATACATGATGTGTGTTGCTGATTTCTCTTAAAAAGAACATTTTGAGCACACAATGCAAATTGAATGATACACAACTAAATCTGAACTGAAGCTTATCTGCTTCAATTTTCAAACCATCTGTTGACAAAGGATCTACATAACAAAGCAAAATTTCATCTTATTTACTTGCAAAGCTATGTAACACGGTAGTTAGAAGTTGCCTAACACAGTCAAACTGCTAATTAGCTTTCGTTTGGAGTCAGTGTTTCTACCACCTAACAAATGAGTCCGAAATTGAAGCCTCATTTTAGCTTTGTCGGGGTCTTCTAAACATGAGAGAATTATCTGGCTCTTAAGCTTTTACATGCTGAACACTCTTTAAAAGCTAGTGACTAACTTTGATCTACTGATTATTGGGTACTGGGCAGATAGTGTACAGTGGATTCATCTGAACTTTTTACTTGAAAAAACAAAAACAAAAAAACTTTAAACAGATAACCACATGGACATAAAGGGCTTTCAAAGGAGAGCCTGAGCTGGTGTAATTGCTATTTAGACACTATTTGTTGAAAGATATAAAAAGAGGGGGGGAAAGATCACTCATACCAATCTCTCTTTTAGACAGCCATGAATCATGATTGCTTTAAACAAAATTATGACAGCAATCAATGTCACTTTGCTGATGGATAACTTGAGTGAAAGAGGAAACTCTCATCTCCAGAAAGCAATAACATTAAAACTAAAGCCATTTAGTTGTGATAAATGACAAGACAGTAGAACTCTCAGGAAGGCTTTCACGTGCCAGCTCTCCTGCCTCTCGTGCAGATTCCCCGCAGTGGTTGGGTTTATTTGCAGAGTAAAGCAGCCAGCTGGCTCTCGACACAGCTCTAAACCTGTGTCAGCTGCAGAGTCGACATAAATCTCTGTGGCCACTCCTTGAGGTAATAGGAACCTGAGACGAGTCCAACAGGTGAAACATTACCAGTGAGAGACTGATCCTCGGGGAGTTTTTTTTTAGCTGCCAGTAAACACTGACTCACAGGGGATGAGAGGAGAAAAGATAACAAAACCACTGTTCATGACCTCAAGGAGGGAAAAAGAGGAGGGGTGGGTGCAAAGAAGGGAGACAAAGCGTGAGGGGAAGTGCGGGTTAAAACGAGCGAGAGGAGGAAAAAAGAAAGTGAAAAGTTGTTTTGTTTTTTCTATTTCTATTTTAGAAGAGTGTTACAGAGGCAGAGCTTGTGAGAACAGAAGCCCGTTCTACAAAGCAAACTCAGAATTCTTGCTTCATTAAACAAGAAAGCTCAAATATAGCTAAGTGGTGTCACAACAATGATTATCTAAGTTTTCCAAATCTATCTGTACTCACATGAAAGAGGGCAGTACTGCAACCAAATAACCAATCATACAAATATTTAAGTTTAATTCAGTTCAGTTCAATCTGAGATGTGTTCTTTTTCAGTGTATTCTCCTTCCTATATTTTGCACCTTAAGAAAGGGACTCCCAGAAATACAGATGTAAGATGGTCAGTTGCAAAAATCTATGACTTCCCAGCTCTTACACACAATCTTGCTACTCTTTGTAAGTACTGACATTATTTTTTTAATGACAAAATCAAGTTTGGCAAAAAGAAAACCAGTTAAAATATTAATATGTTTATCACTGTAACTGCACTATCATTAGTTGACAAGTAACTTTGACTGTATTTACAATCATCTGTTTGAATGCAATGGCTTTCAAATTATTCTCAGAAATGAAAAGAAGGAAACGTACACGCATGCAGATTAAAACGTACACGCATGCAGAAATTGCAGTTGCAGTAACAGCAGAGGGAGATTTTTTCTGATACACAAGTGTTCAGCAGACATTATTAACACACACACACACACACACACACACACACACACGTGTATATATATATATATACATATATATTGGAACCCTAGCTTAATTGAATGTACTTAATGTTTTTTTGCTCACTAACAACTTTGTAGCTTTAAATATATTATCTTCCTCTGCTGGTAATGCAATTTCTGCATGCAGTAATGAAACTTCTGCATGCGTGTCCATTGCACGTTTTTGGAGAAGCAAAGCATAAAATGAACGTTGTGGACTGGTGTGTCTATTACACGTTTATACCTGTGATACCGGGTTGGGCCATCACAGTTGTACGCTGACTCATAGAGTCAAACGGCCGACCATCTGTCAGACAGCTAAAGCTTGGATTAAATAGGGTTATGTAACACTTACTTAATCCCAAGCACAGCAGCCAATCTACAAAAGAATGTAGATTTGCTGAAATGCAAAGAATCATAATGTTTCAATGGCCAGTCAAGGTCCAGTTTGAGAAACTGATAAAGTCATGTCGATGATTAAAGGTGGTTCTAAAAGTCGGCAGACTACAGGGGTATATAAAGTATATTTTTTTGGCCTGCACTGGGGTTTAATTGTCAGTGTTGTCACTAGCCAAAACAAACACTAACCTTACATATCAACAATAGCATGCTATGCTAAAACATAGTTTTAAAAAGCTACACTAATGCAGGTCATATTTAGTTGAGCCCTGTGACCTTCCATCAGGAAGTGCTCCAACTACCAAACCATTAACATTTAGGTGTGGGAGTTTGTAGTGTAGCAGCTGCAGCCCACTGATTGTGTTGGGGGCCGCAGCCGTATTGTGCTGGCAAACAGGATGAAAGGTCACTTCCGAGTGCCAAACATCCAGTGGTTGGGGGAGTTTCTAGTAGAGGAGGGAGTGCTGAAGGACACCAGCTGAGCTTAGGTGAGCAACCATCCCATCTCATTGTTGTAGAGGAAATGATGCGATACCTTCCATCCCAAGGTCATCCCATGCTACAGTGATTCCCACAAACAGTTTCCAGTATCTGAAATGCTCTGTCGCATGGAGAGTCGGGGTGCGGCGTGATTTCAGAGCCGAGCAGCGGCCATCTCAGGATATAATTCCATCATTTTGTGGCTGAAGGAATCATCTGTGGTAATATGTTTGGATGCTGGAAAATCATCACAATCGTAGAAATACTTCCACCTGACCTCACCCCTTGCTTTTCAGTGTCTATATACACAAAGTATGGTTTGCTATTTTTTCCACAATAGAGGCTTAATTTATTTCACTTCCTCCCCAGTCTTGCATTTCCTCTTTGATTTTGTCTCCCTAATTTAAAAGTTTTAAAAAATAAACTCTCATACTGCAGGCTGATGTTTCTCTTAAATCTCATCAATATGGCCAAACACAATAAATCAATTTCCTCTGTATTGCATGTGTATCGATCCTTTTTTAGAACTCTTCCTGTTAAAGGGAGAATATTTTGGGTTTACAGGAAGTGTGGGCGTAATTTAACCTTTTTAGCCATGCTAGCAGCAGATCCACTGCTTTGATTTAAACCAACAGACATCATAGCCAAGTTTACTTACCATGAGCCACAGCTTGGGCTTATTAGTAAAAGCTAGAATGCTATTTTTATGATGAAAAATAATATTAAAATTGTAAAAACAAACAAAAAAAACCCCCACGATTAATGCTCTCAATGCAACACCTCCCCCGCAATTTTAAAACCACTACTGTTAGCTGGGGTTTACCAATAAACTATATTAATTTTAGCATTTGTTAATTGGCAATTCCTGTCCTGCAAAACTTCTCCACTTTGAGGCTTGAGGACTGTGTTATTCCTCTACACTGTCATTTGCATTAGCAAAGATGATGTACATCATACAAAAGCACAAAAAAAATTAATTACAACCAGAACAGAGATCCAATCTCCAGAGCTGGTCAGTGACACAGTTGGAAAATTGAACAACAAAGAGAGAGGCAATGTGTGTCCTTTCAACACGCAGGAGCAACGTAAACAGAGTTTTCTTTGTGGATTAAACAGGGATCTCACACCTCAAACAGGCAGCAGGCAGCTTGGATTATCAAGGTGCTGGCAGATGGGGGAGCGAAACGAGCTGTTTACTATCAATTTTAAAGGATGTAAATATTATGTGGATGTAACGTGCATGACGGTCGAGTGAATGAAAACTCACATTTCTGGATATTTTTTAATGCAGGCTTTAAAGTGTCAGTTTCACCGAGCCTGTCATATCTGTACATTATAACTCTGTTGCCTCTTACTGGATCAAATCTGCCAGAAAAGCAATAAAGCACTTCAGATTTCTTTATCTTCTTTGCACAGCTATACTTCAAAATGTATCCTGTAATATTTATTTTATCTCCATTTCCTCAGGCTTTCTCTCTTTTTGACATGAAACTGACAATAAGGGGAAACTTTTTATATGAATGAATTATATGAATATCAACAAGAGGAAGCCTCGGATTAATCCATCATATTTCATCAAGTTGTACCCACGCTGGATGAAATCTGCTTACCAAAAGTGGAAAATTATGGAGCCTTTTCATGCCATGATTATGTTTCTCAAAAGAAAATAAAAATCTCATTGCTACTAGTAGATGAAGTAGGTGGATCAGATGTTTGGTATAATGTGTTTTCCTCAATTGCTAATATGTTTATAATTAGTGAGCATTTTGGAGTATGGTCAATATTAATTTGATCATTCTACCTTATTAAACATTGCATTTGTTTAGTGCAGCCTCATTTTTCTTTGGGGAGGGGGTATTTTAGGGTCATTTTCAAAGACTATATAACTGTGCCAACTTTACATAATAACAAAAGTCTTTTTGAATGCTGCTGCTGGAAAAAGACATCAAAGACGCTTTGATCAGAAGTTTGAAACTTTCAGCTAACATGCTGATGGGCTGATTCGAAGTGAGCTAATCCAAACATGTCTTCTAAATTTGATCACGATAATTTGTTCTTGACCTTTGGGACCTCTGTGCACTAACTTCACATGTACAAATGGAGCTAAATCTTTTCATGTGAAAACTGAGATAAAGTTTTGTAAAGATGTTCCCTGTCGTCATGAAACCCGTGCATGTAATTTCTGTAACATGATATAAAATGATATCAGCATTTCTAATGAGAACGGTGTTTGTAAAAAAGACAGCGCGAGTGGGAATGAGAATGAATGAAGGCTAAAAGCATTCAAAATCAGCTATCAGAGAATGCCAGGCTAAAGCCCATCATACCATTGACAGAGAACAGCTCAAAGGTCATCCACCAGGAGTGAGCGGACCTCTGGAGAAATATCAAGAAGGCCATTTAGATTCAAGTCCAGAAACCTTTTCTGTAGACCGGGGGTTACAATTCATCTCCAAATGTGACCACTTGATGTTTTGTGATGTAAGCACGACAGCTGGACCTGCTCCTTTCACTGAGTAAAAACCTTGAGATGCAGTTAAAGCTTCTTATCTCTGAAGCAATCACATCAAAATGTGTGAGCAATAATATAGCTTATTTATCTTGCTTATAACGAGATGAGTGGTTTGGACTGTCTTATGTCAGTAGATTATAAGTAACAATGTACATCATGTTTTCTCTGGTACTGAATTTAAGCTGTCAGTATACTCGAATCAAAATATGTGGATATAACAATGAAATGAGGATAAAAGATAACAGCATATACCCTGAGTTTACATAAATAGTTATATGCCTACGACCAGACCATGTATGCCAAAGTGTCTTATCGTGTGTGTTGAGAAGATGTAGGCTTACTTTGCTGCTTGTTTCACTTTAAATAGGCGATATCTATTCAGTAAAACAGTGCAACACACTGCACTTATGTACATCCTGCTCCTTTCACAGGATGGGCTTAAATCTTTTTAAGCTGTTAAGTTTAAGAGCACACTTCCATCAATTATAGTCCCAGGGGTTAGATAAGATTAAACAACCCATTGACTGACTTTCTAATGCAGAACTTCGAACAAAATAGCTACACTTGTAGCGCCCTGCAAAATCGATACCTGAATCAGATGAAGAATCGCTTTATTCGGTGCAGGGAAGCAGGTTGTATTTGTCTCTGTAACATCAGAGCGGGAACACAGTGACAACTTACAAGGTAAGATAAATACTTACATACAAACAGAGTATGAGGGTATATTCGGATATTAAGTGCAAAGATCCAAAGCATACATCACAGGCAAAACAATATCTACATATTTTTACTCAACATATCTACATAGTGGATTTATATGAGTCCAGAAAGAAAAGTTGTGCAGTGGTGTTGAAAAACACGAGTAAAACATGAAATTCCCAGCACCTAACAACAGTGCTGCAGAACCTGAAATGTGTCAAGAAGCATGAGGCCAGAGGTCGCACAGACTTGCACAGACGTTGAGAGTCTAACTCTTCCCTGCAGCAAGCTCTCCTGTTACTCCAGTCTGGTCTCAGGGCCACTTAGCTCTAATTACTGCACCCTAATGGCAAGGCCAATCACTAGCAGGTTAATTGTTTGATCTCTGCCATATGTACAGCCTGCCATCATGTTAATCCACCTCTCCACACATACATGAGCGCAGCACGCGGCATCTCACATGGGCCAGCTGCTCCTGTCAGAGGAGCAGCCTGTGTTGATGCAGAGCATGGAAGTGTGTCAAGGAGAATTTAGATAGGAGGTCAAACCTTCCTGAAGATCCAAAGTATAAGATGGAAAAATGTGACTTTTATCTTCATGATGACTGACTGGCACCTCTTTTTATATCTTTCTTTGTGTCATTTGTGTGGGAAGACGCGTCAGATGTATTTTTCTGTAGGCTATTATATGCATGAGCCCCTTTTATTAGCAGAAACATACAAGGCTATAATATACTATAGCATGCCTAGGCTGCGCTAAGTCTAAGTGATTTTATTTTCTTTAACTTTAACCAAATCACCATCGAAATGTTTTAGCTATGGGAGTATCTGATTAAAAGAGTTCCTTTTCCAGATCCAGCATTAGTCGAAAGTTACAGACCTGCAGAGGTTAACTTAAAATTAAAGGCAATTTAATTAGTAAATACTTGTATATTTTCAGGTTTTTCATTATCATGTCATAGATCAGACAATCTAGGTACAGATCATATGTTAAGAGTAGGTATAAATGGGGTCTAAATGTTTAAAGCTGCAACATTGTAAGGATTTTGCTCTTTTCTGAGCTTTAAAAGATATCGTCCTTGTGTCCCAAATTGTGCAGTTCTTTCAAAGGGTCATTCATATAGTTTGAAAAATAGATCACACACACACTTATACTCCACACAGTATTCCAAATAGCCTTGCCTTGATGGAAAACAGCACATCCGGGTGGGTGGGGGGGAGGTTGGAGGACAGATATTACACGGATCATTAGTCGCAAATATAAAAAGGGAGCATCACAGCAGCCTAACGACGCTTTGATAAGCTCTGTTCTGGAAGTAAACATAATCTGTTGACTTTCAATTCTTTTGTCACACCACCAATGATAGTTGAGGCAGAATGAAGCATTCTGCTGTAAATGGGCCGCTGTCGTGCAGAGCAAAGAAATGTGAGACCCTCTAGAAGGCAAAAAAGAGAAGGTGGACGAGAACATGTAAATACCTTTACTTGTGTAACATTTCCGAGATGAAGAACTCACCCAAGTGTCTACAGCTGCTTCTCATTTGGTGTGACATAAATGCCTGCTGTCTCACAGTCTTTCCATTAACACTGATCACTGAGCTACTGTGACTCACAATGCCGTCAGCCAGGCCCAGCGATATTTTTTTTACTAGAATTTACAGACACCTGTGAATTAATGATGCATTACTGTGATGCCATCGGAAATTTCATGTTTGGAAAAGGTACCAAACAACAAGAAAGCCCATTATACTGTTCATGAAGAAGGTCCCAAAATGCAGTTATTGGAGGACACGTCAGTTTATATCAGAAACTGATATATCCTTTTGTGTTATCACAACACGTTCTCGTCCCTGGCTGCCAAATACCTTTGTTTTGTCAGAAGTTGCTGGGATTAAAGAGATATACAAGAAGCGTCCTTTGGCCCCAGGGCCTTGATGTACTAGTAAGAGCATTTTTTGAATGCTCAGAGCTAAAAGTCCTGTTTGAAAGAGCAACAGACTCCTGCCATCCTTCCTACTTAAGGAAGTCTGATTTGGGTTTATTTTAACCAAATCCAGCATTGCCAATTAGCCTAACAAGCATGTGGTTGGACTGGGAAGAAGGTGGAGTACTCAGAGAGAATGCAGAGAGCATGCATGGCGAAACTCTTCTGTTAGGCAACGGTGTGAACCACCATGCCACCACCCATAAACAAGTCCAACAACACTAATATCAGGGTATTTAGACAAATATGTAACGAAAGAGCTAATGGAGAAAATTTTATTGTATCATTATAGCATGTTAATACCAGTCAAAAATAATCTAAAACAGGTGCTTTCTGTGTTGAATTAGATTCAGCTGGAAGCTCACAGAGTTCCACTAGTCATGTGGTTTTGTCAGGTATTTTCCAGGCTATGTGACCATCATGAAGATCAAGGAAAACCCCAAGAAACAGACTGAACAGACAGGGTCAGGAGGATAAAACAGAGTTTACCTTGTCAGTAAGTCCCAGAAAACAAATACATTCACCCCAAGGCGCACACAACAGCATGTGTATGAGGCTTAATGCTTAATCCATCCATCCATCCATCCTTTTCTGCTCATCCACTTAATACATGATATGACAGAAAAATAAGGTTGCACTGCAAGGGAAGTTCTTTGGCACCACTGTAGTTAGGAGCAATGTATACAGGCAGTTGAAGAGTGAGGTGACTGATACACAGAACAAATGTGACGACAGCTTGATGCAGAGAGAAATGGCAGGTGTACACTGACAAGTTTGAAAAAAATTATCATTCATTCTTTGCTCCCACTGGTATTTGAGCCATAAAATATAAACTTCTGGACGTGCCTCTCAACACAAACCCACACACTAATTGCTGTGCCTCTTGATCAAGTCATGCTACACCTTTAATCCATCTAACCTCCATGTAGCCATCCACTTTTTTAACTGCTTACCCAGTTCAGAGTCACAGTCAGGCTGGAGCTTATCCCAGCTGTCATGGAGTGAGTGAAAGGGTACATCCTGGACAGTTTGCTGGTCCATTACAGGGAAAACACAAAAAGACAGAATACCATTCACACTCACATTCACACCTACAGGCAATTTAGAATCACCAGTTAACCTAACAAGCACGACTTTGGATTGCCTGGAGGGAGAACAGGTGGGAATGGGGGAAGCATGCAAGCTCCACGTAGGACAACCCCGGCCGTTGGGTAGATTCGACCCTAGAGCCTTCTTCCTAGCCACTACACCACTCTGTCACTCCCCCCACTTTACTTCATCACTCAAAAATGAAAATTATCCACTGAATGGCTTAAATGCAGCAGAAAAACTGCCTTGTGGTAAAGGGATGCTTGCATTATGAGAGGGTCAACTAAGGCATCGCTGCTTCCTCTATATTCATTTCCTTTATAATCACTCAAATCCTCAACAGCATTTAGAGGCAATCCTCGCCGAGAGCGGTGTTTACTTTGCACACAATCTGGAAAGTCTGGTGAGCGGAGAGGCAGCACAAGAATACTGACGGCCCTGATTCTTATTCAGTTCTCTTTGCTTTTGGAGAGGTCTTATGAATCCTAATATACCACTAAAAGCTCGATGCACATGCAAAGTGCGTAACATTATTCTGTTGGAGTATAATCAGTAATGTGGTGGTGATTCGTGCATGAGCTAATAAAGTATACATGGTGTTAACAGCTCTGTAAAACATTTGTTGATGGTTTACAGTCTGAAGTGTAGAATTAAGGCGATTAAATTTTGCTGCAATGACGCACAAAAACGTGTTAAATGGTGAGGCATAGTCATCATACTTATAATTCAATCATTAGCAATACAGTAGAAATATCTGGTTGCGCGTTTTTGGAGTTTTTGACTGTTTTTGGATATTGGACCTTCATCACTTTGTTTGCTTACCTGTTTATGAACCCAACTTTTATCATTAAATCTGTGATTACAGACCGAGTAATGTCAAATCCGTGCCTTTGGTTCTACTCTTGGTTACTCAATCCCAGAATGTTTACCTGTAAGCAAATCACTGAAGGTGCAGATGTTTATGAATTCATTTTCCCTCTAAAGACAAGTATCAAGAAAGCAAACAAGAAAGAGAGAAAGAGGGAAAGTTCGCAGGTTTCATAGACTATGAAAGTGTCTATGAAGCCTCACGGTGAGTTTCAGTAGAATGATTTTGACACAGCTTTTCTGTGTTATTGACAAAATTTAAAACATATTAACCATCTGTGAGGGTATTATAGAACCCACAAATGTATTCAAAATATGCAAATAACAGTACATTTCTTTTTTTTTTTTTTAAGTTCATTTCACAACACTTAACAAATGTTAAATGTTGTGAAATGAACTCTGAAATAACAGATCCATTATTCCTGCAAGGATATGTTTTTAGAATAAGCGAAGCCCAATGATTTATTAATGTTTTTCCTCTACATTAAAAAAATGTAATCTGTTTAAAAAGTAGACTATCAGAGATAGCTGCATTAAAACTTTAAAAACAATATATACATTATAAAAAATGTACCACTGTCGTAAATGCTGTTGTTGGTCATTCCACTACTGTCCAATTACCACTAACAAACTGCTCTATTTATTAATTAATTTATTTTATTTATATCTTGCACTAATACAAGGTGTGACGTTTACATATTTCCCCAGTGTCTCTTATTTTTCTTCATTACTTTTTACAGTAAGACAAGTGAAAACCAGTATTACGATTCTCCTATATGCCCCATACATGTAAAGAACTGACAATGAAAAATCTTTGAATCTCTCAATCTTTGAAATGAAATCCCTGCACAAATGCCACCAGAGCAAATTTCGCATTTGTCCCTTTTGCGATCTGAGCTGGTTCCTTCAGTCACAGTGGTCCTCAATTGCAAGTTTTTGAATCACAATTTGTGAAATATTTCTGCACTGTGTAATAAAAGAGGACAGCTTTCATTCCCCATATTTCTATCCAAAGTCAAAGCTGCAGCACTGCACCGCCTCACTGCTCTGTGTATGCCTCAGTTAACCTGGGCTGTGTTGTACACGCCCTGAGGCATGCTGTCAAAAAACCTTGCCTGATGACAACCTGACAACTCCATCCATCTTATTTACCCGCTGGACAGCACAGATCTGCTGTGGCAATCAATAACACTCACAATTAGTTTCCCTCCTGGGGGTGCAGGCAGAGGGGGGTACACAGGGGGGGATGCAGGGTTGGCCAGAAGTCCCCAACACAGCTGGACAGAGTGTATGCGTGGCCCAGGTCCATGCCAGCCACATGTCCTGACATTAGCAAACATCTCGTGGGAGGCGCTGACATTTCCATATGTCCACTAGAAAAGAGGTAGAGCTGTGTATGACACAATTCGTCCACAGGCATGCATGTCTGCGGTAGTGTGTTTTCTCTGTTACATTTGAGCACTCATGTGCATTGTTTTGTTTTTCACCTTGGCTTGGCGACCTGGAAAATCTCCTCCAAAGGTGAGAGTGATGCTGAGGAGGACTCTCCAGAGGAAGCTGATGGATCTATATCAAGCCGTTAAAAATAGATAACTGTCATTCATCATTGGGGTGTCTGGAAGTTAACCCTGAGCAACAGGGCTTAACCACACAGAGCATACAAGTCCCAGCATGCTTCAGTGTCATTTGGATGCCCTTAACTACCTGGCAGGACTGCAGACAGGTGATTGATATCAAGCTTCTTCTCTATGATTATATTTTTTATGTGACAAAATAGATTAGATCAGGGGCAGTATAACGAGAAAAAAAAATCATATAGGAAAGACATATTGCCTGAATTTAAGTGACTGATTAAACCGAGCAGGTGATGTATGCAAAATATGACCTGTCATTCATAAGAAATTACATAAAACTAGTTTATCTGTCCTTTATTTGTCCTTGTGGACGAGCACAAGTTATTTCAGCACCCAGAAAGAAACAGGACTGATTTGAAAAAAGCATTAATCAGTAATACGACCTGACACAACTGTGCACGTCAAAGACACTGCGAAGATTCTGCCATCAGTTTCCCTTCCCCCAGACCATTTGGAAAGAAGAAAGCCCACCCATGAAAGATTTAACAGAAGACAAACAGCCCACTTCAACACCAGAGCAGTATTGCTGCATTATTATAAGGTAATTATATGTGTGATCATGTGCTTAGTATAAGCTGTCACACTTTTTTGATCTGATAATGGTAATTTGGTAATTTAAGTATGGGCTGACACATAAGTAAGGGTGTGCTTATTCCAACTGCATGGGGACGTTTTTAAGCTGCTTCCAGAAAAAAACTGGAAACAGCAACAATGAGGAAACGAGGTTGAGCCTATGGAGATGGAAAGCTGATCGATTCTTGTCCACGGGCTGCTGCTCAGAGAGAGCAGACCGACGGGTTGCTGCCAGGTGCTACAGGGATGTGGAAAAGCTGCTAACTACATCTCTCCTCTACAGATTAGGGGTGGTTAGTGGGTATCTCACTTTATAAGATACCTGCAAATGCAGAGGACAACAGATTTTTGAAAGTTTCAGGCTCATCTTTCATTCAACCGTGCCTCACAAAATCCTGGGAGGACATGAATAGAGTAGAGTAAAATTGCACAGGGTTAGATAAAATTAATTGGTGAGTCATGTTTGTGTTCTAAATAGATACCAGTTCATTGACTAATACTGTTGAATTGTGCAAGCATTAAATAGTGCATGCTGGCATCAAAGTAAAATTCGTGAGTGCAGAGTGTTTCTGAGTGAAGAAAATGAGACAATAATGTCCAAGAAGCGTCTTGGGTAGGAACAACAGTTTAATAAAAAAAAATAAAAATAAAAAACACAAGACTGCAATATATTTATTGCAGAAACTTAACAAAAGAAAAGTATTTGAACAAAGACCAAAATAAAATAAAATGTAGCAGG
Organism: Astatotilapia calliptera; assembly: GCF_964374335.1. Taxonomy (NCBI): domain Eukaryota; kingdom Metazoa; phylum Chordata; class Actinopteri; order Cichliformes; family Cichlidae; genus Astatotilapia; species Astatotilapia calliptera. Next base: position 24,643,472 of record NC_137431.1, read on the forward strand.
TGGAGGACAAGAGTCACCTGATCTGTCAACCCAAGAAAATGAGCTCACTGCACTTTTTAAAAAATAAGAAATCATAATCATAATTTTGACAAGAAACAGTGATAACAACCAGCAAGTGTGGCCCTAAAAAAAGATCTATCTTCTGTGTCTGCAGTGTTTTATGTCCTCTGTGCTGTTTGGCCGTTGAATTCGAGTTAGGGGTTTATCAAAAGTAAGCAAAGCGGAAAAATCTTTTCAATCAATATTCTGTATCCAATAAGAACAATAATAATCATTAGCAGCAGTTAATTAGTTCCATTTAAAGACTTGTTTAAAACATTCATAAGAAATCCGTCCCTTGATCCACATCCGCTTCAAATACATGATTTGTATTGTTATAAATTTGTTCATAGACTACACACGAAAGGCTTTGAGAAACAAAAAGCAAATGAATGAATCTCCTTTGCCTTTGTAAACTGAGTAGAATCTGTTGAGTAGTTAGATAAGCCAGTCACAGGACTGAGATATAAAGACTGTACCGGACCCCCAGGCTATCCTTCCAGGATAACTAATTTCCACCTTTTGTGTTCCACATTTTTTTTTATACATAACCTAAGGACCCTAACCACTTAGGTGACATTTATCAATAGTCATGTTGAAGTTTATAAGTTGTCTTAGAAGAAAAAATATAATATTGCCTGATATAATATTGAAAGATGCATTTTTGAGTTTTCTCAAACTCAACTCAAAAATCACCTTAAGCTTTTTAGGAACAGGTGATATTTTGAAATTGCTTTCCAAAATGTATCACACCTCATCATCAACAGATGAGTTTTATTTCAATAGTAATCAAATTTATGTAGAGTTGATGTCCTTTGTGTTTCTTACTTGGCTGGGTTACCCATCACGATGTCATCACTACAAATACATTACCTTTCTTCAACCTCTTCCAGCAAACCCACTTCTAAACTCACTCAAATGCTTATCTGGCAGAAGTACTTATGATACATCAAAAACAGCCACAGTTCTTCTTTTATGTTTTAAGAAATTATTAATGTTACAACACCCTTTCAAAATCCTAAGAGAATGCAAATACATATTAGATTTCCCTAGAGGGCAGTGAAGAAAGTCTGCACACGCAAGTTGTTCTGCAAGAATACTGCACAGTTGTAAAAAATGTTAAAACTCAGCATTACAAAAAAAACCCCTAAACAAATAAGAGATGTACGCTCATTTTAATAAATGAGGCCCTCTGCAATGAGAAACCTGAAGAGAATTATTTCTCCTGTAATGTAGAGACAATGCTTCAGCTGGAGGAACTACATTGTAACTCTGCTCACTACAACAGATGCATTTTCGCTGTTGTTAAATACAATTACTAATTTACTTTCAGTGCCACACTTGAGGAAACCAAAAAAGTGTTGTATATAAAGTTAAATAATCCATGGCAGCAGCTGGTAGATATGAGTATACTGGTGCAACTTGCATGTCTTATCAACCTGGATGCCCTTGAAGGTTAAAGACAGGGGTCTCAGCAGCCTGTAGCGCCATTAAATCACTGTGTGTCAGCGTTAAACTTTGATCATGACAAATAATGGTGTTTTCATGTGAGCCCACGCATTGGACATCAATAAAGCCTAATGGTGTGTCAGACCTATTAATGGATTACTGCACAGAGCTCATAAAAACACAATATCCCATCAAGTCTAAAGGCCCTAATGATCCCACAGTGTCTAGTAAAGTCACTGTGGGTCCCATTCCCTGATGGATATCAGCTCTTAGTCCATTTTATCTTACTGCTATTTAAGAGAACAGACAATATGAACGGAGGTCAAGCCAGTATGATTACCTGCTGTGGCATGCAGGATGGGAGACTCCCAGTGTAGTCTTAAGTGCAGTAAAAAAGCAGCAGTGAAAAACAAAATTATGGAACATCTTTCAAAAATATTGACTACATTTTGGGTTGTCAAAAAAGTTGCAGATTCTCCAAAAGAGTTACACTGAGATTAAAATCGCCTCCATAATGTCTCTGAAAATAATCAGAATTTGGAGTTTGCATGAATGCTAAATATGAGGCTACAGCCACTAGGTTATTAGATTGGCTGGTTTAACCAAAGATTTTATAAATTTAACATGTAATATCTTGTTTGTTTCATCGTCAGACACACACACACAAAGGAAGCAACCATAAGTACCAATCCAGGTGAATAGCACTATCCTACCACAAGTTATCATATGGCTTCTTCAGTTAAGTTGATGGAAATTAAGGAAAGAATTTCAGTGGATCTCTGGTTTATAGCGTGTTTTTTAACATATATCATCTCGTGTTTCTCCGAGGTGTCTATTTTGTTCACATCAGATCATGTCATCAGAATAAGCAGGATGTAAATACTTGACACATTGTGGGACATTCGTTACTCACAAATTTAACTTAAAAAGACCTGCACTACCAGCATCTCAGTATATGTGTGCTTGATTATCTGTCAAGTGTGTGCACTTCTGTGAGTATCAGTCACTGGTGTGAACTTGCTTCTTTAGCCCTCTTGGCATTTCAGGCTGTGTATTTTGATGCTATTAATGCCGAAATCGAAAATCCCCTCACTTATTCATTTGACAGAGATGACTTTATTTCGGAAAAGTGCTATTTACGCTCAGTTTAAAGCTCTCTCACTTGTAAATCTTCGCAGCATCCTGTTTGTCACCCTCTAAAATAAGGATGTTTAAAATATCACAGGCTGATCATTATTTCGTCTGGCAGAGCACATTCAAATTCCTCTGTAGATAACAGCAAGGCTGAAATGACAGGAATTGGTTCCAGCTGTGATAAACACACACCTTGCTACAGATTTTTATATTATAGACTGAGGCTTATTTACACATATTGTGCCTTCTTTTGAAGTGAGAGGCAAATTTTTCTGTTCAGTCTTGATTTTTTTCTGTTCCATATTCAAAAATCTGCTTATTTTTGTAAAAAAAAAAAAAAAAATCAGCTTTGGGAGTTTGTATTCAATTTGACTTTTGATTTAATCCCGCCTTAATTATCTCACCGTACACATGTCATCCATTCAGGACATCTCTCATTCACAGTTTTAATACTACTCTTAACACAGTAGAAGCAATGTACTGTGTCAACTATGCATAGTTGATATTTGCAGGTGGTCACGCCTCCACCATCAAAACATATGGCAGCCTCACTGCTACTTTTCCCGTTCTTTGAGATGCATCCGACTGCCATCATAGCCACATGCCAACTCTTTTCATCCTCTGCTGATGTGCTGCATAATGGCCCAAGTAGCCCACACACCCAACAGCACTCAGCTTATTATTGAGCATTAGAGGAAAAAGAGAGAGTATAATACACAACTATACTGTTGCCTGTCCAGACCACAAATAGTTAAACCTTTTCACACTTGCAGCTGTGAATATGTCCACAAAGGTAACATAATCATTTAAAAATAAAATAACTTATTTTATGTTGTGTAACCGGAGCTCAACAGTCTCATTGTAAATCATTAAGAGCCTCCTACAACACCAGACTCTCTCAGTTTCTCAGTTATCAGAGGATACACACTATCCTCTCTGACATGTTGGGTAATGATTAGAATGACTTGTTTTTCTGTGGTGTTTTCTTTTTTTTTATGCACAGAAAACTCTTACATGTCTTGCAGTGCTTTGCACAAAGGGATTCTGTGCCTACCTTGACAAAGGAGCAGAAACATTTAGCTGACAGTATTTTGAATTTATAGATTTCAAGTGGAAAGGGAAAAAAACTAGGAACATCTTTTTGATGCATGGCTCCATAAAATCAGTCATACACATGCCAATAAAATAAATCTCTCAAAACAGGTTCTTCTTTCAGAAAGCTCTTTTTTTTTCCATGTGTGTTTTTTATGCCACTTTCTTTTTTGTTGTTGTTGCTTTTCTGGGTGTGCCGAGAAGAAAGATTTAGAGTTTTATAAAATAAATATGCACACATGCTTCAAAAATCTTCACTCTTTTCGCCCGCCTACATTGATCTCTCCACGTGGGGTAATTGACATGCACAGCTTCACTTGCTTGAGGTCAAATCCTTTTTATCACTTCCTGTGATTACAACCAAATCTGATCATTATTAATTTAGCTGGAAACCCCTGGCTGGCTCTTCTCTTCCGGCTCCCTCAGGTCTCTCTGCTACTGTCACTGCCATCCTCCTGCTGTTGCGTTGGTAAAGATGCCGACCAAGGATTTGAACTCATGTTGGTAAATGTTAGCCTAAATGACAATTAGTGTTGTCCTGATGCTGTCTGTGTAGTCTTCTTATGCAGGGCCTCTAGCCACAGTGGTAAACATGTGTTATGATAACTTCCCTTGTGCTTGTCTCTTGGTGAGAGGAACAGAGGAGACTGTTTCATTCAACCACCAGTGTCAGCTAATTATTTCTGGCCCCCTGTTGTTCAACATGCTCCGTCTCTCCATGGCTGCCCCCCACCCCCACTGCGTCGCAAACTGAATCTTCCCTGACTCACTCTCATTAGATGCCAGCTTCACTACCCCTCTTGTATATTTCTTAAATTCTATCTCTCTCCCAGCCTCTTTTTATCTCTCTCTGTTAGTTTCTTTCTCATCTTTCTTAGAGTGCCTCTCCAAACACAGTGTTAAACAAAGATTCCACTCCAAGCAGAACAAACCCAAAATTTAGTCAGAGGTGTGCACACAAGTCTGACTAATGCTTACACGGCCACCCAGTAGCACGCACACGCACACACACACACACACACACAGAGGAAAAGTTGGTATGCAGGATAAACGATTCTCATACTTTACAATCATATTCCCCACTGTGGGTTTATCAAAGACAGTTTACTATATATATTACATCACTGTCTTTGGCAGAGTTCCTGGGGTTCTGTCTATATTGTTAGAGGCATCATCTTTTTTACTCTTAGACTAATTTGTGGTCTACACTTTCTAATACTTAAAAGGAATAAAGTTAAAACTTGTAGAAAAATGAGATGTAGAGAAACTATTTATCATTTCAGGACTGAGAAGGAGGTAAACACAACTCTTGGTAAACATCAGAAGATTGTTCACAGAAGCTTTAAAGCATCACAGTGAGCTTGGTTCCTGTACAGAAACCAAACCAGTATGCACTATAGCTTGGGGTTCTGAATAAAGTACAGAATGAACTGATTAGAAAAAAAAGACAGTTAATGTCAGTGTCAAAGTTCATGTTCTTTACATTACTGTGCATATGAATTTAAAAAGTAAGTTACCTCAGTAACACCAGTGTAAATGAGCCCCTGGCAACCTCTGGTCATTGGTTGGGTAGTAGTTGCTAGCAGCTGTTAGATAAATTTTGTCACAAAGTTGTATGCAGTGAAAATGAAACCCTCTTTAAAACTGCTGTCATCACTAACAGTTTGCCACAGTCGCCTGTAGTTAACAAACACTCATTCACCACCAGCCACCAACCTCCAGCAACCACTTGGTGTATTCCCACACCAACCAGTGCGGAAATACAGATTCCCACAGTGTGGATATATATCATATTTAGGAACTTCTTTCCAGTGTTAACTCATTCACTGCCATTGACGTCTATAGCCATCAATTGCAGTGAATGAGTCAATGGGTTTAACTCATTCACTGCCAATGGCTGGCAGTGAATGAGTTAATGGTAAGGTAGTATAAACACTGCAACACTGCACCTCTGTGCATATTAATGAGTTGATAAAGACGATTACTATCTTTGAAAAGTACACAGTTTTGTAAATGCTCAATTTTTTTGATGGAATTTTATTTCCATATTGCAAGTGGGGGAAAAAAAATCAGTTTTCAGTAGCCCTTAGCTTAAAATACAAACACAGTGAACGGCAGAGTTTATTCAGAGCAACAGCAGCTGTAGCTGCAGAGTGTTTGAACTTTTTGAAACTTCTAATTGAAAAATGAAAGCTGCAAAAATGAGAAAACATTCAGAAATTGTCATCAAAGACAGAGCATTTGATGGAAAGGCTACGTGTTAGCCTCTGTCTGTTTCCAAGGTGATTGTAAAGGTGAGATAGTAATGAGGGATAAGAGGAAAAATGTCACCTGTCAGCTATAATGTCTGCCAAAATGCTAACATTTTAATATGACTGAGGCACACATTATACACTTAGCGTAATAAATAATTGCTGTGTAATACCTCCATCAATTCTCACTGTTTGCACTGAATGGGCTGGAAAATTTAGTGTTATACATCTTTTGACGGCACCTACAATATTCTCTGTTTCAAGTAAATTAAAGTATGTTTTATCAAATTGTGTTACACTAAAATTAATCCTAAGATGATCATATTTCAAAGCTTTTGAGCCATATACTATTACACAATGCCCCTCGTCTATTATAGTTTGAATCACTTTATTTTTTAACATTACTTTTACAATTTTTTTCAGGAAGAGATGCAGGTTCTTCAAAAATTCCTAGATCTGTCCCTCGCTCCACACTTTTTGAGTCATCCTTGATTATAAAAAGACTTCAGTATCTTTGTTAAGTTCTCTACCCAAGTTAATATCAATAAATACAGGCTGTGATCCATACCGCATAACATGGGGCTTGTGATACATGTAATGAGGAGAAAGAAGGACCGAGAACACAACTGACATGCTCATATAACCTCCGTGAGTGTCCTCCTGAAGGTGAGGCTTCAAGCAGAGTCAGGTTTGTTCTGATTAGCTGTGTTTTGTTCAGATACAGACAGCTTGGCAGACACCTGTAATTCACAGAGGCTTTGCCGCCATGTTATACGAGCCATGGAGGCCTTTGCCATAATTCACGTGAATAAATGGTATATTTAAAGTGGTTATATTCGATTTAGTGAAGATGGAGGTTTCTGCAGTGCATATAACCGCATCTAACTTCCATCATTTATCACTACATGGCTTTTTACAATAGAACATATTTCCAGGGACAAAAAAAGATGTGGATTTTGTGATTAGGGTGCATTTGGTGATGCTATCTGGAAAAAAAGATGAAAAGAAAGAGTTTCAGATATTCATCAGAAGGAAATGAAATGTCTGCATGTGCCAAATATTTTTATAGCCAGCATTCCTCGAAAAGGAGACTACTATATTATAAAAAAGGAGGTGGATTTCTTTCTTTTTTTTCTTTAACACAAAGAACAAAGGGTAATAATAGTGCAGAAAGTCTCTCTTTGTAACAACCAAGGAGTGCAAACGCAATGTTTATTTTACACAAATGTAAATACCAAAACTGTTCACATTTAAAATTTGCAAGGTCTGTAAAAAATGAAGTTCTGAAATGCCTCTTTGTTTGCTTTATCACACTCTAGACACTAGAAAACCATCACATCCAGAGAGGAGTGCATTAAATGGCTTTCACCTTTTGTGAGAGGGTTAGTATTTTTTCCTGAAGGTTTTTCAGACTTCCTTCTTTCCCAGGAGATATTTACATTATGGCATCTAGCCACTGTAAAGAGATCATGCAACATAAGCTTTCAAATTCATGTAGGCAGCATTATAACATATACACTGAAAGCTTCCATAAGCCATTTCCTGCCATCTCAAGAGAATGCAAATGTGGTGCCTTCTGTGCACCATGAATCACAGGTTGAAATGGTGTGTATCTTTTCCCTTGTTTCCTCTATGAAACAGCTGGTGCTAAAAAAAACAATATGCATATATGCAAACACATTGAGGCGACCTGTTACATTTTACACATACCAAGCTCACACTATGAAAATGCTTTGTTACGCTATGGGTGCCTGGTAGGGTGTGTGTCCTAATCTAGATACTGGTATTTGTCATTGACAAATGGAAATATAAACATTTTCCAACATCACACTAATAAGTTCTCATTAGCATGCACAATGCACTCACAGTAGAAACATCAGCTGGTTCTTACTCGCAGAGCTTCAAACACTTCAATTCTGACAAAGCTGCTAGCATCTCACAGATATGCACAAGGTGTCCTTTAGTGTCAGTGCTGTAATGCAGTGGGTAAACCAGTAGTGACAGGATCTCCCACTCTGAGCTCTTCGCTTGTAAAACACCCCTTAGTGTCAGAATTAAACACATTGGGTAACAGTTGTTACCTAATGTTGTAAATAGATCATAATTTTAACCACACAACAAATTTTTTACATCACTCTAATCAAGTAATTTGGGGTTTCTAGGCGTAACCACCAAGTGAAAGTGAGAGCAAATGAAATAAATTTGCAAGTGAAAACACTGCAGTCTCCTGGGTGGCAAACCTGTAATATACTTAAAGTTATGATGCATGTTTTTCTGTGCATGAAAAAAAGTTTCAGTCTTTGATCATTTTCTATTACTCTGCAGATAGATTTTGTTTTTAGGTTGGGCTCTATTAAAAGTATTTTAAAATGTACGGTATGAAGTATATCTACAGTGGAGTTTAAAATTATCACAGTGGCAGGTGACTCACCAGAAACCAGTTTTCAGCTGTGTGCTGGCATGTTTATTGACATCTACATCTTTAATCACGGTTGCTGAAAATCACTTGTATAGCAAATCACAATGCAAATCAGAAGATGCCTGCAATGCAAAGTGGGGTGCAATATTTCAGGGAGTAGCCAGACAAATCCCAGAAGTCATGTTTCACAGACTGATGATATAATATTGAACCACAGGGAGGAACTTTAACACATCTGTGCTCATATTTTAGAGAAGCTGCCCTAAAATGTCACAATCTAAAAGTATACCACTGATGCATATTACATGAAACTACACACACACACACACACACACACACACACACACACACACACACACACACACGTTGCTTTTTTATATTTGCAGGTAGAACTCAAAGATCAAAACTGGAAGATGATGATAGTTTAGGGCAGACCTTACCAAAGTGTGGGGCTCGCCCCCTAGGGGGGGGGCGCAGAGCCATTGCAGGGGGGGGGGGGGGGGGGGGCGGCATGGAAAAGGAAAAAAAAAAAAAAAACAACGCTTGGACACTGCTAGCACGGGGCTCCCACACAAACGCAAAGCAGGAGATGAAGCATCGCTGAATATGTTTCCAAACCAACTTCATTCTAAGCCAAAGATCTAGAAAATATGGTGAAGCATATCTTCCCTTTGGTTTCACCTGCACAAGTGCCGAGGTAGGTCTCCCCTGCAGGATTAGTTTTCCCTTCGTCGGGAGCAGCGCTGGGCTGTTTAAATTACCGACAAACAGTATCCCACATTCTTGATTTTTAGTTCACAAACACTTCTCATAATGACTAACTACTCCTGACATTTTGAAGATGTTAGCTCTTTAAGATAAGATAAGATAGAACTTTATTAATCCCTCGGGTGGGTTCCTCTGGGAAATTCGACTTCCAAAAAAAGCACAGCAACGACCAAAGTTACAGTTACAGAACTGTTATATATATATATATATATATATATATATATATATATATATAAATACAGAGACAAATATAAATAAAATATACAAAGGGGATAAATAGAATAAATAGGAATAAAAAATAAAAAATATATACAGTAAAGTTCCCACAGCTGTTTATGTTTTTGATTCCATTTTGCACAGAGAGGCATTTTTTGAAAAATGTATTGATAGCAATGTTGAATATTATTACACAGGAAAAAAAAACAACTACACGTAAAATAATTACACTGTGACGCCTCTGCCTTTCTAAATGGAGGGACAGTAACTGTGTGTATATGTAAGCATGTAAAACCGGAAGATAGTCAGATTAACAGTATTTTGTCTCTATCTGCCATTCTGCAATTCATCTCAGGTAAACAATAACGTGGCGCATAGCGTGACGTGGAAAAAGGCACATGCCTTTAATGTTGCGTGAGGAACTCTGTATTCCTCGTCCACACATAAACTCAAAAAAGGAGTTTTAAAAAAATCTCTGTTTTCGGTGATTCAAAACGCCGTTTACGTGTGGACGAAACAGCTGCGTTTTCAAAATCACCCATGTAGGTGTGGACGTAGCGTAAAAGAGTTAGTAGTTTATTCCCTTATTACCTGTAATTTATTGCAGATTACTTGTATTTGCTTAATTGTTTACTAAATGTTTGAGGTGTGAAATAAACCGCAATGGAGCAAAATATGGGTGTGTGTGGTTGGAGGATGTATTTGTGTGTGTGTGCGTGCGCGCGAGGGGGGGCGAATATTTTTCTTGTAAAACAAAGGGGGGCCCAGCGAAAAAAGTTTTGGTACCACTGGTTTAGGGCGAGACGGACAAGCAAAACAAAAATGCATCTAAAAGTTTCTTGAGGAGGGAGAGGAATGTCTCATATACAGTAAGTGCATTATAGTCGAGAATGACATGCATCTAATGTCTTTAACTCCTGCGCGCACACACACACACACACACACACACACAAAATATAATCACGGTGACAGATAGGCAGGATAAACCATATCTCACACACACATTACAGGACACAAGTGTATATATGTTCAGAAAAGGAAAGACAGTCAGAGATTTAATCAAACTACACAAACACACATATACACAGGCACCCTCTAGGTGATAACTGATTCAGACAGTCTATGTAACAGGCTGCCTGCTCTCAGCCAGAGCTCATTTCGCCCGAGCTGTTCGTTCACCTCTAAATGAGGGCTGTCAAGCGGAGCCATATAGTGACGCCTGCCACCTCTAATTGGCAGTGCATTAACAATCAAATCAGGCTAATTAGCCAGAGCATGCCAGTGAGGAATAACATTCCTACTGTGTGCAGTTGTGGCACATCGTTACTCTGCTGCCACCACGCTCCTTTGCATGTTCTAATTTCTTAATGATAATAGAAGAAAATTAGAAGACTGCAAAGGTTTGAGAAGAAGATATTCAGGAAAAAGTTAAGGAAGAGAGAAAACGTGAGCTCAGTTCATTTTGAATATTTCAAACAAGGGCAGAAGTTTGTTCATTTTCAGTTTATTAATTTATTCCACGTAAGAACATGTCTACATTTATGAGGAAAAGAGCAGAGAAAAAGACATTACAACAAAAGATAAGAAGAAAGTACAAACACAATGCTTTTTTCCCATTTATGATCCAAAAACCCCCACACTGTAATGGCCAACATTATCCGTATTACCCAGTGTAAGTGCTCTCCAAAATTACCAATATTCTGTGAATGTATTAAAGAGATTCAAGCTTTTATTCAGTTTTCACTGAAAAAAAAACAGAAATAATCTGTTGTGGCTGATAAATAGTAACAAAAAAATCCAAAAGTCCAAAGAGTAACAAAGCAAGAAACTAAAGAGCACTGGGAATACACAGGGGAAGTTAACACACACCCACATAGCAAAATTGGTATGGCCCCAGTCTGGGCCACATACCGCAAGGAATGACGACCCTTTGGTGGCCAAATTAGGTTTGCCAGAGGTGGCCCACACATGGGCAAATGGCAGACACACTGGTGGTCCTGTGTGGGCCACCTCTGGCAAACCTGATCTAGGCCACTAAAGGGCTGTTATTCTTTGCGGTATGTAGGGATGGGTACTGGTATCCGGTGCCATGATGGCAGTAACCAGACCGACAAGCAGTGCACATTTCGGTGCTTTATTTCAGTGCTTTTTTTCCTGAGCTGTGACACACTTTAGATTCTAGCCGATCATTTTACGTTTCTGAGGATAGTAGGCGGGTCCAGGTACGTACAATCTTTTAGGGCAGAGCTACAGATTAAAAATGCCCAAGGCAAAGCGGTCAAAAGTCTGGCTGTACTTCACAGCAAAAGATGCAAACTCAGCAGCCTGCAACAAGTGCTTTAAGCTGATACTGTGATACTGTCAAAGGAGGTAACACCTCGAATCCGATGAAACACCTGGCGACGCATAGCGTTTTTTTTAAAAGCTGAGAAATGCGCCGTATTTGATAGCTTGCTGCGAGCCCTCACACCGTGCACATCTACAAGCGGGTGTGGTGCCTGTTATCGGACCCGGAGTTTGCAACATCCCCCAAAAACCCGAAGAGGAGAGTCCTGGCCCGTTGCCCTGCCAGTTGTAACAACACTTATTGTGTTATGTACCACTAGGGGGGGTTGCCCTACTATTGTAGTAGTTGGGGGAGTCTCCTAGGGGGTGTGTGAGTATAGCGTGGCAGCCATTACATGCTGCTCGTGTTCTGTTCTCAGGACAGACCTCACCATTGTAATGGCCTGGCGCCGGCGACTACCGATCCCCACACATGTATGTACGGACAGAGTGGAGCCGTGGAGACCTGACTTGTATGGTCTTATGTTGCTGACAATGAATAAAGGTCTGTTGTTTAATTTAACTGACTGGCTTCGAGTTATCCGGCTAACCTCCACACCACATGCACGCTGGACCTGCTAGCTGCTCCTTCCTCGCCAGACTGCTGTTACACAGTGTAGCAGAAATGATGACGGATGATGATGGCAGCAGCACCCGTTCTTCTCTGCGTGAGTAGCTTAATGTTGTTCGTGTGTAATTTACGTTGAGTAGGCTAACCACGTTATTAAATTAACGCATGTAAGGTGAACTAGCAAACACCGTTGTAGTTACATGCGGCTGTCTTCTTGTTTGATGGCAGATACTCCCTTCACCCTGGCCAAAAAGGCTAAAATAACCAAAGAAAAAGTGGAAAACAGTTAAACATGAGAGGTTTTTGTGTTTTTTTCCATTGTTTAAGCACTGCTTCCAGCCAAGAGTGATACCATATATGCCCTATAGCTGCAGAAAAGGCTAACATTGTTATCTTTTTACAAAAAAAACAGCTGAACATGAGAGGTTTTTGGACCAATTTTGTGTTCTCCATTCTTTAAGCACCGGTTTGAGTACCATTTAAGCACCGGCACCGTTTCAAAAGTACCGGTTTGGTACTGGTATCGGATAAAACCTAAACGATACCCATCCCTAGCGGTATGTGGGCCATATGTAAAGTGTGTGCAGCCATGGGGCAGCTGCAGACACACTGCTGGCCCAGATGTCAGCCTAATGTGTACCTTAATCAAGCCATGTAATAACATCATGTGCCGGAACAAACAGTGCAAAAGTAACATGACGAAACTCTGTTCACAGTGAATGGACTGATTCTTATATAGCACTTTTCTACTCTCTTGGATTACACAAAGTACTCTATACAACATTCCACATTTACACACTTTCTCTAGACTGAGTTCTTCCTAACTACATTCATACACATTCACACCCACACTCTTGCAGACTGGAGGAGCCAGAAATCGAACCACTAACCTTCCAATCAGTAGGTGACCGGCTCTACCACCTGAGCTGCAGCCACCCAGTGGCAAAGATGAGTTTCTTTCCTTTCCTGTCATGTGCCCCAGTCTCTTACTCCTCACTTTTCTAATAACAGGCAGCTGCTTCCTGTTTATTCCTTTGCCCAATTTTTGTATTTACATAGGATTTTGAATTAAACTTTTTCACCAATTTCTATCCCTGTATCTTTTTCCTCTATTTCTAAAAAATAATTTAAAAATGTGCAAAGTTTTTTAAAATGAAATCCTCCGAAGTTGCAATAAAAAAAATAATGAATCAATTTACAAATTAGGACAACAACTGTTATTACAGTATGCGATTATGTAAAAATATGTGTCAGTGCTCATTATCTTTATGACAAATCATGCACGGGTCATCCAGTAAAAAGACTGAGGCCTCTTCTTCACAGTTCTGCTTTAATTCCACCCACATCCAAAACATCAGCCAGTTTGGAATGCCTTACATAACCTATTTCAAATCACTTGAAAGTAGCATTGATTGGGCACACTAGATAAAAAGTCCATCCTTAAACAGGCTCAGGGGAGCCGTAACATCGAGTTTGGAAAGAGGTAGCAGCCTGAAGACAGTTGAGCAGACAGCATAATGAATAATGAACAGAGAAAAGCTATTAGAATGAGTAACAGGATAGACTACAGTCAGTGTGTGTGTGTGTGTGTGTGTGTGTGTGTGTGTGTGTGTGTGTGTGTGTGTGTGTGTGTGTGTGTGTGTGTGTGTGTGTGTGTGTGTGTGTGTGTGTGTGTGTGTGTGTGTGTTTCACATGTGACTCCTTTGTAGTGAATGCCATCTGTACGGTGTGTGTGTCTGTGTGTGCGCGTGTGTACTTTATGCATTTTCCTGTGAGTGCTTATGCTCTTCCATTTTCATGACAACCATAAGATCTTATCAAGAGTCATTTTTTTAGCCACTCATCATTTTGGTTTTTGTAACAGCCATTTCAAGGATTAAAGTACAATTCAACAAAGTTCAGCGAATGACTTTCTAATTCTTAGCTCAAGCGTTACAAAAAGTTGTCCACTAATCACAGTCTGATACTCAGCTAGCGCATGTGGTGAAGCATCTTTGGGCAAGACCATGAACCTCCCAGTGGTTGCACACCAGTTTCACTGCCACTAGTATGTACGCATGAATGGGTAAATAAGAAACATGTGTTTAGGTGTCTTTGAGAAGTGTTTATGCTCTCGAGACACTAGAGTCAAGCAGGGATGAGGAACACGATAGAAAGATTGGATAATCTCACTTCTTTTCAACTCCATATTTATTAATTTATTAACTTATTTCAGGCTTTTCAGACTCACTCATAATAAATTTCCCCAACCGACATTTTGTGTACAGTGTTCCCTGGAGAACCACTGCCTCAAAGTTTTTCCATGTGTGGTAATGTTTTTCCCCTTTACTATAGTAATTAGGCTTGGATCAGGGACCTCACAAAAATAGAAATTCAACTGTGTATGTGTGTGTGGTAGAAAGAGAGAGCTGAAGTAATGTGTGCATTTTTACAGCCACATTTACAAGTGATGTAAATGTGGCTTTACATCCCTCACACCCCAATCTCACCACCAACATCACCGCCACATAGATTTACCCTGTGCCAGCAGGCATTAGTTATACTACTCTCTCTCTCACACACACACACACACACACACACACACACACACACACACACACACACACACACACACACACACAAAAAGGCTTTATAGGGCTAAAAAATAGCTATGATGTTGACCTTTTTGGCTGAATAATTTTTGACTTGCATTTTATTTGTATGTGGCCTGTAAATTCTGAGAAGCTGTGTTTTTTAAAATGAGTAATTAGACAGCTGTAATGTAGCATTTTGTTTTATTTGTTTTGCTCTAAAGTCTACTCGAGAAAGCGGCTGGGGGGGGAGAAGGATGTGGTTTGCATTTACTTACTGCTTATTTAAGCAGTAAGTGAACAATTTTACTTTTAATCTGGATATTTGACATATTTAATACCTGCAGTCATTCTTTTCTTTCTTAGTTGTTTTTGTGTCTCAGCTGGTACAGATGTTTGTGGCTCACTTTTTGGGGTTTCTGATCTGTAGCTTCACAGTTTTGGTTTGGTCTTAGCTCCTGCTTCATCCACAGCAGGCAGAAAAGTAGGTGAATTATAATGCATCCTTTTACAGCAAAAGAGCAAGTTATATCCCTTGTGAGCTGATAGAGACCAAGATGAGAACCAGAAGGAGGGGGGATAATGTACTTACATTAATCTGCTGGCCAGAAAAACAAATATAAATGAATGCTAAGTTTGCTCCATAACTGTGAGCTAATAGGTTTGTCATAACACGATAAAAAGCCATAAATCACAAGAAAAATATTATAAATATTCTTAATTTTCTTTTAATATATATATATATATATATATATATATATATATATATATATATATAAATTATGGATATATATAAGGAAACTGATTATTTATTGTGCCTTTGAGTGATTTGCTGAAGAAAACTTTGTCAGAGACTTGAGAAGCTTGACTTATGTCACACACACACACACACACACACACACACACACACACACACACACACACACACCTCTTGACACTGACACTAAATTCAATGACCTTTTATTTTTACGCCACGTCTCATTTTAGTATTCAGAGTTGACAAATGCTGAATATGTGACGAGGCTATTATTAGCTGACTGTCAGCATAAACTGAACCTCATAACACACACTGTTCTATGAACCGAGGCTGCTTGACATAGCTCAAAGCATAGAAGATCATAATTGTTTATGTCATATTATGCAAACAGTGTGCCATTCTCAGAACAGACTGACTAAATTAAGCTGTCAAAACATTTTCTAGACTGCCCAGCCATGCTTGCTATGATACGCATTACAATCACAAGATCCATTTTTTGTGAAAGTGCAGATATGAATGTTAGTGGAAGTAAAATTGACCTCGTAGTCAAACTGTCAGGGACGCGTGTTTCTTGATATGATATGAAAACCCTGTAGAACACAGTAGACACCAGGGTTTGGTAAAGATCATCAGTTCAACATTCATTCATGCATTTAATGATTCACGTAAACTTTACAGTCTGAACTGTGTGGTAGTGTTAGGGAAGAACTATACAGCAACATGTGGCTAGCTTATGTAGGCATAGGAATGGTGAATTCCACACTTGAGCTTTGTTTTACATAATTCCTCACAGCTCTCTTTACACCTAATCCTCTACCTAGTTAAATTCATGAGGATACAGACCACTAAAAAAAAAACCAGAAAACTAGTAATCACTAACAGGCAGTAAATTCACCCAGTCATCCAAGCCTTGATACTGTAAGAAAAAGACACATTTTTGCTGTTCCCTGACAAAAGACAGTAAGGATTGGTGGTTGCATTAACATGTATTAATGCACTGAAATTGTATATTTTAACCAAAGTTATGCTTTACCTGTACTTCTTGTGTTCAACTGTGATTAAAAAAAAAAAAAGGGTTCTTATCAATTGGCAGCTGATGACTAGTTGAGAGTGGGAGTGTCTTGCAGGAAAAAGGTTAAAGGATGGAGAACCAATGTCGTACAAATACTGGAACAAAAAGCTTCACATTTTCATTTGCAAGTGGTAAAGAAACAATTCAAAAACATTGCATGTCGCAACACAATCAGAATACTTTAATAATCCCTAAGGAAACTATACCACTAATTTTTGAAGCAGGAAAAAGTAGCTCAAGATATGCTCCACTTTTAGACTCTGACTCATCAGTTGAGGGCTAATCCATGTGACTCTTTGGCCCTCATTTACTAGCAGTGTGTAAATCGTATATGACTATTTCATGCACAAAACAGTGAGAAAAGAAATGAATTAATGAATCAATAAATCTTCAAGGTGGATACTACTGCTGTGAATTATTTATTTATTTATTTTTTTGTTGCTTCTTCCTTTTGGTCATTATTTACACAGATCATGTGCTTTTTGTCCTGTTTGAGGATGTTGATTGTTTGCAGTTTGCGGATGATATGATGCAGATAATTTGCACAACAATTCAGAATGATTCTGAAGTGGCCAAGATACTAACATATGCACAATGGTATAAAAGAAAACAAGCCAGAGCGCATTTTTCATAAATCTGATTAAATTTTGTGTATTCACTTGTTTTGTTTTTTTTCCACTGGATAAAAATGTTTCCATGCACATATAGCCAAATGAGGGCTACTGGCCACAATTATACAAATCAAAATGCAATGATAACTGTTATCTTTATATAAGTGCATGGGGGGGTGAGTACCATTATATTGGAGAAGACAAATAAAGAATGGCTGTTTTTGAGGGGTTTTCTACATGTACAAGCTTGTGCACACACAAAAATGCACAGCTTACCCCCTTTAATTTTCACATACTTACCTGACATACAAATTGACAAATGTGTTTACCATCATTACAAAAGCTCGCCAGTGCTCGTCAGCACAATTAACGGCATGTGAGTAATCACAGCTCTTTGCCTCACCCAGCACCGCTGTGGGCGGAAAGAACACTGAACACAATTAACAACACCTAAATCCAATTAGCAAACAATGAAAGATAACGCAACCTGATGGTGCTAGTTAACCACAGATGAGCTTACTGCTGAAGGCGCGCTGTAAAGAGGCCTGATGATGACATTTTCTACGTTTCATGTAGCAATACTTACACGCAAGTATACATGTAAGTTGGAAGCTTTAACATTTGATCTGTATTTGAATAATTTTATTTTGACTCAAAACACTTTTTCATCATTTTACAAATGCAATAGGCATCTCACAAATTTGCAGCACTGACACTATTTCACATAATTACAAGATTTCAGGTAAATCTGCTTTAAATCTCACCAGCATTTGGAGTTGCTAATATGCAGACACTGTTTTCACCTGTTGAAAGGTAAACTAGGTCTGATCTAGTGGCGCTCTCAAAGTGAGAAGTCATATTTAATCCTTTTGTCGTATTGTAGGCATTTGTAGTCTTTCCCCTTTGGACTGCAAATAATAATCATAATAGTTGCACAAGACACAAAACTGGTATATAAAAGACCAGGAAACTAATGGCAGGTAGAGAAAACAAATTACGGGATAAAAACATACAAGGATCTTGGATGACTAAATATGGCTATGGAGAAAATAGTTTGAGATGTGACACGGTGATGCCAGTGGTGAATTTGTAGCTAGGTGGAGCTGTGGTAGATTGCAGGAGTGTGGAAACCAGGGTGGGGGAGGGTGCAGAAGATGGGAAAGAAAGTGACAAAGATCTGAAATGAGGAAAGAGATACTCTGAGGGAGGCTAACGAAGGACTAGGATAAGAATGGGAAGCAATTTAGCTGGAAAGGACAGGGGGGGGAAAGAGCAAGAATGAGGAAATACAAAAGGAAAAGAGCAGAGCGGACCAATAAATGGTGGACAGGTAATTAGAAAGGAAGAGCAAAATTCAGTGATTCATCTGAGGAGGAGGAGTGGTGTAAAAGGGATTGAAAAGAGTTTGTGTTAATGAGGTGCAGTCTGGAGCCAGATCTTTGATAACCAACCATCCAGTGGACAGAGATGGTTCTTTTGAATAGGTAAACTTCACACTTGAAAGTTATAGTCGGTGAATTCTGTGCAGACTGTAGAATAAAAAATATTTTGCTGTAGTGCTCAAGCTTCCTCAATCTCAAGCTCTCTCTAACACACACACACACAGGCACACCACGCAGTGCATTAAGAGCTGATGTTTGTAATTAGACCCTTTTTGTAACAAAAGATTGTGTGAGTGTGTGTGTGACAGAGAGAGAGGGGGGACTTTCGGTTCAGACAAGTACAAAAATGAAAAACAAGTTTAAATCAAAGAAACAAATAAAATAAAATAAAATAAAAAACGTGACTACATAGCTGTCTAGAAAAAAATATGCTAATCGAAGAGGCAGAATGAGCCATGTATTTACTAATACGTTGGGGTTTTTTGTATATGCCAAGAGCTTTGAAACTTCAAATCAAGCTGACTCACATATAGCCCAAAAGTCACAAACCACTGCCTGTTAAATCAACAGGCAGACAGAACACCACGGATCAAACTTAATTTGAAGTTCTTTCTGGCAACCTGCGGTCCAAGTCTACTTTCAGACCTGCTTTGTTCTCTACTGAAACCTCCTTTAGAAAATATCTGGTACTGTGGCCACTAAACGCTCCATCATGTTCCCTAGATAGTTTCTGACTTGAAGTTGATGACTGACCTTTGACTTCACAGTGGGAATAAAGTTGATGAGAACACGACTGCAAGAATCAGTATGAGGTTCAAAAAGACAGAGCCCACAGCTGATATTAGCATCATAGCAGTCTTTATTAGAACCAGCAGTACAGTTAGTCACATGGTAATTTTCAAATTTAATTAGTATTTGATTTGGGAGTTTATCCTACACCTGGCGTGCTTGTATTAAAGTGTTTGTAAGACCTAAATATTCCACAGCATATTAAAAAAAGTTAACTAATGGGGGAAAAAAAGGTTCTATTTCATGTAGGGAGAGAAAAGAAAATTTTAATTAAAGTAGCCCTTAATCAGAACATCAATATCCACTAAACAATTATTCACATGTTAAAGATTTTAAATATTTCCCTTCCTACTAGGGTTGCCAACTCCCTAAAAAATAAATAAGGAACACCTCATGGCCAGGGCTGGGCGACCCGATTGTCTTCACCCTTCCCAGTGTGGGGAATTTTTAGCTCTTGTTTTTGTGTGTGACATTTTTTTAACCATTTGACAAAGTGCGTCCCTTTTCAGTTCAATACTTTTGTTTCTAAATACAGAACGAGTCTGTTTTTCAAGGGACGGTTGGCAACCCTGCTTCCTGCCATTGCCAACATGACCACTGAAATCTTCAAGGTGATCTGTGAAGTCGGTGAGATCCTGGAAGGATCTTCAACCAAGGCATGTGATATGGTTAGGTGCTTATGCATACCCAATGGTCAGAGCCTTAACCCCTGTGACTTCTGTGGGGAAAACACCACAGATATCCAGCCTCTGAGGGCACTTGTTTTCACAACCTTTCCTTTGCTCATATGAGGAGTTGAAGAGAACCAGTCTGCAATGTTGGATGGTTATCATACTTATGGCCATACCAACCTAGCTGCTCGAGGCTTCGTTTCAGATGGGCCCCTTATCTCACTATTCGAAGCAGGGTACTTGTCGAAGTATAAAAATAAATAAAATACACAAATCAAAAGAAACGGCCAAAAAGATGGATCTGACAGGAGAATGTCACTAAGAATTAGAACAGGATGATTTTGCAAAGGGAGCACTATATATAGAGAGGAGCTAACAAACTTGCAAATAAGAGAAAGCTGAAAGCAAAGTACAGGTGCAGACAATCAACCACAGGTGAAAACAATTAGGGCAGCCAGTCACACAGGAGGGAAACAAACAGGAAGCACAATTAAAACAAGACATTTGAGAAAAGCAAAGTAAAACAGGAATTAAACAAATATTGACACAAACACAAGAAGTGAACACAAGAAAGAGGGAGACACCAGGAACCCAGTGGGGATACTGAAAAAAAAAAACCTTTCAAAACACAAATGAAAACTCATCCAAAGCACAACAAACCAAATCATGGACAACACAGCTCCCAGTATTAAAGACAGAAACTGTACCACCTGTGATTATTCTGCGGGGGAGCTTAATTTGTGACTATGGAAGTTCACACCTGAATTCTAGTGTGTGCTGTATGCTTTTATAACATATAGTAGCAGTTAATTCAAGTGATTCCCTTAAAATCAGTTCAAAACAACAGAACTATTGTTGTCAGTGGGTAAAATAATGCAGCTCTTAACTGCATGTGGTTGTTGTTTCTGACTCATTCTAAGCATTATACAGCTGGGGGTTAAAGTAGCAGCGGCAGCCTGTCAAACACAGAGACAAACAGACACACAAATCGGCTTGTCCAACACCTCATGCCATGCTAGTTCTTCATCTTTCCATGGTCTAAAAGCATTGCTGTGGATCCTGCTGTGCTAATCTAATCCTTTTTACAGTCTGGATACAATATATCTCATGGTATATCTATAAAGAAATGCGTGGTGTGAGCACCGGAACGTCAACATGTAAACAGACCTGCTTCTCCTCTCTCAGCCCCAGGCTCTGCTGTCTAATCACATTTCCAGAGAAAAGAGGCTGGCACCGGAGGAGCATTTATCTGCAGCAGGTGTCTGATTAATGCCGCCGTCTGTTTCTTCTTGTTTTGGAGGAAAAGAATCTGTGAATATTTCAGACTTTGAAACCCAGAAATCAAGTAACACACCAGTAAACTTTGCACAACAGGCTAATTTTTGTTATATTGAGTCTTGCTGGAGTGTCTAATAGTTGTTCATGAGATAAGCTGGTATATTTTTATAGGCTTCATTATAGTATGACAAGAAAATTTAAAGCAATTTCTTGCCAGATCACATCCAAATTAGTTTTACTATTAAGTAAAGATTGAATAAAAACAAGCTCATTGTTGCTCCCAGCGTGTCATGGTAATTAAACAACCCTCTTTACTTCCTTTTAGATTTTTTTTTTCTGCTACTGGGCATGTACCAAGGTTACTTTTCTATCTTTAAAGCTAACTTTAGGTTATATAGTTATGTTTACGCCAGGAACCCTTGTTGTTGTACAAACAATGACTGTTTTGTTCTGTCAGAAAATGTAAAGTTTTGTGCCAGTTTTTATAGCAATCCAAAATGCTTAAATGATGACTGTCTCAGCAAAGCTTTTGACTTTCACAGTCTCTTATCAAGTGTCAACATTGTTTGTTTTAACCATAATCGATCCCTAACCTTTTCCACAGCGGATTATAGTGCTCATCAGTTTTGTTTATGAACACAAGGACTAACATCCTGTTTAATCTTTTAGTGTATAAACTGCTTTTCATAAAATATATGGCTGTACTAAACAAATATTAGCTGAAATATAAACATAATATTTTCACAGAGCAACTGCTGTAAACGTTATGCACAATTAGCAGGATGCTGACTAAGTAATTATTTCCATACCATGAAAGTCATAAGAGTAATCGCATATAGAACATGTATTTATATGAGCAAGGGAAGCAGCTTCCAGCGGTCCAAAGAAAAAAAAGAAAAGATGGCAGCAAACCGGAGAGACAACAAGCTGCAACACTGGGACTATATAATAATATTACTGAAGGAAAAACATGTGTGTGTGTGGAGGGGGGAACGGGAGCTGTAAAAGGATATGGAAAGCACTAAAAACAGTCTGGGAGTATCTGGGAGAGATCCGTGTCAAAAGAGTGTAACAGTGGGAATCTGATGGCACTGCATGTCTGTTATGTGATCTAATGGCCAGCTATAGTAACAGTGGGCGATAGAGGGAGGGGAGCCAGCTAGCAGATGTTAGCTAAATCTTGCCCAGATGGGACCCCACACTTTACCTCATCAGCAAAGCCCAGCATGGGGCCTGCTGGAAGATGGGGGAGATAAAGATAACGAGGGAATTAAGGAAGGAATAGGCGGGAAATGCAAGATCGTAAGCAAAGAGAAGTGGGGGAGAAAGAATGGGAGAAGAAGAAGCAAAATGAATTAGAAGAAAAGTGAGTCAAGTGGTGTGTGTCCCTCTTCCTTGGTAATGCCAAGTTTAAGAATCAGCCTTGCCAGACTCTCAGGCTGCTCAAGAGTCTCTCTTCAATCTCTGTTAGAGATCTGGGATCAATTCAGTTTTGATTCATTCAACAAAACCCCTCTTCTACAGAAAGTGAAGTGGATATCTCTGAGCAGAAATGGGTGATGTTACATACAACTTGCACTTGAATTCTGGGTGCGGATGATTTCAGACGCTTGTAAATCAGTTCCTTTAAAAAAAGAAAATCACTGAAAGTTAGCTAAGAAATTTTTTTTTTTAAAAAAACACTATAATCATAAATATTTGTTATTTGACTGATTGCTAGTTGAGAAAGTGACTCAGCATGGCAAAAGAGTTGATTTAAAATAATAATAATAATAATAATAATAATAATAATAATAATAATAATAATAATAATAATAATAATAATAATAATAATAATAATCTTAGGTCTACATAAAGCATCATCAAGTGTCCATGAGCAGCAGAGCAAAACACATCAGTTTAGAAGAGGTCAAGCTCATCAACCAGCAATCAACAAGAGATTTAGAATTCATAAATCAGTGTACTTTGCTTATTTAAATCATGTCTGTTTTCAGTGAAAGTTGTTTTATCCAGTTTTCTGAAAATGCTAAACAGCTCCGGGAGATACAACAGTCAGTGAATGCATCATTGGTGAAGGCAGACAGCAGTGTTGGTCAAGTTACTTGAAAAAAGTAATCAGTAACTAATTACTGATTACTCCCCCCAAAAAGTAATCCCGTTACTTTACTGATTACTTATTTTCAAAAGTAAGTAATTACTTAGTTACTTAGTTACTTTTTAAAAACACGATTTACAACCTGAAGAGGTGATAAAGTGATAGATCTTTCAGCCCAATTCTACTTTTTCTACATAATCCATCATACAAAATGTAATCAAATGGAAAAGTCTCTTTTTTTAACTTGTTTTATCAGTTTTAATCTTTTAACTTTATGCATCAAGCAAAAAATTTAATTATATGCAACATTCTCTGACTTGAATAAATTAGTTTAACATTTAAACCTATTTTCTACACATTCCAGCACATAAAATAAAATATTTTTTGTGTTTTCACTCACTCTTTCAAACAGATGCAAGTAAAACACAGCAGAAAATAAATAAAGTCAAAGACTCAGCGGTCCTGTTGCTCTATTTTCACCTGTAAAGCAGGAGCAGGGTAGGCGGAGGGTTACCCTGGTGTAGGTGTGCTGCGGTCAGTTGAAGAATCCGCGCGAGTGTCTCTGTGAGTTTCCCATCACGTCGTAGCTACTCGGTGCTTGTTGGAAGTTTAGGGGTTTTTTTCGCTGTAAAAAGAAATTTTCTTCCCACGCACGATGGACGCTAATGTTTTTGTCACTTTTTATGGAATCAAACTCAAAGTAAGGTCAGTACTTCCACGCTTTAAACGCTGCACGCTCATAAGATAAGATAAGATAAGATAAGATAGAACTTTATTAATCCCTCGGGTGGGTTCCTCTGGGAAATTCGACTTCCAAAAAAAGCACAGCAACGACCAAAGTTACAGTTACAGAACTGTTATATATATATACACACACACACACACACACACACACACACACACACACACACACACACACACACACACACACACACACACATATATAAATACAGAGACAAATATAAATAAAATATACAAAGGGGATAAATAGAATAAATAGGAATAAAAAATAAAAATACAAGTGAATTGCACATTTCAAGTATTGAGTCTATTGCACTGTTGACTATTTACAAAAGTATTGCACAAAAGGTATTGCACAGTGAGGTGAAGAGGCACTACAGCTTAGTTGTTCCCCCCTCCTTTGTCCTCCTGTTTCCCCTCCCTCTCCCCTCCAGAGAGGAGTTAAACAGTCTGATGGCGTGTGGGACAAAGGAGTTTTTAAGTCTGTTAGTTCTTGTCTTTGGGAGAAGCAACCTGTCACTGAACAGACTCTTCTGGTTGTTTATGGCCGTGTGCAGAGGATGCCCAGCATTGTTCATAATGCTGGGCATACTCTCTCATACTCTCTCCCGCACTCGATATATTATCCATTGTTGATCTGCACACAGCTGCTGTCACCAACGTCGCTTACGTCACTGTCATGAGACATTCTCGCAAAAAAAATCACGGTTTTAGTAACGCAGTAACGCAGCGTTCCTACGGGAAAGTAACGGTAATCTAATTACCGATTTTGCAATAGTAATCCCTTACTTTACTCGTTACTTGAAAAAAGTAATCAGATTACAGTAACGCGTTACTGCCCATCTCTGGCAGACAGTCAGTGCTACTGACGGCCTTTGGTTGGGATGTAAGTTCAATCTGTTCCCAGACTGCACTGCTCATTCAGCTTATTGAATGGCACACTAGTCTGCCTATCTCCGTATTGTCCCTTGGTTTTTTGTGTTCTTTTAATATGCCTGGAAGTGACAAACCTTCAATTGCAGGTGAGCTAGAAGCAATAAGAGGCATTCCAGTGCTAACATCTAATGACTGGGTAAATACTGGTTCCATAAGAACAGCTAGATTTATAGATAAAAATCAGTTTTTGCAATTCTAATCAAGAGATGACAAGAGAATAACGGAATTAAAACGCATTAAAACATTCAGAACTGGGTCGAGTAATGACATCAACCCCATCTGCTATATGATAAGATATACTTAATTGCACAGAGGCAGTGTATTGAAATAATCTGGTTAGTGTCAACTTTCTCTTGTGAGTTGAAATAAAGATAATAAAGATAAAGATGTAGTCAAATCACAGAAGTCTCTCAGGTAGAAATCTCATTAATAACTTGCTGTCTGGATACACAGATTATCCAGTGTGTGGCTCACTGCAGTTTGTGTAAACATGTTCACTGCTCGCTTCTGCACATTAGTTTGCACTGTACACTTGAGGAAAGCTGAAGTTTTTATTTCAGGATTTAGAACGCCAACTCAAAAGTGTATTTATTTATGAATAAATGATTTATAAATAAATGATGTCTCAATGACTAATATTTATTATGCATGAGGAGAGAACAGAATAGAATCTAGTATCTTTTATTAATGCATGTTGTGCATGCTTCCCCATTTAAAAAGAGAATAGGAATGAGATAATCAACAAAATATTTCAATAATCACTGAAGTCTGCCTCAATTTAAAATACAACAATAAGAAAGAAACAGCTCCTTAGTAGCCAGCTTTATTTGTTTATGTATCACCAAACTGAAAAAACACAAGTTTTTCTGCTTAACTGATCTACATTTCAACACACATCCTATGGAAAGTACAGTATGAACTTGTGCAATATATAAAAGTGGGGTTTCTGATAAGCTTTTTTTTTTTACTAAATGGTTTAAAACAAAATGTAAATATGCAAACCACCTATTCCCTGCCAACAATCTGCACACAATTCATAATTTATAATACAAACACACAAATGCTGTTTTGCTCAACTGCGTGTATTGTCTTTTATTTCTATTTCCTCTACAGTAACACACAGCAAAATGTTTGCTCACAGAAAATCCCTCTGCAATTGTTCTACAATCCCCAGCTAAATAAATAAATAAAGATGATGCACAAGGAACTTTATGTGTGTCTCTCTCACTTGGCGGAAAGGCAAGCACACAGCAAAACTGTCAAAGTCTGCTAGTTGACCTGTTATTTCCCCAGTTCTAATTCAGTTTGTCTCAATAGTGGCAGGCAGTATGGCTCTCCACGCGTTTCAATATATTTAGTGACATCTTCATTTAGTAGTAGTATGTCTGTGGTAAGACCAATATTTGGCTTTCAGAACATTACGTTTAAATATGTTACTGAACAGTTAGTAAAAAGCAACTGTATGTGATACAGAGCAGAATAAAGCATGTTGCCCACCCCGGTGAAACATATATTTATGACAACATGTCAGCAACACTATTCATATCAACATCTGCCATTGACAGATTCAGTCCTACTTTGTAATATCCAGTAATCCATGTGCAAAAGGTCTTTTACACCCTGATGGCACACACCCAAATGTCTACAGTAGTGTTGTCTTCTTCAGCGATTCCCAACCTTTTTTTTCCAACCTTTGTGCCTGATGTCAGAAGCACTTCTTCATCAGTCTTATTTGGCTTAATTTGTCAGTTGTTTATAACAAGGTCTTAAATGTGTCATTTTTAGAGTTTGGGCTCCAGCATGGATAAAACACTATGTTTAATAATCAAGGTGAGGAAATCCCAGAAAGTCATCTAAGTGACTAAAAAGTGTTTGGATAAAACTTCTGGGCCTTTAATGATATACAGTATGAACATCTGCTGATATCTGCAGCTATTCATAAGAACTCACTGTTTGGTGGAGAAATGCTACTTGTTAACTATCCTTGGTTTAGAAAGGTAATGAGTAATGGTCCTCATTATATGCACATATTATACAATTTGGAAATGCCTTTAAATAGTAAAAACAAAACAAAAAGAAATTGGAAAAAAATAAATCTCCAGGATGGTTTCTCAGTGTCCATTCAGTATTCAAGTACAAGTACAGATACTAGTGTTGAAAAATACTCTAGCAAAAGTACTGATTCAGCTTCTTTACTTCAATAAATGTGCAAAAGTACCAGCTCTGAAATGTACTCAAAGGAAGAAAGTAAAAAGTATTTCTTTGGAGGATGTTACTACCAGCCATTTTTGTGCAAAGCTAACTGAGCCTTGCACTGTATTAATGTATAAATAAAATAATATTAATAAATGAGAATACAAACCTCATTTCAGTTTAAATTTCTAATTAGTTCATTTATATAAAACGATTTATATAGCCTTGTTTTCTGTTGCCTACATTGTAGATGATGACTTTGCCTTTAATCAGAAAATGAGCACAGTCAGGGGTTCAAGTGGATTCAGCAGGTGGAGAAATCCTAAAATAGGCTGTAATGGTTCAGTGTGGGGAAAAGAATCACAATTGCATTTCTATTCAGAGCACCAGTCGATTTTCTTAGTGTCCAGGCTGTGATCAGCTGACCTGCTGCTCTTTGTGATTTACACACCCGAATTGAACCAGATGTCAGCAGAAGTTTCATGAATAGTCCTGATTCCATCTTCTACACTGACAGTACATTGTTTATGCCATCTTTACATTAGACACCATACAGTTGGTGTAAAGGTGGAATTCAGTTAATGAATCAAACTATGACCGGCTAAACTTTAAGTTCATCTATGCTGTATTTGATGTAAGCCAACTCTGATTTAAAAACATATAAGCTTCCAGTTTATTAAATACCACTGAGCAGTCTTTACCTTTAATCTAACCTCTCTTCTTTCTCTCCTGTCCTGTCTTTCTTATCTTTCTTCATTCCTGGGTTAAGTTAGCACTATTTCTTTTCTCTCTATGTGAAATATCACAGCTGGACCTTTAGCTAGCAACACAATGTGCAAAAAACTGCACACAAACAATTTATGTGTTTGCTAATGTTTGTCGAACTGATAGAAATGTAGCATTTGAATTTACCTGCTAATTAAAAAGCATTACTCCCTTTATGTTGTTCTCGCTCCTCTTTAGCACTAGCTAGATGCCAAAGTATGGCAAACACAACTTATGGACATCTTCACTCGTCCTGTTGCAGGAATTTTTGTTAGCATGCTGAAAAGCACCACACAAAGCTTTGCAACCTACGTTTTGTTTTGTTTTTTAATGTGCTATAATTATTACATCTTGTGGTCAAGGGTCAAAATAAATCCCCATAGTCTTTTTTTTACAATTTTATGTCAAATACAGAAACTTCAAGTCTCTTACATAAGTAGAATGCTTTCATTTCTAAACTGTGAAAAAAGTCATTTTAATGCCCTTCGAGTTTCTCCCCACCACGGCATCCAACCTTCATTCCACCATATGCACTCATAATTTCCTTATCCATGAGTAACCCTGACATACAGCACTATATTCTTAATATTTTCAATTCGTCATACCACAAGTTTTGTTTTTCTGAAGTTTCCACTAGCCGACAGGAACCCATTACTTCTCTTATGACCTTCACCATTTTTTTTCAGTGGAGTAGCTTTGCATGAGTAGACAGTGGCAGTTACACGTTAGAATAACCTGCTCTGTTCTGAAGGTTTGGGCATTATGGGAGATTTATCTTTTGAAGTATTAAAATGATTGTGATATGTGTCACAGATGAAAAAAAACCATGTATAATAATGACTTTGATCGTATTATTTGTCATTTGAATCCATGTGCTAAAAAAAAAGCAAAAATTAGATTGTTTTGAAAAGAAATATTTGGAAAACACGGGGTAATTGTACTGTAATTTTTCTCAAACACACCTATCTAGATAATATTATCACTTAAAAAAAACACTGTTTCTTTATAGTGTTGCTGACTGTAGGTGACAATTTAAATTTTCATGGCAAAAGACTGTTGACAGCTTAACTGAAGCCAGACCGTACATTTAACAACAAAAAACTGGGTCACACTGTAATCTTTGTCTAACTGGAATAACTTCATAAATCATGTAGATAATGTAGACTCAACCCCCATTGTACAGATTTTTTTATGGTTTTCTTTTTTTTTTTTTTGGCAGGCAGTAACTGTTTGTGTTCATGTGTGTCTGGAGGGAGTGTCTCTTGTCTCAAGGACAGCGTCTGCGTTTCCTTTGTGTGAAGTTCACTTTTTTTATGGCAAAACCTCATAAAAAACAATGACCACAGGACTTTTAATTAAAATAATACATATGTTTAGGATGTGAGAATGTTTTTTTTTTAATATTAGTTTAATTCCATCATTTTACACAGAAATAGAAAATAGCAGACTCTTCACATTGGCCTTCTATAGTGAACAAGTTTATTGTACGTGCAATTTTAGACAATAGGAGCTGAACACACATCTCATCATAGTTTGTTATTAACGCTGCTGTAAACAAACAGAAAACCAACTTTACTGTTTTGATTATGCTGTTAAATATAAGCCATCAAAAGCTGATTGTGAGGTTGCCAAACATCTACCACAAACCTCAGAGTTAATGCACCAAGAAATGCAGTCTCCTAAATACAGTGTAATGTTTTGACATCTTGGTGTTTGTGTGGATTAAACAATGAAAACTGAATTTGTTTTAAAGATTCAGGCTGTTGGAGTTTTACATAAAACTCCACATGTTTCCTTCCTGGTATGCTGACTAATTGCTACAAGCTCAATAAATACCACAGACACTACAGAAAATTATTTTATTTTGTTAGACCACTATATTAGAAATATTTTAGAGCTGGCACACTGAACTGAAAAGTCAGAAATTAATCAAACATAACATTCAACCAGTGAAACTTTTTTTTCTGTTCAGGAGTGCAAGTAACTGACTCTAATTTAATATTCTAATCAAAAAGATTTTAATGTTCTTTACAGTTTTTACAGTTTTTTACAAACTGTTGGGTGGGTCCACTCATCACATGTTTACGTCAGGTAAACACCAAGATGCTAACAGCTAAAATGTTGCTACAGGTTCATAATGAAACCAATAAACACTGGACATGTCAATGACACCTTTATGAGTAACCAAACCACATGTCTAATTATAAAAACCTTTATCCTCACATGACATCAGAGCAAATTCCTGAAGATGAGGGGGGGGGGCAGAAAAAATAATTTAAACATGAATTCCAGGACTGCATGTGCAGAGGTTAAATCCCATCTATCTATTCTCCCTTTTATCTTTCAGACAGTCCTAGGGCTGAGCTGGATGAAGCGATGCACAAACAGAAGTCTGTGCAAGTGTGACATAACAAAAAGATTAAGATTACAATCATACTTCATCGCCTGGAGTTACAAGAAAATTCACAGACTGGGTTCTCTCTAGTTTCTATGCATGAGAGACAAAAAAAGAAAATAATATGCAACCAACTTGTCAAGAGACACATTAGTAGTTGAAACATAGAGCCAGTGAGCACTGAGTTTCACTCAGCCTCACAGAAATTCTAAATACACACATCAACAGATTGATTTGCATTATAAAGGAGAAAGGATGCCTTTTATTTTAAATTATAATATTCACCT
Organism: Astatotilapia calliptera; assembly: GCF_964374335.1. Taxonomy (NCBI): domain Eukaryota; kingdom Metazoa; phylum Chordata; class Actinopteri; order Cichliformes; family Cichlidae; genus Astatotilapia; species Astatotilapia calliptera. The sequence goes on from NC_137431.1 coordinate 24,674,279, forward strand.
CATGTTTGATACCTTAAATTCACTGGAACTCATCTAATTTAACCATGCTACTCTGACAGCAGCTTCGAGCAGTGTAATTAAGTCTCTCCGTATGTCCATGCTGTGACTGGCAGATTGTTGACTGCTTAACAGTGCAGAGTCACAAGAAATGAGGCAAGTTAGCATGAGGCTGAGTTATTGATAGCAGTAATTATCTGAGATCAGTGCAAGATGTTTATGGTAATTCAAGTGATTTCAAAAATATCCTGGCAACCTTTTATGACAGCTCATTTAGGCAGAAGACTCCCTGTTTCAGGTGGATTGAAAATTCTGGACATACGGTGGGACTAATAAAAGTATATCAAATCAAAATCAAATCAAATCAAAACCTGCTTTGTTTAATTAGTGTCATCGGTAGTGACCTTGAGCTGAGCATTTTCCCTGTCTCAGCCAATCCTGATTCATATAATACTGACTTGTCACTGACACACCTTAGTACATTCTTGATTTATGATCCTTAGGGGTCGTGGGACTTGGGCAACCCATTTGGGTTGAAGTTGGACTTAATACATAGAGTCTGCTTGGCTTTAAGGTATATGAAGCTGTCCTTTTCATGGCTGAGTCAAAGCAGATGAACGGAAAGTCTTTATTATTTATGAGGTCCTCTGTATTATTTATATATTTCCCATGTTTTCCTGTTTTAGCTTGAGACCTAATAGGACCTGAGACTTAATAGAAATAGACCTACCACTGATGAAAGAGTACCACATATGGTCCATTAAGCAGATGCTCCACTTTTATGGTGACTGAAAGATCTTAAGACAGCTTGTTTTCCCAAGTCTGCACGTCAGACCTCTCCTGTATAACTTCTATCTCTGGCATGCAGTAGGCTATAAGAGGGCTTCTTCTAATTCATGACGCATACGAGAGGGTCCAAGAGTCACTTTAGCTCTCTGAAGACACACAAGCTACCTAATAAAAGCTGATACTTAAAAATGAAAGTTAATTTTTGCTCTCAGGATAAATGGCAGCGCTGGTCACTTATGAGAAAGTTATTACTCAGCAGTGACTTCTGAAAAGTCTTTGGTGGACATTTTTATATGTCACTCATCAGGCCTCTATTGTTTTTATGTGTCAATTATTTGTCTTGAAATGTTATCAGTTTTCCTTAATGAGAGACAATGATGTATTTATTTGAAGATGTATTTGCTTTCAGTACATGTTTTCTGATAACACAGTGTGTGCTTTCCTTTCAGAAAGCCAATCTGCAAACATCAGGATGAATTACCTAGGAAAGTCCGTACACTCACCTTGTTTCATCTATACAGACCCAGTTAATTCTGCGGCAAGTGAATTTGGCTGAAGCCCAGATCATTATCTAAGTATCCACTGAGCTGTGTCACAGTCTTATTTAAACAAATGCCCCTTAGTGAACCTCTGGCTTTGGTCCAGTTCACTTGTCAGGAGTCAAACTTTACAAAGAGAAATCAGTTCAGCTGCTGTTTACGGGACGGCTGCAGCATTACTAGAACTCTGTTCCACAGATATTCCTTCCCATCACAGAAAACCTAGTGTGTATAATCAGAAATTCAATATTAAAAATGAAAAAAGACTCTTAACATGACACATTTATGGTGCTATGTGATATTTGTGAAGCCATTGTTTGGAATTATATTGTAGCTTCTAACATAACAAAGTCATCTCCCAGTGATGCAAATGCAAATAGATAAAGGTAAACACAGATACAATACAAGCGGCTGTGTTTGTGTCTGTGTTTCACACTCAAACAGACTGTGTGCTGCATGAGCAAAACATCCAGCTTCACCGTGTGGTGGCCCCCAGTGGCAGTGGGGCGTAAGTGAAAGATTTCATTGCAGAATAAGCGTCTTCTTTTTACTGATTTTCATGGCTTTTTCTTTCAGTTTGCAACAGATTTTCGTGAAAATCAGAATCCAGCTTTAGTTTATCGCTAGACTTAATCACTTTTCTTTTATCTGAACATTACAAGTAAAACAGACAAAGACCTGATGTGCTTTAATCCTTGATGTGATAAATTTGCAGCATGTGATACCCAAACAATAATTCCAGTCAGGGGTTATGGGACAAAAAGTCAGAATACAGTGTTGTGAGTCTTTAAATGGTGACAAGCATGAATAACATTTTTCCTTTCTCATAAATCATTTGCAAAACTGACTTTTGGTAAGCATTTAGAGTGATCCAGCAATATTTACATCCATATTTACAAGCAAGCGCTCTTGTGTATGTTGGTGCATATCTTGGTAAATTATCGTCACCTGAAAATCACTGAAATAGTGTGACAGCACTGGCATGAATCTGTATTGCTCTGCACATACACAAACCAAACACCTGTTAGGCTCCATTTATGAGATGGGTTCATTTACAGAAATGACACTTAAATCATATTTAAAGAAAAGTAACATTTAGTTGGAGGTAGTGGTGCAGTATTAATGAATGTAAAACATGAGAAAACAACTTTCTACACAGTATCTCAGTGTCACGGTCCCTGGTTTTATTCCTTCAGGATTTATGTTTTTCAGTTTGATCATTGTAAAGGATTCTTATTTGTTTTATTTGTGCTGTTGCAAGTTTTGATTTTATTGGTTGTTGAATTTTTATTCATTTTTCTTTTACCTGTTGCTTTTACTTCCTGTCTCTATCTTCTTCTGATTTCCTGATTGTTCTTACCTGTGTTAATTACTTAGAAATAAGTCTCACACCAAACCTCCACACCTATTTGTCTCTCAGCAGTCATAGCATTGATAGCGCTTTGATTTTCTTTGCCAAATTATCCTGTTTACTTTAGTGTTTGTGTGACTTTTGTGTTTTTTAACTGTCAATTAAGGCTCAGTTGGATTTCCTCTCAATTTTTTCATGTCTATATTTGGGTCCCCACTCCACCCTTATATATGACACTGATATATTAGCCAGCAATGTATTTGGCCTGGTAAACAAAGTGATTCATCACAGGGCTCTATGTATTCAACATAGGTTACTACAGTGATCTATCCAGGTTAAAAGATAGCAACATTTGTGACACCTGCTATAACCTCAATGTACTTATATGTGGTAGCAGGTAATAAGCCACAACATTAAACATAATGTATACATTGTGACTATCAAACACAGAAGAATGCTGGGGTGACAATAAATAATTAATTACAGCATTATAATATGGTAATAGTATCCTAATATATTAAAGATTAAAATAACATGACCTCATCAGTCAGAATATTAAAATTGTAATGCACATTACACAGCTTTCAGTGTAATATTACTCAGCTATAACCACTGTACATACAAGATTACTTGGATATTAATTTGGATATTAATCTGTCAATTAAGAGATAATAACTTTGCTACTTCTCTGTTCTCACCTCCTTGTTTCCATTTTATTATTTCACTATTACCACAATGCTGCCATCCTTTCTGATTTTACATGTCCGAAAATGTGACCAAGAAGTATGGAAACCAGCAACTGGGTAAAATGACATGATTGACTTGCTAATATGTTCACTTTAAAACAAAAAATAAGCTGCAATGTAATTTGGGTATGATTCACATATTTCTCCTCATAAGAAATATGTGAATCATTTTATCTCTTACAAGCTTCTTTCATTAGCTGTGGTCTGACTAAAGTGCTTTGACAAATAAGGACCTCTAAGCAAAATCAATAACATTGGAACAATCCTATCTAACACCCTACTGACCTCGCCGACCTCTCAGCTACTTCAACGCTTTAGGGACCACTAAATAAAGCCCACAACATCAGATAACTTTTCCCTAATGTTCTCTTAATTTGTATTGGATCTTACAATGCACAATGGTACACTGTGTTGTTAAAGCATGCTGAATGTTAACCACACGCTCACCAAATCCTCTTTCACCTCGAAAGTGACTCATTAACTTAGTATTGATTGGGCCCCGCTGAGGCGACTGTGGGCCATGTTCTGCTGTCAGAAATCAGCAAGATAGGAGAGAGGCAGAGTGAGGGGAGAGAGAGAGAGACGGATCCACAGGAAATTAAAGTCATACACCAAATGAGACAGATATGAAATTCACAAAAGCAAAGACATCTGCATGCATCCATAAGCAGCATGTGTGAGAGCTTATAGTCTATTGTACACTCGATTATGTAATTACACCAGGAAAGATCATAACAGTTTAGCATCATTTATCTGGATATGGGTGTGGACACATGACTACAGCTACATGGAAATGTGTTTAAAACGTCTACATAATATGATTTTGTTATATATTGTCACATAGAGCCTTAACGTTATTTTATTTCTCTGGACTATTTGTACTTTGGAGGAGGACAACTGTGATATATCTTGTTACTGGACAGTGCCAGTGCAGAATTACAACTGACAGTTGATTCAGTTCTCATTTTTAACTATGCACATTACTGCTAAATTATATTAAGAAAAGAATTTAGCGAACATTAAAAACACATTCTTTGCACATTGTCGCTCATTAGTGTAGCGCCTGCTGTGACAGGCATGTTAGCATTAACAAAGGCAGATGTCAAAGTCACTGGAGGTTTATTTATAATAAATGAAGGAATCGCTCTTTCTATGTCTGTCTTTCATTTGCGTGTATGTGTTTAAACTCGCAGAGCTTATTGTTTGGGACCCAAGTACTTGCAGTGTTAGACTTGCGGTTTATAAGGGATATCTGTCTGTTGTCCATGACTCTGTAGGTGAGAGCTAGTCACTAGTGGCTATTCCAGACTCAGTTTAAGTAGACACTAAACATCACAGCTGAGATTAGTTTACCTCGATGCAAATCCACATTTGCATATCGCCACAATGAGTTGCTAAACTTAATTCACATTTCAAGGTATTTGGTCTCCCTGCATAATGCTACCAATTCAGGTGCAGGGAAGAGTGAAGATGTGAACTTTTGAGGAGTGAAAACATAAACCTTACTTTTGCTTTCAAAAACAAGACTACAATGGTGACGTGCAAACTGCGTCAAGGACAGAAGTGCATTCCACCGCCAACACAACATCCACTGTTTGAAGTATCTGCACAGGCCATATGCTAGTGATGTGTCGTTCGAGAACGAAATGGCTCTTAGAGCCGAATCTTTGAAGTGAACGATGCGAGCCAGCTCCTTATTGGGAGCCGTGGGTTGTTGTTTTTTTTTTTTCTTTCTCTCACCCTCTGTCTTGCACTTTTTTTCGCTTCACTCCGCATAAGAGCCTTGTGCTTTGCGCTGGGAAGAGGGGGGAGGGGCGGTAGTTACACTCGCAGTAGCACAGGAACAGAGCGGGAGGGAGAGACAGAGAAAGAGAGCCAGGGACAACAACGTCACATTAGAAAGGTATAGTAATCATCCACAACTATTTTCGGTTGCGGATGATAAAGGATTCAGAAAGTTTATTCATGCAGGCCCATATGACAGAGAATGTGCATGTTCTTTTTGTTTTCATATTTTAATTTATATTTAATTGTGTTGTGGTTTGCAGTGTTTTGTGTTGTTTCACTTTAAATTTGTTTAAAAGGAAAAAGCTGAAAATTTAAATAGTTAAAAGCTTAAAATGTAAATAGTTGTTTTTTGTATTATATGATTTATTTATTACATTTTATGTGGAGTGAATAAATAAAAGTATATTTACGGTGGCCCCTAGAGACAAAGCACGTGCAAACTCCGAAGCACGTACAAAACACAACAGAAGTGCTCCAGGATGCGAAAGGCAGTGTTGAGCTTTTGTTACCTAGTGGCTACACAAGCCAGGAAGTACCAACGACCGAATTTGGTGTGTGGTAGTAACAGGTAAATGAACTTTTTTTTTTTTATTATTTGAATATATATGAGTGCTTGTGTATAAATACACAAACAATACACAAATGCTTTCAAGTGTGTAATTTAAGTGATCTAGGTAGCTCTGTTTTGGAAGTTCAGTTAACGCTAGAAATGTGTTTTGGAGTTTGTACGTGCTTTGTCTCTAGGGGCCAGTGTATATATTTATATATAAACATATATAAATAAAACCACATTTTTTTTACATAAGTAATTCCTTTTGTGCAAAATTTCATATTGTTTTTAATAATTAATTAATTAAAGCAACAAAACAACCCGAAGAGCCGGTTCAGAGCCAAAAGAGCCGGCTCTTTTTAGTGAGCCGAGCCGAAAGAGCCGGTTCTCTAAAAAGAGCCAGAAATCCCATCACTACAACATGCTAACATACAGCTAGCAAAGAACCCAGAGGGATGTTAAAGCTGAGTGTGTGCAGACCCCAGCCCGGGCAAGAAAGGTAGTGATGAGCAGTCTAGCTGGGGTTATTTTTTTTGGCACTTTGGTTGTGAAGCACTTTGCAATATTTTTCATGAAAATGTTATAAAAGTATAATTTTACTCTACTCACTTTAACTATACACATTTCTACTGTAGAATCATGGTAGCAATCACTTTAAAGTCTCTTTCTGTTTTTTTCTGTGTTGGTGGCTTTGTGCTTATATTTATTCCCATATGTGTCCTCAGTAGAATTTGTGTATTCGATGGTGGCCTGAGATTTATATTGTTAACTGGTTACTATGTGACAGTGCACTTTATTACATGTTACAGAGTAATGAAAAGATTATGCAACATGTTACTTTCTCCAGGGGAGTAAATTAGTAACATAGTGCATTACTTTTAAAGAAGAATACATTACATGTATTACACATTTATGCACCTTTACACTAAATTTGTGACCACACATTTACTGACTGTGGTATTTACCTTTTCTGATACTATCATGCCTTCAACATTTAATAATTTTAAGAACACAGAAAACAACGATTTCTTTCTCAGTAATCACTCATATCACTCACTCATATCTAAAAACACATCTTTCCATTGTCCGGCGTTTCCCACACTCTCTAACACACACACAAATGGCCCTGCACTTGCTCTTGTGCTCCATCAGACGTCCATCACAATAGGAAAGACAAATTTGTCAGCTGGTTTGTGCCTCAGCTCCACCATGCACTTCATTATTGCAGCCTTTTGCTCAAGTGGCTTGGCAGACACTCTGGAATGGCTCCAGCCCTAAACCTCACTGGTCCAATCTCCCTGTGATTGGATAGGCTAAGGCTTATCTCCTCCCTGTCAATATCATATACCTGCCGGTGCTAAGCGATTGCCTTTCTCTCCATGTAGATGCTTGTCAAATTGAATGAGGGCCTGAGTATATTGATTGGGTGATAACAGAGGTACCAACTGACAGATTGGGTGAATTTCAGTTCACCTGGGTGCTCTTGGGTTAGCGCGGTGCTCAGTATTATAAGTTTGCCTGTTTTGTTTTTTTTCTGTGATCCAGTGTTTGGTCTAGCTTTTTGCATGTTTGTGTGTCTGTCTTTGTGTGCAGCTATATCATTTTATGAATGCCATAATATTCAGCTTTTAATCTTTTTATCTTCTTTGCCTGAACAAGGTTGAGATGTAAGACAACAATCATGTTGTATATAGAATAGAATATTGCAACATATCTAAGGTAGTGGTGGCTTGTGGTAAAACCTTTGGGGTGGGACACCATAACTCTGATTGCAAAAACTGCCAGACAAGACAGGCTTAAAAAAAAACATCTGTGTGTGTGGGTGTGCAACTGGATCAGACAGGTCAAATATCTTACAGGTTGTGTAAAAAAAAATAAAAAATCTAAAAGAATCTAAAATATATCCATGCCCTCCTGGGTTTTAAATGCACCTTAGAACACACATGCATCAACACTACATATGAGCGGGCGGAGGGAGGTTTGGAGTCTTTACACACCCCCGTTCTCTGTTGCCTGTTGGGGCGGGGGAGCTGGGAGGAGGAGTTGGTCGTCCGATTGGGGTCTGGAATGTGGGGCCTCCCTGCTGCTGCGGAGTCGGGGCGGTCTGCTTCTCCCCACCCCAGGGAAGAGGGTAACACTACCTGGGTCTGGGTGGAGTTTCCCCCTCCAGGGGCAAGGGTACCTAGACCTGGGGTATAGAGTACGCTTGGGGAGTGTGATTGTGTGTACAGTGTCTATTTATGTCTGTCTCCACGTTGGGTGAGTGCTGAGTAATTGCATATGAGAGCATGAGGGTGGGAATAGATGTTTGTATCTGTGTGTGCCTGTTTGTCTGTGTCTAAATGTCAGGTCGGGTATCAGACGCCACCTCTCTATGGTCATCTCAGGCCCTCCAAGGTATGGAGGCCTATCTCCCCCCACCACTCCCCCTGCCAGTGACAGACGCCCTCATACATCGGTGCATTGGTGGTTCTTTGTGTCCGGGCATGGGCGCCCAGGTACCTACTGGCTCACTCCTGGTGGCTGCTTGTCGGGGCCTGGAGCCTGGGGCTCGCTCGGGCCCCTTCCGGGGTGGGGTGCCCTCGGCCTCTCGACCTGGGGCTCGGTCACTCTGGCACAGCTGGCTGCTGGCGGAGCTCACGGGCATGTCACTGCAACCCCCCCGGCTTCTGCTCTGCGGTTTCTGAGTGACCCCTCATCTGGGGCTCTCCTCAGCTCTTTGCAGGAGAGTGGCACGGTTGCCCCTCTTTTGGTCTTCCTTGGTCTCTTGTGCTCTGAGGGTCTCTGGATGTCTGGAGCCTGGATCTCCTCCATACCTGCTTCATGCCCTGGAGGACGGGGCAGTGGCTCCCCACAGCCTCTAACGGATCATTACATGAAGGAACCTTTTAAACACAAGCGCGCTCATGCTCACAGGTGAACACACAGGTGCTCACAGAGACACACTACACCCTTTTTGGCTCCTACCTCAAAGCACACTGTGTGCTGTCGATCCTACGTGCTGCACAATAATATTCAATATTTAGTATTTATTGTTATATTCACATAGATTATCGTGATAATGTTGTTTATTATATTGCTCTCTTTTTTTTGCTTGTTTTCTCTTTTTTCTTTCTCAACAGGTGATCCAGGTGATTGATATATGTATTTTTTCTCTGTTTGTTTCGTTGGTTTTTGTTTTTTGCCCTTAAAAAAAAAAAATCTAAAATGTAAAAATGTAAATTTAAAAAAAGTCATCTAGAATCTGTGCTTTTTTCTGTCAATTCAGCTTTTCTACTAAGCCTGCCAAAAAGGTGTAACTTTTTGCCTCTTGTCCAACCAGCTTTGGCTATTCTTGTGTCTTTTGCACATCTCTGTTAAGTGCTTTCATTCCTGTATACCTGTGGGACTCCACAACGTTTCGGTACAAGGACTTTGAAACAACAGACTGGAAAGCAAAAGAAGGCATTGCTCACCCCACATCCAGTTAGCCAACTCTGCTTGTCATATAATGTGCTGGAGAGGGTCTATCTACATCAGGGGTGGCCAACTCCAGGCCTCAAGGGCCGGTGTCCTGCAGGTTTTAGATATCACCCTGGGTCAACACACCTGAATCAAAGGATTTGTTCATTACCAGGCCTCTGGAGAACTTCAAGACATTTTGGGGAGGTAATTTAGCCATTTAAATCAGCTGTGCTGGATCAAGGACACATCTAAAACCTGCAGGACACCGGCCCTCGAGGCCTGGAGTTGGACACCCCTAGTGTACATGCTCTAACACGATCTGTAAACTGCTGCTGAATATTTATTTTCCGAAGGATCGGGTCCAATCTTTTTAATTAATTTCTTTTCTTTAACCGATTGCTTAAAAATGAATGTTGCTGTAAATAAATAACTGAATTTAACTTTACGGTTTCAGCAGCACTTGAAATTGCCATCATCTGTAAGTAGCTAGGCAACAACTGTGTGCCTGTACTACTTCATCAAGACAACAGTGCGTGTGCTGTGATGATGTGTGAATAACGTTGAATTGTCAAATCAAATTCTTAAACAAGGCAGGTGATCCATGCCGATTGGTGAGAGATGCAAAAAATTGTGCCCTGAGGGGCAAATTCCAGGCTCCAATATAAACTCAGCTTCAGACCCTTGGGACTGAAAACTTCGGTCTGTCCAAAGACTCCCATTTGTCCGACGTCCGTACAAGAAAGTCAATACATTATTAAATTATTTTCAAGAACTTAATGCATAATGTAATGAAGTTTGACCACAAAATGGTTTCTGGCAGTCACGCATAGACAGTATCACATGTCTTATGAGCAAATTGTACTTATTTGTAATTTGTAATTAATTGTTAGTTTTAAGGATTTTCTTTCTGGCAATATTTTTCTGGGTGCCACTGATCTACAGTGATTCTTCACACTCTTTTCCTAACAGATTTCATACCAGTGATATAAAGTTTGTAGCAAAATATTGAAGCCACTTTTAAGGCAGCATGAACTTCAAGCCCCAGCAGTCAGACAAGTACCTTTTAACAAAGAGGAATAAATCACATTTTATTGCAACTACTGTTATAGGTAGGTTTAGTTAGATAACATGTTTTTCACCTGAATACCCACTTATTAAAATATCAGGTGGTGGCATTGCCACGGCAATTTTTGATGGGAGAAAGCAGTTTTTATTCCTTTTCATTTAAAATTTTTTGTATCAGTGAAAACATTTTATTTTATTGGAAGAAAATGAAAGCACAGTACAGTTGACACACACGAGATACACACCCACAAATAACACAAGACAATAACGCTTACACACACATTCGCCGCTGTCCTGGAAAATGTATGGATCCTTTCCCCTTCATAAAAAGCAAAGAATATAACAGCGTGTTATATGTCATGCTTGCTCACCCTTAATTTCATAGAAAAAGAAATGCCACTTTTTAGTGAGTATTATTTTTTTTATAGGACATATGGATACAATATTACCTTTCTTTTACTTAAAAATTTGTAGTGCTTCTTCCTTCCTACAGACTATTACATACCAGATGCTTTCTCCTATTGTTCTCAAATGAGTTCGTGCATGTATACAGTAACACAACTGCTTTGTTCCACTGACCTAAATAAGATTCAGTTTACTGTCAAATAGCTTTAACAGAGTCACTTTTACTTGCATTCATTGGAATGCACGGCCAGGCTGAAGGAGTAACTGAAGCTGCTGGGAACTGAATTTGAAATGATTTTGTCCTCGTGCAATATTAATTTCACCTACTAAATGTGAAAATAATGTCCCTCAAGTCCACTTGCAAAAACTCTAACCTGTTCAAATTACATTGCTCGTGAATTGCCACAGATGATGGATTGGACATTAATAATAAAGCTGCTCTTATTGGCCTTTTGGATATGTGACACAGTGTTGAGTGCAGGAAAACCCTGTAAAAAAGAAAAGAAAAACATGACACATGGTGAACTCTAGAGTCTGATCATCTCTAGCCAGATTTACATTTAAAATAAAATACTGAATTGAATGTAATCATTGTTAATATTTCCACAGCCCTTCTCGGTTTCTTCCTCTAGGACAGGGGTGTCAAATTCCTTTTACACGGCGGGCACATACAGCCCACTTTGATCCAGTGAAACTCCACTAGCACTACTCATTTTAAATTCTTAGAAATAAATGTGTAAAATTACAGAAAATGTTCTGGTAGCTCATTGCCTTTTTTGTTTTGTTTTAACAGTAGCAATAAAACTGAAATTTCTACAGTAAAAAGTAAAAAACAGAAACTTATCTCTTTTCACAAAGTTTTTCTTAATAGCTAAGCGTTTTGCAATATGGCATATTTTATGAAAGTTTAAATTTCAGTACTGAATAGGCCTCTTGCCAGAGGTCATTTATTTGGTCAGTGGAAAACAGTGGCTGACAACACTGTACACAACGGTAGACTGGTGAGTAATAAGCCATCCATTTTTGATGAGAAACAAGTCTCGAAGCACTCTGAGAGACAGAGGCATGCAGGAAGTGCGATTTTATCGTGGTGGAAGCAACACAGCAAAGGTACAAAGTTCATGACAACCTTTTCCAAATGTCTTTTTTTGCTGCTCAGAGAACTTTGGTCAGAGGGGGACAAAATTTGTAGTTTCCGACTCTGTGAGATGTCGGCCCTGCCAGAGGGAGAACGGAGGGATCGTTTGCTATTTTAGCTGTTTGGTTGTTGTTGAAATGTTTTTGTGGGTTTTTAAATGAGATTGAGACATTTCTGTGAATACCACACACGTCTATGTGTAAATAACAGCTCTGGTGGTACATCTCGTTAAACCAGATGTTCTCGCTTTCGCCCCGGTACCGGTGCCACTGTCGTATGAAAGACCATAAGGGGGGGGGTTATCACTGGAAAAAGCTGTAAAACTCCTGAAAATACACTTAAAAGCATTATATAATTTTACAAATTTGGCACTCAGCAGTCTCCAATATCATTGTAATGCAGTCGGATGCTACTCTTTAAAAATTCGTTAGTTTCTTTCCTGACATGCTTGCATTTAAATCGTGATTGTGATCAAAAGAAAGTCCCCCTGCCTGCATGGGTTCTTGGCAGGGCTGAAGTTTCGGCTCCCACGTACTGACGTGTCATTAATAACTAACATGAAATTATCTCGTGGGCCGATACGTGTGACACCCCTGTTCTAGGACATTATGTGGCTTGAACCTCGAGACAGATCACTGAGCTAAAATATTATAAAGGGTTGCTCTAAAAGAGAACAAACCAAATAAAAAAAAACAGACTGTGATGTTTTCATTAACTCCAGTAATACTTCAGACTGTGCAGTTTACATGCACAGAGTAAACTGTAAATTCAAAAAGAGGTTAGCGACCATTTTTAGTGTTTTCCCCCAGTGATAATCCCCGAGTGTAACATTTCAGCTAGTGACGTGTGTTGCTATGGGAGTATATTTTTATGTGCAGCACACAAAGTAGGAAAATCTGAGCTATAAAGCCACATTTTTTCGGCGCTTAATACCTCTAAGCAGTTTTTAGCGGGAAGCCCTTCAACTCTCTCAATGTTGCAGGTCCACCACACAGTCGGGAAAAAAAGTTAAACGGAAGTTGCTGTCAACTCAGTAAGTTCCAAATGCAATAACTGAAAATGAGGGGAAAAAACACTGTAAGGTGTGATCAAAATGTTCTTGAAATCGGCTCATAAAAATAAAAGAAAAATAAGAAAAAAAAAAACCTAACTGATTTTCATCTTCTTCCACATCTTGAGATTTATTTTTTTACATACTTTCAGAAAGTTTTGTTATGAACCCTTAGAGTTGTATGCTTTGCATACAGTGATAAACACAAACTTCACACTTTTTTTCAATTTTCAATAGTTTTCAGTTACAGTTTCCAAGCCCGAAGGCATGTCATGGCTTAGATCAAAAAAGCACATCTCCCTACATGATCTGCTCCACTCATGAGTTTTTCCTCTTCCCCTAATTGAGGAAAACTGAGTTTTCCCAAATTGGATATATACCAGTTCCCAGCTGCTAGAAGTGCCCACCTGCTTCTCCAGGGGCTACTATCCATGATGAACACGCCCCAATAACTCAAGCACAGAGTGTCACCCAGAGGTGGTACTTTCTTTGCAAACACTTTTCATTGTAAAGTTTTAGAGTGTTTTTGTAAGAATGGTGTGCAATGTGTCTCTATCAGTTTAAGGGAAACTTAATAAGTGGGAGGTCTAAAAAACACACAGTTGTGTGATCTATAGCAGTTCCTTTGATCTATAGCAGATCAAAGGTATCTGAAATCACACAATTAAGAAATAGGAAAAATCCAGCAAAGACATCTGAAAAAAAATATTGAAGGGTCTGTCATGGGTTGATGCTCTATTTCCGCCACTGGTGTTGGATTTCTTTTTCTTTTTCTTTTTTGACATATACATATACAGCATATACTTAGGGCGAGATCATGTTCCCTTAGTTATGCTGCAATAGGCCCAGGTTGCTGGGGCTTCACATGATGCACTGTTTTTTCTTCACTGACCTTTTTTTTCACTCACTGTGTGTTTATAAACCACTCTGTATTTAATAAGTAGTTTTTATTAATCTCTTCCACAGCGTCGCTTTTGTCATTTCTCCCTCCCCTTACCCCCAGGCAGACACAGCAGATGACTGCCCCACCCTGAGCCTGGTTATGAAAGACATTTCTTCCTGTTAAAAGTGAGTTTTTCCTTTCCACTTTTGCCAAAGAGCTTGTTCAAAGAGGTCATTTCTCTGTATAATTTTAGTATAATAAAATTGTATAATTTTACCTTGAATACTATGTTGTTGTGATTTGGTGGTATATAAATAAAACTAAACTGAATTGGATCTTGTCAGAAGTGAGGCAATCGTGAATTTCTAAAAGTATGGTCAGCAGACACATTCCTTAGATTATTATACAACTGCAAATGCAATTCCATAGGAATTCAGCATCTTTTTGTTTTATCTTTGTTTTATCTATCCCCACAATGATTTTTAACCCAGAAAAAAATGATAAAGACTTGTAAAAAAAGGATTATATACTTTTTTTCTTTCTTTTTTAAACTTCTGCCTGCTTTGAGTCTAGCTTTTAGGCCCTCGTCTTCAAACAATGGCAACTTTAATGATGAAAATGGTTAAAACATGGGCTGATGTGGCAGTTCCCTCTCACTACAGATTGATGCAGAACCAAAAACGGCCCCAGTTTTATTAAGTCTTTTAGGACTTTGTTTACGTCCTTTATAAAACTTTATATCTTTCAAATATAAAGCAGAAAAACACAAACTGCATTCCTCTTCTGCTGAGCTATACTAAAAACAAAAAGAATAAAACAGCAGGGCAAGCTGACAAACCATGAATTTGTGTTCATTGTTTAGACTATGCCTTATTAAAGGACAATTTTGATTGAGTAGTTCTATTGTGATTTAATAGTGTAGTCGTTAATGAAATCACTTGGCCAGTGGTTTGATTCAGAAATCCCTTTGTTGTTGCATCAGAAAGGGCATTCTTGTGTAAAATTCTGCCAAATCAAACATGTGGATCTAATGGCTGTGGCCACCTCTGGTGACAAGGGAACAGCAGGAAGTAGCTTTTTATTTAAATGATGTCTTGCCAGAGCAACCCAGACAACTCATAAATAACGGTCTAACCTAATATTGCCCGAACCTGTTTTTAGGTCTCACTCAAGCAATTGCCACTTGAGATGTCCTTGAGCAAGGCACTTCATATTGAATAAATTCAGTACAGCTGCTTCTGCCAACTCTTTGAGACGCTGGTCAAATATTGTCCCAGGTGGGAAGGAATGAATCTAAAACAGGACAGAGATGAAAAGAGATGCATATTCAGCAAAACACTCTTGAAGATAAATAAAGGTTAAAGAAAAAAGTGCAGGGGCAGTTGAACACCTGAATTGGGCTAGCGTCCAATGGCTTCAAACTCGACTCCATGTTACCTTTCAAAGGTGATTCAGAGTTTGATGGTAAAGTAACTTCCTAAGCCTAAGCATATGAAAATCTGACATCAGTACAGTCAAAGCCTTGCACTAGGAGTACTATTTAAAAGTGTTACTTCAGTGCTGATTGATTCACAGGATGAATAAGGCATGACAACATATGTACCTATAATTACCCGTTTGCAGCTTCCTCTTTGTGAAACATGTCAAAAAGACAAAGGTAAAAAGAGAATGTCTCTCACTGTCTGCTGTTTACATACATTACCGTAAGTCTCAGTATACAGACAGCACACTTAAAGTCAGTATCATTTCAAAGAGACATTCAAAGAGTCTAATAATATCTGTGCCATTAATAGTCAAAATATTGAGGAACATTATTTGCCTGTCAGGAAACTACGATTTCAGCATTGGCACATTGGCTTTTTATCACTGTTCTAGAAGAGAAAACCAATAACACTCTTCCTCTGCAGTCCTATTATTCCTTGTTGCAAGTCAATTTTACTATAAATAAAAAGACCCCTTCTGTATCCTCATGCTGTGGAGACAGAGCCTGATGTTAAAATGGTTGCATGAATGGCAAAGGTTTAATTTTATTTTCAGAGTTGTGAACAACATGGGGTTTTTTTTCACTTAGTACTTGTAGTTAAAGGTTAAATTCATTGATTTTTCTGTCCTTGGAGTTGTATTTGAAGCACTGAAATAATAAGAATTAGTCAGGTCTTACCCTAAAAGCTCTCTTTATTTACTTTACAACTACTCTGTTACCATTAAAGAGATTGTAAATAGGGAAAAGAAGGAGAGAAAGAAAGAAGAATGGCAACAACAACAAAAAAAACTCTTCCCAGGGTTAATAGTGAGGCACCAGCATAAATGAGTGCACAGTGCTGAGGCAACTGGCTTAAAATGAGAAGAATGGGAAAAGAAAGGAGGTGAATCAATGTAACAATCAGGTTGAAGGAAGAAGCCATGAACTATTAATGAGAACCCATTTTGCCTGATGGGGGGGAAAGTCAGGAAAGGTCAGTGAATTGCCCGGCTGGGGTGGTTTGCTGCAGAAACACACCAGTGCACTGATGAGCATTGTATGAGTGGGAACATTGAGCAGACTAGCCTGTGGGCATATCCAAGTTAGCACTGTGCAGAAATTATGGCTTAGAGAGGAGACACAGACTGGCAGGGAGGGACGGAAGTGAGCAAGGACATATGGGTCGATGCATCAGCAGACAGCTGAACGTTTTGTGCTGCAGTCGGCCCTCTATTCAATGTAGTGATTGTCAGGTGAAGGTGCAAGGATCTAGAGAAATGCTGAGGAGAGGAGGATTCTTCATCCTTAGGTTGTCATTGCATTTTGAAACCATTTTCAAATGTCATTTTCATCCAGTGTGACAAATGATTACTTTAAAGAAAGTTTTTTCAAAAAGAAATGACCATGTGAAATCATTGAACTACTATGAAGGGGATAATTGCAACATTACTCATTTATAAAATGATGTAAAAGAAGTTTATGTGCATGTCACATTGGTTTGCAAAATGCTTTTGAATAAAAACTGCTCAAACCAAATTGAAAAAAGTCACACTTTGCATTGTTAGTGAACCTAAGGGAACATTTGTCTGCCAAAGAGCCGAGGGTGCTAGAGAAAGAAATTACTTAGAGACTTAAGTTTGTCAAAAAGAGGATAACACCCAAACGAAGTGTAAGAGAAGCTCTTTCAGTTCTTATTGTGTGCTACTCTCTCTTGACTCTATGGGATCTGTGATGTGATAAGTAATTGCAAAACTGCAACTGTACAAGTTAGGCCATTTCAGGAAAATGACAAGTAGATGACGAAACAGTTCAACTGTAAAAAGTACAATAACTTTGGAAATAAAAAAATCTTGAAAAGGGTAAAGTAGGTATTTATTTTGACAGCAAAAATCTCCAATGTCAGAAGACCTAACAGAAAATCCTAGTTTATAGACTTGGAGCATTTAAGAAAACTGTTTGTGTACATGTAAGGGTACTGTACTCATAAATATACATAGATTAGTGTGTAATCATGTGAAGGATTATGTCATCTTCTTCCTCCTCATCTCAAGCCTCATCTCCTGAACTGAAGTCGGGGCTCAAACAGACGAATGTGCATAATGTGCTTATTCATTCCTGATATGCTAGGCAAGCCGTGTGTAGTGAGAGAAGGACCAAAAGATAAAGGCACTGACTTAGATGAGAAGAGGGAGCTTTATTGACACGGGTGAAAATACAGAGTGACACGGAGGTGGCGAGGACAGGAACTAAGAAATAACCTAACTGGGAAGAAGTAGCTAAACAAACCTGAAACCATGACTCGCAGAATGATGTGCAGAATAATAATAATGATGAACTGCATTTATATAGTGCTTTTCGAGACGGTAGGTGAAGTGTCTTGCCCAAGGACACAACGACCAAGACAGACAGAGCTGGGGATCGAACCAGCAACCTTCCAGTTACAAGAGGAGCTTCTCAACCCCCTGAACCACGGTCGCCCCTAGGAGGAGACACAGAATGACACAGGGAGGTAACACAAATGGACCAGTCACGAGCACAAGAGAATACACACTATAAATACACATGGGGAAATGAGGAAACGGCACACAGCGAGACACAGCTAAACCTAATTGATGTGATGAGACAGAGAGGACGCAAACTAAATACACAGAGATAAGACACGGACCTTCAAAATAAGACAGGAAAATTAACATACATGCAAAGACACAGACGCAGAAACACGGGCTTCACACAGAGACCTGACTAAACTGGAACACAGGCAGGGAGGACCTGACACAGAAACAGAGGGAGCACAGAGTCACATGAGGGGCAAAGGGACCAAAACCTAGGATCTGGAAATACAAAACCTAAACACAGACAGCAATAATGCAGCAAATAAATAATACACAACTCAACACACTGGGTCACAGACCCAGGACCATGACAGTATGAGAGTTTATTTTCTAAGCATTAGAGTCCAACAACATTACATCCACTTCAAAGACAGGTTCATTAACACTGGCTAACAGCTAACACTGCCTAACAGATGCTAACAGCAGCAAAAACAGCAGTCTTACAAACAGAAAAATTTAGGATATACTCAACAACTCATCTCAGTATCGCTATGATTGGTCAGAAAGGTAGCTTCTCTGACTCATTGACCCATAGCGGACTTGTTTCACAAAGTTTTACAGCCTCATCCAGAGTAAATAAACGTGGAAGCTTCTCACCTGAGATTGACAGCTGAGATAAAAAGATGACTGACAGCCTTCCACAGATAAACTCAGAGGCGGTCCAAACACTAGAGCACCAAACACACTGGCCACAGCCATTATGGGGTACAATCCAAATGTAATGTTTTTGACCTTGTTTGGCTGTCAAAAACAGGTTTGTCCTGATGTCAACCATGAATTGGTTGACGTCAGTTGACTCCAATCTGCAATCTACTGACAGAAATTTTCCAAACTGTAGCTTCATAAGTCAGTCATCAGTCAGAAATCAGGAGAAAAAAAAGGAAGATTGCTAGAGAGCATTTATGCCTGAAAAAAGGTAAAAGTTAGACGATAGATGGAAGGATGGGCAAAAGGTTGAGCTCATTCAAGAGGTTTTTATGCTGATTTAAAATACAGCACAATCTACCATTGCAGAAAGTACCAATATTTAATAGATAATTTAGTTAAAGTGCTCTAATTGTTCCAAAATTCCAAGTTAATTTGACAAAATGTATGTTCATTTAAAAAGAACTAGTAAACTACCTTTACTGATTGACTGTCCCCACTTATTACCTTTTTGTACAAACTAGCAGGCTTTACTTGCAGAGTTCTTCTCAATGTCACCTCTGAACAAAACTTTCTGTTCATATTGTCATGTAAATGAAATTTTAGGTGAAGAAACTGTAAGGATTTCCAACTGTAAGTGATGAATCACTTGGGTTTGAAGGTGTTTCATGTCCTCTGGCCCTGTTTCCTTATTCATGGCCAGATGAAAATCTTGTCAATTACACATTTCATGACAGCCTAAAAAGTTTAATCCTTTGCCCTTGCTTTGGTTCTTATGTTCACAGAAGACAGTTGAAAGGGGAGACAGTACTGCAGGTGTAAAAGCTCACATTTGAATAGATACTGTAGATAAGATCCAGGAAGGACTGAGAGGATTATACGTCATTATCCAACCCTGTTTTTATTGACGGAAACAGAATAGAGAAAAGTGGCTAATAGAGGACCCCTTTTCCTTGTCGGTGGAGGGAAGAAATGAATGGCAGAACGATGCCGCAGGTCTTTCTCAAAAATGAAATAATGTGATTGTCTCGTTGGTGGGGAGTTAAAAGACTTGTGCTGAATAGGGAATCCTGTTGTCGGGCCAAGTTAAAAGGAAAGCTTTTAAGAGCATATTATCCCTAACAATGGATCCACCCTTGGCAATGTGTGATACATGAGGAGGATTGCACAGACTTGAAAGATATCACAGCCTTTTTCTATGCGGGTGAAATGTAAAGGAACCACATTGCAATTCTTTCCTCCCAGTCTCCTCATATTCAATAAACCGACTTCTGGCGAATGAGATGTGAAATTGCCTGCTATCAATATAAGGCCCCTTGGTAAAAGGCATTTTCAGATTTCTCTGAATTGGATTATTCCACTATTCATTTTTGGTGCCCAAGTTAATGACCATTATGAATGCAGAGGTAGCTGAGCAGCCACCATGACTCCAGGGGTGTTTAATGGGCCTGCAGGGAGAGCCAGGTAGATAATCCCGAACAACCCATGTGAAAGAAAAGACATTGTTTGATGATTTAAGTGGATTTTATAGAATATGAGGAATAGGAGAGGAAAAGTGAAGAATGATGGAAACTAGAGATGTTTAAGAGCTGTTCAGTTTTGGGGAGGGGGGGGGTCTGGTACTTGCAATTGAATTATAGTTATCTGTAATGGTGAAGCCTCTTGTTTTGTTTTGTTTTTGGGAATGTTTAACACTTAGAAAAAACTGTTAGACTTACTCTCAGTGGTTTTATGTTTCGAGGTCCAAACCTAAATTTTTCACAACTTCAGCACAAATAAAAGCAGCTTAGGTTCAGTGAGAAACAAGGAAATGCCATGTGGGATTTCAATAGTTTCCTTGTTTAATATGATAAACAGAAGCATTATTAACTGCAGTGTGATGGATTTTATTGATAATCAACTAGCAACAGAAAATAAATGCTTCTCAGAAGCCTGCTTGTCCCACCGATCCACCCCAGCATCTTTTTGTTCCTGATGTAACCTGATTTTTTTTTTTTTTTTTTGCTAATGCCATATTACTAGGACAACATAATTTTTTTTATTTATTCATTGGGATATTGTGTATTAGCACTGTTGAACTGTTTCCAACCTGTTGGGGTTTTTTTTGTTTTTGGGGGGGGGGGGACGACTGAATCAGGAATGCTCAGCATTGTGCCTGCTGAACAGTCCCGTTCATGCTTTGTCTTTTGCATTTTCATCAATAAAATGACTCCTCTCACCTCTGTGCAATGTTCAAATGATTAGTAGAGCCAGGTAGAGAAACTAAATCAACTAAAGAAACCCTCACCAGTTAGAGGCATTTGATGTTCTAGTACTAAAGACACATAATAATAAAATGAGAACATTCCCAACACATGTGTTAACAACATCCTTGGTATACCACTCATACACAGCTTTTTTGTACTGTCACCTATAGAAAAAATGCCTGAAAAATCATCTTAAAAACATTAACTGGTTTTTGCTTCCTCTTTGTGAAGTGAAAAGATGTTGACAGCTACTTACATTTGCAGTGAAGGACAGACATGAATTTGTTCTTAGGTATTTCTTTATATTACCAGTTATGTCAAATTGTAAAATATATTGCATAATGCATATAAAGAAATGTATTGTGGGCAATAGCACTTAATGCTTAACCCATAGCTAGTTTATGCCTCTTTCTTACAAAGATAACAAACAAAAATGAACAAGAAAAATTGAAACAAGTAAATAATTAAGAAATCATAGAAATTAGCCAGTCCCCTGTCTGTAGCATTTTCTCATCTTCCTTGTTTGAAAACACAATTCTCTGCTGCCTGTTGATCATTGTATTCAATGAGGATATAATTACCCTTGCTATTTTAGGGCAATAAACATCTGCCCTAAGAGAAAATGCCTCCATGACTATAGTTACCACAGACGATTAGTGTGAAAAGTCAAAAAATGTAACCTCGGAGAGATGAAAACAGGGGGAAAATGTATAATGAATAAATTAAACTCAAGCAGCGGACAACTGTGGAAAAAACATCAGGCAGAAAGATAAGAAAAAGTGCATTTATGAGATGAAATTAATGAAATGTTTATGTGTGGTGGGCTTTATATGGACAGAGAGGGATAATAATTCAACCTGTCGACTTGGGCTCACCCCCGCATAAACGAGACAATGAAAAAGGAGGATATGAACATGAAATTATCCGCTTTCACTGTTGACTGTGAGCTTGAGATGAAAGTAGGCGCTACCCTAAGCTAACTCATATATGCTTAAGAAATAAATACTTTCACAAGCACAACTTCCTCATTTAATTAAACTGGCGAGGGAAAGTCAATATGACTGTGTTCGCAAATACTATTCACGAATGATGCATATGGAGAGGAAATTAACAGCTCTAATGCACCTAGTCTCTGTCTGCAGAGGAAATTTTCAAAAAGCAATAATATACCGTATGTTCTCTTTGCAATGTTATTAAATCCCATTTATGCTGTGATGAGTTCATTATGTTTGTCTAAGTGAGCTGATGCAGCGGTTTACAGTACTAAAGTGTCCCATGCGACCTTGTGCTGCTCTAGATGGAGATTCAATACCAGTGTGGTAGCATTTATCTATCAGCGTAGCCACCCAACTTACTCTGGTATTTCCCCCAGCTCAGCAGACTGATTCGCCTCAGCGCTGTCTCCTTTGGCAGATTGTCAAACTGCATTGATTAGGACAAGCAAATCCATTTTTATGCATTGCTCAAAAGTTGATTCAGGTGCATCATTTAAATTCAAAGGAGGGAAGCTGCCATCTGGTTGTATGTACCAAGTTGTATAATCATTTCTTTCTTAAGTTGTCAACCACTTTATGTGCCATTTCGTGGCTGGCATTTAGTAGTGATGAAGATGTTATCGTAGCTTGTTTTCCCCTTTTAGTGCTATGTGATGATTGCCTTTTATGAGGTTAGTAAGGACAATACTTTTGACACTAATGGTACTTATATAACCTGCTGTTTTTTATGCTTTTCACTCCAGCATCATCCACTTAGGTTATGCTGGGAAAGATGGGGAGAGGTTTTCCAAAAATGAACGTTAACAATTCTTCCAGCCTCCTACATGTCATTCAAGCAAAAATAAATATCCATGTTTTTGCACAAAGCAAAGCCAACATTACTGCTGAAACAAAACTGAGATGCCCTTGAAATGACACAAAAAAAACCCCCAAACAATAAAATCCCACCCTACTGTATACAAATATGTCCACTTCATAGTCTCTCTTTACAAGTCTTTAGTCTTAAGGCTCCTTGCACCTAGTTTACTTGCAATTGTAACCCTTGCAAATGGTGGCATGCCCTAAAAGTGACATCACAACTTGTGGCACGTGTCACGCTTTGGTGTTGCTTAGGCTTGTCATGGATATTTTTAAACCTGGCACGAGCAGTTTGAAGACACGAGTGTTCTATCATGAACATGAAAAATGCAGAGATCCTCAGATAACATTAGTATTATTTTTGTCTAAATAGGACCTATAATAATAAGAATGTACCAGTAGCTCAAACACTTCCAGTAATAAATAAATAAACCTCATAGTCTTTATGAAGAACAGATCAGATGCAAAACTATTGGTTTAGACTGCATCAGTTTGTGGCTACTGAAGGATAACTAAAATATTGTGGTTTGCTTGTTTGGTCTGTATTTCCTTCCTCAATGTATTTACCCCCCAATGTCCCCATTATGACCTCCAACTAATTGTGGGACAGATATTGTAAACATCCTGGCGGACACTGTTTTACTTTGATTTAAAGGTGTGTTCTTGTTTGGATAGATCTTTGAAATAATGCATCATGTATGGTCACTTTTGCACCAGACTAGTGATAACATGGCCATAATTCTGAATGCAACTTGATGGGATCTTGGAATGAAGCACCTAGTTCTTTGTTTTCATCTAAAAATCAATCCAATTAAAAATGACATTTATTGAGAGCCGGAGAGAAGAGCAGGAAGCAACAATTAAAAGTTGTGTCTGCACTTGTCATACATTCCCTTTAAGATGACATTTAGTGAGCACAAGCAGATAATCCAGGCAAAATGTTCATGTATTTACAACCCAGTCATATGTCAGTCAATGGTATCCTATGTGTTGTTTCCTCTCCTTGAGGTTAAGAAAGGTTTATCTCAGGACCCAGCAACTTTGCATTGCCAGTGGTTTATCCATCCATAGTTACCAAATGTCACAGACCTTCTGCAGCCTCTGGTCACCACATCCCTGCCAAACATTCCCTGTGTGGATCCAGATTAACAGGCTGTCCTTCAGTTTTGTGAATTAAATGTATAACTTTCTAAACTGAGGAATTATATTTCAGGCATTAAATCAAATTGTATTCCCTACTGAACCAATATGATATGCTGTGTACAATTTTTTTTAATATATATACACCGAACTGTTAGTACTGTGTCATCCTCATTTAGACATATTAGTAAGCGATCTTATAAGTGATAGTGGGTAGGGGAGACAGGACTAGACACTAATTACATGTAAATTTATACAAATAGTAAAAAATATTGATTGAATGCTCTTACCAAATTCTACGCAATTAAATGTGTTTTAAAATTTCCCAGATCAAAAAAATAATTAAAACAACCTAACATTAGTGGATGTCAGTGAGAAAGAGAGACCAGCTCAGCAGCTTAGTAGACAGACAGCCAGTGCAGATTCGTTTCTGATAGGTCTTAACTCCCCCTCTGGCTCTGACATGGGAGGTTAAAGATATCACTGAGGCAGAAAATGTCATGGGAAATCAGCTGATATTAACTCTACAATATTCTACTTTTTTTCTGGTTCAGCTTTAAAAAAACAGCTTTCAAACAATGTCTTAATCATTGAAATACTTTTCAACCTACAGTAATGGCTTTTGCTAATTTTAGAGTGGATGTGAAGGCTGTGAACAATTGAAACAAATGACATTAAAGTTGCATTAAAGCTGAGTTGCTTCATATATATCTTGTTTGTTGCACTTTCTCCCTCTGTTTCCATTTATGAAAACAATTAGAGGGAATTAAGTGGCTGAGACAGATAACGGTGAAACGAGTTCAGATTAATGAACAGAGTTTAGAAAAAAGGGGGATAGAAAAACAAAGAGCAAAGAATTCAAGTGGGTGTCGAGAAAACTGGGTAAGGAAAACTGCCTGACAGAAACACTGATGGGTGAGATGGGAAAAAAAAGAAGAGAGACAAAATGATCAAGAAAAAGAAAGAGGGGTGAGGGAGGTACAGGGGAGAGTAGACAGTGATAGAAGGAGATTGATAACAGCCATGAAAAAAGGAGATACAAAAAGTAGAATCACAGCAGGGAAGAAAGCCACTTTGGAGACAAAGAAAGAAATGGAAGAAAGAGCGAAAAAGGCCGGTAAAATGGGAGCATATGTGTTTTACAGGGAGAAAGAAAGAAAGAGAGAAGAGGGAGGGGGTGGTTTTAGGGTCATTGTTCCTCGCAGTTTGAAAAAAACCATTAGCAGTGTCTGCCTTAGATTTCTGCCTATTCCTATTACCATCACAGCTGGATGCAGCCAAGTGTGAGACCTGACTCTGTCTAAGCAGACGTTCTCCTCCTCTCCTACTGTACTGACTCACACACACTCTTTGTAGGGAGCATGCACAGAGTATCTAAAATATTTTCTTCTTGCCTTTCAGGTGTGCACACACATTTATTTTTTTAAATATCACACATAGAGTGAGCCACAACTCTTTCTAACTTGCCCAGCAATCTCTCGTTCTTTCCCAGCCGGGTTCAAACCCAGGTTAGCTGCTGACAGCAATGCCTCCTTAGGATCCTACTCCAACCACTACCAGCGACATGGTATAAAAACAAAATAAAAACGTTTTTTTAAAAAGACCTAAGTAGCCGCTTAAAGTACTTCTGTGTGACTGGTGATGTGTTTCACATAAGAAACTGCCTTATGAATGATTTGTTAGCGCTCAATCATTGATGAAGACTCAGAGATCTGATGAGGTGCTCTGAGCCGCTCGGTCAGACAGTCGGCTGGTGGGTTGGATGGTTTCCAGCAACGAAACGGTAACTTTTGCATGCAAGATTCTAGTAAATGCACAAATGTTTCCCTTTGGCATAGCTGATGCATGACGAGATCACAGCTGGTAATAGGATGTGATGAAAGCCTATGTGAGTGTGTGTGTGCATGTATGTGTGCAAACCCACTACTCTAGGGTCTACAATACAGCTCAAGGCAAAGGGATCGTATCACTCTGCTAAACGTGATTAATTAAAAAAGCTCTTTGCATATAATTAGCATTAAGATGTGTGTGCTTGCATGGAGATCATTATAAGCACACTGCTCTTGCACTGTTCTACATAAAGTCGTTTAATTGGTTTTACACCACTACCTGTAGGTTTAAACTCTTTGTCCCATATATCTGCAAAGTGTGAATTCTATTCATAAATAAAATACGCAGTTCAATACCTCTGGGGGCTTTTATTATATTTGCGGACTTTGATGTTTCCACTGCCATTCTGGAGGTTCTTTATTAGATCAACAGCAGTAACAAGAGCTCCAGCAGATTCCCCACAGCTATTTAAAGAGGTTCGGATGTCGGGGTAAAAGACGGTAGGGCACAGAAACAAAAGGGGAAGAGAAAGAGGTGTTGGGGGGGATGAAAGGAGCATGAAGAAGAAAGAGAAAATTGAAAAAGATACTTTTTAGTAATCAAATTACTAACGTTTAGTGGGTTGAGATGGAACGAGTGCAATTGCAGCATTGAAAATACACGCGTGCCACAAAGAGAGGAAGGGGCAAAGAAAGCAACACATTGTACCTCTGACCTCAACTCTCATTGTTTTACATGCTACAAGTGCAACATGTCCCCATTTAAATACTGACTATATAAAGTCATTCTCAGATTTGAAGACTTGCTTAAAGTACTTTGCAAACAGTATGACTCCAAAAAGAAGGAAAGCTATAAGACTCAGAGATAAAATAACACTAGAAGACAGTAATGCAACATTAAACTGGCACATAATGTGCACATGCCAAGACTGGAAGGTTCTGCAGTGTGTGATTAAAGATGCCCAGAACATCTACCCGAGATGAGTGAGATCAGTGAAGTGGCCAGAGCCCAAATGATATTAAAGAGACAATACCCACCCAGCCAAATCCTTCTCACCCTGCTGCAGCCAATACATAAGTATCAGTATCTTACCTCAGGCTGTGAGACTGCCGAATTCACTCCTCACACGACACTGTGACAACGGGAAAGAAGATTTTTATTACAATCCCATTTTGCCACAATTCTGAGCAGGCTTTGAGTATGCTGTACTTCAAGTTAAGCATCAAATTCTTCCATTCGCTTGTAGTGGTGCAACACTAGACTGTCACAGATTGTCCAAATTAAACTGTAATTTTTATTAAACTGTTTATCTAATCGACAACAGTTATGATTTATTTCATCTGCCGATACAGATGTCTGTTTAATCAGTACACAAGCTTGCTTTGTTTTACTTGCATGCCTACATAAAGTGTGTGATTTGTGTTCTTTCAGTGCTTCGTTATTATAAATTTGCTTAGTATCAAATAAAATCTTAGAAAATGTTAAATCAGAAACTGAATCTGCTAAATTTCTAGAAATGCTGAGTAAAAGGAAGCAAAAACAGAGAAAATAAAATACAGCATGATCATTACCAGGAACATTGGCTCAAAATATGATTCATCCATGTGTGGAACAGATGGCGTGTATGTGCAATTTTTGTTTCAGAGGAAAGTAGAAGCATTTGCTTCTTTGACATAATCAGCGTACTTCACCGAATGCCAGTTTTGAGGTGAGTAGTTTGCACAAAGGCCCCGGGATAGATTGGCAACCTGTCCTGGGTCTTTAGCCGCCTCTCACCCTCTGTGAGCTGCAACAACCGTGACCTGAATAAGTGATTAAGAAAATGGATAGACTGATGGATAGTTTACACAAATTTTTTAGAAACTTGAGAAACACTAAAAGGGCAGACTTCAAGTTCTGTGAGCTGAGCTATTCTTCTAAAAAAAAAAAAAAAAAACAACAACCCAGAAAGTCAGACACTAACAGAGAGAAGAACATCACAACTGAATAAGCAATGACGGAGAAAAAAGAGCATAATGGCTAGAGACTTTTCATTTTGATGAGACGAGCTGCAGAGAGGAGACAGAAAAACAAAACAGAAAACAAAGTGACAGAAAGCAAGCAAGTGGTTTCAGGTTTCTCAATGAGGACACGGCCAGGGCAAAGCTGCTCTGCTAGATTAGCCGGCGTTGGAGTTTTCGCCCCTGCACGTCTGAAGAGAGCCAAGTAAAACTCATCCCTGAGCCTGGCGTCCTGCCCCCCAACAAATAAACCTCATAATGGAACTCTATCGGGCTCCAAGTGGGAACATTCATTTTCATTACCGCAGGTTTATCTGTCCCTGCATGCTCTAACGCCGCAGTGCAGGGGTACGCTCAGGTACTGTAGCAGATCAGAAACTGGGGTTGAAGGAAAAGACTAAAAATAAGTGAGAGAGGAGGGGGAGGACAGGTAAGGGGTGCTGGCTCATCTCTCAGCAAGTGTTTTCTTTGTTTTTCCTCTGTTAAAGCTGTTTTCAACTCCACATATGATATTCATCTTAATCACAGGACGTGAAAGCATAATTTCATTTTTTCTTTTTTTTTGGGTCAGGCAGATGGTACCTTTATTGAGGAGATTAATCACCATGCTGCACAACATTAATAAAAGCAAATATTTGAAAGGAAAATGTAATTTGCCTCAAGTGCACAGCTAGTGTAAATAGGTGAGTCAGGGCCAGAGAAGGCAGATAGCCCGTGGGTGGATCATAATTTATTCTCTCTGTAGCGCCTGTTGAGCCTGAAGCTGGCAGAGCAAAGCAGACAGGGAGACTAATGGGCATTCAACCACCTGGCAGCAAACCTGGGATCACGGAGCACAGCAGGCCAAGAGAGGATGCACAGTGTTAAGTTTTGTTCGTGTTTTGGTCTTATTTTAATTTTTTTTCCTTCCGAGACATTTTTGAAGTTAGCAGAAAATTTATGTTCACATCCTTGCAGTATACTTTGTATTTGTACGCATATTTGCACATAAACTGTTCCGCTTATGATCTACTACTGATAATAAAAAGCACATTTATTTCACTATGAAAGCAATTACTCTTTCTTTAATTCATAAAGTAGGAAGAACTGGTGACTGATATGCAGAGATCTGTTGTTCTGAACAGATTAGGGTAAAACCTATCCCAAAGTTCTCTTGGTGCATAAAAGCAACACTTTTTTTCAAGACTGCACATCAAAAAAAAGATGCTTTAAATTTATTTTTCTATTTTTAATTTTATGTTGACAACATCGGCCCTCTGAGCTCTTAAAGTAAAAATAGCCAGCGTTCAAAGCTTTTGTCTTTTGTGATGTGCATACCTTTTTAAGAAGCACCACAAACACAGTGTCTTACTTTTCCACAGATGGGAGATCAATGGCACAGCTTTTCATCAGTTCAGCAGCTGCAAATTGATAATGTGATATTCTATCAAAACGTCATCCCTATCGATGTCCTCTGTCCATGAAATTACAATCTGAAACACAGGTGACATCAGGAAGCAGTGCACAAGTGCCGATCGTGGAGTCATGCCAGACGAATTGCCGTCAGCGGGACGGGTGGTAATTTTGCTGAAATTTGGAACATATCAGGGAAATGAAAGAAGAAGAGCAGCACCTGAGCAGCACCCTGGAGACATGGAGGGCCTATCACTTCAAAGATGAGTGCTTTTAGGAAGATTTTCCATTCCCGTTATGCCATATGGAGAGACAGAAGATAGGGCAAAACAATCTACACCTTTATTACTAGGTGGTTATGAAAAGGAATATAAAGGCCGGAAAGTGAACATGGATGGAATGGATCCAGAGGAGTGCTCGCCCCAACAGCACTCTGTGTGTCAGTCTCTGGCTTTTCATGTGCATGCTAATCGAAGCAAAGGGAAATAAAGAAATCTTTACCATGAATAAAAGTAAAAATGGCTCAGCAGTTGGTTTTATTTTGAATTTTTTATGCAAAAAAGGTCAGGATATTTTTGTACTGTTGGTTACTTGCGATTTCCACACAAAGTTTGTTTTCTTTAGACTCTTTTAATTGCACTGCAATTTAAGTCCTTAACTTGGACCCCCTGGTGTAACAACACTTGTTTGATGAACTGAAATGACAAATGAAATTAATATGCACTTATAGCAAAGTCAATAATTATTTCTGCTCCTTTTGCACATTGTACTCTATTATCACTGCTAGAAATAGTTCACGCTATTTGAATTGTCTTTGTGCTTTCAAAATGAATGTAACATGTATAACATGCTAATGAACACACATCAAATGTTTAACCTGAGAAGCAGAATTGTGGCTGTTAATTGATGGTTAAGTTTGTTGTATGGCTAGGTTGTCATGGTTGGACATTCCTCCTTGGGCTACCTGCCTGTTATGCTTCAGGAAGAGCGAGAGCTGAGCGACCTCTGACCTGGAAGCACCTTCACACTTAAGCCGGCACACCTGCGCCTAATTTTCCATCCAGCTGCCTCTAATCATCTTCCATCTTGGGCAGTGGTATTTAGTGGTGTGATCGGGTAAAAGTCAGCGCTGGATTGTTCCACTAAGCTTGGCAGTACAGAGAGCTCTGTGAAAGTAATATTGTGTCAATATTCTGATCTTTCGCAGGACCCGTGCAGAACATCTGAAACATGTAAGACTGATGTTGCGCCACCTGCTGGAGAAGCGGCTTTTTGTCAAAGCTGAAAAGTGTGAGTTCCACGCCCCTACTGTCTCTTTTCTCTGCTTTTTGTGGAACAGGGGCGGCTGCGAGCGGACCCAGCAAAGGTTAAAGCAGTGGTGGAATGGCTGGTGCCCCAGACCCGCAAGGAAATGCAGAGGTTTTTGGGTTTTGCAAATTTCTACAGACGTTTTATCCGGGACTTCAGCAAGGTCCCAAAAAGTAAGGGCTTTCAGTTTTTGGTGGATTGAGAAAGGTAGAGTCCAGAAGAGCGTTCATGGGTGCTGATATCAAGCTGGATGGTCGCTATCCTTTTTCATACAGAAGATGCTGTATCCGATTATTGCAAAGAGAATTCCAAGCATTTAGCTACTTTCACTTACTAATTAATTACATAAATCAAGTTGCCAATTTTTCATACATTTCCTTTCTTTTACTGACATTTTGGAATTATGTCAGGGATGAACAAACAAAACTAAATATGAATGCCTGTACCACATTGGAAGCTGCCTCTGCAACACCTGTGCTGGCTTTAGAGATGATGTTTACCTCATTTCAAGGCTGACAGCTCATCAAAATGAGTCACAAGATGCACCTCAAGATGAAAAAGCCACGGCTGCTTTCATTTAAAACATCTGAACTTGAGATCAAAGAATGCAAAACACTGGGTGTTCTTTCAAATTCCGAAGGGTGCTGATGTTTAAATGATTTTTTTACCTTCTTTTTTTGAACATCAGATTGGATCGAATGAATGCACTTATATTATCTCATAGATGTTGATTTTACAACTAAAACGGTTTTATCAATATGAGAAGCATATGATGATGAAGATTCTCCAGGATGTGCACAGCCTCTTGCTTGATGATAGGATATGCTCCCTTACAACCCCACCCAGGATTGTGGGTGGGGTCGGGATAAGGACAGGATGGATGGATAGATGGGTGGATGTCAGATGTTTCATATCAAAGTTAGTTGTAACTGATGGGAAGGAGGACATCAGGCACAGTATTTTAGTGCTTATAAGTGGATGGCCTCTAATAGTACCAAAGTTTCCTGCTCTGAATTATTTTATATAATGGACTGATTGGAGGTGCTCGAGAATTGGAAGATGAAAGGACAATGTGATTAAATGAGTTTATCTGTGAATTCACCTGTTGAATCCGCCTGGGTCTAACATTGATTGCTTCAAAGAATACAGCCCAGATTGAAACTGCAATTTAATTTGAGTTGATTATTTGCCCATGACATGGCTGCATTTGTACTGGTAGGCAACAAAGATTGTAATGGCACACTGGATTCTCACGGCAAATCAGAAGATCCAATCAAATTAGTGTCTGGGAAAAGATACGCTTCAACAGTATTATAGTGAATAGGATTTTCTTATATTTTTCAAGCATCAGTACTGCCAATTGTTTAAGATGTAGAGATTTTTTTTCTCAACTTTATTCAGTATACATTCAACACTTGAGCGACTGTGGCTCAAGAGTTGGCAGTTTGTCTTGTAATCGGAAGGTTGCTGATTCGAGCCCCGGCTCGGACAGTTTCGGTCGTGTCCTTGGGCAAGACACTTCACCCATTGCCTACTGGTGGTGGTCAGAGGGCCCAGTGGCGCCAATGTCCGGCAGCCTCGCCTCTGTCAGTGCACCCCAGGGTGGCTTTGGCTACAATGTAGCTTGGCATCACTAGTGTGTGAATGGGCGGATGACTGAATGTGCAAAGCACTTTGGGGTCCTTAGGCACTAGTAGAGCGCTATACAAATACAGTCCATTTACCATTCTTTGAGGTGCTCCCTTTAGGGGTCATCACGTCTCATATCTCTCCATTTCACCATATTCCTAGTTTCGTCTTCTATCACACCAACCTGTTGTCCTGCTTCACTAAATCCATCAACCATGTCGGTGGTTTTCCTCTTTTACCTATTGCCTGCCAGTGTTGCTTTCAGCATCCTTTGTCCAGTATATCCACTACCCCTCCTTTGCACAGGTCCAAACCGTCTCAGCCTTGCCTCTCTAACTTTGTTTGCTCATGCTCAGCTGTCCCTCTGATGTACTCATTTCTAATCCTGTCCCTCCT
Organism: Astatotilapia calliptera; assembly: GCF_964374335.1. Lineage (NCBI taxonomy): Eukaryota > Metazoa > Chordata > Actinopteri > Cichliformes > Cichlidae > Astatotilapia > Astatotilapia calliptera. The sequence continues at coordinate 24,706,538 of NC_137431.1, forward strand.
GGTCAAGCCCCATGAAATCTTACCACCTTCATCCACCACATCCAGCTCAGCCTCCTGTATTTTTACTAGTCCTAGTTTTTTTGTTGTTGTTGTTGTTGTTGTTTTTCTAAATACTCTGCTCTGGTAAAATCAGAGAAAGTACAGGATATGAAATGTATTCAACAGTGTTGGTCAAGTTACTTTAAAAAAGTAATTAGTTACTAATTACTGATTACTTCTCATATACATCTTGAAATTAAGTAATCCCGTTACTTTACTGATTACTTATTATCAAAAGTAATTACTTAGTTACTTTTTAAAAACATGATTCACAAGATGAATACATAATAAAGAAATAGACCTCTTTTATGCATAATCCATCATATAAAATTAAATCAAATCTAACGAATTTCAATTCATAATAAAAATTGTCTCTACCAGTCGATAGCAGTAGATGGATGGCCTTTTCTGAGCCTGGTTCTGCCGTAGGTTTCTTCCACTGGAGGTTTCTTCATGTTAAAAGGGGTTTTTTTTCTTCCCACTGTCGCCAAGTACTTGCTCAAAGGGGGTCGTTTGATTGCTGAGGTTTTCTCTGTATTTTTGTAGAGTCGTTACCTCACAATATACAGCAACTGTTTTTGTGATTTGCTACTTTATAATTAAAATAGGATTGAACATTGAACTGAATAACATCTGTGATGTTGAATACAAGCACAAAAAATCAATTAAAAAGACTAGCTGTATTTGCCATTGGGTGACCTTGGCTGAGTTTGCCTCCACAACTAATGAGACAGATGAGTATAGTTGATTCAGTTCGATTCATTCATTTACAACAACAGTCACTTTAAGGTGCTTTATTTTGTGAGATAAATGCACTACAAGAACAATATTCAGGGGCTAAATTTGGGTTTGGGAGATGTGGGAACCCTATGATCAGTTGTAATGGTACAGTGTGGAGAGAAAAATCTCTTGGAAATAAGCCACAGTAATTTCTTTTGTGAGCACAGCAGATTTTGTGTAAAGACTGTGAGGTGGAATTTAGTGACTACATTTAATTTCATGTCTGCTGCCCCAACATTGTAACCAAAGCCATTCCACAACTGTCCAGCATAGCGCAGTAAGCTTCCCCACAGTACTACAAACTAACCGGTTTAACCTGTGTAAGCTACATAGTGTTTTAATGCAACCTTTAGATGACAGAAATGTAGTATGCTTTAATCAGATTTTGCAGGATGTTTCACAATATGAAGAAACATAACTTCAGCAGCACATTATGTGTAGATCCAATATCTGTTCTGTTCTGGATGGAGTTCAAAAAGTTCTAAAATAAATGAGGACTTTACATGTAAGCTTTATGTTTCTAGTTCATCAGATGTCACTGAGCATCCCTTACCTTTAAATACAACCTTGTTTCTTCCTCTCCTGTCCTGTCTTTCTCTGACTGAAATTATCTGGCACTCTTTTCTCTGCCTGGCAAATACACTCTTGATAAACTCCACAAAAACTCTTTTTGTGTTTGCTGATCAGTGTTGGTCAAGTTACTTGAAAAAAGTAATCAATAACTAATTACTGATTACTCCCCCCAAAAAGTAATCCCGTTACTTTACTGATTACTTATTTTCAAAAGTAATTAATTACTTAGTTACTTAGTTACTTAGTTACTTTTTAAAAACACGATTTACAACCTGAAGAGGTGATAAAGCGATAGATCTTTCAGCCCAATTCTACTTTTTCTACATAATCCATCATACAAAATGTAATCAAATGGAAAAGTCTCTTTTTTTAACTTGTTTTATCAGTTTTAATCTTTTAACTTTATGCATCAAGCAAAACATTTAATTATATGCAACATTCTCTGACTTGAATAAATTAGTTTAACATTTAAACCTATTTTCTACACATTCCAGCACATAAAATAAAATATTTTTTGTGTTTTCACTCACTCTTTCAAACAGATGCAAGTAAAACACAGCAGAAAATAAATAAAGTCAAAGACTCAGCGGTCCTTTTGCTCTATTTTCACCTGTAAAGCAGGAGCAGGGTAGGCGGAGGGTTACCCTGGTGCAGGTGTGCTGCGGTCAGTTGAAGAATCCGCGCGAGTGTCTCTGTGAGTTTCCCATCACGTCGTAGCTACTCGGGTGCTTGCTCGGAAGTTTAGGGGTTTTTTTCGCTGTAAAAAGAAGTTTTCTTCCCACGCACGATGGACGCTAATGTTTTTGTCACTTTTTATGGAATCAAACTCAAAGTAAGGTCAGTACTTCCACACTTTAAACGCTGCACGCTCATACTCTCTCCCGCACTCGATATATTATCCATTGTTGATCTGCACACAGCTGCTGTCACCAACGTCGCACTTGCTTACGTCACTGTCATGAGACATTCTCGCAAAAAAAATCACGGTTTTAGTAACGCAGTAACGCAGCGTTCCTACGGGAAAGTAACGGTAATCTAATTACCGATTTTGCAATAGTAATCCCTTACTTTACTCGTTACTTGAAAAAAGTAATCAGATTACAGTAACGCGTTACAAGTAACGCGTTACTGCCCATCTCTGTTGCTGATATTTCTAGAATTGTTGTGGTTAAAATAACCTTCGTTCCAAATCATTGTGGTCCACTTTAACCTCTGAAAATACATAATAATGCATAAATGATGTGTTTTTTGCCTCTTTGTGTGCAGATATGGGTACAGATATTTGTATAAAGTGTGTGTATTAAAATTAAAAAGTAAAAAAATAATAAAGAAAAAAATTGTTCAAACCCAGAATGATTACTTGGCTCTAGAATTTTGTTTTCTTTTGTGTCAGTATGCCACATATAGTGGTTGAAATGTGTGTGCAAAGCAGATAAGTGCAGGTGATTCTGGAGGGAGTAGCTGGAGTAGAAACACATAGTCTTTGGCCTCACTTTCTTTGGTCTAGTCACCTCAGGTCTAGTCACCAGTTAACCTAACATGCATGTCTTTGGACTGTGGGAAGAAGCCAGAGTACACACAAGCAAAGGTATAATAGATAAGCTCTGTATATAAAGGCCCCAACCAGTGACAGTGCTGTTTATGTTTTTCATTTGAATTAAATAGTGTTTTATCTCCACAGCAACACTGCGCTGTAGTCCTTGGATTATGTTGGATGTGAAGAGTGAGATGTTTGCTCAGCCACTAAAACTGATTATCAAAAGGGACATTCAATAACCACTGCTCTAGTTAATGCTCCCAGTAGAAAAATACAACCTATTCCTGCATGATGTCTTCTGAGAGATATACAGAATAGATATACGGATATACGAAATACACAGATGGACAGATCTGGATGACAGGAAATTACAGATAGAGAACAAATAACCAACGGAACAAGCAACACAATACACAGAACAGTGGGGAGGAACTGAGATAAATAAACAATATGCTGACAGGGAAACCAGGAAGTAAAATTCAGATGTGATGCATGGTTTCTATAAATGCAGGGAGAAATGCAGTGACAAAATATTAAAGAGCGCACAGTGACCTGTGCAGCACAGTGGGGCAACAGAGCACCTTCACCTTACTGACTGCATACTTTCAATGTGGAGTTTATATGTTCTGCCTGTGATTACTGGTTATGTGGAGATTCGAAATTGCTCATAGGTGTGAAAGTGAGCATGAATAATTGTTTCTGTGGTGGCTCAGTGATACTAGTGACTTGTCCAAGGTATACATCACCTCTTGTCCAATGAAAACTAGGACAGGCGTGTGTTGTACTGCTGGTTATGGAAATAATGTATCTACTGTCTGTTAAAATGTACAAAGCAGTTAGCAAGCAGTTAGAACATAAGGACAGTTTATGAATTAAATCACTTTGTTTTCACCTACAGTGCTAAAAAGAAGTATTTACCCCCTTCTTATTATTATTTTTTCCACATTTGCAATTGTAATATTAGACAAACATAACCTGATTGACTACATTCCTGTTTTTAAATGATGATTTATTACTGGAAAAAAGCTATTCAAATCTACTGGCCTACCAAAACTATTCCAAAATGACTCATCCAGGTGATCAAAAAAGAATCCAGAGAAACATTTAAAGAATTGAAGGCCTCACTTGCATTTGTGATTTACCAATAAGAAAGAGACTGGGCCAGAATGGCATCCATGGGAGAGTTCCAAGGCAAAAACTACTGCTGACCAAAAAGAACAGAAACACTCATCGCGTATTTGCCAAAACACATCGTGATGATCCTCAAGACCCAAAATATTCTGTGGACAGACTAAAGAAAAGTTCAGCTTTCTGAAAGGTTTGAGTCCCGTTACATCTGGCACAAAACTAAGCCTAACATGTCTGGCCATCTGTGTGTGCCTTGAAGCTCAACCATATTATGCAGCAGGACAATGATCTGAAATCAATGGTTTAAAAAACCAAAAAAATGAAGGTGTTGGAGAGGCCTAGTCAAAGTCAAATCAGTCTGAGATGTTTTGGCATGACCTTAAATAGACCGTGCTCAAATAACTTCCAGTGCAACTGAATTATTGTTTCAGAAGCAATTACTTTTTCACACAGGACCCAGTTTGGAAAAACAAATTCGCTCAATAAAGGAATTAATATGAATGACCAACTGTATGTAAATGTGACCAATCATGGCATATGTGTGACTAATAATGCTACGGCTTGAAGAAAAACTTGCCATAATTCCATATAATCATGTATTTTTTCTGATGACAGACGACAACAAAAAAGCATAAAGGAGACTTGAAAGTTTATTGATGTTGTGCTAAACATATAATCAAACATGCAGGACATGCACCTCAAATCCTCTTAACATTTTAATTTGACACACTTGAGCCTGAAGTGTGTGTTTGGGCTTCTTACCTCACGTCTTTCAGCAGACGGCATCCTCTCATCCTCATTGATTAACTCGTCAGACCGGCCAGCTGTGTTTCACCAGAGATAATGTTTTAATTAACGGACTTCAATATCTAATTAAGATTAGATGTAGATGCTTTACAGAGGTCATTTAAATGAAGGCAGACAGGCCAGCATGGGAAGGTCTGGGCTGATGATGGGATCAATGTGCTGGGAGTACCTGCCTGTGGTCCTGAGGTACTTTGAAAGGAACAGTTCATTGCCATGTTTTAGCAAGGCCTCTAAGTCAGGGTGAGTGAACACAAGTGGTGACACTTTATGGTTAGTTTAAGGGCATTTCAATGCTGTTCTGCAGATATAACCATGAAAATAAAGTCCACAAACAGTGCAGCTAGATAAGCTATAGTAAATATAGGAATATTATGTGTATAATGGGGGACAAATAGTTCTTTTATATGAGAAATACCAGTTGTTAAAGTCTTGTTATTTAGATTATTTTGATTCAAAAATATATCTATACGACGCTGTCCTGACAGTGTTACTGGTAGAACATTCAATTAATTTGCAAAATGCAATAACTTCAGAATATGCACATTAAATATAACTAAAAATCATTATATTTTTACCACTGTGAGGATAGATAGTCACAAACTATAACTGCTCAGTGACACCTTACATCATTAGAGGAAACAAACCATTCACTTGTAAGAAAAGCATGCTGCGCATATTTTCCTTCAAGCAGGATTTCTAGGACACTATGGAAACTGAGTGCATTGTGCCAGCATGTTAAGTAGAGCAACACCAAGAAAGATGGATGGTGTAAAGACTTTTCATAATATTCCGTTAGATGAACCTTTTGGTGCTTTTCACCTCACCAGTTGCAGTCAATAGTAAGCAATTTCACAGGTGCTCATTATGTAGTTCAGGTGTCTGCAAGGTCTAAGCATCCTGGGTACTGTCATTCATTTGAGTTAAATATTAAGGTTAGTATAGCAGTTTAGCCTGACTTTGTTTACGTTAATAAACAAAAAAGCATCAAAATTTAATCTACTACATTTTTAAGGAAAATCTAAAACAAAATATTACAATGCCACATATTTTTAATGCAATTCGTGTATTCATATAATTCGGAGCGTGCCAAAAACTGTATTTTCTGATCATTTCTGCTAAAATCAAACTGCAATATCTTTTGTCCAACCTGACTTTCTTTCAAAGAGGTTCAGCAGCAGCAGGATTACAACATTCCCGCAATTGTTTTTTTTTTTAGAGAGGACATTCATTATTTGCAAAGTCAAAAGAGGTCACTAGTCAGAAACAAATACACTGCAGGTCACTTGCTGCATTCGAATAAACAATGTTTTCATTTTGTCTCTTGAGGACAGTCTTGCTTTATAATTGCAGCCTATGTTATCACGTAGGTACAAATAGGTGCAAAGTTTCAGCTTGACTCAAAAGATGATTTGAAACGACCCGGTTCATTAATTTCTGGGGCAACAGGACAAATGTATCTCGGAGATGAGAGGGTAAAGGTCAGCATGTTCCATTCTTTCAGCCTAATGAGCGGTCAGACCTCCACAAGGTGACTTTGATTCATCACCACTGGACTTCATTCCTTTTTTTTTTTTCCATCTTTTCTTTTCACTTTGCTCTTTCTACCATAATGTCCTCTATGTCTCCTCTGCATGGGTTAGCTTAAGTCATACACTCAAAGCTTTAAAGACACAGCTCTAATTAAAACCAATGTTTAAAAACCTTTGCTAATCCATACACTATTGTAGTGTATTAGGACTCTCATCATTGATTAGAAAGGCTGCTTCAAAGACGAAAGGCAAACTCATTAGAGGAGAATTGAAAGATTCCCTTTGTTGATGACCTGGGCGCAAACTTTAACCTGTTTGTTTACTTGACTGGAAATATAATTTTCTTAATGGAACCTAAATAAAGGTGAAATAACAGATGGCAGATCACCAGACAGACAGCTGTACAGAGCCCTCTGTGTATAACCGGGGAGGAAAAACAGCTTTCAGGGTTTCAAGGTAGCTGAAAATATTTTCATTTAAGGTCAGAAAGAAGGAAGTGATTACAAAAATTAATAATAGGAAAATAAAAGTTTATGTTAATACTTAGGTTCAGAATGAAATATCCAAACCGTTAAATGAATTGTAAAAACGTCTATGATTGTTCCCAGAGGCGGAAATGCTAATGTGAGGTACAGTACTGTGAAAAAGTCTCAAGTCATCCCTCATTTCTGTATATATTGCTTCAAATGAGCAAGAACTAAGGAAGAATTACGAAATGTTTACAAAAGATAAAAAGTTCCTGAAAGTTATGTTCTTAAGAAACAGGAAAAAGTCCTGAAACAGGACTTGATGCATCCATTCTTTCAGCTGATCCATCAGGCTGATGTAAGCCAAATTACACAAGAACTGGTCACTGGTAACAGGTCTTATGGAGTAATGAATCCAAATTTGAAATTTGGGAATCTTTATTGGACTGCCCCCGGCATCGTAGCCTAAATCAGGTCAAGAAGCAGGCATCTGCGGTTATCTGGAGTAGAGTAAATGAAGATGTCCACCTAAAAAAGTGAGAAATGGTCATGCTGTTTCGTAGGACGTGCCCACCTTTCGCTCTTTGACAGCTGTCTGTCATGTCTCTTATACATTTCATAGCACTGGGTTTTATTGTCACATCCCCATTTTCACGTTGTTTCTGACATCACTGCCATTTTACCCCAAAAAAGTTGCATTATGACCTTTACAGAAGTTGAAAGAAAAAGAAAATTGAAAATTCAAGCCGAGTTCTTGTTTACACGCCCAAAAGCCTATAACTCAGACTGTATGTCTGTGAAGTTTCTCAGTCATCCAGGTCATCGTAGTCAAAGGGGCTTACAAAGAAAAGCACCTGGACTTCTTTAAGTTGCTTGAAGATGTTTCACCTCTCATCCGAGAAGCTTCTTCAGTTCTAAGGTCAAACTCAGAATCCAACAACTTTTTTTTTACCTTTTAAATTTAGTCCCTGATTTCAAAGGAGACATCACAAGTCTTTTAGACTGAATGAATGAAGTAGATGGTACTTTGATATTCAAAAGGAAATTGTTTGTTTGTCTGTTCAGCATGAGGAAAATAAACTGGTCAGCAAGTTAATACAAGGTAGTTTTGTGGTAGTTATCTTCACCAAGCCCAAAGAGAACTGAAGACGCTCTATAATTAAACAGCCCCAAAACTTAATTTATTTCCTTCTTTGGGGGCAAATTTATTTGTACCAGAGGCAGAGGATTTTTGTGGTTGCTTCCAAGCAGAGACCTGCTTTTGAAAATAGAAAAGAGTGAAATTCTTGCCGCATGCTGAGAAAGTGAGGAAAAATGTCCCAGTCTACTATTCCCCTGTGTGGTCATTGATCTGTAGGCTCTGATTCAAGCTCAGTATTAAATCACCCTGGGGTCCAGAGCCAACCTGTTCTCCCTACTCCTTTCTTCAGACCAGCACCAAAGATAATGGAAAGCGTATTGCGCCAGGAGTGCCATGGGGCCCCAATCTTGCCTTTAGCTTTCTTTTTTTTAATCCCATCTTTCCTTTCACTTTTCCTGCACCACTTTCCTTACCTCTGCTTCTCTTTGGCCTTTTCTTCTTTCTCCCCTTAAATATCTCTCTTCTTCCTATAACACATTGTAAAGGAATCTTTTGTACAGCCCTGATGGAAAGACTACTCTCAAACAAAGACGGCTCACATTGTGGAACAGGAACAACAAATAGGATCTTTTGTGGGCACTCTGAAGGCGCTCTTTCATCACCAACACACACAGAGACAGGAAAGAAAGAAGACGAGTGAAAGAAGGCGAGTTTGAGTCAGATTTATCCCTTGCAAAACTTAGAGCTTTCAAAAGAAAGTTAACCGTGTGTTCTTTTAAGCCTCTGCAGTTTAACATCAGGATTCATATTAACTGGGCTTAGTTTGATTCTACACAGGCATTCAATCCTGAATAGTTTGATAATGACACTTAACTAGCTTGTAATTTGTCACTCATTTATTCTGGCATTGTGTTCATGCTAGTCAATTTCTGAATGGGAGGATGTGGATTTATGGATGACCTGGCTGTCCTGCGGGTAATGTCCACCTGGTCAGGAGGCTCAAAGTGGTAAATAAGAGCACTTAAATCCCTCAATTTCATATTGGTTTAATGTATTTAATTTCAATTTAAGAGCATCTAAGAGGTTTATTCCTTCACTAATCCATTTGTCATGAACTTTTATTGATAAGTGACATATACATCATTATTAAATGTAGAAACACAGTGTTGACGTCTGCATCTATAAAATCATTAGTTGTACTGTGGGAATGTGAACACAAGGCATCTGTGCTCAGATACATTAATGGTTTTTAGCATCATTACAACTGATAGTAAAGCTACTGAAAAAGTACATGGCTACATGAATAGATGAGTGATGAGATACATCATGAGAAAGATGAGAATGATGAGAAGTTTCTCTTTAAATCGCACACTGCTCATCTTGTTAGGTGGCTGACTACGATGATGCTGAGTCTTGATTCAGCAAAGTTTCAGACTCACCATTGCATTGTTTACAGCAGTGGTAAGTCGAGGATACTAGGTTAACTTTCATTTCACCTTTATACCCGTCTCTCTCTCCCAGCACCAGCAGTTACCAGCTTTGTTCCTCTAAATGGTTACTTTTTGAAAGGAGGAAGAGCATCTTCTTACTGTGCACCTTGGATGTGAAACAATTTACAGAAAGACGCTGATATCTATTGGTGACAAAGGCATTATAAGGAATGCAGTAAAGGAGACCTGTGGACCCCATACTGTTCACCTGAACTGTTTTCTGTAGGATAAATGTTTCTTCACTCATCCAAGTGACTTCTTTGGTCTCAGCTGACTGCATGTTTCCCCAACCTTATAAACAGTACATTTGCATAATGACTGATACTAGCACCACGTGTGCTATGTGGTAAATATCCTTTTTTTTATCTAATCCCTAATTTTTGGCTCAACTTATTCTGTTGTGGTGTCTTGTTGACATGCTTAATAAGGTTAGGGTGTCATACTGTCTAAGGAGTCTTGGGTGTTTAAAGTGCACACAAGTCTCAGTGCAAAATTTTATCTTGACTTCTAACAAGCAATGTGCCATAAATCTTGTTGACAGCTTTGTTGTTGATAATTGCAGCTTTTGATGTGTGAACCTGGAGCCGACCAGCAGCTCCCGACTTGCTCGGGCCCTGAGCCACATGGGAAATTTCCCTGAAAATTTCCACAACACTTCAGTGATATGCAACTGGTTGACTGCAGTCACACACAATTATTATACTTCTGTGAACGCATTGTTAGTGAGCAGACCATGCTTTATTCAAGACTCCTTGTCATTGCCTAATAATGAATTGCCAGCTTTCCCCTTGCAAATTAACAGGAAAGAAAAAAAAAGTAAAAGAGACACTAGCATATTTTTTTTCCAATATATGTGATTATAACCAACTGAGGTTTGGTTGTTCTGGTGCTTATTAATTTCACCTTTGCACCTGCTGATTACTCGTAGCGGTAAATGTCACACATTAAACTATAAATGTGCTCACATGACACTTAAGTGTGCTATTTGAATTGGTCCAGTAAGGGACATCACAATTGCCTCATATCCTATTAATCTCAAATGCCCAGGTAGAAAGTTTTATTCATGCAAAGCAATGATAGACCACGGCATTAACAATAGAACCTATTGTACAGAGAAATAATTACATGTGACTGTATTTAGTGGTGGAAAAAATATGGCTTTAAAGGTTTTGAAAAATGACCTTTGATTACATGAAAATGATATTGTTAAGTTGCCCGTGCCCTGATAGTGCTTTCCCTCACTTCACTTGATATACTTTAATTCTTTTTTAACTATTGCTTTCCTAAAATCATGCAAAAAGAAAGGCATACTCCTCAGTAATAACATCATATTTGTACTGCGTATGACTGCGTGTGTATTTGTTTGCGCTTCAGAGAAACAGAGCGTTGCGTTGACGATCTTTGTGGCTGACCAAGCCGAAGGTCAGAGTGCTGTAACCTGCAGAAAGACAATCTCACACACAGAGGTTGTAAATATCTCTACCACAGGAGAGACAGGGTAGCTTGTTTCTCTGCGCTGCTGCTCTTTGATGCAGGGGGCTCGTGACATGGTGGGGCAGAGAGAACAACACTGTCTGTATTCACCTTCACCCTGTGCACAAAACATTTTCAACACTCAATTTTCTCTAGTCGTTTCTCCCTTTTTACATTTCTAAGACAGTCTTTGCATCTGTCACCCTGCTACACTTTTACACAAGATTGCACAAGTACACAAACAGCACAAGGACAAAGTACAGCTGAAACACAGAAAGGTGAGCACAGTCATAAAATAACTCAGCTGGTTTTCACATAATTACTGTGAACAGATGGTTTAACTCTACGTGGATGCACCTTACCTAAACATGTATAACTACTGTATGTATGTCTAAAATCACACATGCTGCGCATGAGAATCTCTGTGTACATGCATGTAAACAGCAAGTAAGTGTCAGTTTATCAGAACAATACTGACAAATACAGAACGACTCACTTAGCACCCAAAGCTTTGCAGTTTACTCAGTGATCAAAGCTTTACATTTATGGCTCTAAATGCACTTGAACATAACTTTTCTCAGAGACAATTTATCCTCAGTTTAGTGTTATGGGAGTGCTTTGACAACCAGTAAACAGCCAACTGTAAGCACACTGAAAGAAACACATGAACTCTCTTCTGTAGAGTTAAAATACAAGTTAATTAAAAGTGAACTGCTTGTGATCGATGTTCAAGCACACGCATATCACAAGACTTCTTGCATGAAGATCAGCCAAATTAAAGGATGAAAATGCAAGATGATAATAGCAATTAAGTCAGACTGGCTGTAGTTATTGTAACTGCTCTGCATTTGTGTATGTGTGTCAGCTTAGCCTCTAAATGATGAGAACTGACTGAGAAATGCAGTTCCTTTAGAAATTTCCCTCTAGTCTGTATCCTGTGTTCCTCAAATCCCTGCATATATAAAGGGATTCAAAAAGCCCAGGGGATAAGCAAGAACTTTTTACTTGAGCTAAAACATTTGCAGACTCGTCAGTTTCACTCAGTTTACCATGAAACTAGGCCTATATAAGCACTGTTTATTGCATCATAGTTCCTTCTGTGGCTTTTACAGGTCTTTCTCTAAATTTTTAGCCTGCAGGTAATGTACTGTGCAGTCATTTGTGACTAGAACTCCAATGACAAAAGTGTAAATGCTATACTAATGATATACTACATTTAGTTCAGTTAGATGGCATATAATAGTTGGCATACCAACAACACTCAATTTTATTCACAAATATGAATATAGCAGGTGCTCCAAGCCTTTGGCTCTGCTCTAGCAGGAGGTAAAATGCTCTATGTGGTCAGCTCTGGTTTCACAGCTTGGGTGATAATGATGATCCCACATCCCCTGTCTCCAGCTGCTGGCCACACAGTCATGATGGTGAGGAGATAATTTGGCTCCAGAGAGCAAGGGAGAGGGGAAGAGCTTCAGCCTTTCATCCTTAGTGGTCACTTGAGAGAAAGAGTTGCTAAGATGACCACCATTGTTTAGTTATATCAGTTATTTCAGTCATATCAGTGGTTGACAGAGCACCAGGGTGTTGATGAAGTACCAGAAACAGGCCAAACAGTAAAAAGGATCAGTGAGGAAAATGGCAGGAAAGTTATTAGGCAATACAAAAAGGTTGAGAGGAGTACAGAGACCACAAAAGAGAAGAGTCAGAAGGTGTCTGAGGAGGAAAGAGATTGAGACAGCATGGTAAAAGTGGAGAATTAATGAGTGAGCAAGGATGAGTAAATGTGTGAGGGGTGAAGTGGAATAAGAGAGATGCAGAAACGAGTGAAAGGAAAAGGTCATCGAGTGAATTTTGTCCTCTGAAGAATTTCTGAGTGTTGTTAAGACTCATCTCATGGCTCCGCAAGTCAAAGGAACGCTGTGTCTGACCTAAGCTGAGTTCACAGAATTCTTTCTTTTCATCTGTGCAACTTTCGTGTAATCCTCTCTGCCCTATTTTAATGCTTCCACCCCCCAATTCACTGTGTATTTTTATGTGATGAAACAGATCTCAGTGTTTTGCAGTGAGCCTTAATGTAAAGTACTAATTACTTGTCTGAGTATTTCCTGCACAACCACCTCTGTGGTTTACAGAGATGGTATAGCTGTGCAATCATGTCAATATGGAGCAAAATGTTAGCGGAAAGTTTCCAGCAGTTTGTTGAATCCATGTCATGAAGAATTAAAACAGTTCTGAAGGCAAAGGGGAGTGCAGCCCAGTAGTTGTATCTGCCCTAATTAAGTGTACATCACTTAATCATTTTTTAGTATTAATCAATAAAGGTAATTTAAATGAGTCTTTCGGGCTGCCTCGAAGAGATTCTGGCAAACCGTCAGACGTCTCAGGAGGGGAAAGCGGTGCTCTACCTGCACTGTGTATAGTGCTGGCGGAGCGCTGCTGACGTCGACTGAGAAAATTGTCAGGCGGTGGAAGGAATACTTCGAGGACCTCCTTAATCCCACTGACACGTCTTCCGAGGAGGAAGCAGAGTCTGGGGATGAGGGGAATGACCCGCCAATTTCCGGGGGCGAGGTCACTGAGGCAGTTAAACAACTCCTTGGTGGCAGAGCCCCTGGTGTTGATGAGGTCCGCCCCGAGTTACTGAAGGCTCTGGACGTTGTAGGGCTGTCCTGGTTGACACGCCTCTGCAATGTTGCGTGGAGATCAGGGGCAGTACCTGTGGACTGGCAGACCGGGGTGGTGGTCCCCATCTTTAAGAAGGGGGACCGGAGGGTGTGTTCCAACTACAGGGGGATCACACTCCTCAGCCTCCCTGGGAAAGTCTATGCCAGGGTGCTGGAAAGGAGAGTTCGTCCGTTAGTCGAACCTCGGATACAGGAGGAACAATGCGGTTTTCGTCCTGGTCGCGGAACACTGGACCAGCTCTTTATCCTCTCAAGGATACTTGAGGGTGCATGGGAGTTTGCCCAACCAGTCTACATGTGTTTTGTGGACTTGGAGAAGGCATTCGACCGTGTCCCTCGGGGTGTCCTGTGGGAGGTGTTGCGGGAATATGGGGTGTCTGGCCCATTGCTACGGGCCATTCGAACCCTATACAACCGTTGCAAGAGCTTGGTTCGCATTGCCGGCAATAAGTCGGACTCGTTCCCGGTGGGTGATGGGCTCCGCCAGGGCTGCCCTTTGTCTCCGGTTCTGTTCATAATTTTTATGGACAGGATTTCTAGGCGCAGCCAAGTGGCGGAGGGCTTTCGCTTTGGTGGCCTCAGAATCTCATCTCTGATTTTTGCAGATGATGTGGTTCTGTTGGCTTCATCGGGTGGGGGCCTCCAGCTCGCACTGGAACGGTTCGCAGCCGAGTGTGAAGCAGCGGGAATGCGGATCAGCACCTCCAAATCTGAGGCCATGGTTCTCAGCCGGAAAAGGGTGGAGTGCCCACTCCGGGTCGGGGATGAGTTCCTGCCCCAAGTGGAGGAGTTCAAGTATCTCGGGGTCTTGTTCGCGAGTGATGGGAGAAGGGAGCCGGAGATCGACAGACGGATTGGGGCTGCAGCTGCAGTAATGCGGATGCTGCACCGGTCCGTCGTGGTGAAGAGGGAGCTGAGTGTAAAAGCGAAGCTCTCAATTTACCGGTCGATCTACGTCCCTACCCTCACCTATGGCCACGAGCTGTGGGTAGTGCCTGAAAGAACGAGATCGCGGATACAAGCGGCAGAAATGAGCTTCCTCCGAAGGGTGGCTGGCCTCTCCCTTAGAGATAGGGTGAGAAGTTCGGCCATCCGGGAGGGGCTCAGAGTAGAGCAGCTGCTGCTCCACATCGAAAGGAGCCAGCTGAGGTGGTTCGGGCATCTGACAAGGATGCCCCCTGGGCGCCTCCTGGGTGAGGTGTTCCAGGCATGTCCCACCGGGAGGAGGCCCCGGGGCAGACCCAGGACACGCTGGAGAGATTATATCTCTCGGCTGGCCTGGGAACGCCTTGGTATTCCCCCGGATAAGCTGGAGGAGGTGGCTGGGGAGAGGGAGGTCTGGGCCTCTTTGCTTAGGCTGCTGCCCCCGCGACCCGGCCCCGGATAAAGCGGATGAAGATGGATGGATGGATGGATAAATGAGTTTTAAAAGTTCAAATAAGTCAATACCACACCAGACATTTTGTGTAGGTACAGTCTATCGTTATGTTTTTAAGTTACTACGGATTTATTATTTTCTAATTGATTTCCAGTAACAAAGCAGATGTTCAGTGAAAACGTGACTTATTTCACAACTTTATTTTTTTTTTATTTGATGAAAGAAAAAATCAGTGTAGGCTCCAGCACCCCCCGTGACCCTGAAAAGGATAAGCGGTAGCGAATGGATGGATGGATGGATGGAAAAATCAGTGTATCCAAAAAAAATGCTGCTTGCACTACTAATAACATTGCAACTGAGGTAAAACTCCTCATTCCACGGACGTCACTCGTACGTAACTTCACGGTCACAAAAATTTACATCTGTGACTGAATTTTGTTTGACTCACCATTAAATATGGAACGAAGAACTTGAAAAGCACCACAGGCCATCATTTTTGAGCATGCCAGCAAGTGCAGCTTAAGTAGTGATAGCAGAAACCCAAAGGCTATAAATATACTCTCTTAAATTGATAAGCCATAGAAATTTAACTGAAGAGCACTTTTATTGTAATCTGTTACCACAGCAGTTAGAGAGGTAGGGTAGCTGTCATATGCAAGTGACTTAAGGATTGTGGCACAGAACTTACTAGTGAGGTATCTAAGCGACTCATTAAGTGATTCACTGATTCACTGTCGTTTGTGTCTAACCAAACAGTCATAAAATTGGATGGCAAGGTTTGCAGAGGCGTCCAGAGGCTTCATGGACAATATATACTTTTCATTTAACTGATTTATTTTCTTGGCAGTATTCTAATTTATGCATTAAGCATATTTCTCAACCTAACATATATGCAGACACTATTAATACAAAATGAGAACCTAGGCTACAACATATCATGCAGCAGCACGCCTCTTGACTGGTACCAGGAAATTTTGCCCTATTACTCCTGTTCTAGCTAGCTTGCATTGGCTGCCCATAAATTACCGTATTCAATTTAAAATATTCCTCCTTACATTCAAAACTATTAATAAATTAGCGCCAAGTTATCTTAGTGAACTTCTCAAATCACATACTCCTGCTAGAACACTCAGATCTGCCACTCAACTACTTCTGACCCAACCCAGATCTCGGCTGAAGTCCCGGAGTGACCATGCGTTTACTGTGGAATACCCTTCCTCTCGACCTCCGCGCATCTGATTCCATTGCACTGTTCAAATCACGACTAAAAACCCACTTATTCAATCTTGCCTTTCCCTCTAGTTAATATTTCTTTTATGATTTTATATCATGCACTTTTATGCTCATTTAAATTCTTGTTTGCTCTGTACCTGTTGCTTTCCTATGTATCAGTGACAGTTACCTGCTTGCATACTTAGTACTTGCTTTGGTCCTATTTCTATTATCCTCCTCCTATTCTCTATCTTACTTGTTAAGCACCTTGGCATGCCCTTGGTTTTTAAGTGTGCTTTATAAATAAAGTTTATTATTATTATTATTATATCAGAAAGATTTCTTATAACCAGCAGCTGGATCAGTGGAAAAAGTGAATGACATCAACAAATTACTCAAAATGTACTCTGGCTGCATGTTTATTCCTGCACTGATTATAAAACTGAATTTATATTTTTTGTAGTGTTAAATGGTATTGGTCTGAATACATTCTTTCTACATAAGGGCAGCAGTGGTTGCATTGTGCACTGTCACTCACAGCAAAACTGTTCTGGATTTAAACATGCCAGCCATTTGGGAAGCTCCCGATCCATTCTTATTTATATTCTCATTTTTGATTTGCTTTATTTGAATTGTTTTAATTACTTTTTAATTACTAGCTAAGTACTTTGTAGCTTTGCAAAGAAAAGTGCATAAATAAAGTTTTTATTCCAACTCGTTGGATACTCTGGAAGATTGAGTGTGTCTGATTTTAGAACTGTGGTAGCACTCTCTCTATGTCACTTTGCGCTACCATGGTGAATTTGCTTCTATTTGTGCCCACTGGTGTGTGTCAAGTGAATTTGTATTCAGTTGTACCACAACGCACCTCAGCAGAGCAGGAACACAAACAGCCAGAATCAATCAGTTTGTGCGATCCTTCTCTTGGCAAGCTTTCTGAAGAGGGACCAAAGACAAGGAACAGCATTGTTAACCAGTCAGAAAATGCCTTTAAGTTAAGAGAGGCAGACATTTTTTAAAATAAAAAGATAATTAAACTAAATCTACTAATTGTGAATCAGTTAGAACAAAGCCTTTTCATAGAAATGATTATTTGTGTTACTATTTTACTCAGAGGTTTGACATTTAAAAAATATATATTTTCTTACATGTTGACTGGGTAGATGCCATCATTTTTTAGAGAGCAGATATCTTATTTTGGAAAGGTGAATAACCCTTCTTATTGCACGGCACGATTCCCAAGGAGCATCTTAACACTGTCGGCAAGTAAAAAGAGACGTTAAGATGTGAGGCTTCACTTGTTGTCAGAGGAGACCAATTTCAGGTAGAAATTCAAGGTAGTTGAATTTATAGATTTTCCCTTATCACTACTCAGGTTGGAGATATAGGGTTGGCATTTTCTATCCGCTCTGTGTGTCATCTCCTTTTCATGGAGTTTATACTGGATGTGTTGGCATACTGCATTAATGCATATTTCTATGGGCTATACTCCCTGGTTTAAAAAAAGAAACGTGTGTGTGTGTGCGTTATTGAGATTCACTGCATATCACTTCCTTGATCATACACTTAGATGCTCTAAAAACACTGGCTCACAAATCAACTCAGACTGAATCATATTCGTTTTTTTTCACACATTTTATATACAAGCTGTTTCTCTAACTCAGACACATTCACACAGAGAATCACGACTCTTCTCTCACTGAATGCTTTGTCTAATATAACTCTCTACAGAGCTTTTATATACTATCCATTAGGCTACATACATAACAGTCTAAGAGTAGCACCGAAGGTCATAAATGCAAATACATACAAGACGCTTGTGAAACTGGAATGCATAGTACACACAATGTAAAAAAAAAAAATCTATAAAAGTATGGTACAATATATTCTGTTTAAAAATGAAGGAATTCTACATATTAAGTTTTTTTTTCTGTATATTTTTAACCACATATTGAATTGAAATAACTTTGTCCTTGATCTGTGACTTAGTTTTATTACTTTGTACCAATTTGCTGGCATCATGCTATTTTGCATTGTACATGTCTTTTGTTGATACTTTATGCAAGATGCAATTTTGTTTAAGTACAGAAAAATAACACAGTGTAAAATATATGGTGCTACATTATACTCACCACAGTTCAACTGATATGGATACCAGCTGTTCTACAGAGTAGCGGAGCTCAGCATCTTCTGTATATGCCAAACTGCAGTCCAAAATACCCAACAGGCCAAGTGGGAGCACGGTGCTTCTTCAGATTCATTCTACTGATTTATTCATATACCGTACAGTGATTTTAAGGGGAAAAAATATAACTACATACACAAAATGAAAGGGAATATTATGAACATGCTAACTTACTCGGTGTAACTGTCACTGTGGCTAAATTGTTCGTTTCATTTTCAAACTTCTTTGAAAAATGGATTTATTTTTATTTTAAATAAAAAACTAAAAGACACATTAAATCCACATGATTACGAGGCCAGTGCTTCTGGGATATGCAGTGTTATTTACTAGTATTTATCTCACAACTGGAAGCTACACCCACATGGAAAATAGGTCATGTTTTGCACTGCAAGGAATCACAAACAACCTGTTCCATGGAAGAATTAGCTGGGAGTAAACCAATTTTGTTTATACGGTTCATAGCTCAGGAGTTACGAATACTACAACAACAGCAACAAAACTATTCTCTTCTTTTTTTGATACATAGTAGAAATATTTAATAACACTTCGTGAAATACGTGACTATACTATGTTAGGCAGTTTCTCAGATACATTGCTAACAAACAGATAAACAAGCACACTGAAGCCAAAGAAAAGAAAAGCACAATCTCCTTTGTCAGTTGTACCAAACATCGCTTTTGTTTTTCCTGACTCTCTTCCACAGATGCACACATGTATACAGACGCACACGAGCTACCACACACAGAGAGACGTATCAATCAAGCTATTCCAGGAAGCCACAGAACAGAGAGGAGATAGGCAGTCCTGCTCTCAGATCCAGGTCTGCCAAAGAAAAGCTGTTGGCTGCTGCCAAGGTTGAATGAGCATATTGCCTCGTAATGGAAAAAGAATGAAGAAGCAGACACTGCACATTGTCTGAAACTCTATCGCATGATTCCTCTGTCTTCCCCTGCACAACAACCATGTCAGAGTGCCTGATAGCGACGGGCTGTGCGCACCTATATGCGCACCTGTTTGTTATATAGATAGTTGTGTTTGTGCCGTGATGTGCACGACTGAATTTTGTTCATTCACTTGACATCTGTTTGTATGACTGTGCTTAAACAACCGGGCAGCTGTTTCAGCAGTTTGATGAGAGACAAAGAAATGTTTAATTTCACCAAGCACAAAAAATAATAAATAAATAAGAATACTGTATATGCCACTATTCTTACACTGTATCCATCTGTACTCACCACTTCCTAGACACAAAACCAAATATTCCCCCATCAGAGAGGGAGAAATGGACCATGCATTGCAACATTTCACACAAAATTACTTTGTCATCACAGCAAATAATCTGTCTGAATGGGTTTATGCCCAAATATCTATTTGAATAATTTGTGATGAGTTTTAGATGTCATAAATGAAGAGTTCACTGCGCATCACTGGGATTTGAGTGGAATTTTATTAGTTTATTTATTAGGCTATTTACTGTGGAAAGAGTTGATGAAAAGTGTGCATTTTTAGCAGTCTCCCTGGTGGAAATGTTCACACCAGACAGCTGCCAAGTACATTAACACTTTTCTACTGACTGCTCCTTGGGAACAGCTGGAGGTTAAGTGTTTTTCCCAAGGGCAGTCAGGCTGGTTTGGCTAAAAGAGAAAAGAGCTCTTCTTAGAAAACCAAGCCCACTGATTTAGTTCCTCGAATCGAGATTCCCCAGACATGTCTAACTACACTGAAATATGTCCACTGAAGAATGGATTAGATTTGTAATATTACACAAAGACCTCAGTTAGGTGTGGCTTCAGTTTGGAGCAGAGTCACAGTATATTATTTATCTTTGTAAGTGTCTGGAGAAGATTTTTAGCAAACTTCATTAGTATTCCAAGTTTAATAATCTGTTTTTATTTGTATCTGTTTATTTTATTTGCTTGTTTTCTTGCTTTTTGCAAGTAGGCATTAGTATTTTGTCACAATTACCCACCTTGCACACCTTAAAATTTGGTTTTATTTTTTGGCTTTTAACCCAAAGCTTAGATATTTGTCTCTATTTTTCTGATTCTTTGGATAAATGTATTGATGTGCATGAGGGCATAAGTTAGTCTTCTATTATTGAGTAACCCTCTGTCTCATGTGCACCACTGTGGTGTGCTTCATAAATAACATTAGATTGGATTAAATTAGTTGCGAGAGACTACTACGTGGGTTCGATCTTAGAGATAAAGTGAGGAGCTTGGTAATTCAGAAAGGGTTTGGCATAGAGCTGCTACTCCACTTTCAAAGGAGTCAGTTGAGGTAGTTCAGGCATCTGACTAGGATGCCTTGTGTCTCGAGAAGTCCTCCATGTTCTGCAGGGACAAAGGAGAAGAAGGTCCTGGCATCTGAGCTTAGACTATGGAACCCACAGCGAATAATCAGATGGATAGATGTACGAACCAAAGAACAATCCGATAAAATTAAAGTGTAAAGTGCATTACACAGTTTGAGCAAAGTTTGTCAAAAATATTATATATTATTACTGGCGTCAGAGTATTGAAAAAGCTGTGGAAACCATATGTATACATCTACTTAAATGCTGAAATTGTTTTCATTTATATTTTTATATTAAAAATAGATCAACAGACAACCAAAGATTTCACACCAACAAAGAATTACCACAGAAATCTGCTCCCCTTGGTTTTACTGAGCCTTGTTGAATCTTGGGTCATTTCTTTTAGCTGTCTGGGCAACAACTTTAATGTTTAGGTTCACTTTCATCACTCTCTTAGTGTCTTTCTTGGTGGCAGGCAGCTCAGCACCTACTCATCACCAAACAGTAAACAAATACTGACAGCAATTACCAAGCAAACACAGGGAGCATTTAGTAGATAAAGAGCAAGATATTTCCCTCAGGAGCTGCGAGACACCAAAAACAAAGCTAAATAACAAAGAATGAGCTTACCTTTACCACTTTGCCAGGCACAGGATATACTCCATAAGGCATTTAGCCAGGAATCTAGGGTTCAAGTCCTAGTTTTTTTGTTTTGTTTTTTGTCAATTAGTTTTGTATTATTTTTTGTCTTTTTTAATTACATATTTTAAAATTAATCATGGCTTTCGTTAAATTTATCTTAGTTATCTCCCCTATATCAGTAGTTCCTGTCTAACCACATGAGCTGCAAAAGACTGGGAAAGAAGACAGACAGCATGTCTCTGTTTTGTTGTGCAACGATGACAACCATTAGAAGTGGGATCAAGGTCAAACAAATGTGCAACATAAGGATTCTGCTTGTGCCTTTACTCACCATCTAACTGCTGGCTTAGCCTTGATGTTGACATTTGTTAACCCATTGAGTGCTTTTATCAGCTGCTGACAGGTGCTATGCCATTAGCAGCCTCTCATCTCCATCTCATTTACACCCTCTATGTGGCATGTGAATGAACGTGCGTGTATTTTTATTTCTTTGTTAATGTCAAAAATATGTTGAGATGTGAGTGTCATTGTTCCTGTATTGGTGTAAGTGTGTCTGTGCAAGGAGACTGCCTCACAATTGTGTGTAAGCAGTGCGCCTGACAGAGACAGAGAGAGGAAAACACATTAAGTTGATGCTGTCATCTCCCTTCTCAACTTTCTTCCTCTGCCAACAAACAATACCCACCTGTGCCAGTCGCCATCACTCATGTCTGTCCCTTCATCTCTGCACAGGGAGACACAGAGGAAGGCAAGAACAATAAGGGAATGAGAGACAGAGAGAAGGCTCTCTGTGCCCTGCAACAGACACTAAGATGGAGTTCAAACACGCTATGACATTTCATTAGGGAAGATTTTCAACACAACTTATAATTCTCAAATGTCAATGCTAGTGCACCTGTCTGCACCTGTTAGATTTTGTCCTACAATTGTCGTGTCAAGGCTGTATTGTGTAAGTGTCTCATATTGTGTCAGTACCAATTAACCAGGACAAAATTTTTGCTTCTCCTGCTATTACACCATCCAGGCATATAAGGCAGTTTTGATGCTACTTCCTTTTTCAAAGACATGCATACAGGTGAAAAATCCTTAAGTAGGGGTGGGCAATATATTGAATATGCTCGATGTATAGCGAGTTTTTCCACGTACGACGATTAAAATGGCTTTATCCTAGCCATCAAGTATAGGTTGCCATGGAATTATTAAGCTGTCTGCATGTAATTCACTTTGATCTTTTTTCTCCCACATGCTGTGAATGCATCATAACCCCCCCAACCAGAACATTTCTACCCTGCAGACTGCGTTGAACATGTGTGTTTATATACTATCAGATAGGGAAAAGTATGGCGACAGCGGGAATTTCAGAAGAGGGAGGGAATGACACTCGCTTGTCATTTGGATTGCACAAGGAGGATGTCAAACAAAATGTGGTAATTTCCGAAAAATACCGTAAAACTATTGTCGCAAAAGATAGCAATACCACAAATTAAGACTGTTTTAAACTGTGCATGTCAACATCTTCCCACACAACAACAAAGATAACATTAAATTAACCAGCTGTGATACGTGTGACTGTTTTATAGTCACTATCTAGACTCTTGTTTCTATCATTTGAGGTCATCTCATTTTTTTATTTTATCATTTTTATATGTTGTAAACACAAAAGAGCATCTTTTATATTTCTGTTTTCTATTTTTTCTAATGAATTATGTTTTGATCTACTTTTTTGTTGTTATGGTCCTTTTGTTTGTTTGCAACTGATGGTTAAAAAATGGTTCAAATAAAACATTTCAATTTACTATGATTTTTTGCTTTCAAAGTAGAAGCAAAATATGGAATGGTGGATTTGAATGAGAATACCAGTGCAACTTTAGGCATTATATAAAAAAATAAAAGGCTATTTAAACATATCATGATATATATATAGTGTATCGTGATATAGCCAAAAAATATTGCGATATTAGATTTTCCTTCTTTCCCCCAGCCCTATTCTTAAGTTATTTGCACTTACAACCAGGTCTATTAGAGTATGCCTTTCAGAATTCTCATTTATAGCACACGGTGCAAGATATAAAATACTGTGCAAAAATTTTGAGCCATCCCTCATTTAGAGGCATATCGGAAAATAGGAAATATGGGCAGTGATTTATTGAAACACTGAAATACGATACAGCACCGTTCTAACAAGCTTGAAAGTCAGTATTTAGCATGCTTACCTCTCTCTTAGGTAAGCTTTTTTGTAATTTCGTGATGTAGTTATCAGGAATAGTTCTCAAGGCTTCTTGAAATATACTCTCATTTACTGTATTTTACAGACGGCAGAAGATACTCACTGCTGTACGACTCTCCTGACCTCCTCCAATTTAAACAAAGAATTTCAATTTAATTCATCACTCTGTATGACCTGTTGCCACTTATTTTCAGTTTCAGTTTCAAGTTCTAGTGTAATTTGGCAGTCCTCAGCCTTTTCTCCCTGTTTCCTTCCCTTAAGAATGGCTTCTTGACAGCCACTTCCACCGAGACTATTCCTGATGAGGCTTCAGTGAATAGTAG
The DNA here is from genome assembly GCF_964374335.1 of Astatotilapia calliptera. Lineage (NCBI taxonomy): Eukaryota > Metazoa > Chordata > Actinopteri > Cichliformes > Cichlidae > Astatotilapia > Astatotilapia calliptera. The sequence continues at coordinate 24,730,389 of NC_137431.1, forward strand.
ATGGCTCAACTAAAGGACCATATGCATCTCTCAGGTCCCGTGTCAGCTCCTTGCTGGATTCCCCCCCCCCCCTTTTTTTTTTTTAAGGATGTGACGTTTAGATACTGTTCACCTGCTATAGATAGTTTTATATCCTTGCATGTTTTCCTTTCCACTTTCCTCACCGCACACAATGCTAAAATATAGAGTTTTCAGCTAATACCTCTTCGGAAATCCCGTTGTTGTGAAAGTATATTATTTCCTGCCTTTCAAATTTGTTATCTTTGGAATTTTCGTAGGATTCATCTAATTAAGTTGGATCAACTCACTGATTTTACAGGAGCTAGTTATAAAGTGACTGAAAGTGCAATTTAATCTTGGATCTTTGCTATCACTGTTTCATCCCTTAAAGTCAGTCTGAAATGATCATGTACATAGACTGGAGTAAAAAATGTTGAAAAAGTCATCAATGTCTAAAGAAAAACTTTGAAAGACATTTTTAAAACTATAAGAACGTTAAGCTCCCTGCAAGCAAAATACAAAGAAATGAGAGGTGGCTCAAGACTTTTGCATGGTACTGTTACTCCAGTCTGATGCATTCTCACAGTTAGAAATGGTTTAATTGAGGTTGCTTCCAGGATACAGTGTGCAGAAAGAATGATACATGACATCCACTTACTTGTGTGAATTCTATGGACAATTACCTGCTCCATTCTCAAATGGGCTCAATCCCACTTTGTACAAGAAAACTGGAAAAATAAAAACCTTTAATATCCAAACCTTCTGAGTCTGCATTTACACACCTCTTCCAAAACAAAAAACAGAGGAGGAACATCAAAACCAAATTACTTAATGGCCCACCTAATAGATGAGACAAAATCTCAAGTCACCCACATACTGGGAATTACCAAAGTTATTTGGATTCATCACCTGGATTTCCAAGAGCAAATTTTGCCAAAAGATCAAACAGATGTTGAGATATTTTATTAGATGATTGAAATGCCGGCCAGATGGTTATGAGGCTTGATCTACTACTGGGTACGCTGGATGGCAATCGATCAAATTTTTGGAGATATTTCCATCTGGACCAACATGATGGCCTAACCATATGCTCAAAATTGCCATTTAGCATTAAATCTTACACCCTTGCTTTTTTACCTTGTTTGTGCCTACAATTTCTTCTTATAAATAGCAGTTTTAATGGTGTCTATTCATCAGTTCTGTTTTCTGTTCATTACTAATTTCCTAACTAGAGTATGTAAAGAACCTGTCAGCACAGAGCCAGAAATGAACAGAAATAGCAGTACTTATAAAACACCCCAAAGTCTTTTGCTGCAGACAGGTGTCACCATCAAACTTAGCTTTTAATGGGTTTGAGGTGATCATACTTTTGAGACTGACTTAAGAAATGACTCAATACAAACAAGCATTCACAGTAGGAAAAAAGACATTCACTAATGGTCTTAACTAAGACTGAAATATGAGTCATCATGTTGAGTAATGATGGAATTTAAAAAACAAATACTTGAAATTAAATTAAGTGCGTAGCTTCCCCAATAATTATATCACACATCTCTCAGATGTAAAAATGTATCCGTATGGAAAAACCTTCTTTGTCTGCAATTGCATAAATAAATAATCTTAGACAGAGAAAATTGCCAGCTCATTACTCATGGTTTTATCCTTCATGGTTTATTTGACTAATCTGCAACAGCCCTGCCAAATAGTCAGTTAGTGTAGACATTTTTTGAGTTTCATAGCTTTCCTGCAAAGTGTATTAAGTAGTTCTCATTAGTAAAGAATATTATAGCATTTCTATTCTATATCCGTCATGGGCATTTAAGTAAAAGGGTATTGTTTTCTTACACTGTCTCTACTGGCTTTAAAGAAAGCTAGAGGACACATCTTTAATGTTATTTTCAACTTACTGTTCTCACATTCAACACCGAAAGAGCTGTTGCTCATTTCACTTCTTCTTTGTTGTTTGGCTTTTTTTTTTCCCTCCAAGGAGTCCAAATAACTCTAGGGGACATTGTGCAGTTTGACTTTCCTCTGTAATTCAAGCTCACCATGCAGTTGGGAGCGTGTCTTTTCTTGATGAAAAGCTCAGGTTGTGCCCGCCTCTTCTCCCATGGGCAGGCCTGAATGGAGAAGTGAATAGTGGTACAGATGAGACGAAGAGGAGAAAAAAAGGTTAATTGGTTTTGTTGACCATCTGTCTATGAAGGATGAAGCAGGTTAAGATGGCACACTTCAGGTTGAATGGTAGGGAATAAGATTTATACGCATTGATTGGCAGTGAGCGGTGTGGTTATCCGTCCTGTTAATGGAGAAAGTTGATATCCAAGATTATTCATTCTTTTTTCTTTTGCCCGGCTGCATTTTGTATTGCAGTTCTTTGTATATGTCAACAAAGTACATTTCCAGCTTGCTCTCCTTTCATTTCTCTCTGTGCCCTAAATTCTTAACTAGGTGAATGAGCCATAGCTATCCTACTGAGAGAGGAGAAGAGGAAGCTGAGTGATGCATTCAGCATCGCTGGGCTGATTCCCCTAGAGGCCTGTTCTACCTGTAAAACCCTGGGAATCTATCTGTCAGCACTGTTGAGTCAAAAGTGGACATTTCTATCAAAAAAAAGTGTGCCCCTTACAGAAACAGAGAATGTAATGCAGAAAATAAACAATGATAGAGGGATGACTATTATGCCTAGTGGGAGGGGCAATGGGATATAAAGGGAGGCCATCGGGGCCTACTGGGCAGTCTGTGAGATGGTAACGTGTAGCTGGCTCAGCTTCTTGCGTTCAGTACATAGATTTTTGTTTTCTTTCAAATTAATTTTAGTTTTTAAAATCTGGATAATAATAATGCTGGATTAAAAGGATATTAAAAGAGAATATAAACCATTTAAAATTAGCTCAATCTTAAACATCTGCAGCAGTAATATTGATATATGTAACATTAATGGGGAACATTGTTCTGTAGAATAATGATTTTTAATTCTGATACTTTAAACATTACATATTTTCCAATAATATAGTTTTATGTGTACTGAGGTGTTTTTTATAGTGTTTTATTGCTTCTTTTCATAAAGGAATGATGTGACAACTCCCTCTACTGCTTGTCATTGTCAGCTAATAGCAAATGATTTTTGGAGGTAATAATATTTTACAGTTCTTAAGCCAGGAAGCTTTGCAGGAAGGTGAAGACGTCCATATAGAGTGCAGACAGACAGTGCAAATAGTATATTTTAAGCTGATCTGTGTTGTTTAACTGGTAAATGAGAACCTGTTTTGGTTCACCAGTGGCATAAATGGGTAAGTAGGAGCATTAACAAGTCACTTCATGTTGATAAACTTTCTTTCTTTCAAAAAGTTTCATAAGCGTTACCACAAGGTCACACAGCTGACTCAATGAAAAAACAAAGGATGTGAATTACATGCTCGTTGTAGGTCTAATGGATGACCTCATGGAATCTAGCTACTCATAATGGTCTTGATGGTTTAAGGTTGCATTGCGGCACCTTCTGTGCAGCCAAGAGTGCGACTTTCCTTGTCCAAAACAAGAAAGTCGAGTTTAGCCATGCAAAACATTGACCCTCTAGGTCACACTGTTTGCCAAAAATGAAACCTTTGACCACTGGCTTTCTCTCGTGTCTTTTAATGATGTTCTCTGCCCCTTTGAGGTCAATGTGAAGTGGAGTAATGCTTTCAAGAGTGCTGGGCCATAACCTCTGTCCTGAAACAGGTGGTAGTGCATAAAATGAGCTTTGAAACACAGATTGTAGCACTATCAACACTTTCATTACTTGGATATGCATGCTTCTCACTGTAGAGCAAAACAATATAATCAAAGTATATACAGTAATGGTTTGCATTATTGTCATCATTTTTATGCTGCAAAGCAAGAGGTTTAGTTGTAAACATTACAGATATTTAAATTCAAATAAAAGAACTGACACATTCCTTTTCTTTTTGTTTGTTGATAAGGTTTAAAAATTTACTTGCAAATTAAAAACTGACACAGAGTTGATGACAAGTGATAGGGAAAAGCTTGTGAACCAGCAACACCCATCCCAGGAATGGTGGTCTATACTTCAGGACAGATCTAGAAATGTATTTGACATACTTTTTTAAAAAATTCTTAGCTTAGCACATTTCTTAGACCACCATTCAGTCTAAGTTTTTTTTCTCACAGCTTGCCTACTTTAACAGTAGTAATACTAATTATTTTTTTTTCTGTTTCTGCAACGGTTAATACACCAGTATATGGAAACTCCTGAATCAAAATATTTTTAATGCTAAGCTATGTTAGTGTTGTTATCCATGAATATTCAAATGTAGTGTTTTAGCAGGAAAAACTATTAACATGCATTATTTTTTGAAAAAGATTTAAAATTGGAGTTCTTTACTTGCTTTCCTGAACAGGAGCAATACTTTGTGGTTGAATATCACGATGGATTAATTTCTGACTTCTCAGAGACATCCAGTGTGACGGCTCAAATTTGGCCATATAAACATGACTTCAGTATACTTCAGGATGAACCCTTTAAATCCTGAACCTTAAAATAATTGCCAGAAATGTCTATTTCTGTATTTTTATTTTTTTATGGAGTGTTTATTGAACCTTCTGTCAAATAAGAAAACTTAATTAAATATTAATTTTCATTTGAGAGTTTTAATTTGTATCATATTTACTGCATCTGGCATTATTATTTATTTCATAATTAATTCTTTTGCAGTTTGTCACTTATAAATGTATTGGCAAATTATCAAATTTTTCTGAAGGAAAAAAATTACAATGATCACACAGAAAGAACTCACAACACTGCATATATTGAATATGATACACCAGGTGTTAGGGGAGTTCACAGGTTTTTGACAGATTTCTAATATGTGTTTTCTTTTCCTTAGAGGTGGTCTAATAAACATGTAAGAACTGAACAGTATATTGTTTTAAAAAGGTATCACATACAGTCTATAACCAATGATTATAATAATTTAATATAGTTTAATTTAATATTTAGAGACTTGCAATAACTATAAAGGCTTCAAGTTTCAAGGTTAAAGTCATTAAATCTGCAGTGGCATTACCTTATCTTATTTCCTGCATGGATTATACACCCTATTCAGATACATTCATTCATCATGAAACACTGACTGCAGCTTAAATCTATCATGGTATCTTCACAGTGGTAGCCTTCTGACAGCAAACCTGTCACTTGCTCTTAAAATAGCACTGTATTAGTATGACAGCATTTTAGAGCATCCATCCATTATGTTTATATGTGACAGCATTAAGAGCTGGCGTGTTTGTATGTGCATATGGGCGGGGGTGAGGGAGTAATCCAGGGCACTTTCAAGTTCAACCTGGGCCCTGACTAAAGAACTGACTGTGCCTGACTCATGAGAATGATGTTTTAGGCCAAAATGTTGAAAATGGAAAACTTTAGTTTGGTTTTTGGGGGATTTAAAAATTAAGTCAAACCATTTGAACCACACTGATTCTATCGAGGTCGGCTTCCATATAGAAACTGTTTAGAAATATGATTTATTTATTTTTTTTGTTATATACTAAGTAAACCTTTTGTCATGAACTGGCTGTGTGCAGGCAGGAGAAGGAGCCAAATGCAAACTCTCAGAAACAGGACGTAAACTCAAAAACCAGCTTTATTGCTGAACGGAAAAGGCGATACAAAGCTAAACTGGGAGAGACACACAGCTAAGAGGGAAGACGCGACACGGAGCTGAGGGAGACACTGACATAAATACACAGAAAGATAACAAGGGACATGGGAGCACACGGGGAACACAGCTGTCACGAATAATGGTAACGAGACAGGGGAAGCTAGACTGAACAGAATGAACATGAAAACACAGGACCTTCACAATAAAACAGGAAACATGATGCAAGAGTGGAGGCGAGGCAGACGAGAGGGAGCGAGGGAACACGAGGGAGAGAGTAGGCATGACAGGCTGGGAAAACATGGATAAACATGATGGAATAAAACACGAGGAGGGGGAAACAAGACAGAAGGATTCACACCACTGTATAAACACAGACACCCAGGGGGAGCCAGAGGGCAAAGACACAAATCTAATAAACAGTACTGAACAGAATAACCTAGGAACCATAGAATCAACCCTAGAATAACAAAGTAAACTAACATAATACAAAATGACAAAAAACACAAGAAACTCAAAACACTGAGTCAAAAGACCCAGGACCATGACACCTTTAACCTTTAATTGATCAAATTCCTTTTATTAGACTACAAAATAAAATGCATATAACAATTAGTGTAGCTGTGGTTTGGTGCAATATATTGACCCATTAAAGATGCAATAATCAATATATCATTCATGAAATAAAGTTTCATGTGATTGTTTATGATGCAAAATAGGTCACTTGTAGTAAACTATTAGAAAATTATCTTTCAGGGTTTTTAAGGTTTTGAATGAGCTTAACGTAATGTAACCGAGTGGATGGCACCTGGCCAGGAGTCAGAGTTAAGACATCAGTAGTTGTTAGTGTAGGATAAAGTCTCAAAGGGAGAAATTCTGTGTATTTATTCATAAAAATAGATATAAAAAATAGATTTATTGTATCAGTTCCATGCTTAGACATTTGAGGAAATCCTGTTATTAAGTTTTTTATTGTGGAAGAGTCAGTAAATGCTCTACTGTAATAATATTTGCTGAGAACGCTAATCAATATTACATTACACTCATCAGATGCTTGGCCAGATTCCTCAGTTGTAAACTGTCAAGGGTGACATATTTTTCATATTCTGAACCATATTCAGCAAAACCTGATGCCTTTATGCTTTTAACAAGTCCTGTTAAGGACAACTAACAGTACATGAGTGGAAGCTGATTATTCTTCTGCCCTTTTTGAATCTGTAAAAACATCAGAGCATTAAATTTGTTCCTGAGTTCATGTTCATCTTTCCATTCATGTGTAGGACTTGCTGAAGAAATGCAGAATTTTGCTGAGTAATAAGCTCCATGTAAATAAGGGAAGACCTTTATGGAGCCATTTCTAATGCTCGTAAACGAGCACTTAGCTTTTTATGCACCGGTGTAGTAAATACACAAATTCATATTTTTTAATAAGCCTGCCCCACTCGCCTCATCTGATTTTAGTGGTTAATTACTGCTATAGGTCAGTTAATTGGATGAATGGTATCAGAATATGTGAATATGTATATTAATATAATATATACTTTTTTTCCACTCCCTCTGCATAGATCAATGTCAGTCATTATCTATTTGGTAAAAGAGAAGTCTTTTTGAGTTAAGCCACAAATTGTGTTGTATGAATACTCTGTTTTCCCCTACAGCAGAGAATACATTACATGTTTAAAGGTTTTTTATCATGACTTACATTTATATATAAATATCCATATTTATATTAACCTGCTGTGAAAGTCAGGGTGAGGATGTAACCAGTACCATTTAAATTCCAGTCATTGAAGCAAAGGAGAAAAGCAAGGCTGTATTTATAGTTAATGGCTGTTGTTTTCTATCTAATATCAGCTCTTGCTGGTAAGTATGGTCAGAAGGAACTGCAAACTCAGCAATAACACAACAATATAATTTAGATGCTTACAAGAGATGGGATGTAACAACAGACTTCGCACATTTCTGAATTGTTGCACATATTTGAGTCTGAGGATGTAGCCTAACCGATCTGGCTTATGGTCCCACTGCTTTTCTGCTCTTAATTTGACTCACATTTGAGTTTTAAAATGTAGTTGATTATTTTTTATTGTGCTGGGTGTTTTCTTTTGTATTTCTTTGGCATTTGTGCAGTTTAATAAGCATTCTTGAGCAGACAAATGATTTAAAAGCTTTATATTTCATCATTAAGATTAATAAAATTATCACTATTTAATGGCAGTCACTGTAAAAGGAGATGATCAGTCACTGTGAGAATTTCCTGAATGTCAAGGCTACAAAAAGGGAGAGAAAACCAGTCATTTTTTCATTGTATCTAAAGCCATTGTCACAGATGTAAAGATGTGGGCAGAAAAGATAGATCCATTGTGCTGGCACTGGGACTAGATCAATACATTGCCCACTGTTTCTGGTATATATTTGGAGATAACACGGAGGAATATTGGATTCAAACTGGATCGATATAAGATAAAGCCTCATCTTTCTCATGCGCTGCAATAAATAACGTACAGTCGGAAAGTTTGTGAAAGAGGACGAAATCACTGTATTACACTTGTTACTTAAGCTTATTAATCATTTATTTATTATACAATTTGATGCTGGCAAATACTGATTATTGCTGTCAGTGTTAAACTGGAGAAGCTGACTGCTGTCCATAATAAAGCAGTTAGCTAGTTTATCTGACAAACACAAATATGGCAGATGCCAGAAAATAAAAAATAAATAAAAAATAATTCAATTCAATTCATTATATGTACTCACATTCAAAGGCTGCCTGCTTGATCTGTGATGAGAGTATGGTCTTATTAAAAAACAGAGTGATATATCAAAATGTACAATGACATAATGTAAAACAGCTCTGTGCACCCAGACTTCCTGGACTACTTTGCTGTAGGTTACCAACCAAAATTGTGTAGGAAGATTTTCACACTTAAAATGAAACAGGAGAACCCAGGGAGCTGCTGCTAGAGACAGACAGAGATGTTAGATGGCCAAGAGGAGGTAGATTTGGCATGATTCTGAGTTATTTTCATAGACTGTAGATAAAACATCTGGATTGGTAAAAAATCTAAGTAATGTGGCCTCCTCTCATGCAGGCAGAAATTCATCGACACAATGACTCTGCACCTTCACAGTGCACGTTGTGAGGAGAAACTCTTGTCAGAATGTGAGAAGCACTTTACTGACTTTGTATCCATCAGGTCTGTTGCAACCTATCTGTGTTTTCTGTTTGGTGCAAATCTTGATATGTATTGCATTGTCAAGTAGTAACAGCCTGCCTCTACACCTGCACCTGGATAGCTCGGCTTTGGGAATGAGATTCTCATACTACAAAATGGCATTAAGATCAAATCCAGGATAAGACCTGGCATGACTGAAGCGCTCTGAGAGCTACTGCTGAATTTAAAGTATCCAACTTCAGAAGTATCTGCTCAAATTTCACAGTTACATGATGAACATATTTGTGCCTTGCTTTCTCTAACATGCACATTATCAAGTCAACATACAGTTTCACAGTGACAGATGAGCACCTTGTGGCCCCTCCTAAGACTGGCAATGAGCTCCTACTGGTCTGACAACAAGACACAAGCTCCCTCCACGCAGTACCAGCTGTCACAAGATGAGAAAATTTTAATTTACATTCTTTCAACTTATATGGCTCCAGTGCATCTAATCTCAGATACTGCATTAAAATATTATATTGAGAAACCCAATAAGCCCCTAAGAGCTAAGCACTGATAGCAATTTGGGAGAAAATAAATAAACTGGAAAGAGGCAGTGCAGCCATCTGCATAGTCTTACTGGGGTGAGGAGAAAGTGAAAGCAGACAGATGAGCATAAAGAAACTGAGAGAAAGGCAACAGGTTGATGGGCCAGTAACTGCAGCTTCAGAGCACAATGCACCTCCAAAGGAGAATAGAAGACAAAAAGGAGAGCCATCTTTTTTCCACAACAGTGAAAAGACACAAAGTTAATGGCAAGCAGTAGTAGTGTTCACTCAAAAGTGAGCTGCTTTTGGAAACTTTCAATGAGACTCTCTAAAGATCCAGAAGAATGACAGGGGGATGAGGAAGAGGGTTGCACATTTGTACGACAGAAAGGCAGCATGACAGAATTGTAGTAATTTGCAAATAACAGGGAGCAGAAACTGATGAACTTGTAATGTCAAAAATATGTGACTGAGTGTAGGAATTTGGAAGAGATGAAGAAAGTGGAGCAGTTGAAATGACATATACAGGGGGGAAAGGCACAATAGGAAGGAGGAGATGGCTGAAGATTAATTTGAACAGTTACCAGTGACCCACATTTATTTCTCAAATTAAGTCATGTTGTCAAAAAAAAAATACCAACACTCTTTATCAAAGGGAAACTTCAAGGCATTAACACAGTATCAGCATTTGTTCACCCATCTCCTGTTGTAAAAAAAAATTAAAGCAGCATTAATAAATCTTCATTAATGCCTGTATATTCATGAGTACATAATGTTTTTTATTGACCACCTTTGCAAATATCTCTACATACAGGCTAGCACATGGAATATAATATTTAATCCCCAGTCTAGAGATAATCTGGATATAACATGCTTTGTGACTTCCTGACTCTTCTCACTCCCATGACAGGTCAGTTGCACAAGATAAATCATAGTTCAGTAGCGGTTTATTAGCTTCAGAGCTCCCAAAGCAACAACCACAAGCTCCCTAATCAACCCTAATCTTACCCTAAACTAAAAACAAAAGCCAAACAAATGGAAAGTCCCTAACCATGGGTCCTGAAACAAAAAAAGAGGAGGGTTGTGGGGGGTAGAATAAGGTTTCGTTATATATTTTTATTATATATTCAGTATTTTTACTGTGCTTCTGTTTTTGTATTTGTGTTTGTATTGTGCTGTAATGTGCATGTAATATATATATATATATTATATAAAGTGTAGGTAAACTTTGGAAGAAAGCTCCCAGGACAGGCGTGATCAGCCTCTGGAGTCTGTAAATCTAAGCCATTTTACAATAAACTTCGCTTTTTGTTCCATTCTGCATTCTTGTCTGCATTTGGGTCCACTTTATGAAGTCACAACAATTAGTATGACTCTGGTTTAGAATAATCCTATAGAAATAAAATGGATTATTAGTTTTACCTAACTATAAAAGAGGTGGTGGTGGATAAAAAAAATAAAAATCAGGGAGAAACATGTTAGATGCATCGGACCTCACGGGCCAGGCTTCGCATCGGTGAGCCTTGGCTGCCCATGACCCTGATGCTGGTTCACCACTTTTAATAGATACTGACCACTGCAGACCGGGAAGACCCAACAAGAGCTGCAGTTTTTGAAATGCTCTAACCTACCTAAGTCACCTACCATTCACTGAGTGGCCTTTGTCAGACTCGCTCAAATCGATACACTTACCCGTTTTTGCTGCTTCTCATACATCAATTTTGAGGACAAACTGTTTGCTTGTCCACTAATATGTCCGGCCCTCTAACAGGTGCCAGGATGAAGAGATAATGAGTGTTATTCACTTCACCTGCCAGTGGTCATAATGTTATGCCTGATATGTGTATAGATTGCCACCCTCTGCAGTGTATTATGTTTGCAGACATTCATGAACATTTATACTTGATATGTGTGGTTTTTTTTGCCAATATTCTCATTCGATATTTTCTAATAAATGATATTTTCTTTTTTAGAAATAGAGTGCCTTGTTTTGTTTTGTTTTCATGACTGTACTTGCATCATTTAACATTTATTTATTTGATTTTATTAAAAAGTTCCTAACAGTGCACCGTATTATTTGAAAGAATACAGCAACATTTACTGTATACTTTCTTCTAAATATATGCAGCAAAACAAAGCACAATATAAACACCCAATAAATTGAACAAACCAGGGATGCCCTATTTAACCAGCTGAAGAGTTCTGTGTGAGATCGTGCTACATTTTGATTTTTATTATAAACTTTTCAAAAGCTATTTTACTCAAGAAGACTCCCAGACTCTGAAAATCAAAAATAGCACTGGCTCTCAGGATGTCAGCTATTGTTTCTCAGCTAAGCTTGATGTTTGACAAAGCTGCCCTTTGAAGTAGAATAAACCATGTATGCAAATTTCCAACACAATATGACATAATTCTATTAAAAGACGTATAAGCAGAATAATTTGACAAAAACAGAAAGGAAGATTGTTGAACTTGAAACACTTCATACCCCCTCCCCCACAAACCCCAGCCACCCACACACATATTTTCCTCATGACCACTGGCAAGAAATATCTTCTTATATCTGACTATTTTTCTGCTGTCAGATGAAAAGGAACTCTTGGCAGCACCGATGATTAAATTTTAATAAACCGAACTAAATAGCACGTGGATTTGCTTTCCAGTGAGTCTGTGGATGTAAAAACTCCTTATCAAATATAAATAATAGTATGCTGCCATTAAGCCTCATGTATGATTTAGATGGATGTGCCTATTAAACAGTAGCTTAATGAAGTGTCTTTTCTTATTCTCCAAAAGGTTCGGCAATAAAACAAAATGAAGTTCCATTTCTTTTCGTTTAGTACAGTAAATTATTCAGTTAATTTCTCCCTCTTTCTTTTTCAAGAATCAAATGAGCTTTGGGTGGATCATTAAGGCAATGAGAAGTCTGTGTTGAGTCTGGGTCAGATTCACCCCAGGGATCATCCACACATTCATTGTGTTTCTCATAGATTGTTGTGTACTCGGTTGCATCAAGCAGCACGGTGACTCATTAGTGTTGCTGCATGTGCCAATTGCTCTGACGAACAAATTTCACCCTTCTGTCGATATGACTGATTGTTTGTGTCTTTATTTGTTTTTAACATTATTATGAATAGAATTGAACACGCTGATATGACTCTTTGAAAGACTGTTAAATCAAATTCCTCGTCATGAATAAAGTTTATTTTATTTTTAGTACTTTTACTATTGAAGGTTGCCTGGTAGCATAAGTTCAGGACAAGAGGCTAAAAAGACTACACACTTGTAGACCACTTTAACTAATCACAAAAGCAGCCAGGTCGCATCTTTAAACATAGGAGCACAGTTCTTTAATACAGATTTTTGGCTGCAAAAAACTGTCTGTAATATGTCTTGTTTGGCTCAAATACACATTTATTTATTAAAGCTTCAAGTCAGAGGTTCGTAAGAGTACTGTGAGCCAGGATTGCACAAGTAAATAGTATAAATGATCCATCGTGCATCACTGTCAGCCGTGAAGACATTCAACTAAATGCTATAAATTTATAGCGCCTGCTATAGAACCGAGGCTGCCACGTGTTGTTTTATAAGGCATTTGATTTGTTTGATCTTCTGACTGTGTAAACAACAGATTTTCTGTCAGAATGTCTGTTTGAATTCCGCGATCTAGCTGTCTGCATGCAGGAAAGTTTGAATATCTAGCAGTTCTGAGCTTAATAATGAATGTGTCTTCTTCTTAATAAGTGAAAAGAAGTTTTGCTGGTCTAGAGCATTCAGCTGTGTTAACACAATGCCACAACCAGGTGTGGACGTCCCTGGTCCAAGAAACTGGAAAGAAATCAAGAGCTACATCTCAGACTCTCCTGCCCTCAAACTGATCTGTTAATAATAACACAGAAAATGGAAAAGAGCTTTCTCATTCTCTAATTCTTATATGTCTAATAAAATCACTGTAAATGGTGTCCCCTTTGAATATGGGTTCAAGCAAAATCCAGCAGACACCCAAAGGAATTTAATTTTAACAAAAATTACAATGTGAAACTGATTCACGAATTCATTACCTGACACCGAAATCTATTTAGCAGAAAGCAAACAACATTACGAAAACAAACAGACAAAGCCTTATTGGAGGAAGTCATCTTCCCAGCAGCTTTAAGCACTTGTTCACAATGTCAGCGTTTTCCTAGGATAAATGGTAGCGAAGAAAATTAGCATTTTGCTTCTCAAGAACAGAGTGGTTAACTACATCTGTCAGAAACCAGACTGAGGGGAAGTTGAGAGCTTGATGTCGGCCTAACACGGATGCAGAGAATCATATTTCAGCTGATGAAAGGGAATGCTTTAATACCTGATGGTGCTAACTCTCTATAATTGACCCCTTATGGCAGCCCTCTGTACAAGAACGATCTCCAGTGAGCTGTAAGCGATAACTTTTCTGGAATTATATTTAGAACAGTGGAACTTAACTTGAGAGGAAAATCTGTATGTGTGTGAGTGAGTGAGAGGAAGAAAAAACTTTAAGGGCTTTTTATGGACAAATTGTAAGAAGCCTTTGTGCCTGTCTGCAGTTGTCAAGAATTTGTGTGAACTTTAACCTTTGCAAGAAAAATATATACAGTTGTGATATGTTATATTTTTTAATGGAAAATTCTTTAATTAAGCACTTTACTGAATGATGTTAAAGTTGAAGGTGTTGCATAAGCACACTGTGTAAACACTATCTATATATACGATGAAATCTATATCTGGAAATAACAGACATAACATTAGATGGTCCGACTCTCAGTGCTTTCGGCCTTGCCAGTCGTCTCGGCAGTACCAACTTACTTCTGCCAGCAAGAACTTTTTCTCATAACAGTTAATGATTAAAAAAGAGAGATCTTGGCTGGCAGTGCAGCTCAACAAACTAATGAATCTACCAAATGTTCTCAGAGTGTGATGTTTTTCTTCACTTTATCAGCTAATATCCCGCCTAGGATGACATTTGACAAGTAATCACACTACGCAAGAATCAGAACTATCTTTTGTCTTTAAATATGTAGTCTCGGTATCCTAGTCAGCACTGATAGTGACAATAATACATTAATAAGTGTCAGGTAATCTCTTACAGATTGACGAAGCTGCAGATGTAAATGTCAGCTCAATCCTCCCTCGTTAGCACCCAACCCCGAGTTGAAAACAAGGTGAGAGGGCTCTTAACAGGTTATCAAACGATGATGAAGAAGACAAAAATAGGACAACTGTAAACAAGCCACCTCATTAAAGCACATGACAGAGAAGAAATAATAACTCTTTATAATTTCACCCCTGCCAAGCAACATGTTAATCAGCAAGGGTCTCTACCGGTTTGTGGTTGTCGGGGGAATTGTGCGTTGGTTATGTGCAATTACTTATTTGGCATTCAATAAGGCAGTGAAGCAATAAACTGGCTTTGTGTTAATCCAAGATTAATTCTCATGAATATTAGATCAAGGAGGGGGATTTCATGCTGGGGAGATAAAATAATAAAGTGCTCGCTCGAAATTCATCTCAACGATATATAAAAACTCATGAGAGGAGCTTTGTTTTTACGTGGGCGTTGCATGGATGCTCAGCAGGCTGTGATTATTGTTACACTGGTTGGTCTTACAGATTAAGTGTCTTTTTAAAATTCTGCTTGGTAGACAGAAGCATAATATTGATCTTGGCTGATTATGATGGTCAAACTCATTGATTAAAAATTCAAAATTTTTTTGTTGTAACAGAGAAAAGATGAGGAAATGATGTGAAAGAATAGGAAGACACAGACAGATAACATAGACTCCAAAGTGTGTTCTTTGACGCTGTTTGGTGATTTATTCTCTTTCCACTACGCTCCCAACCAAACGCATCACACTCACAGCCTCCTGCGCAAGATCATCATCACATAATTGGTTTTAAATCAAGAGGAAGAGCCTGCTGCCCAGCGGGGGCCAGGATCAATCATGGGAATCAATGACAAAACACTGTGATAATGCTTCCCAAATCGCATTTCTCAGCCAGGAGGAGGGCATGAGGAGCCCAACCCCCATGAGCCCGGGATAGCGAAGGGGTGCTTCTCTGTCACATGTCTTAATTGGTTTATGTATGATTTACTGAAGTGGATATTTATTGCGTTCCCATCTGCAGTATAATCCTATATAAAAACAAAAGGAAAGTGTGTTATGGTACAAGAAACACTGCTGTCATCATATACGAGAGTAATGTTAGTGGATGTAATAAAAACAGAGTACAAATCACAGTTAACGCTATGTGCTGCCACAGCTGCAAGTGTTCTCGTGGTAACACACCTGACCATATTTGCCACAAGACAAATTTTGCTCTTGTTAACAAAGATTAAATCGATAAGGTCAGCATAATACTAGACAAAATGAGACAACTCTGAATTAGACCAGCTGGCTTAGGGTTTACCTTCCACTGGACGTGCACGTGAAAGAGGAACGTATTGTGTTTGTGTGATGAAAATAATAAAGTTAAAAAGCATATATGACAGCTTCTGTTGCAAAAGCAGAAAAGAGGGGAGAGTTATTGCCTGACAAGCTGTGTTCGACCACCATTTTTCTTTTACAGTTGTAAATTGTAACAGAAGGAATAGTTTTGATCACATCTTTATATTTTGTAAGGAAAATGGGAAAGAGGTGCAGATGTTTATTAAAACGTGCAAAAATGCACAAAAATACAGTATATAAGGCAAAAGTAGAATTTGTGCAATTCTAACAAGCTTGAAAGTCAATATTTGGTATGACCACCTTTATTCTTTAACACAGGCTGAACTGTCTCAGGCAAGCTTTCTTGTATTTTGCTTTAAGCAGTATTCAGAAATAGTTCTCCAGGCTTCTATCCAGGAGTGCTTTTACTGCACTGGCAGTGTATTTGGGATCACTGTTGCACTGAAAAATGAAGCTGTTACCAATCAGAAGCTTTCCAGATTGTGTTGCATGGTAGTTTCAAATCCAAAGCTTTTCTACGTTCATAACAACACCACTGGCTGAAATGCAGCCCCAAACCATGACAGAACCTCCATCGTGTTCTACAGATAGCTATAGACACTCACTGTGGTACCTCTGTACCTTATTAATGCAATTTGCACTTCTCTCTTACACAAAAACAGACTTACTTTTACTGTTTTGAAATTAAATTCCTGCATTAGCTAGCCCCTTACCGACACCTGTGGTACTTTTATTTAACTCTGTTGTTTATTTCTTTACTCTTTATCATGCTCAAACATTTCTCTCGTGGGATCAATAAAGAAGCTGTCTATCTCTTTCATGACCTCGACACATACTGACAAAAGTTTTAATCATAAATTCTGGATTTTGAGTCTAGATCGCTCTAGACCACTTGTGGGAAAACACTGCAAGAAACTGTAACTCCTCAAAAGCTTTAAGCTCTGTTTTTAACACATCAGACATGAAAACAAACAGAAAATTATAAAACCTCACAGCAGCTATTCCTGAATTTAAATTAACCCACAGGAATAAGCATGTTGTCTTATGTTAATGCTTAATAATCCTAATGATGCACACCTGTTCGTGCCATTACTGAATAAGCATGTAATCTGAAAACTGTAATCACTGCACACAGCATGAGGGTTTTCACGGAAATAACTCTGTATAGAAGATTTAAGAGAATAGCTTAAACAACTTGTGTTTCTTTACTTGTATGGTCCAAGTAGACTGATAGAGCACTAAAAGCAAAATGTGGGTAATTCACTATTTCACTCATGCCCTAGTCATGGTAGATACCTCTGCAGCACCCGCTCAACCTTACTCGTGTCTTCGTTGTCTCACAGTTTGCATGTTTGCTACCAGAAGAGTTACAAACTCTCCCCAAATGGCTTGGGCAAATCTCTGTGAGATCTACCCTGAACCTTTTCCAAGCTAAGCTATTCATGGTGCCCTTTAAAAAGAGTGCTCCGCCTCAACAAAAACAGCTTAGAAAGCAAAAGAAGTCAGTTTTGACATGAGGTGACATTAAATTTGTCCTTTATGTGGGTCAAAAACAACTTTAGGTCTGAGTTCACCAAATCGCACAGAAAAAAAAAAACCTACAAAGAATCCAGGTGTATAATTTCATCTGTCCTTGTTCTGTCAGTGGTCCCAGCTGAGGGTGTTACTGGTCAGCATGTCCTGTCCTAATTACTAGGCTAGAAGGAGTACCACAGGCCCAAATGCAGTAGGACTCTCCATGTGCTGGAGAAAAGGTCCCAGGCCACTGTGCAGAGCATACACACACAAACACACACACACACTAACTCTTACCATCTTGAGAGAATGGACTAATATATTCGAGAAGTATGGGCATGAGAAGTGTCTCCATAGGTGGACAAATGTATCTAAACGTGTACACACAGCCATACACAGACTCGCAAAGGCAGTTAGGCCCATATGCACAGGGACTGTGAATCCTTCCAGGTCATTAGCCCCTGGCTGTCAGGGTGAGCTGAGGAAACTGAGGTGACATGCTGTCTCCAGTTTTGCCAGATGTGCTACTGCCACAGCAGACAGACAGAAACACTCTTAAAGTCCCAAAGTTTGTTCTGACAGCACCATGCTCAAATGACATCATGTCTTACTTACTACTCTATTTAAACAGAAAAAGAGTAGTATGCATTAAAAACGGAATAAGCACTTCATTAAAGACAGTTATCACAGATTTATTTGAAAATATGTATTTAATCATTAATAAATTAATAAAATAGAGTGTCATGAGTTAAAAACTGAGTGCCACAGTTTAATTTTAGACTACGATAACTAAGCCATCACATTTTATTAAACCATGTTAGAGCCATTATCCACAAATAGAGAGCGCTGGGAACAGTGGCAAGCCTTCTCAGGTGTAGCCGGCCTACCAAAATTACTCCAGGAGCACATCAACGAGTCATCCAGGAGTTAAGGTCAGAGTTCATCATTCAATGTTAAGAAAAAAAATGGTAAAATTTGCCAAAATTGATGATCCCCAAGACTTTTGGGGAAATTTTCTGTGGACTGATGAAACAAAAGCTGAACCCCATAAATTGTTTGTTTCAGCTTGTTAAGGGGGAACGCAAGACGAAGTTTACAAATTAGTTTCTCAGTTTTCAAAGTTTTAGCTCATTTAGTGTTGCTCACATCCTGTTTTTTTATTATTATTATTATTCTCAGAAACTCCTCACTGTTGATTTGGTTTTGGAAGCATAAAAGCCAACACTCTGTCAGTGTTTATGTACATTCACACCCTTCTGATCTTTTAATAGTTTTCAACAGCCAAACCTCAAAGCAATGTCAGTTCCACGAGGACAAACAACACTCCAAATCACACTTGTCATCTCCAAACAATTGCTACTGAAAAAACACTGGTAATCACAACTCAACACCTACAACATAACATTGGATAATTTGTTGTACTGCGGGAATGTGACCACACTGAAATGAACAAATGTGAGTGCAAAAACAAAGGATTTCCATAAACAATGGGAGAGGCGGTACTGCCTGGTTTGGTGCTTTTAAGGTGATTTTTTCATGTGTGTTTCACAAACTCTACCGTGCGTCTACTACAGGTTTGATGAGTGACATTAAAACCAAACAATCAGATCAGAATTTAAGCAATTACTCTCACAAACTATTAGAGATTGTGACAAAAATCTAAATAGGTGTAAGTAAAATGTATCAAAGGAGGGAAACGTTTCAAAGATTTAAGGGGCAAAAAATCAAAACCTATTGACTTCTATGATATTTGGAAGCCAGTGCGTTTCACACTTGAGTTACATTTTAATAAACTGTTGTTTTAATACAACATATTGAAGGAGCAGTGAGAACATGAGCCCTGATGGACATGTTTGCAGCTGCTGTAATCAACAAACTGACAATAAATTTAGTTAAACCTGCAACAGTGTTGACATTGAACCAATACTACAGTGCATTCAGGGTGGAAAAAAGATAGAAAGAAGTTTGTGCACAAAATGTTGGCAAAGTCTTAGTGCAGGACAGTGTAGGAAATGAGAGGAGGCTGCATAGGGAAAACCAAGCTACTGGTGGGGGGAATTTGGCAAAGTTGTACTTTGGGCTTCATGCTGCTGCCTCTGCTCTGGAGCTAAGTTGGCTAGTGTGAAAGGAAGGACAGCCAAATCCCCTAACCCAGAACAAATATGTCCAGCTAACCATACTACACTGCAAAAAATGTCAACGAGTCATTTTATTTTAGGTATAGAGGAGAATGAATTAAGAAAATTTAACTTAATAATTTAAGTTAATGCATTATAAGAAGAAAAATATTCATAGGTATTTTTTAGTAAACTGAAGTAATAGAATTGATATTTTTACAGATATACCTAATGGCCCAGGTCTAAATTTGAAAACTTTGAACCATTGACTGGCTGGCTGAATGGGCAGCTGATAAAGTTGAAACCTCAGAATGTACTGGATTGTCTCTAATTTCTATTTATTTTACCAAACATTTACTTACACATTACATGGGCAATTGTGATGCCTCTTTCTTTAAGCCCCACATGAGACATGCAAAATTAAATATACTGGTTTTGTATCGGATCCAGAACATTTGGAATTAACATCTAATAATCTCCTGTGAGTCATTTTTTATAAAATCTGTCAATAAATCTGAGAAAAGTTCTCACACAGAACACAGAGGACATCACAGCTAGATAAGCCTGGTATCAAAATGTAGATAAGAATTAGACATTTTATATGATATTTTATATTGACCAGGTACCCATTTCACATGACGTTATGGCTTTTTATATTGACTATATTGACTTTTTATATTTTTATAAAGCTTTTTTGTCCACTGAATTATCAGAAAATAGAAAGCATTCAAGGTACCAATGCTTGATTTTCAGTCTACATCATAGACATTAAAATGGTTTTTAATAATGAAAATATTAATGATGTTTTTTGTTGGTCAAAAAAATTCAAATTTTTCTGAAGAAAAGTGAGATTTTGGCTTTTTGATTGTGACACTTGGGAGTGGGTGTAAAATTGATTTGGTTGCAGTTCTCAGAGGTGGAATGTGATTTCCAGTCCTAAAAATTTCATCTGGTTATGTCCTGTGCTGAAAAATGACAGGGAAAAAATGAGTCAACTTAAAAAGCGCCCAATTTCAATCAATCCCTGTGTACTTCAAGGACCTGTAACTTGGACAAAGTTCCTGTCCAAAAAAAAATCATCACCTGATTGGGAGGCACTCAAATGGGTCACTGCGTTTTCCACTCAGTGGCGTGATCCATACATTTGTATTTTTTTTCTATTTCACGCTAAAGCAAAAAAAAATTAATACCAAAGAAAAGTGCAAAATCAGTTGTCCTATATGGAACTAAAACCATAGGCTGTTAGTTGTGGCAACATCTCCTGAGCCTTGATTTTCTGCCTTATATTGCATAAAGGTAACCAAAAACATGGAACACGCATCAACATTTTGAGAAAACTGCACAAACTTTCATGATTGCATTACACACCGAAGATTACAACCGTGCATCTCTAATCAACACTGTTTCTAATGTCTAGTAAAAACATTTTTCCGTGATGCATTTTGCCATATCCAGTGGCAGATACACACCGGCATGCATTGCTAAACTCGAGACAATGCTGACAATACTCCTTCCCACAAGTGGGACAAGTCCGCCTGCATCAATCTTACAGATATGTCTTAATGAATTCGAGAGGACAATTAATGTAAATGTGAGTTATTACTGGATGAAAGATTTACTGTTAAGGATTTATGAAGCCAGTAATCTTGTTCATGCTTCATCTGAACCAGGATTTTGACTCATAGCACTCAAAGTTAAGCTTTCTGTTTCACCACACTTTCAGGATGAATTGCATTTGGAATCAGTCACAGAACAATGAAAAGACTACTTGAAGTCGAAAATTACAAAGTAGTAAACTTTTAGACACATTACAGGTGCAAGTTTCACAGCTATCATCAAGTTCTATGTTTCCGTCTTAGCTGTGAACAGTGCCATCTGTGAATTATTATTAGTGTGTTGATGTTCGCTCAGTCCCAAGGCCGCAATTAGAATATTCCTGAGAAAGGCGTAATGACAGTAACAAACGGCTGCGGGTGTAAAAGAGCAACACCTTCAAAACTAGTGGTGTAACAAATTCTGTAAAAGTACAACGCACACTGGAAACACACACACACACACACAGTAGACAGGAAGGCAAAAAGCTGTTTTCACGGTGGTCACATGCACTTGGAAAAATGATGTTCTGAGCCCTTCCTAAAAAAAACCCACAGACACACAGATTCATAAACAGAGAAACACTAACTTTATCCCCGACTACATCCCCACTTTCAAGCACACCTGCAGTACTAGACAAAGCGGGAAGGTGTGTCTTTCTCCCTGGTGTTTGTCAGGTCTAATTAAAGAGCATGCTGCTCACTAGAGGGGTTGATGACACGTAAGGGTGTTTAATTAATATTCGAAAGCAGCAAAGCATTGAAGCATTGCAGAATGAGTCAGGCTGCTGGGAAAACAGGATTTCTGGTTTCAGTAGGGGAATGAAAAGTGAAGAAAATCTACAAGTATGCAGGAATGCAGACGGTGAAGGGAGCAGTGACTAGAGAGAAAGAAAGAAGAGAGATTGAATTAAATGAAAAACAAGCGAGGGGAGGGGAGAAAGGATGAAAGAAAAGAAATTGAGAGACAGTGTGTAAAATCACTCATGACCAGCAGCAGAGTAGAAGGAACTGTGCAGCGTGGCAAATGAATTGTTCTGCAGGAAGCATTTTCATTTGTGTGCACACGCAGCACAAAACTGCATGGGGGTTCTTTCTCTGTGTGTGTGTGTGTGTGTGTGTGTGTGTGTGTGTGTGTGTGTGTGTGTGTGTGTGTGTGTGTGTGTGTGTGTGTGTGTGTGTGTGTGGATATGCTGGCATGCATGCAGGTTACTACAGTCCATCTCTATTTACCAAGTACAAACCAACATGTGACAGCACAAGGAATAATTTCCTCCTACTGAATGTTTACTCAGTGCTTGAGCATGCTATTAATTTCCATTATTTGAATATTTTGAAAATCTTTATTGTGCTGTGCATTATCTGAGAATGTTATTTAAGGGAGCAATTACATTTCCCTAAAAATAAACTGTAAATAGGGTTGATTATTTTCTGCATAAATCCACAGTTCATTATCACCAAAGCAGATGGATACATTGCCACATGAAACATGTGTATTCGGGGCAATTAATCCTGAAAACAAGCTGCATTCAATATTTCATTATCATCATCATCATGAAGTCAATATTTAATTTAGTTGTTCACTTCTTTGGTTTTCTCTGAGTGCCTGAGAAACTTTATGGCATTTTTTTCAGCCTAAACGAGACTCTGAGCAAAAGTCTATAATAGAGAGACGAGTCCTACACTAGTAGGAAAGCTATGCAGCTATTAACAGATCTGGCAATGCAGCCTCACCCCACACACTAAGTTACAAAGACTCCAAAAATATGCATCAGAATTAATTTCCAACAACACCTGCCTCGTAGTAAGAAAAGGCCACTTCTTAGCACTTTGCATCTGCATGTGAACACAACATCAGCCCAGTTTTCATGCTTAGTCCTTGCTACTGCAGTTTGGCTAAATTTTCTCTTGTCAGATAAAGTCAGTTTCCTCTTGTGGTCTTTGTAGTTATCAAAAGATGAAGACAAGTTATTGTTGCAGTATCAAAATATGTAGCCTTCCACAAGCCACAGACCTGGTTTTGTGTTGGTAAGACTGACTCCCGGGGGGAGAAATGAAGTTATTTTGACTAGAAAGACATCACAAAGCATTCTAAACACTGTGCTCTAGATATATTTTTTTTTTCCTAATATTCAGTCTGGTATGTAGTGGAGAGTAAACTTAAACTCGAAAAGCACTTGGAGAGTTCACTTCTTAATCAAAGCTGATGCCCTGTCTCAGAGTTTGAATGAAATTGATCCAGACCATAATAGGATTTTTTGTTTGCCCATTTTCCACCTTTCCACCAAGTTTTATTAAATTCTGTTGTAGTTTTTGCATATTATTGCTGACAGACAGAAACACACCTTTTCAGAGGAGCTGCCTGAAAGAAAGTCTGATAGGAATGCACAAACATAGAGCAAGTGTTTATAGCTGCAGTGTTTTGTTCTGCTAAACCTTGTTTCCGTTTACCCTCAGGCCTTTAACCCTTTCCACGTTGTACTGGGACCATTGCAATTTTTACAAGATTGCATAGTGTATTTGTTTAAGAGGCCACCTAAAACTATTACTGTGGTTAATATGGATGCATCGATGCATCATTGCTGTTTTGTACCATGAGTATTGGCATACTGGCTTGATCCCACTGCACATATAGTGAATCACAGGTAAATTTAAAACTACTGCAGCCACTGATGGATTGTTTCATTGCCTGATCGATTCATCGTCTTGGGAAAATAAATACATTTTTCATAGTCATAATCGCTGTTAGTGCATGGTAGCGAGTCCTGTAATTGATGCCATCTTGCATGACATCAGTGGCTTTTCACTCAATTCATAGTATCTAACCTATTAACCTGCTGGGACTTCTGCATAAAGCCAAGCAGAGACAATGACAACCCACCCCCAGTGAGCAGCACAACACATACTGTACACTTTTTATATATGCTGACAGCCTCCTGCAACTTCCATCAGTCTTCCTAGACAGCTTCACCTTCCTGCACTCCTTCCTGGCAGAACTGTAAAATATTATTTCTAAATGTTCACCATTAGCCAGCAATAACAATTAATAAAGTTTTCTTGGAATCATTCTTGTAGTAAAAATAACACTAAAACACAATAAAAACACAGTAATACAAAGTAAAACTAATATGCTCCCCGTCTGTGTTATATGGGCCAATATTATTGCTATAGAAGTTTAAGAAGTTAAGAGAAGTTCTGCAGTTATGAATGATTGTGTTGCAGTTCTGAGAGGACCGTGTATCTTTTAATAAACAGCTCTTAATGAGCTACCAATAATTAAGTAAGCACTAAGTATGAGCTAGCATTAGCATGTCTGGAAACTAAGTTAAAACTCTGTTTCCACACAACAGATTTGCAGATTGTAACTGATCTCAGAACAATGAAAGCAGAGGCAGTGGCATCTCATCTAAGACACTGATTTTCCGTTTTCCACCGAAGACCAGAGGTTTCTCCACAATGCACATGCACCAATGACCAGAAAAGACTCCTCACAGATTTCAATGGCTCCTAGTCAAGCTGAATTAATCCTGCTTCTAGAGACAGTAGCTAAGTGTGACCACAAGATGGCAGAAATTTTAAAGGATGGATGAAAACTGAAGAGAATGACAGACTTTAACTGATATCTATTTTTTGGATTTCACTGGACAAGTGCTGCTTGTTTTGCTTGCCCTGAAGGAACTCCGGTGATCTAAACCCAGTGTTATCAATACTGTGCAGTTCTCACTCTACTTTGCTGGTACAGCTTTCCAAGTCCCAAAAAATATGAAAGGATATAAAGCCGACAGCCTGCTCACAAATAGCAGTACAGGGAAGATATAAAAGCCCATACTTCAATGGGCAAAAACCCATATATTGATGGGTTTTTGCCCATTGAAGTATATTTATCAAACTGTTTTCTCATACTTTCAGTCTGAACTATTTTGGAGCAAGTGCACGAGACAGGCTATTATTTGCCTTGTTCTCCATGAGGCATGCAGTGGAAACAAACTTTCAGGATGCCATTCACTCTATAATTTAAACTTTTGATTGCACAGAAATAAAAACTTGCCTGTTTGCTTGTTTGATGGGGTGGTAAGTATTAGACTGTTTTTGGAAATTCTATGAGTATAAGTGTCTCTTACTCATAGAGCTCAAGGTTGCCGGCCTTGCAGTTGTGGAGCTATCACTCACTGAATTTGTGGTGATTAAATGATGAAGAGGACCTTCATTAACTTTGGCTTTGTGTTTGTTCCCATTTTCTCCATCTTTCTGTAGCTCAAGAATTACAGTGTACCTGCTAATAGGGTGCTAATAAGGGTCCTCAATTATATGTATATTGCACAAGAAACACAAAATGTTCTACACTTATATGTGGACTATTCACTATACATCCACACAAAGTCTTTAAAGTTTGTCATGCGTAAATTAGCTTACACACAAACAAACACACACTTGGCAGCTTTGCCAGGAGGCTTTGAGTCGCTCCATCCTTCTGTATAGCTTTATTTGTTTTGTCATGAAAGCAAATTTTTGAAAATTGACACTTGCCGTAACGAGCATCTGTTTTCGCCATCTGTGAGCTATGCAAATTAAGCCAATGAATATTCAGACAGGACTCAGTTTAGAGGCACAAGTCCTCAGGCTTGCTTACAGTTGGTGGAGAGAATCATGTGGACCATCGGGATGAGGGGAGGAGGGAGTAAATCTTGCTACCTCTGCTCTCCACCTCCCCATCCTTTCTTTTTCAGCTTAAGCGGGCATATGTTAAATGAAAGCTCCGCTAATTTAGAACAATTTATGAGCTGACAGACATGTCTGCTTTATTCATCCACTCCCTTGGACATCTGATCTACCTGGAGAAAACCACTTTGACTGTTTTGCCCAACTGTCGTCTGCCACTCTTCATCTTCTCTTCATCATCTTCTATTTAATTCTTTACTCTCCAACTATCCTCTCCTCATCTGATCAATCCATCTTCCTTGAGTCTGCTCCTTCATTTTATCTTCCTTGCCTCTAGTCTGATGTTTTGCTTGCTTTAATTTTCTATCACTTCTTTCTTTCCACTGTTGTTATCGCCTCTTGTTCCCTTTTTTCCGTGTCTCTTCCTCTTTTTCTTACCGTTCCACTTCATTTCCATTTTTACACCTCTCCTCCTCACTTTCTCCCTACAGCGAGGGCATTCGATGAATAATTCAGAAGTTTAACTGCCATAAATGTAAATTATGTCAGTTTGTTTAATTTATTGTGTTCATTTATGTTATTTATTTTCTTTATTTATTGTTCCTTTTGGGGTAGGAACTAAGGTTCATTCTGTGTTGCACACAGGCTTTTTTAAGTGACGTAAAGGGAAGTAAAAGGCATGTGCAAGAAGCTAAGTTAATAAGTTAACTAAGGCAGAAGAAGGAATAAATAAGCAGTTTAAAGTAAAAGAAAGCTGCAAAGAAGAAGAAATTGGGAATTATTTTTGTTAAGTTTTGTTCCTGAAGCGGACTCATTCCCTCACGGTTACGTGCAGCCAGCGAGGTACGTTAACTGTGTTTGTTTATCGCGTATTTGTTAACTTGGGTTTAAATGTTTATTTGTAATATTTATGTTGGTCATTCTGTACTTTTATGTAATAACAGTTTGACGGTGGATTTTATGGTGTTTCTGAGGAGAAGTGTGACAGAAGAATAAATCCATCTGTGAATGAAGAACCGTGGTGTCGTGTATTAACTGGAGGGAGTGATAGTCAAACTCGGACCTGCCCAGACTCGCCCTATCAGCGCAAATTCGACAGCTCATCAAGACGGGAACACAGATAAGCCACTGTTTAGGACACACAGGTTCATAAGGTTTTCATGAAGAAGTCTATAAGCCAGACTCTAAAGTTTTTGGTCTGAAAAGTAGCACAAGAGTTGGAAACTAAAAGGAACTGTGTATAGCCTGGCAGCCACGCTGTTTCACGTATATGAATGTGCATTTACGTAAGAGATGTAAATTCATGTTCAGCTGAATAATTATAGTTGGCTCTGAAAGGGCAGAAGTAAACTTTGTACATTTTGACAGAAATTCAGTTTGTATTTATGGTTCAGTGTCTTTTAAGAACTCTGTTAAGTGTACTTACTCTGTAATATTCTACATGTATGGGCTAATTTGAATGAGAGTGACTTCATTTAGTTAAGCTCATTCTTTCAGTATTCACAAATGTTGTTGCAGCTTGCTCTTCTATGCTGCCTGTGTATATTTGTGTCTAAATAATCAAAATGTCACATACAAGTAAAGAAGCTCAGGGTGCAGTAGCTGCTCCGGAAGAAGAGACTGAGTTAGAACAGACAGGTGAATCAAATATCGGGCAAAATATAGCACCACCTGAAGAGCCTCGTAGAAGTGAAAGAGCCCGAACATTAACAGAAAAAGGAAAAGAGTTTCAGAAAGAGCAAATCAAAGGGCTATTGCTTCGCTTTGACAGCAAATATGAACGATGGAAAGCTCTGATTAAGGTAGCTAAAAGATCTGTATTAAAACAGGATCCTAGTGACATCCTACAAGAGCACATCACCAGTATTCAAAGGGAATTATCTGAGTTGAACATTGCTTATGATGATTACAGAAGAATTGATCAACCAGCCCATGACATGCGTCGCAAGATGGATAACTGCATCTCGATCACAAAGACTGTAGTACAAAATGCTCAATCTGAAATGCAGGGAACAGCGGAGGAGTTGATTTGGCCAGATAATAGTTCTGTATTCTCATCGTCAGCCTCCAGTGTTTCACTTCCTGCCTCTAATGGTTCTAAAGCTTCTTCTATTCACTCAAACGTATCTTCACTTAGAAGACAAGAAGCTGCTGCCGAGTATGCAGCTACACAGGCTGTACTGCAGATTATGGCTGAACAAGAGGGCCACGAAGAGAAACTGCAAAACCTTGAAGCTGAAGAGAGGTTGATCATTGCAGACCAAGAAGCAGCAGCATTAGCTCGTCGTCTTGAAGGAGAAAGGGAAGAAACTGAACGTAGGCTAGAAAGAGAGAAACAAGAGGCTGCTCTCTTAAAGAAACAGCAAGAAGAGAATGCTGCAAGAAGAAGGTCTGTAGAAAACCTAAAGAGAGAACTTGAGCGTTTGGAAAATTTGAAAAGGCTGAATGCAGCCAAAGCAAGGCTTCAAGTATATGATGAGAGTGAGCTCAGTCCAGCCCAAGGGAATGCTGCACAGAGCCTGGATCTACATAAGGTTATGCAGCCACTCAATCAGGTGAAGACTGAGGACCAGCACTCACAACCACCAAAGGATGCAGTGCTAACACATGTGCTCCACGATAGCACAGGAGAGCTCGTGAAGGTCTTAGCTGAGGCTATATCAGCAAATAGGCTACCCATTCCAGAGCCCACAGTTTTTAGTGGTGATCCACTCAAGTTTAATCATTGGAAGTCATCCTTCCAAACTCTTATTGAAAAGAAAAACATTCCAAGCTCGGAGAAAATATTCTTCCTCCAGAAATATGTTGGAGGAGCAGCTAGAGAGGCATTAGAAGGTTATTTTCTGATTGGTTCAGATACTGCATATGTTGCTGCATGGGAACTCCTCAATGAGCGATACGGCCAGCCTTTTATGATTGCCAAAGCCTGCCGAGACAAATTACATGCCTGGCCAAAGATAGCATCAAGAGAGAGCGCTGACTTAAGGAAATTTGTGGACTTTTTACGCAGTTGTGAATGTGCCATGGCTCACAATGAGAGTCTGCGTATTCTTGATGATGGCATTGAAAACCAAAAACTGACAGCCAAGTTGCCTGATTGGTTAAGCAGCAGATGGAACCGAAAAGCCACACAGTATCAGCTGGAGCATGGAAGGTTCCCAGATTTCAAGTATTTCGTAACTTTCCTGACTTTGGAGGCTAGTATTGCTTGTAACCCTGTTACATCTTACTATGCTTTGCGGCAAGGGGAGCCAGAAAGGACAAGATCTAAACCTCAGAATGTAGTGACCTCTAAGAACCAAGCAGCAAATGCAAGGATTTTTACAACTAACACCACTGAGAAGAGCATAAGCACATGTATGTTTTGTAAGAAAACAGGGCATGTCTTGCACAAGTGCCGTAGACTAACTGCAAGGCCAGTTGCTGACAGAGTGAAGTTCATACAAGGTGAGAAACTGTGCTTTGGCTGTTTGAGTCCTGGCCATCAATCCAAGCATTGCAGCAACCGGATGGTCTGCGACACCTGCTCAAAGCGCCACCCCACATGCTTACATGAGGGTCGCTCAAAGCAAAAGGAAAATGACCAGACAAGTTGCAGTAAAGAAAGAAAGCCACAATCGCCGCAAGACACCACTCACGAAACCACATCCAATAGAGTTGTGCATGATGGTAACAGTGCTCAGACTTCAGCAATAGTTCCTGTTTATGCATCAATGCCAAGTGATTCAAACAAAGAAGTCCTTGTCTATGCTCTGTTAGATTCACAAAGTGATTCTTCATTCATTCTTGAAGAAGTGGTAGATGCTCTTGATGTTAATGCAGAGCCAGTCAAGTTGAAGCTGTCTACAATGTCTTCCAAGGAGACAATTGTACCATGCAAAAGACTCAAAGGTCTACAAATAAGAGGGTTATCTTCTTCTAAGAAGATCACAGTGCCAACAGTCTACACTCGTGAATTCATACCTGCCAATCGTACACACATTCCAACACCAGAGACTGCAAAGGCATGGCCTCATTTAGAGCATCTTGCGGAACACATTGCCCCGCCGAAGAAATGTGAAATCGGTCTTCTTATCGGGTATAACTGTCCACAAGCACTAATGCCTAGAGAAGTTGTATGTGGTGAGGACAACCAGCCCTTCGCACAGAAAACTGACGTAGGCTGGAGCATAGTGAGCTATGGTGATCCAGGTGAACACTACAGTGATGCAATAGGAGTAAGTCACCGCATCATTGTAAAGCAAGTGACCCCTGAACCCAAAGTAACAAGTAAGTTGAAGAGCGAAGTTCATTATGTTTGCAAAACAAGAATTAAGGAGATGACTGCTCCAGAAGACATACTTAAGGTGCTGGAATCTGACTTCAGTGAAAGGCTTGGAGAAGAGACAAATCTCTCGCAAGAAGATCTCCGGTTTTTGACTAAAATGAAAGAAGAAATTAAGCACAAAGAAGACGGACATCTTGAAATGCCTCTGCCTTTTAAACAGAGCAGGCCAGAGCTACCACATAACAAGCCAAGTGCTGTTCAACGCCTCATGTGCTTGGAAAAGAAGCTCAAGAGAGACCAGAAATATCGGAGAGACTACATGAACTTCATGGAAGACATTATCAGTCGTGGTGAAGCAGAAAAGGTCCCAGAAAAAGAGCTTGATAAACGATCAGCTTGGTATATTCCCCACCATGGCGTATACCACCCTCAAAAGCCAGAGAAACTGCGAGTGGTCTTTGATTGCTCGGCAAGATTTCAAGACATGTCATTGAATGACTACCTTCTTACAGGGCCAGAGCTCACAAACACCTTGGTGGGAGTTCTTTGTAGATTTCGAAAGGGCCCAGTCGCTATTATGTGTGATGTGGAACGAATGTTTCATCAATTCCATGTAAAGCCTGAAGACCAAGACTACTTGAGGTTCTTATGGTGGGAGAATGGTGATCTTGAGTCTCCGCCATCAGTTTTTCGGATGAAAGTCCATTTGTTTGGAGCAGCTTCCTCACCTGGCTGTGCCAATTTTGGACTTAAACATCTAGCCACAGAAGGTCAAGATCGATTTAACCAAGGCACTGTCAAGTTCATCCGAAGAAATTTTTATGTTGATGATGGACTGGTGAGTGTAAGGTCTGATGCTGAGGCAATCAAGCTGATCAAGGAAGCAAGAGAGCTTTGCAGCACAGGCAAGCTTAGACTACACAAGTTCATTTCCAACAGCAAGAAGGTATTGGAGTCAATACCAAAGGAAGAGTGTGCAGACAGTGTCAAAGAACTGGACATAGATTTAGGGGAGCCACTCCTAGAAAGAGCACTGGGCGTGCAATGGTGCGTATCCTCTGATGACTTTCAGTTCAGAGTAACTGTCAAGAAACACCCAATGACGAGAAGGGGAGTGCTATCCACAGTAGCTTCCATCTACGATCCTTTGGGTTTCGTAGCACCGTTTGTTTTGCGTGGGAAGTTGATCTTGCAACAGTTGAGTCGAGAGAAAGCTAGTTGGGATGAACCACTTTCAGAGGAGTGCAGATCACAGTGGCAGTCATGGTTACAAGATCTCCATAACTTGTGTCAAGTAAAGATTAAGAGGTGCTACATACCAGCAAGCTTCATAGATGTCAAGCAGTACGAGTTACATCACTTCTCAGATGCTAGCTTCACAGGTTATGGGGAGTGCACTTATCTAAGAGCAGTGGACTCTAATGGCAGCGTACACTGCTCACTTGTCATGGGGAAAGCACGTGTTGCCCCCACTAAGGTCACAACAGTTCCAAGGCTTGAGTTGTCTGCAGCAGTGGTTGCTGCGAAGATGGGTGCCATCTTAAAACATGAGCTCGAAATAGACAACCTTAAGGAATATTATTGGACTGATTCAAAGGTTGTTCTCGGGTACATTAATAATGATGCCAGACGCTTTCATGTTTTCGTGGCAAATAGGATCCAGAGAATCAAAGCCACCACAGATGTCAACCAGTGGTATCATGTGCAGTCCGAAGACAATCCGGCGGACCATGCTTCGAGAGGGTTATCGGCAGATCGGCTCGTTGCTTCAAATTGGTTCACTGGCCCAGACTTTCTGTGGGAAAGGGAGCTACCCACAAGAGATGCTAAGGTGGGAGAGGTTAGTGATACTGATCCAGAACTTCGAAGGGCTCAGGTGCTCAACACCAGCGCAAGGATAAATAGAACATTGTTGGACCGCCTGACTAAGTTTTCTGACTGGAAAAGAGTTGTTAAGGCTATTGCTTGTCTTAAACGTCATGCTAAGCAAGTTCCAAACTCAATGGAAGTACAAGTGTTGAGGAAAGACAGCAAGCTGAACTTTTCCTAATCAGATTGGTCCAAACAGAAGTATTCAGCAGTGAAATCAAGAATTTACAGCAATCCAAGGACGTAAAATCCAAAGACAAAGCAAACAAGCTATGCAAATTAAGTCCATTTTTGGATGAGCAGGGTGTGCTGAGAGTAGGCGGACGCTTAACAAGAAGTGATCTTCATACACATGTTAAACATCCTGCTATTCTGCCAAAAACAAGTCACGTGTCTTCTTTATTGATCAAGCATTATCATGAGAAAGTACAGCATCAAGGAAGAGGTATGACTGTAAATGAGTTGCGATCTAATGGGATATGGGTCATTGGATGCAGCAGTGCAGTTGCCTCACATATCTTTAAGTGCGTCACATGCAGAAAGTATAGAAGGAACACACAAGATCCAAAAATGGCAGACTTGCCAGAGGACAGAATGGAAATGACCCCTCCATTCACATATTGTGGCATGGATTGCTTTGGACCATTCTATGTGAGGGATGCAAGAAAGGAACTGAAGAAGTATGGTCTTCTCTTCACTTGTATGTGTTGCAGAGCTGTACATATCGAAATGCTTGATGACCTCAGTTCAGATGCCTTCATCAATGCATTGCGCGTATTCATTGCAATACGTGGGAATGTAAGGCAGTTGAGATGTGATCAAGGTACCAACTTTGTGGGTGCAAAAAGAGAGTTCATGGACTCAATGAAGAACTGGGATCATGAGCAGGTGAAGGAATATGGCTGTGAGTTTGTAATGAATCCCCCATCATCAAGCCATATGGGAGGAATTTGGGAGAGGCAAATAAGGACAATCAGAAGTGTTCTAACAGCAATTCTTGATCAGTCTGCTAAAAGACTTGACACCGCCTCACTTAGGACTTTTTTGTATGAAGTGATGGCTATTATAAATAGCAGACCGCTGACAACAGAGCACCTGAATGATCCAACAAGTCTTGAACCGCTCACACCAAATCACATTCTTCTGATGAAGTCTAACATCATATTGCCACCTCCGGGTCAGTTCGTGAGTCAAGATTTATACCTGCGTAAGAGATGGCGTCAGGTGCAGTTCTTGGCGAATGAGTTTTGGACAAGGTGGAGGAGGGAGTACCTTCTTAATCTCCAGCAAAGACAGATATGGCATGGGGATAAAAGGAACACCAATGTCAATGACATTGTTATTCTTCAAGAGGACAGTGCTCCGCGAAATCACTGGAGACTAGCAAGAGTCACGGAGGTGTACCCCAGCTCTGATGGAAGGGTCAGAAAGCTAAAGCTGTTGGTTAGTGACTCAACTTTGGACAAACAGGGAAAACGCACAACTAGGCCAGTTTATCTTGAAAGGCCAGTGCAAAAAATAGTACTACTTGTTGAAGCAGAATAAGCATGTGTTAAACTAAATGCTTATAACTTGAAGATGCAAATCTGTGAAGAAATCTCAAGTTGAGATTTGGTGGGAGTTTAACTGCCATAAATGTAAATTATGTCAGTTTGTTTAATTTATTGTGTTCATTTATGTTATTTATTTTCTTTATTTATTGTTCCTTTTGGGGTAGGAACTAAGGTTCATTCTGTGTTGCACACAGGCTTTTTTAAGTGACGTAAAGGGAAGTAAAAGGCATGTGCAAGAAGCTAAGTTAATAAGTTAACTAAGGCAGAAGAAGGAATAAATAAGCAGTTTAAAGTAAAAGAAAGCTGCAAAGAAGAAGAAATTGGGAATTATTTTTGTTAAGTTTTGTTCCTGAAGCGGACTCATTCCCTCACGGTTACGTGCAGCCAGCGAGGTACGTTAACTGTGTTTGTTTATCGCGTATTTGTTAACTTGGGTTTAAATGTTTATTTGTAATATTTATGTTGGTCATTCTGTACTTTTATGTAATAACAGTTTGACGGTGGATTTTATGGTGTTTCTGAGGAGAAGTGTGACAGAAGAATAAATCCATCTGTGAATGAAGAACCGTGGTGTCGTGTATTAACTGGAGGGAGTGATACAGAAGCGTTGCAGGATGATAATGGGAAATTAGAGGTGAGATTGTGTGTAGCTTGTGCGCATGTGTGTGTGTTAGATTAGTTGATTCATTCTGGCCAGGAGGCAACTGTAAGGGGCTCTTTATCCATATAAATTATGTCAATAAACTGACGCTTCTGTTTAAAGTTTCAAAGTGAAGACGAGTGACAGGCAATTTAGTAATCTCAGAATGATGAAGTAATGATTACCCTTCAATGTTATATCAACATTATCGCCAGCCACTATTAGAGCTATCAGTCAAAGCTTATTGGTGGGAAAATTTGGCAAAAAAACAGAAAACCCTTTGCTGTCCCCTGGCCACAGTTAGCTCACTGTATGGCATGAATTTAGGACAGCTTTTTTTTATAGTGTAAAGCATAAATATAAACTTAAATAACACAATGGGAGAATAAAGTAGTTAACAGTTCCAGTCAGTGATTAAAACAATGCAACTCAGACTAGCTAGCAGACATCTAGTGGTCATGTAAAGAAGTTCAGGTAGAATCTACATCGGCAAGCCAGGAAAATTGAGCTTTTTAGCATGCTTGTGTTGTTAAAAGATCTAATATTAACCAAAAAAACCAAAATGTGCAGGGGAGGGAAAAAATGGTGAAGCGGTCGGCAGCTATTGCGGTAGTAAAGATACAGACTTTACATTTATTTGTATTACACAAAAGAACAAAAGTTAAGTAGAAAAGGTTAAAACTGAGTGAATGCCATTCCCAGCTCAGCAGACAGAACCTGATCTTTAACACTGATTTCGTTAGCTGCTGAAGATCAGCCTCTGTCTGCTGAGCTGGGGTTAGGGTTCATTCAGTTTCAACTTAAACTCAGCTTTAATACCGTACCGCGATGATCTTCTTTGGGCCAGTCAGCTCGTTAGAAACTTTGTGTCCATACTTAAACACTGAAAGAATGATTGTATACGTCCTCATTATTGTCAGTGTGTGGGAGTGTAGTCTGCAGTTTATGGTATTAACTGGTAATTATGTGAAAATGCATTTCAGGTCATGTTACGCAAACATAATCTAATAAGTAGTGTAACAAATTACTTTCTCTGGGGATTAATTAAGCAACATAATCCAATACTAATGATATATTTTTTAAAAGGAAAGGAGAGGAAAGAGGGAAACACAGGGAAAGGAGCATTAACTCGGAAAGATGGGACTGAAAAGCATATCAAGCTTTAAGGTCGTGTAGATTATGATTCTGCACTTCCTCTGTCCTCTGTGTTTTTGATCTTCTTACAAACTAGAAACAGATCTTTCTCATCATTCCCTGTTTAACAGAGTGATACAACAAGATGTAAATGAGGGAAAAAACTTCTCACTAGGAAATGTAGGAGGTGAACTACTAGAATTATGTTTGGATTTAATAACAAGCGATAACAGGAATCCAACTGATAGCATTTGAAAGGTGCGTTAGCAGGCTAGTGGCAGCCTAAAGGTAGTAAGTTGCTATTCGGCTTTTCTTAAACACAGCTAAACATCATCCACATATCAGATTTTTGTTACTTTTTGCTGTGCAAGTATAAACCAAGCATATAAATGGAAGTATTATCAGACCAGCTGTCTGGTTCAGTCAGATCAGACTGAGCAAAGCAAAGCAAACGGTCAGTTTATAAACAGAACTGAATGTGCCTCACTCATGATAGAAATAAATGGGAAATACATTCTTTTATAACTGTGGCAATAAGTGGTCACATCACTGTTTTCTGTGCCAGTTGCAAGACAAAATAAAATGAAAAGTAACCAAGTATAATACAATTATTATGCTTTAACAAATGTGCATGTGTTATATATGTACAGCTCTGACATTTTTCATAAAACAAATGTTCGTTACAGGTTATATTTTGACCTATGGCCAGCGCCTTCTACTGTTTGCCCTGTAGCACTCAACCTTGAAATGAATAAAAAGAGAAGGAAATTCAGTCAAATTTGACTTCTAGGACCTTGCTTTTACATCAACATGTTAGTTCAGCACCCACTGTTGACCCCATCTCTACAAAACAGCTGCTGGCCTGGAAGCAAAGTGAAGCTCAGAATTTCTGCTTCCCACTCTGAAGGTTTGTGCTATAAGAAGTCCTCCACACGTCACAGTAAATGCAGTCTTTTTGTAAAAAGTTGATGTGATCTGAAAAAAAACCCAGAAGAAAACACTAACATGCTAAAGTGTATATTAAAGTATAATAAATAGTACTGAAAATCCCCTCTTATAAAATGATGGCCCTGGATCTGTGGCTATTCTTGAATCTACGGGCGTTTACTTACATAATGAGGGCTTTTCTCTTTTGACTCATTTGTGCCTCGTTGTCTTCTATGGCCTCTATCCTCTTGCGTGTGACCTGGAAATCAGTCTCAGTACTTCATGCTGGATGTCTGAATTCCTAAAATTGACATCACTTTAAAACGAGTCTCCAAGGCAAGGACATCTCTTTGTTAAATGCCTGTTGAGTCAACTCCTCGCTCCTTGTGTCTCTTCTGCATCTCTTCCGGTGGGAGTGTTTAATGTGAGGAGATGAGGATGTGCAATTTGGGAAAGGAGGAAAAGCTGGTCTGTTTTACTGCAAGTCTGGACCAGTTAAATCTGCGATGTCAGCAATGAACTGAAGCAACTGCATCCTTTATCTGACAGGAGAAATCTATTTCAGTTAGGCTGTCGAGAATGTGAAGCATTATTTCTTAATGGCTGTTCTAAAGTGTTTTAATTGTGCATGCACACCCAGTGTCTTTGCTACTCTGCTCCTGCATTATCCCCGTCCTTAGAGGTGACAACAGAAAGCATCTCTATCTGTCTTTTCCCTCTGAATGGAAGATAAGTTTACTCTACGGGTTGCCTTTGAGTGCTGTGGGCAAGCTCATTCACTCTCCTTCAGGGCTTCATTTAGCTAACTTACAGTCTAATCCGTGCAAATCCATCCAGCTGGAGGTGAACGGCAGAGCAAGCAGCTGTCAGCTGCAAACTGGCCTCCATCCTGCCGAATCCTGGAGTAGCAGCAGCAGCGCTGACAGAGAGGGACTGTCAGAAAAATTGACCAGGGGGGTACTGTTACACTAAAAGGCATCTTCTTCTCTCTTCTTCTCTTCTGTGCGCATTTGTGTGGCTGAAGATGGATGAAATGTGGGGATGAAGATTGAAGACAGAGAGAGGAGATATTTTTCCAGGGTTGATAGAAAGCAATGAGAAATTCACCAAATATCCAAAAGCTGTGATCAAGCTAATCAGTGGTGTTGCACTGGGCTGACATTAGCCTATTAATGATTCAATTATTGCAAAAGTCATTTTAATAGCACTCATCAGCTGAAATGTTAATTTTTGCACCACTGCATCTGAAACCAAATCAGAAAATCTCGACTTTAAACAACTGCTTGACAGTGTGTGAGTGTGCTTCATGCACAAAGGTAATAGTAGTAGTACTTGGGGGTGTCTTTGATCTTTTCATAATATCATGAAAAGCAATACAGCTATGTCTGATGTATTTCAAGGAACATCCTTTAAATAAGCGAATACACTAAAGACACAACCAGGATGTAAATTCAAAAGCAACGTTTCTATCAGCTTAAACACACAAGTGTTTGTGTGCAGTTTGTCACACAGTGTGTTGCTAGCTAAAGGTCTAGCTGCTGTATTTCACAGGGAGACAAACAGATGACTTCACTCAGAGGAAGAGGAAGAGAAGAGATGAGGTTTAAAGGTAGGAACCGCTCAATGACACTTGATAAACTGCAAATTTAAAGCTTACATAATTTTAGATTAACTCACTCAATTCCAACTTTAAACCAACTGTAAACAGTATAAAGACAATACGCAGTGTAGTGTCAATGTAGGAAATGGAAATCAGCCATGATAGCTATGAAACATCTGTTGACATCTGGTCGAATTAATTTATGTAAATCCAAAAAGAGCAACAGGTCAGCTGATCACAGCCTGTGCACTAAGAAAACCGACTGGAGCTCACATTAGCAATTATTTGGGGCTGTGGTTCTTTCATTCAAATTCACAGATCTTAGGGTTTCCCCACCTGCTGAATCCCACTGTGACCCCTTCCTTAGATGTGGAGGCAAAGTCACCCTCTACGATGTAGGCAACAGAACATTTTTCTTAATTATTTCACCGCGTGTGTCCTAAATAACAGATTCAAATTGAGTGCATTCATTAGAATTAAAAATTAGATTCAGATATTTGATTATCATGTACTAATGTTGTTTGATTATTACATATATAGCACAAGGTTCAGGTGCCTTTCTACAAAAAGGTTAGTAAAAGTGTCCTTCAAGGAGCTACTTTTTACTGTCTTACTTTCAGAGCTGCTACTTTTCACTTTTACTTCAGTAAAAAACTTGCTTGATTACTCCAACTTTTACTAGAGTAGTTTTTAAAACAGGTACTGTACTGTACTGCTACTTAAGTAAGTAAGTCGGTACTTTTGCCACCTCTAGAAGGCAGACGTGTTACATACTAAACCTCATGTTTGCCATATCTTCTGAAACAAATGCTTCAATAAGGGTAGCACTGTCTGCACATGGACATATGAAGGAAACGTATGTCGTCAGAATTTCTGACAAAAGTCTGTCATGAATCCTCTTTCTGCTTCTCCAGTCCTCTGTTTTCCTGTTACACATGCTCAGTTTCCCTCTATTCAGCTCTCCCCACTGAGGTCAAAGAAATACTGTCTGTGGATGATGATATCACGCTGGAGCATATTAGACAGAGACATTTGTCAGGATACAAGGTTTTGGATTCAGGGTAAGAGCACCCACACACACGCTCAAGGGTTCAACCCTCAGGTAATGGAAAGAGTATTATTTCCTTTTCCTCTGTTACAGCATGAGAGTCTCATCCTCTCTGGCACACACACACACACGCATTTGCTCTTTTTCTGTTTCAGTCTATCTTTTTCTCACGTCCACTTTATGCCCGCAGGGAGAAAGCGTTCCTATATGATGCCAATAACAACACCAGGGCGAGCCTCTCATGTTTCCGTATCTACTTCCATCCCATAAAGCTTTGCACAGCACCGACTCTGTCACCCCGCAGCGCCT
Organism: Astatotilapia calliptera; assembly: GCF_964374335.1. Classification (NCBI taxonomy): domain Eukaryota; kingdom Metazoa; phylum Chordata; class Actinopteri; order Cichliformes; family Cichlidae; genus Astatotilapia; species Astatotilapia calliptera. The sequence goes on from NC_137431.1 coordinate 24,769,452, forward strand.
GCTGCCTGTACTCGTAAAGAAACTTGGCAACAATCCCTCATCACCGCAACAGTCACAAAGCTGCACATGCAGCAATCACTTGAAGGCCCTTGTCTTGTACCTGTAGTGCTGCACTATTGCGAGAGATGCCAGGCTACTTTACAGTGGATCAAAATTCACATACCAGTTCTGGAACATAACTACTATGATATAATATTATAAGAACTGGCAAGAAACAAATTAATATAAGTAATTGTGACATTTCATACTTGTTAAGATAACACTGCCTAAAGTTTCCCCACTTACTCTTACAGTGAAAGAAAAAGCTCTCCCACAGCGTGACTTGTTATGCAGAAGCACAAATTTTCCTCAGAAGAGTAAGACTCCATGCGTCCCATCCCTTATCAAATATCCCAGTGAAGTACACAGGAAGACAAGTGATAAAAAATGATGAGCTTACATACTGTCACTCAGGCTGGCTGCATGAATAAAACCTGACTTCTGGGAGAGATGGGAATACGGCACTAAGAGGGGAAAAATACATACATGCACACACAGGCACCGAGATAATATTCATTGTCTGGTGTTACAGTCGTTGCCATTTAAATTTACACCGATCCTCTTTTGTGCCTTCTTTCAAATCGTCCAAAGTCCATTAACGCTGATCTTTGAGCTCACCATACAGATGGGCAACAAAGACCATCAAAAAGTGAATTTACTAAAAACTTTCCTCTATTACATGGTCATGATTTAAACATTTCAGTACCGGAAATGAAGTGAATATTCATGCATGCTTAGTCTGTTGGGAGGGCAGGGAACTCATCAAAATGTGTCAGTAATTAATCTAATAAGCTAAAACATGATTTCACTGGACAGTACATTAAGTCTTTCCTCATCTTCTTTTTTTCCAGACTGAATGAAGCAGCAGCAAGGGGGCTGGTAATAATTATTCAGAGGGATATTATTCATCTTTTTAAATCTTTAAAGCCTTAGATGAATATAGATGAGGAGACCCCTGTGAAACTGCAGTCAAATGCTGCCAGTCCTGACAGGGATGCAACGCACTGCAAAAAGTAAATGAATAATAAATAAAAATCTTCATCTTGACAGCTAATTTACTGGTACTTAGTGAACTTTCTAGACTGACCTGTTCCGTTTCCTCAAGAAAAGTGGCTTCGCAATCCTAAAGAATAAAAAGTCACGAAGTATCGGGTGTTATTTATTTTCATCCCCCAAATAATGTTATTCTTGTGTTATTTTCCTCAGCGAGGTACCGCTGTAATAATGCTGTTATAATGTACTAATCAGACTCAAAGCAAGACAAATTCTAGCTGTGTTTCCACCTCAGGAACTTCCCCCATATTCATCTCATCAACTCCAGTAAAAAAAGATTTGTTTTTGTTTTACGAAACACCGCATAGTACTGTTTTATTTTTCCGTCATGTGATTGTTGTGCTTTGTGCCCAGATGCTGTAACAGACTGCATGTGTCACAGGTCCCACTTCATACTTTTAATGATGCAAAGATTATTAGCGCTAAGAGGTATTTAAATAGAACATTTTGCCCCTGGCTTCCAGTAAAATTAGACAAATATCTGCAGTCAGGTCCTGAAGGCATTCAGTATGCAGTTCTTTAATAATTCACTTAATAATAATTTTCCCTTTTTTGCTACTTTTATATTTTTCTGCTGTCTCTCCTTCGTTTTACTGTAAATTACAGTGGGATTGAGTGGACTTAAAAAAAACCCTTGTAGAGAATAGCTGGGGATAAAGTATGTTTTGTAGCTGTCAACACAGCCCATAAAATGATATCCTGTCATGGCTAGACTAATGCAAAATGCTTGTACAGACTCACAAATGCAAAAAGTGTGCAGACCTACAACTAATCAGAGCAACAAGGTAAAGAGAAACAAAGTGCAGCATGCAGAGATGTCAGTCTGATGACAGCCCAGGTCTGCTCCTGTGTTTGAACAGGAGCAAGTCAAGGCAAAGCAATTTACAAGTATTCGAGTTCTCGTTGTTTATTTAATTATTATACTTTTATGGGTTTTTTAGGGTTTGCTGTTTCATCCTGTTTCTTGTCCTCTTGTGTCTGTGTGCTCTGTCTCGCATTCCTGATTTATTTTGGTTAAGTGGTGCTCCTTGTGAGGCTTTTTGGTTGTTGTTTTTCTTCCTATCTGTGTCTTCTTACCTCTGTGATCCCATGACTGTTTTCACCTGTGCTCATTTGTTCCACCTAGTTCCCTGTATGTGTAATTATAGTCATGTTTCCCCCTTTGCCTTTTTCTCAGTCTGTGTGTTTGCTCTCCTCCTGCTTGTTATGTTCTTCCAGCGTTCCCTTGTTTCTTTTGGGGCTCTGTACTATAAAGCAACTTCAACACACCCAGAATATCTTTCCGTTTTCTGGCTTTTCTTGCACTATCATCGGCAAACGGGTTGAAAGGTTAGACGGAGATGGTTATCGATGCAGATGTGAGCACGTTCACAGGAAGGCAGTGGCATTGGCAACATATGAACAGAACACTGTACAGCAGTATAGTGTAAAAAGTGCTGCACAAATTTGTGTGTGTTGTATATGTTTTGGTCAGTAAGACTGAAAAAGATTTAATTATTAATGATCCAGAAAATGTGTAAATGTTTTTAAACTTAATTCTAATCTGAAGCCAAGTCACTTTTACACTGCTGGAACTGCAGTTATCAATTTTGTAATCAGCATTCTGTTAAGTTACATTAGTAGACTATTTACTACCAAGAATACCTGATCAATAAAAATAATTACGCTATGGGACGGTAACTTTTTATATTGAAATGTGTCCAATTTAAAGTTTTAAATGTGCAGCCATCGCACTCCAAATAAACAGCAGCACAGCAATAAAATAATTAACTCAAGTTCAAATGTTTATATTGCTACTCTGTGTACTAAATCACCAACTAACCATTTTCCGCAGCATTAATCTCTTGCCTTATTTGCACACTGTTGCATTTTAATGTTCTCTATCCATTCTAATCGCCATTTTATCATCATCTACATCTGATAGCATCTCTGATTGGAGGAAGGGGCATTTATAGGGGTGTGGAATACCCTTTATATATGAGCACACTCAGATCCTGAAGCAGCAAGCCCAACTTAACAGAGAAAGTTAGTTAGATAGTTATCGCTAACTAGGGTTTTAAGCTTTGTCTGACTAGCTAATGATCTAAAAAATAATAGCTCCTGATGGGCCGGGCTACTGTATTTTGCATTTTCATTAAAACCACTGTTTCTAAAGTTTCAGCATTTTCATTAGCTCACAAACAAATGATGTCATAACCAGTGTTGGTCAAGTTACTTGAAAAAAGTAATCAGTAACTAATTACTGATTACTTCCCCAAAAAAGTAATCCCATTACTTTGCTGATTACTTATTTTCAAAAGTAATTAATTACTTAGTTACTTTTTAAAAACACGATTTACAACCTGAAGAGGTGATAAAGCGATAGATCTTTCAGCCCAATTCTACTTTTTCTGCATAATCCATCATACAAAATGTAATCAAATGGAAAAGTCCCTTTTTAACTTGTTTTATCAGTTTTAATCTTTTAACTTTATGCATCAAGTTAAAATTAAATTATATACACCATTCTCTGACTGGAAGAAATGTGTTTAATATTTAAACCTATTTTCTGCACATTCCAGCACATGAAATAAAATATTTATTTGTGTTTACACTCAGTCTTTCAAATAGATGCAAGTAAAACACAGCAGAAAATAAATAAAATCAAAGACTAGCGGTCCTGTTGCTCTATTTTCACCTGTAAAGCAGGAGTGGGGTAGGCGGAGGTTTGCTCTGGTGCAGGTGTGCCGCAGCTGTCAGTGGAGGAATCCGCGAGTTTCTCTGTGAATTTCCCATTATGTCGTTGCGCACTCGGTGCTTGTTTAGGGGTTTTTTCGCTGTAAAAAGAAGTTTTCTTTCCACGCACAACGGACGCTAATGTTTTTGTCACTTTTTATGGAATTAAACTCAAAGTAAGGTCAGTACTTCCACGCTTTAAACGCTGCACGCTCATACTCTCTCCCGCACTCCTTATATTATCCATTGTTGTCCTCTCCCTTTAGAATGAAAATAGAGAAACTGATCTCAAAATGAAGACCTGCCTTTACAAACTGACAAAGTGTGAGTGGAAAGCAAATCTGATTAAACACCATCGTTAATCTTTTTATACAATTGATGTTATTTCTACATTATCACTATTATTTTGCATTCATAAAGAAATCCTACAGGTGAAAGGGATTTTAAATGTTTTACAGTGTTGTTTATTTCTCTCACCTTTCTCTTCTCCTGCCTCCCTGCCTCCCTCTTATTTATATTTACCAAGGGACTCTGAAGCTCCATTACTACAGGTCAAGGCTCTATGCTGGGAAATAAAGATTAACTCTTGGCAATTAGAGAAGTGAAATTCCCTGGCAATGTTTATTATCCTGCCCTCAGTCTTGTTCTGGGGTTCAGCTGCTTAAATATGCATGTACATTCAATATTTAACATAGGAACATCAAAGTGGGCCATAGCCTCAGTACTGGGAAAAAAGGGAGAAAACGAGGCAACTTTATCGAGCTGTAGGAGTCTGTGTTCCACGTGGGAGCGCCAAAAAATGGCAATTTCCTGTATCTTTACTGTAACTGCTTCAGTTTGTCTCAGAGCATCATATTAGGCAAAAAAAAATGCATGCTAAGAATAATTATCTATGATAACTCAATCTGCTAAACATTTAAACAGTATTTTAAAGACGTGTCCCAAAAATGAGTCTCACTGATTTTGAGTCCTTTAACCTGACTACTTTTAGACTGATGTTTATTTAACACAGGTTCTTGCTGACTTGTAAATTATGTGTCACAATCTCTTTAAGCACTTTGTCACTACCAGTGTTTTGCAAAAAATAAATGATCTTTCTCTTAAATTGAATCTAGAAAATATGTCAGTAATAGTTTGTATAAAATATTATTTTTGTATCAACAAGCTGATTCCCAAACAAGTATTATCAAAAAAATAAAAATGTTAGAAATCTGAACCACTGGAGGACAAAAGAAAATAGAAACAGTATCTGAAAGTCATGTTTTAAGAAATAGGGGGAAAAGACCTGAGAGATGCATATGGCCCTTCATCCATCTACTGTTCACTGAAGCCTCATCAGAAATGATCTCAGTAGAAGGCTGGGTGTACTCAGGCACAGCTGGGGGCCGGCGGAGCTCATGGGCGCGTCACTGCAACTCCCCCTGGCTTCTGCTCCACGGCTGCTGAGTGAACCCTCATCTGGGACTCTCCTCAGCTCTTACTGGGACAGTGGCGCGGCTGCCCCTCTGTTGGTCTTCCATGGTCTCTTGTGTTCTGGGGGCCTCTGGATGTCTGGAGTTTTGATCTCCTCCATACCCGCTTCACACCCTGGAGGACGGGGCTGTGGCCCCCCCACACTCCCTAGCAGATCGTTACATGGAGAAACCTTTGGAATACAAGCGCGCTGATCCACACAGGTATGCACACGGGTGTTCACTGCTCGTAGACCCAAATTACACCTTTCTTGGCTGCTACTTCGAAGCACATCTGTCCTGCGTGCTGCACAACAACATTGAATATTTAGTATTTACTGCTGTTTACACTTAGCTAGATTAATGCGATGGTGTTGTGTTTAGTATGTTGCTTTGGGTTTTTTTTTTGGTTTTTTTGCTTGTTTTCTATTCTTCTCTCAACAGGTGATCCAGGAGATTTTTTTTTCTCCCCCCCTTTCTCACTGTCCCTCTCCCCTTCTGTTTTTCCTTTCCTTCCTCTTTCTTTCTCCCTTTCCTATCCCTCACTCATGTCTGTCCCGTCTGTAACATCTGAAAATAAAATATAATAAATAATAAAAACAAAGATCGACCAAATGGACCAATACGGCAATGCCACGATGATCCATTTGGCAAAGTATATCCATTGGGTATCCTTGTTGGTCTTCAGACAACAATTCTGATGGCTAAAGAACCAAATGGGACAGGCAAAAAAAAAAAAGAAGGCTGGGTGTCAAGAAGCCATTCTTAAGGAAAGGAAACAGCCAAATTACACAAGAACTAACAGAATATTCGTGGCAACACATCTTATGGAGAAGTTGGTATGCCATAGAATACCATCTGAAAAGCATCTGATTGCTAATGGCTTCATTTTCAAGATGACAATGATCCAAAACCCACTGTCAAAGCAGCGGAAACATACCTGGATAGAAAAGGCAACACAAATAGAACACCAGCATTCATAGATTGGCCTCCTCAAATCCTGAATCTTAACATTACTAAAGCAGTGTGGAATCACTTTGATAAAAGATATATATAAATCTTATAGTTTGTATCTGTCCTGTGTGAAACTTGTATGAAAAGCATACAAGAGTGAAAACAGATATAAGATCCCTTGAAAAATTATATAAATGAAACTTGTATGCTTTGGATACTTACTAAAACAATATACGAAAGTAATGAGAAAGTGGCCACTTTCATTAGTAAATCATATAAGCCTTATATGATTCACTATATGAAGCAAGCTAAAGCAAGTCTTTTATAAGTTTTTTCTATTTCTTTTCCATATTGGCAGAGAAAAAGGCAGCCGACATCCAAAGAAGAGCTTTTAATGTCCTTCAAGGAGCCTGGAGAACTATTCCTGAAGACTATTTAAAGAAGAAGAAAGTTTGCCTTAGAGAGTTCAGGCTGTGTTCAAGAATAAAGGTCGACTTTGTTGAAGCTAAAAAATTAGAATTGTACAAACTCTGCTTTTGCTTAATATACTGTATTTCAATGTAAATTACACATTTCAGTACAATGCATCTATTTCCCTTTTTCCAAGCAAAATATTTTACAAACATGAGGTGTGACTCAAGACTTTTGTAGTGTACTCCCATTTAAGAATACCCTTTGTAACTCAAATTTCTCAAAATTTAGTTATTTGACTGAAAAAGTTGACTTAGCGTTGCCTGGCAATTTTTTCTTTTTGAACTATTTTTAACAATGGAAACAAGCTTCGATAAGAAATTGTTGCAACTCTTGTGTGGCATTGTGGGGCGTTGTATGCGTGTCCTGCTGCTCTCTGTGACTCTGGTACCTGCTGGTTTTTCTGTTGGGCCAGTGTGCAGCTGACTCCACTCAGCAATCAGTGCTGGGTATAAAAGCTGGTAGAGGCGCTGTGCAGCCCATGTTCTCCTGCAAGTGAAGGGGTGTTTGTTGAGGTCTATGTTTTATTGTTGTTATTTTCCACAGACACCGTGGTACAGCTTTTTCTTTATGTTAACCCTTTTTAATAAAATAAATTATTTGGCAATTTGCCTTCCTGGCTTTATTTTTACTCTCCTCATCTCAAAGGTGCTTTCATGGAGTATACCAATGCGTTCAGTCCAAGGACACTTTTTGGATACAGCCACAGATTTAAATAATCATGTCTTTAAGTCTGTAAAGTTTTGGGCAAGAAAGATAATTATAGTTTTTGGTTCCCTAAAAGAGGATCAAGAATTACTGATGTAAAGTTATCATTATCAAAGAAAACAAAGCCACAGCACTTTGATTAAATAACTTCATGTATCAAACACATATTATCGCCACATGACGCTTGGTAGTTGCTATGGAAAAACCGATGGGTTTATTATTTAAAACACTTTGAGGATTTTCTGTTTCACGTGCAGCGGAACTGTAATTTGTGACTATTTAATGTTTTATTTGTGGATCACTCAGAGTAAGACGACAGTGTTAGTGTCACGATGCAATTAATTTGACTCCTCTGGAAACAATTAAATCTGATCTTTAGTTTGATGAATGTGCGATGCTTTGACAAGGACACAGTTTTCAAACACACAAAAGCAATTTTTGTACTTCTGCCTTCATCTTTTTTCTTTTCCTTTTCCTTTTTTTTTTTTTTTTTAAAGCGTGTGCGCGTGTGTGTTTGTGTGTAAAGCTTTAATAGATTTCTGTTACTTTGGCTAATTATGCTCCTTTTTATCTGTAGAAACAATTGGGATCTACTTCTGTTTTCCTGTACCTGAAAAATATTCCAACCCTTCATAAGAATGTAATGTCTAAATGCGTTTGCTGTCTTTTTCGTATAATTTTACTTTCAAACAAAAACTGTAACTAATTAAATTAACGGTGATTCAGTTCAGTTTAGGTGTGTCAGTAAGCCAGAATGCCGTAACTAACATTATTAACAGCATTTGTGTTTCTCAAGTCAAAATATCCTCGATTGAGTCTCTAGCAGCAAATTATTTTTATTTATATAATTTTTATGCAAAGCTTTTTTGATCTACATTGCTATTAAAAAAATCCTATAAATATCCAGAACTTAGGGTGACATTCATTTAAAACCTTCATACCACAGCTGCATGTTGTGGAGCATTTTAATGTGGCGCTTCAAAAATGATAGACTTGCTTCTGCCCAACTCCAAGCCTGTGTAAAATCTTTACACTCCACTCGCCTTTTCTGCCTGGATTTGGTTTCACAATGGTGGATTGAGTTCCGTCAGGACACCAGAAGTCACTACCTTCTGTCATAGATATAAAAGCTACTTTTTTAATTAGCCCTTTTAACACATTACAAAACCCCAAAAAAACCCAGTTTTATCTAAAATTGATACACTTTTTTTATATACCTTCTTTTGAATGCTCTTGTAAGCCACTTTAGATAAAAGCAGCTTCCAAATTAATGCATCCTGATTTTGATTTAGTGTGTATCTATAAATAATTTAATAAGTATCCCTAAACCAATTAGCATTTTACCATGTTAGGAGGCACAACCTGTCAAGAGCCACCATTTTCATTTTCTAAAGTGTGTGCGAGTGCATACATGCGTGCTTGCGTCTGTCGGTGTGTATATAAGGTGAGGTGGTAGAGCCGACCTCTGCCACTCAGCTCCAGGAGCACAACCTGAAATCAATTTTCTCGATTACTGCTCTGCAGATTTTCTGCTCCAGGTTATTCCAGCCATATGATGAAAGGCCTTTTGGATAGGGGAAACCAAACAACCTGTTATCAGCTGCAAGTATCAGAAGTCACATTAGTGTTAGAGCTGCATTAATGCCTCTGGTATGAGTATATTTTTAAAGAGTGATAACAGATAGGGATGACTGCTCAGGCCACTTTGACATCTATCAGGGAGTTATGTCATTTTGATGTATAAATGACATTTTCTCTAGTAACTCACAAACCTGCCGGACATATGAAATGTATTCCCCTGTCATATTGTATACTGTTCTAATGTACTATTCTTCTTCTGTTTAATGTACAGATTTTAATCTTGGATACCAGTTGTGAAGTAGTCGCAACCTCTAATTTATTGATTCATGCTTCTTTCTTTTTTTTTTCTTTTTTTTTTTTTTAGTCCTTAAGCACAGTTTTTGTTTTGTTTTTTATCCTTCTGGTATCACATGTCCAGATTTCTGTGTGTGTACATAATATGAATAATTTTAGCTTTCGAAAGTCAATATTTGGTGGTTGGAGGGATTTCGTGGTTCGCTAGAGACCCAAGTTCAAGTCACATTCATCACACATGGTATACTGGTATACAAGCTCAAACAGTACATTCAACAGAAGATCCAGGTGGATCCAGCAACTATGGTACGCCACTTGTACCATAGTTGCAATATCAGAACTGTTTGGCTCAGTTTAGGCAGTAAAAATAACTCACTTAAGAATATTCGTTAAAAACGACTGTGTTAGATTTAGAAAAAAAAATCATGGTGTTGGTTAAAATTCGACAGCTCCATCTTTTAAAATGCTTCTCTCTTGGTTGCCATGGCGATTCTCTGCTTAGTGTTGAGTGGGAAACTTGGCAGGTTTGGGGGAACCTACTTTCCACAGCAGCAATGCCGTCGGCAGGTAAAAGACTTAACCTACCTAGAAATAAGGCACATGTAAATTTCTGCAGTGATCTCCAGCGTGTTTGTTTTCTTTGTGTACGGCCTGTGATCAGCTAATCTGTGCTGCTGCTTTGAGGTTTACATTCTGCAATGATTATGTCTGCTTTCCAGCCCACTTTAAGCCCCGGTGCTAGTATGAGTACTTTTTTTTTTTTACTAACTACTTATAACAGCTTTTTCCCTGGAATGCAGTTGTGGATAATATGCTGCTAACTGAACCACTCATTACAGCCAGTTCTCCCTTCCAACCTTTGGTCACTAAGTGATGAGTGGCTCACATTTAAATCCACTGCGCAGCCCTTTAGAGTCATTTATTAACATGCAGGGCAGTTCAATTGACTTCAGTAGAATTCATGCAAAGACCGGAATAGAGGAACAGCGGGCAAATGTGATATGCTGGTGTTTGAAAGAAAAAAGGGGAAAAGGCCACACAGGAGAGGCCATTCTTTGATATTAAGAGCCCCATAACGCCATTCATCTGATTCAATGTTCATTTATTTTTATTTTACCATCAGCCAGTCATCAATATGTTACAAGACGACAGTGCTCGTTAACAACACACGGGAAAAAGTAGCACATTTTGTAAACATTTTCTATGTCAATAATCATTGCGTGTGCTTACTTTGAAACTGTAGCTGACAACTTTTGGGGGGTTTTGTCTCTTTTGCTTCCCTTTCTGTTTTCTTTTTTGTTGCATTTGAGTTTCAATTGAATTTCAAAGTATTGTTCTGGTAATTTATGCAGTACATCAGAACACTTAGAGAAAACTTATAGAAAAAAAGAGCTTGAAATACATTTACATTGCAAACATGTTTTGCTTGCAGTGCTGTGATTACATTATTTTATAAGCTTGTATTCTGCTTTGTTGTTGTCCACCTGTGTATAACATGTTCCTCCCTTCCCTGCCAGTCTAATCCTTTTAGTTCTGTGAACTTCTTACCCACTGAAACAGATCATTTCTTCCCTCCAACATGCAGGCAACATGCAGCGGCACACTATCTAGCGGTAGCCATGTAAGCTCACATTGTTGTCCATGGCAGGTGCCCCATGCTGTTTGCCCCAATAAGATGGAATTACCCAGACAGCCATGGAGCCCTCCCAATGGGGGAAGAGGAAAGTCGTAATGCTGTTTACATCAGTGTGACGCTGCCGCCACTGCTGCAGACACACCATGCCACAGATTAACTTAATCTCATGTCACAACTGCAGTGAAAATGTCACTTCCTGAAAGCTTATTCCCACAGATGATTTTTTTTTTAAATTAAAAAATGAAGGGAGGGAGGAAAAAAGCATCTAGGATTCTTTTAAGGATGCTGCATCCAAAAGTAAAGTGAATTTCCTGTGCAAAAAAGACCTGCTCAGAGGGTGGGCAAGCTGGGTAAGTCTGAATAGGGGTGTTTTTTTGCACACTTGTCTCTACATTTTTATTATTCAGGGAGATACAGACTTCTATTTCTTCTATTTGCACTTTGATTCCAACATCCAGAGACCCAAATCTGACTCTGGGCCACTGTCTTTGCTAATGTCAGAAATAAATATTTGATTTGAGACGTTAAATTCTGAAAAATAGTCAAGTTATCTGAAATTGGTGTAATATATGCTTGTTAATAAAGCTCTTGCTTTCTTAAAGTAAATGTTTTAGGAGGTTGCTAGTCTGGAGCAAACATAATGCCACTATCTTTGCACTAGTGGCCATCCTAGGAAACTTACACCAAGGTCAGACCGAGCAATGCGTTGAGAAACTGCAAATAAACACAAGAACTACATTTTAGACTCTACAGGCCTCAGTTAGCATGTTGAATGTTAAAGTTCATGACAGTACAGTTAGAAAGAGACTGAAAAAGTATGGCTTCTTTGGAAGGGCAAACAGAAGTCTGTTCTCTCTAAAAAGAAGAGACACCTTAGGTATGCAAAGCTGTATCTGGACAAACAATAAGATTTCAGTGGATAGACTAGATAGTTTTGGCCATAATGCACAGTGACACATTTGGCAAGAACTAAACACAACATATCAGCACAAACACCTCACAGCAACTATCAAACATGGTTGATATGGGTGATGGTTTGAGTTTGTTTTGCAGCTACAGGACCTGGGCACATTGCAGTCATTAAATTGTGCACAAACTTCTCTGTATACCAAAGTATTCTATAGTCAAATGTGAGGCTACCTACCCAACAACAAAAGCGTGGTTGGGTCACGCAACAGGACAATGATCCCAAGCACAGCAGCAAATCACCAACAGAGAGAGAGCTGAAATGGCTGAAATAGAATCATGGTGTTGCAGTGGTCCACTCAAAGTCTAGACCTGCGGTTCTTAACCTGGGTTCGATTGAACCCTAGGGGTTCAGTGAGTCGGTCTCAGGGGTTCGGCAGAGCCTCCGCCGTGACATGCAAGGCTCATTTTGTGCACCAGTAAAAAACATATCTCTGTCTTGAATTTGAAAAAATCATATTTTATTTTTCACTAAAGAGGGGTTCAGTGACTGCGCATATGAAACTGGTGGGGTTCGGTACCTCCAACAAGCTTAAGAACCACTGGTCTAGACCCTAACCTGATTAAAACGCTGTGGTTGGACCATTTTGGTAGCACTTCAAAATTAATTAATGCATTTTTGCTATCGCCATCTTGGTTTTATAGAAACACAGTGGCTATTAGGGGGTGGCTGTAGCTCAAGTGGTAGAGCAGGTTGGCCTCCACCAGTCTGCATCTTGGGCAAGATACTAACCCCATGTTGCTGTCCGATGCATCCATCAGAGTGTGAATGTGTATGAATTTTAGACAGTAAGCACTTAACAGTTTAGGAAAAAGTGCTTGTGTGATTGGTTGAATGAATTAGTTGTATAAAGCACTTTGAGTGCTCAGAGTAGGGAAAAGCGCTATATAAGAACCAGTCCATTTATTACAGACCAAGCGTGTTGCAAAAAACCATCACTAAATTCCAGATTTTTCAGATTCAACTTCTTGTGTAATATATGTACGCACGACACACGTTGCATTTTTGTGGAAAATTCGTCTTCAAAACCCATACTCTGAAGAAAATGAAGCTGACGTCAAGCTATGATGAGATGGTCCCGGTGTTTTTAAACAGGAAAAGGAAGAAACAGAGATTCCCGGTTCATCCAATTCTCATGAGAAGGCAGCAGCAGGGAGAATTTCATGGTTTGATCCAGGAGTTGAAGCCGTTGTGAAAGCGTATCACGTCTGCTTTTGTACATATTTCAGGATGTCAGTGGGGCAGTTTGAGCTCTTGTTGGCAGAGTTGGGACTACATCTGAGGAGGCAGAGAAATGTAATTTCAGAGAGGCGTAGCAGGGTCTCGCTGTGTGTGTGTGGGTGTGTGAGCCAAAATAGTATTATTCTACTATTTGTATATTCTGTCCTGGTGCATGTTTTGAGATATGAACAAACACTGCCAAATGCAGTGGTCTGATTGGTCAGATCATTTTATTTGGACAAAAAATATCAGAAGATATGGTACTCTAACCCTGTGATATCAGTTTAACTCTAAATTGGACATGTTCATGTCGTTATGTATCAAGTGTCTAGTCAGGTCATTGTCTTCTGTTCAAAGAAGAAAATTGTTTTTGCAAACCAAGGAATTGCCCCCTGCTCGATATTAGAAAGAATGCAGGTTTAATGTAACCAGAGTATCCAAAGTTCATTTTTGAAGGGACGTATATGGAGGAATTGGGCACTATCCTCGGAGTGACAGATTTAAAGATTTATTTTTGAGAACTGGTGACATATGGCATTCAGTCACAGTAAAGTAGCTTATACTCAAATAGCAACAAAGATATCAATGTCATCCTGGGTTTTTCATTAAAACCCACTTCAACACCAGCACTGCTCAAGTCTTTCATTTTCTGTCAGCTCTGCCTCTATCTCTGCTTTTCGATCTCACCATCTCATATTTGAATTGGCCTCTCATAATTCTTATTACTCCCCATCTCCTTCCCTTTCCACATTCACCTTATGCTCTGCAGAATCGTGCTGCTTTTTCCATTTCCTCTCCATCATCATAGAGTCCTCCTCTTTCACCACTTTCTTTCCCTCTTTGCCTTCACCTTGCCTTACAGCTTTACCACAGTAACAGATGAAAACTCTTCTCCCAAGTGTCCTTTCCCACCCATGAATTCCGCTTGCCTTATTCCAACCTCCAGGACATCGAAAGGCAGCCATTTATCACGGCTGCAGAGCTAAACCACGTGACCCACAAGAACTGAGGAGGTCATAAATCTGCGACGAGTGGGGGGCATGTTTCAGTCTGTGCAGGAGAGGGTCAGGAAACACTGAGCACCATGTTCATCATGACAGCGCTGCAGATGGCATACAGAGCTTGGCTCTAATCCAGAGCTAATTAGCGGGGTGTGATTTTTACCAGTATAAGCACAAATCAGATCCCCTGCATTCATGGTAAACAGAAAGCATGAGTTTTCAGTTACATAAACACATATTTCAGATTTAGCTTTCATTTTATAGCAGCTGAACCCTGAACTGTCCTATGACATGTTTGAATAGTACAAGTAGTAAGTATTAGTGGTAGTAGAATTACAGAGTGATGTTTATTTCATACATTTCTAAATAACAGACGCACCCAGTCTCAGGGTATCAATAGTGATGCCTGCATTCTCCCTCTAAAGCCCAGCAGATTGAGAACTCTCCTTCTATAAAGGTCTGAGGACAATATTATCCCACTCCTGATTTGGGGCCAGATTTACTTAAAATGGCGAAATAGTGTGTGTGCACGATCTCCAAAGAGCTGATAGGCGTGGTCGGTTTTGAGGGCAATTCACAAACGTTGTGCTGTTTGCCAAAAAAAATGTCAAATATGTTATAATTTCAGGAATGTTATAAAGTATGTGTAAATGCATTGTTCAGACTAGTGTCCATGCAAGGCCTGATTACTTTCAGGAAAGGGTCCAAAGTCAACATCATCCCGCCATTCTTTAGCCATTTTGCTTTGAACCCCATTGCACACAGTGTGATCAAGAAGAGTTGAAGTTTTGTTGCTGATGGTATTGTGTGACTTCTTTAGGCTGGAGGTCATATCGGACTTCTCTAAGCAAATTTAGAAATGGGTGGCTTGATAATCTATATGTTATTATCACATCTTTTTCTGACATTCCAAATAAATTGACTCTAGTGGAGAAATGTGTCACTCTCCTAGCACAGAGTCCAAGTCTCTATGATGCATCTTTTGCACAGCAATAAGTGCCGCCATATCAAGCGCAAAGAAATAAGACAGACTTTTTGTCTGTGTTAAATATTGGTGCAATTAGTAGTAAATTGCAGTTGCAAACATTTGTAAATTAGCTTGTTCACTTCATTTAAATACCCTTCTTCCTATATTTTGAGCAAAAAAGAGACTTTTAGAAATAGAAATGCAAGAGGGAGGTCGCAGAATCTTCCACCTGTTAAACTTAATCTTCTCCTTGCTCTCTCTTTGTAAACACAGACTACTTTTTTCAGTTTGGATGTTGGTATGTTTTAGTAACTCTGGCCGTAGATCTGTGACCTTTTCAAACACCTGATTCTGATGAATTTATTGACTCGTGTTGCATTTTTCCTAGTAAAACATGATGTCAGTTTTGTTAATTATGATCACAAAGAGAGTGAGCTGTAAGGTGTGGCTAACTAGATTTTTTTTAGTTTCACATCGTCTGCATTTCAAAAAATTGAGTCCGAAATGCTCAACTCGGTCGTCACAAACTAATGAGCGATGCAAGGAAGGCAAAGTCCATCTTTTATATTCTGTCTATGGTTTTAAGAAGCAAATCATTGTTTTTGTTTGCATTATGTCACTGACATGGGACAAGTGCAGTCTTGGGTGGTTACATACACAAGCTGTGGTCAACTGTGTAAAATAAATATAACTTTAAACATGAGGACAGTGTGGAGATCGTCATTCATCAAGTGACCCAATGTCAGACACATCCGTTTTGTCATTGTGTCCTTGAATGCAGTGTCTGAGTTCCTGATCATTCCAGAGTTGCTGCTCTTTGGCTGAATGTGACCATGGTCCTCTACTGAACTTATCAGTGAGAGGTGAAGGTGTGAGCCTTGAGCACCCAACTTGAAGAAAAAAAGACTCAAAAGGTCTTCTTTACCTTTGTCTGTAAAAACTTCTCATTTCTAAACAGGGCAACAAAAACTCCAAAAGAGATCACCAAAATCTTAAATTGAACCCTAAACATTTTCACTTCGCTAATATGTTTACTTAAGTCTAACTATAGCACTGTAGCTAGCCACCAGGTAATATATCATTATACGCAAGATAGCCCAACTTCACTAACTCTCCAAATGTTGCTGATTTTTAGTTTTCCGTCTTTGTTTATGTTAAGTAAGTTATAGCAAAGGCGAACATTCTAATGTTTTACCAATACTTAAGTCGGAACATGATATATTATTTTTAGATACTAGATAGCTGCTTTCTTGCTAAATTCTTACTTCGCTAAACCTCGTAAATTGTCTTTTTCATGGATGTCTGGTTGTTAAACTTTATTATAAAACCTGGGAGAACAGCCATACTGATCATTTTATTGAAAATGAAAGAATTTGGACCAACCCACAGTGTTTCATTTTCTGAACCAAAACAACATGTAGACCCAGAAATGGTCATATAAAAAACAGAAAACCAGTTTTCTATATTATTAAGATACACGTTAACATTTTTACACCACCAAACATTTAATATAAAACGGATTCTGAATACTGGTCCTTTGGTTGGAATTTTTCCCATATTAGCTCTCTGTCTGCATACACTTCATTATGTGTCTGAGTTAACTACTCCATCCTGAGTACTTAAGCAACAGTGAGAGCCCTCACATTACCCTGAAACTGAAATAAGAGTCGGCAGCTGAATGCCAATCACTGGATTAAATATGATAATTGTGGAAGAGGTGGGACCAGAATCTGAAGTGAGTGCAGATGATCATGAAGCCATATGGTTAAGAAGTATGATGGTTCATGAAGAAATGTAAAATATGTTCTCATGCACCTCATAACACATGGCCAACAGGTTCAATTTAGTGACATGCTGGACCCAACAGGTGATTGTTGCTTCTTTAGCATATGTAGTCCTGCAACACCTGCAGTGCTCATCAAAAATCTGAAGGATTGTGTGTGTGCCACTCTTACTAAATGTGACTATTAATAACTGGTTCATTCCTAAGTCAGCCTACACCTGCCAGCTATTGCTGGTGTACTCACTTGCCTTGGCTGTGCACATAGTTTAGCAGTGAGGGGCCTTCAGTTGACGAGTTTGCAGAGGAAATGAGCCAATCAGATACCAGACTGCTCAGTGTCATGCAAAGCTTCCCTGATTGTTTCTCCTCACTGGGATTGCACACTGAGTGTATGTGACTGGAATTAAAAGGCAATTTTTTTTGCTTTGAGCTCCGCTGCTAATTCTTCATCATACCTGTTATATTCACACAAGCAATTCAGCAACAGTGTTCAGATTGTAAACGCAATAATTGGTAAACTATTAAGCAGACTGGAATCATTTATGTCTTGTTTTCCGTACATGTTTTAATCCAGCCAAGTTTTAAAAAGAAAACACAATTAGAACACACACAGCTGTTATAACAGCAGTGAGAAGCTTAACAGAGACAATTACTTGTCAATTCAATTAGCCCATTGTTTAAATGACTTAATTGTAATCATCTCGCTCTCGTTTTTCTGTCATTTTTGACGGTTTCCCCTCCCTCTTCTCTTCTCACCTTGCAAAGCAAGAAAAGAATGAGAAGGAGGGAGACTCAAATTAAGCAAAGCCCTGGAGAATCTGTAAATGAAGCAGGAGGGGGGGTTGAGAGAATAACAAAAATGAGGCAAAGAGTGAGGATTTAAAGAAGTCAAGAAAAGCAGTTATGTAGGGAAAGAGAGGAAGAAACAAAAGGAAGTCGGATCAAAATAGAATAGGAAAAGAGTAAAATGAGTAGAAAAATAAGGAGATGTGAGAATTAGCCAGAAAGATAATTGGGAAAGGAGAAGCTCATGAAGGGTGTGCCTGTGGAATGTAATAGGCAGGAGGGAGAATAGGTGGAGGCTAAAGAGGCATGAGAAATAAAAGATGAAATAAGAGGTAGAGCGGAGAAACAAAGAAAAAAGAGATAGAAAGTAGGGGAGAATGAAAAGCAGGAATAAGCAGTGTATTGTCAGGGCTAAATGAAGGATGGCTTTAAGAGAGCAAAGGTTTTAAGGACGGAAAACAGAAATGCATGGAAGAAAAGTAGAGATTAAATAATGTGTAAAATGGAAGAAATATAAGCATCAGGAACGGCAAACAAATAGTGTGGAGGTGAGATGACAATTGTCAACACCTGGCTAGTCAGATGTGTCTGAAAAAGCCACTGAAGGGACATAAATCCCTGTCCTCTCCCACAGTGTCTTCCATGAACACACAAGAATACTCACAGAGGGATGAAAAACACCCCAAGACACCTGGTGATTTTCAGACGTGTCATGAACACATGCATACACCTGTGGATTGTTCCAATCAGTGTAAACAACTTTTTTCCTTTAGGGTTTTTATCCCAGATTCATGTGATTAGTGCTGCAGTTTAGTAGTGTACAGCTGCATAGTGTTTAGTTTATGTGTTGTGGTCTGCACTGTAAACATCGAGGGGAGAGCTACAAAAGCAAAAATCAGTTCTTAAATACAGTCTAAGAATTCTCTATTCTTTACACAAAAACCTTGTTCTGTTGTATGTACCGAATGCAAGTGATTTGGCTTTTAAAATATGAAATAATGAACCTATGGTTCACCAAAATCAGACATTTCAGTTGCTGTTGAGTTCAAGTCTAATATTTGAGTTAATTCACATGATTCTTTTTCACCATTTGCAACAGGTTGTGGTTCAATCTTTTTGTTGTTCTTTTTTTTTACAAAGAAGCAAATAAATTGATTCCATAAAGTGAAATTCTATTTACATAGCAAGTTTCAAGATAAATATGACAAAGTGCTCCATAGCAAGGCAAAAGTGATTAAAAAGGAAGTTTTAAAAGGTTTTTAAAGGTTTTTTAAAAGAGACCACCAAGTCCAGAGAACTCGTTCACCTTTAGTTTTCAACCTTGTTTCATGTACAGTGAGAAGACCCTGATCCTGAATGTAAAAGTTTACTGATGTTTACTGGTGCTTGTCCATGCAGCTCTCTAAAAGTCATTGCAGTCACAACCACAATCTCAAAGTGCACCCTGAGTTAATGGGGAGCCACTGCAACTGAATTTGCAACAGTGTGACATTTCCTTAAAAGGCTTAGTAAGAAGCCTCAGAGTGGGATTCTGCTATGAGACTCAATGTCAGCTGAATAGCAGCGATAATGTCCTTAAAAGTTGTCAAAATTTGCTGAAGAGGGAGCAGATATAACAGAAACAGTAAATGTCCCAAAACAGAGCCTTGTGGCACACCGCGGGCAACAGAAATGAAACAGGACCTACACTTGGAAGCAGCTACAGAAAAGGATCATTAAACAAACATGACTGAGCCACCCCAAAGCAAACACTGGTAAACTCACCCAGTCTCTCAGCCTATCATACATGATGTGATGGTCAGCAAGTGTCAAAGACAGAGATCAGGCCAAACATCTGCAAAACAGAAGCTTTTCCTGTATCACTATGCAAAATAATACCATGGGAGACTGAGAAGCTGTTTCAGTGAAATGAGCGCTACAAAAGCCAGAATGAAATTTCTTAAGAATGCCATGATTGTCTAGAACAGCTTTAAACTGATAAACCACAACCTCTTCTAAAATCCTAGGAATAAACTATCATTTTGAGAAGTACAAAGTACAGGACTGTTTTTACACAGCAACCTGAACATGCAAATATTGTAACACGAGCCCATCATTATATTTATCACGCTACCATATTTCAGAACAAAAATAAATAAATAAATCCTCTGAGGATTTATTGAAGGAATTTTATGCTTTTTATCAGGAGCATGTCAAATGAAATTGGGGTGGATTTGATACAGTATGTCACGGTTACACCATGTCCATACAGAAGATCTAGCAGCACATTGGCAGCAGCTCAGATGCACTTGTTTATACTTGTGGATCTCACAAAGGCACAATTTTAGGGGTCACCTGCACACTGTTGCATAATATTCATCATTAATATGGTATCAATACAGTTGAATGAAATTGGAAAAAAAATTGGATCCAAAGAGCAAAACTACAGCTAGGATTTATCATCATAGAGCACAACCCAGCAGGGTTTTTTAAAACAGTTGTGGTTACACCAGGCACATGTGAGATGACTGAAAAATATGTACACAAACTGTTGTGTGGACATCCCCTTAGCATCCTCAATCCTTCACATTAGGGTTTTAAGTAGGGGTAGGGTTTTAAGCAACAAAAGAACTTTAATCCAAGTAACAGCACGATTGTGGTTTCCGGTTAAGGGTGTATACAGCCTGTAAATAAAAAGAAGTGCTCCAGATACAGTCAGCGGCTAGGTTTCCCAGGTCTCCCAGAAAATGAATTCTTATGTTCGTAAAAAGTTATGAACAGTGCTCATAACATGGTTGCAGCCGCCAGACTACTTCCATTTGAACACATGCCCTGCACGGCCCACATTCTGCAAAGAACGGTCACAGTTTCTCATAATGACAGCGCATTTGAAAGGGCTCTGGCCAAATGTCGCAAGATTGTTGGACATTTTAAGCATAGTCCAGCAAATGCTCAGCAATTAAAGGCACAGCAAGCTGCACATGGACATCAAACAGAACTGTTTGTTAAGGATGTTCCAACAAGATGGAACTCCACCCTAGAGATGATCAAGCGGATCCAGAGAAACAAATCTGGGCTGACCACCATCCTGACTCAGCAAAACAGCAAGGTGACCATGTTGACTGAGCAGGAGCTTGACAGACTGCAAAAGCTGGAGGAACTACTTGAACCTTGCAGGTAAATTATTTTGTTTCTCATGATTGTGTGTCTATCTTTGTGTTCTAGCTTCGTCTTCAAGTATGTTCTCCACCTCTCTGTGTATTTTCATATGTGGTATTTATATTTGTCTCTGCGTGATTAATAGAAAAATACAGACTCAGCGGAGGGACAGCAGCAATCTCACGTGGCTGAAGATCGCTACTGCCCTTGATCCCAGGTTTAAAGACCTAAAGTGCCTTTCCAAAGATGAGAGAAGAGAGGTGTGGGCTTCAGTACATGACCTTCTGATGGCAGAGACGCATGTACACCAACCATCTGCTCAGACAACAGAGGAACTATCACCAAAGAAGAGCAAGATGCCCATCTGCTTGCTGGGTTCTTCTGATTCAGATAAAGAGGAAGAGGAAGATACTATAGACCGCTGTCTGAATTTGTACAAAGCAGAGCCCAAAATTGACATAGGAGACTGTCCACTACAGTGGTGGTTAAAGAGAGAAGGAGCACATGCCAGGCATGTGTAAACAGAATAGTCTTCCTCAGTAACTGGCTGAGTGCAAAGAAGGACTAAGCCAGATTGCTCCTTTGAAGTGAAAAATGTTCAACATTCTGGGTTTTCAGCTGTGTCTTTTTGTGTTTTAAATACTGAGTTGTGTGCACCCTTTATTGTTATGGTATTCACTTTAACCTTTAGGCCTGGGTTCGGCCACTGTTGATGGCCTTAAAGGTTTTGTTGTAAGTTTTCACTGTGTTAAAGATTGATGAAAACTATTAAAATTCTCTTTGAATTTCAGCATCCATTCTTTGTGTTTATTCTGCATTTACTTCATTGTATTGCATAAATGTCTGTTACAATCTTTAAATATAAAGTTGAAAAAATGTAATTGGAGCCAGGCTATTGATCAAGTAACTGCAATTAATCACGATTAATAACAGAAAATTGTGAGATTAATTAGTTGTTGTTGTTTTTTTAACCTATTGACAGCACAAATTCTTATATATAAATAAAATGTCTCATTTTGTTTTTCACCTTTGATTTGCAAAGGATATAAATACTGGGTAGGCTAAAAATAAAATTAAGAATACACTCACATTGATTTCCCATATCTCTATCTCTCTCACTCACACACACACACACACACACACACACACACACACACACACACACACACACACACACACACACAGCAGCAGCAGCAGCATATAGTCACAGCTACAGCTGATATCCCATGCGTCTTTCACTGCAGCCCCAGCAGGGTTTGACAAAAGCAGACTGGAAAACAGAGACAGTTGCCTGGTGTTTCAAATACCACAGAGAGCTCACACACAACAGCACAGACTCACACACTTCATCTTCATCCAATATCTTGTTTTTTGTTTTTGTTTTTTTGCTTTTCTCTGCAGCTTTTTTCTCTCTTTCCCCCCCACTTGTCACACTTGATTATCTTAATCAGTTATTTAAGTTTACATTAACAAAAGTTTATTTTGTTCATCTGTACGTAGCATTTTTTTAGTGGGAGAAATGTTTCGTCACTCATCCAAGTAACTTTTTTAGTCTCAGCTGACTGCAGGTTTCCCCAACCTTATAAACAGTATATTTGCATAATGACTGAAACCAGCACCACTGACTAACAATGGGATTACAATCCTGTGATTGCAGCCATTCCCCAAATCTCAGTGAATGGTACTCATGACCATTGTCACTGAACAGTGGCTGTTAATCAATGGTCATGACAATTTGCATATTAATTTTTGAAAAACTGGCCTCACAGCCCATTGTTCCTTACCTGGATGATTGAGGATGCATCAGGACATCTTACATTAACAAATACTTGTAAAATACTTTGTCCATCTCACTTGGCTACTTCATATATCAAAAGTAGTATGTGGAACTACAGCATACTTTTGTAGGTCACTTTATTTCAAAGCCACAAACAACATACAGCAAAGCTGACGGATTCTGTGCCATAATCACTGCTAAATATAACCAGTTATCCAAATTAATTGGGCTAAACATTGAATCAGTTGGGGAATAGTCTGTGGAAGTACATATTTTCATATATTAAAGCGAAATAATTATTTGGAGAAAGTTCATTTTGGCTCATATAATGAGCAAATTAATGTAGCAAGGTGCCAAAAGCAGATCATTAATGTGTGTATATTTTAGCGTTTGTTGTGATATTATTATTATTGAGTTGTCTACAGTCAAGCAGCTATCAAACATGAAGGCATGCTTGATGTCATTATAACACATTGTTCTGTATGTAGTGAGGATAAAAACTACATTATATACAGAAAGGCAGCAACACATAACAGCAGGAAAAATGAAGGCGTTAGAGGGTGCTGGAAGATGGTCTGCAATTTAGAAAATTACTTCTAAATAGATGCTAAACATGGACATAGTTTTGTCTTTAGTTCTTATTTTACAACATGGTTAAATGCCAACATTTTGCTCTCCTTATTTTCTGGGCTGAGAAAAGAGAGGTGTTTTGCAGTTCAAGCAGCAAGTTTTTGTTCTTTCAACTTACTAAAATGTGTTTACCACACACTCGTGATTATGCAAAATTCATTCGTGTAATGTCATTGTTGCCTTCAGACTCTGTGCCATGCTTTTGATGTCACTTTAATCCAGAAGTTTTGCTGTTTCTACAAATGTTATTTTGGGATGTAACAACGCCCATTCTGTTCTTGTGTTTAAATATCTATGAGAAATGCTTTGCGCAGGACATGACATGTATGAAGAAGCAGAAGGAATTCAAAAAAGAATTTGTAAAAGTACCATCAGGGCAAGTAAGGCAAGCAGTGCTTGTCCAAAACAATCTAGGTGTGCTTGTTAATTAAAACACACCAACGTGCAAGCAGTTTCTTGCATCTCAAAAGCATTCTGTCCCAGCCCTTCCTATTTCCTGTTTCCTTCCAGCCTTTAAATTACTCCCATCTAGGATCAGTTAGGTATTACTTCAAAAAGCAGGCTTTACTCTTCTTAACCCCAATTTCATTGGAATCTGGAATCTGATGATTTCATTGTGTGGGCATCCTGTTACCTGTAGACTGAGCTTGTCAAACTCAGAGGCCAGCAGGTTTTTCTGGTTGCAAATAACTCTGCTCTTTGAGAAGATTAAGTCAACAAACAAGCTGCTGCAGGCTCTGCTTTCAAAGCACTGAGATCATTGACAATCTCTACATTGTGTGAAAACAGAGCTAGAATTAGAACATAAATAAGCCCTACATGATTTATCATATTAACATTTTAGCCAACGTGATGTTAGAGGACTTAGAGTGCAGAGTGAGGAAACTTTTAGTAACTCTTTTAGACAATAAGAAAAGAAAGTCGTGATGCAAAGAGATCTCACATCCTGCCATGTCACATTTAATAAAACAGGCAAGGAACAGGTGCATATTCAGCCAGCAGAGCTCTTAGTTAGCCAAATGTTTAACCACCTGTTTTGTTAATATGCTGCCTTAATTGTCATTATTTTCTAATCTCCCAGTAGATATTGACAGTTAAAAATGTCATGTAGGCTTAAGCATTTTAATTCAGCTATGATTTTTCTTTTTGTCATTGTGTTATTGTATAAACATTTTAATCAGGTTTGTTAAAAGCTCATACATATGATTTTGGGGGTTTTTTTAGAATATAATACATCACTGAAGGTTAAACAGAAAATACAGTATTTAAAATGAGGACAGCAGTAAAATTAATTCACATAACACTGATGAGGACAATAATAACTTTTACTTCTAATACTTTATGTACAGTTTACCAGTAATACAGTTTTATAAGTAGTTAAGTGTTTTGACAGCATGGTATGGTTACTTGTGCTAAAGGAATTGCTCTAAAAACTTTCTTCAGCAATCATCATTGTCAGTTAATGCTAAACATTTCAATGATGACTACAGATGGAAGTACTACAACACTGAGGTGTAAAGGTCATAATATGGTACCAAGAGGAAGTTAAATAATCCTGTGTACATTAATCAATATTAATTTTTTTTTTCTTCAAAAGAAAAATAAAATTTAAGTCCTACTGCAATATCCTCTTCCCATTTCCTGTGTGAACCACCACTGTGCGATACCAAATTCTATGTGCAATAACCCATCTGTATATACATAACACTATTCATTACATATTACTTTTTTAAAACCAGCTTGTATATTTGTACATTTTATATATCTATATTTTCCCCCTCTGTTAATACTGTCCATGTGTATATAGTGCTGCAGAACTGTGCGGCACTATATACTATATTTCTCTTACAATTACACTGTTATGATGTAAAAAGCCAACACTTGAAGTTCAATTAATCTAACATTCCATATCTTTATCTGTAATTGATTTAGTCGGCAGGGTTTTTGCTTAATTATTATGTCTGTCTATACAGCATCACTGTATAATCACTACATAAGTATTTTCTAGGCTCAGAGGGCTTAGATAAATCTTGCCATTGAACTGCGCCCACTAAGGTCACCTTTGCATGTAATCTGCCTTTCTAAATCAGCCCCATAATTATGTGCAGAAATGAAATGAAAGCCACAAATTTGCCTTACACTTTCCTGTACACACAAAATGAACAACAGAGTAGGTGGTGATGGTGAAGCTGAATCACAATAGGAGATTATTTTGAAGTTTTAAGTTAATTATCTACTACAATTGTCCTTCCTTTAGCTTTCTTAATCACCCAGGGGGGGTGGGTTAACAAACTCTGGATTTTGTTTAACACGTTGTTTCTCGGAAAGCTGCTGATAGGTTTGTAGCTTGAACCTATTCGCTAGAACGTTGAAGACAATATAATTACACAGCAAGCAAGACACGAAGTAGGCAAAGTTCTTCATGTTTCTCGTACACGGGAGAGAACCGGACAAACGCTGTTCCTTCGCTTGACCCCAGTTGCTCTCGTTCGCTCCCCCGTAACACTGCTCTTTTATTGAGGTACATGAATATGCATAGGTTCATTAACATATGAGTCTACATACAAAAAAAGAGTACCTTGCCTGTGTGTGTGTGTGTGTGTGTGTGTGGTGGGGGGGGGGGTCAGAGTGTGACCCCATAAATGACTTCCCTAAACCTGCTGGTCTGGAAGTCCAGCAGTTCATCAAACCAAAAGGCACTTAGACTAAAACAGATATAGCCACGTTTATCCTACCATAAAACAATAAGAGAAGGTACGACCTCTCCCAGAGTGCTCTGGAATGCACAAAGTTTGCAGACTATCGAGGATCAAACCTCTACCAATCTACAACTAATTATAAAACTCTAAGCATATATAAGTAGATATTTCTAGGCATAAATGACAATCAACAATACAAAACCTAACAGCTGCTTTGATCAGAAGAAATTCAGAAAGTCATACAAGTCCTTCACAATGCCTACTCCTGACAGCCAGATCAAAATAGCTTGACAGAAAGAGAAATACTCAAAGTACTTCATAGCAAACATGTACAACTCTCCAAGCCCATAAAATACATAGTAATTTTGATTCCGCAGTCAACTAACAGGAATATTTTGGCTCATGAATGAACCCTTATATGAGTGTTACCTCCAGTTACTTTAGATCTCACACATTTATAGTAAAGTAGTTGACAGTGTACACAAAACCACGGGCTGTATATGAGCCCAAGCCCCTGAGGCTCAAACACATGGTGGCTCTAATAAGCAATATCGACTTTAACCCACTGTCTGAATACATTTACAGGCTGCCATTTTAGCTGGCTGCCTCTAATATACCTGTCCGTCCTTATGAAGCTAATGCCTGGCTCTGTTCCAGCTCCAAAAAATGTCAACCCCTCCCTCCAAATGTTTACTTCCCTTATGAGCATCTGTTGGTCACAAGTCAAAAGGGATACTGCAGAAGCACATGATGCCACCACAACAGCTGCCATGTTAAAGTGGAGACCAGAAGAAGTCAAAGTCGCAAAGGGACTGGCGTGCCCTCTACCTGACACTAACTTCTCCAGAGTGGCTTTTCAGAGGTGTCTCAGCTACAGCAGCTGGCACAGTGACGGCATCATCCTGTGAACCAAAGTTCAGTACTGTAGCAGTTAACTTCACAGAGATGCCGAAAAAAACATTGCAGTATAAGGGTGAAAGGTAGATTTCTCCTCCTGCTTTTTCATATGAGCAACAAAGTGGCAAGTTAAGAAGGAATTTGAAGGATGGTACACTTAACACTTTTTCTTTTCAATTTAAATGTGGTTTAAAAAGGGATTTCTTTGTCAAATTTCACTTTTGTTGTTTTTATGTTTAAAAGTTGCAATAAGAGGCAAACACAGCTATGTTTTAAAAGACTATAGAGCCTAATTTATCTGAGAGATCTAAACTCTTAATGCTTTAAAGTTTTCACTGTCGCAGCCATTTAGCTTTCATCACCACAACCACCATTATGAAATACTTTGTGCATGTTTACATTGTCACAATACTTACAAACTCAGTGCTGATACTCAGGAAAATACTAGAAAAAAGACAACAAAATAATTAATCATTTTTTATAAAGTCATAAGGAAACTGAGTATTGAAAGCGGAGGCATCTTGACAGGGTGTAAGGAGCCGGTTTAGCTCACTGGGATGAGCAGGCGACCACATGCCGTATAGCTGAGAGCCGCCAGAATAATAATATATATATGTATTATTATATAATAATAATATCTTACAATGCAGATGATACTTTGTTGGTTCTCAACAAAGCAACTATAAGGTTTCTCTGCCTGCAGCACAGCAATCTCCACGTTTCATCTGACATCTTTCAGACAGTATTAGTCAGTCCGTTGCCTAGCTCAGCCTTGCCAGCATGAGTCATGAACGGATGGTCGTGTTTTGCTGCTGAGATTTCTAGATCCACCTGTTCATTAGTTTTTTCAAGTGCACAGGTTTGGTCTCAGCATAGCAAACAGGCTGCAAGCCTAATTAAAACTAGCAGGTTTTAATTAAAATCAACATAAATACTTGCTATTACTAAATAGGCGATAAACTACTTGTAATCTTTGGTTAAGTCACATTCTTGTTTTTCATGTTGTATGTTATAACAACCCTTATTGTATTATAGCACCACTAGGGGGGCTTGCCCTACTATTGTAGTAGTTGTGGGAGTCTCCTAGTGGTGTGTTAGCGGCAGCCATTCCATGCTGCTCGTGTTCTGTTCTCAGGAGAAACCTTACCGTTGTAACGGGCTGGTGCCGGCAACTACCGGTCTCTGCGCAGGTATTTACGGACCGAGTAGAGCCGTGGAGACCTGGCCTATATGGTCTTATGGCGCTAACAATGAATAAAGGTCTGTTGTTTGATTTAGCTGACTGGCTTCGAGTTATCAGGCTAACCTCCACACGACTTGCCCGCTGGACCTGCTAGCCGCTTTTTCCTCACTGTTACAATGTCTCTAAAATCACTTTAACTTAACATGCATATGATTTCGCAGATACATCAATGTTATAATTTTGTGATGATATAACTGTGGAACTCAGAAAGAGCTGAACTGAAACTAAAGTGGAATTAAATGCAGCTTGTCCTGTGGTTTAGGGAGTGTAGACCAAGAAAGCCTACGTAATAACAAAACATGACAAAAAAAAAATACCATGGATTGTGACCTGTTTGAAATCTGAAAAAATACATGTAGAAATATTATTTTTAGATATACTGACCATCTCACTTGTTGTCACTCAAAGTTTGGTTAAATTGAGGCACTAAACTGAAATGCATGGTTATGTTTAAGATCACAGTTTGTGTTAAAACAGACCCTGTTACAACAGCTGCATTAAAAAAGCATTATTGAATAAACAGTCTCATTTTTTTTTTAAAAATGAATAGTTTGCACATGCAATTGCAAGCATATTTTTTTAAATGGTGGTATGAGTTATTGGTATTGATAGAAAACTGGGAGCAGGGCACATGCACACACAGTTCTAGGAAAAGCTTTAGTGAGGCAGGTTAGTTTCTGACAATCATATAACTGTCTCAACTGAATGATGACCGTGAATAAATCACGTGAGACATTGTGACTTTTTTTTTCTCATATTGCCAGTGCAGCTGTGACACAGGTAGTAGAGATGAATGTTCACTAATCGCTGGGTTAGCAGTTCGAGTCCCTGTACCGTGCCAAAGTTATTCTCTATAGTCGGAAAACACCTTGGATGCTCTTGGCATGTATGAGAAATGTATTGCAGAGCACTTTGCTGAACCTAACTAAGGTTAAAAAGCACTATAAGTGGACACCATTCATCTTTCTTTATTCTAACATCTGTAGAGAAACATTCATGTTTATCCAGCTGCTCCTTTTGACTTATCAAGACCATCTAGTCATAAAAACTGAGCAGTGACTTCTGCTAGAAAACAAGTCGGTCTCTTATCTTTAAAGTATCATCAAAATGACTAAGTTTTTAAATTGATGACTCCTAATATGTAAAATGATGACAGGCAAGCCTTTACCCTGTGGGCTGTGGCTAAATTGAGAAAGCCGGACAGAATAATACCAGTGATGTTAGAGCCAGGTCAGGGAGTAAGTAATTACATGGTGAGAGAATAATCTCATTATTTAAAAAATCCTAGTCACTGCAAATCCTCAGTCAGGTCTTTTAAAAAAATAGATAATTACTTGTTAAATGCTGCAAAAGGTTAAAAGGAAAAAGATCAGAATGTAAGATTAGTGACAGTGATATAATGACAATAATAATTCAAAATTACAGTCTCTTTAATGCCTGGAAGGGCTGTCTGAGACTGGGAACAGATTATAGAAACATTAACTTCTTTCCAGAGGCAATTTATCTTGCAGCACAAGTTACGAACACGTTGTGATTAAGTCTGCAGTCGCATATACAATCAGTGCAGTCTGGGATGGCACAGAAGTAAATTGCCTCAACTCCATTCTGATATATATTCTGATATGGGCTAATTAAGGATACAGAGACAGATAGGATGTTCAGAGCCACAATAAATGTGCACCGTGGTAGAAACAAAAAAGATGGCTCTCTTCCTTGCAGCATCATCGTGTGCAGCTCTGTGTCATGACGCTGTGCTGCTTTGCTGAATATGTCGTGTATCTGTCTTTTATCAGCCACAGCGGGTCAGAAAGCGACTCCTCAAGTCTAATTCAGCGTGAACTCTTAGTGATCACGTTTTCTCGAGAGAGATCCTGAATTCCTCCAACCTGCTACCGTCTCAGGACGTCGACACACTGTGTTGACCTTCTCGTTGTGTCACCTTGCTGATGTAAAGAGAATCAGAAATATAGACTTAAAGAAGCAAAACCTTGCTCTAATCCACAGAAGCAAACCTCTTTTGAAGTCTTAGTTAGATTCTGAAGCAGTAGCAGATAAAGTGTTGTAATTAAAGTTACACTTTCTCTGTTCTGTGATTTGTTGCCAGGTTCGGTCACGTGTGCATGTTAATACATGTGAGTCCTTCACCTACAACTGTGGGTCCTTCCCATATTTATATAGAGGCAAGAATGAGAGTGAATGTAAATGAGAGTTAGCAGAGCAAAGTCCGGAGCAAGCCCCAACAAACCAGAGGAAGCATTGAATTTATGTGCGGTTTTATTTAAGCTCAGTGTGAGAGTCTATACTGCTGGGTCATTGCTCTCTTCACTATTTAATGCATGCATCTGT
Source organism: Astatotilapia calliptera (assembly GCF_964374335.1). Classification (NCBI taxonomy): domain Eukaryota; kingdom Metazoa; phylum Chordata; class Actinopteri; order Cichliformes; family Cichlidae; genus Astatotilapia; species Astatotilapia calliptera. The sequence continues at coordinate 24,799,809 of NC_137431.1, forward strand.
GAGTGTGGGAGACAAAACACAAGGCAAAGCAAAGAGCAGAAAACAGCAGCGGAGACTTTCATCAGTTGGTGTATTTTATATTACAGTCGTTTAGTGTATTTTACCTGTACCTGTTGGTTGTTGCAAGGTTTTGGAGGGGGTGGTTGTAAGTTTTCTGATTTTTAAATTGGACAACATTTCTGACTGTAAGTGGGTCACATGCGGTAGGGCACATCTTTTTGATTTTACCATGAGGAAACATTTAGCTATTTAGCTCTATTTTATGCTTATTCATGACACTTTTTAAAAACCGTTTAAAAAGGTGATGGTGCAAAAGGACACCCACAATCTATCCATCCATTGTGTGCCACTTAGCATACATAACACACATTAGCATATGATGGGCATATTTCAATGTTATACAGCGATCAAGCACAATATCATGACTACTGATAGGTGAAGTGAATAATACTGATTATCTCACCACCGTGGCACCTGTTAGGTATATATATCGAGAGAAAAGTGAACATTTTGTCCTCAAAGTTGATGTGTTAGAAGCAGGATAAATGGGCAAGCATTAGGATTTGAGCAGGTTTGACAGGTTTGAGCTTGTGGGGTGTTCTCAGTCTGCAGTGGTAAGTGGCAGAGGCAGTTTGATGCCACCGTCAAGGCACAGGAAGCCGCTGCAGTATTCTCCAGAAGCCAAGACTCGGCACGATTGTACAATCAGCAGATCAAACATCAAAAACAGTACTGAAGCACGTCAAAAGCATTCAAGGAACCATCCCTGGCAATAAAGACTATTAGACCACAAGCCATGTGTCGGTTTAGCTGTGATTGTTCTCAGGCTTGTACCCTGTTTTTTTCAAACCCACCATTTGGGTCAGTTTTGTAACTGAACTTACACATGTTCGCATCTTTTGCAAATATTATACCACAGTAATAACGGTCACAAAAATCCACTATCAGTTGCTAAAGCAGTCCTCAATAGATCCTTCCTCAAGTCCAGCAAAGTACAATATACAAGTAACACTAGCTGATAAGTTGTCTTAATGTTAAACACATTCTGATACAATATTTCCCTCCCAAAAAACACAATGACTGCGATGGAAATGTCTTTGCTTTTTAACCACATTAGTATAATTGCTGTAGGGATTATAATGTCACTTAGGTAAGTCCACCACTTTTGTCCATACTGACATATCTCAACTGTTGGATGGATTGTCAGAAATTGTGGTATAGATATCCAAAGTCCACAGAGCATGAATCCTGATAATTTATGCTTCCTTCTATCATCGCTCCTCAATCTGCAGGCCTAGCAGGGAAACCAATCTTCCTCTGCTATCATCATGGATGTTCCAATTTCTTAAATTTGTCTGGGAACAGGAGAACAATCCCAAAGGAGCTCAGGGCAAAGATTCAGGTGTAGTGTGTAGTTTGCTGAAGATTTTCTTTGGTGGTAACAGCCCTGTGGTTATTCACTTAGTGCTACATTTTTTCCCCCTTTTCTAATTTTACAGTCGGAGTTTATCGGACTGCATTCAAAAAAGGAAATACAGAGCCCCACATCTGCAGCCGGAGTTATTTCCTGGTAATATCAGTGATTTTTACTCATGTCTCGTAATATTTTAAGCTCGTCCTTTTTCATGTGTGCCTGTTCTATGGTTGTCCATTTTTGCTACATTCATGTGAAAAAGTCCTCCATCACCCCTCAGTTATTTGTATTTTGGCTCCAGGGAGCCAAATGTCCTTTTTTTAAAGTGATCGTGATCAATAGTTCTTCATTTTTTTCTTTGGACATTGACTACTTTTGTTTTTTACACATTTTCGGTCCAATTCCTGTATCTGACCTTTTTCAAAAGAAAAAGGTTTGTTTATTAAGCCACTTATCACTGATCAATGAATCATTCAAGCATAGAAAATATACCCAACTCAACTGTTGTGTATACACATAACAGACAACTTAACAAAGAACCAATTTTAAACTGTATCTTTGAGCACTTTGTTGTCGCTAAAGCACATTATTTGTTCCCATTTCTTTTGTTGAATCTATGAAAATGGAGGATAACACAGTTTGACAGGCATAAAATAGTATTTTTGCACCAAAAAGTTGATTCCCAAAGAGCTCATTCCTGAAAACCTGTTGTATTTTGGCATGGTGTGAAGAGTGTCTTTAAAATTTGAGTGAAGTGGGCAAAAACGTTAATTAGATTACCGTTACTTTCCCGTAGGAACACTGCGTTACTAAAACCGTGATTTTTTATTTTTTTTGCAAGAATGTCTCATGACAGTGACGTAAGCGAGTGCGACGTTCGTGACAACAGCTGTGTGCAGATCAACAATGGATAATATAAGGAGTGCGGGAGTATGAGCGTGCAGCGTTTAAAGCGTGGAAGTACTGACCTTACTTTGAGTTTGATTCCATAAAAAGTGACAAAAACTTTAGCGTCCGTTGTGCGTGGGAAGAAAACTTCTTTTTACAGCGAAAAAAAACCCTAAACTTCCAAGCAAGCACCGGGAGTGCGCTACCACATAATGGGAAACTCACAGAGAAACTCGTGGATTCTTCCACTGACCACCGCGGCACACCTACACCAGGGTAAACCTCCGCCTACCCCACTCCTGCTTTACAGGTGAAAATAGAGCAACAGGACCGCTAGTCTTTGATTTTATTTATTTTCTGCTGTGTTTTACTTGCATCTATTTGAAAGACTGAGTGTAAACACAAAAAATATTTTTATTTTATGTGCTGGAATGTGCAGAAAATAGGTTTAAATGTTAAACTAATTTCTTCCAGTCAGAGAATGTTGCATATAATTAAATTTTTTTGCTTGATGCATAAAGTTAAAAGATTAAAACTGATAAAACAAGTTTTAAAACGAAATGTTTCCATTTGATTACATTTTGTATGATGGATTATGCTGAAAAAGTAGAATTGGGCTGAAAGATCTATCGCTTTATCACCTATTCAGGTTGTAAATCGTGTTTTTAAAAAGTAACTAAGTAATTAATTACTTTTGAAAATAAGTAATCAGTAAAGTAACGAGATTACTTTTTGGGGGAAGTAATAAGTAATTAGTTACTGATTACTTTTTCAAGTAACTTGACCAACACTGCTGAAGCCTCATCACAAATCGTCTCAGTGGAAGGACAGCAATCAAGAAAGGGAAATAAGGCGTGCCAAATTATGAACCTAAATTTATAATGTTTGGTACAAATCTTTGTCAACATGTATGGAGAAGGACGGAAGAGAGGCACAGTGGGTCTCTACAGCCACATGTAAAATGGGCTGGAGGCTACATCATGGTTTGAAGCTGCAATTCAGCCAATATTGGGAATCTTAAAATAAATGGAATTACAACTGCAGAAAGCTATTATCAGATTTTGATCCATAATGGAATACCATCTGGAAAGCTTTGATGGCTATTGGACATGGATTGATCTTCCCAGAGCCTGGACTTCAACATTATTTAAACAATGTGGGATCATCTTGACAAAGAGCACAACAGAAGGCAGCAAAACCCAAAAAAGACCTTTGCTTTAGAGACTTCAGGCTGTGTTGGAGAATAAAGGTAGTCATATAGTGCATGTATCTGAATATCCTCTAAGGTTAAGTGTCTTTTGGGGAAGTTTGTTTTGCTGTTGTACCTCCCAGTGAAACAAAGGCCAGGAATAAAAAAAGCAGGAGACAGAGGTTCATTAAGGTACAGACAACCAACTGGCCACACGATCATTTTTCCAATAGAGTTGGCTAACCACTGCTTTGGGTGATTATAGATTTATCTATCTCTGCTTCCTCTTCACACATCACAGACCTTTGCTAAATGTTTCCCTTTGGGAGCAAATTGGAGGAAGTTGATAAATTATGCTCATGCACAGGAGGCTATTAACTGATCTCTATGAACATCAGGCCACTGAGAGTCACTGGACCATGCCCAGTGGATTTCTTTCCATTATATTTACATCAATATTGTTATAGTCAATGCCTACATTTGTATGCACAGTGTAAACTAGCCAAGCCCAAGACATTAAATACCCATGAACCTGAGGTATAGCAGAGTTTAGCACAACCATAAAAGCTGCTGCCAAAAACATAAACACTGAACAAAATGGCAAATAAGCAGTAGCTTAAAGGCAGCTGCTAGGAAAAGAAGAAGAAGATATGTTCAAAGCTACTCTTTATATTAAGAAATGTGTGTTGTGAAATGTTACAAACCCTACGTGAATTTAATGAAGTTATTTTTCTGTCACAAATAGAATTTTGGTATCTTTTAATAATCGTTTTAGTTGTAGTTTATCTCATTTATAACAACAGCATCCAGATGTGTTTTTTTAAATCCCCGATAGACCCAAAGTATGCTGCCTGCCCAGACACAGAAAATTACAGATTGAATGGTGTAGACAGATCAATATGAGCTGAGCAGTGGAAATGTTGCTCCAAAGATTAGAAATAGAGGTAAACAGTAGGTATACTTCCATTAGGTGACTTGAAATATGACTCCAAAATAATACTTAACAACTTATATATTTATATTCTAATGCTGTCTTTATAACTTTCTCCACTATTAAGTTGGCTAAATAATGAGGGACTCAGTCTGCATGTTCATGTCCTCCAGCACACACACACACACACACACGGAGAGAGAAAGCATAACCTAACCTTACCTTACAGGGGTGGGCCCTCGTGGATCTCCACCCTCCTGCCACACACCTGGAATAATAACCCACCTCTTGATCATGTGACAATCAGCTGGGTGCTTTAAAAGTTGTGGCTTTTCCTTCAGTTTTTGTCTGAGTGTTGAACTTGTTGTTTTAGTTATGCAACTCTGTAATGTAGATCTGTTTACCTATTTCTGTGTTTGACAACCTCTCACCCGTCATCTCCTCTGTCCAAAACCCCTGACCTGGAGTACTGGATATAAGAGACTGTGGATGAATCCCTTTTGAACGACTTTAGAAATAGCTTTGCTCTTTTTACTGTAAATAAAGTCCCGAGTTTGAGTCAGCCTGCAACCAAGATTATGACAATTCAAGAGTTCTTTGGCAAAATACTGAAGTGCTGTAATAACGTGTGTGTTTGTGTGAATATGCATTGTTTCAATAAACAATGTTCAAATGTAAAAAGGAGACACCAAGTCTGAGTCCTTTTTTGTTATCTTAAACAGCTGCACTTTAAAAATACGTGCTCTTGAAAATCAGAACTGATATAAGCTTATCAAGCCAAAAATAAGTAAATATGTGACTACACTTACTGCCGACTGTGCAATAGGCTTGCTAATACCAGGTTAGGCCGTTTTACTTTCAGAGCTGCCTTAATTCTTCATGGCATAGATTTGATAAGATCCTAGAAACATTGCTCAGAGATACTGATCAATACTGACACGATAGCATCACACAGTTGTTGCAGATTTGTCGGCTGCTTGTCCATTATGCAAATTTCCCAATCCAGAACATCCCAAAGGTGCTCCATTGGATTAAGGTCTGGTAACTGTGGGAGGCCATTTGACTACAGTGAACTCATCGTGTTCAAGAAACCAGTTTGAGATAATAACTGCTTTGTGACATGGTATGATCATAAAGGGATGGCCACAGTCAGCAACATTACTGAGACAGGCTGTGGTGTTTAATCTATGCTCACATATCAGTGATTCCAATGTGTGTCAGGAATTCCATTACACCACCAGCAGCAGCATGAAGTATTGATCCGAGGCAGGATGGATCCATGCTTTCATCTTCATTATGCCAAATTCTGACCATACCATTCAAATGTTGCAGCTGAAATTTTCTGTTGTCTAACTTGAAGTTAGTAAGTCTTGATTTGTAGTCTCAGTTTCCTGTTCTTAGCCCGACTGGCACCTGCTTCTGCCGCCCATCTGCTTTAAGGTTCAGTGTGTTGCAAGAAGCTCTTCTGCATACCTTTGTTGTAACAAGTAGTTCTCAGTTTCAGCTCCAGCAAGTCGTCTTGACTTGCGTGCTTACATTCATGAAGATTAGGTATTTGCATTAACGAGCATGTGTAGTTAATATAGTGGTTGGTTAGTAAATGTTTTATATTAAGTCAAAAGTAACTTTAAATTAAATTCCAAATTCAAATCTAGTAAAGACTGTGTAAGGAGGAAGATCAGATTTTTTTATTTTTTTATTTTTTTTACTTGATCTTTCTGAGGCTTTTTTCTCCTTGCATTTTTATTGCACCAAGTAGACTCGACCCTCTTTCTGTGGGTTCACTCCATTATGAAAATTATGCCACCACTACCCCCCTACAACCCCACATTTCTCCCCCACTACTGGCTCCTCGCTCATAATTCCTTTGCTATATGGCGGCCGTCAAGTGATGAAATGGTTTCCTTGACCAGAGCAGGGCCTGGCAGTTGTTTTAGTGTTTGGGTTTTAGCAGAGCAATAAAGCATTGCTGGATAACCCCAGCTGACAGAGAGCTATTTCTAATAGGCCTGCCGCTCCTCTGCCAAATCGCTTGCTGCATTTCAATTAAGGGTTCCTGAGGAGTGAAAGGACAACGTGAAGTTGGTATTAATGCTTGCATGCACGCAGGCACACATCGATGATATGGTTCCCTGTAGAGTAAAGATAATGAAACTGATATCCACAGCAAAGTTTAAGCTGGTTTTGTTGCCTTTCATTGCATCACTGTGATTAATCTGGATTCATTATGACTATCAGCTGGTCCATCACCTTTTTGTGGAGTGAAATATCTCAATAGGCACTGTTATCTCATGAAAAGTGGTGAACTCATTGGCTGTCTTCATATGATGCTTTTGTGATACCCTGACTTCTTATTTAGTTATGACGCACAAATATGCAATGCGCATCAAGATGTTATCGCTATAAATAAACAACCATGACGGCACCTTCTTGGACTGACTGTTAACTGACAGCAAATCCTAAACTCAAAGCACTCGGTGACTGTACCCATGAAAATAATTGAAGGTAAATTATTGGAATTTCAGGAGCAGGACCATGCCTCCAAATACGCTCCTTCCAGTTCTTATCTATAAAGGTTCCCCCAGTTCTACAAGCTGCTCATTCTCGTTTACTTTCCCCTCCCTCCATCCCATTTTCAATTCTTTAACTTCTTCACTTCTAGTTAGTACATGAGGATCTGCTAGGCCTTCCCCAAACCGCAGCTCAATTCACGTCCAAGCCATTTACCTTTATCTACTAAAACACTGTCAAACCTAAAATGAGGATGTGAGCCCAGCTAGTGAAATGCTGGATAGCAAAGAACTTCCTGCAGCTAAATGAAGAATTGGCCCTGATGCACGCAGCCCACTGACTACTACACACCTGAGCTTCTAATACATAAAACTGGGCAGATTTGTAAAAGGAATTTCAGCTGAAATAAGCACGTCAATCCAGTTCAATAAGAATAGATCATTTGGAAGGGCTGAACATGATTTATTGAGATACAGAATTTAATTAAGCTATTGGGCGATTAGGCTCCAATGAGCTGTCATAGCAGAACAGAAGCCAATGGTGACAGGTAATAGGACAGGACACTGGTGGTGGTTAAGATAAAAATGGAGGCTTGGATGGCTACATTGACCAGGGTGAGATGGAGATGGGGAGTAGGTGGGTTGCTAGAATGAGAGTCCGAAAGAGCAAATGACAGAATTGCACTAAGATTTAAAATAGCGCAGAGAAGGTGGGAAGATGATCGGACTAGAGCAATGATGTCGGCATTGAGTTTGACCACGTGGGAAATGGAAGCCATGCAATGAATAGACTAGCTGCCAAATACCCTGGAAGGCAGCTGGATGAGTGATTACAGCAGCATGAGCAGGCTGTGCCTCCACTTAGATTTGTTTTTGTTGTCCTTCATGATTGTTTATGATTCATCATCTTCTCCTGGCAATCATTTTTAATACATTTTCTTTTTTTTTAAATTTGCTTTAAGTTTACCCTCTTTTTTACTATAACTTATGTTGTTTCACTTTTTATTTTATTTTTAAATGTTTTATTTGTTTTGTAAATTTGTAACTTTGCATTGAAAGGTGCAGTATAAAGAAAGTTATTATTATTAAACTTGTGTTATATAAGGTTACATCATTTGAATGTTCACGCAGAGATGGACAGTAGAAAGCTTGTCTACTTCTGTCTTGGTCTTGGAAAGACCCCTTCCTTGAAATAAACTCTATGCTAGTGTTTCCTTGTATTTTCTCTTCCCTTTTCTCTCTGCTTTGTGCCTTCTTATCTCCCGTGTCCTCCTGTCTGTGACCCGGAAATCAATTTCAGCGCACCATCTTGTCTCAGTGCCTAAAATGCATCAGAAGAAGAGGAACAAGGAGAGAGCAGGCTTGTCTGAGGAGCTATGATTGGGCATACAAAGGTATATCTGCTGCAGAAGTGCTTTTAACTGTGATCTTGAAAAGAAAAGGAGAGATACATGCTCTGAATAATCAGATGGTGCAGCTGTGCCACACATCAGATGTTAATTGGCAATGCTTTAAAATCACAGTTTTAAAGGAATTTTGTGAAATGCCTTTTATCTCAGCTCCTCTTTTCTTTTACGTCTTCCTCATCCCCTCTATTTGCAGCAACATTACACAAGGAGAGGTTGGAAGGAAAATAACAGAAAGGAGAACAGAGGCTTGTTTCCACTGCTAACTTGGGTGTGGTCTCCATTCCTCCAACTTCTGGCGCTGGTAAGCTTGTCCACCTGCCCGTGATCAGCTAATCACCTTTGCCGTCCTGCTCGCCTGCACCTGTGTGCAGTATTATCCAACTTTTCCAGATTGTAGTTTCCACCCTTGGACTGTATAAAAGATGGATGTAGCCACCATGATATCTCTGGTTTTTGCAGGTGCCGTGTTGTGAAGTTGCCATGCTTGGATGAGATGGTGGATTGGTGAGTTAGTTATCAGCAAGCTTTATCACACAAGTACAGATATCAGACAATTATTAGCTAATTATTACTTGACTGTAAACTAATTTTTAAAGCTGTAAAGCTGAGCGTTTTAACGTGGCAATCTAGGGGAACTGGCTCAGTTAAGGAGCCAGCCTCAAGTGGAACCTAGAGGAACTGCGGGTTTGGGAGCATCTGTATTGGCTTCCCTTTTCAGGCCTGTTTGGCTAGGGCGCTGCTTGTTTCTACCATATTGATAAAAAGCTCAAGTTCAACTAGAGCAGGGTTTACATTTGTGCACAAGTCCACAAGGGTCTCGGTGATGAAATATTGTCATCAGGCCGTTAAACAAGAAGATCTACACACATGTATCAGCCTGTTTCTTTTGACCGCATGGACCATGTGGACTCATCCATGGGTCTTTAATATTACAATGCACCAATTGCACGTGCACCCCAGGCGGTAGACTTCAAGGAAATATAACAGGGACGTACAACCGCAACAGAAGATAATCGATGCCTTAAATATTACTTCAAGCCACCTCAGCCTTTTTTCAAGTGAGAGGAAAAAAATGGAATTTACTGTTATTATGATACAGTTTGCAGTTTATACATAGAGAAGCTTTTAGCAGTGAGAAAGCACCAGTAATAAGATTCTTCATAGTCCTCCACCTGTTTGTTTGGTTTTTTTTCTAAATTTAGCTAGAGCAAACTCTAACATCCATCCATCCATCTTTCTGGACAGTTCACTAGTCTATCACACAGCTTACAAAGAGACAGACAACTATTCACACCAACAGCCAATTTGGAATCACGATCTAACTTAACCCCACTATCTGCATGTCTCTGGACTGAAGAGGGAAGCCAAAGTACCCAGAGAGAATCCAGAGACACAGGGAGAACACGGAAACTTCAAAATCCAGCCTATGGATCAATACATTGACCATCTATTATTTTAACACCACAAACATTGCAATACTGCCCCACTTTTCTTTTATTGCTCTCAGCCTAACACTCCAACACCCTTTTAAGTAGACGTCACCACTACTAAGGATCAAAAACAAAGACTGGACTGTACTTTGAACTTCCTTGCAATTTATTTACAAGAAGTAATACAGCCATTTTTTTTTTCGGGTAAACAATTTTAAAGGCAGGGAAAATACTTGCACGGAGAACTTCTTTCTTCTTCCTCTACCCTCACTTTTCCTGTCTTCTCTTGCTCCAGTGAAGCTTTATCCTCTGTACCTTCTGTTGTATTGTGCGGTGACGGTACCCCCATCAAAGTGAAGCAAAAGGGCGTGGAGAAGGTTCAGCCTGCACTACAGAGAACAGACACTGCAACAATGCGTGTGTGTGTGTGTGTGTGTGTGTGTGTGTGTGTGTGTGTGTGTGTGTGTGTGTGTGTGTGTGTGTGTGTGTGTGTGTGTGTGTGTGTCTTTGACACCAACGAGGATGCCTGAATGAGACTCCCTTTGTTTTCCTTCATGCAGTTGGCCTCATTTATAATCACAATAAGCTTTGTGCACACAGCGCTGTGCTCGGAAAAGTTAAAAAGTGTTTCACATGGAAGGAAACCCCGCAACACAATCAATAGAAGCGGAGCAAAAACAAATAAAATAAAAACAAAACGACAACATAAAAATATGCAGAACTGGATCAGTGTGCTTCTGGTAATTGCATTGCTAGAATTGATGTGCCAATAATTTACAGACATTAAAATCCATTAAGGCAACTAATAGGTAAGTGAAGGATTAGATGCAAGCGTTATATGTAAGGCGCCATTGTGAGCCACACTCTTTGCAAGTTGTGGAAATTAAAAGACGTTTGTTATTTGCAGTTGTGTTCATTTAAAAATGAAGCGAGTTCCTGATATGTCAGTAGGTCACATTGCTGCAGCTTACGGTTTCAGTTTTAATAAGCTATAACTTTTGTGCCGCCTTCTTCTAATTAATTACCCTCGAACTTATCTCCCCTTTTCACATTCAGTGAAAGGTGTAAATAAACAGCATGGCCAGCCTGAATGACTGCAAGCCTCATAGTGGAAACTTAGCACCTAAGTGACAAGGTAATCTCGCCTTTCAGAAGCAATTAACTTCAGTAAAAGTAAACAGTGGGAATTTAAAAAAGAGAGAAAAAAAACTCTCACTATAATAAAGCACCTTCTCCGTGAATGATGAATAGGTATTTTAATGTATCGTCATTGACTGATAAACAGAAAGGTCAGGCTCTCCTGTGTGTGACGGGCTTGGATGGATGGAAAAGGGCCAGTGAGGGGTTTTTTTCAGGTCTTTGAAGGTTTGCTTTATTATCTGGAATAAAAGAGGCCACAGGGCTAAAAGAACGCAGTCATTAAAAGCTGCTCACTTTTCTTCTTCTCATTTTACTACCTTGAGTCAATCACAGTCTATTTACAGAGAGCCGGCGTTTCCTTTCAGATTTTTCACCCCCACAGAGGGAGGGAGTATGTACATCTGTCTGTTTGTTAGCAGTCCAGTGTCAATATTTTCAGATTTTGTGTGACGGTAAACGCCAATACCAGGTCGTGCTGAATTAATTTTGGCGAAAATACGGTCAACGTGATTATTGTCATTTGTCAGTCAGTTGTATCACAGACTTTAGATTAAAAATTTCCTAAATGTGAATCTGCTATGGAAGCAATATGGAAACCCACTGGCTAATGTGCTGACTTAGCCTCCGAGTATTTTAGGGCATCAGATATGTAGGATATACAGAAAACCAGATGAATGTTATCCTGGTTACTTTCCAACATTCAGGGTTAATTTGTAGAATAGTGTATTTTAATCCAGGACGCCAAGAAACTTTTTTGGTGTCTTGGCTTTACCAGCAAGTAAAACTTGAATGAAAAAGTAGCAAGTCATTGAGCAAAAATCAAATGACATAAAATATAAAGCAGAAGTCTCTCAAAAAGAAGATGAAGCATTGCCTCCTGACTCTTGCAGTTCATTTTTAATTCAGAAGATCTCTGTTGTGATATAAGACAGTCGGCAGCCACTTCATTGGTTACATATTGTATGTTGAAGTGATAGCGTCACTCAGCTGTTACAGATTTGTCATCTCCACATCCATGATATCATTCTCTCGTTCAACCATGTCCCAAAGGTGTTCTATTGGATTGAGATCGGGTGACTGTGGTGGCCATTTGAGTACAGTCAGTGATTTACGCTTTGTGACATCAGAAGATGAATACACTGTGATCATAAAGGGAAGATCAGCAACAATACTCAAGTGGCCTGACTAATGCTCGGGTTGTCCCAGGAAGATATCTCCCACAACTTGCACCACCACCAACAGTCCTATTAGTACAAGGCAGGATGGACCCATCTGAATGTTACAGGGGAATCAAGACTCATTAGACCAGGCAATGTTTTTCCAGTCTTTTACTGTGTAACTTTGGTTAGTCCTGAGATTTGTAGCCTCAGTTTCCTGTTCTTTGCTGACAGGTATTGTGCCTGCTGAGCATCCACAGATGCTCTTCTGCATTCCTTGGTTGCAGTGAGTGGTCATTTCAGGTTCTGTTGCCTTCCGGTCAGCTCAAAACAGGCTGTCCATTGTTCTCTAACCTTTGGCATCAACAAGGCATTCTCACCTAGAGAACTGGCGCTCAGTGGATATTTTATCTTTTTTCAGACCATTCTCTGTAAACACTAGAGATGGAGACTCTTTCACATGGCCAGGAGAGTGCAACTGAACATAAAACATAAAAGCTATCTTCAACTGCAGAGCACCTCCAACCAGTGGCATCTGTAGATCGGTGCCATGCCGATCTACTCTCAGCAAAATACAAAATAAATTCCTGCTTTAATTAACATTTTCACAAACTTAACAGTTGACAATATTGTATGCAGTTAATTACAACAACAAAACTGCAAAACAAAGTCAAACCCTGAACTGAAAGATTTACCATGAACTAAGATCTCTCTTTAATGTCCTCGTCGTGGTTTGTTTACATTCTTGAAATGTCAGCTGATTACTGACAGCTGTGACATTATATTCATGCCACAATTAAGAGAAAAGGTTTGACTGTTGCTTCCAGGGAGCACAGATCAGGGTATTTTACCTGCACGCATTCAGCTAAATGTGTCAAAAAGATCACAAATAACCAGGGTTATTGTGTGTGTGTGGGGGGGGGGGGGGGGGGGAATCCACCTTAATATCCATCCTAATTAAAGCCTTGTTGGACAAAAACTTGGTTAATGTGCATAAATTACACTGAATTATGGCACCATTCTGCTAATTATCTCATAACAATATGTCAAATTTCCCACAGAACAACTTTATCTTCCCTCAGCTATGACTCAGCCGCCGACTCCTCTTCTGTCTGTCAAAAGACCGGGATCACTGTTATAGATGCCCGCAGGCAGAAATGCATTTGAGTCAGAGGATAACAGGATCAGAATGTCTCCTCCAAAGTCGAAATACTGTAGAGAGAGCAAGCCAAATACAGGAGGGCCAATTAATGCAAAGGAGACGTACCTAAAAATACACACACATGCACTTACAACCACCAAAAAGAGCTGCTTATCAGAGGCTGGGAGAGGAAGATCAAAGTAGCAACGGAAAAGCATTGAGAGGGAGTGTGTAAGATTGAGACAGAGCTGAGGAGTAAGACGCATGATGCAAAGGAGAGAGACAAAAGAAAGGATAAAGTATGGAGGAGAGATAAAATAACAAGATTGATAGAGAAAGGAGGAGGAGGGAGAGGTAAAATATGAGACTAAAACAAATGCTCAGATCCAAACAGTCCTGAGAGGAAGGCAATCGTAGTCAAATATTTAAAAGCAAGAGTTTTGGATCCTGGTTTGATGGATAGAAAAAAATCCCCTGGGTGGAGAAAAAAAGATGAAAAAAAAATACAAATGACAAGGGCTGATAAAATGCTTGGAGTGCAGAGGGAAGAAAATGGGGGTACGCTAGGCAAGCTAGACTGTGACAAGAAGTTTGAAGGGGACTTAAAAGAGCGAGCAAAATGAAGGATTTAATATGGAGGAAAATATTGAGACATCAATGCTTTAAACCTCAGGTTTGAGTTTACTGCTGGAAGGGACAGGCTCACATCAAACATTTGGTTTGAAGATATTTAGAACAATCTGAATGGCAAGTCAGAGATGGTGCTGATGTATTGGCTCATTCACCAGTTGCTCAACAATCAGTCTGCTGGGGAAATCATGACAGGATTCCACCACAAGGGAACGCTTGGAGGAAAATGCACTCAGACCACTTATTTAATAGACTCAGCCCTACTTCGAAGCCAAAGGACACCTTGCATTTAATGGGAGACGCAGACATTATATCATGCCTTTTAGCCAAGGTTGCATCAGGTTGCTGTGACATCCCAGAGCATCTTATCAGTCAAAAATGAGCGTGCCAGCTTTTTAAAGCAATAGCTCATCTGCAGCATGCAGCCTGCTAATGAAACATGCTGACTGCCACTGTCTCTTACAACAACATCTAATAGTAAAAATAGATAACTTTCGTACATTTTAAGAAAAGCAGTTCATCAATGTAACAGTTTGTGCATTTGCAACTTGGAGCTACTAAATTGCAAGATTTACCATTCCAGTTTGAACTGCACGGTGGCCCTGAGAGCTCAAACGCACTGTTTAAGAAAACACCAGCAAATAGAAAAATGCTGCAAAAAAACACGAGTGTTAAATAAAGAACAATGGAAATGTCCATCCATCTTCCTCCACTTATCCAATTCACGGTTGATGGTTGGCTGGGCCCAGCTTCAATAGGGCAGGAGGCAGAGTACACCCTGGACAGGTCCCCAGTCTGTCGCTAGGCTAGCAACCAGTCACCTTCACATTCACACCTGTCTTTTGACTACCTGGAGAGAAGCCCCACAGAAAGGGGGAGAACATGCAAACTCCACACAGAAAGGTTGGATGGTGGGTTTCATCCAAGGACCTTCTTACTGTGAGGTAACGGTGGTAACCATCACACCACAGTACTGCCTCAACAGCAAACATGTATCTACAGTATTATATAAACAATGCCATTACAACAATCATTACCTTGCATCTTTTGCCCCCTCAAACACAGATGTAACCTCCTCTTCTTTTAAACGTGCCTCAGTACAATCCTTCACCTGTTTTTGTTTCTGTCACTTCCTCAGTTGTCTCCCCAGAAACACTTTCATTGTGTTGTGTGTGCTTTTACAGCATTTTCTCTACTTTCTTAGCTTGCAGTACATTTGACCTCTCAGGGCCACCATACAAACCCCTCCTAAGCAGAAAATATTGAAAAAGAATGACACGCTCATGCATATTGTGTGATAAATGCTGCACACTGTCAGGCTTTTTTCTCACTCTCCTCCCAGCCAAAAGAGCGAGAGTCCCTGTGCACCTTGAGAAATTTATTTAAAGCAATTGTAATTTGTAAAACAAAACCGCATGCCAGACAACAATAGAACGGTGAAGTCAGCAGCATCAGGCAGTGCATAGCTGGGTGGGTATGGTGGTGTGCTGTTGACGTATTAAGGTGCAAAAGCAAAAGAAGATTGATAACAGGGTTGATGGATGGGAGAGGCAGAGTGAGCCGGCGAGCTTTTACAGCCTGGAGGCCCATGTGAACTACATCAGCTGGTGACCCTCATATGTCAGCCAATTACCTGCTAAGGTTAGTCAGGACAGTCTCTGAGACGGTGGGAGGGTGTTGCATATGTGCAGCACACTGTGTGTGTGTGTGTGTGTGTGTACGTGCGTGTGTTTTATTCTAATTAGTACCTCTGATAGAGCTTTCACGACCATCTCCATTCTCTCTGCCCTTCTTCGCCCCCTCACATGCCGCGAAGCCTCCCACTTTCTTAAAACATAAAGACGATGGCTTCTGTGTTTTTCTTATGAGCAGCGAGGGGAAAAAAAAAATCAAGAGGCTCCACTCTTAAAGCCAGCGAAGCAGAAGATAAAGAACAAGGATGGTTAAGCTTTGTCAACACGGAGACACAAGTCACTGGGAGATAAAATGGAATGGAGCAAACGTAAAGCCCGGACATAAACCTTAGAGGAGAAAGAAAGGAATTAAAAAAACGTAGCTGGGAAAGTGAGCCAACCTTTTCTTAGGTTCACAAAGGTAAACAACGAAGGGCTACAACTGCAAAAACATCTGAAAACGTGGATGAAGTCAGAACCCGTCTGAGCTATCCTGGATTTATAAACCTGTCATTTGGAGTACTCTTTGTCCTGAAGGGTTAATGGTGTTTTTTTGTGTGAGTGATGTGTGATTATTTCAGTCAGTGTCAACAATAAATGAGGCTTGACAATGAGTGCGGAGGTGTGCTGATTCTACACCCTCTGTCGAGCTGGAAGCTTCCACTTTGTTCTGAGAGAATTCAGGCTCGCCCACAAAAACACCTGTTAGCCCTGGGCTCATACCACACGTCGCACCGGGTGTTCTAACACAGGATATTACAGGATTTAAAACTCCAACAACACTTTCAGTAGTAGAGAAGAACTTACTAAACAGGTGGGGCTGAAAGAGTCGGTGTTAATTACAAAAAGCCAAGTTTCAAAATCGCTTCCACTTTTCAGGCAGCTTGCAAGTAGGTGAGGAAGAGCTCAGTCGCCATGCACATATTTTAGCAACATAATAGTAAGAGTGGTAAGGGGATTACAGGTTTTCCTTAAGTTTTTAAAATGTCAACTAATAAGAAGGATAAGAAATATGAGTAGTACCTGACAAAATCTAATTCATCTGAATGTAAGATTTAGGCCCCAACAGCATGAGCCCCACACCTGGACCACACACAAACAAACACACACTCACACCTGGCAGCTGTGCACTGAAACCTGTCTATTACTGGGTAAATGAGATCAGCGGGGGGTCAAGGGCATCTCAGTGTGAGCTGATGAGGGGAGTTACTAATTTACTTCCATGTCCTAAATATAATTTCCCAGAGTCCCTATAAAAATAAAAAAAATCTTCCTGTTGTATCCTGAACGTTCATCCAAAAATAACATTAGGCGCTCCAATATCTCATACAAGACCAGACACAATAAACCCTTTCATGGGTGTCCAGTTATTAAACTGACTTCTGCTCTTTGGCAGATACCTTTTCAGTTTTCCCTCTATTAAATCCCATCCCAGACAACACATGGAGTATAATCTGAGCACGGTGCTGACGCTGAAATGCAAAGGTATGGAAATCCTTTCCCAGGTGTTTCCTCTTCCAGTGTTTCCCTTGACCTTCCCCACTGAGGAAGCAGCTAATAGGCCGGACCACATGATCTGATGGCAGCAGCGTGTGCTTTGATAAGTTCTGGCCTTAACCCAACATTTTATCTGCTACACCTCCAGGTCTCCTGCCGCTCAATATATTGACGTCTCTGTGAAAAACGGATACCTTCTAGAACGAAGTTATTAAAAGCAGGACCGACCTAATCCAACCAATGCTGAAAATACAGAAATTATTACAGAGAAGCCCGATCAGTCAATATCTGTCAGAACTGTCCTTGATGGATAGCTTCACACAGGCAATCCAATTTGGGCAAAGATGTATTCTAGCTGTGAGAATTATTGCCATAAAGCTAGCGACATGCTGGTTTGCTTTGATTGCTTTAACAGGTTTATTTTTTGAAGAAAAAACATGGAAAGAAGCTAGCGAGCACTTTTAGACAACAAATATGCTTTTCCCTATCTCGTAAGAACATTACTTTCAAATGCTCTTTATCTGATGAGGACAGTTTGTAGGTCTGCCACTTCTTCTGTCCTGGTCTTGTGTAGTTTACTCACATTTCTTAAGGACGCACTGCACACCATGACAAGCCTTCAGCAACCAGCTCTTTGGAATCATCTTGTTGGTTTAAAAATGTTATGTTTGTGCTGTCTTTGGCATTTTTCATAGATTCAGACAAAGGAAATGGAAAAAAATGACATGTTTATGTGACATACTGCTGGTAAAAAAAAACTGCCTACAGATACAAGTTAAAATAGTTTCTTTGCTAAGTTACATGTAGATAAAACACTGCTTCATCGCTGGAATTATGTACCTATGCTTGAATGAGTCACGGTCAGTGATAAGTGACAAAATAAAACAAAAAACGGTCTTGTGAAAGTGGTGAGGTACAAGGACTGGACTGAAATGAGCCAATAAGCAGTTGATGTCCAGAGAAAAGCCTTGGCCTTGGAAGCAAAATACAAAGAAATCGGGGTGGTTCAATACTTTGCACAATACTGTATCTTTAGACACTGGAACCAATCAAGGAAGCCACTCAATGTTTAATTTAAAAAAAATCAGATTGAGTAATGTCACTTAAAAGCTTAAGGAACTCTTTTTTTATTATTATTATTATTTCTTATAACATTTCTGAAAAACTTTTTTAAAAGCCACTGCATAACCTTTGTCAAGATGTTCACTCTTCAGTGATCAAAAGTAGTTTTAGATTTTCTGGCTGGTGAATTTCATTTGCTGCTGTCTCTCAGATAAATACACCCAGCATAACATCAAACAAATATCCACAAAGCCTGGTTATCTTATCTGCTGATGACATGCAACCAGCAACCATCACTTCCTGCTTTTCTTTTTTTCCATCTTCAGGTTTTACATTTCAGGCACCTGAATGATGCTTTTATGCAGCAAAGGTTGCTATGATGCACGCATGAGTTCAGTGTCTTTAAAAAGGGAACAAAGGGCTCAAACATTAACTAATTAACTAACAGTATGATGTAACTATTCAACCCTATCATCATGCTAATTTAGAGATTAACCTAATTTTTTTTCACTTTTAATCCTGGATGATTCAGTTAAGAACAGCTGATTTATTCTACTGGCTTCTATCTCTCTGATATACATCTTCAAGCAGCTGACCAAGACTGGACTGGACACGCATCTCAGTGATCACAACTGCTTCTTCCGGATGCTGGAACACTGAAGCTACTAGTTGTTTTGCAGTTTGTCTTGATGTTGGTTGTCGAAGATTCCATAGGTCCCATCTATCTATCTATCTATCTATCTATCTATCTGACAGACAGATGGATAGATAACTAAATAGGTTAACTGATGATTCCAGGCTGGAGGTTTAAGTCGTGTCTTTAAGGTGCAAACAAACCACAAAGGTACCTTAGACAGTACCACCCTAGTGACAAGACTTTTGCTCATTGTACTTTATTTTCTTAAGAGTGTTGTTTCCTTTGTGTAGTTCTGCCTTACAAACTACAGCTGGATGTTAAATTTGTTGTTTCTGACCAAGAAATATGTTTCAGTGCATGTCTGTAACACTTGAGGAGCATTACGACTGTGGGAACAGACTGTGGCAGACATTAATCAAATACATTCACTCAAAGACATGGACATCTAACTTTGCTCTCCATCTGTCCTGTCACTGTGCACCGTTTACAGACTTTAAAAAATAGACATGCCACAATAAATTCTTAATTTTTCCCCCTCTTAGTGGTATTTTCTGCACATTAGTGATGCAGATGCTCACTTTATCTCCTTTCTGCAAGAATCTGGGAACTTTTCTGCTCATGTTCTCTTTAGTGATATGAATAGGTTACCTGTGTCACAATGACAGGGAAATCAAATTATGAAATTGCACTTTTATTTGCTCAGGCACCAAAATTTAACTTGGTGAGGGAAAAAGCAGAAAATCTGACAAGTGAAGAACACATTTCCAGCATTGGTCTTCTTCAATTATTTGTGTGCATACTGCCTCCTTGTGGTCAAATTAGCAGCTGAGCTACAGAGTCTGCTTTTGTACACCAGTGCAGTGGTTTTTACGGTGTTTTCCTTTTTGGTTATTTCTTTTATTAACACTTCCCTGTTTAGCAAAATAACTTTTTAACTGCAACAATATCAGCTCAGTCTATGACTTTTAATTATCAAAAGATACAACACGTAAGCCTATTAGGATCAAAAGAGATCAAAGTATCCTCTCCTCTTAGTGATCCCAACATAGTTAAAAAGGGCATTTGCCACATAAAAAGGCAGATCACCCAAGAATACTAAATTAAAACTTTTCCTTATCAAAAATATGTCAGAGTATGAACAGAGGATTAAATGAAACATGAGTCAGAAAAATTACAAAGATTTACGCAATTTGTGCTTTATTGACCAAAAAAAGCGAGAAAGATTGTACAGTTTCTACTGTTGATTGCGAGATCAGTGTTGATCCTTCGTCCCTTCATATTTTAACTAGCATACCTGAACGGCACAGTGCAAATCTATATATATCCACTGTCTCGCTTGTATATTCACAAAACCAGCTGAAAACAACTGACAGAAGGCGTTGCGAGACTGATACATTTGCAGACTCAAGTGGCAGTCGTGGCATTTCATTTGAAGGCATGAGACAACGACAGACAGAAAAATGTGGCTGCGACGCATAGGAAAGAGAAAAAATAAAAAGTTGTGTTTTTGCTTTTGTGAACAGGTCATAGAGAGGGTGCAGAATTTCTGATTAACTTAATTCCACCAAAATACCCTGACAGGAGGCAAGGAAAAGTGAAAAGTTCTGCATGGACATGAGGAAACATTGTTTTTACAACTGGCCACAGTGAAGATGGTTTTTTTGACAGAGACTTCACCGAAGTCATAAAACAAAGAGGGCCAGCACCAAGATTTCCACATAGCAAAATCTGGGCAGTAGGAGTAAATCAGGCATGTTATTAAGACAAGTTAAATATAAAGTGATCAAGAAAAAAGAAGATTTCTGGCAATAGACATTTCTTTCTTATACATTAGTACCTTATCATCTGCACGATACACACATCCATCCTCATTTAAATGGCTTAAACACATGGCATTATCTTTCACCTGAAGAGAAGCTCCGCCCACCGCTCCTTAACTTAATGCTTAATGTGTAGCCAAGATGGCCAAAAATGAATGAAAAGTAATAAAACTGCCACTACTTTTCATCTATAGTGTAAGCAGAAACATTGGCAATAAAGTGATTGTAAAAAGCTCATTTTCAGGGTCCAATGAAAATTGTATTTCTCTATCTATATGCGAGAAAATAACTAAACATGTTATGTGATTATTTCTATATCAAACAATACATATATTGGAATGGATATCTTTAATTCAGCAGTCCCATTATGTCAAACCGAGACAATTTAAGAGTAGAAGGGCTTTTCTGTTTTTGTTTTGTTTTTTAGGGAATAACTTAATATATAGGAACATTTGATTAACAGTTTCTGCTTCATTGCACTTTTTTGCATATTTTTGAAATATGAAAGGTAGTCATGCTTTCCACAGCAATTACTTAGGTGTTCATTCCTAATTTCAGAGTACATACTCAACTCTTCTATTAGTTCACGATCACATTACAGCCTAAAAGTTCAATTAACATGTAATTTTTGCAACTCTTAAGCAAAGTGTTAGAAATATTAAGACAATATGCAACAGAGAAAACAAAAAATAGGTATAAAGGAACTGTAAGGCTGAAACAATACAAAAAAAAAATTTAAAAATAAAATAAAGCCCCTAAGAAACCCAAAATTATTAACTTAATGGCAATGACAATTAAAAATATAACAAATAAGAATATATTAATAGGATTATCTCTTCAGACAACCAAAAAGGGCCATTAAAAAAAATTCCCCCAACTACCATATCCCCTGATTTCTTATTGGCCTATAAAGCAAGACAAAGCATCAATCAAGCTCCATAACAACGCACAGCATCTTATCTATAAATGACCAGGAACTGGCTCTGCGTAAGCCTACTATATTGTTCCACTAGATTAAAAAATGTAGTCTCGGGTCATCTTGAGGGATGGCATGGCCTCATTGACATTCTGGTCCAAGCGGCGATACTCCACAGTGTTGCGGGAACACAGACCCTCCTTCCAGCGACGGCTCTGTACCAGGAGGTAGATCTGAAAAGAGCAGGAGAAAAAGCAAATCAATTCAACTGTATTTATTTAGTGCCACGTGGCAACAGTAGTTGCCTCAGGGCACCTCAGTCACCATAAAAGTTTGCATAAAGACTGGATTGAAGCCTTTCAGAAATAAAATCTGACTTTATATGGGAGAAGATAAATCTGCTACTTATACCAGTCAGGCATAACATCATGACCACTGGCAAGTGACGTAAATAACACTGATTATCTCTTCACCATGGCTTCTGTTAGTGGGTGGGATCTATCAGGGAGTGAGCGAACATTTTGTCCTAATAGATGATGTGCTATATGCAGCGGGAAAAAATGGGCAAGCATAAAGATTTAAAGAGTTTGACAAGTGGCAAATTGTGATGGAAGAAAGCACCACCAAAGTGAGCGTCAGAACCAGGGAGCAATGGACGAAGGTGACCTGGTCTACGGATGGGAATCGAGAACCAGTTCCCAGTTCATTTCCTTTGAGTTGTTAGTCTGCTTGCCTATCAGTCCTGCTTATCGTGCTACAATCAGCTGATTTCAGTTTGAAGTTCAGTTCATATGCCAGAGGAGGAAAATAGTGACACAGTCTGCAATGTGAATACGAACATTACTTTTATTTTTGTTTGACAAAGGGCGAGAGTGCGATGGTTAAGCGCAAACTGGGTCTGGAAAAGAAACAACTATGTTATGCTGCTACTATATCTTTGGCTCTTTGCAAACGTGCCAACGCTAACCTAGCTAAGAACCCAGAGTGATATTAAAGCTCAGTGAATCCATTCAGGGATCTAGCAGAGATGGATCAGGGCTCTTTGGGCGGGAAAGGAGGGACCAACACAATATTAGGCAGGTGATCATACCGTTACGCCTGATCAGTGTATGATCATGGTATATTCTACAATACGAATAGCGAAATTAAGCTGATGTTGTTTTATTATCTCAAAGTAGTTTTACTTGGTTCATTTTAATTTATTTAACACTTTGCCACTTCTAATTATTGAGTCTAATTAACTGAAATGCAAATTAGTAGAAGTTAACAATCTCAGGTATTCATGCTTCCTTGGTTAACACAATAAGGCCTTCAAGCCACAGATCGTGTTAAACACAGACGTTTCTGCATCAAGTTAAATGTCTGCAGAACACATTTGGCTTTTCCTCAGCTATTTGATCTGGATGAAGAAGCGATTCCTGTGCTGTGCAGCCTGTATCAGAGACTCCTACGTCTGTTTGACCTCTACATCCTGCTGTCGGATAGCTTTTGTCGGGCCGACACTCACCTTCCTCTTGTTGTGGTATGTGATGTAGACAATGGCCACCAGGAAAGCCAGTATGACCAGATGAAAGAAGAAGTGGGAGTCTTCATCCTCTGTGTTGTAGCTGTCTTGTTCCTTATATTGAGTCACCCTGGTCTTATCTTGCTTTTCATTAAATTCAGTGTTTTCACCATATCTGTAGTCATCATCATCCTCATCTTCATCAATGTCATTAACATCAGTGTCCATGTGCAGGTCTTGATCACTGTCCTCGTCTGTAGTTGGGGTTGGTTTGTCTTGAGGTTTGAACTCATCCGGCTCGTCCGTTGCAGATTTTGTTGGTTCATTAGTTTCGATCGTGGCTTTGGCATTTTCTGGATCAGACTTAATGTCTGCTTCAGGAGCTGCTGCTGTTGCTTCAGCAGTAGCAGGTGTGTTCTTGGTGCCGTCATTTTGCTTATCAGAGCTATCGAACACAACAGTCTCACCTGTTTTTGGTTTTGGAACAGTCTGAGTTTTGATATCGCTTTCTTCACGAACTTTTGGCTTTGCTGTGGTGGAGCTGTTGCCATCACTTTTTACAGGATCCTTGGAAACATCTGCAGCTGTTGGATTCTGATCAGTTGGTGCAGACTGTATCACCGTTGCTTCTTTTTTCACAGTGGTCAAAGTAAGATTTTGAGGTTGAGTTTCTGTGCTGTTTGTGGGCACTGTTGGATCAAAGGAAATAACAACGCAACACATTACATACATTACAATTGCATTACAACATATTTCTGACAAAGTGTTCTTTGAAACACTTAAACATAAAACATTTTCATTAACCAAAATATTTATTGCCCATCAAAAACCTAGAAAACTAGAACGTTGTTTTCTTAGCATTTGCCAACCAGTTTCACAACTACACTTTTTATCTCTTATTATGAAGACATATAAATGTCTCAATCACAAAATATTTAAAAAGGAAAAAAAATATTGAAAATGAACATTAAATTGTGACAGCTGGTGCTCCTACATGAATTTCAATCATGTCACACAACTACACCTCAAGTGAAACTGCCACGTATGGAAGCCCTTCAGCAAGCCAGTTAACCCTTGAGCTGCCACAGAGAAGCTCATAAGGGGACATTTGTACTGAGCAGCAGCTTGTTTGTGTGGAAACGTACAACCTTCACTGCAAACTAGCTTTATCAATGAAAGGTTTCATTTTGAGACAGCTTTTTTCCTTGAACTGAAAACTATAAAAACTTTAGTTTTAGTTATCTGTGTTCCAAACTGGAAATTAAAACTAGTTGTGAAAAAAAAAATGTTTTAGTCAGCGAAAAATAAAAACTTCAGATAATAAAGGAAAAAAAATTCTAAAGATTTTGTGAACTTTTTTATCCTATCTCCCACCCCTCACCCACAACCGGTCATGGCAGATGGCTGGATGTGGGTGTTTGTATCTCCTGAATGACATAGTTGGTGTGTGCTCATGTGTATGTGTTTTTATGTGTCTGCATGTCTAAGTATGCTAGTCAGTGAGTCAGTTTGTGCGTCCATAAGTCATTAAAGAAGAATGTGCTGGCTGCAATGAAGAGAAGCGAGCTTATCGGCATTCTTCACCTGTGCACTGCAAAATTTTGTGCTACTGAACAGACCAGATCAGCAGCTCAGAATTTTAGTGGCCCATGTACATTTTTATTGGCCTGCAAAAACAAAGCTTTTATTTTCATATTTGTAAATATTCATCGAATATCATGAATAGAAATATTGCATATTATTTCACTTGAAATCTGTCAAAATAATGCCAAAGTTCTCTTTTCTTCACATTGGAATCTGTTGATCAGGTGGTTTGATGAAGGACTCCCACCAGCTTTTTCCCAATTAAGGGAAGCTGGTGCTGTTTTGAAGGCTAGAAAAACATTTTCCTTCACTCCACCTGAGCTCACCGTCTGGTTAACAGCTCAGTCTCTTTGCTGTGTTTGTAGACTCTGACTCAACATTACACTATGATGATCTCATAGTTTAACTGATGCTGTTGTCTTTTTTTGTTTTAAAACTAGAGGCTGTGTGGGTTAACATTGGAATACTTTTTATCGACACACATGCTCTAAATGCATTTCTTTTGCAGGTCTATTTAAAGTTACAAATGTGAGTGAATGCTCACATTTACGTGCTGCCAACTAAGTGACAAAAGCCATGCATTAAATGAACCGTTGAAGCAAAATCATTGAGCTATTCGTGTTACTCGATGAATCGTTGCAGCCTTAGTTTTAATACCTATTAGTTTGGTAAAAATTTTATTACAACTTGCCTGATGAGGCACTGATGAATGTGTGAGATTTGTGATGTTAACAAGACTTTGAATCAGCTTATTTCAAAAAGTTATTGTAACACCTGTACTGATTTTTCTGGCATTTCTCTGAAACAAATGGCTCCAGTTCAAAAATGACACATCTCTGGGCTTCGAGTAAGGGCTCGTGTGAAAAAAGGCAAGCGTGGCTACAGTTTGAGGGTAAAATGATGGCTGTAGGGTGAAAATTGTGGTTACAGCTGAAGATTAAAGAGATATTTTTCAGTCTAGGTTTTCTACCTGTCTTCCTCTAGTTCTCTAATACACATGAATGGGGAGGGGTTTGAGAGATTTTTTGTGACATTTTTGAAAATAACTGCAAAACCATTGAAGGTGCAGCGACAGAAATATGTTAGTTTTGTAGGCACAGTTGTCCTGGTCAATTTGGTGTGACAACGGTGTTTTTTAGGACAAACATTTTGGGAGAAAATTGGCCCAAAGGAAGGAGAGTCACAGCAAAAAAAGTAAGAAAGGCTGGTCTCTCCATTCAAAGTTAATGTGACTCTACCAACAGAAAAGGTGGAATATTTCTGAAACAAGCTGCTCGTGCCACAGAGGACGGCAGCCACACTATGATGAATAATAATAATAATAACAATAATGGCTGACCACAATAACATATACTGGGATCGTTGCCATCCAACTAATAAAAATGAAAACTGATTAGATTAACATGTATAACAGTATAATCAGTATAAAAACATCATCACTCTTAAACTGAAAGACCTTTGTTTATTTAGCATTGCAGAAAAAGGGACATGTTTTGAACTGAGCTTTTTTTTTTTCCTTTTTCTTTTTTTTTTAAAGTATTTAAATTGTCAAGAATCTGTTGCAATCAGCCAGCCTTCCTCTTTCAGTGACACCATTCACCCAACAAGTGTCGACTTTATTTCATCCTCTGGGACTGGGAGGCGTTGCTTAGCAAGTGACAGGAGGAGAACACTGGGGACTTGAGGCACTGAGTAAGCCATCCCCAAGTGAAGAAAGGGTCTATTCATATACAAGGGCCTTGACCCATATAATCTCTGAACAGGAAAGCTTTGTTGCATTAACACTGTGATATAACGTTAGCTTTTAAGCAGTTGACAAATGACTTAATATTTATAATTAAGCATTTTTATAATTAAAAAAAGATAATGTGGCATCCTGTTCCAGATGAATTTGCATTAAAACCATGTGACAGACGTACAGTGTTTCAATTTAAAGCAAGTAAATATTTAGCAGGTTAATCAAACAGAAGTCATCCTCCCTCTCTACAATTTTTTTTCTTTAACATCCTGTTTTCCAGTGACATAGCACAAATCCTAAAACCCGCAGAGTTGTTTTAGATTATTTCGGCTAAATATGCAACTTCATTTAAAACAGGATGAAATGTTAAACAATTCAAATTGACAACAACACCTCTGTTGAATTAGGACACCTTTATCTCAGCAGCACATCTTGAAATAAGCTGTCTGTTGCACACCATCATAGTATGAGGAAGGGAAGGGCAAGAGTAGACAACAACCTATCCTGACAGCTCCAAAGTCCAATCACATGGTTTTTTTTTAACAAACTGAGAACACAGCGAACCAAAAGAATGCTGTAGCACTGCTCAAAGACTATCAAGGCAAAACAATACCTGCCACTGACTGAAATATTACACCCTTTACTTACGTCAGGAGGTTTTGACTCACTGACAGAGGGTTAATAATCAGTGTAGATATATGGTGGTACATCTGGAACATGTCAGTTTATCTGACCGCCATAACTCATTAACCCTCAGAAGAGCATCTATTGATAGAGGCTTTAAAAACAATACAATCTTGTCTTATATTATGAGGTAAACAGATATTTAACTAGGTAAAACTGAACAATACAGATCCATTATAAACATACAGAAGTTGAAATGAAATGTGGTAGAGGTTGGAGATAAAGGAAAATATGACTTCCTGTTGATGGTTTCAATAACTTTGTTATGACCGCAAAACTGTCAAAAGACTCTGACGCACTGTGAGTGAAACTTAAGCAAAGCTAATGTTATGAATTTATGTTTGCAGCTTAACGTTGAAACGCTTAATTTTATTTGAAAGAAATATTAGCACTGTCTTCAACGTATAACATATTTTAACTAGAAATCATTTTTGCCGAATCGCATTTCAGTGCCAGAGTAAAGGCGAGAGTTTTAAAATACGACTAAGTCATTTTTCCGAAACAGAGAAAGCCTGTTACCTGCCTTATTTTTCCCCTGACAAGGCGGATACTAGCATGACGAGCTAGCCAACTAGCTAGAGCAGGGGTAAACCCTGTGGCTAAGTTTAAAGGAAACTTCGTCTCAGATACTTCAAACAAGTACGACATACCTTGTGTTTTATTTCCACCCAAAGGAGCCGACAGGCAGCTGCTCACCAAGAGCTGGAGAACAATAGTCAGAAAAAGATCAAAAATTATTCTTCTGCTTCGCCACATATTTCCGCATGTCGCCATGTTGGTGCGTGAGTGAAGGGGCGTGGCTGAGTGCGGACGTACACAGTTTGTGGGCGGTGTGAGTGTACGAATCAGTTGTGAGCGGTGAAGTTTGAAGTGAAGTGAGCTTAGTCTATGAATATTAGTCCGTCTAATGTTATGTCACCTTGTAACTTATAACAAACATATATAATTTGCCGCTAATAGTAGAGTTCACATATTTTCTCCATTCACTGATAAAGGGTAATTTACCTCGATAAATATAGGTCAGAATGTAGTAATTGCGTCGTACGTTAGACTGAGTCTACTCATCTTATGTGACACTTGTTATAATTATGCTTAAAAAGACAAAAAATACCGTTGGGCCTATTTATTAGGTATGCCTTACTAGTACAGGGCTTGGATCCCCTTTTGTCTCCAGAACCTCTTTATTTATTTCTTCGGAACTTACTGACATGGTGCAATATCCTACTTGACATGGTCATCAGAACATGGGCAGACTTTGGTCATGTGTTTAAATGATGCCCAGATGATACTAAGGGGTCAAAGTTTATACAAGGCATGCTAGAGCCATGCTGTCCTGCTGCTTACACAAAATTCCAATCATACCATTCAAAGGTTGCAACAGGAATCAACTCATTCTTCATCACTCGTTTTCCCCTCTTCCTTTGTGTGCAAAGGGATTCTGTGTGCAATGTAGCCTCAGGTTCCTGTTCTTAGCCAACAGGAGTGGCATCTGAGGTGGTCTTCCGCTGCTGCTGTTGCCCATCTCCATCAGCATGTTGTGAGTTTAAAGATGGTCTTCTGCATAACCTGGTTGGCAGTATCTCAGTTGTCATTTGAGATACTGTTGCTTTGCTATCAGCTCGATGCAGTCTGGACATTCTCTTCTAACAGCAACAGAACATTTTCACCCAGAGAACCGTCGTAACTGGATATTTTAAGGGAAAATCCCAGATCAGCAGTTTCTGAAATAGTCAAACCAACCCACTGCTACAACCAACCATAACACATTCAAACTTGAATCACTTGAATCACCTTAACATTTCTGATGCATGATGGGAACTTCAACAGGTCATCTTGATTAAGGATCAGGCTGTAACTGCTGCGGAGATTCAGATCTTTTGGAGTGAAGGGCCCACTCCTGAAGACCCTCTATGACTCTGTGCCTCAGCCATCTGTTACGGTGTGTTCTGCTAGGGCGGCAGCATCTCTGCTGGGGACAGGAAGAGACTGAACAGGCTGGTCTGGAGGGCCAGCTCTGTTCTAGGATGCTCTCTGACCCTGTGGAGGTGGTGAGTGACAGGAGAATGGTGGCTAAGCTGTCATCCCTATTGAAAAACATTGCCCACCACATCCAGGAGACCCTGAAAGCACTGAACAGCTCCTTCAATGGCAGGCTGCGGCACCCACGATGTGGGATGGAAAGATTCCACAGGTCTTTCCTTCCTACTGCTGTGAGACTCCACAACAAGGACTTTTCAGCTGACCAAACACACACATCCACACATGCAATAACATTAAGTGCAATTCTCTTTTTCTGACAATGTTGCATTTTATTCTATTGTATACAGTATCTTGTTCTTATGATCTTATCCTATTGCAGTTTTTCATTTTTGCTACGCAACTTTGCACTGCCCACTTTCTGCTGTACACAGGAAATCTCCCACGTGTGGGACTAATAAAGGTCAGATTGCTGCCGTATTTTTGGCTAGACTTAACCAATGGAATAGGTTTATCTAATAGCTGTGAGCTTATGTTCAAATAATTTCACGTGAGAGTGGTCAGAAGGTTTATGTGGAAGATGTTAGATCTTTGTAACTCTCCACTTCATAAACCAAACATTTATCAGTAACAATGAGTCATGTGCTCCCATCCAAATCATTTTCAGCTGTAAAAATAAATTACCCACCTGTCTGTTCAAGAGTGTTTTCATGTGGGCAGACATTATGATCACACAAGTTATGGTCATGCGACAAAAGACAGGAGAACAAATACGCTCAGAAACCGGTTCAAGATGTTCTTTATTTAGTTCAGGGAATGACAATACTGCCAAGTACACTAAGCATGATTCCCATAATCATTTGTGGAAGACTACAATTTCCTGGCCATCATTCTTCTTCAAAAGAAGCACTCTAGCTCTCACCCAGAGAAGTTCGGCTGTGTGCGTGATGGGTTGCATCCTGTTTGCTCGACCAGGAAGAATTGACAAGTCTTTTCCCTTCCTAAGACTTCAGGTGCATTAAACTATGTAAGACCATCAATAAAATAACATTATTTCTGCTATTTGTAACAAAAGACATGATTCACACCAAATGCACAGACACAAAAAGACAAGTGAGACAAAAACACAGAATGTACACGTCGGGTTGTAGTGTCTCTTTGAGCTACTCACAGCTGCTTACGCCAGGGACAACTAACCCTTCCCATTGTACAATATATCAAGACAGATACTAGGGCTCTCCAGTGCCAACGTGCTTAAATAAAAATGAATTCATCACTACGCCTTTTGAGTGAGGAGCGCTTGCTGGTGCTATTCAACAGCACCATTGGTGGCCACTACTAAACTGCAGAGACTAACTGTGCTGAGCCCTTTTTGCATTTCGGGCTGATCTATTTTTGATTCCCTTTTCACTGCATTGGAAAGCAGAGACACAAATTAAAGCATTATGCACGAATGTTGTGAAATGAACGAAAAAAAGTGAGGCCAACTTGAATGTACTCAAGGCTATTTTTCCCTTGCAAGCTACACAATTCAAGATAAAACCTTCTGTTCAACAGTTCTAATTTTGTTCTAAAGTGGGCTCTTTCATTTCAAAATATAATGTTCCCAGAAATGGTCCATAAAAAGTGGTAAATTGGCGCAAGAACAATTTGACCTTTATGCTGTCTTGCTTCCAGCTATACAACATCTTTAGGGGACACAGGGATTTGTGAAGGAGAGCTAATCAATAAAGGATCTTTTTGGTGGGGGATGCATGTGTGTTTTGAGGACTGGAAGGATTTTTTCCCCCCATCCTTCTATGCCTGGAATTCAAGACCAAGACCAAGCTTGTGACCGCCAGCGTTGATGTTTTTGCCATCAAGGAGAGCAGAAAGTGTCAGCTTGATACCTAGGAAAACACATAAGCCACAAATACATTAACACTTTAAACATTACAAGGGTTGCTGAGTGAACTCATTCATTCACAGCTCGTGGACACACACTTCAGATGTTTTCCATCCAATATTCGTGCAAGTGAATGTGCACTTCCCCTGATGAAACCTAATATAATAACTGAACTGTCTTTGTGAACAGAGTCAGGTCTATTTAAGCACACCTAACGTCTGCAGAGACTTCACTCACCTGGCTTCAGAGTCTGAGTGTAGCCCAGGCCCACAAGGCTGGAGTTATTCACCTTAGCCTGTGAGGGAACCACAGATCAATATTATACATAGAAGATGAACACAGAACTTCACATTACAATGTGGGTTTTTTTTACTCACTAAACAAAGAAGTTAATAGCCCTAAAAAAAAGCAACAGTACAGTAAAAACAGCTTCTCTTCAGCAGGTTTTTGTGTCTATAATGCACAGGGGCGTTCATGAAAATGAAAACTGTAAATTGTATTTACGCATTATGTCTGTAAAATACCAACTAGCCACATGGGTTGGAAATGAGCAGTAGTTATAAACTCTCTTAGAAACGCAACATTTACCCAGTTAAAAGATTAAAATGTTTATGAGTGGCACTGTCATTAAAATAGAAGCTGAAATAATGCAGATAAGTACACTAACAAACAGTCAGATTAAGTATCTCTGCTTCGAGTGGGAATTCCAGCTTTTATAAGGAAATAAACATCTGTTACAGTCAAGCTGTTGCCCAAAAGAAGTCAGACAAAACTGATTAAGATGATCAGCGCCAGGTACATTAGTTTGAAATATGGTGTCTGTGGCACCGTTCCCATGCCAGTGCACTTTGCATTGATGATGCATTTCAGGTCAGGTAGGAATGGTTGGTTTGTCTTAATGGAAGAGAAAGGGTGAGCAACAGTGAATGGGAATAGTGTTGGGGGAAAAAACATAAAAAATAAAAAAAAACAAGGAAGCATTCAAAAAGAGTATCTGATGCTCAGAGTAAAAGAAAGTCGGTGACTACAGAACACAATCGATAGCAAAGACATACAGTGATTGTGTAATTTTCACTGCCAGAAGGGGGAGACATAAGACCTGAATTGTGGCATTAACGATTAAATTAGTCCAAACCTTCACTTGCAGACACTCCTCCTCTTTAGCATGAGTGCATTTCTTTAAGACCATGCACCTGCACTGCATGACACAGTGCATTTTCTAATATATATATACCTGCATTACCAGATCCCTATCAAACGGTCGACAATACACCTGTCTAACAGTGCAGCAATAAAGTAACCCTGGCACAGAAGGATCTAAGTCACTTCAGTTTACACACTACTCACAGAGAAGGATGCGTCGGGATCAATCTGATACTTGGCAGCGATGCCAAAGCGGGTATTGCTGTTTCCAGCAGTCCAGGCCAGGTTGACGGCCGTCTCCAGCTTGTCATTCACCTTCTGGTAGATGGAACCACCAAATTCGGTACCATCGTTTCTAAGGAAAAAGATATTTGCAATATATTTAATGCTGCTACACAGAGGTGACATTAAATTATGAGTTTGTGTTTCATAAACTTCTTGCATGTCAAAGACATCCACAGTTGAGTGAACTGTGACTGGTGTAAAGCCTATACTATACTTTGTCTGACTTCATATTAACCACTTTACAAGCAGACTCAGACAGGCTCGGTCAGAGGCACAGCAGGAACCATGACTAACACCGTGCCCTGTCCCTCCCTCTTGCTCACCGTCTGACACCACTTCGTGCTACATTTTCACTGAAGCCTGCCAAACACTCACTCCATCTCACTTGCAAGGTAGTAAATCCCATCACCTGTGTATAAAAATAACCGCAAGGCACCTGGGTGTCAGGCAAAGTGCCAAACAGGCAACAAGTCAATCATCCAGACAAGGACAAAAAAAGAGGGCTTTGGAAGTTCTTGTCTAGCCATGCACTGGTCTGGAGTCACTAATAACTTAAACGTTTAGCCTTTGACTTACAATGTCCATTACAACAGGACAGAAGCATTCACCTAACGTCCGAGTGTTTTATCCACGAAGACTCAAATAAAATCCCACACATACACACAGCATGCCTGCACAGTAAGCTTGTATACTGCTTGATGCCAATTCAGGAATGTTTCAGTGTGGCTTGTTCATCAGACACATCATTATTCCAGTAATATTTTACTCCTTATATTTTAAATGTGAATTTCTATTAAATAAATCAAATCAACAGCAACGTAGCTGCAATAACACAAGCTTCATAAGATTACTAAAACTGCACACAGATGAGGCGAGGAGGCCATATCAGCATCTCTTACACATTCGTGTGGAGCTGGAACTCATTAGTCTTGTATCCAACTGCGAAGTTGCTCTGGGTAATCCTGTTCCTGCCAGCCTCAAAGGTCATCTGGTAGCCAGCCAACCAGCCCTCGTAGCCCACCACTGCTGCGCCGTGGATGGCTGTGCCGTTGATGTCGTAGTTAACGTCACAGCCAACATTGATGTGTTCGCACTTGTAGCCCGTCTTGAGCTTTCCGCCCTTTTTGCTGCCAGGAGATTGCAGGGGAAAAAAATACAGGTTGACATTGTTGTCTCACAGCATGAAACATAAAACTGGTTTATCACAAACCAGGTGAACTAGTGCTTTTTACAACATGTCCCTTAGAGCAGGGCGATATGGCCAAAAATATTTATCACGATATATA
The DNA here is from genome assembly GCF_964374335.1 of Astatotilapia calliptera. Lineage (NCBI taxonomy): Eukaryota > Metazoa > Chordata > Actinopteri > Cichliformes > Cichlidae > Astatotilapia > Astatotilapia calliptera. Next base: position 24,833,339 of record NC_137431.1, read on the forward strand.
TTTGAAAATTTGCGATAACGATATAACCGACGATATAATTGATGCGAGACAAAATACAACTCCACAACATTACTAGCGCAAAAAGACAACCTTCCATTTATTTTCACTTAAACAAGAAGCTGGTTTTTATGTACATTAAAGCTTTATAAAAATGTAACAGTGCAAATGCAAATTCCTTGCTGAAAGTTTAACCAAAAGGCATTTCCAGTAGAAATGGGCTGACATATCCTGAGCATAACCATATATAATATCCACTGAAGTTAAAAAGAGGTGCTTTGCAACATTAAACTGCAGTGTGCAGTACGTATTTTTCGGACCATAAGGTGCACGGGATTATAAGGCACATTAAGCGAAACAAAGCAGTCAGATAAATCAAACTTGATTATTAAACTCATTCTTCTTGCTTCCTCCACTTCTGTACCATTGATTCATTAATGTTGAATTCTCTGGCAGCTGCTCTATTCCCATGTTGCAGTATATTAATGACTAACCTCGTATTGTGGATGGATTATCTCAGTTGTTCTCCTGACTGAAGTTTGGTCCGTTTACAGCATCCTGCCATGCGATTGCATTTGTCTCTAACCATGAAGAACCTTAACGTTAACTTTTATAAGTGGAAAAGTGTTAGTGTTGGTCCTCCAGCTTCACTGTTTATGTTATGCTAACATAGCTGTGTCGCTAGCGATCACGTAGCACATCATTATATACCAGCTAGCCCAACTTCAGTAACCCTACAAACGTCACTGCTGTTTAGTTTCCTGTCTTCATTTATGTTGGAAGTGATAGCAGAGCTGTACGTTTGATTTTTTTCAGAAATCTCTCAGTCAGAACATGCTATATCATGCTTAGGTAACTAGCAAAACTAGCGAGCTAACTTCCGCTAGCTTCCTGCTAACTTCTAACTCCGTTAAATGTAATAACTTTTGTTTTCATGGATGCCTGGAAGTTAAACTTTATAGTTACACCTGGTAAAGCAGCAATGCTGATCGTTTTATTAAAGATGAAAGAATTTAGACAGTTTTTAACGCTCAGTGATGCTGCAGTGTTGTTTGACCTGAAGCATACGGAGTTTAGGACCCAGATTACTCCCAGATTTAAGAGCATCTTAGTCCGACAAATACGACAATAACGACGGCCGCTTGTATGTTCTGCAAAAAAATGTGCTTTGTCGTGTATCTGACGGACAAACACCCAATCAGTTCCACATCACTGAAGTTGCACCATTTTTACAAACCAATTCTGGTTCATCTGTTTCACTCAACAATCGGCCATGTGCGTATGAAAACAAAGGCACTGCGCATGCGCGTTTTACTCCCATTCTATCGCGATATTTCATTTTCCTATCGTTGCCTAACATTATACCGGTATTACCGTGAACGGTATAATATGGCCCAGCCCTAATGTCCCTTATTAAATTATTGTAGCTGAGTAGACTGCACCATCACAGGCACTCCTGCAGAAATTCAACATGCCAGTTGCAGTTTACTTATGCAGTGCCCCATGATACTGACATTTCTTTTTGCCCTTTTACTTCCCAGCAACCTCTTTTATTGTTGCAAATTAAAATGCATCAATCAGCTGGGCACCCATACATGAGGCTGTGGATGTTTGTTTTCACATGATAGACATTACATATATTAATTCACTGATTGTACAGTTGGCATTCCTGCAATGTAGTTTTTGCATCCATTTGCTTTAAGCTTTACTACAGCAAAAAAGCCAACAAACAAAAATGCAGCTGCTCTTACCCGGTGTTTGGCGAGAAGGAGGAATCCAATGTAAGTTTCAGGCCCTTAGCCAACTGTGAAAAAGGCAAGAATGACATTTAAAAGAATGACAGGAAGAAAAATAAACAAAAAGCGCTATGGTGTAAAAGCATCTTAAATTGCACATCTTGAAATTTTGGTCTATAAGCTTTTAGCCTCAATTTTAATGATTGATTATAAATCACAGATTCTTTTGCCAGCAGAAATCTATATCTCATTCTTGTGCCATCACAGCACATCACCTGATCCTCGATGGTGATCTCAGTCCCCAGAGTGTTGTCCGTGTTCCACTTCTCTGTGAAGGTCAGTCCGTGCTCTGCCCACTTGTATTTGGTTTCCAAAGATCCAGCTACCTTGCTGGTCTCGGTGTTGGCAGAGCCAGTGCTGGTGAACTCCTGCAGATGATAGATGACACCCACAACTCTGTTAATGTGGAACACCAAAACTAATACTAGTAAAATCTATCAATAAAATGCTTTTCTATGGTCCAGGTCCAAACTATATTTGCAGTGATAGCACTCTGGATAAGAAACTAGATCCAAAAATGCTGAAGGTGCATGAACAAGGTAAAAAAATCCATTTCCCTTAACTCGGAGGTAAGATGTCAATGAATCCTAGCAACATTTTAAAGATCAGATAATGAGCTACTTAACAGCCAGGATGGTCTTAAGCTATGATAGTACTGCTGCGGCATCAACTGGCAGCCCTGCTAATCTGATAATGACCAATGACGACTTACCAGTCCATTCTCAGACTTTGTTTTCAAGTCCAGCTTGATGAGCCCGAAGCCTGAAACAGAAAATGGTTCAAAAGATCAACAGTATGTACAACAATGTAACTATACCACCATATGGAGAAAAAAAACAACACTCTGAAACAGTCTTGCTTATGGAACAACTTTCTTAAAGATTTACAAGCATCTCAGGATAAGAACTGCTTTAATTACTATACTATTAGTGGTACTCAAGCAAAATTTTGACTAATAATTATTTAAAGAGTGTTTTCTGAAAATTCAGTACACATTAAATCAAGATATTGATTCTGGTCTGTGAAATACCCATTCATTAGCCACCAGAGTACTTTTTAAGTGATTTATATGACACTGACTTAACGTGCATTGATTTGATGTCAATCTTCTAAAAGCATTAGTTGCTGTTAGTTATGAATAATAGCCAGAAGGTGGGCCGCACTGACCCAATTCATGGCACTGTTTGGCATTACAGCTGTCAGTTGATTCACCAGCCATACTCAACATAACGTAACTTAAATTCTCGACTGATTTTGCAGTCCACCTTCACTGAAACGGCAACATATACAGGGGTTAAAGTCCTCGAGACTATCCTTTTTTTTAAGTTTATGGGACCGGTAAAAACTTACGACACACTTAAAAGCAACACATAAAATATTATAACACTCAAAATAACTAAGATAGGTTTTATTTACACAGACAGCCGGTTTTAAAAAAAATCATTGACCAGTCAGTCTCACTTGCCAGGAAAAAAAGGGAGACTTTTTTCTTAAACCAAACACTTGAGCCTGCTTTTTTTTTTATTATCCATTTACAATCAATGTTATATTTGCATTAATTCAGTATTGATGCCACATACAAATCAGTAGCTTCAAGAACTGTGAATTCCCCAGATTCTCAACGGACATCGTTTGGCAATGATCCGAGAATAGCAGCATATTTACACAAATGCAATCCAAGGACATCCAGTTTAACTGTAGGCCCAGTGTGCAACATGTGTTCCTCTACTGGTAAGCTATACACAGGACTGTGACTGGTTTGAATCAATCACTTTTATTTGATATTGCATTGTGTGCAGTGGCTGGATTTTGCGCAATCTCTGAGGGGAAGTGTTTTATCATAGCTTCCAAGAAATCTTCTCATTTATTCAGAGAACAAAATTAATTGTTCAGTGCAAAAAACCATCAAAATATTCTTCCAGTGACAGAAGGTTTACACAATAACAGTTTAATAAATGATTATTAAGTAAAAGTGAAAATAAAATGAACTCCAAATCACCTTTTTAATGCAAAACACAGAAAAAAAACCTCAAAATCAGAAGGTAACATGCATTAAAAATCCTCAACTTCAATTTTTTAAAACATGGTTTTCCAGGCTTCTTCACCTCCACCAAAGTACCAGTACTTAATATTTGTTGTACCTATATGCAACCACTTCAGTTTATGCAGTATCATGATGACCCAAAGGAGGTTTCCAGATGTCTTTTGAGGCACAGCATTCACTTGTCAGAGATTTGAGATTCAAACCCTTTTCCTTCCAAGTAGACTACACTAAAAGCTTATGAATAAAGTGATGCTCAGTGGTGCTTACCGTATCCTTTGGTAAAAACATCCCTGGCAGACTTTCCAAGGTCAGCATAGGTGGGAGGTACAGCCATTATCTGAAATGAGAAAACAGGATTGTCAACAAAGGCCGAAAAAAGTGCAACTATCTCTTTAAATATCTTTTTTAATTTAAACTCTCTTTCCGCCCCCAACCCCTTGAGTACTGCAGCTTTAAAACAGGTAGAGCTCGAAATGGCAACACTGCAGCAGAAGAACAATGTGATGCATTGTTGTCTTACATGCACTACATTCCTTTAAACATGCACACTTCAGAGCAAACTGGTCAGCTAGGATGCAACTGCCACATTAACAATAATAACCGTTTCATTTCCTCTAATGGACATATTTAAAGTTTATATTGTATGAATGCTTCTGTGGATTCTTTCAGTCACTCTGCTTGAAACTACTTCAAATTTAAGGTCAAATTTGGGATATTCTGACACTTAAGCTAGCAGATTTTCTAAATTAAATTTTAAGTTTTTAAAATGGAATAAGGCAACTTAAAAAGCGAGAGCGAGAACAAAGAGGGCTCAGACTGAAATGCAAAGTGACCCCTTTGATAACCGTCTAGACTGCCTACTCTCATGCATGTGAGTGACTGACTGTCCTTCATTTTCATGAAGTGCCTGTTGTGCAAAGCATGGGGTCTATTTCGTCATTAGAACAGATTCACGTACAATCATAAATAGCTGCACGGGTACTTGATAACACACATGTTAATATTGATAGTAGATAGAAATGTTGGCCAGGTGAAAAGCAACTCTAGCTCACGCAATTTCTTAGTTAAAATTTAATATTAATAACAATAACAATAATAATAAAGGAGCAGTGAGTACCAGTGCAATAAAGCTGGTCTGTATTATATAAGAATATAAACTCTGAACTGTAACACTACATCACTCCTTCGTTTCAACCTTTCTGATCCGTTGTTTCCCTCAGGCTTGGTACTTAATGAGCGGCCTCACCCTTCATCAACAACTGCACCTTCATACCAGTTATAACACATGTTAGAAAAACACTATATGAACATGCTTTTTCTATCTGTTTAGCCCAAACATGTTCCCCTCCATCTCAAAGGCTCAGATTTCCCTAATAAAGACTGGTACATCAGCCCATATACATGTATCCCTAGCATGTTCTCACTATTAAATCATCTCTAAAGCCAGCCACCCGGGTGTTCAGTGGAAGCACCTGGAGCAGGAATATCATATTAATGTCAATTGGACATTTACGAATAGTTAAGTTATTTACTGGCCCCAAGCTTGGATTACCAACTGAACGAGAGCCCAGCCCATGGATCTATTTCTCTACTTACTGAAAACCATACTAAAGCAGAGAATCAATGACTCAGACTGCTATTAACTACTAAAGTGATTAACTTGGATTTCCAGCACTAGTATACCCAGTAGTTTCTGTGTGTAGTGTGGAAATTATGACACTGACAAGTACAGTCCCAGACACACTTTTTTTTTTTTTTTTTGCCCAGGGTCCCTCATGGAGTTGATTCTGCCAATGATTACAGCACAAACACAGCTTGTGAGTAGTTATGTAGTTATGGCTTCCACGCGTGTCTACGAGCAACAATGGCAGAGGCCGTAGAGGACATGGAGGTAGGACAAACCCGCACGTAGGAGAGCTTACCGAGCTCTCTTATAAATACGTCAAGTGGGAAACTAAATCATTTTAGGCTAATATATAAGACAAACAGTTCAAGAATAAAAACGCGCAGATTTCATAATATTAGCATGAGGAGGATCATTCATTAAATGTCACACTTCCTTTATGAGTGCCCTTCAGGACCTCCTAAGTCACTGTCTACGTTAGAAAAGAAGACATCAGTAAAGACATGAATCAAATCAATTTGAAATCTCTAGTCTTCTACTAGAGTCACCACCAGCAGTGGCCTCCTGGACTATAAAAAAGAGGTTGTAAAGGAAAAGCAGAGAGGAGAGCATCTCCCTGCCCTCGCCTGCTAATCGATTAGCATTAGCTTGCTAACAAGGTGGGCAGCGGGCAAGGTGAGCTATATTAAAGCAGGGTTATCAGTCAGGAAGCTCACAGCCTGCCAATTTGGCTTAATTACCTAAATGAAAAATACTTCATTAACTCTGCTGACTGTGAGTCTCCTGCGAAATGCCAAATGACCGCACCGCGAGACATTAGCAAGTAAGCTAAAAGGAGCAGGCCTAGCATCTCTCCTGAACTTCGACCTGCATCCAGCTCCGGTTAAAAGGATGGATGAGGCGGACAGTCCCCTGGTGTCTGGTATAAGAATCCACAGACAGACAGCATCATCGCTTCTGTGAAATACCTCAAAGGAAGGTTGTCCTCGGGTTCAGAAGAAGAAACATAACGTACCTCAGTGTGTTGCAGTACTAGCCGAGAAGGAGCCTGTCCACCGCACGAAGGGAGGAGAGAGAGAAGGGAGGTGGTGCGGCGTCACGTACGTAGGAGACACGTAAGCAGCAGCAGCAACAGCCCGTCAGAGCCAAAGATACAACACAGTCACACAGCAAGATGGTGCTCACTAGAGTTGTGCAGTAGTGGGGAAAGTGTAGCTGGAGACTCCCTCAAAGTTCACGCATAGCCTTATTTTTCATTAGGTACATTTATTCAAGTAGGGGACAATAAATTATTATTCTAAGCCGCTTTATTTCCGATGGAAACATTGCACTTTTCACTCGCTATATTAATGGTCATGCAAAAGAAATATTCTTTAGACTGCTAACATTTCACCCTATCCCCAGCATCCTCTATCACGCCAACCCTCTCACTACATCAATGAACCTCCTCTGTTTTTTTCTTCCCTGCAGGATCCTGCCTGACAGCTCCGTTTTCAACATCTTTTGTTACCCTTTTATCCACTATCTCTCCTCTGCACACGTCCTAACCTCCTTAACTTTATATCTAAACTGCTCAACCTGAGCTGTCCCTCTGAAATACTCGTTTCTAATCCTGTCCATCCTGCTCACTCCCAATGAAAATCTGAACATTTTAGGCGAAGCCTCTCATTTTATCAGTGCCATACATCATAGCAAGTCTCACTATCTTCTCTTAAACCCTCCCTTTCACTTTTGTGGTATCCACATCACCCCTGAGACTCATCTCATCAAGCCACCCTTGCTGCACTCTCTTCTTCACCTCCCCTTGCTTGGGGTAGTGCAGCTTCATCGTTACACCTGCCTCCTTTTATTCACACACGTATTCTGTCTTGCTTCTATTGTCTTTCATTTCTCGTGCTTTTAGATTGATTCTTTAAATGACACTAAAGAGGGAAAAAATCACGAAACGGAAATGGCAAAGAATGAACATCTAGCCCTGCTGAATTCTCTCTGGGAACATTACCTCCACGCATGCGCAGTTTGCTCCTCGCGGCACGCAATTTATCATCATCGTCATCATCATCATGGCAGCATCACCTAAAATAAGCTCCCCGTTTTTCGGGTTGACTTATCAGCCTCTGGAATGTTACCTCATGCTTGTCCTCTTCATAGCAGGACCAATGAGCTCTCAGGGCTCATACAGTAGTCACCTTTACCATGGTGCGTTGAAACTGAGCACCTGTGACCACAGCAAAGGCTTTTCTGTGCAGGATTCACTCTGCAGGATAGTCTCATCCCTCACTATAACGCCTATAACCAGACATTACATTATTTTAGTGGTAGGTGCATTTCTTCAGGTATGCAGGGGCAATCAAGTACAATTTTTTAAATGCTTTTCTTAGCTTTTAAACATGTATTTAATTCGAGTTTTGTGTTTTATGCAATAATAATGTATTTCGAGTATAAGATAAATCCAAATAATTCAAACAAAAGGAGGTTATTCTGCTACACAGTGAGTATAATTTTCTATTGTTTTGTTTTGTTTTTGTTACCTCTTTACCTGTGTCTTTTTAATAACATTTTTTTATAATGACGCCAGTTTTTCAGTGTGGCATGCATAACAATACCATAAAATCTACATGGATGTCATTATAACTGGATTTTAGTGATGTGGTTTAGCTATTTTTATGTTGATTACGCATTATTTTTCACATTCAAAAAAGAGTCAGACATTCTTGTTAAAGATTTGTCTGCATTTAGGTGGAAATTACGTTACAGTTATGATGCATACGATAAAGAATTTCTTGAGAAACTCTGCATTGCTTTTATCCACTTGGTTCTGAATGCAAAGCGGTGCTGTGCGCGTTTCTGTAGTTTTGTTTAAGTGCGTATGATTTCGCAGAAACGTAGCCGTGTGGTTTAGTGATCGTTGCCCAAACTTTAAGGTGCTTCCTTTGCACCGGGTACAGCTGCCAAAAAAAAAAAAAAAAAACCCTAACAAGTAGACATCTTATCTTGTATCCACCTTACCTACGTTTTTTTCTTCTTACACTACATATAACAACGCGTTTCTCTTTATTATTTATTATTTATAATTACTGAGATTTTAAAGAAATAAATAAGAACGGAAGTAATAACTGAAATTCCCTGATAGCAAAACAAGTTTAGGACCAGATTCCACCAGCTCCTGAGCGCATGTCTGCATTTAAACATTTGGCCAGTAGATGTCAGTGTTGGTAACAATCTGCAAAACGTCAAATTACTGTGTTCAGTAAGTTGTGAGTATTTTAGAGACATGCACAGAGGCTTTCAGCAACTACATCTGCTCATCTCTGTCTGCTTTAAGAGTCACTTTCATTTTTTTTTCCTTCTGTGCAGTCCATCAGCAGTGTTGAAATGCAGTTTAATTGCTGAACCTTCATCAGCCAGTTGATTGGGATTAATTTGCAAAGCAAGGATTTCATTCTTTTCTTTATAATTACAATAAACGTGATAACAGATTCAACAGATTTGGTTCCTTTGGGGTTTTTTTTCTTGTAATAATATAAAATCATTTTGGTTTTTTTCTCCTTAAAAAAAACCCAGAAAAACAAACTGTATTGCTTGTCTAAATTTTTTTGTGTGTGTTATCTTCTTCCTCTAGATATAGTATACAGTACACGACACACACACTGTTTTAAACATTGTTAGCCTCAGTTAAATAATTACACCTTAAGAATTTATTTGATTAAAGCAGGGGCGCCACTAAGGGGGGGCACTGGTCACCCCCCGAAATTTGCTCCCAGTGACTCCCCACCCCATTCTGGGGGAGTGAATCTTAAGCCGCTTCTGCTCAGCTCTGCTGAGAATCATTGAAACGATGGCTGGGACTTATTTGCTTTTCATATGTATCTATTTTCAGTGATATCAACTTTAATACAAGGGAATTGACTAGGCATATAATTATTTTCTTTCTCTCTTTTTTGCCATATTTTTCAAGTAACCTATATTTGACAACAGCATAATAAAATTCTGTTTTTTGGTGCGCCACCCCAACATTTTAGTGGCCCCTATATGGCCACCCCTATGAAAAAATTCTGAAGGTGCAACTGTGACTAGAATATTCTGTCAAATAGCCTGCATTTATGTGATTTTTTTTTTATGGGCAAGGATTAGCATGCAGAACATTAAGTTTATTAACTTAGAGAGAAAATTCAAAGCCAAACACACTTTATCGCTTGCCAGAAGGATTTATATTTGAGATGAGTTTTTTTAGGGAATATTGTGTGGATTAGTGTTTTTCTCCTGTCAACTATTGACTTAAGAAACTTATCTGTGATGAGCTGCAGCAGACAGGCAGACAGACATATCTCTTTTTTAAAAGCTTTAAAAAAACTTTTTAGATCGCTCTTCAAATGATGTCTGCTTGTCTTTCTGCAAACTTTAAAGGTTTTTTGGGGGTTTTTTTGTTTTTGTTTTTTTAATAGGACTGCGGTTTTTAACACATTTAGATGTAGTGATTCAAGAGATACATTTGTGATCGTGCTGGGAAACAGTGATTAATATCGTTAATTACAGCCACAATTGCAAACAGCATTACTCATAAATAAAAGAAGCTGTCTCAGAGAAGAGATAGGCCATTCTTTGCTCGGTCACCAACATCCGCAGCTTGTTGTCATTAAACAAACATATTTAACTTATTTCCTGATGTGTATTAAGGAGTTTCCATTTCTGTTTTATGTCCTTGCATCACTGAATCTCAAATAACATTTAATCAACAACTAGAAACATGTTTGTCGCCTGTCGGTCGCCTTCAGAGGCAGCCAAAATTCATTTCTAGATTATCCGCTAGTCATATCTGGATGCTCTGCTTTCATCCCCCAAGCTTCAAAGCCGAGGCTGTGTTCACTTCAAACAGCCATCACCGAGTGCCAGTCAAACCCTGCTCCAGAAGACAACAAACACTGCAGAAAATGTTAATCAACCCGGGCCAAGCATCACCAAAGTAAATAAAATAAATTGTAAACAGATGCCATAATATGCAACATATGGATAAATAAGGCAGCATGTCATCTTTCTTCTTATTTTTTAATTCAGTGGTTGACGCAGGAGCCAAACTCCTCTGTCTCTTTCAATTCCCTCTATCCCATCCATGCCAAACTTTCAGCCAGTGACTTCACTGCACGCTGCTTCTTATTCCAGCCCGGGGTGGAAGTCCACAACCCAGGGTCTGTTAATACAGAAGCATAAATCTCTCTGCCTGTGTTCCTGCGTTCAGTTTACAGTCCAAGAGCAGTAACCTTTTTACCTTTGTCTCTGCAGGATCAAGCACATCGTTGGGCACACTTAAAAGCATCTTGTAAAAGATTTAATGGTTCGAATTTCCACTCCTTCGATTCTGGACGGATTTCTGTCATCACATGGGGCAGTGAAAGTGATGACAGCTCAGAACGGATGAATAAAATTCAAAAGTATCAACATTAAAACTAGCGATGCAAAACCAGTGAGGTCTTTCATTGTGAGAAAATATTTGTGTAGGTCAAAAATACTCCGCAGTCCCATCAGCGGCTGAGACACCCGATGAAAGAAAAGTTAAATAACTGATATTCTTAATGTTCTTTTTTAAAGCTAGATGAATAACACATTTCCACTCAGTGGATTTAAAGTTTAAACTTCCATTTTTTCAGCATCCTTGATTATACATTGTTTTTTAATCTGTTAAATTAATTAAACTAGCCAATCAGCTGTTAGGAATGTACTTTTTTGCTCAATTGGTTGCAGCTTGTCCCGGAATAATCCCTCTGACGTAACGTCTAGAAACGAGAACAATGTGAGCGTATTTCTCGAAACAATAAAAGTTTTTCTTCCTCTTCTCATTGTTGAGTGTGGTATCAGCGAGACATTGTGCTCTCGTGAAAAATCTGTTTGTTTCGGATACTTCATTCCTCTGAAAACCCATCAGAAGTTCTCTTTACAACGCGGACATGAAGGGAAACAAAAGTGGCGGCTCAAAGGGGGGAAAAGGGAAGAAAAAAACAAGCTGGAATTGAGTGGTTTGTCACCGTGGAAAAAAAAAAAAGACAATACGCTTCTTTTTTTTTTTGCCTTGTTGTTGTTTAATTTTTTTGTTTTGATCAGCATCTTTGTTTACAAGTGGGTTACATGATAGGAAAAGTGAGAGACGTGTCCTTCCTGTCTGAACTTTGGTAAATACATTGGAGGCATGAGAAAATGTCAAGGCTCAACTGTGGTCAGAGTGCTGCAAGTGGAGCGGTGACTCATTTTCAGCATGAGTGTGTCTATGCACGTTTGTGTGTGCGTGAGGGGAGAGAGTGAGAGAGATGTAGTGTTTGTATGTGGCACTATGTGTGCAGCAGATGCAGCGATCTTTATCTCTCATTCATGGCGTCCAAGGAAATGTAGCGTAAGCTGGTTAACAGTCATTTTCTCGGTATCTGCCTGCCTCCCAGAGATGTGCTGATAATCACTGCTTTGTCGCTCAGGCAGCCACCTGCCGTCTTGTTTTGTGGAAACTGAGGTAATGCTATAGCATTGCCCAATAGTTGTAGTGGTGCCCTCTGCTCCTTCATTGGTTGACTTTTACATGTTACATAGCTGCTCTGTGCAAAGACAGACGCCCAGTAGGAAATCAGCAGAGGGTCAGCAAAACTCACTTAATATATACGCAAGCAATTTATGCCACTCTGTCATCTCCTGCAACTGGATTTTGTTTTAAAAGTTTGTGCACCTGTTCTGGCTTTGTTCAAAACCAAATGCGGTATGTGTAATATTGGGGGGGGGGGGGAACTGATATACTGCTAATTGTGAGGCTCATGGTGTTAACTGAACACTGGTATTTTGGTGTTTGGAGCCAAGCCTTAAAGGCTCTGCACCATCTATGCTTATTTAAGGTACCATGGATAAAGGCATTCAGCAACTGACATACAATACTCAAAAAAAAAGCCCAGATAAAGCCCATATTTTTGACCAAAGTGAGAAAGAACAGCCTATATAGCTTATACTCTGATTCACATCTGCAGCTGATAATCACAATATGAAACCACAGACTTGGCAGGATGAGGAGAGCTGTGCCCCTGCCAGCACTTTCACCACAAACTATCAAACTGCTACGCCGAGCCTCCTGCTATATACTGTGCGCAGCATCGGTGTGTGTACTGAATACTTGAATCTGTAATCAACACATTCTCCATATTCTCCCCCTCAGGTGCCCCGCCAACATCAAAGGAGGTAAAGGATGGTTTGGTATCTCTGTGTGCCTGTGCCTTCCAATGTATAAAACAGCCCGGCTTTCAGCCCCAAGACACAGGCGGGGAGCTGCCGAGGAAATTTAATTTCACGACTACCACATTGCTACCTGGCAGGTAGGGCTGTGGTTCGTGTATTTTGTAGCTTTTGCCTGCACCTGGTTATGAGCTGATCACACCAAATGCCTCTTTAAACCACAGGATCAGATATGGAAATCCTTGTGCCAAAGATCCAGGTTTTTGTGATTCTTTGCACGGCAGCAGAGGGAAAAGCATCAAACTGTCACTCAATTAGACAGTGAGAGAAAAATAATAATAATTTAGGAATTTAACTACAGAAGGAAGTAAAACAGGTAAACTGTAGTAGAAGTAGTTACTGCTGAGTGACCCTTTAATTAAGAAATTGGATTTTTAACTTTAATTTAAGCTGTTTTGAGGACCAAACTTACAAAACAAATGGAATAATTTAGTTTGAGATTACATTTCTAATGGAATATGCATTTTTGAAGGTCTTATGAAAAGATGCATTGAACTGCATAAAGTTCCCTCCGGTCAGACATGGTTGAGTGAAATTTTAGAGGGGAAAAAGTACAAATTTTCACTCGTTGCACATCATAAGAGAGCTTAGACGCTCTTAAATTTATAACTCATTAATTGCAACGCAGTATTTCTTCTGAAGGTTGTTTTGCAACTTTATGTTATTTGGTTTTCTCACTGAAGTATGTAATCTTTACAAGTGACAATAAAAAAAAGAACGCGGTTCAGCCCTTGTTTCATTCACTCACGCGAAAAGTATGTGACATCATTCAGCTGCTGAATTAGATCAAGATGTAGCTCTAATGACTCGAAAATACACTTTATCAGTTTGATATGAACATGAAATAATCCAGTTTAGGATGTACTTTTTGGTTTGGGGTGATTTACATTGTTTTCTCATCAGTGTCGTTTGGTCTTGGTTGCTCTTTGGCAGTTTGCTCAAACATTAAAGTTACTGTGGTTAATTACTGGAGCAAAGGCCCAGAGAGAGAAACTGTGCACCAACTGAAGCTCCTTGGCACTGAACATCAAGCCCCGAGCTAGTAACCTTGGTGCGCTTTTTGATCCTGTCTTGAGTTTCACATCATAAAAATCAACAAAATTGGCTTTTATCTTCTCAGGAGTGCGGCCAGATATTGAAAGGCAGATGAATGCTTTTATCACCAACAGAGTTGACTACTGTAATGATTTTTTTTTTCTTTTCAGGAAAGCTTTGCAAAAGCTGCAAAGAGCAAAAGCAGATGTTTCTTGGGTTGCCCCTCAGTTTTAGATTTTAATGTTCTGTAATTGGCAATTCGCTCAGGAGATGCCAGACTTACCCTACTATTAATGCTACTTTTATCCCCAGTTTTACATTATCTTTTAATTATTTTATGATTAACAACAGACTTGATTTGACTTATTATTAAACATTTTGTAAACCCACAGTCGCAGAATCTAATTTTCAGGAGTTGCAATCTTTTCGATATTATGTCTACAAACCTTCGGCTGGAGTGACCAAAGCGAACCCCAAGTTTCTCTTTCTTAAGGCCCATTTGACATTTTGAAATGTAGTTCTGTGCACTTTTACTTTTGTGTCATGCAAGAGTTGCCGAAAGTTTGAAGTCAGTTGATTGCACTTTACCAGTTTGTAGCCTTAACAGATTATGCTTAGGCAATAACTTACATTACAGTAAATCACTTGTGTAATTCTGCATTTTAAAACGTTGCTTTGAACCTCAAAGTTAATTCCATTCACAGAGCACAGCTATCTAAGAGCAGGTTAGAGGTTGTTATATTGGAGGAGGAGTACAAAGAACTTTCCACAGGGGTGTCTGATCAGCGCTGAAATCTTTCGATGGTTGTGTAATACTCTACGTCTCTACGAAACACGCCCTGTAGTGCCTTGACAACCCATCTACTGTAGATGTGAAGAGCTCTTTCAACAACAAGAGGTGTGAAGAAATCAGACAAACTGTTGTCTGCGTGTAAATACGCTGTTTGTTAAGATGCTGACGGTTAAATCTAAATGCCAGGCACACCTCAAGCTAACGTACAGACAACCACACAGAAATACAATCACTCGCCCACTCTTGAACAGCCCACACAGACGCACACACACACACACACACACACACACACACAGGTGAAGGCACGTATACACTCTCCAACTGTAGTCTGCCTCTCTCAATATCTCTCCAGAAAGATAATTTAAGCATACACTTTTCAGAAAGTAACTTCTTCAGTTATGTGTGGAAAATAATGAAACGTGTGGAGCAAAGTATTGTTTCATCGTCAGAAACCTGTGTGGGTGACACATGTATAGTGTAATTTGTTACGTTATGGCGTCAGAATCAGAATACTTTATTAATCCCTGAGTAAGTAACTAAACTAGACAAGATAACACAATGAATTACAAATTTACAAGATACAACAAAATAGCTCTAATTATAAATATCCCAGTACATTACACAACGTTAATATATGCAGTTGGGTAAAGGTGTACTTGTAACCTTGTTTCCTAAAAGTTGTGTTTTTTCAGAAGCCTTTTATTTTTTTTATATTTTTTTCTAAGAAACAGCCCACCAGGAACAAATACAGTATCATCTGCAGGAACATCCTGTTCACACTCGCATTACAATTACACACATTTGCACTTGGAAGCGGCCCAGAAGAACCACAGTGTAATCTGCAATCCACTAAGTATCATTTCAGAAAGTCAGTTTTTTGGTATGAAATGTCATTTATGCAGTTAATATAAAAATAAAAGGAAAATTAAAAAGCAAAAGATCTCAGATTTAACGTAGAATCTGTCTGATTTTATTTATTCATCACCTTCCCAACAATTTGGTGCAAGTCAAAGTGATTCGGAAGTAACTGCAAAACTGTTAATAACAGTATACAGAAGCAGTGAAGGTGATATAACTGAGAAAAGAAAACAATAAAAGTCATCAATACTTAACAATAAAAAAAAAAGGATGACATTCAAAGCCAGTTAAGGAGGTCGGTCTTATGAATTTCTTTGAAAATGTCAACACTATCAGCTTCACTGTTAGCCTGCACTCTGGAGCAGCTAAAGACCCCTACACATTCTCATATCCTCCCTTCTTCTGATCCTGGAGACTTTTTAATCAGTTCTTAAGTACATGCATACTCAACTAAAAGACATTTTCATTTATTGCATATTTTGAGATTTTTTAGAAAGACAGCCAGTATTCCTGCATCTTTCAGTTAGCGCCTGGTCTCTTTCCAAAGTTTCTGAGAATTACTTGATCAAATCAACTGTTTCTTACACCTTTAGCTGTTTTGAGAGTGCGCTAGACACAGAACATACTGTAAGCACTATATAAACAATATACATACATATAAACTGACACACACACACACACACACACACACACACATATATATATATATATATATACATATATATATATATATATAAATAAAACACCCAGCACGCATGGGCGTTTTTATCCTTCAAGCGCGGTTTATCCTTCAAGCTCGGGTCCTCTATCAGAGGCCTGGGAGCTTGAGGGTCCTGCGCAGTATCTTAGCTGTTCCCAGGACTGTGCTCTTCTGGACAGAGATCTCCGATGTTGTTCCCGGGATCTGCTGGAGCCACTCGCCTAGCTTGGGAGTCACCGCACCTAGTGCTCCGATTACCACGGGGACCACCGTTACCTTCACCCTCCACATCCTCTCGAGCTCTTCTCTGAGCCCTTGGTATTTCTCCAGCTTCTCGTGTTCCTTCTTCCTGATATTGCTGTCATTCGGAACCGCTACATCGATCACTACGGCCGTCTTCTTCTGTTTGTCTACCACCACTATGTCCGGTTGGTTAGCCACCACCATTTTGTCCGTCTGTATCTGGAAGTCCCACAGGATCTTAGCTCGGTCATTCTCCACCACCCTTGGGGGCATCTCCCATTTTGACCTCGGGACTTCCAGATTATACTCGGCACAGATGTTCCTGTACACTATGCCGGCCACTTGGTTATGGCGTTCCATGTATGCCTTGCCTGCTAGCATCTTGCACCCTGCTGTTATGTGCTGGATTGTCTCTGGGGCATCTTTACACAGCCTGCACCTGGGGTCTTGCCTGGTGTGATAGACCCCAGCCTCTATGGATCTTGTGCTCAGAGCTTGTTCTTGTGCTGCCATGATTAGTGCCTCTGTGCTGTCTTTCAGTCCAGCTTTGTCCAGCCACTGGTAGGATTTCTGGATATCAGCCACCTCCTCTATCTGCCGGTGGTACATACCGTGCAGGGGCCTGTCCTTCCATGATGGTTCCTCGTCTCCCTCCTCTTTCTTGGGTTTCTGCTGCCTGAGGTATTCACTGAGCACTCGGTCAGTTGGGGCCATCTTCCCAATGTATTCTTGGATGTTCGTTGTCTCATCCTGGACTGTGGTGCTGACACTCACCAGTCCCCGGCCCCCTTCCTTCCGCTTAGCGTACAGCCTCAGGGTGCTGGACTTGGGGTGAAACCCTCCATGCATGGTAAGGAGCTTTCTTGTCTTTATGTCAGTGGCTTCTATCTCCTCCTTTGGCCAGCCTATTACCCCAGCAGGGTACCTGATCACGGGCAGGGCGTAGGTGTTGATGGCCCGGATCTTGTTCTTACCATTCAGCTGACTCCTCAGGACTTGCCTGACCCTCTGCAGGTACTTGGTGGTTGCAGCTTTTCTAGCGGCCTCTTCATGGTTCCCATTCGCCTGTGGGATCCCCAAGTACTTGTAACTGTCCTCTATGTCTGCAATGTTGCCTTCTGGTAGTTCAATCCCCTCAGTTCTGACTACCTTCCCTCTCTTTGTTACCATCCGACTACACTTCTCCAGTCCGAACGACATTCCAATGTCATTGCTGTATAGCCTGGCAGTGTGGATCAGTAAATCGATGTCTCGTTCACTCTTGGCATACAGCTTGATGTCATCCATGTACAGGAGGTGGCTGACAACTGCTCCGTTCCGTAGTCGGTATCCGTAGCCAGTCTTGTTAATGATCTCACTGAGGGGGTTCAGGCCTATGCAGAACAGCAGTGGGGACAGAGCATCTCCTTGGTAGATCCCGCACTTGATGGTGACTTGTGCTATTGGCTTGGAGTTGGCCTCTAGTGTTGTACGCCACATCCCCATTGAGTTCCTGATGAAGGCTCTTAGGGTCCCATTGATCTTGTACAATTCTAGGCATTCCAGTATCCAGCTGTGGGGCATTGAGTCATAGGCCTTCTTGTAATCAATCCAGGCAGTGCACAGGTTGGTCAGTCTGGTCTTGCAGTCTCGGCTGATTGTTCTGTCTACCAGTAGCTGGTGTTTTGCGCCTCTGGTATTCTTGCCAATTCCTTTCTGTGTCCCGCTCATGTATTGACCCATGTGCCTGTTCATCTTAGCCGATATGATGCCTGACAGGAGCTTCCATGTAGTACTGAGGCAGGTTATTGGTCAGTAGTTGGAGGGGACCGGTCCCTTCTTGGGGTCCTTGGGGATCAGGACCGTCCGGCCTTCGGTTAGCCATTCCGGGTGTATCTCGTTAACTAGCAGCTGGTTCATTTGTGCTGCCAGACGCTCGTGGACTGCAGTCAGCTTCTTCAGCCAGTAGGCGTGAACCATGTCGGGCCCTGGTGCTGTCCAACTCTTCATACTGGAGACCCTTTCTTGGATATCTGCCACTGTGATGGTTACTGGACCCTGTTCAGGGAGGTCGCTGTGGTCTGCCCTCAGATCCTCTAGCCACTGAGCATTGCCGTTATGGGTTGCATCCTTCTCCCATATGCTCTTCCAGTATTGCTCTGTCTCCAGCCTTGGTGGTGCTGTTCTCTTATTATTATTGTTCCCTTGCCACTGAGAGTACACCTTTGCTGGTTCTGTGGAGAACAGCTGGTTTATTCTCCTGCCTTCTATCTCTCTGGTGTACCTCCTCAAGCGGCTGGCCAAGGCTGTGAGCCTTTGCTTGGCAGTTTCCAAGGCCTCAGGTATGGACAGCTTGCTGTATTTCTTAGGCACCTTATTTGTCGCACCTTTCTGCAACTCCGTTAGTTGGCTAACCTCCCTCCGTGCTACTTTGATCTTGCCCTCTAGCCTCCTTCTCCATGGAGGGTACTGCCCCTTGTCGCTGTTCAACTTGTAGCCAAGCATCTCACTGATCACTGCTGCCGTATTGTAGATCAGCTT
The DNA here is from genome assembly GCF_964374335.1 of Astatotilapia calliptera. Lineage (NCBI taxonomy): Eukaryota > Metazoa > Chordata > Actinopteri > Cichliformes > Cichlidae > Astatotilapia > Astatotilapia calliptera. The sequence continues at coordinate 24,852,209 of NC_137431.1, forward strand.
GTTAGTGTCGGTAATCGTGGTTGTAGGTATTGCCCGTAGTGCTGCATTAACATCATCTAGCAGACCTTCTGAGGGTACTTCACGTGTTTTGTTATTTAACAGGTAATCTGACCTGCATACCACAGGAGTCAGAGGTTTTGTGTCTCTTTAAACTTTTCCGTTTTGTTTATTTTTACTCTCAAGCATCCTAACTGCATCCAGATACAGACCTCCTCAAGGCAAATTTTAATAAAACTAACAAACAAAAGTCTATAATATGTTGTTCATAGTAGCTCTCTAAAAAACTTAAAACAATAAAACTTCAAAAAGTAAGCAATTTAAAAAAATGATGCTAAAAAAACAAGTTTAGAAAATGCAAACAAAGTTGTCGACAAGTACATTATTCTTTTTGATGTCTTCCCAGAGCAAAAAAAACAGTTTCTGTTTTTATCTTTTTTTGAAGATTGCTTCATATATCACAGTGTAATGCTATTTTAATTGCGTGTTATGACAAATGTAATTCATACAGTCAAAGTCACATCTCCGTTCAGTCAGCCTTCGTTAGCCGAGATGTACTACGTTATTATCTTGCAGTTCGGTGGATAAGAAAAGACCGGCTCTTCGCTTCCACGATCCATCTGACTTTATTTCTGATGATGCAACCTCAAACCTCAGTTACTCTTCCCAGACAAATAAATTTTGTCAATCACAAAACAAGCAGCAAACCCCACATAAAGGTTTGTTTGACTCCAAAATGTTCGCAGTATCACCGCAGCGTTCAAATTAGTGCCGTATCAGATGAATCTCTCCATCTCACCAGAAAAGTCATGCACCGAGAAATGTTTCTGATTGTTTTCTCCGTGTGTTTATAACAACCAGGAGACAGAGCCAGTGCGCAGATATGTGTGGTGACACATTTGTCGCCATCCCAATGAAGGCCCTATAATCTTCCCAATCAGGAAAACCAGAACAAATTAGGTTATGCATCGCTTCCAGTGAGCCATCACAATAAATCATCGTCATGGCCCAGAGCATGTATAAGTAAGCCATAAAACAACAGGGCCTGGGAGAATAATGTTTGTTCCCAAGATTGGTCCACAAGTATTGGGTGATATACTGTGAGAAGAGTCCCATTCACATATATTTCTCACACGCTTATTGTACGGTGCAGTGAAAGTATTTCCCAACGATAGGTTACAGGGTCGGCAGGGTTTGGGTTTGGCTCTCATTCTTTTTCATTACGGGCTTTGCTGGCTGTGAACAAGCACCAGGCAATAAAGTATGATTGTTTACTGTCACTGTGAGAATGAATGGAAAGACAGTGCATTAAAAAAAACATCAAAACAAAGGCCTTACAATCAAAGTCACGTAAACAACAAACACTACTGGGTGTTTCTGTACATGAAGTTGACAGAAGAAAAACAAGTGGTTTGCACTGAAGCCTCACAGAGAGGAGGTTTGAGGTTTGAACCTGATCGTTGGTTTGGGAGTTTTCATGCGCTCAGTACGTGTGGGTGCTCTGATTTCTTTACACTATCCAAAGACATGGATGTGAGGCAATGGGGTTCTAAACTGGCTGTAAATATGGCTGTAAATGTGGATGTGAATGGGCATCTGTCTGTCTGTTTTAGCCCTGGGTGTGCCTCACCTCACCTCACCTGGGTCCAGCCTACTCAAATAGTTAGATAGACAGTTAATGAATAACTGCCACTAGTTTTGTAAACGTTTAACTGGGAAACACCATATGTTCTCATTACAGTTCTAACACAAATTAACTGTTGATGGGGCGATCGTGGCTCAAGAGTTGCCAGTTCGTCTTGTAATTGGAAGGTTGCTGGTTCGAGCCCCAGCTCTGACAGTTTCAGTCGTTGTGTCCTTGGGCAAGATACTTCACCCATTGCCTACTGGTGGTGGTCAGAGGGCCCGGTGGCGCCAGTGTCCGGCAGCCTCGCTTCTGTCAGTGCGCCCCAGGGCAGCTGTGGCTACAATGTAGCTGCCATCACCTGTGTGTGAATGGGTGGATGACTGAATGTAATGTAAAGCGCTTTGGGGTCCATAGGGACTAAGTAAAGCACTATACGAATACAGGCCATTTTAGCATTTACCATCAGTCTGTGTGCTTCACTCCCAAGTCCCAAATATCAACCTGATGGTGACACTGGAGGAAAAATGAGTCATTACAAGAATTCACCATGAATTTCTGTACAGGACCGTTTTTGGGACCAGCGGAAAAGGTGATGATTAGGATTCATAGTCTGTGGACCATGAACCTATTCACATTTTTTGTTTAACACTGTAGGTGACTTTATGTAGGCTTGGATACGTGGTAATCCACCCGACAGACATTTCAGTCAGAGTAGAGGACCAATGAACAAAACCCAACTTGACAGAAATAGATTCGGTTGATGCTACAGCGTGGTCAAATATGAAGCAGATCTGTGGCACTTAAGGCAAATTACCAATAAAAAAATAGAAGAACATTTTTCGAGTAGTTTTGAACAAAGCTGCATATGTGAGTCACTCTTCAAGGGAGAAAAAATGACTAATATCATAAGCTTCTGATTTTAATAATGGCAATGCTAAGTACATTTTATTAAGCCTCCTAACCAAAACAAAAGGAAGTTTTATTTTTGTTTAATTGGTGCTGTTTTCAATCATTTGTTCCTTTCAAATATTTTGAAAAAATAAAAATGATAACTTTGATATAAAGATTAATACCAGAGAGCAGGAGATAAAAAAGAAGAGGAAGAAGAGGAAAGGAGAAAGCGAGCGAGAGGGTGAGGAAGAAAGGGAAGACAAATGGTGAGAGGAAAGAGAGAAGCAGTGAGGACCAGTCATACAGTCTATGGTTCAGCTCCAGTTGGATATCAAATCTGTGTTCTCAGTCTGTGAGTCAAGTAAAAACCATCAAAGCTTGAGGTTTGGGGACTGGAGGCTCGGTTCAATCTCCAACCATTTCCCACAACCTTTCAAGGACTGCCAAACATTTATTTGTTTTGGATTAATGTAATTACCCCCCCACCCCCCTTTCCTGGTGTCACACAGAAGAAGCGAGTCACAGTGAAAAGATTACAAGTCCTCTGCTTCTCATACAAGCAGCCCGGCCGTCCCAGCACAGTGGCTCGGAGATTTCATATCAGCAGGATTATATTTTTGCTTTAGCTTGACATGTAAATCGCCCACTGACAGTTCTCACGAACACATCAGCAAACACTTTACAGCCGTGCAGTAAAAAAAGACATACTGCAGGGAAGAATACATGTGTGATGTGTCTGTGTGTCCTTTCAGCCAACCTAGAGTCTCTTTGTGCACGGCCACACAAACTGTTGCTTTGTCTCTGATAGATACGTGAATTTTATTTTATTTTTTTATTGTTATATTTGGAAACTTTACAGCTCACAGGGGTCTAAAACATTTCAGCTGCTTTCCCAAATGTCTCAAAATGCCAGCTTTAACATTAGGTAGTTATTTATTGCCACATTTAAATTCAAAAAGCTGTGATATTATATGAGAGGTCAACTTATCTCTTTCAGGATTTCATGTGAAGACAGGCAAGCATGTATTGCATCAGTCCGACATGCAGCGTGGAGTCATGTAAAAATAGCACATCTAAAAACGGAAGAAACCCCTGCTAAGGTTTCTCATTGTTTCTAATGCAAAGTCTGAACTCATTCAGTCTGATTTAAAGGTCTTCAGTTTGTATATAAAACTTACTCAGTCAATAAAACTTCATTCAGAGTAAAAACCAGGTTTTAGCAAACCAAGAATCGTGACTCTTTTGGCGTCAATAATTTTTCATGTGACAGTCGCTGTTAAAATTATGTGTAAGAGTATGTAGTGTATTAGTGTTTGAGCCATAGTAAAATGTCCCATAAATCCAGAGGCTTTTCTGTTTCTTACACTGAATCTCCCTTCGTGGGCAGATGACGCATAAAAATGAAAAAAATCTGAAACCATTGTGAAAATTCGGGGATCAAACCCAGATGGGACCAAATCATTTTTCAAAGTGGCACGGTGAATAATACGCTTTCTGATTTTGAATGTTAGAATAATGGGAGGCTTTTCTTCAGGCTGAGGGATGCATGTTGTAGTTTTGCCATTTCAACAACTGCTCAAACAAGAAAACAAAATGCAGTCTTGTTAGAAATTATGATGTAAACACCTGAAAAGAATCTTTGGGGGAATAAATATTTTTTGATCTCTCCAGTTCCAATGTTTTCCTTCAATGTTAAATACTTTTGAGGACCCTGAAAAGAAATGATTCATTTTATCAGCTGTATACAGTTATATACTGAAAATATAAAACCATAACTCCTGTTTAAGATGCAAAGATGTGCCTTTGCTCTGTACTATAATGCTGTGATCGATCTCTCGTACCTTGCCAGGATCTTCATTCACATTAATTTCCATTATGTTCCTCAAGAGGTCAGCCTAACTCCCTGCACCAGCAGCAGCAGCAGCAGCTGGCAGCGTGACCAGCACTGAATATCAGCACAGAGGTAATTTTTTAAAAGCTGGAGAAACCTGAAAGTCACACAGATCAAAATCTCAGTGTACATGTTGAAGTGAGGTGAGAGAAAGAAAGATATTTAGGATTAATGTACCAGTTCTTACTTTATAATATATTAACTGGTCCATTCATTTAACTGCAGAGGCAGATGAACTGTAATCCATATATGAGTTTATCTTGAAAGAGAACAGACTAAAATAAATAAATGTAGAAGAAACCAGCTTTCACAGGCTGTGCTCAGCTCGTATCCTGATGATAAACTTACAATGCATAAACTCACAGTTGGGTATTTCCCCTATTAGAGATTGGAGTTTCTCTTTATTATTCTTTTAATCGCACAATTCTTCATTTCTTGGAGCTGGTTTGTTGAGCTGGCTAGTATTTGTTTGTTAGTAAATTGTTACATTTCCTGATACTTTTAATACCACAGTTTGGTCCTGAGCAACAGGAAATACTAAAAGTTAACAGGCTGTCCACACAAACTACACGTGTGTCTGGATGCATTTACAGGCAGGTGAGCAGAAGGAGCACACAATCCACCACGAGTGAAACGAAGAAACATGCACTTATACGTACTCGCGCTGATCTTGGTCCAGCATCTCCTTTGATCTAACTTGACTTCTCAGAATGATTGTTCTCAGCAGCAACACTGATGTCCTGCTTTGTCTTTGAGAACATTGGTCACTGCAGGTCATTTATAAATGTATTCTCTATATATGGTGCTGATTTTAGTTTCCACTGACTTGCCACACCATTTTCACGTGGGTTATATATATATATATATATATATATATATATATATATATATATATATATATATATATATATATATATAGATATATATATATATATATATAGATACATCTATATAGATATAGATACACACACACACACACACGGTATATATATGTGTGTGTGTGTGTGTGTGTGTGTATAAATATATATATATATATATATGTATGTGTGTGTGTGTGTGTGTGTGTGTGTACACTTATACTGTAATGTGCATAGCAAAAGTCGTTTTTAAAGAAAGTTTAAACACATGTGCAACCTGTCAGTCAGGCCTGAAAATAGGGTCCTCCAGGAACCATTCTTGAATTACAGGTTCTTCCAGTAACATTTTACTCTACATTGAGCTCTCAGAGGTTCTTGAGGAATCCCAAGTGAGTAAGGGTCCTTAAATAACTCCAAGGAATAATAACACTTTTTGATTCTGTGATTCATTCACTGAAATATTTAAACTTTCTATATAACGTATTTTCATCCAGAACTTTACTCCTTTGTTGCATTTTCAGAGTTTTCATAGCTGAAGTTAAGAAAATATTAACACATACATATTCTGGGTAATCTGATCCTAAGAAAGCATTTTTCAGTATTCTAAAATATAAATTGTGAAAAACGATTTTAGAATCAACTCAACAAAATTAAGAAGTAAAGGAAAAGGTTTTTTTTTTTCCATCTTTAGCATTTCCAAGTATCAAACTCCTTCAAGGTCTCCTCAGGTATTCTGGGAATTTTAAAACTTCTTTTTTTTTAAATAAAATCAATACGATTCTCTCTTTCCCTCACAGACACAAGTCGTTACTCAGCTTTTGTCTTCTCTTAAAGAAGTTGTTCACAAGTTAAAGTAAGTTTCCTCTGAGATAGAAATGGATAAAGGCACAAAAAGTGATTTACAAAATGAGCCTTGAGTTAAAAGAAGCTCAGACGACTCTACAAGCTGCTCGTCTTTAAGTCGAACAAATTGGCAGAAGTCTTGAGTGTTTCCTTTTTGTTTCCATGGCAGCTGCCAGTTTGCTGAAGGGGGAAAACATGCCAGGATGTTTTTCTTTGTCTTGTACGACACTCCCTTCATTTGACCTTGGCTTTGGATGAGGCTGTTAGGGCACACTGTAGCACTTCGGAAATGTAGGAACATTGCAGAGTCTAAAGTCTAAAGTCTGGGATGGACTTTAAAAAGAAAAGTAATGAAACTAACAGTAAAAATACTGTTTGTAAAAAACAAAAAAGAAGGAGAAGAAGAAGAAGAAAGATGTCTATAGGAAAGAAAATGTGTCTGCATATTTATCCTCTTTATGCCTACATTTAAAATCAAAGAATTATTATTGTTATTTTATCTTCTCTTTTTAAAGTCTCTAAACCACCGTACAAACACAAGACACTTCACCTCGCAGCCATGGAGCATGACATCAATCCTTTGACGGGTTTCAACTCTGGCTTCTTTAAGTTGTAAGTCTTGTGATCCCAGTCCTGCAGAATCCTTCACATCTCCAAATATAAGTTTTTTCAGAGGGATGTAAAATGCCTTTTTTTTTCAAGCATTCTTGTGCAGCAATGTTTTAATGAAAGGCAAATGCAACTTTTACTAAGCCTGACCCACATTTTCATCCTTTTATGTAACTTCCCCAGGGATGTCAACCCGTTATTTGGATATCGGGAAATAATGCACCTCGCCCATTGAAAGAAGAGGACATGAGACCTTCATCCTCTCACAGTCATCAGTCGTGCTCACCCTGAACATCCAGGATAGCTGTAGATTTTCTGGAATCATTCAAAGGGTGTATGTGGTCGTCTGTCACTTTATATATAAATGAATAGATAAATAGCAGTAGCCGAGGCTATGCCACTCATGCTAACATCTCCAACTTTAATAGTAACTCCCAACATATTATTACTCCCACCAGACAAAAACATAGACACCAATGTATAAACCTATTAAAAATAAGTAATACAGATGTTTCCGTTCTTTATTTTGGTACTTGCTACATAAAGGAACATTAATATGAAGATATTAACTCCTTTTTATATGGTAACATAAATATCAATAATTATTGGGGCAGCGTGGTTTTAATTGGTCAGCACATACACATTAATGCCAAGTGAGAAAATGACAGTTATATCAGGTGATTTTTGCACAAGAGATCTTAAAATTGTGCTTTTTCTGCTTCCTTTTGTGTGTGTGTGTGTGCAGATGTGTAGTGCCTATGTTTACTGCTTCCATTGTGGATGTTTGTTAGTGAACATGCATGCATGAACTGCAGGTCCTTGATCTCCTGCATGGAGTGGCACGGAAACGCTCACACAAATACACGCACGCAGACACACAAAAGCTCACACACACACACCCACTCCCCAAACCTAAACAATGATCCATCATAGGAATCCACATCCTCCTCTGGGCCACATCAGTCCCTTTGCTGCGGAAAAACTGATCCCAGAATCGGCTGCTAACTGTCAACTGCAGGACTCTGAGCCGCCCACTCACCACTAGAAAGAGACCACTGTGGACGCACGCATTTAATAGGCCTGCCATCAGAGTAAATGGAGGCTTAGTTTGAGAGCGCTCTGATCTCTCTCTGGATTTGTGACGCTCCCCTTTTTTGGAAAAAAAAAGAGAGAGAGAGAAGAAGAAGAAGAAAAAGCCAGAGGGGAGAAAACACAATAGTGGATTTGTTGAGGCTGTAATTGTGATTTTAGTTTTAGTTTTGTTCCTTGTCATTGTAGGTGAATTGTCTGGCTTGTCGCAGCTGTCATCGAGGTTTGTGTGTGGTTTGTGCCTTTGCACTGTGTGTGTGTGTGCTTTCATGTAGGTCTCTGCTCTTTCCGCTGAACACATGCAGCCATTACAACTGGCTGCTGGCACACATTTACTGACTTTTGTTTCAAGTGGAGATACCACACTTTACCATTTGAAAAAGAAAAGAGAAAAAACACCTGCCTGCCGCCCGAAAATAAAATCAAGTGTTGTGAAATTTGATAAGATAAAGGTCAGCGTGCAAGTCGTAAATTGTTGCAAGTATTATATTATATTTGTTCATTTTGAGTGTGGAAACTGATGGATCCAGTGTGTGTGTGTGTGGCCATCATCATTAACCACCAGTACCCTTGAGCTGCCCACCACTTCAGCACTTCAGTACGAACATGGCCACCCACACTCCCTGCCCGGCACTGCCATTTATATCAAAGTCCATATAATGGCCCATCTGGGGAATCTGTATGGTTAACTCATCAGCGCCACCACAAGTGCTTCTCTGTGCCAGACACAAAGTGATTTTTTATTTTACCATTTTCCAGTCTCTTGGCAGCTAAGTCGACCAGTACGTAAAGGTGGACGCAGCGAAGATAAATGTTGAGATTTGGTTCACTGACTGTTTTAAACAACATGGTTTTCATGGGAGACTGCAAATGGAGAGTGGGTACGGAGCCGGCGAGTGAGTTTACACTAAAAGAATTATAAATCTGCTCTGACTTTACAGCTTTTTCCACGGCGCGTAGACTACAATTAAAGGAGCAAAGTGAATGAAAGAAGAGCAGCTGTTACTGTAAAAGTTGCGACAAAAATCGACCGTTTTTTAATAAAAATTTCTCTTCCACAAAGAATTTTTTTTTCTTTTGCACTAAAGCAAACAAAGCAGCTGAAGAGGAAAATACAAGAGCAATCGTCACCTTAAAAAAATTCTGTAAACCAATGTGGTCTTAGCACTGGAACCAAATGAGTGCAATCTTCTTTTTTTATATACATTCATTAGAGTCCTAAACCGACATGAGAAAACCAAGCTGATGCAATCAAAGGTACCCAAAAATGAAATTCAAAGAATCAGAAATTAAACTCGCCAAACATCTCTCACATCTACTTACGCCAAAGACGAGAGAACCAGCTGAATTGATTAGCACGAGGCCTGAAAAGACTTTATCAGTGTCCGGTTTCATGCAGGGCATTCTGACTCTTCCCGATGACTCTTCATCAGAGAGAGTCGGGCCTCTCTGCCTGTGGCAAACACACTAACCACTAATATCAGGTTGGCTCAGCAGAGGAGAACAACAGCACGGCCGCACTAACCAGGCAGCTGCAGCTTTCTGCATTACAATATGCTGCAAGAGGGATTAGCCACTCAACTAGGATAACAACAACAATACTAACAACAATAACACAAGAAATTATCATAATTACTCTCAGACCATGTTACACTATATTGTGACATCCGCTACCTTAGAAATGTGGCACACTGTATACAGTAATTGAAAGTCATAATAGTGGATCAATACTAAAGGTGATGCTTCACGTAAGGTTTTATTGAACATCAAACTTCTGAGGGTGATTTTTTTAAAGGGGGTTGGGCAGCTCTGTAGGCACATGGCAGTGCTTCGAGCTAAATGCTATTGCAGTTGGCACGCTAATATTTGCTACTGAAAACATTTAGAGGTGGGTAGAAATTTAGTTTTGTGAAAACAAAGTTTTCTGCAAGTTTGTCATCTTTTTTAATGAAATCTACTTTCATTAACTTTCTTCTTCTTCTCCTTCTTCTTCTTCTTTCAGGTAGCCACAGCAGACTATCTGCCTCATCTCACATGTCCTGTCTTTCACACCGACTGTCGGTCACTGAAAAAACAAAACGTCAGCCACAAGGTGATGCTAAAGTAAAGGTCAAAAGATAACCAAAAGTCATAAAGTAAGCCATTCCCGGAGACCATGCTACACAATGTATATATAGCTTTTATTTTAACTCCAAAACAATTTCCAATCTTGATCTCAAGGTTGCTTACCACCAGTTGCAGCCCTGCAATAAAGATTGCTTATTGCAATATTACTACAAGGACCAAGCCTGGCTGTAGCTCGGTCCTACGCGGAGCTGTGCAGACCATAAGTTACATGTTGCAGCTGTGTACTTTCACCAGGGGGGCATTGTCAAAAACATGTGAGCTACTGTTGTTTGTGTTTATGCTGCCTGTTTTTGCTCCTTTAGCTCAGCACCTGCTACAGAGAACACAGAAGTCATAATGCACAAAGAGCTTCTTTGTGTCGAGGTGTCAGAAACAGTGGAAACTGTCCATTGCAACCACTTTGTGCTTTTCGCGCATGCTTTTTTTGATCTTTTACTACCTTTCCTGTTCAAGCATTCTTATCAACCAGTAAGCCACTGCCTTTTGGTCAAAGCGATGTTGGTTTTCTGGAGGACTGCACAGAAGTGTAGCTGAAGAGCTACCCAAATGCAAACAAGATCTTTAATTCCTCATTATGTGACAACGACTCTCTCCTTTCGCAAAAAGGACCTCACATACTGATCCGTGCAACCCCGAAGCATTGCCCCCTTCATCGTCTTTACGCACCAAATCTCACCAAACCTGGCCCCTCGTGGCACGTTTTGATGTTAGTAAATAATCTCATTCTGCCGTACGACTACCACAACCACCACATTTTCTACCCCGGGAGAACAAATTTCTTGAGTTTACGAGCCAAATCACTAACTCGTTTTGTGATTACTGAAATCAAACAGCAAATGGTGGGAACTGACATCACAACTCAAAACGTGCAAAGAGGTGGGGGGGGGGGAAAGTTTGTTTCCATTCAACCAAGCTGTAGCTTTGTGGTTCATCAGCGTGTGAGCGTGTTTGCTGCCGGCTGATTCAAATCTAATACATCAAGCTTTAAATAGCAGGCACGTTGCCTCCACTCATGCAGATTGCACTCTTTTCAGCATTTTTTTTTTGAAAAAGGCACATGAGCACGTCTGGATGTGCGCACATGTGCATGTTTATGTCATCTTCTAAGTGTGTGCGTGTGCGTGTGTGTGTGTGTGGAGCAAGGAGTGAATGGCTTGGCTCCACATCAAAGGCCCCTGCGAGTCTCTGCATTAACGAGGCCCTTTGTTTCCTGCCTTCCAGATTACAGCACGTCTCTCCCCGTGCTGCCAGTGTGTTTGGGTGTGCATGTATATGTGTGTGTGTGTTTGTTCGCTCATATGCCTATGTATGTGTGTGAGTGTGCTGAGGGCACAGTAACCTGAAGACCAAAGGCCAAAGACGGATCCTCCCTCCTCATTTTCTTCGTCTAGTGTAATCAAAATGAAGGAAAAACAAAGGTGACTGCAATTTCTTTTTGCCTAAAATCGGCTTGATAAATTCGAAAAGTTAAGAACTTATATTCAAAAGCTGTGATATTTGTCACGTTTTCCTGAATTTTTGTATATTTTGCAATAAGTTTTTGCAATAATTGTTTTGTGACAATAAATTACAGCACAAAAAAGTTCCTTCAAAGCAGAAAACGTGGAAAATATCAAATCAAGATTCAACTTAAATTAAAGAGCAATGATGAGCAAATGATGACACTTTTCCTTATTTGGGATAAATCATATGTTGAAGCTGTCATGATTCATGTTTGAATAAAATAGCTGCGTGTTTGGAGACGTGTTGGAAGGACTGTAAAAGCGCGGTGCGTCGTTAACTCGAAGAACTGAAACAGTCAACACGCTTTTCAGCAAGACACAAGCGACTTGTCGTGGAATACGTTTCAAAACTAAACTTCCATCTCCCTGCCTCTTGCTTCAAAACCTTAAGCCTCAACCTTCCCTCACCACACACTCTGACAAACCTTGAGGTGTGTGTATGCGTGTTTGTGTGTGTGTGTGTGGTGACATGGGGCGACGCAGAAGCTCTTCTGCTGCTATTTCCAGCCACTATCAGACCCGTTTTGTATGAGCTGGGGCATGATTTGTTGATGCACGTCTTTAAAAAGTTCAGAGCTGTTCCAACCACAGCTCGCTTGTTCTTTCCTCTGAGAACTGGAGGAGAAGAGAGCCAACTGCTTGCACGCCGGCATGAATGTTTCGTTGAGGCAGAGATGTACGTGATTCAAAACAACGCGTAATATCAGATAGCACCAAAGAACGAGGTTGTTTATCATCTGCTGCAAAAAAAAAAGCTTTTTTAAAGCGCCTTTAATCGAGATAAGCATAATTAATGAATTGGTAATTTAGCTCCAGATTATTCAATAAAAATGCAATTTATTAACCGTGCCTCTATCTTTATGTATCTGCAGATGTTGTTGCTCAGCATAAGCTCTTATTTTAGATTTTGCTCTGGACTAAAAGTTAAAAATAAAACGCTTGAATCTTTGTCCAATGATCCTCAGCAATGTGTTTTCAAAGCTCTTTTTTCCACCCTTCCACTGTTTATGTTTGTTGATTTCCAGACAAGATTTTACCCCATCCCACTCCCCAAAAGCCCCACACAGATCTGTGATATCAACTCATAAATGTTTGATAAGGAGTTAACGAAGAGGTAAAGAGACTGCATTCTGCTAAATCAAAAGAGACAGACACATTCAAATCAGCAAACACTTAGCAAACTAGAACTCGAGTGAGCTTCGTTAGCTGCCACTCTATATCAAGTCGCTTCTCCTCTTCTTCTTTTTTCCGTCTTCTGCTTGTTTTGCTGATCCTGTATCCTCCCTTTACAGCACACTCTCACAGACACATGGGAGCTGAAAGCAGGTCTTTATCACAGGGCCAGTGAGTAGTGTCAGGTGGTAAGGTGCGGGATGACTTCGATTTGGTAGCTGATGAAGGAAAATACTGAACCTTTGCCCACCTGTTTTCTTCTTCGCTCTCAGTCTTATCATCTTTGTTTGATGCTGGCGTCGGTAACCTTTATTCTTGGTGGTGCTTCTGCTCTTACTCATGTAGCTACCTTTGAGTGTAACAACTTTCTAAATAAGTGTTTCAAATTCTGAAATGATTTAGAGGTTTTTTGTTTTGCTTTTTTGCTTTTTGCAACCTCCTACAGATATTAAACCCACCTTCACAAGAGCCACGCAACATCCTGTGAGTGCACCACTTAAGACGAGCTCTTTGTTTAAAGACGATTCACTGGTATCTCTAGATTTTTAAAGCGCTTTGAAAGGCGTGCTTCGTCTGGATGTCTGCATGCAGCCCAAACATAACTCTTTACTTCCTGTAGTGTGGTGGTTATCATGTTCTAGCTAATATTTAGAAACAATTAAGCATAAATCAGTTATACTTTTATTTACCATTCCAGTCAATTAGTTCACTGTTTTATAGCCAAAACTGAGGCACAAAATGAAACCGTTGTAAAGATTTGTTGAGGTTCTACGTTGCTGGCTGGATGCTGCCTGGAAGGACATGGTTTTGATTGTAGGAAAACTACCAATAAAAAAGCACACAAGTGGTTCCAGTTAAGAGCCGTTCGCTTGGATGTGGCTTAACCCCAATGAAAGGACATGATTTAATTACTCTGCAGCTTTAATGCGCCTGGTGTTTCTTTAGAAAGCACAGTGTATAATCTTTTTTGAACCAACTGTGATTCATCTTTGAAGAAAAAAAAAAGAAACATGTTAAAGAAAGAACTTTTCCACCACCAATGATTAGGCAATGGAAAGGGGCTTGCTGAAGTGATCATCTTGTATTAAATGGGCTCTTTACACACTGACGGTGGGGTTGAAGTTTGCGCTATTAGGCTCTCCATTCAGGGGCCGAGGATAAGATGTAATCCTGGTTTTTGCACTGTATCGCAGATGATCCTGATCGTTAATGGGGTTTACTGCACCACAGTTATTCAGTTATCTAGTAAGGAAAAAGGGAAAAAATCGTGTTTTTAGCTCTTCTCCATGTTGGTGTTCTTCATTAAAAAAGAATTCCCCTTTTGCTACATGACTTATTTCATGTTTCTACACTTTACACTTTGTTGCACACAAACATAAAGCTCTTTTTATCAAACGCTCCTCCTTTATCAATGCTGGTCTTATTCAAATGCAGAGCTTGTACTGTATCTGTGCCTGTGTGTGAAAAGCATGTCTTGTGGGGTCGCTGCAGCTACGCAAGCTTGTGTTTTGTGTGTGGGCTGCTTATCGTTTCTATCTGCTCAAGTTTCCTTTTTTGGCCTTTCCTGTCAACAGTTATTGTCTGATGTCACAGACGACACTCATTAGAGTTAGAGATAAAAAGATGATGAGAAAGGATGCACGGGGTGTGTGTGTGAGCATCAAACCTCTGAACTGATAAGGCAGGGTGATGTGAACTTAAAATATGACTCTGATCTGACAAGAATAATCAAACTGCTCATAGCAAAAAGAAAGAGAGAGTCTGTCTGCTCGTGTGTGTGTGTGTGTGTCTGTGTGTGTAACAGAGAAAGGCGTAGATATAAAAAGAGAAAAGGTGTTTGTAGGTCAGAGACCCTGAGAGTATTTCAAGAGCTCGTGTAGAGAAAATTTGCTCATCTCTGGTTCTTCTGTTGTTATCAGACAATCAGACAGGCTGACTGCATCCTTTAGCCTCAGGTGAACCTGAGAACCCATGAATGTGCGTAACTATCAGCGCAGATATTCAAGGGAACTGCGTTTGAGATCAGAGCACGGCGAGCTCACGAGGCAGCGTGGCCCACGCAGGAGAGGTGCTGCCTCTCTGGAAAAACAGCTGTCTATATTTAATCAAGGCGAATAAACAAGGAGTTTAAACAACTCATTTATAATTTAGATTTGCATACATTAACACTGCTCATTTTAATCTTTTTATTAATATGCATCAACGATATTGTATAAATATGCAGTTTTATGCAAATACCGGGCCCATTTTCTGTTTGTATTTAATTTTGTTTCCCAGCTGTGGATCATCATTTTCATTCAAGGCAACCGACTCAGATTAAGTCAAATATTAAGTCACAGCATGGGAGTGTATAAATATTTCTCAATTAAAAACTCTGAAGACCAGCTATGCTACTGTATCAGCATTAAAAATGCATTGGCATTGGGAGGAAAATAGGGGGAGGCAAGTTACGAGTTTGATAAGACATCAGAACTTTGAGTCTACATCTTTGAACTATGTTTTTTTTTTCCTTGTTTCCCTCCTCAAATCAAGTAGTTGCAATAGCTAGCACTTTTCGCTGTTACAAGATCTGGGGGATGTAAGGACCAGCCAAAAACATGCCGTGCCTCTTTTATTGATGAGCAAGCCGTGCCTTCTGATGTTTTTCACAGAATGTCCTAGATTTTGCTGCTTCTTGCCTGAGCTGCCACTTTTCTTTTGATGCAAATGAGGAGTTTTGTTCCAAAATGTGAAAACTACCAACTGAACAGTGTGACAGCAGCTGCTACAAAAGGGCTGCTGAGACAGTGCAAAGCTCACAATGCATAATTACCAAAGTTATTAACTAGCTTGATGATAACATCCCAGAAGTACGCTAATAACAATATACCAGCCACATCTTTGACATGTTGAACAATTGAGATATGTGTTACATTTATTGTGAGGTTTGAAATATGGTGGGTAAGGAAGGAAAAAGCCGAATTGAATCCCTTGACAAGGTCCATATTTTATTTGAACCAATCACAAGGAAGAGAAGTTGCAACTGTCAGCAAAAGCAACAAGACAAAAATGCTTTAAGCTGCCAACTTTTTTTTTTCAAATGTGCTTTTTATGTTTTGTGTGTTAATCAGCATCAGTTTTATGAGGTAAACAAAACGATGACTGCTGTAAGAACGGAGCCAGTTTTCAGCCCTTGAGTTTAATGCTGAAGACCAGACCGCTTTTTTTTAGGAGAATAAGATAAATAGAGTTCAGCTCTTACTATCCTGTAGTTTTTATTGGCATGCTCCCTGTTGGTCTCTTGAGCAACATCGACATCTGTTTGCGGCTGCTGTTGCCTCTCTGCTCACTGTCTCTGTCGCTTCTCACAGTGTCATCTGTGCTGAGTGTTGCTGAAAGTTCTAAAAAAATATATGATAGGGCCAGATAGACACTTTAATTTTACGCGAACAGTCATCGGAGCAGCTATTGAATACACAACACATGCACAGTGACTTAACATGAAATGTTTTGTACATGCAGACCTGATTTGACTGTTATTCACTGATCTCATTTAATTTACTTATAGACTTCTGTTTTCTTTGAAGCTACGATATAAAGATCCAAATCCATTTATCAGTGTTCGTTTAATTTCTTTGTAAATACAAGGCTTGCATTATTTGTATATTTTACTCCATATTCAGGTCATGCTTAAAACATCTTTGTTTTTCTGCTTTCTTGTATTTTATTACTTCTTTAACTTACCGTGAAGTATGTTCCAAAGTTCTGTGTTATATTATATTTCTTATAAAAATATCTGTTGCTAGTTTATAGGTTACTTTAAAAGCAGATTAACTAATGAAATGATTGTCATATTTTGTTTATGGCACATATTCTGTGACAGTGGCAGATGCTCACATAACATGGCCGAAGTTGCAGTGAACTACTTATACTTATACTCTTGATTTCCAGATTTGTTACGAAGCATCAACATTTGTATTATTTTATTGAAACTTTTAAGGATAGAATTTATAAGCAGTAACAATGACCTATGACCTATTACGATTTTTCCTTATTTTTGTTGCTGTTGGAATGATAGATGTTCATATTAAACATGAACAAATTTTAAATAATGACTGTATGGGCAAAAATTTCAGATTTCATGCAGCTCTAAATGCTCTGTTTCTGACTGATTTTTTTATTCTTGGCTCTGTGTGATGTCATTAAAAGCAGATGTCCTTATATGGTTATTTCAAGTGCACAGCGCTAGCTGTAAGAACCACAGCACCACCCACATGCCATTCAAATCTTACATTTATAAGGGGCTGCCAATAAGAAGAAAGCTACTTTCCTTTCTTGTTATTTTTTATTTTATTTTTTGGCATTGGATGAGTTGAGGGGCTTCACCATAGGTCAGTTTAAGACAATACGGTTTATTTTGAATTAAAATTATCTAAAGTTACTCCAAAAGAGTCCAAGAGCAAAAAGTAACCATACTAAAACCCACAGCTCTCGTTTATAAATAAATATGTAAATATAATCTAAGTACAATGTAAGCATATAAAGGAATATGTAAAAGCCTATGTAGATGGAAATTAATATTCTATGGCTCAGGTCAAGCCAAAAATCATTTCCTCAAGTTTGGATAATATTTTTTTAGCTCTCTCAAAGTGCATAAATTGGCTTTGAACCAGTAGGTTAAGAAAAGAAAACTGAGATTCTGTGTGAGCTTTATAGTAGCATTATATCTAAGCACTACATGAATGAGTTAGTGATTATGATTTAAATATCAAAAACAGGAATTCTAGAGTGAAATTTTTTTAAAAGTAGTAAAAAAGACTTTAGATACAGCTACTTTAAAATATAAACAGTGCTGAAGAAAGTATTTGATTATTTTGCTACAATGAAAGTAACAGTATTAGACTATAAATGTACTCCATTAAAAGTAAAAGTCTTTCATTTTAAATGTTACTTACATAAAGTAGCATTACTGAAATGTATTCAAAGTATCAAAAGCATTAATTAAAAAGAAATTACTACAATACAATATAGCTTATATAACCGGATTATTGCTAATAATTGCAATGTAAATAAAGTTAATAAATATAATAGATAAATATATATATATATATTTATATTATTACATATATTTTTATATTAAATAGTAAAAACCGTATCTACAGCTAAGTCTGATAAGTTGCATCAAGTGCAAAGCAGCAGTGTGTATTTTACTACACTGATTCAGTGTACGTAAATACACCGCACTGGCGGAATTCATGACGAAAAAGTTGCAGAAGCGCAACAAAACTGATCTCCCAGCTGAGCCTGAAGTTTAGGTGGCAGCCGTGGGATCGTGGAAGGTGTAAAGTCGCCCCTGGAAGTCATGAATAACGTCTGTTCGCCTGAGCTGGGAGAGGTGATGTCTCTTTAAGAAGCTCAGCCCTCTGCCGAAACAATTGTACAACCCCCCAACAAGTCATCGGGCCTGTCAATCATCCGGTCGGCGCCCTTTGATGTCGGACTCCTCGCCTTGTCTTGGGCTCAAATGAGCTGTTTGCTGCTGTAGGGAAACATTAGTCTTCTACCAACCAACCAGCCGGGGGACGCCACATCTCAACTTTTTTCTGTATGCGGTGGGGGTTTCTGTACTTCGGAGGCGCCCCAGACTGAGGAGATTTTAACAGAGAAGTCCCGCTGAATCTTTTTCTTTCTACTTTTTTATTTTTATTTTTTGTCAGTATCATTTTTTAAACGTGTATAACATCGAAGAGGAGGGGGGAAGTAGACATGCCTCAGCTTAGCAGCGGCGGCGGGGACGACCTGGGAGCCAATGATGAGATGATATCGTTTAAGGACGAAGGAGAGCAAGAGGAGAAAATCCAAGAAAACGCGTTCACGGAGAGAGACCTGGCCGACCTCAAGTCCTCTCTGGTGAACGAGTCGGAAATAAATCAAAGTCCGAACGCAGCGGTAGGTGTCACGGAGTGTGACTGTGTGTGAAAGGCAGAGGGAGAAAGTGTGTGTGGAAAGCTTGTTTTATTTTACGCGCTGCTGAGAAGCTTTGAATGAAACCAACTCGCGCAGTCAACTTGCCTCCAGGGTTATAGTAGTTAAAAAAAGAAGAGGGGGTGGTGGTGGTGGTGGTGGTGGTACGGGTCTACTACAGAACGAGAGCAAAACTGAATTGCACTTATTAGCGTGATAAAGTCAATGTAAAGTTACTCTTGTTTGGCAGCGGTTTGTGGCGCTTTCGTGACTTTTTCGGGTAATTCTCACTCGGTGTTTGTTTACGATCCCTTCCAGGCGGTCAGACGGGGGCAGCAGGGCGAGCAGAGGGGCTTCCCAGACAAACACCGGGAGCATCTCGACGTTGGTAAGCAGAAAATACAAATTTAAAAAAACTTGGGAAAACAAACAAACAAACCAAAAAAAACATGAACATACTCACTCTCATCCCTATGAGCAGTCAAGTACTGTGTAAGAAAGCGGTAAAAACCACCCACTGTGTCAAAGCAAGGAGTTATTTTGGTCACGGGCGCACGTGCTGCTGCATTAAAACTTCAAAGAAGCACCGCTCAGGTGTACACTGCAAAACAAAACAAAAAAAATAGATGGCCATCCTGTCTTCAGCTCTTTAGTTTATCTCTAAGATCTATAGCTTGCTGGGGAGATTTCCTCTGCTGCTCAGTCAAATTAGCAGAGCTCAGCAGAGATGCAAGCAGACTAGCTATCTTTAAAAAAGTGGAACCCTCTTGGCCTTAAATTGTCATTAAGCTTAGGTAAAGGCACTGGTGTGAAGGGCAAAGCAATTTCTCAGTAGCTGTAAAAATTGCTAGTGCCTTTCATTTTAATTCACTATGTTTTAAGCTTACTTATCTAGTGATCTTTTATAAGATTTTGCCAAAAAACCAAGGTCAGCCTTCCTTTTTCTTCAAACCTACCACCCAAAAAGATAGAGGGGAAAAAAAAAGCAAATTCCCCTAACTACGCCAGGGCGCATTTAGACAACATATACAAAACAGCTTTAATTATAGGTATCACTGTTGTGTGTACTCATCTCTGAAAGGAAGAATGCTCTCACCTTGTGATCCTTTGATCAAAAAAAGAAAAAAATCCTCATCAAATGTGGATTTGCGGTTTTTAAAAACTGGTCTATTTGATGGTCCTCGAGAAAAAGTGAAACCCGCAGAAATCAGAAAAAACAGTTCCGCCCTGAGGGATGCTGATTGCCCTCAGATTCTGTCACTCAGGTTCTGGCCACGTTAAAAGTTTTGTCACCTTCGCAAGAAAGCTCAGCACTCACGAGGGAAGCCAGTTGTGTTTTGTGTGTGTGTATGCGTGTGTGTGTTTCTATGCAGGTATAACCTAGTCGTATCTGACCTCCACATAGGCCTCTCGTGCTTAATATGGGTGGTGGTAAGAAATAAATTAACACATAGGCTACAGAAGTTCACGCCTCTAAGACTATGTGGTGGTTGTAACGCTTTTGTCTCCAGTATTGTTGCTTCTGCTCATTCACGGATGTAAAGTGTAGTAACTAGAATGCCTGTAAATAGCTGAGCTGCTTTATATGCACGTTTACCTTCTTTTTCTTTTGACGTTAACACCTTAGCAGCATTGTGTGAGTAAGTATCAGGTTTGATTTTTATTTTAATCCTCACATCCAGCATTTGCACCCACAGCTTTACCTTTATTGTTGTTTATTTTTTTCTTTTCCCCCAAGCTGTCATGATTTTTATTGTAAATTAAATACATTATTAAATGATAACTATTGAGATTTAGACAGCAAATCAAAAGAGTTTGGAAAAATTAGGCAACAAAGGTGACAGCTTCTAATTGTTTGCTTTTCCTGTCAGTGTCGAAGCAGCAAGATGGAGGTATGTACAAGTCGCCGGGATATCCAGGGTACCCGTTCCTGATGCTGCCAGACCCCTACCTCCCCAACAGCTCCGTTTCTCCATCTGTAAGTCCACTTCTCATTGAATCCTTCTGCTGGCTATGGTTCTCCTCTTAGCACCTGATGATATTCTGTGCTCCTGAGGACTCCTTAAGGTGCAAGTTTTTGCGCCTCAGCTTGTCTTTGTATTATTTAGTATCAAGTCCAGACTGTGAACACACAGTGCTGAGCCCCAGAAGAGAAATCCAGTGTTTTGTAGTCGGGGAGAATAAAAGGAACGCACACTCGTAGATGGAGATATCGAGCCTGGTGTCCTCTGAGTGATTTTATTTTTTAATTTTTAATTTTTTTGGGCTGGTGCAAAGACGTCCTCAGTAGTCTCAGTTCGAGAGAAAAGAGATGCAAAGCGGTGGAGAATTTACTCGACTTTTTGTGCATAAAAGCATAAAACATTTCTTCTTGGTATTTTCTGTTTCATAATTCATAATTTCTATTTTTTATGTGCATGCAGTTTTGAGAATTAGGAAAGTTCCCCTCACATCAGCCTAAATTTCAGTGATGTTTTCCCCTTTTAGATGCAATTAGCATATTGTGGCTCAGCTATAACCCCTTAAAACATTATACAGAATTTTAATGCTGCGTCTCTTATTTAGAGGGGTTTAAACTACCAGCTTTATATATTTTTTGGAGAGGGGGGGTCTCTTTCACATTACAAAGCAGAATCAGTCAGCTTATGTTGCACTAGGTTTTAGATTCAGAAGAGACAACATGAGTCTCTGTCAGACTGAAGATGAATGGCACATCACTGCAGATCTCTCTCAAACTTTACACATGCTCTGATTTGGCTTTGAACTGTGCTGCTAACTCCCCCCACACCCCATCCCCAAGGCTCACACCATCCCTAACTGCCTTATAAAATAAAGCTGCATTTAAAACACAGCGGAATAAAATCAAAGTGCCGCAGCCTCATGAGGCAAAGCAAAAAAAAAAACAGGAAAAAAAAGCTTGTTTTTGTTTACGCCGTTGCTGAAGTTGGAATTTGATTGATGTCGTCATCGCGAACCATTTCACGTGACGTTTTCCCATCTGTTTGTACCCCGGGTGAATGACAAGAGGTTTATTGCACAGCCTTAATAGCAGTTCTAAGTGTTAAAACCGCTAAAACAAACATCAGAACGACTCGTGGAAAGATTTCAAGTATGCAGTATTGCTCACCCAGCCAGACAGCCCTTAAAGAATTCATCATAAAAAAAAAATCCCTTCGAGTCACCCGTTAAGAACCAATATCCATGGATAGGCTGAGTAATTGCGCCGAACGTGAACGGTTGTGCCTAATTCATTTTTCACGTGCTGCGTAATCCTGTTGCCTGAATTAACCCCCTGCTCTAGCAGACAAGACGTTGCTAAACAGCATAGATGCCTGTTTGTGAGATGACATGTGCTGTAGGCTGATTTCACGTGAGAGCATAGTGAATAAGGAATATGCTGATTTATGGCTGGAAAATGTGATTTTCTAATGGCACCTTGGAGCTTCTTAAGAGTGTTTCAAGACGCCGTCAGTGTCCAGGTCAGGGCCCGTTGGCTGGTCATGGGAGACTTTAATAGGGTCTGTGATTTTTCAGAATAAAAGCGGACAGTTACCTTCATTTTCCATGGTTTTTTAAATGAAACTAAAATTTAAAATTGTAGTCTGTGGGGAAAATACATAGTAGGAGAGTGGCTTCTTTTCTCCGCCACAGCTATAAAGAAAAACATATAATGGATCTAAATGCATCTGTAAAGTAAAGACGGGTTATACTGTTCATACATGTGATTTGGCTACACAGTGCCTTTTCACTTTAGTTTTATATATGCTCCTTTCAGGCTTGCTAGAAAAAAAATACAGGGTGAAAACTTTTGTTTTACTGCTTATTTCTTTTTATGTTCTTGTATAGAATACATCCTTGACCTGCTAGCTCCATTTAATTGTGCTGTTTTGCACATAAAGCAAAGCCTTTGCTTGGAAGAGAAGCACTTGTAGGTACAGCAGCGTCTCCTTGGAAATCACATTTCATTTTCAGAGTCTTTATTCAGTAACCAGTTACATTCTGAGAATACGACTGAATGAACTACGAGTCTTAGTGAGCATGCTTGTTGTTTCCTCAAACGTCTTTATACTCGAAGCTGCATAACACAGCACATCCGGCATCGTGACAAACATTGTGAAGAAGTGGAGACAAACGTGGTGTCTTCCACCTTCTTCTCTTCTCTTCTCTTCTCTTCTCTTCTCTTCTCTTCTCTTCTCTTCTCTTCTCTTCTCTTCTCTTCTCTTCTCTTCTCTTCTCTTCTCTTCTCTTCTCTTCTCTTCTCTTCTCCAACCTCAGAAGCCTCTCATAGATTGTTCTCGTTGGGGGTGGGATTGGCGAGTTGGGTAGAGTGAGGGGGGGTAAAGGGGTACCGGTGGTGGCGGCGGTGGTGGTGGCATGATAAAGAGCACTTTCTTCCCCCCCCCCCCGTGTGTCTTCGAGACTCCACACAATGCTCACTTGTTGCTGCTTCCCTTGTAATTAGCCCGCTGGTTGTGAGGCGGTAGCGGGGTATCAGGCCCTGTCTAACCTGCCACTTGAAAGGGGCTGAGAGTAGTGGTTTAGCGGGTGAGGTGGGGGGGGGGGGGGGGGTGATGATTATGGATGGCAGAGCTGGATCAGAAGTTCAAGGTCAGGGTGACTGACAGAAAAAAGAGCTGTTTGTGGTTTTCCCGTTATTGTGATGTTGACATGGGACATTTCTGTGTGCGTGTGTCCATGTCTCACTGCTGGCCTGTCTTGTCCTGGAGCTATGACTTACGCTTCTAGTGTCTCATGTCGCACATGCACTGGAGCCTGGATTATTTTTAGATCTTTTTTTGCAGGCGAAAAAATGTCAGATCCAGTCAGAATGGACATTAAATGGTCTTCAGCCTGCCAGTCCTGTAGTGCAGTCTTTCCGATTGTGCCAGGTTGCACGAGTGTTAAGAGCGGTGCAGGTGAATTCATCGCTATTAAGTGGTCGCCTCATGTCTTGCCCATGCACACGCTACTCTGGCAGCACAAGAGTTTGATTTTTCAGACGTTTTTTCTGTAGAATATGTGTGTACACAGCTTTATCGTTGGTGTTTGTTGCATTTTCAATCATCAAGTAGTCTTTAAAAGGTGAGATGATTGCGACTTCTTGATTTTGTGTGTACCCGATGAGAGGGTAGCTTATGCTCACATTCGGCGGAGGCAGATTTATGCTCACTGCTGCCGGGACCCTGCTATCAAACCTGTTTGGTTATAAAAAATGTAAAGCTTAAATCATCCGTCTGTCTTAATTCAGATAGTTTATCAACAACAAGAAGTCACGACTGCCTTACATCCACTTATGTTTAGTTTTGTGGATTAACCTACGTGCAGTTACTTTGAGTCAAAATAATGAATTGGTTAATCATCAATTACTAATCAACATAAAATGAATCCGGAGCCAATGAATTAATTCATTGATTAAGTACACATGTATTAATCGAAGCAGTTTTGATCAGGTTTCTGCTTTTGTTACACTACACTGTCAGATCGTTCACAAACCGCTTTTCTCCTGAGTTTATTTGTTTATCTTCAGTTACGTACCAATTCTTTATTCATTCTGTGTATTTCTCATTTTTTATCCTAGAAGAAAGCCAAACCAAATATCATTGCACTGTGTGTAATGACAATAAAGATGATTCAATCGTCAGAACACTTGAATATATTATAAGCACTGCTTTTCTCATGTTTTAAATGTATTAAGAAACCTATTAAGAGAAAAGAAAGTGTAGCTTCATCTGTGTTATTTGAAGTCAAACCCTTTGATATACTTTCTTTTCTTTTTTTAAACGTGAATTTATTTAACAGGCTGTGGTGTAAAGATTTCTGCAGCGTTGCCCACATGTCACCAGCTCACCTGAAGAAACTACAACACCTTTGTGCGTTCCCGTAAACTGCTTTGAACTGTTGCAGTCATTGTGAGAACCTCAGCTGAATGACTGAAAGTCAGAAATTAATTGTAAAATCAGTCTGCTTGTGTCTGTGTGGGTTTATCCTCACTTGTAAAGGTCTAGCCAGCTTTTTGCACTTTTTAATCGCCAACTGATGAAAAAACATTTGAATGAAAACCTGACCGTCGGAGTGGGCTGACTTATATTTCATATAGGAGGGGGAACGAAATTGCCTGAGCTGTTGTTGTGAAAGATTAACGCATTGTTTTCCTAATACAGCTGAATCAAAGTGGCAGAAATGGACGCAAACAGACTGATAATCACTCCTTGTTATTTTGGTATTAACATTTAAAATTTTAGATTTAAAGAGAAAAGAAGAAGCCTCTAATCTCTGCTGAGAAGTGGTTTTTACAAAGCGACTACACGCGTATTGGCTCCTTATCCCATTCAGCGATAATACTCCTATTACAGCATTTCATGGGACATTTCACTGTTGTTGCATTAATGGAGATATCAGCCGTCCTTTCAGGGGAAGTGGCCAGAGAAGGAGATTTGTGGGATTCGGAGATATGACTAAACTCCCTCAGCTTGTTGTCTTTGGATAAAGCTTTATCTCGAGTGTGTTTGTCAGCGCGCGTGCGTGTTTGCTGTTTAAGTTCATTACACTAAGTAATCTGTATGTATCAAAGCTTTTGGCATGTTCTGTGTGTGTGTGTGTTTTCTAGTTTGTTGCCTTAGGCTTGTGTTTGTACCCAGGGTTCATGGTGTGTTTTGTGTGATGATGCTGGCCGTATACTGTGGATGCAGCGTGTGTGTGTCAGCTCTCTTCTTGCTGTGTGTATAATGCTGTGAATTACCAGCAGTCACTCTCTCTCTCTCTTTTTTTATTATTATTTTTGAAGGGATCATGAGTCTTTGTCGTCTCAGGCAGTTAAACCCTGTCGCAGGGGAGACCTTCAGTAGATATAAGAGTGTTTTTCTGTCTTCAGCTTCCATCCATCTTCCTCCTCACTCCCTTTGCACGCTTGCCATTTCCACATATCCATCTCTTTTATCGTCTTGTGCTGTCTTCAGCATCTGAGGTGGTTCCAAGCATCTCTCCTCACTTCATTTTCCTACTCGGAGAGATAACTTCTTGGTAATTGCGAACTATTAAAAGGAGATCATATGGGAAAATAGGAAAGCTTATTTTCATTCATTTCCAATTATATGCATCGGAAGCGTAAGAACTTTTTTTTGTGTGTGTATTTCGTTAACCTCTTAAGTCACACAGGATCAACTTTTCTGAGCATGAGAACCAGCTCTTCATTACTTAATGTTTTGATTGATTATGAAGGAAAGCACACAAGGAATCAATAGAAGAAGAAACAGAAGTGATGAGAAAAACATTTTGGTTCTGCTGATTTTTTGTGGTTTGTTTGCATTAATATCAAATATTTTATATGTTAGTGGCCATTTTTAGGTAAACATCTGGCGATTACTCACATGACTTCCCCTAAAACGCCTGTTATTAGTGGACAGTTTGGATATTAATTTGTAAGGAGGAGGCAGTTGTTTTTTTCTCAGTTCCTGGAACCTACAACTCTTAGAAAACTAGTCAAATATCTCAAAGTTGTGGGCTCTGAAAAGAAGTGCATATTTTACTCTAGACTGGAAGTTAACAGTTGTTATTGATTTCCATAACGCCAGCTGCACTTCCTACAGCTGCTTCACAATAAAAGCGTCTTAATTTTAATCTCGCGTGAGATTTTTATTGTGACGATTCTCTGCTGCGAAGGAATCGAGAGGGTTAGACTGAAGTAAGAGGAGAAGCAAAGTAGAAGCAACATTGCTTGATGGATGTTTGGTTGAAATTAGTGGGTGGCCTGCCCGCTGAAGCAAAAACCAGGGTTTTTACTTTATCTGAAGTGGCCAGTGAGTCATGCGCAAAGTGATTGGTGGTTAGCGGTTGTATATTAATGAGCCAAGTATTTGGATTTTAATCAGTAACCTTTTACCACCAGTCGTCTGAGAGATCCAGCGTGCCTCGTGGTTAGTTTGAAAGAAGCACACCTTTCTGGAGTGATGTTCGCATGTAGAGCAGCTTCGACATGATTCGATCCAAAAGGAATCTGTAGGTCTGAAGATGTCTGAGGTTCGGCGATAAAGCGCTGAATTGTTTCACAACTTTGTCCACAGACTTCAAAGATTGTCCGTCTGGTCTGTTTGTGGGTCATTTTCTGAATAATTAAGCAGTTTAAGCTGATATCTGATATTTGTCTGCATTCAAATCTATTCGCTGTCAGAGAGGCTGTGAAACTCCCTGTGATGTGGAAGCTGTGGTCACACTATGACGTCAGCACGCTCTGAAGGCAGCAGGCTGCTCTAAAACACTTTCCCGCTCAGCCTACCTGGACACTGACTGTAAATGGCTCAGGTTCTTTGGGATAACAGTAAATGTTTGGTCGAAATGCAGTTTGACAGCGTGCTTTCAGTCAGTGGAATTTACGAGCCTGTGTTTTACAGCTCAGTGTTGTCTGATTTGGGGGAATTTCCTGCTCATTTGACATTTCGATTCACAGAGCAGAATTAAAAATTGACAGGAAGGCTGCTAAGAGATGGTTTACATGTTTGGGAAAGGCGGCGGGGGAACGTCGTCATTTCTGTTACTCTAAAGACTCAGCTGAAGTGTGTGTTTTGAACATTTCAGTATCTCAGCCTACAAAGAAATATCAGTTTGATTGTTTTCACCCACTTCAACTGAAAGCTTATGCTTTCTGTTTGAGTAATTTCACATCTTTTAGCCCATAAAGGTTTTTCATACATCTCCTCCTTTTTCTTGTATCCATTCAGAAATCAGTTGCCGTTGTGAACAAGCTCTCCTCCCCGTTCCCCTTTCCTCCTCCTCCAATCTCCCAAATAATACGAGGTCGATCCTCCAAGATCAAGGGAATGGCATGTGTGTGCGCAAGTCTCTAGGATCTTGCCACTTCCTTGTTTCCCATTGTATTGCAGTGTTGACAGGGGGGTTGTTCAGCCTTCCCCTAGTCTCTTGGTAAACAATGGCAGCAACACAGGCTGAGGCCTCCCTAATCCCCCCTTCATACAGACCCAGGGGCTGGGATGAGCAGTGCTGGGGCCTCCCTGTCTCTGACTGCCTACGATAAGGACCCTGCACACTCGGATTTAAGAGGCCTAAAAGAAAAGCAGCTTTCACTAGAATGCGGGAAAAGCCCAAGTTCGGATGGAAAGCTTGCATCTTGTCTTTTCTTGGATCTTTTTCTCCTTTAACTATAACTGACAGCTCTGCTTTAAAGTAACACCCGTGCTGCGTTGCATCCATGAAGTAAAGGTTTTTGAACTATTAATGTAGTATTCAAAGTATGCTGAGAGGGCTTCATGAAGCCCCATCTGACATCTTTTTCTATCGTTATGATGTGTTCAAGTCTGTGATTATGTTTGTGCAGAGTGTAAACGGGAGTAAACTACTGCCAAACATGAAAACATCGAGTGTCCTCGTTCACAATTTATTAACTGTTAAAACTAAATTTGGGACTCAATAAAAGGGGACATGAAGCAATGTGATCACAATATGTTACCCATGTTAAAAATAGTGTCATATTACAGCAGCAGCATTTACTTTAATATAACAGTGTAACTGAGGACAAAAATACACCCAAATCCTCTAAAACTATCTATTTATATCAAGTGTTTGTATATCTAATTACTATATATCAACATTATTCAGTATTGTGTCAGTTCAGTTTAATTTACTGTCCTATTAGCTCTCCACGCCTGCCCTGCTGTTCACCATTTTCCATCACAGTCACCTCATGTTGGTTAACTTCTGTGAGGACCTCTTAAAGGGAACCTGTTACGCTCATTTTCCAGCTCCGTATTTTATTTTTGGACTCTCCTGGAATGGCTTTGCATAATTCACAGCTCAAAATAATCCCTATTTATCTTATACTGGGCTTCAGCGCGGCCCCTCGGTTCTGATCGGCTACCCCTCACAAGCAGAAGGTCTCAACAGCAGATGGGCGTGGCTTCTATGCTCACAGCCAGATACGACCTTATAATCAAGTCGGATCTTACTGACATCATACAGAGCCAAGAATATAATAAAAAACTTTCCAAATCTGAGCATAAGCTTATTTATTACAACTCCAGCTGTGTTCAATATAGACGTGTATCATTGTAACAGCAACAAAATAAGATGAAACAAAGAAACTATTTTTCTAAGCTTTATGGTTTAAGCTTTACGGAAGTGGCAGCTGGCTGTGATTTGAAGGAGTATTGACTGGTGTTGAAACATTGGTTTAAATTGTAAGTGTGTATTCTCTTTATTATTTGACAGCGTGAATAAAATATTGAGAGAAAAAAAGGAGGTGCATCTCATAATCTGACGCTTTCTTGCAAATTTGCATCCATGAACGCCAAAATACTCAATGAAAAGTTATCTATCTAAAAAGTTATTCGCCTATCAGATGTAAATATAAAATAAAACTTTCTAATGTAAATATGACTTCTGATGTGTACTTTCATCTTGTGTCAGTGACTAAAGACATGAAAAGCAAATGCAAGGACCAAACAAAGATGTTTCTAGTCGATATAAATCATAATCTTTATAATTGCTGGATATCATGCTTGTTTGTTTGAGGTTGCCATGTTCACTTAGTCTCAGGGAGACCACAGCCAACGGAAAATGTGAGCTCAAGATCGAAATAGATTCGGATGAAGACAGATAAATAAATTTTTATAGAGGAAAGGCTGGAGAGGTAAAGACAGCGCTATAGAAGGAGGAGAAGAGGAGGGGGAAAGATTAAAATACAAATGACCATAAGAGCCTTCTCATCGCCCTACTGGCTTTGAAGTAGCGGGCTGTGAAGGCACCTGAAGAGAAACTGTTCAGAAGACTATTTGAAGAGGCGGTAATGTTAAGAAGAATATCAGGAGGGGGAGAAAAAAAACCCTTTGGATAGCCCTGAGGTGTTTATACCTGTAATTATTCATCCACTTATTTCTTTCCGGCGTTGAAGGAAGATGGGGTGGGGGAAGTGGTAGAGCAGTAAAAGACAGGTGTTGGCAAAGGAACTGTGGGTTTATTTGATTATTATTAACTTTATTTCTCTCGCGCGCGCTCCCTCTCTCTGCCTTCATACACTCAAACGCACCAGCGGAGACAAAACAGCATGTGTTCGCTCAGCGAGCACCACGCCGAACTAAGTGTGCTAAAGTTTCTGCAGTTGGTATGAAACTAAAATGAAAACAAGGGGTCTTGAAGGTTGGTAACCTCATGTGGCGTTAGTGCAGGTGTTTTTCTAAATGAAGACCACATTTCCCATGATTCCACCTACGTTTCCTGCCAGCAAGAATATGCTAGAGGTCAAACATGTTAAAACACAGAGGGCCTTGATTTTAGTTGCCGTCTTGTAGCGTTGGCACTGCATCGAGGTCTCCGTAAAGCAGCACTTCGGAGCACCTCAGGTCCCGTGTTGTGCAACATGTGGTTCAAGGAAACCTTAAGCAAACATAAAAGTGTTTTTTTTGTTTGTTTTAAGTTCATTTTTATTCCTTGCTCTCTAAGCTGTGTATACAAGCCAGTTTTCTGCTTGAATGGGAGAGTTATGCACTGTAACAGCTTGAAGGGGGAAGTGGTCGCATTTTTGCAGGATTGAAAAAAAAAAAAAGAAACACAGAGAGACATAAAGGTAGTTGACATAAGGTCAAGGTTCACAAAGAGGCTCTTTGTTTAGGTCCCAGTGTTTGTTTATGAGGTGTGTGTGTGTGTGTGTGTGTGTGTGTGTGTGTGTGTGTGTGTGTGTGTGTGTGTGTGTGTGTGTGTGTGTGTGTGTGTGTGTGTGTGTGTGTGCGCACAAGTATGTCTGTGTGAGTCAGTGAGAGAGTTGCGGGATGTTGCACCCAGGTGAGTCATTGGCCTGTGGAGCGAAACCATGCAAAACCTCTACGTTGTTGTTTACAGAGCGAGCTGTCCAGACCTCCCAGATGTGTGTTCACAGCCTGTAGTTAATCAATGACAGCAATGTCTCTCTCTTACACCAGATATCAAAGTAGCCACACGCGCATGCAAATGTGTCTATGTGCATCTTCGCGCTGCACGCATGGTTTGCTGGTCAAGTAAAAAGAACTGGAGAAAAGTTTGAAGTGCTAGTTTTTCACATATCGTTGTCCACAATATCATGGTTTGAAACGTGTGGTTTTTGATTTAAGGAAGTAGTGATGCAGCACAGTTTACTCACGAGATAACAAATCCGCATGGTGTCCAGCTGAAACTGAAAGAAAACTGCGAGCCCTAAGATTACTTTAACTTTTACTACACAGTATGCATTTCCAAAAATTTGATGTCTACGCTGCCTTCAGGATAGGTCACAAAGACAAGTTGTTTCAAAGAAGTGCAAAAGGATATTATTTCGAATATGTATTTTAACAGGCGTGCAGTGTGTAGTCTAATGTGTCGCTGTTATCATGATTGGGCATCTGGCAGCTCCCCAGAACAAGTATGTTGCTGCTTTGTGGAACAGGTCATTTAAAGAGACACACACACACACACACACTGAACCACATCACAAAGTTTATAGGTTAGCAGGCCACACATGCAACCAGTTAACAGGCTGAATCCCTCCTTCATCCTGGGTCCTTGGGCAATGAGGAGATTCGTAGTGCATTAATGAAGAAACAACATATTCAGACTATATATATATATATATGAAGATATAAATATGAGAAGTTAAAGTGAATCTATATAAATTAATTAATGAATCAGGTTTCTTTTAAAAAGCAAAGAGTAAATTCGTATATGTTACTGCCGTGAAGGGATTTACACCAACACTTTGCACCTGCAAGAGTAGTTTGCCGAGTCGGCATATTTTAGTTAAAGTTATTCATTCATTAGACTTCAGTTTTATATATATAGCGCCAAATCACAACAGCAGTCACATCAAGGGGCTTTATACTGTCACGTAAAGGCCGTATAATTATAAACATTCAATTTTGTTGTGATGTAAACTTTTAAATGTATAAGAAACTCCAACATGGATGTTAGGGTTACATATCGGTGGGAGATCAAGTGATATTCAGGTGATTACACTCTATACTGGGTTTCTGTGTGTAGTAGTCTGTGTGTTTGTGTGTCTGTCAGACAGACAGAGAGAAAGTGAGAGAGAGTGGGATTTTTTTAGGTCACATGACCTATGGGAATTAAAAGTGTAGTTTCATTTCCTCTTCATTACTGACAATAATCAGACAGTTTCGCAAAAGAAGTCGCTACCTTTCTCGAAGAGTTTTACATGTAACTCACACATAATCATTTCGTACTTTCCAAAAAAATAAAAAACCAAGTGATGGGTTACAGAATTTTATTAAGAGACGATGAGAAATATGAATTTCAGGAATGGGCTCTGATGAGTCGCTGATCAGATAAACTGAGCTAATTTGATATATGCTGTCATTTATATCTGCACTACAAAATTGTAAGATCTGCATCTTAAGATTGGCAAAGGACAGTTTATCACATGCAAATATTAAAAGATCCACAACATTTAGTTCTTAAGTCTCGACTGCGTTCAGTCTAATAAGTAAATCGAGCGTTCCTGTCATCATAGTTTAGCTTCAATGTGCTGACGTTAAAAATATAGGCATAAAAAATCTTCCTTAAAGATGTTCTAGGAATTGGATTTGTCACTTGTGCACCTGTGAGCTAGAAATCTAAAATAAACTTAAGTTGATAGGATCTGCTTTGTAATTTCCCCTTTATAAAATGCCCCCACAAACCATGGTTTAATCAGAAGAGCCATAGACTAAAAGACAATAGTTAAGTAAGCAGTGGGAGTGCGGTGTGTTCTGGGGCAGAAACTCTGAGCAAATGAGTGCAGAGTTCACCACAAGCTTAAATGCACATGTTTTTAGATTTGTAGTATCTCTACATAACCAACAGGGGAAAAAAAGCTTTCATAAAGACTCACAACGTCATAGTGCTTGCAGTTGTTTTTCTTCTTAAGTCTTACTTAAGCTGAACATTTATCCTAATGCTTAATTTATACTTGATGAAGAAGCTGTTTGTGCGGGCAACATGGATGGCACATAGGGAGGTTACAACGTAGGGTTTCAGAAGGGTGTAGATTTAACAAGTATAGATGCCCTATAAGTCTGTCTAAAAAGTGACTCCTCAGGTAATGAAACTGACACATAACTTTGTTGTGGTGCCATCTGTCCAGCTGCAACACTTGCCATAAACAAATCTACAGAGGAGAATGTTAAAGAATAGTTCAGACAGCAGAGAAAAGCAAAAACTTTATTTCAACTGTGTCTCTTAAATATCAGAATAGTCGTTCAGGTGTTTCCTCTGTTCGTGTTTACAATTTTATAACCCTTCCCCCTCAGCCACTTGTGGGGCATTTCGCCGCTGCGCTGTGCTACGCTGGCATATCTGCTGTTTGCAGTGTGACGACCACATGCAGTCGTAAATGACAAATTTCCATGTGAGCTCTGATTCTTTTCATCCATCCACTGTAAGGAAATTTACAACCTGTTTACACTCTACTTCTGAGGGGTGTGTGTGTTTCCAGATTGACGACACTGATGTCACATCTTCTGTGAGTGTTGATCTGGTTTAGAACAGTACACTGTGTACGCTGAACACTTGGTGGGTATGTTTCTTTATTTCTGCGCTAATGGGAATTTCAAGTTTTCTGGAATTTTTTTTGTCTTTAGGATTTCCAGAAGGGCACTGAGAACTTGTAACCCCGTTTCCCCCCTTTTAGACGATAAAGTACAACAGTATAAACTCTTTAGGGAATTGTGGAAAACAACATGAAATAGCAGCTTAATAAAACCTGTGAATACTTACGTTAAAAAAAATGTAACCAATGACCTAATACTAACCAAAATGACTTAATAAGAGGCCTTTTATGAGTAAGTAACCGCTTGCATGCCCACCTGTTATAAAAAGAAAACCCACTGTTGAATAGAGTTTGTCAGATAAGTTTCAAATATCATAATAGTTGATATTTAAGATTGCTGATGTGGTCATTAATTGATATAAATAGGTAAGTTTCTTGGACGTTTGTTGGAGTGATTTTGAAAATACCCTTAAATGCCTACACACTCTTATCTGACATTCTTGTTATTTGAGTGGTCTAGCTGATCACTGACTCACTGACTTAAATTAATAATCACCATTATCAATCATAATGGGCTTTCCACTGCAAATAAAACATTCATATTTGCTGTGTTGATGCTAGTAATTGATAATGTTCTTCCACTGACTTTTCTCTCCTCCGCTCGTTTCGCCCTCCAAACCTCAGCCTCCGCAGCTGACCTTTATCATCATTTTAATATGCACTTTATTGAAAGAGTGTTCATAAAAATAGTCGACTAAATGAAACTCAAACCCCATCCTCCTCCACCCCGTGCCCGTGGCTCTGCCTAGACCAGCTGGAGCCTCCACAGCCGCATGAAGCAGCCCAGCACACATGGCTGTGATCTTAAACACACACATGCACACACGAATACTGAGACACACACACACACACGCGGGAGCAGAAATCTTTTCCTCCCTCTGACGATAATCGCCTGCTACAGACGGTGGCAGCCATTAACTTTATGTGCTATACATATATATATTATATGGTATATACTAGAGACCGATATGATTCATCTGGTGCACATTTATGACACAGGACAAAAAGTCACGTGTTGTTGTTTGTGTGATTGTTAGGGTTGATGGTCTAACCCCAAGTTTATGTTACCTTTTCAAATGGTAATGCCCCAAAATGAATTTACACCTGCTGTTCTGCTCTGTGCTTTGGTGTCATTTCAGCTTGCCCGTGCATCTCTTGATTTTTGTTACCTGGCCAGGGGCCCGTTCTTCGTACGTCGCTCACTACATCCAAGATCAAATGACACATCCAAGACCAAACCATCGCGCTAACCGTGAGCTCGCTAATCCGGTTCCCCGAACACACCTGTTGTTGACGATTAGTACAGCTGGATGCAGTAATGTGACATCACTGGGTGTCGTAAAAGGGGCTACGCATCGATAGTAGAAACATTGATCGGCAACCCGCTGATTGGTCGGCGAAAATGTCGAAGGGGCGCGCTCGGTATTTTCCGGCAGCAGAGCAAGAACTCTTGATTGAGGGATTTCAGGAGTTTCAGAGTTTAATTAAAACGCAAGGGAACACTGCAAAGGCTGCAAAAGCAAGGAGAGAGGGGCTGGCAGAAAGTTGCTGACAAATCAAACTCGTAAGTAATTCAATAATAACAATAATAATGGAGTGGGTTTATATAGCGCTTTTCAAGGCACCCAAAGCGCATGACAATACCACTATTCAGTCACTTTGTTATTTATTTATAGATTTATTATATTACACTATATTATCCAATATTATATTACATTATATTATATTGTTATATTATATCCCCTTTCACATTAGAGCCACAACAGGACCCACTAGAACATGGGAACAAGTAAAAGTGGAATATAAGAATATTCTACAGAATGGTAATATTTATCACTTATATTGCTTTTCGTCTCTTGGAAAGAGACCCTGAAATAATCTGTTTGTTTGTTCATAACAGCAACCAAGAAAAGGGCAGAGCAAAAAAAAAGACAGGTGGTGGTCCTGCACCCCCTCGTCAACAAGTTGGTTAAGTAAATAATACCCTCACGGGAAAATCGATATCTCTCTATGAGCACACTGTCGCGCTGAGCTAAAGGATCCTGTCTGTCCCGCAATATACGCTGAATTCTGAGGACTCTCCTTATCAATCTTGCACCTTCCTCAATGGGTTGGTCGCGTATACGGACAGGACATGGCTGCGACAGGCTTCCCAAATCCACCTTCGCTTTTATAGCCGTGGTCTCTCATCTTGATTACACGAAGTGATTTGCAATTACTACTCTGAAATATGAATTGCATCTGTAATAATCACATACATGTAATAGAATGTTAATAGTACATTTCCCTTTTTTAGGAAATGACCTGTATGTATCTGTGTGAAATCAATGAAAGGATCAAGTGCTGCATTATCTTTAGTTACATTGATGTTATTTATTTATGGTGAAACAGTGGTGGAATATCGCTGTTGCTTTCGTATAAATGAAGCGGACATACCTGCGTGGCCGCGATCTAATCCTGTTTACATAAAGTAAACCTGCTCCCGAGCAGGTTTACGCTTACGGCTCTGTTGCTATGACAGCAAGTCCCGGATGAGCTTCGGGGAACCGAACGATCCAAGATCACGCGAAATCGTCAACAATCTAATCCAGCTAACTTACTTAGCGAGGTACGAAGAACAGGCCCCTGGTCTTTCCCGCCATTTCAATGATATATCAGTGCAACAGCAGAGAATTTCTGGAATTCCTGCTTTGCTTCCTGTTTGACTTCTCATGTTCCTTTTCCAGCGCTAATGGGGAGGTGTTTTTGAGGAGCAACTAGACTGCAGCGAGTCTGATTCCCAACACACCTCAAGCGCCGGTATAAACAGTCATGGGTGACATCGCAGTCGGCGTGCAAAACAACTCAGGTGGCGACCGTGAACTAGGCTCTAGTATTTGGCTAAGGACCAGAAAGAGCAAAGTTATGACATGAAGAGCTGAAGTGAAAAGTGTCCACTTTAGTGTCCATTTTTTTCACCCTTGAAGTTTTTTTCACGGTTCTCCCACTGTCACCCAACTGGTCAGTCAGTCAGCATTCAGCACTTATGTCATCCACTTCCAGCGATGTGCAGTTAGTGTCTTCCATCCGCTGTCTGAACTGAAATATGTATGCAGATGCTTTTTTCACAAGTGGGTCACCACAGCAGGTAGCTTTTATCCCAGATCCCATTCCTGACACAACTCCAATGGGATTTGTCTCCTCCTGGGATCAAAGACGGGGATGTTTTGCCTGTTAGGCAAATGTGTAAACTAGAGCTGGGCGATATGAAATTTTTTCATATCACGATATGCTTTTTTCATTTCAGGCGATAACGATATCTATCACGATATGAGCCAAATAACTATGTTTGTAAGATTTAAATGTGCCGTTGCTCACAAGTAAAATGTGAAATAATCAGCAGCTTGTTTTGATTTAAATATTTATTTCCCATAATAAGTTCAACAGGGTAGATGTACTTAAGGAACATGAGACTTTTTCAGATAAATAAAGGCAAATATTGCAAACTACACAAAAGCAGCCGCTAAAGCGTTTAAGTTTCAAAATAGAACAAACGAAACAGACGACTAAATTGTCGATTCCACTTAGAAACAAAATATTAATTCTAAAAATAAATCTTAGTTTGTTTTACAGAAGAACAGACAAAATTGACTAACCATTGTCAATATCAAATAAACTGAGAACTAAAAGGAAATTCTCAATCTCTCCTTGTTGTATAGCTGAGCTTTTCTAACAGTTTTAACAGTTACTTTAGTCTGACAAAAGCCGAATGACGAATTAGCGCTTCCAGTCAGAGATTGAGCATGCACCGGTTTATTGTATTTCCAGACTTGCTTTCGGCACATTTACAGTGGCTGCTCTGTTTTTTGTCAGACTTGAAATAGCCGAAATGAAATACCTTCACACTACGGAACTTCTATGGCTCTTCCGTTCAACAATCTCTCCGGCGTCGGAACCATCATCGGTTTTCTCTTCAGTAACCTTCGGTCACGCTCGGTTGATTTTTCTCTAGTCGGCACGCTCATTTCCTCCATTACCCAGGCGGCATGGCGGCTGGCTGCTTCCCAAACAAATACACATGTGCGGCTTGGCACTTGTGCTGTACGTAACAAGTCACGTGACGTGACGCTGCAGCTGTGATTGGTTCGGCTCGGCACTACTTAATTTGGATTGGCTGTTCTTTTTTTTTTTTTTAAGAGGACAAGAGCGGCGAGGTCTATCGCAATAGTTTAATTTTTCTATCAAGAAAAAGTTATTTCGCAATACATATCGTTATCGTTCTATCGCCCAGCTCTAGTGTAAACCACTACACTATACAGACACTGCTTTAGTATTCAGCTATGACGCTATGAACACCTGACATATGAAGCTACTAGGATCCACTGTTTTCTTCTTTCAGTTATAGCTAAGTGTCCACACAACATTCGACTTGAGTATGAAAAAATTACAGAAAAATCCCTGGCAATAAAAGGTACTGAAAAAAACTCATAATTTTGCAAAGCAATGCCCCAAAATTCCCCAAAACATTCCAGATTTTATCCCAAATATTCCTACGTGTCCTATCATCAGTTACTTTCCAGCACCTGATAAAGCTGTTTCCCACAATATGCCACCATGTTTGCCAAGCATGTTATAGTTTGAGTTTCTCCAGTGAGGATGATGTTATGAACGGAGGTACATGGACGCTGCATGTTGGACTAACAGCTTGTTCCTGTTTGAGCTCCTATGTTTTTGGCACTGTGTCCATCTGCTAATGTAATTTCAAAGCAAGAAAAAGGAGGAATTCCCTTTTCAACAAGTTTCCTCAAAAGGAGCTCGGTCATGCGTCAAATTGATTTCCTACCTTTGTTTGGCCCTGTTCACCAGAAAACGGGAGATACTCCCATCCCCACATTTACAGTCATGGGAACTTTTCATTTGGTCATTAGAAAGAAGAAGAAAAAAAACCCCAGGCTTTTAAGGAGTGCAGTACTCACGCACATGCACCGATGGACACGCGACGAGAGCATGTTTTTCCCCATCAGCAGGTGATGAGAAAGCAGAAATGACATGCAGAAAATGTCGATTGAAGTCATGATGCAATTATCGGAAGCGTGGCTTTGACGTAAAAAGGGGGGCGAAGAATAAAGAGGTGGATTTGAGGAAGAGGTGATTTGAAAGGGGAGGCATTAAAAACCAACCAAAACATAAACAAGAAGCCCCGCTAACGATAACGTTGATGTCATTGATACATTAATATGTTTCAGGAAGTAATGGCGCTCATAAAGCATTTTTATTCAGTGTTTTGTGCGTGTAGGTGTGAGAGAAGGTGTTGTGGTAAATCAGCTTGTGC
Organism: Astatotilapia calliptera; assembly: GCF_964374335.1. Taxonomy (NCBI): domain Eukaryota; kingdom Metazoa; phylum Chordata; class Actinopteri; order Cichliformes; family Cichlidae; genus Astatotilapia; species Astatotilapia calliptera. The sequence goes on from NC_137431.1 coordinate 24,890,629, forward strand.
GAACGTTTTTTGGGGCCAAACAAAAAACTAGAGCAACCGTGATATGCATTGCACTGTGGTTGATCTGTGTGTGAGCGTGGGTGTGTGCGATTGTGTAGGTGTTGTACATAGTACATGACATGTATGTGGGAAACACTGTATGCACACCAAGGACAGATGAAAGGGAAGAGGTGGGTGTGCAGGAAGTGAACAACAAAAGAAACACATCATCTGATTTATCAGATGGGTACAGTTTGGGTCGATCAGATGAAGGAAAAACATGGAGAAATTTGTACCAAGAGTGAAAGAAGTTGAAAGAGGGAGAGACTGATAGTGAGAGAGAATGAGAACAATGGAGGAAGAAGGTAACTGCAGTAGCGGAAGGGAGTTAGCAGTAAACAATGAGAAGCTGGAAACCGCGTTGTGCACCTGGTAGAAAAAAAAACCACAGGCTCAGTTGAAACAGACTCTGACACCTTACGAACACCTTTAACTGTTTCACCACCGCACTCAAGGAAAAGGAACACGAATCCACGGCTAGCTCGAATTCTGACAGTCAGTTTCTGCTTTCAGCAATAGGAAGTGGATCTCTTTGAAAAAGAAGCAAGCAAAGGGAGCAGAGGGGCTGCTGCAGCCAAAATGACTGTAGATTTCTTTTCCTGGCCTGTTCTCTGTTGTAGATGATATAATTTATTACATTAATATTTGGCTTTTATTCAACATAAGGTAGGAAATGGTGTCAGATCTGCCAGTGTTAGTAGTCCTTCCCTTGTCAAATGTTGTCCTTTAAAGAGATTCTTGATGTGCAGAATGATTAAATAGGGCCATCAGTAAATTAGTCCGCACCCCAAATTATTACTCTCAAATGACTGATGATATTCTGTATACATTAAAAAGATTACAATCACAAACCTTTATATGTAATAAAACATACATGCGCTCAGTGCTGTCGTTAGTCATACTGCAGTAAAAACAGGACGGCAACCTTCTTGCAACTAGGAGAAATCGGCAATGGCCTGGGATTGCACTGCATTCTTTGAATTTCCTAACTGGGTGCAAGTAGTTATGGCAACCAGAGGTTGAACATGCAAAGCAAGACTCAAGACTGCAGTTACTATCAGAAAGATAGCGACTGCAGAAAGACACCGACAGGATCGCCCTTGAAGTTTCTATAGATTTGAGGAAAGCACAGTATGAAAAACAACTTGCTGGGAAATTCAGCAGTTTAAAAAATAAATCAAAACCCCACAAAATTCTGTGAATGAAAAGATCTGAGCTAATCTGATGCGATTTGGCCAAATGAACTCACGATCGCTGACTCCTCCACCCATCACCACCGTCTTCTCGCTGCAGATGTCACGCTGTCATTTTTTATTTCATTCAGAGGGAAGAGAAGAGGACAGACTCTATTCTGACAGTCAGTCAGACAAACAGTCTCCATCAGTGATGTTTTTATGGTCCCCTTGCCGAATCATCCCCCAGACAGAAGCAGATTTACAGCAGGCACAGGCGCAGTCAACCCACTGTCAGGACCCAGAGGACTTGTTGGCTCCCCTACTGAGCTGCAAAGCGTGGCGACCTTCATCCCGTCTCGATTCTCTGTCTCGCATTCATTCTTTTTTACCCTTCGCCTCTCTTCTGCGCCCCGTCTGCGCTATAATTTGTTTTCTGTTTTTATTTTAAAACGGGCCTAGGGTCTTAATGCCTCCAATTAAAGACAGCCATAACTCTGACACTGTCTCAAACAAGCAGCGCAGCTTGAGTGCCATCCAGGCTCCAGTTGATCCCCCGCAGAGGCACATTAATCCCAGAGCAGCTGAGGGAATACTGGTTTCAATTAAGCATCCATTAGCTAAACATCAAGTCAGTGGTATGCTGTTTTGATTAGAGGAAGCAAGAGAAGAGGACTGTTGATTTTTATTTTTCTCATTTTTTCTGCCTTTTTTTTTTTTTAAGGAGAGAATGTCCCCGGAGGAACCCTGCTGACAGTTAGAGTTAAAAATAACAACTTTATTGATCATTATTGCAGAACTGGATGACCTTTAGGACGAGCGATTGTTCTATTTATTAATAGTATTAAAACAAGCTATGAGCAGATTTTCTGGTTAAGATGCGTTTCCCTTCGTTTTCTTTTTTCACTGGTGGAAATATTCTGTTTGGTTAAGGTGAGAGGGGAGTGGTTAGAGTGTCATTTGTGTCCACACACAGCTCTTTTAATGCAATTTGTCAGGGATGCAGTACATGTTATTAAAGCAAGACTTCCACCTTCAACTTCTCCTACTTCCTACTTGTTTGTAGCAGTTCTATCCACTGTTTTACGGCACTGATTCATAACATATTAATGGCAAAATGCAATCCTTCATTTATTTTACTCAAATGATGCTTCTGCTGTTGATCTGTAGGGTTTAAAAAAAAAATCCAAGAACCTCTTTGGTGCCTGCAAGGCCGGCCAAATTAATGCGAGGTGCTGTTGCATAAAACATAACCTGGATATTACATTCAGAAGTTTCTGCTTATGGCAACAGAAACAGTATTACCAAGCGTAGTAGAGCTAAACAGCGCATGTAGATATTATTTGTGGCTCTGCAAGGCACAAGTGTTTTCTCATTTGCAATAAAACTGTACTGAGGGCAAAATTTTACTGTTTTGGCAATACAAATCTTCTCTGTGTCACTCTGTGTGTTTGTGTGTGTGTGTCCAAGTGCATTTTGTGTCTTTGTATTTGCGTGTGCACACCCGTGTTTCTTGTGTACAGTTGAGCGAGGTTAAGCCTAGTGTGGTTTACCATGGAAAATAAAGGCCTCGAGTCTCATTGTCACCTGAACACACACACACACACACACACACACACACACACACACACACACACACACACGGCTCCTCCTTAACCGTGTGCTGTTGTTAAGTTGTTGGTGGAAAATTTTAAGGGTTCGCTTGCTCAACTGCATCTCCTTCTTTCCTATTTCCACCTTAAATGGAGATGATTTTGCTGTCTGCAAAAGCATCTGAACCTGCAGTGGAAACTGTAACAGAAACAGCAAAAAAAGATAAGTACAAACAAAACGTTGGTTTAAAAAAAAAAAAGAAAGAAAGAAAAGAGGATGTGGTTTAGCTTTGTTGATACAAAGAAATCGCCATTCCAGCCTGAACCAGCATTGAAGCTTTCTAAAGGGAGGCATTAAAAATGAAACAGGAATTTCCACATGTACTTTCCTAAAGTCTTCATCGGACAGGAGTTTTGTTTTGTTTTTTTTAAGCCGTTATCAGTCGGGCAGCAAAGGTGGAAAAACTAAATCACTCCATCACCTGTCATCATGGAAAACAATACCATGTTTAAAGTCACATTTTCCAGGTGTTGCATTAAACAGCACATCAGCAGCAGAGCAGAGCAGAATTCTTGGAAACTGCGAATCTTTGTTGCACGAGATGAAATTATCCTAAGATATGTTGGCTCTGGATGAGGTGCTTCCTCGCGAGCCAGTCGCGGAAAGCAAAATCAGAAGAATCACGGAGTTTGATCAGTGGGAGTAATTGGTTGAAAGCCCGTTCGAAAACAGCGGCGTTGCATGCAGTAGCTGGAGGGAGGGAAGCGGTCCAGGACGAGAGCAGCGATCGCTGGTTTGGCCTCGGTCGCGCTGCTTGGCTTTTTGCTCGCCCGACTTGTTTTGCTTGGACTGACATTAAACAAGTGAGGGAGTGAGAGAGATAGGATGGGGGCTTTAAGACTGAGAAGCAGATAAGTACTGTGTACTGCAGACATCATGAGGGTAACAAAGATGTCGAGATGAGAATCAGATAAATGATGTTTTACTTGTAAATTTTGTACTTTTGCTGGAAGCTTTGCCTCAGATTCTTGATTCCTGCTCTTTGGAATCATCTCACCAACTTCTAATAAAAACACCAACTCACTAACCAGTTGCACATTTGACTAAGAAAGCTAAGTAGCCTTACTAATCATCTGAGACTGCCCTGCGACGGAGACTGTCGGCTCCATCGAGGGCAGTCCAAGCCTGAAGGCGAAGCGAGCCATAAGGGCTGCTCATGGTTAGCCGCTTGGCTCGGGTGGACCCGCGCTGAGAGAGGAGAGGCCCGGGAACAATTATGGCTTAGTAGGAGTAACAGAGCTGAGCCAGGCAGCTGCTGGTTGCTCTCTGAATATGCAGTGAGCATTCGCATGTGTGTGCGAGCGCGCGCTTGTGTGTGTATGTTCAGGCGGCGTCAAGAGGGAGCGATGCTCTCATACGCAACCGCATATTTACATTACAAATCACGGCTAAACAATTCAGCCGACCACAGACGCAAACATTAGACGTTTTTATAGAGAAGATGGATAGATCAGAATGATAGAGGGACGGGCAGAAGAATGCACGAACGAGAGCACGATAACAAGAAGGAATGAATGGATGAGTGACAAGAATAAATTGGTTAAATGGTTGAAAGACCATTATAGTCGCATACCAGTCATCGATTTTCTGTCATAAAAGAAGCAAAAAAGAGAGATTTTCTGTGGCAGAGGAGCAAAAAAAAAAAAAATGAATAAATAAATAAATCCATCTGATAAAGTCCGTGAGGCCTGGTCTGGTCTTGAGATGAGCTGTTCCAGTTGTTGTTGATTTAAAGAATCAAACCGTACCTAATTTTTTTCTCTTTTTAAAGAGAAGAGGGCAAGTTGTTTAAAAATGACGACCCCCCCGAGGCAGAGACATGACCTTTGGTGAACGATGTCACTTTGGTTAACACTTTGTTTACTTTGTTAAACAGACAGAATGAAGTTGGATAGATGAAGACGCTGTAAACTCTTTCACACATACTGCTGTTGTGAGCTGGCACTGAATGAATATATTTTAATTTAGTGAAGCAGATCAAATATCAAAGACTTCAGCAATCCCGACTATCCAAGTCAGTGGTTTTGGTCCCACATGACATTATGGTTACGGACAGATTGGACAGTCATAGCTGGAAGTGACATACTTATCAGCGTCGTGAAGTTCGATGCACTTTACCCCACACTGCTGCTGCTTTTGTTCCCACCACAGCTGTGGAAGAAGCCTTAAAGAAATCGTACAAACTCCTGAGGTGGAAAATTGCAGGAGTGTCTGACACAGAAACTCTTCTGCGACCTCAGTTCCCACATGACACCCACAAGGAAAGTCTTTTCTTCATCTTTTTTTAACTTAAAGGTGTACAGAGGGAAGTCATGCGTGAGGAGTACAAGAAGAAGAAGTCGAAAAAAATAAGTGCAGAAGTGCGCAGATGACCGAAGTTGATTGAAAGGCAGAGTCCCTAAGTAGAGCCAGCTATTTTATTTTGGGGGGTGATAATTACACACTGCTGGTAAGTCACCATGTTATTTGTACATATGATCGATAGCAAAATATCAACCCTAGCCCCGTAAGCCAGCCGGGTAGCTTTTGGCAGGCGCTCTGCAAAACACAGGCGTGCCATGCCCTCTCCAGGGACCCTAACACAAACACACAACGATACGTGCACATCGACTTATAAAACACGTTCCCAAACAGATGGAAAGTAATAACACGATACGCATAAATACATGCGAGCGTGCACATGTGGTGCAAACACATAAATACATGGACACGGTAGGGCAGAGAGAGAGCATTGTGCCACAGAGATGGCACGCGGTGACAGGCGGCCTCTGTGTTGCTGCCGCACAGCGAGGCCCCGCGGGCCCGTGCATGCAGCTCTGTGGTCGAAACGCACCAACGCTGGCTCTCGCAGGGTTTTGGACGAGCTCCACATGTGGTCAGCTGGATGGTAGCGCCCTCGCTTCGCTCTACCAACAAATACAGAGGACTCCTGCTGAGCGGGGCTGTGTCGAAATCCTCGACACTGTTTTTTTTTCTTCTTTTTTGGTCCAAACCGAGAGCGAACCCTTTTCTTTTTCTCCTTGGAGTCTTGTGTATGTTAAAAACATCAGATCTAAATGGTTTGACTTCAAAAGAAGACTGCTGATGATTTGTGAGATGACTTTTTTTTCTGCATTCAAATATACTGATGTGGGAAAATGATAGTCTCATTGCTTTGATTTGATATGGTAAATGTCACTGTCTCAGATAAAATGTCATGCTTAGACTGAGTTACGTGATGCCGGTAAAGGCTCAAAATGAGGTAAAATCCAGAGTGTGGTGCTCATAGTTCACACGCAAGGTTTGCGTGGTGATACAAAACAAACCGTCTTTAACCTCATTTACGAACTTACGATTTTAAGTTCAGGCTATTTTATGAAGGATAAACTAAGAATAGTCGCATTTGCATAAACACTATCTATGATTCTACAATTTCTAAAGTCAGTAAATGATCTCTCAACCCATCTCTTAAAAGGGCTCCGACCACCTCAGGTTAAGAAAGTCTAGTTAAAAAGGAAGAAGAAGAAGAAGAAGAGAAAAAAAAAACCCAGTCTGCTTGGTTGGACCTGGTGGGGAGTGCGTCTCTTCTCTCGCTCACCTCTTTGAGATCCTGGAGATAAAAGCAGCTGGCGCAACATCAAATCAATAGGCCATCAATGGTAACATCTCCTGAAGATTAAAGAGAAACTCACTCAGAGGCAGAGAGGGAAGGTAGGGTGCTAATATAGTACAAGACCCGGCCAATGGAAAGAGATTTAATTGATGTGTAGAAGAGGGATGGATGAAAAGGGTGGGAGCTGACGATGTTGTAATGGTGTGCGTGCATGCGTGTGCGCCGAGCTTCCTTTGGTCAGCTGTTTCCATTAGTAGGAGTCTGTTTGTCTACATGTTTGCCACTATAACACCGCGATTATTTATCTATCTTTTTAGGCCTGCATTTAGCACAATGCTTATTTGTACCTATGTGCATTAACATCTGTATCCTCTTGTCTGTTTACATTTTTCCCCCAATCTCTTTGTAATTTTGGGTGTTTTTCTCCCCATCTTTTGGCCTCCTAGCTTTTCATTACGCTGTTTATCTCCTCATCAGATTCTCTGCTCAATCCATTAAAAAGCATGTGGGTCTATAAAAATATATATAATGTCATTTGTTTGTTGGCCCACACATTAATTTCAATTACATATTCCAGGATTGTGATTTCTATAATTCTACCACTACTACTCATCTCTACTCATCTGTCCTGGTTGTATAAGGGAAATAGTGTTAATATATCTCCAGTCTGATGCTTTTTGTAATGCAAAAATAAGGAGACCTCATCTGTGATGCTGATTAGTTATCCTTGATTCGTCTCCACTCTTACCAGAGCCTTCTGTCCAAACCCAAAAACCTATGAAACTGTGTTCGCATCCCTTCAGAGCCACTTGTCACAGCCACTGGCGCTCTTTGGACTCCCCCCAGAAAAGAAATCTAAATGAGAGCAGCATGTGGAGCAGGGGGGGAGTACAGTTAGGAAATGTTAAAGGCATTCAAAAATATTCTTTCATAGCATGGAGACCACAGGATGGGGCCTGAGTTGAGCTGGGCTGTGTGGTTGCAGGCCGGGGTTTGTATGCTCTCTATCTGAAGCCACATCAGAGCCCTGAGCCATGTGTAATGTAATCTGGATGGGTAGAGGAGGGTTCCCCCTTGGATTCAGAAGAACCGCCGCTGAGGTGCAGCGCAGGGACCGGCGGTCGGTGATGTAAGATGGCACTTGGCGACAAACTATTATGGCTGCGGGTATGGTTACTATGAAACGGGCTGTTTTCTGCTCCCATTACGGTCACTGTGCATCTGTTTCTGTGTTACTGCTTTGCTTGCTTCTTTTTGTTTTTGCTAATTTTTTTTTGCCTCTAATAATATCTATTGTGTCTTCTGTTTCTGATGAGCTTTTTAAATTTCTCATCATATACCTGGATGGATATTAGTGTCTAAAATCAGCCTCTAAACTTAAACACAACACATCTGATGAGAAATGTTGGGAACTGGCTACAAACACTCTACCAAATGTCGCAGCGCGGGATGTCGACGATCTTTTCAGCTCGTTTTTTATGCAGATTGTTGTATCAGCAGCACAGATGGCCTCCTCAGGATTTCCAACCTTGACAGTGCTCAGCAAGCTCCTGTAGATTGCATTCCTCTCCTTTTCTGTCTTTTCCCGCTCTGTCCATCTTTCCTCCATCCTTTCTTCATCTTTGCTGCTCTCTCCGTCTCTTGTTTCATCTCTCCCTCTCTCTCGGGTCCTTTGGCGTTCCCTCTGCTTACTCAAAGTCTCGAGCAAACAAACAAGCAGCGGGTGGCTCGCGTCTCCTATCTATAATTCAAGCCAGTCAAACTACAGCGAGGATGTTTGCCAGACACATGAAGTGCATCTCTCAGCATAATAGCGAGAGAAAAAAGGAATATGTTTTACCGTCATGGCTTGGACTCAACACACAGGGAATATCCCATCATCCAGCCGGGAGATTAAAATCATGTTTATAGCATTTCTGCTTTTAGTTGATCTGAACCACCACAGGGAAAGGCAGAGATGATATAACAGTATTGATATTATGCGATCAAATTTGTGAAGCCAACATATTAACAGGTTTTCTCGCAGAAATCAGATTTCCTGTCTTTACTAACCGAATTAAATCACAATGAAAATGTTCCAGCAGTCACGCGTTGCGGAGTTGCAGCGCTAAAGGGACACGAGAGGATATTCGCTCTTTCTGTTTTTTCTCTCTTTTCACTTCAGACTTTTGCTCAGGGACACTGATGCAGCTGTGTAACAGTAACTGACTGCAGACGTTATCCATGCTACAGAAAAGCATCGAATCCCCCCCAGAGACCAAGCCAAACCACTTGTGGTAACAACAACTTATAACGATAAATGAGTCGAGAGGAAAACCAAAGCTGTTTTTCCAGGTGTTTGGATGAAACTCCAGAGTATAGTTTTCAACTTGAAACCGTTCTCTTCTCCTGAAAGCAGTCTTGTAACATTCAATTATTTTGTTTTATTTTTTTTGAAAAGCACGACTTTAATGCCCTGGTTGAAGCAGTAAAGTGAGAGCTCTGTAAATTTCTTTAGATTTAAACTTCTGCCTGTTTGGACAGGTCACATGCTACCAGAGCTCTCAGGTAATATACATATATATATTTATTTATTTAGATTTGCAGTTTATTCACACAAAATCGGTTCGATTTAACCTTTTTTTCCATCAGACTGAGTTGATTTAAAAAAAAACCAAACAATTAAATTGCCTTTCACCTTTTCAAAGATTCTCTTTCCTTGCACTTCCTGATTAAACTTCCTAGATTGATTTCTTCTAATCTTCTCATTTCTCAGAAATAAGGAGACTCGGGTAACAAGTTAGTAATCTTTAAAATTTAAATATTTTTTTTGATGATGTAGAGAAAGTGTAAGGAAAGTGAGAAAGAGAGAGATTTTTATAAGCGGCAAAATTTATTCTGGGAATTGATGCCATCACCGTGCCAACCTACCCCATAATACTTCTTATAAATAAAAAAAGTTTTTTGTTTAAAAAAAAAAAAAAAAAAGCTAACAGTCAGTTCTAACAGTTAATATTTAATGAAATGAGTCATGCAATTAGTCAGTGATCAAAATGAGTCATCTTTGGATACAAAAAGCTGCTTTAGAGAGTCATCTCGCCACCCAGAAAATTCATGCTTTTTTTTCCCCTGACGCCTCATATTGACAAATCAAAACTGTTGCAGTGGATGAAAGAGGAAGCTAAGTACGTCTTATTATTGTTTTTTGGTTTTTATTTTGGGTGAACTTACCCTTTAATGACTAAACTTCGCATTATTCTGTCTGTGGAATCGAAACAAGTGGCGCGGCAGATCTCAGATTAGGTGGCGGAGACTTGTTGCAACCTGCGGTGGAAGCGGTGTTATGGTTACCATGGCTACGGCACTCCTCCTGTGTTTTCTGGCTGCTCTGTAGTGAGCAGAAAGAGAGGGGTGGAGGGGGGCTAGCTCAGCAGGTGGGCCTGAGAGGGGAAGGGGGGGTACAGTAGAGAGGGAGAGCAGAGCAGGTTAAGTTGCTGGGAGCTGGGTGGGGTTGGGGGTAGGAGGTGGGTGGGACATCCAGAGGAATCACTCCAGCCGCTGGGGTAAAAGGAATTAATCAGACAGCATAAATTAGAACATGAAAGGAGCGAGGGAGAGACAGAGTCACATTCACCCCTCCCTCTACACTTCCATCCATCTACTTTTCACTCCATCCTGTCATTTCCGTGCTTTTCCTGCATCCGTCACATCCACCCATGTCTTCTTTTTGTCTCTCTAAATGAACTGAATGATCATATGAACTGTTTCAGCAGTTTTTTAAGCAATAACCAGCTCACTAACTCATTCCAGTCTTTCTGCTACCAATACAGATACTTTTTTAAACGATCCCCTCCTAATGTCCCGAAGCACATGTCATTGAAACACGCACATTAACTCAGTGATCAGCTGTCCTTAAATGGGACACGAGCAGCATGTGATTCAGGTAACGAATCACTTTAAGGACCCAGATGATTGTTTTATTACATTATTTTCCTTTTTTCCCCTGTAAAATCTTTTTTTTTTTTGGTAGGAATGCAGCGGGGGACTGTCGCACAGATTCAAAAGTCAAATGAAATGATGGCTCAAGCAGCCTTTCAGAAGGAATTTCAGTGTCGAGCCATTGTCAGGGACCCTTTGCCCCCCCCCCCTTCCCTTTGTTGAATGCATGTCAGCATGCACTGAGACTTCTGCGAAACCCTTTCAAACAGTTTAGTATCTGAGTTTCCACACTGGTTACCGCTGATGAAAAGCCTGTTTTCAAAACTGTTTGTTGCAGCAACTGTAATCTTTGGTGAAAGATGGCTCTTTAAGTGCTCCTCAGTCAGACTGCTTGATCTCTAAGAAGACAATGAAAAGAACGCGCGTTGATTGGACAGCAGCCTCGGGGCTTGGGCTCGCTCCTGATGTCATCTGTTTGTGAGTCACCTCTTCCAATCAGTGTACATGTCTGCTGGTTTGTGTGCTGTTTGGCTGGGTTTGGGTTTATTTTTTCTCCCCCTCACCACCTAAATTGTCTTGTAGTGACAATCGAACAAACGGGGCACTTTATGTTTTTTGGGACTGTAAGAAGTCTACAGCAAAGTTGAAATAACGAACAGATAAATCATCTGTACCTTTGTTTCGAATCTTCAGCTTTCAAGAATTTTCTTATCTACTGATAAATAAAATATCACTTTCGGCATGCAAGTCACCGTACAGCGACAAGTTACAGTTCATTTATAATAAAAAGCTGCCTGCTGATGTGTGAGAGTCAACCGTATTTATAGGCCAGTTCAAATAAAGTTGTTTTATGTAACTCTATGCAAGTGTTGCAGGGGGTTTTCACTTCTTTAAATGATCATGTTAGCTGCTTCTTTAGCTGTTTTTAGCTCAGCACTTATGAGATATGATAAGAAACCAATCTTCTCGTCTAGCTGGTAGCATGAAAGCCAGAAGCGTATGGTCGTGGAAATAATCCGTTTCAAGTTTATTTCCATGAACAGACAGGCAAAGCTGCAATGATTCATTAGGTGATTAAAAGAAAATATATCTAAAGCTGTATGAATAATCAGTTAACGGTGGTTGATATTTTGTTATTCTTGAAAACTTGATTTTTGAGGTTTCCAATGGTTTAGATAAATACCTTCCCGTAATACATATTATGACATATAGCAAAATGAATTTGCTATAATATATTTTGTGCCATTTGTTAAGTAGAAGAAGCTTTCAAAAGAAAATGATTGAGTTCTGTTTTTGAAATAAAATGTCGCGAGTGTTTTTCATTGTAAATTGTTTAATCTTTGCAGATGATTGGAATAATTATTAGTGACATCCTTAGTTGTAATAATTTTCTTTTCTTTAAAAAAAAAACCCTTGACCTTGTAGAACTCCAATAAATAGACATTTGGTTTGTTCTATCAAACAACACATCTATACAACAAAGAGTGAGCAACTAAAAGGAAAACAAAAAAATTCAGCCTTTTTTTCATTAAATGTTCAAATTCAACAATATAAGAAAGTAATGCCACTAAGAAAAACTTTTTCTGGTTCTGGTCAGTGTTTTACTTTGTGTTTTCACAGCAATAAAAAGGGAAATATATTATACAAATCAAATGTAAATTTGTGCAAAAACTTCTCACTTTTCAAAAAAGTAGATATCCCTTCATATTTGCCAAATCACCCATAGAGCGCAAGTGTGCATGTAAGTAAAAATAAATATTTCTGTTTGGGTTTGGGGGATGTTAAGGCCATTCAGCGCGCTCTGCCCGCCGGTTATTTCTTTTGCGTGGCCTTCAATATGTCCCATAACACAAACGCCACAGGGATGAGATGATTTCGATAGAAACATCAAAGCGGCAGATCAGACAGAAAGCACCGTACATGTGAAGCAAACCGGTGACCCGGAGGGCAGAAAGCATGTAAGCTGATTGAGTCGCCCGCTTCCCCAAAAACTTCACTCAAAAGCAGTTGGCTTATATGTAGAGTCAGCCATGTATGACCCCCTCGTCAACGCCCCGACGCCACAAACACAGACACAACACATGAAAGTTGCGTGTGCTGGAAGGGAAGCGTCTTATATATATTGAAGTGCATTTCAGGAAAAAAGGTGTATGTTTGTGTGTTATTTAAGTCTTTAAATTACACAATTGTGTTCATTTCCAGCTACTAGTGTAGCTTTGCATGATTCAAAGTTCAAAATAATCCCTATTTATCCTATACTTGCCTTTGTTGTACCCTCTCACTTTGTAAGGGATTTGACTCCCCCTTAACTGTAAGCAGCTTTAATTGTGATTGGCTGTCCCTCACAAACTTGACGGGGGGTGGGGGTGGGGGGACATCGCACAGATATAAGAGAAGGCTAAACATTTAGAGCATTGTAAAGCCTGATCTTTGGCTTTCTATATGTTGACCACATCCAGCATTTTAAGTGAATTTGTGTAGTGTGTGCCAGGGATTAGATTATGACAACTTTAATAGCTTTTAAATAGATTCTCATTGGCTGGCATATATGGTGAGCACTCTCTGCACAGAAGTTGGCAAGGAAAGCAGTGTTTTAAAGTCTTTTTCTTGCAGAAACTGGTTACTGGTCAGCAGTGTTAGAGCTGTAAGCTGTTTCTCCAATTAACAGATCGGACATTAAAGACATAAAAAGTTCACAAAGTGGAATAAAATGTCCAGAGCTGATAGCAGGACATTTTATTTTCAAGTGGCAATGCGTGATGCGTAACATTAGAAAATTGTAGGTGAGACAAAAAACAAACTGAAATCACCATTTTCCCCCTTCATGTGTCAAAAGACATTCTGAGGAGTGTTTTGTAGCTTTAAACTTAAGTAGTTGAGTTAGGAGTTCATTACGAGGTAGGCCATCCAAATGCACTTTACTTTAAGCCCACCCATCACTTAAACCAATAAGTGTCACCACTGCGCTTACTTGAGCTCCCAGCAGTGTAGCCGTCAAGAGCGAAACGCGCCGAACAGCCGGTTTTCAAGTAGTGACATACAGAGATTTCTCGATTCGCTGGAGCGATGTTTCGATTGATAATTACAAGATTTAGTAAATCTTTTCTTGAAACCAAAAAAGGGAATTAGCGAGAAAGAATCAGAGTAATTGAGAGAGCCGCTGAATCTCTCTTCATCTAGAAAGAAGGGGCGGGGGGAAGTGTTTTCACTATGACCTGTGAGAGTCTTTTAATGTGGTATTGGGTGGCCATATTTGTGTAATAAATAGATACTGGCACAAAGGAAGCGCGTCACTGCAGGGGTTTTTTTCATGTGTGGTGGCATTTCCCATTTGGGCACATGGTCTGGTATTTAGGCTGAGTGAAAGCTGTGCTCTGCAGCCATAGAGGAAAGGTTTCACAATGAGTGAGCAACAGACTCGCTCAGTCATCTCAGCAGGGGGGGACGGGACCACATAAACCTGCAGACGGGATCAGTATCACACTTTGGGGATCTTTGAGAAGAAGAAAAAAATCATAAAAAAATAAAGATCTCAAGTCTCAACCAGTACAGTAGGTAGAAGATTCTCCAAAAGGTCACTTTCTTGGCTTTGTTTACATCTTGATGAGTGGGTTAAAAAAAAAAAGTCCATCACCAAAGCCACTAGATAAATCAGGTCAGATAAACACATCGAAGTTACAGATCGGGAACAATCCCGTCTGGCTTGGCTGACAGTAAATGCAAACAAAGACTCCTTTTCTGACAATGCTCTTATCAAACCGCTACATTTTTTTGCTTCTGCTAACAGGCTCCCACAAGACGGACAAACAGGGCTGCGGCCTGAAGTAGTCGCAGTATGTATTGTTCGAGTGAACCAAAACCCTGGAGGAAGTGCGTGTCAAAGAGGATTTATGCCTTGCGTGGTCGCCTCATTTCCTGCCGACTCCGTGTGTCAATATTTTTGTTGCAAACTATCGCCGGGATGTCACAAACAACTCGTTGATTGCGGAACGCTCTGATCGAAATAAACAAGTACACCATTAATTAGCTCTCTGTAGGACCAATCATTAGAGGTAATTTGTGCTGTGAAACTGCCGCCGCAGTCTGAAGGAGAAAGTTGCCCGCTTGTCTGTCTCCGTCCACTCATTAAGGGAGTGATAACTCATCTCTAAATGCCATCACAGCAGTCGAATTTCATTTTGCACCCTGTCATATCCAGGGCCCGGAGCCAACTTCAGCAGAGCGCTGCCTCACTGCGATGCTACAGCGAATCTCCCTACACGTCCCATCTCGGCTGCTTGGCAAGCTTAGGCAGTGCTACAGCCTCAACCACTAGTACTGCTGCCGCCGTCACTTATTCTCCTCCTAGGGCCGCTGACGAACAAAAGAAATGAACAAAACTTTGCTTGTGGGAAGGTCGTCAGTCTTAAACATACGACGTGAATCAAAAAAGGACGTTCAACAGGAGCAAATATGGGCGAAGATTAGACAAATATTAGAGGTCCTATTATTATGTATAAATATTAGGAGTGGAAGTAGCAGTGGTAGAAGTGGAAGGAAAGGTTGTAGTTAGGGGGACCTGATGGGGAATAGGATAAAAAAATAGTAATAGTTATTATTTTTATCATTTGTATTTTTAAATATCTGAAATGAATAATTAGTTTGCATTATGTACATAAATCTAAAGACAAGGATGAAGGAAAGATGGATAAAGACAGCTTCTTATGTAGCTCTTTTCATTTTTAAGTGCTTTTTTTATACAATGTGTCTCATTCACATTTTTCTACATCTAAGGCGTTTCTATCTCACATTCACACACACTCCAGTGAATGCATCAGGAGCTGCGGGTGCAACATCCTGCCTCAGGATACTTTGGCATGCAGACTGGAGCACCAACCTTTCAATTAGTAGATGACCTGCTGTACCTCTTGAGCCATAGCCATCCAGTCTCTGCAAAATAGGAAAAAAATACCGTAAAGAGCAAAAAAAAGGGACTAAAAGGTTCTAAAAATTGGGCTCTAAATGGTATATAGTCAAATCTGCAGACAGGGGGAAAAAAGGAAATAGAAGGTTGGGAGATGTGTACTGCTGCTGAAGTTGAGACTAGCTCAGAATGTGAGAAAACAGCAGAAAAACATAAAAGATCATATGCATCTTTTCCGTCTCTTCATATTTAGATTAATACTAATGCAAAACCCAGAAGAAAACGCGTTTTGTTTCTTGCTCTTCGATCCTCCTTTACAACCGGAAAAGCAGCCCTCATGTTTCAAATCAAGCTCCCATCCTGACACTGAAATCATCGTTTTCATTTATTTCATTTACATTTAGCTTTAAAGTTTAATATGCATAGTAATACATATGGACACACATGCGTACAAATATTTCTGTCTGCTGCCTACTGATTCATCCTGGCCACAGCCCAGATGTTCCAGCGGTGTGTGGCAGCAGTGGACGACAGTGTGCAACAGCGTGTGTGTGTGTGTGTACTTGCATGCACTCCACTAGGCGTGTCCATGCTTACATGCATTCATGCATGTATACGAGTATTGATGTGTGTGTGTGTGTGTGTGTGTGTGTGTGCTCATATGTGTGTGTAATTGGGGAGTGGGCGGGCTTGTTGTGGTGTTGGTGGGGGGTGTTTGGTCCTTTTTTAAACATAGCTGCGTTGTTATGGTTGCCTAGGCTTTGATGTTGCCCAAACCTCCTACTAAGAGGCTCTCATTTTCGGCTCCTGACTCTGGAGAAGGCAATGACTTCCAGATTGGGGGGACCTACAGAGTGCTCGCTACTCAGGATTGACTGCTGGGGTGGGAAGGGTTTTTAGGGGGGGTCAAGAAGGGCAGAGGAGGGTGGCTCGATGGCAGAGGAGAGGGTGCGACAACTGTGCTCCGTAAATGTACTGTGCAGAGCAGAAAGAGAAAAGGTACTGACATCAGGTCTGCACGTGATGCTCGCTGAAACACTTGCTGGCAATAAACTGTTTGCAGACTTGTTTTCAAAAAGTAAATAAATAAGTGATCCGGGAGGCATTATATTTAATAATGCGCTGCATGTAACTGTACTGTGTGGAAGGCAGGATTGTCTGCTTGGCTCGAGCAACGACGGAAGAGAGTTGTCAAAACCTGCTGAAGTATTTGATACCGCAAGGAGATTGAATGCGTAAATCAAATGTTAAATATTCTGGAAGCTAAAAACGTGTGTATGTGTGCATCCTCTCTTGTAGATTTGTGTAAATTTCAGTCTCCGTGCAGAAAGTAAGACTTTCTAGCGGTTCGTCAAAATCCTGTCAGCTGTTTCTTTTGCAGAAACACATTAATCATAATCGTGTGCTCAAACACACACAGGCCAGTTTCAGAATTGTTATACATTTCGTATAGCTGCGTGCGTTTTCATGCACGTACATTAATCTCATCTGACAATCAAGTCTGATCTAGGGCAGGACTTTCCATGGGATCAAACAAACACAAATTCTCTGGTCTCTAGTGAGGCACTGCCACCTCATGTTCCCTCTTTCTCATTTTTTTTCTGTCTCTTTTTTTCTGTAGTGCTTCTCTGTTTTGCACTTGCTCTCTGCATGCAGGTGTGGGGAATTTTACCGCGCCTTTACGCTCAGGTTTTTTTTTAATCTCCCCCCCTGCTCCTGTTCACCCATAAACCCAAAGTCATTCGCGTAGTGAGAGCGTGTCTGTGCGTCTGGTGCGTGTTATGCTCGAGACGGTCGACCCTGCCCTCTGACCTCTCTGTGCAAAGCTATGTGTCTTTGAAAGTTGGAAAAAAATTCAAATGCACTGCTTAATCAGTGTGAAATGATCATAGGTAACAAAACCTCGGTGTGTTGCTTCTGCATCAAACTGCTGGAGACGGCTTTAGCTTCCACGCAGCATAAATAATCCCGGCTTCTCCTCCAGTTTATTCTCTCATAGCTCTCATCGTTCCAAACTAAAACCTCGGTTCTTCAATTTTCACTTTCCTTTTGCTCCATCCAGAGCGACAATGACCCAAATTAAAATGACAAAGGCTTGATTAGTATCAGTATTCCTTAGCCTTCAAGAATTTAGTGGTCATAAACCACAGAAAGTGGAAATGACACTGTAGCATAATATAAAACCGACTGTGAATATAAAGTTTGTCAGTTGTCAGATTTGTATCTGTATCTAGTCAGTAAAATCTCAACTCATTTGATAGCATCATAAGAAAGCTTCTGCACAACAGTTTGATTGCAGCCACTTGAAAGGATCGCATCAGCTCTACTGTCCATACCTTCTATTTAATCATTTATACCTTCTTTTTTCAAATTTCCGCTATGCCAGGGCAAAGGGTGACGGTGAAAGAAAGAGTGAATGAACGTTTTGAAAGTGCAATCTCCATGAAATGTGAGATTAAAGACATTAAATTTAAAAGCACTCTCGAGTGAGAGGAGGCTTTAATTTCCGCTGCAAATATAAAGAGACGGAGCTACTTAGTGTGTCATCTGAAAACTAAAGAATACATTAAAGGAGGGTTTTTTCCCCACTATAAGATCTTCTAAATCAAGGTGTGTGTGTGTGTCTGTGCGTTTCTTTGCGCACGTGTGTATGCGAGATGCTTCCGTGTGCGAGGGTCAAGGTGGAGGGCCGTCATTACAAACAAGTGATGTCTGAGATCCCATTAACTCTTGTATTCAGCCGCAGATTTCTGTTCAAATAGAGAGGAGATAAAAGGCAGCAACAATATGCTGATAATTCAAAGGCCTTTCAAGTGAAATGAGACTACAGAGACACTGAGGACCACGTTCACGATTTCCTGACGCACTTAAAAAGGTGGTGCTGTCTAATTGTAATTTTTTAAAGTAATCGCCTCTTTGAAGTATTTAAATCTTTGATGTAATCAACAAATAGGAGCTTTATTATTCAGCGCAGCCGTTCTCGCTGGGGTTCGACACCGAGTTTCTTTTCGTGCACGGCCGGTCGATTGATGTAGTTCACCCGGTTTAACCAGAGCTCCGCCGCTGCAGCAGGAACTCGTGTTTCGTGAGACGTGCGCCAAAACGCATCCCGGCATAGTGACACGGTTACAGGTGGCTCTTGAAACCACAGTAAGAGATTCCTTTTGAGCGTCCTCACACTAAACTGCAGGTTTACCTGCATGTCTCTTTTTAAAAGTAGTGAGTTTAAAAGCGTCGCTGCACACCACAACAAACTCCCATCAGCAGTGAATGCAGATTAAATCAGCAGAAGAGGGGATATGAATGCACAGAGACATAAATGTATGCACAGCTATGCATTTTTAGGTGCACCCACCTGGTCAGTCACCGCAGAAAGAGGGCGTGGCTGACATTGTTTCCCGGCAACACAGATTCTGGGTATCTGATAAGACCACAGACTGGCCTTGAGTTATGATCAGCACTTTCTATAGGCGAAAGGGCCCATATGCATGTTATTATCCTATTAAAGAAATAAACTCAGGGTTCAGTTGGCCACAGTTAACTCCCCCCCCCCTTCCCTCTGTATTTAATATTGATCTGTACCATAAATTTATAACGCTTGGATGTATCTCAGTCTGAAGTGGTGGGTAACTCAACTGTTGCAAATTAAAGGGTGAATGAACTTTCCCCTCATCTGTTTGTCTGCGCATGCACCGACACATGTGTGTCTATTTCTTTTTTTTTCTTTCTCCAATTTACCAAAAACATAGCTGCAGGTTTACAGTCTCAGAGATGTCTTTTGCGTGTGTGTGTCCCACACATGCATGTACACGCTTGTCTGTTTCAGCAAAGGTAATTATGTGTAAGTTATGTGTGCGTGCGGGGGGTTGGGTTTTTTTTTTTTTTTTTTTTTTTTTTAAACACAGAGGGGTTGATAATTATGGGTTAAATGAGTGCTCTCAGTCAGCCTCCCTGAGTGTGTGTAAAAAAAGGAAGGCACAGCGAAAGCCACTTCAAGGCCGGCTAATTACCCCAAGGAAGAGAGGAAACATAAATGGACGATTTTGCGGCTATAATGTTACAGCAAAACGGCTAAATCAACCTCAGCACGTGAAACAGAGCCACAGCTACTTTTGAAGGCTCCTAGCAGCCCTGAGCACATGTGTGTATGTGTGCGTGCGCCCCATATGCGAAGGATCTGCCGAGAAGCAGAAGATGTGCGTATGTGTCTGTACGCAAACTGTATGTGAGTGTGATTTGTGTGCAGAAAAGTCACACTTGCTGAGTACTGATGTTATTTAACCTCTGCGTTTCTGTCCCAGGCGGTCTTTTTTCTGTAACGTGAAGAATCATGTAGAGTTTTGTTGGTGCTCATGAACATTCATTGCCTTACTTGTGGTTTTGACTCCTATTACAGGAAAAGTTTTTTTTTAATGTCATGCAACCTTTTTACCAGCTATACCAGTTCTGAAACTTTTTCTAGTTTTCCCCCAACCAAAGGCCTCATCTAACCCTACAGTTCATATCAACCCTTGTGAATAAAAAGGACCCAAATTCAATTTTAGTGAAGAGAGAGAGAAGAAAAAAAAATCAGCATGCTATCTTTGCAAACTCTTGTTTATTTTCCCTGCATAAATCACATTCATTCGACACAGCGCTCCATGTTTTTCCACTAGGTCATCCAGGCAGTAGTTTTACACCCGGTGCAGTTTGAGAACCTCCGCATTCTTATGCCACTCACCGCCGGTGCCAGTTGCATCGTTTGGGGATTTTCCCTGCAAAATGTCAGTGATACTGCTGAATGTGAAGAAAAAATGCAAAAATAAATTGCTTCCTTTTCCTTGGATAGAGTTGTGTGTCGCTCATAAAACGGTGTTGATAACAAGAGACGATTTATGCAAATCAACCACATCAATAACTTCACAGAAAGGCGACATCGAAGAACATTGATCATCTTATTTGAATGCAAAGTTCTGCTGGGAAACCTTGACGTTCATCTGACATGTGGACTCATCATTGTCATTGAAGAAAAGCATTGCCTTACAGCAGAGGGCTTTGTTTAGCTCGACAGGGCGCCCTGCCGCTTCACAAAGCACATTTTTGCAATTTTCTTGGCTGGTTCGTTGTAAGATCTATGACAACGCAGCTTTTCTTCAATGCAAAATATTATTTTCTAAATCAAAAAATTACAGTTTTTTCCAAATTGCAGAAAGTTACCGCTCCCATCTCTCAATGAAACATCTGAAAATAAACACCGAACAAAAGGAACTGCATCAGATTTACAGAACAAAACAAATCTCAGGTACTTACATTGTATTCCAGTATATTTATAACATAACAATCTAACGGGACATTGACCCTTTTCACTTTTTTTGGTCATCTCCATAATTTCCTCATAACTGCTTCAATCCATTGCTCATACCGAGGCTGCTGGCTTGTGGCTGCCTCACAGTACTGAATAGTTTTAGCTTTAGCTAAAGAGGTCGAGGGTGATTTAAGTGTCTGATTAGGTTTGTTGTTACAAATAATTTGCGTGGTGGTTCCCCCTGTGGATTACTTTGGCGAACTTTGCTGTGAGTGAACTTTCTTCGCTCACAGTGAGGAGTTTCCACGCTAATGACATGTGGGCGTGTGACCGTGAGCACACACGTGACTACTTCTCTGCACCGCAGTGCGCGTGTTGCAGACCGGCAAACGGACATAAGGGAGTCTGACCAGCACAAGCCGAGAGTAGCAGGAAAAGACAGAAAGCAAAAAGTTTTGACTCAGCCGTCAGACGCCTCAAATCACGATCTCTTTTAACAACCGGAGGATTCGTCACAGTGCAACCCTCAGCGCAGTCCAGATCTATCCGGTAGTTGGCTGGGGTTTGTAACAGTGTGGCTGATTGGTGTTTCTGGGAATGAAAACGCCATCAAAGCAGCAGAAGGGTCATTAAAAGACAGACGTTTGAGAAAATCTGACCCCAGTGAGTCATAAGAAGTAGAATGCCTTAATGGAGATTTTTAGCATTTAGAAAATGTGGAAAAGAACACAAATGAATAATTTAACTTACATGTGGCCTGCCACATTAAACTAAAAAAACAATTGCTTGCCAGAAGCAATTTTTTGTATCCGCGTCTGTCTGTTTTGTTTCAGAGTTACTTTCTTGTTCCCATCAATGTGAGTTTCCCATCTCTAACTTGAAAGGGCCAATGCAGTCACCTCGTTTGAGCTGATGCAGTGTTAATGTCCAACCTTCACAATACCAGCTGTGCAGACTTCTGTGTTTTCACACATCCATCCTGAGCTGGCGAACTGCAGACAGTCCCCTTTCCGTCTTCGACCCCACGTGATTAACCACATGACATGCAAACCAGCCAGGCGATGCAGCTCCCCTGCCCATCTTCATTGATAAAATACTGGTCTGCCGGGTCATAACCTTAAAACCTACTCAGTGTTTAACGCCTGCTGATTTCATTCTCTTGCCTTTGTTCTCGGCCTCTAAGGTGATGAAAGAGGCTTTTTGTACAATCCTTAAACCACGAGGTTTGTCCTCCGTCTCACTGTTTCTTCAGATCATTATGAATGCAGGTCATATTATCACCACATTTCACCTTCCTACTATGCTACCTGCTCCCCTGCACTTCTTCCCACCCACCATCACCATCAGCAGCCCCATCCTCACACCTCCCCTTCGGCTCTTGAGAACAGAAGCAGCCAGTTTTGTTTTCACGGCATTAAAAAGCGGTGTAGCAGTTTGATCTGAGCTCCGCTGCCGGTCGTGCAGCATACACATGAGGGTCCGTTTCCACACATGTGTGTGCACACGCGTGTGGTCAGTGCGAGTCTTTAAGATGCTGATTGATCGGAAAGGAGCAGTTTAAAGTGTGTGTAAATGTGCAGTGTAGCAGTGTGGAAGCTCTGCCTTTAAGTGATAAGGTGCTCGCTTTGTAACTCAGTGGGGGGTCTAGCGAGCAGCAGCAGATCTGGCCTTCTGCACTGCTGATTTTACACACTTCACACACAGTGTCCAAAATAAAATCGCTTGGAAAACTTCTCTCTCTTTTTTTTTTTTAATGTTCGTGCCGAGGAAAATTAGTGCCTCTGCAGAGCCTCACATTTACACACATCCACCTGCTCGCAAACACACTGATACTCACACCGAACAGCACTATTTAAACTCCCCAAGAAAACAATACCAGTCCACACAGGGCCTGCTTCAAATGAATGCAGTGAAATTCTGTCCAAGGCTGGCCGCTTAGCTGCTTCCAACTTTGCAAACCGCTGTGACATATCGTATGTCAGCTAGCATGCTGCGAGCATTAGTAATAACTGGATTTCACGTAAGTTATTGAAAGCCATTTGTAAACAGAGACATGAAAGCAAACAAGCTCACACGCAGCCTCACTTGATCATCAAAGACTTATCGATCAAATAGTCCTCCTGCACCTCCTCCTCCGCCTCCCCGCTCCACTGAAAACCAGTGTGAGCGAAGTACGGCCCATCTGTTTTGTTCCAAACCGTGTTTAAAATGTCCAGCTTTCTTCCTTTTCTTTCAGTCTTGGATGAAGTATAAGTGCACGCAAATCCCCCCCAAAATTCGGAGACACTTAACATTTGCATCTTCTTCCATCAGTGAATTATTTAAGAGGAGAACGCAGATTTTTTTTTAAATAATTCTTTTCATGTCTGGTTGCATCTTGTTATTTCTTTTGTAAGCAAATGAACGAAAGGAAAACTCGTGTAATTGCAAAGCTCTTTGATCGTGCTCAGCAGCGTTGGGCCGAACGGCTGATTCTGAATCTTAAAATCTCAAAATGCAGTTTGCAGACATTATTTGTAATTGGAATAATATAGATTCTGTGATCAAATTAAGATACATCTGGTTTTCCTGACTTGATTCCAGACAACTTGATTAGCCAAACTTAAACAAATACTTTTGGGGGTTTTTTTCCTTTTCAATTGGTGTATCTTAGATTGTATCATCCTGGGTCTCTTTTATGTCTGTCACATGCAAAAGTCTTTATTTTTGCTTGGAAAATGTGAATTGTGCAAAATGTTCTAACATAAGGCAAAAGCAGTTTTTTGTACTTCTCAGGCTTCTTGAAGGATATTCAAAGCTCTTCTTTTATCTGAATTAATTTGTGTTGTTGTTGTTGTCGTCTCATCAACAGTCTAACAAAGTCTCGGTGGTACAGCAGTCTCACGGGATGCACCCGCTGACCTCCCTCCTGCCCTACAGCAACGATCACTTCAGCCCGAGTTCTCCTCACCTGCCCACAGACATGAGCCAGAAGACAGGTGAGAGCACACGTAGACACCTAGTATAGAAACATTGTGCACATACTGTTAGTGGAGGCTTGCACATGCAGACGCAGCTAAACAGGCGTAGTTTTGGAGCTCAGTTAGATTTAAAAAGTCTCTCTACACAAGTGCAAGTAAACACAGACGTTCCTGGGACATCTGCCGAATAGTCGCTGAAACCTCGGTCCGCATACACACTGTTTGTGCTGTTGACACATCATTTGTCACATCTGTGCAGATGCACCACACACACGTTTGTCACTTCACCAGAAGCACACACGAGAAATGTAATATTACAAATTTAATGCAGTAATATTTTTGCGCACTCCCTCTTTCATATGCACGCACACAGTATTTCTTTTTTGGCTCCCCCACCTCGCCTGGAACATGGACACACATAGAAAGACACAGGCACGCACTCTGTGTGTGAAGTGGCAGCATCAGCTCCGTCAGCCTGTGGCGGTCTCATGGCTTCTCTGAAGTGGCCTGCTCTTCTGAAGGGACAGCCAGCCACACACACACACACACACACTCACACAAAAAGATGGAAACAATTAGGGTGACAATCGCACAAACCATTGCAGCAGCGCACACAAGGTTCTCCTTAGCAAGCACTACACATACAAACACACACTCTCCTCTGTTTGGAAGGCACAAACAAACACACCCTGGCATTTAAAACACTATCGGGTTTTGGACCTGCCTGTGGCAGGGCCTGAAGGGTGGCACAGTGGGTTTGTGCAGCATTTCGCTTTAGTGCGAGATGTCACAACTACCGGCCACGTTTGCTGAACGTGTTCCCCAGAAGATGGCTCATCAAGCTCCTCAAAAGTATGCAGGTTACTGGTGATTTCCTTTTTATTTTAAACACGCTATGTGGATTAACGAGTTTATGCAATTGCAATGCTTTTTGTTCTTGTGCAACCTCGCTGGAACGGTGAATACTCTTGTTAAAAATAGCCAAAGCTTAAATAAGGTCCATGTGAGTTAAGCACTCTTATTACTCCTGTTAACGCTCATTTTTTTAAATAAAAAATTGCCTCTGCATGAAATCAGTGATTGGTGATTTCATGGATGAAGACTCCAGAAACCTGCCGTTCAGGCCTTTAGCCAATCAGAAGAAAGTTGTCTTAAAACAGCTTGTTTCTGACACAGTGAGAACTGATGCACCAAGGGCAAACATTAAGATAAATAAGCATTATTCTGACCCTCGAATCATGCAAAGCTACTCTGCAGTGCTCTTTAACCTTACAAAGGGAGAGGAGGAGAAATGCAGAGTTCTCACACATGGTGGCTGACTAAAGTCGTGATCATGTATGTCAGTGGGGGAAACTTACAGAGAAATGAAACTATAAGAAAATTTATTTAGTTATTATTTGATGTAATTCTGTGGTTTCTTGGTAAAGTGTGAGTACCGCTGGAGATAGAAGTTTCAGCTCACAGTAACAACCAGACGCTCATATGAAAACGCGCCTGTGAACGAGGGGTGTGAAGAAACCTAAATATTTCTTTTTGTTTGTCGTGTTTGTGTTAATGATCCCCTGTGAACAAAGTAAGACAAAAATTATAATGGTGACATGTGCAGAACACAGCAAAAGGTGCTAAAAAAAAGATCGACATGCAGTGTAGCTATCCCACGGTTCAAAGAAGTTACAGTTTAATGCTGCTGAGAGCCTTAAAATTGTCGTCCTGATGTGGAGATATGAAATCCAGTGGTCTTCAAGCGCTGCCTGGTTTTTCCTCAGGAAATCATTTATAAACTCTCTGAAGTTTACAGAGTCTGTGCGAGATTCATTGAAGGATTTTGTCCTCTGTGGTGACGTCCAAGAGAGAACAGGAAAGAGGAGGAAACAGGCTGAGAGCGAGAGACGAGAGTGAAGAACAGACTGGAAAAAACACCACAGAGAACAAAAGTCTTTTATCGGCTCTGATTAGGTGTGAGACAGCGCGAGACCTCGGGCGATCTCCTGCCTGTTCCGTCTGGAAATCCCCCTTTTTCCTCCAAACACACTCCCGCTTGTCTGGCTTAGAGAGTCTGTGTGTCTTTGTGTGTGTGTGTGTCTAACACAGTGACTCAGCCCGTAATGACAGACTGAGCCACCTGTTTGTTACTTACACACACACAAACACACGCTAACACCTGGCTGCCACATCTAACCTTTCTCAGACCATCTCACCTGAATTATTTTGGCTACGCTTCCACAGAGGAACACCGTGGTGCATGCATACGCACGCCACCTTACCTCACTTCTTTTTTTGTCTGTCAGCTGATCACAGGTTCGGGGGTTACCTCACCAGTGATGTCAGTGATTGGTGCACCTTTCTTCCTCTTTGCGCGTTGCTTAAAGGGGAAATAAAGGGACCTGAGCTATTTCTTTGGTTTTAGTGCTTGGTCTCTGGAGGCTTTTTTGGCCTTTGACCCTTCATCTTTACACGTGTCTATTAAGCCTACATTGCAGACACGGACAGCTGGCACGCCCCAGGAGTCAATCCTGTTATTCTAGGTGTTTGTGTAGTTGGTAAATGTTAAAGCAAATTCTTCCCAACAAGTCTGCGCAGTCACAAAAAGCAGGAACACACATTGATGTATACTCGAATCCTCCCACTAACCGCCTGATAACATTTACCTAAGCAGTCCCAAGTGGACTTGCACAGCAAAAGTTTAACCCATGCTTAAGTAATTTAATCACAAAGTGCTACTTGCTATGTACAGATGTTTGCTTTCCCCTTGAGTTTTATCATTGAAGTTGACACGAGGAGGATAGCAGTGTGCCAGAATCTGTCGTTTTTCTAAAGAATACGTTTTGGCAAAATCCATTTCCTTTCTAATATCTCGACAGCTAAAGTTACCCGCATCAATCTGGTGGAGGATTTCGTGACACTAGCACTGTAACGGAAGTATCAGATTGCAAACTTTTCTCAAGTTGACTCCTATAATCTTGGTCACCTGTGCTCGGTTTGTGTCAGACACAAACATGATTCATGCTTTGGACTGTCAACATGGTATCCTCACCTCAGTTCAATCATCAGTCCAGTCATTCCAATATTTAAAATCACAGCTGATGGAGGAAAATAACACCAGCCTCGACGAGGGGGAAATAATGCATTGATTTTCATGCTGTGGCTGCTTTTGGAGTTTCTGTTTTCTGGGTGAAAAAGCGTTAGGGATGGGGTTACCTGCCACCCAGGTAAGTTTGTAGCATGTTTAATAGAGTATAAAATCCCGGCCTTCAACGTGTGCTAGTATGTGGGGGTCCATTTGGGTCGGGCTGACATAAATTTGAAAGTGAGGCTTCATGCGAACTTCCCCGTATTGGTCCGGTTTGAGACTACGCTACAAGGGCAGCAACGGTGCATGCATTCTCCAAGCACACACCAGCGAACGCAACTCTAAGTCCTCTGTGTGTCTACAGTGCTGCATATAGCTCCTCTGTAACAAAGCCTTGCATTACATGGAAATCTTTATTGATAAATCAGAGGTGAAACACATTAGTCCACTCAATAGCCTGAAATCAGCTGAGAAACTGGCTAAAAAGTGTCCTGCGGCGAGGCTGCATGTTGTCTTTGTGTTTACCCATGTATTTCTGGAGAGTTTATGCAAAAACACACTTGTGCCTGACTGCTTATCCCCTGTGAAATTGTTTTATTGGCATCACAGAACGTGCAGGCCCACAGCAAAACCTCAGTAATATAAAACAGGTAGCCGATAAGATAAGACGTATATTATCTATCCTGAAGGCTGGAAAGCTTCTGTGCTACAGCAGCCAAACCACTGAAATAGCTTAAATGAAAATGACACAGCTCAGTAAATAATATACAATAAGACATTAAGATGAAAATTACACAAAAGAGAGAGAAGCTCAGTTAAACAACGAGGTCATTTATACAAAACTCTGTTTATGTTTTTTTTATTTTGCTTTTAGTTGAACAATTAACAAATTATGGTTACAAATTTCCTCTGGATTTCTTGACCTTAAGATGACTTTGCTTACTCTCCAGGCTTCTGATTGTTATTGCGTCATCTGCATCACTTCGAGTAAAAGGTCAGGAAGGAAAGAGCTGTGATTACAGTTTTTTTAAATTTATTTAATCAATCACCTACTTTGAATCTTTCTTGTGGCCTTGGGCCTTTCTTCAGAAGCACCGCACCATCGACGTGTGAAAGTTCATCTTTCCTGTTGTTGTTCTGCTCTTTGTGACATCATTAGAGGCAATAAGAAATTCCCGTGAGTGGACGTCAATGTTAATGACAAACATCACAATACTTGTGGGTTTATTTCTGTTTTGTTTTTGTTTTTTTGAAACAGTTAAAGATATAAATGTTCTTTTTTTAATATCCTTTATTGTACACAGAGCCTACATCTGTCATTTATTCTCACCACACAGTTTACTTCCTCTGTTATTTCCATCACCACCCACTGTCTGTTATTCACTGCTGCCTAAATACGGAGTTGCCTTACCTTTAGCTATATTTCAACTTTACAACCCCCTTAATTTTCCCGTTAATTTCCCCTAAAGTAATGCACATGTTGCATCATCTTTCTCATAGCATGTTTCACTTCTTTTATTCAGTGTATTAAAATTGGCCGTTAAAGTTGTCAGCAGAAAACTTAGCGCGGGGGAAATACTTACTTGATCCCCTGCTGAATTTCTAAGTTTGCTCACTCACAAAGAAATGATCGATGTCTAATTTATTTTATGGTAATTCCATTTTGATGAAGAGAGACAGAATATCAATCAAAAATAAATTTAAAAAACATAAAAGTTATAAATTGATTTGTATGTCAGTGACTGAAATATGTATTTAAGCCCCTACAACCCAGACACAATTCTGGCTTCTACTGACTGCCTGTGTGGCCCAGTGGAAAACATATTACAATCATTTGATCAGTCATCAATTACAGAAAGCATAAAGCGCTTTTTTAAAATACAGAATCAATTTCTCCCATTCTAATCTCTCCACCATCATGTCCAAGACCAAAGAGCTGTCAAAGGAAGTCAGGGACAAGACTGTAGCCCTGCCCTGTAGACCTTGGTGAGAAGGTGACACCTGTTGGTGTGATTATTCAGAAATGGAAAGAAATATAAAATGACTATCAATCACTCTCAATCAGGGGCTGCATTGCAGGATCTTGCTTCATAGGGTGAGGATGATCATGAGAAATAGATCACGAGAAACTGGCCATCTGCCCCGACCCTCAGCTGATTGGGACAGAAGTAGACCTCAAAATCAAGATGTTTGGAGGGAGAGAAATGCTGAGTATGACCCACAGAACATCATCAGCACAGTCAAGCATGGAAGTGGAATCATTATGATTTTTCCTGCTAAGGGTACAGAATGACTTCACTGCATTTAGGGGCCAATTAATGTGCCAGGTACTGTAAAATCTCCTTCCCTTAGCCAGAATTCTGGAGTTGGGTCATGGATCGGTCTTCCAGCATGATAATGACCCAAACATATCGCTAAGGCAACAAAGAAGTGGCCTACCCATTCTCCAGACATCTGTCCCTGACATGTGTGCAAACCCGGTGACCAACTAAAAGAAATGTTTTACCGCCGTGGTTCCAACAATGGTTTTCTCCACCATGTTTTGCTTATTTCAAACACTTATTTCACTCAATGACATGCAAATCAATTTATAACATTTTTGTGATGTGTTTTGGTTAATATTATCTGTCTGTCTCCATTAAAATGAAACTATCATGAAACAGTTTTCGGAAGTGAACAAACTTGGATATTCAGCAGAGGATCAAGTAAACATTTCCTCCACTGTAAAACTTCAACCCAGTGAATATTTATGAAGTATTTAGAGAAATTTCAGTGACAGAAAGATTCGTTAATCCTAGGTTTAAATTTAGGTGCTGCACAGTCACAGACACTGTCATACCTAAGCCCCACTTTACGTCACCGAGAGACTTAAAATTAGAAGCTGCAGTGGCAATGACAGGAATGGAAGGATAACCAAAGAGCTTGTTAACAACACTGTGTTTTACTCCTGTTTTTTTGCCACCCAAAGTGATAAACTTTAAACAGTCTTGTAATTATCTAACACATTTATTTGTCTGACAGATGAAACAATCATAATGAAAAGGCTTTTTTTTAAAGTAAAAATCATGGACTTTAACTAATTTTCACATTTAGAAAAAAGGCCTGGAACTTCAAACTTTTATACATCTAATTCACGTTAAGCCACTTTAAGCTTCAATGTCTTACCAATAATCCATCATTCGTGTAGCACCTTCCAAGCTCAAAAATACAGGTGAAAGTGTTTTACAACCTGAAAAGGAAAGCAGGAAATTTCACTGTCAGTAAATCCAGGAGATTCGAACGCTGCAGTGACCTTTCTGCCGGGTTGTGTTTGACATAGTGTGACCCAGCTGGTCGGCTTAGTAAATTCAGTCATTTCTCCAGTCAAGCGTAACACCGCGTGTGATTCAAAAGTGGAACATTCCCTTTAGATTGGGCAACATCTCGATTCAGATATGACTGTTTGTAAGTAAAAATTGTATTTATAGCACGTTTGAAGACAAATATTACAAAGTGCTAAACGACAAAAATGGTCAAAAAAGTAAATGAATAATAAGGACAAAAAGTTACGAAGGGCAAGTTTAAAAAGATGACTTTTGAGTCCACAAATCTTAAGCTGAGTGGGAGCGACGTACAGAGTCTCTAGTAGTCCACAAAACCTTAAGGACCTTCTGTGGATGCAGGGAGGTAAAAACCAGACTCTGAAGCAGCTGAATTAGCAACAGTGTTAAATGAGAGTACCTAAGGTTCAAATTCGACTCGAGGTTTTATTGAGACAAGTGAACAAGGAATTACAGTAAAGACGCGATGATGACATAAAGACACAAACAACAACTTCTAGACCGTGATACTGTAGGACTGAACCTGGCAATGTTTCTCAAGTGGGGGGAAAAAAGGAAGACAATATTTGCCCAGACAATAGATTATAAAATACAGAGAAGTGAAACATGCCTGCTTACCATCACCCTGCCATGTGATTAACACTTACTGTATGCTATTGTATGTATTACTGTAAATCGGAAGGGGAGTGCATGTGTGTGTGAGACAATCTGTTGTCATATAGTAAGCTTTGATTACTTCAGGAGTGCCAAACGTGAAATAGCTGACGAGGCTGGAAATCAACTTTTTATTTATTTATGTTTATTTGCAACAAATGAATAGTTGTTAACACAAATTTATTTAATCGTATTTTTTAAATAGTGATTATAGTTCCAAGCTTACCGGAGTAATTGAGACATAAACATCTCAGATCAAGAAGGTTCCTGGTTTGAATCCCGGCTGAATCCCATGTGGAGCTTACATGTTCACCCTGTGCCTGCCTGGGTTTCTTCCCACAGCCCAACATTGCATGCAGGGTAACAGGTGATTAAACCGGCTGTGAATGTGAGGTAGATGACGTTATTGAAGTGTTTAGAATAAAGTGCTGCATGAATGTGGGATTAAAATGCCTATATTAATGCAAGTAGATTTAATTATATTACAGTCACATCAGTTTAAAGTGCTGGCTATTAACTATTTGAGGCTCTTTAACCTGTAGTGCTTTTCTTCATTAAGCGATCGCCTTATTTTGAAAAGAAACGAGTCGCTGTGCGAGAGAGACGCAGTGAAAAGAGTGTAAAGGCGAATGAGCGCAAGAGTTAAAATAATAGAGTTAAATTGGGGTAAAAATGCAAAACGTTAAATAATTTTAAATTGGGTCATCGGAGCCTGTTTGTGCTAGCTGTTACATTTTTTTGAATTGGAAGCGAGAGTGTGAGTCACCCTGCTTAAAAGGAGAAACTGTGTATCGACGATGAATAATAAGAAAAAAAATAAGAGTCATATTCGACAATCTGTAGTTTTACACTGTAAAAAACTGACTTTTACTATTACTGCAGCTTTTGATGTTTGCGCTTAAAAAAAGGAAAGAAAGAAACAGTTCCAGTACTTGTGTAAAATTTGTCAGCACTTATTACTGCCCTTACTGTAACAAAACTCTGCACAGTTTCTTCTGGTCTTTGGGCTCTTTTATGTACACCACACTGGCTGATTGTCAAGTCATTTAATGGCTCAGATGCTGCATCGCTTTCACTCTCAGTGGTTATAACCACCGCGGCACATTATCAGTGCAGGAATACTATTTTCAGCTTCTCGACTCTCAGTTTAACATGCACACGTTCTAATACTGAGCTCACACGCAGCCACTTTGACTCAAATGGTTCCTCTTTGAAGTGTTTCCCGAGACGCCAACATGGAGACCGTGAGATAGTTGCTGTAGTTGTTATTAGACGGCCGCGCTAAAAGGGGCATTCCAAAGAAAACTGCCCCATTACTGCTGCTAATTTTCCCCTTCAGGTTTCCCAACAGCAGACAAACTGATAGCAAGGGCAAAAAGGTGACTTACAGAAACCATGATCAAGTTTCCTTCGCATTAAGGTGTGAAGATTAACTGCTAAAATAAAAACTTGTGTGCAGTTCGCATGTAGGATTTCGACTTTGATGTTTGCCATACAGTCATTTTAGGGAAAATGGGTAATTTCGAAAAAGGATGTTAAGTTTCAATATCACAAGAAGTATTAGCATCTGCTGTTGTTATTACTGCCGATCACGTGTTTTCAGAACATTTGCGCTCGAAGGGGTTAACTTGGCAGTCTGACACTCTCATCAGATTAACCATCTTTAAGTTAACCGTGTTGACAGTGAAACTCACATGAGGGCACATTCAGATTGTCACTAACAAAGGGACAAAATGGCCCATGTTGGTGATGCTGGTGAGGCTGTGCAATTGTTCTTCTGAGGCAGCAAATGTTTTTTAACACGGTGCTGCAAGCTGCATGCTCCAAGGTGTGTGCGTGTGGAGTCCTGGATAATTTCATTTGTCGCCACCGGATGTAATTATTTCAGCCACTACTTCTGAGAAATGTCAGTTTGGCATGGCAGATGCCTACAAAACACTACAATACCCATGAGCCTCAGTCGCTGTTGCCTCAGAGAGGAAATGGTAGAGATATGAAAAGGCTTTCATGCTGCAGTTGAAAATAAAACACAGTGTGATGGTGTTCTCAGTTGTCTAGCAGTTTAGCATACATACAAGTACCTGTAGGAGGGTTTTTTCATGCTTAACTTCTGTTTCAGAGTTTTTATGTACGCAGATGTGTACTGTACCTTCACCTTTTTAGCACAGCAGCAGACATTTCTGACACATTTCTTAATCTCGCAGGGTTTCAGTTACATCTAAAGTAGTCGCAATGACTCACCTATGAGTGTGTATGGGAAAAAATGCCACTTTGTAACTTTATACCCTTGTTAAGATAGCACATACTTCATTTATCATGTAATTCGTGTGTTTATAGCAGCCAAACCTTTCAACACAAACTACAACAAAATATTAAAGTGGAAAAAAGAAAGTGCGCGCTTACTATTTCCATAGGATTTTAGGGGGTACGTAGCAGCCAGGCACTGCTAATCAAATCCATTTCATCAATCATTAATCGTGAGCCAGTGTCAGCATCTCTGTAACAGCGGTTTTGATAGTTTGCTCCTCTGCAGGAATGTCACAAGACTGTGCAATGCTCAGAAAAACTGTAGAAACGCAAGAGCTACATTTCAGACTCTAGAGGCTGTTAAATGTTAAAGTTCATGACCGTACAATTAGAAGAAGACTGAATAAGTATGGCTTGTTTGGATGTGTTGCCAGAAAAAAGAACATGGCAGCATGGCTTAGGTTGAATCGGCGATGAACTCCTCTGTAGAGTCAAATGTGAGGCCGTCTGTCTGACAGCTGGAACTGGGCCAAAACTCGATCATTCAACGGGACAATAATCCCAAGGAATCGAGGTGTTGCAACGGCCCAGTCAAAGTCCAGACCTCAGCCTGATTGAAATGCTGTGGCAAGATTTCAGGAGAACTGTGCATAAGTGAATGCTTCCAAACCTCAAATAATGATGACTAAACAAATATCTCAGCAAGGTAAAAAGAACACAAGCTACAGCAAAAAAAAAAAAGAGAGAGAGAGTAAAAGTAAAAATAAGTTATTTAACTAAAATATATATTAATATTATCTTTAAGTACATCAAATCTGAATGTGATACAGTAAAATTCATGTAGTTTCATGTAGTGGAACAGTGTAAAAACTATAAAGCATAATAAAAGAGAGTAAAAAAATTGTATTAAAGGTAGAAAAACAGCAAAACAAGCAGAGTAACACGTAAGTGGCACCCAAAATCTACTTGTACTTGTTGTCTCGGATGACACAAATTGTTGCAAAATGATACAGCACTTTGCCACGCAACAAAAAGTCCCCCCTTCCACCCCCCACCCCCACCCCCCCGACCCTTGTTTTGCTGCCTTTGGTTGTGCGACTGTTATTGTGGCACAGCAGTTTTTCGTCAGTACGAGCACACTCTGAATGTAAGCCTGATGTTTCCAATAAATGGAATTTACCCCTCATCAAAAACTTCTATATGTTGAACAATCTCTGAAGGGAAGTGGCTGCAGCAGCCCAAAAGTCCCTTCTTCTTCTTGATATACATACAAAGCGGCGTACTGAGCGCGCTCTGTGGCTACTTTGGCTGGTCAGCTAATCATTACTGTACTGCTGCGAACCAGTTTGAGTCAAGCACCCACTGCAGCATTTTTAGATATTCTCTGTGAGTGAAGCTTAACAAGTTTAACTAAATACTCAACTGCTTACTTACACTTCATCGTGCACGCAGGGTGAAGTTTGTTCACACAAGCTGCATGAATAAAACTGTGAATGACATTATTTAAAAAGAAGCAAGAACAGAGAGAGACCGATGAAGGCTTGCAACTTGAAAACGTCGCCATTAAATACTCGAAAGGTGTGCAGGGGAGGGGAGGATGACAAGGAATGAAGGTGTAATGACGAGGGGAAAAAGGATGAAAGGGGTCTTTAATGAAAGAGGGTGAGACGCGAAGGATGGGAAACAGAGAGGCAAAAGGGTCAAGATGGGGTGAGAAGCAGGGCAGAGACGAGCAATAAGAGGAACCCGGACAGTGGGAGGGTGGAGGGCACCAGGGGAGGGATGAGGGACAAGAGGAGAAGGGAGGAAGGGCGTGGTGGGACAGACAGAGGAATGGGAGGAAGGGTTGAGTGGTGAGACAGGTCGACTGACTCAGTCTCGTTCCTGTCATCCAGATTTATAGCGGCTCGGGGTCCCGAAACAGGCCCGGAGCCGCGGCCAAATTACAGTCATCTAGAGCATTCCTCTGCTGCAAACACAGGTTAGCAGCCGGGCCGCGCTAAGTGCTAGGTGCTGCCTGTTGACAAATGACTTCCTTTGAAGGGCACAAAGAGAGAGAGAGAAAGAGAGAGACTGGATATTTTCTGTGTGAGGGCACAGAGTCAAGCAGTCTGTGTTTCTTTTGTTCGAAAACATTTTTGCTAAAAGTAGAGACAAAGAGTGTTTGTTTGGATGCTCGTCTGGGTGTGCGTCTGCCCGTGTCGTTGTGGGTTTTTAAAATGTGGCCGCTTTTACGACAGACCCCGACTTGTGTGGAATAAACCAGTGAAACCGACTGGCATCATTGGTTTCTAGTGGAAGACACAAACACACACACACACACAGAAAGACAGAGTATGCCACAGTGACCGAGAATATGTGAGTCAGTGTGTTAACGTGTTTAATGGCAGGTTCCTATGCTGCTTACACTGCTAAACCCATCAGACCTGTGGGCTGGGGATGTTCAAACACTGAGAAAACCCTGATTACAATGATGTTAATGTGTGTGTGTCTGTGTGTCCTCCAGGCGTTCACAGGCATCAGTCCCAGGACCTCTCAGGATATTACTCCCTCCCTCCTGGTGGCGTCAGCCAGATCACTCCCTCGATGAGTTGGTGAGTCAAATTAGCCCCTTTCTTAAATCAGATGGGCGATACGTACCTTTGCAACCTTCACCAGTCTGATAAAGGGATGTCATTCAGGTGCTCACATCAAAGTTCAGACACAGCACAGACTTTCTCTCTGTCTCTCCTTGGTATTCACACCATTTGTTGTACTTGTGCTTCAGTGCTGTGAGGCATTCACATTCTTGACATCTCTCTTATGGATGAGGAAATAGTGAAAATGCAAGAAATAGTAATTGAGAAAAGTCCTCATCTCGCTGCAGCTGATTTAAGATGTAAGGTCGTGGTGTGCGTGTTATCGATATTTGCGTCCCTCTTCCAAACAGTCGTGTTTTATAGCGAGCTGGGCAATTCAGGGACACATGATAGAGATTTACAGCTGTAATCTTGTGCGTGCCTGTCTGCTAATGCGACTGCGTTCAGTTCAGACTTGTGTTATGTTCTGTAAACGTTACCAGGTCTGACTTGGTAAAATTGCTGCTGTGGCTATTATGGAAAAGTGACCAGATGTTGAAGCCCTGCACTGGAAAAGAAGTGCATGTCTGGCTGTCTGCACAGGACTTTAGATCATTTGTGTCATTCCTAACTAAAAGTGGGACAAAACAATGCCCTACCCTCTGAATCCAATGGGGTTTTTTCATGTTTTCTATGCTTTGGTGATGTCTGATGGACATTTTTCAGTATTTTCCAGCGTCCTATAAACCTAAAGGGGTGTCAAACCCATTTTACATTGGGTCCCACTTTGATCATAAGTGGGACTGACCAGTGAAACTCATCTTTTTGTCAGTGTAAAGAAGTTTAACTGCACATTTAATCCCTGACATAGTATAAGAAAAAGAAGTGCAGTTTCAACAGTACAGCTCAGTTTTTCTACAGGATAAAGACATGTGGCTTTGGGTTTCAATTGTAAGAATTGCATGTGTAAAATTACAGAAATTACTGAAAGAATATCTTTTTTTCTTCTCTTTTTTAAACTATGAACTCACTGTAAAAGTCATACATTTCTATAGTATACAGTAAAAAAATATGAACTTTCTGGTAGTTATTTGTTTATCTATTACTTATTTTCTTCTGCGAAGAATAAATAGCCATGGAGAAGCCATACAACTAATGAAAACACAGTTAAATATCTAAACAAAATGTTGCATTTTCCAAAGCCATCCAGTGGGCCAAATTGGAGTCTTTGGCAGGCCGATTCTAGACCCTGGGCCTTATGTTTGGCAGCCTGCTATAGACTAAAATTGTCAAAGAGAAATATCGAAAAGAATTATTAGTTGAAGCCACAAATTAAAGCTACACTATACTTTGCTCCAGCATAGTAATCATAGTAAACTGCATATCTTTTGTGTTTTAAAATGTTGGTCAGAAATATCAAAGATATGTGAATGTCGTCTTTATAGTTTATGCTTCATAATCCAATCAGTGGTGTTCTTCTGGACCAGGTTTCCCATCACAAACTTGTAACTAACCCTTAACCCCACCAATGTTCCTCTTTCAGCCTGATTAAAGGAGCCGCAGTGGCCTCCAAACTGTTATCCCCGTTTTTTCCCAAACACTGTTATCATTTCATTGACCTATGCCGATGTGCATACATCACAGGTTCATCTGGTGTCAGCTCAGATAACCCGTTGTCATGGAAGCCACAGCCTTTGATCCTGTTTGTTGAGGACTTCGACCCGTGGCCTCTGGTTAAATCATAATGAGTGTCGACAGCTGCAAATTTTAAATGAAAGGTCAATCAAAGTAATGGTGATTGGCCTCAAGAAAGTCCTCTGCGGCACATTTTCTCTATATATAAAGAAGCGTTTTGTGGTCTTTAAACTGAAGGATGTTTCTATGAAACACGTCTTTAAAGATGTCCTGATGGCTGCAAACATCACAATCGGGTGGGTTCAAAGATTTCCAAACAATGAAGAAAATGTTGGTTTTGGAGTTGTAGCCACTGCACTGTGTTTCTAGTGATAGAATTCCTTAAGTCTGTTTCTCATGGGCTCGGAGTGCAAAAAGCGGCGATGCAGAAAGCTACGCTGGACACCTAAAACGGGCACATCTGTTCCATATTCAGTCATCCAGGTTTCCATCCATTCAGAGCTGATTGTGAGCCTCCAATGTCATGCTGGTTGATTGTGAACTTATAATGTCAAACGTCCCATTGATTTATGGATCAACACAAATCCATTTATTCCAACCTACAGCATCTGTGCCTGGACAAATCCCCTCTCAGAATAGTTAAAGGCTTACATCAAATGTCATGGAGATTTGGGATGAAAGCTTAAAAAGTTTTTGTGGGCATTAGCTTACATGTGTGTGTGTTTATTTTTTTTTCTTTGTGTTTTCTTTATTTTGTGTGCTTCTGTAGGACAAGCTGCATGTCCCTAGACATTTCTCAAGTCTGTGATTTCCGGGGTTTTTTATCTTTTTCAGACAAGAGCTCTTCATCATGGACTTTCACAAGTATTACTAACAGTTAATCTCCTTTAACCCAGATTATCTGCTTTGTTTTGGCCCCTTATAGTGTGCTTCTTTGTGGAAGGAGGAGGCGGGAATAACATGGAGAATGAGCAGTTAAATGTCAAACTGTTGTTTTCTGTTCTTTCTCTCTTTTTGTCTTTAAGTCCGTCCCTCCACGACCACCTCCAACCGTCCCTTTAGCCTGCTGGCTGGTTAAATCCATTACATCAGGAATTATAAAAGCTTTTACCTCCTGCTGACCAAAGAGTCTTGCTTTAAGCGATGCAGACATTTAAAATCAAAATTGTAAGCTGTTATCAGAGAACAGAAAAATAACAAATAAAAGAATATGAAGAACATGACTAATAACCTTATTTTCTATCAATGAGCAGCTTAAATTACAAGTATGGAGGTCTGGTTGATGATTGAATGTCATGTGACCAATTCTAACTCTGTTAATCCAAAACAATTATACTGTACTTACCGACCCTTTGAGAAAGCACCTGAAGTCTTTTTGAGGGTCTTGGCATCAGAGCAGTTGCGGTTTCTTTTGGAGATAAAGCATCAAACTCTCTTCTTGTAGGGACAAATGAAGGTCCACAGGAGGCGTGGGCAATTAGATTAATATTGTATTCATTTAAAAGTTCAAGATTGAATCTTGGGAGTATACTAAAATGGGTTTAGATGCGTTAATGTTGAAGAAAAAACATGAAAAAAACAAACTGCGCCCGCTTGAAACACTGTTTTAGATCTTTGTTCTTTAAGGCTTCCCTTTTTAAAAGCCTAGTGTGCACTGGCTGGTCAGCTGACCTGGCAAAAGTAAGTGTATTAGTTGCATACCATAGCTGTTCAAGTGTAGACTCAGCTCTTTAAGAGCTGTAGGCTAACAACCCCCCCGGCCCCCTGCAGAGGTTAATACGTCACACATTGGTTTCATGCATTGACATTGTTTCCAAAACCAACCCCATCGTGACCATTTATTCCTCCACCAAGGCGGAGACCAAGTAGCTGTCAGCGAGATCGCATTAAAAAGCAACTACTAAGCCGGATTTTATTAAAGTTAATGGAGAGGTGGTGAGTGGGCAAAGGAATAACTGAGTACATTTTGCAGCAGCTCCAGATCAATTTCTATCAAACTGTAGAAGTGGGTATTAACTTGAGTATGCCTCAAGTTTTTAACAGGTTTACAGTCAGATGATTCCTAACAAGCAGTTGAGCTTTTTTTCCTCTGTGGTTGCAAGGACAATGCAATCAAAAATAAAAGTCATGTGCTTGTTCCTGGGTTCTTCAGGTGCAGGTTGGGAGGCAGCTGCTCATTGTTTTGACTGCCAGCATGTTGAAGGAGCTGTTACGGCTAGGTGTGAACTATGCAAGCTTGTTACATAGTGATGTAAATAAGTCACGAGAAAAGCCTGTACTACAAACAAGGAGCTTCGGGTGGCGCAGCAGCAGTGCTTTCTGTGGCCTCCTAACTTTGCAGAACACAAGGAGCTATAGAGCACACTAAACAAAGGGGGGAAACCCTAAATGCATAACATGGGAACTTGATTTATTTTAGTGGCTATGGATTAAAGAGGATTGGACTGACTAGTGGACTGTTTGACTCATTAGATTCAGCGATATGAAGGAAAAAAGAAAGAAAAGTGGATGGGCCATTTAGTTTGAACCGCTTTTGTCTAAACTGTGTCGTAGCGTGGCCTCAGCTGAAACAGGGTTACAGCCGGAGCTGAGGCCACTAATCTCCGGATCTCGTCCCAGTTTAGGGTTTCTGCTGCTGGGCTTTTCTGAATGTAAAAAACCTCTGGAGAACAGATACAGCTGAAACAAAGAGGAAGAGATTAAAAGGAGATAGCAGAGTGTGATGATAATGATGATGATTGCAAAGGTGGTGTAAATGGTAGATGTGGAGCAAGCGAGCGTGTGCTGACATTCACAAACACCAGGATGAGTCAGTCGAAGGGGAGGATGGTTGCATTTGCTCTCTGGAGGTAGGTTTTTTTTTTGGGGAGGGGAGGGGGGGGGGTGGTTTTTCTACATATCAAAGGCTTTTCCCTACACCTGCTCCCCACCCGCGACCTCCCACGGTGTGAGTATTTGTTTGTGCTCCCAGTAAGTCAAGTATTGACGCACAGCTGTCAACAGTGCTGATCCAGGCTTTCCAGGGGGTGCATCACAGCATCACGACGGGCTTTAAGGATTGTGAATTAACTTCATGTTAGAACCATCAAATAACACACAAGTCCTGAAGTTTATTTTATTTCTGTTTAATTCTGTTTTGTTTGCGTATTCAAATGCAATGCGGTATGAAATGTACATGGGTGACTTGAAGAAATGTATGCCTGAGCACGCACAGAACAAAAAAAGAAAAGCTGAATGAGTGTTCGAAAGCATCTCTGCAAAACTTTCCACCAGATTAAGAGACAACTTATATTGATGTTAAAGGATGGGAAAGGCACAGGAATGACAGCAAATTTCAGGGGTAAGGAAGTTTGTTGGGAATTTGGAGGATTATGCAGTGGAATAATGGTTCTGGAAGCATTCCATTAGGTGACCTTAATGAATCTGTTTCCACCTAATTCCTTAATTTAACCATTAAGGGCAACAACAAAAAAACTTTTACCTGTTAAATTAAAATCTTCTGCTCCCGTCTCTTCCCTCTGCTGTGCTGTGGCAGGCAGAGCCAGCCTGTCTATCCTGCCCTGTCCCCATGTGGATTCAGGCAGCCCTACCCCTCCAATCTCCCCAGCGCATCGTCCTACTCCAGGTACCGTAGCCGACTGGCCAGCTTGAGCCAACCCGATCCGAGTTGGGGTTGGGGGAAAAAAAAGGGCAACGCTCTGCATCACCAACTCCTGTTTATAGCACATCTCAAACGTCTGAGCAGGCGTTTTCCATTCACCGTGGCAAACTCATGTTCGGCCTGATTTCTTTGGACAGCTTCTGTAAAATTCTATTGGAGCCAGTGTGCTGTAAACAGGACCAGTTCAGTGTTTC
The DNA here is from genome assembly GCF_964374335.1 of Astatotilapia calliptera. Taxonomy (NCBI): domain Eukaryota; kingdom Metazoa; phylum Chordata; class Actinopteri; order Cichliformes; family Cichlidae; genus Astatotilapia; species Astatotilapia calliptera. The sequence continues at coordinate 24,931,489 of NC_137431.1, forward strand.
GCCAAAAAGAAGCTGAGTCAAGCCAAGCTAATCGCTGCTGCAGAATATGAAATGTCACACACACACAGAGAAATAGAAACAACCATTAGGACAGCTGCTTTATTTTTTCTTTTCGCTGCCCTTAAGCTTTGTTCTGGTTGTAATTGTGTCTTGTCTTTATCTCGCTGTAAAAACTTCAATGTTTTTAAAAAAAAGAGTGTTCTTTTAGTCGTCATTGCAGATGCTTTTCATGTTTGCAAGCACACGCACGGGAAAATTAAGTGTGAACCCACTGTGAGTTTAAGAGGGTTTTTGTCTTGAGTCAAATTTGCAAACCCTTAAAGATCTCTGCTTGCAACACACAGATGCTTTCTCTTTGTGTTAGTTGCCTAAAATAGGCGAAGAATCCCCAGCCTGTCATGCCAGACAGGCTGGGGATTCCTCATAGCCTGTTGTCAGTGACTCTGGTCTGTTGACAAGAGGCACAGTGTTTAACAACCCAAAATGGAACAATTAGGGACAAATTACTGATAGATATCGCATAACTAACCTGCAAACAGGTAGGAAAATATGAGGGAAATACAAAGCTAGATCACATCATGATTGGTGGAATGCATTTTTGCTCCCTACGAGTCAAGGTGTGTGACACACGAAGAAGCGTTTTCCCCTCAGTGCCCACTTCCCCTCTCTCTCGCTCAGTAATGTTTGGTCGCCCTCTAGTGGTGATAAATGATGGCTTCACTCTTACACAAAAATAAACTTTAAAGAGCTTCTTTGTCACATTTGTCCCGTGTTCTGTATTGCATTTACTCAGCTGTAGACACAAGATGAAACACAAACAACACTGATATGAAGCCCAGTGGACTTTCCATGCTTTCAGGCTCACTGCTTACATAAAACTGTCGCTCCTGCTTTGATGCTTACCGCCCTGCCGCCTCCTATCCTCAGTGCATCTCTATGAACTCACCTTTTTTGTCACCCCCCCCTTTCTCTGTCTTATCCCCCCCACCCCCCTTTCCTCTGCTTTTTTTTTCTTCTTCTTTTTACCCTGCACCAGGTTTTCTCACTCGCTGATGCTCGGCCCATCGGGCATGCATCCTACAGGGATCCCCCATCCAGCCATAGTGCCCCCTACAGGCAAACAGGATCACGAGCAGTATGACAGGAGCATGTACGTGTAAGTATACCCCTCGCTCCGTTTTAGGTACATTTATATTCATGGCTCCACCCTTTGTCACAGTGTAAGAAACTATAAAGTTCTCACAGCCTCATTCCTTCACCCCACGTCTTCATCAGGAAGCCACAGGTGGAGCCCAAGCGGGAGAAGGAGCCCAAGAAGCCGGTCATCAAGAAACCTCTGAACGCCTTCATGCTTTACATGAAGGAGATGAGGGCAAAGGTCATCGCCGAGTGCACATTAAAAGAGAGCGCAGCCATCAATCAGATCCTGGGACGAAGGGTGAGGGACACACACACACACACACACACACACAGGCATGCACATTGAAAAGCAGACTAATCCTGTTTCCAGGTCAGTCAGTAATTTCACACATGAGGAACATGAGAGGTAATGTGAACTCTGTTTCCCTCACTTACCAGACTGGTACTTATCTAGCACTTCTCTACTTTACCTGCACACTCACAGCACTTTCTACCACTACACACACACACACACACACACTCCAGTGCTCATGGGTGCTGGGAATCGTACCACTGACCTTCCGATTAGTAGATGACTCATTTTTTCAGCCACATCCGCCCCTTATTCTCATGCAGTAGTGCAAAAAAAGTAAGAGGAGTTACAGTCTATTGAACCTGTAGTACCCACTCAGGCACAGGGAGAGCATGCAAACTCCACACAGAGGGTTCGAACCAGGAAGCGTCCTCCTGTGAGCCGACATTTCAAACCCCTGTATCCTCCAAATCCTTACATGATTATGTTATAAAGAGAGCGTCCCAGAGATGCACTGCCTTTCTTCTGGAAAAATGGAGAGAGGTTTCTCATTTTATTAAAGACTTCAATGGCCAGTAGTTAACAAGGTTTAAAAATTACCCTCCTAAATGTAAAACTGTGTCTACGGTACATAACATCATTAGGAGAGTCAAAGGATTTGAGAACAGGCCTGGAAAACTGAGCCTGGGGCCCTCGGGCTGCGCTGCATTAAAAACAGAAATGATTCTGCGATTGTTATCACAGTAAAGGCTCAGGAACACTTCAGGAAACCACCGACGGCAGCAAATGCAAATTGACACGCGATGAAGAAACATTTAAAAACAACATCCAGCTCATCTGTGCCGTAGAAAGAGAAAAACCGTCCTGTTGTCATAAAAATCTCCGTTATAATTCATTTATAGTGAAAAATGAGCACATATTCCACACAGAAAAATAACATTTAAGTTTCTCTCTTTGTACTATTTTCACTTTTTTGTATATTCTCAATAGAAAGAGAGTTTAATGATCAGATCAGTTCAAAGCCATTATCAAAGACTTTATTGCCCAAAACCCAAAAACTGTATAAAGGCAAGTCTGTGAAAATACTGACCTTCCTTTTGTTGTGTGTGTTTCCAGTGGCATGCACTGACCCGGGAGGAACAGGCCAAGTACTACGAGTTGGCCAGAAAGGAAAGACAACTGCACATGCAGCTCTACCCAACTTGGTCTGCTAGGGACAACTACGTAAGAATATGTTCTTCTTATTCCTCCCTCCCCTGTGTTCATGAGCCTATTCAGAGTGAGAAGAAAAACAAGCCGATATGACTAATTTCCTGAGCCGTCTGAAAACAAAAGCAGGGATATGCAAAAGCTCTCCCACTTTTTAAAATGGAAAAATAAAGGTGTGCAAGGCAGGGAATGTTGCAGTATCTGCAGTGAACATCATTTTCCATTGTTACTGGTTTACCGCAGTTTACGGAAAACAGTGATTTCTTGTGGCGAGCTCTAAAAATGCACTGAAAACACACAAAAAAGAAAATTGGAAGAAAAAAAATGTCCCCACCCCCTAAAATAACTTCTAAAACTGCAGTTCTAGTGATGCAAATGGTATTTTCTGAAATAAAATCCTCCCCTTGGATTCTTGGGTCATTGATTTATACCAATCTGAGCTTCCAGATGCATTAAAATAAAAGCCAGGAATCAGCAGAAGCTATTCACGCTTTGTTTTCTGTAAGGAGAAAACCATTTAATCAGAACCTGCTCTCTGGTGTGATTTCTGTGCAAGTGAAACCAAGAACAGGATCAGTCTCATGAAATCTGTTGTTTCTGACACTCTCAATGCCAGTGTTCTTAAATACAACGAATAAACTTATGTGGTGCATGCATTCTAGTTTCTGGCCTGCTGTGTGCCTTTGACTTCTCAGTTTGCTGTTGAACTCTTGCAGGAGGCGGGCCTTAGCGGGGTCGCAGGGGAAAAGAATAAAGCTGATTGGGTAGGGACACGTCTTATGGTGGATTTATACCTCTGTGGTGGGGGGAAGAAAAAAAAAACTAATGTGAGGATTTGCATGAAAGGGGTTGTGGGTATTCCTGTTGCAAAGTTTGCATGCACCTTCCAAAAAAACAAACCAAAACAAAAAATCTGAGTGACTCACCCATGTCAGCCTCCCAGACAGCACGCACGCAGGCGGCGGCAGCCACACGAGCCGATGTGATTGGTCAGTTTTGGATATGGCCTACGCTTTTGCAGCTGCTACGCCTGCAAGTATGTTAACCTTTGAAACACTAAATCACACAGAGGTATAAATCAGCCCGTTTGCTCGACTAACAGAGAGCAGGGCTGCATGGCTGGCCTCACTGCCTTAATATATAGCTTCAAAACACAGCACCTTCATTTTTGTAGCAACACAGCAAGACGTCTGTAAAGGAGGTTGTGGATGTTCTGTTAGAAAGACAACCCCGGTTATGTTTTGCTGTGCCTGCACTCTCTTGCTTCTCTACACGTGATTGGTTACCGAGCTGAACTCTGCAGGCAGGCAGGCAGGCGTGGGAACTTGGTAACACTTTATCTGGACTGTGGTTTCTAACATGTTTGAAACATCTAAACTGACACACAGATAACAGAGTAGCACAAGAAGATACCCCGTGACCGCATATGTCAAAATTAAGGGTTGCGAGGCGACCCGGAGAGTGTTATTTCTGCACTCAGAAATTACCCTCATGCTGTTGTGAAGGTGTTGTAAACCAGAGCTTTAATACTCTCTGATCGCAGGTGTAGGAGCCGTCGCTGTATGCACGGAGCTTTGAACATTGTCTTCACCTCTTAAACGGCTCTTAAATGTCACGATTCTAAGCACTGTAATTAAGCATAATCCACACTCTGTGGCTTTTTGATAGGCATACGGTTCAAGTTTGGAGAATTTAAAGGGATAGTTCACCTCAAACAAATATGTGTTTTCCACCGGAGCCCGTTTAGATTGTTTTGGCTTGAGTTGCCAGTTGCACTTGCTTCCAGGTGTTCAGGGATCAAAAACAGCAAAACCCCGTTTTCGCAAAGGAACTATTTTCTTTTCACTGTCCACATCCGCCAGCTGGAGACAGCTTGCAGATGCTCAGTTCAAAAAAGGGGGTCACCATTAGTGTTTACATCCTGTCGTGCTGTCTGTCGTGAGCACAAAGTTTTCATCACAGGCAGATGCAGTTCTCCTTCTGCACTGTGGATTAGTCTGCAGTTCCATTACTTTTAAGAGAATTCCTTCAAAAGTGCGCAACTCAAATCAGAGCGGTCTAGATGGATAAATAATTAGGGAAAACTAGTAGATTTTGCCATGAATGCTCCTTTAGTGTAAAAATATTCTTGGGATATATTGTTAGTGACACGACATGCTCCAAAATGCTTTTGAATCGATCACAAAGTCCAGGATTTTAAAGAAAGAGCCTGAAAGGGCCACTTGATGATCAGTCCACAAACTGTTTATAGGTGAAGGACTGAGCTTTAAATATCGTCTGATGCATTTGGAAAATAAATAAATGAATAAAAACAAACTACCAAGTGTCCTCGCTGCCCTCTGTTCTCCTTCTGAGTTAAAAACAAACCACTGGACCTACGAGCAAAACAGGAAGTGAAGTTCCACATATCGCCCACACACCTGTGGAGGGTTTCTCCTCCAGTTCCCCCACTCAAAAAAAAACAAAATACATACACTATTATACTACATATAGGCTAGTATATGCACACACACACGCACACACATACGCCCACAGACTAAGAAGCTTCAGAATGGTGCACTTGCAAGAGGAGTAACCACATATACAATGCTGACAGCGAGCTGAGGAGGGTTAGACATCGAAGCGTAGGCGGTAGATTTCTGTGCCCACATCCTTCATCGCACCCAAATATGAGGCCTCACTTCACCATCACCGGATCTGTGTGAACAGCTCTGATGTTTACCTCAACAGTCACACATTACAATCAGCCTGGGGACACAGAACAAATGCAAACACGAATATGAAAACAGTTAGGAGTTTACAATGGCTTTAATCTGAATTCACGTTTCCCCCCTTTACTATTAAGGCCTTCAGCTTCTTTACTGTGCAGATTTCAGTTGATAGAAATGCCAGCCGAACACGGTGATTAAAAGTTATCTAAGACACTTGCACGTAACTTTTATCCTGCTTGAGATAAGCCAAATGAACTGGAAGATCTGCTGGTAGTCAGCAGTGCAGTCAAGAGTCCGACTCATTTCATTTCTTTGGCTTTTTTTTTTGTTTTGTTTTCTTCTCCTCAAACAGGGCAAGAAGAAGAGGAGAAAAAGGGAGAAGCAGCAGGACTCCAACACAGGTAAACCTCTAAATATGGATTTCCTTGCTCTCGTCTGACGGATGGTTAAACGTTTTTTCAAAAGCCACACACACAGAAAATGACCAGTGCCAAGACTTCTGGATTTCAGAGAATTCAGTCGAGCTTGAGTTTGCGTTGGCGCTGCGTGCGGCACGGCATCTCGGTGTGCAGGATGTGTCTCAAACGTCAAACCACCCACCCACTCTGCTTTCCATGTAACCTCAATTACAAACATTTGAATCCCAGTGTGCAAAACTTTGTGCTGATCTTAGCTGTTCCAAGTTTAAAAAAAAGAAAGAAAGTCAGCCATCGTGGCAGAAAGGAAATCAAAAAGTCTTATCGCATGACTAGCATTTTCCCTTTTCCACCTCCGCCATGTATGAACAATAACAAGCTTCTCAGCTCTGACCTGTTCGGTTTTGAGAACGCAGACGTGGTAGTTATCCACGTCCCAAGTAAACCACTTGAGTGCTTGTGGTAATACTATAAAAGCTACTACAGCATCGGCACAATGGCATCAAAGGTGAGACGATAAGAGGTTGTAACACTTTTGTGATTGTTTTAAAGAAGGTCGTGGATGTTCGGCGTCTTCTCGATGCGCGGCAGCAGATAAAAGAGCCTCGGTCTCCCCTCAGCTCGTGCTAGAGCGACCTGAGTGCTCTGCCTTAACTGGCACGATGCTTCATTTTACCGTGCAGTAACACCGAAGTATATTTACTTACAGTATTGTGTAGGTCCAGAACCATCCCTCATTTCTTTGTAAGTGGTCTTGAGCAGTAGCTCTCCAGGCTTTCTGAAGGTCTTTTAGTGTTTTTCTTTTCAGTCCAGTACTTGTACCTGAACATTTTCAGAGATTTTTGTTGTTGTTGTTTCTTTTTTATATTTGAAAGATTGATAAATCAGGGTTAAATGGTTTTACCAAAGACACCAAACACAGAGATATTACCCAAAGCTTCATCACAAATGGTGTCAGTGGAAGGATGCCAGTCAAGAAGCCATTCTTAAGGGAGAAGGGGCTGAAGTATATCAGATTATGCAAGAATTGGATTAAAAACCAGTGGGAACAGGTCTTATGGAGTGATGAATCCATCTGTAAAACACAATGGAAACCCTTCATGGTTGAGGGCGACATTTTAGCCAGTGGTGTCGGGGATCTTGTCCGAATGGAACTATGTCCACTATGCCAGAGGTGTCGAACTTCAGGCCTCAAGGGCAGGTGTCCTGCAGGCTATAGATCTCACCCTGGGTCAACACATCCGAATCAAATGATTAGTTTATTACCAGATCTTTTGGAGAACTTCAAGACATGTTGAGGAGGTAATTTAGCCATTTAATGATCTGTGCTGGATCAAGGACACATCTAAAACCTGCAGGACACCGGCCCTCGAGGCCTGGAGTTCGACACCTGTGCGCTATGCAAAACCAGCTGGAAATTGTCCGATAGGCATGGCAATAATCCCAAACATACTGCAAATGCAGTAAAATCATAGAAAAACACACAGTGAGACACTATTAGCACTATTAGTCATGGATTGGCCTCCACAGAGCCCAGGCCTCAGCTTAATTAAGCGGTTTGGGATCATCTTGACAGAAGCCAGAAAACATCCAAAGAAGAGCTCTGACTTCCTCAGGAAGCCTGGAGAACTGTTCCTGAAGACTGCTTCAAGAAAGCTTGACTAAGAGAGTTCAGGCTGTGTTGAAGAATAAAGGTGATCATACTAAATATTGACTTTAACTCTGTTTGTGTCTTATAGACTGTATTTTAAAATATGGTTGCACATTTAAGTAAATCTCTGCACGTTTTTCCTGTTTTACATACAAAATATAAAGAAATGAGGGGTGGCTCAAGACTTGTGCACATTAGGGTATTTTCAGCAGATGTTTCAGAAACTGGAAAATATATATTTTTTGGATTTGGGCGTCGTTTTAGAAACTGAAAACCCTTGAAAGGTCCAGTACTAACAGCGTGACAGCACGGCTGCTTCTTCCTCTGTGTGTTAACTGACCCACATGTTTAACTAAGTTGTGTTGGGCGGTTGATCTGCTGGTTGTTAATGTCGCATTGTGCCGTAACCATCTACTAACAGTTTTACTTGATGGCTTTTTCCGAACAAACGGTGCTTTTGTCCTGCCCTGACGAGCTTGTTTCTCTCTTCGTCTCCTTCTTGTCTGTGTCTTTTGTCGTCTAACCTGTTTCCTCCCCTCTTCCTCTGCTTTTCCTCCTCCCCTTTTCCTGTGCATGCCACGCATTGTGCTCAGACCCGGGCTCTCCTAAGAAATGCCGGGCTCGCTTCGGCCTCAACCAACAAACGGACTGGTGCGGTCCTTGCAGGTGTGTACCAACCATCCACCCCACTCGCTCCGCAGCACCACGCTATGCTCACGACTCCCCCATCTTTCTTCTCACACCGCTCAAGTGCATCGTGTCTCTCTGATGCCATAGGAGGCAGAGCAGTCTTGGAGGTGGCATCAATCTCATTAATCCCATCAAGCTTGTTTTTTTTTCTGTTTTCCAGGCCTTTTTTTCAGCCTTTTCATTTGTCCAACAAGTAAACTGCTGAATGAAGACAAGCCCCCTCCCCTATTGTGATTATACCTGCCAAGACGAGCTCTACCTCCTCGTGTTTGAGGTCTGCATGTCATCTCTCACTAACCTGCTGCTCTGCAAATAGAACCCATACATATGCAGTTAATATATAGCAAACAGCGAAACATGCTAACTTTAGTTAGGCTTCAGTCATGTGTTTACTTGCAGGTAAAAGGTCAGACATGCAGATTTAGAGGTGTCGCATGAGTTAAAAATGTATTTAGAGACATGTTTTCACACCCCGTCACTCCACCCCTATATTTAAGTCTGTAAATATATATATGTGATGTCTCACCCACACCATCGAGGTTAGTTTGGGTTCTTCAGCACCACTGGCATAATGCCTTGCATAAGCAGGCCCTCTGTAGTGAATGGCTAGAGGTTAAAGGGGAATACCACTCATTAAAATGCTCTCTTTCAAAAAACAACAACAAAAAAACAGTATTATTCCTTCCTTATGTAATTGTAATAGCATCACCGTTTGTCAAAGGTCAAACTTCCACATAATATTTCTTTGAGTGAAGAAGCTCAAACAGATGTATGTTTCCAAGGTCGCCATATTGGAATCATTAAAACATGTCGGGAGCCACGTTTCTAAACTCAAGCTGGGAATTTCCCTCTTTTCCCTCTGTCAGCACTGGATTAGTCCGAGGCAGTTGGTGTTTTACAAAAGTAAAAGGAAACTGGGTGCGCAGGGATTATTTAGAGATCAGGTACGCCGGCTTCACCGGTTGTTTTATTTATCTGCCAGAGCAGCTCATTTGTCTTCTTTATTTATTTATTTTTAAATCCATTCTCAAAACTGCAGCGCTCTCGGATGCGTTTCTCCCCAGCGAGAGCTGACGAATGGCAGCGGCACAAGATAAATGATCAGAAGCGGGCCCGTCAGCAGCTCGCACGGCCGGGTTTGAGACGCGCCAGGATTCACGGTGCACGGCAGCCCAACGGCTTTGCTGCAGGAGTCAGGGATCTGTGTGGTTCTGCAGAAAAAGTTTCTACCACCACAGCACTGTAGAAACCCTGTCGTCTTCCCCACCATCACGTCATGGAAATCTGAATGTGTGTGTGTGTGTGTGAGTTTGTTTCGCTTTGAGAGAACAAAGGGGGCTGAATGTGGTTAGAGCAAATCCTTATCACCACAGCTCCACACAAACACACACACATTAGCGCGCTCCCTGCAGCTTTGCATTTTGACGGCATTCTCATGCCCATCTGCTTTCAACTTTCTCCATTCATGCGATGTGGTAACGGGCGCCTTTTGATGGTGAACTCTGACATTTAGAAATCACTTTCTATTGCACTCTTCCTGCCTCTCTCCCTCTCTAAATATGGCCTAGCGCCTTTCCTTGCGGTTAAACCCGGTGACTCATATCATATTCTGGTAATGATCATGGGATCCTGTTAACTGCTTTGATGCTGTACTCAGCGGTACACAAGTCTGCTTTTAAGTATAACACCTCACAAAGCACAGCAGGGTTACTGCTGATTGCCTATTAGACACATGTAATACGTTCGGTTCAGAACAAAAAGAAGTAGAAAACTGAAACTCCAAACTAATCGCTACGCAATTCTAATACTACTTTTGTGGTGCTTAGGTTAAGTGAAAGTGTCAACTCGCAGGCTCTGTGTGTTAAATCTTTAATCAAAGGAGTTCATTCATTCATGCTAATAGCACTAATATAATCACGGAGGCGATTTTTTAAAACTCATTTTAAAGTCGAGTGGTATTCCCTGGTTTCAGTTATCAGGATTTTGTGTGGATGAAAGGATCAACAAGGTTTATAGCCTTTGCATCAACTATAGAAGCAGACGTTCACAAGTTTAGCTTAGCATAAAGGTGCGAGAAGAGTTCAAAAAATGAAATCTTTTTAAAGATTTTAACGAGTTGCTTTATTTCACAAAAGGTCCGGTGTCCACAATTCAGATGAGAGTTATTATATTTTGTTTTTTCATTTCAATTTGATTTATTTGGCTTTTCTTGTTTTGGTTTAGTTTCATTTTAATAGGGATCAGTATTTGTCAGGGGTTAAATCTAAGATGCTCAGAAGAGATATGAAGATTTAGATTCCCTACTATTAATAATTATATGCATCCCTGGTCAGCTGCAACTATTCTATTGCCAAGGACCAAAATTAAAGATATTTCCTGCACAACATTGTATCAGATGTTTATCTTTATCTATTTTTTCTTTTTTCCTTTTTTTTAATTATATCTCAGTTTTTCAAACCTGGGATTAGAGCTGTATTGCTGTCATTCCTATGACATCATATTAGTGTTGCTACAGGACTGTCATTTCAACTGACCAATAGGGCTTTTCAAGCCTTTCAGGATGGAAGGGGCTATTTTAAACTACACTATGTTAAAGCTAAATTAAAAACTTCAACTGAAAACAGAAGAAAAAAATACAAAAACAAAAAGAAAACAATGTCTGACTTTTGTGTTTTCTTTTTTTTAAACTTCTCTTTATCAGATTTTATACAGTACTGTTTGAATTTTGTTTTTTAATATAGCACCAAATCACATAACAGTCGCCTCAAGACAGTAAATTGTCGCCTCAAGACAGTAGATTGTTAGGGTTTTTTCTCTGCAGTATTGTAGGGTTACAATACTGCAGAGAAAAAACCCTAACAATCAGACTCCTCGTGAGCAAGCATTTGGTGACAGTGGGAAGGGAAAACTCCCTTTTGAAAGGAAGAAAGTTCCCTTACAGTCTGCTCTGCAATTCAGTTCTAATGTGATGCAGTCAACATTTAAATATAAATGACACAATTTCAGAATAGGGGTGCATAAAAGAAGAATGACAAACAACTCAAACAGCAGCACGCACACACAAACGAGCATAAACGGAAGAAAAATTGGTTTGTTATGGACATTCCCATGTAAGCAGGGCCCATGTCTTACACAGCTAGCATATTTAAGCTTTCCTAACTTCAAGTAGGTCATGACATCCCTCAGCCATCTCATATGGGAAGGGAACACGAGACCTTTCCAATTTTAAGGATAAGATGACGAGCTAGCAGGAAAGCAAACTTTCCCCTCATTCTCAAATCCCTGTCACTGAAGCTCTCACTATATCCTTACACATCACTGCATTTATTCATTAGTTGTCATTAAACCCCGCCTCTCTTCCACAGTGTGTTTTTTGTCCTGTCTCCGCCCCTTCACCCCTAACCAGTTGGCTGCTCCTCCCTGAGCCTGGTTCTGCCAGAGGTTTCTTCCTGTTAAAAGGGAGTTTTTCCTTCCCACTGTCGCCAACTGCTCGCTCAAAGGCTCTCATTTGATTGTAGGATCTCTGCTTTGTAATTTAAAGCACCTTGAGGTGACAGTTGTTGTGATTTGGCTCTATATAAGCAAAACTGAATTAAATAACAGCACGACTGGTCAGCTGCTATTGTCGTCCTGGAGCAACACAGACTGGCGCTGTAGTAAGCCAATCTGCATCTGACACTGTTGTGATGCACATTGCGTGTCTAACAGAAACCACCCTTTCGCCATAAACGCACAGAGACTCACAATGTGCAAATGGTGGCATTTACATTGCTCTGGAACTGACCTCCTTCACGTAGAGACATCCACATACTGCTATTGTTCGCTGTGTCCATTTGTGTCCCTGCTCATTGACCTCAGTGTGAATGTTGCATCTTCACTAAAGCCTGCTGACATTTACCATCCACACTTTATTCACAGATAACTCTCTCTGACTGTTCCTAGGAGGAAAAAGAAGTGCATTCGCTACCTTCAAGGAGGAGGCTGCCCCAGCCCAACTTCTTCAGATTTAAGTGCTATAGACTCTCCCCCGTCCCCTTCTCCCGCCCGACACCGTCTCTTCCAGCTCCAGCGGCCCCCCTCCCCGGGCTGCTCCCCGCCGCCCACCTCCCCTTCGGCACGTCTCCCCTTGTCTCCGCCAGCGCATGCACTCTCACACACGCGCTTAACTCCGCAGCAGTCTGCCGGCAAACGCGGGGACCTCCGCACGCTCGCAGCAAAGCACCCCCACGCACACCCGGAACTGTCCAGCAAGCAGACGCACAGCCCGTCGGTGCTGTCGGCCGCCAAGGCCGCAGGACTCTCTCTCAAAGTGCTAACAGAGACCCAGTGATGGCTGTGGTCTGCTCGCATCAACAACCCCCACACTCCTCAGCTTCCTCCAGAGCCGTTACGATCATCCTCATCAGCTGACATCAGTTTTATGTACACCCCCTCCCCCTGAGGTTCATTTGATGTTACAGAAAAAGGAGCAAGTTGAAGGCATCGATCCCTCCCCTACCCCACCCTATCCTCAGTAGGACAGTAGCTGTCTCTTAGTTCAGAGGCTGGATTCATCAATATCTGCATTTTTACGGTCACAAAGTCCTTCTCAAAGAGATCTGTCACGTGACATTACATTAAGCTGAGGACACAAGCCAATTTGAAGGATCCAGTCACTGAACTGGTGACCAAAAATCCACCAGCTTTAGAACACATAGTAGCGAGCAATGCTAAGGTGCATGCAAAAACAAAACAATAAAAAAATGATTGCGGTTCTTTGGCTCCACCTGCTGCAGTTAAAACTCAACTGAAGTGATTATCATACTTTATGGATAAGTAACTCCATAGCGATGACAATCTGACATACTTTTACTCTTAAAGCTTCACCATCACATCCATCTCCTGGAAATGTTATCACCCATTTATAAGAACCACAAGAGGGGAGCAAGGACCAACTGCCACCCAACCTGACCAGCAGAACCTCAGATTCCAAGAGGCATGGATTCACTTTCAATAGCTGCCATTACACAGTCTGACTCTAAGTTTCCCCCTTTTTCTTCCCCAAACATTTTCATGAATACTTGTGCAGCTTCTTTGACAAAAAATATATAAATATATATTTCCAGCAGTTTTAAAAAGAAAATTCTGAAGTTCACATTACTTTTAGGCACTTTCAGGCTGTCAATCTATGGCTTCACCAACTGTTACATTGTTTGTGTTTTTGCATAATTAGTGGTATTTTTTTGTATGAATCTCATGATTTTTAAGGTCAGGCTTTCTACAGGTGGGAATCCCTCAGAAGAGTGTTATTGTCTTTTAAGTCTTGTTTTCCTTTGAACATTTTCCAGCGCAGCAGATTAAACTGAGACCAAATGGGTACTATTATATTGCATTGTGTTGTAAAGTTTTATAATTAAACTTTTATATGGTTTTGTGTAAAAAAAAATTTAAAAAAAAAAGTTTAAAAAATATTCTTTTAAAAAAAAAGTTAGTTTCTACCATTTCTTAAAGCAATACATTCGTTTGTCTTGTGCAAAGTTTTTTTTGTCAAGTGTCATGGTCTTACTCTGCATTTTTACAGCTAACGTAACAGACATTTTGATTTTTTTAATAAGGCTTTAATTTTCTTTTCTGCTTAGTTTCTACTCTGTGGACAAACTAGAAGCTGAGTTTTTTTGTACAGCAATATAGTTTCCCTCCACCAGAGAGAGCTATTGTGCTAGAAGTAGTTTGCAATAGTGGCAGCACCTCAAAGATGTCCAGCATTTTATTTTATTTTTTCTTTTAAATGCCTTTGATGTGTTATTGTGTTTTTGATTGTTGTAATAAAGTGTTTTGACTATCTGGTCCACGATTCCTTGAGATTTAGACCCCCACCAACCACAACTAAAAACAAAAAGTGACAGACACCATCCATTTAATGTTTTATTTACTCCTTCAGTATGTTTGAGCATCCCAAAAACCAGCATCAGAGCTTAACTGGGAAAAGTTTTCAATTCGCTACAACAGCGCATGTGTTACCCAACGCTGCGTGATAACACAAGTACTTCGAGTCCAGGGGGACATTATGCATTTAAAAACAAAGTAATCATTCTACCTCAAACTTCACTTTTCCTATAAACGTCTCCTTGACATGGTTTCACAAAATGGACACATTTACAGAGCAAAAAGAAGAAAACAAATTCACCCTCGCATATCCATTGTCAAAAAATGCATTTTATTCATTCACTTAACCTAAAAGAAAACAATGTCAAGTTTAAAAAAAAAACAAAAAAAAAAAAAAACAAAACAAAAGGCAGAGCAGTTAATAACAGGGGAAATCTGAGGAGTCTTCGAATCTTTAAAAGGATACAAAGCCGTGAAACCAGGACCATTTATTTTATGTCAATACACAACGTGAGTGTGCGCAAACAGAAGAGAGCTTGGCTTTAAATTAATGACACCACACAGGCAAGTTAAAATAGTCATGCTATTATCAGAAATTAAGGAAAAGTGATGGTGGTGGGGGAGCGAGGGATGTGGCTCTAAATATACTAAATGTAAATATTAACAAGTATGAACAACGCCAGTGCAACCAGTTAGCAGAGAGAATCCTTTTCAGTGTGGTAGTGTTGGCAAGATCTTCCTCTTATTTTTCTTCACACCACTGGTTCTCTTTGCGTACCTGCGGAAGAGAGGGACAAATTAATAATCCACAAAGGTGTGGAAGGCAACTTTGTGATCACCATTTTAATCCCATCCGCAACATCCAAGTGATTTCTCGTTGCTTATGAAAGTCTTTTGTTTTCTGACAGACAGCTGATGGGTTGGAATAAGTACCTGGGCTTCCTCCTCCTCTGTGAAATCATTTTTGATGTTGAAAGTCTTCCTGATCTCCTCTGGGGTTTTGCCTTTGATCATGTTGGCCACCGTCTTGCAGGTGACATCTAACAGGCCTTTGATGTCCAAATAGTTGGCGGCCTAAACAGAAACATGGAGATATGAATGAGGAGCTGCAGGAGGGAGGGAGGCGGTGAAAGAGCACACAAGGACAACTGATACCTCAGCAACACTTAGATCTCTGAACCCAACAAAGCATATTGTGTTTTGGATTTGTTATTTACACCTGAATAAAGTAAAAAGCGTATTTTGAATTACCAATCCAGTCTGATGAGGGATGATAGTTATCCCTGAAAAGCATTTATATACAATTTATTTTAAAAAACAAAACAAAAAACCCCCACACACCACACCTTTCCCATCGTCCTTAAGTAAATTACCCTGTAGAAACCATTTAGCCTTACATATGCTGAGCAGTGATTGCTTAATAAGACTTCTGCATTGATTTTCATAAGGCACAGGAGCAGCTGCTGTGCTCTTCTGAACCCCTTCCTCTCAGCCTTTGTGCTTGTAAACATATTCAAGTCACGGGGGGTGGGGTCAACTCAGGTTACTGACGCAGGACCGTCGCTTTCATTTCCACGAAGCTACAGACACACCACCCATTTATCCATCTCTTCCAGGCATTGCTAAGGTTACATTTTACATGAACCTCAACATCACTCCATGTTGTTTCACACGTTGAGAAAGGTGGAGGGGAAAATTTTTTTTAATTTTTTTATTTTTAAATGAATAAATGAGTCTTTCCAAATCCCTCCCTCTTCTAAACACAGTTGCCCAAACCACCAGACCTCCAGCTGTTGCTAAGCAACATTTGTGTCTTGCTTGAACTGGCCACTGAGCGAAATAAATAAAGTATAAGAAATAATTTTTCTAAGAAAGATGAAGCATATTAAAAGGACTACAAGAGAAAATAAACACTGTATATAGAAAGGTGCATAAAAGTGATTACAATTTAAAAAAAAGAAAGAAAAAAAAAAGCCACTATTTATCAACTCCAGCTGCTGACTCTGGATCAGCACTCCAGAGCCAGACCATTTCCATTTAAACCAATTCTGCTACAGCCAGTAGGATATTTCACAGACCTGTGACAGGTCCTTGTAGATTCAAGTAGATTTTGCCAACTGTGAAGTTTGAATACATAAAGAAAAATGCCATTTCCACAGCTCAACTATATGAATGCACGCCGCTCTCCCTCTCTCTCACACAGAGTACTTGGGAGACAACTATACAACACAAGCTACAACACTATAAATGCATTAATTCACATAAGTATTTGGACTTCTCAGTGTAAAGCACAACCTTAACATTTAAAACCTCAAGCAAAAAAAAAATGTCAAGCCTTTCGAGACCTGTTTAGCGGGGGGAAAAAACCCCACACACAGAGTGCATGAGAAAAGCGTTTGCCTCCTGTGGTCAATACAAACAAATGTGGAATAATTCCCTTAATTGTAACGCAAAACATCAACTTTCCTTCTGCTTTGGTTTCTCTGCCTCCTGCCAGCTGAAGGTCTTGTTTTTACTGTCCGCCGCCACCACATGTCAAAAGTTGTTGGTAGGTTTGTTGAGCTTTTGACCCTAAGACCGCATCATAGTTCTGATGCGGCACCGAGAGCACTGTTGTGAAGCACAAACCCACAAACCATTAAAAAGTAGTTTCAGAGAATAGCTTGTGTTCTTTTTTTGGCCGTTTTTGGGAAAGCACCTGAACACTTACGAAACAGCGATTAAAATCACACGACATAGCATAGTGTTGTCTTTATAGCTTGTGATATCGTACCCTTTTGTCATTACGCCCAATAAAGAGAAGATAACGTTAAAAGTTGGGTGAAATCCAGTGATGGTTTCCTGCTGAATGGTATAAGAAATCTGGAAAAGAACTGATACCCTTACTCCACCTGACTTTTAGTTAGAGTCGCACTAAACATGTGATTCCCTCTCTTGGAGGGAGGCAATTATCACAGTACTACCAAAAGCACAAACACAAAAGGAATACTGCCAAAATGACAGGCCTATATCAGTGTTAAATGTTGATTATAAAATCTACACTGCAGTCTTAATGGTGGCTGTAGCTGTAGCTCAGGTGGCAGAGCAGGTCAGCCACTAATCAGAAGGTGGGTGGTTTGATCCCAGGCTGCATGCCAAATATCCTTGGGCAAGATACTAACCCCATGTTTGCCTACTGGTGGTGGTCAGAGGGCCCGGTGGCACCAGTGTCCAGCAGCCTCGCCTCTGTCAGTGCGCCCCAGGGCAGCTGTGGCTACAATGTAGCTTGCCATCGCCAGTGTGTGAATGAATGGGTGAATGACTGAATGTAGTGTGAAGCGCTTTGGGGTCCTTAGGGACTAGAAAAGCGCTATTCAGATGCAGGCCAATAGGCTCCAGTCATTTATACCAGACCTGATAGAGGAGGACAAAGCAGGTTTTGTCAAAAATAAACCGGCACAAGATATTAGAAGGACCCTACACATTATATAGCAACTACATAAAGACAATATACCGGCTCAGTTGATACGTTTTGACAAAGAAAAAGGCCTTTGATCGAGAGAGAGAGAGAGAGAAAGGAATTTAAAAGAATATTTTCATGCTGCACAGATACGCCAGATAACATATTGGTGTAGTGATGATTATGGGGCTCGCTGGAAGGATGTGGAGCTCTCCACACTCCATGTCCCAATTCAAACAAACATAGGTATTAAAAAAGACGCCTGAATACATAACTAAAGACCAAGATAGGAACCCGATAATATCCTTTAAATTAAATATATGATATGGCACAGTAAAGGAGTTAGGAATTGGTAAAGAGCTTGGATTGCTAAAATGGGTTGCTTTCGATGAAAAATTTAGACCAGGACAACTGGACTTTGGTTTCAAAACATCACTGAGAAAGTGTGGTATGAAACGTGGAAAGAACATAAAAACAACTCAATCATTAAAGTGGAGAAAATTCATTTGGGAAAAAACTAATTTGCTTTTTTATTACACCTAAGATTAAAAATAAACGAACCAATACACAACAACAGTGTTGGAAGCTGATCATACACACATTTTCTAGAAATGTAGAAAAATTTCACACTTTCTGGGTCAAAATTCACTCACCTCTCTGTGATATATTAGATTATATAATTCCCAGAACTTGCCTTGTTTTGTATCTTGGATACTTTGAAGGTGCTGTACATGTAAAGACCACTACTTGGCTAAAATTCTCCTTTCTGCAGCAAAGAAGGCCATAACCAAAAACTGGCTTAAGACAGAGGCACCAGGAAAGAAGCAGTGGAGGAGGACATAAAGAAAAACAAAAACAAAAAATAAATAAAAAGGTTGGGTGAAGTGCTGCAGCTCAGGACTCAGAGAAGGAGGATTAAGTGACAGACACATCAGTGGGATTATGTGACAGTCACTGCAAAGAAAGGGAGGGATACTTCACTGTAGCTAACTGCAGGGACACCATTGACAGGCTTGCAGTTTAACTGAGCATCTGTTAACCACTGTTTTTGTTTTCTTTTGTTTTAAAAAGGTCCTTTTTCTATTAAAACTGCTTCAATACAAATATAGACAACTCAGTAAGATTCATTTGCAATGATGTGATAATCAACCATGTGCAGGGGTTGCTGTTAAGGTTAGGTATAGGGCAAGGTTTTGCTTACACCTGTTAGTTGTAGTTCAATCCAAAGAAAATGCAAAATAATTCAAGTATGTTTACCAGAATGAGTTCAAACAAGGTGCCTTGGTCCACTTTGAGGAACTCCTGATCCCATACAGGGATGTCATCTGTCCTTTTCTCCTTGTTCTCATCGTCCTCAGGAGGAGGGGGGTCATCTTTGTGATGAGTGCACCACTGAATCACCTGAAAAAGAAAGACGGACAATAACAAATAAACATGTGGTTTTAACCAAGGTAACCCATTATGCACAGCACCCATCAGCTGTTTAAACTGCCCATAAAAGGTTTGAATACCAAAATTAAATGGCAATTCTTTGCCACAAATTAGGATCAATTCACACAGATTCCAGGTCGTTACCTCCTTGTAAGAAAGTGTAGGAATGAGAGTAGTAAGGAGAAAAAAATATATATAAAAATCAGGACTTCTCGGTTGCCAAAATTGTGATTAGATGATTTGCTGGCATGAAAATAAAAGGTAAAACTGAGGATGAGAAACGATCGCATTTTGTCCATTTTTCCAGGTCCACCTCAAAACTTTGATGTTCAGATTTTGTTGAAACTCTGAACCACATCTGAGCCCATTACGCTCAGAAAATACATCAGCAGCTCTTTCCAGCTATAACACTGTTACACTGTCCAGCTATAACACAAGTTTCCTAGATTATTACAATGTGCTTCTAAGATGTGTTTTGATTGACTGGCACAGAAGATCATTTCAGCTTATTCTTTCAGCTTTAGCCTGGCAGTGCTAAAATGTTAAAACTATAAGTGGAAGACAACCAAACCCAATTCAAATTCTTAGGCGAGCTTACCCGCAGGACACAAAGTACCACTCTTTGCCACTTACGAGCTCTGCTTAGACCCTCTCACCATATACAAAAGTCTACATCATCTTCGAGGACACCATCACAGGCTAGAAGCTAGCGCTTTCATTTACATTTGCCTCCCAACTACAACCACGAGCAAAGCCCAAAAATTCAAGGCACACAGATTCTATGGCCTCTTCTTCCAAATTCTTTTTTAGATTAGCAAATGATTATATGGCCAAACAATTTCTGCCAACCCTGACCACCTAAAGCCATGAGAGGTAGCTTTAACACTGCTTTCTTCGGACATTTATTCATTTTAAATCTGTGGACCAGTGTTTACTTGCTTTACCAAAGAAAGTCATTCACTCCCCCTCTCAAATTTTCATCGTCCTTATCAATCGGAACCTTTGTGTCAGGCCACACAACAGGCTGGGGTTCCATGTTAAACTTTGGTAAATATAATTTGCCTATGTATGGGAAATTAGTGTGTACCAAGTAGGTCTGCTGATAAAGCAGCTCATTCATCACTTGCTCATATTATAATAAACTAAGGTTGTAAGAAAACTCCAGGGCATTTGCCTCACAACATACACCATTTGGGAAGCATGGATCTAAAACATAACCTTCTCCAGAGCAGGTGAGATGAACGCCATTAGTTAATAGCATCTCAGGAAGCAAGGAATCAACCCCTCCCACATCCAACAAAACACCACCCACAGTCTGTGTGTGAACAAAAAACCCACTGGACACTTCAATATGAGCATTCTGTACCTTCTTGAGGATGGCAGCATTCACGTTAGGAAGGGGAACGGGATCATCATCTCCTTCATCATCCATTCCCAAATCTGTCAAAAGATTCAAACATTACACATTTGTAGCCTATGTCCATATTATGGTTTAATTAAATGAAGTATAAACCCTATATTTGTTAACTGCGGGGTGTCCTATTTATGGCAGTTGTGACTTGATAACCAAAACGTTTACCGTGATTCAACACTTACCTTCAAGCATGGTCTTAATGGTGACAGACTGTTTGGCTATCTCAACGTCCACCTCGAAGATTTCCCCATCAGAACTCTGTAGTTTTATTGTGGGCATTATCTATAAGGCAACACGTTAAGATATTAAAAGCCTGTGCAAGGAGACAACACTTCTGAAAAAACAAACTTACGAACCTTAGTAGTGAACACGCATTAGCATCTGCTATTCTACGTCTGGGAGTTAATGTGTCAGCTATCGCAAAAAAGATCGTTTACATGATTATTAGTCGAATACGGTAATAATATCCCACTAAATAAATAACTAAAAATTACCTGTGCGGACCTTAGTATTAGACAAACTCAAAACAAACGTTAAAGCTTACCTCGAGCTAACCAACGATTAGCTACCGACGACACGGGCTAAACAGCGGCAATGCTAGTCGAGCAGCTACCTTTTATTTGAATACAGTTTATAGACAACTGAAGCTGTTGCGTGTTATTACTTAAAACACATAAAAGTTGTCTTCGCTGCTTTTTGCTCAACCATAATATTTTAATATTATCGGTTAAAATTTAGGCTAACCAGGAAGCTAGCGTTACCATGCACAATGTTATAGCTAAGCTAACGCCTAATATCGACGTTAGTTGAGGCCTCTTAGCAGCCACAGCGAGGCTCTTCAAATAAAGACACAAGCAAAATTAAACAAAGAGCAGTTCATCCCAAGCTGCAAAACTCAACCTGAGCTAACTAAGCTACGTACCGTGACTGTTTTAACGCTAATCCAGAGGTCAATTTCCTCTGTAGTCAGCAGCAGCACTCGACAGACGCGCAAACACAGACAACCGGTGGTAGTCCCTGGACCAACCTAAGAGCCTGAGCCTGCCTTCCGGCGACTAATACGCCGTTTTTCTTCGTAGTGGAGGGGTTAAGTATGGGCTCAAATTATCCACCCTTCTTTGACTGGTAATCTCAGGGTCCTTCTGCCTTTGGTATTCTGAAATATCCCAAGTCTCTTAAATTATTCCAAGATATATGTATAAGTATAATGTGATAGGCATGTTAGGTTTGCATACTTTCCCCCCGTATATTAGCATAGAACAGGATAGCCCTTTATTGTCATTGTACGTGTACAACGAAATTGTGGGTGCTCCACACCAACTGTGGCGGACAGCAAGAATAAAAAGCAAACAGAAGAAATATATACAGCCAAGAGGGAATGTATACAAAACAATATACAAAACAACTCACACATTAGAGAGATAGTGTTTGTTGACAGCCCGAAAGACCCAGGGGAAGAAGCTGTTTGTGAGTCTGGAGGTGTGGCCTCCACTGATCTGAGGCACCGACCAGAGGCCAGCAGGTCAAACAGGTGGTGAGCGGGGTGCAAGGGGTCACCTGTCTTGGTTTTCCTTAGACAGGAGGACCTAGTGATGGTCTCCAGGGGTGGAGACCATCCAATTATATTTTGGGTGGTGTTAATTACCCTCTGGGCAGCCTGTTCTCAGTTGTGGCCTCTGCCTACCCAGGCAGTAGGAGAGCACGCTCTCCACTGAGGAGCGGTAGAAAGCCAGCAGCAGCTTCTGCTGCAGGTTAGCCTGGCTAAGGACAAGGAGGAAGTGCAGCCACTGCTGGGCCTTCCTTACCAGGATGTTGGTGTTGTGGCTGTAGGTGAGATCAGCAGAGATGTGGGTGCCCAGAAACCTGAAGATGAAGACAGAGTCAACCTGTTCTCCATTTATAATGAGAGGGTAGTGGACTTGTCTGTGCCTCCTGAAGTCCATTATGAGTTCTTTTCTTTTAAGGACTTTCAGCTTCAGGTTATTTTCTGACCACCAGCAGGACAAGTGGTGGTCTCAAACTGAGCAAAGAAGGTGTTGAGCTCCTCTGCAAGTTTGAGGCTGCTGTTAAGGGTTGGAAGGCTCTGGCCATGTAGTTGGCGAGGGCTTGGATGCCTCTCCACGCCTGGTGGGGGTTGTTAAAGCGTACATTGGCCCACTTTAATGCTGTCCTACCTTTTCTAGACTGTTTTTTACTAAGACAGTCTAGCAAAGTCTCAAACATTTGAGATGTTTAACATTGCTGTGTAATTATAATCTTTTTCTTCTGGTTGTTCCCTTTAACAATCTGCTGAGCATCATCTCAATCATCACCCCAGTATCCTGTCCTGTCAGAAAAACCCTCTGCTTTTCTTCCTTGTCTGTGGTCTTGCTCTTCTGCTGCTGCCTGGGAGCTCCCTATTCATCATGCTTTGTCCTGTATATCAACTCTGTCTTCTCTGCACATGTCCAAAAAATCTCAGCTTCACCTCTCTAACTTTATCTCCAAACTGCTCAACCTAAACTGTCCCTGTGCTATACCAATTTCTAATCCTGTCCATCCTGCTCACTCCCAAATAAAAAATCTGAACATCTTCGGCTCTGCCACCTCCAGCTAAGCCTCCTCTCTTGTTTGGGGTCACTGTTTCCATATCATATAACCACCTGCTCCCCCTTGTGCACTCTTTTCTTCACTGTCCGTTGTTTTGGATGGTCGACCGTTATACCTGTCCCCCCTGGATAAGCAGAAAAGAATGGATTGATGGATGTATAGCGCTACATACTATTCTAATCAGTTCAGCTATATTGTTATAGTTTGTGTTTAACCCAGTTATTATAACAAAGAAATTTCTCAGCTTTTGAAGCTAAAAGCATGCCTCGTCGTTTCGAACACGACAGGAAGGTTAATCATTTCAATGACTTTAATTGTTTATAAATCAGTGCAATAAATTCTGTTATTCTAAATGCTATCTTAAATATAAAGATATTCACGAATATAAGATTCACTTGGGATAGATTATATTAAATAAGCCTTGTTTCATACAGTAATTTCCAAATTATATCCCTGCATGTGGTGTTTATCAAACCGCAGCGTTTATTGTAGTATTTAGAGCTACCATTGGATGGCGCTTTTCCCCTATTACGGATCCTCTCAAGCGGTTTCCATGGTGCGCTCAAGTGTTCATTGAAAGTCATCCTTGAATTGATGCCACTTAATTTCAAAATAGTAAGTCATCACAGCACTTTAGCTGCAGTAGGACACAAAAAAATTCAGTGGGTGTTATGACAGCTAAAAACTTTAATTTAAAAAATAAAAAGTCAGATACAGTCAACATTTTAATAAATTGTAATGTATTAGTTCTATAAGCATCCAAGTTCATAAAAGATCACTTATCTTTGGGGATATTAATGTTCTTTGAGGTTTCACCTCATAATTTGTGGAGTGGTCTAGGAGCAATCACCTGCTTCAGAATGTGAACAAGACCAGAAAGATGGTGCTTGACTTCAGAAAGG
This sequence comes from Astatotilapia calliptera, assembly GCF_964374335.1. Classification (NCBI taxonomy): domain Eukaryota; kingdom Metazoa; phylum Chordata; class Actinopteri; order Cichliformes; family Cichlidae; genus Astatotilapia; species Astatotilapia calliptera. The sequence continues at coordinate 24,955,238 of NC_137431.1, forward strand.
AAGAGGACAGCTCCACTGCCGGTACTCACCCTGTTAATGTGGTTGAGGAGTGCAGGTACCTGGGCTTCTACATAGACAACAGGTTGTATACCAGAATGAGAAGGGCAAGCTTGGTTTCCTCAAAAATCAATGGATGCAGCAAAGTAATGAAGACTTTATCACTGAGATGTAGTGACTGATGTTCCCTGTACTGTGGTTGGCTGGGGGAGGAGCAGCTTTAGAGCTGAGATACCAACTGAGTAAATTAACTGCCTAGCAAGGCTAGCTCTGTGATTAGCAGCAAACTGGACACTTTTGAAGCACTGGTGGAGAGCAAACCATCATGGTGGATCCTGACCACCTTCTCTAACAGTCTGTTTCAGCTCTGCTGAGACAAGGACAGCCATCGGAAGTCTTAACCACATGCTATCACCTTCTATAAAACAGTGATATCTGGCTGAGAGGCATCTGCCAGATTTTATTATTGGCTTTGCATCATCACTTAAATTGCTATAACAAAAAATAATTCCCCAAATATGAGATAAAGTACTTATCATCATAAGTAAAACACTTCTAATTAGCATTCCTAAGAGATAAAAGATTTTAAAAAAAAATAACTGGGTGCTCACGTTCATACTTGAAATCCATCGCTGGGAAAATGCAAAATTGTGGTAAATGTTGGCATCAATGTACATTGAAATTTAATCCCAGGACAATGCAAGGACAGTGTAATTCAAACCATAACATTGTTTTATATGAGGACAAACAAACAAGCAAAAACACAAGAGCATATTCACATCAAGAAGCCACCTTCGTCTTTATTAATAAAATTGTTTGGTTAATACAGATGCTGTAGCTCAGAGGGAGTCAGTGAGCTGAAGTGGATGAACACTCCATGTAATCTTAAACACCAAGCTGTGTGACTGCAAAAAACAAAACAAAACAAAGCAAAAAATAATAATTAATTAAAAAAACAAGAACAAGAAACCTTGTGTAGAGCTTGGGTTGGGAAGAAGAAAAAAAAGGGAAAAAACAAACAAACATCTGTAGTGTGAAATCTTTTCCATATTTTGACATATGTTACATTTCTTTTCATTTACAAAAGTGCAAACAGATCACGTTCAGATCTACTCAATATAAGCCATGGCGCGTGGGACTCAAACAGCCGCATTCAGAGTAGCAAAATTTATGTCTTGGACCTCGGTGCCATCAGTCCAGCTACACAGTAACAGGAAAGGGAATTTAAACATTTCTGTTTTGTTTTTTCCATATAATGGGAAGATTCGCAATACAAGTCCTCGGCAATGGATATTGTTATGATTATGGCACACACTTTTTGGTCCATCCTCAGACACGGACATTGTTTTTTGCTAAATGCTTAAATAGTTGTTTTTTTCGTGTGTGTTGATATACAATGTGTACCGGTGTGCCTCCTGCTCCACCCCAAGTCTCTCACCCTCCCAGTTCATGTTGTCATCAGTTGAAAGTCATACTGTACAAATGTCAAAGGGCAATCAATAATCAGAGTTTACAGGAAGTAGTCTGGGGTGCGGCGAGTGACGTGGGGCTCCCCTCTGCGAGGCGCTGGATCAAACTGCAAGCTGGGTAGAAGGAGTAGAAAGAATAAATACGATTTGTTAACCACTATATGTTTTATATACAATTACAGCTGGGTCCCAAAGCTACCAGAATGCATCGTGCCTTAGACTTTACAGGGTTTAAAATAAAACCTAAAGGATTTAGGACTTTTCGGTACTTACAAAGAGTATTTTAGGGTGTCGTCTAGTTCCATGATTGCCGCCTGGTTGCCGCAGCGGTAGCAGTAGTTGGGAGCGCTAAATATTGTCACCACGTTCCTCTCGTGGCACCAGTTGTAACCCTGAGGGAGGCAGATGCATTATTCACTGGAAATGTATAATTCAGAATAAACTGCAACTCTAATGCAAATCTAAAACTGAACTCGCCCTTGAACTCTGTATGACTGGTTGATGGTGATATAACCATTTTGTCCCGATGTTCTCTGTAGCAGCGAGGCTTTCAACTCCATTTTTTGTACGGTTAGTGCACTTCCAAAGGTTGGAGGAGCCATTTATCGTAACGGCTCTTTGTTGCAGTTAAATTCATATTAGCGTGCTGACTGCCGGTTGGAATCAAGCCGTCTTTCCTGAGCTTATTCACCCCTCAGCAGCAGATTGATTATTTGTATGCACATCAAATGAGCCAGTGACATACCTCCATAACCAGCTGGTGGGCACGGGACACCAATGTGAGGCGGTTGGCGTGGTTGAAAGTCTCCGAAATGTCCTGACCGAATGTGTAGCCGGCTCCTCGCGGAGAGATGCCCCAGCCACCGCGGTCATCCGGGTCCGACCACAGCAGGTCACACATGGGACCCTACAGGAGACAAGGAGGAGGAAACAAATTGGTTTATGGGCTGGATGGACTTAAACAGCCACTCTTATTAGCTCAATTTAGCTTTCAAATATTATAGATGTATTTAAAATGTCATTGTTACCTCATGTGGCACTTCCTGTAAACGGTCCAATGCCCTAATATGATCCAGTGTATCTATGGATGGTGACAGGCCTCCATGAAGGCAGAAAATCTAGAGGGAGAGGAAGGAAACATGAATCTAATTAATATTTCCTCTACTAATGTTTGATTCTTTCAGAACATTACGCTTACATATGTGAAACCGAGTTTATATTCTTACCTGAGAGTCTACCAAGGCAGTGAGGGGCAGGTAATCGAACAGGTCTGTGAAGTACTTCCAAACATTGGCGTTACCATATTTCCGTAGACACTCGTCATAGAAGCCATACACTTGCGTGATCTGTCTGCTCTCGTGATTCCCTCTGAGGATTGTGATGCGCTCTTGGAAGCGAACCTGAGGAAAAAAAAAAAAAAATAGCAGAGAAAAGATCTGAATGTTATTTTTTTATTCTCATTCAAATAAATAAATGAATACATTTCAGGTTTAGACAAAGTCAAATGTCAGAACATATCACATACCTTTAGTGCTACTAGTAAAGTGACGGTTTCTACAGAGTAGTACCCTCTGTCCACGTAATCTCCCATGAACAAGTAGTTTGTGTCTGGAGACTTCCCTCCGATCTTGAACAGCTCCATGAGGTCATGAAACTGGCCGTGCACGTCTCCGCACACAGTCACCGGACATCTCACCTCTTGAACGTTTGACTCCTTTGTCAGGATCTCCTTTGCCTGGTTGGAAAAAAGAAATAATTCAATAAATAAATCTGCCTGGTTCAGGGTTTGAAAAACAAATGATCCCCACTACCGAAACATGCCAAAAATGTACAAGTCTGAAATACCAAAAGGCAGCTGGGACAAAGCAACAATGGCCTAAGAACATTTTAAGTTTTATTCATCTAAACCTGCCACTGATTAGTTCCAACACAGAGGAAGTCATGTGATCCGTTAATCACATGCACAATACAATGTAATTTCCAGGGTCATTCTTTGTTCTTTATTTGAGAGCTGGACAATTTCCTGACATCCCCACTCCCCAATTTCCACATCAGCCTCCGGGGAATCCATTAAGATGCTACACAGTGATTATAGCATAAACCGAAACACCACCACCAGAAGCTCTCTATGGATGTAAGCCTCTAAAATGCGTGTGTGTGTGTGTGCGTGTGTGTGTCTTTTATTAGTTTCCTGCAGGTCTGGCTTGCAGTGCTTGGAATTGCAGCTCTGGCTGCACTGCAACATTTCCCAAAAAAATCAATTAGTGTGATGCTCCACAACCCAAAAAAAAAAAAAAAGATTGGAGACTGGCTGCTGCCACTTCTGGATGGAAAAACACTTGGTTTGCTCTGATTATTCATTTAAGAGGACTCAACCAAAGCCAAAAGTGCTGTAGCAATGTAACATGACCGCTACAGCTAAAAGTAGATGCGATGAGAAATGTTATTCTTAGACATAGTTCAATCGACTCAGAATTCACCGTGAAGCAGTCGAAAACCTGCCGAGCGTGAGTCACTGTGTGGCCTACAGCTAATGCTTCTGGGGGTGGAAAAAAAATAGGATACTGCTGTCTCATTCAATGCACACAGGAAAAATACACACCAAAAACCTGAAGCTGATATTTTATTTGAACCACCACTTTTTGGAGCCTCTCAGTTCAGAGCAGGGTTTTCTTTGGGGGGGAGGGGGTAGAAATGTGTATTTTTTTCCAGCTTAAAAATATACCCTGGCATTCTGTGAATCATTTTCACCAGCCAGCTGCCTGCTTGTTATGCGGTCTTTAGCTGCAGTTGCCAGATTAAAACAAAACAATAGGAGAACACTTTAAACAGCATCAATACTAAATCTGGACACCCACAACAAGCCCCGTTCCTAGAGTCAGTCTAACGTGGCTCTCTTCCAGCCACGAAAGCCTAATGTTTTGTCAACGACGCAATCTGAGCAGCCGTGCATACTGTCCCCTTTAAACAACAGGGTGAGAGAGAGAATCGACAGAGTCAGAGTGCTATAGCTGGCCTGTCAACAGCAGATGGGACAAACAGAGTCAAAAGGACAGAGTTGCATCGCCGCACAATGCTGACCTATATAAAGCACGCCCCTCCACGTGCCCATACTGCCATGAGGCAGGAGGCTTTTCAGTGACTGGGCTTAGCTTGGCAGGCTGACCGCTGTTTCTGCCTTTAAAGCAATTGAGCTGCTAAGCCCAGGAGAATATTCTCGATGTCTGCATTAAAGTCAAACAGCGATAAGTTTTCATCCCAATCTCACGCCAACCCTTATTAGTGGCGTGAGGGGAAATAAACAAGCAAACAAACACGCACTTTAAGTAGGCCAGGTCAGGCTGTCTGGGATCCTCTTTACTTTTCACCGCTCTGCACTCAACTTCTTCATTTCCTTTGCTCACAGTTTCAGTTTAATTAAGCACAACATGCAATTCAAACACTGTATAACTGGAGAAGAGCTAAAAAGACTAAATTAGTCTCGCAAAATCACGCAACAGTGATAGGAATCTAAACAGTTTTTTGTTATTGAGCACAATTACTACTATTCACTTTCCCAATAAGGCAGATGAGAAATATAAATTCAATAAAGAAATAAAATGTGTTATTTCCTCAGCCTTGAGGTTATCCACCATGTCTGAGGAACTCTCCAGCTAAAATAGTTTCAATAAAAACGGCAACTGCACACAGATAAAATAAATTAGACTTTTACGACTATATTTTTTTTACTCAGAAGCAACCAAAACAAGTATTTCAATAAGGTAAATAATACAAAAAAGATAGAAGCACAATTAAATATGAGCAAATAAAGTTCAACAAAACAAATGAACTCTTTCCCGCAAAGAGACGGAATTTGACGAGCTCCTCTGTACGCTTCATGACGAGTTTTGACATCTCATTATTTCTCAATAAAGATGTGGTTTGATAACCTTTAAAAGAGTTTCTGGGTTTTTCCAACAGTAGCTGCATAGGCAGAGATGCAAACCCAGTCATTTTGTTCTATAACCAGGCCTCAAATACGTCAGGCACAGCTCAGTTAAGAAAAGAGCTACGAGGACTGTTATCTACCGACACATCAAGGTTTTCCACTGAGTACATACACAATGAAATGTGAGGAAATCACAAAAAGATATGTGAGCCTTTGGCTTCGTATTTGTGACCGACCCACGAGCGTCTGCATCCATCCATTTATCATTTGAACGCTCTTAACAAGTTTTTGGGTGTAACATTTGATCTTCGGCTCTGTAACCTTACACTAAAGTCGATGTGTAATGTGTTCAGTGACGTATCAGGTGTCACCTCTGCGTCCCAGATTGGGTAAACTGATAACTTGATTAATGTAATGTGCTGTCTCTTTATAGCTTTATGCACAAAAAAGGGGTGGGGTGCCTGTCAATATCCTTCACAAAATGTCACTTTTATCACCTGGGATTAACTTCCGATTAAATATTACATAAACTGGAGAAGGTAAATCAATACAGTGTGACCTGATGTTAGGACTTTTCACTTCTCGAAATTTGAGATCGGATTTAGTGAAATCCACAAAACAGTGTGTGAGGCAACTGTTTATCCACGAGATGTCCAGTAACAGTATGTACTCTGGAAAGCTGTGATTGTGAAAAAGGATGACCGCACTGATTACTCAAGCACCTCGTCCAAAGTACAGATCACACCTGCCACAGAGAGCAAACTCTGCTCAGATTACGACTGCACTCAAGGCGCAGGACGGCCTGCGTTCAACAAAGTGCTTATTCAAGAGCCCCGACATGAAGTCAGCAGTTTTGGTCAGCTAAATCAGCCCATCAGTGTGGAAGAACCAGCCAAAGGCTCACCTGCAGACAGCTTCAGGTGAAATAAATCTGACAGCTCTGCAAGACTGTAACCACAAGCAATGACCTCACTCCTGATTTATGGTAGCTGAATGTTATGCATACTGCCAACCTCACCGAGTGAAACCACTGTAAAAAATAATTAACACGAGCAGCAGACAAATGGTGGCAGGTTATGTCTGATTTCATCAGCATTTCTGCTACGACAGTATGAATTTTGATGACATGTATTTCACAACTCATTTTGCCTTGGATGCACTCAAAGACCACCGAGCAAACATCCATTTCTGATGTTTTTTTAATGAGTCAACCAGAGATACAAAAAAAGGTCAAGCAGATGACATCAGTTCTAACAAGTGGGTCAACTGCAGCAATGTGACCAAATTATTGCATCACTGTGGCACACTTTAGAGGTCTCTACACACCTGCGTCATTGCATTTCTTATCTACCCTTCAAGATGGTTCACCCAACGCAAGATTCAAGATGAAGTAGACCAAGTTAACATGTTTCGAAAGATAAGAAAATGACTGTGGCTGACTGCAGCCAAAATACCAAAAAACACACGCTATACAAATATGGCTTAAATGAAGTAGAAACAAAGTAGCACAAAAAGATGAAGGAGAACAAATAAATAGAATAGAAAAAAAAGAGGCCAATCCAAAAAATATATAAATCTACATATAATACAATAAGGAGCTTACAATATTACACACAGAAACCATCTCTGGATGATTATGTAACCCTTTAATAGGTTTATTTTTGGCCAAAGGAAAAAGCAGAAGGTCACAAAAAGGTTAACTCTCCCCATCTGTGACACATTATTCATTTAATCACATTTTCTCTGCAAAATTGACGGCAACATCAAACCAGTATCCAGTAAGCAGACCCCAGTCTGCAGTCACCTAATTCAAACCTGGCTCAGTGCTAAATTGTCAAACCAATGATCTTACTTCTGTGAAACAAACAACTTTTGCAACAACATCCAGACTCTTAAGAGTGAGGAGCCTACGATAATGCAAACTGGGGAAAAAATTAAAATCGCAATTAATCACGTTAAACAGAGGAACACTTCAAAGCATTGCATCTCAGCACACTGACACCAGGCTGAGGCTCTGGTATGACCGGCCTTCTTGTGAGACAACTGGAAGGGCAGATTACACAGCACATCTCATTCCTCTGCACCCACACGCATCCCCAAAACAAACACGGCCTCTATCTGAGTCACAATGAACAGTGTTATCCTGAGTCACACACTCTGATCCCCTTAGCAACAAAGGCTTTCACAGTGTTAGTGATGCAACTCACAATCAATCATATCCTCGGCTATTTTTAAAATCCGGGAGGATGTTGTGTGGGAGCCTTCTGCTGAATGTATAAACAACATTCACTGGGTGGGAGGGGTGGATGGACAGATACAAGTAGACAGTGTGGAGAAACTGGGCTCCTGACAATGATACAGCCCCCCACCCACCCACCCACCCTCAGCTGCTTTAATGGCATCTTTGCTCCATTAGGAAGGAAACAGGAAAGAGGAACGCTGCATCATTTGTGCAGCTCTTCCATCTACAGCACATGTGCTGTATCGCAGATGTATCACTCAATTATTAGCCGTTTGCTGATATACCAATATCAGTATTTATTACAGATGATATATAGAGATTTAAAAGGTAAAGAGGAGGCAGGAGAAACACCCTTCAACCATGTTATAAGTGTTGATGTGGCAGCCTGCAACTCCCCTGTCAGCAACACGTGCTTGCAATGCCACAAACATGACAGCTGGCTGAGTCTGGCGGAGAGTATACGGGCAATTTATGACTTATTATGACAAGTAAACAAACTGAATTATCATAATATCTCAGTAAGGATTTATTTAAAGGAAAATCTTCAGTTACAGTTGGAGAAATCATTTTTTGTGTGTCTGTAAAGAAAAGACTTGCTGAGATATCACATTTTAAATCCCTGAATATTGTCATCACTCTCAAAAATCCTATATCAGTCGGGATTTAATGTGCTGTGCCAGTATAGCTGTATTAACAAGTGTTCGCAAGATCCGTCTGTCTTTGAGATAGTTCAACATACAGAAAAAAAACTATGTGCTAAATAAAAGAGGCTAGTATAAACAATCCCTGTGTGCTTTCCAACTAACTCCATTAATAAAAAGGCCAATTTATATGCCCAGCTAAGCACTGACCACCACCACCACCATCCCTCTAAGCCCTATGGAAAGGATCCCGTCCCTTTACTGATACACAGTGTAATGAGCATTTAAAATTACTGGGACTCAAATGGAAACAAATATTGGGATTAACGTTCCACTTGAGAATACCAGACCTTTAAACTTCAGCACACAGAACTCCAAACATGGTAGCAGCATAAAAAGAAAAACAGACTCTGAAGACTGTCCAAAAAGAAAAGAAAAAAAGAAAAGAAAAAGCCTCTTCTGTCAGCATAAAGCCTAACAGCAAATTTATAATATTCACTATATACGCTGTCAAGTTATGGTGTCAGTCACTTGACTTCTGACACATAAATCTAACAATCAGAGGACAGGGTGTCAATTCTCCAGCAGGGGGAAGCCTAAAAATGGACCATGACCCAAGGCAGCAACAATATATAGCACGCTTTGGGCAAGAGAGCTTTCTAGAAACAGAAATCCTAGACAGATCAAGATCAGGATTAAAAAGCACAAAAAACAAATCCAAAACCCAAACAAAAAGAGTATTAATTAAAACAATCTGAGGAGAGAACAGTGGTAAAATGTTTAAGAGTAAATGCTCCTTTACAACCAGACATCCAGAGCCGGAAATCAGCACAGAGCAGGGAGATTGGGGTTAAGCTCAGCTCAGACCACAAAATCAAATGGCCAGTTATCAACCAAAGCAGAAGCATATGGGCATAACAACACTCATAACAAGTTAATTAAGGTTAGTTTAAAAAAAAAAAAAAAAATTATAATAGTAAAGGAAGGAACCACCTTACACCAGCTTAAAGGTCAACTTCACACTGTGATGATAACATCAAAGGTCAGCGTCTGAGGGAAATTACCATCAAGTCATTTTTCAGCTATTTTTAACTAATTCTATGTTTCCAAAGCAGTGATGCAAAAAAATAGAGCAAAGGACTAAGGAACTCAAATTGAAAATTACAATTCAGGCCAGGCATCACTTTCATCCATTAGGTCATGTTTAAGTTTGAAAACCGCCCACATTATTGCCTCGAACAAGTCATCCTCTCCATTTATAGACATGAGTAAACAGAAGGTAGATAATGGACTCAGTTTCCTGACTACCTGTGAGAGCTGCTGAGGGGCAAAAAAAAAGCACCACACACACAATCAGCTGGCAGTTTATTAGGCACATCTAATTAAAAACTAACAAGATTATTACTTTGATGGCACGATGTTTGTGGAAATTGCCTTGATTAAGACTTGCGGTGTTTTAGGAGACTGCAGTGTCTGCTGTTGCTGAATTGTGCCGAATTACAGGAGGCGTTTCTCTCATTTAGACTAGCCCTCATTCAGGGTGTTTCTTGGCTTAAAGGATTTTTATTGTCATTCTAACATTTGATGTGAAACAAAGTTTTGCACTCAGCGAACAAGAATGAGAACACCTAAGAACAACGCATACAGAACCAAAGGAGCAGGAAATACATTTGCATTGTAATTTAGCATAAATAAGAAGTGGTGGACAGTGCAGAGCCCAGTGGTTTCTCATGTTTGTTATCTTTGGCTGGGAGCAGCAGAGACTATAGAGCACATTTAGGGCACTGATGGGGCTTTGGCTACATAAACAAACATTACTCATCCACATGTAGTGAAGGTAAACAGACTGTGTTACCTTAATTAACAAGTCTGAGCAATTTGCTATTTTTTTTGGTCATTGGATAACCAAAAATGTATTTTAAGCTCGACTAAACTAAGCCCCACTTAGAAATAACTTGTTATAATTGGAGGGCCAAATGTCTTAAGTAGGTGCCAACTTTCTTTTTCTTTTTTTATTGCAGGAAAAAAAACCCTCCTCGATATAAATTGACTGGCTGGATTTATTACCCTGTGCCGAGAGCTACACAGTAAGCTTTTCCTCACCTTTTCATTGCTCCAAGTGGCTGCACCTAAACTGGATACAATCAACCTTAATAGGCTAAACAAAAGGAGCCCAAAAGCCTGACTTTCTCACAAGAAATCAACTTTATCTCTTTCCATTTTGATGCCAGCTGGCCACATTTTTCTTTTACTATTTTCTAACAGCTTCCATACATAAATACTGAGGCATAAAATGAGGCAGAGCACTTCCACTCAGTAGCACGGCTAAGAGATGCTGCAGTCACTGTCAGTGTGAATGAGAAGGGCTGTAAATGTGGTATGTGACTTGAATTCAAAGCTTGTGGGTCATTCTAGCTGCCCGGTAAAGCACCAAGAAGCCCGAAAACTACCACATGTAATTTCTTATTTAGCGGTGTAAAGCTGTTTAAACAGAACAGAAGTCTGGGGCAACTCGTAATGATTGTCAAATCCATGCACAACGCAGTGAAATGTACACGATAGACGCCATTTTAAGAATGTCTGGAAGGCGGCGGTGAGGAGGGAGAAGACGTTAGCAATAAGTTAAGGGAGGGAATTAAAAAATAAAATCTTACCTTTTCACATAGTGTTTTTACTTGTCCCTCGGACAGCTGCTTGCATTCATTGAGCTGCTCGATCCACTGATCCAGTTCTTTCGTAAACGCCTTTTCGTCCATTTCTGTGTGTTTTCGGGTTTGCTGCAGTTTGTCACGTTAGCTAATTCGGGTTAGGAGACGACTCTCCCAGAGGTTACCGTCTCTCGAGGGCTTACAAAATGGCCACAGTAGAAGCTAATCACTCTCTTACTAATAGGCGCATGTATCGCTAACTGCCAGATCACTGTGATGATTTGACTGAATTGAAACTGGGAGAGGGAGGGAGAGGTGACAGTTAAGGATCCACCCTTGTCGAGCCGCTGGCGAGCAAATAACAAACTTCCGGTTGTGCTTCGAAATAAAAGCTTCTCGGCGGACAAGTTCTGAAATACACCCTTACCTAAAAGAAAAAAATAAGAAGAAGAACTTGCTAGGCTTAAACATAACAACAATGCAACTAGAAAAAACTAGCATCCGGCAAATAATCGAAAAAAAAATAATAAGAGTCTTTAATTGACCACCTTTTACAACTTTTCTACGTATGTAAATTTTAATTTTATGTAAACAGCTCAAGTAAACATGGTCTGAATAAATTTCTGCCACACTCTGAAACTTACACAGTGACAAAGGTTGGTAAATATACATAACATATATCCCAGAATGTCGTCTATTATGGTAGATGTTTGAGGATATATTATTTTTATGATGATTGTTATTATTATGTGAAGATTGCGTCAGACTAGGGTATTGTTGAAAAATCTAATAATTTCCGGTCTAACGCTGTGTGGTCTACCTTTACTAAAAACAGAGCGCCGCCCGAAGCAACCAGAGACCTATGAAGGCTACTCACTGATTGGTTCGCTGAGCTGCTTCCTGTGCAGTTTCATTGGCTCGCTGTTTATTGGGGAAGTTACTAACACAAACCAAAGAGAATACGTCATGGCTCTGTGAAAGCATGCCGTGCATTTCACGTTGTGGCCATGATGTCACTGTTTTACCTCCTTGTTGTCAAGGCCAAAAAATGTAAACAAAACAAAAGACAGCGTTGTCTTTTAACCACGCTTTCTTTAACAGGCTTACCTTCCGCATTGTATTCATTCCTCTCAGTTTTCGGTCATAAATAAAGGTCGCTAGGCCCATTTAAAGGAGTTTATTGTTTGTGTACGGTATCAGCAAAACTGCCAAGTGATCTCACTCAGACTCAGTCCTAAAGCCAGTGACTTTCTAACAAAAACAACGATTAAAGATTCGTTGATAATATAATACATCTGTGCGTCACAATGTGCACTTATGATTCATCACTGTAATAAACATAATCAGAGTTAATCTTTCACAAAAAGTTCTCTCTTCACAGAAACACCAAGTTCACCTTTAAATAACACTATATTTCCAAACCATATTTACCTATATTGAATCGTTTATGAGGCACTTTATAAAAACTACAGTTCCCAGGTCAATTTATTTAATTGCCTGTATTTAGGCATGTCCCTTCGATAGCTCAGTTGGTAGAGCGGAGGACTGTAGGTATATGATAGCAGGAATCCTTAGGTCGCTGGTTCAACTCCGGCTCGAAGGAGCTTTTTGGGTGCTTTGAGTACTCCGGGATAGTAGAAAAACACTAAATAAGAATCAGTCCATTTACCATTTACTATATGTGAATTAATCAGCATGGTCAAGCCCCTTCTGTTCTTTGAAATTATGCAAAAGGACTCAGTGACTGAGGATGAGAGCAACAATTCAGGAAATATTTCGAACTAGAAAAATGGGGGGGGGGATAAGCTTTAATTGTGAACATTGTTCATCCCATACCAAGCAGTTTGTTAGAATGTGGCAACAACCTTTTTGGGATGAATTTGCTGACACTTTCAGCAATGACCCTGCAGTCGATTCACAAGAACCTTCTTTATATGTATGACAAACTGAAAGTTTCTGACTGCGGCTTTAACAGTTTCAATTCAGCATACGACCTGTTGTTCTTCTTTAACTCTAAATATAGACCTATTATATCATACTGTTATGTGAAGTCCAAAGCAGGTCTTCTCTTGTATTGTGCAAAAACATAAAAGAATGGAGACTTTACTAAGCCTGGTCCCAGTTAATCCCAGACTCAATTAAACTGGTAACATAATAAATCATATTTATTTTAGCTGGGGGCTCTGTGTGGAGCAGGGATCCCACATCTTTTCTAATCAGCCAGAACAACATTTGTCAGTTTGTCTTTAGTTTATTCTGTCTTTATATATATATATATATATATATATATATATATATATATATATATATATATATATATATATATATATATATATATATATATATATATATATAGTTTATACTGGAATTTGATGATTTCATTTATTAAAGAAAAAAAGCTATCCAAAACTGGCACTATGTAAAAAAGTAATTGCCCCCTAAATCTAATAACTGGTTGTGCCACCCTTGGCAGTAAGAACTCCAAACAAGTGTTTTCGATAATTGATACTTTCAGTTTGTCTTTTCACTCTTTCACTTTGTCTCTTTGCTCTTTTACTTTGTGGTGGAAGGACTTTAACCCTCTCTTCTTTGTGAAATTATTTTAATTCAGTCACATTGGAGATTTTCCCAGCATGAATGATCTGTTTAAGAAAGTATCAAAGTATCTCAGTTGGATTAAATTTGGGGCTTTGAATGGGCCAAACCCTCGATTTGTTTTGTTGTTTGTTTGTTTGTTTGTTTTTCCACAGTTGGACTTCGGTGGTGTGTTTTGGATTATTGTTCCGCTACAAAACCCAAGTGTTCTTGAGCTTCAGAACAGGAACTGATGGACAGATATTTTCCACCAGGATTTTCTGTCAGACAGCAGAATTCATGGTTCAATCATTTACAGCAAGTTGTTCTGGTCCCAAATCAGCAAAACAGCCCAAGACCATCACACTACCACCACCATGTTTGACTGTTGGTATGATCTTTCTATGAAATGTTGTGTTAGTTTTACACAGGATTCAACAGGATTCAAACCTTCCACAAAGGTCAACTTTTCATCATCAGTCAAAAAGACATTTTCCCAATAGTCTTGGGGATCATTAAGATTTGTTATTTTTTTGGCAAATGTAAGATGAGCCTTTGTGATGGTTCATCACTGTTCCAGGTTTTCTCCATTGGTTTTGTAACCCCTTTCAGACTGATAAATGTCAATGACTTTGTTTCTAAGTTGTTTCTTGAGATTGTGATATGATGTGTTGCTTTTTGAGATCTTTTAGCCTATTTCATTTTGTCAGACAGGTTCTATTTAAGTGATTCTTGAGTCAACATGTCTGGCAGCAACCAGGCTTACGTATCACTAATGAAATTGACATCAGCTTTCCAAAAAAATGTGGTTAATCACAACTAATTCATTAACAATGGATAGCTTTTCTCCATAATAAATGTAATCATCACTTAAATGCTGAATGTTGTTTTCTTTCTCTAAGATTAAAATTTGCTTGATGATCTGAAAAAAAATAATAAATGTTTGACAAATATGTAAAAAAGCAAAAAAAAAACCACAAACACAAACAAATGCTTTTTCTTCTGCTTATCTATGGGTCACGTGTACCAGAACCTTTCCAAACACCAGGGTACACCCTGGAGGGGCTGCCACAGAGAACCCCTATAATCACATCTGTGGCCAATTTACAATCACCAACTGACCCTGGAAGCATGTCTTTGGACTGTGGGGGGCAGCTCAGCTGGCCAGTGGATACAAATCCAGGTGTCTTGTGCTAACCATCAAAATGATCCCTTTCCATTTTTGACCTACAGTAGCTGTCTGTTTTGATACTAAAACTGTTGCCTTAAAGGATTTTCAGGTCATTTACAATTCTGCCTTCAAATTACCACAAGCTCAAGGCAAGCAAGTGCAGTTTTATTGCTATTCCCTTATTTATTACATCTGTTGTTTTGCTGCTCTGACTGTAGCTTCTCTGTCATGACTTAACTGTATAGTCTAATTGTTTGTGTCAGCAGGAGGTCACCGCTGGTGTAGACTGGTGTCAGCAGAACCACCTGCTGATCAACGCCGGGAAAACCAAGGAGTTGGTGGTGGACTTCCGGAGACGCAGACACACCACACTGACACCAGTGAACATTGAGATAGTGGACTCTTATAGGTACCTGGGTGTTCACCTGAATAATAAACTGGACTGGAGCCACAACACTGATGCTCTCTACAGGAAGGGTCAGAGCAGACTCTACCTGCTGAGGCGGCTGAGGTCATTTGGAGTACAGGGAGCCCTTTTAAAGACCTTCTATGACTCTGTGGTGGCATCTGTCATTTTTCACAGTGTGGTATGTTGGAGCAGCAGTTTATCAGCAGCTGACAGGAAGAGGTTGGATAAACTCATCAGGAAGGCCAGCTCTGTTCTGGGATGCACCCTGGACCCAGTGCAGGTGGTGGGAGACAGAAGGACTCTGGCCAAAATAACATCTCTGATGGACAGAGTCTCCCACCCCATGCATGTAAATGTTGCTGAACTGCAGAGCTCCTTCAGTGACAGACTGCTGCATCCTCGATGCATGAAGGAGCGTTTCCGCAGGTCCTTCCTCCCTGCAGCTGTCAGACTGTACAATCAGAACTGCCCCCAACAAACACAGATGTTTACATCTGAGCTGTAACTGCAACAATTTAATCAACTGATTCGCACTACAACCTGGTTTGCCTCTTATCTGTAGTTTTTTTTTAATTTGATAACTGTACAGTATCAAATTACTGGTTTATAGTAACCATTGTCCTTAATGTAAATATGTAAGAAAAATTGTGTATGTTTCTGTTCTGTGTCCTGTTTGTTGTATATGTGTCTTTCTGGCTGCTGTTACAACCAAATTTCCCTTTGTGGGACAATTAAAGGATTATTCTATTCTATTCTATTCAGCTCTCTTCTATTCTATTCAATACTCAAACAGAGGCATGAGACTTGTGCCAGAGACTTGTCAAGACTGTTGTGAGCAGAGGCTGACAGAGGTCATAGGGGTTACGTCTAAAAGAATAACCATATACCATCCAGGAAAGCCAGTACATGTCAGTCTTGATGTAGCTCTAGATTTTCAGCAGACTTATGAAAGCTTGACACAAGCATATCCAGGTCCATTCAAAGGCAAATGCAGCCTTTACCACAAACAGAGACCACACATGAAACAATAACAGAGATCAAAGGCTATATCTGCTCTTCCAACACACTGGCACATGTTCAAGTTTGTCACGGCAAATTAATAATTATCATATCTTAAATTGGGAAGCTTTGCTGCTTCACAACCATCAATTACTTTTTGAAGGAAAAACTGCTTCTCAATTTTCTGAGTGCTCTTATAACAATCAGACATGACATCAAGAAACTAAATATCTTCAGACAGTGTATATTAATCATGGGCATTCCAGCGATTCCAGCAATGATCTTAATTCTTAATGTTCAGCATCAGTGAGGGGAATGTTATCTCCCTGAAATTGACCATCTATTATTGTTAAGCTCTATTTGAGAGAAAGAAATGCACCAATACATCTATTTTCCTCATACAACAATCACACAGTCCTACAGAGGATGTATCTGTGCTGCAATGACGCATCTGTCCCACTGGGTTTTTGGTTTTTTTTGTTTGTTTGTTTTTAATAAAAAGCAGATTAAAATGTCCCTGGCAGTTTTTCCCCCCTCTCTGTTTTTCCCATTTGAGCCTCTCCTGCAACAGCAATTCATGTAATCAAGCAAATTTTCAAGAGCGCACTCCTCATAATTAGAAATTTCTGTTTGCAAGGTCACAATGGAAACAAGCAGTCATCTTCTGCTTTGCTCAGAAAGGACACAAAAGCATCGGCTGCATCCTTGAAGTAAAATCTAACCAGTATCTCCCTCTGGATCACGCTAATCAACGAGGGGATTGAATTTCAGATCCCTCCTTTGATGAGCCGCTCCTCTTCTCATGTTTACGTAAACATAGTGGATCATGATACAGTTTTCCACATTATTTTCCACTTGACTCATGATAAGCTTACAGTTCATCAAGTTTCAAGTCTCTTAAACGGTGACCCTGTAGTCTATTTTAGATCACGATAAGCATTCTCTGGATCGTTGTTTTCCACATTAACATTTCATTGATCACTTTGTGAAAAGCTCATCCAGGCTGCCTGATTGTTGTGGCCCTGGCTTTCCCAGCCAGTGGAGTGGGCAGCCATCCAAGCAGGCACACCGTGATGATTTTCCCGTCTACCGTAAACACTCTGCCTGCATTTAGCTGATCTCCTTAGTTGGTTTTCGGTTAAAATCCTGTCCCAAATACGAAAGATGAAGATTCTTCAGTGTCCCTTTGAAAAGAGGGCACTACCCTATCCAGATCTACTGCACGTATGCCTCCATTGAACTTTATGTTTCCAGATTACTTTGTGATCTGTAGTGAGAGTAGGTAGCAGGAGGGGGTATGTGGTGGATAAAATAGATTGAAAGTCAGCAGAAGCAAGACAACATTATTTTGAAGAGGCGGAAAAGAAGGGACCAAGAACGCATCAAGTGGGGCCACAGGAAATCCGAATGTTCACTCAGAACTATTTAATACGTGTAGATAAGTGGTGATAAACCATATTTTCAAGCTCATATGCAGCGCTGTGTTCTTCCACAGATTTATAGTGTGAAATGTTGAGGTGCATAAGAATTTAAACAATCTTATGATGGAGAGTTGTAAAGTGTTGCAAAGTAGGAAAAAAGTATTTAGACATTTTACTTGAGTACAAGTTATAATCCTACTTAAGTAGCTTACCATGCCACAGGTTGTATATTCAAATGTATTCAAAGTACCTAAAGTAAAAGCATTCATGTGTAATGGCACTTGGAGATTATTGGAACATAATCAATGAATCATTGATATGTATATCTCTTTAATCTTACAACTGTTGATGGTTTTAATTACTTATATGTTGCTCAGTAGCTTGACATGATAATAATGTTATTATTAAAATAATAAAGCTTTAAAAATAAATAGTATGGATTATGAAGTGCAGTAATTCAGTATTCAGAATATACTGGAGTAAAATGAAAACTATAATCTATTATATAAATTATATTCCTACTGGTCCTATCCATGATCTCATCCAGTGATGTTGGGGATTGTCGGTTTTAACTTGGTTGTGTTGGGGTGGCACTAGTGGGGACCAATCATATTTAAAGTGGGCTAGTGCCACACCTCCCTTCTAGACACATCAATGCCCCAGTTTGTGTTCATGTCTGTTAGCAAAGTTGTTTTCGTTTCATTTTACTTGCTGCTTTGTGATCATTCTGATTGTTTTCACCTGTTTTCGGCACTCCTGTTTCTTGTTAGTTTGAAACACAGACACTGTTCTGTGTTGTCCATAAAGCTCTGTGTATTTGGGCTCCTGTTTTGTGGATTTTGTGTTGTTTTGGGACTTCAGGTGCATTAGTTTCCTGCATCCTGTCCAACACCTCTACGCTCCAATTGATGACGACCAACAATCCCTATGTAAAAGCTAATTCACAAGGGAGCTGCCTTTTTGACAGGTGAATTAGTTAGCCTTCATTGCTAAGTGTTGCATAACTACAGTGATGACAGAGTGTCCTGAAAGTTTGCTTCTACATATAGAAGTGATGACATTATTACACAAAGAGGAGAGCAGCAATGGCAGGTAACATAATACAAGAGGTTAATCCAAAGTTGCACAGTGTGCTGTAGCAGTATGGAGCCAATGTGAGCTCTAATGTACCATCTTTTACTACCAGCAGTCAGCTGCAACTTACCATTAAGCATTAGTGTCTGGTATAGTTCCTATTTGGATACAAAAGCTAGTTAGGTACCTGCTGCTGCCACTGTTGTTGTTATTGAATGTCTAAATTTATATTCACTGTGTGTGCCAAGGAGGTTTGGAGAAAAGCTCTCTTAATTCCAGGCGAGCAGATGCAGACTATGTTTGATGTCCTTGCCAGGCAATCAGGAGAAAATGGCTGAACCCCCTTGTAAACAACAGTATCCGAGGTATGTGCGGTGTGGCAGAAGACAGGATGGTGTTAAATGGGTTGTTTTGGAAAGTTGGGCAATGATACTGTGGAGGAGGAGAAGATGATAGAAACAATCAAAACCCCGGGGGACAGTCAGACATCATGCTCACAAAAATACAGCCACCGGTTGTATAACGATAGCTTATCAGGCATACATAGCATTACATCAGTGGTGCATTGTGAAGTCATGTGATGATTTCCCTCTGCATGAAAAACTCCAAACAGAGAGAGAAGCACAGACTGGCTGTCTGCAGGAGACGGACACATACGGAAATAGAAGAAGCTGACAGATTATTCAATACCGGGTTTGGATACATGCAAAATAAACACTCAAGACAGTAGCTTTTTAATGCAGAAAGTTACAGCAGACGATCACTTCAATCAAATTATGGTGTCAATCACATGAGAACAGAAAGTAATAAGAAAAAGGCACCAAATGCAACATGTTAAAATGCAATGTGTCATAAATATATAATATAAAACTACACTTTAGGGCACCTGTATGAAATATTGCTCTAATAATGCATTATTTTAACAACTTTTTTCACTCATTCCCTGATTTTATTGATTGTTTCATGTGACAGGCTAAATATAGAGATGCAGTGATTTAGAAAAAAAGAGGAAGAAGAAAAGAATGAGGCAGCAACACTACCTCCACCTCTCTCTCATTCTTCTACCAATTAGCATCCAGCACTGTGCCTCCAGGATACCTGAAACCATGACAACAACAGGCTACTGTTCCCATCTGAGATCTGGAGCTCCATCTGCTGTTGCTAAAGAGGAAATACAGGCTGTGTATCCCTCTTTCACATCTCACTTTTAAGAAAGGATTGTGGAGGCGAGGGGGATAATTCTATTGAATATATATGTAAGAAACTGTTAAGTGTAATGTTGCCTTTATGAATGAACTTTCATGCCCAGAAGACACCTATTTTGGGTCAATTGTTAGTCACCAAACATTTCTGAAACTGTAAATACACTAAACTGATAAAATGATCTCTGAATGTCTACTTAAGAAAGACCACTGATCTCAAACTGCATTTCAAATGCCACAATGATGGGTGCCTCTTACGGTTGCTTTTTCAAAAATTCCACCACCACATAACATTGTGAGTCAGAAAAACAAAGCAGCCCTTTCTCCAAGGGAACAAAATGATCCGGGTCTTGGTACATGCAAAGATCCCACAGCCTCCCTTGAGACTTGCTTTAAAAGGAAGGAGACTGACAAAAGGCCAGAAAGGTGCAGCCCACACAGTTTATATTCGTGGTCAGGTACCCAGACTGGCTGGGTACAGCGCTATTGTTTTCCATGCCTCACACCACACTGTGCAAAGGTATTGCCTCAAAAGCCCTGTTGTTGCATCAGCATTGAATTATGAGTTGCAGCTTAGTTACCCACAGCTTTAGACTTGAATTTGATTGTGTACACCTAGCACATGTGGCCTAATTGTAAAGATAATTATAGACTTTTATAACAGCAATAACATTTTTTTTAAATGTGTTTTTTAAAAAGCAGGGCATAGACCATGGAGGTGGCCACCTAGAGCATTGCCAGCTGGACAGGCACACTCTTAAAAGTCTGGCACTGATATGCAGTATGCCTTATATATTGCTGAAAACATTTTTTTTACTAAACACCTAATACTGAGAATTACAGACAGACTGTAGGAAGGGGAGGAGGAACCTAACGGTCTTTGTTTTAGCTTTTCCAACTTCACACTGCTTAACAATGTTACTGACCTTCCCTGCAAACCTTCTGATATGACATGAGCATCCTGCTGCAGGGTGGACTTGTGTGGATTTACTCACACAGCCCACAACAGTCACGGTAAAAATGAGCTATTAATTATTCCAGACACAGAGATGGGCGTCAATCAGAATCTAACAGCAAATCACAGTTTGTTCTTTTTAACATCTAAGACGTGAGGGTCAAAGGCATCAAATCCTAATTGCACAAAGAGCAACTAAATGGCTACAGCTGGCTCTACATATTAGAATCCCTTCTACACATGAAAGGTTCCTTTTATGGAAAAAAGAATCAGAAGCAGTGTTAGGACCATACGTACTTGAATAATGAATCATATTTTTGTAATTTTGCCCCTGTACACCACCACAGGGGATTGTAAATCAAACAGTCCACATGTCATTGAAGTGCAGGCTTCAGCTATAATTCAAGGGATTTAATAAAAGTATTGCATTAACTGTAGCCATTTTAATACACAGTCCTAGATTTTCAAAAAGAAGGAATGCACTGATCAGCAACATCCACAGGAAGGACACGGGAGACAACTAGTGGATGATCGCAATTATTTCCTAAGTTAAAATAGACCCTTGACAGCATCTAGTCATGAACAAGCTTGACGAGGTAGGCATGTTATTGTCAAGACAATCGGGAGATACTTGTATTTATAACAAGCTGCAAACCACTGGTTACATTAAAAAGCAGGAAGGGAAAATTAGACTTTACCAGACAATATCTTAACAAGCCTAAATAGTTGGAAAATTTTGGAAAATTCTTTGGCTGGGTGAAACCCATGTAATCTTGTACCAAAATGGTGGGAAGATGCATACCACATCATTTGTCGGACATACTGAATGCAATGTTATGGTACTGGTATTTATGGTTCCAGTGGAATTTAGTCACTAGTGTTTGTTGATAGAAGTAGCAGGATGAATTGTAAAGTGTAGAGGTCTATACTTTCTGCTCAGATTCACACAAATTGCAAAGATGATCCAATAAAGTAGATGCTTCACAGCGCAGCTAGATAATAACTCACAACATTCTGCAAAAGAAACCAAAGAGTTTCTCAAGGCAAAGAAATCAAATATTCTTCAATGGTCAAGTGAGTGACCTGATCTCAGCACAAATACAAGACTGAAGGCAGACAGAGTCACAAAGAAGTAGCAAGAGGAGAGGAAAGTTTTACCAGTTAATGGAATACTTTGCAAAATCTCGTGAATCTGCATTTCAGTCATATCTTGACTGCTTAAATTAAAATCCACTGTAATGATGTACAGAAGCAAAATATTTGTAAAAAGCAAGTTTTATTGTCAAAATACCTGAACTTTATTGTTTGTCTACTGCTAAGACCTCTGCCACTTCCTTAATCACTGCAATATATCAATAAAAATTAAAGAGTATACTAGAAAAAAATGAAAAAATACAAAAAAAACAACAACTTGCTGTTGCAGTTTCACTATTTAAGCAAGTAGTCCACAAATGAAATCTATATATGTTGAGGTTTGGAGAGAAAAGAGGGAGTATCTTCGAAGAATACTTAAACCTTCTTAACCTCCTTCCTGATTTCATCTTAAGTGGAGCAGTTAAGAAAAAACTTAATCATTAGTCTTTCTTGGTACTATGAGTGGCAAGATATTTAACTCAACTCAAAAGGGAAGATATTTATGGATAGCACTAAACAAAAAATCCAATAATCACCAAAATCTGCTGGTCCTAGTTTTTGTGGCTAGAAAAATCAGTATGAGAAGGAGATGGTTGATTAGAGAGCGCCTCCTAAAAACGTGATAGAATTAATTTAAAAGGGGTTTGGTTTAATTAATTTAAATTTCATCACACTACAAGTACCAGTGCCCTTCACACATCCTAAAATCCAACCATGACACCGGCTGCCTAACACTTACCCAGTCAACTGTGAAATTTAATTACCACCATTGCATCAAAGCTCTAATGAGACAATTAGCTTGTGCCATCTTAAAGCTTTGCTCCTCATTAGCGCTGATGGCCGCAGCACATGTTGGTGGCTCAGTCACAGTCCTGCCCTCACACTTAGGCTGGAGTCTTCCAGCCAGAAGCAGGTTTCTGTAAAAACTAATGAGTCACTAGAGTGAGACTAATGCATGAGGTATGCAGGCCTGAGTGATTTCTCTATCCACACAACACAAAACAGAAGAAGGCAGGAAGTATTAAAGGTAAACCACCCGAAGACTGCAGCTGTCTGATTGTACTTATTAATGCACCAAGTTTTACCTAATTTTGTAAACAGGCCTATCATATTAA
This sequence comes from Astatotilapia calliptera, assembly GCF_964374335.1. Classification (NCBI taxonomy): domain Eukaryota; kingdom Metazoa; phylum Chordata; class Actinopteri; order Cichliformes; family Cichlidae; genus Astatotilapia; species Astatotilapia calliptera. The sequence goes on from NC_137431.1 coordinate 24,978,217, forward strand.
TGAAGAACATATTCATTTCAAGTCCATTAACATTTTTCTTTTCTGTTTCACTGTGATGAAAATAAGATTAATCTAAGATTAATGGCTGACAATTAGTTCTGACTCATCAGCCCAGTTTTAGTTTATACATACAACTTTAGCAGCAAAAACCTCCAGTGAACATTGTCTCTATGACTTCATCAGTCTCTCACATGGTTGTGGAGGAACTTTGGCCCACTCCTCTTTACAACGTTCATTCAGTTCATTGAGGTTTGCTGGCACTTGTTTATGCACAGCTCTCCCACCACGCATTTCAGTTAGGTTGATGTTTGAGTTGGCTATTGCAGCACCTGCATTCTTTTCTTTTTCAGCCATTCTGTTGTAGATTTGCATTTGTTACATGACCCAGTTTTAGCTGAGGTGTAGCTGTAGGACCGCTTGTCAGACATACTGTGGTACCCAGAGAAGTTCATGGTCAGCAGTATAACTGCAAGGTTCCCGGGTTCATAAACAAGAAGTTGTTCCAAAACAAGTCCAAATCCTCACACATCCACCGCCATGTTTGACAGCCGGCATGACCTGTGCTGATATAATGCATTTAGCTTTCACCAAACATGGTGCTGTGCATTATAGTTAAACATCTCTTTTTTGTCTTTTCTGTCCCAAGAAAACTGCTCAAGCAGTCTTATAATTACTTGCTAAGTCTTTTTTTAACTGTGTTGTCATGAAATCAACATTTAACATGCCAGCTGAGGTCTGCAGGGTCTGAGGTGGATTTTTGGGGGACTGATCTTGGGGCGAATTTGCTGCAATGTCCACTACAGGGAAGAGTGTGGCATCATGTTACACACGTGAATGCCACAGACCAACAAATCACCAAAACGTCTGTTTTTATAGAGGTCCACACATTTGCTGAAGATCAGTTCATTTGATCAGAATCATCTGGCTGCTTCTTACCCTCTTAATTCCCACAGGAGGAGTAAAGGTGCACTTAACACACACATGCACAGTAATGGTAAAGTTAACACAGTATGTGTTTATTTACTTTAATAACTCCCACGTGATTGGAAAGCATTTCAGTTTGGATTTGTAAGGTTCAAGAAAAAGATTAAAGAGTCAATAACTTTTCTAATATAAACTTTTTAAATGGACTATGTAAAGTTTGCGTTGTATACACTGTAGTTGTAGAGTTTGAATGTTTCACTAAACCAGTTTCAGCGAAGAAAGATAAGGTTTTCTTAAAACATATATGGTTTTATTAACAGTATGTTTGTGTGAGAAGGAGAGATGAAGGGAAACAACACTGTCCCTGCGTCTCGGTGAAAGTGAGAAAGCAATGTACTGTTTCTTTGGCCTTTCTATTAAAAGCACCTGAGCTCAGCAGTGGTACTCTCTTCCTGCTTGTTTTGGCTGGATCCAGGCGTTTATCCAACTCCGACAGATAGGCAGACAAACAGAGGGTTACCCTTTTCTCCAGTAATCGAACAGCAAATTAAAGTAATACTGTGTCAAGAAATATAAGCTGTTCAAGAAACCCAATCGGTTGCACTCATAATAATGTTCAACATTTCACTGTTTCTCAGTGGATATAATCGGCTTCATCGCCGTTGATATGAAACCATATATAAATCAGTTTCTTTCCCCAAGAGCTTGCAAAGCATGGCAGGGTGAAAATGTGTTTTTCATTACATGAATGCTTTTCATTTCCAGTTATAGGGTGAGCTGATGCCAGCCACTTTTGTTTGTGAGTGACCTACATTCTCTCACTGTTAACAAAGCTTCGGCTCTATTGATAGCTGCAGACTGGACTCTCTCAAGCAAAGGGCCAAGAGAATAATTAAGCTAGATTAAATGGTCATTTAGATTTGCTGAAGCTTTGAGTGGGATTTCACTGAAGCCCAGTAGATTTCAGATGACCCTGATGAGTTTTTCTGCAACAGCTCTCCAGTTTAAAATTCCAGCAAGTATTGGCCTTTTCTCTGCAAAGAGCAAAGATGATGAAGTTACCAGTCAGCGGAAATATGACAAGGTTCTTTACATGCACGCTGTAACAAAGAAAACAATCAGATGATTAAATAATGTCACTTGTTTCTCAGCGAGAATCACATTCACTTACACAGAGACCAGAAATCAGAATAGATTCGAGCTGGAACTAATTTCTATTTTGGTGAGTCAGCAAGACTTTTGTAATTTTGCCTCTCTGAACGACCACAGTTAATTTTAATTTTGAAACTCTGATGATTTGGTTGAAGTGTATACCTTCTGTTTCATGTTTTCAAGGTTCAAAAGTAACTGGAAACACCCCAGAAAAATTACATATAAGGATCGGCTTGAGTGCTTTTTGCAGCCAGAGTATGCAGCCATGCATGCCCATGTCATAATACTGCCTCCAACATGACTTGCAGATAATGTGGTATCCTTCAGATTCTGAGCTGTTTCTTATTTTCTCCATGTTTTCTCACCATTCTGCGAGATACGAGATAGTCTTGGGTTCATATTTCCAATTAGATGTTTTCTGATGAAGTCTGTTATGATCGTCTTGTTCTTAATTGTAAACAGTGATCTGTGCCTTGCTGTACACCCTCTGTATAGAGGTCTCTATTGATTGGAGAAGTGACGATTTCACACCTGCTTCTTCAAGAGTGTTCTTGACTTGGTTTGATGTTGTGAAGTTGTTTTTTTTGGGCATCAAGTGGATGATGGGAATGATGCCATCATCCACTTTCCTTTCTCCTGTGGTCTTTTAGGCTACAGTTGGTCAGCGCATTGATTCCTTTTAAGAATCTACTAGATAATTTTGCTTTCTCTCTGATAGGTTTATTTTGGTTTTTCAACCTTAATTTGCACTGAGATCTCTTTGCGCCTCATATTGACAGTTCCATTGAGAAGACGGTAAACTCAAGCTGAACGACTGGACTTCAGTCCAAATCTTTTATCTGCGTAGCTTGTCATGGAACATCGAGGATACAGGCATCAACCGGCTATATATCTGCTGGGCAGTCCAGTGATAGTTGAGCCTCTTGAAATAACTGTGCACAAAAATTGATTTAACTCCTAAACAGTTAATGCAATACTTTTGTTAAATCCTTGTTATTTAAAAAGTACTTCAATCAACTTTGCACTATTTCAGTTAACATGTGAGAGAAAAATAACACCTCATTGAAGTCTGTAACTATGAATAATATTATCTTACAGGATTTTATGAAGACTGATTAATGAGGTAATTCTCTCTGCAAGAATCCATGTAACTGTGCATGTCTAACTTTGCGTAATCTAAAATCTCCGCAGTCGTTTTGACTCACCACCATCAAAGCCAGTATAAACAGACATACTCAAAATTTATTAAGAAGGTTGATTAAGTCTGATTAAAATATAAACTGTAAATAAATCGACAAGAAAAGAGAGCATTTATTGTCAGGGAATAATAAACCATAATAAAGATGCATAAGTTAAAACTGAAAATAATTTCTAGAGGAAAATAGAACACACAACAAACCATTTATAATAAAAATGCTATTTAAACAATAGGAGAAAAACATTTTCCTTTTCTTTTTCCAGACTGCAGGCACAACCACACTTACAGAGTGCTGCATTTTTATTTGGCCTGTTGTATTTGTAATATTGTGCTAATCACAGAGAAGCATGGAAGCATGAGAACAAAACTGGTTATTGTTATCTCATGCTAATAGCTTTTCTTGACCACTAGTGCACGAACATGCTCCATGTCTGGGATCAGAACACCCTGAGTTAATGAAAAGGGTTGGCTCTTTATTTGATTGTAGTGCAGTTTCCTTCTGTGCATCGAAGTGTACTTGTATTTATTATAGGCTGCAGCATGATGACAGCAACTGTATTCTCAGTAACTACTGAACTGTTTAAAAGTCAGAGGGTGTATTTGCAGACTTGATATTAATCACTTCACAAGGAAGACCATGCAGACAGAGTGCATTACCTACAGACAAATTATGTAGATTTTAAGCTAAGCTACTTACCGCAGAGTGGATTACGAGCCAGATGCACATTCATTTTTATTTTCACTTGTCAGCCTCCCGCCCGTAAGTCAGAGTAGGTAGATTGTATTAGATTGATGATATTCAATCAAATCAAAAGTAGAACACGTTCCATAGTTCCCAGTAAGCTCAGTTAGATCAGGTAAAAATCTTTCATTCAGTCTCACTCTTCTGGGTTATTTTGTTCTCATCAGGGCAACATAGCAGAAAAACTTTGGCAGCAAATATTTGGTTTTTAGGGTTATTAAAATCATGGCATTGATTGAAACTCACACAGGTCTGCACCTCGCTGAGTTAGCACTCTTAAAGGTGAAATATTAATTGTACTGTTACCATGAGAACAGATGAAGTTGGTCAGTATGTGCAATGGCTAACTCCAGAGACAGAGTACTGTGCAAAAGTCTTGAGCCACCCCTTTATTCTTTATATTTTGCTAGAAAAATTGCAGAAATTGGAAATAGGTGAACTGTTCAAATGGAAATGGAACTATCCACCCATCCATTCTCTGCTACTTATCCAATTCAGGGTTGGAGACTATTACTATCACCTACCATAGGGCGAGATGCGGGGTACACCCTGGGCAGGTCATCAGCCACTGTGCAAAACTTCAACACAGCCTGGACTTTCTTAGGCAAGCTTACGTATAATTTCTTTAAGTAGTCTTCAGGAATAGTTCCCAAGGCTTTTTGATGGACATTCAAAGCTATTTTTTGGATGCTGGCTGCCTTGTGTTCTGTTCTCTGTCAAGATGATCCCACACTCCTTCATAATGTTGAGGCTCGGGATCTGGGAAAGCCAATCCATGACTAATTCGGTTCCATTATGTGTTTTTCTATCCAGGTATGCTTTTACTCCATTGGCAGGGTGTTTGGGATTATTGTAATGCTGAAAAATGAAGCTGTTGCTAATCAGATTCTTTCCAGGCGGTATTGAATGGTGGATCAAATTTAAAATTTAAACTCCTTCAGACCTTTTGCCACTGATTTTTAGTCCAGTTATTGTGTGATTTGCTATACCTCAGCCTTTTCCCCCATGTGTTCCTTCCATAAGAATGGCTTCTTGACAGCCCACCCTTCCACTGACATCATCTCTAATAGTGTGTGAATAGAAGATGGCGCTTAGACTTGATCTATCAAGTCTAAGCGCTGAGATAGATAGATAGATAGATAGATAGATAGATAGATAGATAGATAGATAGATAGATAGATAGATAGATAGATAGATAGATAGATAGATAGATAGATAGATAGATAGATAGATAGATAGATAGATAGATAGAAAAACTACATTTACCTCACATACATTACTAAATTATTATCATCAGTTGAACTAAAATCCATGTCTCTGTCTCTCTGTGGGAGGAGGCCTGAGTAAGTCGGTTACTCTGGAGTTGGTCAGACATGCAAACTCCACACAGAAAGGCTCCAGGATTCCAACCAAAAACTTTCTTGCTACAAGGTGACAGTTCTAACCACTGCCCTGTTTTAGATCTTGTGTCCATTTCAAGGCACCCGCAGACCTCTGTGTGACCTCTGTTTCTTACATGTACCATATATGATCCCTCCTATGGTGTTTCCATACGACCCTTCAAAGTAACTTGATAAAATGTGGTGGGAAAATAAAAGTTCTCATGACAATGTCATGGTGCGCCTTGAACTCTGTCACCACTGTCCCTTAAGAAAATAAACACAGATATGACATTTATAGTTTCACGGTCACAAGATTTCCAAAAAACACTATTTTCCCTTGATTTGAACCACAGTGGTAGATTTTTTTTTTTTTTTAAATCCATATCTCCACAATTATGACCTGGAACAGCCTGGATACACAGAAAATTGTAGCACAATATTAAATAAATATATAAATAAACAGTGTACATTTTGAAATATATTATATTTTGTGTATTTCTGGAGCAGTTTGGGAAAAGAAAAAGGATTTAGGAAAATTTTTTGCTGCTATTTTTTTTTAAGTTAAATTTGACACGAACAGTATGTAAGAGTTCCGGGTATTTTGAGAAAATGAACACCACCTATAGTAAGAGTATCAAAAATAGTTGGATTTGCAGCTCGGAGGTGTTTAAATTAACGCTTTTACATCAGCACCGTTTGTGAGCTAAAAGGGGCTGTGCCTCTGTAAGCAACCGACGTCACCATAAATAGCTAAAGCTAGCCAGTGGTTCAGGGAGAAGAAGAAAAGAGCTGCAAGCGGAAGAAGTACCGGATTTTGTTTCCGACAGTATTCGGTCTATGGTCTTGGGTTATTATTATTGTTTTTTAAATATCTGTATTTTTAACACATTTTGAATTATGTCGACACCGGCAAGGAGACGGCTCATGCGAGATTTTAAAAGGTACCGTCCTCATCGTTTGGGTATCTCTGTGTAGCTTTAGCCCATGAAGCTGTCGGCAGCTAGCTTAGTGTTAGCTCCTGGTGCAAACAATGCTGTGCAGAAACCCAGGCAGGAGTTAATGTGAGACAGGCTCATCGGTTATGGTTTGTCTCGATATTTGATGGCTAATGAAGTAACCGAGACGCTAGGGGATCATTCAAACGCTGTTTGTGTTCTGCAGTGGGGGGAGGTTTTTGTACCGAGGGAATAACGTTTTCTTTTTTTATGGCTAGTTTTGTTTTTTGGTGTGGGATCAGCTTCACTTGCAGAGGTTTACTGGTGACCGTTTGTCTTGGCTTAACTGGCCCCGATTAGAAGCTAAATGTCACAGGATTTATCCTATTAATACCCGCAGTCTGCAAGCTGTAGGTTTATATTGTGCTTTCAAGTAAGTCAATCAGTCGGCATGGTCATATTTCATCCTAGGGGTTGCAGGTTTTGCCAAGGTTTGTGGTCAGGGATTGCTCTATCTATATGTTTCTGATGCTTTATTTTAAATCCAGATATTTAATACACACAGTTAGTACGTGATGATACGATAACAAAAAGAATATGTTAAGGCTTCCTGGGGGAATAACACCTGGCAAGGGCCTGCTTGTAATACCTGCTATCCCCAATCTGTTGCCTCGCTCCATATGGCATCCAACTGTGTGTGCGTGAATAACAGACACACACACACCTGTCAGTGGAAAAAAGATGCTGAGCTATTCTACTAAGAGCAGCCATTGAAGCAGAGGGGATAATGTGTCACTGTAACTGAACTCTGCTCTGCTAGTCCCCAGGTGGTAAATGGTGACACTGAGGCAAGGGAAACACAATTGCACATGCCCGAATCAGCATATGTCCACGCCAGTGCTGGCTGATTGAATTCAGTCTTGCATGGTATTGCTTAACCTCAACTGTTTGACCTGTAAGTCAAAGTGTATGTATTCTTAAAAATAGGCCGCTACACTGTTGTGTGGGGTTTTAGCTCAGTAATTTCGGTGTAATAAGACGGTAAATAAATGCTGTGGTCCTTTCTTTTTGACTATATTCAGTATGGCTTAACCTTCTTTTCTTCGCCAGATACATTTTCAGAAATAATTTTAGTCCACGCTGCAGTGAGCTGTGGCATTTATTCTTGTACGTTGTTGTCTGCATTGCTGCCTTCATGAATGAAACTGGGCCGCTCGTGCTGGGCTGGAGCTGATAAACCACAAACTGCAGTTACTTTTACCGAAACACAGGAAGGAGAGAAGACTTCAGAGCTGACTCTGAATGTATACACACATCGTCAGAGCTAAAAAGAAAGAGAAACAGGGCATCTCTCTGCACTCTTAAAATAGTTTTATTGTTTAGTAGATACATTCTCTGTATGCTAATGAAATACTGAGTTTGTAGGGTATATTACTATGAGGAAGACTTATGATTATACGTGTAGTTACATTTTAGCGCATTTTAGCTTACTTTGTAGCATTAATGCAGCATTGTAAATCAGGTATTACCCTTTCATATAACACATGGATATTTTAAATAGTGTGTAAGCTCTGATTTCTATTAGAGAGCATTAAAACCTCTTTTGGCACATGTTATAACACTTTGTGTACCTTTTTTAAACCCAGGTGTTTGAATTTGCTAAACTGCATAATTCCCAGAAGGCTTTGTTTGAGATGAATGATTATCTTGACCACACTGTTTTTAGAATAATAAACAGTTTTATGAGGGATTGCAATTAAAGTCCTGCAACAATGCAGTGTCTGATATAAAGAGTCTAAAATGACAGTGACTAATGTCACATGAAACCAAGTTGTACTTTTTGTCTCTATTTAAAGAGAAAACATGTTGGATGTATTTCATGATATATAACTACAAAAAGATGATATGAATGTTTCTTATATAAGAGCAGTTTTCCTTTTCATAGGCATTGAGTCTGTTTCGCTAAATGCTTACTTTATTACTTATTTAATGCTTTCTATTGAGGAAAAGCCAAACCTCTCCCCCCAAAAATGTGTAACCCCAGTTTTGGGGTTTATGTGTCTGATTTACACAAGGAGGCTTTTAATTTGAAATTAATGGGCTAATTTCAGTTCAGGATTCAATCAAAGAAAGAGAATCAAAGAGGCTGGTATAGTAGGGATAAGAGGCTAGTCTTTTAAAATTTAAATCTTAATCGGGTATTTTCTGGCCTCAGCCATCGGTCTCTAGAGGTCAGAGAGCATGTTTTGGTCCACATATAGTTAAGGCAAATAATCCTGTTTTTATTTTTACATAATAGCTTAATATAATACTAACATAATAACTTGATACTAATATATTAAAATGCATTCCTAGTTTATTTTCTGACAATTCATGTCAAATTTACCACCACACAGTCTCTTCATCAACAGTCCTGTACTTGCCCTAATCTTCCTTACTGCAGACTTGTGAGTAATCCCCACGTTTCAAGTAAAATAAACTATCGGTCTATCCTAGAAGATGAACTCAGTGGAGCTTCCCTTTACCAGCAAAGAGTTCAGGGAGATTACTGTAAATGAGGTTAATTGCAGTGGGTCCGTCTACAGCAAGGGACTTAGACATGGATCTGCACTCACAGACGCACAAATCAGCCTACCTTGTTTTATAGCTATAAGCTCTTATTAAACCAGCTTTTAAACTGGGCCTGGAATTGTAGGCCTCAATAGCCTGTAGTGACTGCCGGACTTGGCCTATATAGATTTGGTGATTTGAAGCAAGACCTTTAATGTTGCACAATAATCTACCATGAGCTTCAGAAATCAGTTTGATAGCCAACACAGATTTTATTGAGGCCGCTGTCGGAAACTTCATTTAAATTGTTGACCCGCTGCCACACCTGTTTTGATTTGCTGACGCCTCTGTTGCTAGGCAGTTGCTGCTGTGGCATGTCGTTTGTCAGGCACGCCTGGGTAGTTTTATTTGTGGAGCCTCGACTAATTATTATTTTTAATTATGATTAATCCAGCTGTGGTTAATTTGGGTTAGCCGATAAATCATTTGGGTGCTGAACAGTCCAAAACAAATGTATATATGATCTCAAACCCTTTTTAGTTTCTTATTTTTACCTTCTCACTCTTTTACCTTCAAATTACAAGCGCTATCATGTGAAAAGCGATGGTTTCCAAATCTTTGACTGGCACTCATTTGACAATCTTTCACCTTTCATCGGATCAGATAGAGGTCTGTGTAGAGAAGATATAATATGAAACATTATGTTTGAAAACATAGCAGTTATTCCACCTTAACTTGTTAAAAAAACAACAACACTAAAGTGATTTCATTTAGAGCCCAGTCTGCCAGGCCGGGGTCTAGCTGCTGTGATACGAAGAAACATAAGTTTTATCAATTAGCCAGAATGTTTGGACATGTAGATGTGTCGGTTTTCATCACTTGTCTCCACATGGTTCCGCAACCAAACTTGCTGAATTATTTAGCAGTGTAGAGCGTCTATAGAGGAAATGTAAAGGTTATGGTTGGGATATGATTCGCAGTACTTTCATCAGCACATTGTGGAAGATGGTGGGAAAATATTACTTGTAGGATATTTTAATATGCTTAATTAAAACAAAGGTAGGTTTATTTTGTAGTACTACAGGCTTCCTATTACTGGGAAGGTCTGGGCCCAAGGTCACAGTAGAGGTGAAAAGGTCAAACACAGATGATAATACACAGATTTGAATCAGTACATTTTTTCTTTTTGCTATTGGCTACAAGCAGTTTTTAAATAGTTTCTCTCGTGTGTGTGTGTGTGTGTGTGTGTGTGTGTGTGTGTGTGTGTGTGTGTGTGTGTGTGACCTTTAATATAATGACGTGATGCCAAAAAAGGACTTTAAGCTTTTTTTCTTGCTGACCTTATATAAAACTTGCACATATGCTAAAACTGCTTACCCAATTTGCCTCCCTCTCAGAGCAGTGCTGTGGCTGAACGAATGAGGCTGAAACGGTTTCACACATATCAAACGACAGCCTGTACATTGTACAAGCAGTTGCCATGACATGTCAGATCCTCCTGTGTCTTACACAGTCGACATTTTAGATTTAGTTAGATCTCTAAAATTGGATTTGATGTCCTTGTTTTTGATTGGTCGTGTGTGCTAGTTTTGCTTCGTTAGTGCTCTTAGTGGGGGAAGCCTGGGTTGTCTTGTTGTGGTGATAACACAATCTGATGATGGCTGATGGTAGGGTAAGGGAAGCCAGATTAGGAAAAGAGATCCTGGATGTGTTGAGCTTACTTTGTAGTGTAGGCTCTTGGCTCCCGCTCGTTTCCTGCTTCGACGTTGTTCTGATAGCCCGTCGGTGCTACTCTGAAGTCATTTCAGGTGAAGGTCGACTTGATGGCTTAAGTGCTTTGCATTAACAACACCAGAGATTTGATGGTCACTGTGGATACAATACTGGTGCTGCAGTGCTTCAGATGAGCACTTATGTTCACTGACATGTGACAACAGGACTGTCATAGTGCTGTTGATCCTGCGAGCCTGGCTGTCTGTTGAAAGTCGTGTTGATACAGCAGTTCGTGTTTTGATTGCTAATTTTCCTGCAGTAAAGCTGTTAATTAAAACCATCACCCCTCCTCAGCTGTCTTTCCCACTTGCTTCTCTCCCTTTACATCTAAGGGGTTTTTCTTTTTGCCATCATTCTTTTTCATGTTTTTCTCCCCTTTATCCCCCCCCCTGCTTTTGCTCCTTTACTTCATGTCCCTGCCTCCCTTTCCACTGATTCAGGCTTTTTTGCTGTGTATGTCTTCTCGTCTCACCTCTTTTTCTTCACTCTAAAGTCTCTGTTTCTTTCTCTTTCTTGCCCAGACTTCAAGAAGATCCTCCTACCGGTGTGAGCGGAGCGCCATCAGAGAACAACATCATGCTTTGGAACGCTGTTATTTTTGGGTGAGTCATTCTCTAAATCCGCCCTGCCGTCTTGACTGTGCCACTGCGATTGTGATGCGCAGATTCTGCAACCCACCCACCCCCACTGTGTTCTCGTCCACCACATCCTTCTGCTTTAAAAAGTGTTTCTGATTGCAGCCCTGATTGTTGCACAGAGCAGTCTGGAAAATCAGCATGTGGAGTCACAGCAAGTGTTCAGTGGAAGAGAGGGCTGGAAGACACTGTTAGAGATAAGAAAGTGTGTTAAGAATGAACCCGTATTAAAGAAGTAGCTTTTTGCATACTGGGTGTATCTCTGGTGGATAATTTGCTGTGCGTGTTTAAAAGAAGAGCGACTAGAGAAAAATCTACTCAGAAGTGATGTGAAATTTAAGTCGCAAGAATTAATAAAACATCAAATGCACAAGCAAATTGAATAGCTGAAAGTAACTAGAAATCCAACCAGGACCAAGGATGTGTAACAAAACCAAATTAGAAATACTCACATGGGTTTATAAAAATACACTCGATCGTAGTTGCTCACCTAAATCAAAGGGGAGGCTGCTACACATGTAAAGTATGAAGGCAGCTGTTTTAATTGGCCCCTCAACATGTTCTGTGTGAGCACGAAGAGCTTAGTAAATATGGACCCTGGTGTCTGCAGAGCTTCTACTCCTTGAAGGACAGACTGCAGTACTACTAGAGAGGGTCTTAATGGGGATTAGCAGTGGGGATATTTGGATTTTGGAAACATTTTAAATCTCTCTCTCTCTGCCTTCTGCAGGCCTGTGGGAACACCATTTGAAGATGGTAAGTTCTACATTTTGAGTCATCTAAAGTGCAGCCTCATGTTTATCTGAGTTCTAGATGTGGTTTAACTTTGCCTTGAACTCGTGATGTTGTTGTAGAGTCGGAGAACTCAGTCAATGTATTATTACTTTTCGGGCAGCATGTGTGTAGTGAAATGATTATGGGTTGCATGCTCAAATAATCAGTCTACCTGAGCACAAAATCCCACAATTATCGTGAGGATCGCCACACCTCTGAGTAGATAGCTTCTTTTTTTTTAAATTGTAAGTTAGAAATTATTACAAATTGAGTATCTGGAGTGGTTTAAGTGCCTGAAATGCATTTAAAATGACTTAAATTGAAAACAAATTGGTACTTTAATCGGTCATCATATTTTAATCATGTGATAACAACTAGACCTCTGAGAGTTAGGAACTGCTACAATTATTTTTAAGTAGAAAGGGGAACTGACATTTAATCCTTGAAAGTTGAAGAAGTTGTAGTCTAATTTTTTGTATAGGAGTCCCTTTGGCAAGTTATCACAGCTGCAGTAATTTCAACTGAACAATTATCAGGGGCTCAGTTTTGGTGGGCTGAAAACTCGCTGTATCCACGCACTGGCTCTATAAATATGAATAAAAGTACTTATTTTAACTATAGTATGATGTGAATTGAACAGAAGTTTGTAGGTCGGTGACGCAGCATCATAAAGTACGATTTTTACCCCTCGACCATAAAAGGCTGATGTGGTATTGTCGTCCCCCTGCCAGGCGGGCAGGCAGCGTTCATACAGTTTTCTACAAGCTTGGATTTAAAACTGTCCATTGCTACTTTTATAATAATTAACTTTCTAGCTTCTCTTTTCAGTCGAGCTGCTGATATTTATAGTAACATAATTCTTTCCCTCATTTTGTCTGACCCCCTCCATCCTTCACATCTGTATTCTCCTTGCAAAATTACTTACGTTCACCCCCCCTCCCCTCGCGCTCCCTCTGTCTGTCATTTGTTCTGCCTCATACCCTCTCCGTCTATCTCTGCAGGAACATTTAAGCTTCTGATAGAGTTTTCTGAGGAGTACCCAAACAAGCCTCCCACGGTTCGGTTTGTCTCCAGAATGTTTCACCCAAATGGTAAGTGGGCTAGCAGCTGAAATGCCTTCAATTATCAGTGGTGCAGCACCCATGTTCACTGAAGCTTACAAAGTGTTCTGACCTTCAAGCAACTAAGCTAGTCTAGTGAATAAAATGACAGTGTGGGGTCATTTCTGAACACATTATAGTTGATACAGAAATACTTTTTTGTAATGGCTCTATTTGTGTGTATTATATCTATACTATATCCTTTATCTGTTACAGATCATCTAAAATGTTACTTTTTCAGTCGGGTTTATATAAAATTGTGCTAAAAAACAAATTGTAGGAATAAAAATTTAAATTATTTACATAATCATTGCCTTTTATTTCTTTAAAAACATCTTTGTTACAATATATATAATATAAAAATAGATTTTAAAATTTCAGGTATGTTTATGTGATCTATGTGTTGAAGTATACTAGAATAATTGTTCAACATAACACGTTTTGGCTGCCAGGTCAGTAGATCAGACTTTTACTGGCTATTTTAATTACCTTCTACACTAAATCTATAAGAATGTTGCACAAACTATGAGTAGATTTATATTTTACAGTGTAACATCATCCCTGTCTATAGGCTGCAGGTATATCTCATAGAAGGAGAGTGGACAGCCTAGTTTAAAGACTGAGGACTTTATCTGCATCTAGCTTTTATTGTAGCAGGTAGAAAGGCGTCAGGAAAGCTGAAAGAAAGAACAGTAAATGGCATCAGGGCGGCCTCCACATTAACCTTATGCCAAATGAGTCACATGCTGAACCAGTGAGCTAATCCAGCCAGATAAACCAGCACCCCTATGCTTCAGTTTTAAACCCAATCTAAAAAAATTGTAGGTTTTTGTAGATGATTGTGTAATATTGAATATATTTTGTGCAAATAAACACACATCAAGACTTCTGTAGCTATTAAATGAAACCCTACAGTGTTAATATATATATACATTTTCTTTTAAAGAGTTAAAAAAAAAATGTCCAGGAGCAAAAATGAACCACTGCAACTTTCCACTAGGTTTATACCAGCGGCCCAATTCCTCTGTTTAAAAATGAAATTGTAAGAATGTTTAACTTTTTTACATTTTTACTCAGAATAAATATCCAACTCTTGCTAAACATGTTGTAAATTTGTCAATTTTCCTTTTTAATGGTTTGTTATTTTATTCAGTTTCTGGTGGTAGACCCAGTCTTCCAGATCTCGCAGTCTCAATAAACATGCATCAGAGCCTAAAATGTATTTTCACACATTTTTATGAACTATAATAACCTTGGTGGATGCCGGCATTGTGATGAGTTATGTACGTAATATGTTAGACTTATTTATGGCTTTGTTTCATTTTTAAGTTTTCAGTTTGCAGTGCTACAATAAGAACAAGCACCAGATTACAATGTACTTCACCAGTAATGTAAAGAAACTGTCTTGATGATTTAAATTCAATTTAAATGTTTAATTTTAAAAAGTGTCATGTATTTATTAAAGGGACGGCGCACATTAATGTCTATATTTAATCTGTAGCCTCTGGCAGGTCAAACAAAAACAGTACAATGAGAAAACAAGGGGCAACAATTAAATATGAAAGCATACAGCATTAAATATAACGCACATTAGCATAAAATGAATGGTCACGGATACATTCCTCGTTAGCTTTAGTTGTAAATGTGTTGCTGATCTTTTTCTCTGCATGTCAGTTTACGCAGATGGCAGTATATGTTTAGACATACTTCAGAATCGCTGGAGCCCCACATACGATGTGTCGTCCATACTCACCTCCATCCAGGTTGGTCGTGTTTCACTCCCTTTTCATACATTTTAATTCACGGTGAAGCATGATGATTCTATACAGGGACATCCGAAGTATCTCTCCTGGTTATTTAATCTTCAGGATGTCAACATTTTCATCATTAGTCTTCCTTTTTTTCTCTCTCGCAGTCATTGCTGGACGAGCCAAACCCCAACAGCCCAGCCAACAGTCAGGCCGCACAGCTCTATCAGGAAAACAAGAGAGAGTACGAGAAGAGGGTGACGGCCATCGTGGAGCAGAGCTGGGTGGATGTCTGAGCTCCTCTTGTTCTCTGCTCTTCTCTCCATCACCCACTCTTCACCATCCAAGTACTTCAGTCTCTCATTTTTACCTCATCGAGAAAAAAAATCAAGAAAAAAGAAAACACAGCAACTATATCAGAAGAACTTAAGTGCCACACTGGGGGGGGGCGCAAGAACAACCAAACCAGAATGGACATTACCTTGCTTGCCAATGCATTTTAGGGAAACAGGAGAGGGGAAATCAATCTTGTATTTGTTCCCTGTCTTTACTTTTATTTTATTTTTTTATTGCATGATGTGACATAAGTTATTGCTAACAGAATTTGTAATATATCTCTGGTTGGAATGATGCTGTTTGTGTTTCACAGACTCCTTCCCATCCCCCCCTCTTTTTTTTTTTTTTGTATCCACAACTTGGCTAAGAAAGGGGCACATCAATGACTGAATCATTATTTTGAAAGTCGTGGGAAAAGCCAAAATCGGTAGCATCATCACCATCATCGTCATCTTTGAAGTCGACAGCAGATTCAGCTGATAAAGAGCAGTCCCTGATCTCTTCCAGCATATCTCTGTTTATTTTAAGAGATGCTGTAGGTTTGGGCTCGCAGACGTCACAGGCTGCAGCAGTGCCAAGTCTCCCTTGCACTGATGAATCATGACTGGCAATCTCTGAGCTTTTCTTTTAATCATTTCTGCTCGCGGGTAGAAGAAGGTTGTTTGAGAGGGTTATGAGAAAGTGAATATTAACACGGAAAACTTGGACTGAGGCTCTGCAGTCCCCGACAGTTTCATTCTTTGGTATATTAGAAACCGCATATAATGCTATAATCAAAATATATGTAGGGCCTGATGGCCCTTAGCCAGCGAGTTCAGATGTGGGTGGTGTCGCTGTATCATTCGATGTGGGGGGGATGGGGACAGAATTGGCATTGCTGGAGGTACTCTGCTTCTACATCGTGTGTTTCTTTAGTCTGCTTTTTTTCTATTTATTGAACCTTTTTACTGTTTGCAGTCAAACTGTTCTCCTCTTGGTTTTCTCATTTAGTTTGTCAAAGAAAGTAAATGACTTCTGAATGCTTTGTCGCCTGTGACATGTGTCAGCCTGAACACAGTCGGTGCTTTTGTTCTTTCTCTTAAAAATGACACAGCTGACATCTGAATTAGCAAATAAGCAGAGAATGAAAGCTTCATACGGTTTTTTTTCCCTATAATTTTTGGGCACTTTATAAGAGAATTGATTGGATAAGAACAAACTGCTGCAAAGATCATAAAGCCTGTTCTAAGAGTGTGATGTCAACTGTTTTCCTAAGGGCTCAAGTTGTTTTCATGCCTGCTTTTTGCCCACCGTTTTATTTGCTCTTATTTCCCCCATTTAAAAACGCCATCCCTCGAGTGTAAATTACTCACTTAACCTGCCCGACTCCGGCTAAGTAATCAGTCATCATAAACCAGAATTCCTCTTTTCCTTGATAATAAAGGTTATATTGTGGCTTGTGACTTATCTCACCCAATAAGCAGAAGGGATATGTTATAAAAAACAATTTTGTGAAATAAACATAATGTATACTTAACGATATGCTGTATAAACATAATAAAAAAACCACATTTTTCAGACTTTGACACAGGTTCTGGTCATTTATTCATCCATCTGGTTCCTTGTGCACTTTACCAGGCTGGGTTAATTCCAGGTGACACAGGTAACCTGGACCCACAGGGTTAACGCGAAGAGACCGACAGCCGGTCTCATAATTAACTATAGGGTGGAACTATTACACAGAGTATTGTAGTTTTTCATATTGTCATGTAACTTGGTTAAAGCAAGATATTGCAACATTTCTGGCATGTTTGCTGAGCCTCTGTCTTTACGCTGCTCGTACCAAAATCAATGTGAGCTTCATCAAAACTTGAGATTAGTACTGCAGTGATTGATTGATAAGATGTACAGTTATTTTTTTATTTTTGGCCTGTCCCGTTTGGCTCTTTTGCCATCAGAATTGTTGTCTAAAGGCAAAGAAAGATGCCCAACGGATTTACTTTACCAAACTGACCATCCCAGCCTTGCCGTAATGGTCCATTTGATTCACCTTTTATTGTTTATTTTATTTTCACTTACTGAATACGGGACAGACTTGACTGGGGGAAAGAAGGGGAGAAAGAAAGAGGGAAAGAGAAACAGCTGAGAAGAGAGACGGGGGAGAAGGGCAAAAGACAAAAACCAACAGAACGGGCAGAGAAAAAAAAATGCATATATCAATCACCTGGGTCACCTGCTGAGAAAGAAAAAAGAAAGCAAGCAGAAGAGAACAAGAGTAATAGAATAAACAACATCACAATGATATATGGGAATATGACAGTAAATACTAAATGTTAAACATTATTGTGCAGCACATAAGATCAACAGAACACAGTGTGCTTTGAGGTAGGAGCCAAAAAGGGTGTAGTTTGTGGGTGTGATCACCCGTGTGTACACCTGTGAGCATGGACGCGCTTGTTTTTTGTTTTTTTAAAAGGTTCCTTCATGTAATGATCTGCTAGAGGGTGTGGGGGGGCCACAGCCCCGTCCTCCAGGGCATGAAGCAGGTATGGAGGAGATCAAAACTCCAGACATCCAGAGGCCCCCAGAACACAAGAGACCAAGGAAGAACAACAGAGGGGCAGCTGCGCCACTGTCCCAGAAAGAGCTGAGGAGAGTCCCAGATGAGGGCTCACTCAGCAGCCACGGAGCAGAAGCCAGGGGGAGTTGCAGTGACGCGCCCGTGAGCTCCGCCAGCAGCCAGCTGCGCCTGAGTGACCGAGCCCCAGGCCGAGAGGCCGGGGGCACCCCACCTCCGAAGTGGCCCGAGCGAGCCCCAGGCTCCAGGCCCCGATAAGCGGCCGCCAAGGAGTGAGCCGGTGTGTACCTGGCCGCCCATCCCCGGACACAAAGAACCACCAACGCACCGACACCTGAGGGAGTCCGCCACTGGCAGGGGAAGTGGTGGTAGGGGGAGATAGGCCTCCAAACCTTGGAGGGCCTGAGATGTCCCCAGAGAGGTGGCGCCTGACACCCAACCTGACATATAGACACAGACATACAGGCACACACAGACACAAACATCCATTCCCACCCTCATGCTCTCATATACACTCACTCCACACTCAACCAACGTGGAGACAGACATAAAGAGACGTTGTACACACGATCACACTCCCTAAGCGTACTCTACAAACCGGGTCTAGGTGCCCCCGCCCCTGGAGGGGGGAACTGCACCCAGACCCAGGTGGTGTTTCCCTTTTCCCTGCGGTGGGGGGAGGCAGACCCCAGATGTACAGTTATTAATGAGCAATAGTAAATATTGCCAAAACCTAAATCCATTCATTGTATTTGTGTGGCATATTAAATCAGATTTTATTAAATGCAAAAATGAATCACAAGTACAGTAATGTCCCAAAATGTTAATGTTAAGTCACTAAACCGTGGCTTAAGATGAAATAGTCTTTTGGGAAGCTCTCATATATTAGAACTAAAAAACAGTTCTCACAGTATTGAATCTGTGGGATGAAGTCAGTTTGGTGAGTGCATGTCTGCGTGTTTAACTTTGCTTGTGAATCACTTGGTATGCGTGTCTGTAAGCCTTTAAAGGAGAATGTGGTGGTTGTAATGAAGAGAAGCAATTATATCAGCATTCTCAGAACTGAGGCTTGCCCTGTGCTTTTGCAAAGCTTCCTGCTGAAGAAAACAGACGTTCTGACGGTGCACATGTTAATAATTAATGTTAATAATAATCGAGTGTTCAGCCTCACAGCCCCAGGTCAGCTGCTCAAGAGTTTTACTGACCTATATTTTCACTGGTCTGCAAAAAAGCTTTAATTTTCATATTTTGAAACATATTGATTAAATTGTTTTAATGTATTCAGAGAAATCTGCAAAATAATGTTGCTAAAGCCTTCAAGTAAATATGGTCTAGTGCACCCTTTAGAGTCACCCCTGCTTGCTGCAGGTATTGCTGCCATGTAAAATAAGACAGCTGCCAACACACCGTGCCAGAGTAAGTTAACAGCTTTCATGTTAACCTCTGTAGCTTTACTTTTAACTAAAGTTCACTTTTCTACATGTCGGAGCTCGTTGAACCGACATAGTTATAAGTAGCAGTATTTGTATTTTATTGCCGTATATGATTAACTATGGAGTGGCTCCATAATGTAGTCAAAAACAATGTGACCAGGAGGAGGCACAGACCTAGACAGCAATGACCACACAAAAATGATAAAACAAGTTCTTTATTGTGCTTCAGACAAGAACACCAGTGTCATCTTTAGTTTGAAGCTACATTTAAAAAACACATTTTTTAAAAAATAAAAAAAGTAAAACTGTGATTGAAATAGTCGAGCAGTGGGGCTCACAAACTCCCGCAGACACCGCTGCTGTTTGTGCACAAATAAAAAAGGCTGAAAGTCTGAAAAGGCCAGTTTTTTGGCTCAAAATAAAAATGTCTTTTGATGTCTGAACTCCTCACAAAGGGTTAGGGTTAGGTAAGGTAAGGGTTAAAAACACCAGGATTGTAAAACTATTTAAAAAAAAAAAAAAAAGTCTGACGTGATAAAAGCTGAATCCAGTCTGTGTTGATCCAGCATGACTGGTCCGGTCATCGACCCTGTGACGGAGCAGAGAGATCCATGAACAAAGACTGTCATTATAGCTGTATGTATATGCTGCGTGTGTGTGTTCACAGACATACCTGTTGCTTCTTAACAATCTCATCTCTCGTCTTGAAGACCGGTGCGTCCTCCACTACGATGCCTTCAGCCATTTCCTTCACTTTTTCCAGCAGCTCTGTGCTATACCTGCCATCGATTATGAGACATAACACTTCATTAAACCAGAATTCATCCGTGTGCTTTATATTCTTCTGTAAGGATATAGTGCACTGGGAAAATAACATCACTGAACAACAGAAAACTATAATACTGGTAAGAGAAGAATTGTTTATTCTTCGATAAAGTTAACAGATGTGAATGGTTTCTTCACCTCCTACACATTTCCCTTCATATAAATGAAATTTAGTCCTGCTTCTGATTCACCTTTGAGTGCAAACTTATGGATGAAAAAATAGTGATACCCTTTTATCTGGCATTTTTGCATGATTGCACCCTATACCAATTCCGAGGATTAATGTCTTTTAGAAGGTGTAATCACAGAAGACATCCAATATGCACTTCAACAGCCAGCGCTGCTCCTCGAGCGCCCTCAAACTCACTGAAATGAAAATCCAATTTTGTGGGTTTATTGCTGTCCAAAAGCTAATACCAGTCGCAGACCCCAGTGGCTGCAATTACAGATTACTACAATGACAAGTCGATCTGTTAAGTTGTTTGGTGTGTAACAAAAAATACAGATTTTGTTTTAAATAACTGGAAAAACAAAAAACAGTTTCTGTCTAAGAGTCCATCCAAATCATTCATATCAAGTCAGGCATGCATTTCATAATCACAGTATATCACAAATGTCAGTAAATCAATCTAGTCAGCCGGGAAGAAGAAACCTGCTTTGTTGCAAAAGAAAGTGACATGTGCACTGGAGAGGCAACAAAAAGACAGCCCACCCTAGTTCTGCTTTTTGCTAACATCCATGTAATTGCTAGTAGAGTGAGGCAGAACCATGAAGCCCATTCACATTGCACAGGTAGTGTAGCTTCTCTGGGATTGCACATCCATACTTGCTGTTGCAAGGTTAGCTATATCTGCCCGCACACGCTAAACATGAGTTTGGAGAGTGGGTTACCCAGACCTGACTACTACCAGACCTTTTGAATCAAGAAACCACTTATCATTTTAAATAGTTTTTCACAACACTGCAACCAGTCAGAGGAGATTTTTAAGGGCAGATTTTCCCCTCAACTTTGGCCAAGTGCTTGGGGTTAGAGGATCGCTAAATCGTAGGGTTTCAATTTCTTATGTGGCAGAATTTTTACCATATACACCATATATAAAAACATAAGATGCCACCACAAACAGTAACAAAAATAGGTTAAATTGAAAACAAGGCCTGTAACTTTATAAAGAGACCCACTTGATAACCAAAGACTGTTTTTCCAGTGAAGAAAGACTGGATGTTGTCCAGTAGCCGGCACAAACATCTGATATACTGATATCAATGCAATATTGCATTTGATATTTCCATTATACATACATTATATTTTTTCCCTGAACCACAATTTTTAGGGCCATTTAAAAAATGTATAACCACATAATTTATCCAGCAGGATATCTTCACAAATCTTTACAAACTCAGCATCGTCTGCAGCATATGGAAGCCCGTTTCCGCCACTAAAAAAAAAAAAAAAACCTAGTATCCATAACTCGAAATTTCGAGAAAATAACTCGAAATTTCGAGTTACTTTTCTCAAAATTTCGAGTTAGCTCTGTCAATCAAAAATATACGTGAATGAGGTCGCTTTCTTGTTACCCGGAAGCATATGGCGCAGGACCGCGCACTCAAAAACGGATCCCAACAAATTAAAGTATGTTTGCTGATAGTAACACCATGTGATTCAGCTAATAACACATCATTTGTGAAGCCAGGCTGAAAACACTCAGCAATCTGTGCATTCACGACTGGATGTAATACCGGTAGCTTAGCTGTAGCATTTGTAGCTGAGGGCTTCAGCTTCCGGGTAACATGGAAATGACGTCATTCACGTAGATTACTGATTGGCAGCGCTAACTCGAAATTTCGAGTTGCTTTTCTCAAAATTTTGAGTTAATATGTCGAAATTTCGAGATAATAACTCGAAATTTCGAGATAATAACTTGAAATTTCGAGATAATAACTTGAAATTTCGAGATAATAACTTGAAATTTCAAGAAAATAACTCAAAATTTTGAGTTATGGATCCTTTTTTTTTTTTTTTTAGTGGCGGAAACGGGCTTCCATAGCAGCAAATGTAGCAGAGTAGCATTGCAGCTTATGCAGACGACTCCAGTGCTGCAGGGGGCAGCACCGAGCCCACCAGCGGAAAATAAACCTCACTATAAACAATAAACTCTGAATATAAATAGTTTGGGGTAAGTAAGCAGCAGGAACAACAACAACAACAACAATAATAATAATAAGTAAGTAAGTAAATACTAAATCTAAAATTAAACTAATAACAATTTCAGAGAAAAGAGAACACTGGTTGTTACCCTTTAGCAACCCTTTAGTTTGTTTAATAAGGAAGACTAAACTTAAAAACAGTGGTTAGTCATCCCGGGCTGAGGGAGCTGTGGAGCGGCTGTCTTAGAAAAAGTGTCCGTCAGCAGGCTTTAATTAGAGGCATGAAAGCACGCTGTGTTTACCCACCGGCAGCCGAGGAAGACGTTGTTGGCCCACACCATTGAGAGGGAGAGCAGGTGGTCCAGCTGCGAGTCTTCAAAGTCATTCAAGTTCCGCAGGATGAACTCCCGCCTGGGCTCCCAGTGCTTGTCGCTCTCCCAGTAGCCTCTGTAGTTCTCCACCTGCTCGGCCACAGCTCGGTTTTGCTGGATAAAATCCTGAACGTCCAGGGAAGACATCTTGCTCTCCCTCGGCCAAGACAACAAAAGCGACTTCCTGTCCTTTCAAGCGGGTCTTTGAAGTCGTCTTACAGCCCTGCTTGTTTTCCACAGCGCCACGCAGTGGTGGAGCAGAGCGGTGGTTTACATCCAAACGTGAACAGCAACTCTCAATATTTCATATGCAGTGTGCTTCAGAGATACTATGAAGTGCCATAATTAAGAAATAATGTATCAAATAATTAATAAATTAACATATAAATTCATTTTATTTAAAAATCAATAATATTATTTTACTATCTAATTGATTATTTTATGGTTCATGAATTTATTGTGTCAGCCTCACCCATTCGGGGAGTGGGGTTAAAGCCGATATAGTTAAACCCACTGTTTTGGTGTGGAGTTGTTTCTTTCAGTGGGTGTTTCTCAGTGACAAGTACACAGAGTTTGTACTTGCACACTTGTTACTTCCCACTTGGCAAGTAGGGCAGAAGACAGAGCTTACAGTGCGCCAGCAGCATAACTGATGACATCAGGTGCTTAGTATTTACAATGAAAAAAAAAGGAGATGTAATTACCTGTGGGTTTTTAAAAAAAATATTTATACAGTTTTATAACCACTCCGTCAAGTTGCTCAGCTATAAAAGGCAACTAGTTTTGTTCAAAATGCTTTCTGGGATACCTGACTGCACACATCACTAATAATTCTGTGATGACGCATCAAACAATTATCTGGTATCGATCTATCTTCACTGGCTATGCAAGTAACAGCAAACGAACCAGAATTTTTTTTTTAAATTGTGAATTTAATTGAATTTTTGTCATTATTTATTTCAAATTTAAATTTGTTATCAATGCATTTAATTAATTGTTTAATTTTGTATTTATTTATTGCATTCTGGGACTCTTGGCCCTCCACAGTCAGGCAGTAATGGACAGTAATTATTATCCCTCTCAGATAATCTAGAGAGCTTTCTCTTACATTTATATCTCATGTCTCAATTTCTGCATTTATTTATCTATTCCAGATTTTTTTGTAATTAAGTAAATATATAATAAACTATACTGTAACAACTAAAACCAACAAGCGCAAAAAGAGAATTTAACATGGCTTAGTAAATGTAGCCTTGCCATGTACACACATTTAAAAAACATTATATTATATTATAAATTTAAAAAAGTTTTTTTCAACGTTATTTTCTTACTTTTTAAAAACTGAAACAGCGTCATTACGATTCTATTGGTTTTAATATTGCTTTAAGAAATGTTCAAACTTATCTTTGGTACTTCAATCTACAACATAACACCCCATCTTAGCTCAGAAAATGACTGTCTTCTGACTATTACTTGTTTTTAATTTTATTTTATTTTTAAAAAAATATTGAATATTTCATTTATTGAAAGACTCCACCCAGGGACTGCAGATATAAATGAGATTTTTTTGTTAAATTTGTTGGAAAAATATTTTAATTTTTTTTTGTTAAAGCACATAATAAGTTAGCATTTATTAAAGTATTATTTTGAAAAAATCAGAACATTTACTGAGGTCTGAGTGTAGTGTGATTAAAAGAATTCACTTACATGGCAGGAATGCTTTTGATCGCATTTCTTCTAATCGTCTGACTAATCAAAGCAGATGAGATCACTTCAAGGATAAGTCTGTGTTCCGTGTTAAGTGGTAATTCCTGGACCCTGACACTGATTCGCATGAATGAAACGAAGCCATCCGTAATGTTAATTGAATCCGTGTTTTTGCTTTTTACGTGCAGCAGTCTCAAAATTTAAGGAGAGCCACTCACCGCCTTTAACGGCTGCCAAGAAGCCACATTAGCTGACTGTAGACTGTAGTTGGGCCAACACAGCTTTAGGCTTCCCGGGGCTTCTCCCCCCCTCCTTCTGTGCCGTCTTTCCATGTTTGAAATTCACGGAGCAGGTAGTGTGTCAGTGAAATGTTTGCACCACATGCTCGCTCACTCGCTTTCATGTTTTTTTTTCCTTCTTACTTGAGTGAAATCTCTATGCACTTGACCAGCCTGCCAGGAATGATCAGAGAGAAACACTGGACCTCCAGTCTATGGAAAGGAGCTTATGGACAGTCATTCAAGCTCACAGATATACTCAAACACACACACAGGGACACACACAGGCAGGCTCCATTTCCCTCTGTCTGCACAGATATGTGCGCTGCATAAGCCTACAAGAGTCTTCCATCCTTATGACGCTCTCACTCGCACACAGCAGAGGATTTGGGGCTTGTTTTGACATGAAGTCATTGATATGCAGAGGGATTCCAGGGAAAGGCAAGCCAACATGAATTCAGAGGGACAGACAGACAAGCACACTGCTCAGTCGCTGCGTTTCAGAGCACAGCGAAATCCATCTAATAACAGTGAGATTAAAGGGTCTAGTCCGAGTAGCTTTATGCTCTGCATGGTAATAAATAATCAATAGACTTGAAATGTGGCTTAAGGGCTGCAAAAATGACCACAAAGAAGAGTTGCAAGTTGGAATTGATTGAGAAGATAAACAGTGAAAAGTGAAAAATGATACATTTGTTTTCCATTATTGTTGTTATGTAATTTTATAAGGCTGAATGCAATAGGCAGGCAAATATTTATAGAAGACACGCACACCAAGCGTATCCGGTTATGTAAACATCTAAAGCATATGAGATTTGTCTCGTAGGAACGCCGGAGAGACACAATCTAGAGGGACTAACAGGCCAAGCAGGTTGGAACAAAACTCAGACGTGCAAACATGAAATAACGTCTGTGCAGAACCAGACAGGATTTTATTTAATGTGACGGAAACACTGATGAGAAGCTGAAAAAAGATGTGGGGAAGAAGAAGAAGAAATATGGAGTCATCTTTATGTGAAGGTAAGGACCTTGTGAAGTGCAGTGAACACTATAGGCACTTAGCAAAGGCCAGGCTGCTCTTTGCAGTCGTTTCACTTGTGCGTGACTGCTCAGTTAACCCCAATTTAATGGAGGTCAAATCATCAAGCAGCGTGCCAGGATTTATTTTTTAGCCTGATTTTTTTTGGTGTGTCTCTCAAGGTTAGTGCCACATATAAAAGATATATCTGAGCAACCAAAAATAACAATAAAGAAACACAACTCTGTGATGAATGAGTCAAGCTGTTGCACTGGCTGTGTTTATTGGCTTTATTTGCTGAATAACTAAGTTGAAAATGATTTCTGACAGTCCCCTTATTTGCCTTTTAAACGCCCAGATGTTTTATCTTCACCTCGTTTCCAGTGGAGCCTTGAACATTGCAATTCTATTTCCACGCAGTGTCAGTTTACTTCAAGTGGTTGCAAAGCTTCATCTTGACAGGCTGCATTCTCCTGCTGCTCCGAACTGAGTGTTTCACGCACCATCACAAAAGAACACGGAGGCATGAGCAAACTCCAAAGGAACACGGTGCTGTCTTAATCTTCCATCTGCCTGCTAAGTTTGCAACACAAAAACACACAATCTCTGCGCACTGAGGATTGATGTTTCCTCATAAATGCACATGTATAATGTACGCATCTGAACACCTATATTAAATACTGAGTGTAGCCTCTTCAGATGTACCTCAGACGAGTCCTATAGACAAGAAAACTCACAAGTACATGCAGATCCACTTTCACCTCCTCTCCAATTCCCACAGAAAAACCATCGGCGGCACTCCAGGGCATGTTATATTTCTGGGTCCCTTCCAAGTCATACAAGTCACCACTTTATTGAGTGGACTAACCCATTAAGTTTATGGCTTCACTCTTCCCCTCTCGGCTTGAAATATACACTGATGCTGAAATAATACACTGTTCCAGCCAGCACTGGCAGACAGCCGTTTTTGATGAGTCACCTAATGTATGCTTACTCAGGAGAACGCTGTAATTGGGGAAAGACAGACAACAGGTAAGCCTTTCAGCCAGAGACCTGGGGGTGCGCCAGTGAGGAAGAATTAACCCTCTCCGTAAAGTGTCAGTGGATTTACACCTCATGGGGAAGTTTGTTCAATCTTTATTAACATAGCAAAAGTTAAACCTTCAGAAACTGCACGCAGTCGAGTGAGTTATCATAAGGAGGCCAATACTGATCTATTGAATTTCATGCCTTAACTCACGATTCGCCAAGGAAGGTGCTCGAAAACAAAAGCAGCATCTGTGACAGCAAATACCAACAAACATCATGTGTTTCTGCTCAAATGACATGAATCCCTTCGATAAACACTGAAATTACCTTTTGCCCATCTGGAAAGCCATGGAGGCCACTGTTTACTGTCTGCTGTTATTTTAACTCAAATGTTGATGTTTCCTGAATCATCTTCTTGTCCAACTTCATCAGGTACATCTGCTCTGCTTGCTGCTTGTTAACACTTGTCTCAGTATATATATATATATATATATATATATATATATATATATATAAAAAAAAAACACCCAGCACGCCCCTGCGGGCGGTTTATCCTTCAAGCTCGGGTCCTCTACCAGAGGCCTGGGAGCTTGAGGGTCCTGCGCAGTATCTTAGCTGTTCCCAGGACTGCGCTCTTCTGGACAGAGATCTCCGATGTTATTCCCGGGATCTGCTGGAGCCACTCGCCTAGCTTGGGAGTCACCGCACCTAGTGCTCCGATTACCACGGGGACCACCGTTACCTTCACCCTCCACATCCTCTCGAGCTCTTCTCTGAGCCCTTGGTATTTCTCCAGCTTCTCGTGTTCCTTCTTCCTGATATTGCTGTCATTCGGAACCGCTACATCGATCACTACGGCCGTCTTCTTCTGTTTGTCTACCACCACTATGTCCGGTTGGTTAGCCACCACCATTTTGTCCGTCTGTATCTGGAAGTCCCACAGGATCTTAGCTCGGTCATTCTCCACCACCCTTGGGGGCATCTCCCATTTTGACCTCGGGACTTCTAGGTTATATATATATATGTGTGTGTGTGTGTGTGTGTGTGTGTGTGTGTGTGTGTGTGTGTGTGTGTAGGCGACCATCTGCCTATATATATAGGAGGTTTCTTCCTGTTAAAAGGGAGTTTTTCCTTCCCACTGTCGCCAAAGTGCTTGCTCATAGGGAGTCATATGATTGTTGGGTTTTTTTCTGGATGTATTATTGTAGGGTCTACCTTACCTTGAGGCAACTGCTGTTGTGATTTGGCACTGCATAAATAAAATTGATGTGAAAATAAATGAATATAAAAAATAATAAATATATAAATGAGCCACATTTTTACAACTCCAAGTAGATGAGAGAACAACTTCTATAATGTTAAAATTTGACTTAAATGAAGATTATGACATTTAAACTCACTGAAAAAGGGTTTTATTTTTTGAGGAGGAATGTCAGAATTAGGCTCCACTTGACATTGCATTGACTTTAGTTTCCCACACACGACGGGTGCTTTGAACATTTTAGGCTCGGGACCCGAGAGATGCAGTCTGTCACCCTGGGACCCCGACTAATTAAAAAGTAGTGCTCTTGACATGTAGTGATGCTGGAACAGTAGAGCCTGCTAGCTATTTCAGGTCCTGAATCCTGACCTAGTGTTTTAAAATTAAAGAAAGAAAATTCAGGGTGCATACAAATCTATTGGCCTAATTGCAGTTGACATGGATACCGGGGCCGTGATAGTGTGCATGTCTGTAATATGTGTACACAAGCACTCTGCGGTAACACAAACCCACAGCTGCTTTCTGAGGAGCATTGTCATCTTCAGTATTCACATATTGATCTTATTTTCCGTAATATGTGGTTATGAAAATCAAATGCAACCTATGTCATGGAAAAATAGCGTAATGTTGGCTGATGCTGTGTGTGTGTGTGTGCTGTTATTGTTTGTTGTAACTGTGGTAGGTGGATGATAATCAGCGACTTTACCAGCAAGCTGCACAGACATATTTTGTTAAAGACTTTTACCCGTAAAAAAACACAAAAGATGAGAATCTGAGATTCTTTGTTTTTGCCGACTTTGTGCTTTTGGAAACGACTCTGCAGCTGTCACTGTTTTTAATTAAATAAGCGTAAGTTTTGAAAAGTGACAGTACATTTGTTTTTTTCCGTGGCATTGAGTCTGTACAGATAATGGACAACAGGACAGCTCCCAAAATAACTGTCACTGTTGCACCGATCACTGTATAAATGCTTCATGTCATACCACATAAACCTCTAACCCAAATTCCCAAAAAGCTGTGACGCTCTGTAAAGTAGAAATAAAAACAGAATCTCAGAAATCCATATTTTATTCAAAGTGTAACACAGAAAACATATTTCTATGTTTCTGGAGAATCTGGGTAACAACTTATTATAATGACACACCATTAAGCACTATTCATTGGTAAGTGCTTAATTCACCATTTATAAAGCATGTAGTTTCTAAATACAGTTTATTATTGATAACCTGATGTATAACATGTTCATTATATAATTTATCATGTCTAACAATCATCAACCTGTTAGTAGTTGTTATATTTTGTGTAACCTTATCTATTTATGCCTTATAAAGCATTTATAAATGAAAATGAAAGTAGATGAATGGTAAATGGCCTGTATTTGTATAGCGCTTTACTAGTCCCTAAGGACCCCAAAGTGCTTCACACAACCAGTCATCCACCCATTCACACACACATTCACACACAGGTGATGGCAAGCTACATTGTAGCCACAGCCACCCTGGGGCGCACTGACAGAGGCGATAAGATAGACTTGTTTGAGTCTAAGATAGCTTAGACTCAAACAAGTCTAAGCTATCTTCAAAAGTGAAAAATGACACAGACGAAGCACAAAGAGATACACAACATACAAATATTTATTGGCAGATGCAAACATAATGCACCTGAGGTTTGCAGAATATTGAAATGTTGGGTAGGACCAGAGCCTGAGTTTGTAAGAGGGGTTTAAGAGAGAAAGACACACTGAGCAATACTACCACAGGGTAGTTTAAATTCTTCATTTAAAATAAAATAAGAATAAGGTGTTCACAAAATAATAGTGACTATTTCACAGAACGGTAACCATCATAATTAGAGTGCTCCTCATCTTAAACTGATAATCCAGGAACATGTCTCTGGGATTTCCTGAGGCTCAAATTTCCTCTTGTTTGTAGCCTGTTAGCTAGCTTTAGTCAGATAAGTCAGCGTAAAGTCCGGTTCACTCCGAAGTAGTCAGGGTGTCTGGTCCTGTGCTTTAACACAGGTAAACTCAGCTGAAATGAAAGAAGTTGTGGATCATCTCCTCCTCTGGTACACTGAAAGCTCTGAGCAGCTCCTCGGGGTAAAGAGGTGATCTGGTTAAGAGGTGGTTCTCCCTCGTCAAAGAGAAGGCCGAATCAATCGGCTTTTGCCATGTCAAAATCCCCAGCCTGCAAAACAAAGATGTTACTGCATCAAGTTAATAAATCCCAATATTTAACAGTCATGGTGAACATAAGATCAGAACTGCTACGACACTATTTCAGCTTTTTCTACATTTGTCAGCTTTACTACAATATGCAATTATTTCCTGCATATAAAGGTTATTTAAAAGTAAAAGTGTAAGAGGATAAGCAGTACTATATGTAAGAATATTAATCTGTTTCTGCCTGTATTAGCAGCAGGTCCACGTTCTGTAAACCTACTATACAACTAGCTGTATTTTGTTTAACGTGGAGGACTCAAATGCAACACACGCAGGGTGATTCTTCAACAAAAGCCAAGCCTTTTCTGTGGCTGATGAAAAGTCCTAAGTAAAATACAGAATTCCAGCAAAACCAGAACAGAAGAATGTGAGGCGCAAATCCATTCCGAAGACTTCAGACGGTTGCTTTTGCGCTCTTGTTGTTTTGAAACAAGTGAACTGGTTAAACCTCCTTTCTGAAACAGAGAACGACCAAAAATTCACAAAACGTAACTGTTTCATTCAATACGATACAAAATGTGGGACTGAGCACCTAAACTCATCATGGTACAGAAGTGACGTTAAAGGATCATTGTCCCATAGACTTCACTCCCTGGTGTTAATTGAAAAGTAATTGCCAGTTTAAATGATTGTCACACTGGCTTTACTTTTTGGGGCCAAGAATTTTTATCCTTCTTTTATGCTGTCTATGATGTGGTCCAAAGTGGGGTGCTTTGAAAGAAGGCAACTACTTTTAACCAAAATCTTTTTCTAAACCTACCTGATTGATTTTAACAACCCCTCTGAGTTCCAAACGGTGGATTTTAACAGTGGAAAATGTTAATTTGGGGCACAAATCAGTACAAATTGGACCCATGAGAATAAAAGCTGTTCTGGCACATGAAAATAAAGGTGGGAAACTCATGTGCTAGAAGACCAAAAAACTGGGGAAGCTGAGTGCAGTAACACTAGTCAATAGATGGTGAGACTGTGGTAATTTTAGGGGAGTTTAGATAAACATTTTGCTATAATGTGGTAAAAAGTAAGCCTTCAAATGTATCCCTGAAGCATACTTAAGCAGAATGAAATAAAGAACTGGGCCTCCTGTAAGTGCCCTGTGTTTTTAATTTAGTTTTGAGGAGAAAGTATTTGCCCATAAAGATCTAATGAATCCAAGAGATGGAAATCATGTTAAAGCAAATTTACTAACCAATAATTTTAAAACACGGTACATAAATGTAAGAACAGGTTTACAAGCCTCACTAGGAGCTTGATACCAAACCCTGGAAAAGACTTACTTAAAATGACTGCCAACATTATTAAAGTTAATAATTACAACTGTGCTTTCAGAGGGACTGCCACCAAAAAGTCTATTGTCAAAGTCTGAAATGATTTTGATGGCTAATACTGCAATCTACAACTAAAAGAATGCTTCTGAAAAGGTTGTAAGACAGTGAATTTAAAAAAGAAAAAAATAAATTGTAAAATTAACATGTGACTCAAACTGGCAGAGTACAGCAGGAAGAATACATACTTTATAAACCGAATAAATGGGCACATCTGTTCAAATCCTGGTGTTTGTGCACCTTAAGGGCCACTCAGGTTAGTAGCGTACGCACAAAATTAAAACTTCACTGCATTTGTGTCGTATGTGATTTACATTTTAGTCAGTAAATGTCACAATCAGCTGATCAGCTGTAAAATATTGTTAAGCAATAGCTAGCTATCAGCAAAACTATATAACATTATTAAAAATATTAGCCTAGCTTTAGCGTTTAGCAATTCAATTAGCATTACGTCCCATTACTGATCTTCTACACAAATGATTGTTTGTTTGATTGCTTTTTATTCTTGCGTTTTTGTTACTGGTTGTTTATTTTTGCATGCATTTATTTTTATACCTTTCCTTTTGTTAATTGTTGATAACTCTGAACAATTTCTCTAGTTGGTAAAGCAAATTTTTAAGAAATCTTCTGTCATGAACGGGCTGCGTTCAGGCAGGAATTGGACTCAAATGCAAACTCACTAAAGCAAAATGTGAACTCAAAATACAGTTTTGTTGCTGGGAACACAGGGAGCAATACAAAACTAAACTGGGAAAATCTACGAATATGAACTCCTGGGGAAACACAGGGAGAGACACGCAGCCATGAGGGAGGACGCAACAGAGAACTGAGGGAGACGCTGACCTAAATTCACAGAGGAATAACAAGGAAGTGAGAACACACTAGGAACACAGCTGACACTAATAACCATAACGTGACAGGGGAGACTGGACTGAACAGAATGAACACGAAAACGTGGGACCTTCACGATAAAACAGGAAACATGATGTGGGAGTGGAGGAGAGGCAGACGAGGGAGCGAGGGAACACGCTGGGGAAACATGGAAAAAATAGAAAAAAACATGAAGGGAACCACGGCACAAGAACTCACACCACAATATAAACACAGACACATAGAGAGACACAGAGGGCAGAGACACAAGGGTGAATCCAATAAACTAAACTGAACAACCTAGGAACCGCAGAATAAATAATGAACTAACAAAATACAAAAACACAAGAAAACTAAGAACGCTGGGTAAAAATGACCAGGACCATGACATCTTCTTCTGTTTTTTCATATATACACTTAATGGCCACTTCATTAGACACACCTAGTCTATTGCTTGTTAATGCAAATATCTAGTGAGCCAATCACATGGCAGCAACTCAGTCTGCAGAAGTTCAAAATGAGCATCAAAATGCAAAGAAAGGTGATTTAAGTGACTTGGTAAAAAGTCCCATGGTTGCTGATGGCACGCAGGTCTAAGTAATTCAATACCTGCACAGTCATTTTTAGGGCTTACTTAAAATGGGATGGCCAGACTGCTTCAGGCTGAATAGGAAAGCAACAGTAACTGAAATGACTGCTTGTTACAACCAACATATGCAGAAGAGCATATCTAGAAGTGCAACACATAAAACCTTGAAGCAGATGTGCTCCATACAGCAGACCACACCTGGCACCACTCCTGTCAGTCAAGAACAGGAAACTGAAGCTACAGTTTTCACAGGTTCACCAATACAGGACTTCTTGGTCTGATGAGTCTCGATTTCTGCTGCAACATTCAGATAGCAGAGTCAGAATTTATTGTAAACAAAATGAAAGAAAAATCTTCTGGTGTAAGGGTGTGGGAAATATTTTCTTGGTACATTTTGGCATCATTGAAACCCCACAGCTTACCCGAATATTGTTGTTGACCTGGCGACAGTGTACACATCTTCTGATTGTTGCTTCAGCATGATAAGGTACCAACAAAGTTCAAATAATCTCAAACTGGTTTCTTCAATATGACAGTGAGCACTGATTTGTACTCAAATGGCCTCCAGAGTCACATGATCTGAATCCAATATAGCACTTTTGAGATTTGGTAGAATGGGAGATTCATATCATGGATGTATAGCTGACAAATCTGCAGCAGCTGTGTGATGCTGTCATGTCAGTGTGGTCCAAAATAACTGAGAAATTCTTCCAACTTGTTGTTGAATCTGTGCCACATAGAATTTTAGCAGCTCTGAAGGCAAAAGTGAGTCGAATGCAGTATTAGCAAGATGTAATATAGTGGCTAGTGAATGTATATAATGTGCGTAGTTGAGGTTTTGTGGTACCTTCGCTGTACTTAAATGTTATATAATATAGTATGAGATACTTGGAGTCAACTACATTTCCAAATGTAATCTACCTTTTTATCCACCTTTTTTATCCACCTGCTTGCATTTGACAGCGATAACATTTCCTTTTTCAGCTTTTTATTCTGCTATTGCTGCTCTTACTTAAGCAAAATAAGCACTTAAATTATCAATAACTTAATAAAGCTTCACATAAGCAGTCCAAGGATAGGTTTAATATTGCTCTTATGCTTGACTTCTACATCACCTGTCTCTCTCTCCTGGAAATGTTTAATTAATTCACAGTTTAATTCATCGCACCGAAACTCCAGTGCAGAAAAAACAAGACAAATAGGACGTCTGAGTTATCCCCTTACAAAAAAACACTTTTTATGTCTCAGGTATGTAGATACGATATAAAGCACTGTGCAAATGTTATGGATCTTATAAGGATGCCATGTATGATTGATCATTCTACAGACAGAAGAAAACAATAAAACGCATAAGCTGTATTCGAATTCTTTACATTTAAAAGCGTTCCCCACCCAGCCAGCAGGCAGGTTCTTTCAAATGCTTGAGGAACTTTGCACAATTGTGTGAATTTAAGCTGTCTCAAGTGCTTCTGTCACTTTTGTAATCCCACACTGATTCCATCTCGGTCTGTGGGGGCCATACCATCTGGTGTAGGACGCCTTGTTCTTTTTGTAGCTGAAGATAAATCTTAATTGACTCTGGCTGTATGTTTGAGGTCATTGTTGTGTGCTACGGACTGCATTTGAGCCCGATCAGATGCCGCTACGATGGTGTTGCTTGATGGGCAAAAGTTTCAACATCATTTGTAATAGTTTAAAAAAAGGAATACATTTTGTAATTTGATGTAATCAAAATTGTGTTAGCCTGATGATTCCTAATAGCTACCTCTTAAAAACTAAAAACCCCATCCAAAAAGTGCAGCCGGCAGATTAAATAAAAAAACTACAACTACCATTTGACCTAGATCTGCTTCCTAAATAAACAACGTGTGCATCTCATCGGCCAGGAAATTGCATTAGTGCACATTAAAGCGACCGTGGAGGGGGGTCACAAGCTGTTTCCTCGGGAGACGCTACCTGCCTGTATTATGTGCAGGAGAGTGAGAGAGGGGAGGAAGGAAAAAAAAAACCTGGGATGCTGCTGTTGCATTTGAATGTGTGCCAGAGAGATCCCTCCTCTGTGTCCTTCACTGCCTCATTTCACTTTGTGCAAAACAGCATCACACCCTCTATTCCTCTGCCCCTTTCTCTCTCCCCGCTGTCTGAGTGACACCTGATATAGCTAGGATGAGCACTGTGCATGTTTTTGTGTGTGTTTGTGTGAGTGTGTACTGCCGGTTGTAGGTCTGCATGTTTCATAAAAGTCAAATTGTCCCATTTGTTCATCCGAATGACCTTAATTTCAGCATGCCTCCTGGCTCTGCGTCTGTGTGTATTGACCAGACATTTTAGATTCGGAGCCAAGATGAGTTACAGCAGTGGAGATGATGCACTGTCACTGCAGAGGTGCAGAGTTAAAAGCTACACATACTGAATGAAAAGGAGACCTTTTCTTTCACTGGGAAATGAAGACAGATTCGCTTGTGAGCACCTCAAATGACTTCGCAAAAGACTGTAAGAGAGGGGCAAAAATAAATAAATAATCCTGCTTGATAACAGCTGAGGAGGACAGTGATTTAGAGACAGTAGATGGGAGTAGACTGCATATTGATCAAACACCCTCTTCCCCTTTAAATATAGATTTTAGAGAAAATGTGAAGGAAAGTAATTTACTTGCCAGCTATTTCCTATGGATCACTGTGTGCAAATCAATCACTTGTGGAGAGATATTATCACTTAGAGTTAAAGAGTTTCTCACTTTGAAGTAAAACGCCAGATGTCAGTAACTTTGAAAGCAGTTAATGGTGATGGCAAGAATTCGGTATTACCTCTTCTTTGGACGTTAGCTGTTGGCTAATCCCAAACTGTTTTAACAATGTTGAGGTCTGGGCTGTGGGGAGGCCAATCCATGACCGATAGTGTTCAATTTATGCTTTTGTATCCATGAATGCTTTTACTGCATTGACCGTGGGTTTGGGATCATTGTCATATTGACAAATGAAACCGTTAGCAGAGGGTTTAGAACTTGGATCAAAGTCTGATGGTACATTTCAGATTTCATAATTACATCAATTTTGACAAGATCCCCAGCACCACTACCTGACATCCAGCTCTAAAACCATCACAGAGCCTTCATTGTGTTTTACAGTAATCACTCACTAATGATTCAAATCAAAAGTTTCCCATCTGGATTCACCACTCCATCAGACCTGTTGCCACTGATTTTCAGACCAGGGCTTGTGTGGAGATACTTTAGTGTTTTCTCTCTGTTTCCTTTCCTTAAGAAAGACTTCTTGACTGCCACCTTTTTAACTGACATCATCTCTGAGGAGGCTTCAGTGATCAGCTAAAAATGCAGGATCTACCAGTGTACCACTGTGTCAGATCTCTGAATAAAATAAAATAAAATAAAATAAAATAAAATAAAATAAAAGGAACTGCTATAGGTAGTTTTCAGGCCTGCCATTAATTGACACTGCACACCGTGCTTGGATATGTTTTCAGCTAAAACCTCTTTAAGAATCACCTTGTTGCTGCCTAAATGCTATTTTATGCCTTTATAACCACATTAGCGTTGGAATTTTACAAGTATTAGATAAAAGAAATGGGAAAAAATATATGCTTTGTCACAGTTAGTAAAAAAGTGCCTAAAGATAAAATGTAAAATTGGTTCTTTGCTGAGTTCTCTGTTCTGTGTAGACACAACACTGGTTCATCCCATTAGTTAGGAGCCTTTTTATGATTTTAATGATTCATATGTCAGTGTTAAGTAGCTTCTGAAAATCGTAAGGAACAAGAACTGGACTGGAAATGAGTAAAAAAGCAGCCAGTGTCCAAGGAAAACCATCCAGAGAACTATTGATCAAGCGCACCTTATTCAGGCTCTAAACTCTCTTCTAAACCCAGTTATTGCAGTCACATGTCAGC
The DNA here is from genome assembly GCF_964374335.1 of Astatotilapia calliptera. Lineage (NCBI taxonomy): Eukaryota > Metazoa > Chordata > Actinopteri > Cichliformes > Cichlidae > Astatotilapia > Astatotilapia calliptera. The sequence goes on from NC_137431.1 coordinate 25,015,001, forward strand.
CATTGTTGTTGTTGATGTTTGGTTATCTTTTCATATACAGAGAAGGTTTCAGTCGGCAGCACTTTGTCAGATATTTTTTTAACAGTTTTATTTTTCTTCCTATGAATGAAGAAGCTACTTTTTTTTAGGGATATGATAATAACTTAGACACAGCTCAAAAAACTATTCATCTCTCTGAGCTCATATAGCCAAATGTGCATTGATGGATGAGTGATCTATTAATTCTTAAGGATAATATTCATAATTTAAAATAGCTGAGATGTGTTTTGTGTGTGTGTGTGTGTGCGCGCGCGCGCGTGTATGTGATTGCATTACATAACTTTCTTCCATACAGTAATGCTGTATCACTGTGACAGAACTGGCAGGTGAAGGAAGGTTCAATCCCCACGATCTCCTCTCCGAGGCGCAGTAATCTAGCGTTTGTCAGAGTAGGAAGTGCAGTTTGCGGTAACAGTGAATTGAAAGTACGCCATAAATATGGCGCCAAAAGAGTTTTCAAGCTGATGATAAGAGCTGATTTTTCTCTCATTCTGTGTTGTCTTTTTTATTTTTTTCTTTCCCGGGGGGTGGGAGGGAGAGGGCTAGCAAGAGAAGACCCGCCTGTGCATTTGTGCAGAGCGGTGTGCACGTACACAGCACCGGGCAGAGGAGTGGAAGCGAGGCAAGGCACCGGAGCAAGTGAAGAAGACGAGGAGGAGAGAGCGCTGTGTTTTATTTTTGAAGGAAGGGGACGTTGCGAAACTGGCTTGCAATATTTACTGACTCATCGCTTGGAAATAAAGCAGACCCTTTTTTCTTTTTCTTTATTTCGTTTTCTTTTTAAATCCTCGCTTCTCCTCCTGCTCCTCCTCCCGTGCGGCTGGCACCGGAGAGGAAAACAGTCGGATTTTGACACCACGTTTGGGGTTGCTTTTTGCAAAATGCGACACGCTTTCCTGTGAGCGCTATGTTGTGCGCACCTCGCAGCCCGTTACGCCGTGAACGGTAGCAGGACCGGCCGCTGCACCCGCTCCGTTTGTTATTGACTTGTGGAGGCTGTATCTCATCCTGGCTGCCACTTTTTTTGGCTGGGGGGGGATTTTTATTTCGGATTTGGACTCGGTCGTAGGTCTTTGCAGAGCTGACGCGCTGTCAACACACCGAGAGGTGAGGTGAGGTGAGGGGAGGGGAAGGGACAGTCCTGTCACCTAGCGTGGACCAGGAGCCAGCTTTTTTAGCTGCACTGCTAACAGCCTGCCAGGGCACCGAGTGGGCACGCTGAATTAGTCCTAAACCGCCTCCGCTGTTGAACTACATGTGCCTGGCTCCCAATGATCTCCTAATCTCTGGGAATCGCCCGCCGTCCAGGACTGAGGACGTCTCTGTACCCGAAGCAGACAGCGATCAAGGTAAAATAAGAAATAACGCTGATTTAGTAAAAAAATAAATAAATAAAAGTAGAAGAAAATAAACATCCGAAGTCCACTTTGCTGCTGCTGCTAGTGCTATATCAGAGCTAGGCTAGCAGCTGTGTACGGACTTTCTCGCAGCGGACTTGTGAGTTACAGTCGCGGCTGTGGCGCTCCGCCAGTGAGCGGGGCAAACGGGTCCAGGAGAGGTGGCGATGTTGTGGGTGAGGCGTGGGGATATGCGCTTTACGTGTTGCAGTGAAGAAAAGACAAACAGCGCCTTTGAAAGCAGAGCCGGTGCACTCACTGCAGGGACATGAAATTAACCGGGGAAACTCGGGCCATGTTGTTGTGCTTGAAAAATGTGACGTAAACGAGCCAGCTCCCCCCGTGGGAATCAAAAGAGTGCGAGCTGGTTAGTTGGAGCGTATCCAAGAGTGTGGTTATTGTTGTTATTATGCATTTATATTTTTTCGGGGCGTAATTGTTCGCGGCAGTGGGGTGAGTCGTGTGGGATATTTTAAATATAAACAATGAAAAAAAGAAAACTTGCGGGGGTGTTGAGGGTCGCACACATGGAGAGGCGCATGAGGTGAAGTTGTGAAGAGAGGAGGAGGTCTGGGATGGGGTGGGGTTGGGGTGTTGGTGGCACCAAACAATTTGCAGGCCCTGGGGATTTGCAGGTTTCTTCACTGCTCGGTAAATGGAGGGAGGGGGGTTCGGGCAAAAGGGACCAGCGGAAGCTGTACTGCTTTTAGGAAGGCTGGGCACGCAAGCATACACACATCAAGGAATTAGAGCAACTTCTCTCTGCCCCCTTCCTCCTGCTTCGTGCTGTGCTGATCTAGCTGGCGTCAGAAAAGGGGGGGGGGGGCTGTTGTTTACCTCTAAGTCAGAGCTCTCTCTGAGTGTGGCAGATGCATTCATACCTGGAGGGGGGGGGAAACAACAACACCACCAGGACATGACACGTGGATGCAGATGGTGATGCTGCAAGTCAGATGTCTGCAGGATTAATGTGTTATAACTGGGGCATTTGCCTCCTGTGTGATTTTTTTTTTTTTTTGTGGCCACCTACTCTTCAACATTTGCCTGGAGCACCTCCAAAGAACACAAGTATATCTGCCTATTAGTGCTAATTATTAATGGATGGAGCAATTTATTAATTTTTTTTTTTTAGTTCAGAAAGGCTGAAGTGGCTCTAGCGTTGAATCAATTGAATTGTCTGGAGATTTGTTAGATGTTCCCAGTAATGACAGCCTTCCCTCCCACATGTGCATCATTATCATCATCATCACGATCGCCACTTGCAAGCAAGACCTGTGCACATATGCCAACAACTCCACGTGCTTCATGCCTACTCTGATCCTCAAGTATGGATGCAGGTAGCGATTACACAGATGCGCACAAATACATACCTTCACCTCAGATTGTCTTCCTCACACAAACACAAACACAGACACACAACCGTCCTCCTCCCGCTGGGTATGAAACCGGAGATGAGTCACGGTGTGTGGGGGTATAACAGCTCTCTCTCTATCCCTCTAGCCCCTTCTTAATTTTTTTTTCATATCTTTTTCTGATGCAGTGCTATCTTGTTCTCACTCATGCTCATTTCTCTCCCGCTCCCCACCTTCCCTCCCTCGGGTCTCTCTTCGCTCGCCTAGAGACAGTGGTTGTTTACAAAATCAGCGAATGCGGATGAGTGCTGTTGTTATTTTGCTTCCACATTTTTGATGACAGCCCTCCAGCCAGTCGTCTGTATTTCAGTTGCTTCTTCATCTTCCATTGCTCCATCTCATTCAACTCTCCCTCTCTTTCTGTACTCCATCCACTCTTTTGTGCTTTTCTCCACCAACTTCTCCATCATCCATCCATCGTACCGCCACTCCCTTCACACCATGTCATTTGCAGACCTTTTAAGCCTCACATGTGCCCGTACTCACACGTGTGTCTAGGCGTGGGTGTAGTGTTGCGTGTGTGTCTGTGAGTATTAGTGTCTGCTGCGTTAAGCGCTCAGCTCTGATTGGCTGGAAAAGGGGGTAAGGTCCCCCACGTGGTGTGTTGTATCGCATTAGCTGGCTACGTAGGTGATGATGAGGAGGAGGAGGAGAGATGCTGTTCATGAATGGACGGCTGACGTCACTTAAACCGTACCCTCAATCCGTCACACACACACACAAATGGATGTTTTTACGCACATCGCTGATGAAGGCTGCGAAAGCGTGTATAGTTTTTGTTGTTGTTGTTGTTGTTGTTTTTTAAGAGTTAGATTTGGAGATTTGTCGTATAGGAAGGATGGGAACCAGCTGAGCGTGTGTGTGTGTATGGCCGCCTTCAGGCGTGTTGGCTAGCTGTCATGTTCATAGCTCTCTGCTCTGATCTGCTTAGTAACCAACTAACTAACCCAGCAGCATGTGGGCTACTAGCTGAGGAGGATTTGTGTATCTGTATCACAATACTGTAACTGTTCAGCTGAAATTTCTTGTAGTTTGAGACGATTAAACATTCTTAATTTTTTTCATTATTATTGTTACTTTGTGTTTCCTACATGCTTTTTCACAGCACTATTTATATATTTGCCCCCTTCCTGATTTCTTCGTTTTTGCATACTTGTCACATTCAAACGTTTATCATTAGACAAAGATCAGAGTAAATGCAAAATGCAGTTTTTCAATGGTGATTTAATTTATTAAGGGATAAAAAAGATCATTCAAAACCTACCCTGTGTAAAAATTGCCCCCTAAACCTAATAACTGGTTGTGCCACCGCCACCCTTGGCAGCATAAATTGCAATCATGCGTTTGAGATACTCACCAATGATAGTCTTTTACATCACTGCGGAGGAATTTTGGCACACTCTTCTTTCCAGAGTTATTCGAGGCTATTTCGGCATGAACAGCCTGTCTAGGGTCGTGCCGAAGCATCTCAATTAGATTTAAGTCTGGACTTTGACTGGGCCACTCCAAAACATTCATTTTGTTTCTTTTGTTTTTTGAGATATTCAGAGGTGAACTTGCTGGTGTGATCATCAGTTACAGCAAAGTGTCCAGGTCCTGAAACAGCAAAGCAGCCCCACATCATCTCACTACCGCCACCATGTTTGACTGTTGATATGACCTGACCTTAACTGAGGCAAATAAGACCAGCAGTCCTTTAGATGTTGTTTGGGTTCTTTTATGACAACCTGGATGAGTCGTTCATGAGCTCATTTGGTAGGTGGACCATTACTGGGAAGGTAATACCACTGTTGACTGTCGCTGTGGTTTATTGAAGTAATAAAGTCTTAGAAATGCTCAACAGGTCTGGCACTAAGACTGGCAGCTGCTTGTAAAGTTGAACTCAGCTTTCCAAAAAAATATGGTTAATCAGTTTTTTTCATGATTTAATATGAGGAGTGGCACAATTAATTTTGGATAACTCAGGTTTGGATAACTCTTAATAAATGAAATCAGCATTTAAAAGCTGTATTTTGTATTTAACTGGAATATTAAAATGTGTCTGATGATGACAAATTTAAGACAAATATGCTAAAAAAATCAGGAAAGTAGAAAATACTTTTAACAACAAAAACTTTAATGTTTTATTCAGAATAAATTCATATGTGGAGTTGCCATTAGTTCACTTACAGTTTAGCTTAGTTCAGATTGTGTTAATTAGTTTGTCCTGCACAGATTTTTGTCGTGTCTTAGAGGTTTTGCAGCACGAAACAAACCATGTGTTGGCTTAAATGCCGCAGGCATGTTTTTATGCATTACCCTGATGTGTTCTGTCAGTGTTTGCTCGAAGCAGATGACCCCGCTGTGGCCTAGAACCTCATTAGCGGCTTCTTGTGCGTGTGCATGCGTGCACATGCTAACCTGCTGTTCTGTGAGCAGGAGATGACGTCAGACTTCAAGGGGAGAGGGGGTGTTTTCATTTTTATATATTTTTTTCTCGTGTCACTGTGAGTCAGCCTTGTTATTAAGGGATAATTGCAAAGTCTGCACACCTGCACTGAACACTGGCGAGGAGGAAAATGTGGAACATATTTCAAGAGAAGACTTTTGCAGGAGTAATTGGAATGTGCTTCCTAACTGTTTGGTCTGCAAAACCTGTCCCTTGTTGACTGAATGAGAGCAGTGGATGCTGCGGTGCACCAGATGTTTTTTCAGAAAAATTAATGATGCTTTTTTTTTTGTTTTGTTTTTTGTTTTGTTACATTTTACAGGAAAGCCTTTTTGAACAAAAACTGTGTCGGGAAAAAAAACTTGTTATTATAATTTTTTCATATCAGTGTAATGACTATTTCTGTCAGACTTAAATGTAGAGCATTATAAAATTATATTTTAAATAAAAAAAACTTAGGTATATATAGAACCTGCTATTGTTTTTTTTTTTTTTTTTTTTTTTTTTTTACCCTGGATGTCCTTTCCGATGCAGCTCCAAAAGGATTTGTGACAGACTGAACGTGGGGTCTTTGCTTGTTTGGAAATTTTGTGTGAAACCACAGATGTAGGTCTGACCAGTCGAAAGCTTCAAGTCTTACGGGAGAACACAAACAAAATGGAAAAATAAATTATTTGATTAGTTTAAAATAAGCAAAGTGGGTAAATTCAAGAAAAATTCACATGTAAACAAAGGAGAAAATAAGCAAAAATGAGCTATTCATTCAGCTCTGGTCCTCTTATGGCAGGACTGTCTCAACGAAGTGGGCAGTCAGGATTATATATGGACTAGATGTGTGACCGGATCACAGATCTGATGTTGGAGTGTCGCTCGCACTCCTGACATACTTGTATACTGTGTACAGCTGCAGTGGCTGCTGGATGCATTAGTCTAACCTGTTATGGCTCTAACTCTATACCCATCACATCAATGGTTCAGCACTGTGCTGCTCTCGTTGTCATTGGCCTTTCGTGTTGTCTGTCAAAACATGGTTTGAATGACTTCTGTCGACTTTATATTGGCCGTCTCATGTTGTAATTGAGTAAAGCTAGTTCACTATTAGAGCAGGGCGATATGACCAAAAATATTTATCACGATATAGATTTGAAAATTTGCGATAACGATATAACTGACGATATAATTGACACTAGACAAAATACTTTACAACTCCACAACTTTATTAGTGAAAAAAACCCCCATCAATGTATTTTCACTTAAACAAGCAGCTGTTTTTTACATTAAAGTTGTATAAAAACGTAACAGTGCAAATGCAAATTCCTTGCTGACAGTTTAACCAAAAGGCATTTCCAGTGGAAACTGGCCGACATATCCTCAGCATAACCATGTATAATATCCACAAAACTTAAAAAGAGGTTATACACACACAATACGGTAATATTATGTTGAAGCACAGTACGTATCACTCCGCGAGGTGCCTGCCTACGATAGCCGTAATGCTCCGACAATCCATCAAGCGCTGCGGGTTCGTAGCTTAGCAAAGTTGTACTAAAACATTTGACAGATTTTCGAGCGCCGTGTACCACATAAAATCGTTTCGAGGTCAGTAAACACAACCAGAATTCATACATAAAGCACACGGGATTATAATCTGTCGACTTTCAGAAAAATCAAAGGATTGATTTTAAGTGTGCCGTATTTTCCAAAAAACACGGTAATAACGACGGCCCGCTAGCATGCTCTACCAAAAATAGTGCTTTGTTGTGTGTCTGACGGACGAAAGCCAAACCAGTTCCACACCACTGAAGTTGGAGCATTTTTACAAACCTAGTTCATCCGTTTCATTCAACGATCCGCTTTCGCCCTTGTCATTCTGCGTCGCCGCCATGTGCGTATGTAAACAAAGGCACTGCGCATGCGCGTTTTACCCATATTCTATCGTGATATTTCATTTTCTTGTCGTTGCCCAACATTATACCGGTATTACCGTGAACGGTATGATATGGCCCAGCCCTATTCACTAGAATTATTTTTATAGTGGTATTGCACAGGAATTAGCACATATTGCTTTATCCTTTTTTTCTGATACTGTAAACCAGCCCAAAGTTTCAAATAATGAGGGATTATGCTTGTGTTGCCCACAGAACTGCTGCAGTAGCAAAGCAGGGCATGCACGCTTGTGTATGCACACGAAAGAAAGCTCACCCACCCTTTATTAACTGAAGTAATATGTAATCCCATATATGCTTTTTCAGAATAAATAGCAGAGAACAAAAAGAATCTGTTGCAATAAGTTCCTCATCCTACAGACAGACTTCAGTGCTATCGTCTTGGACTGCAGCTGGTGGAGGTAGTCCTTGTTCTACTCTGTAGCCTCAGAGGACTACAGAGTAGCAGCACTAGCTGTCAGCCTGCTGCAGGCTCTGGTTAGGGTGACCCTCCTGCTCACAGTGGATCTCCAGAGGAGTATATCATGACCAGCTGTGGTCCAAGAAGGTAGAATTAGAGTTTGTCTGAGGGGCCACTGCTGTATGCAGCGACTGAACTGTCAAAATAAGAGCAAGGGTATTTGGCAAAACCTATTCGAGTGGCCCTGAATTTACACAGGCAGCAGATATCCGTAAGATATCTTCAGGCACAAAACTTTGACTATGAGAAGCCTCATCTATTTAATGTTCAGACTTTTTGTTTAGATGGGGCAGCCAATTAGCTTAAAGGGAGGGTTACATGCTGCACCAAGGCCTAATTTAATGAGGATTATTTTGATCTGTAAATTATGCAAACTAACTCGAGGCAAGTGAAAATGGGGATAATAGGACCCTTTTAACTACATCAGCCGTACTAAGAGATGCATATTATATGTACATGTGTTTAAGTAATATAGTATATCTGTGAAAATCTGTGAAATATTTAAGTTAGTTTTAAGCACACAAGATGTAGGGTCATTTCTGAAAATAGAGGTGAAGCCCACAGTTGTAGAGTCTCAGGTGACTCGTGCACAAAGTTAAAAAGCAGAAACATTTAAAATGTGTTATTATGCTCAGACACATTTTCCCCTTTCTTCCTGGTTTGCTGGGTTATTCTCTTCTCTCTCTCTACCTCCTACTCTTATTTCCAGGGGAAGAAAATAAAAATAAAAGTCTAGTTGTAAGCACATTGATGGACAGGCTGACAGATGCCGCCTGAGCTCCTGATGGGAAGAGTTTCAGGAGTAGGTATGTGTATGTTTTTGTGCTGAGCGAGGGGAGTAAACAACAGATAGAAACAGTATGTCCGGCCTTCCTTTGCTGTAGGAACGCACGGTGATTCGAGAGGAAAATAAGCCTTTACTGCGCTTATTTGTATTTAATGTACATGTGTCGAGATGCTACATGTGTGTTTTGAACTGCCAGAAATTAGGATAAACTTAAAAGAGAGGCAGAACAAAGGCGATGAGTTGTTGAGGAGGTAGTCGAAGACAGCGACAGAGGGAGGTGAAAGGTAGTAATAGAAGATGAAAGACAAGATGTAGGGTAAAGGATGGGAGGTGCAGGTAGTCGGGGTTACTAGAGGGTGAAGGGCAGAGTGCTCATCCTCAATCTCTGTCCTTGTCGTCCTTCCTTCCAAAGGCTAATGAACTCCCGATGGCAGTGGAGACGGGAGCTCTGGATCAGCCTTCCATCTCTCTGTGTTTCTCCCTCCCTCCCACCTTCCCTCCTCCCACCTGTCGTCCCCTTTTGCTCTTTCTCCTCCCGGGTTTTTGGCAGAGCCCGAGGCTCCCTGGCTCCGATTCACCTTCTTTATTGTTTGTCAGCAGATTTTAGGAGATGGAGCGGGAGGCTTAGTTAGAAAATGATTTGGACCTCAGCCTTGTTCCCGCTTTTTTTTTTTTTTTTTTTTTTTTTATTCCCTTTCATTCTCTCTCCTATCTTTCTGTTTTTCGCTCACTCATCCCTGCTCCCATAATGCAGCGGCAGCAGCAGGAGCAGTGGCAGCATCAATAAATATTGTGTTAATGTTCTGGTGGCTGGAGCCAGCAAGGTGCTAAAGGAAATCTATTTGATTTCTGTGGCTCTTTTGTTTGGCCTCTCAGGTTTGTGTGCATATATGTGCGTGCACATTTGGTGTAGCAGCATTAAGTGTGTGTAAAGGTTTTTGTCTTTTGCTCCATTTATTCCCTCTTCATAACGCAAGCGCACTTCCTCTCTTCTGCTGCCGTCCTCAGAGTTTCCTTATTTTCTTCCCGAGTTTAACACTGTTTTACTGAGACGGAGTCCCTTAAGGATTTAACTGCTTCTTTATAGCTAGCATGAGCATTGTACTTAGAAACAGACACTGTCGAGGGAAGCTGCTTGAGGTATTGATATGCATAAAGTAAACTAGTTTGTATGTGCGTAATGCTACAAGGTATATGTGAGATCAAAGGGTTCAGGTATGGTCTATCTGTCAGGCAGCTATTTTTAGACTGAGCTATTGTGTAAGGTATTCCTAGAAAGCATTTTATAACCCTACCTACTTTGTCTACACTGCAATGCTGGGCAATTATTGAATTACGTGGGTGTGATTGTCTGATTTTGATTCTGATATGTTCATTTGTACAAGCCCATTTTGCTATTTTTGGTTGTAATCCTAAGGATGTAAACAAAGCAGTTTGTAACTCATTTACACATCTCCCTCCATGAGCCCTGTCCCATCTGGGAATGCCTGTACTTCCACATATGTGTCTTATAATTGCTTCTACGGCCGAATTTGATCGCACAGTCTTTCCTCGAGCTTGTCCATTTTGAAAATAGCTGTGATGGCAATGGCAAATGCACAAGGTTATCAATAATGAGAGTTGTACAAGCTGCCAAAAGAGCAGCAAAGCACAGCTGTGATGTCATTTTTGGGAGAGATTGCTTTCCCTTTGGTGTGTTTTAAGTGATGTGTATTTTTATATTTGATTAGGCAAGCACTGCTCTTCTTGGTTACCCTGCTTTCCCCGATGTAGTGCCACTGCACCCACCACAGTTTTCTTGTCATGAAGGTCAGCGGTCCCCAACCCCCAGGCCACGGCCCGGTACCGGTCCGTCAGTTGTTTGGTATCGGGCCACAAGAGTTGAAATTTATGGTTTTCAGGGTTTTTATCAATAACTCGGTTTCACTGGGTCTTTTCCCGTGTTGTAGTTTCGTATCTTATTTTGAAAGAAACATTTAAGCGTTACCATAGAGACCAGAGAGCATTAAGGAGCAGAGAGGAGGATGTTAATTTTAATGTTACTGGCTCATTTCCGGAGGACGCTGCTAATAAAGTTACACAATTACACAGTGCATTCGCGTTTTTTTTATTATATTTACAAACTACCGCAGCTTTTGTCTTGGTCGTATCGTTTATTTAGTTGTATTTATCTGCGTCAGCTTATATTGTCTGACATCTATTCAGCGTGCAATAGACATCTTTTGTCAAAAGCTGATATATTGATCAAGTCGCCTGAGTCTATAAAATACTGAAGCTGCTTTTCTTATGGTTGCCAAAGTACATTCAACCAGTGGATTGGTACGTGTCAGTGGAGGAAAAAGGGAAAGGAAAAAATCCTAATAACAAAAAATAAAGTTACTAATAAAGCACCTAAATCGTAATCGTGAAATGGAAACAATATTCCTTTAGAAGCCTTTACAAACTGTCGTTTCTAGCATCGTTAACGTTCTTCATTTAAACCATGCTACTGCTGGCAGGGGGTCTTTGTCTTTTGCTTCTCTCTTATGTTACGCTTCACTTAGGGAAGCTTTGCTCCCCTGAGAGCAATACCAGAAAACTAATTCACTTTACGGAGACAACAGTCTTCTGTATTTGACATGAGTAGCAAGTTTCCTTCCATTCGGCGGATCCCCACGGAGCGTTCAGCGGGAGGGGGGGACCACAGGGGAGAGGGCTGATGGGAATGGTGATGGTGATATCAGCATCAGAGAGTGACTCATGACTGCTCTTAAGTGGCTCTGAGCCTAACAGTCAGTTAGATGTGAAGGGGTGGAGGTGTGTATTACCGAGTGAGGTCGTGAGCGCATGGAGTTTCCGGCTGAGATGTTTAGTACTGCTGTGTGCTGCGGTTTGTTTTCTTTTTCACTTCAGGTTTATTGGTGGTTTCTACCTTTGTGATGGAGCTCTCACTGTATCAGTGGGTTGCACTATACAGCAGCCTGTGTTTAAAAAATGTATTGAATAGCTGATCCACAACTTATTCCTTTTTTTGTTGAAATGCTGAAGGCTAGTTTCTTAGATATCCTAAACCCAGAATATACGTCTATCTCCAAGAGCTGAAAGTTAGCAGCACCATTTTAGCAGAGTTAAACCATAATATTGAAGCAGCGTTTAGATGTTGCCTTCACATGACCTTCTCACCACCATAAAACCCTGGAAAGGGTACAGACTGCACAAACACAAGGAGTCCAACTCAACTCCTAGAGCAGCAGTCCCCAACCTTTTTTGCGCCACAGACCGGTTTATGCCCGACAATATTTTCACGGACCGGCCTTTAAGGTGTCGCGGATAAATAAAACAAAATAAAACTAGTACCGGTACCGAAAAAAAGGAAATTTATTCATAACACACGTGAAAAGACCCAGGAAAACCGAGTAAACGATAAAAACAATAACAAAATAACGCTGAAAACCGATAAAAACCCTGAAAACTATACATTTCACACCTGAGCCTCAACTCTCACGGCCCGGTACCAAACGACTCACGGACCGGTACCGGTCCGAGGCCCGGGGGTTGGGGACCGCTGTCCTAGAGGATGGAGGAGGAAATTCTAGTTCCCTGTCACTGTCTATGCAGGATGCTTTTGGTCACATTATTGAGTTTGAGCCACCAAAGAAAGTGAAGCACGAGCCTGTGCACAGTCTGCGCGGACAGCTGTATTGATTACAGCAGAAGTTGTACGTATCTGTTCCTTCTGACGTGTGAGGATGGACAAATGAAAAACTTGCTTTAAATACCTCATGTGTTGCCATGATGGTCTGCAGCCATGATAGCAGCTATTTGAGGCTTTGCTTACACATACACGCACAAGGCAGTACTTTAAGTTTAATGCTTGCCATTTGTAATATCCCAAAGTACTGGATGTTTTGAACTGACAGTGATACTAGTTAAAAAGTTAGTGCGTAAATGGCCTGTATTTGTATAGCGCTTTACTTAGTCCCTATGGCGCTTAGTCCCCTTAGTCCCCAAAGCGCTTTACACTACATTCAGTCATCCACCCATTCACACACGCATTCACACACTGGTGATGGCAACCTACATTGTAGCCACAGCTGCCCTGGGGCGCACTGACAGAGGCGAGGCTGCCGGACACTGGCGCCACCGGGCCCTCTGACCACCACCAGTAGGCAATAGGTGAGGTGTCTTGCCCAAGGACACAACGACCGAGACTGTCGGAGCTGGGGCTCGAACCGGCAACCTTCCAATTACAAGACGAACTGCCAACTCTTGAGCCACGATCACCCTAGACAAAGGGCTTGCATGAAGATTTGTTGAAATATTACTGAGATACACTCAATTGGCAAATTTCTAATTAGCCAATCACATGCTAGCAACAAAAATGACTTAAGCGATGGCATGGTTGTTGGTGCCAGAATTTGCTGGTCTTGGCATTTCAGAAACCGCTCATCTACTGTTACTTTCCCCATAACTGTCCCTAGGGTTTCCAGAGAATGGTCTGAAAAATAGAAAAAGTCCAGTGAGTCGCACCTCTCTGGGCGATGTTGATGCCAGAAGTCAGAGGGGAATAGCTAGATTGTTTGAAGGTGATAAGAAGGCAACGGTAACTCAGTAACTGCTCGTTACAACCAAGGCACACAGAAGAGATCGAACTTTGAAGCAGATGTGCCACAGCAGCAGGAGACCACACCAGGTGCCACTCCTGTAAGCTCAAAAGAGGAAAAGGAGGCTATAATTTACATTGGCTTACCAAAAGTAGACAAGAGAAGTCTGGAAAAAGGTTGCCTGGTCTGATGAGTGTTAATTTCTGCTGCAGCATTCAGATAGTAGGGCTAGAATTTAGTGTAACCACAGTGTAACCATGTTTTGATGGCTGCTTCCAGCTGGATACACACCATGTCACAAAGCTTAAATCATCTCAAACTTGAAAAGGACAAAGAGTTCACTGTACTCATACGGCCCCCACAGTCATGAGCTCTCAATCCAGTGGAGCACTTTTAGGATGTGGAGGAACAGGAACTTTTCATCATGAACCAGAATTTCTGAGGAATGTTTCCAGCACCTTGTTGAATCGGTGCCACGCAGAATAAACTACTACCAAAAACCGTAGGCGCACCATCCTTCCAGAATCATGAGTGCCTACACAAAATTTCGTGGCAGCTTTTCTCAGGACCAAAATTGAAATGTTCCCTCTGAATGTTTACTTGATAAATTAAATTTTTGATCAATCATCAATCATTTGCGACAAATTTACCGTATGCGCCAGAACAAAATCGCTGCATTACACATCCTTGATAGTCTAAACTAGAATAGCTTCCAGTTATATTTTTTCACACAGTGATGCCATCGAGTCCCCATGTTTGCCAAGATTATTAACATCTTAATGCCAGATAAATCACAGATGGGAGTGACACGTCCAAATAAACGAACTACACACAAAACTTGTTCTAACCCGTCGCACTTCATCTAAACAGAACACCAAAAAAAACTTCTTCCTCTTGAAGTGTCAGTGTTGAAAGCTGGATCGCAGCCTAATACACTTAGCACCTTTCATGTTGCGATGTGTGAGTTAGTCGCCGCCTCCTTTCTTGCACACCTGTTAGCATGAACCTGATGAAGATGTTTGATGTGTGTGTGTGTGTTTTCTCTTCTCCCCCTTTTTTTTCATCGAGCACATACGTCTCTGTGTGCATGCACATACGTTTGATGTTGAGGTAAATACTTGATACCCAACATCACACACAAGTAGACACCCACTCTGACATTTCGATTCTTTCAGCTCATTCACAACAGTTGCCCTATTTCTCCATCTCTGTCTCTCTCCCTGGTCTCCCCGCCTCACTTTATGAATCTTTGTGATTCCTTTCTTTGGTGCTCTTTCTCTCTGTACCTGTCAAACTCTCTTTTTCCTACCTTGTCTCCAGTGACTGTCCAAAAATAGCTGTGTGTGTGTGTGTGTGTGTGTGTGTGTGTGTGTGTGTGTGTGTGTGTGTGTGTGTGTGTGTGTGTGTGTGTGTGTGTGGGTGGATGAGAGACGGGTTGGGGAGAGTGAAAATAGACTTGGATGTGTGCGAGTGTAAGCGTCGCAGTCTTCCCTGCGTGCCCTCTAGCAGTTGTTGTCTTGCTTGTGCACGTAGCATTAGGTCTGCACAGGAACACACACTTCATTAATTGATTCCTGTCCATCGCATCTCATTTTTTCACCCCCCCCCCCCCCCCCCCACACACACACACACCGCCATGAAGGAAAGGAAAGAGTCAGTATTGATGAGGTGATCAGTAAACTGGGTTTGAACAGAGGATTGAAAGTGAGAAAACGTCAGGCAAAGAGTGACTGAGCGAGAGGTGGAATTTACCAAAAAAATAAATAAAATTCAAGGACTTGAGGATACAGAGAGCAGCAGCGAAGGAGATTGGATACTGTGATGGAAAGAAATGATAAGGTTAGAGGTGGAAAAGTGAGTGATGGAAAGGAAGCGAGTAAAAGAAAAAAGAAGGAAGAGAAGAAAGTCGTAAGTGGGCGGGGGGGCGCAGCTCGGCGTCCTCCAGGTTTGGATGTTGCCAAAGGCTTTTAAGATTTTTTTTTTTTTTTTTTAGGCTCTTTATTCCCCAGGCAGGCAGGTCTTTACTCTGTTCAATCAAGCTACACACAACATTAGGATCATAGCGAAAGAGACACACAAATAAACACACACATTAAATGCACAAATACACAAATCTTCTCCCGCACGCACACGGAGCACTGCCTCAGAGAGATGGCTTGTTATGAAGCAATTTATATGCAAGGATTCTTTATCAAACCGACTGACCTCTGGCAAGTTGAGGAGTGCTGAGCACTGGCCAACTGTTTGTGTTTGTGTGTCTGTGTGTTCGTGTGCGCTGAATGACAGGAAGCTTTACTTCCCGGGTTTTGTTGTTGTTGGTGCTTGCGTCATTTCGGCGCGTGTACGTGCGTGCAGCTGCAGAGCACCTTTGCTCATTTGCACTGTTTAACTATTCATTTTTATATGCTTGTTTCTCTTTATGAATAATAAACCAGCATGTATCCCAGCCTCTCTTAGGTCGTGCATACGTGCCCAGATGTTCCAGCAGTCACTTAATGTGTTTTTATTGTTGATGGATCTGTTTTCTTCTGACAGCCAGACTGCATGCTCATCTCAAGAGAGGGCTGCACGTGTGTGTGTGTGTGTGTGTGCGCTCACTGGGCTTCTACAGCTACAGTCTCTTAATAATAGATCGCCATCATGGTAACCGTTGTTGTGCTGACCTTAAGTGCTGCACAGTGCTAAAACAGACACCGGCCACAGACTAGTGTTTTCCTGCTGAAGTAAGTGCACCGTCATCCACAGTCTGTCTCTCTCTGACTGGGGACAGACAGACAGCCAAGCAGAGGAGCGACATACTTGCAGACAGTTAAACAGATGGCAGGCAAATGGGTAGACGGGCAGAGAAGCAAAGAGTCAAGCAGTCAGACAGACAGAAAGACAGATGGCAAGCTTATAGGCAGACAGACGGATGGACAGGATGACAAATGGGATGCAGCCAATCATAGATCTGGAAGCTGGGGGACGGAGAAGAAAGACTCTTTTTTTTTTTTTAAGTCAGACTAGGCCAAATAAAAACTCGAAATAATCTTTTACGATGCAAATGTGCGTTGAGCTGCACACGATCACACGTGGGTTAACTAGCCGTGATTAATCTCAGACCCTCAATCAATCGCTCAGTTGAGAGGAAGTGAAATGCTGTGGACTTAGAGTATTGATAAGGTATTTAAAGCAAAGCGAGCACATTTCCTTATTTCAACGCTCCTTAATGTATTTTCTGCTTTTCCCTGGTTTATTTCCTTGTTTTTAGAATTGTATTTTTTTAGTTTTAGTTTTATAGATGAAAGAATTCATTCAGTTATCAGAAAGAAATCACCCGTCAGCTGCTCTACAGGAAAAATCTTTGTTGTTATAGCATCCCTTGTTATTTTAAATGATGTGAAAGTTTTAGTCTTGCTTTTGTTTAGAGGAAACTTACTTCCAAAGGAAGTGACAAAACTGACGGAAAATTTGAAGCGTGGAAAGGTGGCACAGTCCCACTCACGGTGTGATTGACAGATCGGATTTGACTATCTGAGTGCAATACCTTTACTCTTGCCCGAGGTGGGCCGTATGCTGCTGTCAAGATGTTCTAAAGCAAACAGTGCTTTTTTTATGACACCTTATTTCCCGTTTTCAGCTGTAGTAGCATCTGCTCACTTAATAACGGTGCTGATGAAGTTTTACTGGCTGCAGCGACACACAGTGATCCCTATAAAATGATCACAAGAGTGGACTGTGAAACTCTGCAGGATGCCATGCATGCTGTCAGTATTAGCTTTACTTTTGGGAACTTCTTTAAGTGTTAACATGGTTTTAGAATTAAGGTACTAAATAAAACTTGCAGCTTTGGGGCTTTGAATTTTCTCCTAAACGTTCTTAGGGATAAAGAGTTTAAAGCCTGTGCTAGCATACACAGAATTAGGTCTGATTACTTTTAAATGTATCCTATTACTTTAGGATTTTATTCATGTGACTTTATGAGGTCTGCTGTGCTATTACTGGGTTCAACCCTCTTTTTTCTTGAGAACTGTGTTAATTGTTTGTGACTGGAAACATTTCTCAGAGATTTTGGTCCATATTAATATGACAGTAAACTTTTTTCATGCTTCTTCTATTGCCCAATTTTGGTGATCGTCTGAAAACTACAGCCTCAATTTCCTGTTCTTATCTGACACCAGTCCCATCTGGTGAGGTCTTCTGCTGCGTTCAGAGATGGTCTTCTGCATAACTTGGTTGTAACGAACAGTTATTTGAATTACTGTTGCCTGTATCAGCTCAAAGCAGTCTCGCCGCGCTCTTTCCGTGAGTTATGGTCAGAGGGCCCGGTGGCGCCAGTGTCCGGCAGCCTCGCCTCTGCCAGTGCGCCCCAGGTTGGCTGTGGCTACAATGTAGCTGCCATCACCAGTGTGTGAATGTGTGTGGATGGGTGGATGACTGGATGTGTAAAGCGCTTTGGGGTCCTTAGGGACTAGTAAAGCGCTGTACAAATACAGACCATTTATCAGCTTTGGAGATCATAAGAGTTTCATGACTTCAAAAATCGGTGTTTCTTATAGTATTATTTGGAATGACGACTGTATTCACTGCCCAAACGTTGTAGCATATGTTTTAGGAAGGCATCAGACCTCCTTGCCTTAACGGGTTACCAATTTACATCATATATTTATCTGTGCCTTATTTTGTCTGGTGACTAAACCCTGGTCTTTTAATTCAAGAAATTTTAATTTGGTGTGTGAAAATTCCCAAGCTTTGTTTACTTTAGTTTTGCCATTTTAGATTCTCAGCGGCTTCTTGTGAGAAACGTCACAAACAAATTTAAACAAGTGAAGCGAACTCCCAAAAACACCTAAGGGACATTCGCTTTTTATGACTAACTGTGGTAATTTCACCAAGGAGTACTTTCTCCTTCATTTTGATGTGAGCTGACAGGCTGCACCTCCTTTGCTTGCTGCTTTCACAGTGCAGTTAGATTGGTGAGTGCATGCACTGGAGCATTTTTAATAAATGTGATTTAATTGTACAGACTCGATGGTACACCTTTCAAAGTGAATAAAGTTTCTGAAATCTTGCTTCTAACATGCACGAATGTGAATTCATCCTTCGTCTTTGAGGAGCATGCGTACTTGGTGTCTGTGCTGTAGCTCACTCTACTCTATATGAACTGCTAAAACCAGCTGAGTCATGAATTTCTTTCCCACCTGCTGTTCGCTGCCCGCGTACGGCCTTTTTCTCAAGCCTTATATGTTGCACATTTCAGAGGACAGTCCCCTTTAAACATTCAGTCAGACACAGTGCTCTCAGCAGTGTCATAGTCAGCCAATTAATTAGCTCCCCAGGCAACTTGGCTTTTCCCAGCATGCATTAGTCAACCTTCTCACTGTAAATGGTTTGGGCTGACAGAAAAACCATGAACAGAAAATGTGGCTTATACCAGCTAATACCTAAGGTGTCTTTCTAAGCCCGGTAAAACTCACCGACACGTGCGCGTGCACACATACGCGCAACATACGTGTGTGTGCGTATACATATTTGTATCCAGAGCATTACGCAGCAAAGCTCCACCTAGTTTTAATCTCAGCAGAAGTGTAATCAGCCAGAGTAACTGGGGAAAAAATAAGTCACACCAGTGGATTCTGCTAGAGTAATATGGACTAGATTGCACATGACAGCTAATCTGAATTAATCTGAGCTGAAGGAGACCGGACTGGTTTTTGAAGGCAGACTTTAAAGGCTGATAGTAACATCTTAACGTTAAGCAAAGGGATGATTACCACTGGATCAATCACACCATTCCTGCATATTAATTGGGACACGCGGTTTGATGTGGAAAAATTTTGGATGTTTTTTGTAGTTTTCCTGCGTATGGAACAATCAAGATGCAATTAAGGTGCAGACGCTCAGCCTTAATTCATTGAAGCTAAGTTAATTAACCACTGAGGAATAACATCCATTTTTATACACACTACCCTATTTTCAGGGGCTTAAATATAATTGGAAAAATTTAACTGATTATTTTTAACACTTTGTTAAGACTGCCTGATGTCTGGAAACCACAGACATCACAATTTGTAATGCATTGCTAGGCCTTTATTGTAGCTGTCTTCATTTGTAGTTTGCTTTTCTGCCTTCAGTTTTGTTCTCTGGTTGTAAAATACATAGTTAATAAGGTTGAGATCATGTGATCAGCTCAGCCACTGAAGAAGATTCTGCTTCCTTACCTTTAAAAACTTCTGGGTTTACATTAACAGTATGTTTTGGGTAATTTTCCATCACTACTGTCACATGCCTGAAAGAATAGCTCTATATACCGCAGAGAGCTTCTGTCTGCTTCTGCTTTCTGTCACGCCATCAATAATTATAGTAACCCAATGTGACTGGAAGCCACACATCCATGCATCCCCGTGACACCGGTATGTTTTGCAGATACTGCGTTATGCATAGGCTTGTAGCCCATTCCAAGTTCCCACCATTCGGGTACAGGTTGATCTTAGTTTCTTCTGTCCACTCTGGTGATCATCAGTATGAGCCTTGTGTGCCTTATGATGGGCTTGGAGAATAATATACCTCCTTCCTGGAGCAAAACTGCTCATTTACGTCTGTAGTCCCGGGCAGATCACATAAAAATGTAAATCATTGAAAGGATCCTGCGCTCATCTACCTTTGTGGGAGTCTGTGGACATCTATGGTTGGTCATGATGTCGAGCTCAGCGGCCACTGATTTGGTCATTCCTAATAATCCTGCATTTTGTCTGAGTTATTATTATTATTATTGTTGTTAATTAAGTTAATTATTTGCCTGTTTCACATGCATTTGGTCCTCCTGTGACTGGATGTTGTGGTTCCCAGAAACAGCTTCCAATAGCAAATACCACATTTGGAATTAACTCCAGACTTTTAACAAGCTTTATTTATGGGAAAAAATGAAGAAAAAAAAATCACATCTGGCTCATGAAACAGGGAATTGTCCAATTTCATTCAAGCCTTAAGTCCTCACTGTGTAATACAATAATTTTGGGCAACCCTTTGAATTACAGCCGAGAGTCTGCACCTCAGTTGCGCTCTGATTGTTTCCTCTGATATCTGTTGTGGTGTAAAGAGGCAAAATGGTGAAAATTAGAGAAAAAGAGAAACCATAACTCTTTTGGCTCTTTTTTTGTTACATACTTGGGCCACAGGGCAGCGGATAGCATGTCAACACCTACAGTGTGTATGAGTGAGTATTTGAATGTGGTCTCCGTCTCTTTGCCTGTACGCTTGGTTTTTTTTTTGGTTACTGAATTTAACTAATTCTGAATTAGATGAAATGGAGACCAGGTTGTGATGCATTTTTTTTAAATGAACCAGATCAATAGGAAATGTGGTTTTGTTTAATGTACTTTAAAGTTCTTTTATGGTTTAAGTGTTTGTTCATACTTCTAATTTGTTGTCATTACACTCAGATTTCTGTTGTGCGAGGCTAACAGACTGCTGTTTGCCTCTGCAGCTCCTCTGTCTTCCTCTGAATTTTTTTTTAATAGTCTCCCGGTCGGTTTAACCTCCGAGCTCTGTGAACTCTCTGCTGTATTGATCTGGAATTCCCGATACCTCAGTCCTTCTCTCTGCTCTTTCCTAAACTTAATTCCTTCCTTTTCTTTAGACCTGTTTAGCCACACCAAATCACATCAGTTCGTGACATAGTTAAATATTTCATTCTGTTTGATGGTCTTCTCCTCTTTGTACAACAGGGTTTCATTGATTCTGACAGCTGGCTGCCTCCAGCTATTGTCCTGCTTCAACTCTGACGGAGTGCAGAGCTATTATAGTACGGGAACATAATGCAACACAAACCAACAGCATTGTGATGGAGTGAAACACATGAATGCAACAATGTGCTCTGATAGAGCACTATTTAAGTCATCTATAATTTTTGGGCTACAGAGTAATAGAAAGTACTTCCCAGTATTTTTCCCAGTGCTTCAGATTGTTTGGATTTTGGATTTTTGACTGTTGCTTTTTAATAAAGAATCTTAAATCCAAACATATCATAAAAGACTGTCTCACATTTATTTCTTAAAAATATAATATGTTTTTTAACAGATATGGAAAGTTGCTGGGTAATCGACTACTTGGCTCTATATTATCATGTATTACATTATATCTAAAATGATGCATTGATGCAGTATAATTCGGTACAATACATCCAAATGTGCTGCAGCTGTCGACTGATACGCATAGCACTGCATCATAAAACATGGGGCTGTTTGATGCACTCAAATAAAACAGTCTCATAGGACTGATAATAAATGACATCAGGAAACAAAGTCCTGTAATCTGCTTTTTGAAGGTTCCTGCAACATAATGCCTCGGCCTTTGCCGTTGTAAATATGATATGAGGATGTTTCTCTTTGCTGGGATTTCCCTCAGTGGCTGGCAGCCAAATATCACACATTGTATGTCATCCCCATCCCTGCCAATGCTGTGCCAATCTGCAGGCCACTCTCCTGCTCCTCTGCTCTCTTATTCCTGAACCTAACCCTGAGATAATGTTCTCCAATTGGGGCAGCAGCTCATCCAGGAGTGGGCAATCCAACCTTTTCCAGCTGGGAACCATAATCTCAAACTTGGAGGCGCTAATTCTCAATCCTGCTTGGCTGTAGATCGTCCCAGTGTGATCAGGAGGTCAGTGTCTGATGAAACCAAAAGAACCACATCATCTGCAAAAAACAGAGGGTTGGTCTTGAAATTCTGTCCATTAATAGTTTGGTAAGTCCAGGTGGAGTCCTTCCACTGGGAACAGGCCCGACTGATATCAGATGTTTTACACTGATATATTGGCAAATAGCTAATGTTGAGCTCTACTTTCAGTGTGTTTGTACAGGGTCCTCATGTGTCAGGCAAAATAGATACAGATGAATACATTACGTTTATGTACGGTGAAAAAAATACATCTTAATTCGGAGAAAAGACTTGTGAGTATAAAAGTTTCAACCATTAGTTATAGGTGACCATGATGCGTAAGCATTAAATGTAGGATGCTTGTTTTTTCTGCTCCTAGAAATGTGAAAGTCACAGTGTCCTTTACAAAATCAAGTACTTCATTCAGAGGAGCTCACCAAAAAATAATATAAAAGATTTCATAAACTGCTTTCGTGGTTAGCTGCCGTTTTAGTCAGCACTATGGGTAAGCAGCAAAAGGAAAGTCAAAAGTCAAATTAAAAATAGATTCAATTATATAAAAAAGTGATTTAAACCATTCTGGCTCCAGAGATAAAAGCATGCCGTACCATCTGTTGTAGCCTTTTGGCAAGAAGGCAGACCATCACATACTCCCTCTTGTTTCTCTCCTTTTGTCTCTTTCTTTTTGGTTTTCGATTCAGGACGTAACCCAGTGCAGACCTGGTGTTTGCTTCGCTGCACTGATAGATATAAAGTTGTACATTTGCGAGTCGTTTCCCTCTCCTTTTCTCCCTCACCCACCCCGTCTCTCTGTAGAACACAAAATATCTCAATCTGCAGGCTAAGCTGGGATTCACCGAACTGATTGAAGACACGGTTGTGCATACTGCATGAGAGGAAGGAGGACGGAGAGACATACAGTAGAAAATAGGAAGTAAGGTCGGGCGACTGAGTGAAAGGAAAGGAAGGGTATCAGGTGCAGATATAGAAAAAGTGAGCCAGAGCTGGAGAGAAAAATTGAGAAAATGAACTTAGTGGCTGTTCTTGGCAGTTGTTGAGCCGTTGGTCTGCTTTCTGCCTTAGGTGATTCTGCTCCCCCCAAAAAAACAGGAGGGGAGGGGGATTTTTAAGGCGATACAGTGACATTTCCAATTACTGTCAAGTCTTTAACTTAAACGGGCCAGCAATTCCCCCTTTACGCATGCATTGAGAAATGCTGGGTTACCACAGGACAGGAGGTTAAAGAGACTGTCCGCTAAGCTTACAATCACAGCTTCAGCCCTCATGATAGCTTTATGTCTGGTTAACTAAAGATACCAGCAGCATCTTAAATAACAGGTGAGATTTTAATGGGCAAAATAGAACAATTAATCCTTTATTTTTTGTATTTTGAAAATGGTTGGTAGGTTAAATAACTTGAGCGGCCAAAATTTGCCAGATTGGCTGACAACGCTTTGTCGTTCTGGTCAGTTCAGTGAAAAAAATTGAAAAAGAAAGGGAAATGGTGCAGCCTTAAGAGGAAAACTCTTTATAATTCAGTCCAAAACATATGAGCGCCTGGCTACTGCTTAAATGTACTGCTTGCCTACCAGTTGCAGGACTAAAAAAACACCACAATTGGAACCAAAAGTGGGCTGTGATTAAGTAAAATGAACCCAGCTCTCCAACTGCTACTCTAACATTATACAGAAATCGCTTTGGACTGTCTTCACACAACGGGGAATAAGTTTCGGGATTTTGTACTTCACTAAGTAACAGCTTGTTAGCATTAACAGCAAACCAAATGAAATCCAAGTGTCAGAAGCTAGCTCACAGTGCCAGGGTGCAAACATTCCCTTCCTCTGTAAAGACAAGAGTCTGGTTGAATGGCTCTGTAATCAACCATCTGTTAAATGCAAAACCTCCTGTGCAATAATTGTCGCATTATTTACGCCTATGCTGTTTTGCAACCAGCAGCCGCTACCTCGAGGCCTTGGTCAACACAAAAGACAAGCTGAAAGAGTCGCTTTAGGTAATAGTTTTTTTCCCTACATCTTTATTTATTTTAAAACTAAACAAGCCGTTGACCTTTGCCATTCAAAATTTTAAAGTAAACTATATTAACGACTCTACAGCGTTCCGACTGTGTTGCATGCAGGTTTTTTTTCCTGGAAATATCTTTTTAACCTGTTATAGAAATATTAGAAGGTTTGCCATGACAAGATTTTGAGTTGTGACGGTACCAAAAGCACACTTTCTATGCATTACATCAAACACGGGTCGCGACTGTGAGCCAGGATAAGCAATCCCAGAATCCCTAATTTTAATATTTCCGGCTTTCTCTACAACCCCAATTCCAAAAAAAGGATACCGGTTAAATATGAATAAAAACAGAATGCAGTTATTTGCAAATCTCATAAACCCTTATTTTATTTACAGCGGAACAGAAGAAAAATGGCATGGCAACACATCTGAAAAAAGTTGGGACAAAGCCATGTTTACCACTGTGTAACATCGCCTGTTCTTTTAACAACAGCCTGTAGATGTGTGGGAGCTGAGGAGAGCAGCTGCTGGACTTTAGAGAGGAATGTCGTCCCATTCTAGTCTGATAGAGGATTCTAGCTGCTCAACAGTCCTCTGTCTTCTTTGTCTTTTTTTCTTTTCATATTATGATGTGTCAAATATTTTCAATTGGTGAGTCCAAGTCCAGCATTTGGACTCTTCTACTGTGAAGCCATGCTGTTCTAATAGATGTGTCATGCGGTGTGGTAGGACTCAGGCGCAGAGCAGAGTTCAGGGGAAAACAACGTTTATTTACACAGTCACCAGGTGCAGATATATACAGTGAGGGGAGCGGGGGTCCTGGGTCCGAAAGGGAAGTCCGGGATAGGAGTCACATACATGCTAGCTCTTCTTCTTTACAACGGTTCAAACAACAGGTTGGTCATGGGTCCGGGGAAACTGTGCACAGGAGAAAAGAGGGTTACACAGAGATCACAGCAGGTCCACAACGCTTAAGGATACCAGGCTAAGGTTTACTGACGTGTCCAGCACAATCATCCAGCGGTGAGGCTGTCTGCGTCCCGGCCTCAAGAGTCCAACCCATAATTAGAGCCTGACGAGATGCAGGTGTGTGTGCCAAAGGCGGGAGCTTTCAGTGAGCTCCGCCCTGGCGGGGAGGAGAGAGGAGAATGTACACAAAACACATGTGGCCTTGTGGAGCCGGCCGGGCAGACACGGGGACCATGACAAGATGAAGGATGCTGTTGATCGTATTGCTGAAATATGCAAAAAAGACATTATGGGAGCATATGTTGCTCTAACACCTGTATATATGTTTTAGTATTGATGGTGCATTTCCAAATGTGCCAGTTCAGTAGGCACTGTTGCACACCGATACCATCAGAGGTTAAAGTTTTTGAGCTGAGTGCTAACAAAAGCCTGATAGTCCCGCTCCTCTTTAGCTGGGAAGATGCTGCGTCTGTGTTTTACAGAAAGAACTTCACTGTTCGTCTTCTTTAAACAACATTTTTCCACTTTTCCACAGTCCATTTTAAATGAGCCCGAGAGAAGACGGCGCTGTTTCCAGACCGTGTTCACATGTTGGCTCTTCTTTGCATGATAGCGAAGTGAACTGTTTTTAGTGATTTCTGGCAGTTTTTCTGAGCTCATGTTGTGATTTCCACGACAGAATCACGTCTGTTTTTGATGCAGTGCCACCCGAGGACACAGACATTATTATTATCAGCCTTTTCTCCATATTTCCTGAATCTGTGCACGGCAGATGATGAGATATTCAAAGTCAGTTCTACTTCAGGGAACATTATTCGGAAATTGTTCCAGAACTGCAGGTTTTTTCTTTCTTTCTTTTTTTTTTCAGAGTGAGGGACTACTGCTCATCTTTACTTCAGAGAAGCTCTCCCTCTCTAAGATGCTCTTTTTATACCCAATCATGCTGTAAATTAATCCAGTTAGTTTCTTTTCAGTGCACTGGTAGAGCTGTAGTATGAGATGTCCTTGTAGACATTTTAAAATGCCAGGACATTTTGCATACCTTGATTGATGCTCTTTAAACTCTCGTGGGATCCAGTGAATAATCCTTTTGTGTCTCTCGACTTTTTTTTTTTTTTGTGATCGAGCACCTGCAAAAGGTTTCCTGACGTACGCTCTGCACCTTCTTCTTGGTGTGTTTTCATTCAGTTTGGGTTTACCACCTCGTTCTTGTCATCACCACCTCCTGCTGTTGATCTTTGGTCAGGCTGTTGAGCGACATCACTGTGTGTGTTATTAGGCAGCTGGAAAAGGAGATGCTAATGCGCACACGCTGTGGTTTGCTCAACTCGCACAGAAAAATAAATAAATCGAATAAAAACCAGCGTTTTACAAGAGAGACACCTGGTTGTTTTTAGTGCTCAGTAAATTGACCGGCCGGCTCAAACCGCAAACCAGGTCGTCTGAAGCTCAAGCTCTGAATCTTTGTGCTTATTCGAGCCCGTGCCTCAAAATGTCTCTGTTGCAGTTGCTTTAAAACACTCCCAAAATGACTCATTTAGCAGGTTGGTGTAAAACATAGACCCTCAAACTTATTTTATGTCTTATTTTCTCAGCGTTGACATTTTCCTTTAAGCGGTCAGGAGAGAAATGACTGAGCTGCACATGGAAAGAAAGAAAAAAACCAAAACGCATTGGTAGCCCGAGCGTGGTTTAAGTGGGTCGTCTGCGAGTTTAATAGGCGAGGGGAAACCCTGAGATGGATCCAAGCGTGCAGACTCGAAGTCAGACAGTCGTAGCCGGAGGAAGTCGGTGATGTACTTAACAACTCCCCTCAAAGGCAGGAAGACGAGGTAAAGCTAGACAGATGGGAAGAGGTGGAAAGACGGCGAGAGAGAGAAAGGCAACAGAGGTTGAGGAAGTCAATAATGTACTTAACCTTACTCCACAGACTCCGTGTCCCTGTTATTGTAAGGCAAGTAAAGACGGGAAGGGGGGAGGAAGAGGGGAAGAGTGAAATGGCAGGACTCTGGAGTGGAAATGGTCACAGGCAGCAAAGAAGCGCGGCGTTTTTTAGTTTTTTTTGTTTTCGTCAGCATAAATGTCAGAGTACTTAAGTGTGTGCAGGACAGGCGGGGAGGCCAGGCTACAGGAAGAGCCCCATTTAAGAGGGAATAGCCCAGTTTTACTGGCACATAAATCTCTCCTCCCCACTCTGAAGGTTGTAAGACAGCTCCTCTTTTAGGCTTCCTCCTTCAGTTTGGAAATACGCTAAAACCCCTTTTTTCTGGACTTTATCTTTTCCTTTTTCTTTAGCTCAGTCTCTGTCTCCTTCAGACTCTCTTGACCTATACCCTCTTTTTTCCCCTTTGACCCTCAAGCTAACAGCAGGCAATAGATTAACAACATTTTATTGGGCTGTTTGTCCCCACCCCCTTTTTCTCTTCACTATTCTTTCTATTCGATTCTAGCCAGAGATGGATTTTAAATTAAACTCAGTTTGTGAAAGTAAGCTTTATTTTTAGTCTCTCATTATAGTATACCATCGTTAACATTTATGTGTCTGACTTTGCATTTATTTGTGTGCTGATCTGACAGCATTTTGACTTTCATGCCTGTGGGTTCCTTCTGATCTTTGCCCACATTTTACAATTAAGAAATGCTCAAATTCAGGGTGGCAAAAGATGCCGAAGCTTAAGTGATTTTTGACACGACACAGACTGTCAATCTCTTTGCTTGAGTGAAGAATGCAATTTCCTCTAGAGCGTTCACAAATATTATAAACACATAGTTTATTTCATTACGAAAAGAGGGTCTCCAGATATTTTTAAATGGAGTGTTTATTGAACCTTTTGACTAAAATAAAAAAAGTAATTTGTTGAATATGTTATTTTTTAATTTGTTTTCAATCTTTTTTTTGCATAAAATGTGCCATTTATTTAGCTCCTTTTACATCTCATGGTGTAGAAGTCGCAAAACCTCATGTATCAAATATACATTTGGCTTCAAAGGGATACGTTTATTTACAAAGTTGCTTAACAGCTTTTAGGGAAACTTTTGTTGGCTAATCAAAACCAATTTTTGGCTAAATATTTGAAATCGACAAAAAAGTTATTTAACAGTATTTTGAATTTGAATTGAAATAAATATTTCAATTTCAATATTAGAATCATTAATAAAGCCTGAGGGGGCTTTATTATGTATGTATATTACAGCAAGGCAGATGCTTGCTGTAATATACATAAGAAGCTAAATTACATAATTGGAAGGCTACTGTGGATATGGGTACCCGGTGGCTTTTAAATTTGCACTGCATGTATCTGTTCTAATTAAAAAATAAAACCAGCTTGAAATGGTTACATCTGAAATTAACGGTTGTTAGATAATAAAGTTGAGTATCTCCCTGATACACTAAATGCATCTGCTGTGTTATGTACAGTAAGCTGATCTCTTGGCAGGGGCCCATTCATGTTGAGCGATATCCTTTATGACTCAAGTGTTTTGCAGTCTTTTTGCGGAGGAGGCAAACTTTCTGTATTCTTGGTTCTCATAAGATGAAGGAGTCCTTTGGAGTTTTCTCGCTTATATCGAGTGTTTGCAGTCTTTTACGTCATATAAGCACATCGAAGGCGTTTCCGATCTTCAAAAAACAACACAAAGCGGAGAATTTCTATAGAAATATGCTTTTACTTCCAGTCTGTTTACGTTACCCTGCTCCCTTTAGTTTCTGTTTGTTGGTCTTTTAGACCTAAAGACCACCGCATGATTTTTTTGTTAACCTCCCGCCACTACTTGTTGAGCGGTAGTGAAGCTGTGAAAATTAGAAACACTTTCATTGTACAAGTTGTTCCTTAGTATTGCAAACATGTTTCGAAAGCTTTACTTTGAAGGCAGATGTTTCTGTCGCACTTTTCACATTTTGATTACTGTTGATGACTGTTTGCAGGCAAATCACTGCCTCATATACAAACATCTGCAAAGCAGTAGCGAGGAGGTTTCGGTAGAGCACCGTATACCTCTTTGTCAACTCTTCTTCTTTTTCCTTCAACTTCATCTTCATCTTCTTCTGATTCCCCCCTGGCATCCTCTTCTGTCTCAACCACCCTCTGCACATCCTTCTTCACTATATCCGTGAACCTCTGCTGTGAACTTCCTTTTTTCCTCCCGCCTGACAACTCAAAATTTAATATCCTTTGTTGAATATATCCACTACACCTCCTCTGTGCACATCCAAGCCATCTCAGCCTTGCCTCACCAGCGTTGTCTCCAAATGGTTCAACCTGAGCTGTCCCTCTCACGTATTCTGATGCTCATCCTGGACTTTTAAACTCGTAAGCATTTTGTAGACCTTCCCTTTAACTCTTGCTGTCAAACATCCCCCCCCCCACTACACTCGTGTCCACCCTCACCAACCTGCCTGCGCTCTCTTCTTTACCTCTCTTGTTGCTTTGGATGGTTGACCCCAGGTAATCTTCATCATTACACCTCCCTCTATTTCGCACACATGTATTCTGTCTTGTTTCTACTGACTTTCACTCCTTTCACTCTCAGTCATCCAGGTCATCGTAGTCAAAGGAGCTTGGAAAGAAAAGCGTCTGGACTTCTTTAAGTTGCTTGAAGACATTTCACCTCTCATCCGAGAAGCTTCTTCAGTTCTAAGGTCAAATGGTGGAGAGTCCCAGATATAAACCTAGTGGGAGTATCCCCCCACAGAGGGACAAAAGGACCCCCTGATGATCCTCTAATCGCCTGAGCCAAGGTGTGAAACTGGGCGTGGGTCCCAATCAGCCAGAGTTTCGGGTGTGTTCATTGTGAAACCTGGCCCCACCTTATCATGCGACTCTCCACCATTTGACCTTAGAACTGAAGAAGCTTCTCGGATGAGAGGTGAAACGTCTTCAAGCAACTTAAAGAAGTCCAGACGCTTTTCTTTCCAAGCTCCTTTAACCCCACAATCAGTAAAACTGAAAATGTGCAGGAATCGGCACTGAGTTGCTTTGCTCTTGTGCGCCTTTGCGTCTCTTAGTACAGAAAGCTCCCAGTGGATTTGAAGGAAATTGAAAAATGTTGCAGGACAAAGCGAAAGGTGGTCAAAAATCTCATAATCTTCTATGCCTTTACAGCTTGCTTCCCCACTTCTTTAAAAAAACATCACTGAGTGAAAGCAGGTTTTAATCCCATCACTAAAACACTGCTGTGACTTTGCAGTAGAACAAATTCCTTCTGGATCAAACTGAATAGCGGCCCAAAGCTCAATTTTAGTTTTCAGTGCTTATCTTAGAATTAGAAAGATAAGGTGACAAATGAACATAATGCTGTTATTAGAAAGAGATGTCCAGATGATAGAGGTTGCTTTTTAGTGCGCTTTATCACAAAGAAACACAGCTGCTTAGAGCTTTAGAAAGCGTCCTAGATTTTATCTGGATGAGAGAAGCCTGTGTTTTTTTTTTTTTTTTTGCTCTCACTTGATTTGGTTTCACTCCATTATAATGAAGAAAGGAGTACCTTCAGTATTGAAACAGATGCATAAGAAAGGGTCTTGTGCCAAAGCTGGCAGTGAATACAAGGCTAATAAAAGGATGGATTCATTGTCGACTAGTACAAGGATTCCCTCTGTATGTGTGGTGGTGGTGGTTGTGGGGTGGTGGGAGGAAAAATGGAACAACTGTATCCCAGGGAGTCCAAAGTGCTAATGTGTAACGGTGATCAAGTCAGTTTATTCTGGCAGGCTGCCTGCTGGAGGCTCTGACAGATTGGTGCCATCAGCACATTATTTCATTAACACTTGTGTTTTCATGGTGAACATCTTCTCACTCGTCATTTTTCTCTCTCTCTCTTGCCCCCCTCCCTCCCTCCCTCCCTGCCCGCCTGCCTGCCTGCCTGCCTGCCACCCCCCTAACAGATGGAGAGCGAAAAGAAGAGGAGAAAATACTCCACGAGCAGCAACGACTCTGACACCACTGACAGTAAGTTGGGATTCAGGGAAAGGTGTGTGTGTGTGTGTGTGTGTGTGTGTGTGTGTGTGTGTGTGTGTGTGTGTGTGTGTGTGTGTGTGTGTGTGTGTGTGTGTGACGATGGAATCCTGAAAGTGTGAGAAAAGCGAGTTCCTCTGCTGCTTTTATACGGTGAGCTGCCTGGTCTTCGTCAATTCCCAATTCTCGTATTCACTCTCCATATAGACTTTCCTCCTGTCTCATGGTTGTCCTCCCTCTGCTCATTAAGACTTGCCATTTTAAAACCGAGCTACACTGGAAACATGAGCGCGATTTAACCAGTTAGCATAACAGAAATCACCGGTGGGAATAAGAACTTAAGGTTTGAAGAATAAAGTCTTTATTTTTAGAATAAGTGCGAATTTGTCGGAAAATGTCGTTCTTTGAGAGAGATGTTGCTACGAAAACAGATTGTGGTGCATCATTACTGGACGAGCAGATTGCAAAATTTGAGGCATTTTGAAACGGAGCCTGCAAATACAGGTGGTTTACTTGGGCAATACCACAAGGAAAGCCATCTTTTTCAGTTTATGCAACACAAAACAGCCATCTGTGTAGTAAGTACGACTTGGGGGTCTCGGAGGCTCGTCTTGTCCCTTTTAACAGAAAAACCTTCTTGTAGGTGTTTTGTATAATTGCATGTTGATCCAGTGGTTATCACCGTTCCCTCACACTGGTTTAAATCCTTCAGTCGGCTAGGACCCCTCTGCGTGGGGCATGTTGTCCGTGTGCTTGCGTGGATTCTCTCTGGGTATTCTCCCAAAGTCCAAAGCCTTGTGTTTTAGCTTAACTGGAGATTGCTTTGACCGTATGACTTGTTATCTGTCTCTCTGGCTGGGCCATAAAGGGGCACTGGATTACCCCTCCAGGGTGTATCTGACCTTTCGCCTCATGACAGCTAGGATAGTCTCCAGCCCCCACGACCTTGAATCGGATAAGAAGTTAGGAAGATAGATGGATGTCCCCCTGCGTGTGACATTTTAACCATTCTTCCCATGCAAAGTTCCATTATTTGCAAAACCTTGAGGGTTTTCTTGCACGTATCATCAGTTTCAGGTCCACCCACAACATTTCAGTGGAGCTAAGATCTGTACTTGACTGTATATTGTACAGTCCCTTGTGTCTTTTCCAATTTCTCTAACTGGTACAAAGGTCTGTGTATTTAAGTCTTGTAATACTTTGTTAAAGTAAAGAGAAGATGTGCAGATCCAGATAAACCCTGATCTCTCCGGGGAAATCAAGTTGATGCTGTTTATTACGATACGAATTATTAAAAACAAAGTTGGAAGTTGCGTTTGAGTGCAGTTGAACTTGATGAACTATGTCAGTAAACACACCACAAACTGCAACCACGCTCTTTTTTTTTCTTTTCAGAAGCTGCATTATCGCGTCAATTCTCACGCCTTTGCCAACCTCTGCTGAGGTTGGCATCTCTTTATCACCACCGAAAAAGTAGATTCAGCTCACAATGTTTTGGCGTGCATCAGGTTTGGTTCTTTATTAATATCTGGACTTAGATATCTCAGACAAAGCCGTCTTTTGCTTGCAGGGCATGTCTGGATGTCAGTTCTGGATGTGTTTGAGCTCCCCACTTTACTAAATAAGGTGCTTAATACACGCAGACTCAAAGTCAATAAAGCGGACATGTCACATTTGCATTTTGCAGTTATGTCTGGCCTTGTGTGCTTTACATTTAATGTTGAGCACATAGTTAATTAGCTGAGTGACAAATTGATATTATAGGGTGGGATGCATGGTTTGACGGAGTGGCAGATATGTTTTCCTCCCAGAGTTAATGACACAAACTCAAACAACTTCTAAGACGAGCAGACAGGCAATCCTCTAAGACGAGAGGATAGGAACATCTGGCCAGACTACCGCATGTCTGACACTGGCAGCTTCTGTAGAGAAATGAATCTTTTAACAGTCTTCGAATGAAATACGTTGTTATACAAGCACAAATGGCCACAACAGCTGATGACTGTCTTTAAAATACGAGGGTTTATTCACTGAAGACAGCCAGCGATTTCAATTTCATTTTAAATGTCATTCTTCTCGGCTTTTGTCAGTTCAGTGTGACTAATTCTTGGCATTTTCGCGGCACGCATTTTTGCAGTAAGCAAATATATTTGTTTGGCTATTCCCTTGGCAATATTAGAGAACAGATCAAAATTAGACACATCAGAAAGCGAGCTGTACAATTAAAAAAACACAACAGAACCTGGCATTTGTTTTGGTGTCGCTAAACCCGGCTGCGCTAATGAGGTTTTCAGATATTATTTTAATGCTTGTCTAAATGAGTATAAATAAAAGAGTTATCCTTTCACAGCGTGGTGCCTTGAAAACTATAATGATAAAAGTATTCTCACCCATCTTGTGGTACATTTGTGTGTACGCCAGAGCAAAATATTTTCATTTGTGACAATCTTTTTCTGGAATTAAATCCAGTTTGGTATTTCAGCTTAATATAAATGGAACTGTAGTGATAGAAGAGATTAGATAAAGAGAAGCACTGACATTACTCTAGAAGCTTAAGCAGGGATCTGATCAGGAAGAATTGTCAGTACTTTTAATACCTTCTCATTGAGCTCCAGTGTGCTGAGAAATCTTGGACTGTGGAATTCATGCAAATGTTCTTTCACACATACCGCCAATTTAAATACTGCCGCTGACCAAACATTGCAGTGGAACTCCTCGATGACAGGGGCCTTCGCCACAGCAAGACAGCGGGCGTCAGGAATGTCTTGAGGAACACAACAAAGAGCCTGGTTGCAGCCTTTAAATTTCAAATTCTGAACATCTGCCAGATGCACCGGAACAGGCCCGATCCCTGGATGCCCCACCCACAACCCACAGGACCCAAAGAAACTGCTGCCAACTTCACAGCGGTAGACGCCACAGGACACCCAAGATGTGTTATGCCCATGCATCGAGGCGTCCAGGATGTTTTGGCAGCACGAGGCGTAGCCGTACACAATATTAGACAGGTAGTATAGTCGTGGCTGATCAGTGGGGATCTGCAGCCGGATTAAATCTGGGAAATGTAGTCATTCAAACTGTTTACACTACAGGCTAAAATGACCTCTGAAGGGCTTAACTGTTGTGTGGTCACAGCCCCGCGTGTATAATGCATTTTACAACAGGTTTAACAGGCTGTTTTGCAGACGTGACCGAGCCACCCCGCGTTGGAGGCCATGCACTTTGCTTTATAATCAGCCTTTAGCTGTTAGCTTCCCCTGCTCACTGCAGTGTGGGCTCCAGCTGCATCTGCTCACTGGAGGTTATCAGGTTTCTAATTGAAGGATGCCCATGATAATTTTGGCTGCTGTGCATCCAGCGTGGCTTTTAATTAACACGCGGCCACGATGGTAACTTCCAACTGCGCCGCGGCCTGTTTTGGTTATCTGGCCACAGTGATTGAGCTCTGCAGCTGCACTATGTTGGGCACGTGTAGATGTAACCTGCCTGGACACACACATTCTTGAGGAGTGCAGATTCATGAGTAAATGTAAAAAATCCTTAACAGATTAGTGTGCAGTCTGTTTTTATACCCTCGACGCTTACACGCATGGAACACAGTACTAAACAGAGAATGGTGGACAAGAAAATCAGCGGTGTCTGAGTGAGGTGTCATTCATCATCGGACTTCTGGAAGCTGTTTGGCTTTTTTGATGCTTGCGGTGGAGGCTGCTGCTGTGTAGGTGTCAAACGATGTTGTGACTGAGATGTATGATTAAAAAACTAATAACAGATTCTTGGCCGTTCTAGGATCTAACTGCCCAGTTTAACTTTGAAGAATGAAGGCTGGTTCTGTCTGACACAGATACTGTATATACATACAGCACCACACACTGTGTCCTATATCAGCCTGTAAGGTAAGCACACTGTGAATCTACGCCAGCGGTCCCCAACCCCTGCCGTTTGGTACCGGGCCGTGAGAGTTGAGGCTCGGGTGTAAAATTTATGGTTTTCAGGGTTTTTATTGTAATTTTTTAAATTGTTTTTATTGTTAACTCAGTTTCCCCAGGTATTTTCCCTTGTGTTATGAATAAATCTCCTCTTTTTTTGGTATCGGTACTGGTGTTATTTTGTTGTATTTATCCGCAACACCTTAAAGGCCAGTCCGTGGAAATATTGTCGGACATAAACCGGTCCGTGGTGAAAAAAAGGTTGGGGACTCCTGGCCTACACCTTAGAAAAGAAACAGAAGGATTCATATTTGAAGGTGCAGTCAAGAAGTTCTGGCAGTCACTCTAGCTCGTTTGTCCAGCAAGCACCCAAATACCTTATTGCTGAAATCCAAAGGGCCCGACTGTCCCTTTACTACCTACCCTGGTCTTTCCCCCTCTTTCTTGTCTATTCCTTAAGCAAAACAAATAAAGCCGGAAAGGCCAAAAATAAAGACGTTCTGGGACTGCGTTATGTCTAAATCAAGTTTGTATGAGCTGATTTTGAATATTGTGTTGACATTCCCTTGAAGCGCTCTGTATCTTGCATCTCTGGACCACTTTCAGTGCAACTTCTGTTTGCACTTTTTCCTCTGAGATGCCCTCACTCCAACCGGTCACGGCCGATGCCCCTCCCTGCCTGAGGTTGGTTCTGCTGAAGGTTTCTTCCTGTTAAAAAAGGGTTTTTTCCTTCCCACTGTCGCCAAAGTGCTTGTTTGGGGGAGGTCATATAATTATTGGGGTTTTCTCTGTTTTCTTTGTATTATTGTAGTGTGTCAATCTGTAAGTAGAGCGGACCGTTAAAGAGGAAAAGATCACACACAAATATGTCTGTGTGTGTGCTGTAATGACTGACAATGTAGGCAAACTGTGTATGGTGAAAAAATGTAGGAACATTGATGTGTTAGTGGCTTCCAATACAGTATGTCTTTTTGTGTGTGTGTGTGTGTGTGTGTGTGTGTGTGTGTGGTGTTGGTGATTTTTGAAGAGAGGCTCTCAGCGCAGTTTGCTCCTCAGACGTCATGAGCAACATTAGCGGGGTGGCAGCACTGCTGTTGTGGAAAGGGAAATATGTTGAGTGGGAGGCAGCGCACGCATGCACACTCGCATAAAGTCACGGTCGCAGATGTTAAATCGCAGAATGTTGTGTCGATTTTATGTTTTATCCATTATGCGTGTGATATAATTTAATTGCAGATTCGATCCAATTTTTAGTGAGTTTCTTATGGTCACACGAGAAAAGTGTCGCAGGAGGATTTGGGGTTTATTTATTTTAAATTTAGGAAACAGCATAAGGGGCATCTTTTCCTCAATCGGTTTGGCCTCCATTCACAAACATGTACAGGCACACTTGGAAAGAGGTGTGCGCACACACACACAGCTGTTGATTGAAGCGGTGGGTGGGATATTGGCTCCGGTGTCTGGTTAATTGCAATTAGGTTGTGTATTAATAAGGTTGTAAAGGACCACAGTGGACTAACCGCTTAACAAGATGCTATTTATGCGGCCATTACTTATTAAAGCTTTTAATAGATCATCATCAGTCTGCTTCAATTAAAGGTCTGACTCATAGTGGTAGTGCTGCCACGGGCGTTCAAAGTCACAAAGAAGGTTTTTGTTTGGCTGCTTTCTTTAAATGCTTCTCTGCTGCGTTTGAATCACCTCCACTGGTGTGAATTACAAAAGTATTGAACCCCATCGCATGCTCATTTTAAGAACCTTTGATGAGCAGCTTCTTGCTCTCTAATAAGTAACCGATTCCCCGCCGGTTGGTGCTGGCTAACAGTGTTTAAAGAAACAACAAAAAAGTATTATCGTTTTATTGTAAACCCTCTCTGCAAAACAAATTTCTCCATAAAATTTCTTTGGCGTGAATTTCAGCACACGCTGTGCGCTCGAAGTCCAATCTACAGCCAGAGACCTGTTCCTCATTTTCCCCACTTTAAATCAACATTCACACTCATTAAACATTCTTGACAAATCAAACGCAGATTAAGTTGGCTTTGTGTTCTGATCCAGATGAATGAAGACTTGAAACACTCCCTTCTTTCCAGCTGTGAGTCAGAAAAGGAAGGTCAGAAAAGGCTAATTTGTCTGCCAGAAAAAAAAAATATTGATGTTTTCTCCTCTGGTCCTCAGCAGAAAACTTCACTGAGTAGCGAAAAAGATGTTTGCAGCTCTTCGGTAGGTTGTCTCCTTTGTGGCATCCAGGAGGGCAGATTTCAAAGATACATTTACGAATGTCATTCTCTCTGTTTTGAATAGATTAACACTTGTTAGAATGTTTTTATTGCAATAAATGCAATTAATTGCAAACAACTTTCTGTGCAGTCCTTTCAAGACATCTTTTGAATCCTTAATTGAAATCTACTGGTGAATTCTGCTACAGCAAGAATGGTTGTATGAGTTTAAAAGGTTTTTAAAAAGTTAAAACCTTATTTGGGTGCAAAGATAAATGAAGAAAATCAGAGAGAGAGCAAAAGAGAGGAGGAAAGATGGAGGAACGTTAATAAATGGGCAAGTGCAGTAAAGAAGAAGTGAGTGCACCTATGAAGAGGACAAAGAGTGGATAGACGGTCCTAGTGACGTAACTGATGACATACATGGAGGTCTAGGTGAGAGGTTGGTGCTAGTACCGATTGTAAAGGACAAGAGTG
Source organism: Astatotilapia calliptera (assembly GCF_964374335.1). Classification (NCBI taxonomy): domain Eukaryota; kingdom Metazoa; phylum Chordata; class Actinopteri; order Cichliformes; family Cichlidae; genus Astatotilapia; species Astatotilapia calliptera. The sequence continues at coordinate 25,052,257 of NC_137431.1, forward strand.
ATGTGCAGAGCTGTGACTGCAGTGGGATAAAGCTGATGAATCATAGCATGAAGATATGGGAAAGAGCTGTTGAAGGTAGGTTAAGGAGAGAGGTGATCAGTGAACAGTATGACTTCGTGCTGAGAAAGAGAATTACAGATATGATGTTTGGTCAAAGAATGTTGATTGAGAAGATCAGAAGGAGCTGCACTGTTTTTGTGGATCTAGAAAAGGCATATGATGGAGTGCCAAGAGATACTGTGGTACTGCATGAGGAAGTCAGGAGTAGCAGAGAAGTATGTGAGGGTGGTCCAGGACATGTATGAGGACAATGAGACAGTGTGCTGTTGGAATGATTAGGTGGGTATGGGATTACATCAGGGATTGGCTCTGAGCACTCTGTTGTTTCTAGTGGTGATGGACGGGTTAACACATCTCCATGGACTGTGATGTTTGCACATGACATTGTGATCTGTAGTGAGAGTAGAGAGCAGAATACACGTGTGAAAAAGAGGTAGACAGGTGTGTCAGTGAAGAAGGAGTAGATGCAGTGGATGAGGGTTGAGCTGGGGTAAACCATCCAAAGCAATGGACAGTGCACGAGAAAGATGAAGAAGAGAGTACAGGCAGCAGTGAGTTGGTGGATGTGAGAGTCAGGAGGGATTTGTGACAGAAGGAGGAAGAAGAGCAAGAGTGAAAGGGAGGGTTTACAAGATGGTAGTGAGACCTGCTATGATGTGTGGTTCAGAGACGGTGACACAAAAAGACAGGCGGTGGAGCCGAAGACCGTTAAAGTGAGCCGTCGAAAGAAGAAGACAGTGATTTTAGAGAAAGATTAGATAAGATTCAGTATTGATACATTTTGCACTAAAGGATAAAGAAACTTGATGAAATATCAAATGATGCAGTGGCTCGAAATATCACTGTGCTACACCTGTTGTATCCTGTTCGATGGTGACGATTATGGTTTTATTGATCATATTCATGGAGGAAGTACTTCTGTTGATTGACAATAACATTGAGAAGGTGTGATTGGGGCTTTCGAAGAAAACGTCTTTCTGTGCATCACACATTACAACAACCTGGGAATTATGATGGGTTGTGAGCTGGATGAGCTCACGCTCTCGTTTTGATGACATTTCACCGGCTCACTCCTTGGCGGCCGCTTATCGGGGCCTGGAGCCTGGGGCTCGCTCGGGCCACTTCGGAGGTGGGGTGCCCCCGGCCTCTCGGCCTGGGGCTCGGTCACTCAGGCGCAGCTGGCTGCCGGCGGAGCTCACGGGCGCGTCACTGCAACTCCCCCTGGCTTCTGCTCCGTGGCTGCTGAGTGACCCCTCATCTGGGACTCTCCTCAGCTCTTTCCGGGACAGTGGCGCGGCTGCCCCTCTGTTGGTCTTCCTTGGTCTCTTGTGTTCTGGGGGCCTCTGGATGTCTGGAGTTTTGATCTCCTCCACACCTGCTTCACGCCCTGGAGGACAGGACTGTGGCCCCCCCACACCCTCTAGCAGATTATTACATGAAGGAACCTTTTAAAAAACAAAAAACAAGCGCGTCCATGCTCACAGGTGTATACACGGGTGATCACACCCACAAACTACACCCTTTTTGGCTCCTACCTCAAAGCACACTGTGTTCTGTTGATCTTATGTGCTGCACAATAATGTTTAACATTTAGTATTTACTGTCATATTCCCATATATCATTGTGATGTTGTTTATTCTATTACTCTTGTTCTCTTCTGCTTGCTTTCTTTTTTCTTTCTCAGCAGGTGATCCAGGTGATTGATATATGCTTTTTTTTTCTCTGCCCGTTCTGTTGGTTTTTGTCTTTTGCCCTTCTCCCCCGTCCCTCTTCTCAGCTGTTTCTCTTTCCCTCTTTCTTTCTCCCCTTCTTTCCCCCAGTCAAGTCTGTCCCGTATTCAGTAAGTGAAAATAAAATAAACAATAAAAGGTGAATCAAATGGACCATTACGGCAAGGCTGGGATGGTCAGTTTGGTAAAGTAAATCCGTTGGGCATCTTTCTTTGCCTTTAGACAACAATTCTGATGGCAAAAGAGCCAAACGGGACAGGCCAAAAAAGAAAAAAGAAAAAAAAAAGACATTTCACTGCTGATTATATAGATGCAAGTGGAAACTAAAGTCTGTTTAGATAATGCTTCAAGATAAACGCCCAAAAAGGTGCCCAAATGTGTTTCAAGAGTGTTTGCCAAGTGTGCTATTTTTTCATTCCTTTGAAAGGGACTTAAACTCCTCCATTATAACCAGTTCTGGTAATTTCAGGTTCTAAAATAGTATGGCAACTTTGTTTTTTGTTTGTTTTTTTCCCAAATTAACTTCGTTCGGCTCTGGAGTAGAGCACATGGTGAGATAAGGTGTTAAACTGAGAGCAGAGGAGAAGAGCAAAACTAGAAACTCTAAAAAGAATTCACATACTTACACTGACTGTGGTATCATTGCTGTCTTTGTTATTCCTGCAGGTCAAGTGACGTCGTGGTCCAGGTCATCCAAGAATACGGGCACCAGCAGCACATGGGTCCGCCACCAGCACAAGAAACCATCAGAGGTAAGTTAGTTTGGCAGCTGGGTTTAGTGACTCAGACCCATAGAGTACACCAGCATGTGTTTAATGAAACCCAGTCTCTGTTTGACCGTGACAAGCTCACAATTTTGCTCCACTTCAATGAAAGAAATTTGTTTTTGGTTTGCAAAATTGGCAGAAATGGTCACATTCAAACATTTTTGGTCAGCTTGTCCATGTTTTTGAACAGTAGAATGATATTCAAATACCCAGTCACATCCTTTGTTTGCTTGGTTGCATGTAATGTGGGCATTGTTGCTACCGTCTCATGTTTCAGAGCTAGTTGCCACTGCAGATCTGTAAGAGACCACAGAGTATTTGATAAAAACATATGTCAAAACATGCTTATTCCACTGTCCAAGCGTACACAATCAGTGGAAATCAAATAAATTCACACAAAAGGCATTTGAGAGTCAGTGAATCAGTGAAACGGTCGCTTCTGTCCAATGTAAATACAGCCATCTCCGTCACCGCAGCAAAATCAACCAGGCGCACTGATGGCATAAATTGGTTGGCTAAAATACCAGGTTGTAACATCCATATGGTCATGATGAATGAGCCACGGGCTCTCAAATGACCACCCTGAGCAAGAAACTGGCATAATCCAGTTGGAAAATGGTGCACTCTACCAGTTGTGGCAATGTGTTGCCTGCCACAATCACACATTGCTCCCACTCTCAGTGAAGTGGGCTCTGATCTGTTTAAGGAGAACTCGTCTCTTGCTTTTTGAAGAGTTTCACTTCAAAAATAAATCTGCCATTTGGAAGAAATTGCATTTACTCTTAAAAAATTAGCAGGGGGGGAATTTTTAAATAACGCAGAGGAGGTAACTGCCTCTGACGGCAGATCTGGGCTTCTAAGGATGTTCAATGACAAAGTTCTTTAACAAAATGAATTCATATACTTTAAGTTAATTTGCTCCCACCTTATCTGTATCTCTGCATCGTGGCTCAAAAGAAATGTCAAAAACTAGCAAAAGTGAAGAAGCTCAAATATTCTGTTTTTCAGTGACTTTTAAAAGAAGAATGAATAAAGCAAAATGGCATGCATGCCCCGAACCACCCTGAAGTACGAGTCATCAGCAGAGCATCTGTCAGGCCTGTGCATTTGATGCTTCCTCCCCCTCAGCTCCATCCAGTTAACCACAGGCTGTTGGAAGGTCCTGTCAGCAATCAGTCTCTCAGTAATTACTACTTTAGCTCTCTGCTCTGACCCGGGCCTCAGCTGAAGAGCCAGGGGCCATGTTCCCTTTCATAATGCTGCCTCCTCGCTCCGGGGCACGCTGCTCTTTCATAAAGGATGGTGTTTTGAAGTAATGTTTCTGCTTTTTCCGAAGCAGTGAGTGACAAGAAAGGTTGAACAAACAAAAAAAAAGCGGGTGGCAGCTGACAAAGGTTCAGTGCAAAGTTTTCAAAAAGAGTTGTGAGTGCATTTGAACTGGTGTCAAGACAGCTTAACTCATTTAATGTAAAAAATCTGGTGCTTTTTGCTCTCTTGGTGCTGATAGAAATATCACGGCTGTTTTTCCACTTTAGTTTGTTTGGGTCTTTGAGCCTTTCTGTTTCCACTTTGGCGTAGTGTCCATCGCATTGACAAGGTAATGTTACAATTTTGTGATATCATTTCGCAAACATGCGAAAGGAAGGGATTTGTGGGATTGGTTACTTACTGTAACCCTAGGTTCTATGATTACAGGTGCAAAAGCTGGTTGCTAGATCTCTGTTTGTTTTACTTAAACGGTGAATCTTTACATTATTTGTAACGTTTTGAGTTTACCTGTTAATATTGCAAACATTCAAAGTGATGTTGCTTTGCTAACTGACAATGTCCACCTACTGCAACCATCAGAAGGCTAGGTTCTTTAAGCTTTTGATTGTTAACCCTCTAGAAATATCCATAATTGAGTTTAGTGTAGATAAGTAGAGACCATTTAAATCAGCCATGCGATTTAAACAGTGAAGAAAATGGATGGATGGTTTCAATCAGGAATTGTATAATTCAACAACATTATTGCTGGTATAAAAGTGCTCACTTGTAAATCACTTATAACTCACTTATATCTGTTACAGTCATTTTTTTAAATTCTCTTCCGGAAAGGCTGGAGGACAACTTCAGATTCGTTATTTCACGTTTAAATCAAGAGGTTGATTATCAGTGTCTGACCTACTTTTTCAACTTTAGAGGACTTTGTTTGTATCTGATTGTGTTCTGACAGCCAATCCAAAAATCAGGATCTCTTTGCACGGTAATTTACCAGGTGTAAAAGTTGGATCTAATTCTCAAAGTCTCTTTAATTTTTGACCTAGTTTTTTTTATTATAAGCAATTACCCTGCAAAATCAAGGGAAGACTGTTCTTCTGAAATTGCTCAGTGTCATCTTCAGAATTCATACAAAGCTAATGAGGAGGCAGTGGGTTGCAATGAAAAATGGCATTGATGAATACGGAAAACCCACACATGACTCAAAAAACTCCTTGATTACATGTGTAGTTATTCCTTCTAGCCTGTTAATTGGGCTCATGACTAAATGTTTCAAAGGGAAGTCATCCTTTGACAGCATTTTGAGGAGCTAACAAAGACACTGTCCTTAAGCCAGAATACAGGACTAACCCATCTTTGAGTACTAACTGGTTGCCTGTCAGCACTTCAACCAGAGGTGGCTGCAACTGCTGTCAGAGTGTGAATCGTCCTGAGGCGATAGCAACACCTTGCTGTGTGTTTTATAGTTCAAACGTCACATGCCTAAGAAAAAAGGCCTTCCTCCCTTGCTGATAATGCTAACATTAGTTCCTTGTTTTTACTTGATAGGCAGTTAACTACTCTCCAGGGTCAGGAGTGAGGTTTCCTTTGCTTGCCAAGTGTGGTGAGCACCAGCCTGGACACAAACCGAAAACAGACGCTCTGCAAAGCTGTAGACTCAGCAGCTTTTAAATGAGAGTTTGTAGTTTCCTTCTGGATTGTTGTTACGAGTGAGCATGACTATTTCACTTTTTTCACCTAGCTAATGACAAAGGATGAAAGGAAGTATGTAAGTGGTAGATAAATGTGGCTAATATAGACGAGCGAAACAACAAATGTCACATTTCCATGTGGTTTTTGTTCTCGAAATGGTTCACTGGGTGAAATAGACTTCTAGGCTATGATGCTTAAGTGTGCTCTATCAAAGATTTCTTCTAGTTTTTAACCTCCCTCCCCTTCATCCTTCCATGAAAAGCCTGGTTCTGTCAACTACTGTACATGGCGTGTTTTGTAGTTAGTCCAGTGGTTGGAACTACATGCTTTTTTTAAAAACATGTCAACAAAAACATTATTTTTAGGTAGTGAAGAATCCTCACGATTTGCATCCCCACTGGTGAGAAAATTGAACAGTAGCTCCAAATGTGGGTTTCTGGGTTTAAAAGTTTCTGGGTTGATGCATACTCTTGGTCGGAGGGAGGTGTGGCAAATGTTAAACACTATGGACTTTGTAATGACAACGTAGTGCTTTTCTAAAAATGAGCCATCTTTATTTGCGCCTTTGCGAGTCGTACTCCAGCTTTGCCTTTTCTTAGAAGTGGTTTAGATGTTTTTTTCTCGGCGGAAGGAGGACACAGTCAAATGCTTCCTTTTTTTCCCTATAGTTTTTTTTTTTATCTTGTTTTAGATGAGGGTGGAGATGGAGAATTTCAATGGTTGCTAGATGCATAAACATAGAAAACATGAGATTGGCATTGTTGGGAATAGTTCAAGGCTGCAGGTGTGAAGAGATGAAAACTGTCTGCTACTGCTTACATGCAGCTTACACAGAAAAAGAAGCTTAGTTTACAAAAATCTTTTTTGAGGGAAAAATCAATCCATTCGTCATGGTCTCTATTGGGAGATGCGAGCAGACACAGCAAGGGTTTATGTTTATGATGTCTGTTGGTGTTTTTTCCTTTATGCATAGTGTATGCATAGGGAGAGCAAAGCTGCAGAATATTAAATATGCATAGTTAACATTAGAGAATAAAATGAATAGCAACTGGTCTCTGTGACCTTGATATTTTGATAACTTACTCTGTGAGTTGCACACAATTTAACGAGGATGATCTGTTATTGAGCAGATTGCTGCCTTTGAAATGAGGACTTTTGTACCGCATTTAATTAGGCATGTAAAATTCATCAAAAGTATATTTAATGCTGTAATACAAAAAAATAAAGCTATTTGGGACAGGAGTGACCCAGATGGTATTTTAGGGTTTAACAAATCTCAACAAACAAAATGAGGTTTATATTGTATAAACAGAACAGAAATAAGCTGTATACAGTCTGCATCTGGGCATTTAGCAAAAGCTGTGACCTGCAATCAGTGATGCAGTTAATCAGCTATTTACAACTGGGAAGGGGAACAGTTAAATATTGTGTACCCACCAAAGGCATGAAGTTAAAAGCGATTAATTTTAAAAAAAATTTAATGCTATATCATGTGGGTAGTCTTGATTAAAACAAATAGAATACCTACACTCAGTCAAAGTACTGTAATCTGCTTATTAATCCAGATTAATGCATCTTAAGACGTCATCATCATCAAAACAATATGGCAATATATAATATGTAGTCGCAAATTATGATTGCTTTATTTTCTGGGCCTACCAAAGCGGGATGGCATGATCGGAAGCACTAGTTTCACACCTTTCAACTTGTCACAGTATTTTCAATAACAAATATCCAGCAGCCCCGTGGAGGCGAGAAGGGTAAGATAAATGTTACCTGAGTAGGCTTTACAGGCAATTTACAGCAAGAAGGCTTTGAACTAGAAATGATAATATCAGCCACTTCTGGTGCAACATGGGAGGAAGGAAGTGGTATCAGCGGGGGGATTGCCGAAAAAGATGATGAGCAGGTGTGAAGCACTTTCGATAGCATTGTTGTTTAACTGTGTGTGTGTGTGTGTGTGTGTGTGTGTGTGTGTGTGTGGAGACAGAAGTCAGCTGTAGATGCTGTATATGGATTTTACATCAGCAGGGGTGGTATACAATATATCAGCACTTGTTCAGTGAACGTAAACCAAAGTAAAATGAGATTAATATAGATTGTTTTATTGTTTAAGGTGTTTGATATGTAATACTTCCAAGATTTTAATTAATACTGCCTCGATTTTCCTTTTAGTGAGCATGATTTAATGTTAGTAACCTAAAGACAGCTTTATAGGATGAGAAGTTTATTTTGCTTATATGTAATTTATTCATTTTTTGAAATCATATATTGAGTGATGATATGATTACAAAGCAAAAATGAGTGGGTTTTGCAGTGGAAAGTGTTTGGGGTTTGACTAACATGTCTATTCATGTTAGTCATAGACTGTGTGTATGAAACATAGACATAACCACTTTGACATTACCCATTAGTCTGTGAAGCCATTTTTTTATAGTCTCAAGTTAGCATTTTGACCACAGTCATGTTGCTGTGAGGTCTACATGTGTCTGTATTTGGAGGAGAATGTGGAGTGCTAAGTTATCGGCTAATGCTAATGCTAGCATGTTAGCAAGCTTTATCTATACGTTAGACACAGGCACATGCTAATTAGTGCTAAGTAATAGATAAATGGATAAGAGTTTTATTTACAGAAATGTAAGGGAAATTAGGACAGTTAACTGCACAGAAAACTTGTAGTATTAATTAGATAATTGCATTTCTACCACAAATACACTTGACATGGCAGCGATTGGAATTAGCGCAGACAGTGAATGGCTAACGGTGCTTTGACCAATACGCACCTTTAATTGTAAGCCTTAACAAAACAAAAATGCAAACATAGGTAAGTTGTTATCTATAAAAGGTAACAAAAAGGTAAAAAAAAATAAAGCATTGTCCGTACAGTTAATATGAAGTGGAAATTTGGTAGCAGCGAATTGTATGGGATTCTACAGATAGATGAGCGTTTTCATTGTCACCATCTTGCGCTTTTGAAAAATGAGAGATGTGATGAAATGTGAAACTGCACACACACTAGCTAAAATGTGTAATATTCCCTATAGACAATAGGTGGCCTCAGTTTTTGGTATTTTTGCATGAGCTTTAATTTTTTAGTCTGCTTGGTTTCTTAAATTTTTAATATCTGATTTTCCCCCCCCTTTTCTAGTGAAAAACTTAAAAACTTAAAGTTTACCTTTGTCAGTTTGATGTAGTCCTTTTAATGTCTTCAAAGTGTTTTGACGTTATAGTTTTTGGCTCTTTGTTATTTATAGTTATCACGGCTACAGGTGTCTTTCTCATCTATAGCATTGATAAGAAAGTAGGAGCTGTTTCCGGTGTCCTTTTAATTTGCAGTAAAATAACAGAGAGATACTCCTTACTTACTAAATCCACATCCAAGCCCTGTCTGAGTAGAACAGCTGGGTCCACCTTTTCCAATATTTAGGTCATGCTCGTTGGCTTTAGCATTAACATTAGGAGTACCACAGCTACCTGTTCTGTCCGCTGAAGAACTTCAGATGCTGGATTTAATAATCTTCATACTGTTATCTGTTTGAGAGCAGAAGCTGTAATGCTTGATGAAATTAATACAATAAGATTTTTTACAGTGAACTGTAGATCCATTTTTCCTGAGGTGGAGGTATATGATCATCTGCCCATTTATAAGTAAGACTGTGCAAAAACTCATTTTTAAACAGAGGAGGAATCTGTTTTGTTTACATTACATTTACATTTTTTTTTAAATTGTGAAATAAGCTATTTGTTCCATCCTTTAATCTAATGCACTATGTTATAGTGTGCTTTTCACACATATCAAGCCTTATACTTTAATACTTGTTAAAGTCATGTTCCAGTAGAAGAGAATAAAAGGGAAATTGAAATCTGTCCTCGGGGTATTGACAGACTGTGTGAACCAAAGCATTTTTAACAGCTTGTGTGTCAAGATTAGGGTTATTGTTCCAAGGCAGATGTTATAGATGGATCCCTGTCAAGAGTCGTGATTGTGATATATTGTTATTTAGATCAGCCTTACTGCTGGCTCAGATGCTCTGCAATCTTGTATATGTGAACAATAAGGCAAGTAAACAATCACAGGTAACGATACAAACTAACTAATGTGTACTGTATGTATACATGTTAGTGTATTTTTACGTGTGTGTGTCCTCTAAGCTAACAGCTGCTGAAGCTCATTAGGGTCTGGTGGAAACAGCTGTGAAACTCCATGGCAACCAGATGCAAACAGCTCGAAGTTGATGTTACAGTTTGTCTCTTTCTCTCTCTCTCTCTCTCACACACACACACACACACACACACACACACACACACACACACACACACACACACACACACACACACACACACACACACACACACACGTGCCAAGCCTAGTGAATGGATGAGCAGGCTGGATGGATGGCGGAGAGTTTTGCATGTCGACACATACCAGCCGGGAGATGAGTGCAAATAAACGAATGCGGACACGCTCACACATTCACACGCCGCGAGCCAACATAGCGCCGAACCATCGTATTAAACTGTCAGCATTGCTCCCCCCTCGCTCACCTGCCAGGTGTTGAAAAGTTAAATAGAAACACATTGTTTGCACTTATTGGTAAGAGAAAAGAAAACGTGTCCGATTAGCAACAGGACTAGTTCTCCAGGGTTCTTGTAGGACATTTGAAGCTCTTCTTTGGATGTTGGCTGCCTTCTGTTCTGCTCTCAAGATGATCCCACATTGCTCTGGAGTGTGGGGAGAAGCCCATAGTGTTCCACTGTGTGTTTTTCTATCTAGTTATGTTTTTACTGCATTGGCAATATGTTTGGTATCATTGTCATGGTGAAAATTGAAGCTGTTTCTAATTTAAGTTAATCGCTCCATCAGACCTGTTACCACTGTTGTTAAGGCAGGTTCTTGTATAATTCAGCATACCTCCGCCTTTTCTCCCTGTTTCCTAATAGCCACCCTCCCACTGAGACCATTTCTTCAGTGAACATCAACTGAAGGACCAGATTTTTTTCCCCCCCATTTCTTAATCAGGTACACGGTCCAGACTGAAAATGACTGAAATGCACCTTGAAAGACCTTCAGCAAGCCTGCAAACATTTTTACTCAAGATCACTTTAAAAACAAAAAAATACCAAAAAGTCAGGCCCATCAGAAGGAAAACATAAAGAAATGAGGGGTGGCTCGGTAGTTTTGCACAGTACAGTGCTCAGTTCAAAATGAGTTGTCCTGAGGTGTAGACAGTACTAGGTGTAGCCTGCGCCGACCTCAGTGAGGGCTGAAAAACTGTTATTTTGGACATTGCTTTTGTAGATATTTTCACTTGTTGTGCTTCCATCTCAGAGCTCTAAAGTTTGTTGTTGACACATAAACTTAGCAGCGTTGGCCAGAGAACTTCTTTGGGGAAATATAAACAATAATCAGCGGGTGTGTATTTTGTCTGGTGTGGAAAGTTAATATTTGTGCACTCATGTGCATTTGTTTTATTTCTAGTTAGCCATCAGCAGTCGGTGTGTGTCTGCGCTTGCCTTTCATGGCCCATATTTGTACTTTCGGTCATGTCTGATGGTTTCATGGCAGAACATCAAAGGGCTGGACACTAACTGCACCTGATGGGGTGGAAAAGTCTACAGAGAGAGAGAGGGAGAGAGATGAGTTTGGAAAGAAAGTACTGAATGGGAGGCATAAATTTATGTAGAGCTTTCCTGGTCTAGTCTGAGCACTCAAACCGCATTAAGCATTTACACATTTGCACACTTGCACACTTGCACACCCAGTTGTGGCTTAGGACCTGCTTTACCTCCCAAGTCACAGCTGTCCGCTTCTTCTTTCAGATTCCTTCTGATAACTGATGGTTTTATTGTCAGTTGCTAAACGTCAGGTTTTGCTTCCAGTCGCTTAGAAACAGTGAAAATGCCTTCCTGGAAAGCTCGCGCTGCGCTGACATTCAACAGTGAAACCGAGAAAATAAAAACTTGACAAACTCAGCAGGCGGTCCATCCACAACACACCATCCGTCTCTCACTTTTCTCAACTAGCAGAAAATCTCTCATTAAATGCAAAATGATCATGCTCATTTTCTGCCTCCTATGCATTGTGTGAACCAGAAGCAGATAAAGCAGACTGAAGGACAAAATGGTATGAAAGTTGAAAATAAGGAGATTCCTGCATCTCGTTGAACGCCTCATATCGACGACACAAGGCAAACGTGTCTGTCAGCGGATCTCTCCTGCTTTAAAAATAGATCTAGCATCAGAGTGGGCGTTAATATGAAGCCACTTGAGAAGTTGATGTACTGTTCTAGGACCCTGCGGGCCCACTCTCGTCGCATTTACTTTGGCCGGCACACAACACCAGACGGGTGGACTTTAATGCATCAGATGTTAAAAGGAGAACTCAAAGCCAATGGCAGAGACTGAGACAGGAGAGGCGTGAAAATGAAGCTTACCAAGCGAGTGCTGAAATAAGAAAGGCTTACAGTGAGCACAAAAAGGTGATCCAAACCAGCAAACAGAACCAAGGGGGCAAGAAGGGGTGTCAAAAAAGATGGCTTGGATTGGTTAACAGGACAGGCAGAGATGGGACCGGGATGGCAAGAGTTCAGTGACAAGCTGGCATCGGTGACTGTGTGAGTTGGGACCAGACTCAGTGGGAAAGTTTTAGCGGATCTGGTGGATAATGGCAGGTCTTCAAAGTTGTAGTGTAGGGGAAGCGAGGAGCGGCGCTGAGGGAGCTGATGTAGCCGCCATGACAGAGGGAAATTGTTCTTTGGGTCAAATACCACCCCTGATGTGCTATTTTAAAAAATGGGGGGAAAAAGCTTGACTTTTTATGTCTTTTTAAAAAATATTTGTTTTAGAAAGCTGCATTTAAGGTAAATCTCCTGGAGCTCTTGGCGAGCAGACACAGATTGGCTTTCATTTGATCCACTGTGTTGTTCCCTGTTAGTAAATTTTGCTTCTAAAAAGCACAACAGCCGACTCAAGTTGCAGTCGATGCAGACATGCAAAGCAGCATTAATCATGCAGTTGTTTGGTTGTTTCAGCCACACATCTCCTCCAAAACTAGGTCACATCTCTCTCCCCAGCCTTTGCTTGCCATTTCACCAGATCGCCTGCCGTAGCTGCCGTACCAAGAATGATGTTTTACATTGGACTCTGCAGGGGGAAATTGGCTTATCGCTTCTGCCTCTTAAGTCGCCTTCACTCTTTCTTGTCAGTGACCCAGTTTTTTAAAAAACTTTATTTATTGGAGGAAGTGTTTCGATGCCTGTTCGCCCTCTTTCATTTGCTCTCTCTAAAAAATCTTGCTTCATATTCATGACTGTACACATGTTCACACCTGGGAGCTGCAGAGTACAAGCACAGCCTCCACTGATCTGATCCACTGGAGTGGGTTTGGGGGCTGCATGCCTTGGTTTAGTCAGTTATTGTGCGGAAATCTCTGTTTTTAAACAGGAAGTTAGTTTTTTGGATTTTTTTAAAATTATAACTTAAAAAAACTTAGCAGATATTACATTTATTATAACAATTCTGCTCTAATTTGTTCACTTATTTTTTTCTGTCATATTTAGGCATCCAAGCTGCCCCAATACAATTCACAGTGCTGTCCAAAAATGTTGAGCCACCATTAGGGGCTCAGAGATTTTGACTATACCGCTCTACCGCGATAGCGCATGTTGATGATGTCATCAAGCTGCGCCTGTTTTGATCAAAAGCATCGCAGCGGCTACAACCATTATCATCTGCAAATTATGCCGACAGTCATAGCAAAGAGATGAAGCACTTTTGAAATATGGGGAAATCCAAAAACTGCGCTTCCTCCACTTCCGTAACATTGATTCATTAATGTTGAATTCTCTCGCAGCTGTTCTATTCCCATGTTGTTGCAGTATATTAATAACTAACCTCGTATTGTGGATGAATAATCTTAGTTGTTCTCCTGACTGAAGTTTGGCCCGTGTATAGCATCCAGCTATGCGATTGCATTTGTCCCTGACCACCAGAATCCCTCACGTTAACTTTTATCGAGTGGAAAAAAAGTTGGCATTCATCCTCCAGCTTCACTGTGCTAATGTTATGCTAACATAGCTGTGTCGCTAGCAATCACGTAGCACAACATTATATACCAGGTAGTCCAACTTCAGTAACCCTGCAAACGTCACTGCTGTTTAGTTTTCTGTCTTAATTTATGTTGGAAGTGGTAGCAGAGCTGTACGTTTTAATTAGTTTCAAAAATCTCTCAGTCAGAACATGGTATGTCATGTTTAGGTGGAAACTAGCGAGCTAACTTCCTGTTAACTTCTAACTCTGGATGTTAAACTTAACTGTTACACCTGGTAAAGCAGCAACGCTGATGATTTTATTAAAGATGAAAGAATTTAGACCGTTTTTAACTCTCAGTGTTCGTTTGACTTTGGGATCTGAAGCGGACGGAGTTTTGGACCCAGATTACTCTGCGAAGCTCCTCACTACAGCAGCCGTAATGCTCTGACAATCCATCAAGCAGTGCGGCTTACCAAAGTTGTACTAAAACACTTTTTAACAGATTTCTGCACGTCAAAATTGGTTCGAGGTCATTAAGCACAACCAGAATTCATACATAAGGCACACTCTCGATTTTTGAGAAAATTAAAGGATTTTAAGTGTGCTTTATAGTGTGGAAAATACGTTATACAGAAGAAAAGAATATATCGCGATATATATCGTTACCGCACGTGCTTCAAATTATACCACGATGTGGATTTTATCGCCCAGCCCTAGCCACCATTAATTTCTTTAAATCTTGCTCCCAAGAAGCCAAACTAGTCTTTTAAAATGGTCTTGAGCAATAGTTTTCCAGACTTTCTGAAGGACTGCTTTTTCACTTATTTTCAGTCCCGACCTCATATCTGACCATTTTCAAAGAAGTCTTTTTATCTTAAGTCACTTAATTCCAATCTTTTACTAATTCAAGCACAAAGAATACTTCAAGGAAAACCAGTGCTGTGTCTATACATAGTAGACAACTTGGCAAGAACCAAAAAACAGTTTCAAATTGTATCTTTATGCGCTTTATGCTAGCAGTCTGTCACAAAAACAGAACATTTGTGTCCATTTCTTTATTTGAATGTGTGAAAATTGCTAAAGGGAAGACAGTTTGACAAGGATAAAATGATACTTTTGTACCAACAGTTAGTTGGCAGTTAGTTGCAACAGGACTAATTTTTTGTTTAAATTGTTGTCATTATTTATTGAGGTGTGAGTGTCTACAGCCATCTGTAAAACATGGTGCAGGCTCTGTCATGTGGCTGCACTTCAGTCAGCAGTGTTGGAGGTCGCGATAGAAAAACACACAATGGAACACCGTCAGTCGTGGACTGGCCTCCCCAGAGCCCGGACCTCAGCGTTGAAGCAGTTTGGGAGAGAACAGAACAAAAAGCAGCCAGCCAGCGTCCAACGAAGAGCTTTGAATGTCCTTTAAGAAGCCTGGACAGCTATTCGTGTCTAAGTCAGTGGTCCCCAACCTTTTTTGCGCCACGGACCGGTTTATGTCCAACAATATTTTCACGGACCGGCCTTTAAGGTGTCGCGGATAAATACAACAAAATAAACCAGTAACAGTACCAAAAATAGAAGATTTATTCATAACACACAGGAGAAGACCCAGGGATACTGAGATAACGATACAAACAATAAAAAAATAACAATAAAAACCCTGAAAACCATAAATTTCACATCAGGCCTCAACTCTCACGACCCAGTACCAAACGACTTACATGGCCCGGGGGTTGGGGACCACTGGTCTAAGACATACCAGGTCTAATCACTGCTGACATTCAGGCTTGTTAGAATTGTAAAAACATTTTGTACCTTATTTACTGTATTTCCATGTATGTTTTTGTGTATTTCAATAATATAAAGAATAAGAGGTGGCTCAAGACTTTTCCACAACACTGAAAGGCTGTTTAGTAGCTCCTTTGAAGCACTTTAGAGGTTAAATGCCTTGCCCAAGGACATTTGGGGAGAAGAGCTTATCGCTGATAAGACTCTCATTCAAGCAGTTCCTGGCTCCAAATCCAACTTACTTAACCTCTACCACACTGCTTCCTCATCCCTGAATATCAATATTAGAATTTAAATTTGTGGACAAGCTACACATATGTTAATTTTTTTGTGATGATTCTTCTATCTCTGACTCGTTTCTTTGAATACGTGATTGTGGACATGAATGGAGGGCAGAATTTTAGCTCGCTTGAGGCCAAAAATCACATCTGTTCAGACGGAGGAGCACAGTAAGTCAGTCAAAGCCTTATTGAAGCGGGAACAAAGCTTAATTGCATGACCTTTGAGTGAAGCCTTGGCAATCAGCCTGCCCTTGGCGTGGAGGGGAGCGCCGTCGCTCCACGCATCATTCAGGCCAGGGGCTTGTGATGAGGAGCTGGCGCTCAGAGAAATCTCAAAAGGACTTGTTCACTGTCTTGTCTCACGCTAATGAGGGGCATAAATTGTAGACTGAGTGTCTTTTCAGAGTTCAGCACTACGGAGCTAGGCTAATAGCTACGGATGTGACATTTCAGATCTAAGAAGGGAGAGGGGACTATAGAAAGAGCAGGAGGAAATCCTTTTCACATTCCTATCATGTCCTTTATGTGTCTTTTGAAAAGTGTCAAGCCGGTAAAGGCTGTTGATGCGAGTGATTTATGTTAGTGAGAAATGTTTCTGCATAATAGCGGCGACTCCCTTCCCTGTTGCTTTTTACGCCTTTTTCCTCCTTGCCATCCATCCTGAGTT
This sequence comes from Astatotilapia calliptera, assembly GCF_964374335.1. Lineage (NCBI taxonomy): Eukaryota > Metazoa > Chordata > Actinopteri > Cichliformes > Cichlidae > Astatotilapia > Astatotilapia calliptera. Next base: position 25,068,524 of record NC_137431.1, read on the forward strand.
GAAGCAGTGTGTAGCGAGCGCACTGAAAGGTTTCTTCAGGCCTGTGCTCTCTGTGCCCTGCATGGTGCCTGCTCTGCAGCGCTCACACAAAGAACAAGCTGCCATCCGAACCATGTCTGATGCCATATACTGAGAAGAAGTGAAAAAAATATGTTTTGAACGGCACCTCAGGACTCAGTAGTAAAAAATCACAGGTGGGATATCAAAGAGTTTGTGTGTATGTATATATATATATATATATATATATATATATATATATATATATATATATATATATATATATATATATATATATATATATATATATATAATATATATATATATATATATATTAGGGGTGCAACGATACACAAAATTCACGGTTCGGTTCGGTTCGATACTTTGGTGTCACGGTTCGATATTTTTTCGATACAAAAAAAATGTTCATGCCTTTTTAATTTGTCATTTATTAAAATTATAAATATATATTTTAACTCAAAAGTACAGTTTTTAAATTTAACCCTAACCCTTGTGCGCGTTTTTTATTTTGACAGCGAATGCGCACCTGCGGACCACTTATGTGCAGCTCTGGTTATTTAGCTCGTCATATTGCAGCCACAGAAATTATTTTGTCCATGAAACCATAAAGCTGCACTTTCTTTTTGCCTTATAGTCTGATTTGTCATAACTTCTCCGTTTTGTGGTAAGCTTTTCTTTGGCTGTCACTTCTTCACCCTGACCTGTCTTATTTGGCTCAGCAGAACTAAAATATATATCTGTCTGTGAAGGTTCTCAGTCATCCAGGTCATCGTAGTCAAATATAAATCCTGCTGCTTTTACACACCGACTCGCATAACGCTCAGCGATTCTCTGCGCGATCAACCTCTCACATGTTTAAGCTTGCTGCGGGAGATTTCACTTGTCATGTTTGCATAGTAAGCTAACGATTAATAAGACGATGTCAGAGGAATTGGTGCACAAATTATCATCACTCACAGATCAGTGCTGTCGCTCTCTATACACAGTTCACGCGATTGCAAAGTGAAAGCAAAAAAACAAGCGCAAATTCAAACGCGATTTCAATATGTCACATATTGACAGTGGCTCACCGATGCCAATGACATAATTACCCAGCTACATTTCTGAAAGAATGCAAAAGCATTGACATATATTTTTCCTTCCTACAATAGCCCGACGGGCAGGGCAGAGATAGATTTTGGTACCCCGACTGAAAAAAATCGCTAGCCCCGGGACGTCGGGCTAGCGATATTGCGAGCCCTGTATCTGATTGAGGAATCACTCATCTTTGGAAAAGAGAGTTTATTACAGAGAAATGTCTCTTTCCAAAATAAAAGCTATACTATCCGCTTCTTCTGGGCTATATTCTCAGCAGCATAAGGAGAATCATGTGCTAACAGCTGTCTAAATGACTCGGCTAAAGTTAGTAGCATGCTTGCTTGTTTTTTTCTGCTTCCACTTGTCTTTGCACTAGGATGATGTCGGCGTAAATGTGCAGTCATATTCGTTGTGTTCCCACTAGTGCTTTCAGGTTAATCTCGTTGAAATGACCTTAAAGCCACAACACGGCAAATCTCCGTTAACGAGCTACCGCCGATCGCCCTGTACATGGGGCTAGACGGCCAACACGTTAACGAGCTAACTGCGCTAACACACTAGCTCCCACCCATGTAATTGAGCATTGCGTGGCACATCCAACATACTGTTTTACTTTAGTCCATGACTCGCTTACCTTCAGGGTCATACGTCACATGAAAACCAAAATAATTCCAACGCCAGATCTGAATGAGAGTGGGGGAGGTCCATGTTGTAAGGAGACCTTAACTTCTGTCTCGCTAGCTTGCCCTGCGCTCTTCCTTCTGACGATGCTGTCTGTGTTGAGCACTCAGTGAATCTGCGTTTGGACTACTCCGCCTAGGCTGCACTGTCGACCCTAGGCAGAGTAGTCGAACGCAGATTCACTGAGCGCTCAACACAGACAGCATCGTCAGAAGGAAAGTTGATCAAATAAATTACAAATTTTGTATTGTTCGATACATATGCGTACCGAACCGAAAGCACTGTATCGAACGGTTCAATATCGATACGAATATCGTTGCACCCCTAATATATATATATATATATATATATATATATATATATATATATATATATATATATATATATATATATATATATATATATATATAGACCCAACTGACCGAGTGCTCAGTGAATACCTCAGGCAGCAGAAACCCAAGAAAGAGGAGGGAGACGAGGAACCATCATGGAAGGACAGGCCCCTGCACGGTATGTACCACCGGCAGATAGAGGAGGTGGCTGATATCCAGAAATCCTACCAGTGGCTGGACAAAGCTGGACTGAAAGACAGCACAGAGGCACTAATCATGGCAGCACAAGAACAAGCCGAGTATAACCTGGAAGTCCCGAGGTCAAAATGGGAGATGCCCCCAAGGGTGGTGGAGAATGACCGAGCTAAGATCCTGTGGGACTTCCAGATACAGACGGACAAAATGGTGGTGGCTAACCAACCGGACATAGTGGTGGTAGACAAACAGAAGAAGACGGCCGTAGTGATCGATGTAGCGGTTCCGAATGACAGCAATATCAGGAAGAAGGAACACGAGAAGCTGGAGAAATACCAAGGGCTCAGAGAAGAGCTCGAGAGGATGTGGAGGGTGAAGGTAACGGTGGTCCCCGTGGTAATCGGAGCACCAGGTGCGGTGACTCCCAAGCTAGGCGAGTGGCTCCAGCAGATCCCGGGAACAACATCGGAGATCTCTGTCCAGAAGAGCGCAGTCCTGGGAACAGCTAAGATACTGCGCAGGACCCTCAAGCTCCCAGGCTTCTGGTAGAGGACCCGAGCTTGAAGGATAAACCGCCCGCAGGGGCGTGCTGGGTGTTTTTTATATATATATATATATGTATATATATATATATCCATTTGTGACTTGAAAAGGTGCTGTAGATATATTTTTCATGTAGCCTCTGCATACTCTTTATTTTTGACGTAACACTTCTTGTTTTATATTCTGATCACTTAAGCAACGTGATGCACACAATAACATTATAAAATTGTAGAGATTAAACATTCACCTGCTGCCTGAAATACTAACTGTACTGAAAAATGTTTAGATTAATCAATAATAGATATTATGAGCAGCAAATATAGATGCTTAAAAGTCTAAAGTAGTCTTCTAATCCAGCCATGATGATACTTCTGTGTAGTTTATTGGCTGATTTGGGATTGTTTTTCACTCCATATCGCCTGCTTGATAGCCTGTCTCACTACTTAATCTCTTTAATTGTTGATTTGTTTTTCCTCCAACCTTTTTGTCCACTGTTAGTTTGCTTCTTGTTGCACGTGGAAAACCAGAAAACCTAAAATTGAAAAATCGAAGATGCAAAGTGAAAGCCTATTTGAAGAGGAACATCAGGAAAAGATGCACTTTGGTTCTTTTCTTTTGTTTGTCCCCTGGTTCTTTCACTTTTATTCTCTGGCTGTCCTGTAGAGGTGTCAGGTGTAGAGGTGTAATGTAGCACAACGTGGATGTGAAAGCAGAGTTAGGTTCACATCACAGTGTAGTAACAAAATACCAGTCAATACCTGCAAATCTGTGGTTTCTGCAGCCCTTTGAATATGCTCCATATTAACGTAAGACAAAGAGCAAAGAAATGTGTTTGGTCAGTTGTTTCTTTGTTGCAACAATCCTTCTTGCCAATAAATCTTACACTGTTGGAAAGCATGTTTACTTCCCGTTAAATAGTGCCACATTTGTAAGGAAAAGGCATTTGTGGGTTGAGTAGCAGAGATGAGTTGGGTTGCATCCATGAAAAACTTGCTAAATCATCTCTGACATCCCCCATTTGGTGCTTTATTGTTTGTTTTGTAGCCTGTTGGTTGGTCTTCGTGCTCACTGTCCCTTGTATGTGTTTGCTTTAAGGCAAGCTTTTGTTCTTTTTTGTGTTATTTTTCATGTTTCACATGCACCCTAATAATATTTGGTGGATGGTAAAAATCTTACCTCCTCCCAAATCCCCTAATACTTCGAAAATATTCAAAAGTAGAATGGGAGGCAGAGTCTTCAGCTTTCAGGCCCCTCTTCTCTGGAACCAGCTTCCAGTTTGAATCCAGGAGAGTATCTCTACTTTTAAGACTACGCTTCAAACTTTCCTTTTTGATAAAGCATATAATTAAGGTTGGATCAGGTGAACCCTCCCTTAGAAACGCTGCAATAGGTCAAGGGCTCTGGGGGATTCCCATGATGCATTGAGTCCTTCTTCACTCACTATGTGTTTATACAGCTCTCTTCATTTAATTATTAGTTCTTATTATCTCTGGCTGTCTTCCACAGCGTATCTTTGTCCTGTTTCCCTCCCCACATCCCAACCAGTCGTGGCAGACGGCTGCCGCTCCCTGAGCCTGTTTCTGCTGGAGGTTTCTTCCTGGTGAAAGGAAGTTTTTCCTTCTCACCGTCGCCAAAGTGACTGCTCATATGTGGTCATATGATTTTTGGGGGTTTTCTCTGTTTTCTTTGTATTATTATTATAGGGTCTTTACCTTATAATATAAAAACACAGTATGGCAACTGTTGTTGTGATTTGGCACTGCATAAATAAACTTGAATATCTCTGATTTCTGGAATTTCACTGGTTGGCTGATGACATTAGTATCTGAATCTAAGCATCTTAACTTCTCATAGTAGGGAAACTACACGTGTGTTTAATTATAACTCTGTTCCACTAGGAGAAGTCCTGTTTTCTGCGCTCTGGTTTACTGTCATGGATTACTGGGAGTCTTAATGGAACACAGTTGTAAATTATTGCCACCTGTTCTCTCCCTGCTGTTGAAGTTCAAATTTATTCCATCCATCCATTTCTTCAGCTTCTTATCCAACAACTACCCGACAACCCCAGAATTGGGGTACATGTACTTCACAGTGATGTGCGGTGTTCTTTGGCAAGAGTTTGAGCCTTCTTTCAGTGCACGGGATACAGATTCTGCAACAAGGTGATCTCTTATAAACGGCCTGGCTTTTCCCTGGGGTCTTCTCCTGGTTTGACATGCAAGTTATCAAGTAAATATCTTCAGAGGTGGGACCAAGTCATTGTTTTGCAAGTCTCAAGTAAGTCTCAAGTCTTTATCCTCAAGTCTCAAGTCAAGTCTCAAGTAATGTCAGGCAAGTCAGAGTCGAGTCTCAAGTCACTGGTGTAAAAGTCCGAGTCAAGTCACAAGTCTGAAACTTTGAATTTCAAGTCCTTTCGAGTCTTTAAAAAAAAAGAAAAAAAAGAAAAAATAATGTTGCAGTTATATGCTAAATGTAAATATTAGACCATGTAATTTTAAAATCTGTGTTTTTCTCAACACATGACAAAATAGTGAACTTAGAAAATATACACAAATTGTGAAATTGCACCTCTTTAAAATGCAGCTCAATTAAACCTAGCTCCAAGAATAATTTTCACCGACAGTTCTGAGATAAGCTGCATGTTATTCTTGGATGCGGTTGTAGGACCGGCTTTAAAATCGCATGACAAAAATATCATACACATTAAAAAAAACTGTATCACCAACGTAGCCTGGACAACATTTGCTAGTTAGATGAAGTCAGCTATCTCATCTTAGCATATTTATATGCATATTTATAATCATACGGTTCTTGGAGTGAGTGCATACACTCATGAAGTTTAGTAACTTCAGGTCACTGCAACAAGCCCAGGTACAGTTTACCGACGGATGGGTACAGGACCTTGAAATGCACCGTGTAGAACGAAAGACCATCGTACCTATCATAAGTTTACCAGTCTCACAAATTGTCGTCATAAATACAGATTCGTTAACAGTTTATTAATAGGACCTTTGAGCTCAACGGTAATTAATTAGTAGTGGAAATAATTTCTGGTAGCATCACAGAAATGTAGCAGTGACAATAATATTGTATGCTGTAATCGTACTGGGCAATTAGTGATACAAAAAACCTGTTTTATCCTGTGAATAAAAGTATATGTTTTTGTCAATGTACCATAATAACAGAAGCGAAACGCAATATTGTGTCAGGACAATTCACTATTTATGCACAATAAATAAAGGAGCATAGCGCGACAATTTCTGTTCAGCGCCAGACTTGCTTGTAACCTATATCACTAATTATGTCATGAAAATGACGTATTAACTACTAAAAAACACTGACCTTCGTGTAAATGCTTGGAGCAGACTAACCTGTGAGCTGGAGTGTTCTGGGACGTTATATTTGGTCTTTGAATGGCTGCAATCCAGGCCATCCGTCGCGTCTTTGTTACTTCGGAAACATGGCGCGAACAATTTCTCTTCAACGACTAATCCGATAACAACCGATCTCTTTACCCGTCGGCTTCCCGTGGCTGTCATGCGTCATTGCAGTTAATAATACAACAGCTTCTTGACATTTTTGTGTTTCTTTTTATCGCTGTATAACTGATTTTAATTGAAAGCCTGCGTGCGCTAGTACCACTTGCCACGAGTTCCCAGAATCCTTTGCGGTTCTACCCGTGAATGACGTCACATTTTCAATCTCTATATAATATGCATGTTAAATTTTATATTTGGGGTAAAATATCAAGTCTTTTCAAGTAAACCGGTTCAAGTCCAATTCAAGTCCCAAGTCATTGGTGTAAAAGTCCAAGTCAAGTCACAAGTCTTAGAACATTTTTTCAAGTCAAGTCTAAAGTCATAAAATTAATGACTCGAGTCCAAGTCATGTGACTCGAGTCCACACCTCTGAATATCTCTGTGTCTTTGTTACAAGTACTAGTACTGGTTCTGTTATGGGGCCTCTACTTGGTTTAACGTGCCTCATTCAGGAGGCATCTATAACCCATCTGCAACCCAACTCCAACCCACTCGTCTTCTTTTGGTTTGGACGAGCAGCAGCTCTACTTTGAGCTGCTTCCAAATAACTGAGCTCCAGTGGAGCCCAGACACTCCACTTCCTGTCGCTCGTGGCCACAGGTGAGGGCAAGGACATAGATTGGCCAGAAAATCGACCACTTTGCCTGTGGGATTAGTGCTCTCTTTACCACTGCAGACCACTACATCGTTCCTCATCATTGCAGACCCCCAATGTGTGCTTCTCCACTTGAGGATGCAATTCATCCCCAACACAGAGCAGGAAATACAAACTTTTCTAGCTGAGAACTGACTGAGAGCCCAGAGTTGGAGGTGTTAAATGTCATCCCTGCCACTTCACACTCTAGCCGCCCCGTTGCAAGCTGGAGGTCACATCGTCTTAAAGATATAGGCTCTAATTTGCTGAATTCAATACACATTGCTGGCACTGAGATGCAGTCCTATCTTGATGCATCCTAGAGACTGTGTTTGAGTCTGTGGATCAGCCTGAAATCACTGAGTCACTCCACTAATGCACTGATCGCTTTCTCTGTCACACACACACACACATACGCACACATGCACACGCTCTCTCCTCTCCTTCGTTCTGCTACTCTCTCATCAACCCCTTTCTCTCCTTCTCTGTCGTTTTCTCACTCTTAATCACCCACTCAGCACACACACGCATGCACACACTTCTTGAGTCCTGTGGACCTTCCAGGCAGCCAATCATTAGAGCCCTCGCTGTGATGTGGCTGCTAAAATTATCCTTCTCTCTCTGTTAGTCGACATCTGCTGTGACGCACTGTGGAGAACCAGGTAGCCATGATGCCCAGAGGAGAAAAACAACTTTTTTTCCCTTTTCTTTATTTGAAAAGAAACTCTTATTTTATTCTCTTGTCTTCAGTTCTATGTAGATGTGCACCTTCTCACTCCAGAGAGTGACATGGCACAAATTTGAGCTGTACGGTCTGATAAAGTCAAGACTTTCACGGTTATCATTTTTTTGGTGTTGCACTTTAAAGATGGTCTTTGCACACTCGTGTTACAACCAGCCGCACATAGAGACCATCATGGCGGAGGACGGAGAGCAAGTTGTTTTGGTGAAAACGATCTTATAGTTGCCTGACTGCCTTAATATTTTATATTTAAATGAGGTGTTATTGGTCTTCTAATAACAGGTTTTGATTCCAGGAGTTCAAATAACCTCAAAAATGAAACAGTATTGCTTCTTTACTAAACCAAAAAACCCCCAAACTCCTTTTCAGAGTTTCTCGTGTGCAAATTTGCAAATTCTTTCTTCTAAATTTCCCACTGTTTTCACATAAAGCTCAAATCTTTCTTAGATTTGCCACCTTTTTTCATACATTTGCATTTTTTCCTCATATCTGTTCAGTTTTTTTCTTATAAATTTATGACTTCAAAGTTTTGCAGATTTTTGTCTCCTAATTTTGAAAGTTTTTCACATAAATCAATTTTCCCCCAATAAATTTGCATTTTTCTTCTCAATTTGCCATTTTTCCTCATAAATTTATTAATTTAATCCAAAAAGTTGCATTTTTTGTACTTCTCTCCACTCTCATCCCCCTATTATCATCAGTATTATTATATTTTTCTTTTATTAAGTCATAATTTAGTGATTTATTATTTAATTCAGTGGCTTTATCACACAGTCACACATTTGATTGACTTGTTCTCAAGGAGAAAAGATAAGAATGGATGAGTGCAAACTTGGTGAGTGCTTTAAGTCTCTTGGCTTCAACAGCGAGCGTACTTCAACAACACGTGGCCAAGGTTTACTCTTGACCCAGCAATGCTCTTTTTAAAATTCTAGATTCAGTTTGGAATCACTTTGGAGACATTAAATGATATTGTTGCTGTTGTTGTAGCAGCTGCTTCAGAGAGTCTAATCAGGTATCGATAAAAACACCAGTTTCTTCCTGTTAAAAGGGCGTTTTTCCTTCCCAGTGTCACCAAGAGCTTCCTCAAAGCAGTTGATTGCTGGGATTGTTTCTGTATTACATTTACCTTACAATCTAGATCACTTTAATCTTCACTGTCTTTGTAACAAGCGCATACTCGCACAGGGAAAGAGTGATCCATCGCCTCCTCTGTACTCTGTGCTGTTATCATCAGGCAGATAGGTTCACCAATGAAAATCCAATCATTTTAGGAACTTTTTTGTACCTATTTCAGCCAGAATTTTTAAACCGTGGCCTAAAATGAGCAGAGCTAGCAGGTGCTGTGCTGCACAATCACAGACTGGCTCGTCTATTAAGACAAAAACATACTTTGTTGTTAATGCCTGCTTGCATTGTGTTTTTATTGAAGGGTCTAGCATTGGAGAATTCTCACTTTGGCATGTGCGTCATCCAAAGCGTCATCTGAGCCTGTGATAATACACAAATACTTAGTTTAAATGCCCTTTCTTAGAATAAACAGTCTCATCCGTATTCACAGGCTTATCACTATTAGATAAATCCATCTGTATTTTCACTGTAAGAAGGCCATGCCAGACTTGAGCAGTCTAATAATAACATGAGGGATGAAGGGCATACCATCCTCTTTCTCTATCTGTCAGTGCTCTCATCCCTTTCAAAGTCACACATGAACAAGGATGATTGTTTTTCAAGATAACCAGCGAGTCAAATGATGCTGTGTTATGTCAGCTGGCCTTTAACAGCACTTAAAGCACTTTGTCGCTGTGCTTCAAGGAAACTGGCTCCGCAGAAACATAATAACGAGGTGTACTGTGTGTGTGTGTGTGTGTGTGTGTGTGTCACTGCAGTGCCTAAATGCATTTTTCTATGACCCATATGCTCGCCTGTGTTTACGCCTGTGTTTCCTCATCTGCGAGGGGGTGTGTTCAGCTATGTTCGGCTGCTGCGAATTGGTGTGTGTTGGTCCTTTATTTACAGGAGTTTTGGTGTTAACCAGAAAATTTTTTGTGTGTATCCCTATCTGCCTCTCCGAGCGCACGTTTCCTGGAGTGAAATGTCCGCTTTCAACGGCCACACTATGTGGTTTCTGTTCTGTTGCGCTCAGAAGGAAGCAGGCAGCGTTAATCTATCACTTCTCCGCAGATGGTCAGAGATTTAAGCCCGGCCGCGAAATGAGACTGACAGGTAGACTTACGACACATAGACGAGCTGAATCAGAGCTGCCTTAAGCTCATAGTTGACACTGTTCCTGAAAAACACATTTCTTTTTAAAAAATTAGTATTATCCCCAGTTTCATTATCAAATAATCTGGTTAACGATTTCTCTCAATCTTTCCCAACTCAAGATAATCTCATCAAATAGCCAAACACTGGAAAAAAGAAGTTGTAAATTCTCATCGAAGCGTAAAGTAAGGTTTGGATTACTTTCTTTTTTAGCTTAAAACCTGACTTAATCATTTGATTATTGATTCGGTAGTTGTTACCGCTCGAGGTAGTGGTGGCTCACATAAGTTTGGTTCTATTCGCAGCAGCTGAAGCAACAAGTGTAGTAGCAGCGCTCACGGTGATCGTCATATTTTGGACTGGAGAGTAGAATTAGACGCATCAACCGTAATAGTCTTGGCTAAAGTGGAACGAGGTAATGGTGATAATAGCTGTAAACGCAGCATCATAGTGTTAGCAGCAGCTGTCATAAACCTTTTCTGTTCTGAACATGAGTATAATACACTATTACAGCTTCAGGTGACTAAAGTGGCACGGTCACTTGTATGTTAAAACATGCCCGTGACAGTGATTGAGAAAGGCACATTTTTTTTCTGTACTGCACAAGGCTTGTTGTAATTGTTGTAGTAACAGGCAGTGGCAGCTTTGCCTTGTGAAGGATAGTCCGACTTTAGGACATTTAGCTCTTTCCAAACTTATTACTAAAAGCACGATCTCGCTCTTTGGGTGCTGCAGAGAGAGAGCAAGACCTCTCTTATGATTCACGACAAGCAAAAGTGCTTTATAGGCTAATAATGTTAGAAAAGGTGAGCTACCAATGTTGCTGTTTACATGTCACTGTTGCTAAGGGTGCTTCGTAAACAGTCGCTTCACAAAAGCCTGTAAAATAATGTATGCATAATGTGACGCGATGCAAATGAAAAATGTTAAATGTCAGTATGGTTTAGTCTCTATTAATATAGCAGTTACAGTGTTGGTAGCGGTGTGGCTCGATAAACAGGAATTCTTTAATAGGGAAAAAATTCTGAGGCTGTCAGACTTTTTACCGTCGTGTACACACACACACACACACACACACACACACACACACACACACACACACACACACACACACACACACACACACACACACACTTCACATCCCCTGGTAATGTCATCAGTTCAGACCTAGATTGGACTTAATGAGACCCCTGCATGCTAACAGCCCATAACTCATCACAGCACACTGACCTACTGACTGATTGGACAGAGGAATGTGTGTGAGTGTGTGTGTGTGTGTTACTACTCACCTCACAGTAATGCTGAACTTGAGGTTTTGTGGAGCCTTAACCGAGCAGCTGAATCTAATCAGTTTTATGGAGAGACCATCGATCATGCCGCACTGTCTGATTAGATTGTGATGCAAACTTAACCGATAATAGAAGAGTTTAAATCAACAGTTTTGCTTTAAATTATCGTTATTGTGCAAACAGTATTAGCGCAATGCAATGGCTTTTATTGTTTTAAATTTAAAAGTTTAAATGTTCTGCCTTTTAACATGTGCAGAATATGGGAGTAAATGAAGGCTGATTGTGTAAACAAAAAGAAAGAGGCTTTAAAAACAGACAGTGGTGCAAAGGGGTAACTGTGGAAACCTTGCAGAAGAGAAATCTTGTTATTCAAGATGGAGACAGCGTGTGTTGTAACAGATTGGTGGTATTACCTTCAACCAGTCACGGCACATGGCTGCTCCTCCCTGAGCCTGGTTCTGTTGGAGGTTTCTTCCTGTTAAAAGAGCGTTTTTCCTTCCCACTGTCACCAAGTGCATCCTGAAAGCTGTTTGTTTCTGTATTACCTTTACCTTACAATATAAAACCCCTCGATGCAACTTGTCATTGTCGTGATAGCACTAAATAAATTCAGTTCAATTGAAAAAATTCAATTGCTGAAACAATTTTTCGCAACGTTTTCTTCTTTTTGCTTGACGTCTGTTTGCTGAAGCCAAAAATGTTCAAATAACGGATACGGCATTTCTATTTGGCACAAGCTGCTCAACTTACGAAGTTTGAGTTTTCCTCCGTGACGTTGCCATGTTGCAGATTCACAAGTCTACACACATTTTGTGTGTTTTCAAAGACACAGTTCATACCAGGGGAGTATTACTGGAACATGAAAACAAAACAAAAAAAAGGAGATAAATGACATGGGCAATTAGAGGTTTTGAATGTCAGTTTTGTTTTTGATTAACTGCCCAGTCCTAATGTGATTACACTTAAGTCTGGCAACAAAAAGGAATCAAATAAAATGTAAAGGTAGGAGTATCCTACAATACTCTGAACACACTTCTAAACTCCTTCCCTGATGTCTTCTTCAATCATTATGTTTCACTGTAGCCATTACTATTTGGTATTTTGGCAGACTTTGCCGAACTCCGGTGTGGTCTTTGCAACATGACCGCCTTTTACATTTGGGGAAAATCTAGAGAAAAGGACACTACAGACAGAAATAATATAACCGGATGGTTTAAATGAATGACATAACTTTTCAGATGCACTGCAGCTGTACAAAAATGAGTGTTGCGTAATAGAAAAGTTTAAAAAGGCTGAATTAAGCTCATACTTTGTTGCAGCAGAAACATCGAGGAAAATGTCAACAAATTTGATGAGCAACTGACTGAAATGACCACTAACAGCAGGATTACTATGAAGACGTATATTAATTACCTTCTAAAGGGGATTTTCTTCCTATTGGAAATCTACTTTAGCATTCCTCCTTTTGTAGAAGTTGGGCTTGCACTCAGTATTTTCATTTGCGAATTGTGATTTATCAAATTTGGAAAGCTGAGTGGAAATGGCAAAATTCAATCACATGCTCTCCTCAGAACAAAGTTATTATGGTTGATGGATGTGGAAAATCTCTCCAGCAATAAATAAATCATGTGATAAATGGAAAAAGAAATGCACTTTTTGAGTAATTACTGACAGAGTTTCCATTGCTGCTTCAGGCTCATTGCACAACAGGCTCTCTCTTCCAAAAGCAGCCAGAGATTTGACATTGGTACTGTCACTCCTGTACATAACTCTTCATTAGTTGCTCAGTTACAATGCAGCCAAATGGATTTCTTTGTTTTGGTCTTTGCATGAAATACAGCCGGCACTAACTGACTCTGTAAAGGATAAACTAGTTACTCAAATCTAATCAGTGCTCGAAGGTCTCTGTTTTTCCATTTTTCTGCTGGATTTGTTTTGTTGCTCTGTGAAAGCTAAAGGGAGGAGAACACCCCCCCACCCCCCCCACCCCCAACTCATATGTTATATTTTGTGTAAAAAAATAAAAAAAAATTGGCAGACAGTTTGGAAGCAGGGACTGCTTTCCTGCCCCTCTACCTGCTTGACTTTTACAGCCCGTCTCCTGGGACCTCTCATCTTCTTATCGCTCTCCTCTTCCATCTATCTGACTGTCATCCGTCACTGAGTACGGGCGACTCCCAACTGTCTGTCAGAGAAAGCGTAAAAAGATGAAGAGGGTGGGCAGTGGAATAGAGGAAGAGCAGGATGGTGTTGAGCTGGAGAGGCAGAGAGAGAGAGAGAGACGCGAGGTAGAACATAAAACTGCGGGAGCTTGTAATAGTGTTTCCTAGACATTAATTAGCCGAAGTCATTCCTGTACAAACACACAGTAATAAAACTGATCCTCTCCTCTCCTCTTTTCCCCTCCTGTCTCCTCTCCTTACCTCTGGCTTCTTCTCTTTTCATCCCTAACTTTCCCCTCTTTTCTTGGTTATCCTCTCTTCCCTTTGTATCTCAGTCCTTTTATTTGGCTCTCTATTATTTCCCCCTTTTTTTTTCCCAACCATGCATTTTTATTACCCCCCCCCAACCCCCCGCTCTTTTTTCATCTATTTGTCATCCTCTTTCTTTTCCACTACCATGTTCTTCAGCTGATGAGGAGCATGAAAACAGAGCAAAAGAAATGATGGAAGAAGTAAAAAGAGAAAGATTAAGGAGGAGTGGATTGCCCTTAGTCTCTATCTTTCCTCCTCTGGTATTGCTGAAGGGGAAGACAAGATTCATGATGGCCTTGACTCACTGTCAACACACACTTACCCACACACAGACGAACACACAGTTACAGTACAGTTTGAACTTGCACGCACACATGCGCACAGGCGCAAACATCCTTGCTCCATTGCATTATTTATTTGTGCTGGCTGGCAGACGGCAGAAGCAGCCAAGCAGTAGAAGCAAGGATGCTGCTTTTTACATATGGCCTTTTAATATACTGCACTTTCTCTCTCTCTCTCTCACACACTCACACGCACGCACGCACGCACGCACGCACGCACACGCACACACACACACACACACACACACACACACACACACACACACACACACACACACACACACACACACACACACACAGACCTCATCCCTGTCTTTCGTCTCTCTTTCCACTGACTGAAATTAATTTCACTTCCTTTTCTCTGTTTCTCTCCCTCTCACTGCTTGGCCCTGTCCTCTCTTCACATAACATAATTTTTGCTCTTCCTCTTCTCCCTCTGTCCTCTTCCTACACGCTGTCCTCTATTACTGATATATGTCACAAAATGTTGTGGAGAAAGTCAGGATTTGGTGATGCTAAACCCTAATAGCGTGATTCCTGACAAACTCCAGAAATTGCTAGCTTGTGAGTGAAAATACCTCGACGACTATGGATGTGTGTGCATTGAAATGAAAATAAACAAATTTGCGCTCTCCTAGGGATGAATTTGAGTAATCTTGCATTTTCCATCATTAAGTGAAAACTGAAATTCATAATAACTCTGGAAATTGACCGAATTGCTGAAGAACTAATGGGAATCCAGTCACCCTTAGCTGCACTTCATTTAGTGAACTGTAGTTACTGCTACTTAACAAATGTTAGCACTCTGAGATGAAAACCTAAGGTGGTAAACATGTCACAGTGATCACTCACTTAGCTCCAAGCACTACCGTGCCTGAGTACAGCCTCAAAGTAGATCTGTAGTCTTCTTATTTACTTATCCTTTGATCGGATTTTGATAAGATGACTCCTGATTAAATTGGGAGACTCTGGCGGGTTTAGATTGTTTTATTGTTTTTTTCAGGGATTTTGATGTGTTGCACCTCAGAGATAGTAAAGAGAGGCTTCCCCACACAGTTATACTGCCAGTCCAGGTACAGAGTGAGCTACTTTAAGGTTACAGTTTTTATTGCTGTTCACTGAAACTGAGCCTTGATAATAATGCTGCACACTGAACAGCTGGCACAAGTGTTTTTAATATCAGTGTACGGGTTATGACTGGCTGTTAATACAGCCATGCCTCATACAGGCAGCACCGGCATTAATGTAGGTGTTAAAAAAGCTTGTGTGTCTGTGCACACTGGTGGATGTGTGTCGTCAGATTATGTGTCTCTTTGTTCCGTCCCACATGTGCTGGGCCAGAGAGGAAGAGGATGCCTGGGGAGTTTTGACTTTGTCTTGTGATGCTTAAGCTAATTGAATGTATGAAAGTATGATCATAGGGAATAATGGTGGTAGGTTAATAAGGAAGATCATTAGTTGGCATGCAAGCTGTCTTTTCTGTGTACAGGATAACTAGAATCAAACCATTACAGTGATCACGTTTGAATGGATGAACAGAAATGAAATGTTCATCTACCTGTCGCACCAGATGGTGACCACTCCACAAAGAGTCCCTTTGACTGTTTGAGTCATCTGAAATCCTGGATGGCAAAAAAAAGTGCTTTCACTGAATGACCCTTTCAAGCTCTACAAACATTCTCACCGAGGCATCGATATTGGTCTTTTATCCAGCCGCGTCCAATTTACTGTTAAAAATCTTGGTGTTTTTTATGGGTAGCTCCTTGACTTTTAACAATCAAACCAGGAATGTTGTGAAGGTCAGCTCATTATTATTTGGCCTTACACAAAAATCTATCAACAAGCTCCAACGTGTCCAGAACTCTGCTGCCCGTATTATTACTAGGACTTCTTCTACCCACCACATCTCCCCAATCCTGAAGCAACTTCACTGGCTCCCGGTTAAACTTCGCATCCATTTTAAAATAATTCTGTATACATTCAAGGCTATTCATTCTCTCTCTCCACCGTACCTCTCTGACTTATTACAGATGAAGCTCCCATCCCGCTGCCTCAGATCTTCATCTTCTCTTTCTCTCTCTGTTCCCTCTGCTCGTCTGATTACAATGGGAGGGAGGGCTTTTAGCTGCTCTGCCCCTCGACTTTGGAATTCCCTACCCCCGGACCTCAGAAATATTAGTTCATTCTCTCTTTTTAAGTCCACCCTCAAAACTCATCTGTTTAAAATTGCCTATCCTTAAATTTCTGTATGCTTTAACTTTTATCTTCTATTTTTATTATTGTGTATATTTCCAGTTTTTATCTGTTGTACAGTGTCCTTGGGTGCTTTGAAAGGCGCTATTTAAATAAAATGTATTATTATTATTATTATTTTATCAGCGGAGAATCATCACTAAGTCAAAGCCAGTGATGTAGAAACAGTTATCGACGACTTGGCACCTCTTGGCTTGACTGCTGCAGCTCCCTGTGTGTAGGATTGACAGTTTCCACCTTGATTGGAGATGGTTCAAACTGCAGCTGCTCAGCGCTTAACCGGTGCAAAGAAAAGAGAGCACATCACTCCTGTTTTCACACAGCTGCACTGGCTACCAGTGAAGTTTAGAATAGACTTTAAAGTTGTATTATTATTTTTTTTATAGAGTCCTCCATGGATTATCTCCACAGTGCATTGCAGATCTTAAACTCAGTATTTTGCCTCCAGGTCAATGAGTCCATCATCCCAACAACTTCTCTCAGTGCCCTCCTCTCGCCCAGGCAGCTGGGCCTTTGCTGTTATTGGCCCCAGGCTCTGGAAAACTCTTCCTTCCGACAAAAGAACCTGCTCAACAATTGAGAATTTTAAATAAACTCTAAAGAGCTACCAGTTTTTGCTTTTTTTATTTTCTTTCGACATCTGTTGTTTCAAAATGCGCTATATAAAAAAAACAAACATTTTATATTAAGTGTCCATATTGTTAACCATGTGCTATGGGAAGCTATGCTGTGCCTTGGTGGTTTGTTACCAGACTTTTTGGATGTTGCTAGAGGAGGTTATTGTAGATCAGATCCAAGCTAAAAAAGCCTTGAAGTCCAGTTTAGCTGTCCCTTTTCAAGTCCAGGTCCAAAGAAGAGTGGCTTCTATTGTTATCTTTGTCAGCAGAGTCAGCACTTTGCGCTGCCGTTGTTGCTTTTGTAAAGTAAACTGCTGGTCAGTAGTGGTTATGGCAAACTGGCAATCTTCTGCAGGCTCTTGCATGGCTGCAGTTGGAAGGTTGCTGAGCGTGGCCGCTTGCAGAGCACGCAGAGGAGATCATGGGCAGGTGAAGTCATAGTGGGCCTCACTGTCCTCAAAACAGAGCAGTGGATGAGCAGAAGTGGGCACCCTTGGTTTTGTTAGACTGGCATTTAGAGGATGGTCAACATTGGATAGCCACATTGCAGATGCAGGAGGTGACTGCTACGTCTTAAAGTAAAAATTCCATTCACATTGTACAAGCGAATGAATTCATCTGCGGGCTTTCTCGTGGTCCACTGGGAGACTTAAACTCCATCTCCATCCGTCGCTTTTTTGCTCATTTTTATCTCCACCCAGTTTTGCTTCTGTTATCTCTCTTTTAACTCCATTTTTCGTCTTACAAGTCTGTTTTTCTTCATCGTGTCTCTTAGGTCAAAATAGAGAAGATAAAAACACACATTGGGGATGGAGAGATGGAGAGGAAGGAGGGATGGAGGGAGGGGAGGGAGATGGGGAGGTTAATAGAGAGACAGATGGAGAAGAGGAGCTAATATAGCAGGGATAAGGAGGCTTAGAAAGTAATGATAAAATGCAGAGTGAAGTCATACGGTTGATTTGGCACCACTGCGAGGGAGTGTTGCTTGTTTTTTGTTTTTTTTTAATGTGTGTGTGTGGCTTTGTGTGTTTATGCCTGTGTGTTCTTGACTGATGTCCTTGACTATATGACTGATAATATCGCTGCTTCAGGTCCCTGGTAAAGCAGACGGAGAATTTATGTGTGTGCGTTCGCATTATGTGCAAGAACGATCGTGTCTGCTTGAATGCATCCACTCCCTCGTGTCCTCAAATGCCGCATCACACTCAGGCACACCTAGTTTGTTTTTGTAAAATCCTCCCAAGAATTGTACTTTTAATGATTTCATATTGGTTAATATCAATAATTTACCACCACTTGAGTTTATCAGTGTTCCACTTGCTTCTTCCTCCTTACCTTTTACTTCTTCTTTCATCTGTCCGTGTGTTTCAAAATGTTTTATTCCCCTTGCTTGCAACCATTCCTTACATCTCAGTCTGTCCCATTCAAGATGTGAGAAAGAGGCTGAATGAAAAGATGAGAGAAACCAGGAGACGCTTAAAATACACGAAACCCGCTGAGTGAGAGATGCTAGGATGCACGGTTGTAGTGAAATGACACGTCCCTTCCCTCTCTGTGTCATCTGAAGTAACATCAGTTGATGGTGTCACATATGGTTCACCTTCAAGTTTGTATTTGCACTAAAACGTAATGCACTGCAATTATTTTTAATTGCAGAGGGAAGAAGCACCGACTGTGTGGTGCGCTGCTGGAATACTAGAGCAGCAAATCCCGTCCCTGTCATCCAGTAAAACTTTAAAAGGACTCCAGAGTCTATGACCGAGTACCCAAGAGAGCCAAAGACATTAAGTGCAACAAAATCTGGGATTTATACTTTACTAGACAAATGCATCTCAGTGCCGTTGCACATCTGTTCTCAGTGTTGTGTTGCCTGATCAAATGTTACACCAGTGTTTAGTGTCAGGCAGCCGTCAGCAAAAGAAATGCAAAAGATGCATAATTTTGAGGCCGCAAGAGATTTATGGTAAATCTGAGCTGGGAAGTCAAACACAAGCCTGACATTTTGTTGTTGTAAGTAACGGCTTTATCATGAGCAGTCTGAGCCTACAGGCTGTGAGGATCATTGAGGATCACTTAGGCCCTGAGACGGGGCTTGACTGACTGGAGGCTACTGAGGGAAAATAGATTGCATAACATGGCATCAGTCATTGTGAAAACGGTCTGCCTTTGGAACCGCACCAGGCTTCCATGTTTTTGGGGTTTTTTTTGTGTCACAGGTTATCTCTGGCCACGAGCATTGTTTTCCTGTGCATTAGTTGCAGTTTTGGAGTTACATGCTGGCTTTCTGTTTAAGTAAAACCCAAGAGCTGTTGAAGATATTATTCGTAGGACCAGCTTTCAGATGAACTGGGTAGTTTAAAAATGTGTTGTTATTGTGGGGTTTTCTGTGGGCCTAATGGTTGCACATGCTGTGACCAAACTGGTCTACAGTTTCATTCCCAGCTGGGGCTTTTGCTCTGTGTTCTAACCTTTTTTCTACCCTGACTTTGTCTCTCTCAACACTGTGCTAAAAATGATATATTCAAGAATTGTGCAAGAGAGTCAATAGTAAGTGTTAAATACAGTCTACTTTGAGGTGCTGTATAATATTTAGATTTGTAAACTCATATCAATATAAAGATTTATAAGATTTGTTTTTGCTGAAAGACACAGGCAGAAATTAGAAGATTGAAGAAAATAACAAAGCAGGGCGAGACTGTGTTAAAATCACAAACCATGCATAATATGGGTCACTGGTTCAGAAAGATATCTGACTCTGGATGCTTCCCAGTTTTTCTTATTGATGTTCTGTTGTGTACATGTAAACATGTGCCATTTTGTAGTAACTCACAATATTAAAGAATGATTCTGGATCCAAAAATCCCTTTTCAATTGGGCCAAGTCCCACCTTGGTAAAACCTAGCCAATCACACGACCTTCTTGCATTTTTTTCCTCTTCTTCTGTAAAGGTATTTCGTACTGACTTCATCACTGCCATGAAGCTGCCGGACTCAGCCCAGCTCGGCCCAGACGACTTCTACGTGCTTTCAGACCCTTGGAGACAAGAGTGGGAGAAGGGAGTGCAGGTCCCAGCCAACCTAGAGGCCATACCGGAGCCTGTGGTCAGGTAGGAAATACACAGAGAACACACCGATAAACACCCAAACCCATGCAGTAGTTTGGTATTTAGTACCAAAGGTATTTTTTCTTTTGTTCTCCATTTCATTAAAGCCTGAAAGGCAGATTTAATCTGCATTGCTCTTGTAAGCACTAACAGCTGCCAATGGGGACATGAAGTTGCTGCCTTTAAAGAGATCTTGGAAAAGTTTTGCATTTGAACTTTTGTTTGGCATGACTAATTGTTTTTCTTTTTTCTTTTTGGAATATTGTTAGATTGTAGATTTTGTTGCAAAGTTCATACAACTGTGAAAATTAAATTTGCTAAGGTAATTTTGATAAGCTCTTGTAAATGTGGCTAAACGAGCAGACGAGATGCCTGAAGTTCCAAAGAGCTTTTGCTGGAATGATTAAAAATAACAAACAAAGGGCAATTTTTTTTTTTAATTTTTTTTTTTTTGGGGGGGGGGGGGCAATTAAAGTGTAATAACAGGTGTGGGAAGCCTTTACATAATTACATTTCCTGCAATTACACTAATTAGCAATACATTTGAAATGGAAAATATGCACACTCACTCCTGCACACGGAAATCTACAAAGGTATAAAGTGAGACGCTTTAGCTTTCTGTGCTTCAGTTCATTCATCCGTAAACAAACACACACACACACACACACACACACACACACACACACACACACACACACACACACACACACACACACACACACACACACACAACATCAAGCTGGTAGGCAGATGTGTACAGGCATGCACTTTGACCCACTTACATTCACTCCCATACTGTAAATTAGTCGCCTTTTTCTCTTTCTCCCTCTGTGTGTCTCTCTTATGGCGGTAGTCTCTCCAACTCTCTAGTACTACTGCAGCTGCTTCACGTGCCCGTGTGGTTTGTTTGGTGTTCTAGGAACTAATAAAAATGCTCAGACTGCCTGGTAATGCCTGTTGCACAGACATGCCATACTGTGAGGCCACACACGCACTGGCAAGCACACACAAGTGTTCAGTCTTTTTGAGAGACGGAGAAATAAACGAGTTATCGAGTCATGACTTATCCTCTTCAAACCTTCTGCATCCATGAATGCTTCCCCCCCAATTTACATGGCTCAAGAACCCCAGTCGCAGAAAATTATTAAACAAAAATATAGAGGCAGTGGGGGTTTTTTTGTTTTTGTTTTTTTACAGGAACATGGAGTAGGTGAAGAGGTGACACACATGTTGGTTAGAGGAAAGCAAAAAATTCCCACCATGGTAGATGTTTCTCATCTTTTTTTGTTTTTTTCCACTCTTGACTCAAGTTAAAAATATTTGTCCACTATTTAAAGCTGTTGGAGGCATTTTGTTTGTTCTAAATTGTTTTTAATTATTCAAGGGCTAAACTGGAAGAAAAATCACCATCTTGCCCCAAGTTTATCAGCGAGAGGTCCTAGGTCTGAATCACGGACAAGCCCCCAATTAATGAAATGGAATATCTATGGGGGACTAATGCAGTACATGAAAAACTCCTGTCTACTTTAAATCCCAAGTAGCCACAAGAAAAACTTGAGTAAATCAACAGGTGTTGTATTTATTAAGTAATAGTTTCAGAGGAATGGTTTAGGTTGAGCCTTTTGGAGACCAAAGATAGAGAGGCAAGGCTGAGATAATTTAGACATAGTGAAAATATTGGCCAAAGGATGTTGAAAATGGAGCTGCTAAGCAGAACGAAAAGAGGAGGATGTCAGAGAAGATTCATGAATGAATGTAGTGAAGAGGGACATGCCGAGGGTTGGTGTGACAGAACAGGATGCTGGGATGGGGTGAGATGGAAGCGTATGATCTGCTATTACGACCCATAAAGGGACCAGCCAAAAGACGAAGACATAGTAGTTTCACAAATTCAGGAGTACAAATCAATGTCAGAATGAGCCAAGGCCAAAATAACAAACAAGGAAAAACTGTCTACACTCCAAACTGAGATAACTTACTCATAAGAAACAAACCAGAAAGCAACAGCAGTGGCTCACTACCTATCATAAACAAGAGAAAACTATTCAAAAACGTGGCAGCTCAGCCTTATCCACTCCTTTAAATGCAAATCTTAAAATAGAAGTTGGAAATAGACCCAATTGTTTCTGGGGGGAAGTTGGAAAAGTGAATAATCCTCTACCCAGATGCCATCTTGGCTCCTTATGTGTATGATAATCATGTTGGTGCCAGTCGCCTTTGAGCTGTACATGGGCCATACCATATCGAGGTACCTACACATTCAAATTAGCTTATTCTTTTTCACACTATTGAGATGTTCTCCCATGTACTTTAAATGGATTACTTGTAAGTCTATGAAGGTGCATCAGCATGTTAGAGGACTTATTTGCACACTAATCATTATGTTATGAGTAAATTGATTTATTTTAAATTAAATAACCTCAATAATTACTTGCTGTACCGATTGTTTAGCTATTTGAGGCAATAACCTTTTTCCCTAGCTGTTTAAGGACTAGACTGGAAAGAAATCACTGCGATGCTCGAAGTTCAGAAGTGGCTGCAGGTCAGGAGGCAGCAGGGATGTTCACAAGGCTGGGGGTTGATTACAAGCTCAGTCTCTTACCTGTATCACAGTGTTGTTTGGCAACACTCTGAACACCCATTATATTATTTTGCACATTCATGGTCGCCATGAATAGAATTGAAGTAATTATTTTTCATTAACCATTCAGCCACTCCCTTATAAATAAAACAGAAATTTTTAGGATCATGACAGCAGAAAAGGGAGTTGGAATGGTCTAATGCCATGTCTAATAGCGATATCTCTCAGTACGCAGTTTTGATAACAAACAGTTTGTCTTTCAGTTTTACTTTCTTTTCAATTTGAAATCAGACAAAAGAATGAATGAGTCTGACTGCAGGCAGAAGACAAATGTTATAAATAATAGAACAGGAAACGGGAAAAAATCTGGTCATCTATGAGGTTTGACAGGATTGCTGTGCCACCCTTACTGTTTGCATTGCTTACCAGGTTAATATCATTTGTGACATATACACACACGCTCATGCTTATAAGCAATATGGCGCTAACAGATTGAACAGGGCCTGGAGGCAGAGAGATAGATGAGCATATTGGGAGAGAAAGAGAAACGCATAAAAGAGATAGTTGAGGATAGATGGATGCATGCGGGCATATCTATTATCTTGTATGTGATAGGACGAAGAAGGGATTTACTGTGACGCTGAAATGGAGTGATGATGGATGAATGGTGGGATAGTGTTAAAGAAGAGTAAGTGTGAGTGAGCTGATGGTCTCTGTCAGAGCCCCCGACGTTCATCCTTTTTTTCCCCTCTCGTGTGTCACTTTGACGCCCCTCGTTTTTTCCTCTTCCTCTTTCCTATCCTTTCCTCTCCACACTTCGTTCTGCGATATGCTTGGTCTGAAACTGATCCCTGTGATTTCCTAGGTTTTACCCATATACGAGCCCCTGCGGTCAGGCAGAATCGGTGGTAGGAGAGCTTATTTTCACAGAGTAAGTGATGATGATGCTGAGACATTTTTTAGGTAAAAGGTCACAAGTAAATGCAATTACCAGACTGTAAGGATACCTCTTTAAGCTGTCAGTTTATGCAGCTTATCAACATAAATCACTGCTATTAGAACATTTTTAGTTAGAAATGACTTGTAAGATTGTGGGAAAATAGTTGTTTTTTTTGTCTGCTATTTGCTTTAGTGCTTTCATGGGCAGCTGTTGCTTTGTTCGTTGTCGCTTGAAAGGTCACCAGTAAACAATGAGCTTCTTCTGTCTTTTAAATTCATTACAAACAAGTTAATAGCAGAGGTTGTCGCCCACGTAGAACAAGACATATGGCCAATAAGGCTGTTATGGCTTGTCAGCTGAAGAAAGATTAAACATAAACTCCATAGTAGGTTTTTTTTTTCATTCTCATTTGATAAATTTGATAACAAGTATACATTGTATAGCACACAAATATTTTTAAGGAACTCATTCATCAAAAAAAGTACTTACAGCAATAACTACTGCAGGGTTACCATTAAAAATTAAGAGTGATGCTTGGGTGTTTCTATGTCAAATTGTAAACAACACAAATTCAGTTAGAGGAGCACTCTTAAGTCTGTGTTGTTAAATATAAACAGCAGCCTTTTAGTTTAGCTTAGCAGATCACTAGCACTTGGAAGGAAAACTGGCTAACAAATAGTAGGAAGATATTCCTATAAGCACCAGTGTTTAAGAAAAATTAGAATTTCACCGTATGAGCAGATATAGCCCACAGACAACTATTTCCCAGAGGGCTGGGATATAAGCAGACCTTATAAATATAACCTGTAAGGTTCTGAAGGGAAAACAACCCTAAAAGGGATTTTTAAGGCTGACATGGAAATTAAAAATCAGATACAGATTTGGATACTGCTCCCGCACTAAAACGCAGTTCACCTTTTGTGGCCTCGCTGTTTCACTGATTTTTTGGTGCAATTTTGCATGATTTTTTTTTTCCACAGCTCGTTGTTTTCTGCATCCTGATTGGCTGTAGACCATTGTCAATCCATCTCGTGCCGTGTCTCCAGTACAGTACAGAATGCGTTTAGCTTGCAAAATTTATACAAATCTTCGATCGCTAGCAGTGTGACTCTAAAGTGCCGTACTGTATGTTTGTACGTTTTCTCCCCAACAAACACAACAATACCGTAAATTCCGTATTGTTTTTTTAAATGCTTTTAAAATCCTAAAATCCTACCCTTGTATACTTTTAAAATTTGAAATAACCTGGTGCCCAGTTACTTAACAGACCTTCTCGACGTGTATTGCCCCAAGACAGCGCTCAGATCCTCTAATCAACTGCTCTTAGTGCAACAAAGGCAAATCAAGTTGGCTACTTCGCAGATTTCACCTATCACGGGTTATTTTTAGAACGTAACTACCGCGATAAACGAGGGACCACTGTATATTGGTCGATCTTTTCGTCACTTTCAGACAAATAAACAGATTTCACTAACATTTGCTATTTGTAAGCATTAATGAGCCCTTACAAAAAATAAAGTCTGTGGCTTAAAAAAATTCTTTGTTATTGTCAGAAATCTTAGATTGCTCATTTATGGTTTGCCCAACTCTGCTCAAATTAACTATGCAGCAACAACACTCATAACGTGGTTAAAAGGCATTTCTCTTATGTCTTCATTCTTACATTTTTATTGATTTGTTATTATAAATGCAGACACAAGTATATCGGTAGATATTTATATTCATATATAAGATGAGTGAATAATATTTTTAGTCAAAGGATCTTGCAAAGAAAAGCGTCTGGACTTCTTTAAGTTGCTTGAAGACGTTTCACCTCTCATCCGAGAAGCTTCTTTAGTTCTAAGGTCAAATGGTGGAGAGTCCCAGATATAAACCTAGTGGGAGTGACCCCCCACAGAGGGACAAAAGGACCCCCTGATGATCCTCTAATCGCCTGAGCCAAGGTGTGAAACTGGGTGTGGGACCCAATCAGCCAGAGTTTCGGGTGTGTTCATTGTGAAACCTGGCCCCACCTTATCATGCGAATTCCTGAGGTCAGATGGCCCAGGATGTGAGTGGGCGTTAAGGCGTCTGGGAAGGGATCTCAAAACTGGATTATAGATGGCAGAGAGTTGGTGTCGTAAAGGGCCATCTGACCTCAGGAATTTGCATGATAAGGTGGGGCCAGGTTTCACAATGAACACACCCGAAACTCTGGCTGATTGGGACCCACACCCAGTTTCCCACCTTGGCTCAGGCGATTAGAGGATCATCAAGGGGTCCTTTTGTCCCTCTGTGGGGGGTCACTCCCACTAGGTTTATATCTGGGACTCTCCACCATTTGACCTTAGAACTGAAGAAGCTTCTTGGATGAGAGGTGAAACGTCTTCAAGCAACTTAAAGAAGTCCAGACGCTTTTCTTTGCAAGCTCCTTTGACTACGATGACCTGGATGACTGAGAACCTTCACAGACAATAATATTTTTAGTTTGTAACTTTTGGTTGTGTTTAGTTATATGTAGCCCTATATGTAGGAGTGGGTGTGTTGTGTATTTGTGTTGCATTTTAAAGTGTGACTCTATAAGTGGCCACCAGAGGAAATGCATTTTTCAGCCTCAGGTGTGAGCTGCAGGTATGTGATGACACTATTAATAAATTACCCCAAATATCTTTTTAAATTAAGTATTTTATGTTGGTGCATATCAACATAAATACTAACTAAACCAATATATTGAATTGGTAAATGTTTTATCTGGTGACTTCTTTATTCTCATTTTCTCATGTTAAAGTGGTTTGGTTAACTCCATAATCAGAATAAATCAGAGGTAGAAATTACCTTGTTTCTTGCTTTTCCTTGCATCTCGACATCCCTCCCTCCCACAGCCTTCCAACCTTCCTCTCTACCTTTCGACCTAGTCGAGCCGAAGGCGCAGACACATTTTTCTTTTTTCTGTTTTTTATGAATAATGACATCATCTCCAAAAATTGTTGGAGAGGAAAAGAGCTGCAGGCCCCGTCTGGCTTTGACAACAATCCTCTTCTACATTTCCCTCTCTCCTTGGACCATATTTGGCTGCTGTGGCATGATTTTCAGTAAAACAGCTGTGGCATTTGGTGAAGAGGTCATTATGGTTTGATGCTCTTTTTCTGCACCTATCTTTACCAAAACACAGCAGGAAGGAAAATAGATAGCAATTCTCAAGCCCTCCTTGCTTCTCTGTGTCTGTCCTTCACCGCTGCCTTCTTCTATCTCTTCTTTTTTTCTCCTCATTTTTCTCTTTTCGCCGTCTCGTCTCCTTTCTGTTCATTTTTATTTTATTTTATCACACACTCCCCCTCCCTTTCTCTTCTCTCCCTCTTTCCTCTCTCCTTCTCCATGGTTTTGTCGGGACTGAGTGGAAGTAATTAGCCGTTGCGTAATACTGGCTATGTGCAGATAGTGAACCAAGCTTTGCCAATGTCTGGACAGTCTTGGGTCCCCAGTGGCAATGCTAAACCAGAGAGGGAAATAATTACACATGCACATGAGAAGATCTTTTCCTTTTCACAAAATTTAAGAATTGGGATAGTGGTTATGTTATTTATTACTTCATTTTTCCCCCTTGGACCGGTGGCCAGGGTGGTGAATGTGAACCCGTTGTTTGCGGTTTGGCGAAACATGTTGGCTTTTGGTGCGCCGTGTAAAGCTGCGGTCACTGAGAGCATCGCATGGAGAGAATCCTTACCAGAGTGGTTTACATGCTGCAAGACTACAGCAAAGATTGATTATGCAGATTTGTGTGGGGTTTTTTTTTAAGTTGCTTTTGTTGGAGGGAATCGCTCCTCACTTGGCACATCGACGTGCTACAGATTTAATTTATTGACGCGATTGCTTAACTTCAAGAGTCCATGGAAGTCCTGAGATAAATGTGTAGCTTTAACTGTCAAAACATAATGAGATACATCATGTGGAGTGCATTGGTGGAATATCAGTAGGTCAGGTTTCGGGCAGCTTTGATCATATGCAAAACTTGGCTCTAATATGTAAAACTTGCAACAAGCTTGCAGCCTTATTCAAAGGGGATGGAGGGTTTGAACCCAGAAAGGCTGTAAAAGCTGTTGTCAGATAAAGCAGGAAGGCAGTGGTGAGAATAGATACCAACGATATCTGTGAAATTCCTGCTCAGACAGACAAGCTTGTTTTTTTTAATTGGCTTAAAGTTTCCTCATTCAGAGCAATCCTGAAATATTTTCCACAGAATGAAAAAACCTTCAAAACTACTCACCTGTTGATGCTTTACATTCCAGAGATTCTTGAAGATGCTACCTGCATCTGAAGATCTGCTTATTTTTTTTGTGCTGCAACCATTCTTGCATAGAAAACATAGTAAGGCTGTGTTACACAACAGAAAAACAGCTGCAGACTGAAACCGAGTCCACTTAGACTATTAGCCTGCGTGTGTTATGACAGTCTGACAGCTGCCAAACACCCAACGCATTATTACTTTACATAGATGTCAGTTCGTTAGTGCAGCAGAGGAAACATTTGGTAATTTGTTCCAGAGTATTTTTGTACTCTCTGGATGGCCAAGCACTATGGACTTGGCAGGTTGGGACTGGATAAAAGTATAATTGCCCTGGACCTCCACCAGTACCACTGATTGAGTTGGAATGGGACATTAGAGAGGGGAAGCTCATATGTCAAGCTTTGCATTCAGGTATGGGTAGGGAAGGAAATGCCAACTAACATCATTTGAATAGATGCAATCAAATGGAACATCATGCAGCATAAACATGGGTTGTTACTGATTAAAACAGGCTGTTTCTGTTTCTACATAAAGAAAAAAGTCAGTCTGTTTGACTCACGCAAACACACCCTTCCAGCGGGCAAGTCAGACAGTGGGTCAGGAGGCTAATCGGCTACTAATAACTCAGTGACTGTCTCACACACACACACACACACACTCACACACAGATAATGGATTGAAGGCAGCCTGAGGGCAGTGAGATGGATGGAGAGATGGTGAGAAGGACAAATTGCAGGATGGTGGAGATGTAGGACAGTCTAAATGTCATGTATCTCAAAGCTTCAGCTATATTTAAAGCATAAAAAGTATACGTTGACATTTGCAGATATTGCTGATTTTCTTACTCCACCAACGCTCTTGTCATACAAGGAGTTGATAAAGGTTAATAAATTTGGCTTTTTAAATAACATTTCTTTTGTTTCCACTTTTCATTTAAAACATAGGACCCAGCAAGTCTCTTAAGTTAGTATAAGAGATTGCAGATTCATCGGCTACCCGACCTGACCACCTTTTTTGAAGATTCTGCTTCTTCTTTGGAGACATTTTCCAGTTCGGTATCCTTTCCCGTCTTGGAATAAATGTGACATTTGTTGTTCCTCTTCTGTGTAACTAATGAAGAGACATTGCCAGTGAAAGGTCGGAACAGAAGCACTCATTCAAGAACATTAATAACAGGCGTAAAAAAAAAAAAATATGGAGAAAAGCGGTGGGTAGATGGCTGTGAAGTCCCTTGTGGTTTTAAACTGCCAGGCCCAGCTGCAGCTCACTATGAAAAGGTTCACGTTCCTGAGTGTTGATTGTATGTGCACACGTTTCATCCAAGTATGTGTTTGTATGTGTAACAGGTGTTCACAATAACATCTGGAGCCTTGGCTCTCTGAAAAGGCTCTTTATCAGATGATAAGATGAGTAAGAGCAGCATCACCAGCACCGTCATTCACTGGGTCATCGGGTGCATGTGAAACTAATATGTTCCACACACAGCGCTGATGTTTGTTAGTAGTCTGTTGTACTCTGATACTCTCGATGCCTCTTTAACTTGGTTAGATGGATGAATGCACATCTAATGGGCTGATGTATATGTACGTGTAACATGGTGCTTGTCGTTCTGGGAAAAGCTGCCTACATAAATGACCTTCAGAATTAATATGTGACAGAACAGGTGGATAATCGAGGCACTTTACACTGTATAAATGTGTAATTTGTAATTTACTGCCTACTATGTCTTCATGCAGTGTCATTAAGATTAAAAACACTTAGCTAAAAACATTTGCAGTCTGCCCCTTCAAGACAGTTAGGAGAAATTATACATTTTACTCAACAATACTTGAATACATTTCCTTCCTGGTGTGTGTTTCTAGTGCTGTTCATTGTGCATGCATCTGTCCGTTTGGCAGCCGAGACGAAAGAGTAACAGGTTGGACCAACTTGTGATGTGTAGTGCACAATATCATCAAAACGTGGAGATCCTTTCAAACAAGCCATACTTGTTCAGTCTTTTTCTAATTGTGCTGTCCTGAACTTGAACATTTAACCTGCTCTTTGAGGCGTGTAGAGTCTGAGATGTAGTTCTTGGGTTTTATGTAGATTCTCGGACGGTCCAACCTTGGCGTAAATTTGCTGAGACATCCACTCCTGCACATCTGAATGCTCCAAACTGCCAAATCTTCTGCTTTAATTCCTATGGAAGCAGTGAGGATGTACTTAGTGTTTAACTGTATATGACAGACATATGTAATTCCACAAAGAATATAAAGTTGTGCTATATATCAAAGAGGAAAAATCTGTAAATATGGGGATATTTTATATGTGACTTTCTAAGTACAAACTAGATCATTTCCTGATGTAAATGGCATGCAGGAATGAAGAGATAAACATCCAGTGACTTCGATGGATCACTTATTGACCCATTGATGGACTGTTAGGGTTATACCAAAAACCACAGTATCTCATCACTACATTGCTATGAGGGGTTAAGTAGCATATCTCTCGACCGCAGGCTGATCTGGTTGCTTTTGGCTCGGTGAGTGAGCGAATATGAGAACTGTATTTCTTTAAGTATAGGCTGAGGAGCCAAACAGGGCCATTGCTGTCTGTATCTGGTAGGTCCTCATGACAAAGCTAATAGCATGTTACAGTGAGAAATAGCTTTTGATGTCTTTCCTCGGGAAGGGGTTTAATAAACTTCCCACTGAGGCTGGAGGGGAACCATAATGGCAAATAAAGAAACATAATAATACATGCTCATTTCTGAATGAGTTCACCGAGTCACTGGGTACATCTTTTACCACAATGGAGACTATTCTCAATAAACCATGCCTGGTTGTTTGAGTCATTGGCTGCCTGAGTGATTGGCCAGGTTGCTGGCTGACAGGTTTATTGACTGACTGATTGGCTGGTAGATTTCACTCTGCTTGCCACTTGCCTGATTGGTGTCTCCCTGGCTTTTTTGGTTGAAAAAAAAAAATGGAAGTATGATCACCGTGTTGTTTTTTGCAAAAAACCCCAACACTGCCTACTCACTACTTGACTGGGTCAGTGGTGCTGTTGCTCACCACATTTCAGGCTCTTTTCCTGAATGGCTGACCAGCCCCGTGACTGCTTGCCTGGGTGGTTTGTTTGTCAGATGCCTGGGAGAACAGCCACTTCCTTGACTGATTGAATGGACGAGTAAAGGGTCAGTGAGTGGTTGCATGAAAATAAGAACAAAACCCTCTGCTCTCGCATTACCACAGCGTGCGGCTGGGTCTCTGGGTGCTTTATTAATCACATATAAGACAAGCAGCCTTGTTTGCTCACTGATTGCAGTGACTGAAATCTGGCAGTCTGGATGAATTTTCTTTTTGTACTTCTGGCCAGTATACAAGCAAGCAGCACAATGGCGGTCTGAGTGTCCCATCTTTGACCACTAATTTTAGTACTGTATTGACTGACTGGCTGGCCGACCTCTGTGGAATGACAGAGCTGAAAAGCGGACTAAATGACTGGTTGCCTGAACGGCTGGCAGGCTGACTCTCACACTGACTGATCATCGGCCAGAGCTGAGTTAGCGGGTGAGTCACTCTCCAGTTAAACCCATTCACCTCAAGCGGCTTGTGGGCAAAAACTGGCTTAAGTCTGGGGACTGAAAATTTAAACATTTCACTTCTAAACAACAGGTTTAACTTGCTAAGGTGTGTGCATGTGTGTGTGTGTTTTGGAATTGGTAAAGCAGATTGCCAAACTCTAAATATGCTGGCAGATGCCTCTACATTTCCTACCCAGAGATTCAGTTGGCAGTTTTTGATTTATTTAACCTTTTTTTTTAACCAGGCTACTGTTATTAAGTGCCATTGACAAAAAACTAATTTGAAGGCTCGACTGAAAAACGCAATGACTAGCCGGATAAAGTGTGAAGTAGAATCAGTCTGAGTTGATAAATGAATGCAGCTTTTCTTAAATTACAACGGGGTAAAAGCATTTCTGTGTGTGTGTGTGTGTGTGTGTGTTTGCTCTTGTGTGTATGAAAGCAATTTCCCTGTTCACAACACAGCATGTGTGGCATGTGTGGCTGGTGGTGTTTACTCCAGGTTACCCTTAGGCTGAGTGTGGGTAGATTTTGTGTGTAGATTTTTGTGTGTGCATCATTGTTGTTCCCCACATGGGTGTCATGTGTCATGTGAGTAAACCCAAGAGCCATGAGTGGGAGTCTGGACTGTGTGTGTTTAGGCGCCCGCATTTGTGGATGCACAGGGTGTGTGTGTGTGTTTGTGTGTTTGTGTGTATCTGTTTGTGATACATCTGAGCTGTCCCTTGGGTAATTTTTTCAGTAAACACTGCTACATCTTGCATCCCTTGCTGTGCTACACCAAGTGTCTCTTACACACACACACACACACACACACACACACACACACACACACACACACACACACACACACACACACACATGCAAAAGGCGCTACTGCATGTATTTCCTAAGTTACTTATTATTAAATAATAACTTTTTATAAGGAGCTCTGCTAGTGTTTTATCTTTCTGGCAAATGAATAAAGGAGCAGTATATTCACATTCAGCTGGCTTTTTAGTGAGGCTCTTATCCTGTGGTCGTTTGAACAGCTCAGTGTAGTGGACTGTGAGCCATTTACCTTTAGTGTGACGAGGATTCATCTCCACTTGCTGAAGTTAGGCTATACGGCCGTGGGATTAGACTGCATGGAGAGGCAATAAACTATTGGCGATTGAGACATCCGATGGGGCTAGCCGGTTAGCAGCTGAACTTTCAAAATAAAAGTGAGGGGGCTGTCGACTGGCGAATCAATCCCGGATGATGTTGGCAGCTAAAAAATAGTTTTTCTGAATATACTTTTGCACCTGTAAATATAGCCTTTTAAGTCTATATGCTGGAAACACCTTTCTTTCTTTGAAGGAAGGACTTCAACTCTGTTGAGATCCAGCAGTTCTTCTCTGCTATGGAAGATCAAAGCCCTTTGCCTTCTGCACTGTGGGTTCAACAACATCTGGACCACGCTGTCTTCCTTTTACCAATCTACCATCTGCCAGCTTCACTTGACTGTGTGTGTGTGTTGTGTCTGTATGTTTGTCTATATTTAAAAAAAAGATGGAAAGAGAGCGAGACACATGAGATGATAGATGGATAATTAACCTTGCCTTCCATCTTTCTTTTACTGATCCATTATGTGTGTGTGTGCGTGTGTGTGTGTGTGTGTGTGTGCGTGTGTGCGTGTGTGTGTGTGTGTGCACGCTCACTTTGACTAATACTGTCACAGTAAATGTCCTTTCCTTTCTATTTGTGCGCAGTCTTCCTTTCCTCTCAGGCTGTTGCTCAAACATGTTTCAGATCAGTTTTGCAAATGCAGGTTTATTGTATTTCTTTTGTCTCTCTCTTTAACTCCTCTCTTTCTGTTTGTGTCCCCCGCCAGTATCCTCAGCCTGTTGTCAAGGTGAAGCCATTGACTTTAATGGTCACATTAGGGAACCCGGTCCACCCACTCTGGCCACTAAAACCTAACTGCCTCCAGGAGAGTAAACATTGTTTACTGCTTTTTTTTTCTCCCAGTGGAGTCCTCAAGCCCAAGCCTCAAATAAAATAATATCCATTGATTTGGATGGATGCCTGGACGGACGGATAAAAGAAAGGGAAGATAAACCAAATGGAGAGCAATAGATGTAGACATTTTCATCCTCTGTTTTGAGCAGTAGCACAAAATTATTTCCAATAATATGACTTCATGTTTTTATCTGAAAAACAAAGACTCTGGGTGAGTGAGGAAAGTCGATCAGCACGGCATAAAAGCAGCTTTGGAGGCGTTTATCTCGTAAAATGGTGCTCGCATGCTTTTGCGGTGTTTTCTTGTGGCAGCATTACTTAATGAACAGCCGGTCTTTTGGTATCGCACGAGTCACTGAGGGAGGATCACTGACTCCAGTAACAGAATGTCATACAGTTGTGCTTCTTCATAAAACCACTCCATGCATCTGCATGCAGGTTTTATTGTATAATAGACCATCATATCCTCTTACAAGTCACAAACATCAACCTATTCATTGTTTAGTAGATCTCCTCCCATGGGCTAAGTCCTACCTCTTCAATGGTTTTACCTGGTGGAGCGACGGTGATGAAACACAGACTTTTCTGGAAAGCTCAGAGAATTCAGAGCACCCCTTGCATGCATAGGTAATACTTTAGAGTTTAGAGTTTTTGATTTCCTTTTGTCAAACTTGAGTGCAAATGTTTGTAGCTGCCCTGAAGCATAAAAAAACCCCATGACACATTACACCAGTAATGAACTGACTGCCTTTCCTCCCCTTTTGCCTCATTTATCAGCACGCATTGTAGAGGATGACCTTCTCAATAGCCTCTCACTGGGTATTTTCTCCTGCACCAAGGGTAAGCCACAAAAAAGAGCTGAAGTAAAAGGGAGTGAGCATTGGTGAGGGTTGTCTGCCAAATAGAAGAATGGGGACAAAAGAAAGGCAAAATGAAGGGACAGAGGCAGGGATTCAGGGTGGAGCGAATGATCCAGAGAATGAGGGATAGAGAAACTGTGGGGAGGAAGGATGTTGATGGTGGAGGAACTGAGGGAATAAGTAAACAAACAGGTAGATGAGGCGGTTGAGTGGAGCGGTACAACAACTAGATCTGCTGGGAATGACAAAAAGCAGGAAAGAGAGAGATGGACACACAGCAGAGCTTTGCTTATGCTTTAGCAAATAACAGCAAAACCCTCGTCCTTCTCCTCTCTCCTTTCCCTTGTGTTGCCTGTTCGCCTGTTTCTCTGTATGTGGGTTTAATCGAAGCTTTCAGGCACAGAATTAAAGCATGTGGGACTGTATCTCAGAGGAGCAGACTTGACGCTTTATGCCCTGCTAATGCAAAGAAGAAATTGAAACAAAGCTCATAAGAAAGGCAGCAGGCACAGATAGTTTTTAAGGCTTCCTAGTAATCTGAGAAGGGAGTTAGTTGAAAATTCCTAATTTTCTGTACAATGAGGTAGTGACACCTCATCCCTGTTGCTGTTTTATTAGGTTTGCTTAGACTGATCAATACTAAAATTGGAAAATACTAAAACGTGATAACAACACTTTCCTAGACTCAACGCATTGACTATAAATATGGACGTAGCGAAGGTGGTTTGTAAAGCCTTGATTTTATGATTTTAGCTGTTTTTGTCTTCGTGATCTATTGTCAGATATTTGTTGTAACGTATTCCAGAAAGCAGAAACACCACCAGCATAGTCTACAGCTCCAGCATAGTGAACCTCAACAGACAT
The DNA here is from genome assembly GCF_964374335.1 of Astatotilapia calliptera. NCBI lineage: Eukaryota > Metazoa > Chordata > Actinopteri > Cichliformes > Cichlidae > Astatotilapia > Astatotilapia calliptera. The sequence goes on from NC_137431.1 coordinate 25,103,687, forward strand.
TTGTGAGTCAAAGCAGGCTTGCCTTTAATAATGCCTAACTTACTACCTTAAAGCAGTTGAAATAGATCTGTTATTCAAAAACAGTGACCCCAGGACAGTTTTTCATGAAGGGTCAATTTATCCTAAGGTCTGGATGTGTGATGGCCATGCAATCACAATGTCCCAGAGATTTGTCACTGACCACATGGTCCCTAGTAACTCAGAAAAAATGTGACTGGTTGGTGAGCAACCTCATTACAATTCCTTTGGTTGGTCTGTAAACACAGGGGAGCAGTAGTGAAACTGTGAAAAATGCACAACCCAGAAACTTAAAGTTCTTTTGAAACATGTTGATTACAGACTTTTACTTTGAAGGCGAACGCTCTCTGGTTCTGGTTTGTGTCACACTTTTTCAAGTTTTCCTACTGCTCGGCTAGTAATTGGGGAGTATTTGCTAACAAAATTGACATCTTAAGCTAAAATTCATGTAGCCAGTCTGTGGGCTATTCCCACGGACTGTTTGCCGGCTGCAGAAAAGAGAATTATAACATACAAAGAGTTGAAGTGAAACTGTGTTAAAACAATGAAAAAAATGTCCACTGCAGTCATCACTACCTGTACTTTTCCCAATGGTCCACTGTCGCTTCTGTCTTTGTTGTGGTTCAGTTGACGACCAATTGGTATTTAATGACAGACACCGTCATCCACTTGCAGCATCATGCGGTTGGGATTTTGAAGAACTGCACGGGTGCAAGTTTGCAGTGGATCATTGCAGTGGATTACATCGCCTGTATGGAGAGCTTGCAGCTCTCAGAGTGCAGGCTTACTTATAGTGTTTACTTATGCAAAGAGACAGAATCGTGGGATCATTAATTACACATTACAGGCGACCACGGCAAACTGCTCGCAACCAAATGATTCACGAGGGCTGCCAGCAACCTCCAGAAACCACTCGCTACACATTTCCCCCCCCAGTGGTTGTATCATGGCCAATATGACGGACAACTCTCGAGGAGAACAAAGATCTATAAAAACTGAAAGTGTTATATGCACATGGAAACATGTTTATTTTTGCTGTGACATAGGGTTGTAACTAAATGCGAAACTGTCACAATTCGATGAAGGATTTGGCTGCACCTGTGGCTTGTTTTTACTGTTTTTGTTTTTTCCAAGAAGAAGATGGTGTTTGTTTTTGTGTGACTCTGCTGTGCATGTTTTTAGCAGGCACTGTTGTCTGAGGGGCTGGTGCTGGTGGTGGAGGGCTGTTTTTGAAGTGTTGGTGGGCTTACTGGAAGTGTATCAGACAGGGGAAGAATGCAGGAAGAGGGTGGGAGTCTGCGTGCACGTGTGTGAGATGCATGGAGACGGCGCTAAGTGTAGGCTCGCACCGTTAAAGTGAAGTATGTGTATTTGGACATGTCTAAATGTGTGCATGTGTGGATGCATCCTCAAGGCTGCATTGCTTTGACCTATTATTCCACCCCCTTGTCTCAATTTCAAAGCCCACAGGGGTTCCCCGCAGTGTCTCTGGTAATAAAGCTGGGCTAAATTTATGTGTTTGATGCCTAGACACTGTGTGTTCAGTGTATAAAAATGAACACAACTATAAATTTTTGCACCCCCTGAGCGAATAGAAAAACAAATGCCATAAAGTGTGTCTTAGGTTTCCATTTTTTAATGGACATAAAAAAAACAAACAAACAAAAAACAGTTAAATTAAGAATCATATTTACCGTCCCTTCAGAGTAAATTAGTTTCCCAAGCACAGGAAGAAAAGTAAGCCATACAATAACAAACACACCACAAAAACTGATATCATCCTTGGTATGTAAACATCCTGGGCCTCCCTTGGGCCTGTTTAAATAGAGAATAAAGGAATAAATATTGAGTGACGTGTTAATATTCATACTTTTAAAAGCTAGTGTGCTACAGCGTTCTGTCGAAGCCCCTGGTGGTTCAGATTCATCGAGATTGCGACATCAGAGGACGAGAATCACAACAGTTACGGCATGAAAAGAATCAAAGCTTCTGCGGATTATTAGCAGATTGTTCCGCATCTTTCCTCAGTGTGGTCAGGTTGACATGTTTTTTCCCTTGGGTGATCTGACTTTTTCTCAGAATCCAAGCCAATTACTGGACTGTTCTGCAGAGCAATTCATAATAACAAATTCCTTTCCCATAAGCTGTTGCATACTCTCTACAAACCCTCACTGAATTGAAGTTACCTACCAAATGCTTGGTAGGTAACTGGAAAAACCTTTTTTCTCCTGTAAAATAAGCCAATGACTACAGTGTTTCTGGCTGGTAGTTCTTCATAGGATGCCAGTTACTGACTTCAAGCTAGTTACGTCGGACTCTATCAAGGTTGTTATCTTGTGAATTTTACAAGGACCCAAATACAGGTGTTCAATTGTTTGTGTTCACATGCACACAGTGAACACAAACAATTGCAACCCACCAGATTTTAATCATTAATCAGTTGTTTGTTAATGCAGTGTGAAAGGCCCATATATAGGAAATGTGATATAGGAGCATTTCCAGTCTAGGATTTAAAGCTAGGTTTTTGAGAAGGACCTAGTTTGAGTTGAAATGGACTATTTTACATCAAACCCATGTCAGCTTGATTACATCAAAATGCTTCTTGTAAGCACCCATCCTCACAGCTGCTAGATGCTGCTTTAATACAATACTCGAAATTGTAATAACACCTTGCACAAATTACTTTTGACTTCTGGGAAAGAAATCTGATCTAAATTTATTCAAATAACTGAAAAAGTCTGAGACATGGCCACTGGGTGAGGCTCATACTTAATAACATTATTATACCGTCATTCAATATTTCAGAATGATATACTGGATCTGCACTGGTTCATATCTTAATAATTTCATGGCATCAGATTATCCTAATAGTGCACTTACAGGCTTGTGGTTTGCAGAGTTTCTGAAAAGTAGAAAAGGCAATAGAGCCTTCATTTGTCAGGCTCTGTGTCTACCATGAAGACCAAGCTTCAAACTTTGCATTTTGATAAAAGCTTATAGTTTTGGTGGAATCACATGATCCCGAACCACCCATTAGTCTCTTCCTGTCACTAGGGAGTTCTTCCTTCCCACTATTGCCAAGCGCTTCCTCAGGATGGTCGAATTGTTGGGGTTTTCTCTCTCATAGTGTAGTGTTTTTTTTAATTCACAGTGTAATAAAGGCAGCCGTACATCTTGGCAGACACCCTGTTTGCTTATGGTAGAGCAATTTCTCAAAATAATTATGCCAATAAATTACGGATGTTAAAATTGCTACATTTAGTGCTTAGACCAGATTGCAAGGAAGTGCTGCATTTGCTTGAGAAATGTTGATTTAGCAAAAGGAAGAAAAGAAATGGAGGGGGAAAAAACCCCTGCGTTGGCAAAAACACAAATTGCCGGCAGTGTTGCTGGAGGCTCTGCAGTGAAGCAGCTCTCAGTGGCGGGTTGCTGAAGGAGCAGAGGCAGAAAGCTGGCCTATTAACTTTTGTCTCAGAGTGACACAGAAGAGCACACATGGAGAGAGGTGGGATTAAGTGCTCTCACTTTCAGTCTGTTTTAATCATCCCTCCCTCCTTCTCTTTTCATTTCACACTCTCTCCGTGTTTCTTTCAACGTTCCTGCTCCTCGACCCATCTGCTTTCGCCAGCTCTTTGGGTTTTATCTCTCCTAGGGTTATTGGCTAAGTGGCGACGCTGGTTCAAGTTGGGTTCAGTGAGCTCAAGTCAGCTTGTGAGAGTGACTTTAGCAGTGACCTTGTCACCGTCACGCTGTGACAATGTTTGCGCCCCGCTGTTTTGAAGCGCTACGGCCGCGTCTTGAGCCAGACCTATCTGTATCCAATGTGCTTGATGCTGCCAAGTGTGTCACTCGGGCCACTGAAGTTTCAGCAGTGTCTGTCACCAGTTGTCTGCCTGACTTCAATGATTTTGTGTTTGCTGTTTAGCTTTGCTGCCTACTGTCTTTTGCCCTCTTTCTCTGTCACGATGGCTTTTTTTCCCCCCCAGACAGTATTCCCATGCTTTGTTTCGCAAACAAAAGCACAAACACTGCTTTGTTTGTCAGGAGAGGGTAAGACGGACCAAGAGAGATTTCTCCTCAGCCAAACACACATGATATTTGAACTAGCCAAATGTATCTGGACACACGGGCTCTGCACACATGCAATAATTGGACATTTCATTCCAAAAATCACAGGAATTAGCGTGCTGCTGTAACAGCCTTCGCACTCCTGGGAAAGCTTTCCTCGTGGTTTTGGAAACTGGCTGGAGAGATTTGCTTCCATTCAGCCACAAGAACATTAATGAGGTTGCCCACTGATGTTGGGCGATAAGTGGCTGGCTCACAGTCAGCCCTTCGATTCATCCCACAAGTTTTCTGTGAGATTGAGGTCAGGGCTCTGTGCAGGCCAGACCATACTGCGTGAACCATTTTCTTTGTGGACCTTGCTTTGTCCGTGGGGGCATTGTCCTGCTGAAACAGGAACAGGACATTCCCTAAAATGTGGCCACAAAGTTGGAAGCACGCTATTGTCTAAAATGTCATCGTGCGGCACACAGCAAAGACACAGACCAAAAGCACACAATTGCGTATGAACATCTGTGTCCATATACATACAAGCTGCACGAGTTTCTTTGGGAAATGTGCACGTTCACATTCTTTAACTCACTTTGCACCGAAGTGAGTGTTTGTAAGCTGTGTTTGGATCGTTGTGCACAGTGACCACTTCTGTCTGTGCTAGGTTTTTCATTTGCTGAATAGTAATGTGCGTGTTAGAATTTCAGAGCTCATGACTCTTTCACCCTGATGCTTGTTAAGAGTGATGACAACGAACTGATTCTGGACAGTTTATCGGAGCTAATTGGTTGTATACTCCTTCCCAGAAACGCTCCTCCTTGCTATCTCTCACACTCGCACACACGGACACACTTTCGCTTCATGCTTGACAACATGACAGCAAAACCACATTTCTCTCTCCCTCCCTCAGCCACCAACTGGTTTGTGTTAATATTCATGACCTGTATATGTTTCACAGAACTGAAAACACTTGACTGTCTGCTCCCATCATTTTCTCTTGCTGTGTGTTTGCTTGTGTGTGTGTGGTGTTTAAAGTGCCAAGGGAAGGACGGTTCTTCATTTTGTATTTATAGTCCCCCCCCCACATCTCACACACACACACACACACACACACACACACACACACACACACACACACACACACACACACACACACACTTTTCCTTATCTGCTTGTCTGTATTCAGGGCAGCACACTGGGCTTTGATAGGGAGAAGGAGTGAGTTAGGACAGTCTTCTGGCGCTTCTTCTGAAATAGAAGATAGCGCTATTATAAATCAGAGATTAAATTCGATTAGATTTGATTAGATTAAATCATCCCTGTGGGGAAATCAGGTCATCGCTTGCGCAGATAGCAGCCTGCAGCAGAAATAAAAACAACCACAGAAAAACATGCAAATGAAACGAGTGAAAAATGGAAAATTGTAGCCATAAGATGACCCACAGCCAGCGTTTCCTACACTTAAACTGAACCCTGGCCCAGCCTCCCAAGTATATTAATGGCTACTGAAGTATTTTACTGTCTTCTAAAAATCTGCTTGACATTGCAGTCCGTGATTAATTAACTAGTTGACAGTGTTTCCACACCCTTCCCCTCTTATATTGTTCGAAGACACTAATCGCCAGTGTTGCATGCTTTCTGAAGAAAAAAATACACAGAAGATATTTTCAGACATTTTGGAAAAATTCTTGTTGTATTTTGTTTTCTTGAAACTTTTAAATCCATTTTCCCTCCACCACTCAAAATTTAAAATCATTTTCTCAATTTTATGTTGTTTTCTCAGAAGTTTCAGTTACTGCGTTGTAAAGTTTAAGACACCTAGCCCAAAACCGTGACTTATGGATGGCAAAAAATGTTTACCGTTAACCATCTCCCAAGTAAAGTTAGTCTGTGATTGGTTCTAGTGACTGGGCATCATGTGTGGTGTACTGTCGTGTGTGTAATGTCAAGGTTTTACTCTTCGGCTCACCTGTGCTCATAGTAAGTGGTGAGAATGCACTCTCTACTAACCACTCTATGGCTGTTTTTATTTCTGCTGCAGGCTGCTCTCTGCACAAGCAATGAGCCGATTTCCACACAGGGATGACTTTTTGGAAAACAACCCAACAACTTTTAAATAAATGTGAAATCTCAGCACTGTTTTCTTTAACCTGTTATGGTGATTCAGTCAGATGACACTGTGGTTTTAAAACTAAGATTTTACCTTTGCAGAGAAGAATACCTGAAATATTCTAATGACTGAAGTAGCTGACTATCACTACTACAGCTATAAATGAGAGTCACTGAATTTCATTACAAGACTGGGTTCTGATGGTTCAACATTAGAGTCAAAGTTCTTAAAGAGCTGTGATGTCTTACTTTTTTCCTGTTGGTCAGCTCTTTTTTTGTTTCTTAAGGTTTTTGCTTTTATTTGCTGGTCACATTAGAAGGCCAATAACATGAGGAGAGAGCACAGCATTACACTTGGAACATTGTGGCCAAATGGCATGCATCTTAACTACTAAGCCACCAGGATGCTTCAGGCTTCTCATTTTAGCCAGTACTGACAGTCACTGTTGCCAGGAGTGATAAAAATTGCCCCCAGCAGATTGTATCAGACGTAGCCGACTAATGTTAGTGCCTCAAGTAATTTGATGGCCAAAAATCTTTTTGAGGGGTGTTGTTTGGTTAATGTGCTTGCAGATACCCAGACACTGGCTTGTGTAAGTACCTCATTCATATACTGCACTGATGAGTTGACAGTGTTAGGCTACGTTCACACTGCAGGTCTTAATGCTCAATTCCGATTTTTTGATCAAATCCAATTTTTTTGTCTGCTTGTTCACACTACAAATAAAATGCGACAGCAAACGCGCTCTAGTGTGAACGCTCAAAGCGGCCCGCATGCGCAAAAGAAGACGTCACACACAACGCGCTCTGTTTAGACCAAGAGCAAACAATATTGTTTGACTGATGGCCGCTAATATAAAGACTTCGGACTTTACGTTTCCCAATTTTTGCTTTAAGTTATTTTGTTATTTACATAATAATGTAGATAACCTAATAATTATCTTTATTGCTGTTTTAGTGGAGCCGTGCTTCAAAGGATAGTTGCAGATTTTTGTCAGAATCTGCAGATTATGCAGTACAAATAAAATGGTCACGTTTCTCCAACGTTGTCTTTCCAACAGTTTCCCTGACATCTACACTGGATGGCCAGGAAGCGTTCGCGATGTCTTCTCGGGCGCTTCTCCGGAGCTGATAATTGGCGTCTGTCTTGTGTCAGTGACGTAAAAGACGGATTTAATGCGACGTGACCGTTCAAACTGCAGTCGCTTTCTAAAACATCGGATATGTATCGGATTCAGTACCACATACGAAAGTGACCCAGATCGGGTTTGAAAATATCGGATTTGTGCCGTTCACACTGTCATACCATGATCGGATATGGGTCGCATTGTCACGGTCCGGGTCAGCGGCCGTGTGAAGAGTGGAAGGAGGACTCAAACGCAGCACTATTTCAGACGTGAAGGGTGATTTATTGACAATACCAAACATAAAGTGGAGATGGCAAAACTGAACTAAGGACGAACTAAACTGGGAGAAACTACACAAAGGAGTGGCAAACCTGAACATGAAGGGAGAACAGCAGGGAGAGCACGCAGAGGATTTCACAGGGTATGAACACAGACGACGCGACGAGGAGCAGAGGAAAACACACACTATAAGTACACAGAGAGACACTGGGAAATCACACACAGGTGGGAGACACAGCTGGACCTGGTTAACCTGACGAGACAGGGGAACACTGACACCAGGGACCAATAGAGGGAGCACAAGCTCAGAACCCAGTACCTAAAATCCCAAAACACAAACCATCCCAAAACAGCCCATGAATAATAAAGAGAATAATAACAATAAAGAACACTGAGTCATGGTCGCAGGACCATGACACGCATAGGGTCAAGAAAATCGGATTTGATGCGCTTTCGCCTGCAGTGTGAACGTAGCCTTAGTAATAGTGTAGGTTGTGTAGGAATCACACTTTCAGCGATTGCATGTAAAGACCTGAGAGATATATGTGGCTGTGGTTTCAGTGGAAGAATGGCTCTGAAGAAGCCAGATTTGGTCACAAGAGAAGTCCAAAAGTGAGTGTTTAAACCTAAAACACGGTGGAGGCTCTGTCTTTGTTTGGGGCTGCATTTCAGACAGTGGATGTTAGGATTCTTGTCAAAATTGAAGGAATCGTGAACTCAGGACAGTACCATCAGATTTTGATCCACCATTGAATGCTATCTGGAAATTATCTGATTGGCAATGGCTTCATCTTTCAGCGTGACAATGATCCCTAATCTCACTGCCAGTGCAATAAAATCATACCTGGACAGAACACACAGAAGACGCTGGAACAGCATCAGTCATGGGTCGGCCTGCCCATCTTGTTGTCTCGCCTGTTGTCGGTTGAATGTCTTTTGCTAGTACATCTCTACTAGCCTCTGCCTGTGTGGACACCATTTAAGATGGACCAGGTCTCTACTGAATCCCTTTCAGTATCTGTGTACAGTTCTCCCTTAATGTCACACAAAAGAACGTGAAACCACCAAGTTAGTTTTTGACAAAGCAGATGTACGGGGAGCTACAATACTGTAATAAAACCTCAAAAATCAAGTTCCAGAAGTGGAAAAATGAGGGAATGAAGAAATATTCACCTAGTCGTAATAAAGACCTAATCTGTACTTAATCATTTCTGGTTATTCATCTAACAATATTCTGTTTACAAGTCTTATTTTAATCTCCGAGGCTTTTACTTTCAGTATTTGCATATGCTGAAAGACGAACAAAGGTGAATTCAATTTGTGGAACTGATGATGGATTCAAATTAGATAAAATGCTATTTAACCCCGGCCATATTACTGAGAAGGTCGCAGGTGTGAAAGTGTAACTGATGGGCTGTGAGGCAAAGAGGTGATGAAAACACAGCTTCACCCACGCGCGCGCGCGCGCGCGTGTGTGTGTGTGTGTGTGTGTGTGTGTGTGTGTGTGTGTGTGTGTGTACTGAAACCTCATATAGAAATGTAATCCTTTCCATCAAGTCAGTGTAGAAAGGGCTTAGTGCATGTATATATATACACGCACGCACACACCACTGTATAAACACCATAACACACTGCATTTGTTCCTGGAGAAAGGTGAGTCATCCTCATCCCGCAGCCGATGAAAAGCAATTTACACACACATGCGTACACACACACACACACACACACACACACACACACACACACACACACACACACACACACACACACACACACACACAAAGCATGTCCAGTAAGTTTAATGACATCATCCAAAGCAGGATAGCAGGTGAGGGCTGAGATTACCACCTTCCCTCATTTTTCTGTCCCTTTATTGTCTTCCTTTTGCTCTTTCCTCCTCCACCTGATCTTACTTCTTTTTCTTCCTTTTTTTTTTTCTCTCTGGCTCAGTAGCCCTCTATCTTTTTTTCTCTTACTCTCTGGTCTCTTATCTTGTAAAGGAGCTTTTTTAAAACCACTCCCACACACCTACTCTGATCTGTCTTACAGAAGCACACCAGCAAACACATGTATGCACATACACCCACGGACACATACTGTTTGCAAATTGCATCATGCATGTAATGAGGGCCGAGCCCTCAAACACAACTGGGCATTCGCAGACACGCACATACTGGTGCACACAGTGACCCACACCGCAGCTGCAACTTGCACAAGCGCTCACACCATCTCATATTCATAAATGCTGAGATAACAAACACACACAGTGAAGAGCAGAGGCTAGGCAGTGCTATCGTACTGAAAACCTGTCAAGATGTTTTTCCACAAGACTCTTTATTTGTTCCACCATCTATTTTTCTGCAGTGCTTTATTGGATCTGAATGAGGAGGCACACTTTTAAAACTCCAGGCTGTAGTGTCGAGTGAACCAAAGGGCACACTAAAGCTGTCAAAATGTTTGAAAATGATCTTGGGACTTAAACGCTGCCTCAGATAGCACATGGCAGTCAAACGTGGGTTTTTTTGTTTGTTTTTAATGTGGTGTCCTGCTAGAAATATGAGCTGATATAAAACAGACATAGTTTCAGTTGTGGGGAATGATGGCAGACTCTATCAAGCTATATTTCAGTCTTCAACGCAAAACATTTCAGTAGGTTTGAGAGGTGGAGTGGTGTCACCCCTCATTGTGAGCAGAACAGGCAGATTTATGTCTTCTTAAACAACCCATAATATTTTGTCACATTAACACAAAACATGGCAAATTTAAGATGTTACTTACACACACAAACCTGTTGTGCAAAAATTTGGAATGATGTGTAAAAATGTTGAAAAGGCAAAAAACCTGACGTTCCCCTAGGCTGACTCCAATCTCAATAGAGTCCCTTATTAAAATGCCTTTCTTTATAGCATTAGAAAATACTTTTATAGCCTTGTACAAAACACCATTGCTTCTATTAGTAGTTTCCCTGCTCATAGAAATTTTGATTGGGTAAATGTTTTATTTTAAATTTCTGTTATACTTCTTTGAAGTCTTAGACAAATCCGTTGCTTTGGGCGCAGCTGGTAGATTGTAACGTTGATTCACGTGGCTACAAAAAAACACAGATACACAGAATTCTGCAGAAACTTGCGCTCACTGTCTCAGTGGACTTGCAGACACAGATAGTATAAGCCTAGCCTAACCCAGAAAATTCTCAGCAGTTTTTAAAATTAAACTAAATATCTAACTAAATTTGCATACAGGAGTTCTAATTTGTGTTATTTTTGCTGTATCTGGCATTTTCGTGCAATTGATTTTAAAAAATTGTGTAATTTATTCAGGTTTTTCAGGGGAAAAACATTCCAGTGATGATGTAGACGTCTCAAGAAACCTATAAAAACCCAGGTTTGAAATATGATACACTTTACATTACTGGGCTAATTTGCTAGTCGTTAAAACAAGCCCCGGCTAGTTTCGCACATCCTTAGCACTAATTAGCTTACACATAGCTTTATAACCAGTTCGTTTCAATACAAGTTTAATATGAATAAATACATTACTGTAAATATGTAACTGTACATACTGAAATGACGTCATTTCAAACTGAATTTCTTTTGTTACTGCTCCCCACCTGCAGTACCTTTCTATTCCACTAGGCCCGACTCGCACTCTGGGAATCACTGGTCTACGATATTACTGGCGCCCTCACAGACATGTGACTTATCCATTTCATGAGCACTAACCCTATCGTACCCCCATACTACATGAATGCCTTGAATCAGACTTTCACACTATGATGCTACATCCTGGTCCAGTTCATTTCTCCATCGATCCTTTTTCGCTTGTCCAAAGGCAGGGTCATGGTTTGGCTGGAGATATCCCGAGCTGTCACAGAGCGAGAGGCAGGGTACACCCTGGACAGGTAGCCGTCTGTCACACGGCTAACACAGAGAGACACATTCACTCCAGTTCATTCCTGTGGTTAAGAAATACAGATTTACTCTTTCATTCATGTCCAATTACCATAAAACAACTCACATCGGCATCAGTGAAAAGGTACTAAAGTGGCTTGTTGGTTGCTGTGGAGTCTTCCCAAGGTTGTGTTCAAATTGGCACTGAATTAAATAAACAACACTGCCTTCAGTCACATCAGTAGGATGCAACTGAAAGTGTGCTTGCTTAAAAAAATATGAAAAAACAGACCAAAAAAAGGTAGACTGTCTAGCAATAGTCAACACGTTTTCCAGATTGGGGGGTATCATTTACTATTTATAATAATGTTACTAAAAATGAATAATAAATTCTTAATTGTGCAGCGTTTTCGACTCAAAAAGCCTTTGACATGACAGAATCATATGCAGATCAGTGTTTATTTTTTATGCAGCTCCATATTTTTTTTTTTGCCTGTTTGCAAAGTAAGTCCAGCCAACACTCTGCAGTTGCACAGATAAAACTCACTATTGTAGCAATATTAGCCTGAACAATAATATTTTTAGATTATAATTTCAAATGAGCCCGTGTGTGTGTGTGTGTGTGTGTGTGTGTGTGTGTGTGTGTGCGTGCGTGCGTGCGTGTGTGTGTGTGTGTGTGTGTTCAGCCGAGAGATGAATGAGGGAGGAGTTAATGTTGACAGAGCTGCACAATGAAGGCGTTTCCCACCAGTGTGGCTGTCCCATTCATTGTGTCAGTGTGTATGAATGTGTGTATACAGACTCCTGCTAGCAGTTTGTGTTTACTTGCGTCTGTATTTTCTCTCTGTCTGTCTGTTTCGGTGCATGGTTGTCTGTGTTTGTTTTTCAGCCTTTTCATCTGTTTTTCCTCAATGTGTGTGTGTATTTTTTTTCTGGTTGTGTGTGCGCTTTAACCAGCTACTCCCCCCACTTTCCCAGCATGGACTCACACACACACACATGCACGCACACACGCGTGCGCGGTGCCTCTCTTGTGAACTGGCCGAGCGTTGTGTAATCATTTATATAAAGATGTATTAGTGTTTCCTCTTAAAAGGAACATAGGGAACATTGTGGCTCAGCTGGGTGACACTCCTCCCCTGCTTTGAGGATGAACTGTGGAAAACTTGTCAACATCAAAGTTGTTAACATCATTCTTCACAAAACAAAGATCAGAGCTTGTTTTTGTAAGGCGTGGGGGCATGTAAAGTGAGAAATAATTTGTACGTAATGGTGAAGTAATGTTTTACTGATTTTTCCTGAAAGTGATTGCTACCCTCTTAAAGGGGCAGTACACCAATTGCATTGTCATACCTTCCATACAAAGTGAGTTTGTGGAGTTTTTTTGTTTTGCTGCTTTCTATGAGAGTTTAACTAGAAATCGCACCATAGAAAGTGATGATCTGCAAACACAGGTCGTTTTATTAGCCACACCGTGCTCGCATTGACTTCAGAACTACCTTAATTCCTGTTTCTAGCTTACGGAATTGGGCCCTTGTGATATCGTCTGCTTCTTCAAGATATACAGATGTGCTCCTTGGTCCATACCTTGGTTGTAATAAGGGCTTAATACTCAAGTTACTGTTGGCTTCGTATCAGCTTGAAGCATCTTCTCTAAACCTTAGTTATGGTTGTGCTAACAAATCCTGCAAGTAGGGCATGCATGACTCACTAAAATCACTGCTGCCATGTATTTGGTTGATTAGATATTTGCATTAACAAGAGGTTGAACAGGTACACCTAAAAACAAAAGTTACCAGCAGCTGTCATTCTCTTTCAAAGCTATTCATTTGGCCGACAGTTGTAGCAGCGTTCAAGCAAAGACTTCCGGCTGATGTAAATAATGTAGGTTTCAAATACCCGGGTCTGCAGATGTCTGCAAACATATTGTGCTTTGGTTCGAAACTCCTAACAGATGCTTATTCTGCTTTTTTTTTTGTCCTCGTCTCTGGGTTTAATAGAATTCAAACTCATTCATCCAGAAACTGTAAGAGTAATTATCAGATTGCATGATCTAATGGTCAGCACCGGCCTTCACTTTGGCTGGAAAATAATAAACAACATTATCTGCAGGCTGTCAGCTGTAGTTATTTAAATTGTGCGTACAGCTTGACAGGTGAAATTAAGCTGTGTGATATGGTCAGCGCAAGCTTTTCACGTGCTTTCGTGTAGCCTGCCAAACATGGTTTGTTAGTGGAAGAAATTCCAGCGTGCACTAACGATCAAAAGTGGACTGGTAAACTTTTAATAAAATCAGAATTTTTTTCTGTGTTACCTCCAATCAGAATTTGATATTTTAAGCGTCAGACTCACTTTTAGTGCGCATATGATAGCTGCATTTGTGTTATTTCCTTAATGAATTATTGAGAGCCAATCAAATCTCTGGCATTTCGGTAGTAATGGGAGACTGTGTGCTATAATTACCTGGCGGAGTTTAGGCTAAACCTCATTTTCTTTTATTTTGCCCCACACAGAAGTTTGTGACGGCTGATTGTCTTTTGCTTTGGATGTTATCCTTGTTTATTTAATAGCATCTAATCCCACATGATATTTTGAGCCCCCAGGTAGAAAAAAAGTGCCACAAAACATGAGAAACATCCTCAGCGTCTCCTATCTGCTCTCACTCGCGCTTTCTTTCCCACTTTTTTTCAGTGTCTCGCCCCTCTAACGGTCTCTCTCTCTCTTTCTCGTCTGTGCCTCTCGACTAACTGGGTGGAAAATATGAATGAAAACATTCCCCCGCCTTGTTTGCCCAGACCCTGCTCCGGGCGCAAATACACAACCCATCCCTCTCTCTCTTTGCGTTTTTCTTTCTCATATCCCCCTCGCTGCATACATTTCTTTTCTTCTTGTTATTGTACGCTTTGCCTCTTTTGTTAAACATTATTTGCACATATCTGAGGACCGGGGCAGAAAGAAAAAATTTTGATGTTTCTTTTTTTTATATTACTGTTTATGTTGGATCTGTGGGAGTTTGGAGAGGGGAGAGGGAAGGCAAACAGGATGGCATACTGAGAGTGGTGTGTCTGTGTGTGTGTGTTTGCGCTTGTGTGTATTTATTAGTGTGTGGTTAGTGTGTGATTTTTGTATGTACTCTGAGGAAGTTTTGACTGTGTGCATGTGCTTTTGAGTCTATGTTTATGTACTCTGCATTATCTGTGTGTAAGTTATGCATTGTTTGTTTGTGTGTGTGTGTATGTGTGTGTTTCCGTGCAGACGCCTGCAGTGCTTTAGAGAAACACTGTTAAGAAGTCTGAGTAATATCCATGACAACGGGCAGACCGCACTGGCATCTGAACCACTGAACAAAGTGGCAGCTCACTATAAATGCACTCTGACATTGGTTTCCTGTGTACACAGTGCCTGAAATTCAATCCCCTTGTTCTCATGGGTTAAGGGATAAACCAAAAGGGCAAAATTATGCACTCATATTCTTGCATTGTAAATCCTTTTTAAAAAAAATAGTTTTTCAAGAATATCTAAAAACTGAGCCCATAGTATAAATTACAGTTTACCTCTTTACTCTTAAAACCACTGATATTTGCTATTATTAGGATTTTGCATTTGTTTTGAAGTACATTACTTTGAGTGGAGCTTCTTGCAGCAAATAGTTTAGATTTCCCTCGAGAGTTTCTAGCAGTCATAGACTGTATATAAAGATGGGATACAGCTTGTCTTCTTTGTAATGGCCAGCAGGGCGAATGGAAGGAAGTCTGTGAGGAATTCACTCCGTTCTCACTCGATTTATTACGCCGGTAAACATTTTTCTTAGGGTTTTATCATCTTAATTGCTTTTTTTAAAGTCAGGTTTAACACAATATCATAGTACTTTGTTACTGACAAATTTGACCTGAGTTTCAGGCCTAGCGATTGCTTAGCAACCATCTAGCAACCACTGGTCGCAAAAAGTGTGTGGCAGCTGAGGTTACTGGATACTGTTGTGAAATCGGCCTAGACATTGGTCAGTGCTCTAGGGAAAAGTGTGTACAGTGCTCCCTCGCTATATTGCGGTTCACCTTTCGCGGCCTCACTTATTCGCAGATTTTTTGGGGGGTGCAATTTTGCATACTCTTTTTTTTTTTTTTTTTTTTAACAGCACATTGTGTTCTGCATCCTGAACACAATGTGCTGATTGACAATGGCTGTAGACCAGTGTTGGTCAAGTTACTTGAAAAAAGTAATCAGTAACTAATTACTGATTACTTCCCCAAAAGAGTAATCCCGTTACTTTACTGATTACTTATTTTCAAAAGTAATTAATTACTTAGTTACTTAGTTACTTTTAAAAACACGATTTACAACCTGAATAGGTAATAAAGCAATAGCTCTGTCAACCCAATTCTACTTTTTCTGCATAATCCATCATACAAAATGTAATCAAATGGAAAAGTCTCTTTTTTTAAAACTTGTTTTATCCATTTTAATCTTTTAACTTTATGCATCAAGCAAAAATTAAATTATATGCAACATTCTCTGACTTGAAGAAATTAGTTTAACATTTAAACCTATTTTCTGCACATTCCAGTACATAAAATAAAATATTTTTTGTGTTTACACTCAGTCTTTCAAATAGATGCAAGTAAAACACAGCAGAAAGTAAATAAAATCAAAGACTAGCGGTCCTGTTGCTCTATTTTCACCTGTAAAGCAGGAGTGAGGCAGGCGGAGGTGTGCTCTGGTGCAGGTGTGGCACAGCGGTCAGTGGAAGAATCTGCGAGTTTCTCTGTGAATTTCCCATTACGTCGTTGCGCACTCGGAGCTTGTTTAGGGTTTTTTTCGGAGTAAAAAGAAGTTTTCTTCCCACGCACAACGGACGCTAATGTTTTTGTCACTTTTTATGGAATCAAACTCAAAGTAAGGTCAGTACTTCCACACTTTAAACGCTGCACGCTCATACTCTCTCCTGCACTGATATATGATCCATTGTTGATCTGCAGACAGCTGTTGTCACGAACGTCGCACTCGCTTACGTCACTGTCATGAGACATTCTTGCAAACAAATCACGGTTTTAGTAACGCAGTAATGCAGCGTTCCTACGGGAAAGTAACGGTAATCTAATTACCGTTTTTGCAATAGTAATCCCTTACTTTACTCGTTACTTGAAAAAAGTAATCCGATTACAGTAACGCGTTACTGCCCATCTCTGCTGTAGACCATTGTCAATCAATCTCGTGCCGTGTCTCCTGTGTGGTGCAGAATGCGGTCAGCTTGTCGAATTTACATAAATCTTCGATCGCTAGCAGTGTGAGTCTAAAGTGCTGTACGGCATGTTTGTAAGTTTTCTCCCCAACAAACACAACAATGTCGATGAAACGACGTCACCTGCGGTGGCTTTGGTTTCATTCTGTAATACTGCACTTATTTTTCTTCAAGGTTTGAACTTTGAGTGTTTAAACAAGAGAGAAAAGTGTGAAAATGTTTATGCCTGTCTGAGAAAAGTGTCTGAAGTATGTAGTGAGGGGTTTTACAGCCTTAAAACATCTATAAAAATTGTAAAAAAAATCAAAAAAAAATCAAGTTGGCTACTTCGCAGATTTCACTTATCCTGTATTCCACGAGTGGTTTCTAGAGGTTTCTGCCAGTCACCAGCATAAAATTGGTCATAAACAGGTGGCTGCAATAAAAAACTTCTTTGCTTTGATTGCTAGCAGGTTGCCTCTCCTATAATTTGCATGGCAGTGCATTTTAGAATGTGTTGGCAACTTTTATGCCGAAGGCAAATGTTCTCTGTTTCCGGTTTGTAATTCAGTTTGTAATGAAGTTTTACTAGAGCTCTGAGAGTAAAATGAGTTATCGCAGACAAGTAGGTGTTTGTCATTGTCGTGCAAACTGTGGTCGTCTGCAGCAATCAGTCGACTTAGCAACCAGAGCAATCATGATCACTGACCCATTCCACCCAGCGTCAGCCAGCAACATCTAGCAATCGCTTGCAACCAGTTGGGGTAATGCACATTTTTGTCTGTTTTCCATTCTCTTCTTGGTTTTTAGAATTTTCCATTAAGTGTTAGTACCTGGGACCAGGTACTTTTTTAATAGCAACTCGACCGGGGTTGTAAGTGAGCTAAGTCGAGCCGAAAATGTGACGGCACCTCGCTATAACGACCCTATAAGCCCTAGTGTTTGTAGGCTTCTAATTGGCCAACGCTTCTAAATGGTTAGAGTTAACAAGCTCCTGTTGCTTTGTCATCCTCTTGGCAGCACTTAATTTTTTTGGGCATTTTCACGTCAATCGAGATGGAGGTATACATTTTAAAAAACCCCACCTGTGTGGATGTACTCTCAATGATGATCATGGTTGCTGTTCACAACTTAATCAGTTAGATCTTCTTATGTCTTTCCTTTAGCTTATCCAGAGTTCTTTATATTGAATAGTATAAAGATAACTTATGGCTTCCTACCTACAAAACATTTTATTGGCTTATTTCTGTATGATCCAAACATTAACTCTTCCTCGCATTGATTCTAGGAATCTCTTTTTTATACTGTCTTATATGTAATTTTTTGCAGCCCTAACAGATAAACTTTGCATTAAAAGCAGGTATAATGTTTTGGTTGTGACAAACAGATATATTACACCATGTAGGAGGTGGAGAGTGAGTAGCTATGACATAAAGAGAGAGAGAGGGGTGAAAAGAGACTATAATGAAGCCACATTTTGCATTCATGAGCTCCTACTTAAAATGGTAATTTTCAGTCTCCTCATTTTTAAAAATGTTCTCTCCATCTTTGGTGCTCAGCGCTCATTATGGTGGCGTTTCTACACTGCACCTCTCAAAGATCAGCTGTCAGTCACGCAGTGTGGGCAGCTCTGTAACATCATCTTCTTGGTGTTTCTATTGAAAAAAGTTGGAATAGTTCTTCATACTGTTTTTCCTCTCTTTTAATCCCTCAAGTAAACTTTTTTTTGGGGGGAAGAAAAGTTGGTTTCAGTACATTTATGTATTTTGGCTATTAATATTTATGGCCTATTCTGTCTTCTCCTGCGATTCGCTGCTACTTGATTTTTATATACCACAGGGGTGATTAATGTTTCATTTAATGGGGTCATCTGATGTGATTTGATAACAGTTTTATGAAGCATCTGCGTTTAAAAGAGGAAAGGCGTTTGAAGCCTATGCAAGAGCACTGAGACAATCAGGCTCTTAAAATAAGGGTATTTTTTAAAAGAGTGAAGATCGCGTTACATGATTTGTGCTTGTGTTTTAATGAGTGTGTGTATGTGTATGCGGTACACTAGCTGATTGCTATGAAACCCTCACAGGAGTGAGTCATCTCTTAAAGGTCAATGTGCAAATGATGTTTGTGTATTTGAGGCGATGATTGATTTCATTGACATGAATATGACATGAAGGTGACTCACTGTTCCCAAGGATCACAGTTTCTGTGTATATACATATATATTTGTGTGTGTGTGTGTGTGTGTGTGTGTGTGTGTGTGTGTGTGTGTGTGTGTGTGTGTGGGAGATGAGGTTACATTATTTATTTCACATAAATATAACAAAGATGGGATCACTCTGTGTGTGTTTTTCTGTTTAATATGACTCACTTTCCCAAAACAACACTGTCAGAAATCAGGAAGGTGTGTGTGCTTATATCACTGATTTATTTATTGGTATTTATTTAAGGTAGACCTTACAGTAACGCATACAGAGAGAAATCCAACAATCAAATTACCCCCCCTGAGCAAACACTGGCGACAGTGGGAAAGAAAAACTCCCCTTTAACAGGAAGAAACCTCAGTTTAAACAACAATCCCATATTGAGTAACTGACACCAGGGCTGTTCGATATAACGATATATATCGGATGACGATATGAAAACGTCTATCGTTTCATTTTACGCTATGGTTTGTTTCATGGTGTTGCAAAATAAACTGTTTACGGCAATATTTTTTCATCGTTTTGTTGGCCACTGTAGAATTTCTTAAAGTTATCGCTTTCTCTTATATTTAATATAACCGCACTACACAAGCGACTGTCGCATGGCTCCGCCGTCCGCTTGTTTATTTTCCATATAAACCTTTCACAATAAAGCTGAAGACCCTGTTGAGATTTTTCAAAATAAACCGAATCATGTGAAATGGTATGCAAAGTGTTTACGTACGAGAAGCTAAAAAGAGCCGTCAGGTGCTACAAAATAAACCTCACAACTCAACACTCGACTCTAGGTACACACTTCACGCTAGTCGAGTCGCCAGAGATTCACAGAATTTACAGAAAATGTAACATTTTTGTGATATATATCGTTGTCGTTGTCTTATATTGGGGACAAGAGATTTTGGTCATATCGCAGAGCCCTAACTGACACAATAAACTCAGCAGGACAGTCTTTAGAAAGGTCAGACCATCGATCATTTTAACATAGACTTCTGTAGAACATAAAGGCTTTTCACAACCACGGGTAATGACCCCTGGTGGTCATTAAAAGCAGTGCAGGTTTACCTTGACTTGACTTTTCAGACCTGTAAGTTGCGTCTTTCTTTTATACTGTGTACAGTCTGATGCCTGATTGTTATTGTTGTGTTCTTTGTCTGCTGTTGTTTAATGGTCGCTTGCAAATAGTTTGCATGATGCCACCTTCCTTAAATATTTTTATGCAACTATTTGAGTTGCATAAAAATATTTGCTTATATATATTTTTTAAAATATCTTCATGACTATTAAAATAATCAAACCTAATTACCATCCTTAGTAGTATTCACATTAGTATTTTGGCTTACTCACTGCTTCGAAGTCGCTGTTCCGACTACATAAGGTTGCTTTTTTCAGATAAAGGAAGTTATCAAACATTGCGCACATATTGGCCAATTTAGCATCTAAAACGCTTTAAAACGACAACTGCTCGGTGTGACACTGTTTGTGTATTAACGGACTGCATGACACTTATTTCTGCTGCCCCCGAGTGGTCAGAAAGTCGATTATTGCAGACGCTACCACAGATATAAATATTGCAACAGCGCTGTTGAAAACTTTGCAAAGATGCACAGGCATTTTTGTCGCTGAGTTAACCCTTTCTTGCACGCACACACACGCATCCTCCAGCACCACATGATGGGGTTTGCCCCTGGATCCTTGAGTCGGTAACCCTGTGGAAGTTGGATGCTGACCTGATTGTCCTGCTCCAGTTTGCATGCAGATATGAGACTGTGTTTTAGAGTTGGGGATTTGTAGGGGTTGGCCAAGGACAAGGGGGTGTTGGCACAACACACCATCTCTCTCTGTTTCTCTTCCACTCTGTCTCTCTCTCCCTCTCTCTCTCTCTCTCTCTCTCACAGCCACACAGAGTCTGGTGTGAAAATAAGGGAAGAAAGAGAGGGATTACAGGGAAGAAAAGGGAATAGCCAGTTTTCTCAGCCGTACTGTGACAGTGAGGTATTTCAAGAATGAGAGATTATTTCAAACGCACACAGACCCAGTGTGTACACACTGGGAAGTGATTGTTTGCATCTGACAAGAATGCTATGTCTGGATAAGTGGTTTAATCTTGTATTCAGACCCTTATCAAGTTTTTGTACATATACAGAATGGCTGCAGGTGTTTGGGGATTTTTATTTTTTGTTCCCAAACTTTAAAACGTCGTCGTCTGTGATGCGATACTGTATCTATACTGTCTGGATATTCTCTGCTGTGATATACTTTCATGTAACATGCTAACATTCATGTAACACATTCAAACTAGAACTTTAAGTCTTGACTTTAAGTGAACTGAACTCAGTCGATTCCTTCTCATTTTCCTTTGCTTTGACCTGTATTTTATTACTGCCTCTTTTTCCAGCTATAGTGAACATTTCTCCCCTTTTTTCTTGCCACTCCTGATTAGCACCATTATGCTTTTACCCTGCCCTGATCACTTTCTTGAGTATTGATTAATATAATATTGTCATTCTCTTTTCTTTTCATGCCCCCCACTCTCAAAGTTGATTAATGAATTGTTCCGACAATAACAGAGTGTGGCTTTCGTTTCTAAAACTCTCAGTCTAGAAGGTCTCACTCGGTTGCTAAGGTTTGATGAATGGATTTGAAACTTATTGGTTTATCTGTAAACATCTTTTTTTTTAAAAGATGCATTGTTATTGTATAGGGTGTTATGTTTTTTTTTTTAAAAAACACACACAGTCTTTTCCTATATAAGCAAGTATTTTGAGTGCCTAAACCTAACCAGCAAGTTTAAAGCAAAAGTGAAAAAGCAGTGAAACCAGTTCAAAATACACAGCTCCCAAACCAGTGCCTCCTAAATAAAGATGTCTCTTCAACATCAGTGTTTGACTCCATGGGATGAAAATAGTAAAACATGTCTAGTTAATAACAATCAGCCTGTTGAATGTCCATTTTCTCTCACACCTTCCAGTTCGTGACTGTTTGCCTCCATCATTTCACTCTCTGCAAATTACCTGGCCCTCAAACGATCCCACGAAGTTCCAATAAGTTCCTGCAAAGCCAGCATAGGCTTTGATTTATCGACTTGCTGACACATCACAGATTAGGACCCATTTCATTTTGCCATCAGTGTAGTTAATTGTTTTTCTGCAGTATGATTTAGTGCCAGAGCTCATTTTCCTTGAAGCTCAGTAAGCATAAATAGTGTCAAATAGCGTTGAATTCCTTCTCGTCGCAAAAAATGCACCCATGAGGGCTGGAATTTTAATTATGGCTCTCATTTTTAAGCAGGGTGTCTTGTTTTGAAGAGGTGAAGGTTTTGGTCACTCCTGCCAGCAGAAGTGACAGGTGTCGCTGGCAAATTTAATCATCTGGAGCTAATTAGCAGAATTTTCTTTTCAGAGTTTGCTAAAATACATGAATTTCTCTCTGACAGGTAGTGTGGTGTAAAACTAAAGTGGCAGATGGAGAACGTTAAGGCGAAGCTTAGTTAAATCTTATTATATAACAGCAGACTTTCTTTCTTTCTTTCTTTCTTTCAGCTCATTTTTAGCATACGGATCCATGCCCTCCCCCCTTCCCTTTTTCCCTGTTTAGTCTTCTATGTTTCCATCCTCATTTAGAATGGCTTCCTGCTCTTCCTGAGTGATCTATCAGGAGTTGAGGTCTGTTTAAACTAGACATGTCCTGTGTGGGGCAGAGAGTCAGACAGAGAATTAAGCCCAGCCACTGTCACTTTACTCACACTGGAAATATTTTCTGTAAACACCATCCACTTCATCCCTCCTTGAGAAGAGATTATTATTGGCATTTCGTGTAAAGGAGGAAAGTGAGATTTACACAGCGGTGAGAAACATGGGAGTTGAGAGACAGAAGAAGGCTCGGCTGACTTTTTACAACCCAGTGTATCAGTGAAACTGTACAGCTCTTTCTGCACCTGTTGCATGACAGTTTCACTCGCTTACTGATTAGGAACACCTTTCTTTACAGGTAAGCTTTTAATATAAAATACTGGCTTTGGTACAAGAGGATTCCCCTAAGCTTCCTGCTATTTCTATGTGTATGATAAAGATCAAAAGGCCACCAGGAAGACGCATTATTCTCCCTTTAGACACAATTCAAGTGACCTGCCAAACATTTAGCATGAGAAAGTGAAATGAGATCTAGCATAGACATAACATGATTTTTTCCAGTAAGGCTGCCAAAATCTTGGTATATTTCACTGAGGCAAAAGCGTAAGAATCGTTCGCATCAGTAATTTGACCCAGTTCACTTTTTCTTTTCACTTTTGCACAACCAATCATGTAAAACTCCCGTCCTCGCTGTCCAAGCTCGCATAACATCCTATTCAGCGGTGTTACGCCGCAAAATATACTTTTACAGTTCCCACTCCTCGGGTCCCCAGAGGCACATCACGTGTAGCAGAGGAACGGCAGTCCCGCTCAGGGGCTTCAAGCTGAAGAGAGGGATTTAAGGGGAGGTGGAGGGTGTTTGATTTGCATTGTTTTAGGATTCAGAGCCCCCAACGCGTGGAGTTCCTTCTGAATATTTCATTGCACACACGATTAAGATCAAAGCCAAGTCATGTGTTGTGTTGTTATGACTCCGAGGAGGAAAGGTTTAAATTCTCTCCCTCCGTTGCTTTTCTCAGTAGAGCTTCTCAAACGCAAACAGAAGTGTTTCCAAAGAAAACAGAAGAAAAAGGGTTAAGAAATTAAAACAACTGCATCTTATAGAATAAAGATTTTATTGGCTTTGGCTTAAAATGTATTTACTGATTGTCTTCTTTTATCTTTCTAAAATTTTCCTAATAGTTCTCAGGTCAGATGTGTATGCTTCTTTAATTCCTTCTAATGGGGAAGAAAATAAATATGTAAAGTACTTTGTCATGATCTCAATATTGTCACAAAAATATACATCCAAAGAAAAACAGCGTCAAAAGTGGAAAATAGACTCTCCGATCACTTTAGATGCACCTGCAGCTGATTTTAAGCACAAATATTAAATCATTCAGTCACACGACAGCAACTCAATGCATTCAGGCATGTAGACGTGGGCAAGGTGACCTGCTGAAGTTCGATCCGAACATAAGAATAAGGAAGAAGGGCGATTTAACTGACTTGCATGGTGTTTGGTGCCAAATTGTCTGGTTTCAGTATTTCAGAAATTGCTGATCTACTGGGATTCTCCCACACAACCATCTCTTGGGTTTACAGAGAATGGTCATTAAAAGAGAAAATGTCAAGTGAGCAGCGGTTTTCTCTGTGAAAATGTCCTGTTAAGGGCAGAGGTGATAGGACAGCAACAGTAACTCAAATAACCACTCACTACAATGACGGTATGAAGGAGAGCATCTCTGCTGTATAAAGAACAGCACAATGAACCTTGAAGGAGATAGACTATAGCAGCAGGAGACCACACAGTAAACTCAGGCTCCAATTCACCCAGGGCTCACCAAAATCTGAACAGTAGAAAAAGCATGGCTCCATCCTGCCTTTTATCAGTGGTTGAGGACACAACAGCCTGGTATTGAGCATCCCGTTATGATCAGTGTACTATGGCTGATTTCAACAGGATATGTCGCAAAGCTCAGGTAGTCTCAAGCATTCTGGTTTCTTGAACCATGACATTGACTTCGCTGTAGTCAAATGATCTGCACAGTCATCAGATCCCAATACAGTTGAGTACCTTTGGAGGACGATCTGATATCCTCGTGTTGGTGTTGTTCCCACATCATCATAATAAATGTTGTTCCAGGTTCAACATTGCAAGTGACCAATCACATTGTTGTGACGTCCCCCTTTTGTGCCTTTGAAAATACCGCCTTAAAAAAATCTACTTCACTTGCGAGAAGAGAAACCGCTTCTGTCCGCCGATCCAGGAACTTGAAGTCTTTGAATTTCAGGATACTTTTCTTTAATAAACGGTAAGCATTATACATATTGTCCTTACAGAGGCGGTTTCTCTTCTCGCAAGTGAAGTAGATTTTTTGAAGGCGTTTGTTTTTTTCGAGGTCGCGGATGACATCAGGAGAAGGTGATTGGTCACTTGCAATGTTGAACCTGGAACAACATTATTTATGATGACGAGGGAACAACACCAACACGAGGAAATCAGATCATCCACCTTTGAATGTGGTGGAATGGGAGATTCACCTCATGGACACGCAGCTCAAAAATCTGCAGAGACTGTGATGCTGTCATGTCAACACGGACCAAAATCTCCAAAGCCTTGTTGAATCTATGCTGTTAAGGCAAACGGGGATGGTGGGTGTATTTTAGTGCAGAAATCAACCTGAATAGCGACACACTTTTTACACATGAGAAATGCTCGCCTCACTTCATGTTAACAAAGCTATAAAAAGGTAGTACCGTTGTTGAAATTTGATGAGCCAGCCTTTGTGACTTTGAAATAAATCTAATATTTAAAAAAATAATTTCTCCAGTTTGCACTTAACCATAAAAGGGCAGAAAATCTATTTACAGCTTTCCTGGAAACTATAATTGTCTTCAGTATTGACGGATGACTGTGCATTTTATCTCCACCTCCTCTGATTTGATAAAACCTGGACAAAGGGAGAAGTTGTGCACCTACTTTTGTTTACCTATGTTGTGTAACTGAGTGAGTGTGCATGAATGATGTCCATGTGATTGTAGGATACACGATACTTATCAAAGGAGGAACACATTTACTCCTGATAAGCATCACGTGGTATGACTGGATGTTATTGTGAGGTAATCTTTTCCCTTCGTGTTGTTTCTTTCCATCTCATTTAACTTACATCTAAGCCAGAGTATATCGCTAAGAGAGTAAAATGAATTGGGAAATGGTTCCTAACTACTTTACAAGATGAATCAGTATGTCTCTTGTATGTTTGTTCTAGCTCTTTCTGGACTGATTAATGCGAAAAACTCAATCTATTTTCACAGATTGATGTTGGTACCGGCCGGGCGATTGACATCTAACTTTTCAGCTATTTTACGGATATAACTGGTGTGAAAATTTTGAATTTTCATCTCTGTTTTTGTTCTTTTATCATTTTCATGTTTCACTAGAAGCCAAACAAACACCATTCCAGTCATAAAACAAAATGTAATAAAGTCCATATTAAAATAAACAACATGAAGAGTATCATAAAATCCAATAGCACTGGGCTGATAACATCCCAGCATATTACACCGCTGATGGGTTATTACATTATGGACTGGGTATTCAGTTTTTGCTGGATTATACTGAAAAAATTTTCTTAGTACTGTTCATCCTATTAACCAGAATCACCTGTGCTATCTGCAGAGAAATACTTCCCATCAAAGGAAGGATTTTCTCCTGCTTAAAATAAAAATTACCCATGTGCTATATGTAGGAATCATTTTAAAGGATTTATGTTTTCAATAAGATCCAGTGGGATACGGGGAGGAGTAAGGAGTAGTGAACTAACACAATTTTGGTTCTGGGCCTTTTCTTACAGCATTTGCTGTTAAAGCCAAGTGTCTATAGAATGACACCAGCCTTATCCTTTAATAATGAAACAACACCAGCCTCCATTGTAATAAGACACTTGTTGCTTTTAAAGTTACATAACGGAAACAGCCAGCCCAGAGTCCCCATTATGGAACCTATTCTCCCTCTGTGTGTGTTTGTGCATCTCTTTTCTCCCCTTTGCCACTTAACTGGCCAGGCCTGTTTGTCCAGTGTCAGATATCAGCCTGAAAGCAGGCCAAAACAGGGTCTGATTTCCTGCTGTTTTGTCTTCGTATATAAATATATTCAAATTCAGCTTTGCTTTCTACCTGATACTTGGATGATGGAGGAAGATCAGTGAACCACAGCTGCAAGAATGTTACTGACTTTCAGTGGAAAGCATATAACTCCTTTCCACTGAATGTAATTCCATTACTTTTTTCAAGTAACGAGTAAAGCAAGGGGATTAATTAGATTACCGTCACTTTCCACTAAGCATGCAGCGGTACTGCGTTACTAAACCGTGATTTTGTTTGTGAGAGTGTCTCATGACAATGACGACAATGACGTACGAGCGTGTGGCGTCCGTGTAGATCAACAATGGATAATATGGAGTGTGGGACAGCGTGCAACCATGTAGCGTTTAAAGCTTGTAATTACTGACATCACTTTGAGTTTGATTCTGTAAAAAGTGACAAAACCATTAGTGTCTGCTGTTCACTCTGCGTGGGAAGCAACACGCATAAAGTTAAAAGATTAAAACTAATAAAACAAGTTTCAAAATGAGACTTTTTTATTTGATTAAATTTTATATGATGGATTATGCAGAAAAAGTAGAACTGGTCTGAAAAGATAATAAATAAAGTAAAGAATGACTTTTTTAATAAAGTCAAATTCCAAATAACGATGGATCTCGTTCTGCTGTTCTGATCTAAACATGCCAAACAGAAATTAAAGACAACATGTTAACCAGCAGCTGTTTCAATGCTGCTTCTCTGTACTGCTAAAATTCTGGTTTTGAAATACTAATAATAATAATCAGATTACACACAAGTAGGGATGGGTATCGTTTAGGTTTTATCTGATACCGGTGCCAAATCGGTACTTTTGAAACGGTGCCGGTGCTTAAACGGTGCTCGAACCGGTGCTCGAACCGGTGCTCGAACCGGTGCTCGAACCGGTGCTTAAAGAATGGAGAACACAAACTTTGTCCAAAAACCTCTCATGTTCAGCTGGTTTTTTTTGTAAAAAGATAACAATGTGTGCCTTTTCTGCAGCTATGTGGCATATATGGCATCACTCTTGGCTGGAAGCAGTGCTTAAACAATGGAAAAAACACAAACTTTGTCCAAAAACCTCTCATGTTTAACTGTTTCCCACTTTTTCTTTGGTCATTTTAGCCTTTTTGGCCAGGGTGAAGGGAGTATCTGCCATCAAACAAGAAGACAGCTGCATGTAGCTATGATGATGTTTGCTAGTTCACCTTACATGCATTAATGTAATAACGTGGTTAGCCTACTCAACGTAAATTACACACGAACAACATGAAGCTACTCACGCAGAGAAGAACGGCTGCTGCTGCATCATCATCCTCATCATTTCTGCTACACTGGCAGGGCTAGGGGCCAGGACTCTATTCTTCGGGTTTTTGGGGGATGTTGCTCCGGGTCCGATAACTGGCAACCCACCCGACGTGCACGGTGTGAGGTCTCGCAGCAAGCTATCAAATACGGCGCATTTCTCGGCTTTTAAAAAAACCGCTATGCGTCGCCAGCTGTTTAATCGGATTCTTGGTGTTACCTCCTTTGACAGTATCACAGTATCAGCTTAAAGCACTTGTTGCAGGCTGCTGAGTTTGCATATTTTGCTGTGAAGTACAGCCAGACTTTTGACCGCTTCGCCTTGGACATTTTTGATCTGTAGCTCTGCTCTAACTGAACGTACGTACCTGGCCCCGCCTACTATCCTCGGAAACGTAAAATGATTGGCTAGAAGTGTATCACAGCTCAGGGAAAAAAAAGCACCGAAATAAAGCACCGAAATGTGCGCTGCTTTTCGGTCTGGTTACTACCGTTTGTGTCAGAACCGGTGCCATCATGGCACCGGACACCGGTACCCATCCCTACACACAAGTTAACAATGACTGTGCTGTGTTCTGGGCTACTTTGACTTGGATGACTCAAAAACAGATTAGACCTGTGTTACAAGAAAGTTGGGGTAAATGTTGTGTAGACAGTATATATTGAGACTAGGGAAAACAAAATTATTGCAGTCTTGTTGCTTTTGAAATAGTTGCCTTGAAGATGGGGACCAGGACGGCGCTCCCCATCCTGCAGTCAGTTGGAGTCTTCTAAGGAGCTTTGGTGATAAAAGATGATCAAGACTGTGATAAAACGGCAATAAGACAGTGATAACTCAGATTAAGTGTCAGAAATTGCTAATCTGTTACTTTCTACATACACAGCTATAGAAATGTAACAGAAACGCACATAAACTGCTTATGTTCAGAGTGAGAACATCACAGTTTTGAACACTAATCCAGAAATTCCTCCACAAATAGTGACATAGTTGCTGCAGGATGCCGACTTAACTGGAAAATGACATAGTTGCTCAGCAACCTTGCTTCTGTATAATAATACAACCAGAAAGCAACCAGTTGAGTCGAGCCTTTTATTGCAGAAAGCTCATTGGATGAGATGACTGTATACACCAGACTAAAAACTTATTCTGGTCTGTTCATAACATTTATCTTAAAAGCTTTTTTGCTTTTACATCGTCGGTTTGTGTTATTTTCACGTTTAACTGAGCTGGCAACTCCCGTGAAACGTGATTCTGGTGAAGACAGCGGATTTAAATTGTGGCAGCTGTTTTGTGATCACGACGGCACCAGTGGTGGCGGTGATAATGAGGAGGATAATGATGATGACGAAGATGAGGAAGATGATCTCAGCGCTGTTTGATGTGACAGTAGTAATGGAGGAGGCTGGTAATAAGTAAGCGGTGCGATAATGAGCCGTTGAAGGCCGGGAGCAACACCGAGAGCTAAAGGTTGTTTGTTGTTTGTTGCTGTGATCGTGACGCACTTCACCTTTTCACGCAAAGGTCTCGACTTCAGTGGCAAGCGAGTGAATAAAAGGGTGTGTGTTTGTTACTATGCTAAACACAGAGATGTTTTGGAGAAATCGTGGTGTGCGTGTGTGTGATCTACTGTAAATGCTGTCTTGTTTTTTTTTCGCCTATTATTCGGGTGTGGTCACTGCCTTCGTGATGGCGGGTATGCGATTTTTTTGTGTCTTTTCACGTGTTTGTTAGTTCTTGCAGCGTCCCAATGCTTTATGTGGGCCTGCGTGTGTTTATTAGTCTTTATTGGTTCCCAGTGGGTTGAGCAGAGTTCCTGACCCCATTTCCTGCTGTTGTTGACAGACAGACATTTGGTCCCCAGGCTCCAGAGACTAGACAGTGCCTGGAGGAGCGTTGTGTCACTGCTGGCCACAACTGCTTGATTTGTCATTGGGTCTTTTGGGTCTTTGTTTTTTTTTAATCCGTCATACTGTGATTCAGTACTTGTGGACAATGAGGTCAGGACCTGTCTGTAAGGACTTCCTCGTAATTCATGTTGGTATAATGAGCCACTTTCCTCACAGAGCACATGGAGTTTTAAAAAAAAATCACAGATCTGTGAATTTCACAAGGACTTCAAAGTCACCGAATACAGTGTAACACTAAAAGAGAGTAGAGGATAGCGCATGGATAACAAACCAAACTTGAATTTTGGCAGTTATCCGATTCTGTGTGACAACCAGTGACATCGACACAACATGTGACATTTGCTTCAGAGGATATTCTTGGATACTAGAGTTATTGTTGCTTCCAGGCCGCACAAATAAAACTCTCTGCATGCATCTTCGTTTTGGTTGCAGGTCGCTGCCGGAGTCGACAGGTGGTCTGTCCAACAACGGGCAGGAGAGGGAAGGTGATACTCGGCCTCCTCCCACCCAGCTCTACAGCTGCTATGACCTGGATGACCTGGATGTTGCCTGGCTACAGATAGTCAACCAAGAGTTCAGACAAATGGGTAAGCACTGCATTATTGATAATAATAGCCTGAAAACACTGAGGAAAATCTCACTTAACCTGTGTAAATGTAGGGCCGTTCCACTCCGCTTGCGTAGCGTCAGAAGACTTTCCAAAGGCTGTAAACACGGTTGTAAAGGATGAAGCGCTGGAAATGATGTGTTTTGACTTGTTTTTCGTCTGAGTGTTGACCTCTATGAAGTGACTCACTCGATGTGTCATAAATGATGTGTTTTCACTTCATGGGAGTTGTTAGCTGGGTAGTGTGTGAATTTCATTCCCCCTGTAGGGCTGAAGCTAAATATCAGAGATTCTGCCCAGGGTTTTATAAGCTTGACAGGAAAGCATGGGAGCGACTCTTTAGTTTGTTTTAAAGAGATATTATTACTTAATTATTTTTGTTGATTTATTACTACATTCAGTTCATTTGGAAAGCTCTCCTGAGGAATGAGACTGGCAGCTGGTGTTTTTAAGTAAAGAATTAATCAGCTAAAGAGGTGCCTTAGCATTTTCTTTTCATTTCACAGGTAGGTCTGTGTTTTTTCTTTTCCATTACCACCCATTTATAGTCTCAGAACCTTTATCTTATAGGTTCCAGCAAACACCAGCCTTTCCTTTCATTTCTTTTTTAAATTGAAAAATCACTCTATTAAAAAAAAATACAGAAAAAGCCTTAAAATGAGGTTTTCTGAAACTTGCAGATGCTGTGAATATGTTGTAGTGTTGCTGTGTGGCCTCTTTTCTTTCTTTTTTCTCCATTCTCATTATTCCTTCCCTTTCGCTTCCTTTTTTCCTGACACTCTCCTCTCTGCTTTTCTACATCCCCCATTTTGCCATGGTGACAACTGCTGACCCCGAGCATCTCTCTCATCTCCGCCACTTTACTCAATATCTGATTGGCTCTTTTCAGATAAAGCATAGTAATTGTGTCTATAAATCCCCGCTGGGGTTTCAGGCTTTATTTCTGCTGCACATTCACTTTAAATCAAACTCGGACGTGCATGCGCATACACACGCGTACTGGCAGAAGCTTCTCATAACCTTCAACGCTAAACAAAACAAACAGACGGCTGATTGGTTCTGCTGGGTGAGGCTGCCGAATCATGATGGGATTATTCAGCGTTTTCTATCTCAGTGCTGCACATCCTATTTAGATTTATCTGTGTATTTTTGTTTGTGTTCACAATATGCTCTTGGAGACCAAATGTTGATCCTGGACATGCTGCAATCGCTGATTATTTCAGGACTTTTGTTCGATGGTGTTGCATTATTCAGCTTTAGGGTTGTCAAAATTGGCAAAAAGTCTCAAATATACATTTAAAGACCTGGACGGGTACGGCCAATTCAGACACCGCACACTGTTACTGAATTATTCAAGGCCCAAATTGAACTCCTGCAGGCTCAGGTTGCACAATGTACCACTGCATAACTTCCCACTAAGCACACAAACTACTAAAAACTACTAAAGAAGAGTAACAAAGCAAAGAAACTTGGTAAATGTTAAGCCCTAACACTGTTTGCTTTCAGCTGGTAGCTGATTCTACAATATTAGCTTCTCTTCTTTGGCTCCATGTTAAATCAAGAATTGAATATAAAATCCTTCCCTCTACATACAAAGACTTGTATAATCAGACTCTGTCACATGGTACCTCTTGGTACCAGATTATACCAGTAGAGCACTTTCTTAATCATTCAATCATTCATGGCAAGGCAAGGCAAGTTTATTTGTATAGCACAATTCAAAAACAAGGTGATTCAAAGTGCTTCATGTAGCACACCCTTCAGTTTCCAGCACCAGTTTGGGTTCAGAACACAAACACGATCTCTAATTTCAAATTAGGCTTAAAACTTTACTTTTTTTCTTAAACTTATAATCACTGCTGGATGAGGTGACCCTGAATCAGGCACATCATATTGCGCCATCGGCCCTTCTGGCCAACACCAGTAGGCGGTAGGTGAAGTGTTTTGCCCAAGGACACAACGACCGAGACTGTCCAAGCCGGAGCTCGAACCGGAAACCTTCCGATTACAAGGCGAACTCCCAACTCTTGAGCGACGATTGCCCCTTGATGTAAATCCAGGATCAACAGTCCAAGTGACCAGTCACATTGT
This sequence comes from Astatotilapia calliptera, assembly GCF_964374335.1. Classification (NCBI taxonomy): domain Eukaryota; kingdom Metazoa; phylum Chordata; class Actinopteri; order Cichliformes; family Cichlidae; genus Astatotilapia; species Astatotilapia calliptera. Next base: position 25,136,229 of record NC_137431.1, read on the forward strand.
TGTGATGCCACAGTTTTGCTACCTGGAAACACAATTACTCCTTAACCCCGGACACTTTTTAATTATTATTTCCAGAATAAACAAGGGTGGGTTTTAACCACATCGTAAAAAATATGGCATCACAGCAATGCGATTAATCAGATGCACCAACCTGTCATGGAATGTGGCCCCGCCCCTCCCTGGGCTCGGTTCTGCCGAAAGGTTCTTCCTGTTAAAAGGGAGTTCTTCTTCCCCACTGTTGCCAAGTGCTTGCTCATAGGGGCTTATCTGATGGGTGGGGTTTTCTTTCTTGTATGGTCGTTACCTTACAATCTAACGATCCTTGAAGCAACTGTGAATTGGCACCATAGACATAGACATAGCTTCATCACATGAATTATTTATTTTGTATTATTTATAACTTAATTTATTTGTAGTATTCTTCCTAGATTACGCGTTGTGTTCTGCACTCAGGCAGCTTTGCGGTTGTTATCTGCTTGCCATTTAAGAACCAGAAAGGAACAAATGGAATATCACAAGTTCAGACCGGTTCAACCTGCTTCAGGTGATCATTCCTGTCGGCTTCTCCGCCAAGCCTGCTGCCACTAAAATTCGTTAAGGCTGTGTTTTAACTGGAGATTTTACGGAGAATTGGAAGACCATCACAAACCTCAGTACTGGGAACAAGCTAGCAAAGGAGTTTAGCTAACGTAAGCTAAAGTGGCAGTGTCTGTTTTTGTTTTTGACGCTGTCGCCGGTACGAGATTCCGGAATGGCACCACTTACCTCAACATCCAGCTGTGAAAGCTGCATCAACCTGAGCCAAAAAGTGATCGAGCTGGAACAAAGGATATCCACGCTATACCAAATCCAGGGGGCTGAATGCGAACTTGACACAATCCTCCTTGGCAAAGCTCAAACCACCGCTACTAGCGCTGAGCTAGCCGACACAGTGCACCATCCAGCTGCTGTGTCCCAAGATCCCGCCAACAGTCAACACAGGCTCTCAACTTGCGTCGCTGCTGCTTCTGCCAAGGACGAGAACTCCTGGTTTCAGCTAGGGGCCAGACCCAAGGCTCTGGTCAGCTCCACTCCACTCCAACCAGCGCCATGGACCATGGTTGAGACGCGTGGTGGCTGCAGAGAGGGCAGGAGGATCCGTCTCTCGCACCCTCACCCCTCTGGTGAGGTAGTATTGGAGAATAAATTCAATGTCCTGGATCCTGTGGACTTTCCTCCTCTGACTGCTAGCCCTCGCCATCCCGCTGTGTCGCACCACTACGCCCCCGGAGCCGCGGCGGGCAACCCGACGCTGTGGTGCAAACTCACCGCGGAGAGCTGTGCTTTACCCCTGCTCCTCGGAGAAGAGGACCCACGGCGCGGCTACCTGGGAGTCACTCACGCAGTCCGGCTGGCGCATCTCCATCTGAACACCCCCGGCGTCGCGGCGCGGGCATCTCAGATGGCCAACAGCCCCCAGTGGCACCTCCTCTCTCCACGCTGGTCCTCGGGGATTCCATCGTCAGGAACGTGCGGATGAGGGGGGCGCTCACGCTGTCGTTCCCGGGAGCCACTGTTGTTGACATAGTGGACAGAATTCCCAACATTCTGGCATCCCACCCACAGGTTAACCGGCTCATCATCCACATCGGCACCAATGACATCCCCAAACAGCAATCTGAGCTGCTGAAGTTGGACTTCCTCGAACTCTTCAGCCTCCTTGGTCAGCTGCAGGTGAGTGCTTTTATCTCTGGGCCCACCCCCACCTGTGGCAGAGGGATAGGCCGTTTCAGCCGGCTGCTCAGCCTTAACACCTGGCTTTCCTCCGCCTGTGTCTCCCACGGCGTGGGTTTTATTAACAACTTTGATGCCTTCTGGGAGAGGAGGCATCTTTTTGGGGCAGACGGGCTCCACCTCAACGCCTGGGGACGCCGTTTGCTGTCCGCCAATTTGGCATTTGGCGTACAGCACTCCCGCACATCGCCCTGTCACTACCCCAAACTGACATTACCTGCTGATCCGTCTGCCACTGACTGATGTTCCCCTGGTCCCAGCTCCTATATTTGTTCCACTTTTAACAGTAATACACAAAACTCTGGACTAGGACCTTTCTCTCCCACAGTCAACACAATACCCGTCATAATCACAAACAGAGAGCAACAGAATTATCATAAATCCAGTAACTCCAAAAATATTAATAACCTCCGGCCTCTTCAAAAATATCAACATCCATCCAACTCTATTGTCAAAAATCCACCAGTCTCAATCAGTATGGCACTTTTAAATGTACGCTCTCTGTCGAACAAGTCTTTTATTATTAATGATTTAATTTTAGATAATAAACTTGACTGTTTATTTTTAACTGAAACATGGCTGGGTTCGGATGCACCAGTTGTTCTCACTGAGGCCTCCCCACCAAATTTTAATTTCTCTTTTTCTATTAGAAGTGGTAAGAGAGGTGGTGGGACTGCATCTTTAGCCAACAACACACTCACCACCAAACAAATTTTATTTGATCATTTTACCACTTTTGAATTCCATGCTATTGTTTTCAGCAGCCCTCCAGTTTTATCTGTCACAATTTATAGACCACCTAAAGACAGCGCTGCTTTTATCAAGGAATTCTCAGAATTTTTAACAAACATACATTCAAAATATAACATGATAATTTTAACCGGTGATTTTAACCTGCACATAGATAATCCTTCTGACCCTGCAACAAAAGAATTCTTAAACATTCTTCACTGTTTGGATTTTACCCAGCACGTCACGCAGCCGACTCACAACAGAGGACACACTCTGGACCTGGTCATCACCCATGGGCTGTCCACCAGCGTGTCCTCTGTTGTTGACTTGGCTGTCTCTGACCACTACTGTGTGTTTTTTAACATCACCGGTTTTATTCAGCGGGAGACCTCGGTGCGAACTGTGAGGAGGCGCTATCTAACCTCTGAAGTGGCTGCAAATTTTACCAGGGTTTTAGACGAATGCCCCCCTGTGATTTTACCTGCATCCTGCGATTTGATTTTTAGTTATTTCAACAGCAAACTGAAGAAAAGCCTTGACTCCGTTGCTCCACTCACCACCAAAAAGATTAACGTAAAACATGCATCACCTTGGAGAAACGAAGAAGTCAAAAAACTCAAAAGAAATTGCAGGGCAGCAGAAAGGAGATGGAGGAAAACTAAAAATAATATCAACCATCAAATATTTTGCGAGCAACTTAAAGTGTACAATAATACATTAAGGAAGTCAAGAAATTCATACTTCGCCAAAATAATCAGTATTAACAAAAATAATCCCAAGGTCCTCTTTTCCACCATAGATCACTTATTTAACCCTGATTTTAACAGATCCCAAAGAACCTCCACAGACTCGCTCTGTGAGCAGTTTGCAGACCACTTCAGGGGAAAGATCAGCGCCATCAGATCTGATATTTTATCTAATCGTGATATGATTTTAAATACATCTGAGGGCTCGATTGTACCTGAGGAGACACTGGACAGCTTTGTCCTGGTTAATGCTGAGAACTTTCAGAAGGTTTTCTCCACAGTGAGACCCACCACATGTCTTTTAGATCCAATTCCTTCTTCACTCTTTAAAACACTTTATGGATTTTTTGAGGCTGAGCTTTTATGCATGATGAATTGCTCTCTTCAGTTGGGTGTCTTCCCTGCTGCCTTTAAAACGGCGGTGGTGAGGCCCCTTCTGAAGAAGAGCAATTTGGATTGTAATGATTTTAATAACTACAGACCTGTATCCAACTTACCATTTTTAAGTAAAGTCTTAGAAAAACTTGTTTTTACTCAGATTACTGATTTTCTCAATGATAGACAGATCCTGGAGATATTCCAGTCTGGATTTAGGGTGAACCACAGCACAGAGACGGCTCTCCTAAAGGTTTTAAATGATCTTAGATGTAACTGGGACTCCCAAAAGCTCTCAGTCCTGGTGCTACTGGATCTAAGCGCAGCCTTTGATACAGTAGACCATGCTATTCTTTTAAACAGACTGAAACACATGGTGGGCCTCTCTGGTGCTGTACACAACTGGTTCACTTCCTATCTCTCTGACAGATCTTTTATGGTGAGTATGGATACATGCTCCTCTAAGATCCATAAAATGACATGTGGTGTGCCTCAAGGGTCGGTTCTAGGCCCTGTACTTTTTAATTTGTATATGCTCCCTCTCGGCGGTGTCATCAGGAGGCATGGAGTGAACTTCCACAGTTACGCTGATGACACGCAGCTGTACATCTCCGTGTCTCCTGATGACACCAGACAAATGGATGCCCTCTTTAAGATCTTGGATGGCAGAAAACTTTTTACAACTTAACCAGGACAAAACTGAAGTTTTAATTGTCGGTCCTGAGGCTCAGAGAGAGAAACTCTTGTCTAAATTAGAGGCATTTTCACTATGTCCTTCGCTACAAGTGAAAAACCTGGGTGTTATTTTTGACTCTGAGCTTGGTTTTATCCCACATATTAAACATGTAACTAAAATTGGATTTTATCATCTAAAAAATATAGCCAGAGTCCGCCCTATTCTCTCTCGGGCCAACACGGAGATGCTGATGCATGCTTTTATTACCAGTCGCATTGATTACTGTAATGCCCTGCTCTCTGGTCTTCCTAAGAAGAATATTTCAACTTTACAACTCTTGCAAAACTCGGCAGCTCGTGTGCTGACGAAGACCAGAGGGCGGGCCCACATTACACCGGTTTTAGAATCGCTGCACTGGCTCCCCGTGTGTTTCAGGATCGATTTTAAAGTTCTTTTATTGGTTTTTAAATGTCTTAATGGTCTTGGGCCTTCCTATCTCTCAGATCTGCTTTTACCATACGAACCCTCGCGGACCCTGAGGTCCTCTGGTACTGGCCTTTTGATTGTCCCTAAAGTCAGGACACATACTCACGGAGAGGCAGCGTTTCAGTGGTATGGTCCTCGTCTGTGGAACAGCCTGCCGGAGGAGCTCAGGGCCGCAGAGAACGTACATGTTTTCAAGAACAGGCTCAAGACCCACCTTTTTAATTTAGCTTTTACTTAGCGTTTATTTATTTTATGCTTATTTATTCTATCCTGTTATTCTATTATTAATTTAGGATTTACCTAATATTTGTTTGATTTTATTCTTATTCATTTTTTAATCTTCTTATTCTATTTATATTTATATTGTATCCTGTTCTTATTTATTTTATCATTTTACCCTATATATATTGTATTGCGTCATATCTCCAGTGTTTCCTCGGAGGGCGCTCTCTGCACCGGGGCTGTTATTGACCGTGGCTGCTGGGTCTCTGGGGTCCTCTCAGCCTGGCTGGGGGGCTCCTTTGCCTCCCTCCTGCTGTGTGCCCAGCCTGGAGGCTGCGGTCTGTGACCGGCTCCCGGTGCAGACGGCTCCCTGTTATAGTGTTTCCTCACTTGGCTCATGCGAGCCCAGCCCAATTTTTACTCTTTAAGTGTGCGCGTGTGTGTATGTGTGTGTGGGTGGGGGGATATATGTGTATTGAGAGTGTGGGGAGTGAGTTGGAGGGTGGGGTGGGCTGCTTTTAACTATGTAAAGCACTTTGTGCTACATTTTCTCTGTATGAAAAGTGCTTTATAAATAAAGATTGATTGATTGATTGATTGATATAAATAAAATTGAATTGAATTGATAGTTTTCAGTTATGTTTCCTAATCACACTAGGCTAAATCGTTCATTTTGTTCTCCTTCTCTGTCTCTTGTTCCCTATCCTTTGCTTGGTTTGCACAAACAGCAGCGTATCTTAAGTATGAAGCTGCACGAGATGCACCAGCCTGTGGTGACTTTGCCACACAGTACATGTGGTATTACAAGCGGATAACTTGGAGCCTAACAACTTTTCTTGTGAAAATCCAGCTTTGTGCCGCTGGGACACAGCCAGCTTGTGGCTTGTGCTTTTTGTTTTTTTCCCCCACAAAATCAAATATAATTTTTTTTTAACATTCAATGATATCATACGTGTTTACAATATTTGTTGGCAGCTGTGTTTTGCTGTAGGAAAATGTGTCTTCTTGGAGAAAACTGGGTCAATACAGCAGCTAAATACACATGAATTCTGATTATAAGGATGAGTAACTCTGGGTTACTGTAAGATCAGAGTGTTTAGCATTATGCTGCATTGAGTAGATTAATAGAAATACAATTAGAGAAGTGCATTAAGGCACAGTGTACATGAAAGTTTGAAAGCCAAAGCAGTCAGGCAGACTAGAAGAATCAAAGCATGAAGAAAAGGAAGTTGTTTTTTTTGTGTGTGTTTGTGTTAATTTCCGTTTTACTTTTAAGCACACACACAAATACTGCACATACACAAAAATGAAAGAATCCCTGCATGTGCTCACAGCTGCCACATGCAAACACGGAGACAACAGATAATGCGGTCTTAGGTATGTGTGCTTAGTTCATGATGTAAATGTCACGGCAGGTTAATATCTAACTCCGCTTCCCCTTTTCAGCGGCTTTAGAAGCAGCTTCTGAATCCACGACAACAATCACGTGTGTTCTTCTTCTTGTTCTTTCTTTGTTCATGTCGACGTTCCAGCTCGAGGCCCAATTCACGTGTTTTCTGCCTCAGCAGCAGATGTTGGCTATCATAATAAAGTCGATGTTATTTTCAGTACATTGCAGGGGTATGGTAGGTTAAACAGCAGCTCACCCTGTTGGCAAAAAGAACCTGAGCAGTAAATCATGCTGCTGCTTAGTTAATATTATTATTTGATTGGAAGAGAATGAATGACATAAATAAGATCCACAAATTGACCCACTCCAGTTATAAAAACCTCCCAACTGAGTGCAAAATCCTACAAATGAGTCAAAAAATAATGCAGAGCTACAGACTTGATAAAGTTTTATTTTGATTGCTGCATGCAGGACTCTAATGACACTGGCCTCTGATTAGCTGTATTAATCAGGAATCATCTGAAGGGCGTACCGCGTACTTTAGATGGACAAATTTGTGGCATTTGTTTTTTTGGAACAAGCTTGAATTTTACATCTCTCCTACAGGAGCTCAAACTGCCCCACTGACATCCTGAAATACGTACGAAAGCTGTCGTGATACAGCTTCAACCTAAGGCTCAAACCATGAAATTCTCGCTGCTACAGCTTTCTCGTTAGAATTGGATGAAACCAGAATCCCCGATTCTTCCTTTTCTTGCTTAGAAACATGAGCATCAGATCATCATCGCTCGATGTTGATTTCCACGACAAGTTTGCATCTGAACAACTCAAAAGTTTCTCTCGTTTTTTCACAACTCTCTCCGTGCGTATCAGTCTTTACTCTAAAGCAGCGATGCCAGACTCATTTTACATTGTGGGCCACACACAACCCACTTTGATCTTAAGTGAGAATCTCAATATTTAAGAAAAAGGTGGTAGAGAAATTCTGCTGTAGTTATTGAAAGACATCAGTCAGCACAACTCATTAAATGGAAAGAAATAAATCTGTAAAATTAGGGGAAAAGTTGCAGAGATGTATTTCATTATTTCCAATCCAATTTTTGAATTCATTTATTTATGTATTTTACTGTGGATACATTATAAAAAACATTTCTATAACAAATAGTGAAAAAATAGGAACTTTTCTTTCATTTAATGTTTTTAACTATTACTTTACTCTGCTCTCATTTGAATGGCTGTGGTGGAGGACTAACTGTGAAGTTTATTTAACACTGTTGAAAGTCCAAAATTCATGCATCCCATCTATTTTCCAAAGATGTCAATTGGGGTGTCTGTTGGGCCGATCCCGGTCCCTGGATCTTAGGTTTGCAAAGGTTTCACATAACTTTAAAATGATGACCAGAGATTGTGCAGTCTGTGATTTAATCTGTGTGAACATCATGTACGGCCAGCATTCACACTGGTGTGTCGTTTAGAATATTTTTGTACGGTTTTTAAACTGTTATCGAAATAATCATTTGCATTTCAGGGGAAAAAAAAAAAAACAAAACCAAAAAAATTTTCACACTAGATTTAATGCCTTCCTGTTACCCATTTTGTATAATCACTGTAATCTTATCGCAGGTAATGAGATAATAATATTCTGCATCTGTTCGCCATGATCCTGGAAACCAGACTGTTTGCTTTCCTGGTATCTTAAACGTTTTATTTTTCATGAGGAAGAAGGCTTGCGTTTGCCAGTTAGATCAGTCTTCATCAACAATTAACCAGCCTTAGAGCAAGGCATTACTTTGAGATGCAAATGGAGCAGGGATACTGATGCTAATGTCGACACATTTTGGCACAGTGAGCTAAGCTGAGGGCAACAAAGGCTTAATGGCACTTTTTAATTTATTTTTTGGTTGCTTTTCTTCAAATTTTGGCTTTGGTAGCTAATGGGCCTGCAGAGCACATGTGATATTTCTCTTCTTACTCTGGTTAGCAGTCGACTCCAGCTGACACTCTCTCGGCTAATTTTCAGCACGCTTCGCCCTGAGCCGCCCTGAAGAAACAGAAAGTGACCTTGTGAGATAAACACGCAAATGAAGGCTGTGTGTGTTTCAAATTAGTGTTATGCAAAGCATTTAGGCCCAAAATAACTTGAAATCTGTAAATTGGCTTGCTTGTTTTGAACTTCATATGAGCAGCTTCTCGTTTCTGTTATCCTTGTCGATAAAAGGAACTCAAAGAAACCAGTGAGTGTTGACCTTGGAACTCTACTCTTAGCTTTAATTGTTTTGTACAGGCTTAGTATTTTCTTAAATACTCATCCATTCTCCCAGAGGCCGTGCTTGAGTCTTCAAGCTTTCAAAGAAAACAATATGTGTAAAACAAAAAACAACTTAGCACCAGACAAAATATAATCCTCTAATCACCAAGAATTCCCTGCCTCACAAGAGATGGATGATTAGTTTCTGTCTGGTTCAGTTTTCGTCTGTACGACAAATGCAAACTAATCTTTTTTGTTTTTTACTTTGTTTTCTCACCGCCAGGCTTACCGGAGCTCGATGAGCTCACCATGGAGTGCGTTCTGGTGGAGCTGGAGAGTGTGTGCCAGGAGAAGATGCAGCAGGCCATCGAGACAGAGGAAGGCCTGGGCATCGAGTACGATGAGGACGTGGTCTGCGACGTCTGCCGCTCACCGGAGGGAGAGGACGGCAACGAGATGGTTTTCTGTGACAAGTGCAATGTCTGTGTTCATCAGGTCAGCAATTATGGGCTCAAGTTCTTCACATTTTTTGTTTGTGCACACTTGTGGAGTTGTATGCACTGTATGCTCCTTGCGTTTGGAGTTTTTGTAGGTTTCTGCAGAATAAGAAGGCGACTGAGTACATGAACTGCACAAAGGTGCACATAGAGCAGTTCTTTCACAAATACTTCCCGTGACAGCCTGAAGCTGGAGGGGCTCTGCTGTGTTTGTCACACGGTGACAGAATATTAATTATTGTGTCGGCTCAGTTGGCACTAACACACTATCACTCCCTTCAGACTGCCCCTGCTTACCTGCTGTTATGACACAGAATGGAAGAAGTTTCCCACCACTGCAGAACTGATCTCATTTTAATCTGTCACCTCCAGTTCCTCTAATAAACGAGTCCTGGGCGACTAATTCAGTGTTATTTTCAGTTATGGTTTGTGGCCTCCGATGGTAATGAAAACAAGATAATCGTGTTAAAACAGTTACTGTGTTGCACTAACTGCCTTTCTTTTTTTCTTGCGTTACAAATTCAACTCTCACCTTTTATTTGACAGCTGTGTGTCGTGACCCCCAACTTAAAGCTCTGCAAAGTTCAGTCTGAGCCAAGATAATTCAAAGATTTGAAATTCCTGACAAAGTTTCCGTAGGTAAACCTCAGAAACCCACCTTAGCCTCTCGTTTGCAACAGCAGACCGCCTGTGGTGGAGGCTGCGGCCGCCCGGGACTGGCAGTTGACCTTGCGAGCCGCGCTTCAATGTCGAAAACAGCCTCAAGTCTGGGCTTTACTCCCAACCAGACGACCTTGTGTCCACCTCCGCCTCCACCTCAGCTGAATTTTATTTAAAATCGAAAGAAAAATCCAAGTTAAAAAAAATGTTTCCTTTAAGTTGCATGAGGATTTTATAATGAGTATTCAAGTTTAGGAAAAACATCCTGAGCTCAGTGCTTTTGATATTTCAAACAAAACCCACTATCAGACAAAAATTAGCAATCAGAATCTGGAGGTTAAGTCTCCTCTCATTTTTCAGAACTATAAAGAATTTTTTTCTGCATATGAAATCAAAAGCCAGACTGTGAAACAGGAGGAAATATGAATCATCTTAAATATAATGCATTTTTACTCCATTTCATAACAGCTTTGCGTGGCTGCTCTTACTGTTCATAAAGAAGCACAGCAATATATAAAATATCTCGGTTTTTCTCACCTTAGCATGTTTGAAAGCACGCTATTTCCATTCAAGTCCAATTCTTTTCTTTTTTTTTTTCAATTCCATTTTCTTTATATTGCACCAAATAACAGCAGTCGGCTCAAGGTGCTTAGACTGAAAGGTAAGGACGCTAGGAAGGAAAAACTTAACAGGAAGAAACCTCCAGCACAACCAGGCTCAGGGAGTTGCTGCCATCTTCTGCAACCGGTTGGGGGTGAGGGGAGGGGGGCAGGTTTTTGGCATAAGCGTATATTTCATCACCTCTTCCTTGCATGTGTGCCCTCATGCACATATTTCAAGAACGCGGGGCATAAATAACTTTTGGATCAAGTCATCAAAACATTACTCTTAGGAGCCTCTGGTGTTTTCCTAGTAGTATTTGTTGAGTAAAAATAGGTACGAGCCAAAAGTTAAGGTGTCATGGAAACAAATTGTAGCAGGCGGTGAAAGAAAAGGTTGCTCCCAGCAGTATTAAGTAATATTGCTTTTAGTGTGTAACCACACTAAAATATCACTAACCAGCATCGTCTGTTCCTTCCCTGGTAAAGTGGTCTCCCCAACGCTCGGTAGGTGAAACACGGGCCATGCTTGCTGAGGTTCTTTGTTTGATCAATAAAATCATTTCATCAATAGAGTCCCTTAATTGCTTTTAACAAAGACTGAGACTTTCGTGTTTCATTTCCTTGAAGGTTGTTTGTTTTTTCTCTCTGTCTCTGTTGTTTTATCATCCTCTAAGTCTAATATGAATGTGTGTTCTGCCTTTTCAGTTATATGAAATATGATGTGTCCTTCCCTCGTGATGGTCTGGGATTTGGGGCGTCTAAATTTCATTTGAGGCTCAACTAAAGGAGTAATGCTTTGATATGATAGATCTGAGGTGATAGGGATAATGGTAGAAAAAGAGGCATTACGTATGCTTCGCTTGCCACAGTAGACCCTTTCTAACAATGAAGGAGTAAATAATGTCTGACAATAAAATAACACTTTGTTTCTAACCCTGGGGACTGGATCTTATCAGAAACATATAAGCATGCTGTTATGCTGGCATGAAAGACTTCCATGGCACCCCTCTGTGATAGCGGAAGGGGAATTGGGTGGAGCTCTGATCATACAAAACCCAGCTGTGCTTTAAAAAACAAAATAAAGTCTATGTGGCATTTCAGATGTGTTGGAAGCTCATGCTGTTTTTACTAAAATAAAGAAATATTAAATGGAGATTTGTAATTGGAGCAGCAGTGGATAAAACCTTTCAGTTAATAAAACCTATATGAGAATACAGAAGTTGTTGCATTGAAACCAAATGTATGTTGGGGATTTTGACTTAAAAAGCAAGACGACTCGCAGGCTTCAGGGTGTAGCTGGTGAAAGTTATGCCAAGATTCCTGTTGGGAATCGCCCAATGTCTTCTACGGTTACTGTTGCAAGCAAGTACGTCATTAACACAGGAAGGCCATTCCCCATTTAAAGCAAGTTATTTAGGTTTTTAGTCTTTCCTAATGATTTTATTGTTGCTACTTCGCACACTGATGACCTTATTGGTCTCCACCCAAACTGTGCTCAAACTAAAAGCCCTCTGATTTGTCCGTTGGTGTGTGATGTTAGATTAAAAGGGCTTAGGCATAGGAACAGGCACTTGTGTGAATGAGTGAATGAAGCTTGTAGTAAAAAGGAATAGAAAAGTGCTCTATAAGTACCAGTCCATTAACCATTATGCTGACATCAGTAATATGGTCAGTGCTGTGACATCCTGATGCGTTTACACATTTTCATGCTTTTTATGGCCGAGTGATTGTATTGCAGCAGTCATGTCGAGATGAATGTGTCCACCATATAACTGCTTGAGAGCGTTCTTAACTTTTCAGCGGCTTGTAATTCTCATTAGTTTGTGCAACCGACAACAAGAAAACTTAATGGATTGTGAACCGGATCAGCTGCGGCACCACTTATGTGCTCAATCACAACAAAAACAAAACAAAATTCACTGTTTTTAGGTTGGCTTGAAAAGCTGACTGTCAGTCATCTTTTTGCCAACACAGAGTATATGGAATACAACTTTTAATATACACCTAATGGTTTACATGGCGTGTATGTTAATGTGCTTCAGTGTACTAATAGGTCTTTAATGAACTTTTTATTTATGGTGATTTGACGTAGTTTTCCATTCTCTTATTAGCAAGGCTAGCAATCTGTCCACTGCATAAAAAGTTACAGCTATTGGCTGGTTAGCTTGGCACAAAGACTTTGTAGGTAGAATTGGTTAGCCAGAATAAATTGGCTTGCATGTTACGTCATGGTTGGTAACCTATGTAAATTCAGAACCATCGTTATGCAGCTTTCGCATTAAGACCTGTCATAACTTTCCTTTTTTATTTCTTTCCCTGTTGCAGGCGTGTTACGGCATCCTGAAGGTACCCCAGGGGAACTGGCTGTGTCGGACCTGCGCTCTCGGGGTCCAGCCAAAATGTCTGCTCTGCCCCAAGAGAGGGGGGGCACTCAAGCCCACCCGCAGTGGAACCAAGTGGGTCCACGTCAGCTGTGCCTTATGGATCCCTGAGGTGAGACACTGAGAGAAAGACACAGAGGTGGTCACATACAGTCAGATACTGATTGGTTTCTTTGTGCAATCTTAAAATTGCAGCCAGCATGTTAATGAATTTTTAATACATCCCTGGAAGTGTAACCTTTTCTACATTCGCTTTTAGGCATTGTTGGCTTCACAGAATTGTTCCCACAATGTTGGGAGGATGAAATTGTTCAAAATGTCGTGGTATGGTAAAGCATTAAGAAGGCAAGCCGAACTCCTGAAAAACAGCCCCACACTGTGATACTTCCTCCACCAAACTTTGTACTTTGCACATTGCAGTCAGACAACTGCCAAACCCAGACTCTTCCATTGGATTACCAGATGAAGAAGCGTGATGTCCATCCAGAGAACGTCTCCACTGCTCTATAGTCCAGTGGCGGTGTGGTTTACACCACTGCATCTGATGCTTTGCATTGCGCTTGGTTCTGTAAGGCTTGGATTACACTCCACTCCATGAAGCTCTCTCTGCGCTGGTCTTCAGCAAATCTGAAGGTCACATGAGTTTTGTAGATCAGTAGCAACTGACTGTGCAGAAAGTCGGCGACCTTTGCGCACTATTTGCCTCAGCATTTGCTGACACTGAGCTGTAACTTTACATAGCCTACCACTTCATGGCTTCAAGTCACTTCCACTTCCACTAACAGTTGACTGTGGAATATTTAGTAGCAAGGAAACTGCATGACTGGACTTGTTGGACAGGTAAGTCCTGAGAGCAACCCATTCGTTCAGTAATATTTGTAAAAGTAGTCTGCACGTCCAGGTGCTGCATGTTATACACCTGTGGCCGTGGAAATGACCGGAGTTGAATTCAATGATTCGGATGCCTGAGTGAATACTTTTGGCAATGTAGCGCATCGCTGTGGTTTTACGGTGAGGCCTTTGCTTTGCAATTAGACTCAAAAAAGTCTTTGGTGGAAGATTTTGAGAAGCATTTGCACCTGTTACTTGTTTCCACCACTTGTTTAGAGTAAATGTTTAAAATACCAGTCAACACCTTCCTCTTTACAATCTGAAGAATGCATAATGATTCCCGAGGAACCTGGCTGTCAAGCGTGCTTCTCCCAGCAGCCGCTCATTTCGTCTTGACGTTTCTTGATGACATCTTTTGTCACCGTCGCTCATCTGAAAGCCCCAAACGGAGCCCCCTCATTTCAGAAGGTTCGTGGATGCGCTTCGAGCCTTGCACACCTTTAAGACAGCCAGTCATATTTCTTGCGACTATTCAGCGGCACACTTCACCAGCACATTTCTCTCAATAATAGAGTGGCTTTTGGCACCTCAAACCTTTTCCTCCTAATTGCCTTCTGTCACCCTTGATTGGGCTAATTGTTTTCGTTGCTCCATTCGCTTTTGTTTTCTCTTCCTACCATGGCGGAGGGGGTTAATTTGCATGTCTGTGCTGTGTGTGTGTGTTTTGTGCTCTTGTCCTTGTGTGGGCTCAGATGTATGTGCTTCATGCTACTAGTTGGTAGATTTGTTCTGAATATGTGGTGGAAAAAACTGTGTGTAAGTGTGTTTTACATTTATAGTGTATGTGTGTTTGTTTTTGTATGGGTGTGTGTGCCTTCAAATGATACAGCCTCTCCAGAGCTGTGCATAGCTGCCTTATGCCTGCCTTCAGCTCCTAGAGAAAGGTCTCTCTTTAAACAGCTTTTCACCCCTCATAGTTACACATAGACACACAAACACACACATTCAATCTCAAAGAGGAAGAGCCCCTCTTTTAAGAAGGCTTTTTATTTAACACAGTGATTTCCTCTAAAGCGATTTTAGATTTTGTCCCTTTTTTCATCTGTCTGCTTTGAAATGTGAAGTGCAACTTCTGCGTATGTGTGTGTGTGTGCGCGTGGGAATCACGGTTGTGAACAATTCAATCAATTAACTGTACCATTCAAAAAGTGGAAATCCTTTTCTTATCTACCGGCTCTTATATCAGCTGCATAAAAGAAGTGCGCGTTGACAGTGACGGCTGTGGCATCATAGTCAGAATTGCACTTTCTATTGACATTCTCAATGGAGTGAAAATTGACCCCCGCATCAACTGTGTGAGTGTGTTGTACAAAAGACATCGATAATAACAAAAAGAGCAGAGGCCATTGGTTTGTTCTGTGGTTGAGCAGATGAGAGGAGGAAAGAAAATCAGATAGAAGGACGAGTGGATGATGGGGGGGAGGCGTGACCTGCGGAAATCAGTTGTCAGCTTGTTAATACAAGCGTGAAGGACAAGGAGAGAAGGCCGTGCCTCAAATATGACAAGAAGTGGATGTGAAAGAAGTGGAATGTTGTTTTTTTTCCTTTTTTGTAAAGAAATAGGCAGCAGAGGAAGGAAGGAAGGAAGAAACAGCGCTTTGGTGATGAGTGCTCTTCACTTCTTTTCTGCATGGCTGGTTGGCACAAGTCAATGACTTCTTGGTTGTATTTGGTGCAGGGAGGTCTGGGGCCAAAGCTGTTCTGAATGAACTGCTCAAAGAGGAAGTCACACAGAGCTTTACAGTAACCTTTTTCCAAGAAGCACATGTGTCTCTGCTCTGGGTCCGAGGACAGTTTTGGAAATTGGAAAACAGGTGAAGTTATTCAAGCTAAATTAGGGTGTAAACTGTCATTCCTAGGATGCGTTTAGGGAGGTTACTTTAATCAGAAACTGAAGAAGTTGCGTAGCTGAGGTGTTAAATATATTTAAGAAGATGATAATTATGTTGTAACTTCAAATGTTGTATTTTATTAATACTTTATATGGCGCCAAATCACAGTTGCTTCAAGAAGCTTTTGCTTTTTTTTTTTTTAAGGTAAAGATCCTGCAATAGTACATAAAAAAATCTGAACAATCAGACGACCCCATATGAGCAAGCGCTTGGCGACAGACGGAAAGAAAAACTCCCTCCTAAGAGGAAGAAACCACCAGCAAAGCAAGGCTCAGAGAGGGGCAGCCGTCTGCCGCGACTAGTTGGGGTTGAGGGGAGAAAAGAGAAGTGAAAGACAGCCAGAGATTAATAATAGCCAATGATGAAATGCAAAGTGGTGTATAAAAATAGAGGGAGTGAAAAGGAACACATCATGGGACGCCCCCAGATGCACCAAGAGTCTTTCAGCCTCAGTTGCCTGTATGACCATCGCAGATGAATATTAACTTATCCCAAAAAAAGCTGCATATTCCAACATTTGAGAAGCTGCAACCAAAATATGTTTGGCACTTTGCCTAATTATTAAGTGAGATTTTTTTAAAAAGAATTTAGAGTAAGATGAGTCTCATCAGTGTTGTTGTGCTTTCTATGTTTGTTTCTTACTAACTGTTTTGTTTTCCTCCTTAGGTGAGTATAGGCTGTCCAGAGAAGATGGAGCCCATTACCAAGGTGTCCCATATCCCCGCCAGCCGCTGGGCTCTGTCCTGCAGCCTGTGTCGAGAGCACACAGGGACCTGCATTCAGGTATATTATCAGTGCTTTGCCCGTCTATCTCATTGTCTTCAAATGTTAAAAGAAAAACCCCCAAAACAAAAGAAACACAGCATTCAAAACGTCCACAGGTTCTACAGTGCTCCAGATTATGGGTTTCAGTTTTTGCTTCTTTTCCTTCTCTGGTTGCTAAATCTCAACTACCAGTTTGCAAACAAGTTAAACCAAGATAAGTGAGGGTGTGATTTCAACAGCAACAAGTTTCCTCTTTTTAAATTATCATGCAGCCTGCATGCATGCTGTACATCAGCCAGAGGTGGTTTGTGGATATGTGAAGGTTTCCACTATGTGTAATATTTATTACAAAGGGTGAAACACTGATCCATGAATTTATTAATGAAGCCTTGCAGGTAAAAAGACACAAAATGAGCACAGCATGCTCCAAACACAGCATTTCTCTCATCAAATTATTGTAGTTTTTAGTTTCCTGATAGGCAATGTGGATGTGTTTGAAGCGACTGCTTAGTATGCAAACACAGCCCCTGCTGACACACTTACACTAACCCAGTTCACAGACATTAGCCTGTGCATGATTTAGCTTCAAAAGTGCCCTTAAGGTGAACCGCAATCCTAAAGCATTGCAATGCTTTTGCATTTGCTTGCAGCATATGCACATCCCAGATGTATGTACTGGATACGAACGCGTGTGTGCGTTTGCGCATCGGCGAGGGTGTTTCCTGACAGTGTATCCCTGCTGTAGACTATCAGCGAACCCCCTGAGTTGGAGTCGTCCGTAGGGAGAGTCTCACTCTCCTGTTTCCATAGCTGAAAGCAGACTGCTGTACAAACATACTTGCTAATCAGTTGAGATGCTTTTCTGCACAGCAGCTCGAGCAGCAGGAGTTCTTTGTAAACCACGTTGTGGAGAAAAGTCGGAAATAAGAAATATTTTTCCGCCTCGAAAAGTTTCAGTCCAGGAGAGAAAATTTCTTTTAATCTATTTTTCCGATTTAAGTGTTTGCTGTGATTTGTGATACAATCATTGTAGATCAATTGCAGGACAATGTATTCACACTATAGCAGACATTAAAGCACAAAGCATGTGTTACCACTGATATCTGTGTGTTTTTAATGTTGAGTAGGTCAGACAGCTTCAGCCTTGAGTGTTCTTCACTTCGGCACCACTTCCAACAGTGAAATCCACTTTTTGAAGCCTTCGTCTAATGACACCTTGTCCTGTCTCTTTTCATGCTGAGCTACTAACAAGCATCTCAAGCGCTCATAACAAAGTATACATATCTAACAACCATTAGCCAGGACGTTCTGAGTTAAGAGTCTCTTAATTAGTATTCTACTGAAGATCTGTGCACTAGAAGGTCAACCAGTGCCACCTGTACTGTATATGTAAAAGAGATTCTGTGTACAGCTTTTAATAATGAGATTGTTGTAGCTCTAAGTGTGCTAGATGGATTAAGTGAATAGAAAAAGGTCTTGAAAATATGTCGTAAGAATTTAATTTGCTTTATTATGACTCTGGTTATTCCCATATCAAGCGGTGGACATCCAGCAGCTCAGATGTTGGAATATCATAGGATTGGAGCTGAATTCTGTTTAAACATACAGAACTTTGTTTTAAAGTCTAGTCCTGTGCAGTGCTGCACATTTTGTTATTGAAGGGATACCAAGTAAATACAGGGCTAGTATTGCGAAGAACAATACTTATACTTTCAACTTATAAAAGCAACTTATGTAGTAGAGATTTAAGAGATGTGACCCTTAAATCACAGTTTTTTTTTACTTTCCACGGTTACAAAGCACACCAATCAACCTTTTATGTATTTTGAAACTGGGCTTTTTGGAGGAAATTTGCCTGCTCTAAAGCACTTTGGATCAACTTCTGTTGTTTAAATTTGCTTTAGGTCAAAAATAAAATAGATGTATTGGGAAACACAAAAGGGTTATGACAGTTTTCATAGTGCATGTTTGAGGTATATTTTTTCATTTTCAAAAAAGAAAACAATTTAACACGATTCAGTGGGCTACATTCTGAACTTGGAGGATAGGAACAAACTATTGATCCTATCGCGCTACAATACTAGTATTGTTATTGATACAATTGACTATATTGACGATTGATTGACATATAAGGAAGATGCTTGAGATCTCTCAAGTGATCACACTGATTAGTTACTGTAGGTCCAAGCTTCTCTCTAATCTCTGCCCCTTTCTGGTTTTTGGGTGGGAAAATGGTGCAGTGGTTAGCACTGCCGCCTCACAGCCTTTCTCTGTGGAGTTTGCCTGTTTATGCTCCCTCTGGGTACTCCTGCTTCCTTCCACGATGCAAAGGATTGCATGTTAGGTTAATTGGTGACTCTAAATTTGCTAAGGGTCCAATGTAAGTCTATAAGCTCCAGTGCCTGCATGACCCCGAATTGAATTTGTGGTAATATAACGAATGGATAGATTTGTTTAAAATTAATTATGGAGAGTGATAGAAAATCGGCTAAACCTAAAGATGAAAAAGATGGGAAGTTGCTTCATTGATTTTTCTGGTTGGTTTGTACCAAATACATGTGCAACAAAAAAAGAGAGGAAACAAATCCAGAATTTTTCAGGTCAAGGAAATGTTGATAAATCGCAAGTTGATACACAAGTTAAAAAATGTTCCAGAGTAAAGTATGAACAAACCTCAGTCTGAATAATGTCGGGGGGGTTTTCTCAGTTAAGTCTTGCAAAGATTATTTTAGAGAAACATGTTTTCTTCACAAACAGAAGTAGTCGGCAGCAGTGTGGGCACTGATAAAAACATTATTAATGAATCCCTGCCAGAACAGAGCAGGTGCAGTCGAAAAGGCCAGATGAGTATTTTTTTCTTTTTCTTTTTTTTTTTCCTCCGATGACTTGGCTCATACCAAACAACACATTTAGCCAACTCCACGCTGTGTTCAACCTTTTGCCACCGAAAAAGTGAGAGCAGCTGCAGTGGTCTCAATCTGACATTTGGTTGGTAATAAAAAAAATGGGTTTACAGTGGAGACCTTTGACCGTAACTCCACGTTTTATCAGGATGTTGTATTTATTGGGGTGTCTTACACAGGCTAAGCATGTGATTATTGGATCACACCTTCTGTTTCTTCATCACTGGCTTTATTTTCTTGGTGATTTATCTGTGCATCAGGTGAAACTGTCAAGCTTTAGCAAACAGTGAGTGTAGGACTCAAGTGCGGGACGGAGAGAAGTAGAGTGCATTTTGAGATTCTTTATTCGCTTAGAGACATTGCACATGAACTAACTTAAATGAGCTCTTACTCACTTTAAAGAAACGTAAACATAGAAACAAACTTTATTTAAATACAAGGCTGAGCTCAGCTGAACATATGAATGCAATTAACAGGAGAGAGAGGCAGGCATGAGGAGCGAAGGCAGGTAGCGAGGGTAAGATCTGTGAGACAAGAGGACAAGTTAGACAGTGCAGAGAAGGAGGAGGAGGAGGTGAGTTAGGCAATGTTGTCCAGAGGATTATTGTGAGAAAACCTTACTTGAAATCCGAGGTAGTCGGGCCAGGGGAGGGTGCCAAAAGGGAGAGGTTTTGAGCCCGCAAGGAAGCTGGTGAAGGGTGGAGCGTGGGAAGGCTCCGAAGAGTGGCAGCGGTGATCCAGCAGGTGAGTAATGATCTCAAGTAGCAGCAGAAGAAGTGGCATTCGTGAGAGGTGAGTGGTTGCACATGGATGTGAGATCCGGGGCTGGCTGGCTTAGTGGAGACGAGGAGAAAAGGCACAGAATTACATGAGAAACAGATCATAAGAAAAAGCAAATAAAAACAAGATTAGCCTCTTCACCACGTCGGGTGAGCTCATAATCTGGCGGAGTGTGGATTGCTGCGCTGGTCTTTTTGTTCAGCAGTTGATTGCTCTGATGATCAGCAGGTGACCTGAAGGGGAGGAGAAAACGTGGTTGCAGCTCCACTCCGATGGGGTGGAGGAAAACAGCTGCCTTCTAAACCCACATCTGGCAGCTAACTCATTGGTCAAAGCTTCTTATGACAGAGAAAAGCCATTTAGTTTTACCTTAAAAAACAATAAAGGACAAATTAAACTCTTTAAACACGAGAATGTACACTGAAAAGCCAACCAAACTGTCATAATGATTTGAGGGCTGTGCAAAATCCATTAGAGCCAAGGTTTCTTTGCATTAGCTAGCTTGAAAAACACCTAAAACCCCAGTTAAAAATAATGGATAGTTATCCACTGTCTTTGTTAACCCAGGCTGTGTTTGTTGATCGCATACAATGATGTGCCACTTCACTCTTCTTTGACACAAAATGGATGGATTGAGTTAAGCCTGATGAGTCAAGATAATCAGGTCATGGAAAGAAAATATGGATATTAAAAAAATATATATGGTAAAATCTAGCAGGTGTTGCCAAGAAGACAAAATGGTAATACTGCAGAATGTTCACATGCTTATGCTTGTGCATATGCAGTCATTTCAGACTGCTGCACATCAAAAACAGATTTCATAAACGTGATCGCTATATCAGACCTGATACAGTCCCATAGTGAAAAAAATATGGAAATCATTTGTTTTTCGTCAATAAAGGTAAAATTCATATAAAATATATGCACAATATGAAGTGGGACTTAAACAAGTGCTGTGAAATAAACTTTATGGGTAGAATGTTGTTATCTATTGGACACAATATCTTGGATACATTGTCAAAGTTTTAGGAGAAAATTTGCCACTCAACAACCATCTTGGTAACAAAGTGGCAGCTGTGGTAAACGCTTACTCCATTTGTAACTAAGATGGGCAATTATCAGTTATCATAAAGCCCCGAGTCAAATAAACGGGGAGAGATATAACGTGAATTCCAGTGGTTACCAGAATATAAAACTGTCTAATCTGATAAACAATGAAATAGTTTGGTGATTTTACCCTAAAATAAGGTTTCTTTTTTTTGTCATCTACAAAAGGCGTGTATGCTATGCACAAAGTTACGCAATATATGCTATATCAGTGTTTCTAACTGTTTAGGTGTTTATGGACTTTCTTCACCATAGCACAAGTGTTCTGCTGTGCCACATCATACATAAGCCGAGAAACAACACTAGGCACGCTTGCATCTTTACCACGATAATGAGTAGATATACAGTGGGGGAAATAATTGGTATACTAAGTGTTTTGACTTGGGGAGGGACGTTCTCGTCCAACATTTAGTAGGACATGACCGCATCCATTGGCCCTTTAATGTGGTGAAGTCATCCTGTACCCTTAGCAGAAAAACACCTGTGAGGATAGTGTTCTTTTTGTCATACTTGGAATTTCTCTTTTTCCAAACATGGCAGGTTGAGTTGATGCCAGAAAGCTCGATTTTACTTTCATCTGACCACAACACTTTCTCCTGCACTTTCTCTGAATCATTTAGATTTTCAGTGGCAAACTTAGGCAGGCATGTACATTACCAATGCTGTTAACAGTGGTGTTTCTTGGCAAACTTAAAAATTTTAGCAGGGGATCAGATACTTACAGTGGTTTGAAAAAGTGTTTGTCCCCTGATTTATTTTTAGTTTTTGTATACGTGTCACACTTAAATGTTTCAGATCATCAGACAAATATAATATTAGAGAAAACACAAGTAAACACAAAATGCATTTTCTAAATGAAGGTGTTTATCATTGTAATAATAATAATTCATTTATAAACTGTAATTAACTTGTGTTTTAAGAAATCGGGAAGGGGGCAAACACTTTTTCACTTCACTGTATTTCCCCCAGTGTACAGGCTGCCACACCTTTTGAACTTCTAGGGTTCATCTGCATTAGCACAATAACACAGTAGGTTTATGTTTTCTCATTTTGCTGTTGATTGACTGTTTGCAATCAGTAGTGTTCATATTTGCTGTTATAGCACTTCCCTATAGATTTCTAACGGGGTTTGTTTGAGTGGTAAATCTCCCTCATAATCTCTCTGATAATGTATCTGGTAACGTTAGGGAAAGAACTGGTGAAAATGTGGTATTTGCAGGCAGTTTTCAATGAAAACCAAGCTTGTCGTGCTCAAAAGACTAAAATATATAACAGTGACTGTACAACTTGACATATTGAGCCAATTAAAGCAAGGAGTCTATCATCATTATCCACATTGGGGAATAACACACATAGGAGGTCTCCATTAGTCAGTTTGCGGTTTCACATGGATTCACATGCTGTTTCACAAATCATGTAAGTTTAATGCAGGATATCTCTGTTAATCCTCCCACACACAAATAGGCTCTAATATTAAGTCCATAAAAGATGAAATGAGAGTGGGTTCATCTGGATCTCTCAGCATACCTGAGATTACAGTCGCACACTTTTCCATGTGCTGCTGAAGGTTGTAGTGATAGATTGGTGTTCGGGCTGATGATGACCTACTTTAGTGTGACAGTAGAGAAGACCGCAGCACAGTCCAAAGCCAACCCGAAGTTCAAGCAAAAAAGAATATGTTAGCCAGTTATGTCTCCTTTTTTGCCTCATCGTACAAACCACGTTTGGAAATGCCGAAAAGCCCAACGCCAGTTAGGACTGGACTGTTTCTTTGGTAGGAAGTAGTTCCAATTAAAACTTTTTAAAGCTTTTTAGAAAGTTTTTATGAAGCATAAAAGCCAAATAAGGATAAGAGAAATAAAGGGAGAGAGACATTTGTAGAAAAGTTGTTTTCCAGATGGTTGAGTCGGTCGGATCAGTGAGGTTTTTTTTTTATCATGCACTGCAGTGCAGAGAGTCACCAACGAGCCTCCTGCCGAATCCTGAACTACTTTGATAAGTGCAGATCTACACACACACTCACACATACTAAAAAAATGTGCATGCAGCAGTGACACCAGTACAGTCACAAGGGTTCTCGCTTTCTCACACACACACACACAAAATCGTAGCATGCCTGGAGGGACTCAGTGGGAGGTCAGCTCTTAGTATGACCTGTAATGGATAGCACTGAGAAACATGCACTCACACACATATTGAAACATATCCCAAGTTACCAGAATGTCAGCAGAAATGGGAAAGCTGTGTTTGTTGTGACTTGGTCTGTCTTTCTGCTTTGCTGCACTTGTTCTGGAACCTTGATAACGCAATAAATGAACCGAAAATGACAGCTTAAAACAAACAGGTTTGACAAAATGTCTGAGAACATGAAGACATTTTTTTTTATTTCTGTGTCCCTTAACTCAATTCCCTCTCTGTCCCTGCTCCCAGTGCTCCATGCCCTCCTGTATTGTGGCCTTCCATGTGACCTGCGCCTTCGATCACGGCCTGGAGATGAAGACCATCTTGGCCGAGAACGACGAGGTGCGCTTCAAGTCCTTCTGCCTGGAGCACAGCAACACCAGTACAAACACCAACAGCACCTTCAGCTCAAGCGGAATGAGCAACGGCAATCACGTCACCGCTTCCACCGCCAACGGAGCACACGGTGGAGCCAGACCCGAGTGGGCCGCCCCCGGTCTCACCTCCGAGCTTTGGCAGGACCAGCAAAACGAGACAAATGGCAGCAGCGATCCGGCGCAGAGGTCGGTATCGCACCTGGTTTCAGTGTCGGCGTCGGAGCGGGCTGAGCGCGACCAACTGGAGAGAGAAAAAGTGAGCCAGAGGAAGCAGAAGCTTCAGGAGCTGGAGGATGAGTTTTACCGACTCGTGGAACCCAGGGAGGTTGCCGAAAACCTGGGGCTACCCGTCTCCCAGGTGTGTTAAGCTAGGACCCTACAGCTTCTCATTAAGTTATAAGAAATGAGGTTAAACACTCGTTGCGATAGGATAGGTACGCCTGTATGTGTATCAAAAAATACCTGCTCTTCTAGGTAGTGACTCAGGTATAGGCACGAAGTGCACAGACATGGTCAACAAGATGAGTGGCTGAAAAAACTCACTGATGAGAGAGCTCATAATAGCAGCACTTGTTCCTGCTAAGAGGGAGCAAGTATGCAGATACTGTGACTGCTCAGTACAGCAGCGACGTGCAGCAGAGCATTTCAGAACGCCCGATTCACCGAAGCATGAAGCTGTTAGGAAGTGCCGTTTCTGTCCAAAGAACAAAAAGCTGAAGGCTCCTATTGATTGATGAAATCTGGGAGAACATTGCCTAGTCGGAAAAATGTGTTTGTGTTAAGAGTATAAAATTATAGAAATATGAGAAGACTAATCATGTACTTGCCTCGATTTAGCACACTGGCTCAAGTGTTCCCCATTCATAGGTATTCGTAGACCGCATGATGAGTTACAGGTATTTGTTTAGACCATGCTCTGTTCTGCTTTCCAAACATGGACGCTGCTGCTGGAAAGTGTTTTATTTTTAATTTTTTTTTACTAGGAAAGCTAAACCATGGATTTGAAAGAGTTCTTTTTTATAAAAAGAATTTTTGATACTGAGTCAACACTTCAGGGCCATTTTGGGTTTTAAAAATATAATAGAGCTGAGAGAGAGAGGAAAAAACTCAGGTATTGTCTGGTTAAGGTCACAAATCTATGAGAAAATATTGTTGTGTTGTCAAAGAACCGCTTCACTTTTCTTGGCAAGGTTGGGGCAACCACATTACACCACAGTGCCTCAGTGTGCTTTGTGTCTTGTCTGCAGTGTATGATCTAATAGAGGTATTCATTGTAGTTGGATACACTAATGAAATACTTGCGATTGTAGCCATGTTGTCAAATACCCAGACTTTGAAGAGTCATTGCTTACTCAGATCACGAGTTAAACGTTTTTCGTAGTGCTGCACTTCTTTAATGTGTGCAGTCCTGTTTTATTTTCATTGGTGTAAAAGGTTGATCCTTCAAATGTGAATATGAATGGGGATTTTTAACAAAAGAAAAATGTCACGTCTACAATCATGGGAAAAATGAAGTTGTCACAGGACTCTATACAGCCCTGTGAAAAACTCGGTGAGGTCGAACAACTTTTAGCGTCAGTAACTTCAAGTAATTATTTTCTGTATGACTTTATCAGCCTCTCAAACTGTTGTGGAGGAATTTTGGCCCACATTTCTTTAAAAACAGTTCACACTCCATGTGTGCACACCTCTCTTAAGGTCCCACCACAGCATTTCAATCAGGTTAGGGTCATTGCAACACGGTGATTCTTCTTATTTTCAGACAGTTGTAGGTTTGCTGCTGTGCTTAAGTTCATTTACTTGTTACATGACAGAATTTCAGCAATGCTTTAGCTGTCAGACAGATGGACTCACACTTTACTCTAAAGTACTTTGGTGTAGAGCTGTTCGATATAACGATATATATCGGATGACGATATAAAAACATCTGTCGTTTCATTTTACGCTATCGTTTGTTTCGTGGTGTCGCAAAATAAACTGTTTACGGCAATATTTTTTCATCGTCCGCTTGTTTATGTTCCACATAAACCTTTCACAATAAAGCTCAAGATCCTGTTGAGACTTTTCAAAATAAACTGAATCACATGAAAGAGCAGATTATTTACGGATGAGAAGAAAAAAGAGCCGCCAGGTGCTAAGAAATAAACCTTAGACTCAAACGTTAGAACAAGCTTTTCCCCGCAGCACGCCGTGTAATAAATACAAAGAAACTCCATGAAATTTCTCGGCCGTTACAACTTAAGTCTAAAAATGTATAGTTTCATGCATCGGTTAAAACACTCGACTCCGGGTAAAGGACGCGCAGCTGGAAACACTTCACGCAAGTCGAGCTGCCCGAGATTCACAGAATTTACAGAAAATGTTAAATTTTTGTGATTTATATCGTTATCGGGACGATAGAATTCTTATATCGGGATATGAGATTTTGGTCATATCGCACAGCCCTACTTTGGTGTACAGAGGAGTTTCTGGTCAACTGAATGGCTGCAGAACAAGCCCGAATCATCACCCCACCACCACCATGCCTGACAGTTGGTGTTTGTGTTTGCGTTATACATCATGGACAAACATCTCTACTTTGGTCTCATCTGTCCTAAGGACATTGTTCCAGACGTCTTCTGGTGTTTTTCAGATGCAATTTTGCAAACTTAAGATATGCTTTGGGCTGATTTTGTGAGGATCCCCATTCCTGACCAGCAAACTACCAAAACTTCAGTGTTTATAGCATTGCTCACACTTGGTGATGATCAGTTTATCAGGTGTATTTGATTAGCAGCACCTGGTGGCTATTTAATTAAAAAAATTCCTACAGTATTGAGGCTGTAATGGTGCACCTAGTTTTTCACAGGACAGTAGAGAGTCCTTTCTTCTCTATGTGACTATATGTGTATTTTGTAATTTTGTGAGACCTTTGTAAAGTTTTTCTTTGACTTTAAAATCACAAAGAATATCCAAGTATTTGATCCTTAATTTGAGAAAATTATTGAAGTTTAATATGACTATAAAGTTTCCAAAGCTGGATGACTTTTTGAAATAAATCTCCTGCAAAAATGTGCTCTAGAATTTCACATTATAATGCTTCAGTGCCTCTAATTCACAATTAAAAACAACAAAAAAGGAAATAGTCTGAAAGCACAGTACAGTGGCCTTCCATGTGACCTGCGCACACAGCACCTTCATTGACCAGATGCTCGCACTGATTTTTAACTCCATGAAATTTCTCGCTGCCATCTTTGACTTGAATTGAAATCAAACATGGCAGCGATGCGAACATTATGATAGCGTAACAGGTAAATGTGTGTCTACGTTTTAAGGTGGACTACTTATATCAGTTCTGGAAGCTGAAGAGGAAGGCCAACTTTAATCGACCTCTGGTGACCTTAAAGAGAGACGAGGTGGACAACCTGGCCCAACAGGAGCAGGACGTCCTCTACAGACGCCTCAAACTCTTCACACACCTCCGACAAGACCTGGAAAGAGTGAGTTGGACAATCAGATGCAGACGTTGTTTCGATGTTTGTTTGGTATGAAGCCAAAGAAAACTTGTTTCTTTGCAGAGTGCTTTATTCTGGGATCATTTCTTTCTGTTCGTGTGTGTTCGGTGTGTGTGTGTGTGTTTCGAACATGTGCGAATATTCGTGCTCGGTGCTTGATCCATCCCTGTATCGCTGATATAATTTCCGAGTTAATTTACATTTTTCCGAATGTTAATTAAAAAGATCATTGACAGTATCATATGAAGTTGATTTTTGCTCTCATGAATATTGATGTTAAATGAATGAATGGCTCAAAGGATGACGGGGTAATGAAATGACTCAGGGATATAATGAGTGACTGACTGATAGCCAAGTGTTGGAAATGTAAGTGAAAATTCACCAACTGTGGAGAATTCATTTGTTTTTTCTATGATCTGTGATCATTGTGACAGATTAGTTACTTCATGTAAAAAGTCAGCGAGGCACTCTCGGAATTTCCTCAGATTTGTTTGTTTGTTTATTTGTTTGCCGTGTCTCTCCCACTCTTCTGACTTGGAGAAAAAAACTTCACAGAAAATTCAGTCTCAAGTGACCCGGAGCACAGGAATAGCATACAGTACATACTGTAAAGTCCCTCGGGAAGTGGAAAGTCAGCTCTATAGTGGAAATTGGTTCAGACGTTTTTCGTTTTCATTTCTCTGAGAGCCTGTGGGTTCGTTTTGTGATGCTCCTGAGCCCCCTGCTTGGAAACAGTTTGTTATTCCCCAGAGAAAGAGATGGTAATGCTTGTGCAGCTGCCGTGCCATGGAGAGAAAGGCTTTGATCTGGAGTTTGTTGGTGGATACCAGAAAAGGTGCTCCGCAGCGACTCCCTACTTTTACTGAGGCACCTCAGATGGTTTCTAGCTTGGCCCAAATGACATCAGTAATCAAATATGGTAAATTTCATGATACTGTCAATTTTTAGAACTGAACGCATGGTGTGATTTTTGGGAGTGTGCTACATCTACACCTTGATTGTTGATGAGTTCAGGTAGACCAAGTGTCCTAACGTAAGAGCGAGCTAATGGGCATTAATTGTACTGGAGGCTTTAAACCCGGCGAAGAATACTTTTCCGGCTTCTGTGGTTGTGGAAGCAGAAGTTTAGGGAGGCTTTTGAAGCTTTAACTGCTAACTCTAATTAAAGGTGTCTGTGGATGAGAAAATTGAAAGATCTAATGGAAGCCTGGCCCATCTCTCAGGTGAAGAAATTTCAAAGGGTAGTTGAGATTCGTGCTGCATGTTGTGTTGCATTCGTAGTAGCTGTTGTAACTGGATTGATCACATTTTGGAGGGTTAGCAGTATCTTGGTGCAATGAGAAACTTGTTGATCTATTTATGGAGAAAGGAGGTTATGGAAGTTTTTTTTTTTTGCCCTGCCCGACACAATGTTCCTTAACATTTAAATAAAACACAAAACTTATCATTATCTACATGAAATCTTTGCAGCTTGTAGTTTGTAACTGTAGCTGCTAAGAGTTGAGGTTATTTCTGAATGCTGAAATATTCCCCTGCTGATTTCAGTATCAGAGCTTGCATTTGGCTGCAGAATGCGCACTAATATTTTCATTTTTTTGCCTGGTTTCTTGAATTAGTTGTGCCCATCTTCAAAACCTCACTCCAGAGCTCTGTTAGTACATTGGCATTCTCTGCTGCGGCTGCAGTGCTCTCAAAACCTCTTTCTGACCCTGCAAACTATACAGGATCTAAATTACAGCGAGCAGCCAAACATCTACTGCGGCCAAAATTTAGGGGGATACACGTAAATGCGGTTCGCTAAGGACATGCGGCAGGAGTCCTCTGGTTTTTTTTTTTACATTTAGACAACTGTTTATATCATTCCCACAATGAAAAAAAAATCTTATTATATCTGCTTACCTTCACGTAATAAATTACCAAAAATGTTCACTGCAGAGAGATTCTTAACCCCTGGATATTTCTGTCAGCAGAGTCTAAGGTGCCTTGGTTTTGTTCAGCTTGGTTGATTTAATTTCGTTCATAGTAAGAAAACCTTTTGGTAATTAGGTGGCTCCATATTAACCAAATGACCTTTCTGTACAAAACTAAAAGAGTTCAAATACAAACACAAGAGATAATTGGAGATTTTTTTTTTTGTTAATTGCTCCTTAGTTTTTCTCATTTAGCCTCAGCTGGTAAGACCAGTGGACTTAAGTTCAGTGCTGATTAGACCACGGGATCAGCGTGCTTTGTCCAGCGTCCCACGGTGTTAATTTGGCTTTTAGATGATAATTCCTCCACCTCTTAACTTAAAATAATGGAATCACAAATCACTTCCCACAGAGCCAGGTTGTCATTTCTAAACAGTGGGCTGAACTTTTTTATGTAGGTCACTTTTTATTTGGGTGAGCCAAATAACTGAAAGCCCTTGCTATACTTAGATATTCTGTAGCTGTGCAAATCACTGTCGATGTACACTATTTTCTGTGATTGGAAGACCACTCTACAGATGTGTAGAGAATTGTGTAACTGTAGCCACACCGCAGTGGTCTCTGGTGGTCAGGGTTTATTGATTGTTGCAGTTTTCTAACCTCTCAACCAGTCAGTGTGTCCATGGACTCCATAACTCTTCTCCCTCCTGACCACCCATTATTGATGTGTGTGTGTGTGTGTGTGGTAGAAGTGAACCATACCACTTCAGCTTTCAAAAGTTAACTCTCTTCATTCTGTCACAAAACAGCGAAGCAGTCAGTAGGAAATAACAGTTGAAACAGCTTATTTACTCAGAGTATGTAAAGATGGTGCCTACGTGTACCTCAGTGTTCGAGGCAACTGCGTCCTATTTGTGAAAAATGCAAACACGTGGTGGATTTAAAGCAATCCATGAACACATGTTGGATTTAGCTTGAATATTACATCCAAATATTGCAGATTTATGGGGAACATCATTTGGCTTTCACTTAATACAGAAATGTAAATAAAAAGGTCGTCAAAGGAGCTTGCAAAGAAAAGCGTTTGGACTTCTTTAAGTTGCTTGAAGATGTTTCACCTCTCATCCGAGAAGCTTCTTCAGTTCTAAGGTCAAATGGTGGAAAGTCCCAGATATAAACCTAGTGGGAGTATCACCCCGCAGAGGGACGCCCCCCATACGCCTTAACACCCACTCACATCCTGGGCCATCTGACCTCAGGAATTCGCATGATAGGGTGGGGCCAGGTTTCACAATGAGCTCACCTGGACCCCTGGCTGATTGGGACCCACACCCAGTTTCACACCTTGGCTCAGGCGATTAGAGGATCATCAAGGGGTCCTTTTGTCCCTCTGTGGGGGGTCACTCCCACTAGGTTTATATCTGGGACTCTCCACCATTTGACCTTAGAACTAAAGAAGCTTCTCGGATGAGAGGTGAAACGTCTTCAAGTAACTTAAAGAAGTCCAGACGTTTTTCTTTGCAAGCTCCTTTGACTACGATGACCTGGATGACTGAGAACCTTCACAGACAAATAAAAAGGTCATTTTTCTGTGATTTTTAATGTTCCATATGCCTTCTTTTATCAAACAAAAAACATTAGGAATAATAGAGAGACTGATTTTATTTATAAAGCGCCAAGTCACCACAGCAGATGCCTCAGCGCTCTTTATATTACGAAGGAAAGACCCTGTGATAATACAGATAAAAACCCAGATGAACCCTATGAGCAAGAACTTGGTGACAGTGGGAAGGACAAACTCCAGGTAGAAACCTCCAGGAGTCCAAAGTCAGCTCTTAGTAAAAATAAAATGCTGTACATACTGTAGACCGTGAGAGGTTTTGGTATCACTCTGCTCGGCACCGTTCAGCGTTCTGTTGAGACGCTGCTGCTACGGCAACACTGGGAAAGTGACAGTTGTATTTGATCCCTATTTTTTTCAGTTCGTGCGCCTGAAAGACTGATGGCTCATGTGCTGGCAAGGCTGTCCGTACTCCTCTTACAGTACTGGTCAGAATTTAATTAAGCTGACACACAGTGATCATCTGATGGGTCTTCAACCACATTGTTCTCAAGGTTAAAGTCCCATTTGTCACTGTCAATTAATTTGAATTCTCATTCGTTTGTGCAGTACAGCGAATAAATGACAAGGAAACTTTGTAGTAACCTATGAGTGGTGACAGATGAGCTTCTAGATCCCTGACATTTTGGTTTTGGGGATTTTGTGATTTATTTTCCTGATTTATTATGTAAAATAACTTTGCTGTTTTTAAGCTCTTCTTAAGCTCTTAGAGACAAATATCTGACACTATTTGCTTCATCTTATTCACTATTATGATTCAACTAGGCTCACACTGAGTGATGCTGATATGCAACTACAGTAATGTGTCACCATCACCTCACCTCCATTTAGCACCATTAATAATCAGGTGTATTGGAGCTGTTCAACACTTGTAGTAGTTGAACTCTTAAATTCATGTAGCCTTGGTTGAATTGTTGGAACTCCTGGTAGCTATTGACCATACTTCACCATAAGTACTCTGTTTTATATATTAGGACAGACACCCTGAGTATAGCGACTTTAACTCAATGTTATTGTGTTTTTAAGAAGCTTCCGTGGAGTTGTTGGGGCACAAAGTCTGAATTTTCAAATTGTTTTTGTGCAAATGAGGCAGAATAATGTGTCTGATCATTTTGTTGAGGCATGTTCAAAACAGCATTTAATAGCCTGAAAGCTGCGCTGCGATTGCAGATCAAGACGTGAGGTTGATCTGAAGGTGTTTAATCTGGCAAGCTCCAAATCTAGCAGTGTTCTGCTTGACCACTGCCCAAGTGTGTAACGGAGAAAGTCGGATTGATTAGAATTGCTGCTGGCAAGTCACCCATGAGGAGGATTGATCTCCAATTGGTCACGTTTTGGCCAAGTGAGTGTTGACAGCTCACTGCTGTGATGCCACTGGCTGTCGATACACAAGCTCTCTTTCACTTCATCCGTCTTCTTCACTTTTCTTCCTCCTTTTACTTTTCCATCTCTCACGCCGACACCACCTGTAAGTATCTGCTCTGTCATCCATTGCTGACCTGTTTTTCAAGTGGTCCACCTGCTTTGCTTTGTTTTTTCGTTGCATATGGTATTTTTCTGTGGAGGTGTTGTGTGCATGACATTGTGTTTCTAAGTGCATGTATGTGTCTGTGTGGAAGATAGTGTTGCAATCATCTCTGATTTGCGGGCAAATTGAAAAATCCTCTCCATCCTTCCATCCCGTCATCCCCAGACCCCAACCCAATCAGACCCCACGACCAAAGCCTCCAGCCTGCTGCTTTTGTGAACAAGTGTGTATGTGTGTCTGTGTGTGAGTGTGCGGGTGTGCATGTTGGTGGTGGAAGATTCCAAGGGCTAATGTTGGGGTGGATTATCCCCCTCCTCTTCCTCTTTGAAGTGCTGCCAATGGAACGAATTGCACCGTGCTGTCCCTAATGCACTGTGAGCTTTCTCCATTTCTGTACTCCTCTCCTGAGTGCTGCCCCAACACCCTCCCTTCACCCACAACTCGCATCCAATCAGCGTGCAACATGTTGAAGCAATGTGTGACACAGTGATTGGATAGTGTAAGTTAGGTAAGTGTTCGACCTTTAAAAAAAAAGAGAAGAAGAAATCTGGGCATAGGTGCAGTAGAGGATGACGTAGAAGCAGATTTTGTGCAATTCTTCTTCTTTTTAAATTATACTTTATTTTTGGCCTTTTTGAATAGAGAAGTGAAGAATGACAGGAAAGCGGAGGAAGAGAGAAAAGGAAAGACATGCAGCAAAGGGCCGCAGGTCGGACTCGAGACTGGGCCTGCCACTCTCTGCCACACAGCATGTGGTTGCCCGCTCATCCCAGTGAGCTAAACTGGTGCCTAGATTTTTGGCAAGTCTAATGATCTTGACTCCATATTTGGGATGACCACCTTTATTTTTCAGCACAGCCTGAATTCAACTCTCTTTGCCAGGCTTTCTTCTCATTTCTTTAAGTAGTGTGAAGGAATAAGTCTCCAGGCTTGTAGAAAGATATTCAAAGCTGGTCTTTGGCTGCCTTTTGTTCTGTTTTCTGTCATGATGATCCCACACTCCTTAAATAATGTTGAGGTTTGGGCTCTGGGGAGGCCAATACATGACTAATACTGTTGTAGTGTCTGTTTCTCTATCAGGTATGTTTTTACTGCAGTGCGTTTGGGATCATTATACTGAAAAATGAAGCTGTTACCAATCACTCCATTAGATCTGTTTTCAGAGCAGTTCTTGTGTAATTTGGCATCTATCAGCCTTTTCTCCCTGTTTCCCTACCTTAAGAAAGACTTCTGGACTGCCATTCTTCCACCGAGACCATTTCTGATGAGCTTTAATTGAAAAGTAGATGGATCAACTGAAGGGTCAGATATTTAGGTGTCTTTTTTGTTTTAATTCATCATAGATCTGTGTTAAGTGATTCAGCAAACACACAAACAAAAGAAAACTGGACTGAAAATGTCCAAAGAAAAAACATTTTAAAAAATTATAAGAACATCTGGGCTGCTTGGAAGCACAATATAAAATATAAAAAGATCGAGCATCTACCAAAACTAGTTTGGTAGATGCTTTGAGCAACATATTTAAATAGGTGATGTTTCCATCTAATGAAAATCACAGAAAAAAGATATAAATTGTTAATTAGAGAGTATCAGAGGTGTTGACATGTATTTTTCCTTTGGATAGAACCGGGCTTTCCCCCTGTGACCTAGCCCAATACTACAAGCTGAACACCCCCTGGGTCCAGATCCATACTTTAACCAACAGACACGAGAGTAATATCGATCTTCTTTATCCAGTTCTGAGCAACTGAGAGTGAACCATAATTCCCAAACCATTATACCGGGGGTCCCCAATCCCAGTCCACGAGGGCTGGTGTCCCTGCAGGTTTTAGATCTTACACTGGGTCAACACACCTGAATCACATGATTAGTTCATTACCAGGCCTCTGGAGAACTTCAAGAATGCTGAGAAGGTAATTTATCCATTTAAATCAGCTGTGATGGATCAAGGACACATCTAAAACCTGCAGGGACACTGGCCCTCGTGGACCGGGATTGGGGACCCATGCATTATACCATTCCTCTCAGATAACAATGGTGTTGGGTTATATCAGTAGTATGAAATAGAAGGCAATGATAGCTGCAGTATCAAAATGTGCCAGAAACCGTTATCAGAAGTTTAGACTGAAGAGTTCTGGAAAAGTTCGGTTTGTGGCGTTCATACCTGGTTTGATCACAGTTCTGGAATAATTTCCCAACCAAACTGAGACCGATGATTGTATTTTGTTTTGTAAAACTGCAAAATATACACAGTTATACATTTATGATGATACTGGAACTGAGAAATTATAGATTTTACTCAGCATGGCTTCTCAGAAGAGCTCACTGAGATTAAATAAAACTGGCAAAAGAAGGGAGAGCTTCATGAATATTGAAGGGGAGGTGAAGGTTCAGGCTCTGGAAGCAAAAAGAAAAGAGTAGGACTGGAAATTAAAAGTTAAAACTTTAGTGAGGTGACCTGTAAGGATTCCCAGAGAGGGGAAATGACTGGGACGTGATTCACTGGGGAAATGGGGATGATGGAGAGAAAGCAGGTGTGAAAGAATATATTTTCCTTTCTCGGTTCTTCCTGCATGTTTTCAATTCTAAAACCACTCGAGTCAAACAATGGCAGTTAGTCTTTTCCCACCGGTCAGTCAGTGCATCGGTACTATAGCCAAGGCTGGCAGGGTGTCTGATGGCATGCCGCCGTTCTGTGTCCTGCCCTCTGCTCTCCCTCGCTCTCTCACGGTAACGACTTGGCAGTACATTTGGTTCAGCAGGTCAGCAGTCCCACACCCAGGAGGCCCTCAGAGCAGAACACAGCAGTACACTTATGAAACAGTCCATTTAAAGAAGGGGAAAATTTTCATTATGAGTAGCTAACATATGTTTTATATCATATTTTTCTCTCTTTTTTTTAAACTACAGAATGCTGACAAGGAGGGAGTGTAGAGAGAGGTTATATGAAGAGAAATTAATGAGAAGAAGGGATATTGTATGTATTTAGTACAGATTTAGGCAGAGGTGTTTGGACAGTGCTGCAGAGATTGAAACCTGGACAGAAAGCAGCCGTGACAGCACCATCAGCCTTCAGCTGCAGGTATCTGCCAGGTAAACTGTATCGCTACACTGTGTGCCGAGGCACTAGGGAGGAAAGCCCATCAGCTAGTTTTCCTTGGCTACAGGTTACAGTTTCACAGTTTGTTTTCTTTCCGCAAACCCCCCTCGGCGCTTCGTTCTGTTTGAGGAGAGAGAGGAAGTTCGGAAGCAAAATAAAGAATGAGAGGAAAATGTATGTGTACACAAGCCCGCAACCCCTAATCTGCTGACTTGGATTTGCACTGCTGTGAGTGAAACTATTGGCAGGAAGAGGTTAAAGGGAGGAACTTCACACATCAAACCAAGCCTAAAGACTAAAAAAAGTGTCTGGGCAGAAAAGGCTTGCTGCTTGTGTCTTTGTTTTTTTTTTCTCAGGCAATCGACATGTATGGATTTACTGGATTTTCTTCATCTTGGGTTGACGCACGTTTACAATCCACACACGGCAAAATCCACACAAGCCACCAGAGAAATCTTCCTATTGCTCGATTTTCTTTTAATCTTTTTTCTTCCCCACAGTTAAAAGGAACCACAGAAACACAGAAGCATCTTTCTTCTTTATAGTCTCAATATTCTTAATATTCTCAAGTTGCCTCAAGTTATCCAAGAATTCCTTATTTATGGAGTAATTTTTCTTTATTTATTTTTACAGTTGTGACCCCTCGGATTACCTGTGGCTTCCTTTTTAATTAAGTGATTTTTTTTTACTCCTTGATGCTTGTGAAGCATAATCTCTGCTTGTTCTTCAGACTTTTTACGCCCTTAAGGTGGGTGTTAAAAATGTATCAAACTGAACAAAAAGGAGTCTTTTTAGTGTTATGTATTGCTCAAGCTCCAAAACTCCTGGATCCTACTTTTCCCCATAAAGAAACAGGTTAATTTCCTTTATGATTTTGAAGTGATGGTGGGGCATTTGATAACGATAGTTTGACGTTTGATGTGCTTTTTAGGTCATTTAGATTGCTTGGTAGATAACTGTCATGACTGTGACACATGTAAGACAAAGCTAACTGGGATATCTGTGCATGTTCAGAGTTTAAGCGTAGTGGATGATGAATAGCAACTTCGTCCAGTAAAAACAAAGGCATTTTACTTCCTTTCCCGCAAAGGCCAACTTTCTTCTGATTGGCTGCCCCTCATAAGCTGAGCATCTGAACAGCAGGTGAGTGTGGCTGTCCATAATAGACGTGCATAATAGGGATTTCCCCTCTAAATAAGCAGTGAAGGAGGATTTTATACATAACCTGAGCTCAGTGGGTTTTTCGTTTTGTATTTTTATTATGGTAGGGGGTCCATTTTACCCTACTGTAAGTCCTTAATGTTTGTGCTACAGCAGGGGTGTTAAACATGAGGCCCCAGGGGCCTGAATCAGCCCACTGAAGACTCAAATCTGGCCCACTGGACAGCTTGAGAAAAGGTGAAGGACACAAGTTTTACAGCTTTTCCTATTGAGAAAGACTGCCTATGCCAATTGCCATTCATACTACACCAAAGCAATTAACTATCAAACAATTAAATGACAGGAAAGTTCCTGTTTTTCCATTATCAGTGAGTCCATAGAGAATTTACAGAACATTTATGTTTTATAATTACAAGACAATCTGTGCAATGAACTATCAGAATGTTTTATGTGATTTTTCACATTTATCCTGTAGCTTCAATGGTCCAGCCAACTAAAGATTAAAGTGGGCTGTATGAAGCTTATGATTTAGAAGGAGTTTGTTATCCTTCTACAAAATTTAAAGAGGAGAAGATGAGCTCTAAGGCGATATTTGGTGTATGACGGTAGCACAAAGCGTTCACAAAGTAATACTGTCTGAACACAGAGAGAAAAATCATCTCAGTGTCACATTACTGCAACACCTCAACAATTGTGGGCTATTTTGTAATGCATTATTTTGTTATTTTACAGCCAAAGTTACAAAATAAGTCCAGACAGCCTGTATGATACTTGGGTGATAAAGGTCTAATGTGTATCCAGCTTTTTAACAGTATTTAAAAGGCAGAAAATGAGCACATAAAGCCTCATTTACTCAGTTACCCTGGTTTGTACAACAGTTGCTCTTCTGTAGGCTCAGACCACACTGGCCGGCCTTCACAAGCACACCCATAAGCCTTTAACCATTGTTGAAACACACCTAAGACGTGCCGTTCTGACCAAGTCCTAATCTGCTTTCAACACAACAGTTTCAAGATCTGACTGTTCACTTGCTGCTTTATTTAGCACACTTCTTGACAGCCTCTCTTGTAATGAAATATCAACTGTTATTAACTTTTTCTGCCGGTAGTTTTGTTGTTTTGGCTGATCCGTTTAAGTGCTTTATGACTTTATGACCTTCTACCTGTAGCTTCCCTTCAAAATGGATTTTCTTCTTTTTAGCCAATCCTGAAAATGGCATTTGACTTTAGTTTGTTGCATTCATGTGGTTGATGTAACCGACTTGTAACCTCTCACACCCTCCCATAATCATCCCCCAGCCACTTCAACATCATACATCCAGCCACTCATTTGGCATGAAAAAGTCCCTGGTGTTATGCAATGTTAGGTAGGGTCAGGGCGAGGACAGAGAAATGGAAAGAGCGACACAGACTACTTGGCTATGTGAGCCCTCTTCCTCTTCTCTTGCAATCACACAGTTCACACCAGTGCATATGCACTCAACTTCTTACGCTGACTGACATGCCTCACAGTAGCGCGTGCACAAATCTATGCATGCTTGGCACCCATACAGTGCAACGTCACTCATTGGCCTGCGCGCTTGCCTGCAGAGATGTGCACACATGCATCGACACCCTACGCACATTTTTTACAGCTCTGCATGTCTGTAGGGGGGGTTGGGTGGGGGAGATTTCTCGCTCCAGGCCAGACGGGCCGAGTCAGACAGACCCACCCTGTTGGATCAGCATCAGCCTGGCTCCTCACACACAGCTCTGCTCCAAACCTAATACTGGCTCTCTGCACAAAATCCCTTCTTCTTAGGCTGCTGTCTGTTTCCAAGATGCTTCAAGTTACCAGGAGAGGAGAAGACAAGGGCCTTTTCTATCCACCAGCAACGGTTACTGTTAAGTTCAACATTCAGCAGACACTGTAAGTGTTTTACCAGCCAACCAGGTCTCCTTTGTACATTTAGTACAGACCTGGAAGTCAATGTTGGCTTACTCCCAATGTGCGAGGCAAAGTAACGTAGACTCCTGAGGGAAGCAGTCTGGTCCTTTCAGTGGTTTACAGCCTTTCTGCTGCAGGATTTTTGGCCCATGTTCTTGCTTGCTGATGGATTCTCCAGAGAAAAAAAAAATCTTGAATAATGTGAGTAGGATGTATAGTTTTGAGGGATGTTTAAACACCGCGCGCCACTTGCTGAGTCTGGGCTGATTCGAATTAGATGAGCTGTGACCTAACTGTACACCTCACGCGGATTCATCAGCACATTTAAAACTTCAAGGTTCATTTGTCATTTTAAATCAAACATTATGTTTTGCTTGTTATGCTTTGTGTATTTGAAAGCTATGATTTAAGGTAGGACATGTTTTCACAATTGTGGCATTGCCTGCTTATTAAGTAGTGCATGAGGTGCAATCTTCCTAAAGGGTGAAGATGCGCTGTACAAACCTGTCGCTCTGTTTAGATTTGAATAGATGCCTCGTTGGCTGCAGTGAAGATGAACATGTTTTTTTTTTCCTTTGATCTATTCTGAATGTGTTTTGTTCAGTGGTGTGTGAGTTTCACTGAACACAATTCGACAATAACAACTGTTTTCAAATTCTTCTTTTCAATTTGGAAAAAAGTCAAATCTCAGCTTAAGGTACAACTATTGAAGAATTTAGTTTTTTTTTAATACTTGTATAATCACCGGCCACTTCTTTAGGTACACCACCTTTTGCCTTATTTGTGGCACAGATTCAAAAAGGTGCTGAAAACGTCCCTCAGCTATTTTGGTCCATATTGCAATGACAGCATCACAGTTGGTGCAGATTTGCCGGCTACACGTCCATGATGTGGATCTCCTTTTCCACCTCATTCCAGGGATGCTCTATTGGTTTGAAATCTGGTGATTTGATTGAGGCCATTAGATTAGAGTGACCTCTTTGTCATGTTCAGTGAAACCAGTCTGAGATGATCTGAGGTTTGTGACATTGTGCGTTATCCTGCAAGAAACAGCCATCAGAAGATGGTACACTGCAGTCATAGAGGGTCATAAAGGGTCATGGTCAGCAGCAATGGCTAGGCAGGCTGTGGTGTTTAAATGAATCTCAGTTGGTATGCCGACAAAATATTGCCCACACCATCTGTGGATTCATGCTTTCTCGTGCTGTTATGGCAAATTCTAACCCAATCATCTAAATTAAACTGAGACAAATCCAAAGAGGCTTTTCAGTCTTCTGTTGTCCAATTTTTGTAAAAGAAATTGTGTTCTTAGCTGACAGGAGTGTTCCCCTCTGCTTCAAGGTTTAACATGTTGTGTGCTCAGACATGCTCTTCTCCAATCATTGATTATTTGAGGTACTGTTGCTATCAGCTCAAAGCATGCTGGCCTCTGTCTTCATTTTCCTGTAACACCTAAACGTGTGGAACAAACACCCTGCCACGTTTAAAGTCACTTATATCACCTTTCTTCCTTATTCTGATGCTCAGTCTACATGCCTAAATGCGTATGTAGCTGACATGTGATTGGCTGATTAAACATTTGCATTAACAAGCAGTTGAATAGCTGTACCCAAAGTGACAGGTGAGTGTATGTTCATACAGTAGAATCTGACTTTTTCCAATAATGGTGGACTTGTAGCTGTTATTCAAAAGAAATTCTACCAAGGTAAGCTCTGTCCAACTGATTTATGTATTCTTAGTAGTGGAAGAAAAACTCTGCTCTAAACTCTGTGTTACTGATTGGAAAATGAGTCTCTGAGTCACATATAATTGCTAATAAGGTGTTTTGTTTTTGGAAATCATTTCACATGTACATTGAAGGTGCTTTAATTGCTGGTGGGAGTGAGTAATCCTTTCATCTTGAAACATTCCCACTAAATTTGCAAGTAATTACAAGTGTATTCAAGAAGAAAAAAAAAATTTAATCCAGTCCTTTCTTTGTTTTTAGGCAGGCTTTTCATGAATGTCTTTGCTATGATCATAACAAACTTAAGTTTAGGAGAAACTATGATAATGACTATATATGACTGACTGTAATTAAGAGTAGGCTCATGAAATCTATTAGAAAAATAAAAGAGAGTATAGATAATTATATGGGGCAGCACGGTGGCACGGTGGTTAGCACTGTTGCCTCACAGCAAGAAGGTCCTGAGTTCAATTCCAACATCAGGCCGGGGTCTTTCTGTGTGGAGTTTGCATGTTCTCCCCGTGTTTGCATGGGTTCTCTCCGGGTACTCCGGCTTCCTCCCACCGTCCAAAGACAAGCAGCTTGTGGGAATAGGTTAATTGGATAATCCAAATTGCCACTAGGTGTGCGAGTGAATGTGAGTGTGAATGGTTGTCTGTCCCTGTGTGTTAGCCCTGCGACAGACTGGCGACCTGTCCAGGGTGTACCCCGCCTTTCGCCCTATGACAGCTGGGATAGGCTCCAGCGCCCCCCGCGACCCTGAAAAGGATAAGCGGAAGCGAATGGATGGATGGATAGATAATTATGATAAAATGCTTCCAGCAAACACACCCAAACCTTATACCTGTTGGCAGGGGTCAGTCTGCGATATTAAAATGTTCAAAATAAACTCCAGATCATTTCTAAAACTCAGTGTAATCTTGAAAATATTCCTTTTCTTCTTCAATCTCCTTAAGAGTCTGGGCTGCATCGTTCTGCCTTCAGCTCAACATTCTGCATGAGCTGACAGCAAGAACAGGCTTTCCACCTTCAGGTAGCCTCAAGCTCCATTCACTTTGCTAGGAACCGCCTGTTGAGATCCACCGCTGTTTAAAATGCTGCATGCTAAGCTTGACTGTGTAACACAGCCCCAAGGCTTCAAAGCTTACAGAGAACTGCTCCTTTGGCTCTAGCCTTTGATAATTCTGTGCCAAAAGGTCACTGAGTTGCCTTCCAGAGCACAAGGAGAGATCAGAAGCACCTAATTATGCCACCTACACGTACTTTGGACATACAAAACCTAGATCTAGAACTTCTTGCGCTGAAGGGACAGTCAAGGCTTCACCAAAAGATAAAGATTCAGGCAGGTTCGTCGTGATACAAATATGAAGTTCGTGAGGGAAACCCAATGCAAAGACGCAAGCAGATTTATTATTATCAAATGTGTAATATTTGTATATCGTCATTAGATTTTGAAAAATGTCGTTTTCTCACTGTTATCTGGCAACATGTTGTACTGCAGTGTTTCTTACATAATAATAATAATAATAATAATAATGTAGCTTGCCACCACCAGTGTGTGAATGTGTGCGTGAATGGGTGGATGACTGGATATGTAAAGCGCTTTGGGGTCCTTAGGGACTAGTAAAGCGCTATACAAATACTGGCCTTTTTTTTAAAGAGTTGAGCAGATGACCCCATATGACCCCCCCATATGAAAGGGGGAGGGGCTTACAGCACTGGTGTATACATATGCAGGGAGGTGCACTGACTTTTTCTTAAAAGAATGAATTAATACCATATAAAAGTAGTCCTCAGTCAGCTTTAATTGCTAACGCCATTGTCTTGGAGCACAGTTTGTGACAGCAGCCATTCTTCCACCTTATCTCAGTGAGCTCGGTGTATCAACACATGGACCATTTCTCTTCTTGATCCAGGTCCCGGTTAAAGTGTCTCTCAGTCTCACTGCAGATCCTGAAAGCAGAAAAAGCACTATAGCTGCCAGTGCGCAACCATAGTGCGGCTTTGAAGTTTGTCCAACAGCAAAATGAGAGGTGGCTGAATGATGTTGGGGACTGTTCAACCTGGGGTTGGCAACAAAATAAGAGTGAGGGAGGGCATCGCCCATTAATAAATCAATGGTAGATTGTGTTTTGTCATGGATGAAGAAAAAGAAAAAACGCTCTTGCCAGATATTCTTGGGTTTCCATTAATATACCTGGGCTAGCTGCCCAAGTAATCTCCAATCTGTTTCAAGGCTTTGGGATTACAACTGCATACATGAAAGGTGAAGTCTTAAGATATTGCCTGAAGCGACAGTTCATAGTGAGGAGTGTATGTCTGAAAATGGGAGGAAAAAAAATCCCAGTAGCCCTCACCTCATCTCTTCTTAAGACTAGAAGCTTGAGTGTACATAAACTGGTACTAAGATAATCTGAATCCAATCCAAACTGCCAGCCATCAAGATGGTTTAAACTAAAATGCACATAACGAATACAAAACTCATCTTTTACTTTGCGCATTAATAGCTGCAGAGATCCACTGTTTGGTTTCATTTAAAATATACCGTCTCTGATGCACTGATGGAAGGCACATAAGTACGTGTTGCTGGAATATGCACCGTGTAATCAAGTGGGACTCTTAGAGAGCAACATGAAACTTTTTCTGCAGCTCTTGGGGAAACAAAGCATCTGCTTGCTGCCTGACTCAAAGTGCTTTCTGACTTTTAAGAGTCACTGTGATATTTTCCCTGACATTTCCTCTCTGGCAGCTACAACCTAGCGGCCGGTATTTTTTCCAGGCACTGCAGAAGGCTGGCCAGCACAGGCTTTCTATCCAAGCTAAGTGGCATGGCCAGCTTCAGTTTTGCAACTGAGAAATAGCAATTCTAACTGACTTTAACTTAACACTTGGCTAGTTTCAGTCAGTGTAACTGTTTCTTTTTATTGTTCTCTTCATTAATTCACTCTTCCAACTTTTTCCATATATTCATCCATACAGAACTTATGTCCCCCCCTTTTCGTTTCACCAAACTTCTTATTTGTAAAGGAATTTCACTATTCAACATCCTGTCTAACTTTCTGTCTCTTCCTCCTTCATCACTCCACTTCTCACCTCCTCCTCTCCCCTCTTCTCCTCTTCTCTCTCTTCTCTCTGTCTCTGGATATCCTCACCATCCCGCTGCCCCTCTGATATGAGCTCTGCTGGATGAAATAAATATGAGGCGGGAGAGGTATAAATATTTATAGCTGCTCCGGCTGTATAATTCTGCACGGCAGTGTGATGTTGCACTTTGTGTGTGCATGCATACATGAAGGTCTGTGTGTGTGTGTTTGGGGGGTGTATACGTTTTCAAACCCTTGGCCAGTGAAGGTGCCAAGCTGCTGCAGGGATAAATAATTCACTGCAAGTTAAACCTTCAATTCACATCACTTTGATAAGACAATAGGAGTAACAGAACATAACACACACACACAATGTAGCACTAACAGTCAGTTTGTGCCCTCACACATGTGTGAATAAATGCATCCTTGCATATGTGTTTGATACCGATTTTGTGTCTTTCAGTGACCATGCATGAAAACACACTTGTGCAAACTTGAACATGCGTTAAATTCGATGCACACTGTGGTAATGCAGAAAAAACACACACGCACTTCCATGAGCTTAACTTGGAGCATTGTTGCGGACGTTTTAACCGACTGTAAAATGTATATTACACATTCTTCCTCGTGTCTTCGAGATTTTGTTCACTCTTTTTGTGGTGAATGTTTGCGCACGTCAACCATGTTCGTTTTTCGCAACACACTCCTACAGGCTCACTGGCTGTGTTACACTCAGGGCACGTCAATAAGTAATGAGGGAGATGTAAGGGGGGCCCCCAGTTGACCCGGACCTTAAATATTTTACAGTATGGTCTCTCAGACGGTACCAGCCAATGCACTGCTGCAGCTCAACTATAAAATCTCTCTTTGCAGGACTTGATGGGAAACACCGCCCTCCAAGGTCCAATTTAGTAGCATCCTCTGAGAGCCTCTCCGTGTAGTCAACACTAATACTGACTTTCAGTAGGCATTTCTCTCAGCTCTATCTGGTATAGATGTTTTTATTTTTAAGCTGCTTCTTGGTTTTTGGGTTAATCAGAATCTTACTAAGCGCCAGCAAAAAACATGACAAATATACGCTCACCTACTTCATTAGCAATGTCACGTAAATCACCTTTCATGTCTAAGTTTTTGCCTTTTGTCTGTATCCCTAGATCCCTGAGTCACTGCCATGGCATAGGCAAATTAGGCATAATGGCCAGTGAATGTATATTTCATAATAAGTCTGTTTCTTTCCAACTTCAGACCTGTATTTTGTAGGGAAAAAACAGGAATAGTTATTCATTAATTGCATACATTGTAAGATATAAAGTCAGGTTACCCTTCTGGTAAACCCTTCTCATTTTGAAGCACAAACCTTAACCTTTAAAACATATTTTGTTTTGAATCACAGACGTTAGAAAGACAGAAGAGAAACTTTGAAGTGTGAATGCTTCCTTTTAGTATAGATTAGCTCAGGAGGTGGCCAATCAGGTTCAGTTTTGGAGAGTATTGACCTGCAATAAAACAATGCAAGGTTTCTGCAGCATTTAGGAGGAATCCAATAGTTTTTTGTTTGATAAAGGCAGAAATATCGATTCATGTAAATGTTAGGGTGTATTTTAGCTCACACAAAGCAACCACTGCTTCTAAAGTCTTAAGCCTGATTTCCAGAAAACAAATGCACTGGGATGACAAATCAGTTTTAATGTGGCTATTTTTTATTTGGCTTTTA
This sequence comes from Astatotilapia calliptera, assembly GCF_964374335.1. Lineage (NCBI taxonomy): Eukaryota > Metazoa > Chordata > Actinopteri > Cichliformes > Cichlidae > Astatotilapia > Astatotilapia calliptera. The sequence continues at coordinate 25,181,176 of NC_137431.1, forward strand.
AGGGAAATGCCTAATTGCAGTCTAATACTTCATTTGATTCATCGTCAGCTCATAATCAAAGGCAGACTGCTTTACACATCAAACACAAGATGCTATTCAACTTTCTTTTTCTAATAACAGGCACATTTATTGTTTCCCATCATAGCTAACTGCTTTCTCTATCCAGATGAAATATTCAAGGACTAAATTGCATAGCCAACATAATTCAGGAACATTATCGTGGAAGCTTCAGGAATATTTTGGCAGTTTTCTGAACAGTTTTATTAATACAAACCCTCTTTGGCCAGACGTTTCTTGGAAATTGATGTTTATGGCTGGAATATGAGGTGCTTTAAGGTTACTAAAGCAGGCGTTTATGGTTTAATGTATTTGCAATAAGAACATTTTCTTTTCATTGTGTCGTGTCTCTTCACAAGAATTTTTCAATCAGTGCTGAACCAATAATATATGTGGTTTCAGTGGCCTAGTTTTTGTATCTTTGCATATTTTCCAGAGCTTTTGTGTAGTCGTACGTGTTTTTTGCTGTAGATAAAGCGGTGAGACGACTGACCTTTCCATGTTCGAGGCAGTTTTACTGAAGCATTTATTGGCTCAGCAAAAACAGAAATGAAACCAAGTACTGAAACAAACAACTGAATCGAGCTGAGGTCTGTGTTTTCCATTTTCAGCTCCGTGGTATGTATGTGGGACAAATTTACCTCTTTGGTTTACACCTAAACGGTTGCTGCATTAGTACTACTCAGCATGCACCCAGCTTGCTGCACGCTAACACAATTCTTTGACATTTAAGTCAGTGTCACAATATTTTCACAGACTACTTCGCATTAAATCATTGAGGACTCCAAGTCCTCAATGATTTAATGTGTTTATGTGTGACACATATAAAGTGGGTGCAGACCCAACAAATACTCAAATTATAATGGGTCTATTACAGTTTTCTTTTCTGTCATAAGGAATTATTAGACATGCACCAGGGACCACATTTGAAAAATTTTCAGTGTGATCATTAGCTGGTCAGTCAACAGTCCAGACCAGCCCGGTCACGTGTCCGAATACAAGTCTCTCTGTTTTATGCATGCACAACACACAGTCACACAGTGGTGCAGGCAAATAAGCATGTGGCTGTGGTTGTTAGCAAATTCTTTGCCATATTTTAAGAAGACAAAGTTAATCAAAGTAAGCTGTAGGGCAACCACATATAAAAATGTATGTACAAACAAACCTAATCAGACACTTAAATAACCCTCACACAATTAAACATGGTCATGTCAAACAAGCTAACTAAAGCAAAATAGCTAAACCTAAAGTATCTAAAGCTCAGAGGCAGCCACAAGCCAAGAGCCTCGGTATGAGCAAAGGATCAAAGCAGCTATTAGAATGTACAGCAACTCATTCTCAGTTATCTGACCTTTTTTTCAGTAACTGAGCACTTTATTTTCACAGTTGTTTATACCAATAATATTTTAGATCTAAGAAAAGAAATTGCCATTATGTGGCCTGCTGATTCCAATCTTTTCATCGATTAAGTAAGACAGTATCCTTAATGTGTTCATCTGTGATTAGCTCAGCAGAACAACGCAGCTACTGTTTAAACTTTGTGTTTACGAGGGGCAGCCAATCAGAAGAAAGTTCACTTAAAGTGTTTAAAACTCTGTTTCAGACAGAGGATGAACTAAGGGTCTGCGCAAACCCCCAATATACAAAAAAGAACAATTACTGTGAATTGTGAATCACGCGCAGCCAGTCTCGTAGAGTCCACGATTAAAAATAGAAAGCTGGAAGTGAGAAAAAAATACGTTAACCGATGTTTATAATTCACCCGCATCCTGGTTTAACTTTCTTTCTCTCAGTTATAAACAAATTCAGCCGTTATCTGATCATCAACCATGTAGGTACAATAACAAGCACCACCCAGCCCCCACTATCAGAGCTCCATACCCAGGCAGTTAGATATAACTCACGCTGATCTTTAGCACCTTCAAGATTTCAGCTCCACCCATCTGGTTGCCGTCATAACAATCCTTTTGGCAAGACAAATAAACTCAAAACATCGTAAATTCCAGCTGTCAGAAACATGATAAAAGAGCAGCAAAGGGTTTGGTCCTGTGACGCATGAACAGATTTGCAGATTAAAGTCTGGTATGTTTTTTAGTCCTGAATGTATATTTGATTCTGCATGCACTGAATAATAGACGAGGATGTTTTACTTGTCTGTGCATGATAGTTAAATCACCCCCAACAAAAGCAAGTTACAGCAACAAAAAGGGGCAGATGTATATTTGTGTATCTCATATTTACTAAGAGAATCCTAACGATGTCTTTGAAACTAAGAGCAGAGATAAGATGCAAGAAAAGTATGTGGGGGGGGGTTAACTGCCTGTTTAAGAGCAGTTTTAATATCATCACCTGATTATTATGCTTTTATGGTCAGCACAGCTACTGGCTCTCTTTCAGCAGGGGAGCCTGTCCTCAGTCTGTAAATCCAGAGTACAATAAAGTGGAGCTAATTGGGAGGTTACAAAGATTACCGTCAGCTCAGCCCACCCCGTTGGCACCAAAAATCCATCACTTCCCAAACAGCGTTTCACCCTAAAGCTCTGAAAACAATTTCGATGACGTTCCCTCATGCTATAATTGTATCACAGCCGGCCTCTCAAGCCATTATAGAATAAGGCTTCCCTGTTGAGCACCCTGTAGCATCTGCAAACACATTCCTCAGACCTCTACTTACCCCTGGCTGGCTGGGTAATAAAACATAGCCAATTAGGCTTTACTCCTTGCTGTGTGAAGCCCTTCTCCTGCTGCTAAGTGTGATTTGAGTCTGAATAACTTCCTCTCTGACTTCCCCTCCTGAGATGAGGTGGGTGTAGAGTAACCTCTCTACTCAACCTGACAAATAGTGTGAAACTTCTCGGGAGGTAATTCCATATCAGAGTGGGCTTGAGCGGTGTCTATTTTTTCACGTCTTCATACTTTCCTGGCATACTGTGGCTTCACTGGTCTGTACTTAGACATCCACCATACCTGCTGAATCACGCGTACGTTGAGAGCAAAGAAATAGCCGGCCCCAGGTCCTTGTATGTGTTCAGATTAATAGAGTTGATTCTGACTCTGATTGGTCCATAAGAAGACTGGGTTGGGTTTGAACCTTTGTAGGGCCTATCTGCAGGAAGTTTGCATGCTCTGCCTTGCCTATTGCATAACCACATTTCACAAAGACTTTGTTAGCTACTCTTTCTCATCTTCTTTTACACCTCAATGAACTCAGCTTACTGTTAACTAGTACATACATACTGCCTTCTGGTCTCTCTCTTCTTCTTCTTTTTTTTTTTTTTGCAGTGCATGGCCAACACACAGCCTAACCATTTTGGTTTAAAAAAAAAAACATGCCATGACAGTATTGAAAATCTTACTGCCACTTTCTAAATAACCAGGAGCTGTAATAATGTAATATCACCAAACTGATATCAGAGCCTTTGGATGTCTGTCCTGCAACAAACAGGAATCCAAAAACCAGAAAACATAGTACATCACAAACGTCCAAGTGGGCGAGGACCAAATAATAATACATTTCGCTTGCTTATTGGATCACATCATGGCAAAAATGCATTTACGTTTCGGCACAGAGCCTACAAATTCCACTTAAATCCCTGGGTTTGTACACAGCTGAAAGTCAAGTTATTTGAAAATCAACTTTTCTCATCCCGTGATACTATTCATAAGGACTAATCACATGTGTATAATTGTATCTAATCTAGGTCTCATCACACAAAACAAAACTTAATGCACCACCAAGCTCACGCACTTGATGAACACAAAGGGATGTTTGATCTTTACTGCAGGACAGTCACACAAAACAGCAGAAGACAAATCCAGCATGTTTTTGGGCTTTAAAAGCTACAAACTGTACTAAAAAAAATGAAATACAATTTTTATAACAAGAGACCAGGCATGTTGAGAGGGAAATGCAACACAGGTTCCTCAGTAAGATTGACACTGGTAAACAACTGGCTGTGACTCAGGAGGTAGAGCAGTTTGTCACCTAATCAGGGTCGGCAGTGATGACTCAGCCTTCATTCAGTTCTTATGATATAACACATTGTAAAATGTTGTATGAAACACAGGAGAAAAAGAAAAACTCTACAAAAACTGAAAAAAGTAAAAAATAAAATAAAATAAAATCACCAAACAAAATGGAAGTGTATTTGGGAGGATAGTAAAGTGAACAGCTGTGGAAGGGATGAGCTAACAGTAAACGGCTAATAGCAAACGTATAGCTTCAGGATTATATGAATCATGTTTGTTACAGCACCGATGAACCTTCAGCCTCTTTTAAGCGCGTCTCAGTGAAGTCCTTTGCATGTTTTGGTTTCTGTAACTTTCAATTTCTTTAGAATTTGTGCGTTTTTTCCTATTTCTGTTGCGTTCAACTTGCGTTGTGTCTTTTGTAGCGTTTTTCTATTTGCTGCCCCTCATACATCTTTCAGGAAAAGGAAAAGGGCATTTTTGATTGAATTAACAAAGAAAAGGAAGAAAAAAACAGTGTAAATGTAGTTGATTTATATGAAGGACTTGCTGATGCTTTACTCCGTAAAACTATCTATTATATCTTTTCGTATTCCATCCATTTTTGTCCACTTATCCAGTTCAGGGTTGCGGTAGGGCCGTGGCATATCACAGCAGTCAATGGATGAGACCATGGACGGGTCACCAGTTTATCAAAGGGCTAGTATTTTTGTCCAAGTCCACCTTTTTTTTTTCTATTAAATTTGGTTTAATTTAAATATTTAACGTTTAATTAATGCCAGTGTATTTGCGTACTGTAGTATTTGTGATTATGGTTTTAATCACACAGCTCTAGTATTAGATTCAAAAATAGTTAACACAGAACCATGTGACCTGAACTGTTTATGGCAATTTCAGACAAACATCGACTCCAGCACTTAGTAATTGTGAACAAAGTGCTGCTGGCTGGAAATGAAAGACTGTATTTATGATGCGCACAACAGGGGATTCCTTAAGGAACTGTGGCAAGGACTAAAATTTCCGAAAGCTCACACCAGCCTCTTCTTTAATCCTGTCAGGGCTTATGCATGCTGCATGCAAGACAGCCAATCCATGGTGTCTGGATACATTGTCAAGTGAGATTTTGGAGACAATTTAATCCCTCCCCAAATCCTGTTTTGTTTGCTGACATGAAACAGTTTGTCCAATAAAACCTCAATCCAATGGAGACGAGGGGCTTTAGAGTAATAAGGTTTTCATAACCGGGATTTGATCTTTAAATATTTGCTATTAGACATGGTGTGGTGTGTACACACTTTCCTCTAGTTTTAATTAAACTCTGTGTGTGAAGGCCTGTTTGTTGCTCTCTCTCGCTCTCTCTACCTCGCTCTTTTCTTCCCTCGTTTTCTCTTTTTTCCTCTCTTTATCTCTGCACGGACAGTGCATGAGGACTCTGCAGAAACGGGGGTGAGGGTGGGGGGGTGTTAGATAAAAGACACGAGGAAGGTAAAAGAGTTCTTGGGGAGAGAGAGAAACTGACAGAGGGGGCTGGGGAAAAGGAGGAAAAAGAGAAAAGGAGTGCAAGAGGAGACGGGAGAGCAATGGATGCAGATTTGAGAAAGACGCAAGAAGAGGAGGCAGAAAAGGGAGAGGATTAGCGCACATGGAAAAAGAAAAGGGGAGTGTGTGATTGTAGAGGAATGAAAGGAGAGAGAGGAGCAGAGCGTTTGTGTCACAAGGTTTATTTAGAGTTTATTGTTTTGGCAGCGCTCCAGACTCCCTCCCTATATTCCTCCAGCAGTCTGTGTGGGTAAATACAATATGTGTGCACTTTGTGATGCATACCTGTAAGTGTTTGAGGACGAGTGTGAAACTGTGAAAAGTGACAGAAAGTTTTCACACCTGCGGAAAGCAAATAGTTTAAGGCTCATGCACGCGTTTAGATGCATGTTGGGAACACACACACACACACATAGAGCCAAAAAGCCGAATATCTGAACTCTGATTGGAGAATGATGTTGCTATGGATCCCAGATGGGTGTGGCTTCAGTGTCAGTGAGTGATATGCAGGAGCTAATAAATCATGTAGTTTGTGTGTAAGTGTTTGGGGGCGATAGACTTGGGGGGTGTGCTTGATTATAGTGTGTGTGTATCTGACGGCTGTGTGCACTGCACATCAGGGAGGGCTTCACAAAGCTTCAGTCTGCTGAATCCAGCCTCCACTGTCTGTCTGCTTGTCTGACCCACTTTCTCCTCTTTCCTTCCTTCTTTTCATCCTTTGTTCCCTTTATTGTGCTCCTTCCTTCCCTCCTCTGTCCATGCTTTATGCTATCCCTTCTGTTCCTGCTACCCTCATCCCTTTTTTTAAATGCCCTCAATTCTTTTTTCCATCATCCCTCTATTTGTCTTTGAATAGAGGTTTCTCTTTAATGACTGGATGAACAAGTTTCTGCACATCATTCATTTTCCTTTATTTTCTTATTAAATTTTTTTCTGCCTGTGTTCTTTATCACCCTTCTTGCACACCCTCTCTGTTCTTGGTTTGTTCTTCTTTTGTTGCCCGTCAGCCTTTATGAATGTCTACCTGTCCTTTGCCTTCAAGACTCTCATGTGCTATTCAGCAGCTATCCATCTTCTGCTTTTAAAATTTTACCAACCTAAGTACCAGATTTATTCTCTCGTTTAGCTTCAGGTCTCAGGAAAAAGAAATGGTGCCACTGGAGCTGAGGATCTTGGTTAGGAGGTCCACAAAATCTTTTGGTGTCCATCCTGTCTTTGCTGGATTTCTTTTTATTTCTTAAGGACGGGACTTTAAGATAATGTGCACAGTTTGTTAGCCCCTCCACAAATTCTTTTAGATCGCACCATGCCAACATATACTTTGACTTTTTTGTAGATTTAACTAAAGAAATGGGAACAAATTATGTGCTTGTCTAACAGGCTGCTGGTAACAAAGTGCTTAAAGATGAAATTTAAAATTGGTTCTTTATTGTTTTTTTATGCTTCAATGATTCATAGGTCAGCCTTAAGTAGCACAAACAAAAGCATTCCTTTGAAAATGGTCAGGTATAAGGACTGCAAACTGAGAGAAAAAGCAGTCAATGTCCAAAGAGAAACTTTTAAAGACCTTCAGAAAGCTTGGAGAACTATTACCAAAGACATTACAAAGGAGTCTGCCTTCTTAGAACCAAAATATAAAGAAATAAGTGGTGGCTCAAGCCTTCTGCACAACCCTGTACTATTCTACTTGTAGTAAAGTGCAGCTGTTGGTTCAAAAGAGAATCTGTCCAAGTCCACTCCCAAACTGACATGCTGTTTCTGCACAGATGCCAAACAAAACCTCAGAGGAAGCACCCATTTCTGAATCAGGACGGGATATACAAAAAGAGAAGAAGCTACAGATGTTTTTTCTTACTCAGGTTAAATGCACTGGTGCATAAGAAGTTATTAGTTTTATATTTCCAGCAGCACGAATCACGTAAACAGAGGCATAAGTTTGCAATAACGGCATTTCCTTTGGGACGATGCAGAGCAAAAACACAAACACTGTCGACGTTCAGCAGCATGAAAAAAGTAGCAGAAGAACTGGAGATGGAAATTTAATATCGCGCTCGCATTCAGGCTTATATTGCTACTCTTATCTTGTGGGCGCCCACTCGCCTCACATGTTCATGATCTATTTTAGGTCGTGACCAGTAGTTAAAGAGTCAAGATAATGCTCACTGGCTAGAGTGCCCCTGCTGTGAAGATTGTGATTACTCCGTGTTCTGATAGTTTCAGTGGGTGGCATTAAGCCCCTAACTGTTTTAGGACCCTCTAAATGGCACCACAGAGGGAAGGTACCAATCACACTGAGCTACTTTATTCTCCAGGTAGCTGATATTATCTGAAGGTCTTTAATGATTTGCAAGGATATTTGTGTTCCTGCTGCCAAGATCTGCCTTTATGGCAGCGATTCAGTCCACAGTGTTTAATGCAGTCTGTAGTCAGGCAAAGCAAGTCAAAGCAAGTCCAGGTTTATTATTTTTGTAGCACAATTTAAACACAGCGATGTTCCATATGGCATGAGATATTACCGAAAGCATAAGCTGGGGGAAAAATATAATAAATACATTTTAGAGACCAAATGCTAGAAAAGTCTTTAGCCCTGTTTGATCCAGATGCATTTTTAAAGCTAAACTCTGCACTCCTGAGTTCTGGGTTAACTTTCAGAATAGCCCTGGAGGATCTGAGTCTATCTATTTAGCCCGAAATCGCTGTTTGCTTTATAAACAGTAATAATATTTTAATATTATGTGAAAAGCCAAGGCTGAAGAGGTGGAATAATGCACTGTACTGCTGGGCTGTGCTGTCAGTGAGCTGTAGCTGTTTGAAGGTGGTCTGATTTAATCCAGTCTCGTTAGATATAATGCTCCAGTGTTTGTTCTATTATAAAGGAAAGCTTCAACAATTTGCATGAAAGCAGTAAGCAACGCAACCCTGCATTAAATCACACATCAGGTTAGGTTTGACATTCTGCTTCCTGCTGAAGCAAAACAATATTCCTGATTAATAATTAGTTCTTCACCACAGGTCTATATATGAAGTGTGGAATCAGTGCATGACTACAATCTTCTGTGGATCTGTTGTGCTTGTTCAGATGCTCACAATTCAAATAATTTACCCAGCGTGCTTCGACGTGTGATTGATGGTCGAGATATTACCGCGAGCTAAACTTTGTCTTCGTGTCTGAGGCAGCAGAGGTAGAGTTAGTATAGTTTGCATCTCTCAGGCAGGTTTTTATTTTCACTCATAAATTTGTAATGTTTCGAGAGATGAGAATGTAAGATGTGGGAGTTACTCAGCCTTCCCTCTAGGATCATGAAAAGGATTCATGGCATAGTGCTCAGGTGTTTTGCTCTGACTGTGCAGCTCACTGGTGTGTAATATTCCTGAGTGAGGACTGCACGAGGAAGAACATTTAACGGTGCACTTTTTTCAAGATCCGAGTTAGTGAAGTCACTTTGTTATTGCTATTTCCTTCAGACTTTTTCTTGCATAACTTTTTTGTAGATAAAACAGTCAGATTTAATTTTGCTTAGGGATTTTTTGGCGTGACGTGCAGCACAGTGCTGTTTTCTTTGGCTACAAGTGGAAATAAAAGCACCAAAATGTTTGGTATCAGTTATTAGATTATTGTAAGAATGTATGTTATTCGCCAGATCTGTCTGTTTCAAAAGCTTTAAAATTACTATTTCCCTGTAGGAAGCAGATTCTACAATCTATTAATCAGTCCACCTTCCGGCCAGTTGGCCAGTGAAAGTCAAATGTTCTCTCTCTCATTTTTGTTCTGCTTCTGTATCTACTCAGGAAGCATTAGGCTTACTGTAACACACACGTTACAACAACTGTGATTAGTCTGTTAGTTACAGTATAGCACAAGGATAATTCCTTCATTAAAAGAAGAAAAAAAAGAGTTTTAGCAGCAGTATAAACCATGATTCAGCGTCTCGCATCTTTAGCAGCAATCACTTTTTGTGGGACTTTTTTGTTTACAACATTGCTTTGGTTCAGTGAAGTTTGTGGGGTTTTTGTGCACAGCTCTCTTAAGGTCCCGCAACAGGATTTCAGTCGTGTTGAGGTCTGGACTTGAGCTGGGCCATTGCAACACCTTTTTCTTTTTCAGCCACTTGGTTGTAGATTTGCTGCTGTGCTTGAAGTCAATTGTCCTGTTGTGTAACCCAGTTTCGGCCAGACTTCAGCTGTCAGACAAATGTCCTCGCGTTTGACTCTAGAAGTCTGCAAAATTCAGGTTGTGCGGCTGCAAAATGTATGCAAATCTCCTCTCCACCACTGCGCCTGACAGTTTTTATGAGTTGTTTGTGCTGATATGCTGTGCTTGGTTTATTATGGCCACTTTATGTTGTTTGTCCATAGGACTTTGTGTCAGAAGTCTTGTAGTATTTTCAGACGCGACTTTGCAAACCTAAGCCATGTTCTTTTTAGAGAGCAGAGGCGTTCTGGTGGGGACCTGTCCAAACAGCAACTACTTGTCCACTCATTTTCTAATTGTGCTGTCTTGAGTGTTAACATTTAACATGCTAACTGAGGTCTGTAGAGATGAAGATGTAACTCTATGAACATTGCTCCACTCCTGAGAAGACTATGGTATTGTTTTATCACACAGCTTAACAAACTGCTCAAACATTTGCTTTAATAGAGCGTGCTCACACAATTATAGCATCCTGTACAGCATTAGTATACACCGTCTTTTCTCTTGCCTTGAGCAACAGTAGCTGTCATTCAATATTTATCAGCTCCAAGTCCAACATGATCAGCTCAGTTTGACTCACGATGGCACGGCAATGCTGACACAATAGCACACACACGTACAAGTGCAAACGACAGCATCGTCCAGTGCTCCACAGGCTCTACATGGATTCAGAGAAGGACTTAATCTAGCTTTAGGGCTCTATTTGAGAGCCTCTCTGGTTTCAGAAACAAGTCTGTGAGAGACATGAGTCAAACACAGTGGTGAAGTCGAAGGCTTGAGCTGAAACTGGGTAAGCTTGGTAAATCCAAGGGGAACTGCAGTTTCAGGTGATAATTATGTTCCAAGATTCATCACTAAAGTGACCCCTGCCTGGATTTTCACATTAACAAAGACCTGCCAGTCACCAAGTCAGCGTTTTTGCTGGTTGTTGCACAAGTGCATGCAGCTTGCTTTAAGCCAGTGATTTGATCTGTTTTTAAATAATCGTCTTCATCATTAAGTGTTCAAATAGATATGAACAGGAACTCTGTCCAATGTAAATCACCTCACACACACACACACACACGCACACACACACAATCCCAGCACTCTATCCTACACACTTGAGCAACATGTGACAAATTGATTACGTGTTTACACTTGCGATCACAGCAGAGCTCCGTCTGAAACAAGCCGTCTAAATTTAAATACACGCTCCACTTTAATCATTCCAGTTGGGATTGTCTTGTTAGTAATTAACCCAGGCTCTACATATTGGGGTTGGGGTGATATTGGGCCAATTAAAGATCAATAATCCTGATCTTTAGCTGGCTGCTTCCTCACAGTGGTGTCTGTGTATTTCAGGGTGAGTGAGCAGTCGATGGCGCTCATTAGTAAGCAGCACAGGTTTTTAGTCAATATGGTGAGAGCTGAGAGGGTCAAATCAATATGGATCTGAGCTGGAAGTTAGTTGGAGAAGTAAAGAAAGAAAGTGTTATCTTCTTTGTTTCTTGGCTCATTTCTGCTTTTCTTCTAAGACTTTTTTGTTTCACTCAAATTTTGTTTTATCAGTTGTTGGCTGAGCTGTGAAACTTGAAAAAAACAAAACAAGCTTTGTTGTTATCCTTGGATCAGTTCTTTACTTTTTTTGTCTTTTTGATTGTACTGGATTCCCGCCTCCCTGTCTGTCTTTGTAAGTATCTAGTCACAGTAATTTGCCACATGTGTGTCACATATTACTTAAGTCGTTACCATGAAATCCATTTTTAGTCACAGACCCTTAGAGACGCGCACACACGCACGCATCCCCACATACAGACGGATGTTCCTGTTTTCACACACACGCACATTCATTCAATCTCTGGTCCCCCCCCTGGGTTTTTATCTCTATCTCAGAGATCACTTTGGGAATTAGTTCAGACTTAAATAGGTCCTGCCTTTTTCCCGGGGGCAGCACACACATGGATACACACTGTCTTCCTCAGACCTAAACACAGCAGCTGACTGAGGGAAACGGAGGCACTCATTTCCTGTTTGTTTTTTTTCTTCCACCCACCTTGATATTCTGTATCAGACAACCTGATTTGAAATGTCAAAACTAAAAAGCCCTAAATATCGTAGTTTTAATTGGTGGTTGAGGTGTACAGGTTGGAGGAGGAGATCATTACCGATGCTGCTCGAACTGTTTCCTAATAAAACATTTTCAGGTTTTGTTTTCGTTAGTGTAAACTTAGCATTGCATATAGTTAAGAGAAGGCAGACACATTAATAAACTTTACTTTTTAAAACCTGTTTTATACATATTTCATTATAGATCAATGGACAAAACTTTGACATTTTTATAAAATAATGTTTTAAAATACAGAAAACTGTTCAAAATATATTTTGTTTGTATTTGAGCCCCAGCAAAAAAAAGTAATCTGTTACTTAAGTATTGAACAGTTATTAAAAACTGTGCCAATGCCTCCTGCAGGTAGGCTGCAACTTAACATTTTATACCAAATAGATAAATACATAATAGTAATTAAGTTTTGATAATTAAGTGCTGCCCTTTTATCTGGAACATCTTGTATCTCGTCCCTGTCGTGGAATGTACTGCTCTACGTCCACAGCATCGCCGTCCACGTGCAAATCCAAATCCAAAAAACAACATGTCAAGAGCATGCCAGAGCAACGGGGTAGAGATAACTGTCTAAACTATATACTGTAACTGTAAACTGCATAACAATGTTGGCCAACCACAAACCTAAAAACAATAAGACGGTTGCACAAAAAGGGAGATAAAGGTTTGCACTTTTGATGTTACAAGACAAAATTTCCAGTTTTTTCAAAATTTTCACTTTGGAGGGAGTTTTAAACGAGCTCCCTTTTCTGTAAACAAAATTCCAAAGTCTTATTTACCAAAATACAGAGAAGTATCACGGCCTTGGAAACTGCAGCTTTCCCCGGCTACTCGTAAAGGACATGAACTAAAGCTTGTTTTGGCTGCTTTTTTATTCACAAGAGGTCGCCACAGCAGATGGATCTGTATGGTTGATGTCGCACAGATGACACAACCCTCACAGGGATTTGTGTCTCCTCCTGTTCTCGAACTACTGATCTTTCGCGTTAGGCGAATGTGTCAACCACTGTACTTCCGAATCACTACTTGCAGGACCATGAGTACAAATTGAAAAATAGATAATGAAGTTGGGTTTTTTGTATTTGTACTGTATGCTTTTGTGTTTCACTAAGTATTTAATAGTAGAAATGGTGAACTTTAGGTTGCTTAAACTTACACCATTGACCAGAAATGTCTGTGAAGGATCTCAGTCCATTGACCAAAGTATCACAGACATGACAATACAAACTTGACAACCTGAAATACATGAGACTAACCAGAAGACGTAAGTGAAACATAACTAGATTAAACTCGAGGCAACTAAATAATGACCCTAGAACTTAACATTATTTTCAAAATACAGCAAAAGAGATCAAAAACCAAATGAAAGCGCTGGGTCACAGAGTGCGGCCACTAAACTTGCAAACAGGCAGGCAGCCTCACCAAAACTTGGCAAAACCTAGCAGATCGCCAAAATCAACAGGCTGCTGGTAAGAGAGGGGGCTAATGTTTTTTAATATAGGATGTATGGATATACATTAGTGTGAATCCCAAAGCACAAGCACACTTAGCCTTAAGTAAGACCGATTTCACATGCTCTGGCACCGTACGGTCAGTCTAAATGCACATTAGCCCGTTCCCAACTCTTAGCTGATGCTCTCGCTTTGCCTGTAAATCTAATCGGGGGTCGATTCTCGTATCGTGTAGATTCCTTGTACATCTGGCTTTCATAAGAGCCGGTGCATAGCTGCTCTTGTGTAATGTTTGTTATGCTTGTTATCGGAACGTTGTTGACGCCCACACTTCCATTCTAAATAAGAGCGTAGGCGTGCATTATTCTAAAGAGTCCTTGTAGGTGTGGTGTTGTCTTTGTTTGTTGACTTTGATAAGTAGTATACAGCGTCGATGGACACCGTCGTGTCAGCGTAATCCGGCTTTACTGTAAAACAGTCATTTTACGTGTGTGTAGCTTTGCCTTCTATATTTTGTAGATGGCAAATTATATTTTTAACCCATTCATTTTGAAGTGCAAGCATGCATTTTACATTTACATTACATTTTACAGCATATTTATTTATTTTTTGTTAAGAGATTCAATCTCAACGAGCACAAAATAAATAAATATTTAGAAGTATTGTTTGCCGATCGCAGTTGTGCTTTGAGTTTTGAGAAGGCTACAGAAGATTTCCATATTTCAAACTGTTCTGCAGCGTTTTCTCAACCCGTGGAAGTGTGTTTAAAAATGGGCAGTATTTGGATGAGCGAGCATGGCGCTCTCCTGCCAGATGACTCATGATGAATTTAATAGTTGATAACAGACCGTCTGTGTGTTTGAGGAGGGAACATAAACAGGCAGCAAGTGATACAGTGGGGCAAAAAAGTATTTAGTCAGCCACCGATTGTGCAAGTTCCCCCACTTAAAATGATGACAGAGGTCAGTAATTTGCACCAGAGGTACACTTCAACTGTGAGAGACAGAATGTGAAAAAAAAAAATCCATGAATCCACATGGTAGGATTTGTAAAGAATTTATTCGGAAATTAGGGTGGAAAATAAGTATTTGGTCACCTCAAACAAGGAAAATCTCTGGCTCTCACAGACCTGTAACGTCTTCTGTAAGAAGCTTTTCTGTCCCCCACTCGTTACCTGTATGAATGGCACCTGTTTGAACTCATCATCTGTATAAAAGACACCTGTCCACAGCCTCAAACAGTCAGACTCCAAACTCCGCCATGGCCAAGACCAAAGAGCTTTCGAAGGACACCAGGAAAAGTATTGTAGACCTGCACCAGACTGGGAAGAGTGAATCTACAATAGGCAAGCAGCTTGGTGTGAAAAAATCAACTGTGGGAGCAATCATCAGAAAATGGAAGACATACAAGACCACTGATAATCTCCCTCGATCTGGGGCTCCACGCAAGATCTCATCCCGTGGGGTCAAAATGATCATGAGAACGGTGAGCAAAGAGCCCAGAACCACACGGGGGGACCTGGTGAATGACCTGCAGAGAGCTGGGACCAAAGTAACAAAGGTCACCATCAGTAACACACTACAACGGCAGGGAATCAAATCCCGCAGTGCCAGACGTGTTCCGCTGCTGAAGCCAGTGCATGTCCAGGCCCGTCTGAAGTTTGCCAGAGAGCACATGGATGATACAGCAGAGGATTGGGAGAATGTCATGTGGTCAGATGAAGCCAAAGTAGAACTTTTTGGTATAAACTCAACTCGTCGTGTTTGGAGGAAGAAGAATACTGAGTTGCATCCCAAGAACACCATACCTACTGTGAAGCATGGGGGTGGAAACATCATGCTATGGGGCTGTTTTTCTGCCAAGGGGACAGGACGACTGATCCGTGTTAAGGACAGAATGAATGGGGCCATGTATCGTGAGATTTTGAGCCAAAACCTCCTTCCATCAGTGAGAACTTTGAAGATGAAACGAGGCTGGGTCTTCCAACATGACAATGATCCAAAACACACCGCCCGGGCAACAAAAGAGTGGCTCCGTAAGAAGCGTTTGAAAGTCCTGGAGTGGCCTAGCCAGTCTCCAGACCTCAACCCCATAGAAAATCTGTGGCGGGAGTTGAAAGTCCGTGTTGCTCGGCGACAGCCCCAAAACATCACTGCTCTCGAGAAGATCTGCATGGAGGAATGGGCCAAAATACCAGCTACTGTGTGTGCAAACCTGGTAAAGACCTATAGTAAACGTTTGACCTCTGTTATTGCCAACAAAGGTTATGTTACAAAGTATTGAGTTGTATTTTTGTTATTGACCAAATACTTATTTTCCACCCTGATTTACGAATAAATTCTTTACAAATCCTACCATGTGGATTCATGGATTTTTTTTTCACATTCTGTCTCTCACAGTTGAAGTGTACCTCTGGTGCAAATTACTGACCTCTGTCATCATTTTAGGTGGGGGAACTTGCACAATCGGTGGCTGACTAAATACTTTTTTGCCCCACTGTATATGTGCATATAGTTTGTGTACAATCATTTGTGTGGGTGTGCATTTGTTGTCAGGACAGTAGCGGTGTGGCGAGTGCAGGAAAAGGTGATGATACACACAGAGGGGGGGGACAGGGCCTTGCAGTGTGAAGGTTAAAGAGCGAGGGAGTGATATGGAGAGGCGGTGGCTTTGCTCAGCAGAGTTAATACACTTGTAATGCTGATTATCTCCAGCCTGTCGTGTCATGGATGGATGACAAAGGAGGGAGGTAGCTTTAGCTGTCGAGGGATTAAGGGACGGAGGATGGATGAACCAGCACGAGGAGTTGTAGATGGATGCTTTCAGCCGAAAGGTCCATTTTGTCTGTCATTTATCGAACGTTATTGTAAATCAAGTGTTAGGCGTTGCATTGATAAGCAAATGTACCACTTTTATTTTATTATTCATATCGCGGCCCGTGTACCTGCCAGAAAGCTAATTGTCTGTCAAGTTTAATTTTCAGTGGACAAATTAACGAACGACCGGTCTCCAAAAATGTGTCATATTGACTCTGTCATGACAAATGGTGATGAATCAGAACGTCTCTCCTGACTGGGGAAGAAAAAAGGCTTTTAAAACCGCCCAAAAGAGGACGTGAGTGATTTTTTTTAAAAATTCTTTTCCTGGATATCATTGTGGAAATTGTCTTTGTAGTCATTTCCCGATGTGTCGGGTAGATAAACACGTTCACAAGCCATCTGCATTTTCAAATGAAACCCTCGCGGCATTTAAAAGGTCATGTTGTTTTATTGCTTCACACTGGCGAGATTATCCAAAGACAAACAGTCGTCCCTGATAACTGATGTTTTTATAAACTGCAACAGCCGCACGTCTCTCTTTATCAGGAGAGGAAAAACAGTGAAATCATCAGCTTCTCAATCCTGACAAGAGAGCTGTTCTGCTTTCCTTTCATTGTCTCCGTCTCATGCGACTGAGGTTTTCAAGTGTCCTTGTCCAGCGGTTAGCTAGTCCAAAGACAAATTTCATAACCGTTTGTGCTGACAAACAAAATTAACTCTACACGTCTTGTCAGATTTGTGTCTGTGGATCAACACGTCTGAATGAGACGGACACATTTGTACTTAAGGAGGAGGAAAAACTGACTTGAGGTTGAGGGCAGTATTTAAAAAAGGGGCAGGGAGAGTTGGTAAAGGGCAGGAGGTTCCAGCAGGCAGTGGAGTAAGGGAAGCAAGAACATTTCCTAAGATACTAAAAAAAACATGGTAAAATAAAAAGAATATAAAAAGTAATTACAAAATACAAAACTATAATAACTCAGCTCCTAGCGTGCTGGACAGACCTTAGTGAAATAAATGAATTTAGTCCTGGATGTGACTGTTTGCCAGCCTCCTTCACTTCTCAGTAGATTTCATTTCTCATCAGTCTGTGCAACAGAGCCGACCAATAACAAGGAAACTTATAGCTCTCTTTCTGCGCTTCACACATAACAATAACCTGGAGTTGTGATGGATTGTGTGATCTTCTGGTTATTATTGAAAACGCTCCCGTTTGGTTCAGTATGACTTTGCTTAAACAAGAAAGCTGAAAAACTGCTCAGTGCTTTGGACGGGTAGCTTTAATATAAAGGTTTGAAGAAGAGGGCTAGAGGAAATCGCTAACACGCGGAGGTAAAGCAAAGCACAAAACAAGCAAGCAAACAAACACCAAGATGCAGCTTATTTGTTATTTTACTCCAAAATCCCCTCATCTGTCAATGCTCTCCCCTTTCCTTACCCACCCCGCCTCCCCACCCCTCATCCTGCTCTCCACTCCCCTGTCATGTTTGCAGGCAGAGGTGGTTGTTTTTGAAAACAGACACACAGTGTCCTAATCAAAGCCAGGCTCTGCACATTGTGTCCCAGTTGAGCAGCTATTTTTATCTGCACTGCTCTAACACAGGGATGGAATGGGTCAGATAGGCCAGGCTGACGAATCCGTCAAGACCAACGGAGA
This sequence comes from Astatotilapia calliptera, assembly GCF_964374335.1. Taxonomy (NCBI): domain Eukaryota; kingdom Metazoa; phylum Chordata; class Actinopteri; order Cichliformes; family Cichlidae; genus Astatotilapia; species Astatotilapia calliptera. The sequence goes on from NC_137431.1 coordinate 25,198,958, forward strand.
CTGTAAACAGTCAGCCGGCAGGACTGCCAGCGCACACGAACACACACCTACACACAGCTGCCCCCGTTTAAGTAAACAAGTAAACTGATAATGGCAATCAAAGATCGTTCTCTGTCCTGCATCTTTGTCTTGTGCTGACCCACGTGAGTGCAGGTAGCTCCAGTCCAGGATGTGGATTCGTGTTCCTACCAGTACAAAACGTTGCTGCGTGTGGTTACATGTTGGCTGTATTGGTAGTGCTGCCTCTTAAATACCTGCATTTGTGACTTTCTTTCTCTCATGAACAAACACACACGCGCACGCACACATAGGATGCTGACACACACACATAAATGTACTTAGAGACCCATGATTACTGATGCACCGTTGTGAGAGAAAGCCAATTGGCAGAGATCCAGTTTCTGGCTTGTTAGTTTGAGACTCAAGTAGTCTGGCTTGGACCCAATTAGTTTTTCTCCCTTTCTATGCACACATGACAATTGTGCTGTATACCGCAACAAAACTGGAAACCAACACAACACTGGTACATTTTATATAACATAAGGGATGTCGGCGCCTATAATAGTTCTTACTGGAGATTCCTGCTGTCAGAGCAACAGGGAATAGCATCTATAAGCGCATTAAACGGCTCTAAACAGTATGCACGGCACATGGTGTTTGGTTTACAGAGCAGCAGCCGTGTTAGTCTCGTGGTAAATGCATGCAACCACAATGTATATGGTTCAAATACATTTATTATGGCCTAACTTATTGTTTCCTGTTACTCTCTGTTCTGAAATCGTGGTTTAAATTACCATCATTGCTGTGGTTTACAAACTATGGGGCGCTTATAACGAGGGAAAAACTATAACTTGAATTTAAATTGAATAGATGTGATTTTTCTTTGATATTCAGTCAGCTGATCTTTGATTACTTAAAATTCAACTTGGATCCTCAGAAGAAGGGGCTCTTGTGGAAAATCATGATTTAAACTATGAGCTGCTGATAATAACCGGCTGTTGTGGTTTGTTTGTTTTATAGTGTAAAAATAGAATTAGCTGAAAACAAATTGCTGCAGCAAAACCAATTGGGACGTTATTAATATTAGATTATCTGAGGGATAAAGTGTAAGTATAACCAGGGCTGCACACAAGCAGGTGTGCATGCGCTGTCAAAATAAAAGACGCACCAGATAAGAAGTTACAACGCGCGTTTGCGTGCATAAGATTTTCTGGAGGAGGACAGACATTTGTTTAGAACTTTTAAAGATGTTGAAGAAGCAAGCTCCTTTAAGCAATTACTTTGGTGTTCCTCCACCTCCAAAGAAATCTCAGAACCGCAAAAAAAGCGTGTATTCTCTGAAAAGTGGTTGCAGGAGGTGAGCTGGCTTCAAACAAATGATGAACGCACAGAGATGTGGTGCAGAATATGCTGTGAAAATCCCACTCTACAGGACAAAAACAGTGCCTTTTATATGTACGCAAACGCGCGTTGCAACTTCTTATCTGGTGCGTGTCTTTTATTTTGACAGCGAATGCGCACCTGCGGACCACTTAGGTTATACTCAGGGGTGCACATATCTTTCTAATGTCAAACCCGGGAGTGGGTCTCATGTGCAGAGTTAAGAAGTACTGCAACGAGTCATGAGAAAAACTAAGGACATCCCATCACTCAGTAGCTTGTAAAACCACCTCTTTAAGTAATTGTTTTATGACCTTATTAGTCTCTCCTGTGGCTGAAAAATAAGCCCAAATCATCACCCCTCCACCATTGTGCTTGACAGCTGGTATGAGGTGTTTGTGTTGATATGCTGTGTTTAGTTTTATCCAAACGTGGTGCTGTGCATTATGGCCAGACATCTGTGCTTTGGTCTTGTCTATCCCAAGGAATTGTTCCACAATTTCATTGTACATGCATAATGTCAATAAAATGCTATATTCTATTCAGAGTCTTACAGTTTTCCAGATGCAACTCTGCGAACGTAACCCATGATGCCATGTTCTTCTTAGACAGAAGAGGCTTTCTCCTGGATAATTGGAAGCTGTCTTGAATTTTTTCCGCTTGCAAATAAGCATTCTCATTGCAGGATAAACCTCCTCCAAGGAGGCAGCTCACTCTCTGGGCAGTGTTTACTTTTCAGAGTGCAGGATTGTATTTTGTATATATTCATTTTGTTTCCTCAAATTGTGGTTGTGTTGTATTTAAACAGCTTTAACCTGGTACTCGAATGTACATTTAAAGTCAATAAAATCATCATATATAATTCCCTATATAGTTATATGTTGTCAGTACCAACAATGGCAGTAACTCTAGCATAATAGCATTATTATCACTTTGGCCTTGAAGGAGAGGTCATAGGTCAGATGTGATATTTTAAATCTTTATATAGTTTTTTCTGTATGTTGACAATATGTAGCACATAGTTTCTAAGTTTTTTTTAAATCAGTTTTCATCCAATAAATCATTAAGTTGACCTTAAAGACCTCTGTGGAAATGAGTCGAATTTGAATGGATTGTGAACATGACCCCACTCCACACCCCTGCAAAGTTTGATCAGAATTCCAAACTTTTCGAGTTATCGTGTTTACAGACATAATAATGACACAGACACGCTCACAAATGCTAACAAAACCATAACCTCCATGGCAGAGGTAATGATGGACCGTGAATTGTTTGAAAATGACCTTGTAACCCTTCCCTGGAGAGCAACAATGGCTGCTCTAATCACTGCTGACGTTTTTCCTCCTTGGCATTGTGTTAACCCACACAGGCTTTACTTTTCAGTCGTGCTAGTTTTGGTACTAATGTGCATCAAGATAAGAATGAAGATCAATAGAAAATGAATTTAAGAAAAGATAAGCCAACTTAAAATTTAAACACTTGTTTCTGTTTTATGTTTGGCGGATTTTTAAATCAAAAGCCTCAGAAGGAAAAGTAAGAACACGGGTCCAGTGATCTATAATGAGATGTAAAGTACTTTGTAGCTGGATAACTCGGTTCATAACTAGAAATTTGCCTTTGCTCTCTCACTGAAATGACTGTGGAGCAAATGTTTGTTCAGATGCGCTGGACATTTTCTCTTCTCATCATCTTACTCCTTTTCCCCTTTGAAACATACTGCTGGAGCATACACAGGCTCTGTCATCATTTTATCTGCAGATAGATTTATTGGTTAGCATTTAATAACTAAAGCTTTTTATGTATGTCTATATCTTTGAATCATATTTATGTACCTGTCTTTCTCAATGTATCCATCTCTTTCTGCCCGTTAGTCTAATTCTCAGCTATTTCATTTGCTTTCTTCTTCATCTTTTTTTTTAATGTCTTGCCAATACGAAACAGTAACACATGCATTTACAACCACAGATTTTCTTTGAACATCCATATGCGCATGACATAAACATGCATGCTTGCACATCCATCTTCCAGCTCAGCGCAGACACTAATGCGGTCATATACCGCTTGCAGGGCCATATGATAGTAATTTGGCAGAATGAAGGAGCACGAGGGCTCAGCTGGAGTTTGGGTTCGAGTGGAAGAAGATCGAGTTTGTTGGCAGGAAACAGGATGCCGCCTTTTGACTCTGTGACCGTGTCAGAAGCGGAGGGATGCACTATAAACCTCTGATATTATGACATGTATCATTTAAACCTCATGATTCTTTTGAAATGTGAATCTCTTTAGTTTCACGAAACACTAACAGACAGTTATTGATACTCACAGAGCAACTTTAATGTTTGCTGGAGGCCATTTTCGGTCCATCTGATGGCTGTAATTCTAATGTGTACATTTGACTTTCCTCTAGTTTGGTGGTTTTGTCTGCATTGTGTTGCGTTTGCTGGCTTTAATTTTTGCTTCTCGAAGTGTTGCTTGACCAAACAGCACAGGTAGAATCACAATAACATTCATCTGACGCATGTTTGCTTTGCTTTGTCTCATATTCGCAACTACTGTAACTAACATAGCAGTTCTTTTGACGTGGTCTCGACCCAGTTGTGTCAAAATCAGTTCAGAGTTTACTTTGGGTAATGTAGAGAAGCAAACACTGGTGAGTTTGGAAATGGAGATCTTATAACTTAGCTGTATATCATCGCTTTTGCAGAGTCTCAGTGGTCTGTGATCACTCTGATTAGTTAACATTTGTTGCTTGTAAGAATAACGCAATATTGGAAAAAGAGAAGGGTCTGTATAAATGATGAAAGTAGCTTATGCTTGTTTTATATATATATAAGTGGCAATGTTCTAATAGCAAGCATAAACATAAAGTATACAAAGGTTATATAATACCAGCTACCTGTATGAACCAACTGTTGCACAAAAGCCAGATGAGAGCACTGCTAACATGGTTACATTGACACATAAAACAAGAGCCTGAAATCATACTTAATACACGCTTTTTATAACCTCTAGTCTCTCACTTACTCCGGTGTGTTTCTTATTAGGATTAGCCCGGCTTCCATAGCTCGCCTACAGCTGGTGCAAAAAGCACCAATCGATTTTTAACTAGCACAAGCAAGCGAGGGCACATTACTTCAATTCTGACTTCCCTTTACTGGCTTGCAGTTTGTTTGCAAATCCATTTAACTTTTTTTTTTTTTTTGCTTGTTTGTTTGTTTTGTTTTTATGGTTTTATGTATTGCAAATAGGAACAATTTGCGGCTGCAGCTCCAAAACAGTGGAAAGTTTTGCCATTGCACATGAGACGAGCTCCTTCATCTTTAAATCTTTTTTAAAAACGCTCTTTTATTTCCTGACTTTCGATTTAGTGTCATTTGTTGACTATGAACTTTATGTTCCTCTTTTATGTGCATTCATTATTACCTTCTACAGCTTGTATGCGTCCCTAGAACTTTTACTCTCTGGGCTGTTTTTGTCTTATAGGTTTGGTTTTGTTGTTTGGTCAGACCTGTTTTTCTTTAAATGCTTTATAAAGAAAGTGATATAATAATGGAAATGGGGGGCTAGCGCCTGTACCAGCTGTCGTGGGGTATTTCAAGCAATAATTTGAAACATCTCACAGGTTTTCTGGTCTGATGCGTCCTAGTTAGTGGCTCATTCTTCCTTCATTTTGTGGTTTAATGGTGGGCCCCAAACCATTAAAAAGAAGAAGAAATTTGTATTTTTGACAAAAATAAAAAATTCACCTTAGCTATTTGACTTTTTTAATAACCTAATGACTGTTCAGATATTCAAAATCATGCCTATGTCTAGGATGTCGACATGCTTGGGCTGTCATGTGTTCTGCAGGTGCTGTTGTCATATGAATACACTTATAGCTTATTAGTGCTTAATAGCATGCCATTATTATAAAGTGTTGCCTATTTTAAATTTCATTGGCATTTCCTTGTACTGTTCACAAGTCAGTTCACTATTAAACAATTTACTTAACACAAATATTATATAAAATAATGTGCAAATAATAATTAATTTGTAGCACCAATCATGCAGGTCTGCTGCCATTAGCCAGGTTGTGCTCGAGCACTCGTACTTCCTTGTCATCCAAGTCATCTTGTTTTTGGTTTTTTTGGCTGATCTTTTCACTGCATCATGATAAATTATGTTGCCCGTGCACAAGCCTCTAGTTATAGCTACTGCTCCTCTTCCTGTGTTTCAGGTGCGCAACCTGTGCTACATGGTGACACGGAGGGAGAAAATGAAACACACCCTCTGTGACCTCCAGGAGAAGATCTTCCACCTTCAGATACAACTGCTGGAAGAGGACATGGCTGGAGGTAAGGGTGAGACAAAATGTGAGCATGCGTCTCCACTCATCTAATTGCAGCCATCTAAACTTACCAATATAAAAAGCCTGTTACCTTTCACCCACTCGAGCTCTGCAGCCAATGCCGCCAACACGTACTCTATCCTTCCACCACCCCCCCTTTCCCCCCAAAAAAAGTACAATTTGGAAAGCTCAAGTGTATAACAGTTACATCCAAGCCCTTGCTGCCTGAGTGTGGTGGGTGGATAGTTTTGGAAATGGCCTGTCATCATTTTTGCACAGTAGGCCACACTTGACACCTGCACAGCAAAGAACACTGGAATAATAGTTCAGCCAGATATTGTGACACCGACCATCCACATAAATGGAGCTCGATTTTCTATCCACTCTACACAGATGACTGACCTTGGTGCATTTTGTGCAGATGCTTTGTGATGGAGAGCAGGAAGGATGAAGAAGGCTGCTTGAATTGTTCCTGCTGTGGTGGTCAGATAACTGCTCACAGTGAGATTTACTGTCCTAGTGAAACATCCAGGTTAAATGGAGTCTATTTCTTTATATATTTGTATTCTCCTCACAGTTCCCCACTTGCTATCTTCATCTAGAATTGTGGGTTTTTGTCTCTGTGGGTTGTGGAAATATTAGAATTTCACCTGGAAATGAGTCCTTGGTAGAAGCATCGCAGATTATTATACGCTGATTGATCCTTAGTGTAACTATTCCAGACCCAGACTGAGGACTTCACAGCTTGTGACGCCATTGGTAGAAATTGTGCAGTATGAATATTCGTATTTATAAAGTACCATTTCTCTTGGGTAGACCTGTACAGTTTTTGATGGTATAAAACAGGGAGGTTGAATTGTTGATGCATTTTGGTCTGTTTCAGATGTTTGTGTCTTATAATCCAGTGGTTCTAAAACTGCAGGGGGATAGAGCCACTGAAGGTGGCGCTTGGACAACCAGGAAAAAATCTGGATTAAAACAAAGTCCGTGTAGATTCAAGTCCCACAACCAGCCAGCCATCTTGGAATGAATTTGGACAGTTATTTTGAAGCCCATGTCTAAATAAATGGAGAGAGACTCATAACTTCAATTTCATGGGTCACGGAGAAATAAAATCTGCTTCTGAAATTTTATTTTATTTATGTTTAAAAGGCACACAACCACAGTGGCATTTAAATCAAACAAGACTTAAGTGTAGACTTTCAGCTTTATTTCAAGGAGTCAATAGAAATATTACAATAACTGTTGAGGAATTACAGCAACTTGTAAACATACCCCCAATTTCCAGCAGGTCAAAGGTGATTGAACGCTTGACAATTAAGTAGTTTCATGGGGATGGCTGCTCTGTACTCAGCCAAAGGCTGCAAAACCAATCAGACAGCACTTCACAGTACAAATGGATACTGGCTCAAAGCATACTGCAAAAGCAACCCGAGAGTTTCTCAAGGCAAAGAAACTGGATTTTCTTCAATGGCCAAGTCAGCCACCTGATCTCAGCCCAACAGAGCAGCTTTTCACTTACTAAAGGCAAAACTGAAGGCAGAGAACAAGCAAAGCAACTGAAGGCAGTTGCAGTAAAAGCCTGGCAGAGCATCTCAGGCAGGGAGGAAACAGCATTTGGTGATGTCCACGTGCTCTAGACTTCAGGCAGTCATTGACAACAATTTCATCCAAGTATTTAAAATTAGATTTAAAATTATTGAGCATCTGTAAAATGGGAGGCCGTGTATAAAAAGGACTCCAATTCCTAAACCGTAAATGCAATACTTTTGCTAAACTGCTGATCCTTTTTCATTATTAATGATAAAAACGGAGTGATGTAGGGCTGGAACACTTTTCTGAAGTGGGACATGACTTCAAACATTTGATGACCTCTGATGTAATCCTTCAAGACATGTTGAGATCAGCGCTGTCTGGATGTGCTACCATTTGTTGCAGGAAACCCTGTTCTTGTTGTTACTGCACATCACTCTAGTTTTGAGGTTGTTCTCGTGCTGAAGCCTCCTCGATAGCACTTGATATGATGTATAAGACAGAACCTTAGTGACAGTTATCACTACAAACAGAGATTTGTAGTGGGTTAAATAGTTATAGAACAAAAACAGTCATTTAAATTGGTCATATTTGTTGCTATATTGCCATCCTGCTGGAAATTCTGATCTTGTTTTGTTTAGGTTTTTTTATATTGATGATGTTTTAAGAATAGTTGTTAAGAAATTACAGCGATCCGCATCTTTGTTGCTAAAAGGAAGCTTTTCAGTTCGAGGAGTCGTGACCTGCAGCTGTCATGGCGATGACAGTGAAAGCTTGTTGTCATGGTAATACCACTAACGTCTTGCTGGCATGGTAATGATAGTGAACTTCTGTCAGCCTGCTCCTGTGGCTGTGTGTGTGTGTATGTGTGTAGTTGGAGTGTTGAGTTTGCAGTGCTCTTCGTTCCCGAAGAAGACTACACACACATTTACGCACTCAAGTAAATCGAATGCGAACACTTTCACTCTCTCTGTTTCTCCGTAACACACTCCCAAAGGCACACACGCACACACACACCTACACACACAGACACACACACACGCAGTGCAGAGCTCCTGACTCAGCAGATTGCTGCCATCAGGTACCAGGAGCTGTGCTGCTGGCACTAAACAGCCATATCTATTCACACTGCCACAGGAGTTAGATTAGAGAGAATAGTTGGTGTGTGTGTGTGCGTGTGTGTGTGTGTGTGTGTGTGTCAGGGAAAAAGAGAGAGCACCAGAGAATGAAGGATGAGGTTGTCTGCTGTAATGATTTGTCGTGTCTCTCAGCATCTTTTCCTTTTAGTATTTTCCACTCTCCATTTCTCTTTATCCTCTTCTTTAATTATTTTTTCTCCTCCATCTGTTTCCCTCTCTCCTTCTCTCATTTGCAGTCTCCTCTAAGGCTCGTATCTTCCTCGTCTGTCTCTTTCAGTTATGTTATTTTGGTTGTCTCATCTGACATCCTGTTTTAGTCAGTCCATCAGTTGTATCGGTCTGGCTTTCTTCCATTTAGACTGATTTCATGGCATTAAAGGTAGGGCTGCTAGATTATGACAGAAATTATCATTATGATGACTTTGGTCAATAACTGTAAGACTGGTTATTTAATATTGTCATTTATGTAGTCACACAGGAAATCTTTTTGAATTGTAAAAATAAAAAATAAAAATACAGATGACTAAGTAGAGAACAAGTGTCAGTTTCTTACCGTGGAGTAGAAACTGACTTTGTTGGCATAAGGAGAGAGGAGACTGTGAGGCGGTGGTAGCCATGCAGAGAGTAATAAAGAAGCCTTCAGGTGAGCAAGCGCAACCATTAGTGATCCTTCAGCAGGTTCACCTGTTGAAACCTTTTACGATGTCTGGACAGACTGGGCAGACCGTAGGCCACCTCCTTCTGGCACCTTGGTTCCATCTGCACTTAAAGACTAATCAACAACATTTAAGGCTTCAGGTGCCAAGGTAACCCTTATTTAGCACCATTTCATATGACAGCTGTATCCTTAGTTCTCATTGGTAGCTGCTTCATTCACTACTCTGCGAATTAAGAAAAATCTAGTTTCACCATTGACTCTGTGTTGCTGGAAATTGCTTCCACTGTAACCGTCAGTGAACTTAGGCTGCAAGAGAAATTTAAAAGACTTATGTTAAGTCGTTATTGATCATGTTCAGTGGGCTCGTATCTTCGGCCAAATCACATGTGATTGCTTGTGTGTCTTTGTAAAATGGGTGAATACGCTGAATACACAAAAACGATGTACAGGCTCGTTTTTTGTGAACATCTTGAGTTGATGTTGGACGATTCACGTTGGGAACCATAGCACTGTTTTTCTTGGCCTTCATGCATTCCTTATACTGGAGTTTGTAGTTTTCAGGCACTATCTGACTGCCATGGTTACAGTCATATTCAGTTGGAGCAATTTGGGGTTCAGTATTTTGCCCAAGGAAGTTCAGGAATGTGGACTGTCCAACACTCATTCTAGGCTGCGCACAAAGCGTTTACAACTATAAGAATCAGGTTTTTCAGATACCCTTAGTTTCCCTTCCATAAACTGCACCACTCTTACTCCCTTTATGGGCTTGTTTCCAGCTTCTTTAACTCACCTAAAACAGATCCACTACCCTCTGTCCGCCTGTCTGTCTCTCATAGTACTTCATCTGTCATCCATGCTCTGTCTGCCATTCTGCATGCCTGTCTGTCATGTCGGGGGCTGCCCGCGTCATGCTTTGTGAGTGCTAGCATGGTTTCAGCAAGGCGGAAAGGCATGCGGGTGATATCCCAAGTGGTCTCCCATCGAGACAGAGAAGCTACACAATGCTGAATGCATAAAGCAGAAAACTGCATTTTGTAGCAAGAAGCACAGAAAGTAAATAAAAACTAATTGAGACGAACTGTGTGCAGAATTTGAAATGGGGAGATTCCCCAAGCCTTTACATGTTTACAAAACGGATGGTCAAGAGTTTTTGTCATTGCTAAATTTTAAAGTATAATTCAAATTTTAACTTGTTCCGCGTGAGGGATGTGAATTAGCTCTCTCCTTCTGTGGCCTCACTTTAATGATTGGTTTCTGGGCTCAACTGCTTGCTTCATTTGTATTTTCATTATATTCTGGATAGGTCCAAAATACAATGGGTACCTACAGTTACACTTTTAGATATTTTAAATGGGGGTAAAAGACTTTCTTGTAAGAATTAATGACATTAGATACTTTGATGTCATTTTAATTTTACACCAGTGATTAGAAGCAGAGAATTTCTAACAGCAGCTGTCTGACAGCAGTCAGTCAGCTACCACAATCAGCACAAATGTACAGTTTCTGATAAGCTTTTGTTTTGATTTTAACTTTGCTCCCAGTCTCTTGTAGTAATCAGTTGAAGACTGATGCCATCAAGCGTGTATGTCCTCTTGCAAATTAGGAAAACTAATACATGGCCATGCTGAAGTGTTGTCAAGCCTGTTCTTGCTGTTAGCTGTGAAATTAAACGACAGGTTTCGTTGAAGGTAGGTGCAGAAAGGAAAACGCAGTCCATTTTCCATTTTGCATGAATGCTAAAAGGTCATTTGAACTCATTTTTGGGTTGCTGGTAGACAACATGATGGCATCGTAACATCTAATATAGATAAAAACCTTCAGGGGCACACGTTGTAACCATGTGCCACGTTTGCCTCTTCAAGTCCTAATTGTGTAGGAGGTGTTGGCAGCCAAAGAAACAAACACACACTCACAAACAGGGATTTTGCATATTGTAGTAAGAAGCTGTCAATTTATGGTCAAAACTAGGATATGGGAATTGTTTTATTTCAATTCTGACACAATTAATATTATATGTGGGCTTTTTGTCAAGAAGCGGGTGAAAATTATTTTAGCAGTTAAGCTCCTTTCCTTTTCATTGAGGACTATCTGTAGGTGTGCTGTAGGGACAGTGGCTGTAGTGCAGTGTAGTAAGTGAACACGCTCTGGTTAAGCCAAGGTAACATGTTCTTTTTAGGTTTTGAAAAAGCTTGACTACTTTAAAGAAAGCCATAAAAGAAACTCATATCACACTTAAACCTCCTCTTCTCTTGTCAGGCCTTTAGAATAACAGTATTTCTTCCTTGTAACTACTAAAGCTGGAGCTGGAGTCAGGTTTCCTTATTAATTTTGTGCTGGTTTAAGTTTTATCTATCGCTTACCAGCCTGCATTGCTCATTCTTATGCGTTTTTTTGTAATTTGTCAATGTAACAAATTGTTGTACAGCACTATGCGGGTAATATTTTTTGCCTTTAGTGGACACACCTGCAAAAACAGCTCCAGTTATAATCCCCATTGTAGGTAGGACTTCTTGAAAGTGCATACACATGCTCTCACGCAGCATTATTATTATGCAGATAGTGCACTGCATTTATATTCTGGCTCAAACCCAACCGTGACAAGCTGACAGCGGTTAGTATTGGCCTCTCTGATCTGCTTTCAGCAAGTGTGTGTGTGTTTATGTGTGTAGGAGTGCGAGGAAGACAGAGAAAATAAGGACAGAGGAAGACGAGGATGGGAAGGGACAAGAAGGTAATGGGATGAAAGAAGTAGTGGAAGAAGAGAGGGAAGCTGAAGTAGCTACAATGAGAGAGAAATAGCAAAAGGATGGAACAAAAGGTGGCGAGAGGGAGGAAAAGACAGTAGGGGAGGGGAGGAAGTGGGAAAAAACTTTCTCACATTGCACTAATGAGCTCAGGTAAGAAATGGGACACAGTGGCTACACACATACATAGACGCTGCAGTTCAGTGCGCCTAGAAAGAGGGAAAATTAATCATACACTTCAAAAAGACAAATCCCCCGGTGCTGTTGCACCTTCTAAACAAGAAAGGGAAGGAGGTTTTCAGGGAGGGAGTAATACTGTGGAGATTGAGAAAAAGCAAACAGCAGAACGTATAAAAAAAAAAAGTTTAAAAAAGAAAGCCCAGATCTGACAAAAACATGTTTAAAAAAAAAGGTCTCTTGTGCTGATGGTTGGATTTGTGGAGAGATTACAACCTGCAGGGAGGAAGTTTCCACACATTCAAGCAGAGCCTGCAGGCGTCCTTGAAAACCCACAGACTAGTTTTTTCTCCTATTGCATGCTGTAGAACATATAAAAGAACAAGATAAGATTAGGAAAGGGGGGGTTGTTGGAAACGGTCGCTGGGAGATCAGAGGATAAGATGGTGCTTCTGTCAAAACAAAGAAAGAAATTATAATTTAGAAGCTGTGTGAAGAAGCGTTCCCTCTGGGAGCTCCCTCAAAGATCCCCCGGCGTTAATGGCCTCTGCAGTTTCAGCAACAGCCATAAAATAAATTGGAAAAACGGGGGAGAGTGTCGAGGAGATGTACCTGCGCTGTTTTACAGAAATGGGGGGAAAAAAAGTTTCACGCAGTCATACATAACTCCTACAACCTTCACACCAGCGTCAAGTGGTTTTACAGACCCACCGTCCTTGGAATTCACATGGATAAAGATTTAGACAAATTTCCTAAATGTATCTTTAAGAGGGAAAAGTGGAAGACGAAGATGCATGCACTCACCAAGTGTACATTACTGTTTATTAGGGCATACAAAGACTAGCTATCAGGTCACATGTATTGCTCCAAACATGGCTTTTCCCCAGCCTCCTTTGTCTTCATGGTCTTGATTTTTACCACAGTGCTGACTGGAAAAATTTTTTTTTAAATGGGCAGACTTTCCAGGAAATTTCCAGGAATTAAATGATACCAATAACAGGTCGTCTCTGTTTAAACAACAGAGGTTTATAACACCAGCTGGCTCCCCCAGTGATTTAAGTCTGTCCTGTTTAAAGACCAAATTATTTGAATGCGTGTTTCAGTTTCTGAGTTGCTTTAGATTCGGGTAATAGATGTTTGCCAGCAATCCAAGTTCTATTTAAACATTTCTTTGCTTTCTGACAAGTCGTAGTGCACCTTACAGGGCACCGAGAACTGCAGCGGTAAAGAGGTACTGTGTAAATTTGCCCTGCCAGCAGTGTAATCTCAATAAATTTACTTCCCTCTGTAGGTAAGTCAGGTTTAAATAGCTGATATTTGAGGCTCCAAGGTAAGCTTTTGATTTACTCATTTCTGTTGTGGAGCAGCGAATTCAAGAAAATCTTTTTTTACTCATCTGGCACATTTAATGCAAAACCTGATGTTGAGACAGGAAGGTATGCCAGCTTTGTTTTTGGTGCAGATACAGGCGAAGTAAGGAAGCACATAGTCGTAGATGCTATCTTCTCGAAAGGAGTCTAGCACCGATAAGAACCGCGTATCACAGCAGACGTCTGAATGAAAAGAGCCTCTGTGTTTCCTTTGAGGAACAATAAAACAGTGAAAAGTGGAGGAGTGGAAACATTATGGCAGAGAGAAGTGTAAAAAATTTCATAATTTAACAAAAAAGCTAACCACTTTCCCTCTTTATTTCAAAATTTTTCGTTGGTTGGTTCAGTTCGTCTAAAATTTTAATTCTGCCATAAAGACGACTTTTAATGACCTCCCCTGTTTCTTTAATTACAAGTTTTGATACATCAGAATATATCAGTAAAGATGAGATTTGACAACCAATTGAATAGGTTCACTAACTTCACTAGAAACCCCTCTGTTCATAAAAGAGAAACAAGAGTTACCTGTAGTAGGCATCCAAATGGGAAAGAGTTAAGGCTCTAAAAGGTTTTCCACACCATTAACCTCCAATAACTTTAACAGTTTTCACTTTATATAACTTTTCAAATCGAATATTTCCAAGTATCCTCCTGTCTTTGAGGATGTCCAGCACACGCCTGCGTGTAAGACCTTTTTGTGTTTATTGCTGACTGTTTTTATAGCATCACCATCCCTTTGAAAATGTGAATATTCCTAAATAAAAATGGAAAGATTTTTAGTCCACATAAACACACAGTACAACCAAATACTCTGCCTTTTTTCTTAACATTTGGCGTTGTGCTCTTACTGAACTAAGCTTTCACACTCGTCTCTCTGGACACACACAGAGGTCGTCTCAGTGTGAAATCGCTCTCTGGTCTCTCTCAGCTCCATTCATGCATGTCCTGCTCCTCCATGCTAAAGTAACCATGAGGACAGCCTGCTGGTGGCAATGACAACCACACACACAAGTAACACACACGCCTTTAAAAAGGTCTATTCTGGATGTTACAGAGCATCTATGATATAATACTGTGTGTATTTTTTGATATAAGATCAAATTTGATATAAGATCAAATTGAGCGCTCAGCTACATTGAATCATTCAGCCCATCATTTGGCCTGACCCCTTTGGTCCTTACTAAATAAATATCTCAGCAGCTTCTGGATGATAAAAGACTCTGTAGAGACGTGCCCTGAGCTTTCCTCTAACTCCTCCATGAATTTGACATTTGTGGTTCTGAGTGAAATACCTGAACAACTATTGAACAGGGCGCAAAAGACATTCAATCCAGATGAAAAGTCTCACTCAGGGTAAAATGTAACAAACCTGATATCAATTATGTTTCATGTAGACCCAAAAAATGTTTAAAAAACACCTTATTAAGTTTACTTTATGACCAAGTTTCTAATAAATGACTCCATAGTGTGTTTATATGTGTATTGCTTATGAACTCCTACAGCATTCTCATACAGATGTATGGGATAAATAGCATTATTATGATTAATAAATAAGTATTTCTTATCTTAACACAAAGCTCGGTGCACTGTCATGTTTACCAACCAGCTTTAATGGTTGTTTCTTCCTTTATTTAAAAAAAAAAATCAGTCTTTTGTTTTGTTTTGCTTTGTTTTTTGCAGATTTTCACAGAAAATGTATTTTTTTAATAAAAACGAGGAGACTGGTTTTAAACTGGTTTTAACGAGGAATTAAACTTTGTTCCATTTCCTGCTGCGAACTGCACAACAAGGGTCATCTGGTGGTAAAAAATAAAAAAAAACAACAGCTGCTGCTAATAAAAAGTCAAAAGAAGAAAAGAGAAATGTGCTCGCAAAAGAGCTGCTGCTCATTATGCGGCACATAAAAATAATTAAAAGCGATAAATTGGGCTTTTCTGTGTTTTTAATTTTCACATTACAATTTTTTTTTAAATCCAGTAAATTATTTGCTGTACTGTTTAGACACTCGCTGTAGTTTTCAGATAATCTATTTCGACCGTTTCACCCTTTTTAAAACCTCGCTATGATCTCGCAGCTGCCACCTGCTGTACTGGTGCATGCATGCGCACACAAGCATGTATATATAAACATGATGCACAGCAGCAGGAGAGTCAGTGAGCCGTGCAGTCAGGACTCTGTTTGTGTAAACAGCGAGAGCCTGTTACAACAAGACATTCCAACATTAAGGGCTCCCCATGTTATACAATGGGAGGGAGAGATGGAGATCATCACTGTGCTGTATATGCGAGGCTCACTGAAGTATGACTGCATGGGTCTGCGCCGTTTCCTGGCCTGCTGTGTGTGCAGACATGTGTGTGGAGTGTGCATGTGTTTGTCATTATCTGGTAAACGTAGAACTCGGCAATCCTCTTTCTGTTCAGTTATGGCATCACAAATAATGGGCCTGAAATGATTAGCCAGTTATGAAAACATTTTGATAATCCATTAATCATTAGGGTTGGTTTTTTGTACCGAGCAAAAACACTATCCATTATCTAACTCCAGCTCTGATTGTTACACACAGAATATCTTGAAGGTTTGGGTGGACAAAACAACCAATAATAATATCTCACATTTGGGCAAATTTGCAACAGTTTTTCTTAGGTAATATTCTGACTACCAATTAAAAGAGACAATGATAAACCAATAATTAGTTTCAGCCCTAATTGAATTACTCTCAGTATAAGAAAACATATTTTATTGTAATGTATTATTACACCATATTTTTTATGTAAAATCACCGGAAAAACCAACAAGCACCTACACAGCTTTTCACTTGTTACATTTTTAGTTATTGTTGAATGAGCCCCTGAACCCTTATTTATCTATTTATGGACCTTGGTGCAACTCCTGCATTCGTCCACAGTCTGAAACGAGCCGTTTTAGATCCGTTTAAGACAGCCTTGTCCTTATTGGCTGTCCCCCACAAGCACAAGGTTTGAATAACAAGTGGGTGGAGCTTCTGTGGTCACAGCTAGGGATGTGCAACCATATTGGGGAAATCCCTTCTCTATGTCATCATACAGACCCAAGAGTAGAGGAAAACTATTGGACATTCTGCTCATGTTTAATATAAACATCCATCATAGTGACAGTATACAGTATCTAGGCAAGTAAAGAAAAACATGTTAGGTGAACCAAGTGCCCCTCTGACCCTTTTTAGGAAGCAGTTACCTTAAAACAGAAGACTGACCCTTCAGTGTCTTATTTATTAAACACAGAGCTTCTCACTAAATAATACTTGAATGTTTTTGTTATTATGCACCCGTGACATTATCTTCTTAATTCTCTGAGGTCTAAGTCATTACCAGTGATAATCCAGCCCTGACCCTAACTGTGGGCAATTAGCACAAAAGCATTTTTGTTTTTTATTTCACTGTTCTTACAGGTTTGGGCAATAAAGGACCAAAGAAAAGAATCACCTGCCTTACTTGCATTAAAATCTACTTCTTTTTTTCCATATGATCCATTTTGGCTCTTAAATTTAAGGTAGAGTTACCACCCAAGGTAAATAACAAAGGATTTTTACATATGTGTTAAATGTTGTAAATGCCCCATCTTTTTATTTGTCTCTATCATGGCTGGCACCGCATATGAAACACTGGATTGCATTGTGTCTGTGAAGGTTCTCAGTCATCCAGGTCATCGTAGTCAAAGGAACTTGCAAAGAAAAGCGTCTGGACTTCTTTAAGTTGCTTGAAGACGTTTCACCTCTCATCTGAGAAGCTTCTTCAGTTCTAAGGTCAAATGGTGGGGAGTCCCAGATATAACCTAGTGGGAGTGACCCCCCACAGAGGGACAAAAGGACCCCCTGATGATCCTCTAATCGCCTGAGCCAAGGTGTGAAACTGGGTGTGGGTCCCAATCAGCCAGAGTTTCGGGTGAGCTCATTGTGAAACCTGGCCCCACCTTATCATGCGAATTCCTGAGGTCAGATGGCCCAGGATGTGAGTGGGCGTTAAGGCGTCTGGGAAGGGATCTCAAAACTGGATTATAGATGGCAGAGAGTTGGTGTCGTAAACCCCCGCCTCTGTTCAAAGATGGTCGCTCACAGTGGACATAGATGGCTTCTTTCACTCCTCTTTCAAACCATCTGTCCTCTCTGTCCAAAATGTGAACATTGGCATCCTCGAAAGAATGTCCTTTGTTCTTAAGATGCAGATGGACTGCTGAGTCTTGTCAGACAAAAACTGGTTCACCCGAAAGACAAAACGCCAAAACACAGACTTAACAATGTGGTGTATGCTGTACAGTGCAGCGAGGAATGCCCAGACCTCTACATTGGAGAGACCAAACAGCCACTTCACAAGCGCATGGCACAACACAGAAGAGCCACCTCCACAGGACAAGACTCAGCAGTCCATCTGCATCTTAAGGTCAAAGGTCACTCTTTCGAGGATGCCAATGTTCACATTTTGGACAGAGAGGACAGATGGTTTGAAAGAGGAGTGAAAGAAGCCATCTATGTCCACTGTGAGCGACCATCTTTGAACAGAGGCGGTGGTTTACGACACCAACTCTCTGCCATCTATAATCCAGTTTTGAGATCCCTTCCCAGACGCCTTAACGCCCACTCACATCCTGGGCCATCTGACCTCAGGAATTCGCATGATAAGGTGGGGCCAGGTTTCACAATGAACACACCCGAAACTCTGGCTGATTGGGACCCACGCCCAGTTTCACACCTTGGCTCAGGCGATTAGAGGATCATCAGGGGGTCCTTTTGTCCCTCTGTGGGGGGTCACTCCCACTAGGTTTACACCTGGGACTCTCCACCATTTGACCTTAGAACTGAAGAAGCTTCTCGGATGAGAGGTGAAACGTCTTCAAGCAACTTAAAGAAGTCCAGACGCTTTTCTTTGCAAGCTCCTTTGACTGGATTGGCCACCTACGGGTTACACTGTAGGCTCTGCAAAGATTCACTAAAGAAGTCTAAATCAGACATTACACCTGAAAGGGTTAATAAATTGCATTAATAGTTTAGTAGGAATCGTGATATTGTGCCTCACTGAGGATCTTTTTTTCTTTTTGTTTTGTGCATTGTCATTACAAAGAACTAGGCTTCACTTCTTTCTGTAAGAAACATCTATGTCTTCCACACTTTTCAACCAAGAATCAATTTTACCTGATGTTTGCCTGAGTAAATGCGACTGGGCTTGTTGCCTCTGCCTTCTGTGAGGATTTATGGCAGTTGGCAGTTTGCAGCAGCTGACTGAAACTACACTGGAAATGAGAATATTGAATATAAAACTTGATTTATCTTTTATTTAGCTCACTTTTTTATTTATCTTCCAGGATTCGTGTTTGACTGATATTTTTGTTAACGTTAAACTTACCCCATGCGGGACTTCACAGAACCCCTGGCAGTACCACCATTTGACAAGCACTGCATTAGACAGTATTACAGTATCTTTCACGGTGTGTACTTATCAGTGTTTCTTGTGTTTCCTGCCACGCTCCCTGCTGAAGGGAGTGAGCGAGGTCTCCTAGAGCGAGAGGACAGCTCCCAGCAGGGAGGCGCTCTGCAGGGCTCTGTTACATGCCATAAAGTGTGTGTGTCAGCATGCTCGCAGGCCTTGAAGACTGATACACAACTGATGCATGTGCTTTTTGCACACATAAAATGTGTCTAAATGGTGGGCTAGGCTGTTAGGGAGACTGAAGAACACACACTGCAATTCTGAACAATCCTAAATAAAATGATAGTTGACAGAGACCCCCCTGCTGTCCACATCAACCCAGAGGCATTTTGCTTATCGGCAATATCTTGACAATATAAGAATACAAAACGGCTTTTTAACCTGAATCCACTCACGTAGATAACCCCATGACTAGACTTTGTTTTAACTTTTAGGTTAACTGAGGTAACATCCATCAAGGCCACATGGGTCCACATGGACAGCCTTACCCTGAAACTTCAACTGGAATACTAAACAACCTTTACAACAAGCATTAACATGCGCCACAGTCAGCTGCGGTTTATCAGAGTAGAGCAGAAGTGAAAATGAGCTGCTGAAGATGAACTGTGGCTCCAAACCACTAAACCTCATTAGAAGGGGAGTCACATTTGGCCAAGCTGATAAAAAGGTGTAAACCTGTCACCAGGTCTCATAATAACGCTGTCAAATACAGCAATAAAAACGTGTTACTATAGCTGCATGGCAGTAAAACCGATTAGCAGTGAAGGTTTCTGTTTGGGCTGTTTTGTGCACTCACTAACCACCTAGGTACATCTGTTCAACTGCTCGTTAACACTAACATGTAATCAGCCATTCACACGGCAGCGCCGCAGTGCATTTACACATCTAAACATGGTAAAGAACCGCTGAAATTGACACCGCGCATAAAAATAGGAAAGAAAGGTCATTTAAGTGGCTTTAAACATGCCATGACTGTTGGAGCTGGTCTGAGTATTTCAGACGAGCAACAACTGCATATCAGTAACTGCTGATACGCTGGGATTTTTCCATACAGTCATCTTTAGGATTTACAAATCCTAAAAAAAAGATATCCAGCAAACAGGAGTTCTGTGGGGTAAAAAGCTAGGGGAGACTACTTCGAGCTGATAAGAAATTACCTTTTACCAAGGTATGCAGATGACCATCTCTCAACACAAAGATGTGGTCTTCTGCTGCTGTAGCCCATCAGCGGCAGAAGACCACACTGGGAGGCTACAGTTGACAAAGGCTCGTTAAAATTAGACAATAGAAGAAAATATTGCCAAGTCTGATGGCATTAAGATGGTAGCGTTAGAAGTTAGTTTAATTAGCATGAAATCCTGCCTTGCGTCACACAGTTAACCACGATTACACACGGTTTTGGGCATCCTAGTACCAACTTGTTAAAATTCCACAACCCACCTGAGTGTTGGGTTGACCTCATGGCTGCTTTCGATCAAAACGTGCGCCATTCACAAAGTTCAGATCATCTAAAACTAGTTTCTTAAAGATGACATTGAGTTAACCGTACTCAAATGGCCTCCACAGTTATCAGTCAAATAGAGCACCTTATGAATGCGGGGTAACGAGAGATTTGCATCGATGTGCAATGACAAATCTGCAGCAACTGTGTGATGGGATGTTGGAATGTTTCCAGCAGAAATGATTAATTAAGGTAGTTCTGAAGGCTAAAGTTGGCCCAATGCGTTAGTAACAAGATATACCTAATAAAGTGTCCAGTGAGTTTAGTTAGGGAGCTACTGTGTCTGAGGAAGGGCATGCCTGTCTAAACTATCAGTAAATCACTGGTCCCTGAATGGTTGTAGGGAGTTTCCGCTTGTTTTAGTTGTCCTTTCAGGATCAAACTTCTATCATTTTTTGTTCAGTCTCAAAAAACAGAATTTTTGGTGTGCAGGCGGCTGTTTTCTCTCGAAAAGCTCTGCTTTCTTAGCACCAAACAGCAGAAAGACGCTATCAGCAGCTACCTCAAACACAGTGGAGCTTTATGGAGCTTAAGAGCTTCGTATTTCCCAGAAGAGTCAGTAGAGACCAAAAACAGCAAAAAGAGAGAGAATATTTGAGTTATGTCTGACATTACTGAATGATAATATTGCTCTTTGGAGGCTACTTTTCTTAAACGGTGAGGGCAAAATGTACTTCTCAAAGGCCTGTTTTACACTCTGCCAAACTTTTCCCAATATAACATTTTCTGGTGTTTTTTTTTTCTTCCTTCAGAAATTATTCGTCTCATAAACTACAAGGAGCTCCCTCTGTAAAACTAATTTTCCTTGAGATTGAAATAATATTGGTGTCATGCAGTAATTTTTAAATTATATAAAACAAAGAAATACAGCTTTCTTTTTTTATTCTTATCAATTGTTCAAATAAGGACAAACATGCTCTTAATTATGTATCTTTTTGCACTATTTTCTCCAACTTGAAACTTCGCTTTCTTACTCAAACTGCACCTGAAAAGAAGACATTCCCCAAGCTCAGTGACACTTTTTGGTTAAATCAAGATTAAATTGAATAAATCAACTAAATCCCTAAAATGGGCCTGTCTTCTGTGTCTCCTTGCAGAGAAAACCCAGAAGGGAGAAAAGAGGAAGCAGAATGGAGTGAAGGATAAAGGGAAGGAGAGAAGGAAGAATAGTCCTGAGAAGAAAAAGGAGAGATGGAAGTCAGAGAACGGCTCCATGCTTAAAGAGCTAGGTACATTGTGTGTGCGTGGGTGGGTGGCTGCGTTTCCTGCAGTGTTTGCAGTTTTTCCAAACTACACGTCATAGGCTGAACCTGTGTGTGTCTGTGTGTGTGTTTGTGCATTTGTATAAGAAGGTGCCCACAGTTTTGTAGCCTTGATGCTTGATATACAATCCCTTAGTGCAAAACACCAAGACCTTACAAAAACTGAAAATCTAAGGATTTTACAGTTACACTTTGCCCTATAAACACACTATTAGATGATTTTGTCTTGAATAAATTATTTATCCGCTAATAATCAGTTTTTATACTGCCACTTTAGCATCCTCTCCACACTCTGTGTGTGTGCTATTTTGCCTTTTTTAAAATTTTCTTTTACAATCTTCATGCCTCCATCACGCCTTTTCCGTGATAGCTGCTGATCAGCTGGCAGGTCCGATGGCAAAATCTTTAATAGAAGCTGACAGCAGGTCTAATATGATCTATCAATCTCTGGGCAGCGTTACGTCACTCACAGAGAGAGAGGGAGAGATTAAGAAGCACAGTGTGGTGTAGGGATACACGACGACTGTTTTTTAAAATCATGTCAAGTAGAGTTTTAGTTATAGAAAAACTAGAAGGACTAGTTATGGTCAGACTGGGAAATGTGGAAATCTGTATGTATAAGCTTACAGACCCTAACAAATCAGATATTTATCATTTATTTGAGAAGTAAGTTTTGGTTGTTGTTGTTTTTTACTGAAACTTCGGAATTTCAGGATGTCCCAAAGAACATTGTCTTAATTTTTTAACAATTTAAACACTTGAAACATGTAAACGTTGCCACCTCACAGTAAAAGGCTTCTGGTTTTGAATCCACCGGCCAGTACAACCTAAACAGCCCTTCCTTAGTGTGTGTAAATATGCAGGTTGGTGTATGTAGGTTGGTACATAATGAGTCCACTTAATTTTTTAGTCTCTTACAATGGGGATCTGTATATACAAATGGTGGCTTAGGAATTACTAAGCAATTAATGCAAAATTGCTACAAATGTCAGGATATTTGGTGATTCTAAGTGATTCATAGGTGTAAATGTAATCGTGCATGATTGTCGGTGTCTATGTTGGCTCTGTGACAAACTGGTGACCCTTCCAATGATGTACCACACCTGTCACCAAGGGACAGCTGGGATAGACTGCAGCTTCACCGTGAGCTTGATTTAGACAAACAGTTAAAAAAATGGATGGATGGATGGCAAAAGACAGAAAACAATTCCACAGATAGAATTAAAAAAAAGGCCAATCATCAAGACTTTAAGTGGTGCTGTAAAAAGAAGGTTTAAAACTGTTGACATCTACGGTGGGAGTCTTTAACTCTTTGCATCAGCTGTAAATTCAGGTTACGTACATTTTTCAAAGCCATTAAAGAGCAACTTGCATCACTTGGCAAAATGTAAAAAAACTAAATAAAGTAGGAAAAAATAGACCCAGAAATGATGGTAAAACTAAAAAGAGTAAACAGCTTCAGTGTGACAGGAGGCCTTTCATCGTTGGGATAAAGATGGAAGATAACGGCTGGCTGCCGTGTCAGATGATCCATCCCTCATATGTGGCTGATTTTTGCAGCCACCTATGATGCTCAGAAGATGGATATTATATGGAAATTGAGCAAGCGGCTTATACAGATTTTTTTTCTCCTAACATTGACAATTTATAGAGATATTTCGAGCGCACAGCGAGTCGAAGCGAGTGAGAAGATAAAAGCTCAGTGACTCACTCGAGGACAGTTGAGAGACGTTTGATGGACACGCTGGCGGCTCTGGTGATTGAATCTGGAGCTTTTAAGTTGTCAACACAAGACAAGCCACCTGCCTGACTATTGAGGTGCAAATTAACATTTCAATGCGCTGACATGCATATAAAAGTCAAAAAAGATACTCTACTCTAAAACAGTTTGTCCATCACTAAGCAGCAAGAGAAGGTTTTATTTCTTCTGAGTAGGAGAGACAGGCTTAGCTTCGAGGAGGCTATGAGTCAGTGTATAACTGTCGTGTGTGTGTGTGTGTGTGTGTGTGTGTGTGTGTGTGTGTGTGTGTGTGTGTGTGTGTGTGTGTGTGTGTGTGTGTGTGTGTGTGTGTGTGTGTGTATTTCTTAGGAAATAATCCAGGTTCTTGTTAGCCCCAGTAGAAATATGTTGATTGATGTGTTAAATCAGGGGTGCAGACACCAAAGCCTCTCTGTTCAGAAACATGGGAGCTTCATATTTTAAGCTGAGTATTTACCCATCTGTTCACGTCCATCTATTATCATGGCTCGCTTTTAAAAGTTGGCACAAACGACTGCAGCATTTCTGCTGCGCTGCTAAAGTCACATTTCCTGACATTTTGAAAACATCATCAGGTTACTTTTCTCAATGCTGCGTCTTCATGGGACAGTAGCACTGTGACAGTTTGATGAGAGCTGGTGCTGTCAGAGCACGCCGTCCGAATCAAACGCAGAGTTTCCTCCTGTTTCAGGTTTTGTCTTTCAAATTATCGCTTTTATCTCGGAAACGTTTTGCTCCAGAATTCCATAACTCTCAGAAGCCATTTGAAAAAGGTGACAACCATGCATGTTGAATGGTCTTAACATGACAAAATCAAATAAGAGGAAAAGCCTCT
The DNA here is from genome assembly GCF_964374335.1 of Astatotilapia calliptera. Lineage (NCBI taxonomy): Eukaryota > Metazoa > Chordata > Actinopteri > Cichliformes > Cichlidae > Astatotilapia > Astatotilapia calliptera. The sequence goes on from NC_137431.1 coordinate 25,223,099, forward strand.
TGGCTTAAAATATATATGTGGAATCCTTTGTGTCGATAGTGATTATTATTGAATGGACTGGGGGGGGGGGGGTTTGTATGCCAACACCTTTAACCACTCCTATGAGCAAATTACTTGTTTTTCACACATGCACTGCAGCTCTGAAGTTTTCTAGAGTAGACATTACCTGATGGAGATGCATGTCAGAACATATACTTTAGACTTCAGAGGGAGACAAAGTTACAGATGATTTGGAAATGTGCAGAGGAGGGATAGTGAATATAGTAGATAAAGGATGCTGGACATGGAGATACCAGGCAGGAAGAAAAGAGGAAGACTGCAGAGAAGATTCATGGATGTGGTGAAGCAGGACTTGCAGAGGGTTGGCGTGACAGAGAAGATGCTGAGGATAGGGTGAGATGGAGGTAGATGAACTTCTCACAGTGAGTGAGTGGATTACACATCCTTCCTTCTGCAGACTCTTCTCAGGCAGAAGCCTCACTTACACCCAACTGTTTCCAGCAGTAATACAGCTGACACAAACCTTCTTCTGATGTGTGCTACATTTGAAAAGAGGGGAACATCAGACGGCGACTTGATTCTGCCAAGATCGCCTGGAGTTCATGTGTGAAAATGGCTTAGTTTTATTATTTAAACTGCACCATATTGTCATTCTTTCCACTCACCAGTGCCCGGAAAGTGGATTTGCAGTTGTTGACAAATACACTTGTAAACACAAATGTCAACTACCTTGAAGGGTGCTATAAACCATTCTGCAAATATTTATATAGTGCTTATAAATAGGAAGACTTGAGTAAAGTGTTTCCAGAGAAACGAAAAGACCTCAATTTCAGGGGAAAAAAGACACATCAATAAAGTCTTTTTTTTTTTAAATTGTGTAAGAAAAGAAAAAAAATTAACACGCAAAAAGTGAACACACGAGTTCTGACATCCTATATGTTTGCGTGGGTGTCTAGAAACAAAAACAAAGTCTTCTGTATCTTCAGGCCACCTCTAAAAACAAGCTGCTGTGCTCTAAATAGCTTCTATATGTAGGACATCAAGTAGGTGGTTTCGTAGCCTTATGTAACCCTTGTTTTTGTGTACCCATATCTAAAGATTTGTGAATATTGCTGCATTCCATAAAAAGCTGTAGGCTGCTCAGACAGTCACTGTACCTGATTAATATCTGAGAGCCTAAATGAAAATGAGTTCTAATTAGACGACTAATTGTGCGCTCTAATTTGTCGTCCTTTCATCTGAGTTTTTACGTGCCCGAAAGCAACTCGCGTAGGGGACGGATAGGCACGGGTCTGCGTACGACGGCCAAGACACGCGAAACGCATTAAAAAAATACATAAACGGGAGATCTCAGCACGCTGGCAGCGGCACTAAAGCAACACGTAAAACGCAGAGAGCTCGCTTCCTTCCTCTGATCTCAGAAAACGAACATGACAGAAAGTTGCTGAAAGCTATGAAAACCAGCCGACAAAGATTTCACGCTGTCATCAAAGGATGAAACCTGAAGCTGCTCTGTTGATAACAAAATGGGCTCTGGCTCTGAGGGATTAAAGCTTTTTTTTTGGTAGGAATTATATACAGCCAAGCTTAACCTCACTCTACTGTTATAACATTTCTGTATCATAAAATTCATATATACGCCCACAAAGATTCAGGTTCCACTGTGAGCCTCCTGTGTGACAGCTGCAGGCTTGACTTCTGAGAAGCGCATTGCAGTAAAGAGTGTTTTGTGTCTTAGTATCAGTAGATTTAACTCAGAATCTTCAGAAAACTCAAAATAGGCCATCTTTCCTAACCTTCCCTCCAAAGTCAGTTTCACATTTTAGCAACACGAGTTTCTTTCAGTAGTTTTGCCAGCGTTACTTTTGCTAATTCTAACCGATTCTTGATTCAGTAAACGGAAAAGGCGGGGCTGCTTTTGATAGCCCTCGTACGCTGAAGTCCCTCGGTATTGAACTAGTCACTTTGGTTTTAATTCAACCAAATTGCTTATGTTACAGACAAAACAGATTTTTTATTCAGTAAAATTGGAGTAATGACGAAAACTGCAACCTTAAAATTTCACATTTGCATGCTTAGTCGTGCCGTTTTTTACTACACTCTCTCAACAGCAGAGAACTAATTCATATCCAAGCAAATTCAGGCCTTTGAAAGATGAGTTGACTGATCCTAGTAGTTACCACCTGATCAGAGCGAACACTGTGTGCTATTGCTGCAGTTTAGCCTTCACTCTGGGTGACGACATACAGCTTTCTACTGTAGATTTATTTAATTATTAAAACCTTTACACACCCTAGGATTAAACCTGCTATCCGAGTGCTGCACTGCACCCTGTGCCACTGCCAAGGGAGGTCATGTGATCGGTTCAGTTTGTGTCTGTTAGCAACATTACTGGAAAAACTTAGCGATAGATATTAGACGCGTGGCTTGGCCCAACTAAGAAGTCATTAACTTGTGAAGTTGATGCACAAATTTCTGTCTTGATGCACGCTCAGAAATACTGGAAAGTTGTTTCTGTTATCTGGAGGTGGCGTTTTCAGTGGGAGAAACATTTCATCACTCATCCAAGTAACTTCCTCAGACTCAGCTGAATAATTCTGAATCGTTGGAGACTGCAGAAGTCGCTTGGATGAGTGACGAAATGTTTCTACCGCCAAAAAAGTTAGTCAGGATTCTTTTCCGATGCAAGTTTGGGCAATTTTTAATCCTTTGCATGCTATCCTCCCAAATACATACAGTACAAAACAATAGGAATACACTGCTCTCAAGAGAATATCACAAACTGATCTACCTTCAGATACACTTTTGAGACTAAGTTTATGGATGGCGTGTAGCAGAGATATGCAGTCTTGAAGTGCTCTTGTTAACATTGTTGGGGAGATTTTTTAATTTAGTTACATTTGAGTTTTATAAATTCTTCATAACGGTGATATGATTTTTCTTCACCCTCATGAAGATTTAGTTTTGTCCTTTAGGTTTTGTGCTTTATGCCCCAGTGGAGCACAAAACCAAAGGTTTGGGAAGATTTTGATCCATTGCCTACCGACTGCAAAACGCTGTACTGTGTTGACCAGTGAGGTGCCAGCTGTGTCTGTCTGCCATTTGGTGCTGAGCGGGTAGTGCACTGTGGGTTTTAAGAGCTTTTTCAAAGAAGAGAGGTACCTGCTGCAGCTGAAAACACCACTGTAAGAGCAACAAGAGTGAAATGATCCGATGCAGTCATCACTCAGTAAAAGGCTCCATAAAGCTGAGGGAAGCAGAGCCACAGACCCTCTCCCGTTGTCTTCATATTGGTATCTGATTGATTGGTAGTATCGATTTCCACTGGTAGAGCTGTTTGCATATTTTGAACTGCACTGTTAAAAGTTTATGGCAGACTGACTTCAACTTACAGTAGGATGTCGGTTGGTTTGAAGGTATATTTGGTCATTACTGATTTAAATCTGAGAAGCCTTTTGTGATTTTAAAATCACCAAAATGATTTTTACTATATTACGATTCATGTGCGTCATATCATACATAGCTTGTTTTTTGGGGGTTTTTACCGATCCCAAAGCCCAATTTTAAAAATGGCATTGTCATTGAGGACTGTCATTGGCTCACTAAGGCTTAGGGGCGGAGTCCAGCCATCCAAGGCCATTACGAGGCTACATATATACTCAGAAAACTGGAGTCAGTTTCTCCACAGATACTTTAAAACAGCACAACCATCATTTTATATTAGAAATATAAAATTTGATCTTTCTTGAGCTTTATCAGCAATTAAAAAAGAATAACTAAGAGGAACCATTAAAGCATTTTTTAATTAAATGTTATTAGTGTAAATTACATGGAGCTGCTCCATACTTTCACAAGGCATACCACTGCTTAGAGGTATTTTACTCAGCAGTAATTTAATCACGAGAAAATACAGAGTCGTGTTGAGTTTTTGGTTATATTTGACTGATTATTAATTGTTTAATTAAATTTTTGACTTCAGGGATACAAATATAAAATATGACAAAACTACATACCTGTGGTTTGTGTAGTCCAACGTAGGATGGTGCCCGGCTTAGTTTTCACATCACATTTTAATCCTTTTTTTGCTCAGCTGATTACTTTTCAGTTTTTTAGTCCAACTGGTGAGTGAAGACACATTTTTCCCTCATGAATGGGTGGTTGTCAGGCGGTTGCTAAATGCCTTGTATCTCTGTTCATTTACAACCTGACCAACTAACTGCAGGTGGCTAAAATAAATACAGGGAGTGCAGAATTATTAGGCAAGTTGTATTTTTGAGGAATAATTTTATTATTGAACAACAACCATGTTCTCAATGAACCCAAAAAACTCATTAATATCAAAGCTGAATGTTTTTGGAAGTAGTTTTTAGTTTGTTTTTAGTTTTAGCTATTTTAGGGGGATATCTGTGTGTGCAGGTGACTATTACTGTGCATAATTATTAGGCAACTTAACAAAAAACAAATATATACCCATTTCAATTATTTATTTTTACCAGTGAAACCAATATAACATCTCCACATTCACAAATATACATTTCTGACATTCAAAAACAAAACAAAAACAAATCAGCGACCAATATAGCCACCTTTCTTTGCAAGGACACTCAAAAGCCTGCCATTCATGGATTCTGTCAGTGTTTTGATCTGTCCACCATCAACATTGCGTGCAGCAGCAACCACAGCCTCCCAGAGACACTGTTCAGAGAGGTGTACTGTTTTCCCTCCTTGTAAATCTCACATTTGATGATGGACCACAGGTTCTCAATGGGGTTCAGATCAGGTGAACAAGGTGGCCATGTCATTAGTTTTTCTTCTTTTATACCCTTTCTTGCCAGCCACGCTGTGGAGTACTTGGACGCGTGTGATGGAGCATTGTCCTGCATGAAAATCATGTTTTTCTTGAAGGATGCAGACTTCTTCCTGTACCACTGCTTGAAGAAGGTGTCTTCCAGAAACTGGCAGTAGGACTGGGAGTTGAGCTTGACTCCATCCTTAACCTGAAGAGGCCCCACAAGCTCATCTTTGATGATACCAGCCCAAACCAGTACTCCACCTCCACCTTGCTGGCGTCTGAGTCGGACTGGAGCTCTCTGCCCTTTACCAATCCAGCCACGGGCCCATCCATCTGGCCCATCAAGACTCACTCTCATTTCATCAGTCCATAAAACCTTAGAAAAACCAGTCTTGAGATATTTCTTGGCCCAGTCTTGACGTTTCAGCTTGTGTGTCTTGTTCAGTGGTGGTCGTCTTTCAGCCTTTCTTACCTTGGCCATGTCTCTGAGTATTGCACACCTTGTGCTTTTGGGCACTCCAGTGATGTTGCAGCTCTGAAATATGGCCAAACTGGTGGCAAGTGGCATCTTGGCAGCTGCACGCTTGACTTTTCTCAGTTCATGGGCAGTTATTTTGCGCCTTGGTTTTTCCACACGCTTCTTGCGACCCTGTTGACTATTTTGAATGAAACGCTTGATTGTTCGATGATCACGCTTCAGAAGCTTTGCAATTTTGAGACTGCTGCATCCCTCTGCAAGATATCTCACTATTTTTGACTTTTCTGAGCCTGTCAAGCCCTTCTTTTGACCCATTTTGCCAAAGGAAAGGAAGTTGCCTAATAATTATGCACACCTGATATAGGGTGTTGATGTCATTAGACCACACCCCTTCTCATTACAGAGATGCACATCACCTAATATGCTTAATTGGTAGTAGGCTTTCGAGCCTATACAGCTTGGAGTAAGACAACATGCATGAAGAGGAGGATGTGGACAAAATACTCATTTGCCTAATAATTCTGCACTCCCTGTATGTTGTGGATTAGTTACTGAATTCTTCGATTTTTTTCATGTGAAACGCGAAGTGAACTTTGCACGTATGGGGTAATTTTATCGTCATGAGCGTCAGTTATTAATCTGATCACACAATTTTTAGGCATATGCAGTGTAAAAACTACAGTGGGTCCAGCATGTCCATCATCATGTGTATTTGCACCTCACAGTCCAGTATCTAATCTGGCAGAGATGTTTTTCACCCACACACACAGTGACTATCAGCAGTGACGCAGGACTGTCTCTCATTTCCTTATTTAACCAGAGCTGAGCATCGCAGAGCCGGCAGTCGAAGTGAATGTGATCAATAAACAGGCAGATAATAACACGGGGCACAAGAGCAGTTTGGCTGTGCATACTTGCTTCCTTTTCTGAGATTATCTCCATCCTTTTTTGTTTATCTCTCCTTTTCCCCCACTCATCTGTTACAGTTATTTTTTATACTGAATCTCCCCTCTCTCTCTCTCCCTGGCTCTGTTGTTATGAAACTCCCTCTTTCTGTTTATCTTCTCTCCTGCCTTTCTCGGTTTTTCCACCCGACTGCTGAGGGATAAGGACTGCAACTTGATGTTGAATACTTGCTGGGAAATCATAGCTCGAATCGTCTTTCCACGATAAACAAGTCCTTCTGTATATATAGTGTGCTTCTGTTGTTTGCAACTGTAACATTTGTCTGCATTTGTGTGTCTATGTGCGCCTTCTTCTGTCAACCTGCTCTATATATCATTCTCAGTGTGTCGTCTCTGTGTTTGTCTATGCGTGTCGTATGTGTTCATATCTCACTGTCTCTGTGTGTGCTTATGTGTGTGTGTGTGTGTTTGTGTGTCCGGCCATCTGTTCTCTGTCGGGTCTGGTCCTGACTCTCAGGGCTTTGTCTTCCTCTCTCTCTGTTCTGGGATCAAGATGACAGACGTGTATCATAACTCCTTCTCAGATGTGCTGTCCCCTATCCGCACTGTTTATTAGTCAGGCCCAGAGGCTAGTGATGATTAGAAAAAGGAAAATTGCTTTGAGTTGTTTCTAATGTTCCCCACGGGTGCTGAGGAATTTCATCTTAAAAGGGGACGTTCATTCTCAGCTTCCTTTTTTTAAAATCATGGGCTCCATTAGAGTAGCTATGAAGTTCCCAATCAACCATATTTATCCCGTATTGTGCTCAGTTCATTCTCCGTCTTGAGCCAGCTCTGTTCCCCCACCCTGTAAGCCAACTTTCTTCTGATAGGCTGCCCCTCGTCAACAAAAGCTTCGAACGGCAGGTGGGATGGACTTCAGAGCTACGCGTCTGAATTGATCGCATTAAGGATGTCCACACTCGCTGACATCATACAGAGCCAAGAGTGGGGAAAAAAATCCGAATTCAAGCGCTAAGTAGTTTTTCACGTTTAATGTGAACATCCAACATTGTTTATAATTCAAAGTTACATGTTTGATTCCAGTTAGATTTTATGATTTATAAAATAGTACACAAATAGTAGAGCCAAACTAATATCTGATTTTTTAAGACCGATATCAATATTTGGTGATTGAAAATCCAATACTGGGACAGTTTAAGTTTTTCTTTCAGACACTGAAAATAAAATTTAAATAAATGTCCTCGTTACGTGTGGGAATTTATTTAGTTGTTTACTTGATTCTGCTCAGATTATCTGATCGTGGCTTCGAAAACCATGTGTTACTTACAGGGAAGTTTCATAGCGCCCTCTGGTGGACAAGCTGCAAAACATGAACACTCACAAAATCATTGAAGGGTGTTTCTCCCGTCTCTTCTTTACTTTTTTAAATGTCATTTTTTCAGATGTGAATAAAGTCGATGCCTTTAGATATCAAATACCTGTAATAAGACCAGATGAGAACATTGGTCTGCACTGCCTTAGTTACAGCGACTTTAAAAGAGCTTTAAAAGGCTTTTAGATTTAATAAAACCTTGAATAAAAATAAACTAAACCACATTGCTAAAAATATTAAAAACGTGCTCTCTGTTTATTAAATAACAGTTTATTAAATAGTGGATCATAAAAGCAAGGTTAACATTTCTGAGAATCTCTTGTGTTTCTCTTGACTTTGAAATTTGAGAGCGAAGATTTTACAGCAGAGAGAGAAACAAATCCGTTATCTTAAAACTATCCAGTAATTGGTTTGTGCCTTCTGACGACAGCTCTAACGAAACAAGATGCCTTTTGGTCACAAAGATAATGAGGCCAACAGTAATGTGTGAGATGAATTTGCTTTTGGACAAATTGGTAGCACAGAGTGAAAAAAGAAGAAATGGTAGGCAACAACAAAAGATTTTATTCTAGTTCCCATTATTGTGTCCCTTTATTTGACTTCATTCCTTAATTAGGAAAATGTATTTCTGATTTTTAAAGTCTGAAAGAAAGACATCAGTACGGTCAACACAGTTGCATAAACTAGAATACACAAAATACAAAGACAACCAAAATGTATAAACATCAGTGGCAACAGAGCCTGAAACATCAATAAAAACCCTGTCTTATGCCAGAAGCAAGCTATTTCAGGCAGCCTGAACTAACTGGAATGTAACCTAGCAACTGAAGCCATTTGTAATCACATTTTGTACCAAGTTGTGGACATTTGCACGGAAAAACTACTCCTAGCATTGCTAAGTTTAGCAAACTAACCCAACACTATGTGTTTGCAACGTTATACATGACACAAAGTGCTGCACATAAATGACGAGCATATTAGTTACAGGAGCATCTTTTCGCTCTCTTTCTTATGTACTGGCTCTGGTCTTCGCCCTATCCTGCTGCTGGTGTGTCCCTTACCCTGCATTGCATTAGCTAGCACTAGCTGGCAATTCTTGTTGTTCTGTGTGCCATAAGACAGCCTAGTGTTTACTAACTCCAACTCCATTTTTTCCTTAGCATTAGCTTGCAAAAGTACCAGGAAAAGAAATATTTCCTTGTCATTAGCTTTACTGCAGCATCAGCTAATTACTTGACTGTACCAAAAAAAAGAAGAAGGTAGAAACAGTGTTGCAATTTGGTTTAAATGACAAAGTGTTGCCATTAGTAGGTTTCTCATGGAAATCTGTTTGAGGACTTTATCTTCCCTGTCTCCTTAAACAGAAAATAAAACAATACTTTATGTTTATTTATACTCGTGTTTATATCTAAAGGTTCCCTTTCCTGATGTTAGCATGATGATCCAAAACATATGAATGCATAGGAAACGAAAGGAATATCTCTAGCATCAGCAAACATTTTTAACTGGGGGTTTGATTCGCAGACATTTATTAACATTTTTTCTTTATCACATGCAAAGCAACAACAGGAAAATACTAAATAAAATAAGGTAATAAACTGTGGCTGTTATTGTACCTGGGCAGATTGTGCTTAAATGAGAGATGCTGAGGAAAAACCTGGATAAATGTGGAAAACATGTCCTGAAAAAACAAAGACATTGCATAATCAGTTTTTTTTTTATACATGCCACAACTGCCACCATAAGATGATACACAGAAATACTACAGACAGAACTCAGACCCAACAACAGGCTATAAGTTAGACATGAAAAATTGTTCCCAGATAAGTCTGTAAGATGTCATAAGGCATATAAAATACACCAGATTTCTGTCTATTATGCAATAGAATGGATTTGTGTTAAATAATCACATCTAAACAAATCATGTTGTACATGGATGTTGTACCTGACCAAACTGGACATAGTAACAGGGTGGCATGTTTATGTTGGTCTCCTGATTTCCTCTCTCTGAACTCTGCTCATTTCCCTTCTGCTCCATCACCCCTCCCTGTCTTCTTCACACTTCTTCACTGTCTTTTTCCCCCTCCTTCCGTCACCTATTCCCTCCCTCTGAGCTCTCTCAATTCCTGCAGAGACATGCTGCGTCATGGAAACTACCAGCTCAGTGTGTGCGTGTCTGTGTGTGTGTGTGTGTGTGTGTGTGTGTGTGTGTGTGTGTGTGTGTGTTAGATAGCTTGTGTTAAAGGCACCCTAACAGCACCTCCTGCTGTCCTGCTTGCCAGATCATTATAAGCAGTGATGATTTACAAGGAGGTTGCAAAAATAAAAGAGAGAAAGATGCTCAGATCACAAAAATATCCACATTTATGAGTACATTTCAGTTTCTGCAAAGTTTTGTCTTCATTCTCTGCATTCCTGATGATGTGCATATGGCTGCTATCGATTATTTAGATGCATTTGGTCCCAGAAGACAGTATGACTATCTCCCAGTGCTCTTGGTTGGACTAAATTAGATCAATAAACTTGATTATTTTTATTCACTTGATGCCTACAGAGTCCCTGAGAGGTCATACTTAGATTTTTTTTTGCAATAACATTTGCACTTCATTCAACTCACAGTAGAAGTGAGCTCTATTATGATACTGTATATACACCCAAACCTGTACCTGATTAAGACAACTACAGACTGTATCATAGGTTATGATTGCAGTCATATTGGTGTCACTGAATGCCTCATGCAATATATGAGTTTTTAAACATTCACTACTAGATAATATCAGAGGTTGGTCATTTAAAAAGGAGAACAGGTGGACTCCGGTGGTCCCCGTGGACTCCCACGTTCAGTTATACAGTAATCGTGTTTACAGCTAAAGAATAAAATGTTTTGATCTCCATGGATAGTTTTCCCCCTTGTAAGAGCTCACCAGGGGGTGGGTTTTTAATTCTGCTCATCCATCTGGGTGGTGGTAAGTGTCCTGACATAGGCACCTTTAGCAAGTCTGTGTACTAGGTTTCACCTAAACTAATTTGAATTGCTGAATTGGACCTCTCTGCTTTGATTGTGCCGTCTGTGCCTGTTGATGAATTTCAATGGAATTATGTGGCAAATAATAAATATTATTGCTGTGAGGTACAGCCTGTCCAAGATGTTTGCGCTTGGTTTTAGTGATTGAATTTCTAGTATTTTATTAGTTTGTTAATAAATCCTGATTTGCGTATCGGTGTCTGTGTGTTGTCCCCAAACGGTTTATGACTGCAGATGAAAAATCCGCTCACGTCTGGATTCTCACTGATATTGAAGTCTAGTCAAAAGGCGATGTCTATCCTTTATGTGAAATCCATGGTTGCGATGAGTTGCCTTGTTTCCTCGTGTTTGTCTGCCTGTTTTCTTTTGGGCCACTTCGTGATGCAGTGTTTGAGCAATTACCGTCACTTGAACACTACTTTACACTTAGTGGACTAAATACCACATAATTATAATCACTGTATATTTTGACACAACTATAAAATGTTAGATTCTTTCTGTTTTCCAAAATATAATGAGTGAGGATTTTTGACACTTGCTTGTTCTATGTGTTGGGTTTGTTTTTATCATCTTTTTAACTGTTAACATTGCGCCATGTCCACCATCCATCTTTCTCCACTTAAATTAAATATTTGACAAGTGAAAGTGTGTGTACATTGTTAAAACGAGTTTGTCTGTGCTTTTATATTAGAGGAAGAAATCCTAAAATGCTGCAGACAGACATGCGGCGCTTTGGCAGCACTTCTCACAGCCCACAATGATAGAAAAGGAGCCATGAAAATCTCCTAATTATACAGACACACATGCAAACACTTAAAAGGAGGGAGCATTGTCTGCAGACTCACACAAACACAGATACTGAACACACTCACACTGCACATAATCCAGGCTGAGATAGTCCTGTAAACACACCAGTGTTGGAGAAGTCATTAAACGCATCCTTTTTCTTTTTTCTTTTTTTTTGGCGAGGAGACATCAACTCTATTTTTACTTGGACGTTGTCATCTAATTTAAGTGCTTTGTCTTTGATATTCCCGAATTTTGGATGCAAACTTTAAAACACAAAGCAAAAGCCTTCATTGGTAATTTTTCACCGAATCCAGACCATTGTTGTGTTTGCTCTACTTACACATATACAGTGCTGAGAAAAATTATTTGCCTCCTTCCTGATTCCTTAGTTTGAATATTAGACAAATACAAAATGCAGGCTTGAAATTATTATTTGATTTTGTTTAGAGAAACGAAAACCCACCAGTCTAACCTACCTGGCCCTGTGTGAGGAAGTCGTTAATGCCCCTCCTTGATGATTTAACTGTGATTAACTACATTGTTAAATACATTTTGTCTGAGTTTAATTTCACTAGCCACACCCAGGCTTCATTACTGCCAGACCTGTTGAATCAACGTGCCTGACAGACTGATGATTCAACAGTAAGGAGGAGACTAAGCTCGTTTCACATTTACCAGAAAAACATTTTCATGATCCCCAAAGCTTTAGGGAAAATATTCTGTGGACTGACAAGACAAAAGTTGAACTTTTCCGAAGATTTGTGTCCAACATCATACCAGCAGTCAAACATGGTGGTGCTGTGGTAGTGTGATTTGCTGCTTCAGGAGCATCACAGTTGCTGTAATCGATGGAGCCATGAATTCTCCTCTGTACCAGAAAATCCTCAAGAAAAATGTCCATCCATCCATTCCTGCCCTGAAGCTCGTGCTCCCTTTGGATATATATGTAACATTACAGTAATCTAAAACACATCAGATCGAAAGGAGGCTTTCGATCTTTTACCTTTATTTTCTTATTCATGAAAAATATGCAACACTCCTCACCTGTCTGCTTTGTTTTCTCCCTCCTCTTCCCTTCTGCCTCTTCCCTTCTATTCACTTCTACCAATTTCATCCAATTTTTTCTCCCATTTTTCTTGCTTCCTCTTACTCTCCCTTCCTGCACCTCCCCTCTCCCTGCTTGTGCCCTCTTCCCCTTTCCTTAGGTTTGTCAAAGTCATTCCCGTTGGACAACTCTTTGTTCGACAGCTGGCTCGCCCAGTCGGTTCAGATCACCGCTGACGACATGCTGAGCCAGTGGGCTCTGGGTGCCCAACATCGGGACAAGAGCGGCAGCCTGCTTTCTGACCAGGTAGGGCTTCAGGAGCAGAGGGCACAGAAGACGATGTGTTAGCAGAGAGAGACAGAAAGAATGAAACGCAGCAATGGGTCTGCTGTAGTAAGGACTTAAGCCTTCAGTACAATGGGGTGCCTGCTTTACCAGGTGAACTGCAGCTGTTACATGTTATGATAAGAGATGAATACAACACAAACGTCTTGCTCAATACTTGGAAAAGAAAAAGTGGTTTGCTAATGCAACATTGTGAGTAGACCGTTACATCTTGACCTGAATTCCTGTCCACTTCACCGGTGAACGAAACGAGTGCCAAGGACTTTCCTGTGAAGAGGCCACGCCGACACAAACAGCTACATAAGTAAAAAAGTGAAGCGTTCTTCTTAGTCGAGGAAGGGAAAACGGCTAAAGTGTACAAGAAAATGAAACATACACAGAGAATTTCACTTTTATGCATTAATTCAGTCTAAAACACTCCACAAGGACGACCAGCGTTTCTTTTCCACATATATTAGAAATCATTTGATCAGTTTAATTACTTTTTGTTAGTTTCAACTAGAGTTGAGCACTGGTACTATTCCTGAATGGTGCTTGTATTAATGGAAAAGTATTTTTTTAAAAAGCTGTCATAAATTCATCTGTGTATATTTTGATCACCATCCGAACACATGAGAGAGGCCACAGTGTTTCCCACAGAACTTTGTTGCGTTTGTGTCCACAACTGTGGACATAGGCGAAGCTAATCTGTGCTTTTTAAATAATGAACAGATGTGTACATGCATATTTGTGACTACATACATTTTTTTTAAAAACTGAGCAGTAGGCAGCTGCCTCGCCAATAAATTCCTCATCCAGCGGACACATTCCAGCAGCATCGTCTTGGATGTGGCTGGAGTCCCCGCTCAGTAGCCTCTGTGAGCTCAGCAAAGAGGCGCCAGCTCTCCACCTATCCAGTCTAACCAGACCCCACCTATCCTGGGTCTGGTTAGACTGGTCCCTCGAACTGACAGGGGTCACAATGACTCAACTTATCACCTTTTTGATGTTGAAACATAAATTCAGATTTAGAAATTAGATTCTAAATTAGTTTTAGACATTGATGTGTACATAAACACCTCTATGAAGCCATTTATAAAGATTTGTTACTTAAGTGGGAACCAGTAGTTTTAGGGCTGAGAGCCACAAACAAGTTGGGGAATTCAGAAAGTATTAAACAAGGAACTAATGTGTTTTTCTGATCGGAATATAGAATATCATCAGCATCATACCAACATGAAACAGCTGCTACAGCTGTTTGTGATGGTCCAAAAGTTTGCATGATGGTGCTTTTCACTCAAGTTTCAGTCATTTCATCGAGTCTGCGGTGAGCCAGTCAGCCAGCACAGCGTCAGTTTGTAGTTTTGACACTTGAAAAAGTTCATCTGACTTTGAACAAAGACCTGATCATCGATTCTTTAGATTGGCTGTGGTTTTATATAGTTTAGCTTGTTAGTTTTTTATTGTAAATTGATCGATCTGCTAATCAGAGCAAAGATGTTCTCCCCCCAGGAACGTGCTGTTTGTGTGCTGGCTGGCAGAGCGCTCTCACCAGATTGTGCTGCTGTTTTTGGATGTGCTTAAAGAACAATAAACACAACCGCAGTCATTTTTTCCAATTAAACAGGAACCTGATATCTTTCAGAAACAAAGATCTGCATAAATAAACAATGATGTAATTTAAACAAAGCCCACATGTCGCAAGTTAATATTAGGGGTGTAGTTTAAAATCAATAAACACCAGCCTTGTTTATTAAAAACAAAAAGTGTTAGAGATTCAACAGAATCACACCCTGAAGAAATAAAAGATCACGATGTAGAGTGCCGTCAGAACAGATCAGCTTTGTCATTTAGTCGGGCTTTTTTGCTCAGGAACAAATTGTGACATCGGCAGCTCACAGTCTAAACTGCTGAGCTGTTGGACGTGTGGGTAGGTGGGAGTGGGTGGGGAGTTTTTGTTCCAAAATATTCCAAACCACAAAATCAAAAATGAGCAGATTAACTGTTGTATCAGTCAACTTTTCGCTTATATCATTTATATATTTTGTGTTATTTCACTTTTAAACATGAAAAGATTTGTTTGTTCCTCATCCGTTTTCCTCTTTCATCACCAATTTTTGCCCTTTCTTACCTTTCTCCTCTTTTCATCCAGCTCCTGCAGGGCGAAGAGAGCCTGCTCAACCTAATGATGGAGAACTCCATGCAGTCCACCTGGAAAACACCCCAGTTGGGGCGCAAACCGAGAGGGAGCAACAAGCCCCGTGTTCGTGCACAACCATCCGCTCCAGCCCAGCCTCAGACGCTCCTGTCTGCAGCTGCTGCGTCCGCAGGCGGCAGCCCCTCCACCGCAAAGAGGCTCTGGGCGAGCATGGCGGAGGAAAAGTCTGGCCACGTGAGTCGGAAAGGGGAAAAGAACAAAGGCTCCTCCAAGACCGTGCACTACCCCCTCCATCACCACCAGACCAGGAGCTCTGACCTTCACAGGGACCCACCGCCACAGCCGCCCATCTCCAAAATGGATTCCTGTCACATCTCGGAGGATAACAGTCCTTGGGATGGCATCCATGCAGGGAATGGTGTAGTATCAGTGGCTGGATCTGGTTTCACAGTGGGCTCAAACCCACCAGTCTCTGGTCTTGGGTTCACAATTCCCGACGGTGGGACAATCTTTCGTGGCGGGACCCCGCGGCACCGTCTGTCCCGCCAGGGTAAATCAAGAGGGAGGGGCGTCACCGGAGGTGTAGCGGGGTTCGAGTCCATGAACCTGCCACTCGCAGGGAAAGACGTATCCCTGTTAGACGCTGCTGAGACTGATGGCTACTTCTCTGACGGCGAGCAGAGCGATTCGGACACGCGCACTGGTGGGCGCAAGCTCCGCCTGCCGCAGTTGCACTCCGGGAACGAGGACCTGCTGAGAAGAAGCGTGCTGGCTTCCTAAAGTACTGAGTTTCCAATAGACAAATACACACAAGCAGTTATCCAAGCAGAATCCCGCTGGCTAATTGTTTTTTGTTTTTGTTTTTTCCCACCTGTGCCCAGCATACAGTCTATAAAAACACGGCTGGATCGCTTTGTTCAACCAAAATCCCGATCGCATCCATCAGTGGAAAATCCCCAGCTCCTAACCTGCTCTGTTTTTTAGGACGGAGGGGATTTGAATGTAGCCGTTTGCCTATCATACAGAAAAGCTTCTCCACTGGACTGCAGTTTGTTGTTAGCTTATCATAAGATGTGATGCATTCAGCAGATTGAAAACAAACATTACCTTCAGTCTCTTTCTCTTGTTTTTTTTTTTTTTTGTGTTGTATATTTCAGAATCATTTCATTTCTGGGCGTCGAACGAAGCACCCAGTTCTGGCCTCATGTCTGTGGTATCTGCCAGACTTGGGAACAAACACTTTGGGGCATTATTATTATAATTATTATTATTATTCAAGCTGGTTTCAGGGTATGCTTCATTCTCGGCCTTTGTGGCCCGAGTTGCATCCAGTGAGTGCTTGTTTTCTTGAATATGTTCAGTGGAAAAGACAATTTCACACCAGAGTTGGTCTGAATATGTACAGCGGGTGACAACTTGTATTCAGCCTTGAAAAGCACAACATAGCTAGTCATAAGAGCTGTAATGTAAGCACTTGTGTGTATAATAGATGCTCATTCAGGGTTGGGGTCAATTTTCCTCCCTCGTTGACTCGGTTTGAAAAATGTACACTGAATCCTTCATTCTCAAATTCATTTTCACGTTTTAGTTCATAAAAGAAAAAACAACAACAACAAAAAAAATCTACAAATCTCCAGCTTTGCCAGTTTCTGAATAGCGAACACATTGACCCCAACCCTGGTGCTCATTCAGATTTTCACACAGACACACACAAACATACTCACACACAAACTACCATAAGCGGATCCCTTTTGCTCACAGCCGCCGTTGAAATATTTGGTCTGACTTTTTGTCAGCTGCTTTCAAATTCTTCCTAATTCCGCGTTCTTTTAACTCCCGGGTCTTTGGAGAAAAATCGTCGTACAAACTCTGTGCCTTTCTTTCACTTGCCCTGTGGCCCTGCGTCCCCCTCAATCGCCGCCAACTTTCCAAATCAACCAAACAATCGCTGAGTAGATCAATCAGTCGTTTGTCAATCGGATTTGTAACAATCAAGCCAAAAGGAAATCCCATTGGAGTGGCTACTGAGCGTAGCTGGCATTGGGCTCCTTGTCACCTTAACAATTGTGTAGTGCCTGAAAGGATGGAAATGCATCACTTGCCATTTATCAACAGAGCATATGCAGCAGCTTGCAACGCAGAGCAACATCGTGCTTTCAGTGCAAAGAGCTGCCTGCTGCTCTGTGCCCCCTTATGTTACATCACTGCAGCCCAGAGCCATCAATAACCAGAGTTTGGCCAGTTACACTGCGGGCACAATGTTGCTGCCATTGAAAATTAGACCTCTTATTTAAAATTTCATGCACATTACTGCAAATAGTATTCATTTTGGGGTTTGGTTAATCAGCAGTACAGTTTTGCTTTTTCATATGGAGTGGGTAGCTGTGTTCATGTAAGCCAAGCCTGAGAGACGTGTTTTATAAACAGTTTCAGAGTGGTTAGGGTGGCCATGCATTGTGTAGTTCATGGGTAAATTCTTGCTACAGCAGCTGACATCATGTGACACAAATTCAACCTCAAAAGCAGCTGAAATTCTGCTTTGGTTCATAAGAGGAGGAATCCTCAGTTTTGGCATTCTGATGTTGCTATTTATGTGTCCAGTGGAAGCGGGATCACTTGGAATGCATTCAGTGCATGTGGATATACATAAAACTATATGTAAAATTAGAGGAAATTAGTCACTTTTATTAGTCAGATCACCCACGTGTACCTATGCAGCTTATTATTTTGTTCTATGAAGACGTAAACACTGTCAGGCACCAAGGTGGCAGCCGCTTTTGTTTGACGTGGCCAAGCTTTCATAACTGATGGCTCTGAGGCACGTCTTGTTCCTACTAGATGGACGTAGACAGTGTAATAATCAGCTTCAGAGGCCTGCGCTCTTAAGTCCCTGAATTGATTTGATTGTAAATTTGTTTTTGTTTTTTAAAAACGAAACACATGAGCCGTTCTTGTTTTTCTCAGAGAGTTGTATTTTGTACTTAAAGCAGTCCGTGGTATTCTCAGGGGTTAAAAAAAAACTTATAAAAAAGAACAATAAAAGGTTAAGAATTTATGGAAAAGCAACGAAAGACGTAGATATATATATATATATATATACATATATATATATATACACACACACACATTTTATATCATATACAGTATATATATATATAAATATATGAAGTGATGTGTGTTTGTCTAGAAACTTCCTTATTTGGAAAGCTTCACTGTTTGAACTCCAACACGACTACTACTGAGCATGCTCCTTCTCTCAGTACAGCATACGACCATCAGCCCTGGGTTCAACAGTCCCACTTTAACCCATCTGATCTGAGGTCAGATAGTATCGGCTAACAGATGGAACTGTCTTTTGGGTCTCACCAAACTGGGATGACTTAAAGATTTGATTTTAAGGGCTGCTTGACCCAGGCCTGATGAACACACATTTAAACAGAGGCCCAAGTCCATTCTACTTTCTCCGTTTTCCTGTATGAACAGCTTCTCCCCGGTTTTCTGGAGTAACCATGCCAAAGAACAGATCTGTGTTACAAGGCAGCATATTTCAGTCTTATCTACGCAAACATACTAAGCTGTCAGACCGCTCGAACAGTGATGTCCAGGTCAGCAGATGTGATTCGACCTCCTCTAACCCAGGGGGCGCTTTTAATTCCCAACCTGGATAGATCTGCATTCACGGGGGGATTCCCACAGGAAATGCCCGGTGATGGTTGTTAAACACACTCGCATGTATTAACCCCCTCCAAAAAAGGGAAAAAAAAAAGAAAAAAGCCAGTGCTGCTGAACTGATCACACAACATACAGCTCTCTCTCTCACACTTACACACATGCACACACACACACACACACACACACACACACACACACACATAGACGCTTACACAAACCCCAGAGCTGGTATAACAGGGTTACAATGTAAAAGTTTTTGTTATGTATATGTGGTCCTGACTGCATCAGGAAGCATGAGTTTACTCAGAGCGAAACGCCACCCCCTCCCCAACAGCAGGAGAGTATTATCACAGGTCAGGTGACAGCGCTGCGTCTCTGTCCCCTCTTCGTCCCTTCAGGTGTAGCCATGGTAGAAGCACTCGCATTGTTGCGTCACAGTCTTGCGAGGACAGGCGGAGAACTTGGGACTTCTACGATGGCTATTACAGCTGACACATTACAGTAACGACAAAAAAAGAGCAACAAAGCTCGTGTTCCGATGCGAGGACGCGGTGACGTGTCGCCTCCGAATCCTCAGCCAGGTGTTCGTTACCATTCATGTGTTGCTAAGACAGAAAAATGTAATCTTGGTTTCAATATTCAATGTTCAGAGTAGCCTGACGTTGTAGACAGTGGTTTTAGACAAGGCCTCACATGTATGGCCTTAACATGTAGTAGCAAAGGCTGAGGCTGCACAGTGCCTGAAGGACAAAAAAAGGACTGAAAAATACTCATTTGGGGCTAAATTAGTGGAGCTGGTTAGCAGTATATAAGATTTCCTGCTGGGTGATGGTGAGATTCCACACAAAAACAAAGCAAATTGTACTTCTGATCTTCTTTTTTTTTTTTTTTGCCTTGATACTGTGCAGCCTTAGCAAACATAACTGGTTATTATTCTATATTTACAGTGTGGCTTCAATGCCCTCTCCTTCCGCTTCGTAGATAATGTAGACTGGAGTCTCTTGCAGGTTCTTTTTATCAATATCTGCTAGAATGCAACTTCAAAGCATTGCTATCCTCTGTGTGGTACGCCAGTGTGGGTGTTGGCTCGCAGCCCGAATGTGCTCTGATGATCTTTGAATTTTGCAACTCTGTCAGGTCGAATATCCACACTGAAAGGAGATCTAGTGCAGGGGGTTTCTCGCGCTCTCTGTCTATCTATTTGGGTTGTGTCCCATAAAATTAGACGCAGTGTGAAAGTTTTTATCTTCATACTCGGAGCATCCGTGTCGGTAGGTCACGTTCCTCTATGATAAGTCACCACTTAGAGAGGCAATAAAATGTGCAACGGAAAAGCTGTACAGTCCTCAGCTTGCTGTATGTTGAGAGCAGAACTCTTCCCTCAGGTGTTGGCACTGACGCTGCACCACGGAAATAAACTGACGGGCATCAAGCACATAATGGCAGGTTAGAAACACACCTACACACAGTGATGCTTTCCACTAGACCGATTGCTTGCAGGTAATTGGAACCTCGCCTGCGCACAGCTGCCGTTTACTGTACTGACTCTGTTGTAAAACATCAGTGCACCAGCAGGGCTGGGCTCCTCAGAACCCCCTCAGCTGGGTGAAGGGTCACATTTACAGCTTTCCATTAGCAAGAAAAGCAGTTTAGGGTGATCCAGAAATGACAGCAATGTTCAGTTCTGGTGAACGACGACATTAAAAACGGGGCTTTGAATTCCATGATTGCTCCTAGTGGGTGGTAAAAAGTTGGATTTCTACAATTTAAAGTCATTTATTGCACTGAGGTGGTTCTGGGGAACCACGAGGGCATTGGGATGCAGTTCATAAGATGTCGTTTCTTCTTCTGTGGTTGCTCCTTCATCCAGAAAGTGGTCTGAGGCTGTAGTGGGATCAGTGAAAGCAGGACTGGGTATTGCTTAGGAAATAAATACCTGCAAGCGACAAGGGACAGCAGTCCAGTAATAAAAGCAGGATTAGATCAGAAGTCTTGAAATGTCTGTAAAGCAGAAAATTGCAGGTCTGTCGAAAAATGTATCCACATGACAATAGAGATTGCTTAGTGCTTCCTGTTTCTGGTATCAATGCCTAGTCCTTGTTTCGCTGCCCTACACCAGCCGTACAAAGCCGCCCACCTACCTACCGCTGGAGTTTATACTCATCTACAATAATGTATATTACTGTTCAACTACTACTACTAGACATTTTCATTTTCTGTGTTTTAAAGAGGCTTTTGCAAGCTGTTTGTTTTGTTTTTTTTCCTTTTATAATGCTTATCTAGCCGCTGTGGCACGTATCAGACTAGAAAGCTGACTCATTATCTGCTTCTACTGTTTTTACTGGCGCTTTGCTCTCCTCTCCGTTACAGCAAAGTTATGGCTTAAAGGTCTCAGCATCCAGAACCCAGACACACACTCCACAGATCGGAGGTTTAGTCGCACAACCGGAGCTGCTGCCGAGGAAGAAACTGATCTCAAGTAAAACTCAACCTTCAGAGCTCGAGACTCAATCAGTCGCATCTTAAAAATTTATTTGGTTAATTTATCAGAAATGGCAGATATTCATTCCCCAGGTTCAGCTTCACAGCAGTGAAGATTTGCTGCCTTTTTTTAATGTAATGGTAAATGCAGCAGCAATCTGATAGCACCGCGTTGCTTTTTTGGATCAAAGCCTGCAACAAACCTCAAGAAGCACTCATCCGAAAAGCATTGCTTCTATTTTTGTGCCTTTTTTTAGGTGTGGGGGGGGGGGAGACACTGTTTGTGTCCAGCATCGCTTGGTGACTGAAGGTGGAACCAAAGAGCGATTGATGCTCTACCTGTGTGATCGCGTCATCCTCCACAGCAGCTCGGAGAAATCTTTTCAGACTAAATCTCCCGTCTGTACCCACTGCGTACCTTACTCTGCATCCACCATCCAGCAACTTCCTCGTCCTCCTCCTCCTCCCACCACCAGCAAACTCCCCTCTTCTTCTCCATCCTGAATCCCCTAAAAACAATCACCCTGTTGTCTCCCTCCTGCCCACAACTCTTCCTCTCCCTGTCCGGTGATCAGCCTCCTTGGCCCTTGGCACATGGTTTTTTAAAGGTGATCAAAAAAGAAGAAGGACACCTATAGCTTTAAGGACAAATAATGACAGACGCACGAGGAGCTGAAAACATTGCACTCAGCTTTGCTTAACTCTGGCTTGAAAAGAGGGAAAGTGCGGGAAAGGGGAGAGTTGTTTAGAAAGAAGGAGAGGAGGGAGACTGTTCGCTGAACTGGAGCCAAAGAAAGACAAAAGAGTACAACTTGTTCTTTCCTCTGCATTCTGTTTGGAGCCTGTCCGTACAGTCAGGTTAACAAGCAGCTAATATAAACAGTACCAGGCCCTCCCTTTCCCCTCCTTGTGCCTCCTCTCGCTCTCTCGCCTCACACAGCTGGGTCCCCGTCCAAGATTTGTCTTTGAAAAATGTAAAAACTCAAATCGGGAGCGCCGAGCAGAGATGCTTCCATTTTAAACGGCTTACAAAACGATTCAGTTTTACGTCAGAATATATTATTAATCACCAGAACTTCGTGATATGAAGCTAATTAGAGCATAAATTAAAGGCCATTACCAAACAATTCTTTAAACAGAGTTTAAAACTCTTAAAACTAACCATTCTCTATCTTACTAGGCCGAGGTTCATCCCAACTCTGAAACAGTTATTAGCTCCTTTCAAGTTAAAGCTTCTGTGTTCACAGCCAGAGCTGCCATATTAGGCATGGCCCCTCTTTTTGACATCACACAGATCCAACAGTGGAAAAAACTCTCTGAAAGTGGGAGCTTAAGGCATTGTAACAACAGTAAAATGAATGTGAAAGAGGCTCTTTTTGTAGCTGTGATGCTAACAGACCCCATCATGTCTAAGATGTCTGAAAATCTTTGTAATAAACCGCTGATGGCTTTGGTATTTTTCTAGGATTTGTTCAAATAAGGAAAAAAAATATATCATAACACCAACTTTGTCCTTTAAAAATCACAATGAAGACCAGATTTTCATTTATCCACTTTCAGTTTTACACTCTGGTTGTTTATGTTCATAGAAAAAGATACTTTTAGCCAACAGCTCATACCAATAAAAAGATCCAGGTTTGGAATCCAGTCTGTTTTAATGTTTACTTTTGGAAATCTCACTTGAAACCTGGAAAACCTGGAAAGTCCCGCTTTTTCACACTGCCTCACCCACCAAATGAACAGTTTATTCAACTGTCTTTACATCTGGTTTTTCCATCGCGCTCCTGTGAGGTTCAGACATCCACATAACAGCATACAAATTGAAGTGTAAATCCAAAAAAACACTCCCAAGATCCATTTAGACAAACCAGCCGTCTCCCAGCGTCTGTTCTGAGTTCAGCCAGGAAGCTCGCCCAAAGTGCAACAGGAAAGAAAGCGATTTCAACACTGTTTTGCAGGTGTAAATGTAATCTGGCTACATCGCGCCGAGGCAGAATGGATTTCAGATGCAGGTTAAAATAATTTGTTAAGAGGCCGTCTGCACTGTGTCTCTGCTTCTCCCGCTTGTAATTTCCACCACGCAGTCCATCTGTCTCGCTTTAATCCTCCTCCTTGATTCCTTCCATTTTTATCCATTTCCCCACTTTTTTGTTCTTCTTCTCTCGTTTCATGAGCTGACTCATTCACGCAAATGTTTATCTCCTGCCTCTGAGTCACTTCTTGTGTTTATCCCAGATTCGATACTTGCAGGGAACCAACAGGTGTTGTGATTGCCTAAATTGGATCCCTCTGTATGCTTAAGGGTGTTCTGTTAGTTTTATGTGGTCACAGGAGGCAAAATAGAGAGAGTCCACTGGCATAATTCTAGTTAAAACTAAACATAGTTTGCACCTCCGTCCCTTTGTTCTTCTGAACTCCTTCTCCGCTCTTAAAGGTGTGTCCAAACAAATGTGAAAGGAACAGAGAGAAGCAATTTTCTATAATTAGATGCTACAAACTCTTTGCGAGAAATGAAAAAAGTTTCTGCTTGAATAATGCGCTCGTACGAACACACAGACGAGGAGAGAAAGGGAGACAGACGGATGGAAAACACAAATAAATTCAGTTTCTTGTGAGTCCTCACATCCGTCAGGGGCTTCAGCTGTCACGCTTGATTAATGCATACCTTGCAATCAAGCTCACAGCTCATGTTTTTCCATTGGGAACATCAATTGAGAGGTGCAGCCTCAACCTTCACACCCCCACAGAAATAAGAATTTATGACTCTTCGTTTTGTCGCACACACCTTTAGAAAACATTCGCACAAAATTGTGGTACATCTCGGTACATCTACAGCCACATTAAAAGCCTGAACGATGGGATGAGCGCTAATCACGTCTTCATCCTGCAACAAAGCTGCATCACAGCCAATATCTGGTCACCAGGAGGACGGGTGGACCGGTTCCTCTGCTGAGTGTCAGCCGAGGTTATTATAGCCTAGGGGACATTATATGATGGTGTTCTGTATTATTGTGATGCTAAGAAGGAGCTGCTCTTTAACTCCCTTTCTGGGTAGCTCCACATATTGGATTTTTATGCTGGATGGCCCATCCCCCAAAGGGGACCTGTGTTTATACCTGGTCTCAAACCAGCGTCCTTTTGCCCGATAGGTGAAAATCCAAAAGGGGAAAAATGCTGGTCGCAGCAGGTCAAACCTTTTAAAATTTATAAGGTCTCTACACAATATAAGCAAACTTAAAAACAGTGTGCCGGTTATATGATTAAATGCAGTGACGTTTAAAATGATTAATCACAGACAGGTGAAAGGCCATCTTCTTAAGTGCTTTGACATGTCTCCTGACCAGGCGTGTTGTCTTCCAAAAGGCTCAGCTGCAGGAAACCAAAAGCCAACGTTCATCTGTTCTAGTTACTGCTGAACGTTAAAAATTGATGGCTCAATGTGGATGAAGTGCCAGAACAGATGTGGGGTACCTCGCTCTGTACTGTACTCTGCATGTATTGCATTTTGCCACTCTGATCTCTCTTCATTCCCCAGTCAGTCCGTCTCTCTTGCTCTCCTTAATTTTGTGTAACTTTCTATCTGATTGATGTATTTCTTTGGCTTTTGTTTTCACCATTCTCCCTCAGCACGTTTCTTCTGTGCAGAGCAGACAGTTCCTGACTCATTAAATACAACAACAACAAAAAAAGGTTTCACCCTCAGGTTTAAATAAGTAGAAATTTAAATTAGCTTTTTTTTGGCAACCTCCAAAGAGCAACTTTTAAACATCACCCTTGAATCTCCATTTTTGTGACAAGATAGGAGTCTCCCTCTCTCCCTCATTTCTACTTTCTCATGACATACTTAAGTACAATTGGACATCCTTATCCTGAATCTTATTGGTTGTATTTAAACGACATGAAGCCAATCGGCGCTGTCTATTCAAAGCAGAGCTCGGACACATTTTTCCTCCTCCTGCTGTCTTTATTTGTCCTTATAAAACGGTTAAAATCTCTGCTGTCATGTCCAGTTTGTCCTCCACTCTGCATCGGTTCTTCAATATAATAATATGAATGTTGCAGGAGTTTATCCTTCTGTATTCTTTGTTTCAAAGAATGTTGTGCCATTTGTTAATAGCAAAGAGAACTATTGAACATATATGAAAAAGAAGAGCTATTTTAAATTATTTTTTGGCTTTTTTTGCTATATTTATTTTCTTGTATTAGAATCTTCTTTGTAGGAGGGAAAAAAATCAAAAAATGTATTTTTCATTAGTGCGAAAAACCTATTTTCTTCCTTTTTGTACAATTTCGATGTTTTAAGCGAGACTTTGAAAAGCAATATGATGATGATGATGATGATGATGTTTCCTGTGACTGTATCTGCATGCTGTTTGTGTTGCCTTAATGATGGCTGCATCCCACTATGCCCCTGCCCACCCCGTGCCTCCCCAACCTGACCCAACCCACTCTGCTCCCTTCCTCCTCTCAACTTCATCTGATGGAGTCCCAGTCCCATCCAACCCAGTCCAGACCAGTCCAGTCCAGTGCAGTCAATAAAGCAGTGCTTTCTGTGTACATTAAACTCTCTGCCTCTCTGTTCATTACACAAACACAGCTGATTTAACAAAGATCTTTATTTTACTCTGGCTTTAGCCGAAGTAGATTAGATTTTTAATACCAGCTTTCAGCTGAAACAAAAATAAAATATCTCTTTGACAAAAACTAGGCTAAGCTTTTCTACCATAATCATCAGCATTTAGTTACTTTCTCATTACCAAAGAAATCTAGAATCACCAAAACTCTTGTGTAGACTCTAGAGGGGTAGAGAAATGTCAAAGGTCACTATAAAAATCTTTCTGCAGTGTCACAGTAAAGTGAGTTGAATTTGATAGTTTGATTTATGAGGTGTTTGCTGCTCTACCAATAAACCGAGGGAGAATAAAGTACAGGGGAGAGGAGAGTAAAATTTCCTTTCTGCTGCTGAATAAATAAAAAGGTAGGACCATGCAAGCGGCTTTGTGATGCTACATGAGCCTGATAACATTTGCTAATTAGTGCGAGTCTAGAGTCTCCTGCGAATTTTTTTTGTTGCAGGTATCAAAAGGAGGAAAAGTTGAGGCTCTCCAGTCAAACTTATA
This sequence comes from Astatotilapia calliptera, assembly GCF_964374335.1. Taxonomy (NCBI): domain Eukaryota; kingdom Metazoa; phylum Chordata; class Actinopteri; order Cichliformes; family Cichlidae; genus Astatotilapia; species Astatotilapia calliptera. Next base: position 25,249,263 of record NC_137431.1, read on the forward strand.
ATCGTTCATGGGCCACACACATACAGTGTGATCTCAATTTGGCCGGGACAGTAAAACTATTGTATGGAAAAAATGTACAAATATATTCTGAAAACATTCCCATTTAATGAGACATCCACATATAAAATAGATGCGGTACAGGAGGGTAAGTCTTAGAAAATATGTGTAATTTCAGCAATGTCTCGTGTTTTTCTGCATACGGTGATTTCACTGTCGTCACATTACCAATAAAGTACACCGATCACAGTGGCTCTAAAAAGGCTAAAACTTTCACGTGTACGGTATTTGTGACCCTTTGATGCCAAATGTATATTTGATACGTTTTTGATCCCTATACTTCAAAATCACATCTCAGTGTAATTTTGTGCTTTTTCCATTAAAACCTGATGTATACAATGTCAGATGTAGCAAAAGTAATCTAAAAAGAAACTCATGTAACTTATGCAAACTGGAATTTCTTTTTTTTAATCATTTTTATTATTATTTCTCAGAAATTTCAATAAACACTCCAGGCTCAAAAAATTTAAATTTACTGGCAATTATTTATCATGGATGTGCAGCCAAGAACGCTGCAGTAAGGTGTTTGGTTTCATCCTGTTTCTAACTGAACCATCTGACTATGGCAAGTTTGACTTATGACTTATGGCAAAATTGAGACTCGTTGGACCAGACAAGATAATTTGATTGATTGACTGATGTCTAAATTTCATATTGTAAATAGTATAAAGAATCTGTAATATGGGGAATAAAATTAAACTATAAAAAGGGTTTGAGGATCAACAGTAACTCAAACCAAGAAAACATGAAAAAAGCAAAAGATTTAATTATCAGATGTATTCTGGACAGGTTAAACTGTCATTCCTTCTTTTTGTTGATCTAATCAAGCGACCTGCCAAGGAGAGACCTCGAACTTCAAGATAGCCAACAACCTGCCGACGATCCGGCCAGACTTGGACGTTCTTCATTCAGGCTGGAATTTCTTGTCAGGCCAGAAACTAATACTGTGGCAACCGCCTTTAAGAAAATCAGGCTCACCTGAAAAGCACCACATGGCAGCAGCCTGGAGTTTGTCAAAGCATAGACTGAGCAAAGAAGAAAAAAGATCTGATGAAATACAAATCAAAACGCTTCTGCTGCAATGCAGAGTGCTGTGTCTGCTGGAACTGGGGAGGCTGATCAAACCTCTAAGACCATCTATACCTCGCAGCATGATGATGCCGCTTCAGACTTGGCCAGAGACGATGGAGAGACTTGGCCAGAGGTCCAAAGGAACAATGCAGGAATCCAAATGCAGGCAAATCTCAAGAAGAGCATGTTTCTGACTGCCAGGGGCCTAAGAGCGGGGCCAATAAATTTCTCCTCCAACAGGACTCAAACAGGCTGCCAAATCAACGCTGGAGTGGCTTCACAACAGGAATGTGAAAGTCCTTCAGTGGCCTCAAAGCCCAGACTTGAATCCCAGAGAAAATCTGTGGAATGACTTTAAGATCGAGCCATATCCAAATGTGCCAAGCTGTTAATGTTTCCAGGAAGAGTTGAAAGGGAGCTGCTGTGACAAAGAATCCTCTCACAGTTGAATAAGCTGAATTATTTAGAACCTGCATATTAATAATGGCTCGAACAAATATCTGTCATTATGGACCAAAGAGAAAAGCGAGCAGCTAGCTGATGAACATGGAGCGTTTAGCAGCTAATCTTTGCTCAGGACTTTCCAGAGCAAAACTAAAACAGAAGGTCACTGGGTGGTGGCCAGAAACACCAGGAACTGTGTGGTTTCAATTAAGCTATTGTCAACTTAACAGGTTACAATATGTCAGACTACAGCGTAGATTCAACAAGATGCTGAAAACATTCAGCAGAGATTTTGCTCCATATTGAGATGTTAGCATCACACCGTTGCTACAGATCTGTCAGCTGCACAGCCTTCATGAGAACCTCCCACAATGAAGGTGCTCTCTTGGATTAGCTCTGGTGAAGGTGGAGATCATTTGAGTACAAGAAACCAGTTTGAGATAATACTCTTTTTGTCATCATTCTTTGTAAGAAATGGTGACAAGGTACTATCCATCTATTAAAATATATCAGCTAGGGCTGTTCATATAACGATATATATCGGATGACGTTATAAAACAACTATCGTTTGGTGTTGCAAAATAAACAGTTTACGGCAATATTTTTTCATCGTTTTGATGTTCACTGTAGTGGCTATATTAATTTCTTAAAGTTCTCTCTTATATTTAATATAACCACACTACTGAAGGACAAGTGCCTGTTTTTATGCTTTGTCCTTGGCAACAATGATGGTAAAACCATCGCGTGTCCGCTTGTTTATTTTCCACATAAACCTTTCACAATAAAGCTCAAGATCCTGTTGAGACTTTTCAAAATAAACTGAATCACGTGAAAGAGTACGCAGTATGTTTACGGATGAGAAGCAAAAAAAAGAGCCGCTAGGTGCTAACAAAATAAACCTTAGATTCAAACGTTAGAACAGGCTTTTCCCCGCAGCACCCCGTGTAATAAATACTCACAAAGAAAACGGAGGCCGTTACAACTTATGTCTAAAAATGTGTCGTTTCATGCATCGGTTAAAACACTCCACTCCACATGACGCCCAGCTGCAAACACTTCAGGCAAGTCGAGCTGCCCGAGATTCACAGAATTTACAGAAAATGTTAATTTTTTGTGATTTATATCGTTATCTGGACGATAGAATTCTTATATCGGGATATTTTGGTCATATTTCACAGCCCTAATATCAGCTGATATGTATTGAAAACGGCCCAAACAGAGAATGTTTCCACGGGATCATAGTCATTCTTCATTACCAAGCACTTCCTATGAAACTGGAAGCACAGAGTGGAAGCTGTCAACTATTCCAGATTTGGTAAAATTATATTAGATCCAAGCAAGCCATAATCCACAAAAAAGCTGCGCTAATGGCATGAAGACAATAAATTACACAAAATCAAAACCACATATGAAGAAGGCTTTTATATAACATGATATTTAAATCTGATACACTGTAATTTGTTTTCAACTCAGGCAGCAGCACCATTAAGATGCAGCTGCCAAACAGCTTTCTCCCCTCTATTGATTTTTCATCAAAGTGTCAGATTAACTGGCTGCCAGCACAAAAGGCTCTTAAATGGATCCCCTGATATTTTGAATTTTGGTCTGTCGTATATCTTAGCCAGATGCTTGTCACGTTGCGGAGGAAACTATTTGCTGCCCGATGTCTTTCTGGAGTAGGACACAGCTTATTATCATTCCTTACTGACCATGTGATTTAAATAGGAAGCTAATGAGTCAGCTGATGACCTAAAATACTTTGCATTCACTGACACATGGGAGAGCAGCTGAAGGACCTGTACATAAATAAAATCAATCCTCCTCCTCAGGGTCAAAGAAAAGCATCAAAGGACAAATAAAAACTCTGATAAATGTATGGCGCAGAAAATATCTCTCACTAAAAATGTCATCAGTCATCTCAGCCAAGTGGCATGTTTTTAATAACTAAATTCACCATTCCTGCTATCCTTCTCATTGTTGTTATTAGCCTTTCTTATACTTACACATCATCCAAAAATGACACTCTCTGGGTTTTGGCAGGGAGTAAATAATGAACAAAAATTCATTTATTAAGTCTCAAATTTAAGCGTTCATCATTTCCAGAGCTTCTTTAACCAACTCAGTCTTCAGTGATCAGCCAGCGATCCCAGTGGATTTTTGCACTTTCAGTCAATCAGGCTTAGATTACTGCACAGTGGGGATAACAGATCAGTCAGCACACTGCATGACGCTGCCCTTGACTAATTTAATAAACCTGCAATATAATTTACATTTCCATAATTTTCTACTTCAAATAAGAGAAGAAAATATACCCCCAAAAATGGAAAAGCAGCTACAACTGAATGAGAATTCTTCCTCAGCTTATTCCTAGCTAGCATCTAAAAGTGTCACCTCAGCCTTCTGATGTTCTCCTGACCAATCCTGTGTACATCATAACTAATTGATAGTTATGAACAGTTAATGAAGCTAGTCAAGTCAAGTGGCTTTATTGTCTTTCCAACCGTGTGCAATGGTACAGTACACAGTGAAACGAGACAAGACCATGGTGCTGCATATGACATATAACAGACAATCAACACAGGACTACATAAAGTGCAATGTGCAAAAATTGCAAAAAAAAAAAAAAAAATCCCAAAACAAAGACAGTGCAACACCAGACAGATCAGAACAATACAGACACAAGACCGTGCAGACACAACAGTGCAATAGAAATGTGCAAAAGACTGAGTATTGTGCAAAAAGTCATTTGGTGTATGAAGGTGTGCATGTGTCAGTCCAATGACTGAGTGTTCAGGAGTTTGACGTCTTGGGGCAAGAAACTGTTTTGCCGTCTGGTAGTGAGGGCCCGAATGCTCCGGTACCTCTTTCCGGAAGGCAACTGGATGAAGAGTGCGTGTGAGGGGTGTGTGGGAGTGCTCCACCATGCTGGTGGCTTTGCGGATGGAGCGGATGCTATAAGTGTCCGTGATGAAGGGAAGAGAGGCTCCATTGATCTTCTTTGCTGTTTTCACTATCAGTTGTAGGGTATTGCCATCTGATATGGTGCAGTTACCATGCCGGACAGTGATGCAGCTGCTTAGGACGCTCTTGATAGTCCCTCTGTAGAAGGTGGTGAGAATGGATGGTGGGAGATGGGCTTTCCTCTGCTTCTGCAGGAAGTAGAGATGCTGTTGGGCCTTCTTAGTTATGGAGCTGGTGTTGAAGGACCAGGAGAGGTAGAGGTTCTCTGCCAGGTGGACACAAAGGAATTTGGTGCTCTTGACAACCTCTACAGAGGATCCATTGATGTTAAGTGGACAGTGATCTCTCTGTGCTCTCCTAAGGTCAACAATCATCTAGTTTGTTTTGTCCACGTTTAGAGACAGGTTGTTGACTCTACACCAGTCCGTTAGCTGTTGCACCTCCTCTCTGCATGCTGATGAGACCCACCACAGTCGTGTCATCAGCAAATTTTATGATGTGGTTCGAACTGTGCATTGCTGCACAGTTGTGAGTCAGCAGAGTGAACAGCAGTGGGCTGAGCACACAGCCCTGAGGGGCTCCAGTGCTCAGTGTTGGTGGTGTTGGAGATGGTGTCACTGATCTGGACTGTCTGAAGCCTCTTTGTCAGAAAGTCCAGGATCCAGTTGCAGAGGGAGGTGTTCAGGCTCAGTTTTCCAATCAGGTGCTGAGGAATGATTGTGTTGAATGCGGAACTGTCTATGAACAGAATTCGTACATGTGTGTCTTTATTGTGCAGGTGGGTGAGGGCAAGATGTAGGAATCAAATAACCCCCCCCCCCCCCCCCCCCCCACTGTGGTGCACTGTCCCTGCTACACCGTCTGTCCAAATCCATAGATGCTTAGTGAGCACATCCTCCCTTTGAGTATCATTTACGTGTGCTCGTAATGCCATATCACCATGAAAAACATTTAAAAACTACCCAGAAGTGTATTAAATTTATAAAGAGGTTTATAAGGAGGACACATAGATCCTGATCTCCTCTTCCAGACTACCCCATCTTTTCCTGCCAGCAGGTGATATTGTCGAGGCATTGAGAAATTCAATAAAAAAGTACAAAGTATTTTATAAACAATACTGACATTTTGTAATGGTTTGTTTTATCCAATTGCTCTTTATATTTTATCTCAGCCTATTCCGTCTCTGTGGACCAGCCTCCTCTGCTGATAAAAATCAGCTTAAATAAGCACTCATTGTAAAAAATAAATAAATAAAACTAAATAAAACCAGCACTGCGGCAGGTGCATAAAAAAGTTTGGCCGGATCCCCTGTGGTATGCTCAGCTCTGAAACTTCATCCTGCTGTTACCTGCTGGAGATATGAAGCTATGTGGTAAAATATAAAAATTCACACAAAACGAGGGCTCTCAAAAGCTTCTTTCAAGCTCCCTGAAATTGTTGTGGGATAGTGTGTCAGTAGTATAACTATACAGCAGCTTGAGCTAGTTAAACCTTCATAATAGCCCAGAAGAATAACATTTAAATTGCGAAAAAGGGAAAAAAAAGATTTTCAAAAGCTTCCCACAGGAATGAAAATGAGTGCTTTGTAAAGAAAGCCAGGTGCATGAAATCTCTCCAGGTGCTTTTGCTTTGTGCATCTAAATTGATTTCCATTATTATGAATATGTCTGTTTGTTTGGCTCATTTCCAAGCTGTGCTTGTGTGACGCGCTGAGAGAGTCGAGGTCCATCTGAATCCAAAGGAGCCTTTTAGATTGTAATGCAGATAGAAGAGAGAAGGAAAACAGCTGGAGGAGATGGTCAGTTTATGATCAGGCGGGGCATGATGCAGAGCTGATTCACCAACCATTTTTTCTTGTTACGAGGATCTAAAACAGGGGTGTCAAGCAAACGAGTTAAAGGCTCCAACTGGAATAAGGAGCAGTAGCAGTTAACGATTTCAGCGCCACAAATCTGTAGACCTGTTGTGACGTGTAGTTTTTATGCACATTTGCACGTTTTCTAACTGTACTTCAAAGTAAAAGTTGTTTTTTTCCCCCAAAATATTTAAAAGAAAATGGCACCAGGAAACTCCAACAAATGGTTTGACTCACTTTAGATCAAATGACACCTGTGTGTTTGACACAAGGGTCTAAAATAAACCCACACAAATAATCTTCTGTTGTTACTGGGTGCCATCCACCATCAATGGATGTGTGCCATCGGATTCATGACATCCTGCAACGACAGAGGAAGGAAGTGGGCGTTTTTGCTGGCAGGATCTGAACAATTGTATCTGACAATCTGATATACTGTCCTCCACACACAGACGCACACAAACACACGCATGCACTGTGACAACACACAGAACATCATCTTAGTCCCGACACAGGCGCTTGAACTCGCACTTTTCTCTGTTTTCCATTCCCAGATCGTTATCAACAGCAGAATCGCATCCAACCAAGACAAGGATTTTCACATGTCAGGTGTTGAAATCACTGAGTACAACAGCGGGCTGAAATGTCGAGAGGCCACTAGGGTTTAGTGTGTTCCACTGATGAATTATAAGCCATCTCCTCTTAAAGCAACAAACAATGGTTTCACCAGAGGGGTGGGCTTAAAAAGAAGGAAAAAAGATACCAGAGCCTGCTGACATGAAAGATAGTTTGTGTTTGTTGCTCTTGGTCGAGGTCCAGGGTGCTTTGCAGTAAGTAATGCAGCGCAAGAGCACTTGTAAATACTTAGTATAGCCAAACAAGGGTGGAGGTGAGGAGAAAAAGACGAAGGGTTATTAAAGGTATTAGCAAGTTGAAAGAGCGAGTTATAGCTACTAAATTGTAAACCAATAAGATTACTGATAAGAGGCTTCATATGTGGCTGGCCAAGAGTGACCAAGATACAACATAGGGCTTTGCAGTTAAATTTTATTTTATTTCATTTTATTTTATACATATCTACGTACAATTTTTCTATACATATTTCTGTATAGTGTTACCTGTATATACGAAGTTGGTTATGTATATATGACCACTTTGTGTCTTCCTTTTATATTTTATATTCCACTTGCTATAAGAGCTGTGTAACACCCAAATTTCTCATCCATGGGATAATAAAGGTTTATTCTATTCTATTCTAAAATGCACAGACTGTGTGATTAAATGGTCTCGTTCTTATATAGCGCTTTTCTACTCCTCTGAGCACTCAAATTGCTTTACACAACTTGTGCATTCACCCATTCACACAAGCACATTTTTCTAAGTAACATTCACACACACATACATACTCAGATGGATGCATCGAAGAGCAATTTGGGGTTAGTATCTTGCCCAAGCATATTTGGCATGCAGACCAGGGGAAGCCAGGAATCGAACCACCAACCTTCCGATTAGCAGATGACCTCTAACGCCTGAGCTACAGCCTGAGCTAACAAGCTTATGCACTTTTTTGTCTTGTCAATGGAAGCAGTTGTAGCACACTACAGAGTGAGCCCTGACCCTTGTCACTGGACTTTCTCACACACAGCAAATCAAAGCTGAGCTAAGTTACCTGGATAATCCCGCTACACAGAGGGATTATCCAGGTAACTTCAGGGTTAAACTGGGGTTTCCATTGTTAAAGACTTCTCACTGGGGTACTTTTGCCATGGCAACCTGTGCTAGAAACTCTAGTTCACTGGTTATATTTGAGATGAGAGATCAACAAATGTGAAATCACCTCCGACTGACTCGTCAGTTCAATAGCACCACTATTCTTGGAAGATCCCACTGACCTGTGTTTGCAGGTGTGCAGAGAGTAAGACAGTGTAAAGTCTTTGAATTTCCCCAATGAGCATCTCAAGAAATAAAGACTCTCAAAAATAATTTCACCACAACTTTACTGTTTGACAAGCACTATAATTAAAACTGTTTCATGCACATCTAAACATTAGTTTAATAGAATGTCTTCTTTGTCTTAACGATAGAGCACTGATACTCTGTTACCTCGATTTTATTGATTTTGATTTTATTGCACATCTTTTACAGTCTGACTAATCAAAGTGCTAAAGGCACACAGGTACTCATACAGCACTTTTAAAAGTACCTCAGTGCTTTTAGCAGCTCTGATGCTCACAGATTATCCATGTCTGTGATTGTTCACATGCAGCCAACTGCACTCCTTTCATGTAAATGTACTTGTAGCTAGGATGCTACACTTTGGATTAACTTATTCCAGTTTCTGATGTTAGGGTAAGTGAGGTCAGAAAATGCAAAGATACCCCTCAGTATGTTGCTTCATGATCCTGCCCATAGATAATTTTTTAGCAACACAGTGGCTTGAATGAAGCGCCAACCAGTTATAAGCAGAGATTGGGCAGTAACGATGGATAATATGGAGTGCGGGAGAGAGTATGACCGTGGAGTGTTTAAAGTGTGGAAGTACTGACATTACTTTGAGTTTGATTCCGTAAAAAGTGACAAAAACTGTGCACTCTGCATGGGGAAAAAAACAGAAAACAGATTTAAGAATGGCAGGACTTAGTGGTGCTGAGTCTTTGATTTTATTTATTTTTTGCTGCGTTTTACTTGCATTTATTTGAAAGAGTGAGTGTAAACACAATTTTTTTTTTTTTTATGTTGGAATATGCAGAAAATAGATTTGAATGTTAAATAAATTTCTTCAAGTCAAAGACTGTTGCATATAATTAAATTTTTGCTTGATGCATAAAGTTAAAAGATTAAAACTAATAAAACAAGTTTTTAAGAGAGACTTTTTCATTTAATTCAATTTTATATGACGGATTATGCAGAAAAAATAGAATTGGGCTGAAAGGTCTATTGCTTTATTAGGGATTCAGGTTGTACATGTTTTTAAAACGTAACTAAGTAATAAAGTAACTAATTACTTTTGAAAATAAGTTATGAGTAAAATAATGGGATTACTTTCTTGGAGAAGTAATCAGTAATTAGTAACTAATTACTAACTAACTTGACCAACACTGGTCATATGAACCCATTTTTTGCAGACATATACAATTAAATAAAAGGCACTGACAACAATGTTGTTGGCACGCTCGACTGGGTTGCATTGCTCATAGTGTATTAGACGAACATCTTTAATTTTGTTCTGGCAGATGTTAATTAGCTTAGCTTAACAGAGTCAGAATTGCCAGGGCTTACATAGTTTAATATTATATTCAGATCAAATTTTTGACCATTTTGATATTTCTCAGATCTTTGAAGCAGCTCGATATCCACTTTTACTTGGACTGGTTCTTATATAGCACTTTACATGAACAACATGCACTTTACAATATGTCTCATTTACTCATTCTTACATGCACTTTTTTCTACATCTACAGTGGGGCAAAAAAGTATTTAGTCAGCCACCGATTGTGCAAGTTCCCCCACCTAAAATGATGACAGAGGTCAGTAATTTGCACCAGAGGTACACTTCAACTGTGAGAGACAGAATGTGAAAAAATAGATTTGTAAAGAATTTATTAGTAAATCAGGGTGGAAAATAAGTATTTGGTCAATAACAAAAATACAACTCAATACTTTGTAACATAACCTTTGTTGGCAATAACAGAGGTCAAACGTTTACTATAGGTCTTTACCAGGTTTGCACACACAGTAGCTGGTATTTTGGCCCATTCCTCCATGCAGATCTTCTCGAGAGCAGTGATGTTTTGGGGCTGTCGCCGAGCAACACGGACTTTCAACTCCCGCCACAGATTTTCTATGGGGTTGAGGTCTGGAGACTGGCTAGGCCACTCCAGGACTTTCAAATGCTTCTTACGGAGCCACTCCTTTGTTGCCCGGGCGGTGTGTTTTGGATCATTGTCATGTTGGAAGACCCAGCCTCGTTTCATCTTCAAAGTTCTCACTGATGGAAGGAGGTTTTGGCTCAAAATCTCACGATACATGGCCCCATTCATTCTGTCCTTAACACGGAGCAGTCGTCCTGTCCCCTTGGCAGAAGAACAGCCCCATAGCATGATGTTTCCACCCCCATGCTTCACAGTAGGTATGGTGTTCTTGGGATGCAACTCAGTATTCTTCTTCCTCCAAACACGACGAGTTGAGTTTATACCAAAAAGTTCTACTTTGGTTTCATCTGACCACATGACATTCTCCCAATCCTCTGCTGTATCATCCATGTGCTCTCTGGCAAACTTCAGACGGGCCTGGACATCCACTGGCTTCAGCAGCGGAACACGTCTGGCACTGCGGGATTTGATTCCCTGTCGTTGTAGTGTGTTACTGATGGTGACCTTTGTTACTTTGGTCCCAGCTCTCTGCAGGTCATTCACCAGGTCCCCCCGTGTGGTTCTGGGATCTTTGCTCACCGTTCTCATGATCATTTTGACCCCACGGGATGAGATCTTGCGTGGAGCCCCAGATCGAGGGAGATTATCAGTGGTCTTGTATGTCTTCCATTTTCTGATGATTGCTCCCACAGTTGATTTTTTCACACCAAGCTGCTTGCCTATTGTAGATTCACTCTTCCCAGTCTGGTGCAGGTCTACAATACTTTTCCTGGTGTCCTTCGAAAGCTCTTTGGTCTTGGCCATGGCGGAGTTTGGAGTCTGACTGTTTGAGGCTGTGGACAGGTGTCTTTTATACAGATGATGAGTTCAAACAGGTGCTATTCATACAGGTAACGAGTGGGGGACAGAAAAGCTTCTTACAGAAGACGTTACAGGTCTGTGAGAGCCAGAGATTTTCCTTGTTTGAGGTGACCAAATACTTATTTTCCACCCTAATTTACGAATAAATTCTTTACAAATCCTACCATGTGGATTCATGGATTTTTTTTTTCACATTCTGTCTCTCACAGTTGAAGTGTACCTCTGGTGCAAATTACTGACCTCTGTCATCATTTTAAGTGGGGGAACTTGCACAATCGGTGGCTGACTATCGCTGACTATCGCTGGCAACAGCACTGCCTACAACTGCAAAGCTCTCCAGCGAGTAGTGCGGTGCTCTGAACGGATAATTGGAGGTGAGCTTCCCTCCCTCCAAGACATCTACAGGAAGCGGTGCCTGAGGAAAGCGGGGAGGATCATCAAGGACTCCAGTCACCCCAGCCATAAACTGTTCAGACTACTTCCATCAGGAAGGAGGTTCTGCAGCATCCGGTCCCGTACCAGCAGACTGAGAGACAGCTTCTTCCATCAGGCCATCAGACTGCTGAACACTTCATAGACACCTCAGCTTCACTACTGGAACTTTAACATTATGCACTCCATACTGTACAGTAACGCCACTGTTTTGCACATGTCTCACTCTGTATATTTTATTTTATATATTTTATTTATTGTTTACTCTATTTAATTTGTAAAATATGTGTACACACACACACACACACACACACACACACACACACGTAAAAAAATATTTAGTATACACATCCAGAAATGCATATACTATTATATATTGTACATATATTTATTAGTTTCAGATGTAGCCATTCTTGTATTTTGCTTGTTTACATTATTGTATTTTGCACAACTCTGTTGCTTGTGAAGCTCGCACACAAGAATTTCACTCACATGTGCTGTACCAATGTACCTGCACATGTGATGTGACAATAAAAGTGATTTGATTTGATTTGACTAAATACTTTTTTGCCCCACTGTATATGTTTTCTATCTTACATTTACACACACATTCATAAGCCGATGAATGGGTCAGTATCTTGCCCAAGGATACTTGGGGAAAGTTGGTGAACTGAACCAGCAACTTTTCGAATGGCAGATAATCTGCTCCTTCCAGAAGCTTAATGTTAGCCTGCTACATCCAGTCCAAAACCAGTTATAATGTGTGTTTGGGACAATCATCCTGCATGAACACCCAAGTGTGTCCAAGTTTCATACATCTAGTTGTTGATTTGAAGTGGCTTTCACTATTTCATCTATTATGTGCAATGTGCAAGTAACACTGGCAGTAAAACAGCCCCTGAGCATGACACTACCACCACCATGCTTAATAGCTGGTACAGTGTTTTCAGGTATGAACATTTACTCCTACAAACATACCTCTTGTCACTGTGGCCAAATAGCTCTTTATCTCATCTGCTTATAAAACCTTTCTCCAGAAGGCCTTTGGCTTCTCCATGTGGACTATCATCATGTTTATGCTTGGCAAAGAAAAACTACTAATTGTAGTCAAGCAAGATCACTAATAAGAAGTTCACAGTCCTTTGCGTCGTCAAGTTAAAGATTTAACTGTGTATGTATATAGATATATATTTGTATATTTGTATATTTGAGTCTGTATGCATTAGAGAAAATCCAAAATAAATTCAGGCTTGTACATCCATCTTTAATGACTCACTAAAGTCATTAAAGATGGATGCTGAATTACCATGACATTCATGCCCATGAGAGTACGTAAACCTCTAAACAACTGTGTTTTAATGGTTAAAATGACCAAATGTTTGGCTAAAATGTGATTCATGTATTACATAAAGTGTCACTTTAACATCAAAATATAAATGTACTGATTACTCTGTACTACTCTGATGAATTCACAGTGAATTCCTAACAGTCAGGGTTTGTTTTTTATTTATTTTACAGTCATTCTTATTTCTTTGTCACTTCCGTGCTTTTAAAAAAAAATCTAAAATATGTGGTTTCTAGGTGTGTAATATTTTAAATAGTTATGCAGAAAAACACACATATGACCCTACACAACATTTCATTATCCTTGCCACGCCTATGGGCCAAGTCCTTTATACCTCACTCAAAGGTTAGGTACAGTAGTTCTGCAGCTACTGCTCCACTATTGTAGACATGATAAGAGTATAAAATGCTTTATCAGCTTTCTTTCTGTGTGCCTTACCCATACAGAGAACTTTTTAGAACAAGAATAATATGCATGTTCTGCTCAAATACAGTATAAAAGACAGGAGCTGGCCTAAAAGTGCTTTCTGCAGCGTAATATCATAATTAAGGAGGAGCAGGACAGAATCGTATGCACCTGAACCTCATTTGTCATCTAGCAGATGGTTCTTTTTTCTTCCGAGCTAAATAACTGAAGTCAAATCTAGTTTTAAAGATGCAGATGTATGTGAAATAGCTACTTCTCCTATAGGCACACATGTGCACAGATCACTTTAATAGACCGAAAAAGCAAAAGACTATGATCACCTCAGTTAATGATGCAGCAGCACATTGGCACAGGGTGGTGAAATCTGACAGACTTGCAGGCAGTTTGTTTGCCTCACACCCATGTGACTTAGAAACACAGCTGAGCAATGTTTGATTACTGATGCCAGATAATATTATCACTGCATTATGGGCTTTGTTAGTGCACTCAATCTCCATAAATGTACAGGGCACAGGAACAGAAGAAAATATTAAACTACAACTAATCAAAACAGCCGATCAAGTCTGTGAATAATTAAGTTAAACTACAGTGTACTGTATATAAAAGATCGCTTCCAGAACCACAGAACTATGATAAAATAACTCATAGCAGGTCATCTGATTGACTTTTTCCTTGAGGCTGCACTTGTTGTAATTTGACACCATATGCATGAACTTGAATTTAGTTTAATTTAATTTAAATCCACAAAGGAAAAACCAATTCCTGGACCTGGACCTGGACTTCCAGGTCAGTACAACCTCCACTGCTCACCCTCTGGTTTCCTCTTGGCCTGTTTGCCAAGAAGACAGAATCAAGTAAGAACTTACGTCAAACAATTTTAAAGAATTATTAATCACTTTGTTTGTCCAGATATTAGCCTTGCTCTGACTAGCCTCTCCTCTCTGGCAGAATCCCAGCTCCAAAAGTTTCTGACCTGTTGCATTTCTTGGTTCCCAAGCTTTGGGTGTGATAACCTGTTTATTTGCAACAAAATCTGTTAACTGGTCTTCTTTTGGCTCCAGTGTTTTGTTGGCAGTATGACAGAATATTTACAGATAGAATAAAAGTTGTAAACAAATATTAAAGTAGTGTTTTTAACTCCTTCAGTCAACCAAATGGATTTTCCAGATGTGCTAATTTGCTTTATCAAGCCCATAATAGTTGTAGTCCAGTCTTCTGAAATCTTCTACATCATACAGGTCGGCCAAAGCAGTGTTTTAGAGAAATAATGGAAACAGACAACCTTTACAGGATAGAATACTATTCCAAGAGCAAGAATAGAGATCAGTTTACTTTGTGATTTTTTAAAACTGATGACTATTTTTCCACAACCAGGAAGAAAACCGCATTGTTCCTCTTGAATCTGAGGTTACCCTGGCATTTCCTAAGGAGTGTGATCTCCCTGTAGCTGGAACACATCCTCCACAGGGGAACTGTCACCCCAGTTTGCCAATCCATAGGCACTGCCCCAGACTCCCCACGGCATTGCAGACACGTGTTAGCCAGGATAGCCCAATAACATTCAGAAACTTGAGGAATTCAGGGTGACTCTTGTGAAACACTGGACCAACTCTTCATCCTCTCAAGTATAATTGAGAGTGAGTGGGAGTTTGGTGGACTTGGAGAAGAGGGGGTCCTTTGGGAGTATGGGATGTCTGGCCCAATGCTACACCCCATTATGTCCATGTAGAGCTTGGTTTGTATTGGTTTGCAGAAAGTCTGATCTTTTTTTTCTGGTGGGTTTTGGACTCCTTCAGGGGTTCCCTGTCATTGATTCTGTTCATACTTTTTATGGACAGAATATTGACTTACTACCCAAAGTGGAAGAGTTTAAGTATCTCAGGTTCTTGTTCACGAGTGTGGGGAGAGTGGAGTGTGAGACTGTCGGATGGATTGGGGTGGCTGTATGATCTGTTGTGGTGAAGAGAAAGGTGAGCATAAAAGTGAAACTGTTGATGTATCTGTCAGTCTACGTTGTCCACCCTCACCTGTGTTCATGAGCTCTAGGTGACCAAAAGAACAAAATCACGAATAGAAGCGGTAGAGTTTCCTTTGTAGGGTGGGTGAGTTCTCCCTTAGAGACAGGGTCATGAGCTCGGCCATTTGAGAGGGATTTGGAGAGCCGCTGCTCCTCCACATCGAAAGGAGCCTTTTACGGTAGTTTGACAAGGATGACAAGGATGCCTCGTGGACTCAATCGGTATTCCAGGCATGTCCTACTGCGAGGAGGCCCCAGGGCAGACCCAGGACTCACTCCAGGGATTATATCTCTGTTTCCCCTTGGATAAGCTGGGAGGTGGCCAGGGTGAGAGAGAGGCTGAACCTGGATATGTGGCAGAAGATGGATGGATGGATGCGTGGGTTACTATTTTCACTTGCTTGTACTGACATCATGAACATGACAGTAAAACCAAATAAATACATAAATTACATAAACCTTTTTTGTTTATTTTTTTAAATTAACTTAATGATCGCCAAACATGGCGGCATGAAGAGGAGTGTTTTTTCGAGCTCTCGGCACTAGAAAGATATAAAGCATTTTTACAACACCTATTTGACGTCTTTCTAACTTTCGAGACTTTTTTGAAGATCAGCGCACTAAACCTGTGGTGGCTCGTCATTTGCGACCTCTCGAAAACTCATAAGTTGATGTTTTTGAACCGTAGCGGTGAGTGAGAGGAAGGACGCTAGCATCAACTAGCTAGCCGGTCGTCACGGCAAAGCTACGAGAGCGTCTCTCAGCATGGGCCCGAAAAAAGTTCTGTCAGCCGAGGAAGGAGACGATATTAAGAAGTCGCTGGAGTTTATGACAGAGGAGATTTCTACTGTCAAACTGCAGCAGAAAGCCATCCTGGACCTGGTCGAGGAAGTTGAGGCTCTCCGCATCCAGAACGCCGAGAAGGATCGGCGGCTGGCGTACCTGGAGAACAGAGTGGCGGATTTGGAGCAGTACACCCGGATGAACGATGTTATCATCACGGGGCTTCGCATCAAACCCCGGTCATACGCCCGGGCGGTCGCCACTGACAATGTAGGAGGGCCAGGAGAGGAAGATGTCAACTCCACGGAGCATCAAGTGGTTACCTTTCTACGGTCCAAAGGTGTGGAAGTGGAATATAACAACATTGAGGCTTGCCACCCTCTACCCCGAAAAAATGACAGTGACAAACCAGCCATCATTGTGAGATTTGCAAACAGAAAACAGCACTGTTAAAACAAGGAAAGAAACTGAAAGGATCCGATGTCTTCATGAACGAACATCTGATAAAAAGAAATGCGGACATTGCCAGGAAAGCACGTTACTTGAAGAAACAGGGAAAAATTCAAAATACATGGACCACCAACTGCAAAGTATTCATTAAACTCAATGGAACACCGGAACAAGCCAAAGTGTTGGTCATCAGAAATATGGAAGAGCTGGACAAATACTGAGGTCAACTTACTCTGGAGGTATGAATACACATGTGACGTGACACACAACACAACACATGGCACAGTCCAAAAGAACTTCATCTGCATCCGGCAACAATATCAACATAACTCATTGGAATTCTCTTTATGATAATCTGGAACTGAGAACATTTCGATACACAGACCATAATGTTCTAGACTTAGAAAAGGATATAGACCCGGAAAATAATTTCTTCTACAACATCAGCTGTAACTGCTGCTACTTCACTGATGAACAGTTTAAGCACACCATCAACACGGAAAATAAATTATCAATAATCCATTTTAATAGCAGAAGTCTGTATGCCAACTTCAACAATATAAAGGAATATCTAAATGAGTTGACAAATCCATTTGGAATTATTGCCATTTCTGAAACATGGATCAATGCGGAGAAAGGAATGGACTTTGGACTGGAGGGATATGAAGTGAATTTTGTAAATAGAAGGAACAAGAGTGGAGGGGGAGTAGCTGTGTATGTGGATAAAAACCTAAACTACAAGGTGGTAGAAAGTATGACAACTGTAATTGATAATTTACTAGAATGTATAACAATTGAAATTTATAAGGAAAAAGAAAAAAATGTAATAATTAGCTGTATATATAGAACACCTGGCTCTAGTATTCAAGTATTTAATGACTTCATAGAGGAAATATTCTCTAAAACAAATCAAAAAGTTATGTTTATCTGTGGTGATTTTAATATTGACCTGTTGAATCCAAAAAAGCATAAAATGACCGACGAATTCCTAAACACTATGTACAGTTTGAGTTTACATCCTAAAATAACCAGGCCTAGCAGAATTACACCACATTGTGCCACCTTACTTGACAATATTTTCACTAACAATATGGAAAACAACATTGTGAGCGGAATATTAATTAATGACATCAGTGATCACCTACCAGTTTTTGCAGTTTATGACACTAATTATAAGAAAAATCAGCATGAAGAACAACTGAGATACAGACGTGTAAGGACAGAAGAAACTATGACTGCATTTAAGAACGATCTATTAAATCAGGACTGGGACAATGTGTACAAAGAAGCTGATATTGATATTGCATATGGCATATTTTTAAGAATATTCATGGAGTTGTACGATAAAAACTGTCCAACAATAAAATACAACAGAAAGCACAAATATTCAGATAGACCATGGCTCACTAAGGGTTTACAAAATGCATGTAAAAAGAAAAATACACTCTATAGGGAATACCTAAAACAAAGAACAAAAGATGCTGAAAATAAATATAAAAAATACAAAAATAAGTTGACCAATATTATACGTGTATGTAGAAAGGAGTATTATAGTAAAATATTGAACAACAATAAACATAATATGAAAGGAATATGGGATGTTTTAAACGGTATCATTAAAAATAATTCTGGACAACAAAGTTATCCACAATACTTTATCGATAATGGCAATATTATGGAAAACACTGCTGATAAGGTCAACAGCTTTAATCATTATTTTGTAAATATTGGACCAAAACTGGCAGAACAAATTCCTGAGTCACTGCCATCAGTAGAATGTAGTGAAAACCTGATTGATAGGAACCCTAACTCAATGTTCCTCACATCAGTGGAGGAAAAAGAAATAATTGACATTGTACACATGTGTAAATATAAAACATCTACTAATTGTAATGATATTGACATGAAAATCGTCAAGAAGGTCATTGAAGGAATTGTAGGACCTCTAACATATATTTGCAACTTATCATTTCAGACGGGAAAAGTGCCAAACAAAATGAAAATAGCTAAAGTTGTGCCGCTGTATAAAACCGGGGATAGACGCCACTTCACAAATTACAGGCCTGTTTCTTTACTACCACAATTCTCCAAAATCCTAGAAAACCTGTTTAATAAACGATTAGACAAATTCTTAGATAAATATAAATTACTCTCTGACAGTCAATATGGATTCAGATCAAAAAGATCAACATCTCTGGCATTAATCGAATCAATTGAGGAGATTACAAATGCTATAGATCAGAAACAGTATGCAGCTGGAGTATTTCTGGATCTCAAGAAAGCATTCGACACAATCAATCATGACATATTAATTAATAAACTGGAACGGTATGGGATTAGGGGGGTTGTACTGCAATGGGTGAAAAATTATTTAAGTGACCGGAAACAATTTGTGAAGCTGGGTGTCCATTCCTCATCATGCTTGGACATTGCTTGTGGTGTTCCACAAGGCTCTGTACTGGGTCCAAAATTATTTATTATTTATATAAATGATATTTGTAAGGCATCTGATATATTAAAATTAGTATTATTTGCAGATGACACAAATATTTTTTGTTCTGGGGGGAATCTAAAGGAGCTGCTGGATACAATTACTTCAGAAATGTGCAAAATTAAAAAATGGTTTAACAGGAACAAACTATCGCTAAATCTAAGTAAAACTAAAATTATCTTATTTGGGAATTCCCTTAGAAATGCACAAGTCCCTTTTTTAAGATGGCGCCGGTGAGGTCGGCTGCCGTCACGACTGCTCCGACCACTTTTTCTTTGTCTTTGTTTTTTAAGTTAGTTTTCAGCGTTTCTAAATCGGCAAAATCATCACCATTGGGTACATTAGGTATGACAGTGACACTCTTGTTTCTATTGGTATACAATGTACTCACAATTCGAAGTTTTTAACTCCGGATCCGAGCTGGCCGAGTGAGATCTCGAGGGAGAACAAAGGGAAGCGGCGGCGGCCTAGAGGGAAGCGAGCCGGCGTCAGGAACAGGCTGAGAGCTCGTGCACACCGCATACCTCTGCCTAGCATCCTGCTCGCCAACGTCCAGTCACTGGAGAACAAGCTTGACGACCTCAGGGCCAGGATAAAGTTCCAGAGAGACATTCGGGACTGCAATCTCCTCTGCTTCACCGAGACATGGCTGAACCCAGCGGTGCCGGACCACGCCATCCAGCCGGCCGAGTTCTTCTCGGTTCACCGCATGGACAGGACACGGGACTCGGGGAAGTCAAGGGGAGGCGGCGTGTGTTTAATGGTGAACACCGCCTTATGCGAGCTGCATGAGGCACTCACACAGCACCAGACACAACACCGGGACGCTGCGCTTATTGTGACGGGGGACTTTAATAGCGCCAACCTCAAACGCGCAGCGCCGAACTTTTATCAACACATCACCTGCCCCACCAGGGGTGAAAGGACACTGGACCACTGCTACACTACGGTCAAGGACGGCTACAAGGCACAATCCCGCCCTCCGTTTGGCAAATCTGATCACGCCGCCATCTTCCTCATGCCAAAATACAAACAAAGGCTGAAACAGGAAGTTCCGGTTCAGAGGAAGGTCGCGCGCTGGACGGATCAATCGGTGGCCGCGTTACAGGACGCACTCGATGACGCAGACTGGGGCATGTTCAGAAACAGCTCCGACGATGACGTCAACGTGTTTACGGAAGCGGTTGTGGGATTCATCGGGAAACTAGCGGATGATACCGTGGAGACAAAGACTATCACAACGTTTCCCAACCAGAAGCCGTGGGTGGATAAAACCATCCGCGACGCTCTGAGATCCCGCACCGCTGCCTACAACACGGGACTCATGACGGGGGACATGGACCCGTACAAAGCCGCGTCATATAACGTGCGGAGGGCGGTGAAAGAGGCGAAGCAGCGCTACGGGAGGAAACTAGAGTCACAACTCCAACAGAGTGACTCTAGGAGCCTGTGGCGGGGACTAAGGACAATAACGGACTATAAAGCACCAACAACCGGTATGACGAACGCGGCCGTTACTTTGGCAGACGAGCTGAACACTTTCTATGCTCGCTTCGAGGCTGCAGCTAAGGTCTCCAACAATGCTAGTGTTAGCGGCGCTAACGGCTGCAGACAGGAAGATACTGCCAGCACCGGAAACGTTCTCGTCATCTCCGAGCATGAAGTAAGGAGAGCCTTCAAGAGAGTAAACACCAGGAAAGCAGCAGGACCAGACGGCATCCCAGGTCGTATCCTAAGAGACTGCGCATACCAGCTAGCTCCTGTGTTCACTGAGATATTCAACATCTCTTTATCTCAGTCGGTGATCCCCACATGCTTCAAAGAGTCCATCATTGTTCCTGTCCCGAAGAAACCCCACCCTGCTTCTCTCAATGACTATCGCCCTGTAGCTCTCACCTCAGTAGTGATGAAGTGCTTTGAACGCCTGGTCAGAGACTTCATCATTTCTTCACTACCAGACACACTGGACCCACTACAGTTCGCTTACCGTCCAAATCGTTCCACAGACGATGCCATCTCTCATCTCCTCCACACATCACTCACTCACTTGGACACTAGAAGGGGGAATTATGTTAAAATGCTCTTCATAGACTACAGCTCTGCATTTAATACCATAATTCCCTCCACACTCACCACCAAGCTGGAGCATCTGGGACTCAGCTCATCTATGTGTCAGTGGATCTCCAACTTCCTAACTGACAGACCACAGGCAGTAAGGATGGGCGGACATGTCTCAGCCTCCACCACTCTCAGCACTGGAGCCCCCCAGGGGTGTGTTCTGAGCCCCCTGCTGTACTCTTTGTACACATATGACTGTGTGGCAACTACCAGCTCCACCACCATCATCAAGTTTGCTGACGACACCGTCGTGGTGGGCCTGATCTCTGATAACAACGAGACGGCCTACGTGAAGGAGATTAGGAATCTGGAGAACTGGTGCCAGAGGAACAACCTCCTTCTAAACGTCAGTAAGACAAAGGAGCTGATAGTGGACTTCAGCACTAAGCAGGAGAGGAACTACCAGACCCCCGTCATCAACGAGTGCCCAGTGGAGAGAGTGGACAGCTTCAAATACCTCGGAGTTCACATCACGCAGGACCTGTCATGGTCCTGTCACATCAACACCGTGGTGAAAAAGGCCCGTCAGCGTCTCTACCACCTCAGACGCTTGAGAGACTTCCAACTGCCCTCCAAGGTGCTCAGGAACTTTTACTCATGCACCATAGAGAGCATCCTGGCGGGAAACATCTTAACCTGGTTCGGGAACAGCACCATGCAGGACAGACGAGCTCTACAGAGGGTTGTGCGGTCAGCTGAGCGCACCATCCGCTCCGAGCTCCCTGACCTGCACTCAATCTACAGCAGGCGGTGCTGGACCAAGGCCAGGAAGATCGTGAAGGACCTCAGCCATCCCAACAACAGACTGTTCTCTCTGTTGAGGTCAGGAAAGCGATTCCGCTCCCTGAAGACCAACACAGAGAGACTGAGGAGGAGCTTCTTCCCGCAGGCGATACGGTCTCTCAATCACACCACCACACAGTACTGACCCACACATATGGTTCTTACACACACACACTGGACTTTCTGGACATTGTTTTTGCACAACACTGGTCACTATATTCTTCATTTCCAGTTAATACTTGTACAGCTGCTGTTATTGTGTATATATTTATTTATATTTAGATTTCTTCATACATTCTTATATAGTTCTATATTGTGTATTTTGTTGTACAGTTATTTTATTTTCAACTTTAATTTATATATTTTATCTTATTCTTCCCAGTTAAATTTACCCTTCATTCTAATTTGGGTTGTACAGTTATTTCATTTTTAACCTTAATTTATATTTTATTCCTTCCTAGTTAAATTTACCCTTTTTAATTTTTCATATTTATTTCCTATCTTATTCATAGCCTTTTCCTTTTTTGTTTTCTTTAGGTCACGAGCAGTTGTCCAAGCATTTCACTACATATCGTACTGTGTATGACTGTGTACGTGACAAATAAAATTTGAATTTGAATTTGAATTTGAAGTGCAGATTCATGTAGATGGTGTGGAAATTGAAAGAGTACTTGAACATAAGTTTCTTGGTGTGATTATAGATGATAAATTAAACTGGAAGTCTCATATAAATCATATACATAACAAAATTTCAAGAAGTGTCTCAATCTTGAGTAAAGTAAAACACATTCTGGACCACAAATCACTCCACATTCTCTATTGTTCCCTGATTGCACCGTATTTGAATTACTGTGCAGAGGTTTGGGGCAATACTTACAAATGTTCGCTATCATCAAGCTTTATATTACAAAAAAGGGCCATAAGGATAATCCATAAAACTGGTTACAGAGATCATACAAATCCACTATTCTTAAAATCAAAAATTCTAAAATTCACAGATCTGGTTCATTTTCTCACAGCACAAATTATATATAAAGCAATAAATAACCTGCTTCCTGACAATATTCTAAAAATGTTTTCTAAAAGGGAACGGGGATACAATTTGAGGGGGGAATTAAATTTAAAACATCCTCGTATCCGTACAACATTAAAAAGTTTTTGCATCTCTGTGTGTGGAGTGAAGCTGTGGAACAGACTAAGTAAAGATATGAAGCAATGTCCAAGCATGGCGCAGTTTAAAAAGCGGTTTAAGGATGTGGTTTTTACAGGGTACAGGGAAAAGGTAGAGATTTGATAGGGTGTTCTTGTCTAATATTTTCATGTGTGTGCGCATGCACGGGTTTGTTGGTATGGGTATGTATATATATATATATATATATATATATATATATATATATATATATATATATATATATATATATATAACACCCAGCACGCCCCTGCGGGCGGTTTATCCTTCAAGCTCGGGTCCTCTACCAGAGGCCTGGGAGCTTGAGGGTCCTGCGCAGTATCTTAGCTGTTCCCAGGACTGCGCTCTTCTGGACAGAGATCTCCGATGTTGTTCCCGGGATCTGCTGGAGCCACTCGCCTAGCTTGGGAGTCACCGCACCTAGTGCTCCGATTACCACGGGGACCACCTTTACCTTCACCCTCCACATCCTCTCGAGCTCTTCTCTGAGCCCTTGGTATTTCTCCAGCTTCTCGTGTTCCTTCTTCCTGATATTGCTGTCATTCAGAACCGCTACATCGATCACTACGGCCGTCTTCTTCTGTTTGTCTACCACCACTATATATATATATACACATATATACATACATATATACACATATATACATACATATATATATATATATATATATATATATATATATACATATATACATACATACATATATATATACATACATACATATATATATATATATGTATATATATATATATATATATATATATATATATATATACATACATACATATATATATATATATATATATATATATATATATATATATATATATATGTATATATATATATATATATATATATATATACATACATATATATATATATATATATATATATATATATATATATACATACATACATACATATATATATATATATATATATATATATATATATATATATATATATATATACATACATATACATACATACATATATATACATACATACATATACATACATACATATATATATATATATATACATACATACATATACATACATATATATATAAATAATTGTAGGCTGTGTATCCTTGAGGTGTTAATGGGGTTATTGAAAATGTGTATATGTGCGTATGTGTGTATATACGTATGTATGGATAGATAGAAACATATATGTGTATATATTTTTTTTTTTAAAAATTACACATAACATATAATGTAAT
Organism: Astatotilapia calliptera; assembly: GCF_964374335.1. Lineage (NCBI taxonomy): Eukaryota > Metazoa > Chordata > Actinopteri > Cichliformes > Cichlidae > Astatotilapia > Astatotilapia calliptera. Next base: position 25,273,644 of record NC_137431.1, read on the forward strand.
TGCAAGGAGGTATTTCTGTAGTCTATTGATACTAGATAGTGGAAAAGGGGTGGGATTAAATAAGCTTATGCTTCTTCCTGCTCCTTTTTGAACATGGACGTTATTTGGAGTTGTGGTTGCTCGTTTTCCTTTTGTTTGCTTTGTTCATTTGTCTCTTTTAATTCTATTTTTTTTTTTATACTTTTCAACATGTTCAAAATAAAGATTCAATCAATCAATCTTATTAAATTCTAAAATCACGACCCTATTTAATAATGAATAAGTGCAATTGTTGTAAACCAGCAGAAGAAGCATATCAGATAGCCTTTTAAATTTCCATTGAACCTTATCTTATCTAACTGATACAATCTTAACAAATATTACAGGATTTTTTATTAACCTTTAAGCACCATTGGCACCAGATGACAAAGTAAAGGGAAAAGGCAGGAGATCTTATAGACAAACTGTCCAGTCATTATTATTGATAATAAGTAGGATATCAGATTGTAAAAATCTGAGCCTTTCTGTTTTCTCCAGTTACAGCAAAAAAAAAAAAAAAAAGATTTAGAAGAGCTTGTGACCCTCAGCTGCCTTCCTGTACTGCCCTCTGCTGGTGTTCTTAATCTGGCTTAACAGTAGTGGGGTTTTTTAATATGCTATTGGGCCTATTAAGAAACTGTCATATTAAGACACTGTAAGTTGATAAAACAACTTGACTTATAATAATACATCAAGCCCCATGACAGTGTATACATACACCTCCTCCAAAAAAAATTTTTTTTCATATTTTTCATATTTTCACAACTACAAATATCTGTCATCTTCAAAGCAGAACTTACCAAAAACTTATATTTACTTGCACTGTACTTGCAGTCCAACCTATTATTTGTACTTATGTTTGACCTGTGAACACATCTATATCTACATATGGCTCTTTAGTAAATCATGCTTATTGGATATTTACAAAGATTCATTATTACTCCAGATTAATTATGCTTTATAGTACATTTTTCTCGGGGGTCAGGGGCTATAAGGTTGATTTGGATTTGTTGATTTAGTTTAAGGTTATCTGGGAAAGAAAGAAAGAAAGAAAGAAAGAAAGATCTCTTTTGTAATTAATTTTTCATTGAAGCTAATAGAAAACACCATGTAGTTAAATAAAGATATTAAGGGGAAATAATAACAAGTCAGAAAAAGAGAACTGTGTTCAGAGAATTCAACTGCACTTACATGAGGCTCCTTTAATAATGTGTAATTTGTTGACATGGGTGTGAAATGTCCTGAGAAGAGACAACAAAAAGCATACCTTATACGGTCTGTAACGCTGGAGCTGAAGGCTTTTGGACTTCTTTTTTTGGTTCTTGAAGCTGTATCCCCTCTGCTCTGAACTGAAGATGATCCTCAGATGATCCTGAAGTGAAATATTAAGATATCTGTTTATTTTGGGATTTCAGTGCTTTGTTCAGTGTAAACTTTGTCTTTGATTCTTGTGCTGCTCTGTTCACATTAAAGTAATTGTGCAGTTTTGTGATTGCTATAATTTTGTAAGTGCTGTTTAAACAAATATTGTTTAAAAAAAAGTCCAGTTGCCTTAAACTTAAGCATTTAAAACGACCACGATCTGGAAAACTCAAAGCCTATAGACATACTCTACTTTAAGTATTTTACCTAAGGTGTTCCAAAAATTTTGTTTCATGGAGATCCTTTTTTTTTTTTTTTGACTGTCCCGTTTGGCTCTTTTGCCATCAGAATTATTGTCTAAAGGCAAAGAAAGATGCCCAACGGATTTACTTTACCACATCGACCAACCCAGCCTTGCCGTATTGGTCTATTTGATTCGCCTTTTATTATTTATTTTATTTTAACCTGCTAAATACGGGACAGACTTAACTGGGGAAACGAAAAGGGGAGAAAGAAAGAGGGAAAGAAAAACAGCGGGGAAGAGGAATGGTGATAAAGGGCAAAAAACCAACAAAATAAGCAGAGAAAAAATACATACCGTATATCGATCATCTGGATCACCTGTTGAGAAAGAAAAAAGAGAAAACAAGCAGAAAAAAAGAGCAATATAATAAACAACACCATTACGATGATCTATGGGAATATAACAGTAAATACTAAATATTAAACATTATTGTGCAGCACGTAAGATCGACAGCACACAGTGTGCTTTGAGGTAGGAGCCAAAAAGGGTGTAGTTTGTGTGTGTGAGCACCCGTGTGTACACCTGTGAGCATGAATGCACTTGTTTTTAAAAGGTTCCTTCATGTAATGATCTGCTAGAGGGTGTGGGGGAGCCACAGCCCTGTCCTCCAGAGCATGAAGCAGGTATGGAGGAGATCAAGACTCCAGACATCCAGAGGCCCCCAGAGCACAAGAGACCAAGGAAGAACAACAGAGGGGCAGCCACGCCACTATCCCAGAAAGAGCTGAGGAGAGCCACAGATGAGGGATCACTCAGCAGCCGCGAAGCAGAAGCCAGGGGGTGGGGGGTTGCAGTGACGTGCCCGTGAGCTGTGCCAGAGTGACCGAGCCCCAGGCCGAGAGTCCGAGGGCACCCCACCCCCCGAAGGGGCCCGAGCGAGCCCCAGGCTCCAGGCCCCGACAAGCAGCCACCAGGAGTGAGCCGGTAGGTACCTGGACGCCCATGCCCAGACACAAAGAACCACCAATGCACCGATGTCTGAGGGCATCTGCCACTGGCAGGGGAATGGTGGGGGGAGATAGCCTCCATACCTTGGAGGGCCTGAGATGTGGTGTCTGATACCCGACCTGACATATAGACACAGACAAACAGGCACACACAGATACAAACATCCATTCCCACCCTCGTGCTCTCATATGCAAATACTCAACACTCACCCAACCTGGAGACAGACATAAATAGACACTGTACACACAATCACACTCCCCAAGCGTACTCTAAGCCCCAGGTCTAGGTACCCTTGCCCCTGGAGGGGGAAACTGCACCCAGACCCAGGTAGTGTTACCCTCTTCCCTGGGGTGGAGAGAATGTTTCATGGAGCTCTTATACAAAAGAACCACTGGTGAAAAATATTACTTCATTACTGATGGAACTGGGTGGAATTGGAGTTTTGCCTTTCTTAAGGCTTTCTGTGACAGAGATAAAATTTATGAATGATAATCCCAAAGTCTGCTATACAGCAGCTTTCAAACTGAGGACATAAATTATATATAGTGTAATGAACTTCATCATTTTAAACTTAAATCTTAATCTTTATTTCTAGAGTTTTAAAAAAAATGCTCTTATTACAAGGTGACAACTTCAGAAGACGCTGATTCTATTAACTGGTTATGTAAAAATTACCTTTGACATTTTTCTGAATGGTCTGTTGTGCAAAGACATCTCTGCTTCCATAAAAGATGGTCCAGTGTATCCTATGTATTGGTAAGGTAATAAAGAAAGCACTGAAATGCATTTTTTGGAGAATTTGACCAGTTTTTTTCATGGCTGCCATGTGGATACTTCTGCATCACTTCACACAACCTTACTAATTACTCCGCCTCTCTACCTCGTAGGATCCACACGTATTGTTTCTGGGTTGTTTCAATGAAACACTCAGTGACGTGCACCTCAATTAATAACTTTCATGTAACGTGTTTTCAGGATTTTGGGTAGATATTCTGTCTCTCTCCATTAAAATGAAAGTACGGTAAAACTAAGACTGTTCATTTCTTTGTACATGAGCAAACTTACAAATTCAGCAGGCAATCAAAAAAAAATTTCCCACACTGTATACCACTTATCCATGAACCCTCGACATCACTTGCAGCTTGTCTTACCTCTTTATCACTGGCTGTTAGCTAACTTGTGATACTGCTACATTTTTACATTTTCCATATTTAAAATCAACCAAGAAGTCAAAGCCACTGTTTCAGGTACACAATTAAAAATTCATATCTGTTAACAGTAGCCCAGTTTTAGTGTACTTACTTTATTTTACAAGTCTTTTAGTTTCCAAATAACATCCAATGATGTGAGTTTCCTTTGAAGTTACAAAAAAAATAGAGGCTGCAATTGCAAAGCTCCTTCTTCTCTTTGACTTTGCAGTGTGATTTTGTTTCCCTGTGTGTTTTCATGCACATGTGCCGTGTGCTTATGTGTTAGTCTATATGCATGTATACTGTTCTCCACACTAACTGAGTTCCCTCTTGCAAATAAGTGTTTGTGAGTCTGGCACAGAGCATTGTTCACAGCAGTGGTGAAGGACACATCCCCATGGCTTGTATACACCCCCACACTCACAGACACCTACTATAAATAGCCTTCACTTTCAGAAACATTAACAAGACTGTTGGCTAGAAAAAGGTGACGCAAAAGCGGAAGAACAATGTCGGAGCAAAATGGATAAAATGTTCAGCTGCCAAAGTCCAAAACGTGCTATGAGCTGTATCACCTCAAATACTTTAAAGTAGATAATTTTGAACAACTACCATGCATTTTAGTCCATTTTTAATATGTTTGCCAAAATTATACCAACGATTTCTTCTTCTTCTAGCAGGTGCCTTTATGGGTCACCACAGTGGATCATCTGCTTCTATCTCACCCTATCCAGCATGCTTCTACACTACATCTATGAATCTTCTCACTGGTCTTCCTCTTTTCCACCTGACACTCATCTCCATCTGCCCCACCCTTCCTTTACCCTCTTCTTGACTTTTCTTATGCACTGCCCATTTCTATGGTTGGGTTGGATCTCAGGAGATCAGTATCTCATTTGAAAACCCTTCAGAATACATACTTCAGTATGAATGATACCACTCAAAAGTTACAGCCATGCTTGATTACTTTTGTGATTTTGAGACTTAAGGCCAGATATGCAGCTGATCCATAAATAGAAAATGTTCAGTTTTGTCTTGTAACTTCAATAAGACAGTTGTGTGATTCTATTGTAATTTTCTTGCATTAAATCAAATTTAAATTCAAATTCAAATTTTATTTGTCACATACACAGTCATACACAGTATGATATGCAGTGAAATGCTTACACAACTGCTCGTGACCTAAAGAAAATAAAGACTATGAATAAAATAGGAAATAAATATGAAAATTAAAAAGGGTCAATTTAACTAGGAAGGAATAAAATAAAATATAAAGATTAAAGTTAAAAATGAAATAACTGTACAACAACAAATTAGAATGAAGGGTAAATTTAACTGGGAAAGAATAAGATAAAATATATAAATTAAAGTTGAAAATAAAATAACTGTACAACAAAATACACAAATACACAGTATAGAAATATATAAGAATGTATGAAGAAATATAAATATATATATATACAATAACAGCAGCTGTACAGTATTAAGTGGAAATTAAGAAATATAATGTCCAGTGTTGTGCAATCCACATTTGTAAGTGTCTTGTGCAGTGCAAATATGCTTAAAGTGATTTAGTGATGAAGTGATTCGATTTGATGACCACGCATCTAATCGAATTAGTGTAAACAAAGTCCAGAATGTCCAGTGTGGACCAGTCCAGTGTCCATTATTAAACCAACGTTTGTGCTTTTTTAGTCAAGAAAGTGCAGCATGGTTTAACAGCTACAGGCCCTGTCTTACGGTGTGTTCACACCGAACGCGATGGACGCGAATAGAGCGTCAGGTTTACATGTAAAGTCAATGGAAAGGCGCGATGACGCGCGATTGCGGGTCCCGCGAAAATTCGGAAGCAGATTTGCGTCGCGAAAACGCGAGAAACGCGCGTCAGTGTAGCGCGTCTGGCGCGTTTGACGCGCGAATAAAACCACGCGCGTGAGTTTTTGTGTTGCACTTTGTGCATACGCGCGTTTCGCGTCTACCGCTCGAGTTGGAAAAATCTGAACTCCAGCGTCAAATCGCGCCGCGACAACCAATCAGGAGCCTGGTGACGTGGCTCTGACCTAGGTCAAAGGGGCAGATCCAGCCAAAGCCCTTCATTCTTCATTCAGTATGGAGGAAAAGCTGATCAGCGCCGTGGCTAACCACCCCGAGCTATACGATGCCAGCTCCTATTTCTACCGAGACAGGAATAAAAAGGACCTAGCTTGGAGACACATAAGTGAGGAGATCGGGCAACCTGGTAAGTTCATTCCTTCTTCTTTTTAATTTTCAGACTGACCCGATGAAGCTGTGCAAAAGCTAGCAAGCGCGCCTACTGTCCCGCGATTTTCCCACTGTTGTACAAATACCTTTCCGCTAACCAGATAATGCATTTATTCAGAGGACATCTGCAGGAGAAAGTGGAAGAGCCTCAGGGACACCTATAATAAGGAGAAGAGGTCAGAGAAGGAGAAGAGGAGTGGGTCTGCAGCAGGATCGGGGAGGAGATGGAAGTTCTTCGCGGTCATGGGGTTTCTGGACCCCTTCCTCACCCCGCGGGAGACCAGCGGTAATATGGTGCGGACCGTGGAGAACTTCTCCCCCGAGGACCAGGGACAGCCCGAAGAGGCAGCAGGGGAGTGTCAGTCAGAAGGTATGTTTACAATTAATTAATGTAGGCAGTTAATTTATGCGTGTTGTCATACAGGAATATATTTTGTTTATTAATAAACAGTATAAAGTAGTCCCGCTGTTCATCCGTCACTGCCTCGTCTTTTCGCTGATTTTTTTTATTGCACCGTACAGCTTTCAACAATGCGCATTGCATTCTGCAGCCCAAATGACAAATCTCCTCCGTGTCGTGTCTCCTGCGCTTGCCAAACTTATCATGTTTGGTTTTGATAACCATCACTTCAAATAGAAAAAAACAGCACAAAAACACTCATAACTATGACCCTCATTCGGAAATAGACACCTGCACCGGGAGCAAAAAAGGCGCACAAAAGTGGCGCCACAGACGGAGAAAAAGCGCGGCATAATACTTTTACGTTTTAAAATCGACAAAGGTTTGCACTTTGAGAATCAACTTGTGAGAACTGTGACTACTGTTCATGTGCTGCAATAAATGGGAGACCACTGTATATAATAATAAGTATATAATAATATAATATTCTCTATGACTATTGTCTTCAACCTGTTAACATTTAATATTGTCTTGATAGAGTCAAGTTATCATGCAGCAGAGTCATCCCCTGTTGCTTCTCCTGACTCCCCAGTCCCTGGTCCCTCAGCTCCTGCTGCTGCACCCACAGGTATGAACATCAAGCACTGATAGCTTTTTACTTGCTTGGATTCCCTTGTGATCACCTTTACTAAATATCTACAACCAATCTGTTCATATCCTGGTTTTTTTCAATTTTGAAAATGACAATCTAGTAGCAGCCTTCTCATTTCTTTGTGGTGTTTTGTTCTGTTTTTTACAGGCCCACAGAGGAGGAGAGCTCGAAGGCGGTCGAGGGAAGGGTCCCAGGATGGTCCATCGGCGGTGGAGCTGGCTATCCTGGAGTCCCTAAAGAAGCCACGCCCGTCTGCAACAGAGCATTTCCTCCTCGGCCTTGTTCCTGCTCTGGAGAGCATGCCGCCTCAGACACGAGAATTCGTGAAATTCCAAATTCATAAATTAGTTTTTGACAACAGCACAGCTGTGCTAAATTTGGAAACATCAATGACACGGAAGCGATGCTCTGCATCCACAACCGCAAGGAGAACAATGGAGAAAGTTCCCTTGTAGTTGTGGAACATGGATCCTGAGTTGGGGGGTGCCTTCGTCTGGACGTGCTTCCCATCCAGAGCTCCACAACAGAGGGGGAAGTTCCAGCGCTCCTGGAATCCCTCTGCGATGGACCGCCAGTCTTCAGTTGAAGGCACAGCCATGAAATCGTCCACTAGACAGTCCCAGATGGCCGTCGCTACCTGGGGGATGATCTGGCTCACCATGGACACACCGACTCGAAAACTGAACGCGATGGTCCTGAAGGAGTCCCCGGTGGCAAGGAACCTGGACAAAATTGTTTAAAATGTGTATTATGTGTACTGCAGTTACAAAATACATTATTGAAATTCCAAAATTCCAAATTCCAAAACATAAATCTTACATAAAACATTTTGTAATTATAAGGATAATTACATGATATATATTTGATATAATCTAAAACAGTCTGCAGCGATTATATACAAATATTCAACTATCCCAGAAATTAAACCAGGTATAAATAAACAAAAGGAGTGTGTATCACTACAAAGATTAACCCACAGTGGTCCTAATACCAGTTTGATATCAGCAAACACCGAGAGCATACCTATGACACCACAGCCATGCTATCATTCAACCACTGATAACAGCATAAATCGAATTAAATCGGGACTTGATGAGACCATCTGAGTATCACTAGAAATATTATAAACAGTACCAGTTTGCTATCGGTAAACACCGAGAGCATTCACTGTTAGCATAGCACATCCATGTTAGCAGTGTATAAACGATAGTTTATACACGCCGACAGCATTCACTGTTATAGCACATCCATGTTAGCAGTGTATACATGATACACTGCTAACATGGATGTGCTATGCCATCAGTAAACGCCGATAGCATTCACTGTTAGCATAGCACATCCATGTTAGCAGTGTATAAATGGATGGTTTAGCATATATTAGCACAGGTATCAATAAAGGACTACCGTATTGACCACTTTTACTAACCTCAGGCAGACGGACAGGCGCTCTGCAGGTGGGATTGAGCGCCTGTAATTGGTGTCTAGGCGGGCGATTCTGGGACCGACGCGGGAAAGCAGGTCCTCAAACTGGCCGGGTGACAGACGATGATATCGCTGGAATCTGCCGTCATCCAGGCGCAGCTCCTGGAGCAAATGGTGAAACTCACCAAACTGCTCACGCGCCTGGAGGACTTGATGGACCCAGGTACGGCGAGGACGTCTTTTACGCTGCTGCTCTGCTCTCCACAGTACATAGAGAAGGGAGACTCTCTCTTCAAGCGCTAGCTCGATAGCTGCCATCTTGCAAAACCAGGTCTGGCACAACTCCCTCCCACATTCCTCCCACATTTCCGGTTCACGCGCGTCAAAATATCATATTTTGACGCGCGATGGATTTTTCTTGGACACGCGTTGAGACACGAATGTACACGCGTCAAATTAGGGGCGTTTGGGGCGTTTTATTCGCGTCCATCGCGTTCGGTGTGAACACACCGTAAGTCTTCTTCTTATAGTGTTTTCTTATGTTTTGAGTCACTTCTTGTTGATCAGATTTTTTTCTTTCTTTCACAACAAGGAAACTGTGTCTCTATGTGAGGACAAAACTTTTGTAGAAGTTTCTTAGAAATGTTCTTAGAATAGAACTTAAAATGTCTTTGTAATCTCTGTTGTTTCAATGGAATGATGCCCTCTTTTTTTTTTTTACAGTAGAAAGTTCCTTTGCAACAGTTTTTTTATCTGCACTTTTTTATTACTTATACATTAAATTAAAGGTAAATCTGTAGCTTTAAGCTTGTAAGTAATTCTTACATTTGCTTTATTCTTGGAAACAAAGATGTCTAAAAGAAAATTGCAAACTGAGTCTGATGTGCAACTCAGTGTTCTGTTTGATGAATAGATGTAAGTGGTCTCATTGTATTCAAATTTTTTTTAAATATTTAAAAACATTTTAATTTTAATTTTTAAGTAACCATTTTGGGAGGTTTGAACTGTTGGTTGGACAAATATTTGATTGCCTTCAATCTGGGGAAAGGTGTAAATGATCACTGACACTGGTGGCGTTTTATTTCTTGTCATTCAACTACATTTCTATATTGTACAGGGTGGGCCATTTATATGGATACATCGTAATAAAAGGGGAATGGTTGGTCCTGTTTGTGGCACATTAGTATATGTGAGGGGTAGGGCTGGGCGATATATCGAGTTTTTTAAAAATATCGATATATTTTCATACGCGATATAAGATGTGACAATATCGTTTATATCGATATAGTCTATGTTACGTTATAATTATACTTGTGGAGCCGCAGGTTTGCCTCTCTTTCGTCCACTTTTGTCTCTACGAAACGTTACTCGGCCTCGCCTCCCCCATAGCTTCACCTGCAGGCAATGACAAGATGAAAGCGGAAAATCTCCGTTAGCGAGTTACCGCGGATCGTCCCGTGCGTGGGGCTGGACGGCGTCAACGTGTTAGCGAGCTAACCACGCTAACGAGCTAACCGCGCTAACGACATGCAGCCCGGAGGAGCTGCACGGCCTAAAATCCTTTCATTTTCTCAAAACTCGACAGCGCGCCTTATGTATGAATTCTGGTTGTGCTTACTGACCGCGAACCGATTTTATGTGGTACACAGCGCTCAGCAATCTGTCAAAAAATGTTTTAATATGACTTTGCTAAGCTACGGAGCTGCACCGCTTGATGGATTGTCGGAGGATTACGGCTACCGAGGAGCTTCGCGGAGTGATACGTACTGTGCTTCAACGTAATATTACCGTACTGTGTGTGTATAAGGACCACAAATGGCACCTGTTCAGAGACGTGGTGAGCAGTGAAATCTGTCTCTTTGTTATTATGCTCAGCGTCTTTTAGTTTACAATTTGACTGCACAATTGTGAGCTTTTTGTTATGCACAAAAACAACATTGTTTTCTTTTATTTATGGACCATGATTATTTAATAAATGCTGATAATTTATTTTTAAGTAATTTCTTCATGTACATCTACGCTGTATGTAAATAAAAGTGCCCGTGTGACATCTGGGACACAGTGTGACTAAGAACTCTTTTTGTTCTTAACTTATGGCTTTAAAAAAAAAATATCGAGATATACATCTTATATCGCCATCCAGCTAAAAAATATCGAGATATGAATTTTGGGTCATATCGCCCAGCCCTAGTGAGGGGGCATACTTCTCAAGATGGGTGGCGACCATGGTGGCCATTTAGAAGTCGGCCATCTTGGATACAACTTTTGTTTTTTCAGTAGGAAGAGGGCCATGAGACACATCAAACTTATTGGTAATGCCACAAGAAATGCACTAAGAAACTGAGAAACTAAGAAACTAATGTGCACAGGGTCAAAGTTATAAATATAAATATACACCTCTGCGAATATTTGGTTAAATGTGCAAGTTGCACCTCATCAACAAGCTTCTGTCTGCCAGATTTCTGAACACTCTTCTTAGCAGAATTCGTAAAGTTCATTTAAACTGGTTGGTTTCCTGGCATAGTCCACAAATTCGAGGCAGGATTAAGGTCAAAGCTTAGGGAAGACTCTTCCAGAAGCTTAATTTTAGCCTGCTTTAGCCATTCCAAAACTAGTTTTTGGTTTTCTGTTTGTGGTTGCTGTTCTGTTGGAACACTCAACACTTACCCATCTAACTACTGATTTGATGTGAAGTTGAAGAATTTTGAGGTAGACCTCCTTCTTCATTATTCCATCCACTTTGTGCACTGGCAGCAAAACAACCTCAGAGAATGATGCTAGGTTTGAAAGCCTCACATTTACTCCTACAAACATACCTCTTATCATTGTGGCCAAATAGTTCTTTATCTCATCTGACCATGTGGGCAGCTGCAAAGTTCAGTTGAGTTTGAAGGTGTTAATTTTGGTCACCCACTCTCAGTACATGTTGATGTAAAACTGGCTTCACTGTGAAAAGTGACAGTGGTGTTCCAGTTTCCAGTTCACGGCAGACTTGCCATGAACTGGATGTTCAGCACTAAGTTACGCCGATGCCACTGTGATTAGCTTCAATGCCTTTAGAGATTATGTGCCAAGCTTCTGCACATGGGTGCAGGGTAAAGTCCCACTAACACCTACCACTCACTTTCATAAGCATACTTGTCGATCACTTCCACACGTTGTAATAAATATAATCCCTGGTAAAGTCAGTTAGCGAACACTACTGGCATGTAATGCCAATGACGACCATTTCACACACTGTCGAAAATGCTCAAAATGTTGTCGGCACCAAAAGTGAAGGGCTGACAGTTGTGTTTACATACCAACCGTAAGCGCTAATGTTGGTTAGCATCAGCTAAAGTTAGGAAGTCTGACACTTGAGAGGCAGTGAACGCAGAGAGAGCTTAAAAGTGCATCTGTGTTTTTTGTTTTGTTTTTGTTTCCTTTGCTTTGTTTTAGGTTTTCTTGCATTAAGATGTTGCGCACAGAATCCGAGATATAATGGTGACTTAGCTGCTTGTTGGATAAACCCATGGATCTTAGAAAAGATTAACATTTCCCGGATTTAAGCACACGTGTATAACAAAATGGGAAAAATTACGCTTGCTAACTTTTCCACATCATAGGTTTCAAAGTAAATAAATGTTTTTTCAAATACTCACTATGATCTGAGTCAGTTTAAACCTTTTTAATATGGCTGTACGGCGCTAAACTTTTCGCTTGACAGCTAGCGCAATGCTAAGATTTACACGGAAATGATCCGCGGAAATCATTAAAGTACTATTGGTCCACATTTTTCTTCTATGGTAGCACCCTGGGCAGAGTAACACCCAACTTTAAACTGATCTGTTGACACCAATGACTGTAGAAAACATTATTGCGACAACACGTTTTTGGGGGAAAATAAAAGAGATTGAAACTTTACTGATAATTTGTCCAAGTTGAAAAATGCCCTCCTCCACAAATGTTATGTGACAACCTCATTGCCTTACAGAATTATGACATCACACACATGTAGAATCTTACCACCATTCCGATCCTTTGATCCTTTGATCCTTAAAACCTATAAATAGGGGTGAAGAGCAACGACTTTTAGTCCGTTTCTCGCAGCATTGATGTGTGCAGCATTGAACCGTTCGCCAGAAAAACCTTTTGAAATATTTGGATCCTTTGCAATAGTAACTGTATCCAGACCCAACATGTCTCAAACAAAAGATCCAAAGGGACAAGAAGTTGACCCCTACGCTCTTCCCTGGGATGAGCCACTAGACCCTTCCCTCTCCTCTCTTCCTTGGTGTGACCAAGTAGAACTAGAGGAAAAACGTTTGGAAGAAATGGAGGATGAAGCACTCACAAACACAGAGAAGATGAAGTTCTTGATGGAGGAAAATGAGAGAAAGAGCGCTCAACTAAAGAAGTTATCATACCAGCTTCAAAAACAGGAAGCTATTATTGAGGAGAAACAACAGGATCTCCAAGACATGGACAAAAAGAACCAGGAACTCCAAGGAAAGCTTGATGAAGCCCTGCGACAAAATAAAAAACTTGTCCAAGAAAAGATACAAGATGGCATGAAGAAGAGAGGGCTGCAGAGCAATCTCCGAGACATGGAGCTAATGTACAGTGTTGACAAAAAAAGGCTTGATCGCACAGAGCAAGCAAATGAGAAGCTTCTTCAAGAGAAAAGGGAACAAGAGATCAAACAAAAACAAATGGATCGCAAGCTTCAGAGCATCGAGCAACACAATGAAAGCTTGCAAGGAAAGCTTGATGAAGCCATGCGACGAAATAAAAAACTTGTCCAAGAAAAGATACAAGATGGCATGAAGAAGAGAGGGCTGCACAGCAATCTCAGAGACATGGAGCTCATGTACAGTGTTGACAAAAAAAGGCTTGATCGCACAGAGCAAGCAAATGAGAAGCTTCTCCAAGAGAAAAGGGAACAAGAGATCAAACAAAAACAAATGGATTCGAAGCTTCAGAGCATCAAGCAACAAAATGAAAGCTTGCAAGGAAAGCTTGATGAAGCTCTGCGACAAAATAAAGAAATCCTCCAAGAGAAAGAGCAGCTGGTCATTAAGCAGAGAGAAGAAAAACTTCTTCTCCAGGAGTTTGAGAAGAAAAACCAAAATCTGCAAGAACTTTACAACAAAATGAAGTTCAAAGCATCTGAGCTGGAAGGAGAAAATGAAAAACTGCAAAAACAGGAGGCAACATCTAAAGTGCTGAAAGAAAGGTTGGAAGAAAAACAAGCCGAAATAGAAGAAGTGGAGAAAAAATGCAATAAGCTGCAGAAGCAAAACACAGAAACAACCGAGGAGTTGAAAATCCTCATCCTCGAGAAAAAGGTGCTCGTGGAAAAGCAGCTGGAAAAAAAGAAAAAACGCTTCCGCTTCTTCTGGAGGAAGAACACTCCTTCTTTCACTACTGCCGATGTCACCTCGTCTCCCCCCTCTCCCTTTAACTCCTAACACCTCTCCCATCTCCCTCCCCTCTCTCTCCGTTTTCACACTCACCCCAACCAGTCCCGACAGTTGACTGCCCCCTCTAGAGCCTGGTTCTGTCATAGGTTTCTTCTTTTAAAGGGAGTTTTTCCTATCCACTGTCGCCTAGTGCTTGCTCAGAGGGGATTGTTGGGGTGTTCTCTCCTCTATCCCTTTACTCCTTTCAACACCCCCCCCCCCCCTTCTTTTTTCTTAATAATATAACAATAAAAACAATTGGCTGCATTTTAAATGTGTCAGATCAATGTCTTTATTCAAGAATACAAGTAATGGGTAATAGCTGCATGTGTGTTTGTGTGTGTGCATAATATGCATACTTTACTTGTTGGATCCATATCCTACAAGGAATTAAATAAAACAAGAAGACAAACAAAAACAAAACAAAAATATTTTTCTCTCCCTTCCAAGGTCAGGAATCAGGATGAGGAAGAAATTAGGTCAGATCAGTGCAGGTTTTCGCACTGCTGACATTGAAAAATGTATGGCGAGATTTTCAAAATACATTTGCAATCAAATAACTTTGGAGCTGGAAAGACAGCTTAGCTCAACAGGTTATAGGAGATCCAATGCCACCTACTTTTCATGCCAATCTTCTTTGTGGCATAAATCTCCCCTTTGATCATTGATCAGTAAATCACTGCATATAAATTCATCTAACTGTTATAATTTAATGAGTAAAGATTCTCAGATGATTGAATTGCGGTTTTAGTAAATGTTGAACCTTTTTGCGATTTCTGTTTTTAGAATCAATAGCCCATATTTTCATCCACTGCTGAAACGTGCCTTTGAGTTTTTCATCATTTAACAAGAATAGGTTCAGGCAACCATTGTGTAATTAGGCTTTCGCGGTATATGTGTTGTCTTGTGTTGTTAGTGTGTAGTGTTGTGGATAGTTTTGTGTTGTGTGTCAGAACAATGAGGCTACTGCTGTCTCCAGGTAGAAACAGGAGTGATACACCTGATGCTGTCAGACCTGCAGGTACCAGGCTGTGATGTTCTCCTTTATAGTGGACAGAAATTATTTTTTTGGAGTGACACAAATAATTTGATTGTTCTGTAAATAGTTTGAAATGGTTATTTAAAAAAGGGTAAAAGGTAAATGGCTGCAAATAACTTTGTTGTTTGCAAAACTTGTGCATTGGATTTTAAAATTGACAATTGCATTTAACTGCATTTAAAGTTATGAAAGTTATGAAATATGATTCAATAAACATGTTTGTGGTTGTTACAGAAATAACTTTTTCTACTTGGATTTTATGTTTTTTGTCTGATTTTAGATGAATTGTGTTAATACAATATGTCAAAATGAAAACATAACTGCAAATTCAGGCACGTGAGGTTGTGCTGAACAGGATGATACCAAACAAGGCAAAGTAAATCGATTTTAAAGGTTAAATGTAAAGGAAACATCAAAAGTAGTGAAAAATGGCCAATTATAACCTGGACCCCAGAGGGTTAAACACTTCACACAATAGTTACTTTTCAAGTAACTAATTACTTTTAGAATCTTGTAACTCTCCATCTTTCCATCTTGTACGGGTGAGAGTCGGCTGTGGCGAATATTCTTAAATCAGTGCTCGTGCTCTGAGAAAACCCATGGGCTTTATGTGCTAAAATGTCCTGTGATTGAATTTGATACTTCATTTCAAGATCATTTTTCAAATTCATACATTTGGTCGATTGATAAGAAGGGCTTCAGGTTGAACATACCGTAGCTGTGCTCTGAACATTTTAAATTAAATTGGAAGTGCTTCAGGAGTGTGCACATTTCAGCTCTGTGAGGGGGAAAATTCTTAAGCTTTAAGCTCTGCGAATACAGAAAGTGATTCAGATTTCTGCTTACTCAGGTTTCCAGGAACTATTCCCTCCTACATTTCAATATATTACCACAGTGTATGTACATATTGCATTTTGCCTTTATTGGATTTCAGCAGTGTGTCAGAGAGAGAGAGAAGAAAGTAGGGAGAGAAATAGAGGTAGAAATGTACCTGTTACTAATTTCTTATTGCTCTCACACAGCAGATGTTCTTCAGTAATATAGGTTTTTATCTATATTACAGCACATTGTTATTTAACACTAAAGCACAGACGGACTGGTGACTCTGCAAGACTTTGATTAACAGAAAATTACAGTGTAGACATCAGTAATAATAGTCAGGGTGTTTTGGTTCATCCATTGTTACTTGCTGGGGTCATAAATTATCCCAGTCTGTCTCTTGAGGGTTAAACTCAAAACAGGTGACATTGCAAGCAGAGAAACAAATAAGAAACGTGCTTTTCTCCTCTCTGGCACACATGACAGCATCAGGAGAAAAAAACTATATCCCAAAAACTGAAGAATATGTCAGGTGACCAGTCATATGAACCATCATTATAAGTCAAGGCTTCTGCCCTTTATCGGTTTCATCACATACACATTTTGTATGTGTGTATTTGCTCTATCTTCCTTTTTAGCTGTAGATAGTGTCTGTCTTAAAGTAAACTCTTCAATAGATTTAATGGTGTGGATTTGAGGGTTAAAGACAGAGAGTAAGAAAATCCCTCTGGGTCGAGCAAAAACAAAGGTTTCTTTGTGAAGAAGTTCGTCGGTGTTTGATGTGAGCTTCAAAAATGGTATCAAAGATTACATCAAAGTTTCCAGTGAAAGAAGAAAATTTCCCCATTTCATCTGCAACATCTCATCATGAGCTCACAAATCAAGCTGACACAGAATATTTCCTCTTACCTTCATGTGGCTGCGCTACTATTTCACAAACATGTGTATGCACTTACATGCCCTGCCTTTACATTTTTCTTTGTACTATGAATATCAGGTATTGCATTTCCTTAATGATCTAACAAAGCCCTGTATATTATTTCATTAACCTGCTCACAGACACCCTGTCACTCTCGATTGTGCTCCTGATTGTACATAAAGTTGTGTTTTTGTACAATCAAAAGACACACCTCACTGTTGTTGAATTCATGAGCTGTCCAGCTCTTTAACAGGAATGATCTCTTTTATAGAATATCAAAAAGCATTTCCCCATGACTGGAATAGCCTACACATCTTGTTAACTGCTGATGTTTTGTTGTGACTGGGTTGAGGTGTAAAAGGAGATAAGACAGGGTAAAAGTTCCCAGTAATACCGAATCGCCTCCCCTATTGTCTTGTATCCTTAAATCATGGTAAAGGAAGACTGTTGGCATCAGTTTCTTAGGCAGAACAACGTGTAACATCCTGTACTGACCCAGACTGAGTTAAGACAACAGACAGCTAACTGCCTGTCTATATACAGTATATTATTTAAAGTAAGTTAAATAGTGTTAGTGATTGTATTATTTCTGTTCTCCTTAATAATATATTATTTAGGATGATAACTGTGTCAGAACCAGTGCTTTATTTTAGTATGGTATGGTATATTATCTAAATATACCATGGGTTCTGTGAACAGTATAATCACATGCACAAACTCGGTTTTGTTGTTGTCATTTTGTATTTAAGGGTTTTTTATAATCATAAAAGCATTGTTTGATTTTTTTTTCCTCTTCCTTCTCAACAATCTCACAAGCTAATAATCCTCCCCACACATTCCTGCTCCAGGCCACGTCAGATGCCACTTGAATCAGGAACAGACAACTTGTCCTGCGCTGAGGCAGCTTGCCCAGGATTATCCGAGGCATCGCATTCAGGCCAGGAAGTTCTTTCTTTGGGTGCCCATTGTTCAATAACCCCCTCAGATACATCAAGTCAACCACACAAAAAAACAGACGTGCATTTTACCCCGACTGTACTTCAACCGGGACCATTACCAGGTGTACAAACCTGTGTCAGATCTCAGCCCAAACTTGGAACGTCAGCTCCAATCAGTGAGAGTGCAAACCTGGAACGAGGAAACTGAGGGAAAGGTGAAGGGATACTGAAGGGAAGTAAGCATTGAATTAAGCATTACCGTGGGGTGTGTGGACACCTGATATTTGCCGTAGTCCTGTTTGTATTCTCCCCTCTTTTTGCTGTGGGAGTCTGTATCGCTGATATTTATTCTGGAGAGTGTTGTAATGTAAATGGGAAAGAAATGGATGACCCATAGACTGCTTATAAATACAGTCCCTACATAATCTACTGTATAGGGATTTGTATTTATCACAAATTGTGACCCTAACAGAGAAAACCAACATTTTTCTTAACCTTTTACAGGTACAAATTATTTATTGTTTATAGCTATTTTCTTTCTGTTTTTAGACTGGTTTACCATATTTTCATTGCATAATAAATAGACTAAAACACTCTATTGCATTGAGAATCTTACATACTTTATGTTTAGTTAGGTTTATGTGATCTTATATCATACAGTAGTTGAGGTTGGGAACAGCAGTGTCCAACCCTCAACTACTGTGGTTCATTCAAGAAACCTCCAGCATTCAAGTACTGCTTCTCTAGTTGGAAAAGCTAAGCTCAAAGACAGTGACAAAAAGAGCTGAACTGTGAGAAGATTGTAATTTTGTGTAACTTATGTCTTTACACTAAGCCTGATGACAGGATGGGGAAAAAACAGTTATAAATTATAATGCATTTAGAAAATGTACCTGTGTTTTGTTTAAAAATTGAAAGGAAGATTGTTTAGGCTAAGAGGTACTGTTTACAAAGTGCAAGAAAAAATAACCAAAGACAACAAAAGCTCTATATTTAGATTCTAAAAAGCAAACAAAATTAAAACATGTATTATATAATAATGACAGTCATCACAACTATTTAAGAAAAGAATTTAAAACCATTGAATTTGCATTGGATGTGCTATTTAGAAACACAATTTTTTTTTAAAAGATCTGTACAGTTATGTTCCTTCTCTTCAATGTACCTTTTAAATCTCTTTTGACAAAATTTTATATTTATTTTTCTTAAATGATTTAAAAGAACTTTATTAGTAATAAAGCGCTTATGAGGCAATGAGTGCACTTTCCTTCAAAGACTCTATTGTACCCCCCATTGTTCTATTATTTTGTTGTTATTTCTAGTATTTACTGAGATCCTTCAAATATACTCTCCCATCTCGACTGCGCCATCTAGTGGCATTACACAGTACGACGCTTGTGCTGAAACTAAATAATACACATAAAGGCAAAATGGGTTTTTTAATGTCCACAGTTACGTAATGCTTCCACAAACTTCATAATGTAAATCACGACAGCTTAATAACTCAAGTAGCACAACATGTTGATGTATGCTGTTTAATATTGCGATGAGATACTTCTTCCACCCATAAAGGTGATGTGGATAAAATTTAGGTGAATATGTTGTTTTGTTTTCTTTTTTGATGTTATTTTTCATCTACTTTTACTTGTTACTTTATCAGGGAATTCTGGACTGTAGTTACAAAATCAAATCATTGCATTTTTAGGTAGCATCAATGGCTATCTCAGGGCACATTACATTGTAAGCAGCCTACATATTTGTCATATTTGTCACATCCTACCCAGGGTTATTTTAGTCAGAGCAAAAGCACCAGCACTGCAACATCTTTTTTTTTTTTTTTTTTTTAACAATGTTTATAAATTGCAGTTTTGTTTTGTTTTGTTTTTCATGTTTAATGCTCATTTTATTTTATCAGATGGTCATGAATCATAATAATATAAATTTGTTGAGAACATTGTATGCGCATATGTGGAGTCATCAGCCAAAAGCTTATTGTGACAGTCATTGCCAACCAACCTGTCTTGTGACCTATTAATAAAAAGTCATTTTCATTTCATACCCTTCATCACATTCAGAATTTCTTTGAGTTGTTGAATGTTCTTAACCTTCTTGCTTGTTAAGCATTTTTAAACTGTAATCTCAATATATGATTTTTCCCCCCTGCCCCATTTGTCATCTCATGATCCCAGAGATGGGACCATTTTGTGTTTTCCTGAAGGGATCACTATCTTAGAGATCATTGAACTTGACTATTAAACTGGCAAACAGTAATTCATCAACATTATTTTTGAATTTGTACCCTAACTAAATTAATTTTTGATACTGTTACTTTTAAAATTAAGATTTTTATTTCATATTCTTAGATCAGTTAATATTGGTGGATTGACACTTTTACTTGAATAAAAGAGACAAAATTGGACCGTTACATAAAAAAAGGAAAGGAAAAAACTTTGCACCTGACCCTCTCAGAATCAAGTGTTTTTTGTGCAATGTCTTAATTTACCTGAGAGATAAGTGAGGTATAAAAATGTAGGCCTTTTATGGACTATAACTCATTTTGACTACTACTCGTCTCACAAAGTGATATTGGCCCTTGAAAGTTGACCTCAAATTAAGATTTTAGCCAGTGAATTATCAGAAAAGGGATAAAACATCCAGGGTACCAATGTTAGTTTCTATTATTCTACACCAGACATTAATTTGGTGCCGTTAAGACTGGCAAATCCCACGACACCAATACTGGTTACAGAAATAAACAATGAACAAAAACAAGACTAGATTTATTATTTAGAACATGACACTTGGAGAGATTTGACTGACTAGGTTGCAGGGCCTCAATGTGTTTTTCAGCCCCTTGTCTCCCCTGAACTAAAGTTATGAAGGCTCTTGGATGTTATTAACTCACAAAAATATAATGTGATTTCAAAAGAACCACATCTGGAAAATGTTGAAGAAAAAAATTCCATTGATTTATAAGGCGCTTGGGTGTGAAGCACCAATTGATTGCTGATGGAAAAAACATTAATATTAAAGAAAAGTGGGGGGGAAAAAAGGAGTCTACATTGGGGATCAAGGTTTAGCCTGTTATTCATTGCAAACATTTATTACATTTCATATGATGCAAACAACAGTAAGTCCCACCCTTGCTGGAATAGCTCATCATCTTGTCATGAGGGAATTAAAGAGACACAAAGGGACAGGGACAGAAAAAAGTATGTATTATGCGCAATTCCATTGTTTCCTTACAAAATAAAAACAAAAACATAACAATCATCTCATAGTGAATTTTGGCATCTCCTTCTCTCCTGTTGTATTGTGGAGTAAATGTAAATAAAACAAAAAAACTCAAAAGAACAAGGCATGCATAATAGTATCTGGTAATGCACATAGATCAAAGGATACCACTTAGAAATACAAAATCCATGTACGATGTTTGTGTACATTTCATATATATGGTCCCTTTCTTAGGTGTCTTAAGCCTATCTACCTGTTCCCACTGTGGGACGTGTCTTCTGCTTGGTCACTAGATTAACCCTGTGAAAAGGTCTGAGCAGGAACGTACATCTGTAGTATGAACTTCTAACAGTGATGACTACTAGACGTTACATCTGGCTGTTTATTTTATTCCTCGCTTCATTTCTTACTGCATGTTATTATAAAGATATTTATTGCAAAGTTCATTTAATTTATTTAAATAGTCTTCCTTGCATCAACTGACCATTGTGCTACCTACACAATTTCAAACCTTATCAGAGTTACAGCCAGTATTACTTCTATTAAGACGTTCCTCTTGTTAGTTATGTTACCACCCCATGCTTCTCTTATGTAAATTTAAGAAAGGAAAAAAAAAAAGAGAAAAAGAAAGGGGGGGGG
Source organism: Astatotilapia calliptera (assembly GCF_964374335.1). Taxonomy (NCBI): domain Eukaryota; kingdom Metazoa; phylum Chordata; class Actinopteri; order Cichliformes; family Cichlidae; genus Astatotilapia; species Astatotilapia calliptera. The sequence continues at coordinate 25,295,231 of NC_137431.1, forward strand.
GGTGTTATTGACTATTTTGACTCAATATAATGTGACTGTGCCCACAGAGCCTGGGATGAGAGTATTTTAACTTTCAAATAACCTAAAGAAACTCATCACATTTCTGATACACCAAGATCAATGCACTGTTCCATTTTAATAAATGGGTAAAACAGCCACATGTATAGAGTGGGGGGTGTGCATGTGGCCACTTCATTTAGTTATTGAAACCATGTGGGGAAAGCAAAAAAACAAAAACAAAAACACTGCGATTAAATACGATGTTGAATGTCTTTACTGTTAAAAAAGTGTACTGCAATGTATACAACTATGTTGCTCTCTCTCATTGTTTAACATGTTGTTGAAGAGGGGGTGGGGGAGAGGCATTGGATTGTTGATTATATAAATGGAATCATGTACAGTTTTACACTTATAATGCATCTATCATCATTATCAACAGATCGCAGGGAGCGAGGGAGAAAGGGGCAGCAGAGGACAGACAACATAGAAAAGATTCATCCACTTGAATTTGAACACCCTTTGCTGTGGAACCAATGCTATGTTACTCTTTCAAAGAGGGGAAGAGAAAAAAAAAAGCGAGAGATGGAAACAACTGTGTTCATGTACAGGTATGAATGCTGTAAGTGCAGAACCAAATGTTCGACCAATAAAAGTCTATTGGGATCAAGTTGTACTGGTTTCTCTGAAGGTGGATGTAGACTTGATTAACCGAACGTGGGGCTGAGCATGATGGTACTGGTGGCAACGGTGGGCGACTCGAATGGTTGGATTTAGCGCTCGCCCTGATAATCGTGGTGGTGGTGGTGTCAGCGTGTCACGGGGCTTGGCTTCTTTAGTCGATGTACTGGGAGAGCCAGCGGAAGCCCTCACCGTAGCCCTGCCTCTTCAACACACTGCACATGAACACCTCCAGTGGTCTTGTGTTCAGCTCCTTCAAGGGAACGTTGCCCTGAGGATGGAAGAAAAAAAAAAAAGCAGAAAGAAAAATTAAACCAAACCCACTTTGGGACCACAACACATTGGTACAAGGCTCATTTACTGCACATGATCCCCTATGTCTTTTACATTGATAAAATATCTGACATGTTATGCAAAAGAACCAGGCAGGGATTTATCTAGGACTGTTGGTCCTTTCACATTTTGATATATGAACTTATATATATTTTTTTCTGTTCTTCAGCATTTAGAGCTTTAAAGCCTTGGTTCACTTGGACGGTGTCTCACCTTTCCTGTCGTCTGTCCGTACAATCCGAAGATTTCCCTCAGCTTCTCCTCGCTGATGGCTTCTGGCCTGTCAATCTTGTTGCCCAGGATCAGAATAGGCACATTTCCGATGGTCTCATCTGTCATTAATGCCTGGGTGGGTCAATGAGAGTGACAACATTCGTATTGGTAGGTAAAGGTAGATTTGGAATCATATTCCAAAAAGTAAGACAATGCTTCAACACATTTAAAATTCATCTCAAACAATGGCTAATAAATTGTTGTACATTGTCTGACAGTGTGGGGTAAATTTCTTCTTCACTATTTTTGTCTGACCTGTCAGAGACCACAGATGAGGAGCAGCCTTTTAGCTAACTCTGGTATATTTACATTGATATCTTCAATAATATGCATCGTCCCTTCTAAATTAAAGGGAAAAAATTAATTCACGAGCAGATTTATTTAAAAAAAAAATAATAATTAAAAATGCGGTGTTTGAATGAAGCGTTTATGGCTATTATAATTTTTTCTAGTAAGTTCTCACAATTATTGCTTTGATTGTCCTCTAACTGACTAAGTTATATGTAACTAGTAGACAGTAGTAGCCTTTGAATAGCATGAGTTTTTAGTGACTTGAAGTCAGACAGGAGACCACAGTAACAATGACGTTGTAGCTCATTTGGCTTATGAACCATCACTGTTCATAGGTTACTGCCTGTAAAACTAAAATGTGACCTTGAACACAGCTGGTGTGAATTTAAACAAACTTGCACACAAGTTTGGTTAAATTCTTTCCAATACAAGGAGGAGGAGTGATTCTTATAGCCATGCCAGGTCATTAATCATTCACCCAGATTTGTCCATTTAAAAATTAAATTTAAAAAAGCCAGCAAAAAACATGCTTTTGTGAAACACAATTAGAAAATAAAGAGTGTGATTAACATTTTCCTGTAACTCCTAAAATACAAACAAAACATTTGACTGGCCAATGTTACACTTTTAGAATTTGCTCAGTTTTGGATGTTCTGTGAGCAGCTTTTGCCTTTCAGACTATTCTAAAACTGGTAAATTAGTTACCAGAAATATCCCTTTGGTCGGCTGGTTGAAAAGTAGATTAGAACATGTAGGGAAGAGAAATGAACCCCTCTCTTTTAAGAAGCGGGGCTAGAAGCAGATTTTTCAGAAACATCCAAGACATTAGATTAATGCACCACAAACTGAAACCCTTAAAAAAAAAACATTTGAATAAAGAAAAACTGCCATACTGTTTTGTATAATCTATCATAATTCCCATAATATTGGTACCCATTGGGCAAACAATTGTGATCAATAATATTGTGGTGCCGCTTTCATACAAACACGCTTTTTTCAACATGTTTCCTTTTTCTCTTATTTTTAAAATAATTATTAATTATATTGTGTTCTTTTTCTACATGATTACTTGTTTTCTGAAAGAAATAATCCCTTTATGAGTAGTTCTTTAATGGTCCCTTTGTATCTTTATATGGACTTACTGGGGAAAAACAAAAACTATTATCTCCTCTCATTTTTTTCTCAAATTGCAATTATCAAATACATGTGGTAAAAGGTAACATGCACAATGAATAACCAAAACTACACTTATTTCTCTCTTTGTTATTATACTACAAGCTGTCAAAAACGACGCTTAGCGATGTGATGGGGACCACGTGTGTTGCGGGTACTTACATCAAGTTCTGCTTTTGATTCACCCAATCTCCCGAGGTCTGCACAATCCACAAGGAAGACAATGCCATTGATGGCAGGGAGGTAGTTTTTCCACACCCTGCGGGCTGAGTGAACAAACAAAATTTAAAAAAAAAAAAAAAATCTTATTTGTCAACTTCTCTTCTGTTTTAACCTTGGGCTAACCAGACTGAAAACTGAAGTACATTAGCCATACAAATGAATATTGTTGTTTCCTTAAAAACAAAATGCAATCAGTAAAATACAAAAACTATCAGAACACAGACACACCTTGTGCGTGGCCTCCAAGGTCAAAGGTGGTGAAAGTCATACCAGCAATCGTCAGCTCTTCTGAGGCTGGAGGGGAGGAAATGAATTAGTCAAGCAAAGATACTGAAAAAACATCAGTTTAATGCAATTCCATATGGAATATCCAAGCGCATGTTACACATAGGTACGTTACATTTATGATATTACATCCAATCAACAGCATCTGCTTTAAAAGTGTCTGTTAACAAGAAAACAGATATAAATGTCTGTAAAAGCTGCCTCCATTTCTTTGTATTGATAGTCTTTTGACACATAACCGAATGAGCATGTGTGAACGTGCATGCATGTGACAGAGTAAGCACCAACTCACTTGGGTGTAAAGTTGGCACATGCTGTCCCAATCTGTCATCTTTGAGCATGTGCAGTAGCGTCGTTTTGCCAGCATTGTCCAGGCCAAGAAATACTAACTTGCCGGATTTCTTATACAGTCCTGAAAGAAAGCCAAAAGTATTTCAGAACACAAACCTGTACGCTACTACTCTTTTTTTTTTTTTTAAGTTGCTGAATCACATTATATATTTTTTTAACCTTTAAAGCAAATCAGTGACACTAAACAAAGGCTGTCAAGCTCAGACCTGTTCTTAGAACTACAGGGGACATTTAATCCACATAAGTTTATATAAATCAGAACACCATTTTGGTTTTCTCAAATTCACACAATGATTATTTAAAAAGAAGTAGTTAGTTTCCAATTTGATGGACTGATTTGACTATTTTTCTTTCTTCTTCTTTTTTCTTTTACATTTATTAAAAAAATATATATATAAAAAAAAAAAACCTTTCTCAAAACATAAAAGGTGCAAAGTTATGCCACTCCTTGATCAACTTTCCTAACAAGATTACAAGCCTTTGTGTTTACAACTCTGAGTCAGCATAGTGATACCTGGTGGATTTATAACATTTCTGAGTCAGTCAACTGGATGACATCATTACTTACAGCAGCACTATGCGACCTGTCTAACTGGGAGAACAGGAACGCCCGTTTCATATAAGCAGTTCGAACACAGAAACTAGAACAGCACACCCTGGGGAAAAGAGCTGCTGGTACACATTTCAAATGGACACTCAGAGAGAGAAAGAAAAGAGGGGAAAAAAAAAGAATGGTGGAAAATTCTGTCATGTTTCTGAGAGATGTATCCTTTATGAGGCTTTCATGTTTACGCAGCATGTGGACATCACTGAAAGCTTTAAGCTGAGCGACTTTCAGGGAGCAAAATGGCAATGCCATAACCCATAGGCTACCGTGTGTTAGAGCTCTAACCAGGAACTAAAGACATACACTGAAGCAATAGAAAGAATTTGAAAAATGATGACCACTCCAAAAAATGGTGATACAATCAAAAGTGTAAGAGTGTAAAAATGGATGTGTTAGAATGTGAAACAAAACAAAGCATTTTCCTGACAAGGGCTGCAGCTGAAAAATATTTTATGAACAACAATAAAACTTTGCAGCGTGGATTAGGAGATAATGAGTGAGGATGTACCAATCCAACTTATTCCATTTCTAATTTGATACCTTACCTTCAGTTATATTTGATATCAGATCTCAACTAAAGCTGTACTACCCACTGTGTCCCTCTTATGTCAACAGGGTCAGGATTGAATAAATGGCCCATTATACCTGATGTCTCCCTAGCAAATGGCGGCAGACGCCAGAGGTGACGCTTAAAACATGCTTTGGTGCATTTTTCCTGATCATGCATCTCTCAATTTTTGTTACCTTGCATGGAGGTGCAGACAGGTTGAAGACATGCATGTGCAATCCTGTCAGTTTTTAACCACCATGGTTCACCGCTCAGAGATATCCATATTACACAGAGGGAGATGCTGCAACAGCCTGGAAAGATCAGACTTTCTGTGTGAAACTTTGGAAAGGTTTTGCCTGAGGGACAACACCTATTTGTTTAGGTGGATATTGCAGCGAGTTTCAAGCACTCTCAGCCAGTATATATAGTCCTCACGTCACAGCTGACTTCAGGGCTGGACTGGGACAAAAAAAAAAAAAAAAAAAAAAAAAAATCGGCCTGGGCATTTTGACTAGAGACCGGCCCACCAGGTATTAAAGCCATAAAGCCTTTGAATGAAAATAAACGCTGTTGTGACAGTGATGTACACTGTCCTGTTGGTATATGTATGATTTCTATACATTTTACGTCAGATAAAAACTTTGGTTGTAAGATTCAGATAATTATTTTTTTAAAAGCGAGACATTTTAAATGAGAATAAGAAAGAAAAGTATTTCTTTGTGCCCCCCTTTCCCTGTTAATGCCCTACCTGGCCCCCTGACCCGCCCCTGCACAGTTACCAGCTGTCAGCTACTTAGAAAAGGATCCTGATGTTATTTGTCTCTCAGAAACAGTTTATAACTTCCCTTCAACTCATTCATGTCACCTAAAAAGGTAAACCTGTCTCTCCTTCACCTGTTCAGCTCTGATGATTCAGTAAGGACATCTCCTGGTTTCATCTTCATGTTTCCCTCTCACCAGATATCCAAACCGATATCATGACCAGTAGCTTTTACAGCTGTGGCTCCAGCAAATATCAGCTGATACTAGAAAGTAATAAGCAGTGATGAGATTCTGAAACCACCCAGGTGAAAGCCTTTCGCTATTTGGCTACACCTAGAAATTCTGTCCATGAAAATTATGAACAGAATCAGGGACAAAGGGCAGCCCTGGTGGATCCCATCACCCACCAGGAATGAGTCCAACTTATTGCCAGTTATGCAGACCAAGAGCTGGTCCAGTGTTCCATGACCAGGATGAAAAACGCATTGTTTCTCCTGTATCCAAGGTTCGACTAACAGATGGACTCTCGTAACACTGATCTGCCAAGCGGCAAGCAGATCAGCGTTAGTCAATACTCAAAAAAGTAATTATCACTCCAAGGAGAAAGTAATTAATTTTACTCGTAACATTATTTTCATCTTACTGTAACCAGTGTTGGGGAGTAACGGAATACATGTACCGCCGTTGCGTATTTAAAATACAAAATATGAGTAACTGTATTCCGTTACAGTTACCGTTTAAAAGGGTGGTATTCAGAATACAGTTACTTTGTTGAAATAAATGGATTACACTGCGGTACTTTCCTGTTTCATTTTGTCGCGGGTCAGGACTGTTTGGGTTTTGTTTGACAGCTACGTTCTGTTGATCCAGGCGGCAGCGTTACGGTTGCCATGGTTACAGGGCGACGCTCTCTCTCTCTGCGACTGTGTGTTTCCTGGGTGAGAGAGCGCCTTTTCGTTGTTGTTGTTGTTGTTGTGCTAAGCTAACAGGCAGAATGCTACAAGCATAGCTCTAAAGAATGTAGCATCATGGGCAGTGTAGTCCGTGCTGCAGGGAGAATGGACTGCCATACACGTTATGGGTCTGTGAGCTCGAGGAGGGAGAGAGAAAAAGGGGAGTGGAAAGGTACAAGTTGTCATCGAGGAAAAACGGGAGCTGGAAGCATGTAAATATAATAATAACCACTTCAGCCAAGAAGAGTGCCTGACGAGCCCAGTTGTAAGTAAGCTATTAAGACTCGACTGTACACCGTGTTCGTGTTTTCCTCCGAAAACAATAAGTTCCGTTGGAGCAGTCTTTCAACGCCTCTCTCTGTCTCTCGCAAGAAAAGTTGACCCACACAACAAAGTAAAGCTAGTTTTCGGCTACGAGCCGACAGGGACCCCGCCGTTTTAGTCAGAGGTCCCTTTACTACAGTTCGGAGTCGCGGACCTTCAGTAATAGTAATAAATCACACAGCAATAGTACATTCACGTTGTTGTAAAAAGCATGATAATATATTAAGTAATCCAAAGTATTCAGAATACGTTACTGTCATTGAGTAACGTAACGGAATACGTTACAGAATACATTTTGGGGCATGTATTCTGTAATGAAATACATTTTAAAAGTAACCTTCCCAACACTGACTGTAACATAGCTGAAATGCATTGACTCATAATTACCATTTAACAATACAAACAGAGGCTACAGTTTCACACACCAAAACAAATCGCTATCGTGGGGAATTTGTTTTGTTACAGCAGAAAGTGGACAGTGCAAAGTTACATAGAAAAATTAGAAAAACACTGGAATAAGATAATGATAATAATATGATCTTTCTCTCAGTGTTTAGGTATGAACACAAAACTGACAACACAAAGCAATGATGAACACCAGCACAAAGACACTTCAAAGTGATCAACACAGTAATTCTATTGTTGAAACGGAGGCTGCAGCCTGTCTGCTCATCAGTTTGTTACCTTTGAAGTTTAGGGTCTGTCTGGCTGGGTTGGGGTCAGCAGTCACTCAGCTTTAACATCACCCTGCGTTCTTGGCTAGCTTAGCGTTAGCATGCTGTCTGACTAGATGCTTGCAAAGAGTCGAAGCTGTGTTAGCAACATAATGCAGGTGTTTATGTCCTAGATGGAGTTTCCAGTTTACCATTGCATTCTCATCCTATTGTGCAATAACAATAAAAGTAATGTCATATCCACAATATAGACTGTGTCACTATTGGCAAGTGCAAGAACCGATAACTGGATCGATAGACAAGCAGACCAACAAGACTAACAGTTCCCAGTAGTCCAAGGAAATGGACAACTGGGAACCGGTTCTTGATTCCCATCCCTAGTTGGTACTCACCTAAAAACTGTAGTACGCTATTGAAACCGCTAGAAATCCACTCCAATAGGAATGACATATCCGGAGCTGTTGAATCCTGAAAAACAACCCCACCCCCCAAAAAAAGAGGATTCAAAACAAAGGAAAGAACAAATTAATTCACAGAGAAGGGTATTTTTCCCCCTTTGGACTGATAAGTGCTGTAAAGTGAAGCAAAATTTTTAAATATTTAAAGAAAATATCTTATCTGATTCAACAGTACTTTTCAAATTTTATAAGTTGTAAAATTGTGATTTTTTTTTTTTTTTTTTTTTTTTTAAATAGGGCAAAAACCAACTTGCCAAAGTATCTGAAAATATTAAGTGATAAACACAATTAAAGGGTAACACATAACTTAAGAACTAAATATGCCAGTTGCATCAACCTATCACACAGATACTAGCAACTGCTGATAAGAACAGTGAGTGCCTTTCTACAGCCAATGATTATCTTGTTCCAGAAGGACAGGAGATTCAGAACCCTGATCACATACCATCTGACAGTTTCTTGACAGACAACATGAGCTTTAATCTGAAAATTATGCCGTCTAAGACGTTTAAATGGGGGTAGCCTAATTGTTTGTCCAATTAAAAAAAAAATCCAAAATAAACAGACTCAGATAACTACTACAAGTATGAAATCAATAGCAGTTTCTGTTGTGTAACAGATGTTTTTTTTTCTTCTTTTTTTCTGGGTAAGACACATTTTTACAGTCTTCATTTTTTATTTCTACTTCATATAAGCTTCTTTGTCTCCCATTTAAGTGACCCAATCAAATATGTGAGAGCTATGCTTATGACATTCAATAAAAGGGAGGACAGAAAAAGCAAACATCCCCTCTCCAATAAGAAGTTTTTGCACTCCATTTCCAACTTCATCTCATTTTTCAATCCTCTGCACACTGATCACAGCAAGGTAAGCTGGTACAGACCTCTGGCCCCAATTACGTAACATGAAAACAACTCCAGGGCTAAAGTATAAGGCTGACAAAGGTCAAGATCATGCAAATACAGCTGAACTACACGTCAGCTGGTGCCACACTGTGGACCGATATGCTCCCATGCCTGCCTCAGTGACTGTAAAATATTCGGCAAGCAAAAGATGCATGTGGCCATAAAAAGCTTGCCTGAAGTCTGCTGCCTTACTCTGTTTCAACTGCATTTGGCGGTGTCGTTTACAAGATGTGCAAACTGATCATCAAGCATGACCAACTGCTACTACTAGGGTCTGAAATGAAAAGCCAAATGCCAACAGATCTTCTGTTTGGTCGGTAAATCTCAGAAGACTTTCTGACACACTGACGGGTAAATATATGCCCTAAAAAATACACATGAACAACTTTAAAAGACTATGCTGACGCTCTACTACATTTTGCTGTTGTTGACTTGCTCTGTCATTTGCCGTCTGTCTCAGAGTCCAATGAACAATGACAATATTCTAACAAGAGAACAAGAGCTCACCCAAACCAAACGGTAGCCCTAAGAAAGACACAGACACTATCAAAATAAAGGGAAAATAGGAATGGGTCTTTAGAGTAAACAAATAAAAATGTAATGCAAACATGAAGGTGAATTACTCTGATCAAATTGATTATCCATGAAGAAGGTTTCCGAACCATTACAGCCTTCTTTTTTCCCCCATAAAGGGCCTCTAGGACGAATGGTCCCCACTTAAGATGTCAACGTTACCTGTGTTATCTTAACAGAAGTTTATGAATTTTCCTGGCCATCTAATAGACAACAAGATTCCTTAAAAGAACACCCCCTAAGAAACAACTTCTTAAAAATCCATTCTCATGTCATACGATTGAGGAAAAGGCAAAAACTATTAGGTGGGCCTAGGGCTGTGCGATATGACCAAAATCTCATATCCCGATATAAAACATCTATCGTCCGATAACGATATAAATCACAAAAATGTAACAGTTTCTGTAAATTCTGTGAATCTCGGGTAGCTGAAGTGTTTCTAGCTGGGCGTCATATATCTGGAGTCGAGTGTTTTACCGATGCATGAAACTACACATTTTTAGACATAGGTTGTAACAGCCGCCGTTTTCTTTGCAGCGTGCTGCAGGGAAAAGCCTGTTCTAACGTTTGAGTCTAAGGTTTATTTTTTAGCACCTGACGGCTCTTTTTTGCTTCTCATTGGTAAATACTCTGCATACTATTTTACGTGATTCAGTTTATTTTGAAAAGTCTCAACAGGATCTTGAGCTTTATTGAGAAAGGTTTATGTGGAAAATAAACAAGCGGACGCGATGGTTTTACCATCATTGTTGCTGATGACAATGCATAAAAACAGGCGCTTGTCCGTCCATAGTGTGGTTATATTAAATATAAGAGAAAGAGAGAACTTTAAGAAATGAATATAGCCACTACAGTGACCATCAAAACGATGAAAAAATATTGCCATAAACAGTTTATTTTGCAACACCACGAAACAAATGATAGCGTAAAATGAAACGATAGACATTTTTATGTCGTCATCCGATATATATCCTTATATCGTACAGCCCTAGGTGGGCCCCAAACTTTTCACATACATTAAGTTTTTTTTGTTAGTTTGATTTATTTTTTTACTTTTAAATATGCTCAGTAAAATTTTGTGCTCAATTGCTCAGTACTTTGAGAAATTATGTTTTGAAATTAGTTGTTACATATATTAAAATAGTTATGCTACAAATGTTCGCTTTTGCAAAGTTATGTGAAACAACAAATGGTAAATGGCCTGTATTTATATAGCGCTTTTACTAGTCCCTAAGGACCCCAAAGCGCTTTACATATCCAGTCATCCACCCATTCACACACACATTCACACACTGGCAACAAGGCAATTAATTTCATTGGCCACTATATTTTCTCTATATTTATTTGTCTCCTTTGCCTTGAACCTTTAACTTGTGACAACAAAAAAGATGACTTCGGGAACTCAAATGTGCCCTCAAAGAAAAACTCGTTATAACTAAGATGTCTAATATAATTAAATCTGACATTTAAATACACTGCAATAACGCTGAGTCAACATTAAATGGGTAACAGGGGTGTCTTATCAAAAATCGTCACCCATGTAGACCGCTTACCTCAAACACTAACGTGATCTACCTCTTGAATTCCTAGTTCAGCGTGTTAGTAGCAAAGTGCTCATGTCTTAGATAAAGCCTATCAGAGCAGTGTGTTACCAAACTAAGATGGGGCACATTTTCTCCTCTGAGAAGATATGAATTATTATCACATTTAGGTTTCAGGCAGTACCTGTCAACTAACATAACACTGCGAAGACAACGAATGCGGTTTGACTCGGCTGTCAAAATCCCCGGGTTATAACAGCCAGTATAGACGTAGCAGTGAAGTGAGCTAACCTTCAATATGACGGCTAATGTTACAGCAATTGATGGTCTCTGCCAGGTTACACTTCAGCCAAAAAACTACAACGAGGACTGTATTTAAGAATGCCAACAAACCATGCCACGCTTATATATATATATATATATATATTGGTTAGGTATAGTTTGAAAAGAGAAGGCGAGGCCGGCTAACCGGCTAGCAGGAAGCTTCTAGCTACGTGTCATATTCTCTATCACTTAGGCGACGTTGCATCGATGGCTACGTTAGCTAACTAGCAGTTAGCTACAAAAGCGGCTCTTCGACGTGCTAAAACCATGAAATTTGTGCAATACTCCGACTGTTTTTCAACTCTGAAATAAGCACCAATGTTTAAATAAATATGACAACGGGTCAAGTTAAATGTACACCTCACTCCCAGCACCGTAACAGTAAACTTGGTGTAAGAAATGCTAACGTAGCAACATTAGCAGCCGGGAGAAATTGCTAGCCTAGATGTCGAACGTTTACGGGACTCTTCAGATATCAAGTACATTAAACAAAAAAAAAACTTACCCGTTATCTAGGTGTAGATTAATATAACAAGTATGTTCGCTCTAATACTCATGTAAATTGGTCACTTGCTCAAAAAAACCAGAGAGCCTGCAAAATGCCAGGTCCTTCTCTCCTCCTTCGTGTTTTGTTACTGAGCCACGACACTGCAATGGCTGTCCAGCAACTCCCCGAAAACTCTGCCCTGCCGCTTCCTGTTTATGTTTCACAGTCATCTTTCCGGCAGGGGAACTAAAATCTAGCTCCGCTCTGGATTTCTTTTTGTTTCAGAGCCAACATGGACATATTTTGCTCATTTTTTTAATTAAATAATTTTATCGGTGTATTAACGCGTGTGTGATGGTTTGCTCCAAGTTTTCATATTGTTATAGTCAAATAATCTCGTTAGGCAAGTCCATGTCAGCTCTGATATCACGAGATGTACTTTGTTTATCTCATATTTAGAAAATCATTTGTTTAAAGCAGTTCAAATTAATAGTAAAATAATAATAAGAAAGAAAGAAATGGAAAACTATACTAATAAAATCTTGCACTCCATTCAGGAGGTGCAGAAGATAGTCCTCCTGGGAACTGGTCACATTCTGAGGAGGACTTTATCCATCAAGTGAATCATCACATGATATCTCATAGTAGTTCTAAGTTGAAGGAATAAACTCAATATCACGAGTGAACAGAACAGGATTTTAAGGATGATAAAATATTAATATTAATAAAAATACCCGTCAAATACTTTCTCTACGAGGCAGGTGTATTTTATTATATTATTTATTATAGAGGGTGATGTGGTATGTAGCTGTACTTATGTCAGCAGAGCTTAATCACTCTGTTAGAGAAGGTGCTTTCTCTCGCGGTCTCTCTACAGTAACCGGTGCGGAGGGTGGTCCGGATTAATCCATGATGGGAACAGTTTGTTCAGTGATCTGCTCTCCAGCTTCAAAAGTGTTAAATTTGTAGCCAGTCACAGTGCCACCCTCCAGCAGACCACTGCGAAGTAATTGTGCTTGCACAACTGAGTAATAGAGAATCTCCATCATGTATCTGCACACACTGAAGGATCTAATTTTTCTTATGAAACAGAGTCTGCTCATTTCATTTTTTTATACAGTTTTTGTGTTGGTCTTTCAGGTCAGACACCCACAACACTAACATCATATCCCAAGATAGACACAGGTCATGTAGGATGTAATTATTTTGCAGATTATTTGAAATGTATAGGACTTGTAGACCATTTTTACATTCAGCAATTCTTATTTCATTTTATATTATAAGCACAAAATGTATAGGCTACATCATATTATGTGCATATGACTAGAAGGATAAAGTCCTGGCAAAAACGAAAAAAGAAAATTAACAAATTATAGTTAACTGACTTATTATTCTTAAAGTTTTGTTGTCACATTTCTGCATTTCTTGACAAAAATGGTCAAACATCTGATTTGGAGTTTGTCCACCAGTTCTTATTCATATGGAATTTCCCCAGTGATTAAAAAAAATAATGTACAAATGTATTCCCTTTGACTTTCTTATCACTTTAAAAACAATGATGCTGGATTTTTCCCAGTTGCATGCAAGGACAAAACAAATAGCTCGGAATTCATAGAAGTTGTAAGGAAACTCAATGTCAAGTCTAAATGTTTCCAGTGCTTGACTGTTTAATCAAATGCAAAAAAGGTGAATTAAACTACATTAATCCTATTATAAAGATGAAGCTTATTCCCAACTAACCAAGGTTGTTTTTTCCATACAGTTATGTCCAAAAGAATTCACCTGGGGACAAACTATAGCATATTCTTTTAGTGCTTTAACTTAGATTAGAGGATTCCACCATACGTTGGAAAAAGTATCGCAGGTTGTATTTCACGTGCAATTAAATGAGCAGCTTCTCAAAAAATGCACAGTGATTGTCCATGAACTCGATGATGTTTCTAGTACACTGGAAAATCCTGTGCACCGGAGGAAATGCCACGTGTAAATACTGCGCATGCCCGACAGTTTCTACGTTGATCCTGCTGGGTGATCCCAGCTTCCGGTGAAAGGGGAGAAGTGTCTGACACGATTACTCTGACCAGGCCCATCGTTACTCACCCGTAGATAGCCGAACGGGTTTTTTGATAATGGCGATGGGCTTGTAATCGTCAACAAGTCACCTAATCAACTTTTTTTTTGAGATAATAGGAGACGTCGCCGCGGACGACGCTTTGAGCAGGCTACGCGCCGTCAGAGCTACAGGTTTAAACGTTACCCGCGACTGTCAGCCAGCTAGTTAGCCAGCTAGTTAGCCAGCTAAAGTCGTAGCTAGCTTTTCGCCAACCAAGCACCTCTAAATTAGATCCTGGTGTCTGTTTCAAGATGTCAACTGCGGGGTTCAATTCTCAGAATGGGACTGGGACAGGGCAAACATACGCAAATGGTGAGTAACTTTTATTAAATATATTTACTTCAACGCGAAGTAGCTAACCGCTAACTGGCTTTTCGGTAGTCACAAACGAGCACTAGCGGCACTTCTTGGATCTTGTGTCTGATGCTAGTTGTTAGCTAACTGACTTGCTTAGTAACACTGTAACGATAGGTGGCTAAGTAGGGGCGACCTGTCAGGTGTAGAGCTGAGGTTAATCTTGATCTATGCTACCATGATGACTTAACGTGACCAAAATAGTTTCTTTCTTTAAGTTACGCTATACATACACATTTAGTTAGTGTTTGAATGTTTGCTACTTTTCCCTTGTCGAGGTGGCAGCCCAACAGGTTGATTATAGGACTCATCAGGCACCATAAAATTATAGAGACAGGTGTTCAATTGTCCGACCTTTCTCCACACAACATAATATAATATACGTAGATATAATGCGAGCTCGTTGATAACTTGAAAAGTAATTGTTTTTTTCCTTTCATGCTGCTGGATTTGTCTGAACCTTTTTTCCCTTCCTTTTTTTTTTTTTTTTTAAACTCCCGATGTAGTTTTAGTGGCAGTGAATAAATACATTTGCTTGTTTACTAGTTCTTTCACTGTTGTGCAATACGGATTTTCAGCTGGCTTAAAAGCTCTGGCTTGTCTGCGTCCTGCGTTTTTCTGTACATGTGGCACGTTGGGGACCATCCAAATATGTTAAAGCAAAGCAGCCTGAAACAGATAAATGTCTTAATTTCAGGTTATTCATATCTTTTTATGGTTTTCCAGTGGAGTACTGATATTTCACAATCAAATTAGTCTGCACTTGAAATAACTTTCTTGTTCTGTGCAGACAACAGCATCCCTAGGTCATAATACCTCAGCTCCAATTCAAAAGTTGTAAATGAGTACACGTGATTTTGGTCATTTTAATATAGCATTGTTTTTTTCCTTTCTTTTTCTTTTTTCTAATTGCAGTTCAGTTAAAAATACAGCAGTGGAAAATAAACAATGCCAATTACCAACAAGAAAAAAACCCATCAAGCACATCAATAAAGCTGGGTGGCATGACTTGAATAATATTTGTTATCCTGGGTTATCTTTATGCAAATGAAATGTTAATGTGTGAATATGGATCTTTGTTTAAAAAATGTTTCCATATATCAGGTGTAATTCCCATCACTTATGAATGGACAGAAATGTCATATTATAATGCTAAGCTTCGTGTATAAAGACTAAAGGCAGTTATAAGGAAACTGTCCATTACAAGCCCCTGCATATGCTCATAGGTGAGGGTGTGGTTTTTGTGTGTGTGTGTGTTTTGTTGTTGTTGGGTTTTTTTCTTGACTGATTTATATTTTATTCGGTATCATTATCATATACCCAGTTTTTGTTAAAGCCAGAAGTTGCAGTGGACTAGACTCAAAAGGCTTTCCTGACTGCCTTACTAGTATTCAAGTTAAAGCTGACAGTCTGCGCTGTCTCTGTATCTTTGGTTCATTTTCTTGTCTTGAGTATTAGTATTTCTGGCAGCACAGGGTTGAACTTCTGAAGACAATTTAGTAATAATTTCATTACAGCACTTACCCATGGGCATTCTCCCATTTAAACTGAAATTATTAGTTTTGTGTTTGGAGTTAAACAGCGCCAGTACATTAACAGCCTCACTATTTGAACTTGCTGTCATAAAGTGGTCTTTAGAGCTGCTTTCATTATCTTAATCATTGTAATGCATATTTACACCCTCAAGTCTAGATTCACATGGGTTGTATTTTCCTACTCTGTAAGTGAAGTTTTTCTTGTTTTACCATTAGATGCTTTTTGTTTTTTTACTGGAGTGAAAGGTCTGATATCACACTCGGCACTTTATGATTTCTGATTTTCTTAGAATTTCCCTGCTCTTAGAAAGGGCATAGATGACTGGATTATGTTCCGTCATCTATCTTTGCATGTTGAGAAAAGTTTTCTAATCCCTTTTCACTCTGCTGACTTAGCTCTGCTGTCAGTTATAAAGTAAAGGAATAAATGCATAGTAGTGAAACTGCTTGCATTACATAATCGTTTTGGCCACAAATGGCATCACATTGATGCTGCAAATTAAAGTGTGCTGATTAGATCATTCTTGGTAGTTTTTGTCCTGCTTTCCTTCCTTCTTCCTTATAACTATTTAGAATTTGACAACTGTTTCCTGTTCATAACAAGATCTTACATCGCCTATTGTTATTAATGTTTGACACTCTTGAAACTGAGATGTTTGTGTTACATTTTTAGCCTAGTATCTGCACAGTAAACACAGCATTTTAATGGTGCACAGGTGTCAGCTTTTATCACTGCTGTGTTCAGTAAGTAAGCCTGAAACCCACTGTCACTGAGGGAAAATCACAACAAATTAAATCCAAGTAAAGAGATTACTCCTCTGGGCTGTCGGCTCATTGGTCATTTGATGCATCCGTGTAGTTTTCACTGCCAGCACTGTGCCATCTGTTTTTCATATAAAAACATTTAAAGCAAGTGGATTGCCTTAATTAAAATGCACTTGAATCACAAAAAATAGCCCCTAGCTTGAAATCTATAACATTGCTGGTTACATCTCTCTGTAACGCTAAAGGCTTTACTGCTTTTGAACCGAAGGCTAAATTTCAGATATAACTCTTATCCTACATGACAATACTGTTATTTAAAGAGCTGCAGCCATTGTGAAATGTTGGCGAGTAGTCAGGCAGATCTTTTCCCCTAAACAAAGGGATTGAAATAAGAGTTTTTATAAAAAAATAAAATTGACATAAAATTAACCAGAGAATTAAATGATTTTCATGTCTGATTTTAATTACTCAAAGAGGAAACTGTGAGAAAAATGTATTAACATGTCTGTATTTATCCTCCTCTGGTCTCCAGGTCCATCACAGAATCCTGTTGCCCTCCAGCAGCTACCAGGGGTTAGTTATGGGATGACTAATCAACCACCATACAATCCAGTGCAGGCCAAAGCTCCTGCACCCCCTGGCCCTGGACTTTACCCAGCTGGGCTATACCAGCCTATTCCCCCAGTTAGCTCATATCAGCCAGGCCCACCACCCACCTCCTACCCATCTTCTGCAGGCCAGCCACTGTTGCCCAGGCCTCCAATGGGAGGTCATCCATCACATACCCCTCCTCAGTCTGCCAGCCCCAGTCCTGGTCCTAGGATGCCAATGCCTCCTGCACAGGCAACACCACCTCCTCCTTCTGTGTCTTCTAGTAGCTACTACCCCAACCCTCAGCAGCCCATGACTCCAGCATGGCAGTACAACACACCTACACCACCACTGGGGCCAGCAACCTCCATTAGTGCGCCTCCAATGGGCCCTGTGGCAAATCATGTGAATCCAGCTGCAACCTTAGCAGGGCCATCACTGCCATCATCAGCATCTTACAGCTCAGCAGCACCACTACCACCACCTCCCAACATGTCTTACAGCACTACCCAACCCCCGGGCCCAGGAATGCCTCCCACCTCTCTGCACGGCTATACACAGCCAGGTAAGTACATCAAGGCATATAACAAAGAGATACTCAGTGTTTCCCCACACATAGACTTTACGTGGCTGGGAAACCTGGACAAACTGACAAAGACATAATTTTTTCTTGCAAATTATTTCACAGTGTTGTTTTCATCCAAAACAACATTAAGATTAATATATAAATTGACAATCCCATCAGTCTTATTTCGAATGTTCAGGTGCTATTGACCTATAGTCCTTTGCGTCCAGTTTTTCCATGTTTTCCTACAAGTGAGTTGGTTAACTTGCTCTTGTCTCTTGTGCCTTTTATACTTGAGCCGTCTTGAGCCTCTTGCCCTATAGTCCTTGCTCTGGTGTGGAAATCTGCTGGTAGAGTGCCACTCTAACCAGCTGCCACAAGTGGAAAGCTAAACTCATGAGGATAAAGAGCATAACAAGGCCTTTCTCCACCTATAGCTGGAGTCTGTCCTTACGATGGAACTAATTGTTACTGTTATTTCATGTAACCAAATACATATGGTATTATTTGTTATGTTATTGGAAAGGGCATATACAGTGGTGTGAAAAAGTGTTTGCACTCTTCCTGATTTCCTGTTCTTTTGTATGTTTGTCACACTTTCATGTAAAGGTAACACAAGTAAACATAAAATGCACTTATTAAATGAAGGTGTTTGTTATTAAAAAGAGTAAAAAAAAAAAAAAAAAAAGTTAAAGCGATTACCCCCCTAAACCTAATAACTGGTTGGGCCACCCTTAGTAGCAAAAACTGCAATCAAGTGTTTGCAATAACTGGCAGTTAGTCCTTTAAAGTGCTGTGAAATAATTTTGGCCGCTTGTTCTTACAGAATTGTTGTAATTCGGGGCGATCGTGGCTCAAGAGTTTGGAGTTCGCCTTGTAATCAGAAGGTTGCCGGTTCGAGCCCCGGCTTGGACAGTGTTACGGATTCAAATATTGGGGATGGATACAAGAGGAAAAACCACAATAACAACACTGGTCCGGCCGGGTTGAGTCAAACGATGATTTTAATGATCACACGCGTGGGAGATGGACACCGTACGCAGACAGCATCAGATCTCAAAATGGTGGAGCATTGATCAAACTCTTATAGCCTCTAGTGGCCCCCACCTAGTCATAAAAGCCTAAACATTCACATGCTTTCTCTCACACGGCGCCTAAGCTACGACCTTGGCTCCCTGTTTAACTGCTCCTGCTGAGATGGGGCAGAAAACTCCAGTATGTTCTGTTCTCTTCTAATCAGACAAATAAGGCGATGACTTTCTGCGAACAGTATTTCTTATAACTCAGCAGTATAATGCATCAGTTATCACCTTCTTCTAATTCAGGAGAATAATTCAAACTAAAACTACGTAATAATTCACAATCTTTAATTAGGTGTCTAACATGGCATAAAATAATATTATAATCTCACACTCCCCCTGTTGAGCTCTTTAGAATAAAGAGCTCACCTACACCCTGTAATCCAGTGTGGCCGGGTTCATTTCTTCTTCCCCCTGAGGCCCTTTGTCCCCCTGTTGGGCGAACCATATGTGAGATGACCTCTGTGTTTGCGCAGTTCAGATGCAAGAAAAACTATTATTACAACAGTAGCAGGTACAGATGACACTCCCCAGTTCTTCCACAGCTTTATTTTGGTGCTACCTTATACCCTTCAGACGTACTCAGACTAGAACCTCTGTCCGAGGAGCTTTTAGCCTTTATTTTATTGCTGCAGCCACCAGTGTCTTCCAGTTGGGTGATCCTCTGCTCTTCTTTCTTCAACCTCAGGGGTTAGACAACCCTTCAGTCGTTGCACAGATCAGGGGATTATTCTGCCCCGATTTCAAACAACGATCTGTGTATCCTCGGGTCCTGTGTGTCCTGTGTATTCCCCAGAAAAAGGAACAGGAACGTGTCCCCCTTTTGCCCAAGAGCCTCTCGAACCTCGTTGGTCTGGTGTTCCTGGATTTCCGCCAACCCCTTCATGGTTAACCCTTTACAGCCGATCGGAGTGGGCACGCTCTGTTTTGCGTAACTATTTTTAAATCCCGGTAGCACTGCAACCACGTAAGCTAGCGCAAAAATTTTTTTTGCATATGAAACCGGAGGAGTTGTACTTACATCTTATGCCATCAGCACATAAAGCTTTGCAAAAACTGAATAAAAAGCGCTTGCAGGAACAAAAACATAATATTCCAGAAACACGCTTTACCGATCCAATCAGCTGGTCATAACACTTCCTACGTTGGAATAGATGTCAGCGCGAACTTTTGCATTTCCGCCATTACATGCCCGAAACCGGAAGTGACGTCATTTTCGCGGAAATGTAGTCTTTTTTACTATCAGGGCCTCAGGGCCTATACTCGTCTTTTTAAAAGTTATCTTTGACTTTATGACTTTCTGTGTCGTTTCTGGGATGCTTAGGACTCATATTGCACTGCTGGAAATAGTTTATTTTGATGCATATGCTGCTTTTTTGCAAATTTGCAGTATAATATTTATTTTCGTTTTTCCTGCAGTGTATAAAAATTGGTGTATTTCAAAAATAAAACTATGAAGACACTCAAAATAAATTTCCTGTGGTGGGAAACTATTTTGTGCAACTTTTTTGTATTTACAGTTTTGAGGGATAAGCCTCTTAAATTTCTCTAACTACAAATATATGTTAAAAAAGCAAAAACGATTTTCAATTTTTTTGTAGTTTATTGCACTTTTTTGCAATTTATGTAATTACTATGCACTTAATGAATACATATTATTAAAATCTGGGCTATAATGGTTGTATTGATGTATAGCAACTTGAAATGCTCCCAAAAATGGCTCCACAGCATGTAAAAATATGATATAAGCTCTGGCGGACTTGGTTCTATGGTAGGTCTTAAAGGGTTAATGCTGTTAGCCCTCTGCACTCAAGGCATTTCCTACACTTTATCAGTCTGGACCATCACGCCGAACGAAGCTTATGACCTTCAAAAGACCGAGTGCCAACTCATTATAAGCACATTTGCAAGGTGTGTCTGAAAATTATTAAAACCACTCATTTTAACAAAAGACATCAAAAACAAATTAGCCATTTTTAATCCTAACATTTGCCCCCCCCAAAAATCATGTGTTTGCTTCCGCCTACTGTCCCATGGTTTCCTCTCCAGTGTGGTACTCAGCTTCTCATGAACACAAGCATTTTATCATCTAAACGCTATTCAGTTCATTTCAATGATTAACGCTTAAACATAGAAATAATGATTTATGCTTCTCACTGGATCTCTAAAAAAAGTCCGGAAACCGCTTGGGTCACTATTAGCTTAAGCTTTACCATACCTAAGTTATTAAAACACAAATGAAGTCATAAAGATGTTCATATAACCCTTGTTTGATGTTAAAACTCAACTTCCCCCCTTCTTTGACACGTTCCCATGTGTCAAATCAACGGAGCTAGAAAATTAAAAGAAAAGGTTAGTGACCTCATATCTTAGAAAGTATGAGACCTTCTCCTATCCAGTGTCGTTGCTCCAGTCAGGGAATGAAACCAATTTAATTGTCATGTTAGATCTGTTCAACTCCTGGCTCCGCCCAGAGCCTGCGTCTGCAGAATTTCCAAGAAACAAAACCTGCATTAATATGAACTTCACTGGAATATGAACTTGTTGACTACTTTTGACACAGCAAAGGAACATTCTCTCCTTCTCGAGGACAGGCACTGACTCCCACTTATCTCCTGGAGCCAACTGTCCCTTATGGAGACACAATATTGCAGCTACAAGGTTTCGCAGATTGTTAAGTTGATCTGTGTGTAATGCTCTGAATCAGGTATGTAATATTAAATGAATGTCGTTTAATTAACTGCCACTACTTAAAACTTAGCAAAAGATATAACTGAATAAAAGATCGCCAAGAAAAACATGATATCAGTGTTATGTAAGCGCGTGAGGCCTTCTATGCTCGAAGTCACTCCAGTCCATAGATCAGCCAAACATCGCGTTGACTGTAGCTTTTAACCCTTATTAACTTGAGCACAACTCTATAATGAGCAACAAACTGCAATATGTATAAAAATGATCATGGTTACACCTGCAATGAAAGATCATATGATTATCCTGACACCTGTAAATAGAAGATTAACCTGAGGTTATAACAATCACTGGAACACAAATGTTAGTATAATGTCAAAAGCTTCAATAAATGATCAATGCAATGTTTGTTATATGATTCTGATGTAACAATAATGCTGATGCTAAAATAACAGTAAAACACCCCCTTTTATCCCATTAATAAACTTGACACATAAACGTTTATGAATGCCTCTTTTAAATTTTATTTCCCCCTGCTTTTCCCTCACTGACCACAGCAGGGGAATCTTTGTCTTGATTCATGCTATGAATCCGGCTAACCTGATTCATCACTGAGCCCCACCGTGACTGGCATCTGACAGGGTGGCGCTGCATACTCTTCCTTTAATGTCTCTATGTTCAATCTGTTAATTAGAGTGCTTAAACATGAAGTAGACTGCGTCCACAACAAGTCAATACAGCTGTAAATGTGGCCAATTATCAATCAATAACAAAAAATAGCTTTTATTTTATGCATGCTTTTAGTCAACCACTCACCCAGAGGATCTTCAATCGCAGGAAATTCCTTCTCCTCATTTAATGAGTCTGTCCTCCTTCCATGCCCTGGTAACTGGTCCATCCAGAGCCATATGATCTTGAAATATACATACAACAAGCCAAACCACACCTTGGTCACACCAACCCTTTTCCGCCCTGAAGATGTTCAACGCCATCTTAGTCTGGACTGTCAAAGGTGACTTTAACGCTGACTGTTCCGACAATCCATTTGATAACATTTGCTGGTCAGATTTGCCAATCTCTGCACCAGGGTTTTAATAGCTTTGCAGTTTTCATTAGTTTTTATTTTTATTTAGCTTCGACTTCAGATTTTCAATTTTATATCAGTTGTAATTAGTTTTTACCAATTGTTTGCTAGTTTAGTCTAGTTTTTGTTTTCTGAAAATCCTTAGTTTCAGTTTAGTTTTGATTAGTGTCAGTTATAGTTTTAGTTGTGTCTGCAATAATTAAGTGTAACAAAATCCCAGTTTCATCATATCAGTCATGCTCTTATGCTTATCCTTGGGTATTGAGACTATTAACTCTTGCAGCACCGGGTGTTCGTAATTTTGGTTCAAATGAATTGATAAACTTTTTGAAGGCAATTGACTCACACAGTCATGTAGATATCCCAGTCCTGTTGTCTCGGGATGCATCACGCCGCCTTGTCTGGGGTTAGCTTCTGTTTTCTGGGGATGACGGTTGAGTGTGCTCCCGTACCTTCTCAAGGTAAGCTAGGTTAGCTTTCTGGTGTGAACTTTTCAAGTGCACTTTAAGGTTTGTGGGATTTTTTCCCTTTAGAAATGTCCCTTATTTGCCCCTCAATTTGTCTCTTTCCACTACAAGACACTTGCTTTATCCAAAACACAGTCGTATTCAAAGTAATCCCAAATTGGACTCTGACGCTTTCTCCCGACTTTTCCTGACATGATTCTGCGCGTGGACGGAGCAGCAACACAGACGACTCGACTAACGTACTTGCCACCTGCTGGCATAATGAGACAGCAAGAAAAAATCTGGAAGCTAAACTTCATTTTCACCCTTGACTATTGTAGGACACGCACACATCAATGAAACTAAACACATTTTGCTATAAATTCAGTTAATTTTAGTTAGTTTTGTGAACACTCATTACAGTTTTAGTTAGTTTTCCTTTTTTTGTTTTTATTTTATTTCCGTTAACGAAAATGTTTTTTCACTTCTAGTTTTCGTTATTTCATTTGTTTTCGTTAATAATAATAGCCTTGCTCTGCACACTGGAATAAACAGAATCAACATGATCAACATTTTACTGCGTGTTATTTCACCATCTTATCGATTCAAATGCTCCATCCTTATGTGGTTTGCGACATTATGTTTATCCACTCTGTCTCTAAATGTTTGAAGAATTTTCTAGTTTGGGGTCAAATTTTGAGAATTTGACCATAAGTGAAAGTTATGGTGTTATCACCCCCCTTCGGGGCTTACCTTTCCCAGTTTTGATGATATTCCTCCCTATTCTTTGCAAGTACCCCCTGTTGGTGGCGAGAAACTGTTGGTGTGGTCAAGTGGGTGCTGTAAAAACAAATGCTCAGGACAGAACAGTTATCAGCCATGTACTTCATACAAAATTAGCATATATTTGATTTCATATTGATCCTCTGAGTGTAATGGTACATTTTAATTTGAATTTATCAAAGCTAAACACAATAATTTTTCTTTATTTTGCTCTTGTTCTTGTGCAGCACCACCTCTCAGCACATGCCCCTACTTTTAAATTGCTGACTATTTCAAGAGAGCACCCAAAAGATGGGGACCAGTGTTTATTATTACATATCTCCATTTTGAATGTGACAGTGACCAACTGACTATCCCTCAAAGAGTACAAGGCCTAGGCGTCCCCGGCCTTGGCAAGCGTTACCTCTGAGCACTGCGTTTCTTAGCGGTCCAACCGCCGTTCTATAATAATTTATAATACTTTGAAACAACAGTCAATACCCCAAAACAAGTGTATGACTGACCCAGGTCCAACCTGTCTGACCAATGGGACTCTAACCCACAAAATGACCAATTCCCTATCAAACTAAATTCACTCAGCAGTCCAACTGCTTTAACTTCAATCAGCAGTCCAACTGCTTTAAATACTCAGTACTGTCACTTTCAACGTTTCATTATCATTACTTCAGCTTCAGTTCTCATGAGATTTTTTTCATCAAAATCAAAACAGGCCTTCTACCAGTAATTTCAGTGAGTAGACTTTAATTTTATCATGTCCAATTTGGCACACTTTGGAAATAGATTCAACAGGTAGTGCCTTACCTTTGTATAAGCCGGCTTATGCCCACTCACGTCAGACCACTGGCTTGTGCCTGTCCGTTCGACAACCTCGGACCGTCCAAACCTCCAACTTCCACCCCAATACCACAGGACGAGCCCCCAAACTGTTACGGATTCAAATATTGGGGATGGATACAAGAGGAAAAACCACAATAACAACACTGGTCCGGCCGGGTTGAGTCAAACGATGATTTTAATGATCACATGCGTGGGAGATGGACACCGTACGCAGACAGCATCAGATCTCAAAATGGTGGAGCATTGATCAAACTCTTATAGCCTCTAGTGGCCCCCACCTAATCATAAAAGCCTAAACATTCACATTCTTTCTCTCACACAGCGCCTAAGCTACGACCTTGGCTCCCTGTTTATCTGCTCCTGCTGAGATGGGGCAGAAAACTCCAGTATATTCTGTTCTCTTCTAATCAGACAAATAAGGCGATGACTTTCTGCGAACAGTATTTCTTATAACTCAGCAGTATAATGCATCATATAACAATATCATTCATTCACAATAAATCAGCGGTCTAATGTAATGCAAATCAGTTTAACAAATGCAATAGTTATCACCTTCTTCTAATTCAGGAGAATAATGCAAACTAAAACTACATAATAATTCACAATCTTTAATTAGGGGTCTAACATGGCATAAAATAATATTATAATCCCACAACAGTCTCGGTTGTTGTGTCCTTTGGCAAGACACTTCACCCGTTACCTACTGGTGGTGGTCAGAGGGCCCGGCGCCAGTGTCCGGCAGCCTCGCCTCTGTCAGTGTGCCTCTGTGAATAACTGGTTGTGTAAAGCGCTTTGGGGTCCTTAGGGACTAGAAAAGCGCTATACAAATACAGGCCATTTACCATAATTCAGCCACATTGGAGGGTTTTCAAGCGTGAACCATCTTTTTAAGGTCATGTCACATAGAGGTGGGAATCACCATACATCCCACGATACGATATTATCACAATACTTAACGCACGATATGATATTATTGCGATTTTAAAAAAAAAAATATTTTGCAATATTCAGATTCTGTACATAAAGTTAAACTTTATCAATATTCATTTTATCTAATATCAAAGTCTCGCACTCAGTCTTTCTCTCATTTCAGTCAGTTTTATTGTTGACAAACTGAACGGTTTGTATTACAGTCTAGTCCAACTTAACTGAATGCAACCATCTGGTACAATTATAGCTATTCTGAACTAAGCAATTTATGAAAACTATGCAGCCCCTTCAGCAACTGAAGAATTTGAAAGTAAATTAAAACAAAATATAAATTTACATTAAATAAAAAAGTTTCAAACTTAATTAAAATAAAACATGTCTTAAATTAAAATAAGTAAACTGTCATGTTTATTGCTGCCAAAAAAAAAGTTAAACACATTTGGACAGTGAAGGAATGTCAGGATTCTTGCTCAGAAAAAGGATCAACATGCTCTGAGCAAAAAAATCTTTTTTGTAACAAAATATCGATTTTTGCTGTCCCTGTATCGATACATTATTAGCAAACAAAATATCACGATACTACACAGTATCTATTTTTTCCCCCACCCCTAATGTCACAGCATCTCAGTCAGATTTAGGTCAGGACTTTGACTAGGCCACTCTAAAGTCTTCATTTTGTTTTTCTTAAGTCATTCAGAAGTGGACTTGCTGGTGTGTTTTGGATCATTATTCTGCTGCAGAACCCGAGTGCACTTTAGTTTGAGATCACGAACAGATGGCTGGACATTCTCCTTCAGGATGCTTTAGTAGACAGCAGAAATCATGGTTCCATATACCACAGCAAGTCTTCCAGGTTCTGAGGCAGTAAAACAGCCCCAGACCATCCCACTACCACCACCATATTTTACCAGTGGTATGACAATTTTTGCCCAGTCTCTTCATTATTGTTGAATCATGATCTCTGGCCTCAACAGAGACACATGAAGCCTGTGATTCTTTAATGTTCTTCTGGGTTCTTTTGTGACCTCCTAGATGTGTTCTCTATGCTTTCTTGGATAATTTTGGTAGGCCGGCTGCTCCTGTGAAGCTTCACCAATCTTCCAAGTTTTCTCCATTTGTATATAATGGCTTCAATAGAGTCCCAAAGCCTTAGAAATGGCTTTGTAAACCTTTTCAGATTGGTAACTGTCAGTGACTTTTTCTCAGGTTCAGACCTTGGCATGATGTGTTGTTTTTGAGGTCTTTTAGCCTGCTTCACTTTGTCAGACAGGTTCTATTTAAGTGATTTCTTGTTTCAACAGGTCTGTCAGTAATCAGGCCTGAGTTTAGTGAAACTGAATTCAGCTTTCCAAAAAATGTGTTTAGTGACAGTTAATTTATGTTTAACAAGAGGAGAGATTACTTTTTCACATACGACCGGGTAGGTTTGGATAACTTTTCTCCCATCATCAGTGAAATCGTCATTTAAAAAAATGCTTTTTGTATTTACTCGGGTTATCTTCGTCCAATATTAAAATTTGTTTGATGATCTGAAACAAGTGTGACAAATGTGCAAAACACTCGGAAATCAGGAACAGGGCAAACATTTTTTCACACCACTGTATGCACTGTTCAGTTGAATTCTGTGTACAACACTGAACTTCCAGAGGCCACTGCACTAACCCAATGCAATTTCATTTTAAAAAAAGATGTAATTACACAGTGGTGAGGCAACAATTCTTAGTTGTTGCAAATGAAACCATAATGATGCCCCCTGTCCTGGGGTCAAATCAGTAAATAGATGAATCATCCTGTCGGGTTTCACTGAAAGCACTGAACTTTAACCAATTATTATCATGCAATTATTGCTTATTTAATTACTTGAAAATATATACTGTAATGTGTGTTAATTTGGCACTGTTCCTTTCTGGTATCTTTTCTGTGGTGTGATTGCTTTAATTTCTCCCTGTCATTGTCTTCTTTCATTGATATGTGTTGGAGATATGCATATCTAGAATGCTGATATGTTGGAGCTGGACATTGCCCTCTGTTCCTACACTGAACATGTTGGCCTGCTGTGGCCTCTGGCTCCCTCCCAAGCACAGAAACTCATTTAGTCTGAATACAAAGTTCAAATACAAACCATATTGTTTCTTATACTGAATATAATTTAGCTTTTGGGACCACTTTTACTTTTTGGCACAGCCTCTGGTGATAATGATGAAAAATGAAAAATGCACAAATTAATGCTGTTGATATTAACCAGTTTCACTCATTTGTATCTCAAGGTTATTGGTTACATTTTAATTTCCTGTGAGGGTTAAGGGTAGCCTTCAGTTAGCTCACAGCGGTAACAAAAAACACTCATAAAGAGTCTTAGTAACAGGAAGTGGCTTTGTTACATGATTTAGCTTGACATAAATTGGTTGTGTAATATGTGACCACAGAGGCAAAGTGATTTCACAAAGCATTTCTGTAATTTAACCTAGATTTTTGTTTGTTTTAGTGCAGTACTTGCAGAGGTCAAACGGTTGCTTTGAGTCTTTAATTTTTCAGTCAACTTTGATTTAAAATTGCCCCATCAGAACTATGTGTTGATATCTTCTTCTTCTTGTTATTATTATTATTATTATTATTATTATTATTATTAGTGAAACATTTTCTGTAACATTGAAAACTGTAAAGGAAAGGTTTTTTTTGTTTTTTTTTTAAAGTTCTTTGTCTATTTATGCTTTTACTACATAAATCAGTTTTTGAATAAACTTTGTATGGGCACAAAGGGCATTTAGTTTAAGTGGTAAAAAAAATGCTTGTGATCATGAAATTGGGTTTTGTTCTGTTGAGTTGCTCCAGTCTGCAAAAGCATACTTGAAGCCATTTTATGTCTATATACATAATGAACCTGCCAAACTACATTTTAAAACTTCATTAAGGATGGATGTTATTAAGATTTTCTTCATATAGGTCAGGTCCTTTTTTGTTTTTGTGTTTTTGTTGTTGTTTTTTTGGGAAGAAAAGTAGGAGGACATAGGTTTCCAGCATCAGTGCAACTATTGTGTTATCTCCCACAGTGTGGAACAAAATCTTTGCTTTGCAGTGTGAACTGTTAGAAAACCACTGCAGTGTTAATAAAAGGAATTGAGATGATCAGGCATAAAATTCCAGTGGATTGGATTTGGTCCTAGCTATCAATGGAAACCTATACAGCCACTGATTGTGTGTGCAACCTATACAGCACATGCACACACAAATACATCCGCCTGACAGACAGTCTAAATCCTCCCCAGGCATCCCTAAAAAAGAAGTCTAAACAAATCCCCCCAAATCATTAAAGAGCACTGAATGTGACTGAATCACTAGACTGTAATTGGTCTGCAGTGCTTCTAAGCCCAGTTCTAACAGAAGGTGTGCCACTTTTTCTGTGAGGCGACAAAGACATCATGTTAGAGCTCTTAGCTGATCTTGAAACATCTATCCTTTTAACATCCGATGGCATGATTTGATGGTGCAGTTATTCTCATTAAACTAAATTACACATTTCTGACACACATCATAATTACTAATAACTTAATGTATTTAGTAATCTTTGTCGATGTCTTAATTCACTCTAATTTGGTGATACAGGTCTCTACTGCAGCGGTTTTAAAGTTTCAGATACCTGTCCAAGTCATAGACAAAATGATTAAATTCTCACTAGTCATTCTTCTGACTAAATATTTGCTCCTAATTTGTGTCTGTGAACCTTTATATTTTCTTAGTTCATTGCTGCAAACACCTGCTCTACAACAGTAAATATTACAAAAATTAAATAATAAGTGTTTAGGTGGATTGTTTTAGTTTGGAGTGTCTCATATTAATGCAAAAAAACAACAAAACAAACAAAAATTGTTTCGTCTTGGCCAGACCTGTTGTAAAGGAGGTAATGCTGTCTAGCAAATTGATGGTTTAACTTTAACTTTTAAGTTTAACTTAAGTAGGTAAAACGGGACTCTTTCTTCAAGACAGAAAGCAAATGTTGCCCACCCTTGGCATACAAGCTTAGGAAATTGCATAATTAACATAGTAAAAGAGTAAACATACTTGCTGTCTTCAGTCATCACTAAGTTCATCAAGAAGTGTTTGTTTGGGCACAGACAGTCCTGAACTAGCTGGTGTGTTAGTGCAGATGAATTCATTTGTGCTCTGAGGTTAACTTGCTGTAGGTTAGTAGCGCCACCAGCTGCTGTCACCACAGCCTGGAGCTTAGTGCGGTACAGTACACTCTGATGTCTTGTACATGATAGCATGTTGGAGTTGTTTTACATAGACTGCAACCTTGACATAATTTTAGAAGTGATAACTGAGCAGCTGAAAGCTGTAACATGATGTCAGCAGATTCACAGGGATGATAGAAGATGTTGCTAAAGTCCCGGCTGTGTGCCAGAGAAACAAGCTACACTGGTTTCTGATTAATTAGTCATTTATTAAAGAGAAGAAAAGATAAACATAGTCATTGATTCAAGCCTTTTAATTTTAAAGTTTTCCAGTTCTCGTGTCAAAGAAACCTCTCAAATTTTTCACATTTTGTATGCAAAGTAATTAGCTCATTATACACTGAATAGAGGAAATCATGACAAATTACAGTCTTTGTTTCTCTACAGGTGTGGCACCTCCACCAATGAATCCCATGGCGCCCCATACATACCAAGGCCAGTCAAACAGGCCTGCTTATGGGCCTCCACCTACAGGTCCAACACCTGCAGGCCCACCACCAACAATGAAACCCACATCGTTTCCCACTGGTCCTCCAGTGGCAAATGCCACACCACCACCACCTAAAGCAGATGGTATGTGTAATCTTTTTATAAGTTTTTTTTAAAACACAGAGCCCAGATTTCAGCACATTTGGAAACATTAGAATAATCATTAAACATTTTACTCCCACAGATGTGATAATCGTGATATTTAATGACTGCATATCCTTTGTATAAGCCAACGTGTTATTATCTCTCTATATATTTTTTTTCCTGATCACCTTCCATTGTTTCCCTCCCTCCGCTCCTTCCACTACATGCCAGCTCAGTGTGGGGGTGTTGTTAACAGCACTCTTTCCCCCACTAAGCCCGACAGCCAGGAGGGAGATATTGAATGTCCAGGTGTGGCAAAATCAGTTTTCAGCTCTTAGATGTTGTGTCAGTGCTGTGCTGCCAGTCCTGTCTCATCTGTACAGTTCTTGCTTGTATCTCTGGATGCACTATTGAGCATATACAGAGGTTTCATCTCATAGTCTTAAAGAATAATGGATATAAAATGAAAACTAATCTAGAGATATTGTAATGGCATTCATAGTAACTCTGTATCTTTTTAGTGCTAAACTGAGCATCCATGGAAACAATTATTTCTTGGTGGTGTGTTTTACCTTTTCAGTCATCTAGACTCACCATGTCTTCCATGTGGCTCAACTTCTAAATATTAAAATCACCAATGTAATAATACTTCCCATAAACATGTTTAGTGTCTCTTTAATTTGCGTCATCATTAGTATTGTCATTGTTTTGACCCTTTTTGTAGTTCATTTTGTTCCATCCCTGTTATTTGTGGTTGGCAAAGTGCCGCTTAAATTATTCATATCATGTCTGTGTTTGCTTTGAAACAGGAGCTGTGGCTGGCAATGGCCCGCAAGCAACAAACAGCTATAATCATCTTGACAACAAAATGGGTAAGGCGGTTTTCTGTGCACACACCAGTCACATTTGCAGCCTTTGCAAATGCCTGCCCTTGCATTTTTTGACGAATATGAGGCATTTCTACATTTTATTGTACAATCTTTAATTGTGTGATGTACGTCTTGAATCCCAACTGGATTCCCTTTTCAGTACAAATATCTAAATATTAACTGTCACAAATCCCACTGCGACTGTCAGCTCTGGTGAACAGTCTTTTATTTTCTGTTTTTCCCTTTGGTTCCATACCAGCAGGCGTCTCGGAATTTGTAATATACTTTTCATATCATCAGCAAATCCCATGAAAAGAACAAAATCCACAATAAACAACTTCTGCTAACAGCCATTGTTTGTGTAGACAAACATTAAGTAGCTTAAGCCTATAAAAACACATTCAAATCCTCATTACCACGAAACATTGCCACTGGGTTTTATTTAAGTTGGTGACTAATATGCCTTGCTGCTGTGTGTACCTGTCAGCCACAGAGCTTCCCATTTTTAGTGATGTCTGCTATTTGAGTTCTCATGTAAACCTTTGTAAGTGTAAATGTTTTTAATGTTACTGTTTCTTCCATAGCTGGCCCGACTCAGCCTGGACCACCCGGTCGGCACTTGGGCCACTACCCTTCGCTCCCTCCTGGGTACCAGAACACCTCAGCTCCCCACGCCACCCCTCCCATCCACCCTGCGATGCAAGCCGCCACGCAGCCTTACACTCAAGCACCTCAGCCATATCAGCAGGTGAGCCTAACGTCACAACCCAGTTCCACATAATTTTAGAACACTTTCAAGTCAAGTCAAGTATTTATTTATTGTCATTGTCAAAGAACAATGAAATTGCGTTTGGGGCTTCCGTACAACCCGTAAAAAAAACAAACAAATACCCCTTAAAACCCAAGTGTAAATATTTAACCCAGTGTGACTTCAGTGCAATGAGACAATCCTTAGCAACAACATGAGAACAAGACAGGTAATGTTCATAGGACATTCAGACAAAGACCTGAGAAACATGACAAAATGCAACAATGCAACCCGTTCAATATTATTGTACTGTGAGATATGATGGTTGTCTATTTAAGAAAGAGGGGGGGGGGAGAGAGAATAAAGTTATAATGCACCAATGCAAACCAGTTCAGTGCTATTAAGAAGTTGGATATGGTTATTGTCCGTGAGAGGGGGGCAGAGAGGGGAGGGGGGCAGAATTCAGGAGCCTCACAGCCTGTGGATACAGGCTGTTGGCCAGTCTGGATGTTCTGGCCTGTATAGACCTGTACCTTCTCCCTGAGGGCAGCAGGTGGAAAAGGTGGCGCGCAGGGTGATGTTGGTCCCGCAGGATACTGTGCACCCTCCTCAGACAGCGAGTGGGGAAGATATTACTAATCTCTGGCAGAATTGTTCCAATAATTCTGCCAGCTTCTTTCACCACCCGCTGGAGTGCTTGCTGGTCGGCCTTGGTGCAGCTGGGGAACCACACTAGAAATCCATGCGTCAGGACGCTGCTGATGGCACAGTTATAGAAGTTCAACATCAGAGGTCTGGGAATGTGTGCGCTCCGTAGTCTCCTCAGGTAGTAGAGGCGCTGTTGGGCCTTCCGTGCAACTAAGGTGATATGGTTGCCCCAGGACAGGTCCTCGGTCACAGTTACCCCCAAGAATTTAAAACTGCTCACCCTCTCCACCGCCTCACTGCCAATGAAGAGAGGCAGATGGTTGTTATGACTTTGCATACACAGTTTGTTTATTCGATTTTTCATTGACTTGCACATGAATGCAAAACACGTGCTGGTTATATGGAAAGGAGAATAACCAACACTGGGTTGCTTTTTTCACTGTTGCATAGGGTTGAACTGGTTATAGAACTGGAATGGCTAAACAAACTTAGGTGAATTATAGTAAAGGGCTTGTGAGGGAACAGTTTGCAACCAATATTTAAATCAATTTTAAATTAATTTTATTTCAAGATACGAATTTAGGAAAAAGCACTTGAACACGTGTGGACTTCAAAATTCTCACATTTATTGTGTCAAGTAAATATTATTAGACTATCAGGCTTAATGTATTTTTTGTTTGTTTGTTTGTTTGTTTTTTTTGTTTCAGCCACCTGGTGGCCCGGGGCCAGCTCAGCTAAGCCCATCATTAGCAGCCATGAGCCTCCAGTCCAGCACCCCAGAGGCCCTGAGAGTGGTCAACCTCCTGCAAGAGAGGAACCTGCTGCCACCGGCTCCAGTCCCTGCCCCGACTCCCTGCCTCACCCAGGACCTGCAGAAACTCAACTGCAGCCCAGAGTGAGTCATAATGAACTAATTTTCCGTGTTGTTGCATTTGTCTTTCATTGAATTGATTGTTTTTATCTCATACAGCTAGTAATACTGTAAATGATCTCTGTTTAGTTTTTATGTTTTTAAACTCAAAATTATAAATGGTTAAGAAATGCTTTGTTTAAAGTGGGACATCAATCATATCACTGTTTCGTGTTAAGTGCACACAGCCTAAACGCTGAATTTGCCACTCTGTGTGCTTCCAGAGTTTTTCGCTCTACACTGACCAGCATCCCTCAGACCCAGTCTCTGCTCAATAAAGCCAAGATGCCACTGGGCTTGCTGCTTCACCCATTCAAAGACCTCTCGGTAACGTGTCAATTTATTATTGAATGTTCATTCTAAGTTGTCAGTCAGTTTAACTGGGTCAGTTACTCCAACAGCTTCCACTGTGAACCTCAGCTGCAAGCCAGCAGGTTTTCAGCAACAAGTGCTGAGTCTATCTTTCGTTTATTTCAAAGCAGAGAACATTAATTACATGTCATACACATCACCACAATCCCAGCTGGAGATTTGTTACCCGGGGCCTATGTTTACTATCATTACCACTTTTATGATCAATCCTGAGTGTGAGGAGACAGCACTGATTTCTGTCCTCACATTTAAGTAGTTATACACATAATATTGGTGACACATAGGAGACAATTTAGTCACAAATGTGTGTAGTCATTATCATGTATCAACAATTAGAGGTGTAGGTTAATGGCTTTTAGACAGAGGGTGGCGAGGTATTTCTGTCTGTTTAGAAAAAAGGTCTGCTCTATGTGAAACGATACTGGGTTACACCCAAAGCTCAGATGTCTCCGTTTTCTCCCAGCATTCAAATGTCTTTCAAAGCAGTGACTTATTTTGGTTATTTACATGAATGCAGGGGTTGCAGTATTATGCATTTGCACATGTATTAATCATTTCACGCACTAACACTTTAAGACAAATTTCTCTCCATATATCGCTGTCATAGCTATGTCATATGGTGAGAATATTTATAGACTGTTTATGAATATAGGTTGCATGTATTAACTTCTGTTTTTGTCTGTTTTTCTCTCATTTGAAGTGGATAAGAATTTGTCTTGATCTTAAACGCTTCCATGCAGTTTTATGTCATCATTATCACTGGGTCAAACCTGGCAATTGGCACTTATCACACATTGACAAAAGACTAAATTATAAATAAGAGGATTGCATTGAATAAAATGTAGCGTTAGGATATTGACTCTTTCTGCTGCTTTAACTGCTGCATGTCTGGTTTGAATGATAAAAGTGCAGTAATGTCTCCCTTCAGTGGAACAGACTTTCCTCTTTACTTAGTGGCACACACATGCTTAACTCAGTGAATGAGTTTGTTCTGTGTCTTTCTGGAATAGGTGCCTCATTCCTCTGGCTTCTTCCTTAAACATATGCCTGTGACTTATAGTTCATTAAATGAATTCCCCACAGAAATCATATATATGTTACAGGAGCTAATTGTCTAATCTCATTAGTGGTGCTTTTAAAAATGAGGCATTCCCAGAGCCATTTTTAAACGTTTCATCCTCATATAACACCAACATATAACAGCTATATTATCTTTAAAAAGATGCATGAGCTGCATCAAATTTGTATTGGTTAAACAGTGTCTTCCTAACAGCTGTTTATTTCCCAGTAGGGTTTGACTTAATACACCCCTGGGCAAAATCTATCACAGTGACTACGTTTATGTTTCCCTGTTAATTGAGGACACAAATTCCAGAGACATTTCACAGCTTGGACAGCAACAAGAAACGTCTTTATTGAAATAAGCTGCATACCAGATAATGTTTGCCTTGAGGCTCTCATCTCACAGAAGTTGTTTCTCATCTGCTTTTATAAATACAGCAGCTTCCTGTTGTGACATCCAGCACGATTGTTAGGTGTCGGTTCTGCAGAACCTACATCAATCCCTTTGTCTCTTTCCTGGACCAGAGAAGGTGGAAGTGCAACCTTTGCTATCGGGTTAATGATGGTAAGTAACAGGAGGGGTTTTTTTTCCACCCACAGATTAAGTACAAAGAGAGAATAATGTCACCTACTTTGGAAAGAAGATTTTGTTAGTTTATATGTGTTTTCACCTCAGGTAGAAGATCTGACTCAGTACTAAAATCTCACTGGAAGTTTTGTGTGTTTGTGTGTAGTTCCAGAGGAGTTCATGTACA
Organism: Astatotilapia calliptera; assembly: GCF_964374335.1. NCBI lineage: Eukaryota > Metazoa > Chordata > Actinopteri > Cichliformes > Cichlidae > Astatotilapia > Astatotilapia calliptera. Next base: position 25,330,934 of record NC_137431.1, read on the forward strand.
ACCCTGTCAGCAGATCATATGGAGAACCACACAAAAGACCTGAGGTCCAGAATGCCACCATTGAGTTCATTGCTCCTTCAGAATACATGGTAGGTGTTTAACATTGCATCTGTCACCAGTTAAATCCATGCTATTATAAAACTGGCATTTTCAGAGTGATGTAAAATTGAAGAATTATGATCTGAAAGCTGAGGGAGATTTCAAAGATGGTGGGAGAGGTGTAGCCTTCTGCAGGGAAAATACTTTCCAGGACTCTGTCTCAGGGCAAAGTCAGTTAGTGGTTACTTTAAGCTTTTAACTTGCTATTTTAACCTGCTAAATTAAATTCTGAGGGTTGGAAATTGTGCAGTCTTCTGTGTACATGATAGTAATTTTGTCTCTTTTTATTAACCCTGCTTTAACTAGCTTGTGTTTGCTCTGATTTTGTTCAGCTGAGGCCACCCCAGCCTGCTGTTTACCTCTTCGTTCTGGACGTTTCCCACAATGCAGTGGAGACAGGCTACCTAAATGTGTTCTGTCAGTCACTGCTGGACAACATCAGTTCGTATGTACAACCTTTAATTTTGATTCATTAGAGTCCTTTTGACAAAATAGCCTTTTAAACAGTAATTTTCCGTATTTAGTATAACATCAAGCATTTAGGCATGCAGCCTGCTTCTACAAACATTTGTGAAAAAATGGGTCGCTCTCAGGAGTTCCATGAATTCCAGCATGGTACTGTGATAGGATCCCACCTGTGCAACAATGAGGCTTATAGTGCACAGAGGTCGCCGACTTTCTCCAGTCATTCGCTACAAATCTCCAAACTTTATTTGAACTTTAGATTAGCTCAAGAACAGTTTGTAGAGAGCTTAATGGAATGGAAGAATGATCAAAAGTTCCCATAAATACACTGCTAAACCGTAAAGAAAGCCTTCCCAGAAGAGTTTAAGAGTTGTGATAGCTGCAAAGGGTGGGTTGACATCATATGAAAACCTATAGATTAGAATAAAATGTCACCCAAGTTCATATGCATGTGAAGGTACACGAGCGAATAATTTTGGCAACATAGTGTACCTTATTTTCTGTCATACACTGTTCTGGTGGACGATACTCATATTAAACATGTACAGTTAATATTTGCACATGAAGGTTGATCCCTTTTATATAGGACAAACTGGACCCCCTGGCAGGCTGACTCTGACCACCTGTCTACATATTTGATCAACAGATGGTTATTTTCTGTAATGTGCAGTAACACGATCCAACATAATATCTTAATGGAAGGATCTTAATTTGGGTCTTTGCTAACTTCGATGAAAATAGGTTATCCCTGACACATAAGGGCAAGCTTTACTGAAGTGTGTGTTTATGTGTCCTAGACTTCCTGGAGACTCACGGACTAAGGTAGGCTTCATCACCTTTGACAGCACCATCCACTTCTACAACCTCCAGGAAGGACTTTCCCAGCCTCAGATGCTAATCGTGTCTGACATAGAAGGTGAGACGCAGCTGACGGCAAAGGCCACACTTTCATTATCACAGTAACTTGACATCAGCTGTGTGCCCACTTGCTGCAGGAATCGAGAACCAGCAAACATATAAGGTCACAGACTTACTGGCTCACTAAACATGAATGCCATGTTGGTAAATTAGTACATTTATGTTTTTTCGCCTTTATTTTAAGCGAAACTTTGTAAAAACTGTTGCAATACATGCAGTGACTCTTATTTCTTAATGAAACCACTTTATGGTTGTTCGCCTGTTTGATTTATGGTTGTCATTACCTACTGTTATATTTGTTTAAATAAATACGTTTTGTTCTCTACAGATATCTTTTTACCAACACCAGACAGCCTTCTAGTAAACCTCAATGAAAGCAAAGAGGTCAGATATGCACATTTTGTTAAAGTCCTGTGTTGTTTAATTTATAAATGACTGTATTCTGAAACTGAGATTCAGTGTAACAGTTTACTATGTGTTTACATTATGTAGGAAGTAAAATTGATTGCTGCTTTATATTCATATCCGTTTTCTCTGATTAATAGCGATAACACGTCATAAAAATATGACTCATGTCCACCCATTTTCCTTTCAGCTTGTGCAGGATCTGTTGAAGAGCCTGCCAAATTTATTTGAGAAGACGATGGAGACGCAGTCCGCCCTGGGTTCAGCTCTGCAAGCAGCCTTTAAGTTGTTGTCCCCCACTGGAGGGCGCATGTCAGTGTTTCAAACGCAGCTGCCTAACCTCGGTGTTGGGGCACTGCAGTCGAGAGAGGACCCCAACCAGCGGGCATCTGCCAAGGTAATGAGAGAAGTGTGCTGAATGGTATACAGCGGGATTTAAATATAACCATTGTGTTATATGTAGACACCAGTTGCCATAACTATATTAAACAAAGTAAGTCTTAATGACTAGTGTTTCAAGTCAGTCATAGAACAAAAATGGACATGACGAATGTTTGACAGCTAGTTTTAAACTTTTCTAGTAAATGCAAAATAAAAGCATTTTTTTTTGGAATAAGATCAGATTTATTGTAGAAAAACTAACTTTTCAGAGACTGAGAGAGAGAGAAGATTTACCTTTTTATGTTTAGCGTTATTTGATTTTGGTGATCTTAAACCAGAGGGTTAAATCAGGATTAAAAAATGTCAGCTTTTCCACAAACTGTAAAAATTTGTTTTACTTTGGACGACTTTTGAGTTGTTGCTTTACATTTACACTTTATGTTCATGGCGCTATCTGATGTGCATTCCTTTCAGGATATCCAGCACTTAGCGCCGGCGACAGACTTCTACAAGAAGCTGGCTCTGGACTGTTCCAGCCAGCAGGTGGCTGTAGACCTGTTCCTGCTCAGTGCTCAGTACTGTGACCTGGCATCTCTTGGTAAATCTCACCTCAATGGACTGGAGGGGGACAATGGAGGGAAAAGATGGATGCAGTGGATCTTTTATTGTTTTTATCATGTTAACCTCTTGCTTAAAAATCCCCTCATATTCCTAGATTTTAAAACTCTTGAGTGGTAAAAACGTTAAGCACAAAAATATTTGTTGTTAATGGGAGGAAATCTGATTACAGAATCGATGCTATCAGATTTTATTTCTTCCCTAACGAGATGGAAATTGATAGAAATTCTTAACCAGTCTGTTTTTTCAAAACTTTAAAGCTTTTTCTCTCCATTTCTGTGTGTTCTCTCTTTATTGCAGGATGCATATCCAGATATTCAGCAGGGAGCGTTTACTACTACCCATCCTACCACCACCAGCATAACCCAGCTCAGGTTGAGCGCTTCCAGAAGGATCTGAAGAGATATTTAACCAGGAAAATTGGCTTTGAGGCTGTCATGAGGATACGCTGCACCAAAGGTCTGTGGGCACAAAAGAGCTAAAGATGATTGAGTGTTGAATAGAAGTGAAGGTTACCGTTGCATGATGTTGTTTATAAACTTTGGAATTAGCAACTCTGCACTGATTTGGCATAAAATGTGGTCTATTCATCATCATCCGAGGCACAATTAGATAAACACACTTGTAATAGTAATAATAATACAAATAGTTTTGATTTTCACTCAAAAATCATTTTTAGAAATCCTGGTAATTGGTTCAAAACTTTTCCTTACAGCGATAAATTCCCAAATATGGTTTCAAGTTTCTCTTTACATGTTTGATTTATTGGTAAAAGTATTAGTAGTATATGCTTACTGTTGCTAACACCAAGGTCTTTGTAGCCCTGTATTTGCTCATCATGGAAATTGGACATAAAAGCTTAAACTCTGAGTCATTATAGAGAGGAAAACACATTTGGACTCATTCATGGTTTCTGTTTTTTGCTACCTTTTAAGATAATGCAGTCCAGTTTAATTGATTTTTATTTCTCTCTGTTCCTATGCAGGTCTGTCCATCCACACGTTCCACGGAAACTTCTTTGTGCGCTCCACAGATCTGTTGTCCCTCCCCAACGTCAACCCAGACGCCGGCTTCGCAGTTCAGATGTCCATCGAGGAAAACCTTGATGACATGCAGGTTGTCTCTTTCCAGGCTGCGCTGCTTTACACCTCCAGCAAAGGTACGCACATGCTCACTTAGACGAGCCTGTTGGGTTCCTTATCTTTTTGCAGAATAGTGTTGATAAATGGAAAAAAAAACATCCATGCAAATAGTGACTTATGAATATTATTATTATATAAGATGGAACTACTTAGTGTAATTTTATCGAATGAAAAGCAGATGTTATTATTTACACATTTTTATATGCAATAAATGGGTAGAACTAAAATATGTTTAAATAACATGAATGGTCCCTTACAGGAGAGAGGAGGATCCGCGTGCACACGTTGTGTCTCCCTGTGGTGAATTCTCTGTCGGATATCTTTGCTGGGGCTGATGTTCAAGCCATCACTGGGCTGTTGGCTTGCATGGGTACGTGCTAAACTGTTTTCTAAAATTTCACATGAGATAATAAAGTTTTACAATTATTTTGTTATTTTTTTTACCACTCATACTTAATTTTATTTGGTCAGTTTGCACATCTCTTTTGCATACTTAAGAGTTATTACCAGTTATGTTTGTTTTGAAACTTGTATATAATAATTGTAGGCAGAAATGTGAAAGTGAAGTAACAGTGTGAGAGCTTTGTCTTCACCAGTTGTAAATTTCTGGATACGTGATTGTGTGTTTGTAAAATCTGGATAAACTTGGATTTGTGGAAAGCATAACTAGGCGATTATTCTTCATTGTCACAGTTAATACTCTTTTAATTGGCTGGATCCTAAATCCTCACAGGGTTTTCATCGTCTTCGCTGTTATAAGCACTGACAGATGGTGATGAGTGGTGACAGCTGCGGTGTCCTAGCGACCATTCTATAACCGAGCATTCAAATCTGTGCTGGCTCATCTGATGTTAACTTGGAGAACAGATACTGATATTATGTTTCAGAAGAGTTTATTTCATTTTAATCTTATAACAATCAGGTGGAGCATGGCTGTTTTAGCACTGTGACTTCAAATGCATAGTAAGGCGCAGCCATGCCATGTGAATGATGATTATCAACTCACAACTGTAATATACACAAGGCTAATACTCAAAAAGATTTATAAACACTAATCCTAATGCTAAGCTCTGCTGGGAAATATAAGCATTTTTTACAGGTCATGTCACAAATGTTAACATCTCAAAGACGGACGTATTTTTTCATTTTAAATTCACAGAAAATTCATTTGGTAGTTAAATGTCCTAATGCATAAAATTGGGTCACTTAGCAGTGTTCAGCATGTTTTTCTTTCCACCCTCTGGGTAAGTAGATCAGACTTTTACTGGCCCACCAACACAACTGTCGCTTACCCACAAGAACCAATATAGCCACAGGCCTGCAGGTCATTCATTCTGTCAAACACAAATTTATTTAATTTCCTCAAACTGAATTCACATCATAGTCTCCATTGAAATGTTATTAGAAGAGCGTTACTATGAAGGAAAATAAGTTTTTGTAAAGTCACACATATTGTGAATTTTAACAGTAACAATTTTGCTGTTAGGTGAATTAGATTAGCAGATAAAATTTTAATGAATCTTTTTTTTTTAGAAAGTTCATCTTTTAATCACACAAATATTTAGTTTACCATATTCTGGTAAAGAGAAGTATTATATTTCTGTTTCAGTTATTTAAGAAAGGTTCATAAAAGTCTGATTTTAAAAAAACATTGTCTTAAAAAGTGTAATTATTGAGGTCTTGATCACAGATTTTTTTTTTTTTACGTTTTGAACATGGTCTAGGAACAGCGCCCCTTATATTACAATATCAGACCTAAAATGCATGATTGTCTCATAACTGGTGTGAGACTGGAGCCTCTTTTAAACTACTCTGGTAGTCGGTGTTGTTTGTAGAGACAGCCCTTCTATTTAATCCCACAAATATCTGCCTAAAAGTTCTTAATGTCCCTCTCCACAGCTGTTGACCGTTCGGTGACGGCAAGTCTGAGCGATGCAAGAGACGCAATGACCAACGCTGCTATCGACTCGCTGATGTCTTACCGGCAGTCTGTGTTGACAATCCAGCAGCCTGGCCTGCTGGTTCCGGCCTGCCTCAGACTCTTCCCGCTCTACATTCTTGCGCTGCTCAAACAGGTTGGCTGGTTTACACAACTGCTACACTGCCATTAATCTTTTCCACTGACTGATTTTCAACCTTTCCCTGTGCTTAAACGTACCTTTGTTTGGTGTAAAGATCGATCTACTATATCCTCTCTTTGCTAAATTCACTAATTTTTATGAACATTAACACTAACTGGCTCTACTTCCAGAGGCCTTTCTTGAATACGCCACCACTGAGTCGTCATTGAAGGTTTTTGGTGTGTTTATATGTGCGCTTTGCAGAAAGCCTTCAGGACAGGCACCAGCACCAGGCTGGATGACCGGGTGTTTGCCATGCTTCAGCTGAAGTACCAGCCACTGGCCTACGCCATGCTGATGATCCATCCTGCTCTGTACCGTGTCGACGACCTGACTGACGAGGTGAGGAGGATGAATTTAAGTTTCAAAGCCCTGTGTTTTATTTCTTTTTATGCGTAATGTGTAGTTTTAAGATTACATGACTGGACTAAAACCGTTTTCGGAAGGATTTTATTTATTTTCAGCTTTTCTTCATTACTAAGTGATCTTTTCTTTTCTCCATCTTCAGGGAGCATTAAACATCAACGAGCGGACCATCCCTCAGCCCAGACTGCTGCAGCTGTCTGTGGAGAAGCTCAGCAGGGAGGGAGCTTTCCTCATGGATGCTGGAATTGTGCGTTTCAAGATGAGCTCTTAGAGCAAGCTAACAATTTTCAATGTCGGGCAAAATTACAGCTTGGCATTTCCCATCCTGAATGTCTCATTTAATTTATTTCCTACATTTTTCCTACTTATTTGCAGCAGTGCTAAAGATTCTTTAGATGGCCCTTTTTTCTGGCTTTTTAAAAGGTGCTAATATTGGCATAGTGAGAGAGATTGAGAGATTTCCTTTTCTGGAAAATGAGAAATCACTGAATTGTACATTTTGTATCACTAGTGCCTCTTCTCTGTGTGACTTATGCAAATGTGTAGCTCTGTGATGAAGCCTTACTCCAGCTTTCTCCATGACACTAATCATTCTCCCCCCACGCCTGATAATAACTTGTACACTCAACATTTTATGTAACCATGTAGCACAGTTCTAGATTAAAAACATCAGTTATGAGCTTTCCTGAGCTGTACTTAAAGGTGTTCAGCTCTTCAGTCACAGTTCTCAGTACTGTAATCTTCTTGCTCTTCAGTTAAAGATATTTAAATGAACCTCATTCTCTTCCCAAAGGTGATATACCTGTGGATTGGACGAAACTGCCACTCCAACTTCCTCACACAGGTCCTAGGAGTTCCAAACTACGCTGCTGTGCCTGATAATCTGGTAGGATTTCTTACTTTGGGTCAACTGCTCTATCTCTGTAACAAGACTTCTCAAAACATGCAGCCCAGCTACATTTCCATATGTTGACGCCTTCCCCTACTTGCTGATAACAAAAACTGTTGCTGTCCTCTCACAGTATTTGCTTCCGGAACTGGACACTGCAGAGTCTCAGAGAACCAGAGCTTTCATTGGTTGGCTGAGAGATCAGAGGCCATTTTTCCCCTCCCTGCATATCATCAGGTGGGGCCTCACTGGGTATTAGAAAAGAATGAATTAAGTTGCAAAAGTAAAAAGTGTGCTCCCTGGTGGTCTAGCTAAGAACTGTTATAAACTACCGATACTTTTTGTAGTGCTGTCAGTTTTTCCCACACTCTTCCACAGGTAAAAGATCAAGATCAGTTTATAGCTTTATCTATATAACAGCTAAAATTTCACTATAGTAACTGTTTTTTATAGGGTGATGTGTTGACTTAATGTTTTCTCAGGGCATATAAGACTGTTTCAGACTTGATCTTTCAGAACCCAGCAAAACAAAAGGGTCTAAAAAATACAAGCCACCCTGTGCCTTTAGGATTATAGCACTTTAACGCTTATGATACTAACTATAATGTAATGTATAAATCAAGTAAGGCAAGTGGCTTATGAGGGACTGTATTTCCTGTTGAGGCTGATAAGTAAAGACAAAAACTGTAGATGATCTCTTAAACCAATAGACCTTTTTGCTATCTGTGTAACAAGCAAAGAGGATTACAAAGCAGCATCGAAAACCACCTTACAGTAGCTTTGGTGGGCATGGAGTTGCTACCTCTAGTTTGCAGGGCAGATATTGACTACTCACTGAGCAGTTAAGAAACTGAAAAGTGTGGTGCAGACCGCAAACAGAGACCGTTCCCCTCCAGTGTAAAAGTTGCTACTTTTGAAACGTGTTGGTTGTACTGCTGAAGCACAGCTTTTACTTTGAAAGCCCATGGTCTATGTTTCTGGTTTGCGTCACACTTTTTTAACTGGTCAGTAAAAATCAATTTTTCTTTCACGACTATTGATGGGAAAGTCCCAGACGGTCGTCAACAGGCCTCCTAACCCTCCTTTATAGTACAGACTTCATGTTAACAAAATAGTAAAATATAGGCTTTGCAACTGTGCTATGTTGAAGGAAATGCTCTGAAAAACTTTAGCATCTCCTCTTCTTCCCTGTTAAAATGAATGAAAGTATTTTAAATTGCACATCTTTAGTACCTGAATATGTAGGAGCAATCCCAACTCACGTCTTCTCATTGTGTTCTTATTTCCCACCCATTATCATGTGACTCAGGGACGAGAGCCAGCTGAAAGCCAGCTTTATGCAAAACATGATCGAGGACCGAACAGAGTCGGCCCTGTCGTACTACGAGTTCCTCCTTCACCTCCAACAGCAAATCTCCAAATAATCTTCAGTGTGGCTGCGGAGACGAGGGAACATTGAAGCGAACATGTGCGTCAGTGTATGTGTGGGAGTATATATGTATATGGTGTGAGAGTGTGTATGCGTGTGAGTGAGACTACACTCAAGGTCGCTTCTTGGTCCTTCTTCAGCTGTGGTCCACCATATCTCTGAGGGGGGGAAACCCGAGCTGAACTTAACACGAGGCATCAGCCCAATCAAGTCATGTGACGAGGATGTGACAAATAATTGGTTCTGATGCTTATTGGGCACTTTTGAACCCTGCTGAAGAAACAAGAAATCCTGGATGATTATTGTGTCAATGATCGAATGAATCAGTGTTTATTCTCACAGAACAATGCTGTCTAACTGAGGTAGTGCTCAGAAACAGTGCAGGAAAACAGATGTGTGAAGTGTTTGTGTTTGGAAAAAGCACAGTCTTTATTAATAAGAGTCAAACATATATACATACGCTTAAGACTAGTTTATAAGACAGAAAGGAACCGGCAAAAAGACTGTTTTGTTTTTTGGGTGTCACCTGGAGTATTTGTACACACAGCAGCTGAGCTCTAACAACACTCTAATATTGTACCTGAAGGAGAGAGCGTGTGCTTTTTATTTGACAGTCATTATACTTGTGTGTTGAACAAATCTGTAGACTCTGTTGTTTGAAAGCCTGAATTTTAAAGGTGTTTGAAGGCAGATCAGCCTCGTTGCCGTCGCTGCCTCGAATGTTTGGATTTGGCAGCGGAAGGTGGTTTCATCGGTCTGGTCTGTCGCTCATCTTTTCGCTCTTTCTATCTGGATATTCAGAACACCTCTGACGACATTGCTGTTCTGTTTGTTTGTTTCTTTTTCTGATTGTTTAATTTATGAGACTCCCAATCTGATTAAATTCTATAATTGCCTTGTATGGGAACTCACTTTTTATTATTAAAACCTCTGTTTAAATACAGACTCTATATATGAAATATTTTAATATAATAGGATATGGGAAATTCTTTAACACAGACATAACAAAGCCATTGTGATCTTTTAATCATGCTTATTGATACTTGTATATTAAAAGATTGCATTATATAAAGGTAAAGACATGCTGATGATTTTAGTACAAATAAGGTGAAATGACGCTAAGAAAATAAAATGTTGGGACTTTTTAAGTGTAGTTTGTGTTTTGGTGGGTGAACAGTGTTTATTCTGTGAACACAAAGACTACAAAAGACAACATGGACCAAATCAGTCTATATTTCTCTTGAATGCATTTGAATCGAATTTTTTTTTTTTTTTTTTAAATTTGGTTTGGTCTCATTTCATACAGTTTGTAATCTATGTATCATATCAACAAAAATGTATTTAGGAACAGACAAATATGTTTTGGTCTTCATGCACAAGGAAAATTGTTTTTCATAAAAAAATACTGATGAAAATAAAAAGCAGCTTTGTTTTTGTACAGAGTTAACCTGCTGAGGACTGGATGTCAGTCACATGACTACAGCTAAAATAACACCACTCGTGAGTGTGGACAGAGTGGATTAAATCAACAGATGTAATGCCACTGGCTTTTTAGAATGACCTCACCTTTCAACAAGAAATTGAATTAATTTAACACCCAAAAAATAAAGTAGAAAATAATACAAATTTGACTTGACCTGTGACTTCTCTTCTGACTTACATGGACAACATGAAGTCAAAGTCACCTTTATTGTCAATTCTGCCACATGTACAGGACATACAGAGAATAGAAACTACGTTACTCTCAATCCCTAGATAAAATAGCAAATGAACATTTAAATATAAGAGTGATTAAAAAATGCAGGTAAAATAATTAAAAAGTAAAAATTTAAATAAATACAATACAATTTTACATATAACAAGAAAGCTATACAATATAATAGACCTTGTCTTTGAAACTTTAAAATTGGTTGGAGGGTGGGTGGAGGTTTACCTGTTAGTTATTAGCTGTGTCTTGAGTATAAAGTGGATCATCAATATTGGCTTTGCCCCACATCTATACACTGTTCAAAAACAGTAGCAGCACTGATGAATTTCTACCTCTGTATCATCGGTGTTTGTGCGCAGGACCTCAGTCTCAGTACTCATGTTGAAGGAAAGTAGACTCATTTTAGGTTTTTTCTCTAATCTGAGAGGCTTCTCTGATTCTTCTTGGCCCACTCTGTGTTCCCTAATTGTACAGGCATTGTAAAAACTAAAGTACACACTCCTTTAATTCTTAGGCTTCATGTAATCAGGATGTAACAAAAAATCATTTTGTCCTTACAGGTTCTAAAATGATTTAAATACAACCTCAGATGAACATCAGCGTGACATGAAATAACTTGAAATAATTATTTTCCATATGACTTCTGGTCCACTCTTCTTTACAATGTTGTTTCAGATTATTGAGGTTTGTGGATATTCACTCCAGTCAGGTGGAGGCCTGGGCTTTGAGGCACTCATTTGGAAATTTGTTCTGGGGTCATGGTTCATGGTCAACTCAATGACAGCAGCCATGACAGTGCCCTGTGGCTGCAGAGCAAGGCCAAATCATCATGCCTGTGCCATCATGCGTTATAGTTGGTATAAGATAATTAAAGGGGAGAAAAGTGACAATTGAGTGAAAATTTATTAACTTATCACCATAAAATATTTGTTTCTTAGCACCAGACTTTTTTTGTTTGTTTTTTGTCAATAAAGAATAAATTCCAGTCAGCCTCTGTCCCCGGCTCAGCAATAGATCCCTCTGCTGTCTCTGCTGGATCTGCTTAGATCCAATCTTCCAAACAGCTCATTATATAGAAATACTTTCTCTCATCTTTACTCTTCAAAACTCAGTTTGTCAATCACAATTTACTTCATATAATTTTGTTTTATCAATTAAATTAATTAAATCATAAACATTAAAAATCAAACTTTCTCTGAGTATTTGCTTAGTCATTCTGACCAAGCACTACAGACCTCAGACAAGCTCTAGGCTGTGTGCCATATTTAGATTCCCTGCTGGTACAATCAACCTCAGCACAAAAGCACACGCACACACCAAATCACAGCAAAAGGTCAGGAGATTAAATATTAAATCAGTTTCATTACTCAGATTTCTCATTCATCATATTACTTAGATGTATACTTTAATTATAACTTTGATACAAATTAAAAACACACATTGATAAGATCTTTTCTAGAACTTTGTTTCATTGTTATCATAAAGGCTGGATGTTAAGACCTTTTACCCTATCTCCAATGTAGTGAGAGGTTAGCCAAGTGGACTTCAATCCCACCTTTCTCTACAGTGCTAGTACTCTATCGTAGAATATTGACGAGTGGACATTTATATTGATATCGTGATTCTTCTAGAAGAAGAAGTGGTTTGTTCAGATGCAACTTTGCAAATGTAAGCTGTGCTGATGTGTTCATTTCTCTTGTTCGGTGGTTTTTTTAAAATTGTGCTGTCATTAACTTTAACATGCTAACAGAGGCCCATAGAGTCTGAGATGTACAGACACCCATCAAGGGTATGAAAGTTGTGGTAAGTTCAGGCTTTTAGTGATATCTGTCTGTCTGTTTTTCAGCATCAGTATGTGCTGTGTTGACATTTGCAATAAGCATTTTTCTCAGACCTTTAATTATATCACTTCATTGCTTTAATATAACCAATGACCAAAAGATGAAACAAATAAAATGATCAAGTTGTTTCATTTCTTCAGTTTTTCCATAGCTCAGTTACAATTATTTAAATCAATATGCCCTGCTTTTATATAATTAACTGAAAAAATTTGTTATTTCAGGTCTGATTTTTTTTGCATCGTTAATGCACTTTTTACTTCAGCTTGAGTAAAGAATACTCCAAACCTAGAGGTTAGAGCTATTTTTCCTATTAACACTACAGACCATTCAGAAATGGATTTTTTTTTTAAAAGGCAGAACTTGTCACTTCCAGCCTCTTGAGGTCTAGAGAAAATCTAAAATTTGGTGCCATTTCGAAAAACAAAAATGAAACTAAAAATGAAATTATCCCGTTTTTTATGCTTTATGCTTTGTTATGCTTATGCTTTGCCACTCAGAACACACTGTTTCCTTAGTGTTTCTTTGTACTTTTATATGCTCGTTAAATGCTAATATTGTTATACAGTTTTATGAAGGCGTATTAGAGCCGATTAAAGGCATAAAGAGGCTGAGGATTTAAACAAACTAAGAACAAATAAATTTATTTACCATAAATTTATATAGTTTTTTTTTTTTTACCTTTTTCTTGTAAACTTGCCATTTGTTTTTATTTGTTTTAAATATCACCTTTCTCTTTTAAATATATGACCCGTTTTGTTGTAAATTTGCCTTTTTGCAGAATATACCCATCCGGCCCCTTCACTATTATTATTATTTTATTACTATTGACCGTCGCAATCATCGCATATCGTTGACGTAATCTAAAAAAGCCGTGCTGACATCATCACTGTGCGCCACAGTTAAGGCTCGTCGCTCTTTCGTGTTAAGCGTTTAATTCAGTGGTCTGAGGCTTCTGTGTCGTGTACCGTGAGCTACTGAAGCACTAGCTTTATGTACTGTGGGTTGAGTTTGCATTAAAGGGTCATTTACTTAATTATCGACATGGAGTCCGGGGAGGCCAGCGAGGAGAAGACGGGCTCCATGTCGGCGGCACAGAAAAGAGCGGAGATCCGGAGGAAAAGGCTGCTCATGAATTCAGAGGACAGGATGAACAGGATCGTGGGAATCACCAAAAACGAGCCTGAAAATAACGGTAATCGGTAACAAACGATCCTCTGAGTTTCTCCTGGGCGTGTCTTTCCTATTGAAACACGCTGTCGTGACAGAGACCCGCCTCATCCTGCGGCTGCAGTTAGGACGTTAGTGCTGTCTTTTAGGACCATAACTTACTATGTAAATAATCGGGCTCACTACAGATATATTAAGTAGAAGAGGAAAATGGCAGCAGCTTGGGATTCAAATCATGCTAAATGTTGTTAGCATTAGCAGGTGGAGATCAGAGGGTGGCTCACAGGCTGCTCAGCTCTGATAAACAGAATAATTAATACACAACAATACAGCAGTGTAGATAGAAGGTACCTCAGCCAACCTGTCTTATTGCACACAGGCTTTAAGACACCTGCAGAGAAGCTGCAGTAGTCAGTACATAAGAAAACAAAAAGTACATATATGCCAAGCATATCTCTTGTAACAAATATCTAGTCATTTGGAACCAGAAAGCACAGGAGTGAGTGACAAGGTAAAAGCTGCAGTTGGTTTTTGGCTGTGACTTTTATATATCCTTTATTTATCAGGGTAAAAAGTGTCATTGACATGAAGAATAGAGAGATATGGCCAAAAGGGGGCTGAAATTGCAACAAATAATTATTGAGATATTTTAAGTGGCCAAAAATGACTGTATTTATTATAATGTAGGTACAATAAGCAAAGATATTATACATTGAAAATGCATAGAAAAATCAGAAGTGGCAGACAATCACTCTATGGCACAACACCAGCAGTACTGTCTATGATGTCATTCCCTTTCTTTGGCGACACATCATAGTTATCATGTTTCAAAAAGTGATCGAAGCGACCATCATCATCAGTCACTGTTCTCTTCTTAATTGACTTCTTCAAGCCCTCTTCTTCAGTGTGGCCATATCTACCAAGCCCAGGTCCTCCTCCATCATCATGAGTGCCCTCGCTGAAGTTATCTTACTCTAAATATCCAAAATCAATCTTCCCAGACTTGAATGTGTTGAAATTCTCAATTCTGTGGAACATACTATGAGTTTTGACAAGTCCTGATTGTTTTTGCTCAGACCTCTCTGTTCTCACTCACTCCTGTGCTCTTGAACACTGTGAGGCAAAAAATTATGCTGACATTAACTTCCCAGTTTAACTTAAACAACACAGACAAGCTGGAACTCATCAGTGTCTTCACGCCGTTAGACCCAGCAAAAAAAAAAAACTTAATGGAAACTTACTGGTACTACAATCTGTTATCCATATTATGCTGTCTCTGAACTGAAGTAAAACCATAGTCCCCTGTACAAAATCTAAACTGCTTGCAATTTGTTTATAAAGATAATTAATTAATTTGTTAAATCCTTTTGAATTAAAGCTAAAACTGCAGTTACATCACACCTGGATTTGGGGTTTTTTGGGACGGGGGGGGTGACCAATCATTTTAGCACTAGCTAATGTCATATTATTGATTATTGTCTTCTCATTGTCAGGAGCGTCGCGGCGTCCTGCAGAACCCCGGTTCCATCTGCCTCTAGAGCCATGGTCCACTGCCTCATCTTCTCCGAGACCGTCTCCAGGGATTGGCAGTCACTCCCACAGCTCCACCCCGGAGAGGAGAGGCTCACCCCTGCCAGAGCTCTCCAGTGAGCCACCCGGAGGATCCTCAGAAGATGATATCGGAGGAGTCCGGCGGAGACCGAGGGGCGAGCGGCCGTCAGATGATGTCAGTGGCTCTCCTCGTCCAGGCTTTCTCTCTGCATCCTACTTTTCTCGTTTTGATGATGCCATGAAGCTTCGGGGTCAGCTGGCCAATGAAAAGCCGGCCGAGGATGGAAGGTCGGACTCAGAGGAGTTTGATCCCTTCAGGGTCTTCAGGCTCATCGGCAGCGTCCTCCTTGCTGTTTTTGTCAGGGTTTTTGTCTGCAAGTATCTGGTGAGCCTTTGGTTTTTAACACAGACTTGTTAGTGCACTAGTAAGGAGTTCATTTTTACATTTTATGCCAGTATCAGTACCAAATATGTATTTATTTATTTGTTTGTTAATGCTACATTTATCTTGTTTTATTTTAGTCAATATTTGCTCCATTTTTGACACTTGAACTGGCCTACATGGGGTTGTCCAAATACTTTCCAAAGGTGAGTTTTTATTTTTTTAAGACTCTCGTCACTCTGCATGCACACATTGTGCATGCAGAGCGGACAGCACTACGAATAATATTTTAGTTTTGTTTTTCTCTGTATAAATAGAAAATCAAATACAATGACCTATTGCAGTTGTTCCGATGTAGTTGTGCTGTGTCTGACAGCCCAGTCTTTTTAGCTACAATCTTCTCAACCAACGCCAAGTTCATACAAAGTACAATAAAAACTATTTGCTAATAAGGAAAAGACAAATACCTGTTCAACAACTAGACAGATTAAAACAACCTGCTGAAACCGAGCATCAGAAAATCTGGGAATGAAAGATGATTCAAATGTAACATAGCATGGTTTCTGGTGCCAGTTAGGCAGTCTGAGTATTTCAGAAACTGATCTACTAAGATTTCCCCAGACAATCATATCTTGGGTTTACAGAGAATGGTTGAAAAAAGAGAAAATATCTTATGATCAGCAATTCTCTGTGAGAAAAATCCATGTTGAGGGTTTGACTCAAAGAACTTGTTAAAACTAAGGTATACAGAAGAGCACCTTTAAATGCAAAATACCCTGAACCTTGAAGCAGATGGGCTATAGCAGCAGAAGACCACACCGGGTGCTTCTTCTGTCAGCTAAGAAAGGGAAACTGAGGCTACAGCTCATACAGGGTCTCAAAAATTGGACAATAGAAGTTTGGAAAAATGCTGCCTGTTCCAATGAGTCTGAATTTCTGCTGTGTCATTCAGATAGTAGGGTCAGATTTTGGTGTACTGTTGCCGACCATGCCCATCCCATTATGACTACAGTATACCCATCTTCTTGAACTGCTTTCATGAGCATGACGTTGAGTTCACTGTACTCATTTATGATGTGGTGGAATTGGAGATCTGCATAATGGATGTTCAGCTAACAAATCCACAGCGACTGTGTGGTGCTTTAATGTCAGTATGGTCCAAAATATGTGAGGAATATTTCCAGGAGCATTTTGAATTTATGCCACAGAGGGTCCAGTGATATTTTAAAACATGGACATAGCCACCGTGACATCACCCACTAGTTTTGGACTCATTTTGAAGGCTCAGGGTTTAATTTTAACAGCTGCTGTTCTTGTTTTTAAATAAGAAGTGATCATATTTGGAAAAGCTGGTGGATTGTTAAGTCATCACCAGAAGAATAGATGGAGAGGTCCAGTTCAGTGACTCCACTTAATTTACAACCAAAGCAGGTTGTAAACATGTTTCTTTCTGCTGCAAAGCTGGACATTTTAACATGGGAGTCTATGGGGATTGACTTGCTCTTTGAGCCAGCCTCAAGTGGCCACTGAAGGAACTTTTGGCACAAATTTCTAATAGAGTTTTAGTTTTTGAACATTTTAATCTTGATTTATTTAGTGCAAAAATAGATTGATTAATAATGAGAAGTAAGCACATATATTTGCATATAATGTGCTTTGGGTTCTCCTGTTTCTGCAGGTAGAGAAGAAGACCCAGACCACTGTGCTAACTGCTGCCCTGTTACTGTCCGGCATCCCTGCCGAGGTCATCAATCGCTCCATGGACACCTACAGGAGGATGGGTGACGTCTTCGCTGACCTCTGTGTCTACTTCTTCACCTTCATCCTCTCGCATGAGATACTGCTCTTCATTGGCTCAGAGACTCCCTGATAGGTTACAAGGACCTCTGTAAACCCCCACCCCTCCTTTTTTGCTGTCCCCTCCCATCTGTCATAGCAACATAGGCATGCTCATTTGCACCCTTAGGTGCTTGTTTATCATTGACAGTCTGGAGGTGAACCCCTGCTGCCTTATGATCAGGCCCGCACACGCCAGCTGGACGAGTGCTCGTCATTTGAGCTCTTCGGGATTTCACTAACGCTAAAGCTACGCCCAACCACAAAGTTCGGTGTTTGTTACAGACTTCCAGGTTAATATTTCTCTGAACAGAAGCTGTGAAACCTGTGTTACCTGTGTGTAAAGAATGTACTGCCATTTATTGCGCCGAAGGATATTTATTAGTACGGAAAATGGGAAGTATCACGCCGAGGATTGGATTACTGTACAGTCATCAGTCTGACATCCCAGTGGGCAGCCACAGATTGCATTTAACTTATGAAGGGGAAACACTGGAGACTCCTCAAAGGCTGGGTCATAATTCAAAATCTGACACCTGATAGGAACAATTGTTTGCTGAACAAGATGTTGAGTTAGAACGCTTTGAATTATCGCCAAGCCTGTGAGTCATTCTGCGGAGTAATAACCTCCAAAGTTGAGGTTAGTCTGAGCAGGGTGTCATATTTTCAGCCAGATTCCTCAGCAGGGTTCTAACTCTTCTGTAAAACCAAAATCTGCTGTCAAACCGATGAAAACTGCTGGAGAATTTTGGAGGTAGCTAGTCTACAACACTATAGTACGGTAATCTTTTTGTCAACTTAGGGCATCGCACAGGGTCAACTCACTTTCAGTTCATGCCACTCAAATCAAACGCAGAACACTGCTGGCCTTTTAGGTTGAAGTGCTTCATTTGTACATTGTGAAAGTGACGTTGGTACAACCTTGCAAGGAAAGATTGGAGAAGTTTCTTGATCCGTTACAATTGACAGTATGAATGACATTGACAGAAGCAGCAGTTTTCTGTTCTTTCTCATACGGTACATAAACACCCCTGCTGATTGCAGTGTCCACACCAGAGCTGTAGACGAGATAGAGACGTGACAGCTGTGTCACAGATCGTAGCATAGCAGCCCAGTAGAAAAATCTCCCGCAAACAAAAGTGTGAGAAACGTTTAACTCGAGCAGCGTTGGAAAAATACTCGCCCTGAGATTAATGACAAGATTCAGAAATTTGCTTTCTGACTTTTATTCTCAGGTTTATTAATTCAGCTTTTTTGTGAATACTGTGATTAATCTCAGAGATCTCACAGTTACGTTGCTTCTCTCTGAGTGGAGAGGTTCGGATGACCTCCGACACTGCTGCACAGCCTATTTAAAACAAATAATAAGAAGGAGAGAAAGAGGCCAGCAGTTAGACATCGTTTAACCACACTAATAATCTGTTGTAGAAAGAGCCGTATCAAACATTTCTGTCCATCAGAATGAGCTGGCTTAAAAAGACTGAGATCTTAGAGGTAGAAGAGGCCGGGAAGAACAAAACTACTCTGGTATAAATGGAATGAGGAAGAATGACAGAATTTCTGGATTGCCTCAAACTGTGAGCTTCTTTGATTTTTCTACAAAACAAACTTTTACATAGATGGCCCTCCAACCTTCAGTTAGAGATTTTAAAGATAGTCGAGTGTTGAGGACCTTCCCATTTCTGAGGGATTTTCTTTTCCTCATAGCACTGCTTTAAAAATCACATTTTCTCTGATCTTTGGGAAGGGTCCACTTACGTTACAAACAATTTCCTTCTTTGTTTACGTCTGATGAAGAGTTTAGCCCTTGTATGTTTTGTGTACTTTATTAAGCTCGGTGAGCTTAAAACCGCGGTGAACTTTATACACGCTGAGAGTGTTTTGGGGGGTTTTACTAGAAAGTGCTGTCACTGCAGTTTTGTGTGAGGCAGTGGGACTTCGTATGCTTATTTGTGTTGAGTAATTCTGGTGACATATCCTGCTTTGCTTTGTTCAAGCCTCTCTCATACATACTTGCATAAATATACAGTATGCTCTCTCTACTTCTGTGCTGTCCTTGTTTCATATTTGTAATTTTAACCTGATTAATTTATGAATGTGAATATTTTTTCCATGTGAATGACTTGGTGTAATTTATCCTACAACTTGTCTGACCTACTTGATTGTTTTTTGATAAGGTAAATTTGCAGATACTGTTTTTAATGGCTCTTGCGGTATCTTACATATTTGAACGTGAGTAACAAATGTAGTGTTGATGTGATGTAAACAGTCTCTGCTCCAAAAGATGAATGAGCAACCGAACAATTCATACCAAATAAATACTACTTGTGTGACTCACCTCTTCTTTTTTTTTTTTTTTGGCAGTCAGTTATTGAGCCAAACTTTGAAAAAGCCTTAATTTGAAAGACCAAGGGAACTGAAATGACTAAATTTAGGTTATTAAAAATATGTATCTAATCTAATCAGCCAATCACAGGGCAGTAACTAAATGCCTGTATAGCCATGTAAGCATGGTCAAGCATGTTTGGTTTGGCAGCGTTTTAGACAGGATGTAACCCTAAAGGGTATTTGTGTCTGTAGCTGGAATCAAACCAACAAACTCTTGCACAATTGAAAGTGTAGGGTCAGAATTTGATGTTAACAACATGAAAGCATGGATCCATTCTGCCTTCAACAGCTCACGCTCCTCTGGTTGTAATGGTGTAGTATTTAATAGGGGCCTGGTAAGTTTGGTTAGATTTTTTTCCCTAAATACATGAAGTCATTTAAAAACTGCATTTTGTATTTACTTGGGTTATCTTTGAGTAAAACTTATTCGAATCATTTGATCTGCTGTTATACGTCTTGTCTTTACGGTTACTACTCTTCTTTTACTTTACTATTCATGGTTCATATTGAAATTTAACCAATCTTCTGGCAAATATTTGCTACGTTGAACATTTTGCATTTAGATTCACCCCAGTAGTGACAAAAAGCTGCCATTGGAGGATTTTTTTTTTTTATATTTTCTTTTCAAATCCAGTGCGATCTCTCATGTAAGTCTCAGCTTTAAAATGTGGAAGATAACAAGAAAGATAAATAGGTTTTTAATTTATAACTCTGTGGTGGAACCAATAAACCACTGATCCTCCAATTAATACATCTTATATTTAAGAATGAGAGCATTTTAAAATGTTTCAGTTCCACGAAAGATAAAGAGATGAATAAGGTGAAATAAATGAAAATGAAATCATCTTCATAAAGTTCGGGAACCGCTCACAAATGAAAAGCCCTGCGACACAGCCTGTGATAAGGCTGGGGTATTCTGACCTCCCACCACCTGGTGGCGCAGCAACCTTTTACCCGTGGAGTTCAGGAGTTGTAGAGTCGCACTTTTTTTACGTGCGGGTTCAAACACACAAACATCCACTCGACGCGCAAGACTCGTTTATTTTTTGAGAACTAATTTCACTTTTTTTGCGAGACTTATCTGCGTGGGTTCGAGATGGGACGTGAGTCGAGGTATGTCTGGACTTTTACGGTTAGTCTGGTGCTGGTGAATCGAGTGTGACTAACTTCTGTTTGAGGAAGCGATTTTAGATTAGCGTTAGCATGCTGGCTAAAAGCGTACTGATGTTTATGCACGTTAACCAAGAGCTAATCTCTCATATCATGTGTTTTTTAATCAACAGGCATTACCGGAAACGTTCCGCATCTCGGGGACGGTCGGGTAGCCGATCAAAGAGTCGCTCCCCGGACAAGCGCTCCAAGAAAGACGAGCGGAGCCGGAGGGAGAGGTCACGGAGCCGGGATCGCCGCAGGTCGCGCTCCAGAGACAGAAAACGAGCCAGGTGTGTGGTGGTTTGAACTTAAGTTTAAGTGTACACGTAAATAAATACATTTTGAAGTGGACTGAAGTCTTCTGGTGTTTACAGCCTGAACACAAATTGAAGTTTTTGGTCACTCTTTTGATCCGATGTAACAATACTGACTTTCCAACCATATGCAGGCAGAATGACCATCTCTTGCAGACTTGCACAACACTTCCTGACCTATAATACGACGCAACAATACCAATTGCAGTTCTGGGTTCATTTCAGTCACTTTATCTTGCATCTGTTTCAAAAGTCTGACATTGTTTTGGTTGTAGCCTGCCTGTTGTCCCATTTCAGCTTCAGCATGCAGGTATTCTGTTAATAAATCACTCCTGGGGCACTCGCTAATCTCACACTCTTTTGTTTTCCCACTTGCAAAGATGAGTAACTTGACTCGCAAACATTACAGTTCTTGTCCAGAGCCAATGAGAAAAGGTCAATTGTCTGCTTGGAGAGGGGCACATTCTCATTTTTTTTTTTTCTTCCTTCAGAGACATTAGGACAACAGAGTCCACCAAAAACTCTTTGATAAACATCATCAGACAATAGCCTGCTTTAATGGGGGGAAAAAACAACAGGCTATATGTCCAAGCTATACGGTGATGAACAGAAGCCAAATTTAGTTTTTAACAAAACTGTTTACTGCTGTTGCTCTGTCTGGTAATTATCTTTAATTTCAGTAGAATTGCATCCATTGATTTGAAAATTCTTTTGAACTAAAACTTTCACATGTGTTGAATTTTGCAAATCCAGTAGGACAGTGGATAAAAATCACAGTGATGGCGAAGAATCGTTTTGAATCGAGACAATGAAAACTCTCGTGCACTTTTTTATGATACAGTTTTATTATGATTAAGCTATTGTGAGGTTTCCTTTCAGATGCGCATCTGCACACTTAAAAAGCTGAAACTGACAAAACTGTTGTCTCCCTGTTGATTTGTCCTTTTACATGTGATATGTTTGCCTTTGGCTTCCAGGCGCTCCAGGAGCAGGGAGAGGAGGAGGTCGAGAAGCCGAGACAGGAGGCGGTCGGGCAGCAGAAGCCGAGCCCGGAGGTCCCGCTCTGGTAGCCCCAGCAAGAGCAGTAAAAAGGATGAAAAGTGAGGCTTTAAATTCCCATCTGTGAAATTGAAAACACACAGAGTCTTCTACTCTGTACTTCCACTGTGTTCTTTTGCTGGCACGCAGAGTCATGTAAAGATGCTATCAGCAGCCAGGATGTGAGGCATATTTTCAGAGCTTGGCGACAGTTAAAAAAAACACCATATAATATATGGAGCTTTCCATTTTTATAAAGATTAAACTGTCCTCTAGAAGTGGTGAACGGTATAGAAGACCTTGGAAATTGGATGGATGATTTGCTTAATCTGAGCAATTCCATAATCCCATCTATTACACTTTGTCTTATTTTCTTTTTCCCTTGCAGGGCTAAAAGCAAAGAGAAGGACACCCTGGAGCCAATAGCTGAAAAGAAAAAGATTAAAGAGGAGAAAGAAGATGAAAAGGTTGAGGATGTAAGTTGGTTGATATGTTTATTTCTGCTAGCTTGAATGCCATTGTCCTTTCTTCATGTTTTTCTTTGCCCATAGAAAGAACTTTAAAGTGCCTCTTTGTTTGAAATAATAAGCAAGTAAGTAAAGAACATAACGAGAAGTAAAATATTTGTGCTTTTCCTTTGTTTTCATGCAGCAAGACTTTGACCAGAACAAACTGGAGGAGGAGATGAGGAAGAGGAAGGAGCGGGTGGAGAAGTGGAGGGAAGAGCAGAGGAAGAAGGCCATCGAAAACATCGGAGAGATCAAGAAAGAACTGGAGGAGATGAAGCAGGGCAAGAAATGGAGCCTGGAGGACGATGATGGTGAGGAAGTAACTGGAGGAAACACTGTTGAATTTTTACTTTGGACTTCACGAGTAGTTTAAATTGTTTAAACTGTGTCTAACAAAACTTTATCTGTGTGATAAACCAATCAGTCACCCTTTATTTGCTTTAATTTTATCAGCTAACTGACCAATACTTGCTATAGGTTTATCTTTGCCCAGCATCTTAATTAACTCTTCATTTCAGACGATGACGAGGACGGTTCTGCTGTAATGGAGGGAGATGATGACGAGGAGGCGGACGGGAAAGGGGAAAGGCAAGAGGAGTTAAAGGATGGTAAGAAAGAGGGTGATGACGATAAGGACAAGGAGACTCCCATGGAGCAGCAGACAGAGGAGGATGATATAGATCCCCTGGATGCCTACATGGAGGAGGTGAAACAGGAAGTGAAGAAGTTCAACATTGGAGCCATGAAAGGAAATGATAAGGTGAGGACAAAATCCCGCATTTTGCAGTGTTATCCTTATTGCCCAACCCTCCCCAAAGTCATTAGGATCAGCTCTAAAAACACACCTGAACTAAAAATCTTAGAAAAAATGTTCAAATGCAATTGAAGTTTGTCAACATTTTCCTGATGTTTGTGTAGTTGCTATCATTTTGTCTTTAGGTGTTCATCACTGGAAGCGTGTGGCTTTGGGTTTATCATCTACTAGTGTCAGACCAGATGCTGCCTTTATGGATGTTTGTTCTTCTGCTGATGAATATGCGTGTCTTCTCTTCTTCTGCAGAAAGGTGCAATGACTGTGACCAAAGTGGTGACAGTCGTTAAAACCAAGAAAGGACCTCACACGCACAAAAAGAAGGGAGAGCTGATGGAGAATGACCAGGATGCCATGGAGGTGAGATTTTAATGCTTGCTTTGATTATATAATAAAGGTTAAACCTCTTCTCTCGCTGCCCGAGAAGCTGATATGAATGAAACAGAGATCCTCAGTAATTAATCTGCTTTCTGCTGATGGGCTCATCTTTTAACAATCTAAAATGATGCTCATGTGTTTGACAGTACTCATCAGAGGAGGAAGAGGTTGATCTCCAGACGGCTCTGACAGGCTTCCAGACCAAACAAAGGAAGATCCTGGAGCCTGTTGACCACACAAAGATCCAGTATGAATCGTACCGCAAAAACTTCTACGTGGAGGTGCCTGAGCTGGCCAAGATGACTACAGAAGGTCAGTGAGAAAACCATATCTGTTCTATGATAAACGACTTGTCTTTTTCATGCTTAATTACCTGTTTAAAATCTCTTTATTCAATTTATTTATTTTATTTTAAATAAATACAGAAGTGAATGCGTACAGGCTGGAACTGGAAGGCATTACGGTGAAAGGGAAAGGCTGTCCCAAACCCATCAAGACATGGGTGCAGTGTGGAGTGTCGATGAAGATCCTGAACGCCCTGAAGAAGTGAGTGTGTCTCTGTGTGTGCATGTTTGAAAATCATTGTGCAGTGAGCAGTCTTTTCTCTTTATATAAAATCCATTAATAAGCCAATAAATATGACCATTCATATTCACTCAAGACTAGCCACAAATATATAATTAATATATTGGGATTGCATATGACTCTTTCTGACAAGATGCTCATGGTTTTCTTTTAAAGGCACGGTTATGAGAAACCCACACCCATCCAGGCCCAGGCCATCCCTGCCATCATGTCGGGCCGAGACCTCATTGGTATTGCTAAGACCGGCAGCGGGAAAACCATAGCTTTCCTGCTGCCCATGTTCCGACACATCATGGACCAGAGACCCCTGGAGGAATCTGAGGGCCCAATCTGTAAGCAACAGGAACTTTTATTTTTCCTTTGGGCTTCTCACTAAAATATAAATAAACTCATCTTTTGATCACATTTAAATAAAAACATATGAATCCTGTCTGATTCCTTTGCTTTTCATAGTCCGGGTTCAGAATCCAACTGTAGGTCAGATGAAGACCAAATGGTCAAGTTTTTTTTCTTTTCTTCCTTTTTTTTTTCCTAACGACAACAATCCAATTATCCTGTTTTTCCTCCCTTTTACACAGCTGTAATTATGACTCCAACCAGAGAGCTGGCTCTGCAGATCACAAAGGAGTGTAAGAAATTCTCTAAACCGCTGGGACTCAGGGTGGTGTGTGTTTATGGAGGCACGGGCATCAGTGAACAGGTAAGTGTGCGCTGTAGCACAACTACATCATTTTAGAGGTTTAATAGACCTATGGTGTCCATCTGAAATAGCAGCTCATGCTTTTCAGTAGAGCCAAAAATGGATTTATATATTGGATGGTAGGGTTAGATTTTGGTATAGACGACTTGAAAGCATGGATCCATCCTGCCTTGCATTAATGATTCAGGCTGATGTTGATGTAATAGTGTGGGAAACTACAATAGGTTGTTTTTAAAAAAACAAACAACAACAAAAGAACAACTGCTGCTATAATAACTGCTTACAGGACTACTGTCAACATTGACAGTATAACACAGGCTTCAGAGCAAATTGTGGTTCCGCTTGTTCCATCCATGTACATGTTTCTGTGTGGACAGTGAGTGGAGAGAAGGGTTTTCACCCACTGCAAAACACTTCCATGCAGTCCTCCAAAATGCCAGTAGTGCATGTCAAAAAATACTGTATATCAACAGCACAAGAAGAGTGGCCCACAGACCGGCTGTAGCACTTATTTGTTCGCTGCCTCAATTGACAAAAAGCTCTGTGCAGGTAGACCGTAGATGGGCCATCCCTGGACTTCCAGCATATTGTGAGCGAGCTCTCCCTGCTGAACCATAAATAAATTCTACTTTAACTTTGAGGTGGAGTAGAAGATTAAACCTGCTTCTTTTTATGGGCAGCAAGGGGGTGATTCCTCCAATTGCAAGAAGATTTTAAGTAGTAGAGTCTGTGCTATAACAGCCCTTGGTTTCCTTTACTCTGTTACCTGTAAGCACTTTCCTGAAGACTTGAGTCTAAATGATGGCCATTCGTCGTCAGAAAGGAGGAATATCCAGGTTATGTTCACTGGCTAACGACTTGGATTATCCAGGCTCTTTACCAGGTGGTGATATCCTCAGTTTGAGTCTCACTTTTCACATCTAATTTAAAAACACCAAGGTGGTGATGTCAAACTGAACGTCACCAAACAGCAGGTGACGACATTGTGGCCGCGTCTACCTTTTATACTATCAAATAACGGCATAAAACACCTACCTAAAATTGGTCTTCTAGACTATTTTGCAATTCTTGTATATATTTAAACAAAAACATGCATGGCTGAGACTTCTTAAAAAATATATTGTAAAATAATTTGAAGAATTTTGGAGGAAACACCGATTTGAGACCCAGTAGCACAAACTTCCAAATTCAAGTTGCTCATTATTGTATACGCTCCTCGTGCACCATAATCACTTTATTGTGTTTGTGTTGGTATTATAAGTGTTTAAATTCTGGACATTGTTCCTCCCTCAAAACTCCTGTAACAGAAAGAAAATGTGTGTTTTTCCTTAACGCTGCCTTCTGTATTATAGATCGCTGAGCTGAAGAGAGGAGCTGAGATCATCGTGTGCACACCAGGAAGAATGATTGACATGTTGGGGGCCAACAGCGGTGAGTTCATCACTCTTGGTCGTGTCGCTTCTCTATCCTTATAGGACATAAATGCAAATCTGCTCATTTGATGCCTTTTCTTGTTGCTTTGCATGGATTAAACAGTATGATACAGTACATAATGAACCAAATCAGTACTACTTACTAAACTGTTGGCATTATTTGACCACCTTTGGGATCACTCATATCTACAAGACTGATGTGTTATTCCCGAAGCTCAGGCCAAGTACAGGTAGGTGGACCTGGTGCTGCCTCCACGGTTCCTCTGACTTAAAGCAGGAAACAATCGTAATGTTTGATAAGTGTATCATAACATGGATGTAAGGTGGTCAGGGGTATGCACTGTATTATATCAGAGTTTTGCATCATGTCAGGTTATTTTGACTTAATGTGCTGCTTCTGGGAGTAAATATGATTGTAGAGTCCTGCGCAGCACTGAGCCTTTGCATAGAAATGTGAAAAAAACACTATTAGTGTACTTAGAAAGTAGCTATTACATGTGTGTAGCAGTTAGTATGATAGAAGGGGTTTCTTGTTGCTTCCACACATGCGAGGTAATCTGTAATATGTTTCCCTTGTAGGTGAAAAGGCGCTCGCTCAGATAGTGCTTGATGTGGCTCCATCTCTTGTATTATATGTTTTACAGGTCCCAGTTGCCCCTGAGATGGTACGCAAGACGAGCAAAGAAATGAACAGCCTAAAATACCAATGCAATAAAACTCTGGCCACTTGAAAAATGTGCTGAAATTAGGATGCCTTGATTTATTGTCCAGTTGTATCAAGTAGTTGTATCATGGAAAAAGCTTTTCTGTGTTTTGTTAGACTAGTTTCATGTGATGTGAAGAAGGCAGGATGCCTGTTAAGCCTTGGCGTTGTTCATATTTAACTGATTTCCTTATGCCCGTCTTCCTTAATGTGTAGGTCGGGTGACCAACCTCCGCAGAGTCACATATGTGGTCCTGGATGAGGCAGACAGGATGTTTGACATGGGCTTCGAGCCACAGGTGGGGGATCATACATTAACATACAGCTTTTCATGCATCAGTAGCATCAAATGAAGCATTTTTAGTGTATAATGTTTAGCACTTGAGGAACGGTTGTCACAATAATGTTTTATAAAGCCAGGACAAATCAACTTTGAACCTGCAAAAGAAAATGTTCAGTGACAAAAATTCTCAGATATATTTTTTTCCCCCTCTGATTCACACACCAGGTGATGCGTATCGTTGACAACGTGCGTCCAGACCGTCAGACGGTCATGTTCTCAGCAACTTTCCCCAGAGCCATGGAGGCGCTGGCTCGCAGGATCCTGTCAAAGCCCCTGGAGATCCAGGTGGGAGGCCGCAGTGTCGTCTGCTCTGATGTGGAGCAACACGTGGTAAGCCATTTATGTTACATCTCACTAAACAGTAACTTTCCCTTTCAGTTTCTCTGCTTACTAGTTCAGTTTTAATTCCCCCCCTTTTTAAAAAGTATCTGTTTTTATTTCTGCAGCTAGTAATCGATGAGGACAAGAAATTCCTGAAGCTGCTGGAGATTCTGGGTCACTACCAGGAAAAAGGATCTGTTATCATCTTTGTGGACAAACAGGAGCACGCAGACGGACTGCTCAAAGACTTGATGAAAGCCTCGTACCCCTGCATGTCTTTACATGGAGGTAGTGAGCCACACTTTGACTTTGACAGCCATATGATGAATAACAAAGCTACTGTGACATCACCCTCTGGTTTCTCAAGTCTCATTTAGAAGCCTCATTAGTTTTTTTTTTTGTTTTTTTTTCATCATATTGAATCTTCATTGGCTAGCAGATTGTCAATCACTTTTCAATTTCAGGTATTTGGGATGATCTGGTCTGTTTAAACAACGACCAGGAATATTAAAAAGTCTCATCAAACCACATGAATTCATATTTTTTTTTGTCCTCCTAATGTGAATATACAATCAGTCAGTTTTATATCTGTCAGTTATATTTTTAGGTTTCTGTTCTGTTATGGCCACATTTACTACAAATTAGTAATTCTGTGTCTCCAAGGAATCGATCAGTACGACAGAGACAGCATCATCAACGATTTTAAGAATGGAGCGTGTCGTCTGATGGTCGCCACCTCTGTGGCAGCCAGAGGCCTTGATGTGAAGCAGCTGATCCTGGTGGTCAACTACAACTGTCCCAACCACTACGAGGACTACGTTCACAGGGCCGGGCGCACGGGCAGAGCAGGCAACAAGGTCAGCCCCTTTAAAGGGAGCTCATTTAATTTTAGACATCAAAAACTAGGAAATTTGTGTTGACATTTGGGGTGTTTTGTTTTTGGTGGTAATCATGTTTAAATCTGTACACATTTGCTTCTCAGGGATACGCCTACACGTTCATCACGGAGGATCAGGTTCGCTATGCTGGCGATATCATTAAAGCTCTGGAGCTGTCGGGCTCTCCAGTCCCACCAGAACTGGAGCAGCTTTGGGCCTCTTTCAAAGACCAACAAAAAGCGGTAAGATAAAGACCCGCAGTAGGCAATCGTATATTTTAGCAGTACTTACTGCCAGGGAGAAACGTATGTTGAAGTTTCTGAAGGTATTAGCAACGTCTTTCTGCACATGTAATGCATCAGCTTAAATATCATGTTCATTTTTATGCTTTCTTTGCAGTTACATGGTGCTAGTTTGTTGCTTCTATACTTCGTATTTCATTTGTTTATTGTTTTCTTATATTGTAAATGCTTAACATTAATTGGGATAAAATTTGATCTTTGGTGTCTCAGTTAGTAAGCAGATTGAAAAGGATCTAGAAGAACAATGTGACAAACTTGAAAGCTTCTTTCTTTCCTCCCTTTGCTCTGTGCAGGAGGGTAAGACCATTAAGAGCAGCAGTGGTTTCTCAGGAAAAGGCTTCAAGTTTGATGAGACTGAGCATGCTCTGGCCAATGAGAGGAAGAAGCTGCAGAAAGCTGCTCTCGGTTTGCAGGACTCTGACGATGAGGACGGAGCCCTGGATGTGAGTAACTTTTAAATAATGGAGATTTAAATTTTTTTATTTAAATTATTTACTTACCTCTGCTAAGCTGCTTGGCTTCAAGTTTTTTTTGTCCTCTAATTGCAGTTCTATTATTATTAAACATGTTTAACTGTTATTCCTTCTTAGATTGAGGAGCAAATCGAAAGTATGTTTAATTCCAAGAAGAGGGTGAAGGATCTGTCTGCTCCGGGCGCGGCTGCTGGTCCAGCTGGAGCTGTTGCCGCCACAGCGGCTGCCCCCGGAGGTTTGCCAGGACTCGGGCCTACGTCTGCTGGTAACATCCAGAAATTGGAAATGGCCAAAAGGCTGGCGCTCAAGATCAACGCTCAGAAGAACCTGGGCGCTGAGGCTCAGGTACGTCAAGACTCCAGTGCCACCGTGAAGTGGACGGTTGTGCACGTATTCATGACACAGCTGAGATTGCTGGACTTGTGATTTTTCAGACTAACCACTTAGGTTTAATTTTTATTGTGTCCAATACTTAGTACCCACAAAAATCCTAGGACCTCAGCTAGTAATTAAAACTTTGTTTGCATTGTGACAATTACAATTACTCTGTGTCTACAGGATGTAATGCAGCAGGCAACCAACGCCATCCTGCGGGGCGGCACCATCATGACCCCCTCAGTGTCAGCCAAAACCATCGCAGAGCAGCTGGCAGAAAAGATCAATGCAAAGCTCAACTACACCCCGGTGGAGAAGCTGGAGGAGGAGCGGCAGGCGGCTGAGCAGGCTGAGACAGTCAGGAGATATGAAGAGGAGCTGGAGATCAACGACTTCCCTCAGGTCAGCGGCACACAGCGCAGGGCTGTACTGAAATATTCAGCAAGGATCGGTTTTATTTTTACTCTTTGTTTTTTGGACTCAGGTTTTCTTTTCACAGCCGCTGGGTTTCAGTAGTTTAACTCGACTAAGTCATTTCTCCAAAACAGCATAGGGAAGGAATCATGAATCTGGATGTTGTTGCTGTGTATTGTCACCAGGGGTCTGTGTCAAAAATATGGGGATCAACTGTCTGCATGCTAGCTTATTTCTGTTTGTGCTGTTGTTGGATTGTTAGCTTAGCCCGTGCTGCTGATAAGCCAAGCCAACTTCCTTTAAAGCACTTTAAAAAACAGCAACCACTGATAAAACCTCAGGATACAAAAATAAAGATATGTTAGAATAAAATAAATAGAATTAAAATTACAATGTAAAATAAAAGCATCAAGACAGAATTAAACACGAGTAAAAATGTAAAATCAAAACGTAAAATCAACATCTCACACTTGGGAAAAGCCAAGATGAAGAGGTGGGTCATAAGCGCAAACTGGTAGTGAAGAGGCCTGTCTTTTTAACAGCAAAGAATTCCTCAGTTTGGGAGCCGCCATGGCAAATCCCTGTTCTCCCGAGCCTCCACTGTGTCCTCGGCACATCCAGGAGCAGCTGGTCTGCTGATTTGAGCAACTGGGAAATAAAACAGCTCAGATGTCGTGTGGGGCAAGGCCATGTAAGGACTTAAAAATGAGTAAAAGACCAAACAGAAGACAAATCAAAACATAAAACAAACTTTTGCTTTTGCATTTTTTTTCCTGACTACTTCCTGTTAAACGGAGCTCTACTATTGCTCCCTTTGTTTTTCAAGCCCACTTTAAAAAAAAAGAAAGAAAAAAACCCCAAAACTATTATTATTTAAAACTTTTCAACAAATTTACAGACATGTAAGACTAACCTGCAGCTACCTGGTTAACCATACATTTGTATATAAATAACGAATGCGTAATGGGGAAATCTAAGGATCATAATACATCATAAGGCGATAAAACAACATCATCAATATGATTATTTATTGATTCCTTTGGTGGAAAGTTATCCAGACATAAGGTCATATGTGAGTGTTGACGATCCACCCTGTCACACCCTGTCTGTTTCCATCCAGTAGTTTTGCATGTGTTGACATTCCCAGCAGACATAATGCTCTGCAGTTTGGGAGCCACAATTCCTCCAACACCCAGATTTACTATTATTAAAGTGTACTTTCATGTGGGGAGCAATAACAAAAATCCAGCAAAATTCCTTCAAAAGTTATTTTTCCTGCCAAATGCACAGATATCCTGTCATTCTTTTTGCATTATTGTAAGACCTCCTTCTTCTCTCATCTTGCTTTTTATACGTTGTGTTGAGTGAACGTTGCTAAAACCCCTATAAAACTGAGAGATGATTCCCATTTTAGAGTCTGCTCACTTTTTAGTCTGCAGGCATTCTACCCATACATACCAGAAGTTCCACTTTACACGTCTTTGAGTGTTTTCTTTGCTTTCTTTTTAGTGATTTTCACACCACACCAAACCCATCTCCTGGTTGTGGTTTCAAGTGAAACGCGTTCAAGTTTTTCTAGCATAGACGTTGTTTCTCTAAGTGTTTATGTAAGACTTACACTGTCGCTTTTTTTAGCAATGCAATTTCAGATTTAAAGTTGGAAAGCCATTTGTACTTTTTTTTTAAAACATCTGTGAATGTGTGTTCCTGATTTGCTTACACGTAAGTCTTGATTATTCTCCATTGCGAACACGGATGCAGACAGCTGGAGACCTGAGGGCCTAGTAGTCATTCCTGTTATACTCCTTTAAAATCCACCTCTTGCATGTAGTTGGTGCATCATGATGTAAAGTCTAACATATGCAAATTTGAGTGGAAAATTAAGCAAATCCATCTATTAAAAATACTTGACATTAAAATCCTCGACTTCTTTAAGCTACTAAGAAAATAACTTTCTTTTAATCTCTGATTAAAAAAGCTAAGCTGTTCTAATTTTTGGCAAAATGTTTATGCTCAATACAAATGCTTTTTGTCCGGGAGAGGGGCTTATCTTTTAGATGACAGATGCTTAAACTGAGCGTTTTGTGTTTTTTGTCACGACTGATTAACAATCAAGAATCCCAAAGTATTTTGTTTCTTCCTCTGAACATAAAGCAGACAAAAAAGGGCTTATAAAATCTTCCTTTTCTTCCTTCCCTCAGACTGCCAGGTGGAAGGTGACATCTAAAGAAGCTTTGCAGAGGATCGGTGAATACTCTGAAGCTGCCATCACCATCAGAGGAACGTACTTCCCTCCAGGCAAAGAGCCCAAGGAAGGAGAGCGCAAGATCTACCTGGCTATTGAGAGTATGTGTCAAAGAACGTCTGTCCTTTTTTTTTTTTTTAAAGTCCTGACACCTGATATAACAAGATATTTTTAGGGCAGCTGTACAATTGCTGAACTCTAAGGTTCAGTGAACACGAACAATGAACATGATAACTTGAGAACAGCACAACGCAGGAAGTTTATAAACTAGTTATCACACGGAGCAGATAATCTTGACTTTTCAAGTTTTAAAGAAGGAAAAAAAGCTTTTGTTGGCTTAAATCATGCTGTTAAAAGTGCCTCTTGCAAAATACAACTCCTCCCTCCCTTTTGGTATTTTTTTTTTTTTAATTACCTCGAAGGCAATGAATTTCCTAATGGGGTGTCCAGTTTCCTTAACAGAGCAGCCTATACTGAATATTAACATGTTATTTGTGTTGTAGGTGCAAATGAACTGGCTGTGCAGAAAGCCAAAACAGAAATTACACGGCTAATCAAGGAAGAGCTCATCCGATTAGTAAGTATCTTTTTGCTCACACATGTTAAAACATGTCATCCACTCTTATTATGCAGTGACTTTATGCCGAAAATGTTTAATTTTATTTCCCGTTTCTTTCTTTTTCCCCCCCCCAGCAAAACTCCTACCAGCCGACGAGCAAAGGCCGGTACAAAGTGCTGTAGAGGATGAACCGAGGCACACCGGAGGAGCTTCCATTCCTCATCTCCACAGTTTCATCCAAGTTGTTGAAGAATATTTTAGTCAAGATTTTTTGTAATGTGTCCAACTTTAGTTGCATTTTGTTTGTTTGCATTTTTGACCCCCCCCCCTCCCACGCACGCACGCACGCACGCACGCACACACACACATATATGTCCAATGATTTTTATACCATCAAACCAGCACAATGCTGCAGTGAACTATCCACAATATGTCTTTAAGTATAAGACCTGGTTTCATTAATAAGATGTTTTTAGTCACATTTATGTAGGAACACCACACCAACCATCATCTTTATGAAAGATCCCAAGAAAACAATGTTGCTAAGAAAATAAACTTGTTTCCAGTCTGTTAAGGTGCTTCGTATTTGTTCAGACTGCTAATGTTAATTATTTAATAGCAGTTCTTTGTATATTATTCATCAGTGGTGGGAAGTGATGCTTGGTGAGCATTAAAACTGCTTCATGGCTCGGTTTCAGGATAATAATCTGAAAAATAAAGTCGTTTTTTGAGCCTTTACTCTCGCTTGTTTGGTGAAAATTAGAATTTTCAGGACTTGAGAGACAAAAAAAGCGTTTTCCGTCGTGAAAGCAGTTCAGGAGGAGGGGAAGGAGAATAACCTCTTCACATCCCCAGTTTGCTGTTGTGCGCATGCTCAGACTGCGCTGCTGTCTTATTAATTTTTAATGGAAAATGGCTGCGTTTCTTATCCAAACCGCTGGAGCTGGGAGATGAAAAAAGGAGCCGTCTAGCTGACCACATCTCACCTCTCATCGTCGCTCGCGTCGAAACTACCCGATGCGGTGATCGTGTGTTAGCGAACCGATGTCCTGTGGCGAGAAAATATTCTGGAAAATGGATCGACTCGCGCTTTGAGGGGGATGAAAGATCATTTTGCTCCTTAACCCTTTCTGCTCCGAGATCTGCGAACAATCGAGGTACAGTAACGTTAGCGCTAACGCGGGTCTCCGGAGGGGCATTTAGATTCGTTATGCGGCTCAAATGCGAGCACATAAATCAGCTCTGTCCGCGGTCAGCTGCCATGTTGTAAACAGAGTAAACCAGTCTCTGTGTCTCTTAAAAAAAAAAGCCCGTTATTCGGGCCAGGAACGAGGCTACGTTCAGCCCTCGGTGCTGCTCGTTAACGGAGAGCTGGAGGTTTTGTCTGAATGCAAAGATGCGGAATCCATGTGCATTTTGTTTTTTGTGAATGAATATTACTACTGACAGTGTAGCGTGTGTGATGGTGAAAGTCCACACCTCCCTGCGTCCCGTTTCCTCTGCAGAAAAGGCGACAGCAGCTGTGTGCACTCTTTACTTCACTCCATTTACACTCTTCATTACTGTAATTAAAGTGTGCAAAGCAGCCAAATGCATTCAGTCTAACGCGGTTTTATGACCGGCGAGAGGAGAGGTCTTGCTCTAAGGCACTTCAGCACCACTTTGGTGAGGTCTATCCTTATTCTTAAGGTCGAAGCTGTTTATGGGACGTATGTAATCATATGCTGTTTGTTAAATTATGAAACAGCTTTTCATGGTCGAGTTAACACGAGAAAGTCTGCGTGTAAACAAGCGAACTAGATGTGAACTTGAGTTTCTAAACAAAGCATTTTTCATCGAGATCTATAGTTTTTGTATTTTTTTTATTGTTATTTCAATATTTCTAATAAGTTACTTTTAATTCTGTTTAGTTTCAGGGGATTTTCTTGTTTATTTTAATAGTTTCAGCACTTGTTTTTTTGTTGTTATATGAAGGGTATTTGCCTGGTTATATAGGTAGTAGTAGTAGTAATAATAACAATAATGTTTTTTAACTTTTAGGGGTTGTTGTTGTTACATGAAGGGTGTGAATCCAAATTTCTAATTTGGTTTTAATTCTGTTTAGTTTCAGAGTGGATTTGCTTGTTTTTCTTGTTTACTTTTAGTTTAGTTTTGTATGTTTCCGTGCTAATTATTATTGAAGGCAGATTAGGAAGTTCAAAGCTGGTATTATAAAACAAGGACAACACTGTGTGAAGGCAGTTGACTCACAGTCATTATAATAAAAACAAACAAACAAACAACCCAACAGATTAACCAATGCCTCCTCAGGCTGAAAATAAATAAAATAGCCCTTTATTGTCACTGTACATGTAGAACTAAGTTATAAGTCCTCCATGCCAACTGTGCAGGAACAAAATATAAAGAGTAAGACAGCAGGAATAAATAAGAAACAAGAGAAATTGGAGAACAAAGTGCTTAGAAGTAGTGCAAGTTAACTAAGACTAAGCATATTTACTCAATATTGTGGATTACTTTTGTAAGTCCATTATTGTTTCTGTTAGTTTGCCTTTCTTTTTGAGTCTACGTTTTATTTGAGGTCTGATTGTTGGGTCTTTATCTTATAGTACAAACACCATGAGACAACAGTTATTGTGTAGTTTGTTTGCTGTAACAACCTCGACTTCAGCACACAGCCACATTA
This sequence comes from Astatotilapia calliptera, assembly GCF_964374335.1. NCBI lineage: Eukaryota > Metazoa > Chordata > Actinopteri > Cichliformes > Cichlidae > Astatotilapia > Astatotilapia calliptera. Next base: position 25,366,855 of record NC_137431.1, read on the forward strand.
CAGTATGCTGCTGCTCCTTCTCTGCAGAGCAAAACAATCCTCAAGTCCTTTCTTCTGTTAAAATGGTTCAGATATAGCATCGTCTCCCACCTTCATGCACTTTGAAGTTTCCCCTTTCAGTGTGCAATGTGGTCATTGTTGCCCCTTGGTCATAGTAGATGCTTTCAGCCTTCTACTGTCAGCGTGGCAGTAATGAGCCCTTAATATTTAGCGCTGACACTAAATTTGAACTTTGACCAGCAGCACAAAAGTGAAGCTCACTTCAGAAATAAGCAGCACCCTTTCTTGACCTTTCTTATGAGAATAATCTGTTGGGATGGGATTAGACCCACCGTGTGTAGATCTGGATTAGACCAGATGATGCTTTCAGAATATTTCACTGAAGTCTTAGTGTTCCCATGTTTCTTGTCTTCATGCAAATATGGGTATGATCAGTTTCAACTGCAGAGTTGTTTTTTAACTTTAACCTGACATGGCACTATCCAGAAAACATTAGTCCTGATGTTTGAGTGATGATGCATTATTTCCAACCCCCAACAGAAGATGATGCGCCAGGTGACAACCAGTGACTTCTGCATGAACAGCAGGCCGTCGTGCCTAGCAGAGGACAGCCACCACCCCACTGCTCACTTTGACCTGTGCACCTCACAGGCCAGCAAGTTCTACCCTCCTCCCCCTCCATCATCCCTCCAGATGACACTGGCTCCCATGGCCTTACCCACCCAGAGCCACAAGCCCATGGTGTGCCAGAGACAGGAAGTTCTTGGGGGTGACCCCCGCTCGTCTGGAAAGCTAGCAGGGTTAAAAAACACCAATCAAGCAACAGATGATGCCAAGAAGAAGAACAAGTCTGTCGGGAAGACGGGCAGACGTGGGAGGCCTTTGGGAACCACCAAGCTAGCTGGTTATAGAACCAGCACAGGGCGACCACTCGGCACCACCAGAGCTGCCGGGTTCAAGACGAGTCCTGGAAGGCCGCTCGGTACGACCAGAGCGGCGGGGTATAAGGTCAGCCCCGGGAGGCCTCCTGGCAGCATCAAGGGCCTCTCTCGCCTCAACAAACTGGTTCACAGTAGCACTTGCAGCGGAGCAGCTTTCCCCTATCCACTACCACACAAAGAAATCCTCTGTGAACCTTCCTGCAAAGAGAAGCCCGCTAATGAGTAAAGCCTGTACCCCGTTTCTACTTCACCCTTCGTCTCTGGAATAACAGACAGACACGCACAGGTTTCCTGCCACATATTGAGGGTGATTGCAAACTTTCCTAGTCTGCTGTGTGGCAGAGAGAGGGGAGGATTTTTCTATTATTCGTGTTTGTGTCTTTTGTGTGCCTGCCACCTGATAAAATTACTGTTTTTCAGTGCTAGAGATCTATAGTGTGCGAAAGGTTTCACTACACAGTGTACACATTGCTGTATCTGTTTTCTGGGGAGAAAAAAATACCAGATATTCATTGAACAAGAGGCTTTTATCCAGCAGCTACTGTGGTAGTTAAGTCTTAGAGTGTTACATGTAGCAATTTAACGCCAACAAATGTTGGAAACTTGGACTGTCCTGTCAGATTTTCTCTTCACGATTATTGCCGATAACGACAATATTATTGCAATTTTGCAAGTTCATCTACACCGTTGTCTATTGCATAATTTCTTTTGAGGCAATTTAATTAAATCTCCAAATAAATGGAGTTCGCAAGAGAGTGTGTAACCATAGCCATGCAAAAGCATAGAATAAGAACAGCTACACAATAATGTATGATGTGATGTTGATCATTTATTTTTAAATTATCGAGGAAACCTCTAATGGAAACAATTCAAAATCTTGTTTGATGTAAACAAGGACATTATTGCTGAACTACAGTTTGTAATTTAAATGAGCTGCCGTCATGAAAAACAGGCAGGTTGATAGGAAGTAAAGAAATATAGTTATAGAGGAAAGGTTGGTAGTCTAGTGGTTTGCTCAGTGGCACTTCAAAAGTAGAAATCTAAATATTTATCCAGCATCCAAGAACTAAAATCTGACCGATCCAGTTCCACTCAGCTCCTCATGTAACACAAAAAAGGAATTCCTCCTAAAAACAGATTTTATTCTCTAAATGTCACATTGCAAAATATCTACATATTATTTGCATGCAAAACCACTCAACATGCAGATCATTGTTATTCAGCTAAGGTTTTGTTTGTATTTTTTTAAACTAAAAGTATAAAACTTTAAAAAAAAATGTACACACCTTCACAGCAACACTCTTCGTCTCTGATGACTTGCTACAAATTGGCTAATGTGGACTGTGGTTGCCTTTTTTGTTACATATTCGGCACAGAGAAGCTGTAGACATTTGGATGGATGGTGTTTTTGTATTTGATCACTCTTCACAGCCACTAGCTAGTCCCAGCAACCTGCTGGCTTATTTGTGGTGGGACTTGTTTCTCCACTCTCTGCTTTTGTCTGCTATTCTTTTGCAAATTTCAGCACAAATACCAAAATAATCATTTTTTAAAATGCGCTCTTTTTCTACACAGCTTACTTTTACAAGAACGACAAACTTAATGTCTTAAAAAAGCAACATGCCCATTTAAAAATATGACCTTCCTCACTGTTCCTGCTCTGGAACAACTTTTAGACATGTTTTGTTTCGTTTTTAGGAGGCACTTGTGTTTGAAACGCAGCTTAAATGTCCTTATATTGATCTAAAAGCTTCATTTTTAGCTTTGCATTTATCACTCCTACGGCAAAATGTAAACCCGTGTGACTTTTTTTAGTGTGTAGATGTCAGTATAAAGTAAGAGAAAGGGTACACTGCTTTATTCTAAAAGGCTCACATTGTAGAGGAAAATCTGTTACCTATTATTGTGTTCTTGTTTTGTGTCAAACCACAGGGTCCATTTGTTGGTGTAAAATAATGAAATCTTGCGTCAGTGTTACATTTGTCCCAAGATAGTGAACAGATTCACAGATATTCAGAATCTCATCTGCTATGAATGTGTTGCTGAATGTAATTCGAATGATATGACTTTTAAAAGTTAAACACTTTTACCCAGCTAAAGACTCAAAAGTCTTATTGGCATCCTTGCTCACAGATCAGAAAATACACTGCCTGTCAAAAAAAATCTAATAATATCTTGCACTGCCTTTTTAGCTTTGATGACAGCTCGCATTCACCATGGCATTGTTTCGATAAGCTTATGCAGCGTCACCACGTTTTTGTACATACACAGTTGCATGCTCCTGCAGGGTTATGAAAGCCTGAAATATGAAATAATTGCTAGAAAGTTCTTTGAATTTTTTGAAAATGGAGAGTTTATTGAACTATCTAGCAAATTTGTTTGAAAAATGAATTACATTTTAATTTCTATATATGACTTTTAATTTATATTGTGTTTGCTACATCTGGCTTCAAAGAAAATACTTAAAAATTAATTTTTTTAGGTTTGTTATTGGGAAAAAAAATCACACTGATGATATAACTCACAAAAAACTGAATGTATGTAATATGAAACAATAGGCGTTAAAGGGTTAAATCTGTCAATTTTTCCACTGCTGAGTCCAATCTTTATACTTCCTACCAAATTGAACCCTTTTCTACCCTTTCATTGACGAGTGGTTTTGTTTAGTCCTGTTCTTTTTACTCTGTGCTTACTGCCTTATTGTAATGAGAACTTGGAAAGCCCCTACCCGGTTTTAGTAGTTTATCAGTCTCTTTAGTTGTTTTCTTTGCCTGAAAGAGGCCAATAATTTGACCCTTCCAACATACTTGGATGAAAAATGATGGATGAAAATTTTTCTTTTTTTTTTGCTTTGTAAAATTTGTTTTTTTGGCCAGGCAGTGTATGGACAAAATGCTGAAAGTAAACAAATCAGACCATCTAATAAGGCTTTCTCCCACCACAGGCCTCTAGGTTTTAGTGGGAAATCTGCAGAGAGAGGGCGCTGTTCCTCCAGAGGAAAGACGAGCTGATAGCAACATTTGGTGATCACACCATCACTGCTGTGAGTCTCACAGCATCATCACTTAAAACCATCACTTAAAATGTAACTTTCCTAAAGGAAAAGTTTAAGCAGCTCATTATTTTTTAAGTGATGACAAAGTCCAATCATGCTTATTATTTAAGGTTAGTATTTATTGTGCATTTTTAGGTATATTACCATTACCCTGTAACACACTTGAAGCCGACCGTAGGTGAAAGCGATGTTTTCTGAAATGCCAGTTTAGTGTAAATGTAAGATGCACAAAGCTTTATTGGTTTAATATTTGTGACTTTACAACATGTGTAATACACATATAGTTAATGAGAATTTTGATACAAAATGACCGATTGGCTATGTAACTACTTGCCACTATAATTTTTTTACTTAATCATTCAGCAAATAATAATTTTTGGTCTTTAAAACGTTCCCTACTGAACATTCGCTTTTTAATTGTATTATTCATTTATGGGTGGCTTTAAATCCAGAGAGTGGAGAAAGTGAAACAGTGTCACTAAGTCGCTCTGCTATAACATTTATAATAGTTACATTTGGTGCAATAATCTGTTGTATGTATTGTACTGTGGAAACTTTGATACTATCACTTTTTATCATTGTATTTTTAAACTTGTGTATAAGGCCTTTTATCATTGGTTTGTTGACGTGCGTAGTGTTATCAGAGGTAATTCATACAAACATCCTCTTCACCCTCCTTTTACCAAAGAATATGATCTCATCTGACTTGATCTAAAAATACTCGAACAACCTCACAAACAGCCGGCGCATGAAAATGGAAATGGAAGTTAAAAAACAAACAAACCACTAACCCATAAAATATGATTGTTTGGCTTCATCGTTACATTGTTACATCTGGGAGAGTATGTGTTTAATGAGCACACTGTAAAGTAGTACACGTTGATAATACAAACTTTACTTTTCATTGTTTTCTATTTATATGCTTCAAAATTAGACTTCTTTTTATCCATAATTCTTATATAGTCATGTTTGATATTTACCTGATATTTTCCATTGAGATTATGGTGGATATGGTGCCTGTTTTTCTCATGATCTGACCTTTTTTTTTTTTACACAGTATTTGTGGCTAAAGTGTTTATTAAATTGTTATTATTTGTTTCTAACCCTGATAGGATCAACAAAACTGGGGAGCTTTTCCCACAGCAGACATTTTGATATATGACACAGCAGGAAAAGCATAAATAAGAGCATACACAATGGCTATTGTGAAGTTTGCTCGCAGTGACTTAAAGGGAGATTTGAAGACATGTTAAGGTTGCTTATAACATGTGTAAGTCACCTTTTAGTAAAAGCTGTGACATATGGCTTTTTGTTACTGCTCTTCAATCTTCTGGGTAGCTTCTGTTCTTATAACATCTGCAACTTACTGAAAAAGTGAACACACACACACACACAATTAGCTTTGTTCACTTTTAGCAGCTCCAATAGACTTTTACATCTTGCTAGTTTGCTATTAGCGGCTAAAAGCTAGATATTTGCACAAAGACAGTGGAGTTTTGGAAACTTTGCGTTTTTTAAAATCTGTTAATAACAACAGTGTTTAACGCCAAACACCCAGATTATGTGTAAAAAACCCTCATCAGGCATATTCAATTTTTTATTGAAAGAGCTTAGCTAGCTCTCATATGCGTTTTTTTTTTTTAGCAAGTAAGGGGGAAACTGTTATCTGGATTGAATTCCAATAATTAGTCGCAGGGCCAACACACAGAGACAGACAACCATTCGCACTCACATTCACTCGCACATTCACACCTATGGGCAATTTGGATTAACCAATTAACCTATCCCCAAGTGCATGTCTTTGGACAGTGGGAGGAAGCCGGAGTACCCGGAGAGAACCCACGCAAACACGGGCAGAACATGCAAACTCCACACAGAAAGACCCCGGCCTGATGGTGGAATTGAACTCAGGATGTTAATGCTAGAGGAGCTTTGGAGCGCGGCAGAGTCAGCAGAGCGTTGCTGACTGTTAAACACTATGCCTCCTCTGCTCTTATTACTTCATGACTGAGTTGCTGTGGTTCCTAAACACTTCCACTTTGCAATAAAACCACTTACAGCTGATTGTTGAATATATCTAGCATGAAAACTGACTTGTTGCAGAGGTACCGCAGCACTACGCTTGAATGTGAGCTCTTCAGAATGACTCATTCTTTCACAAAAGACAGACTGTGTGGGTAGGTGCTTGATTTTACACACCTGTGGCAATGAGACTGAAAGACTGAAAGTTGTGGCTCAATACGTTTGTCCATATAGTGTGTATAGTGTATGCAACTAAGGAAAACCCCCAAAACATGTTTCAGCTCTTAAAAAAAAGACAGGAAGCTTTTTGTGTTACAGGCGTTAAAAGAACAGAAGGTAATTATAACAACCGTTATCTTAATTATCTCAAGCTTTGATATTTTTAAGTATAGATATATGCTGAGGCTGAGGTAGTTATGATTGACTCTCAAGTATTTGACCTTTCAAAGTCAGAATTTAGGTAAGACACTTTCTGCACCTTTACAGATTTTCTCTGAATGGTAAGAATTTAAGGGAATGAAATGATAAATGTCCAATGATCCCAGAGCGCCCTGACTTTGTTTGTGCGTCTGTTTTACTGTAGCTTTTATTTCTTTTGTAGAATTGATGTACAAAAGAAAAAAGGACAAGGTGTTATGTTAATAATTTCTGATGTGTAATTTTTTTTTACTTCTAAGGAGGACATCAAATAAGGGATAAGGAATTGATGGTGCATTTGTTGACATTCCTGGCATTTTAAACTTTAATATTCCAAATGAACTCAATGCTGACGCAGTGCACAGTTATGTATAGTTAATTGCTGACTTCATTACCCTATAATGAGTGTTTTTGTTTCTTTCACCCTCTTTGGCATTCAGTCAACACACGGTCTTTCGTCTGTAGATAATGATTTTTAAAAATTACCTCACATTTTGAGTGTTTTTGAGACAATGATCAGAAGTCCAGTTATTCCTGAAGTGTGATTGGAGAAGCGTGTAAAGCTTTGTATAATTCCCATTTTATTCCTGCATGATTGTTGTGGAATGTTTAAACAAGTTGTGTAATAAATCTGAAAGTAACACTGTCTGGTGAAATGTTTACTTTTATTTACTTTTGTAACCTTTTACTTATTTGTTATATTAAAATAAAAGTAAAGAAATTGAGAATCATAAAAGTGGAACAAATCCAAGATTTATTTTAAATGGCCATGGACAGGACAATAGGAAATCTATCAGAAATAAATGCAACCATCAGGTGTGGCTCTTCTGCTTTGCAGGTTACAAAAGACGGGACCGTTTTGCTCAGTGGAAGAAAAGATAACCTGAGCTTTTACACTAAATATACTCTATAACAATTAAAAATCCTGCATTTGTAAAGATTGAAAGCATTAGTGTTAACATTATAGCTACCAAAAGTAAATTTGGTCATTATTCAGAATGCTTCAATTAAACGTGCTTAAATTTACATTTAATACTGCTGTGATTTTGTAATATCATTAAAACAGCTTTATAATATATACAAGAAGAATACACAGCATATGAAATACCCAGCAACAAATATAGACATTGAATTAATTAATATATAAATTATAATGACATTTTCTTACATTATAATACATTCCTTTCGGAGATGATTGTGTTCAGAGAAATTAATAGGTTTATTTAAATGAATAAATCAAAACACTTTCTAATGCAAGTTTTATTCTTATAAAATCTGCATATGTTATAAGTATACCTGCTTTTATAAATGCAGTATTTTTCAATTTTTTTAAATTCTCACCCACAGAGTTTGACCTCAGCAGTGCAGCCACATCTCAGCATATATTATTTTACTGTTCACCACAGATCAGTCATCACTCCGGTCTACTTTAACTTACACAACTCAACAGTGTCTCCAACAAATGCTGACAACCAAAAACCAGGATAGAGAGGCTGAGTGAACCTGGCCTGGACTCTGTGGAGGAGATTCATGGTCTCAGTGATGCTGTAGAACAGGGGTGTCAAACTCAAATACACAGTGGGCCAATATTCAAAACTGGAACAAAGTTGCGGGCTAACGTTAATATTTATTGAAAAACAAAATCTTCAGATTCTCAGATATAAGAATGAATCTTTTCTTATGGACTCAAACAAGTTTTGCTGAAAAACTGAATATGGAACAAGCAAAGCTTAATACTAAACAATATATATATTAGCTGTATAATACCAGTAGGCCAGCTCTAATAGTAATTTGGTATGGCTTCGCGGGCCAAATGTAATTAGGCTGCGGGCCAAGTTTGGCCCGCGGGCCAGAGTTTGACACCTGTGATATATACAGTGGTAGTATACACAGTATGTGATTATGGATATGGTTGTAGAAACATGCAAGACATAAATTTAACTATTTTACCGCTACTATTAATTTGTAAGTAATAGATATCTATAAGTATAGACATGTACATGCACACTACACACACATGTGTACTGTAATTCATTATTATCAGGATGTCCAAAAAACTCGCTGAAAAGCCTTCAGCTAATCCAAAATGCTGCAGCAAGAGTCCTGACAGGGACTAGAAAGAGAGAGCAGATTTCTCCTGTATTGGCTTCCCTTCATTGGCTTCCTGTTAAATCCAGAATTGAATTCAAAATCTTGCTCCTCACATACAAGGTCTTAAATAATCAGGCCCCATCTTATCTTAATGACCTTGTAGTACCATATCACCCTATTAGAGCACTTCGCTCTCGCTCTGCAGGCCTACTTGTTGTTCCTAGAGTATTTAAAAGTAGAATGAGAGGCAAAGCCTTCAGTTTTCAGGCCCCTCTTCTGTGGAACCAGCTTCCAGTTTGGATTCGGGAGACAGACACTATCTCTACTTTTAAGATTAGGCTTAAAACTTTCCTTTTTGCTAAAGCATATAGTTAGGGCTGGACCAGGTGACCCTGAATCCTCCCTTAGTTATGCTGCAATAGATGTAGGCTGCCGAGGGATTCCCATGATGCACTGAGTTTTTCCTTTCCAGTCACCTTTCTCACTCACTATGTGTGAATTGACCTCTCTGCATTGAATCATATCTGTTATTAATCTCTGTCTCTCTTCCACAGCATGTCTTTTATCCTGTCTTCCTTCTCTCACCCCAACCGGTCGCAGCAGATGGCCGCCCCTCCCTGAGCCTGGTTCTGCCGGAGGTTTCTTCCTGTTAAAAGGGAGTTTTTCCTTCCCACTGTCGCCAAAGTGCTTGCTCATAGGGGGTCATATGATTGTTGGGTTTTTCTCTGTATCTATGAAGCGCCTTGAGGCGACTTTTGTTGTGATATGGCGCTTTATAAATAAAATTGAATTGAAAATTGAATTGAATTGAATGTACACACTAAATATACATATGTATACATACACATATACCTGCACACGTCCATACATATAAAAAGATGCATTATGCATGAAGTGTGACAGTGTATGTCCACAATGTCCAGTGACTTATGATTTTGTGATTGAGGAGTTATAGAGTCTAACTGCTGTTGGGATGAATGATCTGCGAGAGCGCTCCTTCCTGCAGTGAGGCTGTTTCACTCTCTGACTAAAAGAGCTGCTCAGCACACAGACTCATGCAGAGGGTGATGTGGGTTGTTCATGATGGATGTCAGCGTTACTAATATCCTCCTCTTGCCCACTGCCTCCACAGACTCCAGAGGACATCCCAGCACAGAGCTAGAGCTCCGCACCAGTTTGTCAAACCTGCTCCTGTCCCTGTCCGTGCATCTGCTCCCCCAGCAGGCCATTGCATAGAAAAGGGCAGATGCTACCACGGTATCATAGAATGTCCTTAAGAGAGTCCTGCAGACTCCAAAGGACCTTAGTCTCCTGGAGAAGTCAAAAAACATTTTCCTCACAGTGCTCCCAGACTGTTCTAGGTGAGAGAGGGATTGGTGTAAAAGGTAGATGACGGCGTCATCCACCCCGATTCCAGATCGGTAGGTGAACTGCAGGGGGTCGATCGCTGAGCTCACCAGTGGGCAAAAGTGGTGCAGAACGAGCCTTTCCATGGTCTTCATCAGATGAGAAGTCGAGGCCACAGGCTTGAGGTTGTTTGGCTCCTTGGGGTGTGCGATTTTTGGCATCGGAACCATGCAGGAAGTCTTCCACGGTTCAGGACCCCTCTCCAGACTCAGGCTCAGGTTGAAGATGTACAGGACCACCTGACACAGCTGGTCTGCACAGTCCCTGAGCAATCTGGAGCAGATTCCATTCGAACCTGCTGCCTTCCTTGCCTTTGTCCTCTTGAGCTGACTTAAATATATATTTTAACCAAGATGGTGCCTTGTCTCTACATCACCCAGTTTTCTTCTAAATGGGACTGCAATCTTAAGAATTGTAAATGCTTCAAGAGCAGTTTACATGTCTGATTCTTTTGGTGTAAGTGTAGCTTTTGTTAGTTTAAGGTGGTTAAACTGGCTTTGTTTTTGAAGTGTTTAAAAAATAGCTGGCAATAGTTCTATTTAATGTTTTTATTAAATGTCACACCGTCACACCACAATCTTAAGACGTCTTGCGGTCTACGGCTTAGGGTGGCTTGTATTCTATTACTTCGTATAAAGTAAACACTGCCCCCTAAGAGAACCTTTTAAAGGTAGGTGTGGTCAAACCAACTCTTTATGAACAGTGCCTTTTATTTCATTCTGACATTTAACCCTAGTTTCAATTGTCGATGTCGTACTGTTTTGTTAATCCTAATTGTTTTTGTTTGTTTATTTTTTGTGTGTTTTCTAACCTAAGGGTGTTTTGCTAACTGCTAAACAAGCTAAAGTGTAAAAAAAATTATTCGCTTTTCTTTTGTTTGTTTGTTATGTTTTTTTGTTTGTTTTTAAAAAAAAGAAATAGCACTGGGGTTAGTTCGTTAAAGTAATACAAATGCAGAAAAGATAAACAGATACATTCAACCTCCCTCCAGCTGCAAGTTTTCTCAGACTTTCTCATTTCACACCAAAGTTACAAAAATGCATAAATAATTGTAACTTATTTAAGCTAGTTTTGTATGTCCACTTCCATGGTTAGAAACTGCTGCAAATCCAGTGTCAGTACTCTACAGTAGATTACTGTGGTCTAGAGTAGACTTTGTGCAGTTTTCTGTCTGTACACCTGAGGGCGGAAGTGTGTCTTTGTGAAACCTTAAACAATCATAGACGTGTTTATTTGATTTTCGTCGTTTCATTTCAACGCACGATACTGGTATTATAATTCTTTCATCTTGTAATTATCATATTATGAAAACAATTATAACGCCAAGAAAGTTATAAAAATGAATTTAAGACGCTCCGTCTTAACGACCGCTGATTGGACTGCAGACGACCACGTGATTTTGAATCTCATTAACCGGCACGCGCTGACCGGCGTTTCAGAAACTAAAGTGTCGTTATATATGTGGCGCCGTTTATAAACTGAAACATGCCGACCATAGTTATATTGTGATTTTCGGAGGTAAAACGTCAGTAAAACATCGACCTGTCCTCTACCATTTGTTAGAAGGCGACTGTGTTCTTCATTGTAACCATGAGTTAGAGTTGCAGTAAGCAGAATGAGTCGTTTCTGTCGTGCCATATGTGGGTATCGCTTCTCGGCCTTTTGGCTAAGATCAAGTGTAGTATCTGTTCTTATCAGTTTAATATCTGATACGTCCCCTACCCGGGGACCATATATTAAATTGATTTTTGGAACAGGGAGATGGAATAGGGGCTTGCTCCGTCCACTCCACGCATCGACCTGGTATTGCAGTATTTCCAGGAACGGTGCACTCCCTGAAGCTGTGAAAAAGAAGTGTAATTTGATTCAACAGTTTCTGTAAAGAAATTTGTTATACGTTAGGTATATGCGTGCGTGTGGATATGTGGACATTGCCTTCGTGTAATCTTCGAAGGTTAGTCAGGCTGAAATGTTGCGACTTAATGTTTGTGAATGAGTTACATTTAACTATTACGAGAATTACTAAATCCTGCCACTTGGACTGACACGTGGACACACACTTTCTATGGGAAATCAAAAAAATATGTAGTTTTGAACTGCAGTTACATTATTCTGGCTCGAATCCTGCAGTTACCTCTGTTGTCCACTAGAGACCGATAGAAGTCTTTAAAAACCGGAGGCTGCCATCTACAAGGACTCATGTTGATTATAGGTTTAACTCTTCTCTTTCTCTACATACTGCAGCTTCCTGTCCTCTGTGGCTGTAAATTACATCGTTTGAAAAAAAAAAACCCCACAATTTTTTCTTGGCTTCTTTAGCTAAAATCACCTGTATTGTCTGTTGTTTCCATTTGTGGATGGTTAATAGTGCAGAAGATTGTTTTTCTGTTTTCAGGATTACATGAAAACATTTTGGAACAGATCATTTTTGTATATAATAAATCTTAGGATAGTATTGGTTTTGATGATTTATAAAACAGCTGTGTGCCGTAGCCCTGGTAGTGTGGATCCTTAGTGTGTAAAGAGTAGATAACTCATGTAATATGTGTGAATGAAAATCCATGGACTTTATAAGAGTCCTCCATTTATGGCTATGATCCTAACAAACAAGAATAATACGTTTCTTTCTCCTACCAATCTTCCTGTTTCCTAAAGGAACACGCATACACAATATATATGCGCCAGGATGGCCGAGTGGTTAAGGCGTTGGACTTAAGTTCCAATGAGCGGATGCTCTCGTGGGTTCAAACCCCACTCCTGGTATAATTTGGAGCCTCATGACTGGTAAACTGAAATGTATCTATGGGAGCAACAATGATCAATAGGAGTTTTTAGGAATTTGCTGTGAGCAATATCCCCCCACCCAGTCACCCCCAAAAAAGCTGGGATGTAAGACAAGAAAGACAAATGAGAGGTCTGTGCCAAGGTCGCCCCCTCTCAGTCTTACTGTACATGTTATATGTAGAACCGTTGGCTTGTGCAATTAGGGAAAGCCCAGACATAACAGGAATACAGTTACCGGGAGGAGAAACATTAAAAATTTAACAGTATGCGGACGACACAATGCTGTACCTGGCTGATGATAAAAGTGTAACAGAATCAATAAGAGTTATACAGGAGTTTTTGAAGGCTGCGGGGCCTCAAATAAACAAGTATAAGTCAATGTATAAATACCTGGGAAGATGGGCGGGCAGGAGAGAGGCAATTTGTGAATATCAATTATGTGGAGGGCCAATGGAGGTCTTGGGTATTTCCTTTGGGAATACAGAGGGGGATGCTATCTTTAATTGGGGAAAGATTTTGAAGAAGATGCGTATAAAATTGGGGCTATGGAACAAGAGGAAGCTTACCATTTTGGGAAAGGTGCTAGTTATCAAAGCTGATATCCTACCAGGCCTTCTCCACCTTGCTTACATCTTCCCAATTCCATGTGTGTTGAGGTTTATATGAAAAATGTTTAAGTTTATGTGGGGAGGGATTATGAATATGTGAAAAGGGGGATGATGTACCAAGAGATAAGGTAGGGGGGAAGGAATGTGCCATGCATCCCTCTGAAGTTGGACATGATTTTTTGCAGTAATGTATGCAAATTGCTAAAGGAGCATATATACACAAGTGCCAAGCTTTAATCTGTTTCTGGTTGTCTTTACCTCTGCGGTTTTTGATTGAATGGGATAATAAGGTCCCCAAAGCTGAGGATAGACCAACTTATTACCGTCAAATGGACAGATGGAGAAAGAAAAATAAGGAATGTAAAGATGTAATAATAATTATAAATCATAGACTTCTGTATAGAACCTTGGTGCAAAAGTATAAGACTGGGGTTTTGATCAGGGAGGCGGAAATGTGGGAAAGGGTGCAGGATAAAGAACTGAATAATAGATGTAAGGATTTTAATTAGCTCTTAATGCATAAGAGATTACCAGTAAGGGCTACTATGTATGCACATGATTTGGCAAAACGTAAATATATGCACCAGGATGGCTGAGTGGTTAAGGCGTTGGACTTAAGTTTCAATGAGCGGATGCTCTCGTGGGTTCAAACCCCACTCCTGGTACAATTTGGAGCCTCCTGTGTGGTAAACTGGATGGAATCTATGAGAGCAACAGATATGGTTTTTAGGTATTTGATGTGAGCAATATCTTTCCCACAAAAAAAAGCTGTGATGCTGAACCCAAAGGGAAAATTGTTAAATGGAAATGGAAAAAGTGAATAAAATAACTACCTTGAAATTGGGAGGTGTCACCTCTCTGAAAGGCAGTTGAACACTTTTCAATGTAAAACTAATATTAACCAGGGATGTTTCTGTGAAATCATAATTTCTTTTTCTTTTCTTTTTTTCATTTTTTTTTAAAATGTCTTGTATTAAACCGCTGTTTTCTTTCTTGTGTTAATGCCATTCCTTTTCACTCTGGGAACAATGGGAAGTCACTTATCTGGGCAGAGCTGAGTGACATTTAAAGGTATTGCTGCATCTGCTGCACATGAGCTTCTTAAAGTAGATACAGTGTGGCTCGCTTGTCCTGACACAACGTGTAAACAGGAAGTCTACTGACATTTGTTCAACTTCAAGAAGTTAAATACCGAGAACCTTAACCACTCACTATTTCTATTTTTGGCAAAGCAGCCATGTGTAATTGCACTTTTCAAGAATTTTATTTATCTTGCCAAAAAGTGATGACACTGTATTTTGTGACACATTGCATGTATTTTCTCACAGCAGTATAACGGACTACAGACCTATTATGTTAAATGTTTCTTTATCCCAGCATGTACAGTAGTTGTTGGATTGTTTTGAAGCAAACCCTTTCCCCCAGCAGCTTTGCCCATATTTCCTTACAATGTGGGACACTGTGCCATTTTTTTTAGTTGCCTAAAGCTGGAGGTCAAGTTGAGAAATCGGCCAAAACAAATGTATTTCTCTTCTCTAAAATAAGATAAGATAAGATAAGACTATTGATCCCACAGCGGGGAAATTTTTGCGTTACCTCAGCTCAGGTACAGATAGCAGCAGGAAAATACAAAAATACAAATAAAATACAAACAAATACAAAATAAGTAAGATAATACAATATATACCAGGGGTGTCAAACTCAAATACACAGTGGGCCAAAATTCAAAACTGGAACAAAGTCGCGGGCTAATGTTAATATTTATTGAAAAACAAAATCTTCAGATTCTCAGATATAAGAATGAATCTTTTCTTATGGACTCAAACAAGTTTTGCTGAAAAACTGAATATGGAACAAGCAAAGCTTAATACTAAACAATATATATATTAGCTGTATAATACCAGTAGGCCAGCTCTAATAGTAATTTGGTATGGCTTCGCGGGCCAAATGTAATTAGGCTGCGGGCCAAATTTGGCCCGCGGGCCAGAGTTTGACACCTGTGATATATACAGTGGTAGCATACACAGTATGTGATTATGGATATGGTTGTAGAAACATGCAAGACATAAATTTAACTATTTTACCGCTACTATTAATTTGTAAGTAATAGATATCTATAAGTATAGACATGTACATGCACACTACACACACATGTGTACTGTAATTCATTATTATCAGGATGTCCAAAAAACTCACTGAAAAGCCTTCAGCTAATCCAAAATGCTGCAGCAAGAGTCCTGACAGGGACTAGAAAGAGAGAGCAGATTTCTCCTGTTTTGGCTTCCCTTCATTGGCTTCCTGTTAAATCCAGAATTGAATTCAAAATCTTGCTCCTCACATACAAGGTCTTAAATAATCAGGCCCCATCTTATCTTAATGACCTTGTAGTACCATATCACCCTATTAGAGCACTTCGCTCTCGCTCTGCAGGCCTACTTGTTGTTCCTAGAGTATTTAAAAGTAGAATGGGAGGGAGAGCCTTCAGTTTTCAGGCCCCTCTTCTGTGGAACCAGCTTCCAGTTTGGATTCGGGAGACAGACACTATCTCTACTTTTAAGATTAGGCTTAAAACTTTCCTTTTTGCTAAAGCATATAGTTAGGGCTGGACCAGGTGACCCTGAATCCTCCCTTAGTTATGCTGCAATAGATGTAGGCTGCCGAGGGATTCCCATGATGCACTGAGTTTTTCCTTTCCAGTCACCTTTCTCACTCACTATGTGTGAATTGACCTCTCTGCATTGAATCATATCTGTTATTAATCTCTGTCTCTCTTCCACAGCATGTCTTTTATCCTGTCTTCCTTCTCTCACCCCAACCGGTCGCAGCAGATGGCCGCCCCTCCCTGAGCCTGGTTCTGCCGGAGGTTTCTTCCTGTTAAAAGGGAGTTTTTCCTTCCCACTGTCGCCAAAGTGCTTGCTCATAGGGGGTCATATGATTGTTGGGTTTTTCTCTGTATCTATGAAGCGCCTTGAGGCGACTTTTGTTGTGATATGGCGCTTTATAAATAAAATTGAATTGAAAATTGAATTGAATTGAATGTACACACTAAATATACATATGTATACATACACATATACCTGCACACGTCCATACATATAAAAATATGCATTATGCATGAAGTGTGACAGTGTATGTCCACAATGTCCAGTGACTTATGATTTTGTGATTGAGGAGTTATAGAGTCTAACTGCTGTTGGGATGAATGATCTGCGAGAGCGCTCCTTCCTGCAGTGAGGCTGTTTCACTCTCTGACTAAAAGAGCTGCTCAGCACACAGACTCATGCAGAGGGTGATGTGGGTTGTTCATGATGGATGTCAGCGTTACTAATATCCTCCTCTTGCCCACTGCCTCCACAGACTCCAGAGGACATCCCAGCACAGAGCTAGAGCGCCGCACCAGTTTGTCAAACCTGCTCCTGTCCCTGTCCGTGCATCTGCTCCCCCAGCAGGCCATTGCATAGAAAAGGGCAGATGCTACCACGGTATCATAGAATGTCCTTAAGAGAGTCCTGCAGACTCCAAAGGACCTTAGTCTCCTGGAGAAGTCAAAAAACATTTTCCTCACAGTGCTCCCAGACTGTTCTAGGTGAGAGAGGGATCGGTGTAAAAGGTAGATGACAGCGTCATCCACCCCGATTCCAGATCGGTAGGTGAACTGCAGGGGGTCGATCGCTGAGCTCACCAGTGGGCAAAAGTGGTGCAGAACGAGCCTTTCCATGGTCTTCATCAGATGAGAAGTCGAGGCCACAGGCTTGAGGTTGTTTGGCTCCTTGGGGTGTGCGATTTTTGGCATCGGAACCATGCAGGAAGTCTTCCACGGTTCAGGACCCCTCTCCAGACTCAGGCTCAGGTTGAAGATGTACAGGACCACCTGACACAGCTGGTCTGCACAGTCCCTGAGCAATCTGGAGCAGATTCCATTCGAACCTGCTGCCTTCCTTGCCTTTGTCCTCTTGAGCTGACTTAAATATATATTTTAACCAAGATGGTGCCTTGTCTCTACATCACCCAGTTTTCTTCTAAATGGGACTGCAATCTTAAGAATTGTAAATGCTTCAAGAGCAGTTTACATGTCTGATTCTTTTGGTGTAAGTGTAGCTTTTGTTAGTTTAAGGTGGTTAAACTGGCTTTGTTTTTGAAGTGTTTAAAAAATAGCTGGCAATAGTTCTATTTAATGTTTTTATTAAATGTCACACCATCACACCACAATCTTAAGACGTCTTGCGGTCTACGGCTTAGGGTGGCTTGTATTCTATTACTTCGTATAAAGTAAACACTGCCCCCTAAGAGAACCTTTTAAAGGTAGGTGTGGTCAAACCAACTCTTTATGAACAGTGCCTTTTATTTCATTCTGACATTTAACCCTAGTTTCAATTGTCGATGTCGTACTGTTTTGTTAATCCTAATTGTTTTTGTTTGTTTATTTTTTGTGTGTTTTCTAACCTAAGGGTGTTTTGCTAACTGCTAAACAAGCTAAAGTGTAAAAAAAATTATTCGCTTTTCTTTTGTTTGTTTGTTATGTTTTTTTGTTTGTTTTTAAAAAAAAGAAATAGCACTGGGGTTAGTTCGTTAAAGTAATACAAATGCAGAAAAGATAAACAGATACATTCAACCTCCCTCCAGCTGCAAGTTTTCTCAGACTTTCTCATTTCACACCAAAGTTACAAAAATGCATAAATAATTGTAACTTATTTAAGCTAGTTTTGTATGTCCACTTCCATGGTTAGAAACTGCTGCAAATCCAGTGTCAGTACTCTACAGTAGATTACTGTGGTCTAGAGTAGACTTTGTGCAGTTTTCTGTCTGTACACCTGAGGGCGGAAGTGTGTCTTTGTGAAACCTTAAACAATCATAGACGTGTTTATTTGATTTTCGTCGTTTCATTTCAACGCACGATACTGGTATTATAATTCTTTCATCTTGTAATTATCATATTATGAAAACAATTATAACGCCAAGAAAGTTATAAAAATGAATTTAAGACGCTCCGTCTTAACGACCGCTGATTGGACTGCAGACGACCACGTGATTTTGAATCTCATTAACCGGCACGCGCTGACCGGCGTTTCAGAAACTAAAGTGTCGTTATATATGTGGCGCCGTTTATAAACTGAAACATGCCGACCATAGTTATATTGTGATTTTCGGAGGTAAAACGTCAGTAAAACATCGACCTGTCCTCTACCATTTGTTAGAAGGCGACTGTGTTCTTCATTGTAACCATGAGTTAGAGTTGCAGTAAGCAGAATGAGTCGTTTCTGTCGTGCCATATGTGGGTATCGCTTCTCGGCCTTTTGGCTAAGATCAAGTGTAGTATCTGTTCTTATCAGTTTAATATCTGATACGTCCCCTACCCGGGGACCATATATTAAATTGATTTTTGGAACAGGGAGATGGAATAGGGGCTTGCTCCGTCCACTCCACGCATCGACCTGGTATTGCAGTATTTCCAGGAACGGTGCACTCCATGAAGCTGTGAAAAAGAAGTGTAATTTGATTCAACAGTTTCTGTAAAGAAATTTGTTATACGTTAGATATATGCGTGCGTGTGGATATGTGGACATTGCCTTCGTGTAATCTTCGAAGGTTAGTCAGGCTGAAATGTTGCGACTTAATATTTGTGAATGAGTTACATTTAACTATTACGAGAATTACTAAATCCTGCCACTTGGACTGACACGTGGACACACACTTTCTATGGGAAATCAAAAAAAATATGTAGTTTTGAACTGCAGTTACATTATTCTGGCTTGAATCCTGCAGTTACCTCTGTTGTCCACTAGAGACCGATAGAAGTCTTTAAAAACCGGAGGCTGCCATCTACAAGGACTCATGTTGATTATAGGTTTAACTCTTCTCTTTCTCTACATACTGCAGCTTCCTGTCCTCTGTGGCTGTAAATTACATCGTTTGAAAAAAAAAAACCCCCACAATTTTTTCTTGGCTTCTTTAGCTAAAATCACCTGTATTGTCTGTTGTTTCCATTTGTGGATGGTTAATAGTGCAGAAGATTGTTTTTCTGTTTTCAGGATTACATGAAAACATTTTGGAACAGATCATTTTTGTATATAATAAATCTTAGGATAGTATTGGTTTTGATGATTTATAAAACAGCTGTGTGCCGTAGCCCTGGTAGTGTGGATCCTTAGTGTGTAAAGAGTAGATAACTCATGTAATATGTGTGAATGAAAATCCATGGACTTTATAAGAGTCCTCCATTTATGGCTATGATCCTAACAAACAAGAATAATACGTTTCTTTCTCCTACCAATCTTCCTGTTTCCTAAAGGAACACGCATACACAATATATATGCGCCAGGATGGCCGAGTGGTTAAGGCGTTGGACTTAAGTTCCAATGAGCGCATGCTCTCGTGGGTTCAAACCCCACTCCTGGTATAATTTGGAGCCTCATGACTGGTAAACTGAAATGTATCTATGGGAGCAACAATGATCAATGGGAATTTGCTGTGAGCAATATCCCCCCACCCAGTCACCCCCAAAAAAGCTGGGATGTAAGACAAGAAAGACAAATGAGAGGTCTGTGCCAAGGTTGCCCCCTCTCAGTCTTACTGTACATGTTATATGTAGAACCGTTGGCTTGTGCAATTAGGGAAAGCCCAGACATAACAGGAATACAGTTACCGGGAGGAGAAACATTAAAAATTTAACAGTATGCGGACGACACAATGCTGTACCTGGCTGATGATAAAAGTGTAACAGAATCAATAAGAGTTATACAGGAGTTTTTGAAGGCTGCGGGGCCTCAAATAAACAAGTATAAGTCAATGTATAAATACCTGGGAAGATGGGCGGGCAGGAGAGAGGCAATTTGTGAATATCAATTATGTGGAGGGCCAATGGAGGTCTTGGGTATTTCCTTTGGGAATACAGAGGGGGATGCTATCTTTAATTGGGGAAAGATTTTGAAGAAGATGCGTATAAAATTGGGGCTATGGAACAAGAGGAAGCTTACCATTTTGGGAAAGGTGCTAGTTATCAAAGCTGATATCCTACCAGGCCTTCTCCACCTTGCTTACATCTTCCCAATTCCATGTGTGTTGAGGTTTATATGAAAAATGTTTAAGTTTATGTGGGGAGGGATTATGAATATGTGAAAAGGGGGATGATGTACCAAGAGATAAGGTAGGGGGGAAGGAATGTGCCATGCATCCCTCTGAAGTTGGACATGATTTTTTGCAGTAATGTATGCAAATTGCTAAAGGAAGCAAGTTTTGCTGAAAAACTGAATATGGAACAAGCAAAGCTTAATACTAAACAATATATATATTAGCTGTATAATACCAGTAGGCCAGCTCTAATAGTAATTTGGTATGGCTTCGCGGGCCAAATGTAATTAGGCTGCGGGCCAAATTTGGCCCGCGGGCCAGAGTTTGACACCTATGCTGGAGAAAGACAGAATACCTGCCCTGTGATCCAAATACACTCCCACTCTGGAGGATTGAGGGCCTGAGATTAAACTGGAAATGCTGTTGTGTCTGAAAACATAACTACCGTCCTCACATTCCAGTGCCCACGATTTCTCATTATTTCCAAATCCACATTTAATCCTGTTTCCTGTTCTACAAATGTCATTGTATGTAACTGCAATTAAAACTTTACCACTCCACTTTACTTCCCAGTAACAACATCCAGTCAGACCATCAGAACTCATCACCTGCCACCATGGTAAGAACCTTTTCGGATGCAGTGGCGGACTCCCTCAGGTGTCGGTGCGTTGGTGGTTCTTTGTGTCTGGGGGTGGGCGTCCAGGTGGGCTCACTCCTTGGCGGCCGCTTATCGGGGGCCTGGAGCCTGGGGCTCGCTTGGGCCCCTTCGGAGGTGGGGTGCCCCCGGCCTCTCGGCCTGGGGCTCGGTCACTCAGGCACAGCTGGGGGCCGGCGGAGCTCACGGGCGCGTCACTGCAACTCCCCCTGGCTTCTGCTCCGCGGCTGCTGAGTGAACCCTCATCTGGGACTCTCCTCAGCTCTTACTGGAACAGTGGCGCGGCTGCCCCTCTGTTGTTCTTCCATGGTCTCTTGTGTTCTGGGGGCCTCTGGATGTCTGGAGTTTTGATCTCCTCCATACCCGCTTCACACCCCGGAGGACGGGGCTGTGGCCCCCACACTCCCTAGCAGATCGTTACACGGAGAAACCTTTGGAATACAAGCGCGCTGATCCACACAGGTATGCACACGGGTGTTCACTGCTCGTAGACCCAAATTACACCTTTCTTGGCTGCTACTTCGAAGCACATCTGTCCTGCGTGCTGCACAACAACATTGAATATTTAGTATTTACTGCTGTTTACACTTAGCTAGATTAATGCGATGGTGTTGTGTTTAGTACGTTGCTTTGTTTTTTTTTTGCTTGTTTTCTATTCTTCTCTCAACAGGTGATCCAGGAGATTTTTATTTTTTTTCTCCCCCCCTTTCTCACTGTCCCTCTCCCCTTCTGTTTTTCTTTTCCTTCCTCTTTCTTTCTCCCTTTCCTATCCCTCACTCATGTCTGTCCCGTCTGTAACATCTGAAAATAAAATATAATAAATAATAAAAACAAAGATCGACCAAATGGACCAATACGGCAATGCCACGATGATCCATTTGGCAAAGTAAATCCATTGGGTATCCTTGTTGGTCTTCAGACAACATTTCTGATGGCTAAAGAACCAAATGGGACAGGCAGAAAAAAAAAAAAGAAAAAAAGAAAAAAAAAAGAACCTTTTCGGATGAATGGAAACCAAGTGTTCGACTTGCGTCAGCGTTGCCTTCCTGTTGCTCATACTCAGAGATAAATATGGATTTGCAGTCTTTGGATCCAGTGTGATTTTACGGGCGTATTTCAAAAACTCGTGTCTAGTCACGGGCTCTTTTAGATCCACTTGAGTCATTTTCTGACAGGTGTTTGCCGGCTCTTCACTCAAAGCAGCCTGTAGTTCATTTCTGAGGTGTGACACTTCCATCATCATATCCTTAAAGTACTGTTGAGGTTGAACACTGATAGTGGGTACGTTTGTAGATGCACTCTGATGTGACAGTGAGGAGTAGTTTTTCAGAAAATGGAGGTGATCCTCAGTCAGTGAGAGCTGCTGCAGTTCAGTGTCTCTCCTCCTCAGATCTCTGATCTCCTGCTCTAGCTTCTCCTGAAGCTCTTTGACTCTGTTCTGTTCAGTTTCCTGCTTGGATCTGATCTTCTGCTTCACCTCAGAGCTTTTTTTCTCAATTAGATTGATCAGGTCTTTGAACAACTCCTCACTCTCCTTCCCTGTTTTATCAGCAGAAAGATTAATGGCCTCCACCTCCTCCTGAAGCACCTTCATATCTTTCTCTCTGTCCTGGATTCTCTGCTGGATGTTCTGTCGATTCCCTGATCGATCTTTCTGCCTCTCAGCTCTTTCTGCTGCAGCTGACACTGTGACATGGTCTTTGCGTTCATCCATTAAGCAGAGATAACAGATACACTGCTAATCAGTGCGGCTTTGACCAGCTTGTGTTTCTTTAGTGGAGCTATGTTGTAGTGAGGCTGGAGGTGCTGCTCACAGTAAGAGGCCATACACACCAGGCAGGACTTGGAGGCTTTCAGCTTCTTCCCAGAACAGAAATCACAGGCCACGTCTTCAGGTCCAGCATAGGCATGATCAGGTGAAGTAGCTGGAAGTCCTGCTTTCTTTAGGTCGTCCACTAACTCAGCTAACATGGTTTTTCACCAGGACAGGCCTCGGTGTAAAAGTCTTCTTGCACTGGGGGCAGCTGTATGTTTCCTTCTCATCCCAATATTTTTTGATACAGCTCATGCAGCAGCTGTGCCCACAGGGATTAGTGACGGGATCCTTAAGGAGATCCAGACAGATTGGACAGCTCAATTTTTCTTGATCCAGCTGATTCACTTGCTGCGTCATGTCTCCTCACGATGACTGTAAATGTCTGAAAGCTTTCCTTTCTGTTATAAGAATGCAAATATGAACTGAAATTCGAACCCAAAGTCCTTTTGAGGGAGGTCTGTGAAAGGGGAGGGTACAAAGATATTTACACTGAATGGACTTTGATTCTGATAGCAGGGCAAGAAGGGAAGGGTTGTGCGGTGAATGATTGTAGACGATCTTAGGTATATATTTTTTGAGTTAAGGTGAAGTAGTTGTTTCATGTGATCTCGCCTGTCTCAAAACATGAAAATATTCAACATGTTACTTGCTTTGTTCTGCCTGGAGAGTAAAGATGCTCACTCCTTTTCCAATAGTTATGTTTTTAAATATTTTATATTATAATACAGCTAACTGGAGGCAAATATATAAGTATTTTTGTAACTCATTTTTGATTTGATCTTGCATTTTCTAAAATGGTGACTTGTAAGTATGTAATTTAAACAAATACAGTTACCGTACTACTTTATTTATAAAGCACTTAAAAACAACAACAGGGCAAACCAAAGTGCAGTAAAATGATATCAAATACAAAAGACAAACAACACACACCAGAAGGTAAAAGATACGGAAACAGAAAAGAGGAGTTGAAGTTAAACAATAAACAAGTACATAAAAGTAACATAAGATCACAGACATCTGACACTGGGTTGAAGGACAGGGAGTAAAAGTGTGTTTTAAAACGGTGAGTGAAGGAGCTCTTGCTTGCACAAGATAAAAATCCACCGGTGGCGTTTTGCATCAGCTGAAGGTGAGCAATGGAGGCCTGGGTGAGTTGGATGAAAAGTGCACTGCAGTAGTTGAGATGAGAGCATATAAAAGCATGTATGTCTCTTTCAAGGTTGCGTTTGACCAAAAGAAGCTTGATCTTTGACAGCTGCCTCAGTTGGAAGCAGGATTTTACCACAGTGTTCACGTGAGAATCGAGCTTTAGAGAAGGATCTCCTCTAAAGCTCATTTTCAGTCTTTTGTAGCTCAAAATACACTAAACACTGTATCAGTAGTGTTTACTACTCAGAGCTTTGGTCCTGACACTAATAGTTGTGTTGTAAACGTACAGCATATAAGAACACTGCTAACTGGACAGAGTACAGTGTAATAATAAAAAGAAGATTTTGTTTCTTTCTTTTCCTCTTTCTTCCTTTTTTATGTTTTGTGTGTCAAAAAAACAAAACAAAAAGAAAATAAACGTAATAAATGTG
Source organism: Astatotilapia calliptera (assembly GCF_964374335.1). Lineage (NCBI taxonomy): Eukaryota > Metazoa > Chordata > Actinopteri > Cichliformes > Cichlidae > Astatotilapia > Astatotilapia calliptera. The sequence goes on from NC_137431.1 coordinate 25,391,299, forward strand.
ACATAATGTGCCATTCCCTCTGACATCAGTGCTACTGCCCTGCAGCACCACTGTTCTTTCTGACCAGCCTGAACTTGTCATGGCCCCTGGGTTTTTGTCCCAGTGTTCCTTATTCTTTGTTATTTAGATTCTGGGGTGAGTTGGTAGTCTTCATTCTTTCAGTTGTAGCTATATTTTGATTCCTGTGTTTTGAGTTATATGGCGTCTGGTTTATTTTTTAATTATTTTGTTTGTGTTTTAGAGTAGTATTTATAGAGCTAGCCACACAGCTATGGTTAAAATAATAGAAACACAGTGAAGCTGGAGGATGAACGCTAAGCATTAATAATAATAATGGATTGCATTTATATAGCGCTTTTCAAGATCATCAAAGCGCTTTACAATTCCACTCTTCATTCAGTCTCACATTCACACACTGGTGGAGGCAAGCTACAGTTGTAGTCAGAGCTGCCCTGGGGCAGACGGACAGAAGCGAGGCTGCCATATCGCGCCATCGGCCCCTCTGGCCATCACCAGTAGGCGGTACGTGAAGTGTCTTGCCCAAGAACACAACGATCGAGATTGTCCGAGCCGGGGCTCGGACCAGCAACCCTCCGATTACAAGACGAACTGCCAACTCTTGAGTGACGATCGCCCTATAAATAAGTTAAGTACAATGTAATAAGGTCAGGTCAGGTCAAGGTCAGATTTATTTATATAGCACATTTCCAACAGCCGATGCTGCACAAAGTGCTTAACAATAACAATAAAATTAAAAACTACAGTGTAATACAATAATAACAATAGAAACAATAAAATAGAAGAATTGAAACAATACTAACTAATTCAGATAAATCCAAAATGCTTGGGTCATAATGTGTTAAAAGCCAGAGCGTAAAAGTGTGTCTTTAGTAAAGATTTAAATTGCTCAAGAGTTTGAGCAGATCTAATATTAAAGGGGAGACTATTCCAAAGTCTGGGACCTGCCACCGAGAAGGATCTATCACCACGAGATTTGAGGTTAGTCCGTGGAATGGACAACAATAGTTTTGAACTAGATCTCGTGGGTTTTCCTGGAGCATAGGCAGAGAGGAGCTCTGACAAGTAGGGGGGGGGGGCTCGGGCGTTGAGTGACTTAAAAACAAAAAGTAAGAGTTTAAATTGGATCCTGTAGGGGACAGGGAGCCAGTGTAAAGAGGCTAAAATTGGGGTTATATGCTCTCTCCGTTTGGTACCGGTTAGCAGGCGAGCAGCAGCATTTTGAACCATCTGAAGGCGATGGATGGTGGCATGATCTAGGCCATAATACAATGAATTGCAGTAGTCCAATCTGCAAGTAAGAAAAAGGTGGATGATACGCTCGAAGACGTCAGCCGGAAGGTATGGCTTTATCCTGGCTAGCTGTCTTAGCTGAAAAAAACAGGACTGAACTACTGCACTCACCTGCTTATTCAATTTAAAAGAACCATCAATGTAAACTCCGAGGTTTTTTACATGTGTTTTACAATACGAGGAGAGGGTACCCAACGTGCTGTCGATATGATTGAAATTGCCAAAAATGACAACCTCAGTTTTGTTTTCGTTTAGCTGTAAAAAATTTAATGATAACCACTGTTTAACGTCGTCAAGGCAGCGTAATAAGAGCTGCGGTTGATCTGATCCTGATTTTAAAGGTAGATAAATCTGTAGATCATCCGCAAAGCAATGAAATGAGATGCTGTACCGCGAGAAGATGGAGCCCAATGGCAGCAAATAGAGTGCGAAGAGGGCGGGACCCAAAATAGAACCTTGAGGAACGCCGTATTTAAGAGGAGCTAATTTGGAGTTGTGGGGGCCCATATTGACATAAAAGAACCTTTCTGTCAAGTAGGAGCGAAACCACTGAAGGGCAGATCCTTTTAGGCCAGCATGCGATTCTAGCCGTGATAACAGGATGTCGTGGTCAACCGTGTCAAAAGCTGCTGACAAGTCCAACAGTAAAAGGGCAGCAGGGCTGCCAGAATCCATAGTTAAGAGAATATCGTTAAAAATCCTTAAAAGTGCTGTCTCAGTGCTATGTAATGATTTAAAACCAGATTGAAATTTTTCTGAGATCATATTAGAATCGAGGTGTGCCTGCAACTGTAGATAGACCACTTTCTCCAAAACTTTAGATAGAAAAGGAAGCTTTGAGATGGTCCTGTAATTAGACAGAACAGTTGGGTCCAGGTTTTGTTTTTTTAAGAAGAGGCTGAACTACAGCTTGTTTGAAGCATAGTGGGACGCAGCCTGTAGTAAGGGACGTATTAATCAATTTCAGAATAAAAGGGCCAACAATATTAAAAGTGTTTTTGAGCAGACTCGGGGGAAGAGAATCAGAGGGGCAGTGTGATGATCTTAGGCCACTAACTATCGCGGTGAGGTCCTTAAGGGAGACGGGATCAAACTGCTCTAAGACAGCTGAACACACAGGTGGAGGGCTTTGAACTGAGACAACAGACAACGAAACAAGGGCCCTAATCGATAAGATCTTGTTATTGAAAAATGCTAAAAAATCATCGCACATACTTGGTGAAGAAGTAACTCCAGGATTATCACATAAACTAAAAAAGCGATTAAGAATGTTAAAAAGTACCTGAGGCCTATGACCGTTTGCTGATACTAAGTTTGAGACAAATTGTGTTTTTGCAGTTTTTACAGCTTCTTGATAAGCAGAGAGACAAGTCCTTAAAATCTGTAAGGAAACATACAATCTGTCCTTTTTCCATCTCCTTTCAGCGGGTCTGTAGTCGCGTCTGAGGGAGCGGGTGTAATCGTTCAACCACGGTTCTGATGAATTCTTAGCGCGCACAGTTCTGAATGGTGCAATAGAGTCCAAGATATAAGTGCAAGTAGAATGAAGAATAGCCGAAAGGTCCTCAACATTTTTACAATTGGAGTTCAATATTCCAGAGTCCATAAAGGCAGCAGAAAAGGCAGGTGCTGTTAGTACATTAAGCGCTCGCTTTTTGCGCAGTGGGGCGTTCGACTTGTCCATCGAGCAGCGCAGTGTTAGAGTGAACAACACAGGAAGATGATCGGAAATGCGTAATTCGGATATATCCGTGATGCACACTTCCAACCCGTGGGAAAGCACCAAGTCCAGTGTGTGACCTTTTTCGTGCGTGGGACCAGAAACCCACTGGGTCAAGTTAAAGGAATCAATAATATTTAAAAAGTCCTTGACCAAAAATTTCGAATCACAACAGACATGAATATTAAAATCGCCAAGGATCAAAAAGCTGTCGTATTTAAGAGCGATTCCAGCCATAAAATCAGAAAACTCTTTGATAAAATCCTTATTAAACTTGGGAGGGCGATATATAAGGGCACACAGCAGAGGCGCAGCAGGATTAAGGTGTAACTCAAACAGCTGGAGTTCAAAACTAGAAAATGAGTCATGCTGTAATATTTGATGGCAATGAAATCGAGGATTGAACACAGTGGCTAGGCCTCCCCCCCTGCCAGAGGACCGAGGGAGGCTGAAGAATGAGAAATTGGGAGGGACCAGTTCCGAAAACGCTACAGACTCACCGGGTTGGAGCCATGTTTCCGTCAGAAATAGAAAGTCCAACTGTTGTGACTTTATGAAGTCGTTTAATACAAACATCTTGTTTGCTAATGATCTTACATTTAGCAAGGCCATTTGGAATGTGTAGATCCTAGCATCGGACGCTCCAGCTCGGTTAAGTGTGCGAAGATTTCTGTGGTCCACACCGCATCCACGGGTCCGAGGCCGCTTAGGAAAATAAAAAGCTGAGGACGGGGGATCAAGTGACGTGGAAGTTCCAGGGACAACAGGTAGGATCCATCTCGAGATGCACTCTGCTGGTCCAGTAGTTCCGCGAGAAGCGCGGAGAACAGCTCGGAGTTTGATGAGTGTACCAGCCCGCTTTCCTCGTTTCCTCGGACGCTTTTTCCAGGACGTTGTGAAGGTGTGTTGACACAAGTACGCCGGGATACAGGGCTCTAGGAGTGGTGGAGGAGGCCCATAAGCATTTCCTACCACCGATTGTTTAAGAGCGAGGTCATATGAAGCTTTGATTTCAAGGAGTAACTGGCGATTATACACACGCAGAGCGAGAGCATTTTGGGATAGAAAGGAGAAGGATAAGGCTAGCCAAAGCCAAAGCAAAGTTAGCAGGGTTAGCGGACGTGTCGCCGTGCATACTGCTGGCGCCATCTTGGACTTTATGCCCAGGAGAGTGAGGGTACTTATATGGCCAGAGTCTGCAGCAGTGAGGAGGTAGTTTGTGTTTTTGATGAGAGCAGTTTCAGTTTTGTGGTGTGATCTGAACACAGATTGAAAATTTAAAAAAAAAATGTGACATGTGTTGCCAGGATTTAACTAATAAATGAAAAGTTTGAAGTTGAAAAGTTACTGAAGTCTTTAAGGTCCAAATTCATGCCCATGATGACTTCAGGTCAGTTCAGTTAAATTCAGTTTTATTTGTATTTGCTTCACTCAGTATGAACAAGCACTTGGCAACAGCGGGTAGATAAACAGTGAGTAACAGTTTCCAGTGTAAACATTCAATTATAATTCGGTTTTCATCCGAAACACTTTCAGTTTCACACCAATCTGAGTACCTGGATGGAAGCTCCTCTCTGCACTGTTTACGCGTACCCTCTTCTTTGACAGAGTCACGTGATAAGATACAAAACAGAAAATTTCCATATGCTTTAGTTCAGTGTCTCAGCATTAAGAGACGAAAACAGCTTTTATCTAAAAACGAAAAGAGAGACCATTTGAATGAGGAGAAAAGGCGCAGCAAGTAATTCAGCTGCATCAAGAAAAACTGAGCTGTTTCATCTGTCTGCAACTTGTAAAGGAGCCAGTCACTATTCCCTGTGGGCACATCTACTGCATGAGCTGTATTAAAAACTACTGTAAAAACTAAGTGACTGCCATTATTCATATGTGGTGTGTGTGGCAAAATGAGCTCAAGACAAAGTAGAAATATATTTAAAGGTCATTTATTATTCTTTATTATTATTCTGAACAAATTGCATTCTTAAAAAAAAAACAATTAAAACCTTAGAGTGAAAATTATCCTCTAAATAGAGGCTTGTTTTCTTGTTTAAATCAGAATACAAAACTCACATTAACAGTTAGAAAATACAGACAATACTAATTGAATTCATCATTTTCAGTAATAGAACAATAAAACATGAAATAACCCCATAATATACATTGCAAATAAGTAAGGAAAACCAATGGGCTTCAACCTACCAACCAGCCTGCAAGTATTGCACAAAGACTTGAAGCACCTACAAATACATCTTAATCAAACACATGAAAAGTTTCAGTTTCACACCAATCTGATGACTGCCTCTCCTGGAATGAAGCACACCTTTCTAAGCCCCTCTCTGTTTACAGACTGTTTACCTCAGACGTTAGGCACACCCTCTGTTATCACAGTCATGTGATAAGTGGAAAAACAGGAAATTTCCACACTCAGTGTCTCTATATAAAAGAGACAAGAGCAGCTTTTATCTGGGGAGACGTTACTTACATTGAGGAGACATGGCACAGCGAACGATTCAGCTGGATCAAGAAAAATTGAGCTGTTCCATCTGTCTGCAACTTTTAAAGCATCCAGTCACTATTCCCTGTGGGCACAGCTACTGCATGGACTGTATCAAAAACTACTGGGATGAGAAGGAAACACACAGCTGCCCTCAGTGCAGAGAGATTTTCACACCGCGGCCTGTTCTGGTGAAGAACACCATGTTAGCTGAGTTAGTGGAGGACCTAAAGAAAGTAGAACATCTGACAGCTTCACCTGATCATGCCTATCCTGGACCTGGAGATGTGGCCTGTTCTGGGAGGAAGCGGAAAGCCTCCAAGTCCTGCCTGATGTGTATGGCCTTTTACTGTGAGCATCACCTGCAGCCTCACTACAACGTAGCTCCAATAAAGAGACACAAGATCATTAAAGCCACTTCAAAGCTTCGGGAGAACATCTGCCCTCGCCACGATGAGGTGATGAAGATCTTCTGCCGCACTGATCAGCAGTGTATCTGTTATCTCTGTTTAATGGATGAACACAAAGACCATGTCACAGTGTCAGCTGCAGCAGAAAGAGCTGAGAGGCAGAAAGGGCTTGGAAGAAATCGACAAAAATTTCTTCAAAGAATTCAGGAAAGAGAGAAAGATGTGAAGATGCTTCATCGAAGAGGGGAGGCTATCAATCTTTCTGCTGATAAAGCTTTCAGAGAATGTGATAAGGCTTTCAAAGATTTGATCAGTCTCATTGAGAAAAAAAGCTCTGTAGGGAAGCAGAAGATCAGATCCAAACAAAAAGCCGAACAGGACAGAGTCAAAGAGCTTCAGGAGAAAATAGAGCAGGAGATCAGAGATCTGAGGAGGAGAGACGCTGAACTGCAGCAGCTCTCACTGACAGAGGATCACCTCCATTTTCTGAAAAACTACTCCTCACTGTCACATCTGAGTGCATCTACAAACGTACCCACCTACAACAATCTTACTCTGCAGTACTTTGAGGATGTGACTGCATCTGTGTCACGGACCAGAGATAAAGTGAAGGCTCTTCTCAGTGATGAATGGCCAAAAATCTCAGTTGGAACGACCAAAGCAGATATTTTACTGCCTCAAGGAGAACCCAAAACCAAAGACGACTTTTTGAAACATTCTTGTCAGATCACTCTCGATCCAAATACAGCACACACACTGTTGTCACTAAGTGACAGCAACAGAAAAGTAACACTGATGAGTAGAAACCAGTCATATCCAAGTCATCCAGACAAATTCCTTGAATGGTGTCAGGTCCTGAGCAGAGAGGGTCTGACTGGACGCTGTTACTGGGAGGTGAAGTGCAACGGGACTGTTGGAGTAGCTGTTGCATACAAGGATATTGGCCGTAGAGGGACCAGAGAGGAATGTGGATTTGGATTGAATGACAAATCCTGGTCATTAACAGTTTCAGGCAGCGGTTATGAATTCAAACACAACAACATTTCCACTCCCATCCCAGGCCCCCTGTCCTCCAGAATAGGAGTATATTTGGATCACAGGGCAGGAACTCTTTCTTTCTACAGCATCACTGAGACCATGAATCGTCTCCACAGAGTCCAGACCAGGTTCACTCAGCCTCTCTATGTTGGACTGTGGCTTCCACAAAGTGCTGGACACACTGCTGAGGTGTGTGAGTTCAAGAAGAGAATAAACATAAAATAGTGAAATTTGATGCCGTGTGCTACTTGTTGAGATGTGTTTATCTATCCTGCACCTGTTAGAGATGAATGCTTATGGATATAAGTGTGTTCTTTAATTTCTTTGATTGTGTTGTTTTCAATAGCTATTTGGGTAAAACTGTTTATTTGGCAAAACAATATTCATTTCCTATATAGTTTATATTTAACCAGTGTTTTGTTGTAACATTTGCAGAAAAAACTCACATAAATATAAATTCATATGAAAATAACTTCAGTGTATTTAAAATTACAGAAAAAAATTATGTATCAGATAATTGTAATCACGGTTAATATGGTGTTTGCATTTTTAATGTACTTTTTATTTCTATACTTAAGTTGGTGGATTGTAAAATGTTTAATTTTAGTTATGTTTTCATTTGATGATTGATGATTTCATTTTTATTTACTGCTGTTTGTGAAATAAAGTGAGCAATGTACACTAAAGTTTCCTGTTTCAAGAAATAAAATATCACTAACATGATGGACTTTGTAAAGAGACATTTAAAATAGAGCATTTAAAAATGTCAAATAATGATGAAATTAAAAAAGTGTAATTTTAAAAACATACATAGCTCTAAAACACTAATTTAAGTAGGAGGATGTGGATGTTAAAGTTGAATTGGAAAGAAATTTAAATATAACAGACGAGTTTTTCCGTTATTATTTAGTAATTCATGTACATTTTGCTGTAGGGGCTTTGGAATTGATTAAGGATTTTACACGTATATTTTGGGATTTTTCAAGGTTACTTCATTTCATAAAAGATTTTCAAAAAGGGATTTAACAGATTTCTGGAACTGATGATCATTTAGATCCATTACTCTATATTAGCCATGTGTCTGTATGATATATCAGATGGAAAACTGATATATTTGTTAAGAATTCTGCTCCATATTGACAATATGGAGAGTTGCCTACTTAGGTAGGCTGATTTTTTTTCCCATAATGCTCAGTTGGTATTACAGGGCCCAAAGCATGCCAAGAATATATTCACCACACCATTACATCATCGGCACTCTGAACCGTTGATGAAAGGCAGGACTGAGTCATACTTTCATGTTGTTGTATCTGTTATCAGTAACTCCCTGCAGGCAGGTAAAGAGCTACCCAAGAGTGTGAAACTGCAGCACCTGCAAAGCAGATCTTGTCGTGGAGTGATGGCCAGATGAATTAAACCTTAAAGCTCTCCATTCACGTGGAAAAAAAATGATGAATTTCTTCAGGCTTTGTGTGTACACAAGCCCTTCTGCTGGAGGGTTCTTCCTATTAAAAAGATGTTTTTCCTTCCCACTGTTGCCAAACCACTTGCTCATAGGGGGTCTTCTGATTGTTGAGGGTTTCTCTGTTTTCTCCACCTTACAGCAGGGTCTTGCCTTAAAATAGAAAGCGCCATGAGGCAACCGTTGTTATTTGGCGTTATATGAATAAAAGTGTAAAGATCTTGGAGGACTGCACAGCAGCATGTCTCACGTGGGCAAAACCCCAATGTTATGTTTTTTTTTATTTGTTATATTTGTAAATGAAAAAAAGATATCTTGTAAAAGTCACTTTCAGTTTCACACCAATCTGACTGCTCCCTTTCCTGGAATTAAGCACACTCGTCTATTTACCTCTCTGTTTACAGACTGTTCACCACAGGCGATAGGCACACCCTCTCTTATCACAGTCATGTGACAAGTTGAAAAACATGAAATATCCATAAGCTCCTGATCCAATAATTAACAAAAATATTTGTTTTTTTCTCTTTTCTTCTTTCTTCGCTTTCTGTGTTTTGTGTGTCAAACAAAGAAAATGAAAAACAAAAAGTTGATAAACTTAAGTGTGGAATAATGTGCCCTTCACTCTGACACCAGCAGATTTTTTTTCACTGATACTGCCCTCTAGCACCACTGTTTTTTCTATCATTGACAGGCCTGAACTTGTCATTGCCCCTGGGTTTGTGTCTCACAGTTTTGTTTAGTTTGTTATTATTTGTTGTTATTTAGTTTCTGGGATGAGTTGGTAGTTTTGATTCAGCTGTAGCCATATATATTGATTCCTGTGTTTTGAGTTTTCTGGAGTCTGGATTATTTTTTTTTATTATTTTGTTTGTGTTTTAGAGTAGTATTTACAGAGTTTGCATTATTTTTTTTCCAGTTTTGCCGATGTTCTGTCCTTCCCCAGGACCCCAGAAGGGTCCCTACACAAGTATAATTCATTTGTAGTTGTTTGCGTTTTATAATGAGGAATGTGTGGCTGTCTACGCCTGTGATGGATGCATCCCTACTGAAACCTAGTTATGATTTCTAGAAAGAACAGCACTTTAAAAAACAGTTTTAATTGTTATTGGGATAACAAAGCATCTTTTAACCATAATAAACATACCTAAACAGAGATGTGAAAGTTGCTTTCTAATGAGTAATTAGGCCCATATTTGTTATTTACATGTTAAATGCTTGACCTGTAATCTGTATATTCTGTATGTTTCAAGCCAGACTTAAAAGAACTTTTCAGCATTAGTGATGTCTCACATCAACTGTTAAGCTTATTCTAAACTTGTATTGGCTCCAGTCTATTCTGCTCCATTCCCAGTATTTAAAATTATATAATGGACATTAAATGTACTAAAATGTTTATTTTTTGACAATTACAAGTCCATTTTTCCTATAAATTTGAGTCAATTTAATATTTCTCTATAAAGGCATAAAGGGATCAGTGTTGAACGTTACTAATATTTAGTATTGCTAATTGTATTCCCAGTTAATTGTTGAGTGAGTAACAGTTTCCAATGTAAACATACAATTACAATTCTGTTTTCATCTGAAACACTTTCAGTTTCACGCCAATCTGAATACTTCCTTTCCTGGAATGAAGCACACCTTTTTAAGCTCCTCCTTGTTTATAGAGTATTCACTTCAGACTTTACTGATCTGCCGGTCATGTGATAAGATGCAAAACAGAACATTTTCATCTGCTCAGGTGAGTGTCTCTGCATGAAAAAGCTTTTATCTGGAAACAGAAAGTAAGATGTCATTTGAGGGGAGAAGAAATGGCGCAATAAGTAATTGAGCTGGATCAAGGAAAACTCATTCCCTCCCCTTTGACTCAGCAGCCAGTTAAAATATGGATCGAAACACCATGTGATCAAATGCGAGCGCTGAAAACACCACACACCACGGATCAGTGTCTCAGTGTCAGAAGGCATTGAATGGAGCTTTTCTCTAGTAAGGGAAAGTGAAACTTAATTTATCTGGAAGAGAAATGGCACATCAACTTATTCCGCTGGATCAAGAAAAATTGAGCTGTTCTATCTGTGTGAAACTTCTAAAGAATCCAGTCACTATTCCCTGTGGGCACAGCTACTGCATGACCTGTATCAGAAACTGCTGGAATGGGAAGGAAACCCACAGCTGTCCTCAGTGCAGGAAGACTTTCACACCGTGGCCTGTCCTGGTGAAAAACACCATTTTAGGTGAGCTAGTGGAAGACGTAAAGAAAGCAGGACTTCCAGCTACTTCATCTGGTCTTGCCTATGCTGGACCTGGAGATGTGGCCTGTGATTTCTGTTCTGGGAGGAAGCGGAAAGCCTCCAAGTCCTGCCTGATGTGTAGGGCGTCTTATTGTGAGCATCACCTCCAGCCTCACTACAACGTAGCTCCATTAAAGAAACACAAGCTCATCAATGATGCTTCAAAGCTTCAGGACAACTTCTGCCCTCGCCATGATAAGGTGATGGAGATCTTCTGCCGCACTGATCAGCAGTGTGTCTGTTATTTCTGCTCAATGGATGAACACAAAGACCATGTCACAGTGCCAGCTGCAGCAGAAAGAGCTGAGAAACAGAAAGATCTTGAAACAAATCGAAAAAGTGTCCAACAGATAATCCCAAACAGAGAGAAAGATGTGAAGATGCTTCAAGAGGAGGTGAAGGCTATCAATCTTTCTACTGATAAAGCTTTGAGGCAATCTGAGAAGATGTTCAAAGATTTGATCAGTCTCATTGAGAAAAAAAGCTCTGAGGTGAAGCAGCAGATCAGATCCAAGCAAAAATCGGAACAGAACAGAGTCAAAGAGCTTCAGGAGAAAATAGAGCAGGAGATCAGAGATCTGAGGAGGAGAGACGCTGAACTGCAGCAGCTCTCACTGACAGAGGATCACCTCCATTTTCTGAAAAGCTACTCATCGCAGTCAGATCTGAGTGCATCTACAAACGTACCCACCTACAACAATCTTACTCTGCAGTACTTTGAGGATGTGACTGCATCTGTGTCACGGACCAGAGATAAAGTGAAGGCTCTTCTCAGTGATGAGTGGCCAAAAATCTCAGTTGGAACGACCAAAGCAGATATTTTACTGCCTCAAGGAGAACCCAAAACCAGAGACGACTTTTTGAAACATTCTTGTCAGATCACTCTAGATCCAAATACAGCACACACACTGTTGTCACTAAGTGACAGCAACAGAAAAGTAACACTGATGAGTAGAAACCAGTCATATCCAAGTCATCCAGACAAATTCCTTGATTGCCGGCAGGTCCTGAGCAGAGAGGGTCTGACTGGACGCTGTTACTGGGAGGTGAAGTGCAACGGGACTGTTGGAGTAGCTGTTGCATACAAGGATATCGGCCGTAGAGGGACCAGAGAGGAATGTGGATTTGGATTGAATGACAAATCCTGGTCATTAACAGTTTCAGACAGCGGTTATGAATTCAAACACAACAACATTTCCACTCCCATCCCAGGCCCCCTGTCCTCCAGAATAGGAGTATATTTGGATCACAGGGCAGGAACTCTTTCTTTCTACAGCATCACTGAGACCATGAATCTCCTCCACAGAGTCCAGACCAGGTTCACTCAGCCTCTCCATGTTGGACTGTGGCTTCCACAAAGTGCTGGACACACTGCTGAGGTGTGTGAGTTCAAGAAGAGAATAAACATAAAATAGTGAAATTTGATGCTGTGTGCTACTTGTTGAGATGTGTTTATCTATCCTGCACCTGTTAGAGATGAATGCTTATGGATATAAGTGTGTTCTTTAATTTCTTTGATTGTGTTGTTTTCAATAGCTATTTGGGTAAAACTGTTTATTTGGCAAAACAATATTCATTTCCTATATAGTTTATATTTAACCAGTGTTTTGTTGTAACATTTGCAGAAAAAACTCACATAAATATAAATTCATATGAAAATAACTTCAGTGTATTTAAAATTACAGAAAAAAATTATGTATCAGATAATTGTAATCACGGTTAATATGGTGTTTGCATTTTTAATGTACTTTTTATTTCTATACTTAAGTTGGTGGATTGTAAAATGTTTAATTTTAGTTATGTTTTCATTTGATGATTGATGATTTCATTTTTATTTACTGCTGTTTGTGAAATAAAGTGAGCAATGTACACTAAAGTTTCCTGTTTCAAGAAATAAAATATCACTAACATGATGGACTTTGTAAAGAGACATTTAAAATAGAGCATTTAAAAATGTCAAATAATGATGAAATTAAAAAAGTGTAATTTTAAAAACATACATAGCTCTAAAACACTAATTTAAGTAGGAGGATGTGGATGTTAAAGTTGAATTGGAAAGAAATTTAAATATAACAGACGAGTTTTTCCGTTATTATTTAGTAATTCATGTACATTTTGCTGTAGGGGCTTTGGAATTGATTAAGGATTTTACACGTATATTTTGGGATTTTTCAAGGTTACTTCATTTCATAAAAGATTTTCAAAAAGGGATTTAACAGATTTCTGGAACTGATGATCATTTAGATCCATTACTCTATATTAGCCATGTGTCTGTATGATATATCAGATGGAAAACTGATATATTTGTTAAGAATTCTGCTCCATATTGACAATATGGAGAGTTGCCTACTTAGGTAGGCTGATTTTTTTTCCCATAATGCTCAGTTGGTATTACAGGGCCCAAAGCATGCCAAGAATATATTCACCACACCATTACATCATCGGCACTCTGAACCGTTGATGAAAGGCAGGACTGAGTCATACTTTCATGTTGTTGTATCTGTTATCAGTAACTCCCTGCAGGCAGGTAAAGAGCTACCCAAGAGTGTGAAACTGCAGCACCTGCAAAGCAGATCTTGTCGTGGAGTGATGGCCAGATGAATTAAACCTTAAAGCTCTCCATTCACGTGGAAAAAAAATGATGAATTTCTTCAGGCTTTGTGTGTACACAAGCCCTTCTGCTGGAGGGTTCTTCCTATTAAAAAGATGTTTTTCCTTCCCACTGTTGCCAAACCACTTGCTCATAGGGGGTCTTCTGATTGTTGAGGGTTTCTCTGTTTTCTCCACCTTACAGCAGGGTCTTGCCTTAAAATAGAAAGCGCCATGAGGCAACCGTTGTTATTTGGCGTTATATGAATAAAAGTGTAAAGATCTTGGAGGACTGCACAGCAGCATGTCTCACGTGGGCAAAACCCCAATGTTATGTTTTTTTTTATTTGTTATATTTGTAAATGAAAAAAAGATATCTTGTAAAAGTCACTTTCAGTTTCACACCAATCTGACTGCTCCCTTTCCTGGAATTAAGCACACTCGTCTATTTACCTCTCTGTTTACAGACTGTTCACCACAGGCGATAGGCACACCCTCTCTTATCACAGTCATGTGACAAGTTGAAAAACATGAAATATCCATAAGCTCCTGATCCAATAATTAACAAAAATATTTGTTTTTTTCTCTTTTCTTCTTTCTTCGCTTTCTGTGTTTTGTGTGTCAAACAAAGAAAATGAAAAACAAAAAGTTGATAAACTTAAGTGTGGAATAATGTGCCCTTCACTCTGACACCAGCAGATTTTTTTTCACTGATACTGCCCTCTAGCACCACTGTTTTTTCTATCATTGACAGGCCTGAACTTGTCATTGCCCCTGGGTTTGTGTCTCACAGTTTTGTTTAGTTTGTTATTATTTGTTGTTATTTAGTTTCTGGGATGAGTTGGTAGTTTTGATTCAGCTGTAGCCATATATATTGATTCCTGTGTTTTGAGTTTTCTGGAGTCTGGATTATTTTTTTTTATTATTTTGTTTGTGTTTTAGAGTAGTATTTACAGAGTTTGCATTATTTTTTTTCCAGTTTTGCCGATGTTCTGTCCTTCCCCAGGACCCCAGAAGGGTCCCTACACAAGTATAATTCATTTGTAGTTGTTTGCGTTTTATAATGAGGAATGTGTGGCTGTCTACGCCTGTGATGGATGCATCCCTACTGAAACCTAGTTATGATTTCTAGAAAGAACAGCACTTTAAAAAACAGTTTTAATTGTTATTGGGATAACAAAGCATCTTTTAACCATAATAAACATACCTAAACAGAGATGTGAAAGTTGCTTTCTAATGAGTAATTAGGCCCATATTTGTTATTTACATGTTAAATGCTTGACCTGTAATCTGTATATTCTGTATGTTTCAAGCCAGACTTAAAAGAACTTTTCAGCATTAGTGATGTCTCACATCAACTGTTAAGCTTATTCTAAACTTGTATTGGCTCCAGTCTATTCTGCTCCATTCCCAGTATTTAAAATTATATAATGGACATTAAATGTACTAAAATGTTTATTTTTTGACAATTACAAGTCCATTTTTCCTATAAATTTGAGTCAATTTAATATTTCTCTATAAAGGCATAAAGGGATCAGTGTTGAACGTTACTAATATTTAGTATTGCTAATTGTATTCCCAGTTAATTGTTGAGTGAGTAACAGTTTCCAATGTAAACATACAATTACAATTCTGTTTTCATCTGAAACACTTTCAGTTTCACGCCAATCTGAATACTTCCTTTCCTGGAATGAAGCACACCTTTTTAAGCTCCTCCTTGTTTATAGAGTATTCACTTCAGACTTTACTGATCTGCCGGTCATGTGATAAGATGCAAAACAGAACATTTTCATCTGCTCAGGTGAGTGTCTCTGCATGAAAAAGCTTTTATCTGGAAACAGAAAGTAAGATGTCATTTGAGGGGAGAAGAAATGGCGCAATAAGTAATTGAGCTGGATCAAGGAAAACTCATTCCCTCCCCTTTGACTCAGCAGCCAGTTAAAATATGGATCGAAACACCATGTGATCAAATGCGAGCGCTGAAAACACCACACACCACGGATCAGTGTCTCAGTGTCAGAAGGCATTGAATGGAGCTTTTCTCTAGTAAGGGAAAGTGAAACTTAATTTATCTGGAAGAGAAATGGCACATCAACTTATTCCGCTGGATCAAGAAAAATTGAGCTGTTCTATCTGTGTGAAACTTCTAAAGAATCCAGTCACTATTCCCTGTGGGCACAGCTACTGCATGACCTGTATCAGAAACTGCTGGAATGGGAAGGAAACCCACAGCTGTCCTCAGTGCAGGAAGACTTTCACACCGTGGCCTGTCCTGGTGAAAAACACCATTTTAGGTGAGCTAGTGGAAGACGTAAAGAAAGCAGGACTTCCAGCTACTTCATCTGGTCTTGCCTATGCTGGACCTGGAGATGTGGCCTGTGATTTCTGTTCTGGGAGGAAGCGGAAAGCCTCCAAGTCCTGCCTGATGTGTAGGGCGTCTTATTGTGAGCATCACCTCCAGCCTCACTACAACGTAGCTCCATTAAAGAAACACAAGCTCATCAATGATGCTTCAAAGCTTCAGGACAACTTCTGCCCTCGCCATGATAAGGTGATGGAGATCTTCTGCCGCACTGATCAGCAGTGTGTCTGTTATTTCTGCTCAATGGATGAACACAAAGACCATGTCACAGTGCCAGCTGCAGCAGAAAGAGCTGAGAAACAGAAAGATCTTGAAACAAATCGAAAAAGTGTCCAACAGATAATCCCAAACAGAGAGAAAGATGTGAAGATGCTTCAAGAGGAGGTGAAGGCTATCAATCTTTCTACTGATAAAGCTTTGAGGCAATCTGAGAAGATGTTCAAAGATTTGATCAGTCTCATTGAGAAAAAAAGCTCTGAGGTGAAGCAGCAGATCAGATCCAAGCAAAAATCGGAACAGAACAGAGTCAAAGAGCTTCAGGAGAAAATAGAGCAGGAGATCAGAGATCTGAGGAGGAGAGACGCTGAACTGCAGCAGCTCTCACTGACAGAGGATCACCTCCATTTTCTGAAAAGCTACTCATCGCAGTCAGATCTGAGTGCATCTACAAACGTACCCACCTACAACAATCTTACTCTGCAGTACTTTGAGGATGTGACTGCATCTGTGTCACGGACCAGAGATAAAGTGAAGGCTCTTCTCAGTGATGAGTGGCCAAAAATCTCAGTTGGAACGACCAAAGCAGATATTTTACTGCCTCAAGGAGAACCCAAAACCAGAGACGACTTTTTGAAACATTCTTGTCAGATCACTCTAGATCCAAATACAGCACACACACTGTTGTCACTAAGTGACAGCAACAGAAAAGTAACACTGATGAGTAGAAACCAGTCATATCCAAGTCATCCAGACAAATTCCTTGATTGCCGGCAGGTCCTGAGCAGAGAGGGTCTGACTGGACGCTGTTACTGGGAGGTGAAGTGCAACGGGACTGTTGGAGTAGCTGTTGCATACAAGGATATCGGCCGTAGAGGGACCAGAGAGGAATGTGGATTTGGATTGAATGACAAATCCTGGTCATTAACAGTTTCAGACAGCGGTTATGAATTCAAACACAACAACATTTCCACTCCCATCCCAGGCCCTCTGTCCTCCAGAATAGGAGTATATTTGGATCACAGGGCAGGAACTCTTTCTTTCTACAGCATCACTGAGACCATGAATCTCCTCCACAGAGTCCAGACCAGGTTCACTCAGCCTCTCCATGTTGGACTGTGGCTTCCACAAAGTGCTGGACACACTGCTGAGGTGTGTGAGTTCAAGAAGAGAATAAACATAAAATAGTGAAATTTGATGCTGTGTGCTACTTGTTGAGATGTGTTTATCTATCCTGCACCTGTTAAAGATGAATCTATGTATCAGATAAGCTGGAATCAAGGTTATTGTGGTGTTTGCATTTTTAATGTACTTTGCATTCCTATACTGTTTATTTGGCAAAACAATATTCATTTCTTACATATTTTATATTTAACCACTGTTTTGTTGTAACATTAACAGAAAAAACTCACATAAATATAAATTCATATGAAAATAACTTCATTATATTTAAAAATACAGAAAAAAGTAATTATATATCAGATGTGTTTGATTCAGGGTTATTATGGTGTTTGCATTTTTAATGTACTTTTCATTTTTAGATTTAAGTTGGTGGAAAATGATTGTAAAATGTTTAATTTCAGTTATGTTTTCATGAACTTTATTTATTTACTGCTGTTTGTGAAATAAAGTGAGCAATGTACACTAAAGTTTCCTGTTTCAAGAAATAAAATATCACTAACATGAATGATGGAAACTTTTGTTAAGAGACATTTAAAGTAGAGCATTCAATAATTTCAAATAATGATGAAATTTAAGAAAGTATTACCTTAAAAACATACATACTGTAGGTCTACACTAATTTAAGTGGGAAAATATGGATGTAAAAGTTGAATTGGAAAGAAATTTAAATATAAGAGAAGAAAAAGTTTTCATAATAAGAAAAGCAGGAAGTAAACTAGCAAAGTGGAAAATAAAAATGAGATATTTTAATGTACGGATCATTATTTTAAGATGTATCTGTGAAGGTTCTCAGTCATCCAGGTCATCGTAGTCAAAGGAGCTTGCAAAGAAAAGCGTCTGGACTTCTTTAAGTTACTTGAAGACGTTTCACCTCTCATCCGAGAAGCTTCTTCAGTTCTAAGGTCAAATGGTGGAGAGTCCCAGATATAAACCTAGTGGGAGTGACCCCCCACAGAGGGACAAAAGGACCCCCTGATGATCCTCTAATCGCCTGAGCCAAGGTGTGAAACTGGGTGTGGGTCCCAATCAGCCAGAGTTTCGGGTGTGTTCATTGTGAAACCTGGCCCCACCTTATCATGCAAATTCCTGAGGTCAGATGGCCCAGGATGTGAGTGGGCGTTAAGGCGTCTGGGAAGGGATCTCAAAACTGGATTATAGATGGCAGAGAGTTGGTGTCGTCGGTGCGGTGGTTTACGATCTCAGGAATTTGCATGATAAGGTGGGGCCAGGTTTCACAATGAACTCACCCGAAACTCTGGCTGATTGGGACCCACACCCAGTTTCACACCTTGGCTCAGGCGATTAGAGGATCATCAGGGGGTCCTTTTGTCCCTCTGTGGGGGGTTACTCCCACTAGGTTTAAATCTGGGACTCTCCACCATTTGACCTTAGAACTGAAGAAGCTTCTCGGATAAGAGGTGAAACGTCTTCAAGTAACTTAAAGAAGTCCAGACGCTTTTCTTTGCAAGCTCCTTTGATTTTAAGATGTAGTAATTCATGTAAATTTTGCTGTAGTGGCTTTGGATTGATCGAGGATTTTACAGATATAACAGATTTTTGGAACTGATGATCATTTAGATCCATTACTAGCAATATGTCTGTCTGATGTATCAGATGGAAAACTGATATATTTGTTAAGAATTCTGCTCCATATTGACAATATGGCAAGTTGCCTACTTAGGTAGGTTGAGGGGTTTAAATATTACAGGGCCCAAAGTGTGCCAAGAACATATTCACCACACCATTACATCATTGGCACTCTGAACTTGATAAAAGGTGGGCTTGAGTCATACTTTCATATTGTTGTATCTATTATCAGTAGCTCCGTGCAGGCAGGCAAAGAGTGTGAAACTGCAGCAACTGCAAAGCAGGTCGACTCATGGAGCGATGCCCAGATGAAGCCGAATGAAACCTTAAAGCTACTTTTGTAAAAGAAAAAAAAAATCTAATCTTATAAAAGTAACTTTCAGTTTCACAGCACTCTGACTACTCCCTTTCCTGGAATTAAGCACACCTGTCTAAGCCTCCCTCTGTTTACAGTCTCTTTACCGCAGGCATTAGGCACACCCACTCTTATCACATTCATATGATAAGTTGCAAAACAAGAAATTTCCATATGCTTCAGATCAAATAATTAACAAAAAGATTTAATTTCTTTAACTTTTCCTTTTTTGTCATTTTTTGTGTTTTATGTGTCAAACATAGAAAGTGAAAAAAACACCTTAATAAGTGTGGAATAATCAGCAGATCTTTTTCAATGCTACTGCTCTTTAGCACCACTGTTCTTTCTCTCTGTCACAGGGCGGCCCTTAGCAGCTGGAATCACAGTGAGATGGATCAAGGCAAGTGCAGGGGTACAAGTAGTATTTGTTTGTCATACAGCTCTCCTTACAAACAATTCACTCCCCATCCAATGCCAACTGGCAGCCTTAAATACCTTCAGCTGTCCCAGACTAAAGCATTATTCCACACACAGGTAAATTCTTAAATCCCAACCTTCCACCCCAGTATACAGCACATCAACTTGAATAAATACATGTATAAATACATTTCACATTTTCATATTAATAAATATTTTACACTTTAATCTTACGCCAAACATTATTATAAATACCCCAAAACCCAAGCACAAAAGATTCACCACACTCTCTTAATCCATGGTCTCTCCCGGAACCTTTAAAGGGTGTCTGGACCCTCAGGGAAACATTTGCCCAAACACCTTGCAGAGTACACAGGAGAGAAAGGTGAGTAATCACATCTTACAATAACTTCTTTGCACCCCCTTTAATTCTAGACCTGCACACACACGTTTGCATTAATTCTCCTTACTGGTAAACCTTATTTCCTCTGAATCACAACCTTTTCCTTTTCACAGACAACCACCACAATCTTTAATGAGGAGCAGCTGTGCAGGACCTGAAACAAGGCTACCGAATGATTTTATACAGATTATAATATAAATAATAGAAAGGGGGTCCTTTTCCTTAGACTTTCATTGACCACCCTGACCTTTCCATGGCCCCTGGGTTTTTGTCTCAGAGTTTTGAGTTTTGGCTTATTTTGATTTTTATGGTTTATGTTTAAGTCCTTTAGGTTATCTAAGTTAATTTCTACTATGGCTAAGTTGCCATTATAGTTTGTTTTTCAGATTCCCCTTCTGTCTTCTACCCCTGTTTGAGTTTCCTTCGCCCTTTGTGTTTTATGTTTGCGTGTCTTATGTTGTCATGTCTGCATTCCATTCTGCTTCCTATTTTTCTGTGAAAGTCTCTGTCCTGTATGCAGTGTATCTAGTTTTTCTTCCCCTTGTCTCATTAGGTCTGATTTGTCCCAGCTGTGTTTCCACCTGTTCCCCATCCTCTCATTATATTTCTGTGTACTTAAGTCCTCTGTCCTACTTTGTTCAGTGTCAGGTTGTCTTTTGTGCCATGTCTCCATGGTCCAGGGTCTTTGCATCCACACCAAGTTTCATGTTTATTTTTAGTTTCCCCAGTTTCGGTTTTTTTTATATTCTCATCTTTGTTTGCCTTGTGCATTACTTTGTATTTCTCCATCAGCCACTTTAAACGGCTCGCTTTTTGTCTCTCAAGTTAGATTCCATGTTCCATTTTGTTTGCACTTGGGTCTACTATTCATACTTCACACAGTCAGCTACTCAGCCAGACTGTGACAAGTGGTGCAGAAACGCAAAGGGGAGTCAACAGAGTGAAGAAGAAATGTTCAGTGCATCATAGAAATCCTCCCTAATTTTAAGGTATGGCGAAATATGACATGAAGGGTCCCTACACAAGTATAATTCATTTGCAATCGTTTGCATTTTATAACAAGAAATTTGCATGTGATGACTATATCATGTCAATCTTACAAAGAAATGTGTGGCTTTCTGCGCCTGAGATGGATACGTCCCTTGTGAAACCCAGCTATGATTACTACAAAGAACAGCACTTTAAAAAACAATTTTAATTGTTATTGGGATAACAAGGCATCTTTTTATCCATAAAACATTTACCTAAGCAGAGATTGGAAAGTTGAATTCTAATAAGTAATTAGGCATATATTTGTTATTAACATGTTAAACACTGTACGTTTCAAGCCAGACTTAAAAGAACTTTTCAGCATTAGTGATGTCTCACATCAGCTGTTAAGCTTATTCTAAACTTGTTTTGGCTCCAGTCTATTCTGATCCATTGCTGGTATTTAGAATTTTATAAATGGACACTAAATGTACTAAAATTCTTATTTTTTTAAATCCATTTTTCCTAAAACTTTGAATCAATTTAACCTTTCTCTAAAAAGGCATATGGGATTAACATTGAATGTTACTAATATTTAGTATTACTAATCCAGTCCTTGTAAATTGTTGAGTGAGTAACAGTTTCCACTATAAGCATTCAATTTCAATTCTGTTTTTATATACACACACACACACACACACACACACACACACACACACACATAGAGAGAGAGAGAGAGATATCTCTTACTATTAAAAAAATAATAAAGTTAGGGTTCCTTTACAATGTCAGAAGGAGGGAGGCACTAAGGCACCGCCTTCCGCCCCTCGACGCCCTCGCGGTGCCCCCTCCTTCTGGCAGGAAATTCCTACAGACCAGGTATGAATGATGCCTGAGTGGACATACAAAACTGTTGTGTTTTCCTGTTTAAATCAAAATGCATAACTCATATTAACTAGAAGAAAATTCACAACCCTTATACTTATTAGATATAAAATGTACACAATACCCACTAACAAATGCACAGCTGAAATGGTGAGAACAGTACTGTATCAAATTACAAGACCAGTCTGTCTACTCCCTTTCCTGGAATAAAGCACACGTGTCTAAACCCCACTCTGTTTAAAAACTGCTCATGTCAGACATTAGGCACACTCGACGCTCAGCTCAGTGTCTCTATATCAAAGAAACGAAAGCAGCTTTTATCTGGTAACTGAAAGTGAGATGTCACAGACTTCCCTCGAAAGGACCTTGAGTTCAAATTTCAGTGCATATTTGCATCTGGTAACAGAAAGGAAATCTTTCAGACATTTACAGTCGTGGTGAGGAGAAATGGTGCAGCAACTGATTCCGGTGGATCAATATAAACTGGGCTGTTCCGTCTGTCTGCAGGTTCAAAACGATCCAGTCATTATTCCCTGTGGGCATAACTACTGCATGGACTGTATCAGAAACTACTGGGATGGGAAGGAAGTATATATCCTCCCTCAGTGCAGGCAGATTTTCACACCACGGCCTGTCCCGGTGAGACAGATGTGCTTAATCACAGGAAAGGGAGCAGTCAGATTGGTGTGAAACTTAAAGTTACTATTATAAGATATCTTTCTTTTTTTCCATTTACAAAAATAACAAATAAAACAACATAACACTGGGGTTTTCACCCATGCGAGATAAGCTGCTGTGCAGTCCTCCAACATCCTGATTGGGCCAGCACACCCTCTCTTATCACAGTTGCAAAACAGGAAATATCCATAAGCTCCAGAACAAATAACTAACAAAAATATTTTTTCTTCTCTTTTCCTCTTTCTTCTCTTTTTGTGTTTTTTGTGTCAAACAAAGAAAATCAAAAACAAAAAGTTAAACTTTCACTCTGACACCAGCAGACTTTTTTCACTGATACTGCCCTCTAGCACCACTGTTTTTTCTATCATTGACAGGCCTGAACTTGTCATTGCCCCTGGGTTTTTGTCTCACAGTTTTGTGTGTTTTTTTTTAAATTCTGTATTTAGTTTCTGGGATGAGTTGGTAGTCCCGAATCAGTTGTAGCTATATATTGATTCTCGTGTTTTGAGTTTTCTGGAGTCTGGATTATTTTTTAATTATTTTTTTGTGTTTTAGAGTAATATTTACAAAGTTTGCATTATTTTTTTCAGCTTTGCCGATGTTCTTTCCTTCCCCATTCTGTGTTAATCTTTATTCTAGCAGTATGATTTTATCTTTTCATTTTATCTTCTTAGTAAACATTTTTAGGTTGGTTTTCTAGGTTGAGGGAGATAAAATTCCCTTTTAGTAGGAGGAAGTTTCCAAGAGAACCAGGTCTGGAGGAGCAGCTCTCCACCATGACCAGCTGGGGGTGAGGAGAAAGAAAAGAGCAGGAAGAGAAGACAAAAGGCAAACTACCAAAGAGTTTAATAACTGCTAAGTATTAAATACAGTTGTGGTGCAGAAACACAAAAGGAGTGAACAGAGTGAAGAAGAAATGCTCAGTGCATCATAGGAATCCTCCCTAATGTTAAGGTGTGGAGAAATGTGACATGAAGGGTCCCTACACTAGTATAATTCATTTGTAGTTGTTTGCGTTTTATAATGAGGAATGTGTGGCTGTCTACGCCTGTGATGGATGCGTCCCTACTGAAACCTGGTTATGATTTCTAGAAAGAACAGCACTTTAAAAAACAGTTTTAATTATTATTGGGATAACAAAGCATCTTTTAACCATAATACATTTACCTAAACAGAGACGTGAAAGTTGCTTTCTAATAAGTAATTAGGCCTATATTTGTTATTTACATGTTAAATGCTTGACCTGTAATCTGTATAGTCTGCATGTTCTGAGTGAGACATAAAAGAACTTTTCAGCATTAGTGATGTCTCACATCAGCTGTTAAGCTTATTCTAAACTTGTTTTGGCTCCAGTCTATTCTGATCCATTGCTAGTATTCATAACTTTATAAATGGACACCAAATGTACTAAAATTCTTCCTTTCCTGGAACGAAGCACACCGCTTTAAGCTCCTCCCTGTTTATAGATTTACTTCAGACATTACTGATCTGCCGGTCATGTGATAAGATGCAAAACTGAAAATTTCAATTTGCTCAGGTCAGTGTCTCTGCATGAAAACAGCTTTTATATGGAAACAGAAAGTAAGTTGTCATCACAATCACCACATCATCGGCACTCTGAACCGTTGATAAAAGGCAGGATTGAGAAATACTTCCATGTTCTTATGTCTATTTCCAGTACCTGCCTGCAGGCAGGCAAAGAGCCTGAAACTGCAGCACCTCCAAAGCAGATCGTCTGGTGGAGTGATGGCCAGCGGAAGCCGAATGAAACCTTAAAGCTTCCATCTAAGTAATGAAAAGAGAGATTCATTTCTCCAGGCTTCATGTGTACACAAGCCCTTCTGCTGGCTGGTTCTCCCTGTTAAAAGGAAGGTTTTCCTTCCCACTGTTGCGTTTGCTCAGGTCTTCTGATTGCTGGGGGTTTCTCTGTTTTCTTGTTATTAAAGTAGGGTCTTGCCTTAAAATATAAAGCGCATAGAGGCAACTGTTGTGATTTGGCGTTACATTCTGATTCAGTAAAAAGGACTAGATGTTACAATTCCTGATAAATAAAAGTGAATTGAATTCCAGCAACACACAGTAAGGATCTTGGAGGACTGCACAGCAGCGTGTCTCCCGTGGATGAAAACCCAAATGTTATGTTTCTTTGTTATTTTCGTAAATGGAAAAAAAAGATATCTTATAAAAGTAACTTTCAGTTTCACTCCAATCTGACTGCTCCCTTTCCTGGAATTAAGCACACCTGTCTGAGCCGCACTCTGTTTGCAGACTTTATCTCAGGCGTTAGGCACACCCTCTCTTATCACAGTTGCAAAACAGGAAATATCCATAAGCTCCAGATCAAATAACTAACAAACATTTTTTTCTTCTCTTTTCCTCTTTCTTGTTTTTTGGTGTTTTCTTTGTCAAAGAAAATCAAAAACAAAAAGTTAAACTTATTAAGTTTCACTCTGACATCAGCAGACTTTATTCAATGCTACTGCCCTCTAGCACCACTGTTTTTTCTATCATTGACAGGCCTGAACTTGTCATTGCCCCTGGGTTTCTGTCTCACAGTTTTGTGTGTTTTTCAAATTCTTTGTTATTTAGTTTCTGGGATGAGTTGGTAGTCCCGATTCAATTTGTGGCTGTCTACGCCTGTGATGGATACGTCCTTACTGAAACCCAGTTATGATTTCTAGAAAGAAACGGTTTTAATTGTTATTGGGATAACAAAGCCTATTTTTATCCATAAAACATTTACCTAAACAGAGATTGGAAAGTTGCTTTCTAATAAATAATTAGGCCCATATTTGTTATTAACATGTTAAATGCTTGACCTGTAATCTGTATATTCTGTATGTTTCAAGCCAGACATAAAAGAACTTTTCAGCATTAGTGATGTCTCACATCAGCTGTTAAGCTTTTTCTAAACTTGTTTTGGCTCCAGTCTATTCTGATCCATTGCTAGTATTCATAACTTTATAAATGGACACCAAATGTACTAAAATTCTTCCTTTCCTGGAATGAAGCACACCTCTCTGTAGACTATTTACTTCAGACATTACTGATCTGCCAGTCATGTGATAAGATGCAAAACTGAAAATTTCCATTTGCTCAGGTCCGTGTCTCTGCATGAAAATAGCTTTTATCTGGAAACAGAAAGTAAGATGTCATTTGAGCAGAGGATAAATGGTGCAGCAAGCAATTCAGCTGCATTGAGAAAAATTGAGCTGTTCCATCTGTCTGGAACTTCTAAAGATCCAGTCACTATTCCCTGTGGGCAGAATTTTACACCATGGCCTGTCCTGGTGAAAAACACCATTTTAGGTGAGTTAGTGGAGGACATAAAGAAAGCAGGACTCGCATCTCACTCCTATGCTGGACCTGAAGACGTGGCCTATGATTTCCGTTCTGGGAGGAAGCAAAAAGCCTCCAAGTCCTTCCTGATGTGTAGGGCCTCTTACTGTGAGCAGCACCTCCAGCCTCACTACAACATAGCTCCAATAAAGAAACACAAGCTCATCAAAGCCACTTCAAAGCTTCAGGACAACATCTGCCCTGATGTTGAGGTGATGAAGATCTTCTGCCGCACTGATCAACGGTGTATCTGTTATCTCTGCTTAATGGATGAACACATCACAGAGAAACAGAAAGAGCTTGAAACAAATCTGCAAAATGTCCAACAGAGAATCCAGAAAATAGAGAAAGATGTGAAGGTGCTTCAAGACGAAGTTGAGGCTATGAGTCTTTCTCATTGAGAAAGAAAAGCTCTGAGGTGAAGCAGCAGATCAGATCTAAGCAAAAAATCTGAACAGAACAGAGTCAAAGAGCTTCAGGAGAAAATAGAGCAGGAGATCAGAGATCTGAGGAGGAGAGAGGTTGCACTGCAGCAGCTCTCACTGACAGAGGATCACCTCCATTTTCTGAAAAGCTACTCCTCACTGTCACATCTGAGTGCATCTACAAACGTACCCACCTACAACAATGTTACTCTGCAGTACTTTGAGGATGTGACTGCATCTGTGTCATGGACCAGAGATAAAGTGAAGGCTCTTCTCAGTGATGAGTGGCCAAAAATCTCAGTTGGAACGACCAAAGCAGATATTTTACTGCCTCAAGGAGAACCCAAAACCAGAGACGACTTTTTGAAACATTCTTGTCAGATCACTCTAGATCCAAATACAGCACACACACTGATGTCACTGAGTGACAGCAACAGAAAAGTGACACTGATGAGTAGAAACCAGTCATATCCAAGTCATCCAGACAAATTCCTTGAATGGTGGCAGGTCCTGAGCAGAGAGGGTCTGACTGGACGCTGTTACTGGGAGGTGAATTACAACAAGACTGTTGGAGTAGCTGTTGCATACAAGGATATCGGCCGTAGAGGGACCAGAGAGGAATGTGGATTTGGATTGAATGACAAATCCTGGCCATTAACAGTTTCAGACAGCGGCTATGAATTCAAACACAACAACATTTCCACTCCCATCCCAGGCCCTCTGTCCTCCAGAATAGGAGTATATTTGGATCACAGGGCAGGAACTCTTTCTTTCTACAGCATCACTGAGACCATGAATCTCCTCCACAGAGTCCAGACCAGGTTCACTCAGCCTCTCCATGTTGGACTGTGGCTTCCACAAAGTGCTGGACACACTGCTGAGATGTGTGAGCTCAAGAAGAGAATAAACATAAAACAGTGAAATTTGATGCCATGTGCTACTTGTTGAGATGTGTTTATCTATCCTGCACCTGTTAGAGATGAATCTTTATGGATACATTCAGTTCTTATATAGTTTATATTTAACCACTATTTTGTTGAAACATTAGCAGAAAAAACTCACACAAATATAAATTCGTATGCAAATAACTTTACTATATTTAATCCGTAACATCACAAAATTTGGAACAATTGAGGCACTGGGAATACTTTCCAGATACACTGTCCATATTCTGTACATCTTAAACCTTCACTGGGTCATTTGACCCAGCATTTTGTTTTAATTTTTTATTATTATTTTGTTGTTGTTATTATGATCTTGTTCTAGTTAATGCTGATTGTGTTTTTGGGTTTACACCCTTTGGTTCTCAAGAGTTTTGGCGCTCCCTCTGTTTTGTGTCTGCCTATGTGTTCCCTCTGTTCTGTCTGTACTGCATCTCTGAGTCCAGTCTGTGCATTTCCTGTTTTATTTTGAAGGTTTGTGTCTTTTGTCAGTGTGTTCTGTTTGTGCTCTCCCTGTCTCGTCAGTGTAATTAGCGTCAGCCCTGTCTCCCAGCTGTTTCCTCTTAGTTCTGTTCATCTCTTGTATTTAGTGTCTCCGTCTTCCCCTGCTCGTTGTTGCATCGTACAATCAACCTTCACTGTGTGTTCTGTTAACCTGTTTACCTGCTCGTTAGTTTGTTTTCCCAGTATAGTTGTCTCCTGTTTAATCTGCAACTGGCAATAAAGCTGTTTGTTTTGAGTTTCACTCTTGCCTCTGTGAGTCCGCATCTTGGGTCCTTTTCCCTGCCTGCCTGCACACAGCAATGACATAAACATTTTTTTCTTCTGTTTTTTCATTCTCAAATCAGATATACTTGTATTTTTCAACATTGTGTAATTCAGAGTGTGTAGTAAATGCAATGTTTCTTTCTCCAGAATTTTAATTAAAATTAAAATGTATAATATTTACCTCCATAATTTGGTAGCACGGGAATAAACAATTGAGAAATGGGTTAATAAAAGAAAGAAAGAGAAAACAACTAGAGATTTATAATCATAATGGCCAGTGTTCAAAACCCAGCATTAGAGCAGCTAAGTAATCCACAAGTTGCTATTTTGAGTACCTGCTCTAATGCCATCATCTCTGACACAACAGCTGTTGTGCACAACAAAAACCTGATCCAAACTTAACTTATGAAAAGCCATATGCAGCAATTTCAGAATGGTTTTTACAAGCTGCAGAACAGCAGTCGAGATCTTCAGTTTTTTTCTACAAGAGTCCCACAAGGCACAGTTAATGTACATACACAATTTGTCTCAGAGCTTTCCCTAGAATGTTGGAATTTGTTCAGTCAAAAGATACAATGCTACCAATCCTCTTATAGTTGAATGAAAATAAACAATGGCTATATTAATATTTGGTGAAAAAAAGGTAAAGTTGTCACCAACTGTTTCATCCTCCAATTTACATGTTAATATAATAATCCCTCTTCAGTGAAAAAAGATGTTTATTTTCATATTCTTTTGCTGCTCACTGTGCACAGTTTTATTGTAAAAGTTCACAATAAACCTTGGTAGACATATACTTTTCAGAAGAAAAGTTCAGGAGATCAACACTACTAAAGTCATCAAGCATCATCATGTTGTCTTCAGATCCCCAACAGCCCTGTTAACCAATCTTACCATGTAAATATCAACACTTCACTGAGTTCTTTTGATTCCTCAGAGGCATCCGATGGAAGAGAAAACACTGCTCAGTAGACCATTTAACACTTCATTACTTCTAGAAGTAATGTAGTAGTACACATTTGTGTAACTGCCTACAGAGTGGTTGCTTGCAGAATGATGAGTTATAAAAAACATAAGTAGTTGGTTAGATTGTAGGTTTTTACATTTTTTTTTCTTACAAACATTTATCTTAAATAAAGATGGTTGAATAGTTGTACACATTAAAAAATGAAACATTTGATTTCACTGTGGACAAAGAAAATATAAATATTATATCTATTTCTACTTTAAATGGTAAAGAGCCAGTGACATTTTTTGTGAAATCAGAAACTTTATTAAGTGCACATTTCTCATTCTATTGTACAAAGTACAGTCAATCAAACAAAATCTAAACAAATATAACTCCACTATAAGTTCAAATGCAGGTTATAGTCAAATTAAAGTATATTACAATATAAAACTACTGTGCTTTGTAGAATAATTTCAGTTTACTGAAATCAGCTTTTTAAAAATTTCTGATGAGGCTCTGTTGAATGTTTATTGAGAGCTGGAAGGTCATAAAGTATATTTTCTATTAAAACATCTGTTCTGATGTCCTTCAGTTTTGTTAAATAATTAAAATGACTAAAACTAATGAAAACTGAATTGCCATGAAATATTTAACAATAAAAATAAACTGAAACAAGCAAACCTACTTACTCTAATTTATGGTGAACCAATTAAAAAAAAAGAAAATTCACAATGAAATAGAAACTACTTTACACTTCATATTACACTACAAACTACATTATATATATATAATTCTGTGTTTACTGTCACAACAATACAATAAAACATAAGTGTACCCTTTGTAAGTTAATATTTTAGTAGCTTGAAAAACAATGTTCAGGAAATAACAACATAAACAAAAAAATAAAACATTAACTCCATGAAGTCAACTGCCATGGACACTCACACTTTAATGAATGGCAGTAGGCAGAGCTTGAATTCTTATGATTCAGTAACACTTGTCTCCTTCAACTCACACAATTCAAGAGAGTTTTGAGAATGCTGTGGAAGCCAAAATCCAGCATATAGAGGCTTAGTGAACCTGGTCTGGACTCTGTGGAGGAGATTCATGGTCTCAGTGATGCTGTAGAAAGACAGAATACCTGCTCTGTGATCCAAATATACTGCCACTGTGGAGGACTCAGGGCCTGAGAGGGAAGTTGAAATGTTTTTATGTCTTAATTGATAACTGCCATGTGAAAGGTTCAATGCCCAAGACTCGCAATCTGTTCCCAATCCACGTTCAGTCTTTGACCCATAACAGGAGTTATACATGTATGTAACACCTACTGTCACTGCACCAGTCCATTTTACCTCCCAGTAACAAGGTCCAGTCAGAATATTTTTACTACAAACATGCCAGTTTTCACTGTAATTTCCATACGATTGATTTCCATGCAATTTTCGGTTATTATCACTCAGTGATAAATGCGTTTTTGTTGTGCTTTGATCAAGAGTGATGCCACAAGAATATTTCAAAAATTCCTCTCTAGTTGTGGGTTCTTCTTGAGGCAGTAGCACGTCCACTTTGTTCACTGCAAGTGAAATTTTTGTCCATTCATCACTCAGAAGATTCGTCAGTTTATTTCCGGCCTGTAATACAGCCGCCATCACACCTTGAAAGTACTGCAGAGTGTGGTTGGAGGTGCTCGGTAAATTTGTATATTCATTCAAATGTGTCACTGACGAAAAATTTTTAAGAAAATGGATATGATCCTCTGTTAGTGAGAGCTGCTCCACTTCAGTGTCTTTCTGCCTCAGGTCTCTGATCTCCTGCTCTAGCTTCTCCTGAAGTTCTTTGACTCGAGTCTGTTCAGTTTTCTGCTTGGATCTGATCTTCTGCTTCACCTCAGAGCTTTTTTTCTTAATCAGACAGATTAAGTCTTTGAACATCTTCTCGCTTTCCATTAAGGCTTTATCAGCAGAAAGACTGATGGCCTCCACTTCACGCTGAAGCAGGTTCACATCCCTCTCTCTGTTTTGGATTCTGTTCTTGATTTGTTGTCGATTCCCTGCTAGATCTTTCTGCTTTTTAGCTCTTTCGGCTGCAGCTGACACTGTGACATGATTTTTGTGTTCATTCATTAAGCAGAGATAACAGATACACCGTTGATCAGTGCAGCAGAAGATCTTCATCACCTCATCATGGCGAGGGCAGATGTTGTCCTGAAGCTTTGAAGTAGCATCGATGAGTTTGTGTTTCTTTAATGGAGCTACGTTGTAGTGAGGCTGGAGGTGCTGCTCACAATAAGAGGCCATACACACCAGGCAGGACTTGGAGGCTTTCAGTTTCCTCACAGAACAGAAGTCACAAGCCACATCTCCAGGTCCAGCAAAGGCATGACCAGATGAATCAGCTGGAAGTCCTGCTTTCTTTAGGTCCTCCACTAAATCAGCAAACATAGTGTTTTTCACCAGGACAGGTCTCGGTGTGAAAGTTTGCCTGCACTGAGGACAGCTGTGTGTTTCATTCTCATCCCAGCAGTTTTTGATACAGCTCATGCAGTAGCTGTGCCCACAGGGAATAGTGACTGGTTCCTTTAGGAGATCCAGACAGATTGGACAGCTCAATTTTTCTTGATCCAGCTGAATCAGTTGATGCGCCATTTCTCTTCCAGATAAATTAAGTTTCACTTTCCCTTACTAAAGAAAAACTCCATTCAATGCCTTCTGACACTGAGACACTGATCCGTGGTGTGTGGTGTTTTCAGCGCTCGCATTTGATCACATGGTGTATAGATCCATATTTTAACTGGCTGCTGAGTGAAAGGGGAGGGAATGATAATTGTCTGAAGTGAACAGACCCTACCCACTTTCAGAAGCGCAGTCAAGGCAGCCCCACCTTATTTTGCCTTAAGTGCTAAGTATTATGGTAAGAGAAACTCAGTCCCGAATTCAAAATAAAAGCAATGCGCTTGCGAATGTGATTTTATCAGTAACACATTTAGTCCGTTATTAATAAATAATAACGGACTAAATAATTAACCATGACATAAATATCAATACAAGTAAACTCGGTTTCCCCATCCTTTTGATACTGTGTCTTACGTCTTACGTAGTATAGACAAATAAGGCTGTGCAGTAAACTTCAGGAAGTAAAGTGAGGCTGTCTGAAACCCTGATTAATCTCAGGGTTACCCAAACTGGAAACCAGTTTTCCCCGTAAAAACTACTACTAACAGCACTAAAATGTCGGAGGAATGGTCTAAAAATATATGGGATGGATAAAAAATATATAAAATTTGGGGTAAAATAAGCATTCCGGAAGTTGCGTTTTCATGTGCATCGTTTATTTTCTTCCGCCACAGGCACGGGCGCTCGTTCCTATTAGTCCAGCAACATACCTTCACGTCTCAAAATGTCGTGACAGCGTTTCATAATCGTGTTTTGCTCTTTACATTTCAAAAACATGATGAGGATTTTAAATCATATTCAATTACGGTTTGTCTTATTTTTTTTGCTGCATCATGCGGATGTTTTCAGGTTTTCGTCTGGTCAAGGTAAGACACTGACGGCTGCAGCTAGCCTCAATGCTAATAGTACTAATATAATGTTTGTATTTAGGTTGATAATTAACAGTAACACAGGATATTATCTCTGTGTAATATTCGATTAGTCACTTTTTAGTCAACCGAAAGAATGTGAGAGACGCTGTTTATTCTAACCAGACGTCTATGAAAACATTAAGGTTACACACCAGTAACTGAATGGCTCAAATAAACCAGCATGAAGGTTTTGGAATGGCCTGGTCAAAGTCAAAACCCCCTGGCTGAATTAAAAAAAATCTGCACACACTAGATTGCAGTGCTTACTGACAAGGGTGACACAACCAGTTATTAGGTTTAAGGGACAGTTACGTTTTCACACAAGGCCAGGTAGGTTTGGATAACATTCTTTTCCTGTATAAATGAAATAAACATATAAAAACTGTTTCTTTGTATGATATTTGTTTGGTGATCCGAAACATATAAGTGTCATAAATATGCAAAAAAACCCCAATGAAATCAGGAAAGGAACAGATCCTTTTCACAGGAGTGGAAGTGACATTAGAGCAAGAAATAAGAAAAACTTCTGCAGTGATTCACTATTAAAAGTCAGATGGAATGGAAAACAATTACAAATATGTTATATGCACTGAGCTTAATTTTTTTTTCTTTTTGTCCCTTAGAATATGATGACTCACTGGAGCTCATTTTGTCAGAGGACACTTTGTCTGACTTGGAGAACAGCCCAAAGTTTGTAGAGTCCGGAGATCTGGACTCTCTGCCGAAGAGGCAGTTCAAGACAGCTGAGATCGCAGATGCTGTGATGGGCACTGAAACTCCCATCGATCCATCTGACATCGAGTCTCTCTTCCCCAAAAATGTGAAAGACTTTCAGTCAGGCTTCTCCCCGCCCTGTGATGACAGCAGTGCCCAGTGTAGTTCACCGGCTCCAGCTGAGAATGGTGGATCACAGGAGGAAGATGCTGAATCATCACAGCAGGT
The DNA here is from genome assembly GCF_964374335.1 of Astatotilapia calliptera. Taxonomy (NCBI): domain Eukaryota; kingdom Metazoa; phylum Chordata; class Actinopteri; order Cichliformes; family Cichlidae; genus Astatotilapia; species Astatotilapia calliptera. The sequence continues at coordinate 25,424,612 of NC_137431.1, forward strand.
TAGTAAGATGAAACTGTGAGACATAAAAAGGGACTGCTGTTAGACTGCAGCCTTAAAGGGTTACCACCTCAGTTACCACAGTGACTGACATCTAAATTGATGTATAAATTCCAAAAGAAACCCAAAATATAAAGATAATCACAAATTAGTAAATGATTTATTATTAAGGTAAAATTTGCACTTGTGAAGATTTGCAGATTTGTCTTCTAAGATGATTAAGTGAGACAATGAGATCCTTTGATTCTCAAATGTCTTCCTGGACAAATTTACTTTAAGATATTAACACTGGTTGTTATAAACCAACTGACTTAAACCGCTGTGGGATCAATAAAGTCTTCTCCTATCTTAAAAATGAATTGATAAAAAAATCAATAACAAGGTTAATTTAATTTCAGCCTCAGCTTAGTTTTTATGTTTTGACGTGTGCTTGATAATGTCTCACTGAAGATTAGCCCAAATATGTATAGTTATAAATGCAGTTTTGCAGAAACTAACTTTTCCTTGAATGTTTCCCTGCAGCTCACGCTTGACATTGTGCGTGCGGAGGTCATAACGGTTGAGGAGCACAACACCACGGAGACCGCCAAGACGTACAAAGTCAACTGTGATAGACGGAACATCACAGGAATGGAGAACTTCACTGTGCAGGTCCTCAATGCCTCACAGGTATTCACTCCATCCTCTGAGGCACATGTTTACACGCTGTGTAAAGTGTGTAAAAAGTGTGCCACCAATTTCCCAAACATTTACACCAGTTACCATATACAAGATTCATTTATCAACTTTTCTAATGCATCTATTTGTATATTTTTTGTGTGTATAAACCTTTTTGTAAATCAGTTTTGTTTTATTTCATCATAGCATGACTCACTGTTTGTATCGTGAGCATTGTTGTTTGTTGCACCTTTCATTTTTGAGTGAATTTACCAGAATTCAGGTTCTGTTTGTATCCCTCTTATAAAATTCCATGCAGGAGAATTTCCTGTTTCTCTCCTGGATAAAAAACACTAAACCCATCCCTTCTTTTCTTTCAGGATCTAATGGAGTTCCTCAATGCTAACAGCACAGAGTGCTCTGTGGTGCTGTTCTTCACCGCCTGGTGCCAGTTCTCAGCCAACCTGGCACCTCACTTCAACGCCCTTCCCCGGGTTTTTCCCAGCATGCATTTCTTGGCACTGGATGCCTCACAGCACAGCAGGTAAATGATCACCTTTGTTCTGGTTTTAACTGTGTAATCTCACTGTGAAAACCCCTCTTAGAATACTTTTTAAAGCTGTTGTCGTCTGTGGCTCACCACCCCTTAGCATCTATATAGAAGCAGAATATAGCTCATGTTTATTAGCAAACAGTTAATTGCATAATTAGAGTAGTTGATAAAAGTTCTTTTGTGTTGAAAATGATAAAAATACAAATGTAGAATAAAGTCTTTTTTGTGACTTTGGTTTTATAATCACATTTGAGGCAAAGTAAGTAAATTAAAGACCAGAATTTTGAAAAGCTGAAAATCATTTTGTTGCAACAAATGTTTGGACTCTATTTTGTGTAAACATCCAAGAATTGATTGATTATGTTCTCATAAAGGGTGCTTATAATAATCTGTATCCCTGTACATTATACATGACATTGTGTAAGTATAATGTACACAGAGGGTTGGTGTGACAGAGGAGAATACTTGGTACAGGATTAGATGGAGGCAGATGATCCACTGTTGTTACCTTTAAAGGAAACAGCTGAAATAAGAAAAATCGACTAACTGCAGACTCAAAAATTGTTTTGAATGCATCTATCATGTATATTCAAAAGATTTTTCTGTAGGTTATTTTGTTGACCAGTGAATATTTAAATCTATTGCGTGTTATTTTCTTGTAATGCATGTCTCCATCTTCCACCAGCCTCTCCACGAGGTTTGGGACTGTGGCAGTGCCCAACATCCTGCTGTTCCAAGGGGCAAAACCGATGGCTCGTTTCAACCACACTGACAGAACGCTGGATACGCTCACATCTTTTCTTGTTAACCAGACAGGTACAAATGCAGGTTATGTGTTACATTATATAGAGCTTACTGGTTTGGGCTAAAAAGGGTCAGAATTGGGTGGTTGGAAGAACATTTTGAGTCATGTAAAATGAATCTGAACGACCACTCAAATGAAACTTGCACCCATGTGTGATCCAACTCTGTGTGTTCCAGGTTTTGAAGCCGGCCCTGATAGAAATGTGACAGACGTAGACCGCCTCGGTCCCCTCCCTAGCGTTCCCGTGAGGAGCATCGACTGGCTGCTGGTCTTCTCCATCCTCTTCATCACAAGCTTCACTCTGTACGCCATCCTGCGGACTGACAGCATACGCTGGCTCATACCCGGACAAGAGCACGAGCATCAAGACTGAAACCTCACAGACTGTTCGTCAAGAATGATGTAAAGAATCGTTCGCTAAACAGTTTAGTTTATTAAAATGGCTAATGTGCTCATGTTTTAAGTGTTTGAGTGAAATAAAAACATTTGAGCTCTTGCGGTTTAGAATAAAGATTTGCATTAAAAGTAACATTTTGAGGCTGTGTGCGAGAAGACAAACTGTGCTGTCATTTTTTTTTGTGCCTTTTAGTTGATGTTCAGCTGAACCCAAGTAAGTCCAAAGTACAAAAAAACAAAATAGTTGACATGTCTGTACAAACACTGCTCCTCTCATGCAGGCACACTTTGCTCCTCTTCCTCCTCCTGGCTCTACTGTGTTTTGTTGTCTTGCAGTCCCCTGATTCAGCTGCACTGAACAAACATGTAGGCTGCAGTGAGTGAAAGAGAGGAACATCCTGTGGAGATATTTTACAGCTGTAAATGAAAACATTGCAAACAGTGATGTGTGTAGGAAGGAAATTCTCTGTTGTGGCAGCAAAAGAAAAGAGGACAGGCGCAGACCCCCTGGCACAGGTCAGAGGTCACTGGCAGAGTCCTTCCAAAGGATCAAAGAATATTCCGTTAGCTTATACAGTGGTGAAAATGACGTTTCAATCATGGCATATGTCAGATGTTCAGTAGTAGTGTTAATTAATTGAAGAGAAATTTGTCATCATAGTTGTTACTTTAGCAGACTGATACCTATAGGGTGTATTAAGACATTCTATATTTATATATTTAACCTAATGAAACGTGTTCAGTAAGTAATTTTATTTAAGTGAAAAAACACCTCAAACATAAAATATCTGGCTATAGCAACTCTTTTGGGTTATTTTTTATTTATATAAGCACACAACAGAAATTGCATCGAAATCCAGTTTGAAAAACACAGACGAGCGAAAAGTGACTTTTGTCATGTTAGATAATTAGCAGTGGAAAGCAAAAAATCACATCATTTACTTGTCCTTAAAAAGCATTCACAAATCCATGGCTCTCGGCTATATTTGCAGTATCATACCACTGCTTCTCAATAGAAAATCAGACTCCATTGGAAAAATGCGTGATTTTAATCAGGCACTACGTTAAACAGCTATGGCAAAGTATGAGAGGGCAGTAGAGGAAGAGCAGAGGGGGCATTGGTAGGGAGAGAGGACAGCTGACAGTTTACTGATAATGTTTAGGTTAATGTTTAGCCTGAGGACAGGCAGCCTTCTACACCTACCGAGCAGCTTGAGGGCGCCTCCGTTCTGCAGCAACAACTCATCTAAAATGGTGAGTAATGTAGTGACAGGCTTTAGCATTAGCATTAAATAACAGAAGAAACAAACTCCACGTGAGGAAAGTCTGTTTTTGAACACAGCTAAGTGTGTGGGTGCACTCCCACGTGACAAGCCAAGCACCGTTCCGACGTGTAGCCTCCAAAGTATCCAGCTCGCGTCGTTCTATCACGTGAGAAACCGTACGCTGAACTCTACCAGGAAAAATGTAAATACAAACTTTAAGGCGTCCATTTACGTTAAGGCGCAAACGATTAAAGTGTGTAACAGTTTTATGAATTGCTCTTATGCTGTTCTTTAATTCGGCGTTAGTAGTTTTTTAGATTTCTCAGTTAATTTGATCCCTTTGCTTTTTACGTTGGCATTTGGCTCATGTGCAATAGAAATGTGAGCGGGGCGAGGTTGGTATTCATATTATTGCGAAGTTGAGATTAACTGTATATTAAAAGTTAACCATCACATTTATTTATTATTTTAGCCTGTGAAATGCCTGCATTTTGTACGCTTTGTTAGGGCTTGGTTGAGACTTTTAGAGTAGGGCGGGGCTTGAGTGGAGTCCCGTCCAAATCCGTTATTTAAACCAATCAAGTTAGGTCCCTTATGCAGGTTACACCCAGGTAAGCCTGACCTGTTGTCCTGGAAAGGACGGCGTTAACGTTCATTTTTGGGTCTAGACCGCCACCTTTTGGACGCAGCGTGAATAGCAGTCAGAGAACTCCTAATACTAGACTAAGCATGTGTGTAAAGGTTGAATCAGCACTTTTCATTATAGTGCAAGAAATTTTTTTTTTTTTACAAAAAACGTGATTTGTCCTTTATAATTCCAGGGCTAAAGAGTTTAACCGTAATATGATTTTGTCCAGTCATCAGACTCACACTGGCTCTCCCCTGAAGACCGGGAGCAGCTATTGGTCGAGCTCAGGGCCACAGGCTGGATGGAGGTGGAGGACCGTGATGCCATCTTCAAAGAGCTTCACTTTAAAACCTTTAATCAGGTGTGTGTATTTATGTTAATATAGTAATTAGCTTTGTTGAAGTCTTAGATCTAATTAGGGATCTATGACTTAGAATTTTATTTTTTTTATATTGCTGTTATTTTTTCATCACTTCCTTTGATTTGAGTTTAGACCTAATTTAGATTATGTTTATGTAAGGCTAGCCATTCATGATCAGGTGCAGTTAGGTGTATCTAACGTCTTCTCCCCTTTCCCTGTCATGCATGTGTGCACTTTTTTCAAAATATGCATAGGTCCTATTCTTGATTTACCACGTATAGTTGAGTTGTGGCGGACTAGTCCACAAATTGCAGGGATGGCGATTCTATCACTGTCTTCTTCTGTCCACATTCCCTTGAGCAAAACCCTGAAACTGTAATCTCTCTGCCACGATTAGTATGCAGTTATGCGTGCAAAAGATTGAACGACAGGCAAAAATAAGCAGCTAATTCGACATCTAGGCACCATTGCATATGGTGATTGAAACTGAAGTGTCTGTTGTCATTAAATCAAGCGCAGGATGTAAGATGCTAAAGGTGTAATAAAAGAAAAGTGCCTCAAAATAACAGTTTTATATAAGTGCTGGGATCACAATATCAGACCACAACAGCCATGCCTGCACAGCTGGATGGTGTGTAAATGGTGTTTCTTTGAATTTGACATAAAGGGGGGGAAAAAAGAAACATGCACATCTATTTCTGTCTTAGTGGTCTTTTTTTATTCCAGGTGGCCAGTAGAGTCTGGGATGAAGCAGTCATTTTTCCAGTTTCTGTAGCCTTGAAAATCTGTTCACCTATAGGAGGGTTGTTGCACGCTGCCAGATGCATGCCCAAAGTGTTGATCGGAAACTCATAATTTCAGCTGTGATTCTGGTAGCATACTGAGCATAAAATTGTGATATTGAAATCAGTAGTCAGACATGTCTCCACAGGTTATAACTGTGTCAAGTTTCAGCATTTTTTCTGAAGTACTTATGAATGACCTAAGACACCAAATGTGCAGGATAATAACATCTAGGGCTTGGTATTGTTTAAAAACAATACTGTGATTAGCGTTCTTCGTGTCAGTGTCATCGTGTCATCAATGAACTATTATTTGGTTGTTATGCAATATCTCTGACTTGGTTTACGTGAGACTGAATTATAGAAATTTTGTGGTTCAAGAAAAGACATGAAGTTGCAGGAAAAAGTTAGTGATTTAAATAATATTACGTCCCCGGCCTGGGGTAACCTGGATGTAACATGAGGTGCAGCTACCCACACCAACCACACCGAAGAAAAGGCCAGAAACAAACAAAAGACAAATCTCCAACTTAAACTCATAACCAATAAACAAGACAAAAATGGTTCAACAAAAAAGTTTTCTTACTCCTGCTACTGCTGCAGTGCTCAATATATATACAGTGTAATAGTCAAAATTATCTATTTACAAATCTATTTATGAACAAACTGGTTTGTAGCTGCAATAATACAAAGCACACTGCTCAGTCCAGTCTACTCACTAACAGACATTGAGATCAGATTCCTCATACTTAGCAAGTATATTTTAAAAAAAAATGTATTTAAATTAAAACACTTTTCCCTGCAATTACATTGTGGTTTCGCGCCATATACTCTGCTTTTTCGTTTTCTCAACAAAAACTACAATTTTAAATAGAAGCAGTGCCCGTGTTCTTATAATTCCACCAAACTTGCCAAACTTCTCAGTCCATCTGTGTTTAATATTTACTGAAAAAGGGAAGCTGAAGAAAACCTTGCCTTAAAAACTGTTATGATTCCCATTGGGGAATATTATTCAAAGAATAACTAAAACAGACCATGAATCCATACAAGCCCTGAATGCCAGATTGTTACTTTAGTCTAGAGACACTTTGAGGCAGTGCTCAGGACGTTCAGTGACACCAGGATAGTTTAATTGCACATGTTGCAGAGGTCTGTTCTTTATATAATTTGTGCCACTATCCATAAAAACCAGCATCCATCCTTTGAATATTTATCACGAAGTGTTTAAATTTTAAGTGCTTCTAAAGACACACAAGGACACAGTGCAAGGATACTTTGGGATGCTAATCAGAGTCAACAGTAAAGTATGGTAATATTTGAGTAGGGCGAATATGCCGGGCGGCGGTGTAATCCTTTATTTATCCAGATAAAAGTATCATTAAGATACCCAACCATGAGGGCATCTGAAGTTACACCAAATACAATGCATAACAATATAATGCATAAAGAAACAAATACACCTAGTATTCCATACAGACAAGTGAACCTGATCATGTGAACCATGTGCAATAACAGGATGGCGGTTAGCACTGTTGCCTCACAGTAAGAAGGTCTGGGTTCAAATCCAGCTTGGTCTCTTACTGTTTGCATTTCGCATTCTCTCCTCATGTCTGTCTGCATGGGTTGTCTCTGGGAAATTCCTGCTTCCTCCCACAGTCCAAAGACATGCATGGGGTTAGGTCAACTGGTGTTTCTAACTAAAATGACTCTAGGTGTATAAGTGGGCATGACAGCCTGAGACGCTGAATTGGATAAGTGGAAGAAAATGGATGGATGGAAAAATATGCAGGTACTGTATGAGGTACTTAGATGAAATGGACAGGTGCACATTGGTGGTACAGTTTAGCTCTGAATTTTCAGGATTGCACTGAAAGTAAGTGTTTCATTTAAAATGAATTATGGCAATTTATCAGAAGGTTATTTATAATATTTATATAGTTATTTATAATATTGGTGACTGTGTCTACTGTAACACAGTTCCTGAGAGCTGCCTGGCAGCTGAAACTAGTTCTCTTGCTTCCTGGGGTAAAACAAACATTAAATATTCTTTTCAAAAGTTTTTTGGCACGTCTTGTAAGCAGCTGCTCCGTTCGCTCACTCTGTGCGGGGCGAAGTAAACTGCAGCATCTCAAGGCCACTTAGCGGACTTCCTCTAATCCCATCGTTAGTTGTTTTAGTCCCTAAAATAGTCTGTTTTTACACTTCCCCATGTTTGAAGTCGGAGGGTGAGCGCTGACCTCCCCCATCTACTCCTCCTGGCTCTAAAGCCTCTCCTCTTACCCCGACACGTCAGGCTGCATTACTCTGAGACTCGCCAGGAGGCCAGTTGGCAGCAATTAGGGTTTTGATCAGAATGATTTCTTTCACAAACAATCAAATTGGTTAAAATGTTTCATCTGGTTCACAAACCACTAACAACCCCATCATTCCTTCTGCTGTGCATCGCTTTCTCTCTTCTTTTTCTCTTCTTCTTTTTCTCTTCTTTTTTTTTTTTTTTTAAATTCTTACTTGTTGCCACCCTCCTTTCCCCTGTCTCTGCCTTTCAGTCTTTGTCTGTCTCTCATTCCCATTCTGTGCCCCATGTTATTGGGGGAATGAGCTCATGTTGTTCCAATTTTACATGCTGGCAGCTCGCTCTGTCTGTCTGTCTCTCTATCCTTCTTTTTCACCCTCTTTTATTCTCTCCAGACACCACTCAAACTCTCTGATGCATTTTCACAAACTCTCCAGCTCGTTTTTCATGGCTGCTCTTAAAGGGCTTTTACCGAAGGGGAATGGAGATGAGGAGCGACATGCTGGCTGATTTCCATTCGCCACTTATCTCCAAGTGATGGGCTTGAGGAAATCAGATCCCCAAGAGTTTATAATGAGAATAACAAATCCCCTTCCTGTGTATCAAAACACTTCCTCTCCTGATCTCTAGGGGGCGGTAGAGCCATACTCATGCATTGAAGTGAGTACAGCAAGTTGAGCGAATTCATGAGATGCTCAAGAGCTGGAAATGAATTTAAAGGAAACATGGCAGCTGGGATTGCTTCTTTGAGTTTATTTTTCTTTGATTACAGCAAGTGGAAAGTGTTATGATGCCTTTATAAATGGCTCAGGAGTTTAGCTGCGGCGTGTGGGTATACAGTGTGATGTTTGTGGCATTAGTCGGAGGAGTAACTGTGAGTTATTTTTCCTGTCAAGTCCAGTCTGTTTAATGTGCTTTGAGAGGTGAAATCCTCTTTCTGGAGTCGCTTTGGTCAGTGGGAGTTATTGCAATCACATATAGACGTACGTGTGTGTGTGTGTGTGTTTAATACTGTAAATCTGGGCTGGAATTGAACATGTTCTAAGTTGTGGTCGCTGATATTGTTTACACATCAAGCTTTATGTTATGTATGTTTACAGATTACCATCTGCTATACATTTCGGTGGATGAAGTGGAAACTTTCATGCGACACAAGTGAAACGGGTAGCTTTCGGGTGCAGCTTGTATAAGAGAGGGTGAGCTGTGCATGCTCAACTGTTGTGTTGTGTTAGCTGAGGTTGACATCGATGGCATTCCTCCTTCTCCCACAAATATTCAGTCAAGCAGCCCTGGGAAAAAAAAATCACTCAAAAGCTACATTTAGGATAGAGGGGAAAAATGGCCGGTTATTATCTTCAGTCTTTCTTGTAAAGTAAACAAGGGCAGTCTTAACCTAAGGAGGGAAATTTTTAATGGTTAAATATCTGCATCCATAGCATGCTCCACTGTTTTTATTAGAGGGATTAAAAAGCAAATGGGTATGAGCACCAGTGAAGAGGTTATTAAATTTATCAGTGATAGTATTGTTGGCAATTAATGTTATTTTTGGACAATTTTCAATCGTTTTGAAGTTTTCATTCATAAATTATTTTAAAAATAAAAGTATTTATTTTTCATTTATTTAAACAGGTAATCCCATCAGAGATTGAATGTCTCATTTACAAGAGAGACCTGTTTCAGACGAGCATAATAAAATTACAACAGTTAAATAGAAACAGTAAAATAGTAAAATATTGCTCAATGTTTACGCATCTGGTTCATTTCTGTTTTCCACACAAAACATTGCCTTGAATGTTCATTTTAATTGTGCAACATGTTTGTTTGTAATTGTGCAATCATTGATGATTCGGGTCAATTTATTTTATTTATATGGCTCCAAATCATCATCATCATCTTTATTTATAAAGCACTTTAAAACAACCACAGCCGACACAAAGTGCTGTACATTTGAACTAAATAATAAAAATACATAATAAATAAAAAAATAAAAACCAAATGAAAGAAAAAGTAAAACCATTAATTAGTTTTTCTTGTAATTGAATAAATAATTAAGTCACAACAATAGTATTATTAAAACATTTCAATTCAAAGACCTACGATGATATTATTAGATGAAACGAAAACATATAGCAAATATACACATTAAGATAAAGCATTTAAAAGTATTTCCTATCATGTGCTGTATTAAAATATATATGGATTCTGACAGTTTTAGTTAATAGTAAAAGTTAGTAGTAAAATTTATTTAATTGCTGTATGTTTAACTATTTTAAAGGGATTACATATTTACATTATTCACTCACTGCTATCTTGTTCTTATAGACCCCCCCCCCCCCTCCCCCCCATATTGGGATATAATACAAACATATTTCACTGGCTAGCTTAAAGTATAAACACTGCATCCACTCCTGCGTCCATCGGTTGCTGATAGTACGCTTATTTTTTCACATTTCACTTCAGCCTAGAAATGAAAAAGTAATCCTATCTTGAACACATAACATTAGTGGAACTGTAAATGTAAAAGTATAATTTTACTCAAATGCATCAGTAATTACCTGGATTTCATCTCATACATTATTTTTAAAATAATTTTGAAAGGCTGAAAAGACTCCCCTCCTACTCTTGTAACTCTTTTCCTCGGAAACGACTTCAAGCTGCTGTGGAAAATATTTTAAAATTAATTTATTGTTATTTTGAAAAATAGTCACTTCAAATAAAAAAATAAATAAAATAAATTCCGAACATTTTAGTTTTATTTGTGTGAATTTTTTTTTAAGTGTCTGCCATACACAAACAACCTCCCAAGGTTGCCGCAAACAATAACTACATCACAAGCTCTGGGAAAAAACTTCTGGACTTAACTTCCAATTTCGAGTCTGAGGTAGCGACTCTGATTTTTACTGAAGAGTGCAATACTGTGTTCAGACAGCTGCCTCTGCTCCTGCTCTGCTCTTGGAGGCTGATCCCCCCCTCCCCCATCCCTTTTTTATATTCAGTCAGAGGCTCCCTCTCCTCCAAATCTCCTTCAAGCCTCTGCCTCTCGTTATGGGACTTGGTCTACTTGTGTTGAATAAGTTGTCCTACAACTAAAACTGAGCCCCTGGGTAAACCAAACTCCCAAAGCCATCCTCCTCCAGCTTCACACACACACGCACATGTTTTCGCATACAGGTTAGACTGATGAATTCATTTGCTCATGCTCCATACCAAACAAGCAGGGCCTCTTCTCCCAGGCAAATAGTTGAGCAATCAGATTGGACAGTCTGTTGGGTTGATTTGTCAATTTCCCAGTCAGTCAATATCAATCAGTGAATTTATTTCTTTTTGAAATGAACGTTAATTCCTTTCGTCATGTGTGCTGTATTTATGTAGCACTTTGAGTCTTACTGACCACTTTACACTGCAAGCCACACCCATTCATACAGCCCTTAATGTTTTTATAACCTCAGCGTCTTCCTGTTACAGATAATATATTGTGGGCAGTTATGACGCTTTGGTGTCTTGCCCAAGGACATTTAAACTGGCGGATCGGTTGGACAGCGAATCAAATCACTGACCTGCCAGTCGACCTTCTAGACCTTCCAGATACCAAAAGATAATCAGTTTCCACTTCAGTCGTTACATCCAAGAAGCTGGAACTAGTGAATGGTTGGTTTCCTTGATACATGACTTTGGTGATCTATTATTTCAGCCACCTTTAAGTGGACTCGGGAGTATCCCACATTTCTTGACTATTGTTTGGACGCGATGATTCAGGGATTTGCCACCCTTCAAAGAGTTTAGGCAGTGTTTTACATTCCACCGGATGGGGAGAAAAAAGGAAAGCTAACAAGAAAATGTTATAATTTGTTCAAATGTTTAGAGGTATGCACACAGATTTGCATATACAACTCCTACACTTGTCCTCAGACGAGCAAGAAGCCAATTAATCGGCTCAGCGGTGTTCAGTTCCCACCTTCAATCTCCAAAGTGAAACTTTCCCTGGGAACCAGAGGCATCCTGCGTTCATCCCATCCTGTGAGAATAGCTGGAGGGAAGCCACAAGGTGTGGCACCCAAGCGGAGGTGGTTAGATAATCTGGCTATCAGACCTTGGGTAAAGTAAGATGGCCCTGACGTCTGCCGTCTGTTGACAAGCCCAATGCCTTTTTGAGCCCTCGCTACTAACCCCCGCAGTTAATGAGGGGTTTGCATAAGTTGGCCTTAACACCATACCTGAGCGTTACGTGACACTCGTTACAAAAAGGAGCTGAGTTGTGTGTGAAGAGTTGTAACACATGATATTAGTCACTAAATGAGCGTCAACACTGGCAGAGAGTCAAACTGAAACCCTGCTCTGCTTTTCTCAACTTTAAGAATCTTAATTTGAGAAGATTAATACCGCTGATGTTACACTTGCCCAGCAGAGCTCTCTCTCTCTCTCTCTGACTACATGAAAGAACTTCACAGCTGGCAGCTTTGCTTCATAATTACTTGATATTTTGCTTTAAGTTACATGTCAACTCAGCGGGCAGCCCACGTCTGGCCAGCTGGAAGCTCGTGAAGAGCTGTTTGGGGAAAGAAGAGAAATGAGGTGTGGTCATCATCATTATCATCACCACCACAACCACCGCCATCGAAATCACAGCTTTCTTCGCTTGCAGAGGAGCGAAGGTTTTCCAGGGGGCTAACGCTGACGCGGGTGATGATGGGGCTAGCGAAGTAATCATCGGGTAGTCACGGCGGTGTGTAATGGAGGAGAGCGGCTCGTCTTCCTGTGCGTGCGTGTCGGCGAATACTCGCGCATATGCCGAGGAGGCTTGTGTGTGTACATTTGTGCATGCACCAGTGTGAAAGTGTGTGTCTGTCAGAGGCTAGTAAGGGTGGGCACAATCTGCATGCACTTAGTCCTGGCAAAGCAGTGCAGGCGTTTCTAAGCCCTTGGACCGCGGGGTGGTGGAAAGCCGATCTGTAAATAACAGACACATGTGTTTGAAACTGAGTCCTGTATTCCAGCCCAGAGCCGCAATGAGAGGGAGAACACCACTCCGCTCCGACGTCAAATTGTCTCATCCAGTGTTGTATGACAATCATGCTGTAATAGCACCAAAATGGCTCCTCAAAAGAGTGTGTGTGTGTGTGTGGAGGGGAGAGGGGCATAGTGGCGGTCTGCTGTCGGGTGTTTCTGATTATTTGAGATGGGGGCCTGCATAATGTCACGTCAAATTATGTGACTCTGACAGCTACAGCTTGTTGGGCCAGTTGGAGAGAACTGCTGGCTGGCTGGCTGAGAGGATGGATAGCCGACTAGCTGGCTGACCTGTTGGCTCGAGAAGTGTGGCCCGTACAATACAAATGGGATAAACAAAGCACTTTGAGAGGCCAAGCCCTTGACCTCTGCTGACACGAGACCTCATCTGGGAGTTGAGGATTGGTTTTAATTTCTGTTTGGCCCAAGTGGAGGGTGTTGAGATGACCTACAGATGACGGACAGGCACAGCACTGTCACTTTGCCTGTATTGTTTCCTCATGCTCTGTTTACTGCCCCCAAGGGAGCACTGTCTGTTGAGAAAAGGCTGATGTAGGGCAGGATTTATTTTCTGGATTCACTATTTCAGGTTATTTTGACATTCAACTCCAATTCATTTGTAGCGAGAGATTACTGCTTTTATTTAATTTTTTTTCTTGTTTCTCTCCATTTTTGTTTCTTTTATCAGGCTTCATGATACTTAACAGTCATCTTATGTTTCCCATTCACTCCAAATGCTCTTTGGTTCATTTGCACATCACTGACAGCTGAATGGGGACAGGAAATGTCTTGGAAAGTGTGACAATACTTATGATAAAAGCAGTGCAGCTTCCATGTTATACAGCACTTTTCAAGCTTGGGTTATCAATATAAACTAGTCCGGTTTAGTGCAGTTTCAGTTGAATGAATTAGGGGTAAACAAAATGGATGGATGGTTAGATAATTCAAAATACATTGTTCTTGATCATTGGCAAACGTCATGATACTGTTTAGCTGTTGCAGGATTAAAGTTATGAAATCTGCATTTACATTTGATGATTAAAATCCTTGAATTTACTAAACAAGAAAAAATAAATACTTGCAGAGGGATTCATTCCTATTGTTTATAATCATTTTAGGCTGTTGGAAACAATGCTAACATGACAAACCTTTCTTTTTAAGAAGTTGCTTAATTGCATGTTCACCAGTGAAACCATTTGTCATGCTTTTAATTTTTGTTAGCTTGTCACATTTTTACACATTTGCAAATAAATTGATCGTTTCTATGTATTTTATGTAAGTCTTCAGTGAAAATAAGACTGCTAATATTTGTGGTTAGCAATAACTTTAGCATAGGATTGATGAAGCGCAGGCGGCGAGCATGATCAGTAAACGCACACCTACATGTCGTAGCTGTCTGCCGCCAAATGGGGACGGTGTCAAAGATATGTGGAACAGCTGGAAATGTAAGCTACTCGTGTTTGTGTTTGTCCTGCTGTTGATCCTTTAGCTTAGCCCCTGCTATAGAGAAGACGGAAGTCACACAAAGAACTCGTTGTTTTATTTTTTCTCTTCTCGGTGAACTCTGTTCTGAGTAGTGTCCTGTTGGACACTGCGGTGTTGTGTAGTTTTAGTGAAAAGCTGCCTGAAGGCACTAGAGGACATTGTAGTTTTATGTACAAGTTGTGGCAGTGCACAGGGAGAAGAGGAAGAAAGATGAGCTGAAGCTTCTCCAGCTTGTATTTTTTTGCTTTTATTTAAAAGCGTAGGATGCTATACATGCATGCTTGTCTCTTTACGGTACCAGCATGGTACTGGGCTGGTAGCCTATAGGTGCTCCAAAAAGCTTTACAGATCCATGTGTATATGTTTGTAGCTGTGTACTGTCATTTGGCCTGTTGTTGTTCATGTTTGTGCTGTTGTTGGGCTTTTAGCTTAGCACCTACTGCAGAGAAGACAGAAGTCATTTTAGACAACAAAACTTCTTTTTATTGGAGTGAAATTGAGTGTTAAAAAAGTTCATTGCCCATGCCAGTCATTGATTCTGCTTCTCAGGTGTGTGTGTGTGTGTGTGTGTGTGTGTGTGTGTGTGTGTGTGTGTGTATTGAATTATTTTGGTGTTTCTGTTGAAGCTAGCTTTTTCGCCAACTAAGACAGCATTGTTGAGTTTTTAGAGTGTACATCAGTGTGTTCTTTCAGCCTTGCTATTGAATGTATGCATAGCAAAGTGCTATGCTAATGGACACAAACATTCATGAGCACAGTTTTAAAAGCTGTGTAGACTGAATTTCTGTCATCTTTCTCTCTTTGAAACAAAAAGGTACTCAAGCTGAAAAACCCACTTGTGTACAGTATAAGCTAGTTCCTACCATAAAGGATTTACGTAGCCACTGTAATGTACATATTGTTACTATACACTGTGTTTCCATCAGTTTTCTAATGCCACACATTTCCACTCTTGAATGAGAGTGTCAGCTAACACTAGCAAATTTGGTTACCATTCTTAAGTTGTATTTTTGTAAGTAACAAATTGAAATCTGCCAGTTATTGTGAAGTAGCTAAATAGCAAAATACCAGAACTTCATTTAGCAAAACTCAAGTAGAAACCATTTTTTGTCAAATAAATGCATTAAAACTGCTTTATGAGGTCCCTACAACACAAATGCAGTGGAGCAGACCAAAGGTGAGGTGTGACAGCAGTTGTCTGTGTTAAAGTGGCCACACCCCCAAATCTAGTTTCCAGATAGATGAGTTAGAGAAACTGTCTATAGAGCCCTAAACACTTTCTATACTAGGCTGTGAATGTCTACTCTTAAATTCTGCTGTAAAATTGGGCACTTTAACATTGGATTGTATGGGGATCAATTCACTTTTGGAGCAAGCCTCTAGTGGACACCAGAGGAACTGCAGTATTTGGCACTTTGCATGGTCTCAGCCAACATCTTGTGTAGTGGAAACCCTAATACCAATGATGGTGTCAAAAAAGAAGGAAAAAAATGTTAGCCTGAAGAATGAGTTATAAACATTCATAGACCATGTTTAATCAGTCGGAAGTATCTTAAAATACCACGAGATGACTTTTTTGTTCTATAACAAGGGACAGATTAGGAAGGGAGTTTCTGAAAAAGCACAGTGTTTTGAACTGGGACATTGTACAGGAACCAAAAGTGTTAACACAGAATCCTTTTACCTGTCACTTAATGTTCCTCAGTGGTATATTAACCTGAAGTCAGCCCTTAGAGGGAGAAGACATGTTTGGACAACACCTGACATGACAGGCTGCTTAGCAATCTCCATTAAAGCCAATGAAAACTGAGAAAAAGCAGACCGCCCGGCTCTCTAAATTGGTGCCAGTGAGGTCAAGTTGCAGGAATATGTCAATTACTTAAATTGATCGGGAGACGGTTTCCTTGATAACCAATTTGATCAAGCTCCTGATCGTGTTACATGCATAGCACTACACGTGAATTGAGCAGGCTGTCTCAGAAATTGGTTACAACACACTAAAAAGGCTAAACGCAATTTCCTCTTTGAGGCTAATTCTGTTTCGTCATGTCAGGTGGTGGATGGGGCCACAGCCATAGCATGTAAACAATGGCATTTCAGTTGATTTAATTAGGCAGAGAGGAAGCATTTAGGGGCTTAATTGAGATTGCAGTGGGAAATTGCTCTGAAATAGGTCTACCTGATTCTTTTTTTCTTCTTTTTTTCCCCTCTCCTCACAGAGAGCATGACGAGGGATTTCACTCTCCTCTTTGTAGATAATTAGAATAACCGTAATCACTCCCTGGATGGCCTGTGATTGGAGCGAGTCACATGCCAAACTTATGAAGAGTGTGTATGTTTCTCGGTGTGTGCATGCATGCTCTAAAGTCCTTTTGTGGTTGTGGAAATTGAACACATGCATCCAAGAGGACCTTCTATATTCAGAAATCCATCTTGTACTTCTCCCCGCCTCAGATGGCAGTATTGCACTTTATTAAGCTTTGGATTGACATTATTTTATTTATATAGTATTAAACTTTTTTATTCTGTCCTAACATGGTTCTCTATTAACATTGTGTTTTAATTGTTGTACCACATTTTGTGACCTTTATGTCAGTGAATGTGCTATATAAATAAACGTTACTTACTTTATTTATTATTTATGAAACTTCACATTTAACTTATTTCAAATTTGATGACAGAGCCCTTTAAACAGGCCCGCTATATTTTCTAATCAATAGTTCTGTTGAAGTGTTACAATTTTGCAAGATTACTTACAGAATGATTTGTTTTCACTAATTATGTGTATACTGTTAACATTTATTTATTTTAATTTAGATTTTGACCATTAAAAATGCAGGAGTCCTTTTCTGTTTGTTATTCTGATGACTTTGCTTTTAGCAGAATTTGTACATCTGAACATTTGATCATCTTTTTGTATTTTTTCCATTTATTTATTTATAAAAAATTTAATGCAGTGTATTAATCACTTTGTGCTTAAAAACATGCATTTTGAAGCATGCTCGCAATAAATTCAGCCATCATTTTATTTTCCCCCTAACAGGCGTTTGGCTTCATGTCACGGGTGGCTCTGCAGGCAGAGAAGATGAACCATCACCCAGAATGGTTCAATGTTTATAATAAGGTAACAGGGACTGGAGATTCATTTACAGTGCTGTGTTTATTTACTGTCAATTAGAGTAAGTGCATCTTGCAAAATCAATAGTGGTTTGTTTGATTTGTTGCCATATTTACAGTTTTGTGGTTTGTTAATAACAAATTAGACACACTGCAACTGATCTTGTATAAAGCCTGATTTATTTATTTATTTATTTATTTATTTATGTCAAACGGTTATCACTGGCCCATAGCCAGGCTTTCACACACTCCTTATGCAAAAAGAAAAAGGAAGAGAAAATCAGGTTCACACTTTACTCCCATAGTTTTTTTTTTGTTTGTTTTGTTTTGTTTTTTTTGTGAAAAGCTCTGCAAATATGTCTGCCTTCCTTCACAGCCCCAGCACTAACACAGGCTCTCTCACTTTCCCTGCCTCACAAATAAAGTAGTGGTTGATATGACAAACCCAGTCCCTGAAAATCTCTCAGCATTAGGCTGTAGCCACTGAGTTACTGTGTGGCGGACCGGGCCGCTCTGGGAGGAATGCTGCTCCTAATCCACTCTTTATTAAAGTCTCTGTACAATGGTGCAACAGGTCTCTGGGCCCCCACAGCACTTTCCACCAGACACTTACACATAAATCCCACACCGACTGAGGTACAGCCTCGACAAAACAGAAGCTGTATGCTGAGCTGCTGCTAATATTCTCTAAAATTCACTCTAAACCTTCTGTTCTGTTTTGGTGGTTGTCAGTTTTAAGGGTATTTACAAAAAATGTTTTTGGAAGCCGGGGGGGTCAAACTGCTGCAGGAAAGGAGTAGTTATCACAGTTTATGTCAAATAAAACTATAATGTGTATCACAATATGTACAAAGTTTCACATTTTGTAAAGTATGATTAGAGAGTGGTTTTTAGGAGAGTATTGTTTGACAGCAGCAGGAAGTCTCAGCGCCTGTGGGCAGTTTGCTTGAGTTTGTCATCACAGAAATGTCACACAGAGACCAAAAACCAAAACCTGTATTCACTGGCTGCAAGTGGCAAACCACAGCACAGCTGGGAGCACTGCACGCTGTAGTTACACCTACCAATACACAGGAAGGTCACATTATATTTCCACCAGAATGTGCAAGAGCTGTCACAGAACTAGGTGATAGTTTTAATATTTTTTTCCAAGGTTGCACAACACTGGATGCGACACATAATGCACTGAAAGCTGTGTCTAGATGGCCACACATATGCTATCTGATTTGTACCTTGTACTCTTGAATACAGACTGGAAATCAAAGGTGGACATAATTACTCTAACATTCCCCCCTTTAGACTGTGACCAGCATTTTGACTTGAGCCTAATAGCTTATACAACTGGAGCCAGACGCGCCCATATTTGGAAAACGGGGTGATTCTAATTAGATTAGTATATTTTTACAGGTAAAACCATGGTATTTAATTTGACAAAACTGTATATTGGTTCAGTTAACCACAGAGCAAGCCATATTATTTGTCCCATAACTGATGACTCCAAAAGGCGCCACCAAAACAAACAGTTGCGAGAGCTCCTGTTTAGTCACTCGAATGAATAAAGGCAAAGCCTGGTGATGCAGATAGGCGCCGGCACCTACCTGTCAAAGTGACCACAGTCCTAATAACGCAAAACCTTGAGCTATACCACAATTTAAAAGAATGGAAGGTTTTCTGAAATGACAAAGAATGTAATTTTATTGGATTTTTTTTTTTTTGCAACTATTAAACTCTTAAAAGTTGTTTTTAGGAAAATATTTTGATCATGTTGTCATTGCCTTGTGATTGACACTAACATGTATATGTCTTCACAGGTCCAAATTACACTGTCTACACATGATTGTGGAGGGCTGTCAAAACGGGACATCAAAATGGCCAAATTTATTGACAAAATTTCACTTTCCATGTAGTGTTTTTTTTTTTTTGTCTTTAGTCTGCAATCTGTCACAGCCTTTGTAGATACACTGATTTTAGTTTCAACTCTTTAAAAAGACGACTGCACTACAGAGTTAAATGTATTTAGTCTTTCACATGTGCATATCCTGCTTCTGATTTTTGTCCCAAATAAAATCTGTCAAAATAAAATAAACATTTTACACTGTTTACAAATGTTCTTGTTTCATCTCTAATTGTTTTAAAATGATGCAGTGTATCTTGAATTAACACTGTATGAAAGCTCTTTGGTTTAGATTTCCCCAAAAGTCAGAGACTGGAAAGGTATCACGGAGTGATTTTCTCATATGGAATTAAAATGGATCGTGATTGGTCAGCAGTACTCTGTCAAGTTCTCACCAGTGAGCTTTTACATGCGAGTCCATCAGATCACATGCTCTCCTTTTGTCACTTGATCGTGGAAGGGGTCAAAGTCAGTAGGAAGGGAATTAATTTGATTTGCGATTTTGTAAAGGCTGAACTAAATTCAGTGCCTTCTACCTCTCATGTGTTTGGTTGTAGTTTTTTGGGGAAAATCCAAGTTTATAAACATAAATATGCATAAATAAAGCATAAATATGCTTCCTTGGTCTTTCCTGATCATAGTGAGTTTAAAAAATGCTGTAAATTCTCATTTTATCGCCAAACTAAATTCAGAGTCGGCTCAAACAGATTTGCTACCTTTTTAAATGAGGAACCTGACAACACTTCAAGTACAAGTCAGTGTCTGCTAGTTAAGCATAGAAAGTAAAATTGGGCAGCATGAACTGTCTGAATGTTACAAAATTCATCCAACAGTGACTCGTTTAACATGTTCCATCCCATTTCTTTAATTTCTACAAAATGGGTGAGATGTTGGAGTTTGACACATCCTCAGGACAGTGAAAACATTGGAGGTCTCCTGCCCTGCTCACATTTTCATTTTCTATTACTTAAATCTGATCACAATCAGTCATATGTGCAATACCTAAAAAACTAAATCTTGATCACAGTTCTGGATTGAGGGATTCATGCTATGGGAAACAAAGGAAACACTGAATGAATGGAATAATCAGAGACAGGGCAGGTTCTGTAATATCAATTTTCTCATTTAATCGTATTTCTAAATGTCAAATAGTTTATTTATTGCATCAACTTGAATGCAGCTGGATTTTCAATCATCGCTGACCATGTGGTATGTGATTGTAATAAGCCAAACAGAAGCTAATTGCAGTTGTACTGATGCTTGGACTGGATTTTAAGTAACTATCAGTAATTGTTCTAGTTAAAGAGTAAGGTTAAAATGTGGGGTGATGGACTGGGTGTGCTTCTTCTCACAATTAGTGGTAATTAATTACATGCTGACAAGCCTGGGTGACTATATTAGCCATTAGAAAGGCTTTTAGCGCAAAGCATCAGGTAATGACTTTGATGAGGTTTTTCTGGTCACAAACGAGTGACATAAAAAAACCCAAAGCAAAATATGAATTGTCTGTCAGAACAGCTTCAGTGTACTTTGACACTGACTCTACATGTCTCGAAACCTAAGCTGGAGGGACTCTCCTATGTTATTCTTTCATTTGGTATTTAAATGACGGAGGAGAGCGCTAACTTGTCAGCCTAAAATCTCCCAGAAGTCAATTGGATTGGAATTTAGTGACTGGGAAGCCCATACCATATAATTCATATAATTTTAATACTCATCAAGCTATCCATAATCCCTTTGTCCTGTTTGAATGGAACCTTCTCATGTTGGAAGAGTCCATTCCCATCAGGATCAGAAAATTCACCCCCTAAACCCCGCCAGCAAAATGACCCCCATAACATATAACATAGCTCTGTACTGTGTAATGCTTTTTTCAGATGGCATTGCTGGATCGCGGGATGCTGCTGCTAAATTCAGTTTTCTCATTGCTGCTAGGCCTCCACTTACAGGGTAACTTGAATATACATATTGTATAATTTGTCAAATTTTCACATTGTATTGCCAAGGCCATCTAAGCCCACACACGCTGGTGAGGTTAAAGCACATGCTGAAAGTCAGATATATATATATATCATATTACAAAGATGATTTGTGAGCACTAAAGTAGCCCCAGTTTATTCATCTGAACGGGGAAGTTCTCACCAAAATAAGACGACGGTTGCATCTGTTGTGTGTTACATTGTACAACACTGACCCAGGCAGCCACCCTTCAAACTGCTTTTTGTGCAGGAGGACAACTTTGAGGCTGGAAACAATAGCAGTGAATTCAAGTGTTTTCAGTGTTGCTAATAGAGACCACATTGCCTCTGTTTGCACTCTAACGTGTGTGTCATCTGTATTGTCTCAAGGTGAATGCACTAGCTCCTTTTTAACAAATTTCTGTGGAGGTGTGCATTGTTCTGTGGTTAGAAAACTGAGGTTGAAAACAATAATAGAAGACAGAGGATTAAAAAGCAAAGCTCTTTTTCTCCCTCAGAATTATATTTTTCTATTTTTAAATAACCCAACAGAGGAGGGATCTTCCTCCCCTGTTGGATTTATGCCTCCTTGCAACTCCTGCCTCTGCTCCACTAACTCGCTGGCTCTTTCTGCACTGACTGCAGAGACCAACCTGCAATCAATACTCCAGAAAAGTGCTGAGAAGACAGCAAACAAGCTGACCACATACTGTGAAATCAGTAACTGTGGTTTAATTAAGAGTTTCCAACTGTAACCCAATCACAAAAACAGTTAATTAAAAACTTAATAACCCTTTATGGACCATGTCTTGGAGCCTCGTGTCTCAGAACTTGATCTAGCAAATGCTTCTTGCTTTTCCATGATAAATCTCTTAACTGGTTAAAAATCCACTCATTCATTCATTTCTCTTTATCCCCCTTTGGATTAATCAGTATATTTTATCACTTCAACACTCTATTTTGTCTGAGGAGAAGGAGGAGGGCCACTTTCTAAGTGACCGGACGGACCTTGCTACAAGGCCAAGCTGGACCAGGCCAGGCCAGATGTGGCTCCTTCAGATAATTGACCTCAGCTGATGGCCAGAAGCAGCAGCAGCAGCAGCAGACAACCGAGGCAGACCTCCCATTAGTGAAGTCCCTGGATTCTGGCTCCTTAATCCATTTCACCTACTAATTCTGTGCTGCCAGCAGTCCTGCCAGAGGAAGACAGACAGACAAACAGGAGAGGGAACGAGGAAGAAAAGAGAAGCAGAGAAAGCGGGGAGGGCAGTTAATGGGAGATTGCAGAGGTGGAGGGGAGTAAATGACAAACAGAGAGAGCGGGTAGAAAGGGACAGAGTCGAGAATGGATGAGTAGGACGGGCAGGTGGGGCAGGCCTATGTTTTGTGAAGACCTTGAAATGGAAAAATAATAATTCTCCCTTGCATAAATGTCTCCTGCCCCTGAGAGGAGAAGAGAGACATGGAGTTGGGGGGGAGGGGTGGGGCAGCAAGTGAGAAAAGAAACCACAAGCAGGAGGGAGGCTTTCTGGGATTTTTCCAAGTAGCTGCAGTGCGTGATAGCGGCCCATATTTTTCCTCTCGTGTGTGAACTGCATTTTCACTCCCTGGCCGTGGAGGGGTGGTTTGAGGCGAGGGGGACTGGTAGTGGCAATCGGATCCCGACAAAAAAAGATAAAGAGGTCATTGAAAGTCAGTCTTGACTTAAGTCTGCTTTTGGAGCCTCCAGGGGGAGTGAACAGGCCAGCGTTCAGCATGTGGGCTTGTCTGTAGTGGGACTCATTGCAGACACAGTGTGATAGTAATCACAGTGTGCGCTCAATGCCAAAAACAACCAGCAGCCTAACATTTGCACACACATTTGTATGGCAGTTGTTTTTTGATCAAATGCACCCCCGGTTGTACATTTCCCATGTGGTGCAGCAGTAACTACTGAACAACCACTGGCTGTTCTTATCTGTACAAATTATCTGTACAAATAAACTTGCCTTGTGTGAACAGAAACATATTGCTGTCTATTTTACTGATAAATGGCAGTTTCACGCTGTCTTCTTCGATTTAAAAGACAAACCGTCTGTAAAAAGGAAAATCCTTTTTACAGACTGCAGAAATGGATATCATGCCGATTCCAGAGAGACGAAAAGGATCAGCAACAGAAGGTCCTAAATAAACTCACATCTGTTACCAGTGTCACTGTACTGTTAAAGCTTCTACAAAAATGTAACTTTGTATGAACCAATACAAACACATTTTTTGAAGCCTTGTCACAATGCCACATTGTATGGAAAATAGGAGAGATCTATCATTTTTAGCATATAAACATTTCAGTAACTCCTCATCATTCCCTCTATAGTACATACCTTTTATAATTGGTGTTAGCATAGCTGGAAATCCAGGTACATAATGGACTCTGTTGATGAAAGAGTGCTCTGTACTGACGTGAAACAAACTTTTCTCTCTAGAAAGCCAAACAAGTTTAACTTTCCTCATAACTGATGCTGTGCTTGGAGAACGGATCTTCCTGTGACTCTGTAAGGAAATCACCTCTCAGTGAC
The DNA here is from genome assembly GCF_964374335.1 of Astatotilapia calliptera. Lineage (NCBI taxonomy): Eukaryota > Metazoa > Chordata > Actinopteri > Cichliformes > Cichlidae > Astatotilapia > Astatotilapia calliptera. Next base: position 25,448,365 of record NC_137431.1, read on the forward strand.
ATCAACAAGACCCCAGAGTAGAAAAAAATGTTAGAAACTGAGAGTTTGGAGTGAGCTAAACCTGAGCGGGCTGGCTCATTTGTCATTATGTGTAACTTTGGCTCATAAAAAACAAATAAAAAGTGCATTTTAAGTAGTGACTTGCTACTTCTCCATGAAATTATCATCAAAACCCAACAAAGAGAAAGCAGCAGTTTTGCTCATTTTCTTCCATTTTGATCCATCTCTCTCAGTGTAACTTTGCACACACTGCTTTGATGGAGGTATATAGGTCAAGAAGTCAGATAACTGGTGGTCTTTTAAAATAAATAATGTTGATATCTTTCATATAATGTGCTTCATTCTTTGCTCAGCCACCCACAGCTTTCTTTGACTAGGCTGTGAAGTCCTAGCAGCTCGACTCAGCACAGTCACTAATCCCAAAATGACAGTCATGTGTCAGTTTTGTTAGAATTATTGCGGTACAGAGACAGAGTCCTGGAGGTAATAACATAATTTTCTCAGGACACATATAATTATAGTAATTCATGCTGTTGTACTTGGGCTTGCAACCATATTCTCGTATTGGCCAAATGCTCTTTTTGATTGTGTGAGCCAATATTTTGTAATAAATCTTCAGCTCCATAAATCAAAGTGTAATTTGCAGCGCAGCTTGAATTTGGGCTTGTTATATCACTTAATATTACAAGCAGCATGTTGACTTTGGCTTGATTAAAATAAACTCATTAATTAAGATAACGTATTGGGCTTTGAGTGTATCCTGAATATACATCGAGCTCTTCAGGTGCTGGTTACGTCGTTAACGTGGGAAACACAAGGAAATACTCGTGTGCTGGTGTCTGAGTCAAGAAGTTTTGTTGCCACCTCAGTGAGCCTCTACATATACCATCAACTTTTCCATACTTTTTCAGCCAGCATGTCCACATAGCAGCTTTTTAAAAAAAGTGTTTTCTTTAACCATGACTTTAGTCTCGAAATATTCAACATAAGAAAGTTCTCTCCAAAATATATACCTTGGGTCACATTAAAAAAAAGCAACATTTCTCTGCTGCTTTCAAGCTTTCCTACTCTGGTTGTGAATTTCAGCCACAGTCGGTTTAGTGAAGTAGATACACTTCATTAAGTACAACTAGTTCAGGTTCAGCTGCTTGCTAATGCAAATATCTAATCAGCCAATCACATGGCAGCAAATCCATTCATTTAAGAATGTAGACATGGCCAACATGACCTGCAGAAGTTCAAACTGAGCATCAGATTGGGGAATAAAAGGTTGATTCTAGTTGTTTAGCTGTTGATATATTGAGTTTTTCCTGCACAACCATCTCTAAGGTTTAGAGAGAATGATCTGCAATCTGCAGACTTGGTTAGAAACTATTTGTTTTTAGAACTAAAGAAGCCTCTTGCATGAGAGGGAAACAGCTTCACAAACCTAAAGAAGTCCAGTTGCTTTCTTTTTTCAAGCTGCAAAAGACTGTACAAAAGAGTGACACTTCCCGAGCCAAATGTGTTATAGATGTCAGAGGTCAGGGGAGAATGACCAGTTAGCTTCAAGTTAAAAGGAAATAAACAGTAACAAAATAACTGCTTGCTACAGCCAAGTTATCCTGAACAGCATCTCTGAATATGAAGCATGTTAAACCTTGAAGCAGATGAGCAACAGCAGCAGAGGACCACCCCAATTGGCCCTCATGTTAGCTTAGAATGCAAAACTAAGGCTACAGTTTGTACTGGCTCACCAAAATGAGATAATACAAGATAAGAGAATCTGGATCAGCATATGACGTAAACAACACGAAAGCATAACTCCATCTTGCCATGCATCAACAGTTCAGGCTGCTGGTGGTGTAATGGTGTGGAGGATATTTTCTTGGCAAACTCTGACACCTTAGTACCAACTGAGCAGTGTTTAAACCCCACATGATACCTGAGTATTGTTGTCTCTGAATCTGCAGCATCTGTATGATATCATGTCAATATAAACCAAAATCTCTGAGGAGTGTTTCCAGCACCTTGTTGGCATTAAAATTAAAGAAAAACCAAATGGGGTCCAACCTAATACTAGTATGCCTTACATAATGAATAGGCTGGCGAGTGTAAGTTCCAACTAAAGATTTAAATCACTTGATACAGTTGAAAAAGTCTAACAACTGTCTGAAGGTGATATGCACTGAATGTCTTTCAGCACCTGAATGTATATCACTGTAATAAACCCACAGCAGACCTGGGTGCACCTTCATGCTTTGCAGCATCTCACACACTTTATTCTTACAATATTCACACGGCAGCTGGCTACACTCAACTCAGTCAGCTGCAGCTCCGCAGCGCACAGCCCGACTCACATCAACAACAAAACTCCAGGACCCAGTACCATATTTAAGTAGGCAGGGCATGATTGCGGATGCCGTGCAGGTGCGTCCGTCTTCCATGCACGGCATCCGCAAGCCACACACCACCACAATAACCTAGCTCTCTTCTTGGTGAAATGTATTCCTTCGCTTTTTGTGACCCTTTGTAACAGCACATTTTATTCAGGATAGTGTTGTGCAAACTACTTCTCACCTAGTTTGCTACAAACTTTTATATCAGCACCAATATTTCCTTTTTTGCCCTTTTCCCTTAATTAATTCATCCTGATTGGGTTGAAGAAAAATAAACCCAGATACTTATTGGATATACCCATTTTAAAGCTTGTCACAGGACTCAGACTCCGCTACTATGGCACACAACAAACCCTAGTATATTACTCTAAGCATCTCTTAATTGGAGTCAAGTATCAAACTCCTAGTGTCGTGATGTTGAGTGTTTGTTTATCCACTTTCTGTTATATTTTGTTAATCATAGTCATTTTAGACAGTTGTCAATTTCCCTCCTTTGTGATCGCTTGTCCTAGCCTCATTAATGTTACCTGTGTACAGTCTGCCTCACCTGTTCATTGAGCTAATTACTCCTGTGTGTGTGTGTGTGTACATATACTTCTTTGACTTGTACCCCTTGCAATCAAGTGTTCTGACATCCCTTGGTTTTGTCCCCATTTTGTTGTTATTTCTCACCCTGTGTGTGACTTTTTGGACTATTCTTGGATTTGCCTGTTGACTATGCCTTGCTGGATATGTTTGGTCCACTGAGTGATCACCTGTTAATGACCTCAGCCTGTTTTCTGATTAAAGATTTGGACTGTGGAGCATTAATCTACCTCTTAGTGACCTGCAGGGTAAGCACACAAACACATAAATATCCCAAAACATAAATAACAACAAAAACAATTTTGTTCTCAACTTCCCAAAGTAATGATAGCACCAAATAGCATCGAAATCATCAATGTTAAAGAAGCATATTTGATTAAAAAACAAACAAACAAAAACCCCAAACTATAAAGACAGGTCCCTACAGTTATCAGCGTTTAGGTTTTTTTATTTTCATCCTTTGTGCAGTTCTCGTTTTCTTCCATAACTGTCACAAACTGTAGACTCATGAATCTGACGATCTTATTCAAACACTAATGGATACATGGCATGAAATTTCCCCTCTGTAGATAAAAACCACCATCATTCATTGTCTGCAATAAAGCAATCATAGGCTTCCTCGTCCAGCAAGCAAAGGTTTTTATAAATGCATTTGACATGTTGAGAACATTTCAAGTTGTGGTTTATTTTTTGGCCAATTGTTTTATTATAGCAGTACGCTCACATTCATAAACCTGATACCTGAAAAACGCGTGTTCACCCTCTGATATCAAGTGACAATGAAATCTGTGAATGAACAGTTTATGAAAACTTCCTTTTTGCAACGGCATGCAGGTTTCTGTTCAAGGGAAGTTGTACTAAGGGCGAAGCTGTTTTGCCCTCATATGTCATGCAGGCTGTACACAACTCATCGCATGATGTGCTTTGTTTGTTACCTCTGAAACATCAGTCTTTTTGACATTGGAGCCGTTTTGCTGAATTTAAAAATACCTCCTTACGTTGATCGTGTGCACATGAACCACACATGAATCAGATACATGCCACTCAACATCAGGCTGCACCTCTGATGATGATGATAAGATCTGAAAATGGAAAGTCCTGTTCCCGATGCTGACAAGGCAGGGAGCTTGTGCTTTATGTTCTCTCGTGGTAAATGTCACTGGCAGCATTGGAGGCTTTGTCCGTTTGTCAGTATCATGACATCACTTGATTTTAAGGCAGATATAAAATTTGTGGATCTTCTGTCATAAGATCATTTTACATTAAAATAAAAATAACACTTGAACATTACTGAATGTTAAAATCATCATTCTTTTGTTTTGGATATTTGCTTCTTTTTCTCCACTTAAGCCATTAGTAATAGTGTTGCGGGTCACAGTCAGCATTCTAGTCTTTAAAATGTCTTTATGGAGACAGGAAAGAGAGCTTTGTTTCACTATTCCATACTGGAAGCTTGCGAATGTCTTTCATGTAATGGCGAGCAAGCAAAAAGTTATAAAGTGCTCAATAGAATGCAAAGCAAAAGTAAAATAAAAAATAAAACAAAATGAATACAAATAATAATAATAATAATAATAATAATAATAATGCAAAATGAAGACATGGAAAACAAGACAAATATCATAGTAAATAAATATAGAGCTAGAAATAGTGAAAGATCAGCGCTGATCTAATGTTATATGATGAATTTAGCTTTGGATATACTTTCAGTTTCACAATGTAAATTTGTTGATTGTTATTGTTATTATTATTAGTATTATTAGTTGATTTCCAAATATTCAGAATTTTGTGTTACTTCGATTTAGTGACAGCCTATTTATAGCAAACCATTGCTCGACTGTATCGAATTATTTGTTGACAGTATCAAGCAGTTGATCCAGATTTTCTTCACAACCAAACAAAGTTGAATCATCAGCAAACAATATGCATTATAAATTCACAAATACCTTACATAAATCATTTATATATAAAAATAAAGGACCAAGTACCAAGCCTTGTGGAACACCACATGTAACTCTTTATAATTATGGGCTTGTGTTATTTACACTGACATACTGGTACCGATCTTCTAAATAACTGGTTAACCAGTTCTGTGGCATCCATTTTTTCCCCTGTAACTGTACTGTTCATGCAAAAGTTGTTGTTTATTTAGGAATTCAGTCAACCTTTCATGCAACCTATGAAGCATGAATTAGATGTTATGTTCGTGAAATAAAAATGATATGCTTTAATAAGGTCTTGTAGGTGCATAAAGCTGAAAACAGGTCATTTCAGCCTTTTGTTAGGTGGTTGCTAGGCAATTTGATCTTGTCATAATATTTTATATAGAAAGGAACCTTCAGGAGCATTAAATATGCCTATGTGTCAAGTTTGGTTGCTCAAGTTAATGGGATAGGAGGTTACTGATCCATCCATCCGCAGTTATCCAGTTCGAGGCCTAGCTGTTATGGGGAGAGAGGCAAGGTACATCCAGGACAGATTGTGAGTCTACAACAACAGTGGTCTTCCCTTTTAACTATATATTATGCAAAAAGATGTCAAATCTGAACATTTGGCAAATATAAACTAGATTTTATGTTTTAAAATAAGTGTGAACCAAAAAAGTAACTGATGGTTCGGATTTCTTAAAAGGTGTTTTAGAACGCACTTCAAGGCCGCTTCCATAAGGAAAGAAACAAAAATGCGAAACCTGAAAATGTGACTTACAAACTGCTTGCATTTGAATATTTGAAACCGGGACAATGGCAGCAACAGGGGCAGCTGCTGCAAGTTTATCATTCATGACAGTTTGGCTGAGCTGCGGTTAGCTCGCTCAATAATGACACATAACACAGAACAGAAAACTAAACAGTGGCTTAAATTGTGTGTGCGCTGTGGAGGTTCCTCTTCACTGAAATCTCAAACCCAAAGTGTTTGAAATGAGCCAAAGCACAAAACATGCAGCATCTTGAGCTACTATTTGTGATACATGTTTCATGGCAACAGTAATCCAGAAGCAATCTGATGTGAGCAGCAATTCAGGATTCAGCCATTACTTTGCTATGAATGTCGGTTATTGTTCTCATAGTTATTTGAAATGTAAAAAAAACTACATGTCTTAGAGAAGAATGAGAATAAATACTTCATTGTAAACCTTTTCCTACTTTCCAGACAGTCCTTGCTTTAGATTAATTTGAGTGTGGTTTCAAAATCAGTGTGCAGGGATTTAAACACAGTTGGAATGGGGCTATAAAAATGTTATCTGTCACTGTCAATATCTGCTTTTATTGATTGATTTGAAGCCCGTTATTGTCAACAATTTGCTGATATGCTGATAATAGATGCAGATGAGACATTGATTAGGATGGATGGCACCCTACTCAGGTCTTTGAGGTGTTTGAAATTGGATTTTAATGGCTTCCTAATACACTGAAATATGTCTACTATTGCTCAAAATCAACATAATGCCATGGAAAGCCATCATTAGTTATGTTTCATTTGGGGTTTTATAGTAGTATCCTTACACCCAGAAATAAATGTTGATCTCCTTGTGAGAAAAAGTCTATGGGGTCATATTAGACCAAAGCGGCTTTTTTATTTAAATTAAAGTTTTGGATCTAAACGGAGACTTGGCATGTTTACAGGATGCAGCAGCTGTAGTACAGATTTCAGGATCATGTGAACTGCTGCAGGGACCTGGTGGCAGCAGAAGGAGAAAACAAACAGAAGCTGAGCAGCATTAGTGTAAGTTGAGGGGGAGGCCTTGGTTTAGCAGAGATTGTTTTGTTTCTAGATGGGCTGGATTGCAAATGTCAGTCACACAATGGGTAGAATATCCCTGTAACAGCTTTAAATGCAAGTTTTGGACTCCTTCACCATAGTGCTGTATATTCGACTTGTCAAATACTAATAACTGCGCCACACTCATGAAGCCTTTGTTTACATTTGTTAATGTTGCTTCCTCCTTTATGCAGTTGTGTCAGCAAATACCGTTTCAGTCTGGTCTTCTTGTTGCTTGAAAAGATTTCCTCCATAGCCCACTATGGTGAAACTTCAGCCACGGCCACATTAACCTCTTACAGGGCCCAAGGGTAGAAATTATGTTGTCGGGCTCCCAACGCAGAATGCTGTTTGGGTAGCTTTATCATGTGATCAGAGACACTGGGATGGACCTGTGCTACTGTGGAACATCACCTGCAACATTTTCAGTAGAATTTGACTAATTAAATACAGCTTTATAAAAGAATGAGCACCATCTCATAAAGGATAATGCACTGCAGTGGAAAAAATTCACAACTATGACTGATAATCTGCTTCTTTGTAATGATGTCGACTAGTGTGTGTATGTGAGGTGGGGATTGGGTGTATTTTAAAGCTTTTTCATAAACAACTAGTATTTTTTATTTAATATCACTGTAGATTTTATAATAAAACTACTAATAAAGCTTTGCTTACAAATTAAACTTAGATTTTCTTGTGTTTATTTGTTTCCATGTTAGCATCGGCTTTAAGGCTTTAGCCATTTTAAAAGCTTAGCTACGAGTTATCATGCCACTGTTCAGAAACAGTCCTTGAAATCGTTTTGAAATCCAGCAGAATTTTTTTGTGATACTGGAGTCCTTTTGCTATATTCTGCGGTGGTCTCAAGTTGCTGGGCTTCCACTAAGGTTTTATTTAGGTATTTTCCACCCCACCCCCTCCATCTGATTTGCAGAAAACCATTAAAAACTGCTAGCATTTCTTTTTCTTTTTTGTGGGGTTCAAAGGATGCCTTTAAATGTCTTGTTTTCTTCAGCAACCAGAGAGATGCACTTAATCTTCACAAATGAGGAACAGCAGTCAGTTGGATTGTTTTTTGTAATTCTTCACAATTATTATCAATATAGTTGATCAATTAATGTCTTGTCTAACATTTTCTGTGTCTTTTCTTTTCTTTTATTACATCTGGTCTGTGTTTTAACTCTGTAATGTGGGTAAAAGAAGGGGCTCAAAATGGGATAAAACACCATTATCATTATTTATTGCTGGCTCGGTTGCAGTAGTCACACTTGCTTTCTTGTGTGTCACATTTCCCTGTTTGTGTAGTCTGCAGAATGCAATGTGGGAATTTAGCAGAACTCACTCAAGTATATTTCGAGCACTGGGGGAGAAATAGTATGCAATTAACAGGATATTCAAAAAAATATGTGGTCATTGTATATAAGGAAAGAAGATTTTAATTGCTTTATCGCATAAGTGATGACCTATTATTGTATTAATCCCGCACCAGGTGTAGTTTGTTTGTATCTGGATGGATGTCTGGTCATGAAATGTTGGCTAGATTTAGTTGCAGAATTTGGAGAAGTGAAAATAAGTGTTGGTTATGTGCTGTGAATGTGTTGGAGTTTTTCCCAAGTGGGGCACACCTCCGTGGAACCTGTAGACCCAAACAAGCAGAAAGTGATACAGTGAACATACACCTGGTTTACTTTTTATTCTATTATATTCTATTTTATTATATTCTTGTATTTCCAACAATTCAGGAGCAGTGGGGATTTCCTCAACAGAGATACTTTAGTTCAAATATTTACCGGCTATAATGCAGCGTGTTGAACTTTGCCCTCCAGGTTCGGGCGCATTCACGTCTTTATTTTCGACTGGAAACGGGTATTATGGGAAAGGTTTACGACCGCCTGCGCGCTTTGTTTTTGTTACGAATCACCGTGAGTCTTTGGCTGCGCGTTGTCCTCTCGTCAAACATTTCTAAATCAAAGCGGATGGCTGCAATTACACCCGGTGCGCATGCCCGTCTTAAGTAAATGTTCCGTGCGTCCGTGCGCTCAGGCGCGCCCTAGGAAAGAATTTGCAGCCGGGCACGCGGTTGATATGACTGTTGTGACTTGTTGTGAATAGTGAAATCTCAATGACAAAAGAGCGTCAGCAAGGCCACAGCAGAAGGTTAGAGAAATAAAAACTGTAATAAAAATGTGCAATAGTCCTTTAAAGGAGCATAACCTCATATCTAATCGGATCTGGAGAGCCATCCAAGAGCCACAAACTCACCCCATGTTGATATTTCATTTTAAATGAATAAAACGACTTTAAAAAGAGGGAAGATCTCCACAAACGGTCATGTGCTGAGAGTGGAGGTAAGATTATGTCAAGATACAATTATGACGAAGTTGTGGAAGAATAATATGAAGCCCCCTTAGAAGACATAATTCATTCACACTTACTTTACACGAGCTTGAGTCACACTGCATTTTATGCTTATTAAATTACATAGACACCTTCATTTTACATGAAGTATCGAGAATAATAACCACAGAATCAAGGTAAACTTACAGTTGAGCATGGGAAACAGAGAATTTGATACAAAATGTCAGAAGGTGAATATTACCTTAAGGAAATTGCTGTGTGGACCGTGTAACTAAAAAGTATAAAAAGTATTAGTTAAAAATTATTTTCAGTTTACATTGGAGTTTGCTGTCTTATTGAGATATGTATATATAAATCATTTCTTTTCACTATCCAGTTGTTTATTAAAGTGTTGCCTCTAATCCAATATCCTCTAAGACCCAGCGCTATCAGTTAAAGCACACACTGGTGGCTGCTCCAGCAGCGCACTAATATCAGTCTAATGGTGAGTAATATAGATATGGGGATTTCTGCAGGTGTCAGAAAACAAGATAGGGTATTGACTGAAATCATTTTGTGTGCACGGGCTTGTCGCCAGTTGCATTTTTTCCTCCCCCCGGAGGTGCAAATAAAATATTCTAGCCCACAAAATATCCATGTAGATGTAATTAGATAAAATGTTCCCTCCAGGTGTGTTTGAAGATGTTTTTACTTATTTATTTTGTGAAATCTGCTCAGTGTATTCAGCATTTTTCGCCCCCTTCCAGAAAGTTTAACTGCCGTGTTTGTCAGTCCTTAATGTTCCTGAATGCGCACTCCAGGTTTCCACACACGCTGGTGGAACTCTTAATAAGCAGCTCAGGTTTCAGGTGATCTGAAATCATCCTTTTAGTGGGACATAACCTCCGTCCTTTAGTACGCAGACAGAAATAGCTCTGTGTTGCAGCAGAATAGCCAGGTTTGAATGAGCCCCCAATCTAATCTTCTGTATAGGGAGTGAAGGGAACAAAAGTCGAGTAAAATTAACCATAAATCTATTACTGGAAAATCCAGTGAGCGCTGAGATGTGTTCATTAACACGATGACCAAATAATAATGAGAGCAGTTCATAGAAATGTAGCTGCTGAGGTCCCAAAGTTGGGTCAGGTGGATTTATCTACCCACCCTCCTCTGAAATAAAAATGATATTAAAGGAGCTTCAAAAAACAAAAAAAAAAACAAACAAAAAACAAACAAACAAACACATAAAATCAAATATTATAGTTAAAGCTCGGACTGATTCCACTTTGTCGAAATAACCGCAAAGGATTCTTCATCTTTCTAAGGTAATTCCCCTTCCCTTAAACTAAGTGGACCACTACGCTGGGGATATTTAGCCAACCTATTTATTTTTCTCATGTTTTGAGGGGGGAAACCCGGAGCCCGAGTGCTTGTCTCCTTAAACAAAGACCTCTCTAAGACATGTACTTGAAATAAACCTCTCTTTTCCTGGAGTTTATTCAAACAAACATGTTACCATAAACACATGAGGACTTTGAATCACCTTTTGTATACAGTTTAGGCTAATGAACGTACTTCTGCAAAGTCTTACATTATTGTACAAAACACGTTGCACTCAAGTTAAACATGCAGGGTCTCTCTCTCACTCTCTCTTTTTTTCTATTGGAGCAAACAAAATGAAAAGCATTTCAAACGGGAGGCGTCGTGGAGTCACCCTGCATATGCGGTAAATAGAAAGCACACAGAAGCAGTATAAAGTATGTACAGTAAAGGCCGGATTTTCTTCTGTTTTCTCATTGATTCGTTACATGCTCGATTTTTTTTTGTTATTATTATTATTTTGATGCAAATCCTCGCTTTGGTCGAGTCAGTCTTCAAGAGTAAGCAAGCACAAAAAAGAAAAAAAATCCCACCGTCTGTTTCACATGTTAGACCTGTATATATTTACATTTAGATATGTACAGTGCAGCCATGTAACACGTCTTCATCATTAAAAAAAAAAATCCAAAAAACCTGGACATTTAAACTGCTGTGCAAGTTCACTGGTAAACACATGTAACCCGCATTATCCACGTTTTCTTTTTCATTTTCTTTTTCGAAAAAAAAAAATAAAAAATGATTGCAACTAATCCAGTTTAGTCGTCTTTGATACCCCCCCTCCCCTGATCCGCAGGTAGCCCATAAGCTATGACACCGTGTCCGCTTATCACATATTTATATATATATATATATATATTTGTATTTTTAAGGCCCCCCTTTTGGCCCGTCAGCTGTTGTATTGACAGGCGTTCAGGCTGGAGCCCGGGCTCTGCAGGCCGCTGTATCCAAATGTTGGATGCTGTTTGGATTTAAGTCTGAGAGAGGCCAGGCTGGAGTTGCAAGTGTCCCGGTAAACGCTGTACGGTGAGCCGGGAGGCCCGTAAGGACAAGCCGATGATGACATAGCTGAGTTGATGCCGGATGTCCCGATCCCATTCAGGTTGCTGATGTTGTTAAGACCTGGCGTGGGCATGCCGGGCACCGCGGAGTGGCCCATCCCGGAGGCCATGGTCATGGAGGAGATGGAGTTGGGGGCCGAGAACATGGACTGCGAGGTGAGGGGACTCATGGAGTTGAAGAAGGTGAAGTTCTTGGTGGACAGCGGTGCCGGAGTGAGGCCCTTGTTGGTCCAGTTGTTGTAGGTATAAGCCGGGTACATGTCGTCGTAAGGCTGCATGAGACCGCTGAACTGGGGCAGGTAGCTGTTCTTGCAAAGGTCCATCTGCTGGTTCCGCTCCCGCTTCCTCCACTTAGCCCGGCGGTTTTTGAACCACACCTGGAAGGGACACACAGAACCGTGAGCATTAACCACAGCAGAACGCTGTAAAATGTAAAATTAATTTTCTTGTCATAAAATAAACCTGCAACGTTGCTACAGATGATACAGGAATGACTCGAGTCCACATCCGAAGCAGCATTTCAAGCTCGTGTGATATTCAGTTCATGAAGCATAAGTGTAATTTTTTTTTCTTAAAACGACACTAATGATCATTTATTGATGTCTGAATCATTTATTTCCACATATATTGTGGCAACAAGCTTCAGACCCCGCTTTGGTGCCCTTGAATTGTTGCCTTTAAGGTGAGTTAGTGTCTAGGGTGCCTTAAAACGTTTCATTAAAAGGAAACAAACAACAACAAATTAAAAAAAACAAACAAACAAAAAAACCCATTACAGAATAAAGGCATTTTTAACTAAATTATCTTTGAATTTTATAGCGGTTAATTGTTGATGAGTTAAAATCTTTTATAGGCCCACTGCATATTCAGCAGTTTCAGCTGCGGTCCCATTTTCAATGTTCTCAGATGTCAAATATCAACAACTGCTTTTTAATTTATGATTAGTTACGAAACACGCACTTCTTTTGTTTTTGTTTTTTAAAAATACCAAAACAGTTACTTACTTTTGCTTATTAAGATGAATCCGGACATTAAAAAGAAAGGATCCTTTTTTGAGTGAAATGCATATTCAGAGTTTCCATACCCGAGTCGACAAACTAGCCTTGGAGTCAGGGGGAGCAGTTTCTGCTGACGAGCTACAACCCGGTAAAATAAATACAAAATCAGCGAGACTGAATGAGTGGACATCCTTTAAGTTCATGTGGACGACGACTGCGGGATGTATTAATCCTAATCAGTGGACTGATGTTAGAAATTCGTTTTGGTTATATTCATATAGACTATACAATATATTCGACACTCTCTTTACAAATGTAATTTTTCCTTCCTGTAGACTATTTTGCCCTTTACAAATAAACTAGCAAATACATTAAATCGTTTATGAAAACTGTTTCCAGGTGTTTTGATATTATACATATTAGTATAAGACTACCACACACTTGTACATCACAACGAGAATGTGTGTTTACACCAGATCTAAGATGGAGGTGCATTAATGTAGATTTTTTTGGCCTCATTTCTTACAATGAAATAAGAAGTATTTCTAAAGATAAATCAGTGTAAATAAAAGGCGTGTGTGTCTGTGTAAGTCAGACGTAAAACCAGGTCCACAGAGCAACTCGAACGGCTCCGCGGATGACTCGAAATGAAACAGAAAAGCGCTTCTGGATATCCTCACACCTTATCAAAACCTAACAAAATACTAGTCGCTACTCTCCAATTCATTGTTAATTCATAGTAGAAACAATTTACAACTGGTATCACCAGACGGCCTCGCGGAAGCTATTTATAGTGGTGCGGGAACACTGTGCGGCCGACAAATTGTCCACAAAGACTTGAGCGATGTGACAGAGAGCTGTGGAGGAAACACTCAAGACTGCAGAGCCCAGCCTCGAGTTTCCTGCACCCAGCTATAAAATGCATGCTTTGGATTTTAATGACATTTGCACGACGAAAACCACGTTAAGAATATGAGTATAATGACTGACGTGTCAAAGTGTGCTTGTAAATATTATGAAATTATATTTAAAATCATAATTGCATCTTATTTAATGTAAATTGATCTTTAAAATATTTCCAATTATTTCAAATTTCACTGAATCTCAAACATTCAGCGTACCATCACCCCCTTTTTTAAATCCTAATATTATTATTTTTTTATTCCTAATGAAAAAGGGGAACGAAAGAAAAAAAAAAAAGTCGCTGTTTAAATCTGAACCTGCTCGTGACAGCAGTGAGTTTCTTGGCTCAAAATGCATAAAAAGCAACTTATTTTCATTTTACACCTCAAACTGAAGATATTATAAGAACTGTGCTGATTCAAATATTATATTATTATTGTTATGATTCATTTTTACTCAAAACAGTTTAAAAATGTAGCTAGAATAAATATAATACATGTAAGTCATATTCTTTATGACTTACATGTAAAAAAGAATATATATATATATATATATATATATATATATATATATATATATATATATATATATATATATATATATATATATATATATATATATATATATATATATATATATATATATGAGGAGAGACGTGAACGCTCTCCGTGGAGAAAAAAAAAACAAGGGTCCAGATTTTCGATGATGTCATCAAAATGCGAATCATCCATTGGCTACATTAGCAGATACACCCTTTGAAAGGACCTGCAATTTCCAACAGATTCAACTACTTTTTTTTCTCCTTAGTTTCTTTTTTAAAGCTTATCTTTCTTCTGAGTTTTCAGCACGAGACGTGTTAACATGACTGCGTGCCATTAAGGCCTGTAACGTCCTCTGTGCCAGTATTGGGAATTGTGCACGTGCTGTAATAACGGTAGATTTACTTTTGGATGCACCGTAGCTGACAGCTGACAGTCAGGGATGACTGCAACTTAATATGTTAACAATATTCTGCTGAAAACCTCCGAGGTCTTTGGAGACGGATTTTCGTAAGCGTGTATTTGAAATGTATCACAGATTTAGTTTATTACTTCTGATCCGTTTAAAGTCACCAAAGTCTGTATGTGACATGGACTCTGTTAAAAATAGGAATAGTGACTAACGCATGAATTCAGAACCTTCAGGGAAATGTACTGACTTTAATATACATCTGATTTCTCGCTGTACTGACAAACAGCATAAATGAGTCTGTGACATCCTTATTTGAAAATTTCTACAAAGTTCTGTTTTTCTTTTTGTTTTTGTTTTTTTAATACTTGAAATTGGGTAAAAAGTCTTGTGGAACCAAGTTCAAAAGTTACATATTTTGACAATTTAAAAAATATATAATTTTAAGTTATTAAAAAATATCTTCTTCATTTTCTTATATTTTTTTGTTGGTTTTGGAAGTTTAATAATTGCTGTTTTTGATGAGCGTCTACTTGGCCAGCTTGTCTTTATTCAAACTTTTCGTATGGTTTACGCACGGCCGCTATCTTACCCGGACTCTCGCCTCGGTCAGGTTGGTCCATACCGCGATCTCCTCCCTGGTGCTCATGTCAGGGTAGCGATTCCTCTGGAACGTGGCTTCCAGCTCTTGCAGCTGCTGGCTGGTGAAGTGAGTCCGCTGCCGCCGCTGTTTTTTCTTCTTGGGGTCGTCCGCGTTTCCGTCATCGCTCCTGTGTTCAGCGTTTCTTTCCTTTTCTGTAGGTGACAAACCGGTGTGAAACAGCAGTACTCCTATAACATATTTTGAATGGCATGCAAATAAGGGACGTTTAAACAATGAAGAAGTTAGTGTGTGTACGTCGACAGTTCAATATTTCCCACGAGGATTGAGTACAACGACGTGGATTTTTTTTTTAAGTAAAGCAATTGAAAAAGACCCACCGCGATGAAACCAACCATTTTGGCTAATTTATTTACGAAGTCATTCATAAAAAATAAACCTCAAAAGAACAGAAACAAATTAGTCACACATTCACAAACGTGTGTCAGAGTTAGCCATCGGATCGCTCCGGTTTTCGCTTAGAGATCAATATCTTTACGATGAGGTCTGCCCACTCTTATCTCCCAACTGTCTTGTATTTTGTGTCCTAACAATTGCCTCGTTAAACTTAAGAGGCCACACGCGCAAAGGTCAGTCACACACACACACACACACACACTCGCACACACAGAAAGGGAGCTAGGATTTTGAGAGTTTCCTAAAAACAAAAAAAAGCTTAAAATCACGACTCAAGATTGTTATTTAAAACGATTTACTGTCGTGACTGATAGCTAAAAAAATAGAACTAACTGACCTTGGTGTATTTTCTATTTGCTTCTAGTGCGCCCTGAAATACGCGAAGAAAGGCCAGAAAGGCCTCTGTTTTTTTCCCCTAAAATTTTGGAAAAGCTGAATAATAAAAAGTGTCTCCGGGAACTGTCAACACAGACCGCTTGGTTTTTAGTTTGGATTTGTGGATAGCTCCAATATTTATAGTTTGCTCTAATGCATTCACTGACAGCAGGCCAGGCTGCTCTGCACATTTTTCCCTGACACATCTCGGGTTCCTGCCAAATGTTTGGTTCTGGGAGCACAGTAAACAAAAAATGGGGAGTAACTGCACAAAAAGCGCTCACAAACACAAACACACTCAAATACTAAGATTTGATGGAAACACATTTTAGAGTTTGTCGTTTTCGTGCACGCTGCCCGGTGACACACGGAAATAAATCAAGCAAACACAAGGGATATAAAAGTTAAATATTCTTTCTCTTTGTTCTGTAGCTTTTAAGTGCTGGAGATGCCTCTCTGACAGTTCGCCGTAAAAATGCTTACGGACACGTAAAATAAACTGTTACAGCACTCAGTGGGAAAAAGAATGGAGAGGCTAAAAGCACTCTGACTGTGTACCTGCCAACTCTGTGTCTGAAGACTCGCTGCTTGAGTTCTCTACAGTTTCTCGACTGCTGTTTGAAGTTCTCTGTAAATGAAACGCGGGGGCCACGTCGCGGGGCGGCGGTGCTCTCACTGCCTCTGCAATTCTGTCCAAATTCATCCCACCTTGAAGAGAAGGGTGCGTAAAAAGAGGAAACGGGGTGAATCCTGTGGATCGCGAGGCTTTCTTTCAGAGCTACGCTACAAAACATCCACCCGCTCTCAGACACACACCACGACATGGGATATTTAACCATGCAGGTTCGTTTGTTCTTCCACGCAAAACGTGCTTCGAGAGAATAGAAGAAAGAAAGGACAAAAAAATCACACGGCCCCGTTCCCCTCCTCTGAAGCAGTGACAGCCCTGTGCGCTCTCCTTCTATCCGCAGCAAGGAAAAGCTTCCACCCGCTGTGACTGAGAACAAGCTCCGGCTCTCCAACCCTCACATCAGACCCACCCATTAGCTGCGTTAAACCTCCCCAAAACAAGTCCCACCCACTAAACGTGACCGCTGCAAGAAAATACCCACCCAGACAAGACAAAGTCTGACGTCGCGCTTAACAAAGTGAAAAGGTGCATTTAATTAATTTTAGATTTATTAGACGTATATGTCGCATTTAGATCAGGAAATTTCTTCCAGTGTGAGTGGAGCGAAACTATAAGAGGTGACTCATCTGCTAAACACTCCTAACAAAAAACCTGCCACGGTGGCTGTCTGCTCATTTGTTAGTCTTAAGGCTAGTTATTGTTATTACTTTGTATTTTATTTCATTTTATTATTTTTTGCAGTGTACGCTTTGTCAATTATCGAGAGCGCACAAAGCGAAGCTTTGCTTTCAGGAGTAAAAAAGGGGCCTTTTATTCGCGCAGGCATGTTTGAAATGTGTCCAAAGCAATGCAGCTGGGCGCGCTTATACACACACGCTCGGCCACACAATGTATCTCTCGGATATGTACCGAGCTGAATAAACATTTGCCATCCAACACGGTCCTGCCCAGTTACTGTGTCTCCAGTATGAAAAGTGCTCGATGATATCAGGCTCGTTGTGTGCGTGAATACGAGCGCTGTAACCTGACAAGAGTCGCTCTGTCAGCTCGCTCATTCACAAAGAGACAATCGGGAGTAATACACGGAACATTACATCTCTCATTATTTAACAGGATGTGTTTGTCCGTGCTGTTTTTTGTGCACCACATCGTTTGAACCACATCAGTCAAAGAATAAGTAATCTATCAGCAGCAGCAGATCGGTCTGCCCTGCACTTTGCCTAAACAGCCACCACCTCACCACTTCAGACATTACTGATATAATATATTTAAACTCCAACAACATGCACTCAGAATCCAACCGCTATAGATCCCAGCCTTTCAGTGACAACCGCAATATGACAAATGGACCGCTGCGAATGATGACACATTTGACTTTTGTGCGTTTTGTTGGCTATGACGCGCAAACAGCAGCAAGCAGTGGCTTGATAAAGGAGCCCCAACATCACCAGAACATAACGTCTTTGTATCCATTAGCAGTGCTAATTCAAACCAACCTCATCCCGCTAAAGATGGAAAACAAGTAAGATTAAATTAGATGCTACAGGGATTATAATCTGACATTCAGGTATGCGCAGTACTCGTGGTGCTTTAGAGCTAAGTGAACTGTAATGTGTCCGTGTGCAAAACTGAAGAGCTGAGTTGCTGATCGTAGTCTGTGTCGCACTGGCTATTTTCTTGTCTTTCTTGAATGCACAGATGCAGGTTAGATAATATTTAAAGTTTTACCCAAGCGCGGGGCTCTTTTATAGGATGGCAGAAATAGATTCCATGTAACTTTTGCATGAGAAAAGCTCTGCAGGCATTCTGCCACAGACTCGCCAAGAAGTCTCTGTTTTAACCCAAACCATGAGCTTTTCATCCACCAAACCAAGTATTTCGTTGCCTAACCAAATTGCGCATGAAAGCTGAAAATAATGTAAAAGAAAAGAAGGCCAGCGTAAAAAGCGTTTGTTTCAGACCACTATGAGTAACCCTTTACATTAAAGCAAAATGTAAAGGCCTTTACTCGTGTAACTGGAATCTGTGGGCAAAAGTCTCCATTTAGCATTAGGGTTTGAGTCATTAGACGCACAGAGTGTATAAATCACATTTCTTATTTGAAAGTTTGAGTTTGTATTTGAGATAAATATATTTTCTATTTAAATGTGATGTGCCTGTAGGTGTTTTGTTATAATATGACAAACACTTACGGGCAATAATAATTTATTGAGTTAAATCACCTCTGAGTGACCAGAAATCACAGGTTTACTGAATGTAAAGAGTTCCAGATTTCTCTTTCTAAGCTGATTAAAGATCAGTATAATTTGGCCACATCTTCGATATGAGACCAGCTGACCTGCTGGCTTGCTCGGCCAGTCTGCTACCTCCTTCAGGTAGAGTCGCACATCAGGCCTCAGAGTCTCAGGCTGACAGACAGTCAGACTGTCACAGGCGCCAGGGTCGAAGACTTTCGGCCATTGTATGAGCGTATGACTTTTGACACGAGATCCTCGTTTTGTTCAAAACGCCCCCGAAGGGTTTTTTTTTTTTTTTTTTGGCAAAGAATTGTGTTAGCTCTCAGAAATCACCTGCCGTGTTCATCAATATTTGCTCAGCCTTTCTGCACAGAGAGAGTGGCACGTGTTTTCATAGACATCTACACTGAATGCACTCAAGAAATTTGAATACAGCGAAACTCATCAACGAACTTTTTAAATTTTTAGTGCACAGTGTGTAACTGTTGTATTACTATGGCATAAGTATTTGACTAGCTAATATGAATGCGTCACCTTAACCTACTGAGGATCGCAGTCAACAAGTTTACCGCCGCAGCTTACCGAAGTGCTTTTGGGCACGACACCAGCATCGCCTACCTGCTTACTCATATTCCAAGATGGTTAAATGGTTTGGACACAATATTTGAAAACAACAAAAGTTCATCTGCATCTAAACTCTGGAGTAAGAAAGCAGAAAAGGCGTTGATGAGGTGAACTCGAGGACCTCGTGACCAGCAGGTGGTCTTTACTATTCAGGTTGCGAAGGTTGAGTGAAAGAGACTACCTGTTGGTAGCTGGTAGGGTTTAGTGGGAGGTAGTCTATCAATGAAGTGCTTAAAGCTCTAGCTTGTTTCAAGATTGCAGCGGACTCCTGAAAAACTAAAATCAGCCTAGAAAAAAGTCTTATGTGCCATAAAGTATTAGCAAAAGCAAAAGCAGCGGTAAAAAATAACAATAAACCCAGTGACTCTTGAAGTCAATATTATGGGATTTACAGCACAAAGAGATTCGCCATGGCGGAGCTCTTATGAATTCTACTTTGTTCTGTCCACATGTTCCTGGCTGATAGATGGGGGTAATCTAAATACCCAGCCTCCTCAGCCTCCATCTATGCCCGCGTCCCGCTCCTCCAGCAC
The DNA here is from genome assembly GCF_964374335.1 of Astatotilapia calliptera. Lineage (NCBI taxonomy): Eukaryota > Metazoa > Chordata > Actinopteri > Cichliformes > Cichlidae > Astatotilapia > Astatotilapia calliptera. The sequence continues at coordinate 25,468,168 of NC_137431.1, forward strand.
TCTGGAGGGCACTTGCGTGTGATGGATGAGTTAAAAAGCCTTTCCATCCGGCAGGACAGGTTAAAGGCCAGTGGCTAAGCAAACACTCATATTTTTCCCCCCAAGAAGTGAAAATAAACTCGGCGAACGCCGTGAATCACACACAAAAATACAGTCTTGGTTTATTTTTCTCTCCAGGGAAAGCGAGCACAGTAAAGCTAACCACAGGACCGAAAAAACAAAGCATATAGAAAATTAAAGCTGGCGAGCTGATTCAAGAGCAGTACAGCAGCGGAGATGTAACTGGACACGGTGCGTAACTGGAGAAGGACAGAGCTGATTATTGCCTTGGTGATGGTTTCCCTGCTTGGTCCAAGGCCTGTTTGACCTGAGGTCTGACAACCAATAAACAGCCTGTGCAGGGAATGCAGGTGTAAATAAAACAACGTCTAATAGCCAGCACAGGGAAACACCCATAGGACAAATCCACTAAACTGCAAGAATATGTAAAATTTCCTTTTAAACCCCTTCATTCGTTGTTAAACCAGAGCCAGTCCGCCACACGTTCGGTCGTTTCTTTTAGTTTTACATACACGCGGTGTTGATATTTGAAAAGAGAGTGGTTCTTAATATGTGAAAACATAAAAATATACATATACTGCCTTTTAGGGTGAAACTTGATTGCTACTGCATATTATTATTTCCTCGGGGAACGTTTTGTGAAAGGTTGCACACGATGTTTCATTTAAATTTCCCCCAAACCTCGAAATTATTCCAACTTTTTTACGTATCTTTTTAACGAATGGGGGATTCTTGGTTTTTTGTTGTGATTAAATCCAGAAAAGACTGATTGGTTTATTTTTATGTGAGCTACGACTGCTGGATCTGAAGAAAAAAATTAAATGAAATATTTTCCACTGAACAGATTGGCATGTTTATGTGTCGTTTGTAGCATCTGGCTTGATGTTGCTTCGTTTTTCCTTTTGTTTTTAGTGTTTAAAAGATAAATGGTTGGGATTTATCACCAGAAAGATGAAAAAAGTTCATTGTTTGTATATGTACTTATTTATCTATTGCCGATGCCAATTTCACAGAGCTCCATAATCATTTTGCAGCTAATGAATCACAATATCCACTCTCTTCCGGTTATGCAATTGGGGGTCGCGGTCGGGCTGGAGCCTATACCAGCTGTCATAGAGCGAGAGGCGGGGTACACCCTGGACACGTCTCCAGTTTATCGCAAGGGTAACACAGAGATACAGACAACCACTCACTCTAGACTTGTACTTCACAATCAGCAGTCATCCTAACATCCTTGCGTTTGGACTGTGGGAGGAATCCGAGACCCACAGAGACACGGAGCGAACATGCAAACTCCACACAAAATCGCCTCAGCCGGATTCTAACCCAGTCCTAACCACCACCACACCACCGTGGATCTGAATATATATATGGATATTTTGAAAAGTCAAACATAATCAACATGTTAAACTGAGCACAGAAAAATGTCATACCAGATTCCCCACAAGAAATCACATTCTTCGACAGATTCAGTTCCATTCCAGTTGCCTGAAAAACACAAAAAACCCAATTAAATCAAACTTTCTCCTCCAAATAAAAAAAAAAATCAAAGAGGCTAAACACACCTATTCTCATTAAACCACATCATATTATAGTTACCATTACAATGTTGTTGTTTTTTTAATATTGAATAAATGAAAGTTTGTTTAAAAAACAAGTCAGAGCAGGCTGTGTCACAATCCTACAACAGCAAGTTTAATTCTTTCTGGACCCTTGGCTAATACATTTGTATTAAAATTGATTGTGAGAAGAAACATGCAAGACAATTAAGGACAATAGCAAAATTAATAAACTGATTAATACAACTTAAAAAAATAACGCGAATTTTGTGGTAATATTTATTCGTTTTTAAAGAAAGGATTTTCATGTTTTCGGCTCGCAGAATGAGAAACACCCTCTCCCTTGCCCATCACAGACCCTCAATTCCCCCCCCCCCCTCTCTCTCTCTCATACACACACACACACACACACACACACACACACACACACACACACACACACACACACACACACACACACACACAGAGCGAAAGATTGACCCTCTTATCTAGAGGAATCCCTTTGCTGCTTTTATGTCCTCAGTAAATCTTTACTCAGTACCCTTCGTACTTTCGTCCTTCGCGCTTCAGTGCGCGCACACGCTTGTACTCTATATTAGTTACTCTAAGTATCTAATGTAGTGTTTTTCTGGGCTACAGTGGGAATAATGTTGTAAGGTGCAGCTGGCTGACTCTAATGCTCAGACAAACTATTGTCACACTCGCTGCTGCAGTTCTATGCCAGAAATCGTTGCTGTGCGCAAAGCTCTATTCGCTCAGTCTCTACTCCAGGTTTTTGAAAACCAAATGGCCAACAGCATGCTCTTCCTAAAGGAGTCGGCGCTTTTAAATATTTTATTTTCTTCTTCACGCTGGACACATCTTCCCCTCTGATTCACATTCCCAATATCTTGAAGTGTTAAAAGGCACAGAGCGACCTGCCCGCCGACACCTTCTGACCAATTCCCACAGCTAAAATCCACTGACCTGACACGACACCGTGCGTGCCTTACTCACCAGTTGGTTCCCAGCAGAAGACAGAAAAACGGAATAAACCCTCACGGTTTCCCCATGCAGGTGTTCAGTAAATCCACTTTAGCGTCAGCTGCGCGTAAATGCTGCGTCCGCGGTAATCAGCACTTTGGTCGTCTCTGTGACGATACCTTGGTTTTCTTCACTGCTCTGCTGCACGCCTAGCGTTGACGTCATCACACCGCAACCCCCCGCTGCCGCCGCCACCACCACCAACACCTCCCCCGCTGTCACCCCCCAATCACTGGTCTCCTTTTCATCCCATCGCATCTTCATTTGAACTTTTCTTAAAAAAAAGAAAAAAAAAGACATCACTGAATTCCTCACCTGTGCTGCCATCAGCACCTGACGTCACCTTCTTCTTCCTCCCCATCTTAATTCACGATTTTCTTCTCCGCAAAATATGTTCTCAAACGCTTTTTTCTGACTTTTACTTTAACATAGGAAAGCAACAAGTGATGTAATAATAATAAACCTATTTGGTGTGTGTGTGTGTGTGTGTGTGTGTGTGTGTGTGTGTGTGTGTGTGTGTGTGTGTGTGTGTGTGTGTGGCGTTGACGAAGGACAGTTTCGGCGTAAAAAAAAGGTGAGAAGAGTTTTCTTGATTTTCATCAGAGGGTGTTTGTCCTCACACCGATGACCATCAGCTTGAGGAAAGAAAAAAAATCTATTTTGAAGAATTCACATAAAAGAAGACGCACATCCTGTTATATGTAGACATATATATATGTGTGTGTGTGTGTGTATACATATAAAGATAAAGATAAATGTTTATTTGTTTATTTATTTATCACAGTTTAAATAAATTCAAAAAACCAAAAACTGTAAATCACACACAACCACACATCTTAAAGTTTTGTGTAACACATAGGTTAATTTTAATTAATTAATTTATTTTAATGTAATGACTTAAGTTGTTTTTCAAGCACGAAAAGATCCCAATATTTTGCTGACACAGGCGACAACATTTTATTTCTATAAGTTGGCATCAGGCTTTTGCGTGGTTGCGCACTGGCCGTATTTTCCTCTTCGATAATGAACCGGGTCGGCAAACAATAAGCCGTCTGACCATTGTGAACCTCTCTGTTAGCAGATGATTATTTAACGACTAATTGTTCATTTTTGCACGCAGGGTCCAGATTTGTTTTGTCCTTCAAAGTAAAACATTCGATCTGCATCCCATTAAAAATGGTCTGAGGTTTTAAATGGAGGAAATATGACCGAGTTGTGAACAAGCGTTTGCGCCCTAAAAAGGGGAAATAATTAGGCTAATGTTTTCTGTAAAAGGAAGACGAAGCCATTCAGGCCTTTGTGTGTCCGTGAGCGGTTGCAGAGAGAGCGAGAAATAGAGTAAAAACGCCATGCCAACAAAACAACTCTTGCAAAAGCAAATAAACGGAAGATTTAGGTCGGGTAAACTCTGCAGCGTTGCTGTATCAACGGACAAAAAGCATGAAGAGAGACGCAAAGTAACAGCGAAGGCCACAAGAAACACATACAGAGATTAGAGTTGTTCCACCGTAGCCGTGGAAGGACTGCATCACCGATTAGGCCACGAATGAAAATAAAACAAAGAAAATATAATAAAAAAACCTAAAAGAAATTTATTTTAAAAGAAAAATGAGTGACTGAAAAGTTATTACAAGTCCTAATTGTCTTTGCTAGATAGATGATCCTTGGGACAAAACACACTTTCAGGCCGGATTTCAAGCGTCCGCAGCCAAGATTGTGCAGCCCACGCACACAGCCGGCCCCACCACTGAACCACCGCAGAGTTCGTGTGGCAGGGAGTATTTCCAGCTTCACATACTCAATTTACAAGCTCCTTCTTTTGGCCTGAGACATGGGAGAAAGTGCGAAATTTGTCCCACCCTTACACTTTCCTTTTTAACTCGGCCAAGAGCTGCGCACAAAGCAAAGCCCAGCTCTGAGAGAGGGATCCCGGAGGGATTAAAGGCGAGCTGCAGGCCTCCCTTTAGGACTCGGAGAGACCTGCTTCCCAAGGTGCCTCTTGGAGACAGGGAAGGCTGTATCTGGTCATGTTAATATTTATCCTGTGCATGCAGGAGATACTAAGGAATCCACAGACCCGAAACTGCAGAAAAGCCAGACAATTTGTACCATAATCATTTACTGCCAGGAGGTGCTTGTGCTTAGAATCAGGAGCCACTTTTTGCTGGATATTACTGTCACAACCAAGTTTATTATGGTAAAAGACAATAATAACTTACAATTAATTTACTTTTAATGTAAATTAAAAGTTTGCAGTTAAACCAACTTTATGCCTCAGACATGTGCCTCTGCTTGGCTGGAGCAACAAAGTAAATGTGTTATGGCTCCTTTAGACTCCAGTACTGACTCCAGCTACTTTGTATGAAATTGTATCCAAAAAATAGTAAAAATACTCTACAAGCATGTGTAATTGTCAACCTGTGAGACCTGGGATGCTAAATAATGAGTCTTTTACTCTCTGTCTCGCGCGCACACACACACACACACACACACACACACACACACACACACACACACACACACACACACACACACACACACACACACACACACACACACATGCTCACACTCTAATTAGGCAGTAGGCTGGCAGGAGAATGCTGTGATTACTCCACGAGTTACTCGAAGAGTTAAGTAGTACCCTGAAGGTGAGGCAGTGGCCTCTTCTCTCCTGTGCAAATAGGTGGAGGGATTGTTAGGGCTGTTAAGAGTGTATGTGCGAAGGGGGAGGAGGTGTGTATCTGTGGCCAGGAGCTGTCTGATGGTCACCTCTGCAGCATAAATAGTTATTCCTAAATAACACAAGGGCTAATCCAAGTTTGAGAGGTGGAAAAAAACAAGCCCAGAGTGCACAAAATGCCAGATTGCTTTTTGGAGAAGTCGGAAGGGTGAATTTGTGTGTTTGGGATACATTTAACACACACACACACACACACACACACACACACACACACACACACACACACACACACACACACACACACACACACACACACACACACACACACCAAGCATTGCACATTTTATATTTATTGTCTTTTTTTGCTCTCGCCAAGCCCACAAAAAAACGGAAAGAAAAGAAAAGGTTCTCATTTTTGTGTTTTTCTCTTCACTGTGGCCTTTTCAGCAGTGACGCTCAACAATGGCCACATCCCTGATGATCATAGTAAAGCAGTGCTGGTTGCATTAAGGCCCATTTCCGCTGAGCGAGGCTTATAGAAGTGCTTTTGCACCACGTGCAATCCAGACTCTGTAGAATCAATCAGGAAGGTCTTGCAAGCTTGACGCCAGGCTGCTCGACGGGATGGAAAACCTTTTGTAACATCACAGCCGACCTTCTAACTCAGAGCAGAGCTGGAGAATCTGCCGGCATGTCAACAAGCTAAACACCCAACCAGCCAGCCTGCCCAGATGCTCAGACGGACACACGACAGCCTGTTATACACACTCTCAGCAAGCAATGCCGAGGTATTTACTGCATAAAGTTTCCACTACTGTGGATATATCCTCTTCAAAACATTTAAGTGGACAAGGATGAAGTCATCCTCTCATCACTAGGGTTATTATAAGGAATGGATGCTTCCCAGTTGCCTCCCCCCCCCCCCTTTGAAGAAGTCCCCCTTGAAGTGTGTTGAAAACACAGATGTCACAGTTTCCAATCGGCAGTGAAATTAGTGATGTTTTGATTACACTGGGCTTGGAGATTACTAACATAAACAGGTCTGGTGCATAGATCATCTTTTCAAGAGGAGGCATCATTCCCTTTTTCCACTCTGTCCAAACTCGGCAGCTCTCTCGGGCTTAGTGCTGATGAGAATCGGACGTCCAGCTTCCAGTTTTTCATCTGAGCATAAACTTAATGCTGACTAAGTGATATTTCCTTTTGTTGTAATGTTTCACTGGCTAAACTAAAACCGGCTGACCTGGAGAGCCTTACTCAGCACCAGAGTGACAGAGTTTCACTTCTTTATTAGATAAAGCAATAAGATTTACTCATCTTATTTCATTCATGCTTTTTATATCTGACAGACTGACTTTAATAACAAATTAGTACTGTAAAACAAAAATCTGAAAACGATCAGCTGAATACGTATGATTGTTTTTTAGCTACAATAATAAAAGGACATTTAATTTCTATTGCACCAAATCACAACAGCAGTTGCCTTAAGGTACTTTATATTGTAAGGTAGAAATCCTATAATGATACAGAGAAAGCCCCAACAATCAGACGACCTTCTTGAGCAAGCACTTGATGACAGTGACAAGGAAAAACTCCCTTTTAACAGGAAGAAACCTTCGATAGAATTCAATTCAATAAAACTTTATTGATCTTGAAGGTTAACCCCGAAGGAACCGGGCTCAGGGAGGAGCAGCCATCTGCCGAGGGGAGGAAGACAGGACAAAATCAAAGCTGAATTGAGTTATTGTGCATGTTGATTGGATGACATAGCTGCAACAGGTTAGCTGCGTGAACCCCATTTTCCAGTATTTGGAGTAATATCTGTAGCAGCCGACCACACTGACCTAATTTCCTTCAACTGACCTGACACCATAATTTCAGCTATGAAACTGAGTAATTCTGTGTGTTCTATGCATAAATTGTTAAATTATAAAATATATAAAAGACAGAAAGAGCTTCCAGGTCTGAAAAGCAAAGTCAAGCGGAGCCACGGAGAATTCAGGGTATACTGATTATGTACATTATTACTGACAAGTCACCACAATATAAGCGTGTATTATCCCTCTGTAAACATTCGATGTAAGGCTTCACTAACCAATGGAAGCCATTATAGTCCATCCTTCATTTCCAGTTTATAGGTCTAAGTTGGCATTCGATTCCAGCTGCTCAAATACAAAACAAAACAAAAAACTTCACGCAGTAGCTGCACATCTCTCGGTGCTCTCTTATTACATTTTATTCATCAAGCCAGCTGAAAGTTGAGAAACGTGCAGTAGCAGCATTGACACAAGAGATCACCAGCATCCAGCAGGAGTTCATGTCCAGAGGCAAAGAGTCTTAAACAATAAGCCATCGCCATGTTCTGGACGATAAGATGTTAAGCCTCAGATATTTGTTCCACAATGAGGCTTCCATATCTGTTTATCCCTCCAATCCACGTGCACCATAAATGATAAAAACTAATCCAGAGGAGCAGGCCTGTTTTTTATTCAGGAACACCTTGAGCTACAATGGACCAGTGGTGCTATAATATCTGTTATCCCAAATGGGATTAACATACTGATTTCACTCACTGAGGGAGTTTCTCTATGTCTGCCTGTTGCTGTGTATGCTATTTAATTTGATAATGATTTAAAACAGGTAGAGAATTTGTGCTTTTTAATATCAGCTACATGAAAAAAATCCTATTTTTCCCCCGTTTTCAGTTTTGATAGATTGTTTTATTTACTATCTCTTTCTCCAACATCTGGATTCTGGCCTCTGGAGCAGCACACAGCACTGAAAAAGCTTAGCTGTGGACGAGATCTGAGATTTATGGTGGTGGCTTATAGCACTCTGCTGTGTATGGGATAGCGTTGTCCTGCTTCGTCCCACTAAGTTCGCTGTACTCTCACCCGCTTTCACTCCAGGCTCTGGCTCGTCGAGGAAAACTGTCCGCCCACTTTTCCCCCTCTCAGTCTGCTTCTGTCACCAGCGAGGGACAATAAAAACCTCGAGGTCATGTGGCTGCTCTGGTTACAGGGTTTTGACTGTCGGATTTGCAGGAAAGTGGCTGAACTTTGGTGCTTCACATTCAGATGATTTAACTGATTTTTGATGGGTTTTCTCACCATGGCAGTTTATTTGCTTGACAGAATAAACCTCAAGTATTTAATTTACTTATCCACTTGTGTGTAGCAGAAATAAGTTGAACACAGTGCCAACTTATCATCGCCTCTAAAATTGATATGATGAACTACTTTACAAAATAAACTATTAGAGAAAACCACGATTGCTCATTTAGAGCCCTGCATTTGGGCAGTCTGATATTCATTCTCTCACTACCAACTTATGTAGGAAGCATAGCCATCACCATCTTGGTTTTTAAAACCGGCTGTGACGAGTGACAGGCTGATCTGACTGAAAGCACTGCACACTTGGATGGTAGTGACTTGTAAAGCATACTCTACTTTATCCTCCTTTTTGACTCAAATGGAAACCACAATTTAGAAATGAATACCATCATGTGTTCAACTAAATCGAGGGAGGGTGCAATCTTTTTATTTTTATAAATATCTGTATAATCTGGCTTCTTTTTGCAACCACAGGAGTTGCTGCCTGCTGACAAATTGGAAAGAATGCAGATTTAAGCCAATTGTGTATTGGTTTCACTTTTCAAACCCAGAATCCTCATCCATGTTTTCATTTCAGTCAGCGTTGAAACTAAAAACTCCACATTCATCTGTTATGTGCCTCATTTGAGTATACAGCGGGGCTTTTAGAGCTCTTATTCTGAAAAATGCTGCTTCTGTGAGGCTTTGCTTGGGTGAAGTTGCCAAGAAGTTGTTGAACAGTGAGTACAATGAGAAGTGCCAAAATCACAGTTTGTGGAATGGCCACTTGAGGCTGGCTCCCGTGCTAAAACATTTGCAGCACGACACATTAAACATTTTTTTAACCTGGTAGAAAAACAGATTTTTGTTTTAATAGCTACTTCATCCCTTTGAAACCACAGTAGTATGGAAGCAACAGTGTTTTTATGACCTCTCCATTTGAAATGTGTTAATCCAATTCAAGTTTGCATTATTAGGGCTGTGGCCGCTTTGATTGACAGTTGGATACCAGGACAGGTGAGTATAGCTGGTAGATGTCTGCTGAGCTTCAAGCCCTTTTACATCACTTTTTATGTAATTATTTCAGGAACAATGTGGCTGACCATGCGGTACTCTAAGGAGCCTGTATATTAAGACTTTTTAGCAGACATCCTTCTGTTTGCCATGAATTCACACAGTCAATGCCAACTTTCTATGGCACTTAGCATTAGCTGATAACTCCATAACAGCAGTCCACTCTGTTGTCCATATATGGTCACCTCAGGTGCAACCCCCCCCCCCCTCCCCCAAACAAATCAAAAACATAAATAACTAATAAATAAAGAAAATAAAATTAGGAAAACCCCTTAAAAGGAGTTTGCAAACCAGTGCGTGACTTTGGCCATCTTTTATATACAGTTTATGTGATAGCGCCTTGAACCGCTCAGTTTTTGCACAGAAAATGACAACAAATACAAGATTACAAACAGTATAGTATTTCATACCTTTGTGTACTGTCAGCTGCTCGATGTTCCAGTTATCAGTAATGCCAGGATCAGATAACAGAAGTTTTAAAACACTAAACTATTTGGAAATCGGGCCAGGTCACACATGTAAGGAGAAACTTGACAGATATTCTACTCTCACTCAAAGTGACTTTGGCAATAATAGAATAACATCCACACTGCAGGAAATTATAATCGTCATCTTGTCAGAGGACAACACGCACGACCTCACGTGATGTCATGGGGGCGTAGATGTAAACAAAGATGGAGGCTGTGGTTGTAGCAGCATTACTTTGCAGTGAGGTGGAAAAACACAAGGTTAAACTGACAACAAAGTGGTTGGATAGACACTGTCAGCACAAGTTGTCTATTCAAGGTAAGACTTTGACTGCCAACAGTATGGTCGCTTATATTCCCTTTGATATTATGGGTCTCAGATTTGTCTTTGTCGCAGCTGATACTATCAGCATGCAAGCAAGCAGTTTGGGAGGTTACCAGATAATCTGGGATGACCACTGGCACTCTCAAAATAGAAATTAGCCTACTTTAATGTAGCCTTATTGTGGTATAAAGGCTTCCCAGTGGGGTGGTGCACACTGTGGTCATACCCATATCAGAGGTTAGTTATTTGTGCAACTGTGTTTTTCAAAAAAGTTTTAGTTTACTGGTTGAAATGGACTGGCATACATGTCATTTTTCTACTTTTAGTGACCACGAGTCCAGGAGGGCAAGGTTCTAACCTCAGTGTGTGGTGAAAGTGTCAACTTCTGCACCACTGTACCACATATATGCCAGAATGTTAAAACATAAACAAGGAAACATTCAAACTTCGTTAAATTAAATTTTACATAATTTTGTACTTATTCCTCATATTGAACATTAAAGGAAAAATTGTGTTAGTACCTTTTACTGCTTAAAAATATACACAGCCTCCTTGGAGTCCAGTGACTCATGAGAGTGCAAAGGCCAGTGTCGGAAATCTAATTAGGGGTGGATTGTTGCTAAATGTTAAATCCAAAACTCTCATAATCTGAGCCTGGCATTGTGCAACAAGGCCAACGCATTAAAAAAAAAAAATCATAGCTTTTATATAGAAGCATATTTCTTAAACTTGAGTTCTATTTTAATGAAGTATTTTTATATAGAAACCTCACAAACAGTTTTTAAACCACTAACACACTGAAAGAATTTGTTTTAAAGAGAATGAACTCTGGTACTCTGCTACTTAAAAATAAATACAGCTTTAGCCAGGTGTTGGGCTGATCTCTATCTCTACAGTGCATGTCAGTCAGTGCTTCTCCACTTCCTCATTTTTTCTTTGGTTTCCCACCATTTAAGGCACATTACCGTGACTTCACTCTTTGCTGGTCCACTCAACTTCACCGCATCATGCACAATATTAGGAAAAATTCTTTTGGCCATCTCAAAAAAATTCAGTTTAAACATAATGGAAGTGTAATTGACGGGTAATTTCTAAATAAGTTGTTTTTGGCTTTAGTCAAAGAGCCCGAAGCTTACTCAGGTTGATGATGGATTTTTCTGGAACACTGAAACAGCTAATGTTCAGTCTTGCTTTGTATTTGAGTCATACGGCAGAAAAATGTTCATAGCATGATTCGCTGTTTCATGTTGTGCATCTCTGCAAATACTCCTCCAGCTTACTGTACCTGGCCACGTGTAATAACGATACATGGAGAATGAGAACTGTTAAAAGAGACAGTTCCAGCCTCTGCACCATGCCTATATAAACCTACTGACAGCAGGCTGGAAAAACAACTTGGCTAAGAAAGAGAATAGAAAGTAGAGGAGAGTTAATGAGGAAAAAGAGAGAGAGTGTGACCCACCCAGGTTTTGACCTATAGCTCTCTTTGTATTCCACTGACACAAAGATTTATTATGCAAACATCACCGGTCCCAAAAATACATATTGAAACAATTTTTGGGCAAACATGAAACAAAGTGAGCCTCCTGTGCTGTCACGGGAGTTTGCAGCTCAGTGTGGGCCGATGAGGCGGCAAAGAGAGCAGCAAGTGCATTAGTAGTCTCGCTTCACGAGCGCTGAAAAGGTAAGCAGGCCGGGGCGACGTTGTGGGCCGTCACACAAGAGCGAAGGAGAGAAACAAAAAGAGAAACAAAAAGGAGGGAGACATGATTGAGAGGCTGCCATGGACTCCCTGCCTGTTGGTGTACCTGCTTGCTCGGAGGAACCAGGCTGAGCAAAGCCGGAGAGTGTAAACAGTTATAAACACACTTCTGTGTGCATGTGCACAGACTGACACACACACATGCAAACTGAGATACTCGCACAGCTGCACGTTAACTCTTTCCCCCATAAAGATGGCATCTGATGACCTCGCCTGTGTGATGAGTTTTGCCTCTTCAATATATATCAATAAAGATGGTAGTTTCTGGGTTTTTTCCACAGGTAGCTGCACAGGCAGGGACCATGTTCACTATGCAAACCTAGTAATTTTGTTGTATAAGCAGGCCTGAAACAGCTCAGTTCGGAAAAGTGCTTCAAGGCTTACTCCTAGTTGAGCTCCAAGGGGTAAAGGTTTAAGTGCATGGACCCACAGATATATGGATAACTGCAGCTTTGAGCTCATTTACTGACTAGGCTGTATGCTAATTTATACATCTGAATCCAAATGTTCCTGTACTCGCTCTGCCAGTAGGGCGAGGAACATTTTTCAAAGACAAGTTTGTCCAGCTACGGCAGAATAGAAAAGACAAACTGGCCAAAGCATCATATAAGTAAACACAGTTCTCACGGGATGTTCGGCATCATGTCATGACTCACTGCAAATCTTTGCATAGTTCTTTGGACAGAGAACTATGTAAACTATCATATGCTACTAGAATAGCTTTGGCCATTGTGGACCACATATGGACCTCACCCTATGAGAGAGATGTCTCTTTACAACTACATGTCAAAACATTGCAGGGGGTTAATTAAGGTAGCCCAGGTGTCCTTATGTCCCATGATGCTCCCAGATCAGATTGGGTGTCTTATAATCTTGTGTTATTTCAGTTTCATGGTGAAGATAGGTATTTGATTCAGTTTTATTCATGATGTGCCAGATCACAACAAGTCACCTCAAAGCACTTTATATTATCAAGTAAAGACCGTCAAATAATATAGAAAAAACTCCAGCAATCAGATGACTAAACACTTGGCGACAGTGGGAAGGAAGAAACCTCTGGCAGAACTAGGCTCAGAGTTCTGCCAGACCGCGTGATGCTAATTCTGAAATTTTTTTCACTGAGATGGTGTGAGGAGAGATCTCAGTGATTAATAGTTGGGATCAAATGAAGTGAATGTGTAAAAAAACCTGATCACAAACCACTTTAGAGCTTTTCTGCTAATTCAGTTTCTTTGCACCTTTGTCACGCTGAGTAATGCACAGGACATTATCATTCTCAGGTGGCTGCAGTGACTTCCTGTGTTCTTGTTATGTCAAGTAACCAAGATTTTTCATCTTTAAAGAATTTCTTTAATGTGAAAATATTGATGATATGTTTAGGAATATTTCCCTTCTGATTAATGGACAAAATCTTTGAAGTTTAACTTTAAAGAATAGCCTTCCATTTGTTAGATATCCCGCTTTTTATGGGTTTGGTCTGTTTTGTACTTGAAATATGATAATAGCATTACCTGCTACGGCACTGTCACATTAAAGGTGCCGACATTTACTTGGTTAAGCGGTAAATAGTGCAAATGACTCCTCCTGCACCAGTAAAAATGAGTCTGCCAGTCATCCATATGGTGCACTGACTTACACCTCAGCCTTTAGAGAGCTGATAACAAACCCTGAATTGACCACAGCATCGCCTTGCGGATTTAATTTCTTTCTGAGATGCCAATACATAAATATCACATCCTGCACATTAGCCAGAGGTGCTGACATGTTCTTGGCGAGGTTTGAACTTCTCTGCAGCGAGTAAACGTTGCAAACTGAACAAGAGGTTGAATCCGCCTCCTTCATATTTGCTCTGGAGCCTCAGTAATGTTTGTCCATCAACAAAAGGTCAACCACATATTTAATTTCTCTGAAAGTACCGCACTCCCCATTCATCTCTATATAGTAGGTGGTGGACCTGAGAAAGTCATGGACTGAATGCATTCAAGCAGATATTTACATGAACACACGCAGACGCTACTCCACCTCAGGCCTCCCATGGAAAAAAAAAGAAGAAAAAAAACGAAAAGTGATGTATGTGTTTTTCAGAAAGGACACATGGGTGAAACTCAACATGCCTCCATTCTTGTCTCGTTTTCTCAGGGTGAAAGGTATTCAGGAGGGAGAGGACAACGTCTCCCCGCTGGACAATTTACTGCCCTTCTCTGGGAATTCTACATGATCCAGGTATGGGAATGGAGGGTGGGAATAGCTGGAGCAGTGAACTCACTCTGGCAGTTTTATCTTGATTGCCAGATAAAACAGTATCTGGTGTTTTAAAGTCCTACACGAGAGTCTTTAGCAAGAAGCACTTTAGCTCCTTCTCACGTTCTGGTTTCTGATAAAAATCACGAAAACACTGTCATTAAAAAGGCCAAGAAAGGTGCAGGGAGGCTGGAGATTCCTTAGAAGACTTCTATTTAAAGCAGCAACATATTTGCGGAGAAATAAAAACCTTTCTTAGTTCATCAATCAAAGACTCAAATGCTGAGCCTTTACTCTGTGAAAGCACTGTACGTCTGGTTGTTCTCTTTGTAAAGTGTTTTGATTATGAGGGATAAAACCAATCCTTTATAAATATTAAGGCGTATGAAACAGCACCACAATCACTTCTTTGGTGATTAAAATTTGCTGTACTTCTTGATTTTTAGGTGCAAATGTTGTGTAAAGCATTCATCCTTTAATGGGTTTCTCTGTATTTTGCCCTCGTTCTTTCCCATGCTCACCGCCGAGCCAGATGCACAAACACAGGTATAGATCAACACAGGTATATACATGCGCTAATACCAGCACATACACACAGTAGCCTGACCCAGCAGCCCAGGTTAAATAGGGAGGAGGAGTAGGAGGATGAACTGCTGGGACTCTGGTTATCTTCAGTCGGTAAAATGCATTTTCCCAGAGCAGCACACGCAACAGCAGATTCACATGGCTGCCTGTGTGACGCAGAGTTCATCTCTTCTTTCGCTCTGTTAGTTTTATCTGATCATGAAGATTCCAATAAAAAATAACCTATGACCCCTGTGCTGCACCGTGCATACTATATATTTAAATAAACCAAGCATGTGCAGACACCAAGCTGAGCAGATGAGCAGATTTTAATATGTTGAAATGCAAAAATGTCTCTAACAAAATAACAAAATGGGCCATTTTTCACTTTCTCAGAGAGACACACTTTTATGTTGACTTCTTCCAATTTAATGTCTCCATTATATATATATAAACATATTTTTGTTTCTTTTAAAAGAGTTACCACTAAACTAGACTTATCATGTCTCTGTTGTATGCTTGTGTCCACTTACAGCTTATATCTATGCCATTCTGTGACAATATAATTTGAAATATGACCCTTGACCTTTGACTTTTTGCATCATCATCATTTTATCCTTGCGCTAGACTTTTTTCTATGAAAGCTTGTCAGTTAGATTATGAATCCTTATGCAACAGGCAAAAATGTGTTTTGTGAGATCGTTGTGTTCTTTGACATTAAACCCATCGTCATCTTTAAATCAAAGTGAACATTCTTGTTAAATTTGAAGAAATTTCCCCAACATAGTCTTTTCTAAATGCTTATGGTAGCACTTTCGATAAAGGATGGTCCGTCCGTCCATTAATCTATCCGTCAATCGATCAATCAATGCATAATCTGTGATTTATTGAAACGTGGAAAGGCAAAAGGCCAGTTTCTTGAAGGAAATCCAAAGCTCTGCTTTGGATGTTGGCTGCAATCCGATGGTGCTTGTCTGTGTTTATAATTTTACCCTTTTTCAACAAGATCCACCACTGGTTGAAATGTAGCCACAAACCATGACAGAGCCTTACGGATGATTTACAGATGGCTGTAGGCACTCACTGATGTAACTCTCCAGACTCCTCTGTACAGTTTGGTGACAATTTGAACATAAAATTAAGTAGCTTAAGTAAATGAAGTCCCACTTAAAAAAAAGTTAAAATATTTTTATGACATATCCTTGGCGATTTTAATTTGGTTTTGGTACTAACTGAGCAGGAAATAAGGGTGTTTAGATGTTTAGATGTCATAACATAACAGAGGGAGAAATGGATAAGAGTATAAAACTTAGCAAACCAATTCAGTTATGGGATATGAAAATGGCTAACATTAGCCACCATAAATGCCAGCTGATATCAGACTGGCTACATTTGTGGCAGTAAAAGATTGTGTTGTGTGTGTGTGTTTTAATCCTTTTTAAAATTTAAAAGGATTTACTTTTTAAAATGAAATCTATTCTAATCATTTTAAAGCAACTTGTCCATTCTTATCTAGCTAAAAAAGTGTTAAATAATTAGGTGAGAAAACCTTTTCTCGCTGATCATTTATCTTTTAGCAGGGTCTTTGTACAAAATTTCTAAATACATTATTCATTCAGTTCATTATTCAATAGTTCAGTTCAGAACTATTAGCCTCTTCCTCCCTCTCTGTCCTTGTGGTCGTGGTTTTCCCCTTGTCTAACATCTGCTGTGCAAAAAGAGCAAACCCGTTTCCAATGTTTAGTTGGAGGGAAACACACTCCAGTGATAAAACAGGTGTGGGTGGCTTTTGTTAGACTCTTGTCTTACGCTGCTCGACTTTATTCCCAAATGTTTTGAATTGTTTGGAAAGGCTGAAGTTGACGGGGATTTGCTGCCTGAGTGTGTGTGTGTCTGCATGTGTGTATGTGTGTTCATCTCTGTGCACTTAAAATAGCAGTGTATAATACACTTATCAAACAAAATGTCACTGTCCTAATGGCCTGGTTACTTGGTTTGATCAATATTTGTCAATTAGTGTGACGCATGTTCAGTTTCCATGTCGAAACTGACAAACATACAGGGTTTCGTGGCATTTTTAAACATGTTGCAATGCAAACGATGAAGATTGGTGATATGTTATTTTTGGTTTGAATTTATCGGAAAAGATTTTTACACAATTCAGCATTGCAATTAAAACCTTATTGTTGGGTAGGAAAGACATTGAATCGACAATGTGCCATGCCAAATTCATATTATAGCATCTAAAAGTGCTTTATATATCTATATATTATATCTGTTACAAATTCTCTGATTTCAATATGGATTTTAAGCTATTTTTTGACATTTGACTTTTATTACCAGCTTTGACTAAACAAGACCATTCAGAGCGACTCATGCTGCCCAGAAAAATGGTTAATGCCTCAGCTGTTGTTCTGTCTTGTTAAAAATGTCTTCATTTTTTTGTTTTGTTGTAGCTTGTAAGATTAAACATCTTTGCCCCAATCTGCACAGTGAACATGATACTGGAACTGTTGATTCTCTTAGGAGTCATGTTAAGTATGTAAATCCAAGCCCTGAGGTATTTTGTATTTTAGAAAAACATTTACACATAAGTTAACTTGTTAACACAAGTCTGCAAAATGAAACGTGAAGCAGTCATAGCAGTTCTTTACATAGATTCTGAGTGATTTTAGGTAGAGAGTCAGCTGACACCGCTACTTTCAGAGGAATCTGTGATATAATAATACGATTTCATTTTCTAGTTTTACAATAAAAGTGAATATTTTGAATTATGATGTACTGTGCACAGACACAGCAGTGCTAAGCATCGTCTCTTTTCCGAACCATGTTGTACCAAATTAATGCATTATGAAAATGCAGGCCTACATTTAGAGCCATAGCCTAGTGGTGTTATGCTGATAGATGTGGGCATCATAGTGTATTATACTATATTGCATCCATCAGAATATGTGCAGCCACTACAATTTCAGTGTCCTTCTTTTCAAATCATAGCTGTATGCCTGCAGTTTTTTGAGCAATGGGGATATATAGTCAAATATTTTTTCTGGTAGGTTCTTATTAGTAAAAATGTTGTAATGTTCTTTACACACTGAAGCTGTTAAATGATGAAAAACATAAAAACCTTTGCACTGCATTTATACCCACTAACACAATTTTCTGCATGTCTGCAGATTAACACGTAGGATGGCTGGAACATATTTTGTTCAAAAGTTTTGCAATTGTAAATGCAATCAGTTGGAGAGCTGCGGAGCTCAATATGGCTGCTTTTGTTACGTCACTTGCGAGGCATCTCACGTGTAGCACCTTAACAGTTTCAGTTGAGAGCTCTGTTTTCCTTCAGAGCTATGGATTGCATCAAGGTACGAAGTTAAAGGCTAGGCAGATGAGGTTTCAGACATGAATCGTAGACCCAGGCAGGGGCATTGGGAAGATAAAACCACTGGATGGAGCTCCTGACAGTGGGAGGAGGGTGTGATGGGAGAGGCTGAGAAGGGTGAGAGCTTTACTCAGGTAGGTCTGCCCAAACATGACTGCTTGTTTACCTGTCAGTTTGTTGCTTTTGTCTGGGCCTCCCACGAGAGACAAAAAAAAGGAGCTTTAGCTCTTTGCAAGCAGGACCACCAGTGTTGCCAGTGTGTGCGCATTTTCCCCAATTGTGTAGTACAATTTCCTATAAGATAGTGCTCATGCTGAAATTATTGTCTATAAGTGTGTCCATCCATCTATACTTTCTCACGTGTTTCTGACCGTGTAATTGTACACATAAGGTTTTTTTGAATGGCCTGTTACATGAATGCATGTGAATTGCACATGCAAGGACAGCCCACAGCTCCTGTTGTGTTTGTTGCTGGGCGGATTTGTGTACAAATGTAAATACGTGTGACTAATGAGTTTTTCAGGAGGAGCAGACAAAATACGCAGTAGAGGACTGAGGAATTGGGTTTAGGGTTAGCATTGTGTGTTTGTGTGTCTGTGCTTCTTTGTTTCCATCTATATGCAATGTAAGTGTTGCAATTTGTCATTTAAGACATGCATTTATTATGAGGTCCTGCCTGTGAGTTATTGTCACTGATGGTATATAGCAACATGAACACATAGTGGAAATAATGATCTAAATTGCATTTTTCTGGGAACAATTTGACATGAAAAAGGATAAATCAATCAATCAAAATTAACATCAGGTCCATTTTTTTTTCTTTTTTAAAGCTTTTAAGAGACTTAGCTCATGCAACACATAGCATGTCCTTGGGTGGAAAAACACTGAAGAAGACATCCAGCCTTCACATCAAAAACCCATCTTTTAAAGTAGTTCATCAATAAGTGAAAAATTGTTTTGGCAATAAAACAACAAACAAATCCTTGTTCTGTTCATCTGCTATGATCAAATGTTAAGTTCTCCTTGCACACAGTATAGTATCGACAGAAAAAAATCGATACTATATTAAATGCAGCAATATGTTTAACAAAAAAGTGATTAAAATGAATCTAATTATTTTAAATTATTAAAAAAATATTAGTTTATTTTATTATTTTATCTATCATGTACAAGTAATTGACACACATTACAAGAACAAACTATTTCATTTCAGCTTTTAATGTAAAAATGTTGATCTTTTCTTTTTTGGAATAAAATTAATTGTAACTAAATGAAATACCTTTTTAAATTGAACTGGATATAAATCTGTGCTTTTCAAATTTGGTTTGTGAGTTGTGACAGCTTTGTACATATGGAAAAGAAAATTTCAGAACATAATAAATCAGAAATGCTTAAATTTTACTCATATTTTTACTCAAAGGACTTATATGTAATAGTATGATTTACTCATTAAAGCAGGCATTTTTGCCTATAACATAATAGGAAAATTACAAGTAAGCAGGTATCATAATCCAACAGAGCCAGATGCAAGTCTAAAAAAACTATAAAACCACATAAACATTTATTACTGGAGTTAAGATTATATGTATCTATACATATAATAATAATTATTATTGTGTTCTTGCCATATGACTTTTTTCACAGCACAAAAAGCACAAAAAGGGTGAAACCACATGTTTTTTTAATGGTGACAATATCTGTGAGCTTATATGCATAACCTTTAAAATGTTTTCATATGACTGGTATCCAGTCATATCCAGAAATCAAAATTGGACACTATGACACATGCAAGCCTTATAAAACCTTAAACATTTATTAATGGTGTGAATATTAAATTATTATAAAAAAATATATATTTCTACTTCAACAAGCTCAATGTAATGTTTGTTTAAACAAAAAAACCCTGTTCTTGACATTTAATGTTTTCCACGGCATAAAAACATTTTTTTAATGTCGGCAATACCAGTGAACTTAGCCCTTAAAACGGCTTCATTTAAAAGGAAGTCAGTTATTTACACTTGTTCTTTTCCTGCTATGACGAATCAAAATTTCTGCAGTAAAAAAAAGTGGTATTATTCCACAGAGACTTTTTGTTTTGTCGTTACGTATGCTGTAGGCTCAGCAGCATTCAAACGACATCATCGCTAAAAGTTCCCTGAGCAGGGTTCAATGGGATGCTGAGTACTGCTTTTAAATGGGGAAATAATGTTGAAGACATTACTCATCGGAAACCCCCTAATCGGTTACATTTTGTTCTCAACAGTTTTGTCAAAGGTTATTATTTGAGCTATACATTAAAAAAACCCCAAAGCTTTAAAGAACTTTTGCAGCTCCTTATGTGACTTAGATTGTGGATCCAGCGTCATTTTCTTAAAAGAACAAAATTTGGTTGAAACTTTTTAAGATTTTTTAAGTAGAATTATGAATATGAAAATCAGCTATTCCAATATAAAAATGACTAATGTACTAAAAGTACTTGCTGGAAAAATAAATTTAAGCATACGTATATGGCTCATTAAAAAGCTATGGGGCTAAAAATAATAGAGACTTTCTGGTGATTAATAAATAATCTGTGGTCTTAAAAACAATTTATATAACAAAAATCATGATATCCGTGTTTGCTTATGGTCGAACTCTTCTGGGTTTACCGTGTATAGAGTCTTTCCTGGTTCATTTCAGCAGAATCCAGTGGTTTCAACGAACCTCTTTCCCAAGATCCATGGAAACCACAAAGTTGCTAAATGTTTTTTATATGAATAAGAGGCAACGACAAAATTTTCACAATGCATCTTCTGAAGTGACGTAAAGGCTCTTTTCAAAAGGGGGAAATAACCCTTAAACTGAAACGGCGCTTTCAATTCTAAGAGGTAGAACATTAAACAAGTTTTCTTGCAAAATTGAGCAGCAGTTCAAAGGGATTGCAACAGTGTTGGATCCATTTTCATGTGTTCGGTGCTTGTGCTTAACTGTGTGTATCTTAAGGCTTTAGCTGCTGTCTGTGTGTGTGTGTGTGTCTGTGTGTTGTGAATATGCGTTTGACAGAGTGTCTACCTGTGTGGCAGTAGGTAAGCCCAGTAATCTCTGTTTGTCTCAGTCTGAGAAGTATAATGCTGTGACTCATTCCTAGAGCGGGTGTGCTAAAACCCAAAGCACTCGATCTATCATAGAAATCAACAGTCGCCACTGTAATTTACTAAACTAATCCTCAAATGCCAAATTAATATGTTAAGTATAGGTGTGATTAAATGATGTGAAAGATGAATGTAGACTGCTAATGTTCAGCCAGTGTTCCCATCTGTGGTGAGTGAGGATGAGTTAAATGTTATAATCCCAGAGATCTTTGCTTTTTCTTTCATTCAGGCCCGTGTCTGTGATGCTGTGTGTCCTCTTTTTTGAAATGGAATGTATATTGTTGAATGGTTGGAATTCTTTCCTCTTCGGCATTGATAGTTGTTGTTGGCAGCAGCTCTAAAAGCTGTTGTCTACACTGAGCTTAAATCTGAATTTTGGAGGCACTTATCTGACATTGCTTTCTGTCTTTTGGTTCAGTGTTTTTGATATCTGCACTTTACAAGCTCTTATTCAGTCTCTTATGTGCATGTGAGAAATGCCACGTACACAAGCAAGCAGGCATATATCGCAAGAAACAGTGCCATGGATTTTCACTATATGTAACAAATACATGTCCAGAGGTTATTAGTTTATTTCAATTGCGAACATATAGACTCAGATCTTCTTGTTTAGGTGTGTTAAACATGAACATGTGGCAACATCTGCAAATAGCAGTTGTTAAATATCATACTGATTTAATCCACAGCTGTGGCTCAAGAACAGCCGTTCAGATACAGATAGTCAACTAATCTATCACTCTGATCCAGACTAGATTATATCTGAAATCATCAAATAGACTGACAATATTTAATTCTATTTATTTATTTTTCATTTTCATTTCCTTGAAAATAACTTTATTGACTTTGGGGGTCCTGATGCATTAACTCTTGGGCCAGAATGAAAAGGTTCTGCAATGGCCCTCTTTTGATGTTAATTTAAAAAACCCAAAAAACTACAGTTTGTTTTTAGCAAAGCAGCACAGTCATAGTTTTGGGACTGAAAGATATGGGCACAGATATTTTTCTGACTGACCTTATTACATATACTCGCTGGTCACTTCATAAGGTGTACATGTCAAACAGCTCATTAACTCTAATATCTAATCAGCCAATCACATAGCAGCAACTCATTGTATTTAGGCTTGTAGACATGTTGGAGATGACCGGCTGAAGTTCAAATCAAGTTTCCGAACGGGGAAGGACAGTGATTAAAGTGACTTTGTTGTTGTTGTTGGTGTCAGATAGGCTGGTCTGAGTATTTGAGAAAGTGCTGAAAAAAACTGAGAAAAATCAAAAATATGCAGTGAGCAGCAGTTCTGTGGGAGAAAATGCCAGAGATCTTTATCCTCTGGAGTATGTGCATCAGACTGTTTTGATGTTAACTCAAATAACCACTTGTAGCAAATAAGGTGTGCAGAAGAGCATCTCTTAACACACAGCACATTAAACCTTGAAACGATCTACAGCTGCAGAAGACCACAGTGGTTGCCACTCCTGTCAGGTCAGAATAGGAAACTGAGGCTACAGTTCAAACAGGCTTACCACTGGATAGTAGAAGGTTTAAAAATGTTTCCCGCTTTGATGAGTTTTGATTTTACAGTCAGACAGAAAGGAACACACCGTTGAGGTGTTTTGGCTCTACAAAAAGCATTTGATACTTTTAATCACAACCTTTAAGCAAATTAAGCAGGACTTCTGTATGATTGGCCATTTAGATGACATTTATCAATATGCATATATAAATAACACAGATTCTGGTTCATTAAGGGTAGTGTATGGGGTGCCACAGGGTTATGTATTTGGACCATTGTTGTTTGCATTATTTGTTTTCCAGGTTTCTGAAGTGTATTTTATTTGTTCATGACCCAACTGTTTTGTTGCTGGGAAAATTAAAACACCTTGGAAATCAGTAGGTCTACTGATTGTTTAAAAATGGCTTGAGTCTAATAAATTGTCCCTTTGCCTTGGAAAAGGGAAAATAAATGAATGAAAATGAACAAAGCCGAAAGTTCTTTAACCTGAATTTGTGGGAGTTAGTGTTGATAACAAATCTAACAGAAATTGCATATAAGTTATGCCAAAGCTAAAATGCCTAAATCTATTCCAGTACTGTACAAAGTGAAAATTCTTATGTCAAAAATTACTTCACGTATTGTTCCATATATGACTTACTGTTTACTGTGGACTTACTGAGGTGTGTGGAAACACAAGACAAACATCAAGTTTTGCCAAAAATCCATAAGAATGATAACAAAAAACCCTATCAAGAGTCAACAAATCCATTATTTATTCAGTTAAATATACTGAAACTCAAAGATTTTGTAGATCATAATTCAAATTATGTACAAAGCATATAATAGACAGTTACCACTTAATATCAACAAGCTGTTCAAAATCATAATGAAAGCAAATCAATAGGAAATTTTATTTTTGAATACCCCAAGGTTGGCATCAATTAGAAGTGTCATTCTGTTACTGGGGTTACTGGGGTATCTATATCCAGATTTAAAGATATAGTTCATTTAATTTCTTTAACGTTACGTGATGATTGTTGTATTGGGCTCGGTGTTATATAAGCTGTAGCTTCGCCCTACACCCTTTTGGTGTGTTATTTACTTTATTTTTCATCATTGAATGCAAGTCAACTGAATAAAGATAATAAATCGATCTCAATCTCAAAATGCTAAAGATGCTAAAAATGACAGTGTCAACACAGCGTTTAATCTGTTATTAGACTCAATTGGCTTCTCTCAAAATGTAAAAGAACCCACCCACCACTTTAATCACACTCTAGATCTTGTTTTAACATATGGAATAGAAACTGAACATTTGGCAGTGTTTCCTGAAAACCCTCTCCTGTCTGATCATTTCCTGATAACACTTACATTTACAATAATTGATTACACAGCGGTGGAGAGTAGACTTAATCACAGTAGATGTCTTTCTGAAAGTGCTGTAACAAAGTTTAAGAATATAATCCACCCACTATTGTCATCTTAGATGCCTTGTATCAACACAGAGCAGCTACCTGAACGCTACTCCAACAGAGGTTGATTCTCTTGTTAATAATTTCACCTCCTCACTACGTACGACTCTGGATACTGTTGCTCCTGTGAAAACTAAGGTCTCTAATCAGAAGTACCTGACTCCGTGGTATAATTCTCAAACACGTAGCCTAAAGCAGATAACTCGTAAGCTGGAGAGAAAATGGTGTGTCACAAATTTAGAAGATCATCATTTTGCCTGGAGAAATAGTGTGATGCTTTATAAGAAAGCCGTATGCAAAGCCAGAACATCTTACTATTCATCACTGATTGAAGAAAATAAGAACAACCCCAGGTTTCTCTTCAGCACTGTAGCCAGGCTGACAAAAAGTCAGAGCACTGTTGAGCCAACCATCCCTTTAACGTTAACCAGTAATACTTCATGAACTTCTTCACAAATAAATTTTAACCATAAGAGAAAAAAAAAAACCCATAATCATCTCACAGATGTAATATTATCTACAGCTACTCTTAGTACCATTTATATTTATGTAGTCCTTTTCTCCAATTGATCTTTCTGAGTTAACTTCAATAATTACTTCCTCCACACCATCAACGTGTCTTTTAGACCCCATTCCTACAAAACTGCTCAAAGAAGTTCTAACACTAATTAATGCTTCAATCTTGAATATGATCAGCATATCTCTAATAATCGGCTATGTACCACAGGCCTTCAAGCTGGCTGTAGTTAAACCTTTACTCAAAAAGCATCTCTAGACCCAGCAGTCTTAGCTAATTATAGGCCAATCTCCAACCTTCCTTTCATATCAAACATCCTTGAAAGAGTAGTTGTCAAACAGCTAACAGATCATCTGCAGAGGAATGGTTTATTTGAAGAGTTTCAGTCAGGTTTCAGAGCTCATCACAGCACAGAAACAGCTTTAGTGAAGGTTACAAATGATCTTCTTATGGCCTCTGACAGTGGACTCATCTCTGTGCTTGTCCTGCTAGACCTCAGTGCAGCGTTCGATGTTGTCAACCATAATATCCTATTAGCGCAATTAGAGCACGCAGTAGGTATTACAGGTACTGTGCTGCAGTGGTTTGAATCAGGTCAACTCCTTGAGCCTGGTTCTGCTGGTTCTTCTTCCTGTTAAAAGGGAGTTTTTCCTTCCCACTGTTGCCAAAGTGATTGGTCACAGGGGGTTATATGATTGTTGTTGTTTTTTTCTCCGAATATATTATTGTAGGGTCTACCTTACAATATAAAGCGCCTTGAGGCGACTGTTGTTGTGATTTGGCGCTATATGAATAAAATTGAATTGAATTGAATTGAAATTGAAATCGATATCAATAATAGATCTTAAACTGAGCATTTCTTTAACATTTTCTATCATGAGTTACTCAAATGGCTTCCACAAGCCTCAGATTTCAATCCAGTAGAGCAGCTTGGGACAAAAATATCATATTTCCCCCCCCCCCCCCCCAGTATCTGTTTGAATATATGGCACAAAGAAATAAAGCAGTTCTGAAGGTATAAAAGTTATCCAACCGATTAACAGCAATGCGTACCTATTTGTAGAGTGCAAAATTTTGTAATGAAACATAAAACTTTAAGGTTTAAGGTTTTCAACCATCAATTTACTGCAAATTCTGCCAAATTTAATGGTGAAAAAAGTCATGTTTTATGCCCCTTGTTGTTCGGTTCTTTTATTTGCAATGAGAAGGCGGCATGTGAATGATTGTGTAATTGGTGCAGGTGGATGACTGAAGCCCAGTTCCTGAACTTTGGCTCTGTGCTGTAGTGCTTCACTCAGTCTTCACCCTCCATGATTAGAGAAGCCGAATCCTATGTATTTGTGATCTTCAGTAATACTGGCATTTAGATGAAATGGAGCGTAGCTTAACTGAATTGAACTTAATGTTGAGTGTCTTTCTTAGTGAGGGGGAGAATCCCAATAAAAGACGCATACAATGATCGAGCTTGTTTTGCCAAGTTACTTTTCACAGTGAGCAGAGCGGTTGGCAGTTTTTCAGGTTTTTGGTCACATTACTACACAGGGCTGTTTGCACAATGAAAACCTTTGTGTCTTGTACATGTCTTCTTTCAGCAGTGTGTACACAAAGAGGGACTTCTGAAAAAAATAAACTTATCTCTAGTATCAATTCTATGAAAATCTAAGTTGAAATGTCATTCAGCATCCAGCAGTTAATGGCACTTGGAATGACCTGAGCTGTGTTAGATTAATGGCTGAATGTTGTAATGCGTAATGCTTTCTTTAATAACACTTATACATATGACAAAGTAACAATAACTTCATTAAGATCAACATATCTCTTTCTGGGTTCTTTGTAACCTCCTAGATGAGTTGTCGATGTGCTAATTTTGGTCGCTCCTGTGAAGCTTCACCACTGTTCCAAGCTTTCTCCATTTGTATATAATGGCGCTAGAAATGAACCACACTGCCTTATTAGGCTTTGTAAACTTTTGCAGATTGTCAGTCACTTTGTTTCTCAGGTGTTTGTTTGGATGTGTTGCTTTTTGAGAATTTTTAGCCTCCTTGACCCAAAATGTAAAGTAAAGCTGAACTCAGCTTTCCAAAAAAATGTGGTTAATCACAGTCCATTCATTATTTAACAAGGGGGGCAGTTACTTATTTGGAACCTTTCTTCCTTAATCAATGAAATCATCATTTAAAAACTGCTTTTTGTTTTATGTATGTTAAAATTTGTTTGATGATCTGAAACATTACAGTGTGACTAAACAATAGTGAATCAGAAAGGAGGGAAACACTTTTTCAAACCACTGTTAATGCATTAAGGAACCTATAACTAATAAAGTGGCCACTGCATGTATAATTGGACTAATATTGCCTAACAACAAACAGCATTAAGCCTTAAATTTTGCAAGTTTCTTTTATTTTATACTTTTTTTTTCTTCAGTTGTTACAGGCTGTTTTTTAATATGTAAAAAGTGGTTAATGGTAACTGAAGGTTAAATGCGTATTTTGGCGAACTTAACAGTTGTAGCTTGTGTTTGAAAGAGATTTAAGAAATGCTTAATCCCCTGATCTTTAGTGCGGGAAACAGGGTTGGTTTAGACCTGGAATAATTTGGCAATAACAGTGTGGCAATGAGTGGTAAAGAGTTTATAGCCTGGTGATTTGCTCTCTGAGCTTGGAAATAATTTGGATTTTGGTGAGTAGATGGCAGAACTGTGGAACTTTAATAGGAAGTGAGTGCACTGGAGGATCCTGGTGGTTTGTCATTGGATAAAGATAGATGTAGATTGCTCTATACAAGTTAATTATATTATTTGTTCATGTTTAAATGTGTTGGTTTGTAAATTTTTAAAAGCCATATTTATATTGAAACATATGTTATTACACTAGAAGTTATGCTGTTGTTACATCGCTCCACTTGTGGGTGCGATGCGATTTTTGGTTATGTTTTAACATCTAAACTCTTACTTTCTGCCTCACTGTATAAATTCCTTCATTTGATGTGAATGTTGGATGTAAATATTAAGGATTGGTACAACATGGACATAATTCTTAAGATACTGGGAACAAATTTACCTTCACATCGCTCCCCTTCCCTTCTGTAGTCATTGCTTTCATCCTTCTCCCACTCTTCCTTAGTCACGCTCTGCCATATATCTCTATCTCCCACTCCCTATATCTCTCTTCCTATCTACATCCATAGCCCTCTATTCTACCCCTTCCCCCTCTCCATCCATCTATCCTTTCCTCCTGTTTTGTCAAACCAGCTGCTTCTCTTTCTCTCTCCTGGGTTGCTGAGTTGAGTGCTGAGGAGGAAGAAGCTAAATCCAGCTGCACATATTTCACAGGGACAGAGAAAGATGTGGATCTGAAAGAGAGGGAACATGGTGAGACAACACATTAGACATTTGGGGATGGATGAGGTTCATACGCAAGAAACGGGATAAACACAAATTAATTGTGAAGAGCAACAAAGAGAGGCACGATGTGGAAACCCAGAGACAAATTTGGAGTTTGGAGGGGGTCTGGGGAGGCTTTTGAGCTTTGATCTGGGCTACGCATTGTGTGTAGGTGTGTGTCTGTGTGTGAGAGAAACTTATTGCCAGATGCCAGGGCTGCAGGATTAGGGAGCAGCTCTTGTCTTCTGGCACAAAAAGCAAAAAACAAAAAGTACCCTCCTTCAGTTTTTGTCCACTTCACACTTATTTAGACACTGCTTAAAGAATCTTATTTATTACAACATCATTTAAATTCAATATTTTGGTATAATTAAAACAATTCAGCTCTTTCATACTCAAGCTATTTTCATGTATAAGTCAGTTTACTCAGTCTGATTGATACTACTCAGGTTGAAAGAAACTTTTGTGCAACATCTCTTATGTCTGTGAGGAAGTTTTGTCATGTCTGAAAAATAAGCCTGTTTAAGTCTGGAATTATCAGGATGCCACTGATTCTTTATATGTAGGTGAAGGAAGCAGTGTTTGATTAAACGTCAGAGTTTCTCAAGCTTTCCTATGATCTAACCTATTAAAACATAATATAAGGCAAGGCAAGGCAAGTTTATTTGTATAGCACAATTCAACAACAAGGTGGTTCAAAGTGCTTTACAGAGACATTAGAAACAAAAACAAATAAAAAGCATGATTTAAAATTGATTAAAACAAGCAAACAAACAAACAAACTAAATATAAAATATAAATATAATTCTTTAATATAACTGTTTATTGTTTGTATGTATTTGGGATAATAGCATTATATCTTTAAAATTAGTCCAATCTGAGAGATGTAAATACACCGGATGGTCTAGTGCTGCTGTGAAGGCAAAATGTAGTTTTCCTGCAGGTGTGTTTTTCATGAACGACATTTCATGCTCAGTCAGTGGATCTAACCTTTGCTCTGTTTTAATCAGGTAAAGTAGTGCTCCAGTAATCCATTGTTTGCAGCCGTGCTGCTGTGAGATACATGTGAGTGTGTCTGTGTACTCCTGCTAGTCAGACTGAGGTCTTGTAGAGATTGGAGTGGCCTTCAGGTCAAAGGTCAGATAAACACAGCTGGCACTCTCCTCCTGGCTGGCTTAGGAAAGCTGTTTTCTCCTCTTTTTATTTTCTCCACCTCCTCTCTCTTCCCTTATCTCTCCCTCCCTCGTCTGTGTCAGTCTTATTTTGTGTCACGTCTGCCTCCCTCGTGATCTTTCTTTTTCTCTCAGTCTTTTAGTTCAGCAACTTTCTTGCCGTCTTCGTATTTCCTTCTCTAATCCCTTTGCAATTTTCTCACCCACCTCTCTCTTCGCAGCCCTTTAACTCTTTCATTTACCTTTTTGTTACTATTCTTTCCTGCTAGTTCTTCTTCCTTTTCTGTCACTGTGATACTTTTTTTTTTTTTTTACAGTTTGCTCTGATTTTCCTCTCTATCCCTCCTATTTCCCTTGTTGCTTGTTGCTACTCCTCTTCACATCTGTTGTCTCTTTTCTCTCTCTGTCTCTTCATCATCTTGGTTCAGACTGGAATGTTCCCCTGATCGCCAGATCCCTCTCATCATCTCTACACTTTTATTAATAAATCATTTTTTTCTTATTTCCGTCTCCTTTGTGGAGCTATCTACACATTGTGGCCAAAACTATTTGGATACCTGATTTTTACACGTGTACATTGACCGGTTTGAATGAAATTACATGAGCATTATTAAACCTGGCCTTTGATGTTGGACTCAAAGTCAGAGCTATCAGTATATCATATGGACATATCCTTTCTTTAGGATCTTAGGAGTCTTTCAGAGTTATTGTAAATATTATCTTGTGGTTTGCAAGTTAAGCTGTTTATTATGCTTGTTTATTATACAATTTCTTTTGTTAACCCCTGTTTATTGTTTTACTTTTACTGTATCTGTATAGTTTTGTGGCTGCAGTATTTGTGGTAACTTATTCATTGTGCCGCACATTGTGCTTCCACCTGTAACGTCGTGCTGTATAAATAAAGTTTTACTTTCTTGTTTGCTTTTGATCTTTATACCTAAGCACATGTGTTGTCCAAGTGTACAAAATTCATTGTTTTTGATAAATGTTTATGAAGAATTATTAAAAGCTGAGTATTTTAAGCATCTCAAACAGCCTGGAGTGATCTTTTTACTTGCTGGCATGGACTGATTTTCATAGATCATCCAGCAGACCTGTATGTGACAATGAAAATATATGATTTAGTTGGATTTGACATTACACAGTCTTTAATCTGCCAGCTCTTTAGTACAAAGTCTTTGTAATGTAATGTGACTTTGCCCTTGCAAGATTGGCACAGGTTACTATCTGGTGATTTCAGAGAGTGGCCGTGAGAGTCATGTTTCCTGCCTCCTCAACCACCTGCTGCTTGCCTAAACCAACCAAAGTTAAGAACTGATTTAAGGTTGCTGTCCAAAACTGATCCTCCTGATAGTGTCTGGATTTAATGAGTGAAAATGACTTTCTTGTCCATGCAGTGGCTGCTGAGATATTTCAGCAGACCAGCATTGCCATCCTTCTGAACATAGCATGGGTAAAAGAAATAAGAAGTATCTACTTCTTTTTCCTGTGTTTCCCGTGTACTGTTTGATAAATACAAAGGGTTTACTGATGTTTAAACACCTGATTATGCGGGCTGTTGTTGGAAAATTTGTATTGGATTAATTTACACTAAATTGTGTCCTATAATAGGTCATTTCCCACGAGTCTTTGTTCTCAAGATCTTAAGGCTGGTTCTGTTATGAACTGAAGAACAAGTGGACACCTTTGACAGGCCGTCAGCATGTTCTTATAGAGACTTCCCCCTTCAGTCAAGAAGATTAGAGTCTGTACACAAGATTTATGCGTCTAAGTGCTTTGGTGTGTATGTGCACGCATATGTGCGTTAGGAAATATTTGCTCTAAATTGTGTGCACATCTGTAAGTTTGTTTCAAGATTCTGTGAGCTACACGCCGGAGAGTCTTTCATCCAGTTATCATTTCTAGTGTCTGCTTCCCTCATACAATTTAGTTGATGAAGATGTCTCCCCAAGAATGTCAAACAGCAGCTTCCTCATTGTCTTTAGTTGCTGAGATTCCATCCATCAATGCCATCTCGTAGGGGAACCGTATCCCAAAAAGCAAAATGTGGGCAAAGAATATCTTTGTGTGAGGCTCACATGTGTGTCATATTATCTCCATACAAATTAGGAAAAAAAAGAAAAAAAGAAAGCTTCAGGAAGAAAGCCACCAACTTTCCCCTAAATAGAAACAGTTTCATGTGCTTTGTTATTGCTGATGTTCAGCAAATTCTGCTAAAATGCCTGCCTTGTGCCTTTGAACAACAACATTATTTTTGCTTTCTTCACAACTGCTGGATTATAGCCAGACTTTAGAAAAGTGTTTGTTCTTTTAAAAGCTTTTAAAAGCTATCTGTCCATTCATCCATATACTACTGCTGCTCGGCAGACTCAGAGCCACCCAGACCTCGATGTGAGGCTTTGACATAGTAGTTGTCCCCTAACTACTGCCTACAGCACACTGAGGGGACACCAAGGTAACTGAGCCTTTTCATGGTGTCCTGGATCTATGTAATTTCTTTTTGGTTGGTCTTGACCAAAACACATCATGACCAGATCTGATTTCCTCCTACCTGGAAAACAAGAGCCAATCATAATGTAGGACAATCTCAAAATGTGAGATCATTCCCACAAAAGTCCCACAAAAACTCCTGCCCACCTTACCACCACCCGATGGGTTGAACATGTTTCTCTCTTTTTGCAGTGCACTGGCACCATGGCATGTGGTACAACAGCTCTGTGGGCTGCTCTTGCTTGTGCTGTTGCTGGTCCGACAGTTGGTTACGGGGAAGAGCGACGTTATAACGTTAATGTATGTTACAATGACGTTATAATATGCAAACAGCTGAAATGAAACGAGTGTTAAAAACAAAGAAAGAATTTTTTCATGCTTCTTCTGTTCCTACTGAACTCAGTTGCTCCTTTCCCTGTTCTGCCCACTTGTCAACCAGTCAGCTATTTGACTGGTTGACATGTAGGTGAGCTGCTAACTATTGGGTTTTTGGAGGACTGCACGGGGGCATGTTTGCATAAGTTGAAAACCACTCTTTGCCTCCACGAACGGGTTTGTATAGGCAAATACCTACACAAACATGCACAACCACAGTACCATAAAGCAAGCATTAGTTGTCAGACAGCAAATTGTACATTATCAAATCTATGAGAATACTTAGCTGGACACTTGAATTGTTTTAGCTGAGACGTGAATTCCTGTATCAACTTCGAAAATCATAGCAGGAATATTATAAGTGTACAGTTCTTACTTCTGTGTGTAAAGTACTTTTGAATGGAGCTTGACTGCCCGGCTGGTCAGCAGACAGCAGCACACAGTTGTGGGTTTATTGATGTGAAATAGACAATTGATAAAATATCAGCACAGAACAATAGAAGACAAAAGACTTAAGTGAAAGCTGTGTGCTTAAGTGAATAAATATTCAAGCGGGATTACATAAAGGTTAACAAAAGGTTACACCTTTCTGCTGGAAGATGTCAACTGAGAAAATATCCTGTTTGTTAGAGTTGTGGTCTAATTGAGTGAAGCACATACGGATGTGGTAATTGTGTTTAAGGACATTTCTACAGTAGGTGTGCACTTTTTCTTTCTTTGGGCGGTTTCAGCATTTGATGTTATGAATTGCTGCCCTTTTGTCAACTTTTCAAATACTGTTTTTAAGCACACAGGATGCGTCACCGTGATGCAGTTTTTTGTTTTGTCTCAGGAGGCGTGCCTGACCTTTGGAACTTCCAGTGGTTTCAGGGCATTTTCTTAAAGATCTCTAGCATGTAGCAGTCTTTCCTCTGCTCGGTGCTGGTCTGATTGCTTTTCTGTATGCAGATGTCAAGGCTATTCAGAAACACTGTCTGATTAATTCATGCACTCCCCGCCCTTTCCTAGCGCTACAACTAAATTTACACCTCTTCTGATTGTCTCCAACCAGCTCTACCTGCTTAAAATGAAAAGTGGCCTGCTTCAAGGTAGGCTGGGGCATCTGCATTGCATGCAAAGGAACTGGTTGGCTCCTGACAAGAAGCCACAGCTGCCAAATGAGAGACAGCTTCATCATTGTCTTCATGTTTCAGATGGATGGCAGTGCTGACAGACAGGTGGAATAAATTGGCAAGGAGATCAAGGAGAGACAAGCTTACATTTCACCCCCCCTTTTGCTCTTGTTCTTATAGATTGAAGGTGTATTTTTATTCAGATTCAGCAGGCAGATGATAGAGACCGTTGGCCTGGTGGTGCATATGTTTTGTTACAGTGAGTGAATGCAAAGCATTTGCTTGTACCAATTTCCAGAGTATATAGCACAACACACTTTGCATAACTGTAGAGCCTAATAGCTATGTACATGTGGGGCACGATAAGATAAAAGAAATGAACTTGTACAGTTAAATTCAGAGTTATGAATGAATGCACATCAGACTACTAATATTCAGTTTTCTTTCCTTTTCACAATGATCTGTTGTTGTCTTTGTGTGAGGCTGGCGTATAGGCAGCTTCTCACCTATAAGTCATACATAGTGTTTCCTACATTTTTAAATGCTGTTACTTTATTTTCCCCTGAAGTAAACAAACCTTGTTCAGTGTGATTCCAACATAGTAACTCATCAGCAATGACCTGATGACTGTGGAAACCATGGGCAATATTTCAGAGTTTCTGATGAAGTCAGCAGATATCTGGGCCAAAACTTCCTGTTATGCTTGCAGGTCATTTTACATGAAAGTGGATACATTTCAAACGCTAGTATTGTGTCACAACAATGATACAATATTAGCGATTCTGAGGATATATTTTAGCAAATGTGTCATCAATGATAATCATTTCCTCAGAAGACTCTGTGAGTGGTATAAATAGCTGTTGAGTCCTTAATAGTCACTGTTACAGGCTGTAGCAGCAGAAAAAACAACAACAAAAAAACCCTGAAGGCAAATGGTGTTCGTGCACGCTAAGTCTTTTGAAAAGCCGCATCTGTATTACATTCAGTTTTCACACATTCGGCACCTCCTATATAATGAATAATATGTTCAGTTTGTGCTGAAGATGTTAGATTATGGTTGTAAAATGGCTCAGCATACATGCATAGAGGTACGGGGTCATAGATGTATGAGGTCTAAGCAGGCTTTTGCACACCCCTGTCCTAGAGACCTTTGGTTTGTAGTGTGTTTGTAAGGTGGGAGAACTCACTGGTGTGTCTTTCCAGATCATTTTGTTTGGCTGTGCTTCCCAAATCTAAGCTTGACTGCTATTTCTAGATTGCTTTGTGTAACTGATGTCTTGTAACTGCATGTCTGTAATGAATGATGAATCATGCTGCAGCCCTACAACTTGACTTGTGTGGGGTAAGATGTCACAGGTTGCCATTTGTGTGAGGAGAACTGGTGATTGGCCAAGTTTGTGTTAGTGTGGCCAAAAATACTCGTGTTTCTTCAGTGTCTTGTGTATAGTTGTACAATGGCAGGAAAGTTTTTTTTCTGCAGAAAATCTTTCCCCAAATGGATTGCAGTAGAAGTCTGGCAGTCTAACCCTGAATCAATGTGCAAACCAGTGAAAAAGAAAGTAAAAAGAAAACCAAAGAGAGCCCTTAAAAACAAACAAAATGCCTACTTTGCATCTCAAATAGTTGATTCTGTTCATCTGTAAGTATCGTTTTCAGTGGGAATAACTTTGCCTCCTTTTGATTTAGTTCCTGATACAATGCATCACCTTGACATGCCCACTAAAGGCTGCTGTTTGGTTACATATATACACTCTTATAAGCAGTGATGATTTTCAACAGGCCAGTTTGAATCAGAAGTCACTGTTTGTTCTCAGTGCAAATGTGATGTCCGATGCACTATAGATGCAGAGCGCACTGTCAGAGAGAAACCTTAAAAACAGCAGCCAGAGATGCACAAGCTTGAAGGAGAGGTCAGCCAAATTTAAATTGGGTATGGCTGTTCACTTTGCATGGATGGAATTGCAAATCTTTGTGACTGCACCTTAAAGAGATGAGACTTGTCTCTTTCACATCAAGCAGCTCCATTCACATCAGTATAAGCTTACGGTTTAACACATATTTAAAGCAAAACTTTGTAATGGAGCACCTAAAGTACTTTTTTTGCCATCAGAGCCATTAACAGGGACCGTTCTATCTTATTTAAAGGATGGTGTCTGTTTGCTGGACTTATGGTTTACTTTTCAAACTTTGTGTCAAAGTCGAGCAGTCCTCCTGCGCTTTGGAACCACTTGGCAACTTCACATGTTGTTTCAACACCCATTTCCATAAGCCATACCCTAAACTAGATGTTTAGTGGTGTTTTAAGTAAAACCTGAAAGGAGCAGAGGCCAGAGTGGAACCAGATAGATCATTAATATATACAAGAAAGCTGTTTATTTGCATCATACAAAAAAAGAGTTAATTGTGGAAGTGTGCGTGTGAAATCTTTCTGCCCTTTGTGCATGGGCCTGGTTGTAACATTAATATCTATTTGTACACACTTGGCAGGATTTTTGTTGAACCATTTGGTGTAAACAATCAAAAGTAGAAAAGAAAAGACCTTTATTTCCTGTATGTGTTTTAACCTAATGAGCCATCATGTAGTGTGTGACAGATTTGGGTTTGTAATCAATATATAACAAAGGGGGATATCTTAATCATCAACCGTTTTAAGCGACCTCAGCACTGAACCGTGTGAAGAACAAATCATTTGCTTTTTTCACAGCTATAAAAGAAACAAACAAAAAAAGCGAAAGAGATTTTACGGCCCACGTGATTACCTCTGTCAAAAAACGTGACCGCAGTGGCAGTTTACGGCTTTCAGGAGGGCCGGAAGCCAGGTATTCCCCACCATACATATAATTAAAACTGATTATATATCTGTATCACTAGCTTTGCCTTTCTCAGCGAGTCCTTGTTTTCTTTTAGATATTCTGCGCAAGCTGTTGAAAACCATGAGTGTGGGACTTGATCCTCCTTAGGTTGCTTTTCTTTTCCTAAGAGAAAATTGCATGTGATTAAAGAGAAATGTCAACATTTTCCGACAACTTGTAACCCTGCACTGCATAGCTTCTCTAATAAAAACAGAAATTATGAAGAATACTCTTCAGCCGAAGTGACGAAATAATCTGAAAGCAGACAAACAAAATGTTTTTTCCGTTGTGCATTCTCCTTCATGATGAAGAACATTGAACTGTAGAGATTAATTCTACTGTTGAGAACTAAGAGTTACCAAAAAGTAGTGCCATTCTGCATAAAGAGTGCATGAAAATGAAAAGTTTTATTGTGTGTATTTTTATTTTCATGTTTATCGTTTGTGGGGGTTTTGTCCATATGCAGACATTCTACGAGACAAACTTTCTTTGCTTCCCTATTTATTAACAAATTTTGGAGTGTTGTGACTGAATGATTGTGGTAAAAATCCAGGGGGATTCAGGTGTGACAGTGATACTGTTGTTTTGACAGCATGTTAAGGTGAAGTCCCACCTGAACTATTCAAACATGGCAACTGAAGTCATTGCACACAAACCCCATGTGAGCCTTTGATAAGCCGTGATTGGAGAGATGGAAAACAGAGAACAATAAAAACTAAAATCGTAGACGAATGCATGAAAAATGCCAAGAAAGAAAAAGACAAAGATGGTAAGCGTGACTGGAAAAGTCATGAAACAGAAAAGAAAGAGCTGGAAAGACAGAGCGAGGAAGAGACACTGAGAGAGTAAGGACTTACTGTGGACTTACTGTAAGTCCTCAGTGTGTCACTCTGATATCTAAGCCTAATGCCGACACCTAAGTGGCCCTCATTTAGTCTGTTAGGAGCCACCCCGGTCAGCACATGTAAGTGAGGTGGAAGCAGACGCAGAAGAGGACAGGATGTGCAGGTTAAGGTAGGGATTGACTGGATATGGTGCAGCGCAGATGTAATCCTGTCTCTCCGCTGCTTGAGTTTCGATCTCTGTTGACGAGGCCATGTGTTGAGATTTGCTCCCGGGCCTGGAGATACTGCATCTTTGAATTTGTATCACAAAACTGTGCAGCCAATTTGCTACAGGACAGTGACAGAATATGCGGAAGATAGATTTTACATCTGTATACCTGCGCAATCCTTCTAACCCCCTCTGGGGAGATAACCGGTCATTTTGGATTCTGCACTGTTCAGCTTGAGGTCCTGGCTGTGTGCTTAAGGCAGCAGCAGAGAACACAGTGCTTCACTGTCTTAGTAGTCTTCACACAGGCTTCACAGACAAAGTGCAGACAAAAGTCTGAGCTTACACCTGTAAATGTGCCTCACTCAGACTACCTGCTGTAATCCTGTGAGCCGCCACAATCCGCCAGTACAAAGAGAATTGATGATAGGGTATTATTGCAGTATAGTAAATACGGCCCACCCTTAGAAGTGCCTGAGATTATATATTAACACTGTTTTCCTAGATGCAACTGTACCAACACTGAGCTGCTCTTTAGTTTGTAATTAGATGATGGATTTCTAGATCAATCGTTGGATGAAACTACGTTGTGATTATGGTTGTTTGTGTAGATTTCAGCTGCTTAACGAATAATAAATGTTTAGCCTAAATTGTTTTGTTCACTCTATCATGCAGCGTCATTAAGATGATGATGTTCTACAAAATCTGCATACTTAAAAGGTTAAGTAATGATGCCAGTATTTCACTGTAATACCTGCCGATCATGTCTCAAAGCTTTTCAAAATATATGTTATGGCAGAACTGTTATTAAAGTCACAGATGTCAAGTGTCTTATATAGTCTTACCGTAAACTGTAAGATTCCTGCCATCAGAGATGGTGTGGTGAATTAAAAGATTATTTAAGAAATTGCAAACTTTTCTACAACAAACCATGTCTTGGAATAGAGTAAAATAGATTATTAGAAGTGTGGCTATGTTGACTGACAGGTAGATGTACATTGTTGCTACTGCTGCTATCTGCATCACCTCAGCTAATTAGAGTCACTAACCTCGCCTTTTGCATTGTGGAGCATTTTTTAAAAATCCAGCTATTTGACAAATATCAAGGCTTGTGTGATTGCTATGTGATTATTTGTAGTAACAACCTGCATAAGGGGTCTGTGATCAAGTTGTGGAGGTTGAAATTCTAGAATTTTTGTTTTATGTTACTTAACGCTAACTAGTATGCACTCACTAGGCACTTTGTTAGGTACACATGTTCAACTGCTTGGTAACACAAATATCTAATCAACCAATCACATGGCATTAAGACATGTGCCTACATGCTCCCCAGTATATCTCTGACCTGTTGAAACCTCATGCTTCATCCCGAGCACTTAGGTCTTCAAGTCAGAGGCTACTGGTGGTCCCACGTACTAGGTTTAAAACACGTGGGGATCGAGCTTTTCAGGCACTGGCACCTAGGCTGTGGAACTCTCTGCCGTTGTCTTTACGCTGTCTAGACTCTACTGACTCCTTTAAAAAGCAGCTGAAGACATTTTTATACAAACAGGCTTTTAATTAATTTTAACTTGTATGTCTGATCTTATTGTAAAGCACTTTGTGATTTTTATCTGTGAAATGTGCTATATAAATAAATTTTACTTACTTACTTACTTACATGTCTAAATGCACTGAGTTTCTTTTACTGCTCGTGTCAGCCTGCTGAAGTTCAATCGAGCATCGGAACGTGATATGGCTGTTGGTGCCAAGTGTGCTGGTCTGAGTATTTCAGAAACTTCTGATCTGCGGGGACTTATCATAATCATGTCAATGGTTTACAGTCAGAAAAGGAGAAAGTAGCCAAGTCAGTAAAAATGATCTTTTGATGTCAGAGGTGAGAGGAGAATGGCCAGACTGCTTTGCACTGATAACTCAAAAAAATCACTTTTACAACCAAATGCAGGAGAAGCAGATGGGCTAAGAACAGGAATCTGTGGAAAATCTGTGATCTGATGAGTCTTGATTTCTGCTGCGGTGTTTAGAATATGTCATAAGCAACATGAAAGCCTTGATCCATCCTGAATTGTATCAACGGTTCAGGCATTTATGTATTTCAGATGCACCCGTACTGTCTGTTGTTCTACCTTGCTAACTAAGCAACCTAGCATTAACTGATAGCTTACCCTTCCGCAGTCTGCTTGGTCCAAATGGTCATTTCTCGCTCGAAAAAACTGATGGAAATGACCAAAAAGCATTCTTCTTTAGTTAGTCGAAGTCTTTAAAGCTTCACAAACTAAAGAGTGACGTTGTGATGGTGACTCTTTCTATGTAACAGGATGATGGTTATTCGTCTCACCTTAAGAGTAAATGTTTTTATACATTTAATTGAATCACTTCTGGTGATGATCTAAAGAACTTTTTCTTTTCTTTCTTCTTTTTTCCACCCTGTTCTTAATTTATAAACTCAACATGGTCACTTACTTTACGGACGATAGAAACTAAGTTGTTTGACTGGCTTTTATAATCAGATTGATGTTTCTTAACCTGATTGAACTAACGAGTCTCAGTTAAAATAAGCAGATTTTCAATGAAGTAAAGGCAGCATCAGATAAATCCTCTTGATTCTTGTTTGTCTCATTTGGACTCCAACAACAACAGCCTGGCTCAGGGCAGTAATAACTTCCCAAACTATTTAGCAGAAGTTCAGTGGCTTTGAATAGCAGGTAAATCCGAGTCACAAAAAAACGATGGAGGCTTCAATCAGCGACATTACAGCCTCGAGTTAAATGTTTTGCCTGTTTGTCACAAAGTCACTTCGGTGAGGATGGGCTTTGAAATGCACAGATGCGCAGAGATCCTGCAATGAAACGTCACAATAACTCAGCTAAAGAGGCATGTGATTACAAAGAAAGCTGGCATACACATGTGCGCAAACATACAGACGCTCTTCCCGTTTACCGTTCTCCCTCTTGTTCTGGCACAGTCGGTGTGTCAAAGTGACAGAGGAGCATTTGAATAGCTGTAGCAACAACATTGAAGGCAGGGCGACCGCGTGATGCAAGACTGACACTCTTAACCTGCCTCTATCAACACGCACGAACTGCTTCAATGGCAGAGTGGCAATTCTCTCACGGCTCTAGTCAAAACAAGGTGTTCACACACTTTGCATTGGCCAGAAAGCTTCTCTCTTCTACACACAATGCTTATTTGTTGTATTCACACACATAAAGAGCACAAAAAACAACATGCTGTTCTCATAAACTCAAAAGAGCCCCTGAATCCAGGTGAAAGCCCTCATTTCCTATTGATTTCACCTGTTAAATCCACTTCAAGCATGAAGAAAAAATGAAGTTTACAAAAGGATTTTCAATTCCTAAGAAGATTTGGATTACTATGGACAGGCTGCAACCTAATGTTGAAAAGATAGTCTTTATAGTTTGTAAATTCATGGTAGAGTACAACAGTCTTTTTACTAATCTGTTAAGGCCTAGAGATAATTAAATTTAGCTTTCTGAGTCAATCTTGGGAAACTGATATAAAAGATTTTTGGCAGGATGATCCCAAGAAAGCACTTTAGGATCTTCTTACGTGCACAAATTAATGGATGAAGTGTCATGCTGTAAAATCAGAGTTATGCCTCCACTGTCTTTTGTCAAGTAGTAGCTTTCCAGGACCAAAATTTGACAGGAAGTGTACAATGTGCGAAAATACAGTCACAGAATGTGACCGCATTCAGATTAGATATCCACATTAACTACTTACATTCAGAATTGAAACAGAAATTCTGAAATTCCTCAAAAAGTTGCTGCAGAGTTTATTTTATTTTATTTTTTTTAGTA
Source organism: Astatotilapia calliptera (assembly GCF_964374335.1). Taxonomy (NCBI): domain Eukaryota; kingdom Metazoa; phylum Chordata; class Actinopteri; order Cichliformes; family Cichlidae; genus Astatotilapia; species Astatotilapia calliptera. The sequence goes on from NC_137431.1 coordinate 25,509,264, forward strand.
ACAAGAAGGTTCAGATAGATACACAAGGGAAATTGTTGAAATAGTCTGAGGTTTAATCTTTTCATCGCTCTTTCTAATCGTGCCTCTGGTCATCATTAAAACTCTTGCTTGTGGTTTGCCTCAATCAGCTATGGTGTTTTTTTACCCTGGAGGAGTTATGACTAAATTATTTTTAACCTGTGACGAAAAATAAGCCCTTGAAAAACAATCTGCCTTACAGACAGCCCACATAATTTCCACTCTGAAAGATTGAGAGAGATTTTACACCAACGGTGTTTACATTAGGCAACAAACACGTGTAAATGTAGCATGTTGGTTTATGAATCTGTATCCCTTCATAGAGCTGCACGTGGTGAATTACATGGTTGAAGGATGGTTGAGTATAGAATAAGGGTTGAGAATAAAGGTTCGTCCAAAGACACCATTAAAATTAGCACTTGTGCGGGAGATGCTGAAGAACTTTGGAGGATTTCTTGCCACGCTTGATTAACCCGAAGTCCAGATTTAAATCTTTACCTCAGAAGAACAGCCTAATCACAAGCAGTTGCTCCCTGCAGCATGCAGTGATACTCTAACAATTAAAAGTAAAAAAATGAAGATGATTAAATTAATAAAGTGCATGCATATGTTGTACATATTAACATTATCATATTTTACAGTGAGCAGAACAAGATCAGTGGACTTTTACACTTTATTGTGGCTATCTTTGATATTCCTTATAGAGGTCAGTCCCCCTTTAGTGCTTGACTATCATTACCTCACAGATAGTGCTTCCTGTAGAGTGACAAGAACGATTTTGGTCTACATGATCTTGAGGTTAAGTAGAGGAGGTGAAGGACAGTGTAATTATCACCGTGCAGATTTTCCCTCGAGTCCTTTGCACTGTCTCTCTCGCTGTCTGCTTTCCTTTCCTTAGCATGACAGAATTCCCCGAAGCGTGACCTGTCAGTTACTGCTGTTAAAAGAATTGGCTCACAAACAAAAACAAAGGAGCCTGCACACGTGAGTAGCTGCAGTAACAAGTAAAGATTCAGGAAGTCTAGTTTAGAGCACACCCTGGGAGACTATTACTCTTAATGTCTGGCTTTGAATTGAACAGTCAAAACAAACATAATCATGCACATACAGTGTGCGGGCATTAGTGCACAAATAAATAGATTTACATTATGTGAAGAAGTTTTTGATTCTGCTTTTTTTTTTTTTTTTTTTTTTAGTATGCACGCAGTCAGCTGGACAATTGCAAGAGCATGCATGTGCATGCGTAAACTGTGGCTCATGATTAACACTCCCAAATGACTCATCATGACATTAAATGAAAATGAGAGAGCGATCAAATTATCTTTTATCCGCCGGCTGCTGCCTGACAGAATCGCAACTGTGTTTGAAAGTTACAATTTTTTTAAAAAGCGGAAAGCCTCTAAGGCTGGGCTGAAGTTCAACGGTTTCAGGATGTCTGCCATGCTCCACCCGTGTACTATGTAAATCAGACAAATGAGCAAGATTGCATGATGTAATAAGGGAGAAGACTACAATGTTTGGGTGTGTCAGAGCATGGAAAGTTTAAACCAATGAGGTACCTCGAAGACAAAGAAAGGCATGAAGTCACCTTTGGAGAGCCTGTTTTTGATAGGCATGAGAATTTTGAAAAAACTATTCAGTGCACGTATTATCGAAATCACTCATTCTCAGTACTTTTCACTTCAAGTTTCACAAACATGCCAAATGTTTTTGATTGGTTGCCTTCATCTAAGGAGTCATAGTTTGTGTGCAGATAAAGTTCATTATTTTTTGCATTATCGTCTTGATGCATTTTTGCATTTAGTTCAGCATGTTAGATTAGAGGCAGTTATTGTCATTTGTGATGGCTATCCTTTTCATAACGCTACTGAAGGTTTGCGATATTACTGTCACTTCTTGGATGTTGTGTTTTGGAGTGCAGAGCTGTGTTCAAAGCGCTTTCCTGCTTTCCATTATAACATTAAGGGAGATATATACAGAATAGCTTATATTTGATCATCATTTTATAAGTCATGATTTCCAGAAAGCCTCATCTTGTGTTACTTCTAATATTAAAAGATGAAACCTTAGTCTTTGTGGCTTTTGATCAACACATTCTTCTTGCTCCTGTAGGTTTGTCTACAGGTTTAACCTGATTCTGCCTGTGACATGGACAATTGCCTTGCAAGTATTCGAAGAAGCAGAATTTGCCAGTCAGAGTTTCTAGTAATAACTCCTTTCAAATATCATCCTCCATTTTACGCACGCCATCGTTTGAAGGTGTGAGATGTGTAGCTCTAAACATTTTGACAGTTTATGGAAAGTGTTCATGCTTTCTGCAGCTATAAAAAAGCACAGTGAAACTAAGGGCTTGTCATATTTCATCCTCACTGGAGGAACATACCTACCTCTCAGGGTTTTTTCCCAATCTTTTGTCACATTTGAAAAAGAAGCGTACAGCCAGGCAAGTAGTTTTGTGAGGGACAAAGTGGCATTTTTGTCTTATGCTTCCACTGGATGCCAAGTCATGGAATCAGCATTACTGATTGTAATTTCAATTTCACGGTTATCAAGGCAGCGGCTATTGAGATTTCGTCAAAGAGCTTAGACGTGAATCTCCGAGGAAACATCAGGGGATAAACATAAACAGATTGCAGTCATAGTTAAATATAACACATTCAGATATGGGTGTGGAGTTGGTACAGGCATAGCTACCACGAAATTCCACCCACGCTGTTTTATACAAATGGTTTGTGTAAGTTCCGTGAGCTTTGTTAGATTCAGACGTGCATGGCTGAAGTCAGTCTGTCAAAACTCTTTTGTGAGTCATGCATCTGTCAGTACACTGTAGCACGTTAACAACCAGCGCCAACTTTGTAAAGGTCAGTTCACAACATCCCATGTGGTTCTTACTGTATTTTCAAGGTATTTGTTGTGACTTGCTGGTTTCAAGTAGTCTGAACTCTTGAGTGTTATAATACAATTTTCAGTGAGTGACAGGTTATGTGGTTTTTGTTAGAAATACCTCACCTTACAGTGACATCTAGAGTAACACTGATCCAGTAGTGCTCTATAGATACCAATTATAGGTTGGTGTAAAGGATACTAAAAGATTCCTGCATACATGGAGTGGAGTGTTGGATTTTCCTGAATTCCTAAATTGCTGATGTAGATTTAGATGACCTCCATTAGAATAACTAGGCAAAAAAAAGGTATTATCAACATTGAAATTTTGCAGAAAGCTGAATTGATTGTCAGGTGAATGCCATGTTATTACTGAACCACGCTGAGCTTGTCAAACAGAATTCTAATCAATTCACGTGAGGGTGTCTGTCGGTTGTATTTCAAGTAAAGCTGCCTCGGGCCAAAGAGATATCAAAGACACTGGGCTGTGACAGCTCACACCAAGAAGAATCAACACCTGTGGATTTTCAGATATTAAAACATTTAGAGTCTTTGTAAAGGTGGATCATGTAAAGGCATGACTGCCTGAGGATATGAACGTTTGTTTTTGATCAGTGGAATCTATCTGCATTTTTCGTCTTTTGTCTCTGCAGCTGTTGTTTGTTCTCTTGTGACCTGAATCAGGATGAGAGCTGATTTAGCTGAGCTAATGACACATATCACACTAAAGAATCATCACTTCAGTTCCAACGCATCACTTCACTTTCCAGCATTTTGAACTGCTGCTTAGATCTGAAGCTTCCACTACGCCTGCTAATCAGCACTACATGCAAGTCAGGATCAAACTTGACAACAAGAACAATTCAGATAGTAGTTCTGTTTTTTTTCTCTGCAATCTGTTAAATTCTTTGGCTTGTAAATATTTTATTCACACACACACACACACACACACACACACACACACACACACACACACACACACACACACACACACACACACACACACACACACACACACACACACACACATATATCTATATATGAATTGTTTAAAACTCAGTTTGCAAGTGTGTTTAAATCCTTGCATCAAGCAGGCGAATACTAAACTTTCGCTATAAATGTCACTGAAGAATAGCTGCATTATTTTTGTATAAGTTATAATAACTTATAAATTGGCAGTATTGGTAAATCTACCACTTTGCTGGAAAATGCTTTAAATAGAAAAGCAACTTGTAATGGGACTTTAAAGGAGCCAAAGGGCAACTGTAAAAAGTTTTCACTCTGCAGTGTGATCATTTGTCTGCTCCAGAGAGCTTTAACAACTCTTATAACAAATGTCAAAGTCTCCATTTAACAAGTGTTTTTCTCCTCTTGGCATTCGCTCCCACCTGTCTGGTGTCAAACTTGTCCTTTAATTTCCAGAAAACATATATGTCTATATGCATTTTTCACCCTTAAAAAAGTTCCTATCTTTTTTAATTGACTTGTCTAACAGATGGGCTGTCATATCGGTTTCTCTTAACAGCCACATCCACGATTCACCCACTAGAGGATAATGGCCAAGTGGAAAGGTGCCTTTAGGTGCCTCCGAGCCCTTTTTCTCCTGCTACCTTGGCCTGATTAAAACAATTGAAGGGGAACACACAGGATACTTGACCCAAACGGTCTATCGCAGTAAATTGCTTTTGTTAGGTGAGGCTAGTGCTATGCCTGGCCTGCCTATCTGCCCGTGTCTAGAGGGGATTTGAGATGCATATACATGAGCGGTGCAGGTTGGGAGGGGAGTCAGGTGGAGTCCTGGAGTCCAATTTAGGTCTGCTGGGAGAGGTGAGGAGCACAAAGGAGAATGGAGAAAAGGGCATGAGGCGAACCTAATAGAGCTTCCTGCTAACAAGCCCCATCTCTGGGCTTTAAGTCTGATGTCACCACATCTTCTCCTCCTCTTCTAGGAACGCTCACTGTTTGCCTCTGCATAATGTCCCACACTCATTTTGTTATGCTGTAATGCTACTTTCTCGCCTTTCCTCCTCTCACACCAATTTGGAAGGGCAGCAGTGAGTTAAAGACCATTTCTCTTTCTGCCTCATTTGTAGTGGCATAGAATAGCGCATGTTCTAGTGTTTGTTTGCATGTTTGTGTATCTGTGCATGTGTGTGCGTGTTGTCTGTCAGACAGGTGCTTTGTTAAGCTGCTGCCAATCATTGTCTGGGTTGTCTTCACCTCCCACAGGAGCGAGGTTTTTTCTTCCACACACCGTTTGTTTGCAAGTGTAACCAAAAGGCTGCAGGCAGGTTCAGGAGAGGAGATTACATCTCTAGTGGTTTTTTCCCATCTTTTTGATATTTCTCATGCGTCCCACGCTCCAGACAGTCACAGGAGTTCATTAAGGTGGAGTCCTTTTTAGCAGTGCTTGGGGTCTGATAGGAAACAGGTCAAAATGTTTCTCTTAGGCAGCATCCTTTTTTTTAACAAAGTCAAAAATCTTTTTACTTCTTTTTGTTATCTAAGTTCAGGTTATGGAAGTCATACTTCTTGTATGTGAAAACTAATTTCATCCAAGATGAAAGTGGAAAAACTGACTGAGGCATTTCTATATCGATTAAAAATGTGAAACTCAAAAAGCGAAATCAACATGGTCACAGCCTCTTTAGCAAATCCCCTCCTTCCTAAAAACTGATTTCTCTCTAAACTCACTGTATTAAGGCTTAAAAGGAAGCTACTTTGATTCACTGGTATCCAAACACATTAAGCAGGAGCCCGGCGCTTTCTGCTGGGACAAAACTCTTGTACCTCAAGCTAGACCCTTCCACCGTGTTGGTGAAGTTGGTGGCTTTATGATCATTTTAATTGCATTTTCTGACAAATAACACAGCGTACTGTAAGGTACAGACCATCTAAGAAGTTGATGCTCCACTTTTGATGTTCTTTATTCTGTTACGTGATCAATACGCTAAAGTTGAGGTTTCAAAATGCGAGAGTTGAGGCTCAGGTGTGAAATGTATAGTTTTCAGAGTTTTTATCGGTTTTCAGTGTGATTTTGTTATCGTTTTTATCATTTACTCGGTTTTCCTGGGTCTTTTCATGTGTGTTATGAATAAATTTTCTTTTTTTCGGTACCGGTAATAGTTTTATTTTGTTGTATTTATCCGCGACACCTTAAAGGCCGGTCCATGAAAATATTGTCGGGCATAAACCGGTCCGTGGCGCAAAAAAGGTTGGGGACCGCTGGTGTATATGATCGATTATTGTGGTCAGTATAGTACAACCTAGTACCATTCATTAGTGTACCTTGTGGGCCAAAGTCTGACACATATAGTTTACCACATACTGGACACTCAAAGAAATGCTCTGCAGTGTTGGTTCTGGTACTTGATGCCGCACGCTTTTTCACTTGACTGCTTTGTCTCTTATTTTCTGTAAACGTCTCTTACCTTATATCATCATATCACATTTCCAGGCGGGTTATTTCAGGGTGTTTATAGCGAAGCTTTTTGTCTTCCTCTTGGCTGTTTATGCTTGGCATCTGGGCTTGCAAATTGTTAAGTTGCAATTGATCTATTGATCTGTATTTCAGGCATGTTTGCTGTTTAACCCAGGGGTGGGCAATCTCAGTCCACGTGTCCCTGCAGGTTTTAGATCTCACCTTGGGTCAACACACCTGAATCACATGATTAGTTCGTTACCAGGCCTCTGGAGAACTTCAGGACATGTTGAGGAGCTAATTTAGCCATTTAAATCAGCTGTGTTGGTTCGAGGACACATCTAAAACCTGCAGGGACACCGGCCCTCGTGGACTGAGATTGCCCATCCCTGGTTTAACCCCTTTCCAGGTTGAAACATCAGTTCAGTATTCTTAGTGCTTATTGTTAGTTCAATTGTAGGATTTCTTTTATTTCGTTACTTAGTGACAAAAATGCTAACATAGAAGTTTTTAAAATGCAGACAGCAGAAGTCATGGTGACTATGACCATTTTTTATATATAGTGAATCATTGAAGCCAATAAGTTCTGCTCTTTTGATTTAAATTACAGCATAGCTGCTTAATAGAAGGTTTCACAAACTCGTCAGCCCAAGACTGCGAGGCAATACGTTTTCAGTCAGGAAAGGTGTCTGTACACAGCCTGCACCATATGAAAAGATAATGCCAACCCTGCTGCTGTTTGGCAAATGATGCAGAATAGATGGATCCAGAGATTTGGATTTATTTCTTAGGATAAGTGAGCCATTTGATCTACTGCTCTTGGCAATAGAGAAAAGTCAGCATGTTCACGCTCTTAAGACTTTGAATATATGTGCAAAATTTAAAGCAAATTTATCTAGTTGCTCTGAGATATTCTAGTCTTAACCAAACTGTTAGACTGGCCGATATGTCCATTCTTTCATTTGCTAGCTTAGTTGAAATTGCCCAGCATATGTACCGGTCTTTCTCGCACACGCACACACCAAAAATTGCGGTCGATTCAAATGCAAAACCCTTTTTGACCCCACAAAACCTCTTGAATGTGAACAGCTGCTTAAATTGAGTTGTGTTACCACTTGATCATTCAGGAGGTGCTCTGTCAGTGTGCTGGGTTAAACTGGGAGCTTGTCTGCTTGTCAATCAAAGCAGTACAGGATGAAACATCTCTGTCAAAATCAAATTCACCCCCCGTCAGCTGCACCGCACTGCACTCATTTTGACATCTTTGTTAAACAAGGCCTCTGACAAGTCCTTTCTCTGCAGGCTTAGATAGGCTACCTGGGGAAATCACAGCTGTCTGGGTGTGTGATTGTGTGTATGTACATGTCATACATATCCATGATGCCACCTCTCCTCTACCTAACATGAAAGAAAGGCTGCGCGCAGGTCTGTGTTAGAGCATCGATGTGCTTGGGTTTAGTGACTCCTGGGGGTAATTGACAGGCTCAGGCTCCCTTGCTAATGCTGGTCTCACGGGGGGCAGTTAGGCTGCCTATGCTCAAAGCTGCAGACCTCCACTCATGGAGAATGCATAAAGGGATCTCTAGTGGATCTGTGGATTAGCTGCACTGTAAAGAACGGGGTGGCAAACAAGGCCACAGCAGGTGAAGTTATTCATCATGCTTCACTTGTGTCTATTTGTATGACTTTACAAATTGCACCAAGTATTATAAACAGAAAGACCAATTATGCCTGCATGATATCAAATTCAAAAACCTATAATTGCAGTGCAGTGAATTTGGGCTTGAATGCAGAATTTTAATAATTGCACAGTGTATTACATTTATTAGAAAAAAATGTAAGTACATTCAAACTTGTGCACCCAATACTTATTTAAGTCATTAAAATGTATGCTGTATAATAAATCCACCCTGGAAAAAGAACAGTTTAAAGAAATCATTAAAAGTTCAAACGTACCATGACATTCACACCCGTGATGAATACATGTAAACATTTGGCCACAACTGTACAAACCCAACTCAAACATACAGAAAAGAGCACACCTCTGTCCTTTTTTCCACAGCTTCTCCTTCCATATCTGAGTATTTCTAAGGTAATGTTTGCCACCCACAGGCAGCCTGACATGACCGAACTTGAGGTAGTGCTGACCTGGTAGGTCTCTGCCAGTGGCGGAATTAACAAATACTATCTCTCATCCAGAACATCAAACAGGGCATGGCCTCAAGGAGGAACTAAGGGAAAGGCTAACAGGTATTACTAACGTTGTGTTTGTAGATCTTATCATTTAATATTTAATGAGCTCTTGTATCTACAATGACCCAGTTCTCTACCAAATCAGGCGTACATAATTAATTTACATAGCCATGAATCAAGTATTAGTATTACGAGCAGAAGTAGCAACTGACAAAACACCTCAAACACAAAGGGTTTTTTCATCACTCTGGAAAAGAAGACCAACCATCCAGGCAAGTGCATCAAGCAAAGAAACAGCAGGCACTGTAGTATGTAATACCCAAGTTCTATATTTAATAGTAGTAACTAATAAATATTGAGGGTAAAATCCATTTGGACATTTTTTTTTGCATATTTGTCACACTTACATGTTTCAGAAAATCAGAGCAATGTTAATTTATCTGTGGCAAAGATAACCTGAGTAATTAGAAAATGCAGTTTTTAAAGCTATGCAAACCTCCCTGGCCTTATGTGAAAAAGTAATTGCCCCTCTTCTTGCTAAATTATGAAGTAACTGGGAGTAACCAAATTTTTTTCAAGTTCACTAGCCACACCTAGGTCTGATTACTGTCAGACCTGTTGAATCAAGAAGTCACCTGTCTGACAACACGAACTAGGCTAAAAGATTTCAATAAACAACACATCATGGCGTGGTGTAAATGTCTGTTTTTAATGAGAAACAAAGTCACTGACATCTGTCAGTCTGGAAATGGTTACAAAGCCATTTCTAAGACTCCAGCAAACCACAGTGAGCGCAATTATACAGAGGTGAGGCCTGCAGTTTGCACTTGCCTCAGTTAATGTCAGTGTGCATGATTAGAATAGACTGGGCAAAAATCAATGGGAGAATTCCACAGCAAAAACCACACAAACCCCCCACAGAGGCTTGTTTCATATTTGTCAGGAAAAAAAAACCATCTTTATGATTTCAAAGACTTTTGGGAAAACAATCTTTGGATTGATGAAACAGAAGTTGAACTTTTTGGAAGGTTTGAGTCCCAAAACATCTGGCATAAAATTAACACAGCATCTCTCAAAAAGAGCACCATACCAGCCGCCACACATGGTGGTGATAGTGTGATGGCCTGGAGCTGCTTTGCTGCTGGATGACTTGCTGTAATTAATGGAACCATGAATTCTGCTCTCTAACAGAAAGTCCTGAAGGAAAATGTCCAAACATCAGTTTGTGTCCTGAAGCTCAAGCTCACTTGGGACAATCTTCATTTAAAAATGGCATTTTTTTATGATAACTTGGGTTATCATTAAAATTTGCTTGGTGATCTAAAAGATTGAAGTGTATACAAACAATAAGAAATCAGGACAGAGGATTTTTTTTCTGGAAGAGAAGACTTATAAGATGAAAATTGCTGTTTAAAACTCTCCAAATATCCTTTCCTATGATGCATCGACTGCTTTTTACCTCCATCCATTTCCATGATGATTTATATTAAGCATGCTAGATTCTTGAGCTGTGTGTTTAATGCCGGATCACAAGACCTGATAAAGACTTGCACACCTTGCTGTCTTCATAGTCAGACCTCACAGAGATAAAATATGAAACCAAACATAACACGCGAGACACTTGACACAATTAGCTGTTCATCAGAACAGCAACCGTGCCAGCAACACCTCTCCTAACACATCTGCTGACAGAGCAGGAGAGCATTACATCAAAAAGCGGCATGCCCATGCTTCGTTGGTTTCTGAAACTGCAGCGTGACACAACTATTTTATGACTGTATGAAATACATCTTGTTGTCAGTGATGTTAACCAAGCATGGCTGATCACAGAGGATGTGTTTATTTTCTCTGTTTGAGCTTGGCGGTTATGTCTAAAGTCAGCAAAAGTCAGAGCAGAACGTGGTCATGTTAGATGGTTGTAATAAACTGATTACGATCTGACAGCATGTAGATAAACAATAGCTGATATATCACTCAGTGTGCCAGAGAGATTGTGTTAGAGGAGAACTTTTGATGTCGCTGTCTAGACTTCTTAGTGTCCCGCATTGGGAAATGATTGGTATAAATATCTAAGCAACAGTAAGTAGTTCTGCTCCACTCTGTTCAGTTAGAGTCCACTTTTCTTTGCCCTCTTCAGCCCATTTATATGCCATTTCAGGTGGCTTCATAGCTATAGTCTAATTGTACAATAAACTCAAATTCCAGAAACTAACAGTTTCTTGTATCTCTCTTATTTGTTGAACAAAGTACGACTGCACCTGTGTAACGCAGACAGGATGTGGGTGGCATAGGGTTAAGTGCTCCCGAGCAGGTAGCCCTGTACAGTCACAGGTCTGCTTTTTTGGGCTTGGCTTGGCACTGTACAGATGGCATTCTTCTGGGGTAAACAAGACATAATCTCTCCCTGCTGCGTGTAATTAATCTCTGCCTTTTGAATATCCCATGTGGCACAGAAATGTACAAATATGTGTGGTGGAAGGCCACACAGTGCTAAACCCCAAGGCGTGGTTGCCTGGTATGGTTGCCTCCTCAGTGGATGGCTGTTTGATTGGTATGTTGGCAAGCTGACAACTTGATTGATGGGCTTTTCTTTTTTTCCTCTCCTTTCTTTTTGCTAAGCCATTCGACTGTTTGTCGTACTCCTGCTATGTTTCTCTTCACTTAAGATGATTGGTTGGTTGGTTGATGCTCATCTGGCTGCTTGTGGTTCTTGCCCTGTGGGAATGAATATGATGTTAGCTGGTTTTCTTTAAACCTTAGAAATCAACCTGATGAGTAAAATGTTAATGTAATTATAGCCAATAATTTAAAAAAAGGTGAAAATTACATTTATAGATCTGTCTTTATTCTTTGAATATTAAAACGAACATGGAAAAATGAAGAAAAGACTTAAGTTTAACGTTCTCCATAACAAAATCTAAAGTTAAAGTTAAAAAACATACCCCTTTGTTTCATTTTTAATATATAAATCTTATTCTTTCTTAGTAGATGGTGTAACTTTATTGTGCATTCACAATACAATGTTTTTTCTTAGTCTAGAACTAGAAAAACTGAAAACACCCCCAGTTGGTTAAATTTCTTACTGTAGGTAGAGTGGTGGCCCCATGATCGGAAGGTCAGGGGTTCGAATCCACTGAACGGCTACCCTGAGGTACCCCTGAGCAAGGTACCATCCCTAAACATTGCTCCCCGGGCGGCCAGTGGCCGCCCACTGCTTCACTGAGTGAATGGGTTAAATGCAGAGAGGAATTTCCCCACGGGGATCAATAAAGTATAAATTATTATTATTATTATTTTATGAATATACAAAGGCAGCCACTGGTTCAAAGATGTTAATATGCCACCCACTACTACTCGGTGTTGCAGCCTTGACAGACAGCTGTGCTGTATCCCTGAATGGAACGATAAACATCAAACAATGTTGAAAATTAATTAATTATTTTAAAAATGCACAAGTAAAAAAGAACAAAAAACAGTGGCTGTCTGTTGGCTTCATTAGAATAAACTTGACTATCGGAAACTGAATCTAATCACATTCAGCACTGGGATGTGGACTCTAGCTAAGGGTTAGCCACTCTATAAATGACTGACATTGTGTATCATTATATACAATTATATATTATATAATGATATTATGTTATTATATACAATGTAAAGTTTCAAATTGAAAACATGATTTGATTAAGCGTTTCATACAACTTCCTACACACTGAAAAAAATATGTTATAAAAATATTAAATAGATTGATTGATTAAATTAGGATTTAAAATTATTAGAGTGGCTGACTTGTCTGATTTTTATTTTTCTCATTTAACTACTGTTAAATTTACCATTTGCAAATTAGTTATCATGAACATCCCTAATTTTTCTATGATGGCATCAAGAAAGTTTCCATTAGAAAACGGAAACAAACATTTTTTTTTACCTTATAAATAACAACTTGATTTTTTTTTTATTGTGGAGTTGTGCCATTTCAAAATATTAAGAATACTGACCAAAAAATTCATTTTTAATCTCCATGAGTGTTTAATGTTCGGTATGATTTAAAGTTTTTTTGGCAACACATCCTGAGTATGTCCAGACTTGCCCATAAGTGGTTCGAGAGACTCCTCTTCAGAAAGTTGGTGAGAAGGACGTTTAAGGACGTGATGTTTAAAAAATTAATCCCTGGGTCTTTAATGAGGTATGTGGCTCTGCCGCATGTGGGTTTCAGCTGTAACAGTCATCACTGGGTATCGGCCACAAACATTTTTATTTGATTCTATTTTTTCCTGGAGAACTTTAAGTGTTTGTGGGTACAGATGTTTTTTCTGTGAAATGCAGAGATGAATAACAAAGAGAGAAAGAAAGCAAAATGGGACTGAGATGACAAAACCTACAATATTTTCTTTTCTTTGTGTGATTTATATACACGGATGTGTATTGAAAAAGTGTATGAGTTTCTTGACACGTATGAATATAACTGATATATCTTTCACAATGCGACCCTGTCATTTAATGTGATTTAGTTGGAGAAATGCAGAATCACACAAAGAGTGTAATTAAATTTGCTACAACAGGAACATAGAAAAGATACAGTACACACTAACTTTTGTGTATCTACTTCTGTACATGAATACATAGAGTCATAATAAACAAACTTGCATAATATACCATTAAAGATTGGTATATTATTGATACATTACCATTTAAATTTTACAGTGAGACACAATTATAGATGACCCAATTTCAGTATTTAGTCCTGAGAAAAAAAACTAGCTTCATGATAGGCAGATTGAGTTTTTTGATAAGATGAAAGTGCTATAGAGTACTCTCAATACAAGAATGGGTTGAGGACATGGCAAGAGTCGCAGCATTTAATGTCTTACAAAATGCAGTGAATATCTACTAATATGTTTTTGTTTTTTTGTTTTTTGACTCTCATCTCGGTCTATAAACTGTGCCAATGTTTTCTAATAATGGATTTGAATGAATATATGATTCATAATGTGTTTTGGGAAGTGAAGGCTCTGTGTTTGTTGTTGTTTTACAATTTTTTATATAGATTTCAATCAGTGAGAGAATGTGTTTAAATGCGCATAAATGTTATCAGCAAAAGAACCATAACCTTAATCATTGTTTTGATTTATATTTTTGTCGCTTTGCTTCTGGAGGATTTCTTATCTGCTAATCTGCTATCTTTTTTGCTTACTCCTTCAGCACAGGTGCGTAAAACACTTTACGAGAAAGAAAAGAGAGTTACTATAAGTTATGACTAGGACTCATCTTGGTAAGCCTGACTTTCATGGATCATCAGCAGCCTCTTTAGTTGATCCAACATCAGTCATGAAGTTCATGGGTGGGTTGTTGTCAATCGCCACTGTGTAGCTTTTGCTCTTCCCATTTCTTGCAATAGAGGAGCTAATGTACTTCCTGTAGTCCTGCAAAAAAAAAAAAGTTTTACAGTTTTTTGTTGTTTCAGTGTTTCAACTGGCAACATTTTAACACAGAGTTGTACACATGCTTTGAAGGTAGAAAAAAAGTATAAAGTAGGTAATCGATCATCCGCCAAGTTATTCAGACCATCATAACATTGTTTATTATTACATTTGAACAATTGTTGTAAGATGAATAATCAGATAAAGCAAGCATCCACAGCCCAGGTCTGCAATTACACAATTACACTGTCTGTAAAATGAGTCTTTGTTCTCATACGTAATTGTCAGACATTGCACTGTTGCTATTGAGCAAAGCATTTATCCATTAATCTTACTATTTTCAATCAAGTGTTTGTTCAGTCAGAATGCAGGATGAAGGTGTGTGTATTCTCGGTGTTATTTCCTGTCCTATTGTGTGTTGTCATACAGTGGCATGGTGGGAACATCGCAAGTGTGCTCTCATCTTTTCATAGGAGTGTTTGTCTGTGTTTCTGTGTGTCTAGCGGCCTCTGGTTTCTCACACAAACTAGTAGCTGCTTGCCTCGCGGCTACATCTGAGGTTGGGAGTGTGTACGCGGTGAAATGTGTACATGTCTGCTGTGTGTGGGGTATGAAGTCTCAAAGCGTCAATCAAAATTAAATCCAAAGATTAAAGGAAGGGAATGCCCTTCCCTGCCTTTTAATCATAGTGTTTGTGGTGAAGGAGTCAGGAAACGCAGAGGCTAATGTAGCATACAGTAACTTGTGTTCCGCTTACCTGGACAGGCAGACAATACAATTCCCTTACTGGGAGTCTCATGCCTAATTAATCATTTTTATTATGGGTTAAAGGCAAAGAGGGTAGTTGCCATTGTAACCCAGGTATTTGGTATATTGTTTAAAGCAGAAGGGAGAGGCTTGAGGCAGACAGGTTAATCCTCTCCAGGCAACCGATTATAGACTTCCCTGTCCCGTCCTTCCTCCCTTGTATCATCTCATTGACTCACCCTTACACTCCCTTCACTCCTTGTTACCTGATTTTTATCCCGAGCACCATACCCACCCCTTCTCTCTTCTCTTTCCTCACACTGCTGTCCAATTTCAACATATGGGATACGTAGCTCATGCCTCATGTCACCACTTTTACTTTAGCATACGTGTAGCTAAAGTAGAGGGAACACATTTTATTAATATTAACATTGGGAAAAGTTTAAACCAGAGTGTACAGTATAAACGCCTTTATCCATTCTTTTTCCCATGGTATGAAAAACACTTTGAAAAATACTGTTTGGTTTAAACCGCTAGCATCTCCAAATTATGCATACTTGTTCGTGAAGTATAGTCCTTGCTGATGAACATGTGAGTTACTCCACAGCCAAACCTTTAACATTTGCTACAATGGGATGCTTTTTCACACCCTCGCAAATAAAAACTGTGTACATCATTTGATCTGACTAATAGACCAACCAACGACTTTACATGGTTTTCTCTTCAGTCACAATGTGCCGCACAATATTTTCTGACTAAGCCAATCAACATTTTTACCAGCTTTTAGAAAAATGTTCACAAGGTGGGGCCTGCTTTGTTCTTACAGTGTGTTGATGTTCTCTGTGTGCCCCTGTCTGTTCTAAAGACATGCATGTGAGCTCTGAATGTGGTTGTCTGTGTCTCTGTGTTAGCCATGTAATGGACTTGTGACCTGTCCAGGATATACCCCTCCTCTCATCTTATGACAACCATACGACCCTGAAAAGGGAAAGTGAGATGGTCTTCTCTGGACCAAAGCTCATCTACAAAGGACTGAGGCAAAGTGGAAAACTAAAAATTCTATGAAACATATGCTCCCATCGAGATTTCATGTTTTCAGGGATTGATATGTCATAGCTATTACAACAGCATGGCTTCATATCAGAAGAGTCGGGTACTGAACAGTATGGGCTGAAACACTTCACGTCCCTGCTGGTTAATTCCACATATGAACACTTAGGAGGATGGGAAGTGATAGAGTTACTATAAATAGTTGTAGTAAAGTTGTTGTAAAATAAAATTCATGTCAGTGACATGCATGCAGGAATCTGGCAGTAGCACATGATAATTTATTGCAAAAACCTTCACATTTGTCACAAATATTTATGTATTTAGTCGACAGATGAAGATCCTGAAGTTCAGTGATGATTACATTTATCCCAAGATACATTTCCTGTAACAAATACATGATTATAAATTAGTATATGAAAGTAATTTGTACAAGAGAATAATTTACAGTGTTGTTAGTGTACTTCTTGTTTTATATTGTTTGGGTAATTGAGCTGGATTAGCTTTATTTCTAATGCATCGTAAAACAATGAGGCAAGAAAGGCGACGTACTGGAGCAGACGAGCTTTTCTGCTGAAGCTTTGATCTGCAGAATATCTAATCCTTTAATGGATGAATGCTGAGTCATCCCGACAGTCGTCACACCGAGAACCATCTGTCACACACACAGCAGCAGCTTATGAAATCTGGACTGTACCACGATGAGCATTACTTCCTCATAATTCATACAACATATAATGACTTGAACTATTTTTTAATGTGGTTAATACACCAAGATTATTTTTCAGTTTACTTTTCTATGTCTTTATAGCTTTACTGGCTCTCTCTTGTTTGTCTTTCATGTGGCTGTCATTTCCTTCACTTCCTTTTTCTTTTTTTGGTTTACAGTTTCTAGTCACACTGCCAAAACCAGAGATTTTGATTCTGGAGCAAACATCAATGTTTATCACCCAACTGTGTTTACTTTAGCACTGACAAAAACATCTTTATTTTGCCAGTTCTCAATTAAGACACAGAACCCACACAAAATAAGCTTTCACTTTGTGCAGCTGCCTTGAAAAAACTAACACCCCCTTAGACACGTCAACAGATGTCTCACTGTCCATTTTATCATTTCTATATCTCATGTAGATAGCTGCTTAGGATGTAACTGTTTTTTATACAAAACCTATACATGCACTATATACATGCAAGCTGATCCAGAATGATCTGATTCCACTTCAATCAGATCAATTCCTGAATTCAAGATGAAGTATGGAAAACAGGATTTGACATCTGGAATATTAGAATATAAGATTTGTTCTGGTGTGTGCTGTAAAACTGTCCTTTTGCAATCCAACCTCTAAGACGAGAGCGGAGGCGGTTGAATGTTTTCGGTGCCATTTATCTGTCTGCCTGTCGTCAGGATTACGCGAAGACTAGCAATTTTATGAAATATTAAATAATGTTGATAAAATAATTCCAAGATGAAACTCACATAATTGGACCCAAATTAAACTTAAATATGTTATGACAGATTTCCAAAGAATAGCTGTCATTCTGGACTGACTAGCTTTAAAGGTCCCAATTAGGCCTTTGCTCCCTCAGTGCACCTGAGGGAAGCCATCACCCACAAGATCTCTCCCCCACCCCTTACGAGATCAATCCCTGCGCAGGGATTAGAGATGGTTTGGATGAAACAGAGGACCCACAAAGCTTCTTGATCTTTCATGTTACTATGTGAGAGAGTAGGTGTTAGTTAGTGAGAGACGAATGGAGGCAAAGGCTCCAGCATGCTACTGCAATGGTATTGCGTTAGTAACATGTTGGAAATACTTTATTACTAAAGAGCTTTGCATTGCTCCGCAGACACATGCCCTTCTATTTTATGCTGTCTACTGCGACTGGGTTAGGTTTAGGAAGAAAAATATATAGAACAAGCAGAAACGTTGAATACTCATGTGGGACCTTTTATCTCTTTGGAGCCTGCTGCTGAGAATACAGAAGGCAGCCTGGTGTTAATAAATTAGTGGTCGGTGTTGGGGATGAGCTAATATCCAGTAGGCTGCATAATAATCAGTTACAAAAAATGCCCATGAATAGACCCATTGTTTGTTAGATTTCTGCTCATCACCCAGTCCATACTCAGCCTGCACATACAGCAGGGCTACGCACTCAATCGAATTCCCATAATCCTACTCATTGCGTAGGTGGAGAGTTGCGCAAATGAACACCAGCGGAGATCTAACGAGGTGTGTCTGCACATTTGTGAACTGTCAGCATTCACTGGGAGCTGGGTGGACGGTTTCTGTCTGTCTTAGTCTGTTGATGGGTTGTTCCGCTTTTGTACCTGTTTGCCTGCTAACCCGCTTAGGTTTTCATCTGTGCTGGACTTTACCATAAGGAGATCACTACGCAAAACTTTGAATATGCTAAAATGGCAGACACGTTGCTCTACTTACCAACCGGCTGTCATTACACATCCATTATAAAGTGCCACAAGGTGCCAGCATCTCCAAGATTAGCCTTTCAATGGGATCATCCGCAACCACAGAACAACAAATAACCACAGATTGTATGGGGAAAAATGTGACAAATAACAAACCTCTAAGATCTGAAAAAAACCTTTCTTCTGTTAGCTAATTTATTTTTTGATTATTTGTACAAATCCCTGTTAATTGTATACTATTGATTTATAATACTGTGGTAATTCTGTGCTGCAGCTGTGGCTTACCCTGTAGCCTGAAATGTGTCTATGGATAACAGCAACGCAGAGCGTAACAACTGTGATGAATCCTTTTGGTAGCACTGTGCTATGTAAACATAATATTTTGATTATCACAAATATCATAGTGCTGTATAACAAATTGTAATTGTATCTAGTTTGCTCAATATTGACAAAGGAACAATAATTTATTGACATTTTTCTCCCCCACATTTGCCACAAATAATTTGGTTTTCTGTTTTTTTCTTTTCTTTCATTTGTTTTAAATCTTAATATTATGTTAATATAAATTCTTAATTTGGAAAATGCTCACTTTTCAAAACTATGAAGACTCTTATTCATAGAGCTGTGATAAACGTCTGCTTCCTCACTTCATCATGCTAAACTACATTCAGTTCATATCTGAAAAAGGCTGTTCTGTTGCTTTATATTCATTAGTTTGCTTCTTTTTTTCTTTCTTAAAAATCTGATCACAAGTGCTACTTTTCCAGCCTTCTCACTAAACATTGGACGTCGGATAGATTTAGAACTCGTGTCTATATTGGGCCTGTCAGTCCATCTGTACGGCGTCCAATCTAGGTCCACAATTTGGACGTCCAACTATGACCCAACCTGGACATAAATATGATGTTCAATATTTAAACTTTGGATGTCATGTGGACGTCTATGATGCAGGGAGTTTACATGATTAACAATTTTTTTTTTTTAATTTACAAATGACAACATTGTTGTAATCAATATGATAGATATAAATATGGATCATTTATAAACAAACATGATTTATTATGTGTTAGCCTGTTGATTTATTCAGTACATGTGGGGGTTTTTTGTTTTGTTGGCTATTTTAAATTTTCCTGTTTTTCTTTAACTGGTTTATTTTAATTATTAGACTTATGTGCGTGTAATCAGATTAAAACTGACATTTATTAAGATTTTATGAAATATTAAAAACATTGAAATCCATGTTAAATGTCAAATAATAATGGTTAAAGTATGTAGAAAAAAAGGGAATTCGTGTTAAAAGGAGTACAATGTGTTTAATAAGTTTAACATAACATCTGCAATATATTTTTGTTTTAGTGAGGTTGGTCTCCTGTTTTATTGTGAAGAGCTGTGTAAGAGGAAGTGAGTGTGTTTGTGATTGGTAGCAGGAAAGTGTGAGAAGTTTGTGCAAGTGACTATGTAAGAACTGGACTATCTGCTCGACAGTCTTTGTTGATGTGCACATTTTGCAAACTGCCTGTGCGAAGCTCAGGACATTTCTGCTCCAAATCCCCTGTGCAGCTGCTCACTTTTGTTTGAAGTCGAGAGCTCACGCCACCTTTGAGATTCCTTCAAACTAAACTGTTTCTGCACAGAAAACATCATCTCCACCCTCTGGAAACCGGGGACTTCAGAGCCTATACATGTGGAAGCAGTATAAAAAGTTTAACCTTGAAAAGATGTCCACAACAACCACATTTGGACTATAAATAGCCCGTACACGGAGGTCCTATGGACATCAACACTAGAAGTATAATAGACATCGAAAATAAGACGTCGCCTGACGTTGCAAAACAACCCCTTCAGTGGACCAAAACTGTACGTCCAAAAATGACTTATAAAGACGTCACTCCAACGACACTTTGCGCAGTGGGCTTGGTTGCACTCAAATCTTCCACTGCTTTAAGCCTCTTTGTATTTAGCAAACAGTTAGAGCTAACACAGGACACAAAGACATGCATGCATGCATGCACACAATGACGCTTGTTAGGCCCTGGCAGAGAGAAGAAAAAAAACTAGTAAAGGAGGGAGAGGGAAAAAAATATCCCTGAGGTAGCTTGTAAATTGCACTGGAATGCTGATTTAACCAATGAAATCTCAGGAATTGGAGCCAGAGTAGGAGGAGCGGGCATTCAGCAATGATGATGTTAATACAGCCAATTAGAGTTGTGCGACCACGCTCAGTTTTCCCCCCTCCACAATGTCAATGGCAACATTTATCCCCCAATAAAACAGACATGATCTCAGGTGCTTGGGCCCTGCCAGGGCTTTCCGTTCCTACAAATTTCAGTTGATTGTACAGTGCTACGCCTGTAAGCACTTGGAGGGCTGATTACTGAGCTTGTGTTACATGTTTAAAGGGAGAATCCACTCATTTTTATGAGCGGGGTGGGGTGTTTCTCTCTGCAGGTTAAAATATTAGTTCTTAAACAGATTGCCAACAACACACAGAGAGAAAGTTGACACAGTAGATGTATTTCAAGCAGGATTAACCCCCTCGGGTAGGAAACAGCGGGAAGGACACAACAACCTGAAACAGTTAACAAAGGGATAAGATCAAGAATCTAAATCACATCAAACATCAGTTTTTCCAGATCTCACTCTTTATGCAGTTAATTGGCAATATACTTTATTAGATTTTATTAAGTTGGGTTGAAAGTTAAGTAAATGTGATAAGTTTACTTAAATGTTAAAGGAACATATGAACTTTTGTATGTAGCATATGAGCTTCCTGGCAACTATAAAAACCATGCACAACACTACCTACTCAAGCATAACATCATCAGATAAACTGTACATGGATATTCTCTGTGTGCAGACAAATGAAATGTGAAAACCCCCCAGAAATAAAAGAAAACAGACACGGAGAGAGGAGAGCAGAAAACTTCAGATGTATGTTTCATATTTGTGCAAAAATTTGTGATTTACTGCAATTACAGTAGCAATGCAGTTAATCTGCGCAGGATTGTTTCATATTTTAGATGGTATGGCTGAAATATTATTTTAAAATGTTTTGTACTCTCAACATCTAAGTTACCCAGCTGCCTTTGTAGATTGAAATGCATGTTTTTCAGAGGCTTGGACGTCTTTTTCTAAATGAACTAAGTTAAGGTAAAGTTGTAATTATGAATAATGCGTAACGAGCTACTTAGATATGTTTATCCAGAGTGTTTTGTTCTTTGCGCTGTAGCAGGTTTCGTTTAGCCAAGAATAAAGAATTCAGCCTCAGCGTAAGGACAAAGAAATAAAATACTGGACTCTTTTCTCCATTATGCTGCATTCATGCAGTCAACAAACGTTTAATTGGTAGCAGTTTATCTAATTCATGAAAACATCACACAATATTTAGTCATTTTAAATCTAACTTAAAGGTATTTTTTTCCATTTAATGTTGGCTAGTAGCTCATGTTACCACACCACAGCTTCTGCCCTACATTCATGCTGTTACCTTAAAATTACAGTCAAATATTTGGTTGCGGCAGCCTCACTGTCTAAATGGAGCTCTCTGACGCTGCTTGTGTGTTCTGCACCAGCAAGAAGGTGTGGATGAAGTTGCCGCTAATCTTGTTTTTGCATCTAAACACCATAACGTTTTAATCTGCACGACAATGTTGGCTTAAGCCTGAGGAAGCCTGCTGAATTAACACAGTAGTACGGGCTGTGTGGTGTGTTGATGTTTTGGAGGAGGTCAGTGTGTATGCTTTTCTCTGCAGTACTTTTTTGTAGCTGAGTTTTCAAAAAGTTGTGCGTGATGGTTCAGATCCTTCATGTGTGTTTGTGCGCTCTTGTAAATTGTGTTACTGGTTCAGGAGCAATTAATTTCCTGGAGTGCAGCTGGAGTGCAGAAAATGTTGTGTAGCTACCTCACAAAAGAAGCAAGATTACACTAAAAGTGGAGCATGCTTCAGCTCTCCTAGCTGCATAATTGCACGTGTGCACGGCCTCCTTTTAGAGTTTTTTTGGATATCGAGTAATGGTTTTGCACATAATACAAGCTTGCTTGTGTTATATACAAAAACAATTAATTACATATGTTACTTTTTATTTAGTAATTAAACAAGTCATGTCTGGGAAAGTAAACCAGTTTACCTGTATCCTACTCCTAACTAAGGCAGCCAAAACTCTGACTGAAAGGATTTCAGCCTAAAAAAATCAGCTATGACACGGTGAAGTATCCTGTGTCAAAATAAGATTTAGTCTTATTAGGACAAAGCAGTTTCTAGGTTTGTCGTTGAGTGCGCTGCCAAAAGGCACATTTTGGCAAATTTGTCAGATTTCATGCTTCCTGTTAGTTACATCCAGCTGTGTTCTCCAGACCTCTACCTCTGTTTTCTCGCTATCACACTGTTTTCATTTGATTGTGTTCCACAAAGACAGGGTGTTCAGCATTATCCAGCAGTGATCTTCACCTCTTCCTTGTCATTAGCAGTGCCACTTAGCAGCTCAGTTATCTTCCTGAGACAATGCTTCATCACTGGATTAGGCTTTAATTGGCTGCATTAGCTGGGTGCCTTCCCCCCGGCTCTGCAGCAGCTGTGATCTCAAATGCCCCGCCGCCTGAGCCAGACACACTGAAGGCTTTGCCTCGCCACTAAGAGTCAGGTAGGAATGGCAATATGTTTTGGAAACTGGTGCACTTTTGGATAAACAATACAATTCAACACTTGCTTGTAATTATGCTGCCATGGTTACTTTTCTAACTAATGCTAATCCTTTACTTTAGACCATAAAACAACAAAAAGGCAAGATGAGTAAACTCAGTGGCTCGTTAGCAACCATGGGGTCAGAGAAAAAAACCTAATCAACGTGTACATTTTTGCTGGGTCCTGTATTTATTTATTTTTTTTGATTAATTGGTTTGGGGCAGTTTACATATTTAAAAACACATTTCAAGATGTTATAGTCATTTTTAATGTCTTCCTGGCTCAGCAAATTCAATACAAAAATAAAACAAAAACAACAGAAAAACACACAAAAACCTGCATAATGGCCTTAAAAGGGTTCGGACCAGTACTGACATAAGTGAAACATGAGGTTTTCGGTCCTGGTATTCCAAAGCTGTGAAGGATTCAATTTTTATATGCTCACATAAAAAAGGTAATCAAGTTAAAATGCGCAAACACGCTTCGGATGACATGTTTCCGCTCTACATGCAAAGTTTTTTGCACGTCTATTGTCTTTTCCTATCTCCACAACCACATCTGCTAATCTTTAAGGTTTTTTTTAATGAATCTTATTAGGGCTATTTGGTTGAACTGAACTCATTTGTAATTATTGCTTTAATTGAAAACTAATTAAACAATATTAAAGGATCCAGGTTGAGGCTTTAGTGCTATAAAAGATCAGCTCGGCTCAGTCGAGGCCTTATGTAAGGCCCTGCAGCGCTGACCCCACATCTGCTGCACAAGCCTCCTATAGAAGGCAGGCAGAGCTTTGTGTGTGTGTGTGTGTGTGTGTGTGTGTGTGTGTGTGTGTGTGTGTGTGTGTGTGTGTGTGTGTGTGTGTGTGTGTGTGTGTGTGTGTGTGTGAGGGGCTTATGGCTCTGCTGGCCCAGCGAACAGCCTGGCAGGGTTTATAAGACAGTAAGGACTCTATTATAAAGCACTCTGTCTGCCTGTTTGGAGGTAAGACTGTGCTCTAACATAGTGGGAGACTTCAGTATAAATTTAAAGTCCTTATTACATCATTGAAATTCTTCTTTTTATTTGTTTGTTGTTTTTGTTTCACCCCTTTGCTCTGTAAAGCGTGCTGTTTGGTTTTTAAAAGGTTTTCTTTGTTCTGTTTTTTAGCATTATCTCCTTTAAATTCATGTTTCCTAGTAATTTTCACTGCTGAAGCAAAGGGATTTACAGCCATTTCTTGCTGTCTGCATTTTTATGAAAGCCTGAACAATAAAAGATTGTACTTGCAGCACAAGTAGAGTTGCACTTCGGGTCAGTTCAGAGCAGCTTTCACATTTTTTTAATTCACTTTTTATATAAGTATATGAAAATAGATTTAAAATAATAAAAAATTAAAGAAAAGACTACATAAATGTCACTGCATGATGCAGTGATGTTACACTAAAATATACATTGGTGTTATAAACACTAAAAATGATGTTACATTTTGGCATTTGATGCATTTCTAATAAAAACGGCCTAAATTGCAAATCATTCATGTATTTAATTTGATTTAGCTCAATAAATAAATAAATAAATGCACGTTTAAAAGTGTTTTTGAAAGTTCTCGAGATCAGACAGGCTACAAAAAAAAGAGACAACATGATTTGTTCTGAAATTATAGATACCTCAGCAGATATATTGGGTCTAATTAAAAGAGCGGGCATCCACGTACATATTTCAGACTTTAAAGCGCAGTGACCTAAGAATAATTTCAAGCATTAAGACCATGAGTTGAGATACTTGAATTCCCTTCAGGAAGACAAATATTCGATGACACGCGCGCGCGCGCGCACGCATACACCAAGGGATGATTCATGTCTATAATGCGTCCTCAGCTGGAGACTGAGGTTTAAAGCCTGGAAATCGATCCGTGTCCATCAGATCAGGTGACATTTGCTGCCTCCTCTGGCTTCTGTTAGATGATCACTTCTGATATTTGCACTCTTTTTATCTTCCTTGCTCTTCTGGCCTCATGTTTTCGGATCATAATCTCTCTCCTCTTCTTTTTGTGAGAACCAAAACAACGAAACGGTTTCATCTTGTGACGCTTTATATCCTCCGCGGTGCACTCTGTGACTTCTTTTCTGCCTTTTTTGGGGTCAGAAACACTGAAGTGCGGGATTATGTTCTCCCAGTATTATTTTCGTTAAGTGGGGTATTTTTCTGCTCCTGGTAAATAAGGAGCTTCATTTGTAATATTTTAGAATACGATTAGAGATGCAAGCAATGTTTATTTTGCTTATCTTCCCGTCCTTTTGTGTTTCCGGGGGAGGTGGACATTTAAAGTGACAAGGTTTAAGTAGCCTATACTTTTCTAAGAGTGTGTATGAAGTAAGAAGCATTAGTTCCTTATTTTCAGGAAGAAATATAAATACACGAATGCCCACATATTTTATAAAATAAAATAAATAAACCACGCAGGCACTTTTTAAGGCCAGATAAATTTTACGCTGTGTATATTTTTTTTGATGTTTAGTTTTTTAAAATTCCTTTAGATATTTTTCCTTAGATTAGAAATATGGTATAAGGAACCGTTATTAAAAACGATTTGTTTACTTACTTACAGTTACAGTTGGATTTGGTGAGGGACTTTTGAGAAATATTTCAACCGTAACTGACAAAATGAAACAGTAAATGTCCCTTTTTATATTTCTATGATGAATCACGTTTAGTTGAGCCTGAATCTGCCAACGTGTGTCACAGTTTGTTTGTTTTATTCATTAATAAAAGAAAAACTCTTATTTTGGCTTTAATCCCCTTAAATTCCTCCACTTTGTCTAAACGTCATCCTAATTGTATTTTTAACCCCGATGTCTTCTCTGGTTCAATAAAAAGCGTCCCTTGTCGACGTTTCCTTTTGATTAAAGGTTTTTGCTCGTGTTTTAATGAATATTAACAAGCGGAGTGAAATGTCAACGAGGTTCAATTAACGTCGGATTTCTCTGCCTGTCTGCCTGTTTGAATTATCCGTGGAAAACCGATTTTTATTCCGAGCAAATTAGCTCATAAGATTTTTAGTCGTTTGGTGTTGCTCGTGGCTTTTTATTTCAAAGAGGGAAAATTCACTTGTCGCGATATTAAAATGAATGAAGACGCACACGGATCGTCGCTAATCGCCGTTTCTTGCACAAAATAATTTTCAGCTTTTAGTGGTGGCTCCCAATAAAGGCTGTCATGGAAAAGTTAACAGCATCTGTGGGTAGACTGCATGCATGGGTTAACCAGTGGTCTGTTTATTAGTGCCATGTCAAATTAAACGTGTTTGGCGTTTTAGTTCAAAAGCTGAGCAGGAAGTTAAAATAAGTGTAATTAAACCAAATAGACTGCTGACATGAACGCTTTTCTTTTTTCGTTCTTTTTCTCTCTCTTTTTAAACAATGCAGTAAAATGATCAGTTATTAGTGCTGAGGTTTCTGCTGCAGGTTTAAATCTCCATCAGCTCAGCTCACTTCTTTTTGTTTCTGAACAAACCTCATGATGTCTTTCTCACACAGAGCCAAGTCTCTTTCTTCTTCTGCTTCTTTTTTGTCTTAAAGGGCGGTAAATTCTTCTCCCCTCCTTCTTTCCTCCTTCATTTTTAACCAAAGGTCTGTTTTTGATTGAAGCCTAAAGGTCAGCTTTGGAGTTTTACTTTTAAAGCATCTCTGACTCCAGCTTTGTGGCCAAAAGCTAACAATAAAGCCCTCAACTCCCCTTGAA
Organism: Astatotilapia calliptera; assembly: GCF_964374335.1. Classification (NCBI taxonomy): domain Eukaryota; kingdom Metazoa; phylum Chordata; class Actinopteri; order Cichliformes; family Cichlidae; genus Astatotilapia; species Astatotilapia calliptera. The sequence goes on from NC_137431.1 coordinate 25,535,820, forward strand.
ATAACTGAGATTTTTTTTTATCAAGCCTCTGAACACCCTTTTTCCTTCAGTGGGCTTAAGTGCTTTCATGTCTGTAATAACTTTGTATACAGTGTATGTATACACGCTAAGCTACAACAAGGTGATAATAAACCAGCTGCTAACTGCTCATGGTGTGGCTAAAGCCTTGCAGAATTATGACTGGTGTGCCAAAGATTTGGAGATTTCATAAAAAAAAATGAGTACATGTCAATAGGTTTTGATTTAATATCACTGTGGTCACTTTCGCCAACTAGTTACAAAACCAGACAATTTTAATCAAATTCCTCAACTGGTTGGAGTAAAGTTGTGCTGCAGCTTCACCATAATGGGGCTATGTGGGATTTCACTGTCATCAAGAGGTAAAAGGTTCTGATTGATGCAGAAAATGTTTTTTCTCTCAGTTTGCAGCAAGGTAACCTTAGCTCAGTTGCTTTTCACTTTATAATGTGTATTTTACTACTTTTTTTTTCTCCATCATTTGAATGTACTCCAAATACAATGCACTTACTGAAGTGTAAAGTACTGAAACTACATATATAAAATACATGCAGAGAATTTCTTGTATAATCTTTTTCCCCAAATTAATATGAATATTAAAACAGAACTGATTCTCCTAAAAACACAAACGTAACAAACCAATAAAGCTCATTTAGTGTTCTTCCATCGTGTATCCATCAGCAGCTCTGCAGCCCTTCCCTGAGCCCAGAGCCAGTGCTCGAGCCACCCTGACTGCTTGTATTTGATATGGTTGCTGGGAGTTCTCTCTCCACTCCTCAATGGCCTGTGCAAATGCTTTTCATCAGACCTGAAGTGATCTTCATACTGACAATTGCTGATAACATGAAGTTCACACACAAGGACACAACTGCGTGACCGCCATCTGCTTCCTTGTTACTAAGATTCAGCATTTTTCCATTTGATCAGTAAGGAAAAACCTGATTTTTATCATTCATGTTGTCCAAGGATTTTCCTGGAGTTAAAAGCAGGCCCTCACGCTTTTCCTCTAAATGTACACTCAAGTAGGAAGGCTTTCTGACAGTTTTTTATTTTAGAGTAGATAGACAGCTACCTTTAGGCACGTATGTTTATCAGACTTTTCATGATTATTTTATTTGAGGTCTGCATGTGAGCTTGAAGTTCCTATGCTGTATATGCGATGTGATAGGCCAAACATAAAAATGTGACATTTAGAGCTGTTGAGGATCTTCTTTTGAGGTTAAAGGTGCAGCCGTAGGCCTTTAGTGTTGACTCTATAAAATACACAAAGTAGAAGTAAAGATACTTGTAATTATATTACCCAAAATTACAGGTTGGATTTTTAACCTTGGTTTTAAAAAAAAGAAAGAAAAAAAGCCTTGGGTCAGTATGGACGTTTACTTTGTCTCTCCTCCTGCTGCCTGCTGTTAGTCATGCACAGGCCTCCCGTCCTGCCTCCAGCTCTGGTAGACACAGAGGCACTTTCTCAGGGCTGCAGCTCGGCTCTGCTGTTCCGTGATAATGATAAGGCCTTAAATCCCTCTGTAGATTTGACCTTTGTCCTCCTTCTCTATTTTTAAACTGTCTTGTGCATTTTGAGAGTTGTGATCTGGCCGGTGCTGGAAGGATTAGGTGTATGTTTGGGCAGAGGTGACTTTGAGAGCCCCCCTCTGTTTGGTTTGGCAACCCAGCAACCACCACACAGCTGCTGGCATAACCCTGCTTGATCTACCAGATACCCAAAATCATTATGTGGTGTTTGTTATGGAGGGAGAATAGTGAGGAGAAAAGAGGGGAGAAAAAAACAGAAAAGAAGATAGATTTAGTTTTGTTTGAGGAAGACTTTGAGAGTTCGGCCACTCAGACATGTTACAGACGTTCTTTCAAACTTGATTAAAATACTTATCATTCGACTTCCTCTTTTAAGACGTTACCAACGGGCTATTGACCGAGCACGTGCTACACTGGCTCGCGTGTTTAATCCATGCTACTTTTAATCAAAAATCATGCAAAATGATATGGTAATGTCCTCACCCCACCTTTTTCATAGAGTGTCTGGGATAACGGTCACGCCATACTAAAAATTCTTAGGCAAAACTTTACTGAATGTAATGATGCTCATGTGCTGTAAATCTAAACATATATCATATAGAACTCAAAATATATAAAACTCAAGGAAAAAGTTACAAAAATTCAGCACAGGTAGTTTTATTTTAGCAACTCTTAATAGACTTTAATAAATGAAACTCACATCAAAACTCATTCTACATGATTTACTCTAACTCTAGCCCTTTTGTTGTTTTTGTGTATTTAAATTGAGCTTATTGCCACAAATTAATATCCTGTTACATTAAGTGGCTACTTTGTTTCACATTTTATCCTGTTTTTAAAAAAAAAACCCCTCATAACTGAAATCTGGAAAAATGCTAAAAAAAAAATCTATATTTTCTTCTAAAATGCAGTGGAGCATTAGAGTAAAAAGGACCGGTACATGAAAAATGACTATATGTGTCTCAAAATATACTTTAAAAAGCTTTTTTGAGCTCTGAAATGAAGCAGGGGTAGTTTTCAGATTAATCAAATCACAAAGCAGGTTTTGTTCAGAATTTTTAAAAAATACACATCTTTAAAGGTTCTTTGAAGAAACTACAAAGAAGAGTGACTTTTTCCAAAAAAACCCATAAACAAACAGATCCCAGCTCTGTTTCAAACCCCCTTTTCCTCGACTGACTGGGGCCGTCTCAAGCATTTGAACAGTCAAGCAGTCTGTCATTCTTACAAAGACAAACTCGTCCTCCGGCTGACAGTTAATGGGTTTGGCCCACTGATTAATTGTGATAAATGGGAGCTCATTCATAACCCATTGTGCAGTTGGCCCCTGTGTGCTGTCAGTGGTCCTGGATACAAAGACAGCAGCAGAAAGTTGAGTCACTGTTTTTACAGTGGAAAGAGGCAAACTACTGCCCCCCATTGGCCTCAGGTGCTCACTGAGAACACTGCAAGGGCTTTGGCATGATAGATGAAGAGTTTTCTGACTGCAGTTTTCCAAAAAGTAAAATTTAGTACATGATTGTGAGACTTTCAAGACAGATAAACAGGAAGTCAGAGGCCTAAAATGCAAACACACACAGGCCCTGATTAAGAATAAGATATTTATCTTCTGTGTCAATTCTTGCGGTAATATGAAAAACACATGAAAAGTGTAGCTGCAAGCGGCGATCAAGGGGTTTAAGCCCATATGGGAATGTTAATAATTTAAGGCTGTCAGGGGTCAAGAGCTACATGGGAATGCTGGGAATGCTGAGAGCAGAGTTTCTGGCAATCGTAGACATAATGACATGGAAACTATCCACAAAAGAAAGGTTGCCGTTGTTATTATTATTATTGATATGTTTATCCTATTTCACATCATTGTTGTGATGGATCCGCTGCTACCTTCTTGTTTTAGGAGTAAATCCTGTATGTGATGTATTTCAGGGCTTTGCGTGCATGACATGTTTGTCCAGGAGTGTATAAATCTACTTTGAGTTATTTTAAGACACACCCAAACTCACAGGCCAGTAGTGCACCAAGACATTTGACTCTAGATTTAGACAGTGTGTTTTTATTGTATGTTAATGCCAAAGTACTAGTTTAAAAAAAAATACAAAGGCAGCAAGATAGAGTCATTGTTAAAGGGATCTCATTTCTTTCTTCTTCTTTTTTTTTTTGAAACTTTTATACTCTTAGTACTTTTTCTTAAAAAATATTAATCTGAGGATAAAACCATCTGTGGTTTCATGGCTAAATGTCAGTTCTTTTTTGCTTGGACTAACGGTTAAAGTCCATTTTCTCCGAGCTGCAGACATTGATGTGGTTGCACGGTACATTTCTCAAAGTGTTTGGTGTTGATTGATTAAAAAGTGAAACCGTGTCACAGGAAATTTAATGTCTCGCCACATTAAAAGTCCATCACTGACAGAAGCTGATGTCAGCTTTGGACAGAAACTAGCCAAGTTTGACAGGAACTTGGCTAGTTTCTGTCACTGACCTGTGACTGTCTGCTATTTTGTTGGTAAAAACCATCCATTTTTGCTGACTTTTTTTTAACCCCTTTGCCTTCAGAAGTGCAGTAATTAATCACAGATAGCACAGATTCAACAAGGTGCTGGAAACATTCATCAGAGACTTTCATCCATATTGAGACGATGGCATCACACAGTTGCTGCAGGTGTTTTGGATGCACATTGATGATGTCAGTCTCCTGTTCAGCCACATTCCAAAGGTGCTGTATTGAACGAGATCTGGTGACTGCGGAGGCCATTTGAATACCGTGAACTCACTGTCGTGTTCAAGAAATCAGTTTGAGACTATCTGAGTTTTGTGGCATCCTGTGTTATCCTGCTGGAAGGAGCTAACAGAAGATGGAATAAAGGGATGGACATGGGCAGGAGCAACAGTCAGGTAGGCTTTGGAGTTTAAATGATGCTGAGTTAGTATTACCCAAATCATTACACCACTGCAGCAGCCTGAACTGTTGATACAAGGCTGGATGAATCCATGCTTTCATGTTGCTTATGCCAAATTATGACCTTGTCGTAGCAGAATGAAGAAAACAAGCAGATTCCAAACAGAATTGTCCCATCTGGCCAGTTGGATTTGAACCCAGGGCTTTTTTGCTGTGATGTGATTGTGCTAACCACCAGATGTATCCTTTTTAATATAAATAAAGAGTACACAATGCATTTTTATTTAATAAAATAGTGTCAGTGTATCTGAATATTCAGTGTGTATCTCATCTCCTACATTGACACATTGGCTAGTGATCAGAGTTTGGCTCTGATCACTAGCCATCTCTGGCCATCACAGGTCAGAGCTAAGTTTTATTTACTTCTGCCTGTGTAAATGAGCACAATAGAAACGCCCACTCCAGCATGCTTTATTTATCTTTAGAAGTTTTCCCAGTGAATAATTTGAAAAAACACATATGCAAGCTTTTCCTCACCGAACATGGAGACCTTCTATTAAAAAGACCTCACTGGTATGATGAACAATGGGTATCTTCTGTTGGTAAGCACCATTAAGTGGTTGCATGAGGCCAAATTAATCAACAATTTTCCAAAAGACAGCACTCTTAAAAGACTATATATAAATGATATGTGGAGCAAAGCAGGAAGTTTGGTGACATAGCTCCAGAGCCAAAAAGCCTGTGCAGGAATATGGAGGTCAGTGGAGTGGCCAACGCTATTTTGCACTTTAATGCAGCGGGCTGTTTTTTTGGTTTTTTTATATACCTATTTTAAACCGATTGTCAGCATTACTTCCTTTAGCACAGATCATTGCATTAATCTTGCTAACTCTTGCTAAGTGCTTATTTTAATCCAAACCATTACTATCACCCAAACCGCACCGAGTTCTTTCCATTTCAGACCTCATCATAGGATTTTCATCTTATCAAAGGCTTATCTTTTTATTTTTAACATGGGAAATATATGTGACCGAATGCGTGTTTACCTCTGGCATAGCTCCTGCTGCTGGTATCTGCTATTTTTAGATTGGTTAGCTCATTCGAGAGCAGCAGTAACAAAACTGTATTCTCCTTTCCTTCTTTTCTTAAATCTCTTTCAGTCACTCAGGCCCACATAACTTCCCTTATACACACACCCCTGCGCGCACACACACACACATATACAGCACCATGCAGCTCGACAAGATCTGAGGCCAGATATTTGATTTACACCAGCAAGGTCAAAGAGAATGCATTAGGACCTTTTGCCGGAGAGGCGCAGGGAACAGGCAAGAGTTATAAAGTGGTCAGATGGATGCTGACACATGGCCCTTCATAACAATCAGTAGAAGAGTTAGTTGCACTGGCCCTGACCTCCTCCTCACTAGCACTGTGATCTATACTCTCCAGCCCCCAGCTCCTATACACCCCACCCTGCCAAACATACCAACTCCCAGGTCCTGCCTGCAAGAATCTGACTAAAAGTTAATGTTAATGTTCTTAGTCTTCACATTTTCTTTTCATAGTGAATTTTTAGCACTTTTTGCAAACTAAAGGTGTTTTCTCTACTTCTAATAATTGCTGTCAACTAACACTGGTCGATATACCGGACACATTCAAAGTCACAGCTCTTTTAATATGTGCTATAACTTGGCTGTGAAGAGCCAAGGCTGAGTAACTCCCTTTTTAATGTGTTATCTGAAGGTCTTTGGGGTTTTTATGTCTGTCGTTACAGCTCTTTATCTTTGTTTGAGCTTATTACATAGTGAAAGGATCCTTTCGGTCCATAAAATAGTAAAAGAAAATACCTTTGTTTGGTCAGATAAAGTCTTTGCAAACCATCATATATTAAGACAGTCACACATTTTTTAAGTTTAATGTTTACACGTGTACAAAATATTACATAGATTTCTGTTTTTGTGATATGAAGCCTGTTTGCTTTTTGGAAAGATACATAAATGCAACATAGCATTTGGATTATGTGCGATAAAAAAAATCAAATTGTGATTTTAGGAACGTGCAAATTAAAAGACAAACTCTTTGTTTATTGTGTTTTTGTTTCTCCATCTTTTCTCCCACTTCCCTCAATAGCCCCCATACCCAATCAGAGTGATTGAGTGTTATTGGTATTTTGATTGATGCTTTAAAAATCACTTTGCCAACAAGATGGCACATATATTATAATATGATCTATTTATCACAACTTATCACAACTATCTTAGCTTTAGGGTTGTGGCGATAATTTCTCAATCACCCAGTTAACTCTAATGCAATCTGGAAATACTGAGTGATGTCCAGAGGGAGAAAACTTAAACCAAACAATTTGAAAATAGAAAATTAATCTCTACATGGGCGAAAACGCTAAGTTTAAAGCATAAAATGATGAACAAAACAAGAATAATAGTTAATAGTGCTCGTAGAAACCAGTGCAAAGTCGAAATGTATATTTCATCCAGCTGCTGCATTCTCCATTTTCATCTTGTTCTTTCTCAATATTTGGACTAAAATATATGAAAATTGTGATGCTGCAATAAGTGCTACAAAAACAAACTTGCACTAAATAAAGCATCAATTATGTACTCCTCAGGTATGTTAAGAAGTGGCTGATGTTTAATGTTTTACTGCTGTTTAATTGTGTCATTATATTGCAGCCTTCTTGATTTCTTCCTCTTCTTCTTGCAGTGATTTATGGTAGCTGATTTGAGAGTTGCCTCCAGCAGCTCTCCAACTTGCTGAAGCAACTTCTAAAATTTGCGCAAAGCAATTAAGTACATAATCTGCTTTTCATTTGCAGTTTTTTTCTTTAAATCTGTCCTAAATTGTGGTGGAAAAAAACAGCTCGTAATTCACTAACGGTTCAATTATATACAAAAAATTAAATAAAAGAATTAGTGGATGCTCTGCAGAACGTAATAACCTGGTCTATGACAGCAGTCTCCTTCATGACCTCTCTCCTATCTAGGCCTCTCTCCCAATGTTTACATCACTTTTTTATAAGTCTGGGATGACATTCACAGACCTACTACAGCCCAAGTTCTGCACATACATACACACATACACTTAGGCAGTTGTGTCTGGACAGCGTCAGGCAACACTTCAAAGTGCAGGATCCCCCTTTTTACAAGCCATATTAGGCTCACATCAAAGCGTGCTCCGCACTTCAGACCAGAGTTTTCTGGTCAGACGAACATCTCTGCTGCACAGTGCAGTGATGAAGCACTGCAGCGCAGCGCGTCACATCTGACCCGAAATCAGACGTGCACGCAGATAATACGGCACGGACTCAAACCAACGTACACATACATATACTTTGGCATTTGAGCTATTGCTATTGCTTTATGAGCCTTAGCTGTGTAAAACATTAACAACTGAAGGAATCTAAGTTTTAATGTCGTGCTTGTTGGGAGTGTGTTTGCTCACGGCATCAGTTACCATGACAAGACTAGTGACAGGGCGAAACCGTCTGAAATGGCAAATTCCTTTCATTAATTTAGATTTCAGTGCTTTTTTCCATGTGTACAGTGTGCCAGAAAACCATGAAGTAAATTCAGAGCAATCTTCTTTTCCCTCCTCCTCCTCCTGTCGGTAATCTCCTGATGAAATGCACTTCAAAGTGTCACGTAAAGCTTTTGCTTAGCCGTTGTTGCTTTAGTGTGTTTCACGCTTGGATTCTCATGCAGTGCATGGTCCTGGTGAAACGCTGGATGCGTCATTAGAGAGAATGCCGTTGTCAGAGCTTTGAGAAACGTGCTTGCAGCCTACATTAGGTCAGTCCAACTGTAGTCACCAAATAAATAATGAGGGTCATTACGTAAAATAATGTTGACAAAGGGTGACTATCTGTCTTTTTGACAACAGCCGAGTCCTTTGATAAACATTGCAGCACCCATGACTTCTTACAGATACTGTAGGCTTTGTTCAAAAAAGATTTTTCCCCACTTGAGCATCGGTCTCATTTCAGGTAAAAGCTGATCATGACTTTAAGTGTTGTAAATGGTTGAATAGCAAGGCCACTGTGCAAGAGTTTATTCAGTTGTTTTTGCCTTTACTGTACAGGCATTCGTGTCATTTGCCCAGTTTTAACTTCTCTTCCCTGAATTTTCATATTTGTCACTAAATCTTCTTGTAGACGTCTCCTTTCAACTGCTATATGCTTTGTTTTGGACTAAGGCATATTATAAAGAGTGCATCAGTAGATATTTTCACTTGGCACGAAATGACAGTGAACTTTCTCTAAATTAAAAGATGTCAAACAGCATTTTTCTTTTTTGCTTTTCACTCACCACTCCTCGCCCCACCAAACAGAACATGTCGTCCACCTATTCATCTACATTTGTTTACTCTTTGTTTCAGACCCAGCTTGTTTTTCCAATGAACGCATTTTAAAGGGAAACTCCCTTCCAAGAAGTTTACTTTGTGCAACCGTACCACCAGGCTTGATGCAAAAGTCCCATAATTCATCCGTTCCTCTCCGTCACAAGGTAGCTGCCACTCACCCCACCCCTCCTCTACCTCTGCACTTGTCTCTGCACAGGTCACCATCCACAGACAAGACACTTTCGTACTGTTGTGTACTCCTTGTTTATGATGAAGAAAATGTTCCCAACATGCAACATAACAGATATAAATACTAATAAATACTCCTACTACTTCTAATCAAAGTGGTATCTCAGTAACGAGCTTGTTTGTTTTTTTTAATTACTACAGAGTATTGCAATTGTTCTGCCATTTTTCAGCAGTTTTTCTTAAAATATCTACTTTACAGATCAATATTTTTGCAAATTACTGCACTGGCAAAAATTTAACTATTGAGTGGTGTTTGAATTATGCTATTTGACAATACAACCAATTAGGTGCAAAGTCATCTATGGCATTGAGTTCAAATTCTGAGACCGGGAATGGAGCACATTAACATCAAAGTAAAAGTTGTGCCTTTTGAAACGTGTTGGCTGCAGCAGAAAAGCACGGTTTTTCCTTTGAAGATGAACATTTTCTGTCTTCCATGCAAACTAGGACACCTCTTTGTGACCACTTTTACCCACAGACTGGCAGCAACAGTTCAAAAACTGGTTGGCAAACACGCATTATTCCCTCCCAGTGGTTGACAGATGGTTGCCGACTGGTATGTATTTTGCTGTCAGGGAATAGCACTGACACTGATTGAAAGGGGGGCAATAGGGGGGCAAAATATTCACAAAGGCATTATCCTTTTACATCCTTCAAGGGGAAAAAACTCCCTAACATTGTTCAATACAACTCTGGCCTTGTATTAAAGAGTAAGCAAATGTTTTTGATGCAGGGAACACAAAAACTCCCCATTTTTACATTTACGTGCTTTCTTCTATCTCTTCTTCTTCTTCTTCTTTGTCTGTGTGTATAGAATGAGTCACTCCAAGGTGTTTTCAGTGCAGACCAGGCAGAAACTCCTATTCATCAAACAGGTATGTGTGTGTTGTCTTTGCTCACAGAAAGGATGCGGGGAGGGGGGAAAAAGGCTAGTGAGTTATTTTAGCAGTGTTTGGGCTTCCCTCCAAGCCTTCATACCATCCCCGGCCATCCTATCTCCTACGTATGAGGCCTGGGGCTGGTGGGGGGGGGGGGGGGGGGGGTGCTGCAGAATCCCTGTCGGATTAACACAAAGTCCTCTAATGGAGCTCGAGGTGGACAGACACTGAACACACCAACAAAATTTAAAGATCACCACTTAAGCTTTAGGTACTTACTTAGATACTCAGGTAGTCTGGCTCCTGGTGTTCAGCACTGTGGTCTGTGTATTCTGATGGATAAATGGTAGTTGTTAAAAATGGAAATGTAAACTACTATAAAAACTTGCCATTATAGCAAGCTATGGCAGGCTCCCTTATATTAATTAAAGTGATTTATTTACTGACCTTTGATTTAAGTTACAATTAGCTCAAATCCCAATCTGATGCAGAATTCTGTCATTTCTGCTGATTCATTTCATTTCCTAACTCAGATATAGAGGCACTTTCTTCTCCGATATTCATTTCTGAAAGTTTTGCATGCCATAAATGTTAAAGCACTCATCGACCAACTTCCTCAAACCACATCACTCCTGGTAAACTGTGAGGAAATCACCATCACCTTCTGTTTGAACAGGGATTTATATCTTCTAAAAAGGACACAGAGGTAAAACGAGATAGGCCACATTGACCAAATACTCCCAGATTCATTCACCCAAACTATCTTTAAGTCATTGAGCATTAACAAGGATCTAATGGGCTAATTGCCATTAGTAACGGTTGTTATCAGTAGGGCTTAGGCGGCCTATCGCCCAGTATGTAGCTTGTGCACATGTGCATGTGTGTTCCTCGCCCTCAGGAGAGGCTCTTGGGTAATCCAGTGTTGACCAGAGGGCTTCGTGGTCCATTACAGGTCACGGCTTGAGACGGAGGGTAAACAAATTCCTAACTAACGAGGGGAGGAGGAGGGAGGAGGCTGGCCTTCACACCCTCCTTCTCCTCCTCCTCATCCCCCATGATGACATGACCCTGCTTGTGTCACAAAGGCAAATCCAGACTTAAATTACTGCTACAGTGGCTGTTGAATAATGGCGATATAATTTATTCAATTTTTTGATTGCATATCTTAGTTTAGACGAGCTAAACTTACAAAATTACTGAATAACAAACTAATGAGGCACTAAATACATCAAGCATAATATCAAACATGCAGAAATCTGGAGAAAATGTTAATAAAATTAATTCATGTTGGTTTTGTTGGATGTATTGTCACCCTCATTAAACTCCTGGAATGTTTTCTGCCTTATTAAGTAAAATTTGGAATAATTGCGTGTATTTTGTTATTTTGCTTTTTTGTAGATCTTCTTGGCAAATTGCTCAGCTACTGCACATTATTAATAAAAAAATCCAAAGGAATGAAGGCGATACAAACTGTCTAAAACAAATACACGCACTGAAGAAATCCCTTTTCTCTTTAATTACAAGTTGAATAACATTAGAAATCTCCGAATATGCACAAAACCTTTTAATAGCTGCTCTCTCAGTCTTCTAACCAGTGACATGTGATGAGTAGCTGGCACTCGGCAGCAGCAGCAGTACAAAGAGCACTTTCTCACACAGCTCTGGACTCATGCACAGACCTGTAAGTGCTTACTGCGCTCTTTTAGACCACATTTACAGAGGATCAGAGAGAACATTTAACTATTTGTGGAGCAAATGCCACCTAAAGGATCTCTAAACAGGGCTAAAGTTGAACGAATATAGGCTCAGTCTGTGAAGTTTTGATCTGCGCTACTGAAGAGTTAAAAGTGTAATCTTTTGTTTTGTGACTCTTTTTTTTTAAACCTTGTTTAGACAGTCAATTAAGGTAAAGACACAAATTTACAGTAAACTGTAATTTTTAGGTACTTTCCAGAAACCATGATTGGTAAATTCATGACTTGTAATAAAGTGAAACAATGAATAAAAAGGGTTTGTTAAATACACAAAACTCTCTTTAGCGGCCAACAAGTCTGCTCAGGATCAGACATGTTGGTTTTACTTTAACTGTATTATAAATAAACCACCACATAAGTAGGTATTTTGTTTATCTTGACTTTGAACCTATTGTTGTTTTTAATATTCTTTAACATCTAATTTATTATCTCAATTAATCAGTAAGTCCTTTAAATTCCAATATGATGATCCATCCATCTTTTTTGCCAGGTATCTGGATCCGGGTCCTTGAGGCAGATCTAAGCAAAGATGCCCAGACCTCCCACTCCCCAGCCATTTCCTCCAGCTTTTCGGGGGGGCACCAAGATACTAACTGGAAAACATCACCTAGGAGGCAGCAAGATGCCTAGTGAGATGCCTTTACCACTTTAACTGAGTCTTTTTGATCTGAAAGTCCTTTCAAATGACCAAGCTCCTCACCCTATCTCTGTTATGACCTCATTATTTGAGTCTCTATCCACAGGTTGCTGTAAGTTTAGTGGTTAGTGTACATTTTCCAAAAACCCAAATATATTCGATTCACAATCGTCAAATAAAGAAAGATAAAATGTGTATTATGGTTATTTAGAGTCAAAAGCATTTAGACCACATTGGGAATCAGCAACATATTTATGTACTGAAAAACTTCTTTTTTGTGTGCATGCATTATCTTACTGTGAAAACATTACACGGGAGAGAAATTTGGCCTCTTGGCGGCAAACTCAGCCATCAGGAGGTGAACTTTGCAGAAACCTTTCAGTGTGAATTGAAAATGCTCTTAAGCCTGTTCTGCACACAAGCTGACACTTCCTCTTTTCCTCAGCTTCACCCCTGGTTTACACAAGCAGCTGCTGACAGTGGATTGCTTCCTCCACGCTAAAATGCAGATCAGATAAGGACAACAGTCCCGCTCTCACTAAGACCTTCGAAAACACTAACTCACAAATCCATCCTCTCAGACATTGACAACAGTGGGAAGTGGCAGAGTTGCACAACAATCTGCCATCTCATCATCTTTAACGCATGATGTGCTGCTACAACATGGCAGTATCCCATCAGTAAGCAGCGATGATACAAACTGATTTGGTAACGTTGTGTTCAAGGAAGTTAAGCAAATAAGTTTGTTAATGATGAGTTCCCTTTTTAGAAATAAAATGAGTTACAGTTACAAAATACATGATTGATGTGTTTTTGTGTGTTTGTGTCTAAATAATCCACAGTAAGAGATGCATCAGTGCTCCTTATTCTTGGACTCTTCCATTTGAGTAGCTTTGTATGATACATGATTTAAAATAATCCTTATTATTCCTGCCATCCCCTCAACTCATCGTCTGTATGAAATGATCCCTTATCATATCCTCTACCTCTACCAACATTCTTCTGATTGGCTGCCCCTAACGAATAAAGGTTTGAACAGCAGGTGAGTGGAGCTGCTGTGGTTGTAGCCAGAGCTGTGTGCTTGGGGCAACTATTTTAATGCTGTTCTTTGTATGTCTGTCATTGATGACACATAGCATTGTGTCAACAAATACAGTTTCACATGACTCTGTGCAGTTGCAGAGCTGTGAAAAAGTATTTGCCCCGGATCTTACGTATTTCAGATCATCGAACAAATGTTTTCACCCTTTCTTACCACCTGACATCTTATCCTCTTAATTTTGATGAACCTCAACTGTTGTACCTAGCCTGGATTTATACATATAGCTGGCAATGGCTAATCCTGAGTTCCCCTAACTATGACTGTCTAATTTCACATAACTTTATAGCTTGTCAAAGAAGGCCAGCACACTATAATATGTTTTCACACCACTTTACAATTGTTCTTGTTGTTGACTTTATGTCATTTTACCAAATAAAGTCTCAAATAATCATAAATAGCCCACTGCAAACTAGTTCATTAAAGGCTAATTGTTATTTACCTACTTAACTGACCTACTTATTATAAGGCCTAAATATGTTTTGCAGCTCCAAAAAGATATTTTGACTCTTTTGATAGTAAAGGTTGGCAATCTGTGCTCTAACATTAGTTTAAAAAATTTTATTGATAAAATTCAATGAACAACAATTAAAATTTCCTTCCTCAGCTGTACATTATGTTTGTGTCTTAAAAGCAGATATTGTGCATTTGAAAGCACTGGGGTAAATGAGTAAACATGATAAAAAATTTTCTGCTTGACATCAGTAATCATGTCATCAGCGTCAGTAACATTGACTCTAGATAGTGAAACAAGTCGCTTACAGACCGTTAAACACAGATCATATCTTCAAGATTGACACACTAGCTTTAAGGCCTTAAATACTCATTAAAAGAAACATATTTTACTTTATTGCACCGCACAGACATGCAGATTTTCTAACACACACTTGTCCCAAACGATGAGGCATAACTTGAGCTCCTGTCTAAGTTTTTAGGCAGCGCACAAGCCGGACGCCCCGGAGCCATGCCTCCCACTGACGCCAAACATCATACTTACATGTCACATGTGTCAGTTTCATTTTAACACCTTGGGCAGGTTATGGGTGGAAAAACAGCAGTCCGACTGACAGACGGACCAGTTTGACCTGACTTTCACAGCAAAAGCTGTGACGCATGAGCAAAATATTGAGGTAATGTCAACCCGGGCCTCTGGGATTTGTTAACTTAGTCTGTGTACATTATTTAACCATGTAGTATAATTGTACACACATATGAAGACAAATAGTACAATTAGAGCTATCAATCGTAAAACTTTTCATAGATTTTATTATCTTTATTTTCTAATTAGACTAGAAGACTTTTTTTGTGTGTCAACCATTTTTCATTGATAACAAATGTAACATAATGTATCGTTTTATTGGCAAGATAAGTCACTTTTTCAGTCAAAAGACAATTATTTAACAAGGGATCTGAGGACACACACAGACACACGCACGCACACAAACCCCATTTGTTTTTTAGATGTTTAGTAAAACTTTTTACTCATTATGTTGCATTTCATTTCCACAGTGACATAGTTGTTTTTGAAATGTTATGATTTTTAATGCCCAATTGTAAACATAATAAAATACTACACCATAAAAATGTAGATGTGTGTAAGTACACCATAACAAATGTCCCTGTTAAATGACAGTAAAACACTGACAATGAAAACTAGTGTTGCCATCCTTTAACTTTTATAGCCACAGTAAAAATACTGTAATGTATTATAAAAAGTGTAACCTTTAGCAAATAATACTATAAGCTGTTTGGTTGTTATTACACTGTTATTCTTATTTTATTGTTCTATGGTAATCTCCATAAACAGTTCATAATAGTAAAACATATAAAAGTATTTCATCTAGATGTATAAAAACACCATGACTTGTGTCTTGGTCTAAAGTGCTTTGGGTTTATAGGCTAAAGTGCTCTATGAATTTATGGTTAAATATCACTTATAGTTTAAAGGCTTGGTACTCTTTGTTCTTTTTAAATGCACATAAAGAAATTTGTATTGCAGTACAAATCAGAAAAGTGTAACATGACAGAGGTTTCCTTTGATTGCACAAACATTGTGTAAGCGTAGGTAATGCGGATTATCGGTATTGATTTGTAAATAACTAGACATAAAGCTTGAGTTTATTATATAATTATAATATACTACAGTATATTTCTAACTAACTAGGTAGCTCATTCTCTTGAAAATACTTTAAAAGCAACAACACATTTTGGAGTCAACTTTAAAGAAATGCAGATGTAAAAGTGAGGTCAGAGGTCAACTGTGGCATGATATTTGAACATAAATGTGATATTTAGAATCCCCACACACCAGTATCATTTCCTAAATGTTACAAATACAAAAAAAAATTATAATTCTAAAAAAAAATTTAATGAAAGCTTGACCTTGTTTGACATTGAAGAAGAGGTCAGAGGTCCAACGTAATGAGGTATTTAGAATCCCTGTATATCCCCATATACCTACATGTTGTCAATTCAAGCAATGGCAATAAGAAACAGTTTAAATAGCTCGGTTATCCTTCAGGTAAATCTGTTGACCTTAAAGGAGAGATCAGAGGTCAGCTGTGACATGATATTTGAATTCTTTATACTTAATTCAATACTTTTAATGTGTTGACAATTCATAGCGCACTTATAAGAATCACAGTTTTTAAGCTATTAGCCTTTTTGTCAATTTTCGACCAATAAATCGTCAAGTTGAGCTTGATGACCTCGGTGGCTCGAGCCATATTTCAATTAATTAACATGACCCCACTCCCTGCAAAGTTTTATATTATATTATTCATTCAAAACTTTTTGAGCTATCAACAGAATGATGACACACACGCACACAAACGCTACCAGAAACAAAACAACTGATATGAACTTTAACCTTTGTATTCGTATGTATTTTTGGCCTCGATCAGAAGGAGCCGTGTTTAATGTTTTCTGTTATCCATACTTTTTAAATGTTTGGTCAATGAAGTCAAGAACCGTCATGCAACATATTGCTCAGATTTATGAGAGTTATGAGTTGACTAAAGCAACAAAGAGTGACGTCAGTATGAAAACAATCCTGTGGTATAATGTATAATTATAAGATTTGAAATGGCTCGATTGTATTTAAAAAAAGAGCAGCACAATATTTCAAATCCCCAAAATTCTCTGTATTCTCACAGCTAAGATGTAGTTGTCTTTCCTTTAAGGGTTACTATAAAATGAACAGGTAACTGATCCTGTCGTGTTAGCAGGTTGCAAAGCCGCAACTTAATTTAACCTTTGATCTCTCGTTGCCGGTTTAGATCATGCAGGGTTTTTTGTATCTCTCATGACAAAACAAACTGAACATCATCACTATCCAAACATTAGAGCAGGTTGCACTTTCTGCTTTAATGACAGAAGACATCAACGGGGAGTCAAACACACCTGCATACACGAGGTATCAGCAGCAAAGATCTTCATGTAATAAACCTCCAAACAAAACCACATTTTTTCATGACAGATCACAGATTAAAGGCCTCTTTTCCTGGCATGTAGGTCATTACATTGATCAATAACCAGCACATGCAAATTCTCCTCTGACACAAACCCAGCGAGTGAACAAATGCTTAGTATCGATTACCACAGATCCCAACCCCAAATTAACAGCCGAGGTGTTTATCACGATGGCCTCCTGTGTGTCCACTGCAGTTCCTGTCGCAACACAACGCAGGGGAGGTAAACATTGACTAAGAGTCAACAACACCAAAGACCGCTCGACAAACAGAACTCACACAGGTATGCATATAAAACTACGAGCAGGAATGTCACAGGTGAAGGCAAGCTGTTTGAGAATGAGTGACAATGAGGGGTTAATGTTTTGGCTTTTTAGGTCAAACCAAACACCAAATGTGCGACATTTATATAAGAATGTTTAGATCAGCTGCTTGTAAAACCATTTCTGTTATGACATTTTTTTACTATGAGACAAATTTTCATATATTATAATAAAGATTTTTTTTGGTTCTTTTAAAAAAAGAAATGGGGTAAACAAAGAAAAGAATTTAGTTTAGGTTCTATTTCCCTTTCCAGGAAATAGATATAGAGCTGAAAAGAGATATGGTTAGGATTAATAATCCCAGATTTTTTTTATTTTTATTACAGATTAAATATCAGATAAACATTATGCTCATCGTTTGTTTGTTTTTATTTCACTTTTACTTTACTTTTTTACTCTTGTATTTCCTCAATGATACTAAAACAGATACTAATAAACTTGAACCCAACTTTCTACAAATAATGACATCACAGGTGATGTGCAAGCAGCATATAATTGCTCATAGTTACATGTGAGCTCTAGTTACACCTCCAGTTTTCACCTTTAGATTGTGTAAAATTTTTCATGGTGGAAACCTGTTAAAACAGCTTTCCAACATGTGTTTGCTATTGTAAAACTGCCTGTTTGAACCCAAAACATAATCTTTCCCAGTGGCTTTGTTTCTGAAACATAACCGAACAACGAGAAAAACCCCAACTTAAAAATAGTTCCAGGCCTGATTTGAACCCCAGGCTTTTGGTCAAAATTCAAATTTGACACTAAAACATTGAAAAAGGATTTTATCATTATCTGGTGAATATGTGGTGTATTAACTATTGGCCTATCTCCTGTAAAAGCTCAACTCTTTCACAGTGATCTAGATGGTTTCTCAAAGATAATTCCTGAAATGCTACCATGTAACAGCAAAGTGGAGCAGATGAATGATTAGTACACAATACTGATGCTCAAAATTCATTAGCTAAAGACTCCATTAAAAAAAGTTTCTTCTCTTTATTATCTTTGTATCCAACAAACAAATCAGTCTCGTCTGTTTGCTCACCTAATTGCACGGCAAACATTGCGAGAGAAGACCAGAGCTTTTACCACCTCCTAGCAGCACATCTAACCTTGTTAGACATGGACGAAGCCCTTGTTAAATAAATATCTGCACATAGTGACACAGACAGAAGGCATAACAGCACAGATTTCGCATCGCTGCATTTCACTGTCAACATATCGTTTCTCCCCTCAGATAACATGTGTTGTTAATAAGAAGTTAATACACACACGTGCAGAAGGATTCCCTAGATTATTTCCTCCTGTGTGTGTTTGCGTGTGTGCTAACAAAGTGTCAGTGGTTGCTCTGCTATAATCAAATGGTGAAGTTACCGTCTCTCTCTCTCTCTTATTCAGGGGCTGGCTGAGAGAGATGAAACAAATCTCATAAATACTATCATTGAGGAAGGGAATGTACCTTAACATGGTAACTCTAGAGTCTGCTGCAGCACAGCCAATGTGGACCAGCTGTGCAGACTAATCTGTTACCTTACAGAGGCTTTGGGGCGACCATGTCAAATTTAATTGAGCATTAATTATAAACAGTGCAATTTCCCGCCGAGGTCGGCTTGGTGCATGATTGGGGGGGCACCTCTCTTTGGATTCTTTGGGTCTGAAGCTCTTCTGATTACCCCTCCTTTTGGTCGCTCACACTCTTTCTCCCACTGACTCTCATTGGTCCTTTTGCTATGTTTATGTCTCATCATGTTATGCAAAGGCTTGGAAATTTGTGGCAAGGCTCTAATGTGTTTGTTGGCTGAAGTGTTGCGTCACAATTTCAGTGAAATATCTGGAACTAAATATATAGCAAATATTGGACTACAGTGGATTGCAGTAACTCTTTAAAACCTGAACCATGAAATAATTGCCAGAAAGTGAGGATGTTTATTGATTCTTCTGACAAATAAAAAAAAAAACCCAGACAGTGTATCAAATATGATACACTAGGTATTAAGTTGTTAATCTAAATACCTGAGAAATTAAACATATTCAGCCTTTTTCATTCAGTAAACATTACACCGCTGCATCAGCCCATGTGCTTTCTTTGTGAACAGGTTAGAGTGATGATGCTTGCACTTCGTTCGTGTACAATTAATGCCCTTCTACTCAATTTGCTGCACCCAAGTCTCCGAGTCATGACAAGCTGAAATGCATGCGGGCGTCCACACAAAAATTTGCATATAGCCTGTGATGATGAAATGTGCTCGTCTTGCTGGTTTGCAGTTTATTTTACCCACCACATGTCTAATCATGAAAAGAAGAGTCATGGCCAAAAGTACTGGCAAAAATCTTGTGTTTCAGACGTTGCACCACTTCAGGTTTAATTCTGAAGATTTTTTTACGTTTCTATGATTTTGTGAGGAACAAAAGAGTCAGTATTTACAGCGTTGACCTTTGCTGGATATCAGCTTTTGAGCCACATCTTGACTGATGGCGATCCATATTTGCCTTACCCGTACTCCAAGTTAATCACAGTTTGTGAGTTCTGGGGGTTTCTCTTGCCCACCTGCTTTTTCAGGTCCAACCAACACAAATTTCATCAAAGACCAACTTTTTCGATGATCTGGGAGCAATTTGGTGACTATGTGCATTTTCCAGCATGATGCAACACTATGTGACAAGGGAAAAGTGATAAGTGGCTCGGAGATCAACAAATCAACATTTTGGATTCATGGAAACTCCCCAGATCTTAATGTGACTGAGAATGTGTGATCAATTCTTAAAAAGCCAAATACTTTCAGTCAGAAGCAATGTAGCTGCTTAAAGGTTTTTAGCTTGGTTGTCGTAGGCTATGCTCATTATTCTCAATTTATACAGTAAGTGGTGCTGCTGTTTCTAAATAGATTGTTTATTTGTCTTTATAGCTTAAAAGCCTTTCAGAAATCACGTTGTGCAGGGGGAGTTGAAGAGGTTGGGGGATAGCGACACAGAGTCCTCTTTATTCTTCTGTTCAGTGTTTAGGAAACTAACTGCAACGGTCTGTTTTGTGTTATGGTAACACCAGGCCACAGATATATGAGGTATCTGCTAAATAATACAGATGCAAATGCAGCAACACACACACCACACACAGACAGATACAGTGTAGTGTGACAGGGTGTCGATCATCTCTTATCAGCTTGTTCTCTTTAACTGTGTTTGACCCAGACCTCTGCTGTATGTGTGTATACACTCCAATCTTTTATATATATATATATATATGTATATATAGTAAGAGAGTATTATGAGAGAACACGTCACTTGGTGAATGGCTGGGAGTCACTGCAAAACTTTCCATATGATGAAATTATGAAAATTACTCATCTTGCTGATTTTATTTTGCTCACCACGTCTAACCATGATAAAGATGTTGATGGCAGAGTCATGGCCAAAAGTTTTAGCAGTGGGACAAATCTTGTGTTTCATACACTGAAACACTTCAGGTTCAGTTTTACATGTTTCAATGATATAGTGAGGAACAAAAGAGTCGGTGTTTACCCTTGCTGTTTATCAGCTTCTGAGCCACATCCTGACTGATGGTGATCCATTTCTGCCTGCAGGTTGTCATGGCTTATGCTCATTATGCTCAATTTATACAGTAAGTGGTGCTGGTGCTGTTTTCTAAATAGATTGTTTATTTGTCTTTAGCTTCAAAGTCATGAGATCGCGTTGTGCAGGGGGCGCTGAAGAGGTTGGGGATAGAGACACAGAGTCCTCTTTATTCTTCTGTTCAGTGTTTATGAAACTAACTGCAACGGTCTGTTTTGTGTTATGGTAGCACTGGGCGTACAGGAATATGAGGCATCTGCTGATTAATACAGATGCAAATACAACAACACTCACGCCACACACAGACAGATACAGTGTAGTGTGACACGGTGTCGATCATCTCTTATCAGCTTGTTCTTCTTAACTTATGTGTTTGTAAATATGAAGGCATGCTGGCTCGGACGTCGCCCGGATCAACAAGGTCCGCGTCAGGTGTTGAGGAACCAGGGCACCCTGACGAAAAGTGGGCTACTGGAACAAGAAGGCATCGGTGGGCAAGAGACGAAAACAGGGCGTTGTTGGAATGCTACTACGCAAGTAACCCCGGCGGAAGGGGCTACATGAATAATAAGAAATACAGCAAGCTGTCCTTACCTGAGGCCTTGGAAACTGCCAAGCAAAGACTCATAGCCTTGGCCAGCCGCTTGAGGAGGTACACCAGAGAGATAGAAGGCAGGAGAATAAACCAGCTGTTCTCCACAGAACCAGCAAAGGTGTACTCTCAGTGGCAAGGGAACAATAATAATAAGAGAACAGCACCACCAAGGCTGGAGACGGAGCAATACTGGAAGAGCATATGGGAGAAGGACACAACCCATAACGGCAATGCTCAGTGGCTAGTGGATCTGAGGGCAGACCACAGCGACCTCCCTGAGGACAGTGGCAGATATCCAAGAAAGGGTCTCCAGTATGAAGAGTTGGACAGCACCAGGGCCCTACTGGCTAAAGAAGCTGACTGCACTCCACGAGCGTCTGGCATGAACCAGCTGCTAGTTAACGAGAGACACCCGGAATGGCTAACCGAAGGTCGGACGGTCCTGATCCCCAAGAAGGGACCGGTCCCCTCCAACTACCGACCAATAACCTGCCTCAGTACTACATGGAAGCTCCTGTCAGGCATCATATCGGCTAAGATGAACAGGCACATGGGTCAATACATGAGCGGGACACAGAAAGGGATTGGCAAGAATACCAGAGGCGCAAAACACCAGCTACTGGTAGACAGAACAGTCAGCTGAGACTGCAAGACCAGACTGACCAACCTGTGCACTGCCTGGATTGATTACAAGAAGGCCTATGACTCAATGCCCCACAACTGGATACTGGAATGCTTAGAATTATACAAGATCAATGGGACCCTAAGAGCCTTCATCAGGAACTCAATGGGGATGTGGCGTACAACACTAGAGGCCAACTCCAAGCCCATAGCACAAGTCACCATCAAGTGCGGGATCTACCAAGGAGATGCTCTGTCCCCACTGCTGTTCTGCATAGGCCTGAACCTCCTCAGTGAGATCATTAACAAGACTGGCTACGGATACCGACTACGGAACGGAGCAGTTGTCAGCCACCTCCTGTACATGGATGACATCAAGCTGTATGCCAAGAGTGAACGAGACATCGATTCACTGATCCACACTACCAGGCTATACAGCAATGACATTGGAATGTCGTTCGGACTGGAGAAGTGTAGTCGGATGGTAACAAAGAGAGGGAAGGTAGTCAGAACTGAGGGGATTGAACTACCAGAAGGCAACATTGCAGACATAGAGGACAGTTACAAGTACCTGGGGATCCTGCAGGTGAATGGGAACCATGAAGAGGCCGCTAGAAAAGCTGCAACCACCAAGTACCTGCAGAGGGTCAGGCAAGTCCTGAGGAGTCAGCTGAATGGTAAGAACAAGATCCGGGCCATCAACACGTACGCCCTGCCCGTGATCAGGTACCCTGCTGGGGTAATAGGCTGGCCAAAGGAGGAGATAGAAGCCACTGACATAAAGACAAGAAAGCTCCTTACCATGCATGGAGGGTTTCACCCCAAGTCCAGCACCCTGAGGCTGTACGCTAAGTGGAAGGAAGGGGGCCGGGGACTGGTGAGTGTCAGCACCACAGTCCAGGATGAGACAACGAACATCCAAGAATACATTGGGAAGATGGCCCCAACTGACCGAGTGCTCAGTGAATACCTCAGGCAGCAGAAACCCAAGAAAGAGGAGGGAGACGAGGAACCATCATGGAAGGACAGGCCCCTGCACGGTATGTACCACCGGCAGATAGAGGAGGTGGCTGATATCCAGAAATCCTGGACAAAGCTGGACTGAAAGCCAGCACAGAGGCACTAATCATGGCAGCACAAGAACAAGCTCTGAGCACAAGATCCATAGAGGCTGGGGTCTATCACACCAGGCAAGACCCCAGGTGCAGGCTGTGTAAAGATGCCCCAGAGACAATCCAGCACATAACAGCAGGGTGCAAGATGCTAGCAGGCAAGGCATACATGGAACGCCATAACCAAGTGGCCGGCATAGTGTACAGGAACATCTGTGCCGAGTATAATCTGGAAGTCCCGAGGTCAAAATGGGAGATGCCCCCAAGGGTGGTGGAGAATGACCGAGCTAAGATCCTGCGGGACTTCCAGATACAGATGGACAAAATGGTGGTGGCTAACCAACCGGACATAGTGGTGGTAGACAAACAGAAGAAGACGGCCGTAGTGATCGATGTAGCGGTTCCGAATGACAGCAATATCAGGAAGAAGGAACACGAGAAGCTGGAGAAATACCAAGGGCTCAGAGAAGAGCTCGAGAGGATGTGGAGGGTGAAGGTAACGGTGGTCCCCGTGGTAATCGGAGCACTAGGTGCGGTGACTCCCAAGCTAGGCGAGTGGCTCCAGCAGATCCCGGGAATAACATCGGAGATCTCTGTCCAGAAGAGCGCAGTCCTGGGAACAGCTAAGATACTTACTGCGCAGGACCCTCAAGCTCCCAGGCCTCTGGTAGAGGACCCGAGCTTGAAGGATAAACCGCCCGCAGGGGCGTGCTGGGTGTTTTTTTTTATACATATATATATATATGTATATATATGTGTATATATATATATATATATATATATATATATATATATATATATATATATATATATATGCCCACTTCTTCTTGCAGAGAGATTCAGTGTGAACTCAGTTGGTCTGTGGACAGACAAACTATTGCACTGTTGTCACCAAATGGGTTACTGTAGCAGCTGTGAGGGAGTTTACCTC
The DNA here is from genome assembly GCF_964374335.1 of Astatotilapia calliptera. NCBI lineage: Eukaryota > Metazoa > Chordata > Actinopteri > Cichliformes > Cichlidae > Astatotilapia > Astatotilapia calliptera. Next base: position 25,559,853 of record NC_137431.1, read on the forward strand.
AGCAACTGCTATTTCCTATGTAACATGTAGATGAAGTGGAACACCAGTATTAGCAACTGACTTCAAAGCACTTAAAAAAAAACAACCCTTTTCCTCATATAGTGGCTCCACAGTGTAGTGGTTTATCCATTTGCCTAATGAGTGAAAGATCCCTGTTTGATCCTGGGAAGATACACAAATCCCTTTGGAGTTGTGTTGGGAAGGGTATCCAGAATAAAAATGTAGTGACCCCCTTGTGAGTAGAAGAGAAGCCTAAATGTCGTCCCTATTCATCACATACTCTCTGCCTTTTTTGGGTCAGCAGTTAGGCATCTATGAGCATTTTTCAATGGCAGCCCTCTGAATACAGGGTCTCACCTGATCTTGATTCCTCTAGTAACATGAAGATGTGTCTACATTTCTTTTGCATATAATGCTCCATTTTTAATCCTGGATTTTGAATCGTGTCCTTCAGCAGAAAGCTGAACATTTTACAGGGGTTTATGAAGACTGAATTTAAAGACAGAAATTGTTTTATCCGTAATTGAAGCCACTCATAATTTCCCAGCTTCTTCTCATTAGAGTGATAGTGAGAGCGTGCGGTGTGGTGACGGGTGGGGTGAGCAAGTCTGAGGAAATGAGAAAAGGATGAATTGATGGTTAGAGGGCTGAAAGAGAGAGGACAGAGGGTGGGAGGAAAGGCAGTGTTGGTTTATCTTGACCAGCTTTGAGTGGTTGCCCCCTCAGTCAAATATACACGTCTGACCCAGACGCTTTCATCGCTTTCATCTCCCCTCACAGAGAGAGATGGAGTCACGCTGCTGGCCCAGATTATACAGTGAAAAACAAGCTGTCCTCGGCTAAAGTATGCTGGGATCGCTGGCTGACACGAGAGGGGTAAATGGGAGGGTGTCATAGTATAAACACAACTCAATCCTCAGAGGCCATCAGAAGAGGGAAGTCGAACTCAGTGTAGCATGCGCCCATTTACACCATTAATGTGATCCTCTCTCACTAGGTGAGCAGCGAGAAGCACTAAAGTTAGCGTTGCTTGTCGCTCCTGGGAAGGAAAACATCATCAGATTTAAAAAATCAAACAATTTTGTCTTTCCTTGTTGGAAACAGTTCAGAAATATAACATGGTTTTGTGCCCCGGAGCTCTTGATTTGATCGACGATGTGGTTTCCACGCAGGCCGGTTTTGTCACAGCACAAAACTTTCTCTGTCTGTCCGCAGTGTTTGTTTACATTACGCCTGGTAACAAATAGACATTTCGCAAACAAAACCATAGGATCATTTTACTAAGCCAACTGTATTCTGGCTGATGCGGGATATTATAATGTCTGCTACCGGCTCTGCAGAGCAGGTGGGTTTGCACAAAAAAAATGGCGTGATTTGGCAATAGGAAACATGAATGTGATTTTTGCTACATTTTACTTGTTTCTGTTTTTAAAATTGTTCATTTTAACCTGTTAAAGCTTTTAAAATGATTCAGGAACAATCTCAGAATAACATATGACTTCGTAGACTGTGCGGATCATGGTAAGGGATTTTAGAAAAATATTGTTGACACAGTACTCCGGCATCAGTTGTTATAGCAAATGGCGTACTCTATGTTTACCTTCAAATCACAAAGGCATCTGTTGGCCATGGGATTTATCACTTTTGTCCATTCAGAACCAATAAGGAAATAGAATGACTTTGTTTTCTCTGCTTCACTTATTTAATTTCTAATCCCAATTTAAATATGACTCTACACAATTACTGGCCAAGGAGTCGTTCCATTGTGCGTCTTCATCTACTGTTTATTTCTACTCACTTGAGGCAGAGCGGTTGAAATGGTCAACAAGTTAGTGCTTTCCACTTCTAATGCAACAATGGTTTCTTTTAACCATGACTGAGAGTGACTGAGTGCATTAATAAGCTCTCTGTTTTAACATGAAACTTTCCTGTGCATTTGGTCTGAACAGAGCTTAACATTTTGAGACATTAAATGGAACTTTATTGAGGTTTGTAATGGAAAATAAGGGTCTGATTACTGTATGATGCTAGTGCATGAATGATTTGCACAGTGCACTCGATGTGTTTCTGAGTCCTGATTCTTTATTGAGTTTAGTAGAAATTTTGGAGTATTCCTCTACGGTTACTTGGGGGACGGGGTCAAGTGAAGCAACGTCTGTGCAGTTGTGTTGAGAAAATTTAATGAGTTTAATGCTCTTTTGCCAAAACTTGAACTTCATCTGAAAACCTTTTAACCCTCAAAAAAGTAGTGACAAAAATGACCAAGATGGTGATGATATTTAATTAACTCTACTGTTACCTTTATCTGTGTTCAGCATTTTAAATGTTCTAATGTAATTAATTATGGTTTATAATCATTTTTATGCAAAAAAGGAGATCTTCCCTGGAAAGAAGCATTTTCCAGATTAGACCTATGTATTAAAGGCCATCCATCAATTTTCTTATGCTCATGCAATAGTTGGGAGCACTGGACTGTTGGGAGCTGGAGCCTATGCCAGTTGTCACAGAATGAAAAACAAGGTATACTCTGGTTGGATTGCCGTTCTGTTGCAGGGCTAACACTTTAAAACACACATTTATACCTGTGAACAGCCAGAATCATCAGTTAACCAAATAGGCATGTCTTTGAACTGTGGGAGGAAACCAGAGTGCCTCGAGAAAATCCATAGTCTGAGGGAGAACATGCACACTCCACACAGAGGATTCAAACCCAGGCTTTTAGGCTGTGAGGCAACAGTGCTAATCTCTGCACCACTTTTGAAGACCTTTAAACCCATTTGGTTACCGGCCTATTTTAAAGACCTTGAAAGTTAAACTTCTGGAAAAAAGATGGTATCAGAATTATCAGAGTTGTGATAGGATCACTACTGTTTAAGATGGACAATGCACTGCGTAGGTTTTTTTTAAAAAAAACAATAGAAGATATGTTGTCATTTTACTTATTCACCTTCAAAGTCTTCCTTTTCTAGGTATTTCAGCATGTTGCTCAGAGGTTTGGTTACACATAAATGATCTTCCCCCCGAAAAAAAATCTAAAGACAAATGACATGTGTTAGTTATATGGCTGTGAGGGAGTGTCATTTCACAATCATCCCTCAGTGTCACGCTGTGGAATGAGCCAGAGCGTGGACGTAAAGATGATCTGAGGTCTACAGATGTGGCCATCGCCGACATTTTCTCTGGTCACCTGTCGCCTCGTCACCATGTGTCTCTGCTCATCAACATTTTTGTCCCATTCTGCTGCTCATTGCATCTCATTATTACATTCTGCTTTGAAGAGACAAAATCATTTGTTACAAGTATCCGACATAGTACAATCTGCCCGGTTCTTCCACACCACATTCCTGAGTGCCACAGACATTTTTGTATAAACCCTGACCGCATCATTGTGGCCCATAAGTCAACAGAACCTGTTCAGTAGTTCCTCTCATGTGTTTGTTTATGTTAATATATTCCCAGTTTCTTCTGAAAGCCCCACATACAGTTTAGCTTACTGATTTTCAGCTCGTCGTGCACAAAGATCAATTAAAGTGTGGTGGATGTTTAGAACTTGAGAACTACTCAATGAACTGTTATTAATTCAGCAGCTGCTGGTGTATTTTCAATTAAATTGATGGCCTAACGGATAAATTCAAGTACATTTAAAACCATGTTTTGTGAAGCATCAGTTTGGTAAAAGCGCTTTAGTTGAAACTTGCAGTTAAATGTGTACTACATCCCTGCTTCACTCCATGCTACTGCTGCTTTATTAAAGTAACCAACATATCTGCGGCTAGTTGTGCCACCACCACTTAAACCAGTACATCAGGCTAGTCGTGGTGTTGCATTATGAGGACCTGTCTGCTGGTAGATGTCTGTTATTTGTATGTTTGTCCTCACAATGGGTGTTTGTGTTGTTGGGCTGCTAACAGGGGTGACGGCAGCTCTCTGGTTTCAGATTGATTCAGCTGAATGTTTCTGAGGATTAGAGGTAGTAGCCAGCCAGTCTAGACTGGTCTCCAGTTACAGTGGACGCACACAATGACTGGGATGCCGACAGTGGGGACACCATGGACAATGTGCTTAATGGGTGGAGGAGGTTTCTCTCTCTCTCTCTCTCTCTCTCTCTCTCTCTCTCCGTGTGTGTGTGTGTGTGTGTGTGTGTGTGTGTGTGTGTGTGTGTGTGTGTGTGTGTGTGTGTGTGTGTGTGTGTGTGTGTGTGTGACAGAAAAAACGTATTAACTTCTACGAGCTTCCTAAATATGAGGATTTACTGCACTTCTCTGTTTTGCAAATGGGGTATCTCAAAAATGTACTATTATAGGGTATGGGTATTCAAATGTGGGGCTGTGGGAACTGGATATTTATTGTCATTTTGAAGCTTTATCGACAAATCAATACAAAATAGAAGAAAAGTACCAAAACACTTGTTACCTCAATTTATTTTGTTAAAACTCAAAATAAATTCATTTACACTCCACAATAAGGTAATAGACTTTGAAATGATGATAATGGTAAATAGTGAAGACTCTTCATCCTTGTCAATCTTGTACAGTCATCCTTGTACAGTCTGTGGAAGTCGTCTAACAGCCTTTATTTCCTGTTAAACAATGTCGATTTTACATATAATAGAAAGCAGACAGAAAGGCAGGCATTAAATGAAAGAAATACAGGCACAGAGAGATTTCGAGTGTGCTCCCCTGTCAGTATTTGTTAACCTGGCAGCAAAAGGCCCAGATCCCCCTGTAAGCTCCTAATTGAGCTCCATTGTCCTGCTGGACTTTGAACTCTGAGAGGTGATAGATGACACCCAGGGCTGCTGTTTGACTCCTGTACACCCTCTGTGGTGTGTGTGTCTGTGTGCATGCTGTGTGTGCATAGGATGGGTTAAGGCCTCAGATCCTGAAGGTACAAAAAGCAGAAGCTTAAAGTGTCGAGACCCTGACACCCAAAACACACAGATAAAGGTGTACATGTGTGGCCTGAAAAAGCATGAAAACCCAGCATATAAATATATAAAGACTCAAAACACCTGTGTGACAATAAACACAGAGGTACATGCATCTAAACATGCACTTTTCATGCCCAGACCAAAGTCTTTGTGATTCAGAGTGTCTCGTAAAGCATCCAGGCTGAAGACCACCAGGTTGGCTCCACCTGTCCATCTTCCCTGAAAAGATTTTCTCAGACATAATCTGTCTCCAGGGTCGTTTTCTTATCTCACAGTGGTACATGTTGTGTAAAGGGGCTGAGATATCTATGGCACAGGTTTGCACCATAGATGTTGGAGGGTTTTCTTTTGATACAATTACTAACATAATTGGTTTGTAGAGTCTAAGTTGCAGCCCCTGACATCTCAGAGCAGAAGGATGAAAAACATTATGCGATCAAACACATTTGAAGATATCTCAGTCTCAACTTCTTTTTTTGTTGACAAATTAGGCCTTAAAAAGTGGCCAGAAATTTAAGTTACTCATTATATTGTTCATGCTTAAATAAGCCATGTATATGTAGAAATACATTATGATATATGACATTTTTCAATTGCATTAAAGAGGCTAAAATCTGTTAAGGCGTGTGTATTTTTGGCCTCCAAGATTTTAATTTGACTGCATGCAGCGTGCGCTTGTGTTTTTTAGCCTCTTCACCTGCTTCAAAGCTTTCTGAGTCTTTAGACTGTAGCCTCCCCAAGACTGTAATCAAATGAACAGTTAAGAAAATGTGTGGCATTTGTATTTATTTCATTTCTTTTTTCAGTCAGATACAGACTTGTACTCACTGGGATGATTTAATTCCTCCAAATTCAACACTACTCACTGCCATTATGTGTCATGGTGGTCGTTTATGTGAAACCAAATGCATCCCAGGACATCTAAGAATCAATGAGCTGACACGTCCTGACTAATCCTTAGATGTTCTGTGCTGTAAAAACATTTTGTACCCTCTGGGTCATTTATTATTTATGATTATTTTTCGCACAGATCCGTAGTGCAGATATGTAAGAAGCAGTGTTTGGCGCGGCTTGCGTGAAAATCATCCATCGTGTGGTCGAGTCAAGTGATTGTCAGTAAATCCTCCCTGATGTCTCGGTTACGATTTGTTGTGTGATCACAAGCGGTTGTTCTTTGATTTGTAGACAGGTGTTTTTAGATACAAACGTGATGTATCTGTTTTGGGTTCCATCAGGAAGTGCATCCGGCTTAAAAAACGGCCAAATGAAATATGTGTCCCTGCCGTGACAACCCTCTGTGAATAAGGAGGAGCTAGAAGTAGCTTTTTATTCTACCTGTCGTTCAAACCACATAATGACCGGTTCCAGATTCTGTAAAGCATTAAGGTAAATTATTACAAATATAACTATTGCTCCTTAACTCTGAGAAATAATGAATATATTTATACCATCCAGACATCTGTTGAAAAATAAACAAATAAATAAATAATTATGATTATTATTAATAATAATTTCATCTTATCAGGGTTTACGCTGGGTTTTGCCAAGGTAATGTATACTGGGACCCTAACCTGATTCAAAGCAGGGCCAAACTAATGAGTGGCTGTGTTTTTCAACTCATTATTTTGATCTAATGGCCCCTCATTTGCACTTCTCCCTTCTATCTAAACTGATAATCAAAGTGTAGATGCGTGAAAATCATCCATCGTGTGGTCGAGTCAAATGATTGGCAGTAAATCCTTCCTGATGTCTCGGTTACGGTTTGTTGTGGCACAGTCTCTGGAGATTTGTGATTGGCACTGGTTGATTGTCTGTTTTGTCTCTGTGTTTGGAAACACGATTGTGTATTGTGATGGAGACGTGGGTCACTGGCACAGGATGTTTTTATTCAATTTTAGTGCAAATTACTTTCTTTGAAATTGTGAAATTCTGTTTGGCAAAAGATGTGGATCTGGAGATCAGATAGGTAGAGCTATAAACTGTTATTGCAACTTACAAATTGTGTTGTGTAGCTATGTGACCTGGAGTGGCCATGGGAATGCAACACTTGGCCATAAATAGTGATCCAGTGTCATCAGCTTTGGATTGGGTGGACATCATTGCTCTGAAATCCTAATGAAATGGAAATTTTATGTGGAAATGTTCATATATGCTATTTCAGAAATAGCATATTTATGATGTTGTAGATGATAGAAACAGTGCCCATGAAGTTCTGGTGCAGTTCATGATTATACCAGCTATGTTTTATAAAAGAAGTGATTCAGAAAAGGAAAAAAAAATCACAAAAATCTTTAAACACTGGCCTAAAACCAAAAGGAAAATCGAAAACAGACAGTTTCCTACTGATACCTGAGGGATGATCGTGTAAGCTATGATGTCTACACTTGCATTTTCCATCTGTGCACGTGCTGTTGTCTGTTAGTGCCAGTATTCTTGGATATCTGTTTGTAGATGCCAGATGTAACTGCTTTAGATGGAGATTAAGCTCATTACAGATCTTGTTGACAATTTCATTTGAACCATGTGAAAATAAATCCAAAGCCGCTTTGATCCAAGTAATTTTTTTTTCAATAGTGTTCACATAGTTTTGTGGTTTTTACAATGGTATAAGGAGCAGCCATCGCCTGCTGTGTGATCACAAGCGGTTGTTCTTTGATTTGTAGACAGGTGTTTTTAGATACAAACGTGATTGTATCTGTTTTGGGTTCCATCAGGAAGTGCATCCGTCTAAAGGAAAACGGCCAAATGAGATATTTGTCCTTACCGTGACAACCCTCTGTGAATAAGGAGGAGCTAGAAGTAGCTTTTTATTCTACCTGCCATTCAAACCACATAATGACCGGTTGCTCTTTACCTCTAAAGAATTATGAATATATTTATACCATCCAGACACCTGTTGAAAAATAAACTAATTAATTAATAAAATAAAAATAAACTACAGTTTACAGCACACACTCAGAAAATGAACTACATTGCTGTAACCGTAGATAGGTGCAGTCCCCTCAAAGGTGTCGTTGAACCGTTGACGGGGGGGGGGGAACTTATCTTTCTATTGTATCATGTAGCATAGAGACTCGTCTTCAAGCATTGGTGACAATATCTACTTATTTATTTCACCTACAGCCAGTTTAGAATTACCAATTAACCTAACATGCGTGTCTTTGGACTTTCGGGGAGATAGCATAGAAACAGGAGAAGAAGAAAAAACAAACACCAGGTGACACAGGGAAAACAAAGACCTCAGGAGAGCTCAAACCCAGAAACTTCTTGTTATGAGGCAACAGCGGCCAGATAACAGCAGGAAGGTTGGTAGATCGAGCCCTGGCTCCTCCAGTCTGCATGTCGAAGACACTGAACTCCAATTTGTCCCCGATGTATCCATGTGAGTGTGTGCAAGATTGATAGGCAGGATGTTTAGGATTGAAACATTTTGCTTGTATGAATTTATGTGTGATGTCTGACGTCTTAAATTTGTGCAAACGTGTCAAAATCTTTATCTGATTTATTTTTGTATTTGGGTCACACACACTCTTTCCTGATATTGCACATAGAGATCTTTAGGGAATGGTGCAAACTTCTATTTTTCCTGATTGGGAAGACACTGAAAAACTAGTTCATCTGAGGTCCAATAACAATCCCTAGGCATTTTATTTTTGACAGTATTTAAAAATGTAATGCTTTGGGACACATTTTCTTCTTTTGCTTTATAATTAAAAAAGTTACACACTTGACAGTTGACTCCATATTAAAGTGTTCTCGCTGCTAGTGATGCATGTGAAAAGCTAACACGCTATTGTCCACCAATTCTCACCATGCCTCCATCTGTTGCCATCTTTCTTCTGGCCTCGGGAGATTCAGGAAATCAGTTGGCTGAAGAAAGTGGCGTCAGTGGGCCTGCGTGGCTGAGACCAGCTTCAGTGGATTTAGGGTCACACCCAGTGTTTGAAATTAACACCAGCCTAACACCAACCAAATGCTGATAGATGCAAATCTGCAAATGGTCTCCAGCTCTCTGACAATATTCTAGCTGGAAGAGATAAACCTTTAATGTTGGCTTTGTTCTATTTTAAAAATTATTTCAAGTCACTTGAGCACAACTGAATAAATATTATTTTTAAATCCCTTTGTTATTAAAAGGAAATTTAATAAGAAAATACTGCTTATGTAGTGCTTTTGTTAGCACGTACATATATTTTAGGCTCACTTGACTTATAGCTCATTAATTACAATATCATTTAGTTTTTTGGTTGGTGTGTACACTTACAGTGATTTCTGCTGATTTTACTTTGTTGATTTTTACAAAAGTCAGCAAGAAAATGTGTGAGTTAGGAGTTCTGATGCATTTTCTTTGTCTTTTAATGATCAATTATGGCATTAATTGAGTATAAGAACTTTTCTGTCAGTTTTTCCCACTGTGTTCACTCCCAGTTACACACCGTGCTGCATCGCAGGAATGAGCAGTCGGACGCACCGAACGCACACTCACCTCCCTGTGTATTCAAAGTGTGCAGGCTTCCACATGTGCATGCATGAATACAGACAGGTATACATCATATATACACTAAGACACAGGTAAAGCAACACTTCCACCAACACGGAGCTGAGCATGAGTCATGGTGCTAAAGCTCGCCCCGAGGTGAACCCTCATCTTACCTCCACCCTTCTCTATCCTCTTCATCTTGGGTGGGGAGGGGAGGCCTGGTGTCACCTGTCTGTTTCTGAAGGTGTCAAAGCACCGAGGTGAGAGCCCTCTTGCTGTTCTGAAGAAGGTTGGGATCCTAGGTAGCCGAAGGCCAGCATCCTCCTCCACACAAGCATCGCAGTGATGAAGAAATGTGGAGACCAAAGAGGCCAGAGCGGCGAGTCCTCTTTTTAAAAATCATAATGGCAGCTGCATGTGTTTTGTGGCCTGCTTTGTTGAAAAGCTGCCCAGCTGTTGGTGCCTCCCAGCCTCCATTCACTTTTCTCCTCTCCAGTTCTTTCTTGGCTTTCTCTCCTGCACCTCTCCTCTTTGCCTCCTTCCCCCCCTCTTCATTCTGGCCCTCCCTTCATGCCAAACCCCCATGCTTTGATACCCTTCATTTAGCGTGTCAGCAGCGATGACACATGTACCCATTCAACCTCCCCTGTCTACATTGTTAGAAGAGTATTCCAAGTCAAGCAGGAACAAGCAGAGCCCTTTGCTTCCCATTGAAAATTTTCTGCCCAATAAAGCCTCCAGACATTCGACTGGCTGAATATTTGGCCTTTTGAAAAGGATTCCTCCTTGGAGGGCCCTCGTACAAAGCCATGAGAGAGTATAATTTGCGTGGTGTGTTTACATCAAGATCCCCTCCTGTCAGGGGTGAAGACTCTTTTATCTCTGCGGGTGTCTTGAGCACGTCTGGTTCAGAACATGCAGGGGCACAAAGCTGAGCGACAGAATAACGTCAGCATGAGTGGCAGTGGGCTCAATAGCAGTGGCTCTAACAAATCCTCCTCTATCTGGCCCAGAATCCCACCGCTCGAACTGCAGTGAATCACACTGAGCTTAATGATTTGCAGATATACGCAGAGAAGAAAGCTGGAACCTCCGGGGCCGGAGTTTATCTCTGGACCTGACCCTTTGATCTGGCCCTCAGATTAACCCCGCAGACAAAGAGATAGAGCTTGTGCGCGTGTGTGTGTGTCCCGTCAGCATATATGTCGTGTGAGAATATGTGTGTGGAGATGGTTGAGTGGTGAATAACCTCTGTATGACCCTAAAGACCCTGGAAAGACCAATAAAAGCTATTTACAACTGACCAGCAATGCATTACCTGACCCTGCGGTTCTGTTCCCAGGAGAAATTCACTGTCATGTTTGTCTGTCATGTAAACACCTTATCTATGATTCTGCAGCAATGCTTTTTCATTAATCACTAGAGTAAGATGGAGATGGCAGTCTCACACACACACACACACACACACACACACACACACACACACACACACACACACACACACACACACCATACTGTACTGTACTGTATCTCATTAGCTATTGGAATGATTCTCATTCAGTTCGACCTTTTGAAGCTGGCATGTATGTAAATGTACAACTAATGTAAATTATTTGTATATTAATGAAGATCCTTTTTTTCTGCAAATGTATAGTAAAAGAACTAAATACTAATTTACAGAAAATGTAAGATTAGTTCTTAAGCAGTGAACTGTGAACAATCATATCAAACTTATTTGATATGCTTATTTGATTATTTCTAATCAAACAGTGAATAGCAGGGTGAACAACAGGTTTTTGCTGCCCCCTCAAGCACTAAGTTGAATGGGCAAGCTTCTTGCACCTAAACCTACTGGCTAGCCTGCTGACTTAGCTACTGAGGGCAGTATATACAATTTTTTGAGGGGTCGACTCCCAGTGTAGACAGGATCTGTCAGACCCAAGACTTCAGTTCTGTCCATCTCTCACTTGTCAAACTATCAAGATCAAGATGAGATTACATTTTGGCAGATACAATTCCCCTTTTGCTTAATAAATGAGCCCTTTACCTACACACAACGAAAGCCCATTCAAAAGTGATCGCTCATTTGCTCTTTGCCTAAAACCGCTCAACAAACAGAACCCATAAAACGTCAGGTTCTAAAAATATTTCCACTGCATTTTCAGCGCAGCATCACTCTCGCTAATCACATCATGCTACTGGAGAACACGTTTGCATCACTGCACCAAGCAACAAATTATCAGCATGTTAGCATTTTCTGCCTGATTATACTGCAATATAACCAAGCCCAGAATATCCATGGCCCCCAGAAGGTTTTGGTGGCCAGACTTGTGTTTTTTGACATTCTTGCTCCCCAGAGGATGAACTTTTGGACACTGTTGCAGTTTGTGCAGCTAAAGTCTTTATTTGAACTCAGGACTTGTGATGCTTTTCATGCCCACAAGGTCTTTCCTGTAGTGCTAAATAGTAACTAATACCTTTTAGTTACTAACAACATGTTGCAAATTGCACAGCAATGTTTCATCCTTCATGTTAATCTGGCATTGGTCAGCTGGCTGGTCTTGGAGAAAAAAAACGCATGCCCAACTCCAAGCAATTAAACAATCTAATGAGTGTGTAGCCAATAAAATACCAAAATATTAATTATAACTTCAACGCTCGCAATTTCCTCAGACCTGAGGTAAGCCACAGGCTGAAACAGGTCAGTTTTTTCCACTACCACGCCGTAATAAATGCATTATATCAAGTCAAGTCAAGTCAAGTTTATTTATAGAGCACATTTAAAAACAACCAAGGCTGACCAAAGTGCTGTACAGTAAATACAGATAAAAATACAATAGAACACAATTTCGTAATAACACCTCGCTGATAAAAATAAAATAAAAATATATAAAACAAATAAATTAAACCTTTCTAAAAGCCAATGAAAAGAGGTGAGTTTTAAGAGCGGTTTTAAAAGTTTCTAGGCTTTTGGAGAGTCTGACGTGAGGAGGTAAACTGTTCCACAGTCTGGGTGCAGCCACAGCAAATGCCCTCTCTCCCTTTGTCTTTAATTTATACCTGTCTTTAATTTATATACGTCATGGTGAGTGCTGAAGTTCTTATTAATAGTTTGGTCTTGTTAAAAACCCAGCATGGTATTAAGAAGGAACTATTTGTTCTTTACTATGTTAAAAATGTTCAGAAATTATGTTTAATATGTTCAAATTGTAGAGTACATCTGATTGCCCCGTCATTAGCGTGTCCTTCTCAGACTAGTGCTAAAACTGAAAGGTTAAGCTAATTTGCCTGGCAGTAAAGAGAAAGCCTCATGATGGTAACAGATTTGTCCTAGCTGTGTGTTAACGTTTAAGCCAGTGATAAAGTTTATGATCCTCAGATTGTTATCAAATGTCAACGTGAAGCAGAGTTTATTTTGAAAGATCCAGCCGCAATTCTTAAACAGAAGATTTTTACTGAGGTTATTGCACATTTTGTTTTCTTCGAAATAAGTTAGTAAAGGCATTTAATTGAACCTAAAGTTATAAAGCTGTCCCTTTAAACAACAGAGCAACACTGAAAGTGGAGCTACAAGGTCAGCATTCTTTGCACTAAAACCCAGAGGCTTCATGTCCTCGGTGGACAAAACTGGTTTCGCTTTATTCCACTATAATGAAATTCTGTTCCGGTTTGACTGCTCACCAAACGGTGGATGAAGACATCACAGCGGCCACCCACAGCTGCTCGTGTATCACACAAGAACAGCACACAGTCTGTTTGTCTGCCGCTGACGGATGGAATAAGCAAGAAGGAAGGCGAGAAAGAACCCGAGAGCCAGCCCTACTCTACGTCTCCGTCCACACGTTCATATTAGGCTGGCTTTTGATGACTCGTTTAAATTTGTAATTCAACATGGATGCCTTGGGCTGCGCTGTAATTCCTCACCCCAAAGCTAGTTTTTGATTCAGCTTTCTTGTCGGTCTCATTCACAGAGACAGACACAGATCTGAATACAGGCAAAAGATTTGCTTTTCTTAACATAAAAACATCCTGGAGTAATGGATGTATAGAAAGTCACGTATGTGTGACTGCAGTGTGTCTCAAACATGTCTTTTTAGGACCATATGAGAGGAAGAGCCTTCAGCTTTCAGGACTCGCTTCTGTGGAACCAGCTCCCAGTTTGAATTCAGGACACAGACACCCTCTCTACTTTTAAGATTAGACTTAAAACTCTCCTTTTTGATAAAGCTTACAGTTAGAGCTGGGCCTAGACTGCTGGGACTTCCTATAATGCACCAAGTGTTTCATCTTCACTCAACACTTCACTCTCTATCTGTTTATACACCACTCTGCCTTTAATCTTTAGTTATCATTAATCGCTGACTTTCTTCCACAATGTGTGTTTTGTCTTCCTCCCCTCATAACTGATGCCCCTCCCTGAGCCTGGTTCTGCTGGAGGTTTCTTCCTGTTAAAAGAGGGTTTTTGGTTCCCACTTGTTGATTGTTTTCTATGCATTATTGTTGGGTCTTTACCTTACGATATCAAGCACCTCGAGGTGACCATTGTTGTGATTTGATGCTATATAAATAAAATTTAATTTAAATGAGTACTTCTTTCCCCTCTCTTTGACATAATGCAGTATCACAGCTGTAAAACTGCAGCTCTTTGGGAGTTTTGTCCCTTTTGACAAAAGAACCGAGGATTATTGCTGCCGTCAGTCAGTATGTGATACTCTGTTGAGGAAATAATGTTTCACGGTTCACAGATATAAAGGACAAAATATAGATGGATTAAAGCAATAAATGAATTACTTGATATCAAAGATAAAAACAGATGATTACAGCAGGTATGGTCAGCCAGAGCTTTTATACCCTCTTCTATATTTACTCTTCCTTGCAGATAACGGGACGTAGTGATGTTCTGCAGTAAGCTGCAGCCTCCACAGATCTAAATAGAAAACATATAAGCAGACACAGAATTGTGTTGTGTTACTTAGACTACACTTACTTGATTCATAATATTTTACCAACAAATATGCATTAATATTACACACATTAATGCTATTACTAGGGTTAAAACTTTCTAATCCAGCTGGATGTAAACACTATAATATTAGCTTATGCAGTTTTAAAAATCTCATCTCAACCACTGTTATTTTTTCTTGTTTTATCATCCTTCAAAGCCCCCGTGTTGCTCTGCTGTTCAGAGTCATGGGTGACATTGACTCACAGCGGTAGAATAAACGTATAAAACCGGCCTGTTCCCCTTTGTCCATAAGACTGGCGGCTCTACTAAAGCCCCTCAACCTGGAACAAGACACTGGGGATAAAGACTGAATATCTGGAATCTCAGACTCTTGAGCCACTTGGGGACACATCTCCGTCACTGTCCTCTGTGCAGTCATACCTCTGTTCACCTTCTTAAACTCTTTGCAGTGACTGACAGCTGCACTGAAGCTTTTCACAAAAAGCCATATTTTAAAATGTATTTACCATTTTTCTGACTGAGGTGGAGATTGATGGAGGAGGAGGGGTTGTGGACAAGGAGAGCAGGAAGAGAAGGAAAAGCTCCCCAGATGAAAATCCTAAATCAGTATGCCCTGCTGCTGCAGCTGAGGCCTAGGCTGGGATTGCATTTAATTTATTCTCTTAAGCCTGGGAATCAGGCCATCAAAAGGAACCAAACTATCAGGTTTCCTGCACTAAATGGTCCAACAGTGTGATGTGGCCAGTCTGGGATCCAACTTAACCCTTTCGAGGTGGCAGACAAGCATCAGAGGCAGCAGCCTTGCTTGTCCAAACTAATTTCTTTCCCGACAATCGTAGGCTGCAGACTGAGAAACACATCGACTTGTTTGTGTGTACTGAAGGTGACACCATGTGTGGAAGGATGGCACTCCCTCCTAATGTTTGGTAGATGTTGGCGATCCCTTCTTTAGCCCTGTTTAATGGTTGCGGATCATGGGATTAAGGGACACAGGCTCACAGTAGGTCACAGGAGTTCGGCATAGCCTCCCTTTTAGTAAACTGTTGAAATACCAGCCTGATCATTCAGCGCGGCATATTTTAAATCCAGTTGAGTACCCACACAAGATTTTTATAAAGTAAGGCAAAAACATGAGGACGTTTCTCTACCTCACAATTGAATTTGCTGCTATTGCTCTGTTGCAACACAAAACACACAAAACTGGAACGCAAGTATGTGTGATGCATTCAGCTTTCGTTCCGGATGCGAGCATTTTCACCCGGTTACAGACCCACACCTTTCACCTTTTCCCAAGCTTTTCCTCAACCAAGAAAACTGGGTGTTTTATTTATCTAACCCGCACCAGAGTTTAGTGTTAATAAATTAAATCTCAGCTATGTTAAAGCTAGACTCTGTGGACAGAAAGCATGAATATAAAAACTGTCATGTTGAATGAAAGCTTGGCTCTAGTCCTGTCTGGCAGTGTACTTCATATAATACTGCGCATATCTCGCCTGTGACATGAACCAGTGTTTGCCATAATAAATCCTTAAGTCTTAACCATACTATTATAGTTGTAGCAATTCAGTACTGAACAACTTCAGCTAAATGTGATACTAATACAGTATATATATATACAGGCTATTTCTGAATAGAAAGCTAGATAAGGAAAAGCACAGAGTTTAGTGTAACACGATACAGCTCAGTTTAACTAAATATAGAGTTGAAGTAGCCTTAAGTGTAGTTTAAAGAGACTTTTTAAATATTGAAAGATTGTAGCAGTATGTTAGATAGAGGAGAAGAAGAAGAAGAGCTGGACAGCGTCTCCAGGACTGTGTGGGTGTGATTTGATCACATTTGACTGATGGTGGCATTTTCCTGGCGGCAAAAGAAAACAGCAGCAACTGCCATCAGCTTCTGATTCCAGTATTGCTAACATCTGCCATTTCCCCAAAGAGCGCAGCTCACTTCAAACCGACGGGGCTAGCGCAAGAAAAACAACAAATTTAGAAAACTATCATGTGAAACAAGCAAAATTGGCCTTTAAAGAGGTTGGCAATGATACTTGTTTTGCATTTCAGCCAATATCAACATTTTGTAAAGTGAGTGGGGTTTTTTCAAAATGCAGAAGTAAAAGCAGTCACATGTTATAACCCCCCAAAACTGCAATTACTTTCACATTTTGGATGTTTAGCAAACAAATGCTTAACTCAAATACTGCTAAATATTCAGTAAAAAAAAAAAAAAAGGACTCTGTGCAGTCCTGTGAAAACATCTTTACAGCTGCTAATCAAATCAGATCATCAAACAAGTGTGAGCACCTCCATAAAGGAGGTTATGCTGTGTGTTAATACAATTCTACAGTCTTCCCAGCAAATTCTGACTCTAAGGTCAAACTGTCCAGCACTCAGAGAAAATGCAAGAAACAAACAAACATCTGAACAAACCACAAGACCTCTAAAGCAATGTCCTTTGGACAACATGACCAAAGTGGAGATGTTTGGCCATAAAGCACAGTGCCCCACCTTTTGTCAAAGCCAAGCAAAGCCTATCAGCACAAACACCTTATACCAGCTGTCAAGCAAAGCAATGGACAGGTGATTATTTGGGCACCTAGCTCTCACTGAGCCGTCTGTATACCAAAGTATTCTAGAGTCAAATGTGAGGTCGTTTGACAAACAGCTAAAGCTTGACCAAAACTTGGTCATGCAAAAAAAACGACGATCCCAAGCACAGCAGCAAATCTACAACAAAAAGACTGCAAAGGAAAAAAATCATAGCGCTCCGATGTCCCAATCAAGGTTCAGATCGAAGGAGCTTAAGAGAACTGAATGAACTGAAGCAACATTAAAAAGAAAGAAAATTTAGCCAAGATTCCTTCACAATGATGTGACAGGCTCATAAAGTCATACAGAAAACGATTATGTCAAGTTATTGCTGCTGAAAGTGGTTCTGCAAACTAATCAGTCATGGTGTGTACATGGGGTTTTTCACATGATTGGACACAAATTCTTGCTGGACGATTCAGCTAATGTTTTACATGGTCTACAACCTTATTGTATTAAAACAACTTTTTATTTTAAAACTACCGTAACTGTTAGAAACCAAAGTTTAGTTTTATCTTAGATGAAATTCACCCCTGTTGCTATGATGCCAGGGAGTAGAAGAAAGCATGTGAAAATAGAGCTCTTTAGACACTAAAGTTTGTCATTTTTGGACACAATTCCTGTTGTCTTTATGTGGTCAAACTGGGACCATCCGCTCCTCCAAAGAGTTTAAAATTTACAGTATACAGGAAGTGATTCAAAGTGAGTCTTTTGTTAGGTCTGCTTTAAGCCCAGATTCCATGGTTTTCCCAAAATAACCCACTTGGGTCACATGAGGTCAGATGCAATATTTTTTTGCTCATGTGTAAATCCATCTCTTGAGTTCTTGGAAATTATCACATTTCTCGCCGTGCTTTTGTCCTCGACCACATGAAACCCCAGCTTGACCAAAAAACAACCAAAGGCTACTGTTAAACCGTCTCAGAGAAGCACAAAACACCAACCATGCTCACAAATATACTTCACAGAGGCTTTATTTCCTGCTCGACTTAAAAACCAGTTGCACCGCAGAGGGTTTAGGAGGTTTTTATTAACTTATTCAAACATGAGAAGCAGTCTGGTACACAGGTTTTTTCAAAATGTCCTTGGAGCTCTGAGAGGCACCATGAAAACGTAAGCTGTGTATTTACACTGGAAAAGTGACCAAACTGAACATGCTTTTTAAAAATAGTCATAATAATTTTTCTTTAAGTTTATGTTAATGTACAGTTTTGTTTCATTTGGGGGGGGGGGGGGGGGGGGGGAGCAGGAGGTTGCAGCTGAAATGTAAAAAACTGTAGAAGATAGTGACAATGACATCAGAAAGAAGCCAGAGTAGTTTACCAATAAATGCTGCTGATGAAGTTCTTTATTTGGAGGTTTTATGTTTTTTATGCCACTGAATGATCTGTATGTAGGGGTGTTTGTGTTGTAAGCTACATATGTTAGCTTTTTAGAACATCCTGCAATTTGCAGAGTCCGAAAGTGGCCAATTAATGGAAACTGTTTTTATTAAAAGAATAGAAATATAACATTTTCTTCCTCTTTGATTTCAGTTTTATGAAATAATCAAAGTGATAACACCTTTAACACACTTGTTAGCCTTTTCTTTGACCCTCTATTAATGACTCTTTCTTGTGTTCAACTCATCTCGGTGCCAACACGTACACTTCGATGTCCAAAACCAGTAGCAGTTGGAACCAGACTGTTGCTGTTATTAGGCTCCAGTCAGGACTCATGGCTATAAAGAACATAATATTGCTCTCGTCTTATGAATACAATGAAAAGCGGGGCAGATCTCTGATGACCAGCCTCTTACCCCTCATCTTTCTACTCCTTGATCTTTCCTCACTGTTTGCTTTACTTTATTTTCTGTTTTTCCTTCCCCCCCCCTCCCCCTGTAATTTTTTCGTGCAAAGAATAAAATTTCATCTGCGCGGGCTCTGGGAAAGGCGACCATCGGATTGGCCCTTGCCCGTACAGATGCTTTGAATTTATGGGGCTTTTCTGCCTGCGAGCTGAAGCGGGGTTGGATGGAGGGATGGATGGTGAGATGGAGGAAAAGAGATGGGAGGGGTTGGAAGGGGGTTGAAACCTGCCTGTATTTCCTGGGGATTAGGCATCAGATGGGCGCCCTCAGAGGAGGTCTCAGGTCCCGGCCTCCCTGGATGGCTGGGAAACTGACCCCCATCTGACTTCCATGGTCTTCCCTGTTCCCTACCAGCATGTAGCCCCAGGACAGGACCAAGGCCTGGGCTCTATCCAATAACCAGCCGGCTCACCTTTTCCTGCATGGTGCACCAAATATAGAATGTTTATTTCATGTTTTTTTATACCTTCAAAGACTTCAGGTTTAGTGTAACTGTTTTTACAGTTTTTCTTCATCATTTCTATCTGAAGTAACAATATGATTACTGAGAGCTGGGAAAATCACTGAAAAAAGACAGCCTGTTTGATTTTGTTGGAGCAATTTTCCTCAGTAAATAAGACAGACATTAAAATGACTGAAATGATCCAAAAACTATTAAACCTAGCCTGATTTAAATGTAAATAAGAGGGGGGACACAAGTATACAGTTGGTTTGAGAAGTCTGATTCACAGATAATATACAGATGAGGTTGAAAAGCATGACATAAACTTGACACAGAGGACGCTCGCCTAATGTAATGTGTTGACATGTGTTGGCTGAAGCACTGAGGCACAATTTTGACCTTTGTGTCAATTTTGTGTCACATCTTTTTTCTCTTACAGTTTCTCTGCTTATAGAACCATTGGCAAGTGTTGGTAGACCAGTCTGTGTCTTCCAAAGCAATCACACAGCGGTTTTCGGTACAGAACCGTATGCCTCACGTCAGCCAGCTTTACCTTGGGACAGCAACCATTCAATCGGGGAATGCCAATTTTTCCTGTGGTTGCCAGACTGCCACCAACTGGTCTCCAGGCCTATGCCATTGAGGCCTAATGGTATAATCATACGAGGGAAGCCAGTGGTTGGACACGCCAGCGCAACCAAATTACTGCAACTGTGAGCAATGTTGCCTATGACAAGGTTGCTTTAGTGACAGGTACCAGGTCTGTAGTCAATCACCATCAGCTGCTGTCTTCAAAGCAACTTGGGCATCAAAACAGAGTTACAATTGCAATAAAACTGAATTTGCAACAGAATGGAGTCAAGTTGGCATTTATATGCAGTCTGTTTGCGATAATACAGCCATTAACTGAGATAAACCAGCTAAAATCACAAATCTTTTGCTGTTTAGCATACAAAAATTAACATTAACTATTGACATTCAGACTCCAGCCTGAGGCTCACAGATTTGAAATTCAGAGATTCCTTCACAAATAGTGAAACAGTTACTATAGAAACTATCGATTCAACTTTAAACTCATAGACAATCTGCAACGTTGCTTTCATGCAGGAATATAACCAGAAAACCACAAGTTGTTGAGTCCCGTATTGCAAAGACACACATCACAGACAAGCTGCTCAGCCCATACTGACTCAGATTGATTACACTGTGTTGGCAATCTGTCTGTGTTTATCACGTAGACCCAAATTATTTCCAAACCCTAACCAATCTGTCTGAGAGTGATTGCAGCCATTCCCAGTCTGGCCACAATTGTTGGGGGTGTTGCACGCTCAAACTCTGGGCAACCAGTTGGTCACTGCAACCACTTGGAGTCGTGTGAAAAACACTCAGTGAGATCACTGAGCAACCACCGATTTTTCCTAGGTACAAGGAAGTTGTCGTCTTGTTTTCACTATAGTATGACTGAGACATACCACAATTTTTTACCAGCAATTTTAATGAATTTTATGTTGCAAATATATTATTACTACTGTACCGGCAACATTTGTAGATCAACAATGGATCACATGGTGGTACAATATCCCAGTTTCCTTATTTTCATCTTTCAGCTAATTTTTGATTTTACCTGCTCTACATGCCCAACACCAAACAAGCTAGAGACAAGATAGCACCTGGTGGCTGAAATCAGTTGAGAACATAACTTCAATTTAATTGAATTTAATTGAAATTTTATTTATATAGTACCAGATTAAAATAACAGTCATCTCAAGGCGTTTTAATGAATTTGTTATAAAGAGCTTTTAATATAAGAGTGAGAACATCAACTATATGACAGTCCCCTGTAAACAAACTCTCCTCTTTAATAGGAAGAGACCTTGAGCAGTAGAGTCAGGAGATGAGAAAAACAGATGAGAAAAAATGAGTTTAAAAAGTAGAGTGAATATTAAACCTGTTCACCACGTGCCAAGTAACACAACTCTAAATGACTCCAAATGTTTTGTACTTGTTGAATGAGTCGGCAGAAAACACACACTACTTTAAAAATGATGGTGCATCATAATTATGCATAGAGGCTTTTTGCTCAAAATACCAAATGAGTATTTCAGAGGGCCAGCTCAGGTTGAGCTAAGATGGTTTGGACATGCAGGGCAATGAAGAGCAGGGATAGGGGAAGAAGACGACTACAGAGAAGGTCCATGGATGTAGTGAAGGAGGACATGGAGAGGGTTAGTGTGATAGAAGGGGATGGTAGGTGTAGGGTGAGATGGAGGTAGATGATCTGAATGTGTGGCACTTGTAGGTCGCTTTGCTTTCACTCTTCTGTCCAGTTCATCCCAATGATGAACGATGGGGTTTAAGTCTGGAGACTGTTCTGGCCACTCCATGTTTTCAAGCTTACCATCTTGTTCTTTTTTCCTGAGGTAGTTCTGGCAAAGCTTAGACGTATGTTCTGGGTCATTATCCTGCAGTAGGATGAACCCCTGATCAATTAGGTGCATATCAGATGGAATTGGATGGCGTTGCAGGATGCTGTGGTAGCCCTCTAGTAGTAGTTTGGTTCAGAGTGCCTCTCAGTCTATTCAAGTCACCGACCCTGGATCCATCATACGTCCTCGTCCAGGTTTGACAGTGGATGCCACACACTGTGGAGCCATCCTTTCACCTACTCAACAGCGTGCAAAGATCCTGCGTAACAATTTCAAATTTAGATTCCTCAGTTCATAATACCTCTTCCAGTCTTCAGCAGTCCAGTGGCAGTGTTTCATTTGTCTTATTCTGACATCTTAGCAGTGGCTTTCTTGCTGCAACTCGTCCTGTCAAACATGCAGCTCGAAGTCTTCTCTTCACAGTTGAAACTGAGACTTGCTTACCACGTGCTTAAAGCTGTTGTCCTGTGAGTCACCTATCATGCAAGCTGTTAACTCTCAGAAACTTGTCCTCTGATTCAGTCGTGGCTTTGGGTCTGCCAGACCTCCTCCTGTGACAGTTTACCCCATTTTCTGAGTGCCTTTTAACGGTGAAGGAAGCTGTACTCACAGACACCTCGACTTTCCTTCAAATTTCTCTATAGGAAAGATCGACATTTTTAAGTGTTACGATGGTCTGTCTCTCCTCCATTGTTATTTGCCCTTTTCTTACCATTTTTGTAGCAACACACTACTTTCTGCAGTACAATGTGGTGCAACTGATGCTCACGGGGGTATGGTACCGCAGTGTTTTCCAACACTGCTTTCATGCAGACAGAGGGGGTTATAAGTAATCCAGAGAAGTTGCAACACCTGTAAGAATTGGTAGCACCAGCTGTCAAGGCTTGATTAACCTCCAGCTTTAAATTGTGTTCCCTGAAAAAGGCCTTTTTGTATAATTCTGAAATGTACATTATCTTTCAGTTTTGAGTAACCTTAACTTTTTTTTTTTTTTAACCATACCTTTGTACCATTTTAAGCTATTGATTGGACTCGAACAACTTGAATTGCAATAAGTAACTGGAAAAGTTTGGGTTTTCTACGATTATTATTTTAACATTTGCCTCCTTATGTTCCATTTTACACTGATGAAAATGGGAGATATGCGAGAAGCTCATGTGAAAAAATCTGTAGGGAAGTAAAAGTTAAGCAACGATGACAAACTCATCCTAACCAAAAACAGTTGCTTTAAGTCTTTTGGATTCATGCACAACTTGAACCAATCTTAAACGTGTGACCCTAAATTAAATTAAAAGAGAAATGAAAACTACTCAGGATTTCTTCCAGTAAAAAAAAACTCGTTTGGGCCTCCTGAACACAGACACGCATATGCTCAATGAGCTGAGATTCGTGAGGCTTTCGCTGTGGCTCTCAGTCAAATCAAATAAATGTAGCGTGTCATCTTTTTGCCATTTGTTCTGCAACACTTACAATTATGCTCACTTTAAAACAGTGGAGAGGGATTTATTACTACATCCAGCATACACACACTCTTTTCCAAAGGGGACAACGAAGGCTTCTATTTCAATTAAACTTCACGCTCACACATGCATTTTTAATCATGAAGCTCACGGTTACTGGCAGCATCCCACAGATCTGCATGAAACACAAAATGATCTCAGAATTTTTGAAGGTATTTTATTACCGGAGTGTGTACAGACCTTTTGCAATCATCAATTGTAGCAATTATTAGAAAGCACCTTACTTTTTTTTTTTCCCATAAAAAGTTAGACTGTTGAAAAGTCTAAATGCAGCAAAACAGTCCGGTTCCTCATGTACGTTCAAATAGTCCCAATTCAAATCCAACCTCAAATCAACCGCTGTCTGTGTGAAGAGGTCTGCTGCTGCACAAGAAAATGGCTGAGATGGAAAGTCCAATTTGTGATTATAGGGCGCCATCTGGTGGTGGCTGAATGGAAAGAACCAAAAACCAAAAGCAACAGCAAGACAGCCTCTGAATGAGTACATACTGTATGTTTTATGGCTTAACAAAGACAAACACACTTCTACATTTTTTTTTCCTTCCAAATACCGTGCCACTTAGAATCAGTCAGAAAATTAAAATAGAAAATAAAAATCTATGTTACAGTTCATTATTTTACTATAACATTTCACAAATACTCCATCTATATAAACACTTATAGGAACACACAATATAACCTATTGTTGCTCTGCAAAGACCTCCAATCTCCACTTATTCAATGTAAATGTACATTTTTCCAGGTGCAAGTATAAACTCTTAATATTAGGGTCAAGACATATCAATAAACTCTTTCCAATTGAGGTTTTTTTTGGAAATTGAAGGCATCTGCAGCACACTGCGAAAGCATCTTTTGCCTGTGGAATCAAAGGCAAAAAAAAAAAAAAAAAAAAAAAAGAGGAATTTGCAACACACAACACAAAAACAAAACTCACTCCTTTAGTCTTTAACACCGATCTCGTAAAGACCAAACCAAACGGAACTTTTCTTTACGCTTTTCATTACACAGTGCGATACCAACAGAAATTATCCAAAAATGTAGACTTAATACCCAAAAAAATACAACACACGATTAAGTGTCCTGTGTTACTAAGCACGAAAGAATGAGGGTAGCTGTTTTTATTGACTGTACTGTGTTTACATGCATTAACCCGTATTTATCGGCCTTCTCTGGAAGCCTTTTGTACTTGAGGTGTAGCAATGTCTCATAGCATCTTTTTAAACCGTATATGTTCTGAAAATTAAATCTTAGAGTGAGTGTTCTCACTTGTTCAATCTGTTTTGTGTGGCACTGTGTGTTAAAAGACCGCAGAATGAACAGTGCACGTCTACATTTAAGTGCCAGTGATGACAAGTAAATAGGAAATTAAAAACAATATAGGAATTTTACAAACTTAATGCAAAAACAAGTTCCCAGCCTTAAGAAAAAATTTTCTTTTTTTCTTCTCTTCAAAATTAATCGATCACTAGTAAACGCCGCCTTCTTTCCTTGCAGGTAAAAACAAGGAGGGGAATATTCCGTACTTTTAGCTCGTCTCCAGCTTCGCCATTTCTTGCACGTAGATCCCGATGCTCTCGCTGTCAAACAGCACGAAGTAGACGGTCTTGATGGTGGAAGACATGGTGGCCACAAAATAACTGGAGATGGCCTTGAGGATCAGCTGGGCTGCCGTCTGCTTCGGGAAACCATTCCTGATGGGAGAGTTCGCACACACTTGGTGAAATGTGGTCTCACACGCACACACTGCAGAGATTGTCATTATGTTAGTGGTAAGGATACACATGAAGGTAGTTATTTACTAGGCACATATTATAGATTGAATTTGGAACCAAGTTTTACTGCTTTCAACTCAGGCACCAATTTTAAGCTGTAAAAGGGTGAATGGCAAGGTAAAGTTTTTCCTATAGCTGTTCAAACCTCATGAACCTGAACTTTGGCTGCCCACCGTTATTCGCTGGTTTCCAACCAGTGGCTTAACAAAGGTTGGGAAGATCAAATCTGAGCTTCTGATTATCAAGATAAGAAATGAGAAAAAAAAGGTTTCAAGCTAAATGCTAATGAGAACAAAAGTAAAAGTGCTAAAAAGTTTAGCAGGCTAATTACACATCGTTAGCTAAAAAAGTCAGACGTAGCCAGTATAACATCATCCACTGGTCTTGAAATTGTCGTCTTGTTGGCATTTTGGTCTTTAGATACTGAATGCAGCCACATTTGGATGAGTGGGTGGTGTGGGTTAACTAAAGCTCATGCTAACTATCTTGTTTAGACCTCAGTAACACAGGCCTAAACTGTGCGACCATCCGACGAGGTTAAAATAAACGTTGACTAGTTTGGAGTACATGCTGAAGGTTTTTGCGTGAAGCTGAGTTAAATCTGTTGCAAAGAAGGTGCAGCACCAAAAAAACCTCCATGTGATTGCTTTAGCAGATTGCTGCAGTTGTCTGTAGTTTGCAGGAAAAATGACGACTTGTCTGCAAACATCCGCCAATTTAATTTCCCAGCCATAGTGAAACTTGGAAGACGTTCACGTTCAGCAGCCTTACTACAGCAAACATATTTCAAAAGGCACAGCTTTCACTTTAAAAGGTGAACAGCCTGGGCCACACTTTTCAGAGTTTCACTCCTGCTAAATAAAGACTGAGTTGCAAACAAGTCAGCATATTCCATGTAAACTACTACCACCAAAGAAATCGCAGAGGTTTGCAAAGGATTTCATGCTACCAATAGGCAACTGGTCAAGGAATACACTCTGGATTAAATCACAACCTATTTTATCTCAGTCTCCTCTAAATGAGGCCATAATTATCATTTCTTCATTAAAATTAAATATCATTTATTTCTATGAAAATGCAAAGATGTGGCTTTAGACCAGAAAAAGCAATCTGATTGCCATGCAGGAGTCAACTTCTGCAGGCCTGTTCATCTTTTATAGAGTTTAAGAAAACAACAAGTGTGTAAAGACATAAGATGTTTGCAGATCACCAAAAAGTTTGCCAATTTCTCCTCAGACAGATGTGAATGTGTGTTAAGTTGACTAATGTAAAGCCACATAGCATTTTACTTTGGAAAATGTTGCTTTATTGCTTAATTTTGATGCTACAACATGCAGAGTTACCTTTTCAATCAAACCTTTGTTTGAACTTTGAACCATTGTCAAATATTCAGTAAAGTAATTCTGAGTAATTAATATCAAGTATGTAAATCTAAAATGAAGATTGGCACTAGAAGCGGGTTTGATTTCAGCCTTATAGGGAAAAAAAACGCTTAAAATGCAACATCACGTACAGTCAGGATGTCATGTTGGTCATCTCCATCTTTTATATACAGTCTATGACCTCATTGTGCTGCTCTCAGTGCTTTCTATGGGATCAAGCTGGATGTGTTCACCTCTGTTGCCAAAGAATTCGTCTCAATCCCCATTTTAAGTTACAAAATAAAAGAAGGAAAACTGTATGGGTACGCACATAAACATGAGCATGAACAATATTTTCTATAGCCGAAGATCCAAGAATGCTACTCAAAGGAGATCTGAGACGTTTCTCCCAGCTGGAATGTTATTTCAGGAGAACTCAGTACAGTTTTTTGGGTTTCCAAAGTGTTCATATTATCCCCCTTTTTAAAAACAAAAAAAAAAAAAAAAAAAACACTTTTAGCTTTAGACCAAAAAAAAAAAAAAGTAAAAGTAAAAATGTCCTTAAGTGGATAATCATACTGCATACTGGTGATATACAGGATGTGGACCAGATAACATTACATTTTCTAAGAGTGTCTTGTTTTTACAGGCGTCTTTCATCTGCGTGTTTTCTTACCTTCCACTCCCGATGGAGGGAAAGGCCACAGACTTCAGTTTCTTCTCATCTGCCAGAGCGAGGCAGTTCTTCACCGTCTTGTCCAGCATCTCCTCGCACTTGTCGGAGCCCCAGCCTGGACTGTTACAGTGGATAACGTACTTAGCAGGCAGGCCAAAGCCAGCGGTCAACACGGCTGAGAGAAGGGGGAGGAAAGAATGGTTAATCACTATGAAGGAAAGAGGAGAGGAAATCGAGACACCAGACGGAGAAGAACTGGGAAACAAGTAAGGATAAATACTATGCTTGCACAAAATGCCAACATTTTTAGTCTTGTTGCAATTATGAGTTTTTTGAAACACAGCCCGAGATTCATTTAGTCAGAACAGTCAAATGTCACAGCTTCTTTCACTCAGTTTTGTCAGAAATAAAAACCTACAAGTTGTTTGGAGGCCAAAGGTGCTAAAAGATCACTGCTTAGTGGAAAATCTCCAAAATCTCCAGGATATTTCAGTGAGGTGGGCTGTTCCTCCAGACAGCAGAGAAGAAGGGGGGAAAAGAAAAGTAGAACAGCAAAGACGGGGAAGAAAAAGGAATGAAGTGAAAGTAAGAGAAAGAAAAATGAGAGAAGCCTGTACTCTGTTGTTTAACATTTAGCTTAGTCTTCCCTCAAACCCAGCAGCTGTAAAAAGTGTAACTCAGCCAAAGCCTCTGATTCTGTGAAGTGCAAAAGCCTCCAGTCAGAGTTTATTAGCCCACAGCGAACGTGTGACTGGACCGAAGTCAACGCTGAGGACGAGTTCATTTCCAGATGGCTCAGAGAGGACGGAGAGACTTCACACAGCTGAGCGAGAGCCAGTCACGCCGCATGTGTGATCTGGTTGTGAGGTAAAGTTGAAGGACGATGATGATTATGGTTTTCATGACTGCCTGCCGAGTCCAATTTGTTTTATGGTTTGGGTGGGAGGAAGTGTGTGTGGTGGTGTTTGTGCACTGCGCATAACCTGCCGATCAAACGATGATGAAATCCAGCCCTGCAACACTTATGTGGATTTTCTGCATCTAGGTGCAAGGAACTTATCTGGTTACGCTAATGATCGCTGTCTTTTAATCAATCTGCCACTGAAATATGAACACCATCACATTGCTGCAAGAGACAAGAACCTTCAGGAACCCAGCATGTACCTGTGGGTCTGATACTGCCATTTACAGGCTAAAAAAAACCAAACAAACAAAAAAAATATATATATATACCCAGTGCCAGCTGCTGGTCGATGGCCAGGCTAATCATATTGTGCATTTAAATTTTGATACTCATGTTAACCCTTTATTGACCCCAGGTCTGTCAGTCTTAATTTCTCCTAGAGACAAAATTCAGATGTTTCGGAGAGAAGAATGTGCTTTTACCACGTGCACTTCACATTAGCTTATCCCTCAACCATTTTGTGCTAGAGAGAAAATTCAAATGGTTCCTGAAAAGATGAAACTAAATTTTTGTTCAATTTTACAGACAAAATCCATCCATCAGTTCTGTATGAAACTTTGTTGATTATTATATGCATCCACTGGAAACATGACTGGCATTATGTACTGTCATCTGACATATATTACAAAAAACAAAACACTAAATATTTTTATTACATAAACACCTTTTTATTTACCCTCAGACCTTATTTGTTTCATCTCTGCTGGACTGGGATGACCCATCCAGCCTTAGGGTTGCATGGGGCCATCTAGAGCAGCAGGATGGTGTTTGTGGGACTAATTGTGAATAAAGTGCAGTGGCAAGTTCCTTCATTAGTCACGCAGGAACATGTGCAAGAGTGTGGTTAATTCCTGCAATTTTATAGTGCTGGACAACAATGGAGCTTTATGGCACTGATGATTAAGCCATATCGAGTTTTGGCTTCTTGTTAATAGATAAACCCACTGCTGCTTTTCGTGCAGAGTGTATTACAAATGAATCGATTTATCCTCTAAGAACAGTAAATGTTACAGATTTAATGAGCTAACTGTAAATCAGTAAAATTATCAGTTTTGCTGTTTATTCAATCCAAAATTCAGAATCTTGGCTGCTCATTTAAAAAATCTTCTATAATCAGCAGAGCAAGTCAGGCTTCGCAGAAAACTAATGAAGGGAAATTTCATGCACTCTGAGCTTTGCTGTATAAATAAAACAATTAGCTTTTACTTACTCAGCTAACGTTTTCTTTTATGTTATTATGCAGGCAGCAGCAGTAATTTTAGAAATTACCACCTAAAAATCACTCGTAATTTCAGAATATTAAACTAAATGAATAACCTGGGGTTGAATAATTCACTTTAGTACCTGCCTGGACTTAAAATGTGAAACTTTGCTTGCAGAGAGACAAAAATGTTGGTAAAAGACATCACTGAGGACCTTTTGGACAGCTGTCCTGAGGCAGGTGTGGTCAGCGTGACCACAGGGCCGATCCCAGAATCCCCGTCAGGCGCTGCTGGCTTGGTGTTCAGTCACCTGGTTATCTATTTACGAGCTCCGCATAGAAAGCAGGATTAGGATACTGAGCGAACTTGGCTGAAGGTGGGCAGCATTTGAAAAAGTGAGTGTGAGTGATGAATAATGAGAGAGATAAAGCGAAAGAACCAGAGACAGATGGAGAAAGAATAAGAGAGGCACTAAGAGCGAACAGACTGAAAGATAAAATATTCTTTAAGGACTAAAATAATATTGCTCTCTGAAGGCCAATCCCTGTAGCTGCAGACTAAAGTCGCCAAGAACAGATGCGATGTGCCAGTGCTAAATGTCTTTGATCACAGTCATGACCAAAAGGAAAAAAAAAAGTTCCTGGATTCACGGTTTCAAGTTCAACACTGAGCTTTTAAGTAAAGAATGAATTAGTCCAAGTGTGTAAAATCTAGGCTTCCATGTCCAAAGAGCTAATCCTGGCTGCAGTGTCATTTTCTTAAGCTGGAAGGCCAAAAAGACCCTGCCCTGCTCTGCATGGTGTGCGAGATGAGAGATTTATGAGACACGCTGACATCACTGTCATACGAGCTGGGTGGTGCTCGAGTGGATCAATATGCACTTTTCCAACCCCTTTCAATCATGTAATCAGATCAAAGTGTGGAAAAATCTGATGCAGTGTGTGAATGTTAAAGTAATTTTTAAAAAGAGGCAGTTTCAGCGCATCTTAGTGTTACGCTCATACTTCCTTTCCAGCAAACCAAATGTTTCATTAAAAAGATTAAAAAAAAATTTTACAAAAAAATAATCTAGAAACAACACTGATCAAGAATGTTTCTGGATACCAAATTACAATAAACTTGTTAACATTGTTAAAAAGGACCCAGGAACAGTTACAATACACTTCGAAAAGAAGTGAGAACGAAAAGGTGGGAGTTGTTATTGAGCACTTAAAATGTTAAGCTAATCCTGTGAGGTGGCAAAATTCATTTTTATTTTATGGACAGTTTTGGTTTTTCATCACAGTGTGTGTGAAAGCCAGAGATTGTTTATTCCTAAATAAAAGGAAGACTTTGAAAACACACAAGACGTCAGGGTAAAGAAAATAACTGAATAATCATGCTGGATTTCTCAACTGACATCATGAACTGTGTGTGTTCAGTGAATAAGTGGATGCCACTTTGATTATGGAAATCAAAATTGTCAACCTACAGGGGCCTGAGTTCAAAGACACACCGAAAATCAAAGTGAAAAAAAATATTTTGGCAGGTTAGTCAATTTTACTGTATGGATGGACCAATCACTGACTTCTACAGACATGGAGATGGACCCACGTGTTTGTTTGCATGTTTGACAACATCAGGGCGTGCTTCTAACGAGACAATGTCATGGATACAGTCCTGGGGGATCTGGAGCCGGACAGTCTGAGGTGCAATCTGACAGCATCGGATAGGTCCCCTAACAGCAGTCAGGGTGCCGTCGCCTAGCCCGTAGAAGCCTGTGCGTCCCTCGACTATCATTGACCCGTCAGCAAACCAGTCATGCTGAATGTTACAGGCAGCACAACGTTCTCTGTTGCTTCTCTGTGCTGGGAGGTGCAGCAAACCTTCTGGAAAAGGCACCCTTTGATGTATCAGGAGTTGGACTACTTGTGCCACCTCTGTAGGGTCCAGGTATCACCTCATGATATCAGTAGTGACACTAACACTAGTGGCAGCACCTATGGTAGGAATTTAAAATTCCTACATTGCTTTGTTCTCAAGTTATTGCATTCACAAATTTGGGTGTCCATGTCCTCGCCTGCCCACAGGTGGTGCACCTGTAGTTAATTTCTTGTTAACACCAAAACAGCAACAAACCTCTCTGCCATTTATCTGACCAGATCAATAGCCCAGATTTTTAAATGACTTGATGCCACAGCCTTATTAAAAAGTGTTCCTCTAATTTTTAATCGAGTAGTTTAAAAGTTTAAAGAAGCACATGCTTATTTGTTACTGTACAAGCCAGTAACAAGAAGACAGTGAGAGGAGCACTCTGATGTGATTGGAGGATAAGGTTAGTGTAGGCAGGTTACAGCAGTAGACCTCATCCAATCAGCAACTTTTTCAGACTCCAAAGAAAACTAAACTCTGAACCTGCTCGCTCATCACATGGTCTCATAATCATTACCAGAAATTATAGGAGTTCTTGTCACTCTTCAGAGGATTTATCGAGCCTGAAAATGTCTAAAAAAATGATTAAAAAACAAAAAAAACAAAAAAACAACTCACTAGGATTATCTGGATATTCCATCATTGAGCAGGCATTTAGTTTTAAATTTCTGGATTTGGATCTTGTATTTATTTCTAAGTAAAATATATCATTTCCCCTTGTTCAGCTGATACTCCTCTTACTCAGTGACGATGATGTTTCAGTTCACCTGTGTTGCCAGCCTAGCATCATGTAGCAGGTTTTTATACCCCTGTGTTTATGGCGATTTATCTTTTTATATCACTAAAATACACCAGCGTTTATTTGAAAGAAAAAAAACAAAACAAAAACATTCTGCCAAATTTTTATCATTTCCACATGTTTATCTGTATGTGGTGTTAAAATAATGGTGATAGAATGATTTAATGTCTTATTTACAGTACCACAGCCAAGTCCGAGCAAGATCTTTCAGGCCTCCTGATATAACCTCTACTTTCTGTGTCTAAAATATAAATAAAAATAATCCTCTGTGCACTTACCACCAGCCACCTCCAGAGGGCCGTTTTTCTTCTTCAGCTCTTGCACTGCATCGGCGAACTCTTTACCCCCCTTTTTCTCCAGAGCAGAGCCTGCGAGGGGAGAGAGGACTGAGGTGAATGCATCCTCACATACTGCAGCGAGAAAAACAGCAAGCAAGAAGAGAGCTGACTGGTGATCATGCAGACAGACAGGCAGGCAGACACACAACAGACAATGATGCTGTCAATCATTTCCCCCGGCCTCTCTCTGAATCTCTGCACTCACATTTATAATCAAACATACATGTTCCTGTTACTTTAATTTTAAGAGTCTGGGAAAGTCTCATAAATGAAGTGTAAGGATTCAAAGCTGCCATTTTCAGAATGACTCATTCTGAGAGTTAAACTAATGTATTAAAGCTTCAGTCTGTAATTACTTCCCTCTGTCCTTCCATAGTGGCTTATATACAGTGAGGAGAGTATTTTCTTTCACTCTCAAAATAGCAACAAAAAAAGTGGGTGAGCGAATATTATAGTTAACAATGTAAAAGCTTTGCAGCACTGATGAATGGACTTAAAGTAAAATAGTCCTAGCAATTTAAGTTTAACTAGGATACTTGATTTCATGTGTATTCATGTCTCACTGACGACATTTATACCACTTTAAAATGCACTCAGAGCTAAAGAGAGAAGAGGGGAGGCAATTTAACGTCACCAGAAGCAGACAAATGAATGCTCTGGCTGCAACAATATTAAAAACAGGCAGGGGGGGGGGGGTAAAAATCAAGGTCTGGAAGTAAGAGTAAAAGTCAGCATTTTAAAGAAAAGCCCCTGAAATCATTTAACAGTCATTACAAGAAAAGCAGACAAAGGGTGATGGTCCTCATAGGTAAAGAGCTAGTTAATATTTGTTCAGTCATTAATCCAAATTGCCACAAATCAACCCTGACGGGTTTTAATATGAAGCTTCAGGAAACAGCGTCTTAGACATTTTCTCTCTTTCTAACCGTCTGAACTGACAGCACAGTCAGAGAGGTTAAATGTCACAGGAAATGAAGCGAGTCCCAGACTGTCTGCGTTTCAGTCGAGTGGAACAAAGCAACAACAAGCAGCAGCACTGTGTTAGGATCACACTGAGAAAGTGTGTGTATGCATTACTTGATGCTTGGACTAAGAGAATCACTAGGAGAAGCATAAACATTGTGTACATTGTCTTTGGTGGGAATAACTACAAAAGGTTGTTGGAGAGAGCACAGCACAAAAATATGCGCTACCCAGGTTAATTGTTACACATTCTGCAGGCCAGCTGGAAATAATACCTGGATGATGTGATAATAAACTGGCAAAGATTTGAAAGTTAGCCGAGACCATGAACGTTTAATGCAGTCTGATTTAAGATTTTGTGGCAAGGAGCCAGACTCACAAAGCAGGAGGAATAATTTAGGCAGAAGATATGATATGACTCTGAAAGCTTGTTGAACACGCTTACAAAAAGCTTATAACACGCTACGCTCCAGATACATCTCTGAAAAGCTGTCACAGAAGTATGTGGCAGTCCAGCTTTTCATCCACATATAAACCTCACACAGTGTCAGCGCTTCGACCCCTGGTGCTGACGTGGGAGTTCGAGGTCACCCAGCTAACTACAGTTACACTGCTTTGCGAATGAGAACGAGCGGGAACCAGTTTCGAAACATTCTGAGTCGAGATGAAAACCAAAATTTACATGAACCAATTGAGTTGAGTGTCCACATTTTGTTTGCCTACTGGCTTCGGTTTGTGGAAAACATCGCGTGTGAATGCAGAACATTTTTTTGGCGGCCAACTTTCAGATCTTGGCAGTTACCCACAAGTACCTCATTGCACTAATCTTAAAGCCTTTACTTGCACTTTTCAAGCCTCTGCAAGTTAATTTTTCACTGATAATGAAGGATGGTTTTTCCTCCCTTTTCAATTTTTAACCATCGAGCAATTCTGATCATATATTCTGTGGTTATGCTTTTACAGTAAGAACAGCAGGGACCTTGGTCGTGGTCTAAAAAGCGCTTCATTAAAGAATAAAAACTGTGCTGCTGCTGTGATGTTTGCCCACAGACTGCAGCGCTGACCATCTGGATATGCAGAGGGAGAGCAGACAGGCAGTCGTGGTGTCTGCAGTGTCAGTGGTTCCTTTACCTACTTCACCACCTGTATAGAGGGAGGAGTTGGTCGGGTGAACGACAGCGTCGCTCTCCACGATGGAAATGTCGGCTTGGACAACTTGCAACTACAGACAACAACAACGACAGGCAAACAAACATGGTGGTAAAAAACACAGTGAGTGACCAGGAGCAATAAGATGGCAAAAAGAAAAGAAATAAATGAATGAAAGAGAAGAAGAAAAGAGAAAGTGAGCACGCTCCTTATTGGCTGAGGACATCACAGGGAACAAGGAGGCAACTGAGGGAATGGTAGGTCATGTTACAGTATGTAATCAGGAAGCAGGACTGCACAGTTGGCTAGATTTGCTTAAAATAAAACAAGAATAGAGTAAATAATCCAAAAGCGTGTAATCGTCAGGGCATATAACCACACCCCAAAATATTTTTATTCCTACAGTTTTCCAGCAGCAGAATTTATTCCGTCCAACTGTGTCATCCCGAGTCCTGAATGTTATGATCGCACTCCAGGTGAACAACCTCACAGTCAGGCTGAAGTGAGCGCCTAAATGAGGCTCGTGTCGGGTTTTCTCTCGCTCTACTTCAGTGCACTACACTGATCTTCAAGCATTACAAAAGGTCCTGCAGCCCTTTGAAAGGAGGACAACCTGGAATGAACCGCAACACATTTACACAACAGGAGGAGCAAGCAGGATCGCTGCTCTGAGGAGCTTTGAGAAAATCCTTGAAAGTCTCCACAGAAATCGCTTTCTTCTCCTAGAAGCGGCATTTTATCCATGCTTTTCTATTGATTTGAAGGAAAATTTCCACCTTTCTGCTCTTATATTCACGAGTCAAAGAGCAGGAACGGCTACTTTAAGAATCAAAGCATCTCATAGTTTATTCACACTGTGAGCAGTTCTGTTACTTCCAAGGAGCTGACCATCCAGCAAGCATCGAATAAGTCTACTAAGGAACGTTTACAGGAGCATTAACCAAATAGATTATAAGCATAAATAAAAACAAGACGCAGTTATTTAAACCCACACCCCAAAAAAGATCTAATCTAACATTTGGCGTTTACTAAGCTTTAATATATCTGATCTTCTATTTCTATTAAATAGAACATTATACAATTATAATGTTATATTTCATTTACATATAATTTAGAAAATTTCATTACTTCAGTGTTTTCAGACTGCTGCCACAAACGGTGTGTCTCCCCATGAAACCAATAAACAAAATTAGATTATTAATTTTATTTTATTTCCCCAATTTGTGTGCACTTGTTTCATTTCAGTGCATTGTGAGTGTATCTACTTTTAAATGCTAGTTTACCCCACAGTTCTCTTTAGTGCATGTATGAGGGAGACACAGGAGAAACCATTTTCTCCATGTAGCAGAAAAGAGGCAGTGTTACTTAAGTTTCTCTGAAACTGTTGACCTAATGTCAGCAGAAAAACAAACTATTGAAGTATTAATTTGCCCCAAACCAAAGACGAACAGCTGATGTCATACAAATCTTATGGCAGGGAAGTTTTAGCTACAGCACTAAACGTCTCGATGCATTCTCAATCATCCAGGGAAGGAAATCTCCAAAAAGTTGATTCTGTTCATCTGGACGTAGCGTTTAGTGGGAGAAACGTTTCGTCATTCAGCCTAAAGTCACTTGGATTCACCCACAAAACGCTACGTCCAGATGAACAGAATCACCTTTTTGGAGAGCTACAGCACTAAAGAACCTCTGTCTTTGAATGACAGCTGAACAGTGCAACTGCTGCAGAGGACCACCTGCCACCTCAAAGCAATCAACCCAGAGGAAACAATGATAAAAATCTTTTCTGATTTTCCCCCAATGGCCATGGGTGAACATAACTAAAGCCTTTTTGCAGTAGCGTCAGCATAGAAATGTCTTAAGGAACAGAAAATGTAGATAAAAATGCATCTCAAATACCTGCTGATTAGAAATCACAGTTTAATACAATTAATGTCGAAACTACAGACTGGTTGTGCTACAAATTGCATTTTAAAAACCTGATTTTCACCTTCTGTTAAACCGAAACCTAAAATATCTCTTCCACTGTCCACCATCTGAACCGAGCTGCTCACAGTGTGAAAGAATGGAACGGGTGGAAAAAGGCCCTCTAAGAAGCTTGAAACTTTGATATTTTTTAACCCAGTAAGGATTTAAGTTAGAAGAAGCTGTACTGTTGAACCTTCAATGATTTTGAATATCTAAGCCCACGCGGACGAGAGGGGGTGAAGGAAGGAGGGCAGGGAGTTGAGGAGCTCACCTAGATCATCTTTAAGTTCAAGTTCAGCATTGGTGGGGTTGATGACCCCCTCCACGTCAAAGCCAGCCAAGTTACTGACCTCGCTGTGGATGAGGTTGAGCTGCGAGGCGGAGAGCAAAGGGGGGGAGCAGGCATGCCAAGGAGGAGGTGGACAAGAAGGAAGAGGTCAGGAAGCAAAGCCATTAAAACCAGAGTAACACTGCAGCTCAGTAGGGATACCTTGACTTTCTGGTGAATTACAGAAATGGACACAGTGCACTTTGTTTCCTAAATTTAGATTCAAAGCCAATTTTGCACAGGGCATGCAAGAAAACACCTGAAAACTCCCTGAAAATGATTTAGTTTGCAAACCTTATATGCATTTATTAAACACTACTTTAAAGCTGAATGTTACCGTATCTAGTTGAAAGCCAACTATAAGCACACTGGTCCTTTAAATGACATGATAAAGTGCTTTCATTTGCAACTGTATATTGTCCAGAGGGGATGCAGCCTATGGTATTCTACATCTAAATGCAATGACTTCTTTTTATTGAACGCATTTTAAAACAAGCTTATATTAGTAGGATGTCCCGTGGTGTCCCACAAGGTTTCCAACTCCTACATGTCCTGCAATAATCTTTGTAGAGTACAAAGGAGAATCCTGCTGCATTAACTGGAAAAGATAAATTTGCTTCTTTGTTGACTTGATTTTAAAGTTTTATTTCATGGCAGCAGGACCAACAGTTTCAAGAAAAAGAATTGAAAATGTCAAGGTATTCCTCTGAATGTTTATCATTTCAAACAGACATCCAGTAAAAGCACCTCTCAGCTTAAGATTCAATAGTCATCTGCTATTCCCCAGACACTATATTTCAGCAACAAGCATTTGAAAGTCAGAGTTGATGATAAACGCCCAGATTGTGCCAAAGAAAAACAGAAGCCAAGAAGATCAGAAAGAACGATAGCAGTTACAACAATTGAATCTTAAAAAACACACAGAATAAAAGACTAGATTTTCTATTAATGACTTCATTATCATAGTCAGTGGGAGGTTTATTGCATTCATCTGATTAATTATCATCCACTGATGATAACTGCTGCTGTAATCTTTGGTCAGCTACACAATCAAGCACTAATACTCTGCTGCTGCCGAGTATAATATTTCCAATCCGCAAATGAAAAGCTGAAAGCTTTTAATATTTTCAGCATCTAATCATTTTTTTAATCCTTCACTAAAACACTACAGTACACTACATGCATCATCAAGGAATGCAAGCACTTCATTGTTCTTTGTTCATTGTTACAGCTCATAAAAGATTCACAAGCACGGTGCCAAGAGTCATTATGCTTTTAAAGTACCAGCGGTAGCAGAAGACGGCAGCTAAATCAGGGCAGAATCAATTCTAATTCACTAGCAAGAAAATGTCAAGTTAATTAGAATGAAATGACATATTAGCATCAACATACGCAGGGCAGAACAAAGCATGCAGAGCTGCCAACTGCCAGGTGAAAGCTAAACCCTCGGTCACACCGGGACAGAGAAGCAACTCCCTGGCGCATTTTTCCTTCGCAACCGGTTGTTGCCAGATTGTTGCTGACTGGTTCCAAGTCTGTGTGACTGAGGCCTGAGGTGAAACCTTAAAGTAAATTACTTCTCCCAATGCGTTTTTTTTTTGTTTTTTTTTGCATTAAAACAGTGTAAGAACATATTTTATGATTCAAGAATTTGCAAAATAAAAATGAGTACACTTAGTGGACACTTTGTTGGGTAAACCTGTTCTGCACATGTAGATATGGTCAAAATGACCTGCCGACATTCAAACTGAGCATCAGAATGGTTGAAAGACAGCTGATTTAAAAGGGGTACTGAATATGGCGTGGCTGACTTCCAGGTCTACCAGGATTTTCCTGCACAAGGATTTACAGAGAATAGCCAAAAAAGAAGAAATATCAAGTGAGCCAGGTCAGAGAAGACTGCTTTAAGCTGATACAAAGGCAACAGTAACTCAGATACACCCTTTTGTTACAACTTAGGGTACGCAGAAGAGCATCTCTGAATGCACAACACATCAAACCTTGAAGTAGATGGGCTACAGCAGCAGAAGACCACACCAGGTGCCCCTCCTGTCAGCTACAAACAGGAAACTGAAGCTTCAGTTTGAACTGGCTCACCAAAACTGGACAACATGAATCTAGAAAAACGTTGCCTGGTCTCATAAGTCCTGATTTCTGCTGTGACATTAGGCCTAAAAACTAAAGCATGGATCCACCCTGCCTCATATCGGTGATTCTGTGTGGTGGTGGTCTAACTGCTACTACTGTCTAATACAAGTAAAGTGTCCAGATGTTGTTATGTCATTACCATTGTGTGTTTAATTTGTGATAAAGTACCAAAACATTTAGTGAAAGGTGAAAAAAGTCAGACTGGTGTTGACAAACAGGAATGCTGTTCATTCAAATATTTGTCTACACATCAAAGAAAAAAAAGTTAGCACAAAGGGTAAGAATAAGGGTCAGATTCATATTAAATCAGCAGTTATCTTCAATTCTCAATGTGTGAAATTAATAAAAAGGGAACCGGTGGCACTTCTTGCATCATTCTTGAGTCATTCATTCTCTAATACAGTGTCACTTCAGTGCCTTTTATGTGTTTTTTTTTAAACCTCCAGTGATTTTCATGAGCATCTGATCTGATGACAGTCTTATGCTCTTGAAGTATATTCTGAAAAAAAAAAATCTTTTGAAGGAATTCTGATTATGACTTGTTGCAAACTTACTTTCAGGTTTCAGCTCAGCCAAAGGGTTAAAAAGCAGTTTTTAATGCTCAGCAGGACCAAAGCAATGGGAGCTAACGGATCACAAAATATCTCTGTCATTCATATCTTTATCTATCTAACTATCTATCTATACTCCAATTTAAGCCTATTAGACCTTCACGTGAGTTACAACAAAACTATCACAATGTTCAGTGTGAGGAAACTTATATTAAACAGAAACTTAAACTTCCTTTTAAGACACCAACTGAATGGCTTCGATGTTATCAAATCATCTTTGTCAGATTTCCCGTGTTAGATCTAGTTCAGTCATGAGGGAGCAGCACAGATAAAAGACTGAATAAAAACAGTCGGATGTAATATGGAGGCAACAGTTTGTAGTCTATTGAGTCTACCAAGAGCCTGAGAGACCCTGTGGCAGCGCATGAAGGATTCTTTTCTGCTTCTTATCTGATTTGAGTTGTACACACAGAGCATTTGGTTGCTAAAGAAACACAGGTCACATTGAAAACAGAAGAAAACTCACAACTGAAATAAGAAAAACATTATCTCAAGCTGTCCATCCTTTAAATGAAAAGTTATTAAACGCTGACCTCAGCATTGCTTTTTAGCACAATAGAGTCCCCTTAAAACCCTCACCAGCCTTTAATATCCAACGTATGGCTCTACGTATGTTTTACTGCATCTATAAAAGATTTGTGTAGACTTTCTTCGTAAGCCTCATGAATCACCATCTAAAACTTGAACTCGACTCTGTATAATTAGCAGTGACCTGTGTTGAGGTTAGTGCATGTCTGAATTGACAGAGGACTGACCTTTTGACCCAGGAAAAGGCTCTTGGTGGAGAGCACGGTGAAGCTGTCAGATGGAGATCCCTCTGTAGTGCTGTCTGCTGACGCCGCCTTGCTCACCTCACCCTGTTTCTGTTGAGGACACAGAATACATGTTGACATGTGACACTGCAGCAATAATGCCCCCACCATGGGAGGGTCAGAGGTCAGCTACTGCCTCTGTGTTAAAGCTGCAGTTTTTAATAATATCTTGCCTCAGTTTTGTGCCTTCAGTTGCATATATTTCTGAAAGTTAAAACAGTAAATCCTGCAGTGCCATTAGTTCCCGTTTTATTTTCCTACAATGTGGAAAAGGATGAAATCTCAATTTTTAATAATAATTTCCTGATGTTACCTGAATGCAAATTATTTTGTTCCAAACTTAAGCTCCAGAAGTGTTAAATCCACTCCAGACATAACTGGGGCAAAAAGGTTTGCTTAAACATTGTGTATGTTTTGTTGAAGGCTGGGGGTTTTCTGCTCCTACTTGTCTTTCCAAATTTGATTAGTCTCAATTTGCTTGGTTTGTGTAAAGAGGGTGTATTTCCTCTCTTACAGCCACAATGGGTCAAACGTGTGTTTGTGAAGTGGTGCAGCTCCACAGCTATCAGCAGGAGAGCTGCAAGCACTTTGGACAGGAATAGCTTCCCTGCAATCAGCAGTGGAGCGTCTAGCATCTGCCGCTATGGTCAGTATGGATGCTTTTTAAAAAAAAAAAAAAAACAACCCAATAGTCTGGACTGATTTTGAGACATGCCCGACAATTAAGCGCAGTAACGACTAATGATACACTTCAAACAGTTAAATTCAGTCACAGTCGCTCTTAAAGGCATCAGTCTTGTTCACATTAAGGCATACCTTAGCCTTGCCTCCTGCCTTTTTCCCACTCAGTTTCTTAGCTGTCGTTTTCTTGACCGACTTGGGTTTCTTCTCGGGGGCAGGTGAGACAGGCGTCTCCAGTTTCCCCTTGGCGCCTCTCTTCTTGGCCAGCAGCTCTGGATGGATGTTGGGCAGGACTCCACCTGCTGCAATGGTCACGCCTTTTAGCAACTGAAACAGTTGCAAATGTGAAATTAGACAAACCAAGACAATGTCCATGATGCCCTGCACCACCTGGAAGTTAGGATCATTATTTATAGAGCAGCTCACCTGGTTCAGCTCCTCATCGTTGGCGATGGCCAGCAGGATGTGTCGTGGTGTCACACGGCCTTTTTTATTGTCTCTGGCCGCGTTACCTGCCAACTCCAGAATCTCAGCTACATGGATTTTTTTAAAAGAAAAAGAAGAAAAAATAATCAAGGGTGCTTTAAAAAAAAACAGCTTTGTGTCCTGAATGCTGAATGTATGAGTGAACCTGATTAACTTTCATGAGGTCTTCAAAGAGTAAATGTGCCTCCGAATGTCATTTGAAGCAAACATCAGGACAAACATGGGTGATCTCTGAACTGTGAAATCCCTCAATAAACAGATTTCCAGTGCTTCCTCATCAGTATCCTCTAGCATCACCATCGCTAATAGCAGCTAATCTGCAGCACTTTGCATTCTATTGGATATCCATCTATTGCTATCCAATAGATTTACAAATATGTAAATAACAAAGCATGCTTCGTCACAGGGATTTTTCTTTCTTAAAGTGCCCTTACATACCCCTAAAATGATTTTAAAGTAGTCATTTGGTAGTTCTATTGTCTTGATTCTGGAGTCAGTCCTTGTGTTGCTGTCTGTTAATATTTAACCACTCTCTTCCATTGCAAAATAAATCTCACCAGTAAGATACTCGAGGACAGCAGCCAGGTAGACAGGAGCTCCCACCCCGATGCGGTATTTAGGCAATCCCCTCTTGATGTAGCGCAGCATACGCCCCACGGGGAAGATGACCCCGGCCTTGGTGGACCGCGAGGTCTTGGTCGACTTCTTCTTTCCTCCTCGGCTGGACATGATGCTGTCACTGCTACCAGCGTCAGGCTCTGCACGGGCACATCAGCCACGATCCATTGACAAATCTGAACAACACTGATCTCCTTTATTACAAACAATAATTTGTGCATGACAAAAAGACCAATACCCATAGCCAAATATCAAAAAGATTTATCTTTATCAGCTTCTTAAATTGCTGCAAACATTGTGGACCAGACCCAGTACTCTATTAAGCAATCTGCCAATAAACAGAGTAATCCTTTGATAGGAAAACGTACCCCTGCTTTAACTTTCCTGTGATTGGAGCCCCTTTCTTGGATTTACAAAGTAAAAATTATAAATAAATACACAGATAACAAGGACTGGGTGGAACAGCCATTAAATTCCAGACATAAATGAGTTTGATGTCATGGGTGCTTCTTAAAGAAGGGGGGGGGGGGGGGGGGGGGGGGGGTTTAGTACACACAGTATGCCGCTTTCCCTCGGGACTCCTACTCTTTTGACCATTTGATGAGAAACTGCAGAGGACCCAAATAAGCCTTTCATTTTATGTCACCATGGGGAAATTGCGCAACCCAAATGTGACATTTTACGGTCCAGACATCTCGAGAGAGGTCGCTCATCAAACGTAAACGTGATACGCACGCGGTAAGGCAATAAAAACTTCGCAAGTCACCCCGCCGCTTTACGAAACGTAAAGATTACTGCGAGCGAAATCAATGCTGCTGCACCAGATGCAGACACCAATTAGCTGTGTGGTAATCAATTAGCCCACAGCACAGGCCACGCCACCCCTCCCCAAAAAAACCCCTTCTCCCAACGCAAACACTCCGCGCGCGATACAGTGTCCAAGCCCCCGTTTCCCGCGGCTCTTCAGCTTTTTCCCCCCCACCAACACACAGCAAGCACGTTTTATTTCTCCCGCAACATCTGCGGCATTTTTCTACTCTGACCAGGTGTAAGGTGGGCTGAACCGCCACTGACAGCTATTTCCGCGTGTCAACAGCCCGCCGGATGCCTAGCG
The DNA here is from genome assembly GCF_964374335.1 of Astatotilapia calliptera. NCBI lineage: Eukaryota > Metazoa > Chordata > Actinopteri > Cichliformes > Cichlidae > Astatotilapia > Astatotilapia calliptera. Next base: position 25,602,952 of record NC_137431.1, read on the forward strand.
CGCGTGCGTTTAATTCCCCCACAGTCCGTGCGCGTGACTAACGCCAAATACCGAGCTGTCAGACGACCCGAGGACGATTTTAATGCTCGGGTCAGCGGGCTCTACCGGGGTTATTTCCACCCGAGAGTGGCGGCAGCTGCCCGCTCCTTCCCTCCCCTTCCTGCCCGTCAGCCCCAGCAACACGGTCTCCCTATCGGCCTCCATGCCAGGGAAAAAAAAAAGCACGAAATGGCAACGTTAACGTCTCAGCCGGGGTAACGGAGACCGGCTCGATCGACACGAAACGCCAACACCAGAGCTGACACGGCTGTGCGCGAAGCTGGCGGATTACTTACAAATGCGAGAGAGGAGCGGAAAAATTTTCCTCTCGGTCTCCGGTAACAAGCCTGGGCAGTGTCCCCGTCTCCCACAATCCACAGCGAGTTGAAATATCGGAGCGAGCCAGCGCTGCTCGCAGAGCGCGACTGCTGAGAGCAGAGAGCAAAGCTGCTGAATCTGAATCTGCTGCTGAGATTATCCTTAACCCTTTACACCTTTTTACTTTTGTCAAAAAACACGTGGTTTGAGTGGAAATACTGGACGTTTCCCGCGCATATCGATAATAATATTAAGCAGATTTAAGCTGATTCTTTCACTGTACACCAATTAATCCAATATAGGCTACCTTGATAATTTTCAGGGGTACAAATATTTTTCGTCTACATCAGACTACAATATGTTTATCTTTTAATAACTTATTTGAACATCCTTTAAAGACCCTACCTTATGAATTTATAATAAGTGTCCCACATGGACATCATTCTTGGACGTTTCAGCTAGCTTTTACTTGTTTACCTAATTTCTTTTAATAATGATTTCCCCAATAGTCTTAAATCTGGTGTACTGTTGGATTCATAACCCTTTGGGCAGTTAAATTTCCACCATCACAGTGGATTTTAAATCAAGCTTACATAGTTGTAGAAAAAATATATATATTTGGAGAGATGAAACCCAGGTTAACTTGTACCAGAATGGTGGAAAGAGAAAAGCATGGAGCAGGAGAAAAACTGCTCCTGATCTGAAGCATATCACATCATCTGTCAAACGTGGTGGATGCAATTTTATGGTAGTGGCATGCATGGCTGCCAGTGGAAACAAACATGTAGAGTTTATTGATAAGGAGATTTCTGATAGAAGTAGCAGGATAACCGAATAATGGCCAAAGTCAGTCATCCAATAGAGTAGCTTTTTAGTTAATAAATACAGAAACTGTCACACCAACCCTCTGCATCCATGAATCTTCTCTGTGGTCTTCCTCTTTTCCATCCTTTGTCCAGTGTATCCACTATCCTTCCTCGCCACATGTCCAAACCACCTCAGCCCTGCCTCTAACTTTGTCTCCAAACTGCTCAACTATGACTCCCAATGAAAACCTTAACTCTGCCATCTCCAGCTCGGCCTCCTGTCTTTTTGTCAGTGACACTGTCTCCAAGCCATGAATCATAACAGGTCTCCCTACTTTCTCTTTCCCTCTTGCTGCCATCCTTCTGTCACAAATCACCTCTGACACTCGTCTCCACCCACGCCACCCTGCCTGCACTCTCCTGTTCACCTGCCTGTCACCACTGCGAACAAGAAGGAGTTTAAAGCCGATCCCTGATGTAATCCTATCTTCACCCTGAACCCATCTGTTACTCCTATTGCACAATGTCTAGCCATCCTCATATATATCCTCCACCATCCTCACACACTTCTCTGCCATTGCTGGCTTCCTCATACAGTATCACATTTTCTCTCTTGGCACCCCACTAGGTCTTTCTTTATCCACAGACACAGTGCACCAACACTCTCAAAGGAAACATCACATCTGTAGTGCCCTTTCTCTGCGTGAAGCCAGACTGCTGCTTACTGATCATCAGCTCTTTCCCATATCTTCATGTTATGAGCCATCATACCATGTCGTTCCTATTGCTCTGCATATCACCCTTGCTTTCACATATTTGTGCCAGTATGAATGAAAAGGGCTGTGGTTGCAAAACAGTCAATGAAAACCTTTGTTTAAATGTTAAAGTCTGCACTTCGATCACATATTGAGTGTTTGATTTAAAATACACCGGTGTGCAGTGTGTGATATGAAAACACAACAGAGGCTTATACAGTTTACAATTTAAGCACAGTCCAGAGGCCTGTAGTAATAAGGTAGGTCCAGGAATACAATACATATGTGCACATGCTACATAATGACAGAAGAGATGATATAGAAAAAATATAGCGCTGATTTGCTACATATTTCAGTTGATCTACATGGACTTTTAACTGTATAATCCTAACGTGTATCTAAATATTACTTGCAGATCTCCACTGGATTTTAGCATCACTGCTGCTCTAACCAGACGGGTGTGCAAAGCCAATGATGTGGTGCAGTGCTCAGCACAGTGCCACAGAATGTTTGCTCACAGGATAGTCTGAGATTCTGTCTGTACGGAGAGAAAAGATTAGCTCATTGGTCCACTTTGTCAGAAATGTAAGCAGCAGAAGGAGGAAGCTCAGTTAATAGACTTATGGGCTTCATCATTTGTCTCACTTTGGTCAGATTTCTGTCACTGTTATTGAATAGTATCTTTAATAGTTTAGCTTTTACACGTGAGACCTGAACCTGAGATCCTGCTGTTACCTCTGCAAGACGCTTAAGATCACTGAGTGCATCAGAAAGGTCTTCTTCTTGGGTGTCACTCTTTTTTCCACTTAATCAGGCAGTGCATCACCTGAATTCAGGGGTGTAATTTCCAGGGGGGTCCCCCCCCCAAGAAAATTATGAATTATCTTGTGTAAATAGGCTGTTGATTTTCTTTACTCATTTCAGTTATTACCAGCAAAACAGTTGCATGTATAATCACCTGGAATTTACCCAGATTTATTTATTTTTTTAGACACAGATTTTGACACCCCCCCCCCCCCCCCCCCCCCCCCCCCAATGTTCAGCACAAAGTTACACTGATCAAAGTCAAAGACCAAAGATAAAACACATGTCATCAACAAGTATGAGCTAAATCTTCCTTGCATCTCCTGGTGCTGAGAAAGTTATGCAGCTAATCCGTCGGCAGAAGTCCCAAATAAAATACGGCATTTATTAAAGCATTAATACTCCAACGGTGGAATCCCACCACCATCCACGTGATCTGAATAAAATATTTAAGCTGCAGGAAAAGCATAGAAAAAACCATAAAAACAAACAGATAATGCTGCTGACCACCCTTCTTCCAAAGGTTTATCAGCTGTTTATGTAAGTAGTTAGGCAGGTACCAGAAATCATCTAATACTTCATGACTGTTAAAAACTGTATATGTGCAAATCAAACCTGAAAAAGGGAGATTTAACACAAAAATAAACAAACAAAAAAAGCTGAAGGACATTCAAAGACAGTCAAGGCTGTGCAGGACTCACATCCGATGGATGTGTGCACCATACTGATGCAGTGCGCACAGTTTCTCACCAGAGGTCAGACCTGAGCTGTGTAGTAAATTTGTATCAGCGTGAAAATACGCTGCAGGGACCGGATGAAATCGGACTGACTAGATCTCATTTAGTGCATAAAAATCTAAATCAGACTTAAGATGAGTTTTACAACAAATCTATTGATCCGTCAAAGTCTGCTATGCAGCATTTACAGTGAAACTATTTGACCTAAACTTGTGATGCATACTTCAGTTTTCTGATAAACCAGTTAAGTTATTTGTGTGTAATATAATAGAAAAGTACTGAGGATCATGTCTCCTCTTTCCTGTGATTCCCAACCAAAAGAAAGACAGAAATAACAGAAAACATAATATAATAACTAATATTATAATTTTTTAAAAATGCACTGTAAATTTATATTTATTAAATCAGATCCTATGGCTTGAATAAAATTTGGTTACACCATGAAGGTTGGAGTAGAGTGAGTGGAAATGTGTCGCCCCCTCCTGGAGGGTCTGAGTCTGGATCTGAAAGTGTAGGCTGATAATACAAATAAATAATAAATTAATTAAAAAATTAAATCTGCCGAGACTTTCATTTAGTTCTGGCTAACTGATATCAACAGTAAAATACTAAAAGACTACACTGCTGATATAGCACAATGTGTCATGTAATACAGGAACGGAGTCATCCAAAGGAATTAATGCAGTTGCCAATTTCATCAGTACAGGATATCATAAAATGTGTCATAAATGCATTAATTAAACAATTTAGAATCATAGCCAATAGAAGAATAAAACAGCAATAAATCTTCAGACTACAGATGAGAGAAGCTCCTCCGGGATGTAAGAAGAGCGTCACCTCTCTTTCCACATTTTCTACATTTGATCCGCAGAAGTGTTTAAAGCATATATTTTTTACAGTGTGCCGATTGCCTGTTTCACAATGATTGGTGATAATAAAAGGAGCCACATGTTGCTGACAAATCTGAATATCTTCTTGATAAGGGAGTATTAAATGATAACTGCACGAGCAGTTACAGCACGGAAAATAGGGGAAAGTGCATGCACGTGCATCCTGTAGACATTCATGTCATCTCTGTAAAGCTGCAGTGTTGTACATGGAAGTACAGCATTGTGAAGTTTGACCACCCCTCATTTGTTCATATTTTGCTAGAAAATTTTAAAAGATTTAGAGATTTATTGAAAAGAGTGCACATATACATGGAAATGCATATACAGAGAGCTTTGCAATGAGCTTGAAAGTAAATATTTAGTACCTTTATTCTTCGTCACCATCTGACATTTGTTAGGCCGCTTTCTTGTAATTTCTTTATGTAGTGTTTAGGAACAGTTCTCCGGGCTTCTTAAAGGACATCCAAAGCTCTTCTTTGGTTCTTGGCTGCCTCGTGTTCTATTCTCTATCAGCTGCTTCAATAATGTTGAGGTTCGGGCTCTGGGGAGGCCAATCCATGACTGATAGCGTTCCATTGTGTGTTTTTGGTTTTTCTGCACTGGCAGTGTGTTTGGGATCACTGTCATGCCAATTTTGTAATGTCAATATTAACAGGAGGCCTCATTTTTTTCTAAATGATAAAGCAATGAAAGAAATCTAACAACATGGCTCTTTGGACCTAAATTGTGATGAATAAATGTTTAAAACTGCAGAAAAAGCTCTGGTAGCTCATCACCAGCCTACCCAGTCACAGTCATTCACAGAAAATGTATTATCTATTTATTTATGCATTTATTTATTTATGTTACTGTGGAATCATTGTAAAAACCTGAAATATATAAGTAATTGTTTATCTCATTCATAATTACTTTGGTGCCATGTGAATGATCACGTGGGAGATCTTTATTAGTAGCAAAAGCTGTAAAACTTGTGAAAATACAGTTAAAGGTCTAAAGTTTATGCCTTTCATCACATTTTCCAAAGCCGTCCTGTGGGACAGATTGGAGACAATTACTCTTGTAACTTTCTCCCGACCTCCTCCGTACATGTTGATGTGTTGATCCAAAAATGTTACATTTTGATTCATCACACCGTCAGACCTGCTACCACTGATTTTTAGTCTGGCTCTTTTGTGATTTGCCATACCTCAGCCTTTTCTCACTGTTTCCCTTTCTTAAAAATGGCTTCTTGAAAACCACCCTCACACTTAGATCATTTCTGGTCTACTAAGGCTTCATTGTAGATTTAGATGGATCTACTGGAGGGTCAGCTGCATCTCTCAGGTCATATTTAGGGCCTTTGCAGGATTTTTTTCTCCATTTTTCAGATACTGTTTATCTATTCCAGATAGTTTTTTTAGGTCTGTCTTTTCCCCTTTTTTGCACTCCACTTGTCCAGTTTCAGCTAATAGTTGTTTGGAAATCACCCTATTGGTACAAAACCACTATTTTATTCCTGTCAAACTGTGTTACCGTTGGTATTTTTCATAGGTTCAACTAAAGAAAGTACAACCAAATCATATAGTAACAAAATGTCTAAAGATAAAATTTAAGATGGGTTCTTGACTAATTTGTTATTATGTCCAGCTATAACACTGGTTCATCCCTTGAGTTTTTTTGTTTGTTTTGTTTTAAGCGATAAGTCTTAAAAAACACTGATATAAAAATTGGATTGAAAAAGCAGCCACAGTCCACAGAAACCAGGTATGCTTTTACTCTACTGGACCTTTGAAACCTTTGAAAGACCTTCAAAATGCAAGAAAGATTCATCACACCATCACACAAATGCCAGAAAGACTGTTGCACAGAACTGTCCTTCCAAACTGAAGGTTGGACTTTCAGAGTTAAAGCAATACTTTGAGTGATTAGATAACAATATACTTTGCCTTTAGGATATTTTAACTATAATTGGAAGAAACAAAGGGGATAGTTACAGGTGCCGTCGGTGCAAAGCCTTACCTGTTATCTGTGCATTATAGCTTTATTGTTGTTCAGGCGAGGGGTGGAGCAAAGGTACGACCACAGCCACCACAGACTAACGTCTCACCGGCCCTCTGACCATTTTACACAACCAATGGTGAAGCACATTAGGATCAGCAACTCACAGTTTACAGTAGGGAAAGCACAATGTGTACAGCATACAGACCCATAGTGTAGTACAGCATTTTCAGACATACCACTAACCTATTAGGAGATGCTTTCTACAGTAAAACACAGCCATACCATATGTGAATATATTATGCACCATTCTATCAAATACGCTTTTGATGTATAGAACTTCAGACACATTTTCCTAAAATCTCCTTTGGAAATTTAAGCATCTCCACTAGAATGTCAACTGGAACTGCCTGCTGGCGCTGTTAGGAAAGAGCATGGCTCTGAATGAAGAGTTGAAGATTTTAATTCAGTTTGAAAGCACAGCTGAAAGAGTCCCAGGTCTGCGTTCACTGAGCTGTGTGAGCGTGAACGTGGCTGCACTGGTTTTAAATGGTTGGAGTTTTCTTGCATTAATGAAATGTTTGTTTGTTTTTTATGCTTTTTTTTTTTAATCATGTGCTCCCATGCCCCTGCAGTTTCTCAGTCATCTTGGTCATGGTCGTCTACAGAGTTCGAACTAAGAAGACAAATGGAAGAAAAATATGTGCTCTTAATTTGCAAATTATTATTGTTTTTGTTCTTGTTAATATTAATTTTTTAAGGGTTTAGGTCAAGTTCAGTTTTTTCCATTTTGGGGGGGATCTTACACATTTAGTTATTTTATTTCATTTTATTTTTTTGTTCTGTTCTCTGTTAAGATGATCTCACTGTTCAGGTTAAGGTTCAGGTCCGGGCTCTGGGGAGGCCAATCCATGACTGTTGGTGTCCCAGTGTGTGTTTTTCTATCTGGGTATGCTTTTACTCTACTGGACGTGTGTTTGGGATCACTGCGGACTATGGTGAAAATTGAAGCTGCTGACAGTCAGATGCCTTCCAGATGGTATTGCATGTTGTTTTCAAATCTGGGCTTCAGTGAACAGTAGATAGATCAAATGAAATTCCAGATGCATCTCTCAGGTCCTGTGGGCTTTGAGCTTTTCCTGTTTCTTAAGGACATGACTTTCAGATGCTGTTCGTTTGCTGTAAATAGTTTTTGGAGGCTTGCCATTTCTTTTTTTGTCCTCTATTCTTTGAGTTTCCTTGTTTTGAGGACACATCGCACACCATGCTGAAAAATGCATATTAGCGTTTCAGCTAATAATTGTTTGGGAACAACCTTGTGCAGAAATATATTTTTAGCTCGGTTAAACTGTGTTCTTTGGCATTTTTTGCACATTTAACTGAGGAAATGAGAATAAATGATGTGGTTTATGACAAGCTGCTAATAATAAAGTGCAATAAAGATAAATGATCCTGCAGTGAACAGTTATTATCATTAATGATTAATCTGGTGGTTGGTTTCTGTTTTTCTCGGCGAATCCAAATGAAAAACGATTTCCTAAAGACGACAATTTTATCGTGTTGAACAAAGTACGAAAATAAAATATCCAAGGACTCTGACAGCGGTATTCACTTAATGAGACAGCTATCTAATGCATTGGATCACAGCACTGACCGGACTCCGCTGTGGTTTCAACCTTCACCTGGATCTCACGTGGACCGCAGGAAAAAAAACACACCGAGCAGGAAGAAGTCTCGTTTTCCGGGCTTGGGTCAGCTGACCGGGAGTCAGCCAGTGAGAAGTCGCTGGCTGTTGTAAATAAACTGCTTCTTTCCAGAGCTGCTGAACAGCAGCGGCCAGTGCGGGACTGTGAGCAGCGGGCAGACATGTCGGTGGAGACAGCAGCCAGCGGTAAGTCACCGCAGACTTGAAGCGCTAACGTCAGGTCAGGTTTGATCAGCGTGAAAAAGCCATTACTAAAACTGGGCACAGCCGTCTTTTCCCTCACCTGTAGGCCCAGTGATGCATAAGCAAAGGCACCTGGTGCGTTCAGGTACACGCAGTTCAGCTCGCAATATATAAACTCTGTATTACACTCCTGTAAGGTGCACAGCTGAGCATCATCTCAGTTGTATTAACGATTTTTTTTTAATATTTCTTTTTAGGATTACATGCCTGTTAGTTTTAGTTGAATAATGGCGTTATAATAATAATATAGGTCACCATAATTTGCTCGTGATTTAAACTGTGATTTAAAAAAAAAAAAAGGTCTGTGAATGATTGCTGTGAAAGTAATTATTAGTTGGATGGATGTTTGTGCTTTTACACCGTTACTGCAAAAAGAGATGGGCCGAGTGGATGTAGGGCAGCCTGATCCCCAAGAATTTCACTAAAAACGTCCACACTCTAATAATAGGATTATATTTAATCCTCCTGTGGTACAAATTTGCACATGCACTCGGATGATTACTCTACAATGGAAAGATACAAAGAAGTTTGAGACAAAAATGTAAATGTTTTTGAGAAATGACAACATTTCAAAGAGAAACTTAATCTCTCAAATGTAATCACAAAAATGTAATAAAAAAAATCTCCTGTTATCAAAGAGTCTTATTTTGAAGGACAGCTGGAGTTAGACCACTTTACTTTTCCAATAAACCTTTTCGCTCTGTAATTAGTTATTTTGAGATGGTACACTTCCTTAGGAGTTTTTGCTTCCAGAATCATAGTTTGATTTTTTCTTCATTTTAAAATGTGCTTCCCTGGCAATTACTGATAGATCATAGTTCCTTACAATAAGCGCCTTGAGGTATCTGTTGTTGTGATTTGGCACTATGTAAATAAAACTGAATTGAAATTGAATTAAATATTTGCTGTAGCATCTACATGTTTTAACTCTTGTATGTAATTTTGTGTTTGCAGGTGCGAGGGAAGCTGAGGAGAGCAGAGGAAGCAGCGGCCGACAGGTAAGAACAGATCGTCCTTGCAGCCAAACACCTTGCTGTTATCACCATTCAACTGAAAAGATTCACAAACGGACAAGGCGGCAACACAATACAGCGAGTCATCGACAACACAGGCACAACCCTCGATCCGTTATACATTACATGACTTTTTTTTCCCTCTTAGCTGTCCGATGTGAATTGCTGGATTACTGCTCATCTGTTTTTGGGGAGGTCGTTGTTATGTGTATGTTATGTAATGTAATTTTGCCAAACAACTGCAGATACTTTGATGCGTGCAAAGCTTCAAATGAAACCTGTCTCATGTTGCCCTACATATCTCTATATTCCCCCCCGGGGCTGAAGCACACACAGAAGCTGATGTTTGGCAAATCCTTTTAAAAAAAAATCAAATCTGGATTTCTCACCTTCCCTGTGGGCTAAATACAAGTCAAATTTTAGCTTATTCTATTAGTTTTCTGCATACACTACTTGTTCGTGCATATTTTTCTAAATCACATCTTTAAAGGTTTAATTTTTATTTTTATAGCTGCAGCCTGATGTGTCTAATTAAGAATCTTTCCATCTGACTGCTGTTTTTAAACCGTGACTCCACCGAGACTTGCCCTCTTTGCTGTATGTTGTTGACAACAGGCTTGACCTGATAGGCACGTTCCTTTTTTTTTTTTTTTTTAAATTTTTGAATCTATAGAGGCAGCAAACAGACAAAAGCAAATACTGGATTGTGTGTATGATCGTGAGAAAAGGAGTGTTTTGATCAGTGAAGCGGTAGAGACGGGTTTTGTTGTCACGTGGAGCAGAAAAGCAAAATGAGTGTAGCTCACAGGGAAACGATAGCTTAGTTACTCAGTTTTCAGAAAAAATATATGGGTAATAAATGTAGTAAGCAAAAATGTCACAATAAGTGCACAAGGAAGCATGGGTGTATTTGCATCTTCATGATCATGATTGCATCTCTGAAAACGACCAGCTGAGGCGTGAGACCAGCACGGCATTTGTGTGACATTGTTCTCTCTGTTGTCGTGGCTTGGATGAGGGCAGCTGAGGTGAAAAGCTGGCATTTTAGAGAGTCTAGTGAATGTGACATCAATCCTTGGGCTTACTTCCTGCTGAGTGAACTGATCCGCATTTCTCAGTGCAGATGCATTTTGTCAGAGTCATCGTGCACATTTTCTGTGTAAACAGCTATATTTAGACCTTTCTAAACAGGTGTAAAATAGTGTTATCCTTTAACTGAGATGCTCTTTATGATGATTGAAAATGCACTATAAATGTACTGTAATTGCCTAAGTAAAATACACAGAGAGAGTTTTCAGAGTCTGACTGTTTCCCCTCCTGCTGCTTTGCATTCTGGGTTATTAACTTCAGGCAGTTCCTGAAAACCCCACACTCAACAGGAACCACTCAGATCCACAGTGTTCTCGTCCTCCTGGCGAGATAGAGGTTTCAGTAACAGTCTCGCTGTTGTTTTTGAGACATTTCTGTATCAGGAGAGGTTTCTGTGAGGAAATGCTAATATAGCGAAACATCATGAGATTGCATTCTCATCGCCGAAGCAACAGAGGGCTTCACACAACGCTGTTTCTTTTTCTGTCTCCCAGGAGGGCCCCGGAGGACTGTGGGACTCTGTGAAGAAAGCCGGGTTTGTCATTGGATCTGGGATCTTATTCTTGGCTGCGTTCGGGAACTCACTGACATGGTATGTCACATTTGCAAAACAACAGTTTGCCCTGACATAAACTGGAGGAGTGGGATTGCCAGGTTGTTACGTTATGCATAGTAGAAAGAGGCAGGCGCTACATGACAAGGAGTTGGACCCAACAGATGAGAACTGGATGGGAGGAGTGAGAGCAGGATGGTGCAGAGCCAGGACTGGATAGACGAGGACAGGACAGTACATGTTAGGCTGGTAAAGGGTGTAACGAGAACACAGCATTACATGAAATTACAAATTTCATCACCTGAAATTATGTAATGTGTACAAGTATTCAGATTGGAGTCTTTGCTGGACTAGTTGTAGCTGCAGTTGTTTGACACACTGTCCATCCCTGGGTGTTTTTATTGGTGGTTAGATTTTTGTTTGGAGGGGCTGCTGGAAAGGAGAGAGCATGCAAGCACAAGATGTGTAGACAAGTGTGTAACGAATAGTTTCCACAGAGGTTTGTTTAACACGTAGTCAGTTTTGTGAATTTAAAACTGAGCTGTAATTCCTCCTTCAGGCACCTTCAGAGATTCTGGGGAGCTTCGGGAGATTTTTGGCAGAACTTGTGGACCAAGTTGTACGTGGCATACGAGGGCCACGACGCTTCTTTGTTCTTCCTGGGTAAGAAATAAAACCAGAGTGCAACATTGCAAATGACTGTGGATTTGCAAGCACTGCAGACTGCTTTAAACATGCAAATAACTTAAATGACCTCCTTTTGTATCATATCATTTAGGTGGTTTCATCAATGCATAGATTTTTTTCCCCTATATTTTGGACACATAAGGTCACATTAGCCAGCACAGAGGAAAAATCATGTTTGTGGAGCACTAAGAACACATTAGTTCAGATTTCTCACTTGCTGTCTCACAGCGAGCAGCTTTTACACAATAGGTGGTTTACCTCATTCAGATGTTATCTAGAGTATGTAGGACATAGGATGTGTGCTAGGTAGGGTATGTATTTTCAGTTCAGTGTTTTCAGTCCACATAACATCACACTATAATAATAACATCACTATAATAACATTATCAACTATAATATAAGAATTGGGCGACCGTGGTTCAGGGGGTTGGGAAGCTCATCTTGTAACTGGAAGGTTGCCGGTTCGATCCCCTGCTCGTTGTGTCCTTGGGCAAGACACTTCACCTACTGGTGTTGCTCAGAGGTGATGCTAATAATGCGAAAAAAAAGTGATATGGCGGCCTCACTTCTGTCAGTCTGCCCCAGGGCAGCTGTGGCTACAACTGTAGCTTGTGAATGTTGAAGTTCGAAGTTGAATTGTAAAGCGCTTTGAGGGTCTCGAAAAGCGCCATATAAATGCAATCCATTATTAATAATAAAAAGACCAGTTATCCAGAATATCAAAGAACTGGATTTGATATTAACTAAATACTATCAAAGCTAAAAACTCAACACACACCACGCATGAATTGATTCCCTTGTTAAGAAAGCTATCTGGACCTGGATTAGGGTGTAATGATATCATCAAGGGAATGTTTCCATTAATTTTAATTAATGAAAATAATAATCTCAGTGAATCATTCCAAAAATCTCCAGATCGAGTGATTAAGTTTTGGATCGACTCCAAAACTGAATCACTCCTCACCGGCTGGAGCAACACCTTTGGTGATATAATTTAATGCAAACAAACAAAAACAGCAGGGTGCACAGTGATGATGTCATTGTGGAAGATTTTGCCATGGATTTAACTTGAAATCTCCTCCTGATGTGTTTGGAGTTGTGCGTAAATGAACGCATAATGAAGGCCCCGGTTGAGTTAAAGGTTCTCTAATAGTTATCTTATTTATCTCCATAGGGACCATGCTTGTTCCCACTCTGGCCTTTTGGGGGTCAAATGCTCTCCTGCTGTGGGTGGACATCACTGGCACACCGTCCTTCATCACCCGCTACCGTATCCAGTTGGACAAGAACAACCCAGTAAGCTTTTTTATTTTTTATTTTGTTTTATCTGCACTGTTACTTGTTTTATTTTTTTCATGCCATCTACATAAAATGTACAAGCTTATGATATGATCACATGATATCTTTTTTTTTTAAGTGAATATGAGATTTAAAAATGAAAACAATTACATTTTAATTTTGAGTCCTGCTATTGGGCATGCTGCTGTAGGCCGCTGCTCTACTTAAAGATCCACACCATGCGCGTGTGTGCAGATGTGGTTGATAACATCTGCAAACGATGGGGCTCTCCACATGCCCGTCTGACCAAAGTCCTCTAACTGTGTTTGATTAACAGATGTTGTCAGACACCGCAGAGATAAAGAGGGGCATTACTGATAACCAGGGGTTACTGTGAAAAGTGTCCTTGTTAGTGATTGTTTTTCCAGTGCACAAACTGGAGACTCACTTTACCCAAATGAAAAAGACTTCCAGTTTATTGTTTTCCCCCTATTTTCTCTCGTTTTCCCATCAGAGAGTGTGTTATCGCTTCAAAAATCCCTCCTCCTCTGATTTGCATGTACTCAGTGGAATTTGCCGCTGTTACAGCTTGACATATATTTCTGCGGCCCTTAAATTTTATATCTTTAATGATGAGGTAATCTGCGAAAAGCTGCTGTCACAGTGTTTCTCTGTGACTCCGAGCAGAAATACTGCAGGTCAATGATCGAGAATAGCTGTCTGAACTTGGGATCTACTGGTCATAAACAAACCAGGATGTGCTATAATGGAACAAGATTATAAAATTGGGTAAAAGTGCTTGTGTACTTTAAAAAGCAATATAACTGGTTAAGAATGATAAAATTATATGACTTTATCAAGTAATGTAACTGTTTATCTAAATTATCTGATCAATGTGTCAGAGCCCATGTGTAGTGATCACACATTTGCTTTAGAAACTGCTAAATAACAAGTGCATGTCACTGGTGAATGAGTAGAGCTGTAAATTTGAATGTATAGTCACACTATCTCTAAGTGTAGGAACATTTATTTATGTTAAAATTAGCATTTTGTGGAGCTATTTACACTAGATGATAAAAAAATCAATGTAATCTACTATAGGTAAACAGCTAATTCAGCATGATAGTTATCTTAAGGGACTTTATACTATAACGCAAACACCCTGTAGATTATAGGGAACCAATGTTTCCCTTGGCAACAGTGGGGAGAAAAAAAGGCCTTTCTAAATGGAAGAGAGCCACACTCGTGGAGCTATCTGCTGCAGCTGGTTCAAGTAAAGGGAAAAAGATGTCAAATAAAAGAACATTGAGAGAGAAAACAAAGAGCATTCGATAAAGAGTCTGCACAGAAACAAAGTCTGCTGTTCAGAGAGCGTGTGTGCGTGCATGTTATGGAAAACACACAGATGTACAAAAGGTCAGTGTAAGCTTCAGAGACACACTGTTCTCACACTCTGGAAAGTTCATTATGACATGGCATGAGTTTATAACTGGGTTCCAAAGGTTGGAGGTAAAAGGGTAAATTAGCTGATACAGATATCCACTCAAAGACCACTTTATTAGGTACATCTTGCTAGTACTGGGTTGGACCCCAACAGAAAGGCCTTAATTCATCATGACAACAATTCAACAAGGTGCTAGAAGCAGTCTGCAGAGATTTTGGTCCATGCTGACATGATTGCATCACTCATGCACATCCATGATGAAAATCTCATGTTCAATCACATATCCAAAGCTGCTTTATTGGATTTTTAAGATTATTATTAAGATCTGGTGTGGAGGCCATTTGTGATGTGTGTTATCTTGCCGAACGCAGCCATTGGAAGATTGGTACAGTGTGGCCATAAAGGGATGGGCATGGTTGGCAACACTACTCATCTTGCTGATTTGGTACCGAGGCACTCTAAACATGCTGAGAAAATGTCGTCTAGGGCCATGGACCATGGTTGAGACGCGTGGTGGCTGCAGGAGGATCCGTCTCTCGCACCCTCACCCCTCTGGTGAGGTAGTATTGGAGAATAAATTCAATGTCCTGGATCCTGTGGACTTTCCTCCTCTGACTGCTAGCCCTCGCCATCCCGCTGTGTCGCAGAGGTCTGCGCCATCTCCACCACTACGCCCCCGGAGCCGCGGCGGGCAACCCGACGCTGTGGTGCAAACTCACCGCGGAGAGCTGTGCTTTACCCCGGCTCCTCGGAGAAGAGGACCCACGGCGCGGCTACCTGGGAGTCACTCACGCAGTCCGGCTGGCGCATCTCCATCTGAACACCCCCGGCGTCGCGGCGCGGGCATCTCAGATGGCCAACAGCCCCCAGTGGCACCTCCTCTCTCCACGCTGGTCCTCGGGGATTCCATCGTCAGGAACGTGCGGATGAGGGGGGCGCTCACGCTGTCGTTCCCGGGAGCCACTGTTGTTGACATAGTGGACAGAATTCCCAACATTCTGGCATCCCACCCACAGGTTAACCGGCTCATCATCCACATCGGCACCAATGACATCCCCAAACAGCAATCTGAGCTGCTGAAGTTGGACTTCCTCGAACTCTTCAGCCTCCTTGGTCAGCTGCAGGTGAGTGCTTTTATCTCTGGGCCCACCCCCACCTGTGGCAGAGGGATAGGCCGCTTCAGCCGGCTGCTCAGCCTTAACACCTGGCTTTCCTCCGCCTGTGTCTCCCACGGCGTGGGTTTTATTAACAACTTTGATGCCTTCTGGGAGAGGAGGCATCTTTTTGGGGCAGACGGGCTCCACCTCAACGCCTGGGGACGCCGTTTGCTGTCCGCCAATTTGGCATTTGGCGTACAGCACTCCCGCACATCGCCCTGTCACTACCCCAAACTGACATTACCTGCTGATCCGTCTGCCACTGACTGATGTTCCCCTGGTCCCAGCTCCTATATTTGTTCCACTTTTAACAGTAATACACAAAACTCTGGACTAGGACCTTTCTCTCCCACAGTCAACACAATACCCGTCATAATCACAAACAGAGAGCAACAGAATTATCATAAATCCAGTAACTCCAAAAATATTAATAACCTCCGGCCTCTTCAAAAATATCAACATCCATCCAACTCTATTGTCAAAAATCCACCAGTCTCAATCAGTATGGCACTTTTAAATGTACGCTCTCTGTCGAACAAGTCTTTTATTATTAATGATTTAATTATAGATAATAAACTTGACTGTTTATTTTTAACTGAAACATGGCTGGGTTCGGATGCACCAGTTGTTCTCACTGAGGCCTCCCCACCAAATTTTAATTTCTCTTTTTCTATTAGAAGTGGTAAGAGAGGTGGTGGGACTGCATCTTTAGCCAACAACACACTCACCACCAAACAAATTTTATTTGATCATTTTACCACTTTTGAATTCCATGCTATTGTTTTCAGCAGCCCTCCAGTTTTATCTGTCACAGTTTATAGACCACCTAAAGACAGCGCTGCTTTTATCAAGGAATTCTCAGAATTTTTAACAAACATACATTCAAAATATAACATGATAATTTTAACCGGTGATTTTAACCTGCACATAGATAATCCTTCTGACCCTGCAACAAAAGAATTCTTAAACATCCTTCACTGTTTGGATTTTACCCAGCATGTCACGCAGCCGACTCACAACAGAGGACACACTCTGGACCTGGTCATCACCCATGGGCTGTCCACCAGCGTGTCCTCTGTTGTTGACTTGGCTGTCTCTGACCACTACTGTGTGTTTTTTAACATCACCGGTTTTATTCAGCGGGAGACCTCGGTGCGAACTGTGAGGAGGCGCTATCTAACCTCTGAAGTGGCTGCAAATTTTACCAGGGTTTTAGACGAATGCCCCCCTGTGATTTTACCTGCATCCTGCGATTTGATTTTTAGTTACTTCAACAGCAAACTGAAGAAAAGCCTTGACTCCGTTGCTCCACTCACCACCAAAAAGATTAACGTAAAACATGCATCACCCTGGAGAAACGAAGAAGTCAAAAAACTCAAAAGAAATTGCAGGGCAGCAGAAAGGAGATGGAGGAAAAATAAAAATACTATCAACCATCAAATATTTTGCGAGCAACTTAAAGTGTACAATAATACATTAAGGAAGTCAAGAAATTCATACTTCGCCAAAATAATCAGTATTAACAAAAATAATCCCAAGGTCCTCTTTTCCACCATAGATCATTTATTTAACCCTGATTTTAACAGCTCCCAAAGAACCCCCACAGACTCGCTCTGTGAGCAGTTTGCAGACCACTTCAGGGGAAAGATCAGCGCCATCAGATCTGATATTTTATCTAATCGCGATATGATTGTAAACACATCTGAGGGCTCGATTGTACCTGAGGAGACACTGGACAGCTTTGTCCTGGTTAATGCTGAGAACTTTCAGAAGGTTTTCTCCACAGTGAGACCCACCACATGTCTTTTAGATCCAATTCCTTCTTCACTCTTTAAAACACTTTATGGATTTTTTGAGGCTGAGCTTTTATGCATGATGAATTGCTCTCTTCAGTTGGGTGTCTTCCCTGCTGCCTTTAAAACGGCGGTGGTGAGGCCCCTTCTGAAGAAGAGCAATTTGGATTGTAATGATTTTAATAACTACAGACCTGTATCCAACTTACCATTTTTAAGTAAAGTCTTAGAGAAACTTGTTTTTACTCAGATTACTGATTTTCTCAATGATAGACAGATCCTGGAGATATTCCAGTCTGGATTTAGGGTGAACCACAGCACAGAGACGGCTCTCCTAAAGGTTTTAAATGATCTTAGATGTAACTGGGACTCCCAAAAGCTCTCAGTCCTGGTGCTACTGGATCTAAGCGCAGCCTTTGATACAGTAGACCACGCTATTCTTTTAAACAGACTGAAACACATGGTGGGCCTCTCTGGTGCTGTACACAGCTGGTTCACTTCCTATCTCTCTGACAGAACTTTTATGGTGAGTATGGATACATGCTCCTCTAAGATCCATAAAATGACATGTGGTGTGCCTCAAGGGTCGGTTCTAGGCCCTGTACTTTTTAATTTGTATATGCTCCCTCTCGGCGGTGTCATCAGGAGGCATGGAGTGAACTTCCACAGTTACGCTGATGACACGCAGCTGTACATCTCCGTGTCTCCTGATGACACCAGACAAATGGATGCCCTTTTTAACTGTATCTTGGATATAAGATCTTGGATGGCAGAAAACTTTTTACAACTTAACCAGGACAAAACTGAAGTTTTAATTGTCGGTCCTGAGGCTCAGAGAGAGAAACTCTTGCCTAAATTAGAGGCATTTTCACTATGTCCTTCGCTACAAGTGAAAAACCTGGGTGTTATTTTTGACTCTGAGCTTGGTTTTATCCCACATATTAAACATGTAACTAAAATTGGATTTTATCATCTAAAAAATATAGCCAGAGTCCGCCCTATTCTCTCTCGGGCCAACACGGAGATGCTGATGCATGCTTTTATTACCAGTCGCATTGATTACTGTAATGCCCTGCTCTCTGGTCTTCCTAAGAAGAATATTTCAACTTTACAACTCTTGCAAAACTCGGCAGCTCGTGTGCTGACGAAGACCAGAGGGCGGGCCCACATTACACCGGTTTTAGAATCGCTGCACTGGCTCCCCGTGTGTTTCAGGATCGATTTTAAAGTTCTTTTATTGGTTTTTAAATGTCTTAATGGTCTTGGGCCTTCTTATCTCTCAGATCTGCTTTTACCATACGAACCCTCGCGGACCCTGAGGTCCTCTGGTACTGGCCTTTTGATTGTCCCTAAAGTCAGGACACATACTCACGGAGAGGCAGCTTTTCAGTGGTATGGTCCTCGTCTGTGGAACAGCCTGCCGGAGGAGCTTAGGGCCGCAGAGAACGTACATGTTTTTAAGAACAGGCTCAAGACCCACCTTTTTAATTTAGCTTTTACTTAGCGTTTATTTATTTTATGCTTATTTATTCTATCCTGTTATTCTATTATTAATTTAGGATTTACCTAATATTTGTTTGATTTTATTCTTATTCGTTTTTTAATCTTCTTATTCTATTTATATTTATATTGTATCCTGTTCTTATTTATTTTATCATTTTACCCTATATATATTGTATTGCGTCATATCTCCAGTGTTTCCTCGGAGGGCGCTCTCTGCACCGGGGCTGTTATTGACCGTGGCTGCTGGGTCTCTGGGGTCCTCTCAGACTGGCTGGGGGGCTCCTTTGCCTCCCTCCTGCTGTGTGCCCAGCCTGGAGGCTGCGGTCTGTGACCGGCTCCCGGTGCAGACGGCTCCCTGTTATAGTGTTTCCTCACTTGGCTCATGCGAGCCCAGCCCAATTTTTACTCTTTAAGTGTGCGCGTGTGTGTATGTGTGTGTGGGTGGGGGGATATATGTGTATTGAGAGTGTGGGGAGTGAGTTGGAGGGTGGGGTGGGCTGCTTTTAACTATGTAAAGCACTTTGTGCTACATTTTCTCTGTATGAAAAGTGCTTTATAAATAAAGATTGATTGATTGATTGATTTACACCACCACCACCAGCCTGAACCGTTGATACAAGGCGGGATGAATCCATGCTTTCATGCTGTTTACACTGAATTGTGACCCTTCCATCTGCACATTTCTGTAGAAATTCATACCAGGAAATGCTGCTTA
Source organism: Astatotilapia calliptera (assembly GCF_964374335.1). Taxonomy (NCBI): domain Eukaryota; kingdom Metazoa; phylum Chordata; class Actinopteri; order Cichliformes; family Cichlidae; genus Astatotilapia; species Astatotilapia calliptera. Next base: position 25,622,458 of record NC_137431.1, read on the forward strand.
ATGGATATTTTCTCTTTTTCACACATTCTCTGGAAACCAGTAGATTGGCAGGTTTCAAAACACTTTATGCCTTATTCAAAGTCACTTCAGTCGCCTTTCTTCCTCTTTCTGAGAATGAACTTCTGCAGATCATCTGAACCATGGATAAATGTGTAAATGCACTGAGGCGCTTTCATGTGATTGGCTGATTAGATAAGTGCATTAATGTGGTTGGACGGGTGTACCTAACAGGGGATGTCAGATGAGTATAAAGACTTATTTATAACACACTCTGCAGCATAAACAGAAACAACAGTATGGAAAAGGATAAGACATGAAATAAGAATATATATCAAGTATTAAGTGAAGATGATTAAATATGCATGATAAAGATACAAATAGAAAGAACTGGTCTGACCTTGTTATTGGTCGTCCTTTTAAAGAGAGAAGCTTTCAGTTTTTAATGTTTTCCTCTCTTTATGAAATAAAAAGTGTCTTTCAAATGAACGCAGTGTCATGCCATGTAAATTACATTTGTCAGTGGAAAGGGAAGCTTGGTAGTTTGAATAGTTTTGATACCTCTTTTGACCTCTTCATTTGTCTTCCAGGTGGATCCAGCTAAGCTGCGCCAAGCCTTGAAGTGTGTCCTCTTCAACCACGTGGTAATCTCCGGGGCCATGACTGTGGTTGTTTACTACCTGATGAGCTGGAGAGGAAACCCCTGTGGCCCCGAGCTGCCCACCTTTCACTGGGCCCTGATGGAGCTGGCCGCCTTCGCCATCTTGGAGGAGATTTTCTTCTACTATTCACACAGGTAAAGAACATTTATTTTTTACTTTAAACACCCATGACACATCAAAATGAAACATGCAATCAGTGGATCGTTGGCAGTAGATGACATTTCTTCCTCATTTCAGAGATGGAGGCGATTGTGATGTTAACACTACGCTGATCTGTGTTTCTTTCATGTGCGTGCAGTCACTCTGTTTTATAGTTATATACTGTTTTAATTCACCATGTTAGATTTTTAGCGACAGGACATGGACATTAGGTGCGATCCGTATAAACATTGTTTGTAGACTCACCCTACATAAAGCAATGCAGCCTGCAACATCGTCTATCAGCGTTAATCCGATTTTTCTTATGTGAGCTCAGAGCCTTTGCCAGCGCACAGTACAAACCTTGACGCAGGATAGGGTGCAGTCGTTTTATGCGTTCATTTTGTTTGTTTGATTTTCCTCAGGCTGTTCCACCACCCCAGCCTCTACAAGCATTACCACAAACAGCACCACGATTGGACCGCTCCCATCGGTATTGTCTCCATCTACGCTCATCCTCTGGAGCACGTGGTGAGCCTTCCTCTTTCTCCTACTCAACAAAAAGAAATGAACCGTTTCCCCTGTGAGTGTCAAAGCAGCTGGAACTATCTCACGTAAACAAAACAGATTCTTATTTATACCTTTAGGAATCTGGTCAGACCTGATCCTGAAAGAACTCTCTGCACTCTTAGCACAGTTAGAGCTGAGCGGATTAGTCCCTGAAGCAGAGGTGTGGACTCGAGTCACATGACTTGGACTCGAGTCAGACTCGAGTCATTAATTTTATGACTTTAGACTTGACTTGAAAAAATGTTCTAAGACTTGGGACTTGAATTGGACTTGAACCGGTTTACTTGAAAAGACTTGATATTTCACCCCAAATATAAAATTTAACATGCATATTATATAGAGATTGAAAATGTGACGTCATTCAGGGGTAAACCGCAAAGAATTCTGGGAACTCGTGGCAAGAGGTACTAGAGCACGCAGGCTTTCAATTGAAATCAGTTATACAGCGATAAAAAGAAACACAAAAATATCAAGAAGCTGTTGTATTATTAACTACAATAGCCGGTCGCATGACAGCCACGGGAAGCCGACGGGTAAAGAGATCGGTTGTTATCGGATTACGTCGTTGAAGAGAAATTGTTCGAGCCATGTTTCCGAAGTAACAAAGAGGCGACGGATGGCCTGGATTGCAGCCAGAGGTGGGACCAAGTCATTGTTTTGCAAGTCTCAAGTAAGTCTCAAGTCTTTATCCTCAAGTCTCAAGTCAAGTCTCAAGTAATGTCAGGCAAGTCAGAGTCGAGTCTCAAGTCACTGGTGTAAAAGTCCGAGTCAAGTCACAAGTCTGAAATTTTGAATTTCAAGTCCTTTCGAGTCTTTAAAAAAAAAAAAAAAAAATTATGTTGCAGTTATGCTAAATGTAAATATTAGACCATGTAATTTTTAAATCTGTGTTTTTCTCAACACATGACAAAATAGTGAACTTAGAAAATATACACAAATTGTGAAATTGCACCTCTTTAAAATGCAGCTCAATTAAACCTAGCTCCAAGAATAATTTTCACCGACAGTTCTGAGATAAGCTGCATGTTATTCTTGGATGCGGTTGTAGGACCGGTGTTGTGCCAAAAAGTGATTGTCTGCCAAAAACTGATTTCCGGTATTTGCCAAAAAGCGATTGCTCATATTTAAAGTGCTATAAGTAACTTGTTGGGCTATAATATGTTAAACATATGTCAAATGCATCCCTTATGGATGACATAAAGTCATCTTGAGCCACAAACAACATTCGTGTAGCAAGATACAAGCCGCAATCAGTTTTTGGCAGCGACTTTTATATAACCTTTATTTATGCAGTAAAAAAAAATCTCATTAACATTAAAAATGTATTTTGTAAGAGTAAGTTGCCCAACAGGACAGCAGAAATGGCAGCAAATATTACAATAGTTCTGTAAAAATATTTTAAGTGGGGATAAAGGACCGGATTGGTTATAATGTAAGTACAAGTTGTAAAGATACTTAAAAAACAGATAATTTTTTAATTCTTTATGTAACCCCTTTGTATCCCCTGTTCACCGAAGTCTATTTACGAACATACGTAAAGATATTACACATAAAAAATACACAGAAACACTGGAAATCACTTTTTGGCAGACAATCACTTTTTGGCACAACACCGGCTATTGCAGTTAATAATACAACAGCTTCTTGACATTTTTGTGTTTCTTTTTATCGCTGTGTGACTGATTTCAATTGAAAGCCTGCGTGCGCTAGTACCGCTTGCCACGAGTTCCCAGAATCCTTTGCGGTTCTAACCGTGAATGACGTCACATTTTAAATCCCCATATAATATGCATGTTAAATTTTATATTTGGGGTAAAATATCAAGTCTTTTCAAGTAAACCGGTTCAAGTCCGATTCAAGTCCCAAGTCATTGGTGTAAAAGTCCAAGTCAAGTCACAAGTCTTAGAACATTTTTTCAAGTCAAGTCTAAAGTCATAAAATTAATGACTCGAGTCTGACTCGAGTCCAAGTCATGTGACTCGAGTCCACACCTCTGATTGCAGCCATTCAAAGATCAAATATAACGTCCCAGAACACTCCAGCTCACAGGCTAGTCTGCTCCAAGCATTTCCACGAAGGTCAGTGTTTTTTAGTAGTTAATACGTCATTTTCATAACATAATTGGTGATATAGGTTACAAGCAAGTCTGGCGCTGAACAGAAATTGTCGCGCTATGCTCCTTTGTTTATTGTGCATAAATAGTGAATTGTCCTGACACAATATTGCGTTTCGCTTCTGTTATTATGGTACACTGACAAAAACATATACTTTTATTCACAGGATAAAACAGGTTTTTTGTATCACCAATTGCCCAGTGCGATTACAGCATACAATATTGTTGTCACTGCTACATTTCTGTGATGGGTACCAGAAATTATTTCCACTACTAATTAATTACCGTTGAGCTCAAAGGTCCTATTAATAAACGGTTAAGGAATGTGTATTTATGACGACAATTTGTGAGACTGGTAAACTTATGATACGTACGATGGTCTTTCGTTCTACACGGTGCATTTCAAGGTCCTGTACCCATCCGTCGGTAAACTGTACCTGGGCTTGTTGCAGTGACCTGAAGTTACTAAACTTCATGAGTGTATGCACTCACTCCAAGAACCGTATGATTATAAATATGCATATAAATATGCTAAGATGAGATAGCTGACTTCATCTAACTAGCAAATGTTGTCCAGGCTACGTTGGTGATACAGTTTTTTTTTAATGTGTATGATATTTTTGTCATGCGATTTTAAAGCCGGTCCTACAACCGCATCCAAGAATAACATGCAGCTTATCTCAGAACTGTCGGTGAAAATTATTCTTGGAGCTAGGTTTAATTGAGCTGCATTTTAAAGAGGTGCAATTTCACAATTTGTGTATATTTTCTAAGTTCACTATTTTGTCATGTGTTGAGAAAAACACAGATTTAAAAATTACATGGTCTAATATTTACATTTAGCATAACTGCAACATTATTTTTTCGTTTGTTTTTTTTAAAGACTCAAAAGGACTTGAAATTCAAAGTTTCAGACTTGTGACTTGACTCGGACTTTTACACCAGTGACTTGAGACTCGACTCTGACTTGCCTGACATTACTTGAGACTTGCAAAACAATGACTTGGTCCCACCTCTGCCCTGAAGTATCCCTGCTGGCTCAGTGATTGCCACTGTAGTTGATATTTGTGTTAAACAGCAAAAATGGATCAAACGTGCAGATACAGATCACACGTGTACATTTGCTGTAAATCACAGAGACTATTTCATCTTTAAATATGCAAGAGAAGAATAAAAGAAAGAAAGAAGAATTGATAATTCACACCTCAAACTCTCGCAGCACTTTACTTCTGCTAAGGGTAAGTGTGTTTCTGTTAAACGTACTGGATTGTTCTCTGCTGTTAGATCTCCAACTTATTGCCGGTGGTAAGCGGGCCGGTTCTTCTGGGCTCCCACGTATCCACCACCTCCATGTGGTACTGCGTAGCTCTGGTCAGCACCACCATCTCCCACTGCGGATACCACCTTCCTTTCCTGCCTTCTCCTGAGTTCCATGATTTCCACCACCTCAGGTGAGTTTACCTGTCCTGTCTTACGGAGGTCCTGTTCTGTTGTTTTGAAGGTGATATCTTAGAAATGCTGCTTAAAAGTTTCTTTAACTGGTGCAAATGTTCAGTTGAACTCAAACAGGATGTCACACAAAAGTCTGCTGGAGAGAAATAATGATGACTTTGCAAATCCGAAAGGTCAAAGTTCACAGTAACTCGACCGGATGGGAAGGCGGTGATGCTGGTACAGTTATCTTGTTTAGATAAGACCCGTGAAGGCACACAGAACCTTCACGTGTGCAAAGACTCGGGTGAAGCTACTCCAAAAACTTTTACCTCGACGAGATGAAGCTGATAAATGTATAACTTTGAAAAGGCAATGTTATGTACTGCACTTTGTACACAGTGTTACTCATACAGGAGAAAGTAATTATGTACAGTCTGGGAAGTCTTTCCATGTGGCTTAATATGGCATAAGCAAGACACCAGATTAAGTAAAAAATATAGTATCTTGGTGTTTATGCTTGTATGACTGTGTGACTCTGAAATGATTTTTAATAGTTAGTGGGACAGCACTGTAGGAATAATCCACTATCATTGGACAATTAAATCAATGAAAATGTCCCATCAAGAGGAAGACGAGTAACACTGAGTTGGGGAAGATGCCAAATTACAGGAAAATGCACAAGAGTATTTGTTGTGGCATGCACTCTATAGCTGTAATATTGTAAGCAGAGATAATATAATAATACAGAGAATTCCCCAACAATCAGCTGAAACCCTAAGAGCAAGCACCTGGCGACAGTGGGAGCTAGAAACTCCGTTTTAACAGGAAGAAACGTCCTGCAGGACCAGGCGATGACCGGAGGAAGAAATGTTACTGCGTTTCCCCACATTTATAAATTCTATGCAAATGTGAGTTTGCTTCACAAAGCAGAATGTAAAAGCTTCAAATTAGTATCTGAGTTTTCACTTTGATACACAACAGCACTCATTGTGCAGTGCAGTGAGGATGACAAACTGAAGTCCACTATTATTCAGCTTTTTATAAGTTTCCTGTAGTTGAGTTGTTTAAAACTTAAATCTGAATTTGAAAATTATTATTATTGGGGCAATTGTTTCTAATTCTGCTTGGTGGATAACTAACAGTTGCCCTCACTTGTCTCGGTTTTCAGGTTCAATCAGTGTTTTGGCGTTTTCGGCATCCTGGACAGGCTCCACAGCACAGACAGCAAGTTCCGTCAGACCAAACAGTACGAGCGCCACACTCTGCTCACCAGCTTCACCCCGCTGAACGAGAGCATCCCTGACACACAAAAGAAGGGCCAGTGAGGACTGCAACGGTCGAATCTTATGCGGGGATATGTAATTCCCAATCGATCTTAAAAACGTTGATTTTTTTATTTTTTTTATATTTTGAATCTTCAGTCAAGTTTGACTGTCAAAGTTCGCCGAGCCTCTGCAGTCACCCACCTGACTTTTATGTGCTAGTGTGTGGTCATTGCACTATAACATACAGATGTGATTTTACTTTTAAGCTCTGTTACCTGTTAATTTTTAACAATAAAAAAAAAAAAGAGAGAAGTCAGGATGGAAACAAGCTTTTCCTTTTTCTTGTCCGTTGTCTTGACATTTGCTTCATTTCACATCTTTGAGTTTAGTCTGAATTACAGTCATCGGTGACTTAAGCTACAGCACATTTGAAGTCTTTCTGTGATTAACGGGGTGAAAACAGGAGTGGACCGCACTCTGCAGTCTCACTATTTGCTGGCACTCGTTCTGAATGCATTTTTACTTGTACCCAACTGTTAAACCGTTTGAGGAAACCACTACAATTACTTGGTTTGGACAACAAATGCTCCCTCGATGGATGTAAAAGAGGCGATATTATCACCGCAAGAGCATGCAAGACAAATGTGAATGTTCCTGTTTGATGTATCTTATTGCAGTTTTAAATGTAATCGTTAATTTCTAATGAATTCTTTAACTTTTTGTAAGTTTAGTAAAAGCACTTTCACCCATTCAGACTCTTCTGTTGCGTTCACTGACCACTGGGACAGACGAGAATCTGTATTCTTTGGCAAATGACAAGCAATTCCTTTGCACTTTGCATATCTGTGGCACTTATACTTTCAGAATATCAATGTCTTTTTGGATTACCAAAAAAGTGATTAATACAAATGTAACAAATGTTCTGATAGAACTGTTTAATATTAAAGTATTAAAAAAAAAGCATGTGGTCTTTCTGTGGGTTTCATAGACAATAGGAATGATCACATGACACCTGGTGTTTGAGGTTTTTTTGTGCGTTTTGTGGGTTTTTTTCTTTATTAAAGGAAAAGCATAATTACTACAAATTACAAATAACACTAATAGCGAATCACGTCAGCCTACAAAGCAGATATTATGAATATTAAATGTTATAATACAAGATCTCATTCAAGTATTTTACATTTTTCCATTTTATATATTTTTTTGTTCCTTTTTTCCTCGTTTTCATCTTTTTTTTCCTCATGACAAGCCTAGGATACTGTAATGTAATGAACTATTGATGTTCATATACAGTTATTTCTTATTCATATGGCTTTATGGAATTTTGTCCTCCCAGTCTCCAGCCATCATAACCAGCCATATTCCTCTGAGCGACATCACATCTTGCTCAGTTTCCTCTCTTCCTTCCATACGTCCATCTTTTATCCCGCACAGCTGGGAACTCTGACCAGCTGAACAGGCAGCGCCCCCTAGAGTTTATATGGACAGCAGCAGTTCAATGCCGATAGAGATGGATGAAAACTCCCAAAGCACCTGAATCCCCTCAAATGTCCCGAGACGAGTGATGATCACATCAAAGGCTTTGCCGGCTTTGGGAAATGAGTTTTCATTTCTGAATTATTTCATAGCTCATTTTTTTCCTCCTCTCCAGTAAACACTTTGATGTTTCAACTGAAACTGATCCAAATCTCCCTGAAGATAAAAGATTAAAGGGGAGGGTGGGCAAAAAAAAAAATAAAAAGCAAGTACAGCTTCACTTTGCATTTAAATACAACTCTAAATTTAAGAGGAAGAAACTGAACAACATAACACTGACAGGACAATGTGACATCCACCTCTGGGCCCCCCCCAAAAAAAAAGAAAGACAGGCACAGGTGTCTGATGCAGTTTCAAACTGAAGTTATGACTGGAGCAAACATTAGCTACAAGCACTCAGTAGGTCAGCAGGAAACACTTCTTCCCACATGTCTATTTGCACATGTGCATTTTTTTTTTATAATTTCTTTTAACTAGAATTTGATGAACTTCTGGTTGAGTTCAAACCCAAAAATCAAAGAATTTTCTTCAGTTTTTTTAGACTTTGCATACATTCTAATTGTAGAAAAACTGAAGGCTGCATAAAAGAGTAATATTAGAGATGTTTCTCTCATCTTCACTAAAAAGAAAATATCAAATCAACTGATTTCAACATGAAACACTAGAAGCTTACACATTATTTTTCGTTTTAAACATTGAAGACCCGTTGACGCCCTGATGTCAACTTTCCCTTTTGCGATGTGAGCTACGTTCCCATTTCTGTTTTTATATCAGCCTGACACAGAGCGCTCCTCCAGCATTACAACACTACAAACACTGCAAATTGAAATTAAAATGCATTAAAGATAAATCATGAGACCATTAAAAAAAAAAAAAGTTAGAGTACGTACACATGTAAGGCAAATATATATCTGTACTATAGACAATAAAACAAGAGGTGGGGAGCTGTTATCTTTTCTGTTCATCTCTCAAATTTCACATTTACACTCGTGGAGGAAGAGTCGCTCTTCTGCTTGATATCATCAGATTTAATAGTCCTGTACGAAGAGTGACGACTCAACAGGTTGTGAACAAACAATCCAGTCCACAGTGAGGCAAGACGTCGAGCGGTGCGTTTTCTACTGAGCGTGCCCACGCTGCTACATCAGTACCTGCCTGTCCGTGTTTTTGCCTGCACCTTACGTTTGGATCCGTGTGAGAACCAGGAAGCGGTGGCGGGCAGCTCGCTGAACGTCTTAGCATCGTTAGTGTCTCCACCCAAAGCACCTGCGTCACAGGACGACGGTCCTCTTTGTAACCATCGCCTCTTCAAGTAATCCAGATTGTAATGATTTCCAGTCCTGTAGCGTCACTGATGATCAACTGATGGATGGATGGATGGATGGACAAACGGATGGATGCAGCTCATCTGACGGGAAGGTGGAGGACGACAGAAAGTCAGGTAGCACCCAAAGGGAGATCAACCCCAACTCTCCATCACGTTTAAGTGTTTTATTTTATTTTTTTCGCGAGGGGTGGGGCGCTGACAAACTTTCACCAGGTTGACGTGTTTCAGCACAAAAAGCCACAACTTGCAATCACAGCGATGAATTACAGGACTTGTAACAGACCAAATGACACTTGGAAGACAGATGAAAGGGGACTGAGGGGGATGGAAAATAAATTTGGCAGAGAGCACCAACTAGTGGCCTCAGCTGGAAATGGTGGTGAGATATATGGGTGACTGATGCTGTACAATCGACAATAAGGTGGCGGGCACAACTTAGAAGCAGTAAAACCATTAAAATAAGGCAACTTTCAATGATCTTGTCCATAGCAAGGGGTTGATGCAAGTCTCTCTCTCTCTCTTTTTTTTTTTTTTTTTTAATCATTTGCTTCCTTAAATATTTTCCCCCTCCAATGTGCAGCCATAAGGTAAATTATTTTTTTCATATATTAGCCCTTTGAAAACTCTCAGGGCGCTGCGGATGAAAAAGTTAGTTGCTCGGTTCTAACCACTTTGGTCCGACTGGATGTCAAAGAGCAGTACGGCCTCCAGCGGGCCGTTACTGGGGCTTGTTTTTGCGTTTTTTTTAGATGCTCAGTCTTGTTCAAACTATTTCCACATCTCAAATTCCACTTCGTGCTGAAGAAATAGTCATCATTAATCTGAGATTTGGATGAGGGATCAAAGATCTTTCAACCAGCAGGACAGTGACGATCAAAGAGGGTCCCAGAGACAGGGAGGGAGGGGCCAAAAACAAGGAGGGAAGAAAAAAATATTTTTTTTTCCAGAATGTTAAACCTAAACCATCCGGCGAAGGTCTGCACAAGTGTTTTGCAATGGATGGGTTTGTCGACCCATCCATTGCTTGCCTCATTAAGACAAAAAGTTCAGAAACCTTAGCAGTGATCAATAAACCGAGGCATATTATTTATTGTCTCTCTTATTTATCAAACCTTTCACAGGCGCAAAAACAAGGGGAAAAAAAAGAAAAAAGATATCACATGCTTGAAATGAAGAGCTGGATGCCCCTCCCCCTCCTGTGGCGCAGAGAGAACCGGCGACTTGCAGACTTGGTTAATTTAGTCTATGTGGGCCAGTGTGTTTGTGGAGTTACTTCAGTGTTTTGGCATTTGATGCGGGATCAGCAGTGGGAGCCGGGGCTTTGTGGCTGGTAGGTTTGGCATCATCCTTGGCTGTGGGAACCTGGGTGGTGGTGGCGTGGGTGGGGCCTGAGCTGGCCTGACTGTGGGGACGGCTGGAGGGCTGAGAGGGGTGCCGGCGGCGACCATCCCCACTGGACGAGTGTCTTCGGCGACTTCCTTCCTCCATAGGCGGCTAGAAGCAGAAATAATCGTGTTAGATAACACGCCTAAGGCAACAACATGCTGCGCTTCAAAAAACCCTTTAAGCTCTTATTGATACAAACAGGAGAAAACTTGAAGCACGTAAACTCCTGATAAAACAGATAAAACCTAGTGAATCAGCACCAAGGACAGTATCTGTGGGACGCCTCAGTCAGTGAGATCATGATAACAGTATAAGGAAACATGCAAACAGCTTCTGCTGCTCAGGCTCAACTCCATTTACACATTTCACTTGCATCCATTTGGTCCGACTTTCTGTTTTCCTCCCTGTCAGTAGACGCATTGTGAGACCATCATCCTAAATCGAAATGTTGTTTGTTTGGAAGACACCCAACTTTGAAACTGTCCACAGTGTGACATAGGACCACACATCTTTCATGCTCATCTTCTTTCACCTGTCAGAAGTCACATCATCTTCCTGAAGTTAGTTCGTGAACCAATTTTAGGCTCATCTTAGCATTTAAATATCAGATTATATCCTTTATTATCGCAGAGAGCTTAAATCCGATATGACACTTCATGTGTGACCTCAAATCTTTTCAGGATAATTTCTTATGAACTTTTGTATCTCAGTTAATCCTTCTTACCTAAGAACTGATCATCGATACTGGAAGTAAGATCATGTCTCTTCAGCCCTATTATACACCTTACAGCCTGCTTATACCTACAAACTTCAAAGAATATTTAACTTACGTCGATTCTGAAATCTTCGAGGCGTTTAAACTTGCTCAGGCACTCCTGCAGCTTGGGTTCAATCTCCAAGTTCTTGGCTTTGGAGTATTTAAGGAAGGCCCAGAACTTCTCAAGTCCATATAGCTGCCCTGTGGTCAGAAAACAAATGTTGTTAAACGTGACTGTACAGAAGACAAGAGCTTGTTCATATAAAAATCTCTGCTGAGGTGCCTCTGAGAGTGTTTTAAGGTTTCCTCACCAGCTTCGTAGTCTTTCATGGTCTCCTCCTGGAAGTCCTTAAAGATGTCTGGTCTGAACTTCTTCTCTAGACCGTAGCTGTAGTACCTGAACAAGCACTCTAAACCGTACCTGCAACACATAAGCGTCGAGAGAGGAAACAAGAGAAATTAGATCACACCGAGCTTTGGAAATAACAAAAGCTAGATTCAGACAGCTGCACAGAGCCCGTTTCCACTGTGCTGCCAAAGCTTTACATCTGCTCTTCTCCTCATCACGTAAATCCAACTGTCCAATAGTAATGTCACTGCTACATACACAGGTTGCAGATCTTACCTATATCCTTCTTTTCCATCCTCGACTACCAGCTGTCTGAATTCCTCGTACATTTTCCTGTTGAAGTGGTCCCGCAGGAAAAATGACCAGAATCGGAAGAGCGTGTTCATCTCCTGCGACTGGCCGATTCCCAGCCGTTTCCGCTCTGTGATGGAGAAAAAGTGGTCAAATACATGAAGATAAAGGACACAGTTTCAATTAACTTGTAATAATTAATGCTAAACAGTCTCTGATCAGAACTTAAGGGATGTTTAAAAACGAGGAAATGCACCGTTTAGGCAACGCCGGCGGTACTTGTGGTAAACGTGTTGCGTGAAGCCGTTCTCCTTGAGCAGCTCGTGCGATGGGTGCTGGAACTTGGGGAGGGACTGGGGAGTGCAGCCGATGTTACCCAGGGCGGGGGTGCCCTCCGATGGGCTTGCATTAGAGCTGATAGAGAGAAAGGTGGAGGATTAGGTGGAGATCTACTAAAGTAAGTCCACCTTCAGTAAACCTTTAGTCTTGTGATCACAATATGTACACAATATGAATATCTTCTATGCTTTTCCTTTTATGTTCTGGTATTATCAAAGCTGACTGCAGAGCGTGTAACAGAGAGCAGAGGGTCTCACCTGACGGAGGCGGTACGGGACCGATGCTCTCTGGAGTCCATCACCCAACCGACGTGGAACTCCAGGGGCGGGTTGGAGCTGTGCCGGGTCTTCCTCTTCCTAGGCGTCTAAAAGGGCGCGGGGAAAAATCAACACGTTTAGTCGCTGAGCTTTTCATGCTGAACCCAACAGGTTTTGCCACTAAAACACAATTCCAACGTCTCACCTTGGCATCGACGGGCCGACTTTCCTTCACAACTGGGTAGAAGCGAGGCGTCATGGTCGGGTCCTTCCGGTGAGGCGTGCGAGGCGTGCGGGGCGTCCGGGCACTGCGGTAGTTGGGCGAGTCAGGCACGGTAGTTGGCAGCGAGCGAGCTATTGAGGAGGGCTCGGGGGCACCGAAGAGTTTGTTTGCCAAAGCGTCTGTGGGGACTGTGGACGAAGATAGATTTGTTGTAGAAAAGAACCGAAAAACTTCACACGCAAAGTCCCGACACACACTTAAACACTTTAAGAGACATCTAATGTCACAACATCTTTGATCTTATAGCTTCATTTATTTCACAGTGTGATGATAATGGACTACAGTAAAGCCACAGCTGTTACCACAGAACCAACATGGATTCAGAACTTCTTAATGTCTCTTTAATGCGAGTGATGTTGAACAAAAATGACTCAATGAAAATAGTGAGTGTTATTAAAGCCGTTTACAGCACATTTAAAGACTGCAGATTTTAACTGGAGACCAGTAACAGTTCCTACAGAGTACCACCAAGTTGCTGGAAATTGGGTCGTCTCTGTCTTGCAAGTCATAAAGCGAGACCGCATTTCTGTCATTTTAGACCGACCTCTGGACAAAACACTCAATGGTTTTCCACAGTAACGTGTGGAGCGCTGGTGCTTTAACAGAGCATGTTTAATGGCGAGTCGATCACAATAAAACTAATTTTAAAATTAGAGAAAGATCAGAAGAATATGACATTATTTAGAGCAGCATGCTGCCTCTCTTCTACCCAATCCTTTGTCATTCCATCAAAATTTTCCTCTCAGGAAATTGTTCCCAAGGGAGTTCAAAGATTCCTTCAGACCATTGTTCACATAGGACTATGTCGACATGTTGGCATATTTATTAGCACTGTTGAATGTATCTGCTGTAAAATAAAAATGCGATTTCTATGAATCACTGCTCTGTTTTTGCTGACGCCCATCCTCTTGATTCATTTCCAGTCTGTTTCGGTCTCGCGTCAAATCTTTCTTTACACAAGCAGCAATACAAAAATCCCCCCAACAACTATGAGATTTATTTTATATTTTTAAGCTCTTCTAGTTGTGTTGCCATTCTTCATCTGGGTTCTGCTAGGTTGCCTGGTTTTTAAAAATGGGTTCATCTTCTTAGACTTGACTCCCATCTAGGAATTTTTCCAAGATGGGGGTCCTACACGAGGGGGGGGAAGAAAAAGAAAACAAAAAAGGTCTGGACAAGCCGAGAACTGCCCGACTGTTCTTTCAGTGAAACAGAGCCCAGTTTGCAGCTCTCTCTGTATCTCTTATGGGTGATTTAGACGTTCGTGGTGAACTTTTGTAGAGCCGTGGGTCGTAGCATCACCTCCAGCATTTATGACCGTCTCTTAGGGCTGTGCGATATGACCAAAATCTCATATCCCGATATAAGAATTTTATCGTCCGATAACGATATAAATCACAAAAATGTAACATTGTCTGTAAATTCTGTGAATCTCGGGCAGCTCTACTTGCGTGAAGTGTTTCCAGCTGCGTGTCGTGTACCTGGAGTCGAGTGTTTTAACCGATGCATGAAACTACACATTTTTAGACATAAGCTGTAACGGCCGCTGTTTTCTTTGTGAGTATTTATCACACGGCGTGCTGCGGGGAAAAGCCTGTTCTAACGTTTGAGTCTAAGGTTTATTTTTTAGCACCTGGCGGCTCTTTTTTTGGTTCTCATCCGTAAATAATCTGCTCTTTCACGTGATTCAGTTTATTTTGAAAAGTCTCAACAGGATCCTGAGCTTTATTGTGAAAGGTTTATGTGGAACATAAACAAGCGGACACGCAATGATGTTACAGTCATTGTTGCTAACGACAACGCATAAAAACAGGCGCTTGTCCGTCCATAGTGTGGTTATATTAAATATAAGAGAAAGAGAGAACTTTAAGAAATTAATATAGCCACTACAGTGACCATCAAAACGATGAAAAAATATTGCCGTAAACAGTTTATTTTGCGACACCACGAAACGAGCGATAGCGTAAAATGAAACGATAGACGTTTTTATATCGTCATCCGATATATATCGTTATATCGAACAGCCCTACCGTCTCTGGTACATTTTGTGTTAATGATCTTGTGGTCACGAGTGTGGGAGTGTGTGGTCATGTGGTGCCAGCCACTTGACTCTTTGTTGTGGACAATGTGTTTTGGGGGGGTTTTCACCCCAAAAAGGCATTTATTATTATTTCCACTTCTTTGTACACCCCTTCGTGTTCATTTCAATAGTTTTGGCAATCTCCATCTGGGAATTTACTAACATTTGTGAGTCCTTATATTGATGCTATGATTGTACTAAGACAATGATTATTATTTTCAATGATAAATTCAAAAACTGCATTGAAAAGGTAGCCAGAAACGCAAAGGAGAATTCAACAGCAGTGAACAGGCCTGTCATGGTGTTTTCCTTCTAGAGAGGTCTCTAGAGTTTGTGACATGTATACAGCATAGATTTCCCTCAGAATCCTCAAATTTGGGTGTGATAATTATTTAAAAACACAAAAGCGTTGTATATTTGGCTGTGTTTTTGAGTCCTTACTCTGCTGGGGTCGTGGGGGGCCTGGTGGGACTTCCTGGTTGGGGTCGACAGGCGGCTCAGGGGTCAAGCAGTCAAACTGTTCACGGCTGATCAGGTGGACCTTCTTGAAGTTCTCCACCTCTTGCTGTAAAAATGAGAAAAATCACATGTTAATGCACGAGGCGTGACAAAATGTCTCTTTCTGGGAACCGTGATACGAAAACGTCACAAATTAATTAAAATATAAAAGTTTAAAGCCAACTTCAATCGTCCAGAAAAAAAGCACATAAAGTCATTTTCATATTATTTCCCTGTAAACTCCAAAACACCACAGGAAATGTCTCTTACATTCTGGACAAAACCGATTATTAACAGACCTTATCTTCAGCAGTCTGGAGAGCGAGATACAGCTGCAAAAAATAGCTGCTAGAAACACTCTCTTCGCCCTCATATCTGACATCTGACTGCTCTGACACGAGCGCAGCAGCCAGCAGGTTCACATCAACACAAGTACCCTGAAGTTTCTGCACATGAATACATCCGTAAAGCATGTTTTCTTGTTCCTTCTACAACAAAGCTAGTTTAAAAACGCCACCAAAACCAAACAGCGACGAATCATCCTCCCTGCCAAGATCATCAAGCGCGACTCACACTGGCTCTATCCCTCCGAGCATCCTCAGATCTCTGACCTTCCATCTTTAGCTCCCCTGCAGCCCATCAGCTCGAGCCCTCAGGCCGAGGCCTTGCGTGTGGGGTTTATTTATAAACAGCAACACTCTGTTCCACACGACACAGGATTTGTGCCGGCGAGTACGTGAAGGTCGCCACAAAGAGTTCAACAATGCAACAATGGGCGGCCACAACAACAAAAAACACAAAAACAACAAAAAACTCTGTTGGGTGTTTTGTTTCCATATCCAGAAACAGCTGAAGGATCTACTCATCACCAGGCTTCAGGTGGAAACGTGTCTGACATGGCAGCGACACAACCTGGACGCTGTCCGACTTCTACATCAGGACGTCGTCGTCTCATAACCCACCAGATTAAGTGCAGAATCAAGCAGAACATCCTCACCTTGATGGTGGCGTATTCGGGCTCGTACGTATCGTCCCACAGGTCCTGCTCGTAGTAGAAGAGCCCGTCGTTGATCACCTTGGCCAGCTCGCTGGTCAACTTGGCGCGCGATGTGTGGTGGCCCGTGCGGTCGCCTCCCGGGTGCTTCCTCAGGTAGGGCGGCGTCTGCGTCACGATCAGGATCTTGTTGACGTCGTGGTCGTCGATCTCACCGTCCGTTTCCTCGTCGGACCAGTCGGTGAAGGTGTTGCGGCGTCCGTCCATCTGCTCCATCTCCTCGTCGAACATGAAGTCGAGCTCCTCGGGTTCGTCCTGCTCGGCTCCGTCCTGAGTGACAAAACAAAGCACAAAAATATTCAAACGTTAGCTGATTATGTAAGTTAACTGAAAAACTGATAAAGATTAAAAAAGGTGCAGATTTAAAAATCACAGAGTTGCAGAAAGATGAAGCTACAGTCTCAATCTCAACAAGACTCTAAATAAAATAGCACAAACACATTATATAACACACATTTCCTTCCTCACCTTATTTCCTGAGGTAGCAGCGGAGGGTGAGGAGCCGGGCTGGGGCACCGGGGAGCGAATCAACTCATCCTTTTCCTTCTGCTGCTGATGGTGTAATGAGGAGGACTTCATCAGTCAACCGATCAAACAAGGGGAAATAAAGGAAGGAGGTGGTGGAGGAGGGTACGGAAAGCGAGGTTTGATTAAAGAATGATGTGAAAAGACTAAAACAAAAGGAAAGTGATGCAATGGGGTCATGCAAAAATATATGCTGCAGTTAAAAGAATAAAATAAACTGCAGTGCCTGCTGCTGTGAAGCAAAAGTGATATGATAGTCATTATATTAGAGGTTCATTTTGTCTAACAACCACACATGATCACTTCCTTCTTAAAACGTTTTTAATTCAACATCTCGTTTGTGTTTTGCTCTGAATTTCACCTTTTCTGAGCTGACCTTGGGTCTGGCCGGGGAAGGTCTGGGTCTCTTCTTAACCTCGATCCAGGACTCTGAGTCCAGGTCAGGGAGACTAGCTGAGAGGCCCTTGGGCATGGTCTTGAGGTTGGAGACATCTGGTTCAGCCTTGGTCTGTTGTTGCATTGGTGTGGAGGCCCTGGGCAGACCTGCAGCAGAGAGAAGATTACAGTCAACATTAACTTTGATCACCAGGCAAGGATTACTTATCTTAAAATTCTCACTTTCTTCATGTAAATGAGGGAAATGCTCATTTCATGTGATGCAGAATTGAGGGTCAGTTAAATGCTAAACATTACAAAATGTGCAGCTTCAGGTCAGAGTGCTCACCTCTGGGCTCCTCAGCCATTTGTCTTGGAACAAACTCGGGGCAGTTGATGAGCTGGGAGAAGTCCGTATGCGTGTGCGGCATGTTTGGCATGTTCAGGCCCGGCAGCGGCCACTTCTCCGGGTCCACCTTCCGACGGATCTTCATGTCGATAATTTCCACTTCCTTACTGTCCTTTAACGCCTGACGGGACAGATGAGGGACCGGTTAGCCCAGGTGATTAGTAGAAATTTGCGACCATTCATGTATTGACAAGAAACGGGAAAACTACCCAGACTGACTCTGTCCAAAGGTGAAAATATCCCAGTAGCAAATCTAAAGGTCACTAATTAGAGCTGCATCATTTTTTAATGTATTTATTCATTTTTTGAAGTTGTACAAAAACCCAAAAATGACCTGCCAAATATTTGTTGTTTGGTACCCTCGAGCTACTTCTGGACAGAAAATTGTTTCACATAATGAACTACAGAAGCTTCTAGAAAACACAGTCCCCAAAGGTTTTTTTCCTTTAGTGCATTTTAACTTGAACGCTGCTTCACATTATTTTTTATGCAATTTAATTGCTTGTTTTTCTGTCCTACAGCCGCTTTCAGACCAGTTCTGACTGCGTTTAACATGAATTTTTAAATGTCTTCACTGACTGACATCATTCAACCAGTCAAAGAAACGCGCTTACATCCAGAATGATGTTGACGTCGGTAGTGAGGGCCTGAACTCTGTGAAAACTGGCGATGAGTCCGATGGGCAGGAAACCCTCCTGATCCATCTTCCTCCGCAAGAAAAAGTCTCTCTCCAGGTTGTCTAGGCTGAAGTAGTACTCACTGGAAGGGAAAAAAACACAGGGAGAAAAGTGGTCAGCAGATGCTGGTATTTCATGCCTAGTCTTTGACATCAGAGGGAAGTAAAGTGAGAAAAGAAAAAAAAAAATCACAGGGAAAGACTGAATGAAAACTTCTTTTTGTTACGACTGGTTATGTAACATTGTCTAGATGTCAACAGTCATCACATATCTTCCAAACTAAAAACAGAGGATTTAACAAGGTTTCAGAGCCTGAGTAAGTTGGCCAAAAATGTATTGTTTCGACACACACAGCATCTCCAGCAGCAGGTGCTTTACTGGACTATGTCAGGTATAATCTGAACAGCTTCAGTAATGTTGAAAAGAGATACTTTATTCTTATAAGTGAAGTAAACTTAACCACTTATCGACAACAAGACTGTTAAGCATGCAGACCGGGGGCCAAATGTGGCTTTCCGAAAGAGTCCAAAATCAACTAAATGTGTGACTTTCCAAAGAGTGAAAATGACTCCAATATCATCAGTGAAATGCACTGCTAGTCCTGCTGTGGGGATAACAGTCTTACAACACAGGAGTGTAAACGTATGAAAACTTTGAAGGATTTCTAGACATCAGTTGAGATCTGAACCTCGTAAGATCAAACTGGGCCCTAAGGTGCTGATCAACTTCAATCAGTTTAACAGCTCTGGTTTAAAGCAGTTGACTGTAATGGGAACAAAGATGTGATGAAACCAGTTTCTCTTTGATCCATCATAGTTTGATTCATTGTGTGTGTCCGTGTCACACAGATAATTTGCCTAAAACAAAATCCAGAATACGACACGATGAGGTGGAACAATAGCCGTTTAAATCTGGTGCCAGACAAATGAGGTCACACTACTCAGAATCTGGAGAGTGAGATGCAACTGCAAAGTGCTGAAAGATGAACGCAAATGATCAAAGCTGATGTTGCAGAACCAGAAATACTGGGGGGGGGGGGGGGGGGGTTTCTCCATGTTTCCTTATCAAGCAAATCACAGTGCAACTCGGCCACCAACCAGATTCAAGTGTAGAGGCTCAAGCTGCTAGTGTCAAGCACCGATGATGTTTAGCTCCATCTCCAGCGCCACACCACAAATGTCTAATAACAGTTTGTACCAGTAGAACCCATTTAACTGACATTATTTGCAGCAATTCCCCAAATTAAGCAGCTCTAATCTTAGGAGGAAGAAAAGCCAAGCCATGACGTCAAGATGTGACATCATGCAACCTTAAGGTCTGCCATCTTTGCAAAAGCCAATCACTTCATCTCATTATGCTTCAATGCTGAGATCAGAGTTGTGAAAAGTTCTCTCCACCGTCATTTAGTCAGAGAAGAGACATGAAGAGCTCATCACTTCTGCAGCACATCTGCACATAATGTCTGAACGCAACCCAATAAATACGAGTTTACCCCCCCCCGACATCGACCTATTCCTGTGACAGAAAAGCTAAACTCACATTTGCCGCTTGATGTAGTCCTTCAGCAGATCCTGATCGACAGAGTAAAGGTCATTGCTGCTCATGTTGTCGTAATAGTAGGTCACAGAGTTGCTGAACTTCTGTCCGTAGGGTCCGTCTTTTACGTCGTAGGACTTGTAGCTGTAGTGATAGTCGTAGTGGCCTTGAAGGGAGAGGAGCAGTCGGTTAGACAGAAAGCGTGCAGCACGGCGTGCATACATTACTCGTGTGAAAGACTGTGCACGGGAACAGCAGATGCTCTCTGCGTTGTGAACCTTCTCAGCTATCAGTGCTCACATCGTTTTTACCCTTTACTATTCATTTCTTGCAAAACCAGCCAATCAAAAGATTAAAATTCTTCCACTTGCTATTAGTAGGCAGCAAAATTGATTGGGAGGTGCATCTTTGTTCTCAGATCGATGCTATCTGATGGCTCTCACATTGAAGACATGAGAGAAGACTCTTATACTGACACTCACCCCCAAAGCATTAATTCTTATTCAAGTACTGTTAATTTTGTTGTGTTTCACCATTTCTATTAAAAATCCCCTAAGAATAGTTTTTAAATGTTCCATTTATTGCATCTCTTTCGTACCATATTGTCACTTACGCTGCTAGTTATAGTTAGGAGTGAGAATTATCGAAGGTTACACAAGAATGAAAACAGCAGACTGACAATCAGTAAGTAGGAGCAGATTAATGAGAATAAGTCTCAAGTTTAACTGCTGTTTAACTCAAAAGCTATTCAAGGCACAGCCAAGAAAAAAAAAATGTGTTAAGATGTAAATTATAAAGAACGCAGAAGTGAAGGAGCAGTGAGCCTCTTAAAATACAATTACACTGTGTGTATGTGTATTGGCATATGTAGGAGAGCACCCACTTGAGGGCTGAGTAAATACACAAAGACAAAGTTCATGTGCTGAGCATTAACTGAAAGTCTCTTCAGCGCTGCTCAAAGTCAACAACCTCAAAAAAAGTTGGAAAAAAGGGAGAAAAGTGGAAATAAAATTGCTTCACTCACATTTTTGGGCACCGTTATAAAGTTTATGAGTAGCCGGTGCTTCTGGGAAGGAGGGTTTAGGATAAAAGGAGGAAAATGAGTACATGAAGAGAGAGGTGGGGGGGTTGGAATAAGGAAAAATGTATGTATGAAGAGAGTGAAAACAACAGGGAAGTGGGAGGGAGACTCTGGCCAAAACCAACAAGCCTTCAGGGAAACCAGTTTCTCCTGCTGGAGCCAAGGCCAGTCCTCATTCCAACACTCTCTGGTTGTTATTGCACTTTTTTGTTTTTACTCTAGCCTTGGTGGGGGCCAGATCAGGGTCATCAAACACTCGGATTCAGAGCCGTGGCAGCCAAAGCAACCAAAACTAGATAAGACACTGTCTACCTGTACCAACTTAATTCATCCAATTCACCAGCTTAAATCCTTGAAACATTGATAAAGAGAAAGTTGCTGTACTCCATGATTGCAGATGAACAGAAGACTGGACTGGAAGTAAAACCCTCAAACTATACTATTAAGACAAATTCACTTAAGTTCATGGGGAGTCTTTCCACAAAAGCTGTGTGGGTAATGGGTTTGTCAAAGCACTCAAAACACTGACATCACCAACCAAACGGTACAAAATTAAAAACTGCGATGTCTCCTGTGAAAGTAATTTTGAAAGGATTTAGCCCAGGCAGCTTTACTTTCAGTGCTGAGATCAGAGTTGTGAAAGTTCTCTCCACAGATGTTTAGTCAGAGAAGAGACATGAAGAGCTCATCACTTCTGCAGCACATCTCTTATAGTGATACCAAGCGCTCTGCCATATCACAGCGTCTGCAATAATAGCTGTAAATTCTTAAGTGATATAAAAATGTTATATAGCGATACCCCACGTTTACGTCCCCTGGTGTGCACAATGGCACGTCCAAGACCGAGGAACACTCGTGTGCCTCCAATGATGATTCAGTATCTAAAAAGAGGCCTACTTCAACAATCTCCACACACAATACTCTGCATAAATATGCATGAAAACAGTTCCTGCCAACAGTGAAAAATAAACCTGTTTCACCACTTGGGGCTAAAAAATACACAGCAGAGTACAGCCAGTGCAGCTCAAATGTAAACACATTCAAACAAGCGTTGCTAGCTGCGGTCCATATGACAGGAAGAACAAATGGTGGATGGAAGTTTCTGCTGCTGCTGGTTAAAAAGCTCCAACCAGGATATGCCATCCAAGGAAGAAACGCTTTATTATGTGACAATACTGTGCAGCTCGTTTTCTCCAGCATTAAGAAATCATGTTATACTTTTTCTTAGAATTTCCAGAGAAAACACTACAAGGCTACTTTTGTGCTGAGATGTGACTTCTGCTGTGTCACTGCTATTGCACTATTATCTGGCTACCACCTTGCTTCAGTGCATTCAGACCTCAAATTAGGAAACGTGTGTAAGTATCCTGCATGATGCTGATTTGTCAGTGCAGTCTGGTCAGCCTTTTAACTTAAAAGGAAAAAAAAAAAAACTTACTGTGGTTAAAAAAAACAAAACAAAAGCGATGTTCATATTATATTACTTATAAACATTTTGAGGACACCTGCCTAGCGGTGAAAAAAAAAGTGTTCTTTTGATATTTTTGAGTCGTCTAAAACGAGTAAGATGTACCTCTCCCGGCACCTCTGCCTCGTCCCCGACCTCTTCCTCTTCCACGTCCTCGACCTCTGAATCCTCCGCGGAATGGCGCCCCCTCACTCTTCACGCTGGAAACCTCATCGTGGTCGTCACGCCACTCGCGCTCATACTTTTGGCTATGCCAATCTGCAGGGAAGCCAACCATATTCCTGTCAGCAAACACTAAACCAGACTGGATAAGTAGGTCTGAACAAATATCCAATGAGGCTAACTAATTCTTTCTTACTAGTTTTCTAAATTGTGATAAAACACATTTGAATACGATACAGCGTCTTCCTAACAGCGAGTAGATTTCATTTCCTGAACACAAGTGGAGTAATACGTGAAGTGCACAGCTGAATAGTGAAGCTATCAAAGCAGAAGTATAAAATTAGCAGTCGAGCATGCACACACACACACACACACACACACACACACACACACACACACACACACACACCTCTCCACATCCTGCTGCTGAGTCATGTGCACTTTCTTAACCAGCTAAATGTAATAATAAGCTCTGTATTATCAACATCTAAAGACACGGCATCAAAGCCACTTCCAGTAGTCGCATATTCAGATGTGCTATCATGTGCAAGCACCAGAGATGACCGCCATGTGGAGCCAACTTCCTACTACCTCTCACCCAAAATAAACCTGTTACCACGTGAAGACGTCACAGACTAACCTCTGAGGTCGTTCCTGGCGTTGGGAGGCAGGCGCGGGTTTTCATTCTGTCTGCTGTTGTTCCTAGAGGCCGAGCGCTCCCTGGGCCCCTCTGACTTCACCTCGATCATCAGAGGAACCCACTTCTGCTTGTTTCCTGTTTTCAAATGACATGTAGAGGAAACACCGTTAAAAGGAAGAACAAAACCACGGACTGTTTCAGATGATGTTATTTTATTTAGTCATTCTTACATCTACCAAATGAATATCTTAATCACCACCATGCTTTTTGTGTTTAGAAACAGTATATCTGTAAGCTAGATGATTGGCTGATTCTAATAGCCTTTAGATATGTGCATGTGATAAACATACAACTTTTATTCTGAAAAACTGATAATCGCTTCCAGGACTTTCATAGATGTAAATGTATCCTGCAGTACGCTGGCTGTCCAGCAGGGTGCCTCACAGAGCTGCCATCTGAAAGGACTGCTGGTTGTCAGGGTGCTGTGTGGACATGTGGTTAAGTTTGTGATAGACAGCATGTGCAATAAAGAAGGGAAGTGACTGTCCCTGCAAATGTAAGAGATGTGGTCATCAACCCTCTTGTTCTTAAAATACTTGGTTGCTTGTACTTGACAGCAGTTCTTTGTTTACTTATGCATCTCGCTTAAAAGGTAGCTTGTAAATTTACTTATATTCCACATTTTGTGGCAATTGCAGCCTTCCGTGCAAGCCCAGACCCGTCATTTCCCTTCTCCCTCCCTCCTGCTTGTGGTATCTGAAAACCTTACCCATGTGTCCACGTCACACCGTGACAATCAGCTGTCCTTTTAAACTGCAGCTCTGCAAGGCAGCCTGCTGGACAACTAGAGCCAATTAAACTCTACTTAAAACAGAGCCTGTTTTACTCAGAGTCCTGGTGATTTACCTGTGGCTGAAAGCCAAAACCTTTTTGATGGGCACGAAAAACATGATTCATTTGCTTCAATACTGTGATCAGAGTTGTTCAAGTTCTCTTCATTTTAACATTTTAGTCAGAGAAGAGACATGAAACTCATCACCTCCACAGCACATATACAAAAACCGACAAATGCATCTCCAGGAACAAGAAGTTTTACTATTATAAACCCAACTGCTTTAAAATTGATACGAGTACATAAAAATGTGCACTGTATGCACTGATCTTAAATACTGCAATTCAGTGTATAAATAACTTCATTGTTTAAGTCTCTTCATCAATACAACAACTGGCCTGAATTGTTAGGAAAAGAAAACGAACGGGCAGGTCGGTGCTAAAATTCGTGCCAGACCATTTGTATGCCGGTATGTTTTTTGAGGGGTGATGAAAACATGAGAGCCAGGAAACGCCCCCCTCCTCCACACACACAGAGCAAATTCAGCCATGCACACTGAGGGCCAGCTATGCTGTGAAGGTCAGAAAGCACTCGCTGGCTGCCTGGCTGGCACGGTTTAAACCTTTAACTGCTGCCAAAACTGCTAAACTATAACCAGCCACCACAAACTTCTCCTAAATGATCAGTTATGGGCACGAATTTGAAAGGCAACCTGTATTTGACTTTGAGTGATACAACCTTGTACTGTAACTGACTCTGCTTATTTAGATTTGCTCCCACACTACTAACGTGGTTATTACAATTAAAACACGCTTTGTTTAAGCAGCCATGAAAGACCCAACTTATCTTGCACTCACTTTACCCTTTACACGTGGAGTGAACGCATCTGAAACACTGATAAACGTAGGCAAAAGTGGCCTTTTGTTCTCTGATATTACACGGGGAGTACGGCGTATTTGCAAAGGCACAAGTGGAGAGCACAAAATCATCTACCACATAATGTGTACCCCTGTACCGGTTACTGATCCTTTGACTGGCCATTTAAGAGCAAAAACAACAACAAAAAACAGCAGCACAATCCTAACATCTTAGTTCACAGTTCTGGAGTCATTACTGCCATTTTTAGAGCTGCTTAACTGAAATCCTTTCATTTGTATTTCATCAACCTTACCACCAACTTTAGCACCAGATACTAATGAAGCCAATTATTTAAAAGCGAGAACCCCAAAAGCTCAGAGTGGACTTTTTCCTTCAAACGTTTTAATGTCAAAACCAGATTCTTTAGCAAGCACTATAATTACAGACAAATGATTAAATCAGTTTGATCATTGGTCACCTTTTTTCTTCGGTCCGTTCTTCTGGGAGTCGTCGTCGCCGTTCTTTTCCTCTCCCGAGTCGTCTGACTTGGCCTTCACGTTCTCCTTGCTCTCTTCATTGCTCTCCCTTTTCTCCTTTGACTCCTTTTTAACCATCGTCTTTTTGGTGCCCTAAGTAGACGGGAAACACATTCAAACCGCTATTTAGAGGAGGCGAAGAAAAGTCCATGAAAGGAGACGGAGACAATTTCATGTAAGACTTGAATTATATGGAACTTGCCACAATGAATTCTTAATACACTTGCTTAACAAATTACACTGGCAAAGATTCTGTATAATGTTAGACATTTTTACCATTTGATTTCAGTAAAATTAAAGCATTATTTAAAAACCCTTTAACAGTTGGCACTTTGACGGGACAGGTTAGCTTTCAGTAACCAAGGGCTCATTTTCACTGAACCAACATCACTTTTATAATCTTGACCTAGAGTTGAGCAACTCAGTATGTTTACATACGCACACACACAGCCAGCAGTCTTTTTTAGTATTTTAAATCTTTTTTTTAGTTTTTAAAAATAAAGTTTGCAATAAATCGAATGCAAACAGGAAAAAGAAGCTCCTAAACCAGCAGTCTAGTGTGTAAAATCAAGAGGCTTTGGATTAATAAATATGGTGGACTGATGTTTAATGAAGGCTAAAACTGCAAATACCCACCAGGTCATAAAGGTGATTGGGACAAAGGTAACTTTGCATGTGGTTTGGGGTTTACATGACCTTTTTTTGGGACTGCAGCAGAGTAACACACTGCTCCTACTGCCCTACACCCCAGCATAACCTGGCACAGTAACGGACACTGGGTAGTTCACCATATATAAAGTGGCTCTGCTGGTTATCTTTGCTCCCAGAGCTGATATAGTAGTTTATTCAAATCGGCCACTCCTCTGTGTTATGACAGCTCAGCAATCAGCAACATGCATATCTGCAAACTATGGCACTCCTGAGGTCTTTGCACAAGAGTCACGTAAATTTGTGTGAAGTTGGGTAAATAAAAGCAAGTTCATTTCCATGAACACGCACAGCCATGCACACCCTTTATTAAGTTTAATATGATCATACAAACTCAATTCAAAGACCAGACCAACCCAAACAGACTTGGTATTTCTGAACAACAGTAAGAAACAAAGCAGTCTGTAAAAAAGTCAACATTAAAAAAGTGCAAAGTATGAAATTATACTACAAAATAAAAGCATTTTTAAATTATATTACACCAAAAGCTGAAGGAACCCATTTCAAATCTTGCTACTGAAAGCATTTGTATTACACATAATTTTATTTGTTTGTAGCTTTAAGAGAGACAATTTGTAATCTGTCTTTTTAACTTTGTACCTCCAACAGAAAATTAAGAATCTTGCAAGGCTCGAACGTTCCACTTTGCTGAAAATAATTACTTCAGGTGAACATAAACCAGATTACTCATAATTCTTGATACGATTTCAGACAGTGACTGCACATCTGACCTTACACACCAGCTAAAGTAATTCCTTTCAAATATATAACTGTGTATTATGCAAAGCTGACACGTGCTGGGCCTAAACATTACATACTGTGAAGTTTATTTTTGAGACTTGCCCTACAATGATTCAGTCAGCTAATATATTATTAACCCTTTTAACCAATGTGAAATTCTTCCAAAGAAATCACTGAGCTATAAAGACAAAAAAAGTTAAACCAACTCCAAACGAATGTTAACGTTTTATCTCAGATGTCATCCATCCCTATATTATACAATATAGAGAACACAAATAGCACAAAGCAAAGAAGTCTGGCTTTATTGGGTTATCTCTGTTATCCTCTTTTGCCAACTCTTTCTTTAGGCCAAGCTTAGAATGAACAAATCTTTTAAATCTAATTTGGAATAAAATGGGATAAATGAGAAGGAAAGAAAAAGAACAAAATCCTAACAGCACAACAGGTTTTCCAAATTCAGTAGTGCAGAGTTTTGTAGCAATACTGAGTCTGAAAATTACTTTCTGTTCTAGCACATGTAGTACTGTTTTATTCAACAGTCCAAATTCTTGTCTACATTCATCTACTATGCTGTGCCCTTGATGGCAATCTACGATGCTCATTTCTGCTTTTTGGCTCCACTGCAGCAATTTTTTTTATTTAAGCGCCCATCTCCTTAACACCCTCTCTCTCTGACCCCACTTCCGATTGACTGCCCCTCACCAGGCTTCCGAAAAGAGAGCACAAAACTTGTAGGCTCCGCCTCCTCTGACATCGCTCATAATAGATTAGAAAACCCTTTGACATCAGCTGCTTAGAGCAGCCTGGAGCTTGAACATCTGACTCACAGATTACATTTACAAATATGCTGACCTCATTATGTGAGCTCCACCATCATATGTGACAGAAACAAAGGAACAACACAACAGGCCCCCCTCAAAAACTGCATAATGAATCAAAAACATGGCACCGGTGACCATTACATGACTCAGCAGATGATGATGATGATGATGCAAAATGACACTGACAGGGAAGAATCATAAAAAAATAAAAATAAGTCATTAACTTACTGCTCACTGAGTAATGACTGTTGTTAATGGGAAGAAAATACTGAGATTTCCTCTGAGTTTAAACGGACAGAAGTTGACAGTTTGTCTCATAACAAAGGCTCTCCTAAGGTTACCATGGGATACGGCCACTTAAAGGCACAAGGCTTACCCAGTTGCTTAAAAGAAATGTTCAAAAACTTCTTTCACATACAGAAAAATTACAAATAAAAGTCACAGCACAAATGCCTTTAGTCAATGGTGAGTTATCTGGATCTTTTTGTTTAACTCTAAAAAGGGTAAAGCGATACTTCTGTGAGTGTAATGCTAAGTTTTACATATTTCACTTGTTTTTGGTCTAAAAATCAGATACAGTTATTGAAAGTGAACAGGTAGGCAGGCAGCAGGGTTCATGGGTTGAACTTACAGTGAATTTCCATGAGTCTCTGACCTGCCTGACAGTCGGCGGGCAGGACACGGTCCGTGTCACTGCCTCGATCTGAACAGAGGGAGGGAAGAGCAGTTTAGAGAAGACAATGAGGTGGGACCATGATGCACAGACAGACAAACACACAGACCCACACGTACGGTATGTAAAGATGTTTAAAAAAAAAACAAAAAGCTCTAATGCTAAGCAGTTAAAATGGATCAAAGCTTTCTAGCACCCGACCAATTAATCAGTGTACTTTGCAGCCCTATAGTTAGAATCTGGTAGTTTTCGGATATAGTGCAGATCAGACCTACTGGGCTTTTATAGCCTGCGCTCCTCTGCTCCAACAACATCATGCTTTTTATTGGTGTTGTCAAAAACAATGAAAATGCCAAGTCAATGTTGCACAAGCTGTGGATAATAAGAAGCATCTGCTGCAACTATTAGTCGGCCGAGCTCCCTCTGGGCCTTCCACACTACAGCCAAGCTCATCTCAGTGGAGACAAAGCTAATGTGTGTCATAACATCAAGAGGTTTATTGCTGTGAAATCTGTGCGGCTTGGACGAGGAGTGAGGATACTTTCAGCGATGACAGAATGGTGTGAGATAAACCATTAAAGGATCAGGTGTGAGCGGTTCAGTGAGTTTTCTTAATCAATAACACTGCTGTCGGCATTTTCAGCCGCACAAAGCTAAGATCACAAGGATGCTGAGTCATTCTTCCTGCGCTACAGGAAGGCACTGATGACGCGTCTGTTTCAGCCACTTTCATAATGAGACATTTCTAATCCCGAGCATAGGAACAGTTAACCAAAAACCCAGCCCAGAAAGCAGCACCGCCCTGCTATTTACGGTGGGTGAATGAAAGAAAGAAAATTACAGGCAAGACACTGATGAGATGATAAAAAAAATGGGGTGAAAAATGAAAATACAATCAGGTATAGATGACATGACACCAGAAGCCACTGTGGACTAAACAGTCACATGCATGTATATGGCTTTTCTCCCCAGACTGCAGGGGAAGAGGGGCTTTCTTCTGCCTGCATGACTCAGACAACCTACAGTTATATATGTGGCAGTAGCTACTTAGGCTGCTGCTCTCTAAGAGGTGTGGAGTGGTTCTGACTGTAATGGCACAAAAGGGCTGATAACATGACACACTGAATTTTATACCATTATTTTTTCCAAGTTTTTAAATATAAAAACATTAAATTGTAATAAATTAAGATGGATTAGAGAGATTTTTGCACTTCAGTGTTCATCATCATAATTATTCCCCACTAGGCAAGTGGGCCAGTGGATCCAATTTTTACTACAAGCCAATTTAATTATTTTATGTACCAATATCTTCAATATAGCAACACAGCATAATTTGTTGATAGTGGAGTACATGCATGCTCCTACAAAGAGCTGGAGTGGCTGCGGTCAGCCTGAAGCAAAAAAATCTGAAAGGTTAAAAATCTAGCACCTTCTTAATAAGATAAGATAACCTTTATCAGTCCCACACGTGGGAAATTTGCTTTGTCACAGCAGGAAGTGGACAGTGCAAAAGTTATGTAGCAAAATTAGAATATAATAAGAATAAATACAGTACACAACTGTAAAGAATAGAATAAAATAAAATACTATATACAGTAGAATAAAATATGTTGGTTGTGTTAAACAAACTGGTGGTGGATGGGAACAACTGAGGAAACGGCTTTTCTTCACATGTAAACTGAGGGGCCAGTTCAGCAAGTTTGCGTCACAGGTCAACCAATAAGTCGCAACGCCATAAGTGACCCAAACAGGATCAGCTGCCTAATCAACGTGACTAGTATACGCACGACAACAGTCGCCCCAAAGCATTTTATACTGTAAGGTAAGCATGAGCCAGCAAAATCCCAACAATCACATGACTTCCAATGAGCAAGCATTGGGACGGAAAAAGGGCCTTTTAAACAGGAAGAAGCCTCCAGCAGAACCAGCATCAGTGAGGAGGCCGTCATCTGCAGCAAGCAGTTGGGGGTGAGGGGAGGAAGACAACCTTTTTATTTGATGATTATTCTAAACATTTGTCCCAAAACAGAGGTGTGTACACGCTTTTCAGTTTTTCACTGATTTAAAAAAAAGAAGAAAAAAAAAAAAGTGCAACCTAGCTTGATTAGTATTACAAAACAGTTGCTAAACTTGGATCCAATTTATTCATCTAATTAATCTTACAACAAAAAAGTAGCACAAACCCTTTTATTACTTATTCAAATCTACTTTCAGTGTCTGGACTTTACACTTTGTTAAAAAAAGTTGTAATTGTTTTGTCTAAATGTGTTATTGCACCGCACGTTTCTTTGAATCTCTGCGGGCTGCCCAAACAAGTGTGAAGTACTTTCTGCTTGCACTGCTGTGCTGTAGTTCATGTTGCATCGTGGAAGACAATTTTAAAACTTAAAAAAAGCAGATTAACTTTATGCTTTATGCTTATGGAAAATTAAAGTACACTATGCAAATTCCCCACCTTCTCTTAAATATCGGAGTCCCCAGCATGAATAATCCGTGGAATTGAGTGACTGATTTACACCTTTGAATGTTGCATGATGGATGGCGAACTTCAGCCCCCCCTAAGAATAGCACCACCACAGATCCAGGGGTGGCTTCTTCGAGGGGGGATCCCTAAAAGGACATCCTTTCCCAGACCTTGGCCTACCTCCAGACTCCACCCTTCCCACCGGTCCTCCAGGTTATTCCTGGTGCTGATGATATGACCCACATTTTCGTGCTCGAGGACACGCTCTCTCCTTCATGTTCCCTCAGACCTGCCTGCCTAAAATAGGGGAGGTTACCGGGGGTTGCTTGCCCAGTGACATACTATCATCCAGAGACCAAAAATAGAAAACAGTTCTGGGGGGGGGTGACTGACTGCTGGTGCTACTGTAAGTGGACACAAATTAGACACATCCCACAGCTGACCTGCAGCTCTAAGGGACAAGTGCAGTTTAGAGGGGAGGGGCTTAGAGTGTCATGGACCTCTGGGTAAAGCTTATATGCAGGCGCATTTCAGGGTGAGATAATCACTAGCACAGTGGTTCTTAACGTTGTTGGAGGTACCGAACCCCACCAGTTTCATATGCGCATTCACTGAACCCCTCTTTAGTGAAAAATAAAATATGATTTTTTTTTCAAATTCAAGACATAGATATGGTTTTTTACTGGTGCACAAAATGAGCCATGCATGTCATGGCGGAGGCTCTGCCGAACCCCTGAGACCGACTCACCGAACCCCTAGGGTTCGATCGAAACCAGGTTAAGAACCACTGCACAAGCAGAATAGAGACTTTTTTAAATGTACATTAATGCAATTTTAACAGACTCCCACCTCCTTAGTTCTTTTGTTATATGACAGGAGACAGCGCAGGCCCAACAAACCTGTAAACATCCCTCAAATTTGAAGGTTTAACACTAAGGTGCTACTGCAGGATCAATGACTCATTTGGATGTTTTTTAAGGCACTTAAGTAACCAAATAGGCAGCTTGAAGACTCAGAACAGCTTACTCCTAGAAATAGCTAACATTTTAATCACAATAAAACATGCAAAGTCATTTTAAACTCACTGAGTTTATAATGACTCAGGCCTTAGATACCGTCACAATTTTCTCTTTTTGAAAGAAAAAAGAAACTAATCCTTAAGAGTAAAATAAAAAATAAAAAATTTGGCAGCTGCTCGTTTTGTGGTCAGCCATCTTTGCTTTGTCTCCACAGATGGAGACATGGTGGCAAATCTTGGCTAACCCACACCTTAAAAGAAACAATCAATCCTGGGGACACAAAGTCAGGGCCAGCAGAAGCAGACTGCTCTGTCTGGATGTGCTGTTTAGCTGGCGTGTAATTACAGCCACTAAAATACCCATTGAAGAAAGCTGCAAACACCCACTACAGCAAAGTGTAGCAGGCTCGGCTCCTCATTTTGCTTGGTGAATATTTTTAACTTAAAAGTTACTGAAATCTGCTTCCAACTCTAAACTGTTGCAACGCTTGTGTTCCCTCAAGTCTTCACCTTCTTCCCATTACTATAAAAGGATTTCCTCCAGACCCCGTAACACCACAGCTCACTTATAAAGGCTCCAGTTCGTACATTCGTCCCAGAGCAGTCTCTACATGCTCTACCTCAGATTTTGTGACCCTTTACCCTGCAGACATTTTCTGCAATTTTGGTCCATATTTTTCAAAGACACAACTCCTGAACACAAATTTTCAAAAACCTTTCTGCTAATGCTTTTCTCTACAAGACAGATGTGCTCTGTAGCAATGGGTTGAAAGAACCAATTCTAAAAAGAAAAAGTTCTGTAACCAGAATGAAATGACATATATCCATCTACAGCTGAAACCTAATGCACCAGCTGAGAGCAAAAGAAAAAAAATTTATGCAAATCAGATACGTCTCATAGCAGACAAAACCTGTTGCGCACGTATGGATGTCGCTGCTTCTACTCAAACATCAAACAATGTAGTCAGCTGAAACAGAGCTTAATCTCTCCAGTGTATCTTCTACATATACCAGGCTACAAAAATACAACACGCAGTAATAACAATAACAACAACAACCACCTACCTGCATGTCTTTAGTTGCAATCTCCCCTGGAGTTGGCCAGCTGTTCGTATCTCCGAAGTCTCCAACCTGAGGACAAAAAACAAAGAAATTACGAAGAAATTCAAGAGGGGGGAAAAAAAACTGCTTTTCTGTTTAAAAATGTCAATTTCTTCAAGAAATAGAGAAAAAGGAAAAAAGATAAACACCTCTCAGGTTAAAATGCAGTCTAAAAGCTGATCATGTCTGAACAGGCAGTACCGCTGTAGTCCTTACACCTTAAGCTCAAGTATAATCTGGTTAAAAACACTTTACATGAGTGTTTTTACAGCTTTTTACTGTTTATCTTCAGCAATGTGCTGCCAGCTGATTGCCAGTTTCTGTCTTTTGTTCCTGGGACTGGGTAGTTAACTCCAAACCAGCCATAAAAAGTTTATGGCCAAGGTGTGGCTACAAACAACCAACTGTAGAGTACTACAGTGTCAGACAAAAGGGGTGGGAAATTCTGAATGAAAGGCTTCATCTCGCATGCAATTGGTTCACTGCGAGCACATCTGCATTCCAGCATGTGAGAGGAGGTGACTGCACATTTCTCGAGGCATTAAAGAAATACCTGCGCTTGAGCTGTCACATGGGGGGGGGGGGGGAAACAACAACTTTCCTTCAGCTCATGTCATAAAATAAAGGTTGTCATTTCACTTTACATTCAGCAAATATTTCATTAGATACATTTTTATACCAGGTAGGACCGCCCCTTTTCCCATCAGAACTGTGAAATCCTTCACAGCATAGATTTATTAAGTTTATGGAAACATTTCTTGGGTGATTATAGTGCATATTGACAAAATATCATCATAAGGTTGCTGCAGATTTGTCAGCTGCACATCAAATTTGCACCATTGGGTTGAGATCTGGGCACTGTGGAGGCTGTGAGCTCATAATCATGTTCAAGAAACCAGTTTAGAGAAGACTTGAGCTTTGTGGCATGAAGACTGATCGTGATGGAATAGCTTTACTCGAGCAGGCTGCAGTGTTTAGTTTCAACTAGGCATCATTTTAAAGGGGACCGAAGTGTGCCAAGAAATTACTCCACACACTTTACACCAGCAGCAGCACCTGAGACAATTGGATCCACACTTTAATGCCATGAATGCCAGTTTCTGATCCTACCATCCAAATGTCACAGCAGAAACGGACTCAGAACACAGATTTTGTTGATTCAATCTTCTAATTTCCAGTTTTGCTGAGCCTGTGTGAACTCTAGCCTCGTTTTGGTCTTCTTGCCAGGCAGGAGTGGCACCCAGTCTAGTCCCCTGCTACTGTTGACATTTTGACACCAAAGCAGAAAGCCTGATACTACAGCAGAAATAAAAAGCCACTTCACCTACATTTTAATAAATCACTTTTGTTTTTAAATGCAGCACAACAAAAATCTGTTATCTGGTGAAAGTTATATAAAATATTGATTTCTTGGCTGGGAATTATTAAACAATGACAGACAAAAATAAATCTTATAGGCTTACTCGATGGGGGGGAAAGTGTCTAATTTTTCCCATCAAGTAAGCTAATTTCCCTTTGGACAAATTCCCGTCAACACAATCTGGATTTTAAAAGCACTGAATTTTCCTTCGAGATTTTTAAAAACAAATTGAGCCATATTAATACGTTTAGAGCTTGTAATTATTATAAACCCTTCAACTGTCCACTGCTTAACATTCAACACAGACAAACGCATGAAAAGTATTACCTTGCCGCCACGCCTGGCTTTAGGTGGGTTGCCTGCTCTCACTACCTTGGCAGGGCCGGTGGACTCTGTGGGGACACAAAGATGACTGACATTACAACTTGGTCTGCATACATGAACAGAGTAAGATGGAAGCACAATCATTTATATGCATTTGATTAAAAATGTAGAGTCTTCTAGGAAGAAGAAAAAAACCCCGCATAAGACAAACTTGCTTCTTTCTCCCACAGGTACTCGCTTGTCTTTCAAACAGTTCGATTTACATTCTCATTACTTGTCTTATCTACCAGCAGCAGGCAGGCTCTCGGTGAATAATCTGGCTTTATGCGTCTTATTTCCCCTTTAATAAACTGCTGTGGTGTCTGTTTTCACATAAACTAAACTACAAGCCGACACCATCATTCTTCTTTTCTGACTCTGTTGCATCCAGCGACAATCACTGCAACAAACCCACACAACACAATCACTCGAATAAGCAGCCACAACAGGAGAATACAAATTCAAAAAGTGTGTTGAACAACATGTCAAGGCATGTCAGAAACTCTTCCTCTTATATTTAATATAATCACACTATGGTGATTCTATTATGGTATGGTTACTATGATGGTAAAACCATCGCGTGGCTCTGCTGTCCGCTTGTTGGTTTTCCACGTAAACCTTTCACAATAAAGCTCAAGATCCTGTTGAGACCTTTAAAAATAAACTGAATCACATGAAAGAGTATGCAGAGAGTTTACGGATGAGAAGCAAAAAAGAGCCGCCAGGTGCTAAAAAAAACAAAACAAAACCTTAGACTCAAATGTTGGAGGAGAAAAAAAAAAAAAGGGGGGGGTGGCCGTTACAACTTATGTCTAGAAATGTATAGTTTCATGCATCGGTTGAAACACTCTACTCCAGGTACACGACGCCCAGCTGAAAACACTTCACACAAGTCGAGCTGCCCGAGATTCACAGAATGTTACATTTTTGTGATTTATATCATTGTCAGGACAATAAATGTCTCATATCGGAATATGAGATTTTCGTCATATCGCACAGCCCTAGTGATGGTGATAAAATTCTTGGCAATAAAAGCGAAAGATTTTCAAGAGCTTGAGGCTATGTTAAGTTAAAGTATAAAAAACAACAAATGTTTTATATTTTTCCTTTAAAAAAATGGAGCACTTAGCATACCGAACACACAAACCAACCAATAAAAGGATTAAAATATACATATTACTCAACTGAGGCCTGACAGCTAATGTGTTGTGTATTTTGTTGGCTCTTCCTCAGAACAATAAAATAAAACATATCATAGCAGGATCTGAGTTATTCCTTAAAATAAATACATAAAACAGCAGGTGATGTCCATACAACATGACCAGCTCAACAGCAGCACACACCACCATCTCTTACGTGAATGTAAATTAGTAGATATAGAATTTAAACAAAGGGTTAAACACGTCAGTAACAAATTATTGCTACAATCCAGCTACAATTACAACAATTATCCATAAAATAAAAAAAAGAACAAAGAGAACCTCGGAAAGATAGACAAACTTGTTACCTTTAACCAGTTCTGAAGAAAACGTGAACGTTATTATCAGCCTTTAAAGACGTGAGTCTGGTATTGCTGTAGTTTCCCCCCCAATGAAAATGATAGTCACGCTCGCCACCTCATTGTCTGGCTCATGCCCTGAAATCAGAGATGTTTCCTCCTTTCTATCTCCTCCTGCACTGTCACCAGCCACAGTGACACGAGCGAGGCAACCAGCTCCCAGGCAGCAGTTCACACCAAAGAGTAAATCTTACTAAGCGCCTTGAGGACAATCACCAGGAAGAAAGAGAGCGGGGGGGGAATAAAAATCCTCTGACGGATACATCGCCAAAAGCACAAAGAGAAGCAGCATGCCAGAGTTTCAGTAGAGGCGTCTATGCTCTACATGTTAATGACAGCAAGATATTTCAGGTTTGGAGGACAGTACAGTCAAACAGGAATTTCTGGGCCCAGAAAACCTACTTATATTTCACTTTTCAATGCATTTACCTTCTGAATCGCACGTCCACATAACACCCATCGCTCAAATCTTGTCTTTTCACCATTCAGGTAACCGTAAACAAAAGAAACTGTTTCCAACAAAACAAAAAGCATCTAACCTCCCATTTAGGAAGGGGAAAAAACAAAGAAACAATACTTGGGAATCTGTATTAAAATGGCACAAACTTAAAGACCCAGGCAAACAATATTGCTGATTTCATCGCCATTTTTCAAATTCCCAACAACCTCCAGTAATGACAAAGCTTCTGGTGTCTAAAAAGTTTGCAGTCACAGTGCATGAATGAACGTTTAAAAGTAGAAACAACAGGAAACATGAGATTAAAACCTTAACCAGTGCAACATGTTTAGCTGCTGTAAAGCAGCTGTGTACAGGCGCCTTCAGTGGCGTCTCCTGACTCCAACTCCAAAGGGACTTACCATACTCCTCGTCTCCAACTACCTCTCAATGATCTAATAATCTCTCAAGGTTAAACACCATAGTGTTTTAAAATAAAATGAATAGTTAGCTTAGGACATGGTCAAAGTTAGCATCGGTTTTCAATACTGATGTTTGCAATTTGGGACTAATAAAGGTTATCTTATCTTAAAGACAAAACTAAACATCAAAAGAAAGAAGATCCAGAATTTAACTAGTTCTCCTGTAGTTTGGCTTTCCGATTGTATTCTCTCATCGCAATGCTTGCTGTTGTGCACTCTCTTTTTCCCAGGCTGGGAACGCCGTCATAAGCCGATTCTGAGGCATTTTAAGTACAAGTGAGGATGAGGAAAACACTGAAAGCCACAGCAAATGCTTCGCCAGCTAATCGCATGGAATTATATTAAATTAGCCACTGAATTTAAAATTTCTATACAGAAATATGTGTACATTACCCATGATGCAAGTTGACCAGTTTGGTTAGCAATTCAATGCTAAAGACCTCAAGATGGTCACATTAAGCAGATGAAGAGGAGGCGGCGGCAGAGGTTTTCTTTTTCAACATCACTCTTCAGCCCATGTGGAGCCACAAATATCCTTACACACAGGCTTAATAATCAGAGTCAACCTTCAAATCAGTTGTTTTTAATCAAATAGAGGACTGCGAGCTGAACCTCATGTCTCTTTACTGTTCCGTAGTATCCCTGGACTTCATTTACATGATTCCTGGACTTCAAACTTAGACTGTTTGTTTAACTTTGAGCCATGAATTTAGGAGATTGTGCAACAGTGGTTTAATTTGAGCTTCCTGACACTACACAGTCTTTAACTTTTGCTTCATGCTAGGCCGTTTAGGAGCCTTGTATCCCCCAAGGATTACTCAACAGAAGTTGCGTAGTAAATAAAAAATGATTTCTTGGAGAGATCAAAGATGGGACGCAACATACGACAGCAATCACGCAACATGAGCTAACAAACAGGGCGAGGGCGTGGTGTCTTTCTGATCGCTAATACATTTGTGCAATGCCTATTTAGATAAAACGGTATGAAGAACATTCAAAAACCACATTTTCTTTCAACATCAACCAGCCAGGAGAATCACAGTGTAACTGAATAACCCATTTAGAAACTAAGGCGGAAAGTGTGTATATTTTTTTTTATTTATCTTTTAAACATCCTTCCTTTAAAAGAACAATTTTATGAGCAACAAATTTGCAGATCTTCTCTAATAACAAAGGATTTGTTACAGATACAGACAGCGCAATTTTTAGTCAGCCCCTCATTAGCTCCAATCAGAGGACTTCAGGTCCATCTCCCAGGCTACTACTTTGTTTTCATCAATGCAGTAGGGCTGCCACAAACGATTATTTTGATAGTCGACTAGTCACCGATTATTTATGCGATTAGTCGACTAATCAGATCATCATCCACTGGACGCAAAACTACAGCTTATTGCACCAGCAGCATCTGCTCTTATATAACTATCATTAGCTTACAGCTTTAAGCTTTTAAGGTGCTAACTAAAAATAAAGACAAGATGATAGTTTATTCAATTTTAATGAAATTTGCAGATTGTTTCGGTAAAGTTTAATAAACTCCTTGCTATCTAAAATATAACAGGACACCGGAGTATATTCTCCAGCATCTCACACTTCTGATAATCAGCTGTCTGCTTGACGTTTATTCAGCTGTGTAAAAACTATAACTTTAATCTCAGCCAAACCGATTTACTCAGGAACAAATAAAATACAAAAAAAAAAAAAAAGCCAAACAATAACATTTTAAGTTATCTAAGTGACTCATATATATTTAACCTGAGTCGCGAAAGACAGCGGTGGGTTTGAAAACAATTTGCGGGGAGTCCGGTGTTCTCACGGCGCTAGTGACCTAGCCCCCGGCTAGCTAACGAGCTAGTGGGTAACAGACGTCTCCGAAAACGTCGGAGCGCTTTTGAAAATATGTGGTGTCCTGATAAACTGAGCAGATATTCGAGGTTTACACAGCTACATTCTCGCCTGAAAATATGTTAAACGTTTATTTTGTGACCCAGAAAGAATAATAAGAGTAATATTAAAACTAACTAGCTACCGCCATTGTTGGAAACTGCGCTGGGCCGCGCTATGAATTCTGGGACACAGCTGCTTCTTCTTCTTCGGGGTTTAACGGCAGCTGGCATCCTTGTACATGCTGTGCTGCCATCTTCTGTTTCAGTCCGTTATTACACTCTTAAATCCTGCTACTTATTCCTGCGTCTTTTGCGATCTTACAAAGCTTCAAACGACGCGTCGACTATTAAATCAGTCGTCGACGATTTTGATAGTCGACGTAATCGTGACTAGTCGACAAATCGTGGCAGCCCTACAATGCAGTCTTTCATAAAGAAGCTGTGTGAAATAATTAAACAGCTAAATGTTTGCTTTGTGAAACTGGCAGCTTTTTACCCTTAAACAAAAGCTTCTTATAACCTGGTGACGTTTCAGGTGGCGAACGCAACATCCCACACTTAGCAGGCATAAAGTTGCGTCAGCAGCTGGCCGCTTACACTAATCGCGGCTGATAATGTCACATGAATGTGCCAGTCTGATAAAACTCACTAATGGCAGGTGGAAACCGAAGGATTTCTCCAAATAGGAACCTGATTCTGCGCTAACCTGGTTTGCTATTTTAAGCTGGAACCCCCCAGTGTTAGGCGGCCTCATGACCGGACTTTTCAATCATCCTGGCCTGTAGTCATTTTACCACCAAAGTTAGGAAAATTCCAACAGATACAATTTGAGACACAAGTGAAATCAAGTAAACAAAAATCCCTGAAATCTGTTTTGTTATAATAGAATTTAAACCTGCAAAATCACTAAAAGTAGAAGACTTTTACAATTAATGGAAGAAAACTTTGGTTTACTTTGACCTAGATTTGTACATCCTTGTTCCCGACCTTCATAGGAAAATAGAAATGTGCAGCCAAAAGTGGACAAAGTGTGAACTATTACCCCTGCCTCTTCAGTTAAAGAGATAAACGTCTCCACAGAAGATCCCGCACAAAGTTATGAGTCCAGCAACTGCGCAAAAAGCCTGACATCAAACTTATTTTCCTCCAAAAAAAATCCTGCAACTCTAAAATTAAAATTTGTACTCTCCTAATAGCTAGGAAGAGCAAATGGCACTCCTCAGCTGGATAGTTTGTTCATGGTATGCTCAGCACCAAAAATAGCTTTAACTGGCCTTATAAGTAAAGATCCAAAGACACATGGATCATTTGCCCGTGTCACATTGTTCTGTGACCAAGTCTCAACTACCAAACAGGACTGAACATATCCTCCTGAACACAGGTATGCATCTGCAAACACCTAAGATTTCCACCCACCCACCTACTTAAACTCCAGCCACATTTGGGTCAGGTTAATGCATAACTGAAACTCCTGCTCTCCTGTCAGCAGACCCATGTTGAAACACTGGCCAGCGTAACAACTTTGCACTTATTTAGTCAAGGAATCCGTGTTAATTCCTCAAGCATTTAGCCCTCTCTTATCTGCTTAGTGTATGAACAATAGTAGTTACAAAAATTTCTCACTGCTCCTTGTTGTGCATGATTGTTCATTTTGTGCCTAATCACAGGAAGTGGGACAACGGAGGAAACACTTTCCTCGAGTCTTTCTACCTCGTCACCATGACAGAGCACTCTGACGTGGCCTCCAACAATCAGAACTCTAGAGGAGCTGTTTTAGTTGGGCAAAACCACCAACTTTTAAAGTGCATTTAAAATCAAAAGTCAGAATACTTTATTAATCCCTAAGGAAATTATGTTCTCTGTAAAAAATTACAGTCCTCTGTGAAAGGGGTGATGCCTTGCCCATTTTTGCTATACTCTGTACTGCTTCTGTGATTCATCTGCTTTTCTCGGAAATCAGCTGTTCGGTGGTATTAGGATTATTAAAGATAGATTTGCATGACCATTACATCAGTGAGCGAGTAAATGCAGAACAGAAGCAATAAGTGAGATTTTCTTTGACTGTATGGACACAGTATCTATTATAGGTTCTAATCTTTAAAAAAATTAAAAAAATAAATTGACAAGTGACATCAGGAGCCAGGTTTACCATTAACAGCATCTATCAAGTTACTTATGTTTTGATTACCCCTCCCTTACCTGTGTAAGTGGTAGTGCCCAGGTAAATGAGGCTGGTAATGCAAAAGCAATGGGATTAGAGAGAAAACGTGGCATCTTCCTGTAAGTGTGCATTGTGTTTAGTTTTATTTTAGAGTCACATGGTTTAGTTGATGTTTCCAATTTTCTCCCCCTTTTGTTAATAACTACCAGATACAACTGTTTGTGCACGTGCTCCTGCACAGTTGATCTGATATCCTTGTGTTGCTGTTGTTCCCAGATCATCATCATACTAAATGTTGTTCCAGGATCAACATTGCAAGTGACCAATCAGAATGTTGTGACGTCATACTTTTGCGACTTCGGGAAAAACCGGCGTAAAACAAAAAACTGTACTTAAGCTGCGTGAAACCGCCTCTGTCCGCCGATCAATGGACCCTGACCCTAACCCTTTAATAAACAGTAAGCAGAATTTATATTGTCCTTGCAACATTGGAATTTCA
Source organism: Astatotilapia calliptera (assembly GCF_964374335.1). NCBI lineage: Eukaryota > Metazoa > Chordata > Actinopteri > Cichliformes > Cichlidae > Astatotilapia > Astatotilapia calliptera. Next base: position 25,664,161 of record NC_137431.1, read on the forward strand.
TAAATGCACGAATGGCTTAGCGCGCAAAGGAATAACGTCACAACAATGTGATTGGTCACTTGCAATGTTGAACCTGGAACAACATTTTCATGATGGTCTGGGAACTAGGGCTGGGCCATATTATACCGTTCACGGTAATACCGGTATAATGTTAGGCAACGATAGGAAAATGAAATATCGCGATAGAATGGGAGTAAAACGCGCATGCGCAGTGCCTTTGTTTTCATACGCACATGGCCGATTGTTGAGTGAAACAGATGAACCAGAATTGGTTTGTAAAAATGGTGCAACTTCAGTGATGTGGAACTGGTTTGGTGTTTGTCCGTCAGATACACGACAAAGCACATTTTTTTGCAGAACATGCAAGCGGCCGTTGTTATTGTCGTATTTGTCAGACTAAGATGCTCTTAAATCTGGGAGTAATCTGGGTCCTAAACTCCGTATGCTTCAGGTCAAACAACACTGCAGCATCACTGAGCGTTAAAAACTGTCTAAATTCTTTCATCTTTAATAAAACGATCAGCATTACTGCCTTACCAGGGGTAACTATGAAGTTTAACTTCCAGGCATCCATGAAAACAAAATGTATTACATTTAACGGAGTTAGAAGTTAGCAGGAAGCTAGCAGAAGTTAGCTCGCTAGTTTCGCTAGTTACCTAAGCATGATATAGCACGTTCTGACTGAGAGATTTCTGAAAAAATTCAAACGTACAGCTCTGCTATCACTTCCAACATAAATGAAGACAGGAAACTAAACAGCAGTGACGTTTGTAGGGTTACTGAAGTTGGGCTAGCTGGTATATAATGATGTGCTACGTAATCGCTAGCGACACAGCTATGTTAGCATAACATAAACAGTGAAGCTGGAGGACGAACACTAACACTTTTCCACTTATAAAAGTTAACGTGAAGGTTCCTCATGGTTAGAGACAAATGCAATCGCATGGCAGGATGCTGTAAACGGACCAAACTTCAGTCAGGAGAACAACTGAGATAATCCATCCACAATACGAGGTTAGTCATTAATATACTGCAACAACATGGGAATAGAGCAGCTGCTAGAGAATTCAACATTAATGAATCAATGGTACAGAAGTGGAGGAAGCAAGAAGAATGAGTTTAATAAAGTTTGATTTATCTGACTGCTTTGTTTCGCTTAATGTGCCTTATAATCCCGTGCACCTTATGGTCCAAAAAATACGTACTGCACACTGCAGTTTAATGTTGCAAAGCACCTCTTTTTAACTTCAGTGGATATTATATATGGTTATGCTCAGGATATGTCAGCCCATTTCTACTGGAAATGCCTTTTGGTTAAACTTTCAGCAAGGAATTAGCATTTGCACTGTTACATTTTTATAAAGCTTTAATGTACATAAAAACCAGCTTCTTGTTTGAGTGAAAATAAATGGAAGGTTGTCTTTTTGCGCTAGTAATGTTGTGGAGTTGTATTTTGTCTCGCATCAATTATGTCGTCAGTTATATCGTTATCGCAAATTTTCAAATATATATCGTGATAAATATTTTTGGCCATATCGCCCTGCTCTACTGGGAACAACACCAACACGAGGATATCAGATCATCCCTCCTGCACATCGTCTCCCTCTTAAAATATGGACTGCACAACTAACATCCCGGAGACGTCACCAGGTGGAAAGATTTGCCACTAGAAGGACTTGCTGATGTTTTCTCACAAACTGATCTCTTTTACTTCTGTAACTAATTGTTCATACACTTACAGCAATTTATTTAGTTTTATTTTTTTTAAATATCACTTCGACCACTTCTGGGAACCCAACAGCAGCAATGAACCAGACTAGTTCCTGAAACTGTAATTACATTTCATAGTCCACCAAACTCTGCAAAAAGTGGACAATCAAGTGTTGTTCAGTACTAAAAAGCAAGCTGTTGAACTAAACTGCCACCTCATGATCATCTGAGCCGCATGCTAGGAATCCTCCTCGACAGACATGTAGGCATTACTTACAGGGCTGCTCAGTGTTCAGTGCACGTCACATGATGATTGCAGATGATCGTTTAAGGTCAGAGGAGAGCCTCCCTGGGCCAAGATGTTAGGCAAACTATAAGCTGATGCTCCTCAGGCAGTCACATCGTCAGTGGGTTCACATAAGATGCTCTTTGTGTATCTAACTACCTTCCAGGGCATTTAAGTAATGCAAGCAGTGACTGATTATTGCAGCAAGACTCCGTGGTATAGCCATTAACTTAACCTCTCTACTAATTTAATGCTTCAGCCCAAGAGTACAAACAAATGCAACATTTCCCTCATTAACAATTATTTCATGATACCTTTATAGTTGTAATGTCACTTGAGAAGCTAAAATTGTATTGTTAACTGTATTAAGGGGACTCAATTTAAACCACAGAAATCCATCACAAATTTCATTGCTTCTGCCCAAAAGCAGAAAAAAAATAAATGTGATATGTGGCCTTGTGTTCAGGTCTTTGAACTATTAAGGACGCAACTGTAAAAATATTTTACCACAGGAATTATTGTTGATGTTGGACAGTGTTTGTGGTTTTGTTGACTATTGTTCTGACACAATAGCAGCTGGACAGCGTCTTATCGCACAAAAGTCACCTTGAAGACGGCACCTGAACGGGCGTGGCTGCACAGCTGGTCACTTCTAATTTCACTAGTGTGACTCTAGCATCAGTTTGAGCATTTGGCTGAAACTGATGACAACCCTTCAGTTGTCTCCGTCCTGTTTGCGTCATAATGCTTCAGAATTATTACACAACTACTGTAACACCTATTTAAAATGCTCTCATAAGCCAAATTGTAGATTTTAATCTCTTTAATGTGGCCCATTTCACAATACTTTACTACACCACATCAAAAAGTTTCCATCTGTGATCCCAAACCTTCACTCCTGAGCTTTGCTTCATGACTTTTAAGTGTTTTTGACTTTTGGCACCTTAAAAACCCTCTCTGCAGGTATGAGTACAGGCTGGTTGTATTTTAAGTTTTATGGGGGCAACTGTAATAAAGCTCTGACAACTGTGCTACTGAATACTCTCAAACTGAAAGATGGGTGTAGGTATGACTATGTGTTACAAAGAGAAATGGCTAAATAACAGAAACCCTACAGAGAAAAAAAAATGAGTGAAGATGTAAATGGGGGAGGAGGAGAGGGAAGTGTACGACAATCACGTCATCAGACCACGTGGTGCCAACCTGAAAAAAAGCTCAGAATTAAAAAGAAAATAATTAATTTTTCCTGCGCATAAAGAAGAAACAAGTACAAAACGCTGGCCGACTAAAACACCCAGTGAGAAGAATTAATCAGCGAGCTCATTTTTCATTAAAAGTAAATCAAAATGATACAAACAACTTCACCATTTGCTGTTTGCCGATCCTCAACAGCAGCTGTATATGAACTGAGGCAAAGCCACTTAAATACAATCTAAATGCACAACAATTAAACAAACAATGCTGCACTCGCACACAAACAAGTGTTAAACTACTGAAAGCCAGTCATGAACTAAAACTAACTGAATATTACTATAAGAAGGAGTGTCCATATTTTGTTTACAGTGTACACAAGACTAAATTATATGTAGCTTAAGTTGCGCATCAGCTGATCAAAGAAAGCACAGCCTGTGGCACACCTTTATTCCCCTTTTAAGCTTCACAGTTTGAGTGTTAGACCCTGATGAAAACTCAAGTTTTTCTTTGCTGTACTTCTACTCATTTTATTAAATATTTTTAATTTATGTCCTAAAAGTTTCTGCTTTTAGGACATGTTTTTACCCCACTGAGGAGCACCTATCTGGGGTATATGTTTTAGAAACCGCACAGCACTTCCATTTACAAATAAAAACAAACAAACAAAAAGACTGCTCCATGCTGATGGCTACTTAAGTTAGCGAGACCTATTCTCATGCATGTTACAGATGAGTCACCGACTGTTACATTTTTAAATGCTTAAAAAATAAATAAAATAAGATAGACAATGAGTTGAAAGGTGAGTCTTCAGAGTCGGGTAACACCGGGGTACTTTCAGCCTCCGGGAACCTTTTTAAGACTTCTAGGAAGCGTTACAGATAAGTGTTCCTGTGTCTGCGATACTAGGAAATAGGGCTGTTCGATATAACAATATATATCGGATGACGATATAAAAACGTCTATCGTTTCATTTTACGCTATCGTTTGTTTCGTGGTGTCACAAAATAAACTGTTTACAGCAATATTTTTTCATCGTTTTGATGGTCACTGTATTAATTTCTTAAAGTTCTCTCTTTCTCTTATATTTTATATAACCACACTACGGACGGACAAGCGCCTGTTTTTAATGCGTTGTGGTTAGCTACAACAACGGTAACAGCATCGCGTGTCCGCTTGTTTATGTTCCACATAAACCTTTCACAATAAAGCTCAAGATCCTGTTGAGAGTTTTCAAAATAAACTGAATCACGTGAAAGCAGATTATTTACAGATGAGAAGTAAAAAAAGCGCCACCAGGGGCCTGTTCTTCGTACCTCGCTAAGTAGGTTAGCCGGATTAGATTGTTGACGATTTTGCGTGATCCTGGATCGTTCGGTTCCCCGAAGCTCATCCGGGACTTGCTGTCATAGCAACAGAGCCGTAAGCGTAAACCTGCTCGGGAGCAGGTTTACTTTATGTAAACAGGATTAGATCGCGGCCACGCAGGTATGTCCGCTTCATTTATACGAAAGCAACAGCGATATTCCACCACTGTTTCACCATAAATAAATAACATCAATGTAACTAAAGATAATGCAGCACTTGATCCTTTTATTGATGTCACACAGATACATACAGGTCATTTCCTAAAAAAGGGAAATGTACTATTAACATTCTATTACATGTATGTGATTATTACAGATGTAATTCATATTTCAGAGTAGTAATTGTAAATTACTTCGTGTAATCAAGATGAGAGACCACGGCTATAAAAGCGAAGGTGGATTTGGGAAGCCTGTCGCAGCCATGTCCTGTCCGTATACGCGACCAACCCATTGCGGAAGGTGCAAGATTGATAAGGAGAGTCCTCAGAATTCAGCGTATATTGCGGGATAGACAGGATCCTTTAGCTCAGCGCGACAGTGTGCTCATAGAGAGATATCGATATTCCCGTGAGGGTATTATTTACTTAACCAACTTGTTGACGAGGGGGTGCAGGACCACCACCTGTCTTTTTTTCCTCTGCCCTTTTCTTGGTTGCTGTTATGAACAAACTAACAGAGTATTACAGGCCAGTATTACCTTGCCAAGAGACGCAAAGCAATCTAAGAGATAAATATTACCATTCTGTAGAATACTCCTGTATTCCACTTTTACTTGTTCCCATGTTCTTGTGGGTCCTGTTGTGGCTCTAATGTGAAAGGGGATATAATATAACATATTATAATATAATATAATGCCATATGATATTGGACAATATAGTGTCATATGATAGATCTACCCTACCGCCTACTGGTGTTGGCCAGAGGGGCCGATGGCGCGATATGGCAGCCTGGCTACAACCGTAGCTGCCTCCACCAGTGTGTGAATGTGGGAGTGAATGAATAGTGGTATCGTACAGCGCTTTGGGTGCCTTGGAAAGCGCTATATAAACCCAATCCATTATTATTATTATTATTAAATTACCTACGAGTTTGATTTGTCAGCAACTTTCTGCCAGCCCCTCTCTCCTTGCTTTTGCAGCCTTTGCAGTGTTCTCTTGCGTTTTCATTAAACTCTGAAACTCCTGAAATCCCTCACTCATGAGTTCTTGCTCTGCTGCCGGAAAATACCGAGCGCGCTCCTTCGACATTTTCGCCGACCAATCAGCGGGTTGCCGATCAATGTTTCTACTATCGATGCGTAGCCCCTTTTACGACACCCAGTGATGTCACATTACTGCGTCCAGCTGTAGTAATCGTCAACAGCAGGTGTGTTCGGGGAACCGGATTAGCGAGCTCACGGTTAGCGCGATGGTTTGGTCTTGGATGTGTCATTTGATCTTGGATGTAGTAAGCGACGTACGAAGAACAGGCCCCAGGGCCCTGTTTCAGAAAGCCGGTTTAGTGCAAACTCTGAGTAAGTATACCCTGAGTTAACGAAAACTCTGGGTTTTCGGTTTCACAAAGCGAGTTCAGCTGAAGCCTGAGTGAGTCACTATGACGACACACTCCATGAAGCTAACCTGCCCCCTAGCAGGTTTACTTCAACTAACCCTGACGTTCTCCGCCTCTTTGTCGGAAACCTGACAGTAGGAAGTGTCAGACATGGCGTGTCCCTTCCTTGAAGAGCCAGTAGATCTTGAAGCCCAAATACTCTGCAGAGCTCTCCGCCGGGAGAGAGTGATCAGAGCGCGTATGGACATTTTATCATTACCTGATGATTTCCTGTGCGAACGTTACCGTTTCTCAGCACAATCAATAAGTTATTTGGATAACATCCTCAGGCCATATATTACGCATGTGACACATCGCGGACATTCTCTCAGTTCTGTACATATTATTTGTATTGCACTTCGGTTTTTTGCAAACGGGAGCTTTCTGTATAATATTGGTGACGCTGAGCACGTTCCCAAGGCTACCGTCTGTCGGGCAGTCAGGAATGTTACAGTTGCACTGAAACGTCTCCTGTACTCGTCTGTGGTGTTCCCCGGTCATAGACCCACAAGATTTATCAAAGAGGGATGCCACAAAATTGCAGGTAGCAGGATGAACAAAACTTAATACATGATGTGGTGATACTTGAACTACTACTTAAATTTTACATTTATGTTCACGGTTCCCAGGCGTGATTGGCTGTATAGATGGCACTCACATTCCAATCATTGCTCCTTCAGTAAATGAAGGAGACTATGTGAACAGGAAGTCTTTCCACAGCATTAATGTACAGGTACATAGTTCCCTGTAGCATTTCAAACTAACAAATAATTTCATTATAGTAATGGATGCTAATTTGTGTTCTCTGCACTGTGAAGATCATATGTGATGCTGCCAACATTATCACAAATGTGGAAGCCAAGTGGCCAGGCTCTGTGAGTGGTGGTGGTGGAGGACCCCCACCTGTTTTTCGGGCCTCCGCTTTTTTTCTAGTGGCCATAATGGGTCACATTTGAGCATACAGAGTAAGCAAATATGTACTTATAATGTGTTCAGATAATTTCAATAAGTGCTTACAGAGGGGAAATTAATGTAGCCTCTAACTGCAATTGATTTACATAGGACAAACAGACCAAGCACTATGGCTCATAATACAATTACACCTTACCTGTTTGGACTATATTTTTATATTTCATTTTTACTTGCTGCCAGGAACGTTGGGGGCCTGTTGGGTTGCACCTGCGCTCAAATCACATCACAAAATAAAAGGTATAAAATACAAAATAAAATATAATAAAATAACGTGTTAAATGGGTGGAAATCCCTAGATCAATGTTTAAATTAACACTCACGCATTGACTCTGTCGGCTATGTTTTGCCATGCATGCTCTCTTTCTTTTGCAGCTGAGGCTGTGTTACTTTTTTTCTGCAAAATTTGCATGTTATCAGCATATGCTGCCATCAGAATTTCGGCCTCAAGCGCTGTAAAATACATTGACCGCGCCTTCTTTCCCTCCTTCTCCATGGTAATTCGCTTAATCTGTGCTCCACTAATCAGGGCTTTATGTATCCTCGTGCGCGCGCTTAACTTGGGGTTAAAGCAACTCCACGTTGATTGAACTAATTGTTATCAGCCTTTCTGAAACCGAATATTCCGAGTTGGACAGTTCGGGGTTACTCAACCCTGAGTATCGTTTTTCACTCTGAGTTTTCTAAACCGGCTTCCTGAAATAGGGCCCGGGTGCTAAAAAATAAACCTTAGACTCAAACGTTAGAACGGGCTTTTCCCCGCAGCACGCCGTGTAATAAATACAAAGAAAACAGCGGCCGTTACAACTTATGTCTAAAAATGCATCGTTTCATGCATCGGTTAAAACACTCTACTCCGGGTAAAGGACGCGCAGCTGGAAACACTTCCCGCAAGACGAGCTTCCCGAGATTCACAGAATTTACAGAAAATGTTACATTTTTGTGATTTATATCGTTATCGGACGATAGAATTCTTATATCGGGATATGAGATTTTGGTCATATCGCACAGCCCTACTGGGAAAGCGTTTACAGACGTTTCTTTTAGCTCCTGCACTGGATTAGACATTTTCTCAGCATTGGTAATAGGCCAACACAAGAATAAAGCACTGGGGGCAACCACTTAAACAAAAGCCTTAACATTACACACGTAAAGAGCCTAAACACAAAAATGGGGGGAAGAAAGATTTTGACAGAGCAAAATGTGATAAATATGCTCTTAGCATCCACCAATGAAGAGGCTGAAACACCACGAGAAAATAAAATTGTCACAGCTGACTGGATTTACACCATTACATAATTTTTTATTAGTGCTTTGACAGCAGCATGTAGTTGTAGTTGGATTTTCCCTGCAGGTAGTCCCCGAAACCGTTTGCTCCAGCAGAAGCTCACAACTAAGTACTCATAACAACTGCACAGACTGATGACATCCATTAATAATATAGAAATAGCCCCTAAAGGTTTGAGATGCTTGCACTCTCATGCAAACTGTAATTTGCTCACATGCTAAATGTAAATTTCTTCAAATCTGTTTAAACAGAGGGACGTTTAACTCTTCAGGACTATTAAAAGATTGCTGTTGTAACCAACAGATTATTTTTAGACAGAATGTAAAATGATTATTTACATACCAATGTGAATGTTTGAGAAGCTCCAGCTGCTAGAGGAAAAAAAAAACCCATTCACTGCTTAACTGCTTCACCAAGATCAGCGTGCTCTTGTCTAAAGACATTAGTATGTAGTGACTCTTCTCTCAAGCACTACATCAACTACTTCTTTCAATTCTCTCATTTCACCCACTCCTATGTTTATTCCCCACAGTGCTCACTAAAGGTTGTTGCAGCCTGCTGTGCATGCTGGATTGCCAGAGGCTACCATTAACATTAGCCACTACCAACCAACAGTTCAAATCAGCCATTGTCTCTTAAAGTTACTCCAGTGGGAGCTTCACATCTGTTCATTTTGTAATTCTAATGCTTTACTGTAATATACACTTAAACTTATTTTGCAGTCAAGTGCTCTAACTTGACAAAACAGATTTCTACACATTTCTGAAAAGCTCTTCCTCCACATCTCGTCCTCCTTCCCGATCAACAGTCCCAAGAGTGCCTCCCCCCTCCCCATCCTCGCAAACCAAACAACCACTCTACACAACACACATGCCTCATGGGAATTTGTGTTTGGCCTCCACCTGAATCCTACAGCACGGAGCAGCTTCAGTACCTGCCCCAAGATCCCACGGGGGCTCTCTTGGTGAATCCTATAAATAAACTTTATGCCACGTCGGCTCTGCAGTCTTATACAAACACAGTCGCAGCGTTGGGAAACGGGCCCATTCCTCAGCCAAACGCTGGGGGTTTTTTGTGGTCTGAATCACACAGGTTTTTCCTCCACTCCCACATGTGTTGTATCATGATTTCGAGGTTGTACATTCAAAAGATTTGTTATTTTGACTCCATATTTGGCTTCTGGAATTTCCCCCATAACTGTCACATTCTTGATATATGGAAAAAAAAAAGTGTTGAACATAGAATCCCCATTATGATTTCTTTAATTAAAATAAATCCTGGTAGATCTTGTTTAAATGTTTGAGACACACCACATTTCCCCCAAAAGGCACCGAGGAAAGCAAACAACCATCACTGGTTGGATAAAGCAATAATCACCTAATAAAAAAAAATATAAAAAATATAAAAAAAAATCACCACACACTGGTCACAGCCAACATCTCAAGTTATGAGTGTGACACTTTCTCTTGAGTTTCCTCTACTCACTCTTGCAGTCTGAATTGTTAACAGAGCGGAGTAACCACTGAGGGGGGGAAGCCTTTCTGCATGCAAGAACCAAATATGGAGGAAACGCGTACAATCGCAGCGCATGCACAGTCGAAGACTCCCTCTGAAGTCACGTGATCTGTAGGGTGATGACATCACAAGCTCACATGGAGTAAAAAGACTAGGAGATGTCTCGCTCAGTATTCTGTGCTGCATTCGCAGCCAGCACAGAGACACACATCAAATGAAGCGACCCGGGCTCTAACTTCACCTCAGATGTGGAAAGAGTTCAAGTTAAGAATAAGATGAAAACTGTCCAATCGCCAGAGTCACGTACAGGCAGGACAATGGTGACAGATGGTGGTGGGGGTGATAAACAGTAGGCAGAGTGAAGAACACATGACTTAAAGCTTCAACAATTTTTAAATGAACTAAAACCAAAGCTGCGAAACTGTAACAGTATCCCGAAGGGTGATGATCAGCTATGATGAAGGGCTGAACAATTATACCAACTTCAACTGCTTAAAAAGCTGTGGCCACTTTATGGGTGCCTGACAACGATTTCTACATCTCAATACACTGTGTACAGTACTTGAGACACCCCACATTTTACTTTTTTCCCCCCTTTCAAGGAGTGAGACTTTCTTATTGTTTTAAATGTGCGCTTCAGCAATATTTCTCCATGCTATCTAAAAGGTATTCAGATACTTTTCCTTTAGATATCAGCCTTTTCAGTCCAGTTCTTCTGCATAACGTCTTGCACAAAACTGCCCTATTGATATGTTCCAGATTAAGTTGGAATTTCTGAGTTTCCAGTCAAATTTCATCTGGAATGCCCCCCCAACTTCTGGATTTTGCCACTCAGAATTTAGGAGCAGCCCCACCAACCCGGGGTTAACAATCCAAGCTGGCAGCAGCAAAATGAATCTTAAATAAACAAACAAACTGCCACCGTTGTGCATTTGTGAGTCGCTAAAAAAAAAAAGCAATACGCACAGCAAGATCCATGAATATGCTGCAAAACAAAATTATGTTGCTTCTTAGCAAGGAAGAACCATTGCTTTATCGACTTTCCTACAGGAACGTACCGAGTTCCGACATGCAAGACTTCCAATGTAACTGGAACTGCATATGAATAATTGCAACATAAAAAAGGCACCTAAGTCAGTCGATGAACCAACGTTACAAGGAAATTTAAAGTATCTTCAGACACTGAATCTACCAAATAAATAAAAATACGAAACAGTCTGACAGGGACAAAATTAATAAAAATACAGGGCTACAGTCATTTTCCATTTTCCTAGCAAAATATAAAGAAATGGTTAATCGTCCAAGGCTTCACAGAACTATAAATGCCAAAGGTGATTCAACGTTTGCATGAACATTACCACAATTATTTCCCCCCATAATGTACACACTTCATAACAAAGGAATAAGATGAAATATAACTGGCACCCACCCACCCTTCAAGCCAATAAAAAAATAAAAAAAAAATACAGAGGAGCCAAGTCATATTTCAACGTGCCACCAACTGGACACGTCCTCGATATAAACTGTCCACACCCGAACCTTCTTGGAGGGATGTGCCTTTATCACAGAGTCCAGACACAAGCCGGTGATAGATAAAAGTAACTCGAGCTGGACAACCTAAGAGAGGGACTATAGTTTGTATGTGACACGCGTGTAGTGTGTGGGGAGAAGTGCAGTACAGTGAGTACAATAGACACTAGGTTGCTACCTAGCTTAGCAATGCTACACTTTGTGAACAAGCCATGATGTTCTCAGTTTTGCTATCTGACACTTTAAAAAAAAAAAAAATTAAGAAAAAAAAACAACACAGGATTGGTTATGTTGAAGACTTCCATTTTCAACTTTTGGTTGTAATTCCTTCTTCCTACAGAACAATGTAAAACTGTGCATTACATCCTACTCGTAGCCCAAGAGCACACATGTTAAAATGGCTCATTATGCAGTGGCATTAAAGAGGGGAAAAGCAGAAACTCCTAAAATTAGAGACACTGTTATGCATTTCAAATATAAACATTTTTGCCAGTCAACTCATTATTTGACTATGACAGTAGGGCTGCCACAAACGATTATTTTGATAGTCGACTAGTCACCGATTATTTTTGCGATTAGTCGACTAATCAGATCATCATCCATTGGACGCAAAACTACAGCTTATTGCACCAGCAGCATCTGCTCTTATATAACTATCATTAGCTTACAGCTTTAAGTGTTTAAGGTCTGTGCTAACTAAAAATAAAGACAAGATGATAGTTTATTAAATTTTAATGAAATTTGCGGATTGTTTCGGTGAAGTTTAATAAACTCCTTGCTATCTAAAATATAACAGGACACTGGAGTATATTCTGGAGCATCTCACACTTCTGATAATCAGCTGTCTGCTTGACGTTTATTCAGCTGTGTAAAAACTATAACTTTAATCTCAGACAAACTGATTTACTCAGGAACAAATAAAATACTAAAAAAAAAAAGCCAAACAATAACATTTTAAGTTATCTAAGTGACTCATATATATTTAACCTGAGTAGCGAAAGACGGCGGTGGGTTTGAAAACGATTTGCGGGGAGTCCGGTGTTCTCACGGCGCTAGTGAGCCTAGCCCCCGGCTCGCTAACGAGCTAGTGGGTAACAGATGTCTCCGAAAACGTCGGAGCGCTTTTGAAAATATGTGGTGTCCTGATAAACTGAGCAGATATTTGAGGTTTACACAGCTACATTCTCGCCTGAAAATATGTTAAACGTTTATTTTGTGACCCAGAAAGAATAATAAGAGTAATATTAAAACTAACCAGCTGCCGCCATTGTTGGAAACTGCGCTGGGCCGCGCTATGAATTCTGGGACACAGCTGCTTCTTCTTCTTCTTCGGGGTTTAACGGTAGCTGACATCCTTGTACATGCAATGCTGCCATCTTCTGTTTCAGTCCGTTATTACACTCTTAAATCCTGCCACTTATTCCTGCGTCTTTTGTGATCTTACAAAGCTTCAAACGGCGCGTCGACGATTTTGATAGTCGACGTAATCGTGACTAGTCGACAAATCGTGGCAGCCCTATATGACAGTAATGAAATCTTCAGAGAAAAAAAAAAAAAAGGAAAACTCTGCAGCACCAGAGCATTGAGATGCTTCTGTAGGTTCAACAGAAGCTCACAGAAGCTATCAAATTTCCCCCTAACCTCCAACACAGTCTCATTTACACAAGCCAACCAGTCAGCTGAGCTGCCATTAGCACATTAAGGACCCATTCAGCAGCTGAAGCATGGTGGCAGCCTGGTCTGCAGCTGTAGTTCCATTTTACCCATTCAACTGTTAACACTCATTCAGGGATGGCAACCTTCACTGGGTCCCGACACCTCGTAAAACCCGCCAACAAACAGATCCGTGGTGTGTGACGACACAAGAAGGGGAGTCGGAGGGGGGCTCTTCACTAGTGACATTAAAGATGACAACGAGAGCTACGGGCTGGGACAAATGCAGGAGAAAACAGAGTTGTCCATGCTAATTTTAAAACAGCAACCCCCTACAAAGCGCTGAGCAGCTCTGAATAGCCACAAACTACCAGAGTACTTCAGATTTACAACTGAGAGGTGAGATGAAAACCATACCATGCTACAGAAACAAAAGCAGCACATAATCTTATACAAATAGTGTGCTAAAAATAAACAATCTAAAGTGGTGACAATAGAAAGTAAATAAACTAAAGGCATGTGATGCAAATTATAAAGAGAAGACAGTTGAACTGCCTTCCTCTACTCAAAGGTTTCTGTACGTGCTATAGGAATGCTAATGCACTGAGCTCAATCTATATTTGCATGTATTCTGTAGATCTGCCGATTGTTTCCGACTCCCCAGCCAAGCTAAGGTCACACCTCATCTGACAATTACCACAACAGCAAAAAGAAAATAACACTTTAAATCATTTAGGCGCTTTGAGCTGAAAAATGTATAAATCACCTCAAAAATTGTGGCTGTGTACACCAATGTCTGCACTAAACCACAACTCTCCAGGTTATACTTTTAAATGTGCCAATTCTCAAAAACACAAGAACATTTGAGTAATTAAGGACAATTCAAGACTATGATTAGCTGGTGTGTTCATGTTAGCATGACTTCATCACACAACACAGCAGATGCACTGCACCTCCAGTCCTACTACAACTACGTTTAACTGGAAATGGGTAAATGGAACGCAACATTACACCCACACAAAACTCCCGAGTGAAGAAAAACACCAACTCCTGATCTCTAAATGAGAGAAAGAGTCATATCAATGTTAGGGAGCTCCACAACGAGTCAGCCCTGTTACTGTTTCGACACCATTAGCCAACACTGAATTCCCAACAGATGACAGTGTCTCTCTTCCATCTGTGAAGTTGTAAATTTGAAGCTCAATTATAGAGGAGTATACCAACATAACCATGCTACCCATCCAAATTGTAGCTCAGGGAGTGGACGCAATGTTAGGTACAACACAAAGTGCAACACATTAAAGCAACATTTAATACACTTTGATTATTAGACAGCATTAACCTTAAATACACACGAAATATTTGCATTACCAAAGTTTAGCCATTAGTCCGCCCTCAGTTTATTGTTTTCTGACTTTTAGACTAGACTAACTACCAGGAACATCCATACTGAACGTTTTGAATCTGTTATTGCCAATCACATTAAAATTATGTAGTGACCCAAAGAATAAGACTGGATACAAGTGCTGGAAATTAATTTCCTCTAAAGGGTGTCTGGCTGTTCGGGAAGGGCTCAGTATAGAACAACTCCTGCATATTGAAAGTTGTGAGTTGCGGTGGTTCAGGTACCTGGCTAAGATGCCTCCTAGATCAGCGGTCCCCAACCCCCGGGCCTCGGACCGGTACCGGTCCGTTAGTCGTTTGGTACCGGGCCGCGAGAGTTGAGGCTCAGGTGTAGAATGTGTGGTTTTCAGGGTTTATCGGTTTTCAGCGTTATTTTGTTATCGTTTTTATCGTTAACTCTGTTTTCCTGGGTCTTTTCACGTGTGTTATGAATAAATCTTTTTTCGGTACCGGTACTAGTTTTATTTTGTTGTATTTATCCGCGACACCTTAAAGGCCGGTCCGTGAAAATAATGTCAGGCATAAACCGGTCCGTGGCGCAAAAAAGGTTGGGGACCTCTGTCCTAGATGAAGCATTTCATATATGTCCTGCTAGGCGGCGGCCCAGGGCAGACCTAGTATACACTGGAGAGATTACAGAGGAGCTGAAGAACAAAAGCTAAAAGAGAAGGTGGCTAAGTCAGGTCTGGGCTTCTCTGCTTAGAGTGCTGCTATTATGACCGTTGAAAACAATGGATGGATGGTTGAAACACTAAAGTCATGGTAAATAACTGGAGTGAAATCTCTCCAGAAAACAGCCCTGGTACTGCAAACTAAACTTGTTTAATTTTATTAGTACCAGAAGCAACACCCACAGAGCCAGAACAGAGCAGTGAGGTGTTGTAGGAGGACAGGAAAGAGAGTGGTTTAGCCAAAAGTGGCTGCACTTTGCTCCTAATTACAAGTCTTTTATGCACTGGACATTGGTCAGCTCTCTATATCACCTTGTTTTTAGCTAATTGATTTTTGTTATCACCAAAACTACTTTGAAAATTAGCTGGAAAACACTTTTAATTGCCCTACTTTGCCTGAGAAAGACACAAAACAACATACTACAGATGTTAAAGAAATCTAAAGGTCATCAGCTTCAGCTTCTAGGTCAGACCTCTCTCAGTAATAGTGAAGGTAGACTGGATTTTTTTAAATGTACTTTGCTGAAGTGGAAAAAAGTAAACAGGACAGGAAGTAAAAACAAAAACAGCTCATGGGGTTGGCAGGGTTGACAACTGCAAGCCACAAAGTTATCGCACCCCTCACCTGGTTTTGTTAAATTTCCTACAGGCAGCAGTGGTGGGGTACACATGCAAACGTGTTCATGTTACAAATGGAGCTTTCATCGTTTCACAGTTTAAAATATTGCATCGACCAACTACTTTGTGACAAAAATCAAATATAATCAGCTGTCTGTGAAGATTCTCCACCCACAAATGAACTACAACTCCACCCCGTCTTGTACTGCAGTCTTTGTTAAGCCACAGAGTTTCTTGTAATGGCTCAACCCGTCACCCGTCACTAGAAAAGAGCCCATCAGCATGAAGTCCATGGCAGTGGAGTCAGCCTACGTCCAACTCAAACGAGGATACGATCCTTGTTTGATGAGCAGCTTAAATTTATTAAGGACCAATATTAGTACCTGGTCATTTATTTGTCTAGTAGGAAAAAAGAGACAGGAAGCTCTGATTTTTGCGCTACCATTAAAAAAATCAACTGAGGATGGTGGTGTCCCATCAAGTGGATAACAGATGCTAAAAATCAGATGCCACACACATACACAACACTGGCACAGTCCCCCCCCTGCTCCACAAAGAAAGTGAAGGAGATCAAGATATAGTGTACCCTGTGGGAGTTTTGACTTCCAGTAGGTCTACAGAGCAGTTGTGTCATGCATGTGGACAAAAAACAAACAAACATACAAACTTCTCCTAAAGACATGCCAAAGGCACTGAAAAGCATGGTTGCAATTAAGGAAATCCCAAAAAGTTGATTCTGTTCATCTGGACACACTAAATCACTTGGATGAGTGCCGAAACATTTCTCCCACTGAAAACGCAACATCCAAATGAACAGAATCAACTTTCTGGGAAGTCTCAATTTAAATATACTCAACAAGCCATTGTTGGAAATGATTGATGAGAAAGGAAATGCTTTAAACATTTGCCATATCTTAAGGAGCCCAAGAAAGTGCTTTGGTACACAACACCGGATGTAAACATAATTTGTGTGCTCATGGTAACTCCACAGTGCACCTTTAAGCCTGTGGTCATTACTCTTTACACGCCAGTCTGGGGGAAACTGGTGTGGTGTGCTTGAGCGCCAGTGGTGGTTTGGGGAGTAAACATGAAGCCACACTCCCTAGAGAACAGCCGCACTCATGTTTACTACAAATATTAACAGTCTTACACTGAAGCTAACAAATAAAAACTGCGCTTTACTAATTTTGATCCATCATCTCTGAACAGAAAGGTTACACATGCCTTTAAATTTCAACCAGAGTGTCGTCTCGTATTTTCTCTAGGACAGCAAATTCAAAGGTCTGATAAGAATGTCCTCTCTGAACTCTGTACGATGACATGGAGCAACTACCCATCCAGGTCCTTACTGGGTCAAACATTTTATCTCTCACTCCTGTTAAATGTTCATAATGAGTCAGCTGATGATCTTTCTTTTAAATGGTGGATGGTAACGGTAATTATGACTGTATATGTAACAGGATTTATGTTATGCTACTTTGCACACATTAGGTGTGGTTAGAAAACTCAAGGTAAACTTGACATTAATATGAAACCAAATCAGTCTGAACCATGGGGAAAAAAATTTTATATATCTTGTCGAAATCCGCTTTTAACATATAGCAACATACTCCCACTGTGACATGTGGATAACCATTCCCAGTCATGCAGGTTCTAGCTTTATCCATAACAGAATTCCAGGATCTTGTTCAAGGACACACAGAGTACAAACGGCTGATTAGAAACTACAGTGTGATCGCTTACAGGGTTTTAAACTCCATTTCCACCTTCTGTCTTACCAATTTCCATGACGGAGGGGATCTTAGTTTCCCTAAATGATCACTTGAAACTAATCATAAGCCTACTTCTATTAGCTTTTTAAGGTGACACTGATGCAAAGCCAGACCAACATAAAGGTTTGCCAGGGTTTGGCAAAGTAACATCGGTTCAACAGCCATCAGAGATGGCCAAAAAACACCCACAAGCATCCCCTGGCTATTTAAAATATCCCACTTACAGAACTCCACTTAAGAGTAGGATTATTCCCACCAATGACTCTGACTAGCTAAGGAGCAAAATCTTGACCTATTGTTTTGTTTTTGAAATCAAAACTCTAGCGTTTTATGTCAGGAATTTGTCTGTGTGGTGGATCAAACTGAGCCAAAAGTTCTGGAACCACACAAACACAAAGACTTATTTTATCATTTCTTCAATTAATATAAAATAGCTTATTTGGACCAAATTCAGTCCTTGTGAAACATCTGAGTCGTAAACATCATATATGTGTGTTATTAAAACTATTTTGCAAAAGCAAACACTTGTATGTTGACATATTTTATGCTAAACTTTCTCACAAAAAAAAGTTTGTTTTTGTACATATTCCTTATGTGTTCTCATTCTTCTTGGCTTTTACCTGGGACCTGTGTGCAAAACTTAGTTTCACTTCCTGCGAATGAAAGTGTTGGAATGACAAAAAACACAGAAGAATTAAAACTTCCTCATGGTAGACATATTTCTATATCACTGCCCAACCCAAAACCATGGTTTACCTACATACCCAAAAACTGAAATCTATTTTCAGGGAACTGCTCATAAGTCATGGAGACAAAAACCTGTGACTAGAACTTCCCAGCAACACTGGTAGTGGCCTTGAATCATAAGTAAACAAGAAAACAAAAAGGTTTAGAGCCACTGCCTCAAAAAGTCAACCAGCAAACCGGTTTCAATCAGGATAAAGAAGGGGTGGAGGGGGGCAATGCTGCCTGGCAAGCTACAAACTGGCTCTTCATGTGCTGATGTGACAGATTTAGGAGCAAGAAGCAATCCAATCCACCCTGAGTACAGGCTGAAGTCTGCATGAGTTACACACGCTTTCAGCTCTTGTGCAAACAAAGACTCGGACCTGACTGAGCGGCTGCAACACAGCCGGCGTGCAGGAAATCACACATGGCTGTGAGACATGAAAACCACGTTGCTTTAACAGGACAGGGAACTGTCCCCTACATGTGCATCACCAATTATCACTCCACCTGATAGATTATCGACAAGCGGTGTGGATTCTGGGGCAACTTCGTGTGAATTGTTACAGACAAAAATATAATAGTAATCAGTTTTCTAGATCACTGATCGATAAGATAAAATCCACGATGAAATCTGCCTGCTAGCTTCCAAGCTAACGACACCTAGCAGGGTGGAGGAGCAGACTAGGTACCGGGTTTTACTCTGACAACACATGCACGACGTGACAACCGGCTTCTTTACCACGAAAACCCCCGGACCGCCTCAGGCAAGACCGCCACATGCGACATCTGCCCTCTAATGCAGCGAAGTCGCCCAAGCAGACAGCTAGCTAGCTAACAGCTCTCATGCCTTTCTCTAGGGGAACACGTGGAGTGAACACGTGACGTCTCAAAACAAACATGCTCGTTTTTAGAGCTTAAACCACCAAATGTTTCAGGTTTGACAAGAATTTTAGCACCGAGGAGGGCTCTCTAAACGACTGAGAGGCTGACGTACTTTACACGGGCTGATCGGAAGCGAGTATTAGCCACATGGGAGCTAGGCTAACATCTGAATGAGAAGGGCCCGGCCAAGGACTAGGCCAAAAAGGGAGTCAGTGTGCTATTGTTAGCCAGCTAAGCTGCTACACAACCGAGCATACTCGTGCCTTTAAAGCTAATTGATGCAATGCGAGAGACATGGGCGGATGTCTCGATCGACTGATGCGGTTGATGCTGTGTCGAAACCGGTCCCAAAAGCAAACAGTAGTAAATACTGGTTTAAATATTTGGCAAGCTTGGTGTGGGTCAGCAGAGCAGAGATGTGGCTGTATGCAAGGGTGGGTGTCAGCAGAAGAAGGGGGAGAGAGATCATCAAGACAGAAGTCTTCTCCTTCCAGTCTTCTCCTCCTAACTTGAAAGTTTAAAGTCTATGCAAGCAAGCATGCACGATGACATCGCTAAACATTAATACGCTCCTTCTCCTAAAAAGCCCCAAGAAAGAGACACCAAAACTCTCTCAAGTAAAAGAAAATGCACGATCTGATGACACACCAGTGAGCAACTTCACAACCTTTGCACCACAACACACAGTGCCCATAAAACGTCCACGCAAGTGAAGGGCTATTTGGGGTACCGGATCCCTGAACTGCACCTTTAAATTTCAGAAAAGCTGCAGGCACTTTGGAGCACCTTTACTGTTTTTTGGGAAGGGTGTGCTCACTTGTGCAATCAGCCACCCATGTTCCCCCAAGAATAGCCTTCACTATGAGGTTGTGGAGGGAGGGCTTTAACTCCAAATATAACCAGCCTGCAAAATACCACAGTTAGAGCTTGTTCATCAATTCTGTTGCCTCTCTTTTTTCCTTTCTTTTTGGTTCAATAAATCACCCCCATGACTCCCCCTGTGCAAGCAGGACGACCACACCTGTGCAGGCAGACACTAAACACAACACTGACAGCCAGTAAATCAACACGTAGGGAGGGTACAGACCGTGGTGTGCTTGTCCATTCACGCTGACCACGGTCACAGCATTCATTTTCCTCGTCCACGGGTTCACCTTGGGCGGGGGAGCTTCAGTAAAGTCCTTTTTGTTGCCACCGCCGCCTTTAACTCCCTCCTCGCTTAGCTTGTCTTCGCTGTCACAGCCGCCTTTGCTCTCCTCTGTCGCCCGCTTGGAGGTCTGCTCCTCCGAGCCGGTGGTCCCTCCCTGTCCTGGACTGCTGCTGCCGCCTCCGCCGCTCCCCTGATCGGCGACACCCGTCTGCCGCTTGTCCCCGTCGCCCCGGCCGCTCGCCTCCTCCTTAGGCTCACTGCGGATCACTTTACCGTGCTCCTTCGCTTGAGCAAGCGGGTTGCCGGGTAGGAGAGCCTCCACCTGAGTGGCCATTTCCCACCACCGTCTTTCTTCCCCCCTCAGGATTACCAGTCCTCCCCCCCGGCCCGAATTCGCCTTCAATTTCAGGGAAACGTGAAGTTTTTCCGCAGAGTCTACCGCCTCTGTGTCGCTCCGAGACAAAAAAGAGCTTCAGTCCACGACGCGGAGCAGTCAGCGCCGAGTTAGAGCATATACAAAAACCCAAGAAACGTCTCTGGGGCCTCTCAGGATTACAACCTTATCTCCACCACTAGTAGCAACATGGATGATCCCCACCACGCGATAGAAAGGTGCGCGCACGTACAGTGTGGAGGGGGAGGAGACACGTAAAACGCAGGGAGCGCGCTTTTGGGTCAGGTCGACGTGCTGCTTTCATGCGCTTCCTCGTCATAAAACCTCTTAATTTCCAATTTGGGAAGTCGTAAAGTGGCTCTTTGTCGGGCGCATTCAAGTGCGATCAGTAACGAAATGTATCACTGAGTCACGCTGTGTGTTTTGGACGAAGTTAGCTGTTGAAACCAAGGACTCACACCAAAGACAAAGACATTTTTATAAATGAAAAAAGAATTCATCATTTTAATGCATTTTTTTCCACAATGAAACTGGAATAAAAGTGAAACACATCATTTATATATATTAATGACTTTCACATAACAATTGATTTAACCCAGCTGTCTCAAATTTTGCTGCTGGGGTGTGACTCAGCATGTAAGCCCATCATGCATGAAGTTACAATATAGGAATGACCAATCAAATGCTCCAAAAAGGTTTCCCATCATGACTTATGACCCTCAATCACATGCTACGTAAAAAAGCTAGTTAAACACCTGTTATGTTTAAGCTGTATTTAACTAAGTAAAGGAAGCGTGAAGGCAAAATAAAATAACTTAAAATAGCAGTGCCTGTCCCACAGAAAATACTATCAGTGTGAAATGTGTTACAAACATGCAGTCAGCTCTTTTTGAGATGACCAAAAAGTCTGTTTATATTAGGCTACTGTTATTGATTTTATACAATTTTATTAGTAAAAGACAACAATGTTGGATGAGATGTCTTTGAACTTTAGGAGGAAATCCAAGCACCTGTAAAGGTGAGCAATTAATTTTCCCAAGAGGCCACATGCCAACCAGGGACTGTTGTGCAGGGCTGGACTAATGACTTTATAAAGAGATTAAATAAACTTGTGGGGCCTTCCGCAGTTTCTCATGTGGTATCTCGGAAATATGAAGTGCCCACCCCCTGATCCTGGAGGAAACTTATGCAATTATAACCATTATCACCATCTATCATTTCTTATACCCTCGTCTACATCCATGTCAGATTTTTCCGATAGACGTAAACGCACCACGGATCTTTTGATGACGTCTGGCTCGCTCTTTGGACGTGTCACCGTTTCATCACCTTTACCTCATTGACTTGCTGACCAAAACACAAGCTTATTATTGTAACAAGTAGTTTACAAATACATGTTCGTGGGTACCACGTGGAATTTGTCCTTTTATATGCTTGTATAGATTGTTTTCTCTCTTTTTTTAATTTTAAAGAAAGGAAAAGAAAGAAAAGGAGAAAAAAAGGTGGGCATGCAAACCCCCTTCTCAGAGTTCACACACTATACACACACGTGTGCATACCGGAGCTGCACGTGTGTGCTCCCTCCTGATTTCCCCCCCAAAAAACAAGCTCTTCCTATGAAGTTTTCTACTTTTACCGAAACACACAGATGTCCCAGTTGACTATGCGTCCGTTGTTCTGCGTGTGTTTGTGTTGTGTCTTTAGCGACATTACGCGTGGCTCAGCATTACAGACCCTTTTTTAGCTGGTCTGGTTGATTATATAATGTGCTACTTGATACTCGGCGTGTGTAAAAGCGAGAGTATGGGAAAGAGGGGACGCGCCTGTGCGTTTGGAAAAAGAAAATGATGACTTGTGTTGAACGCAGAGGGGAAAAGTGGCTGTGCATTAGCAAGCTGTCCCTCAGGCAAATATTCAGTTTACTGAATGCTCCAACATTAGATTAGAGTCAGAGGCTCTGAGATATAAAATAGCAACATAAAAATATTGCATTCAAACTCTATAGTAAAACATTATCTGTGCAGTATACAGTATATGAATATACTAATATAATATATAAGTACAAAAAGCAGTCATGTAGGGCCTGGAAGTACTTTTAGAGTGTTTTTGAACTGTAGAAATATACAAAACCTGGATCAACCCCGGTTTCCACAATAGGACATAATTAAAGTTGATTTACTCTAAAACATTTCAAGTGAATACAATTTTATTTATTTAGTACTGAATCATAACAGTTGTTGCTTCAGAGAACTTTATATTGTAAGGTAAAAGCCCTGCTAAACCACTGAAAACCCCCAACGACCCCCTACGAGCAGCAATGGAAAGGGAAAACTCCTTTTTAACAGGAAGAACTCCAAAAGAACTAGAACATTGCATAATACATAAGTTAATGGACGTAAATATCGTATCTATTCGTATCTCTTGCAGCTAAAATGTGAAATGTACAGGACTGAATAATGCAATATTTCCTTTTCAAATGTACTCCCTGGTGCGGTGAAGTAGCAAAAAACTAACCTAATATGATACATATAATATAAAAGTGATACAGTGCAAAATACCATTTAAATTATAAATTCTGTACACTGTAAAATAAACATATAAAAGTACAATACTGTAAAAAATTCTCGAGCCACAACTCATGTCGTTATATTCTGCTTTTAAGGAGCAAGACTTTCTTGTAATCTTTTGAGCAATAGTTCTACAGGCTTTCTGAAGGTCAGTTTTTCTTTGGACATTTGCTGTTTTTTCACTTATTTTCAGCCCACTCCTTACACCTGACTATTTTCAGATGAATGTTTTTGTCTTAAGCCACTAAAGACTGACCTATGAATCATTCGAGCACAAAAAAGGCACCTAACTCAAGGAAAACCAGTGTTGTGTCTGCACAACAGGCAACTTAACAAAGAAACATTTTTACATTGTATCTTTAGAAACTTTGTTACCAGCAGCTTGCCACAAAAACATAATGAACAACACCAAATAAAACACAGTTTGGCAGGCATAAAATATTATTTTTTTAAGCAACAAGTTGATTCTCAAAGAGCTCTTAGCTCAAAAGTTCACATATCTGGGTATGGTGTGCACAGTGTCCTTAAAAAATTGAGGAAATTGGAAAAGTGGAGGAAAAAAGAAAAGATGGTAGGCCCAAAAAATATCTACAGCAGATGAACAGTATATTTGTTATATTGCAAAATCTATCAAAAAAAAAAAAAACAACAACAACAACAACAACCAACAAATCGCAAAACAAAAAATAAATGAAGGGTTTTTAAAAAAGCAAAACTAAATCTGAGTTAGCTGATTCTTGATTCATGGAAAAACGCTTTCCAAATAAATATTGCAATCACCAGCTCTACTAAAACACTAACTTCACCAGCTTCACAAAGTGTTTAAAAATAAAACATATGTTATGTGTTACAAAGCATTTATAAAAAAAAATTTGACACATCAGCCCAGGAGCTGTAGTTGTTGTACTCAACCAACAGGATTCCTGGAGTGTTTTCTGAGTAAAGCCAGAACTATGCTGTCAGCCAGTACTGATCATGGCATGCACAAACTTCCTCTTAGCCTACTAATGGCTGCATTATTATGAAGGGCGTAGCATCAGTTGCTATATTTGAATGACGGGTGTGTGCAAGAGATAACAGTTCTGTGACAAGAGAAAGTAATGAGAAAAAAAAAGTTTGGTTTGATTTAAATTACACCAACCATATGAATGAATTCACACCCATCACATTCCTGCACGCACATTCTCCAGCTTCCTTAAAGCGGGTGGTCCTGACTACTGAGATCAATAAAAACTGACAGGTCTCTTTAAAGCTAGCACCACCATTTCTGCAGCATTCATATAGCCATAAATAGTATGCTATTTTTAAACCGACCCAGTAGCAAAGTGACCTCACTGCAAAGAAACCAACTACACGTTCATTTTTAACATTAAACTATCTCCCAAATCCTCTATTAGGGATGAATTTTCATCTACGCTGCCAACATTATTGTGTTTTTTTCAGTCAGTGCTTCACCACAGGGAATGCTTTAAAGTTAAAAATAAAAATAAATGCTTAGTGGAAGAGTATTAATTACTAGCTGTTACACCAGTACCAATTTGTGATACCAAAACTGTGAAAACTCAGACACCAGCTTATGTAGACCTAAATCTCCCACGTGAATGAGGGCATGGTGGACAAAACTGGACCAGCTGCTTTTCTCTAGCTGTTATCCACATTATAATCATATAACTGTCATAAAAGTCAGTCGTCCTGCTTTAGTCCTGCCAGAACACAATGTGTTTAAAAAGTGTGTTCAGGTATGTTAATTAATAAAATACTTTCTTTATTCATAGAGTTGAATATGAATGTTTCCAGCAATACATTTTTTAAATAAGGAACATTAAAGGTACAGTGTGCAAAAATCTCACCACTAGATGTCACTAGATTGCAGGTTGCAGTCGATTGGATTCTGTCTTCTTAACCCTTCCAATTAAAGTGCAGAATCCTGGGTAAGGTGGCCACCGTTCTTCTGTAGTGAGTGTGGGCTGTCAGGCCACTCTTTACCTCAGCTGTCAAAACGTGTCCACATCTGTTTACTTTGCAGGAGGTTGTAAAACGATTGTGTTGATGAGCCAGGGACGTTCGCTTCTGTCTGATGACAGCAATACTGAAATGAGTTGTCGAGGATATCCTGAAGTTTCCTGTCAGTAAGCATCACTGTTTTTGCTACTGTTAGCCAGCGTTTGTGAAACTATCTTTGAAGTGGATTTAACATTTTTGGACTCTCTCATGTCTTTTGTCTTCTTCCTCTCACCCCAACTGTTTGCCCTGAGCCTGGTTCTGCTGGAGGTTTCTTCCTGTTAAAAGGGAGTTTTTCCTTCCCACTTTCTCAAAAGTGCTTACTTATAGGGGGTCACATGAATGTTGGGTTTTTATCTGTATGTATTATTGTACGGTCTACCTTAGAATATAAAGCGCCTTGAGACGACTGTTGTTGTGATTTGGTGCTGTGTAAATAAATTGAATTGATTTATATGAGAGGGAATAAACCCTAATACAATGTGAGAATGTAATCAAACTGTTCATCAGAGGGAAAATGTGATTTTTGGGACACTCAGGTCTAACATTAGCACAATGTTAGCTGATAACCAGCTGTGTTGATGTTTAGCCAGTTTGTTGTCAGCTTTGCGCAGAAGAGATGGCCACATGTCTAATCTGCTGTCAATAAGTAATTGTAACAATACTGAAAATAAATAAGCATGTTTTGTGCCAGTTTGTGTGTGTCACAGCCCTGACTTCAGTTTAGGAGACGAGGAATGAGGTGAGGAGAGGTCATTTAGATATCAACAAAAGTGATAATATTTAGCAAAAATGAAAAGTGAACTCCAACAGCATTATACATAATTTCACTTTTAATATATGAGCCAAATAATGTGCAATTCCAGTGGCTTTCTCACATCGCATGTCACAGCATTCAAACAACACAACAGTGTCTGAATGACATAAATGCATCTGCACAGCTGGATGCAGCCTGTAATGTTGCTTATTCCACAAATGAAAAGCAATAAAAATTGATGACCAAAGGTTTTAATGTGGGGCACTGGGGCGCTTTGTTTACCATCACAATTATAACACTTGGTGGACACTTTCCCAATTTATCCCATAAAGCACGAGACCTAATGAATGTTGTGCAGCAAACTTGGATGAAATCAGCATCTAAAACAAACAGGAAGTAGCTTACCTAAGGTCATCTAAGACCCCCCTGAGACATTAAAATAGAGAGTTTATATTATGAATCTATAAATGAAACGAGGGAGGCAGTGATAATTGAAAAGAAAGGGAGTATGAGGAAAGATCCCCAATTCTTTGAACCATCTCCCTAGGATCATTGGCCTCTGAGAAATAATTTCACCCCAGGCATCTCTTTATCTTTTGTTGTGCAACTCTGGTGTAAACAATGCGACACTTGAAACTGTAATATCTAATCACTGTGTAATTGTAAATGATTGTCTTTGCAGTCATTTTATTATTACACTGACATCATTAATCTCACTTTCTGGTGTCAGGTTTTAACAGTGCAGTTCTGATGCTTTTGTGGTTTTGATTGAAAATAGCACATGACACATCAGCATCAGACCTATGTTGATGATACTTCCTAATCTCTTTCTCTCTCCTCCTCTCTTTTGTCTCTGAAGGGCTACTCAATTCATGACAACAACACAACACACAGCTGAGTAGACATACACAAAATACACAAAATGTGGTAAAAATGTGTGTGACTGATGCTGTCACCGCAGCATCAGTCACCGCACCATCAGTCCTCCTGTCCTCTCTCGCTCTTTGTTCCTGCACATCCTGCTACTAAGACAGAAGTCGTTCGGTTGTTGCCCGAGTGTTGGATTACCATGTTAGTGAAAAGTGACTCTGTTTTGCTCCACACCTACAACTCACCTGTTTTCTCATCTGCACAGAAACCCTGATGTTATCCTGAGAGCCAGTGATCAACGAATGTGTGGAGGTGAAATTTGACTCTGACCTGTCCTCGACCGAACTCTCAACCTCTGGAAATCCTATTTCGATGTGTGCTCTTTTGCATTTTGGGAATGTGTTTTGCTGCTACAGTTCATGTACATTAAGCTGAAAGCAGGAATTTCTGTTGGTATTATAGGCAAATATGTCACATACCCTCATTGGGCACTTTTTTAGGTACACCATGCTTGTACTGGATTGGTCCCTCTTTTTGCCTCCAAAACTGTTTCAGTTCTTTGTGGTATAGATTAATTTGTCAGAGATCACACAGTTGCTACAAATTTCTGCACATTCATCTCCCATTCCAAAAGAGCAACTCTTGTTTTAAAAAGTGCTCTTTTGGATTGAGATCTGGTAACTCTGGATGTTCAAGACACCATTGTGATGATCTGAGGCTTTTGATGACTCGAGGTGGATTATCAGAAGACACAGATACGGTCAGCAACAGTTCTCTAGTAAGCTGTGACATTTAAACATTTTTTAGTTGGTTCTAAGGGCCCCAAGTTTACCAACAAAATATTCCCCATGCCATCACACCACCATGAGCCCGAACTGCTGATACAAGGCAGGATGGATCCATTCTTTCATGTTTTTTGAGTCAAATACTGATCCTACCATCTGAATTTTGCAGCAGAAATCAAGATACATAAGACCAGGCAATATGTTTCCAAGTTGCTATTGTCAAATCCTCTGCAAATAGCCTCAGGTTCCTGTTCTTAGTTGACAGGACTGGTACCCAGTCTGGGTCTTCTGCTGCTGTTGCTCATCTGCTTCAAGGTTCATTCAGAGATGCTCTTCTGCATACCTTTGTTAATACGAATGGTTATTTAAGTGACCGCTGGCATCAACAAGTCACTCTAATCACCTTTCTTCCTTATTCTGATGCTGTTTGAGCTTCAGCAGGGTCTCTTGATCATGACTGCATGCTTCAAATGCATTGAGTTGCTTCCATGTGATTGGCTGACTACATATTTGCGCTAATGAGTAGTTGAAAACCTGACAAAGTGGCTGGAGAGTGTATTTATTATTGGTCCATGTTTCGTTAGAATTTTAAATTCTGGCTTTTATTATATGTTTGATGATATAAAGTTCGGCTTTTACAAACTTTTAGAGTCTGATGGCTATATTCACGTTATAATGGATGCTATTAGCATTAGCAGTGATCTATCACAGATATACTGATGTTGGCACATACAGTAGTTCTCTGATTAGCATCAGTAAAGAAACATTGTTTTTTTTTTAATTTAACATAACAAAATGCAGAAAAAAATGCAAAAAAGGTTTTTAGGTTTATCGTTTATAAATTTGGCATTGTTTTCGTGGTGAAGTGGATCTGAATGCACGGTTTACAAGTTTCTAAGTAGTGTGTGAAATATATCCCGGACGATAACATACAATGAAGCCATATTTTTCCTTTTGCAATGTAACTCTTAACATGTTGTTCTAAAACATCATGAGAAATATCGAGCAGATATATGAATACTGGAGGTGTTTTTCTCTGAGACACTGGTACTGGCATCTGTCTGAAACATCCAACATGGTTAAATCTCTAACATGTATTTCCACATTGTTAAAAAAGTTACATTAGGAGTAACGCAGTTAGGAGCAGTGACTTAGCTGACTGAAAAGATTGAGGAAGGCACTGACTTTGGAGAATGCTGTGCATAATATAAACTGATCACAGGTCCAGTTCCTTTTCATTATGTTGCTTTCATTCTCAAGTTTTTCCGTCCGCGGGATCAAACCATACATGTCACAATAATGGGGCGATCGTGGCTCAAGAGTTGGCAGTTCGTCTTGTAATCGGAAGGTTCGAGCCCCGGCTCGGACAGTCTCGGTCGTTGTGTCTTTGGGCAAGATACTTCACCCGTTGCCTTCAGTTAGGAGCACTACTGGTGGTAGTCAGAGGGCCTGGTGGCTCCAGTGTCCGGCAGCCTCACCTCTGTCAGTGCGCCCCAGGGCAGCTGTGGCTATAATGCTCCAAATAATGAGAAAGGAGGACTTGAAGCTCTCCCATCTGACTTTGGCCAAGAGCCGGGGTACACTGTGGGCAGGTTGATAGTCTATCAAAAGGCCGACAGGGCAAAAACGCTTGAAACCTTGACACAATGACTGATGACTGATGACATGTGACGACTTCCTTTACAGCAGATGTGATCACCCTGTCGTCAGGGTACGCTGACTCTGAAACTAAAACTTCTATAACTTAAACTTAAAGCTTTTATTCTGTCATTAAACACTGACCGATTGCTGTGTGTGCTGAAAGGCATGAATGCAAAAAGTGTGTGTGTGACAAACAGCAGAATGGAAGTTTGTCAACAAACCACCACAAGGTCTGTTGTGGAGCTGCTTCTTGACTCAGTGGCTTTTAGGTCATTGTGCAATTGAATGAAGCTGCGTCTCATTTTTAGGGTCACGTAAACACGTGTGAATGACCGAGGAGTGAGGTGTGATCCACTATCTTTTTGGCACACCAACAAAACCCCGCTCTATTAAGTTCCAGCAACCACCACACACCTTCATACCACATAATCTCTGCGCATTTGCACTCAGTCTCCTGTAGATACCGACATACAGACACAGACACACACCGGCAGCCCTGCTCCTCCCCCATCACGGCCTCACACTGTAAACAGGCTCAAATTTTGTTCATTGGCGGCTGCCTATTCTTTGCGGCCGATGACACTGGTGACATGTAAAGCTCTCTGGCATTGTCCAGCTCGCTGGAGCTCTTTAGCAGTGTAATCACCAGTGAAATGGCAATGGGCCACTGGGATGAAAACACAAGTCAGCAGCTGGTCAGCAAATCACAGCTGAAAGCCGTTAAATGGTGGATTTGCCCTGTAAGCAAGACGAGCTCGGGGGCCCTTTGTGGACCCAGTTTGTGAATGCGCAGAGCTGAAAGGATATTTTTCGTAACAGTTAACGGGCATTTTATAACTCGGCCTTTCACACGTCTGACACATCAAGCTGATGAAAATAGTTTTGAGACTGTCTAAGCAGACTTCATGTCAGGGCTAGCAGGGTACTGAAAAGTTTGATTAAGGTGTTCAGACAAGCAGAATTCTTATCAGAGTCGAGTGTATTTATTTTAATTAAAACTTGACACAAGCTGAGCACCTTCTGTACAGATAAAGCACAATTTCCATATATGACTCACAGCCCAGATTTGCTAACTTTACGCTGACAGTGATTGGAAGATGCTGAAGAGAAACACCTTCACTGTCAAATCAATTTTTAAATTTTTTTTTATTTAATTATTTAATTTATTTAGTTTAAAAAACAAAATAAAAAAGATTCAGGCAATAAAGGATATGACACTTACACCTCTCGCCAAGGCTCCCGGCAGCAGAGAGACAAAACTGTAATTATCGTCTTGCGGTTGCATGCCTCCAGCAGTGAAGTTGCAGTTTACATCCATTACTGTCCTGACTCATAATATGGTGGAGGCTTAGGAGGAATTTAATACGCGGGCATTAAAGATTAGTGTCACTATTTCAGCATCCCACCAAAGTATGATCGCAAACTCTAAGTATGGTGCTAAATAATAAGCAGAATTATTGCAGTTTTCTTTCAAACATCATGAATCTACAGTGGTGATGAACTTTAACCCTCTTAGATATATTTAATGTCATCACTTAATTTCATGCTATTTCATGTTTACCTGTAAAGTTGAGTTAGATCTCCTTTCAGTCTTAGTGAACATCTGTGCTAAATTCAGTCCAATGGCGTTTATGAATGGGACAGATCTATAGACAACCCCCAAAACATAATGATTCCTGCTACAAGAATGAATATCACAAACAATGTGTGTGCCTGGGGTCTGACGAAAGGCAGGAATGTAATATTGAAAATACAAAAGTGGAGCAATTTTAGCAAAATATGCCCCGTCAGTCTTAAAGTTTGATCTTTACATCAGGTGCTGGTCTCATGATTGTTGTTTCTTACAGTTCAGCCAATAAAGCAGACCCTATCAAAAAAAGAAATAGAAGGAGAAAAAGTAATCTTTAAAGCACTGGATAAGTATAAAACTCATGTTTTATAATTTCTGTGAACGGTAGAAGTTAGGAGTCTGAATGTCGAAGCAACTGATATCTTCCATGTGTTTATGGTTACAAAAAACTGACGAAATGACTTCACTGAAACAGGCAATCAATCACCATGAGGCCACCGCTGCTATCAACTCTCTGCTCCACCTAGTGGCAGGTCAGGACCAGAGCTCTGCAAACCTCTCCACACCAAAATGAGACATGCTGCATTATGATGTACAGCGGTGTCATAAATTTATATATTTATCATGGGCATGAATGTCATGGTAATTTTGATCTTTTAATGATTTCCAGCGTGGAATTAGTTTACAGTTTTAATTACTTTAAAAAACAAGAACTGGGTGCACAAGTTTGAATTTATTTTGTGTGTTTTCCTCATCCACACAGGTTAAAAAGTATATATACAGAAATCTGTACATACACTCCCACTAATATATTGTTAAATGTCCCTTAGAGGATAAATACCACTAATGTTCCTTGGCTGAATAGCTTCTTGACCAGATGCTTTTAGTGGCCATCAACACGCTGCTGGCATAACTCTGGCTGGATATTTGACCACTTTTATTGGCAGATTATCAGAGTTAATTTAAAAAGTCTTGGCTTCCTGGCACAGATTCGACTTTTAAGTATATTAAAGAATTTTCATTCCAGAATCTTGATGTTAGCCTTCTTTATCTGTTCAAATCCAGTTTTGATGTGCGTTTGGGACCATCGTCCTGTTGGAGCACCCAGATGTGTTCAAGCTTCAACCATCTAGCTGTTCATCTGAGGTGACGTTGAAGAATTTGGAGGTAGTTCTCCTTCTTCACAATACCACCCACTTTGTATAGTGTACCAGAACAACTGGCAGCAAAATAGCCCCAGAGCATGACGCTGCCACCACCATTAATAAAAAGACAAAAAATGAGGTGCTGGCTCTGATGCATATCAACAGATGCTCCTCAGTAGGGCGAAGAAATTCAATAAAAAAAGAGAAATTCTTTTAATTGCTTTACCTTTAACAGAGTGCCTCAGCTACCAGCATGACCCTTGACAGTTGGCATAGTTTTACAAGTTTTGAAAGCCTCACCTTTACTCCACATTTGGCTCGTCTATGTGGGCAGCTGCAAATTCCAGTCGAGCTTGATGGTGCCAGTTGAGCAGGGACTTCTTCATCAGTGATGTGAGATCTACTTCAGTGTGGAGAGTGATGCTGGTATTCCAGCTGTTTCCAATTCCAGGCTTGATCTTTCTACATGGTTTCTTTTAAAAACTCCTTTTTGCATAAAATGATTGAAAACCAGAAGCATTTCATTCGAACATTTTAGAATATCTATCATAGATATATGAAACAGAGCCGTGACAAAAGTATTCTTATATAATGGGGTCATTAATGGCATCACTAGTTCACTTAAATTCCTAAAAAAGCACATACCTCACTGACACAAGGATGCAGACTATCCGCGCTGTAAAAACTGCTTTCTTTGAGCTGCTGTTCAGTTCAGGACGGCTGTTGAGTCACATCGCATTAATACTTGAGGTTCCCACCCTGCCCTAACAGCA
This sequence comes from Astatotilapia calliptera, assembly GCF_964374335.1. Lineage (NCBI taxonomy): Eukaryota > Metazoa > Chordata > Actinopteri > Cichliformes > Cichlidae > Astatotilapia > Astatotilapia calliptera. Next base: position 25,696,989 of record NC_137431.1, read on the forward strand.
ATTATGTGTGTTGCTGGAGCTGCAAAAACAAAAGTGATGCAGTTCATAAAACTGTATCGGCTACTGACCTTCCTGCTTAATGGACTGAACGAAAAAGAGAAAATATTTCAAGGGCTAAGCATCATCATCGTTATCTGCATCAAGTATGAGCAATGCGCCGCTTCTGTTGCAATACTTTCTGTACATTTGCAGCGGTTGTGACAGAAATATTTTGCCAGAAGCCCACACAATGAGTTCTACAGTTATAATCAACTTGCACAGTCTTGCCGTGTACGTTTATGCTCAAAACCCTTTAAGCAATATGTGTCCTGAGCACGCGCGCACACACACACACACACGCACACAGCTCAGTATCTGGCTCAGTATTTATAAGTATGACTAATACACTGTATATGCATACTATCATGCGTGCTTAAACCTGCTTTCTCTGCCTGGCACTGAATAAAACTAATCAGACAGCTTCTTGACCTTTGATGACAATAACCACTCCTGTGTCTCCTGCAGAGCAGCAGAGCAGCAGTAAATGCAATAAAAAGCAGCTAAATTAGCAAGAAAGCATCCTGCTTCATTGACCATTACGCCTAAAAATCTAATCAGTGACTCATTGTGACTCCTCATAATAAGTTCTGTTTGTAGTGGAATGTTTTTCCAGACCCCTACAGACTGCATACCAGATGCTTTCCCGTGCAGTTTGTTCCACACTTGTTCATATTAAGGAGCTTTAACATCAGTGTTAGCTCAGAGTGCTGCTGCTCTTGCTTCACTGCACTGACTTAGTATCAGATTTGGGATTGAATTTAACTTCATGCTTTCTCAGGCCCCACAAAGAGTCTCAGGCTTTCAGCCTATGACCTGCTAGAAGCTAACTTTGGGATAACCGGGCTTTAGTTGTGCTGGAACCTCTGTTAATGGATCTGTTTGATTCATCAGCATTTCTTTTATTAAATGCTTCATTAATGCTTAAATATTAAAGTCAGCATATGGAGTATTTGGGCCAGCCAGTGGAGTGTCATATCGGTCGAGTGGGCTCAGCTATCTGGACCAGCTGATAGCACTGCTGCTCAAACTCCTTCCTAAAAGAAACTTTAGGCTGTTTATTTGAATGCAATCCTCATAAATGCATGTGGCTAATTGGATTTGCCACTTGAAGGCCTCAGAAAAAAACACTTACAATGTGATTTAAAACAACAACAACTTTACATTGGGCTACTCTCCTTGAATTTAAAAACAAACAAACAAACAAACAAACAAACAAACAAACAAACAAACAAACAAACAAACAAACAAACAAACAAACAAACCATTAGGTAAAAGCAGAAAAAAGCTGAAAATCAGGTGTTTTTGACATTCTCTTTCACTTTTCTGACAGTAGATCAGAGACACTGGCCACAAAGTTGCACAGCTCCATACCTCCATCTGCTGGCCACATGCAGCTCCACTAATGGCTGTGGGGATTAAGAGATTTATGACCGTCAGGTCAAAATAGATTTCAAACATTTCCAAAGTATTTCATTGGTCAAACTGAAGAGTGACTTATCGTGACGGATTTAGCCCAAAACATTTAACTTATTTGTGTTGCCTGTATCAAAGACATCGTACTAAGTTAGACTGTTTCCACTTCAGTAAACAAACAAATCAAATAAATGAGGGCAAATGATGTTTGTTTGTTTGTTTGTTTGTTTGTTTGTTTGTTTGTTTGTTTGTGTGTTTTCTTCTTCTTTGTGTTTAACGGCGGTTGGCAACCAACGTAAAGGAGCATTATCGCCTCCTACTGTTCCGGAGTATGGGTCAGACACAAATGATGTTTTATTGAGTTGGGCCAAGTTTCAGTCAGCAGAGCCACACCTCCTACAGGTGCACTCACTCACTCTGATTGCCTCTCCCTGTATTTGAACCAGCTGGAAATTGTATGGCTTCCTGATGACCAGCAACATATAAAAACACATAACTTCTCTCTGCTTAACATTTTCTCATTTCCTTGCAAATCTACTCTAGGTCTTTTCTTGTGAAAGAGCTGAAATGGCTCTCAATGGTAAAACTGCAGTAGTGACCGGAGCTGCGATGGGAATAGGAAGCTCAATAGCTGAACTTCTTCTGCAAAATGGTGCCAAGGTAGTGTTTGAGATCAGATATTCTTGTGCTTCACATTTTGAAGTGCTGAGGTTGAATACTTTTTTTTCCTGCAATAAATGAGTAAATTTGTGGTGATGAATATGAGCATGTAACTGCGAGAGTAGATAAGTTTGTTAGTTTTACTAGTCATAGGTGAGTAAAATCAAATACTCTAAGTAGACTACTGCATGGCCTATTTAGAGTTAGAAAGCGGATACAGGTTAAGTCAGCATGAATGAGTTTGATTTGAACTGCATCCTTTTATTAAGCTGTCTTCAGTTTGTCCCCCCTGGTCTGAAGTTGGTTGCCCACCAAATTACTGTATTTGTGGTGTTGGAAGGTGGATGTTGGAGGGGAAACTTGCTATCCATTTAATAGCATTTATTATAGCTCTTTCACTAAAAATGGTAACACTTATGCTTTTTAAACTCTAAGCAATGAAATGTAACTTATTTTTTGGGTTGTATTTGCAAGAATGGAATGCAAGGAAGACTCTATCTGATGAAATTTTCATCCTCACTGAGGAGGGATGGAAAAGGAACAGGTTCCTGACCTCTTTTAGTGTCTGTGGCTAAAACCCTTCATGGGGGTAAATCATAACATTTCACTGCAGGATGTGACCAAAAACAAAATGCTTAATGTGTTGTCCTGCACATATAGGTGGCCATCCTGGACATGAATGAAACTGCAGGACAGAGTTTAGTTGAAACCCTGAACAAAGAGCACGGACCAGACCGAGCCCTGTTCCTGCTGTGCAACGTAGAGTCAGAAGAGGAGATCAAAGGTAACATGCATACACAACAAAATGTAAATGGTGGCGGCAAAGGCGTGTGTGTGTTCTGCTTTCCTTCAAATACTTGTAGATTTAGTTTGTTCCAGTCAGTGAATTTTTCTCGAACTCACCAGCTTGAGTCACAGTATGAGCAGTTATCAGCAGCTGGAGCTCCAGACCATGAGAAATTACTTGCTCTTCATGTGGGAGTCAATGAGCCATCAGAACTTTACCAGAGCACAGGGGTTTTGCTAATGTAGATGCTGCTAATAAAGCTGATCAGATTCTGGAGGTAGTTGTAGTTGGCATGCTTCTGTAGTCAGCTTAAAGTTGCTTCATGAATTGGGAATGCTGCAACAGTTCTTGTAGTTCCCAATAAACAGCTAGAGATGAATTTGTCTTTTTATTGTTGGCTTGAATTTTGTCACTTGGTTTTGAAAGGACTGTTATTCCTGTGGTGTCTCAAGCTGCCTTTCAGAAAACTGTAGAAACCTTTGGTGGAATTGACATCCTGGTCAACAATGCTGGCATCTTCAATGAGATAACGTGGGAGAAGACTATTGGCATCAACCTTGTAAGAAACACTCACATTGAGCTACTCAAAATCAGATATGCAAGAGATTGCAAGTGTCATGGATGCCTTTTGTTGTAGGGTGGCTGTATTAGGGGGTCTTACCTGGTTATCGAGCACATGAACAAGCTGACTGGGGGTCGTGGAGGGGTCATCATCAATGTGGCATCCATGGCAGGTAAACTTATGTATTTGCGTCTAAACAGACCATTTCATGCATGGTAGTCACTTCATTTGAAATGATGAACAGCCTGAACTATCAGGACTACTTTGACTGCTAAAGGAAAACTTGAGTTGAACTTGAACTGCAACCCATCCAACAGGTATTGGCCTTCTGTCTTGCTGCCCTGTGTATACAGCCACCAAGCATGCAGTGGTTGGGTTTACTCGAGCATTTGCGGTAAGGAAACTGACACAATTTCAGGAAAAATCAGTTTCAATTTGTTTGTACTGTCTGGAGAGTCAATGTAAGCTGCATGTTGGGCTTAGTGGCTACTAGGGCAACTGTGCTACTGCTATAACTTGCATGTTCAACTGCTCATTAACACATTGTCTAATCAGCCAGTAAAAGTCAATTGGGTCAATATGACTTGAGGCTCAAAGAGACATCAAAAGAAATATGATTGAAGTGATTTTAAACAAGGCATGGTGGGTCTGAGTACTTCAGAAACTGATCTACTAGGATTTTTCCAGCACACTTTAGGGTTTACATAAAATGGTCTGGAAAGAAATCAGCGAGCATCAGTTGTGAGCGTAATGCTAGGTCAGAATGACCAGACTAACACGATGGCAACAGTAATTCCACCAAGCACTTATTGCAACAAAGGTATGCACAAGGGAATGGACTGCACCATACACTGAAGCGCATGGTATTGAAGAACTGAAAACTGAAACTAGAAATTGCATGGATCATCCTGCTTTGTAACGTCAGTTCATCCTGCAGGTGGAATAACAGGGTGGAGGATATCCTGACACACATGATTACTGTTGCTATTCATGTCATGCCTCTGACCAGTGTGGCAATCATCTGATGGTTGCTGCTAGCAGGAGAACATGCAGGTCACAAAGCTCAGTTTCTCTTCGGTGTTCGAGTGGACTCGATCACCATCTTTCTCCTGTGACCATTTTTCAGCCCCTTATTGAATCGAGAGCTACACAAAATGTAAAGAAACTTTCTTACTAGGCTGCCTCAGTTGCATCAGGCTATGGTATACGGATGAATGCCCTCTGCCCAGGATTCGTTAAAACGGACCTCTTCTCCTCTATCAAGTCCAAACTGGGACAATTCTCCAACTTGGCAGGTGCCAACCAGGAACTGATAGAAAAACTTGGCGTGTTAACGTGAGTCTAAAATTGTACAAAGCCTTAAAATGTCTGTGCACATGGCATTATGTTTTTAAAAGTATTTTGCAGTGGAAATGAATATTCATGGTAACTGTATCTCTTGATGCAGGCTTGCAGAAGTCGTCGAGGGCTTCCTTGAGCTCGTGACAGATGAGACCAAAAATGGAGAAGCTCTCCTAGTTCTCCCAAAAGAGAAGAAATATGCAACTTTTTCAGCATCACCCACTGATTAACTCATGACAATATTTCAAGTCTTTCAGGCAAGAGTTTCAACTTCTGTACAATGTATGAAATGTACTGCAATAACAGATTAAAATATAAAATCTGTGTGGGTGTTTGATCTGCAACATCCTGCCACTGGCAAATTTCAGTCTTGTTATTGCACAAGACTGACACTTAAACCATTTGACTGTAGGAGCTGCTGAACTTGTGTCACAACACACCGCAAAGATGTAGTGTCACCTGTATCTAGCTCCCCCTAGTGTAACTTTTTTCTTCCCCTATTTAAACAAACGCACGCCTGACAGGGACGTAGTCAGTCACTGTACCGGCGTAGAATAAACTAATATATCTGAACAGAAAACAACTTCCTCTGCCAATACCCGAAATGACAAACCACAAGGGAAAATGCATTGTCACTGCAAAATATCACACCATATGTTTGAAGGCACTGCAGTCAGATCTCACATAGATACACATGGGTCTCTGTATTAAGAATTAGTTATCACCCACAGTCAGCTGTGAAAGGGAAGTCACCAAAACAAAGATGTGTTTTTAAAAAAAGGGGAAGCTAGTCTGCACTCACAAGAAGTATGTCTAGACAATGGTTTTATCTAAAAGGTTACACGGCAAGGTGGACTAATGTGATTAAAGGCTACGAATGAAATGAGAAAGGACTGAAAGAAGCAGTCACAAAATCAGAGTATTTGATCAAAAACCAGCACAATGTGGAGCCCCCGAGCCTTCATACAATTGGTATTAAATGCGCAAGAGCCTAAAACAAAGATGTACTTAAACACTTGCTATTACTAATAGTACAAAAGTTTCAAAGGAAGAGTATACATTAATCATTCATGTCACATTGTTGCTCGGCAGATTTATCCATAAGAACACTTCATATTTGTAGATTTATGTTTAAAAATCAGTGAGTTACTAAGTAATTAAAGCTTTTTGATGGTATTGAGAACTTTGTCTTTCAGCTGCTTCCTTAAGGGGTCGGCTTAAGAAGTACTCTGTACCACTAATACTACAGCTTTAATTACTTAGTATATCGCTGATTTTAAAATGGTGTGTCACGATTTGAGACAAATTATCAATTTAGAAATTCAGAACACATATTTTTATTTTCTAGTTAATGCAACAAAACAGGTTTCAGGTTTTCATGTACTTTGAAACTGCAGTTTCTTGTAAATGTGCCCGTCTCGGAATCAACTTTCTTTTGTTTAAATGTGTTACAGGCTTAAAATCAAACAGATGTGGCACTTACCAGAAAACATTTATCACAATGCATGTTTGAGGTATATATATATATATATATATATATATATATATATATATATATATATATATATATATATATATATATATATATATATATATATATTTTTATTCCAAAAAGTTTATTTAACACAATTATATGGGCTACATATTAACTTAACGGATATATATTTAAAAAAAAAAAATCGATACTATCAGGTTAGTACCAATCAGACACCAGCGTTGGCATCGATACTATTGATATTTGGATCAATCTGCTCATGTTTACTCCTTGTTTGTAAGTGGTTACTGCAGTGGATGGATGTGCAACACTCAAAATATACTTACATTTAATTGTCTCCTGGGAGTGCAATGACACAAGGCACAGTATTCTGGTAACATGACTAATCACTGGCCCTATCCATGTGTATTATCCAGTTATATTGGGGGTGGTAAAATTAACAGTACTCCTCTCCAGGGACTGTGATGCTGGAGCAGTCATTTCAGGGAAATTGGTGTCACCCATGACCCCCCTCTAAGCACACCCCTATGATGGAGTTTTAGGCCTACATTAAAATAAATACATTAATTAATAAAAAAAAATACAATTATTAATCATTTTGAGAATAAAGTTGAAAATCTATTTTGAGAAAATCGACTGATTAGTTTTTTGTTTCAAGACAAACTGCTATGGTAGGTATATCCTCCGACTTAGTGAACTTGTACTTCAGAATCGGTTTTAGTAACAAGTAAATGGTTTCTCTCTTAGCACCTTTTTTTTTCTCTCTCTCTTTTAGCACATTAACACAGTGTGGTGAGCCGTATAAGGACATTGAAAAGATGGTGCGGAAAGCTGCATCTGGTCAAACGGAAAAAAACACAAACTCCAAAGCGTGGATTTGTACAAAATGAAATGGCGCGTAGTGAACAGAGCCGAGGTTATCGGGGATGTATCACAGGACAGCTGATCAGTTTGTTTAATTCAGTCATCTATACGAGGCGTTTTGTAGAGGATACAGCCGCTTAGAATTACGACTTTATTCTTGAAATTTTGACTTTAGTCTCAAACAGAGATGGGCAGTAATGCGTTACTTGTAATCCGATTACTTTATCAAGTAACGAGTAAAGTAAGGGATTACTATTGCAAAGGGTAATTAGATTACTGTTGCTTTCCCATAAGCACGCTGCGTTACTACGTTACTAAAACGGTGATTTTTTTTTTTTTTTTTGGCCAGAGAGTCTCATAACAATGACGTAAACGAGTACGACTTTCGTGGCAACAGCTGTGTGCAGATCAACAATGGATACTAGTGCGAGAGAGAGTATGAGCGTGTAGCGTTTAAAGCGTGGAAGTACTGACCTTACTTTGAGTTTGATTCCATAAAAAGTGACAAAAACATTAGCGTCTGCTGCTCACTGCGTGGGAAGAAAACTTCTTTTTACAGCAAAAAACCCCCCTAAACTTCCGAGCAAGCACCAAATATGCTACCACTGGAATGTGAAACTGCCATATCCTTACACTGACCGCTGCGACATACCTGCACCAGGGCAAACCGCCGCCTGCCCCACTCCTGCTATACAGGTGAAAATAGAGCAACAGGACCGCTTTGATTTTATTTATTTTCTGCTGTGTTTTACGTGCATCTATTTGAAAGAGTGAGTGTAAACACAAAAAAATATTTTATTTTATATGCTGCAATATGCAGAAAATAGGTTTAAATGTTAAACAAATTTCTTCCAGTCAGAGAATGTTGCATATAATTTAATCTTTGCTTGATGCATAAAGTTAAAAGATTAAAACTAATAAAACAAGTTTTAAAAAGAGACTTTTTCATTTGATTACATTTTATATGATGGATTATGCAGAAAAAGTGGAATTGGGTTGAAAGTTCTATTGCTTTATTACCTATTTAGGGTGTAATTTATGTTTTAAAAGGTAATCAGTAACTAATTACTTTCAAATAAGTAAAGTAACAGAATTACTTTTTTCAGGAAGTAATCAATAACCAATTACTGATTACTTCCTGAAAAAGTAATCCTGTTTACTGATTACTTATTTTTGAAAGTAATTAGTTACTGATTACCTTCAAGTAACTTGACCAACATTGGTCTCAAAATGGTCAGTAATATTTGTTTTTCTTAATGTGGCCCTAATACCCCTTCAAGCATTATGAAGCCATACAGTACTTAAAATATACTTCCATTAAATTGTCTCCTGAGAGTGTAATGACACCACGCACAGTGGTCTGGTAACATGACTAATCACTGGTTTTATCCAGTGGCATTGGGGGTTGTAAAATAACTGTACTCTCCAGTAAAACCCCGACCCCCCCTCTCGTTACGCCCCTGCTGCACGCACCATCGAAAAATGACCGCGAGAAGAGTTTTTGCACAGTTGGGATGAATAGGCTGGTCGTTAACTGTGCAGTTACCAGTTACTCACTCTGACCGCCTCCAGTCTCTCACTCGACCTCCGCACGGTTGCCACACGTTTGAAGCCCCGCGCGTCTTCCTGGTGGGCGGCGACAGATGGGCTAGGTTTCATTTGACGTAGACGTGACGTCGACGTAAAGCGCGAAATTTGACTGGCGGTCGGAAGTGAAAAAGATAAGCGCAAAATCACAGACAGACAGTACGCAAAATGCCTATGTCCTGTTGTGTTTACGGATGCTCCAGTAGGTCGACCAGAGAAACTGATAAACGGTATTTTAGGGTACCAAAAATAGCCCAACGAAGAGGAGAAAAATGGAAAATTCTAACCGAAAAACGTAGGAAAAAATGGATTTTAAATTTACGTTTACAGTCGGGAGGAGCAGAGTCTGCCAATGCCCGTGTCTGCAGCGACCACTTCGTCAGAGGTAATGTTATGTTTGCAAACGAACTTATTAGCATTAGGTTGTCCTTAAATTCTCGTTTACTTAGTGCTTTTAAGTTAGTAGTCTAATATTGACTTGATTGGGACTATAGGCTGCCCAAGTGCTTTGGATGACGAAGAGTCGGAGGACTGGGCTCCGACGGTCAATCTCGGCTACGAACGAAAACCCAGATCAGAATCAGTTCTCAAACGAGAGAAAAGAATGAAGCTTAAGGCAGAACAGCATCGATGTGCAGAGGCGATTTTGGATATGCAACAGACGGCTGAGAGCCCGGATTTGAGCCTAGTGACAGTGGAGAACCCCGAACTGCAGCTTCCAGCTGAGAATCCACAACCAGAAGACTTCAGTGTGAATGAGACATTCACTTATCCAGGTAAGATATTGTGCTGAGATGTAAAACAAACAAGAATCATGTCAAAGAGAAAAAGATGCCATTATCTGTAATGATTATGGTCCAAGTTACATATTACATGTTTGTGATTTTTTAATCACAGAGTAAATCCATACCATTTTATTCAGAAAAAAAGAAAAAGTGGCACTTATTACCGTCAGGCACACACCACAGGTTTTTGTACACTGCTATGGTTCTTATATTGCCAGATTCCAGACAGTCTCCTTTCACAGATAAGTAAAGATATCCGTAATGTAAGGTTTCTGTGGTGAGAAATAGGGCTGGGCCATATTATACCGTTCACGGTAATACCGGTATAATGTTAGGCAACGATAGGAAAATGAAATATCGCGATAGAATGGGAGTAAAACGCGCATGCGCAGTGCCTTTGTTTTCATACGCACATGGCCGATTGTTGAGTGAAACAGATGAACCAGAATTGGTTTGTAAAAATGGTGCAACTGGTTTGGTGTTTGTCCGTCAGATACACGACAAAGCACATTTTTTTGCAGAACATGCAAGCGGCCGTCGTTATTGTCGTATTTGTCGGACTAAGATGCTCTTAAATCTGGGAGTAATCTGGGTCCTAAACTCCGTATACTTCAGGTCAAACAACACTGCAGCATCACTTAGAGTTAAAAACTGTCTAAATTCTTTCATCTTTAATAAAACGATCAGCATTGCTGCTTTACCAGGTGTAACTATAAAGTTTAACTTCCAGGCATCCATGAAAACAAAAGTTATTACATTTAACGGAGTTAGAAGTTAGCAGGAAGCTAGCGGAAGTTAGCTCGCTAGTTTCGCTAGTTACCTAAGCATGATATTGCATGTTCTGACTGAGAGATTTCTGAAAAAAATCAAACGTACAGCTCTGCTATCACTTCCAACATAAATGAAGACAGGAAACTAAACAGCAGTGACGTTTGTAGGGTTACTGAAGTTGGGCTAGCTGGTATATAATGATGTGCTACGTGATCGCTAGCGACACAGCTATGTTAGCATAACATAAACAGTGAAGCTGGAGGACGAACACTAACACTTTTCCACTTATAAAAGTTAACGTGAAGGTTCTTCATGGTTAGAGACAAATGCAATCGCATGGCAGGATGCTGTAAACGGACCAAACTTCAGTCAGGAGAACAACTGAGATAATCCATCCACAATACGAGGTTAGTCATTAATATACTGCAACAACATGGGAATAGAGCAGCTGCCAGAGAATTCAACATTAATGAATCAATGGTACAGAAGTGGAGGAAGCAAGAAGAATGAGTTTAATAAAGTTTGATTTATCTGACTGCTTTGTTTCGCTTAATGTGCCTTATAATCCCGTGCACCTTATGGTCCGAAAAATGCGTACTGCACCTCTTTTTAACTTCAGTGGATATTATACATGGTTATGCTCAGGATATGTCAGCCCATTTCTACTGGAAATGCCTTTTGGTTAAACTTTCAGCAAGGAATTTGCATTTGCACTGTTACATTTTTATAAAGCTTTAATGTACATAAAAACCAGCTTCTTGTTTAAGTGAAAATAAATGGAAGGTTGTCTTTTTGCGCTAGTAATGTTGTGGAGTTGTATTTTGTCTCGCATCAATTATATCGTCGGTTATATCGTTATCGCAAATTTTCAAATATATATCGTGATAAATATTTTTGGCCATATCGCCCTGCTCTAGTGAGAAACATATAAATATATTTTTTGTTTAGACGCAACATGTTTTTTTGTTGATTAAAAAAAATAATTACATTAAATTAACATAGTGAATTAAACACATTACACCAGATTCTAATAGCCCACTAAAAAACTCCTACAGTGAAAATGAGTAAAAATTGAGGTTGCCTCTATTATGCTGATTATGCTCCCCCACTGTTATATTGCAGGCTGTGCGGATGCTGGATGCCAGACAGAGCTGACGATGGATGACATCGAGAAGATGGAGGATGTTTTGAGACAGAACACAGCAGAGCTGGTTGATCTTCGGAGCAAGGCTCTGGACACACAGTTCAGCCAGGAGGCTTTTGAAAAAAATGAAGACAAGACAAAGTTCTACACAGGGCTCCCCAACTTCTTAGTTTTAATTCAGATTTTTGAACTGTGCGAGCCCTATATCACCTCGGGACCTATGTCTTTGTTGTCCAAATTTGAACAATTCATACTAGTTTTGCTGAGGCTGAGACTAAATCTGCCCCTGAAAGATTTAGCTTTCAGGTTCAATATTTCTCTGTCCACTGCTTCTAGAGTTTGGCATAAAGTAATTGACATACTTCATAAAAGGTTAGAGTTCCTAATTGAGTGGCCAGAGCGACATGTTCTTCAAGCTACGATGCCACTGAGTTTCAGACAGGCATTTGGATGTAAAGTGGCTGTGATTGTTGATTGCTTTGAAGTCTTTATTGAGAGACCATCTAATCTTCTTGCACAAGCTCAAACTTGGTCCAACTACAAGCACCATCACACTGTAAAATTTTTGATTGGTGTTGCCCCCCAAGGCTACGTCACTTACATATCTTCTGCCTGGGGAGGGAGAGTTAGCGATAAGCAGATCACAATAGAGAGTGGCCTCCTAAAGAACTTGTTACCTGGAGATATTGTCCTTGCAGATCGTGGGTTCAATATTGGCGATAATGTGGGGTTTTACTGTGCTTCACTACAGACACCGGCATTCACTAAAGGGAGAAAACAGCTGTCAGCCTATGAAGTGGCAGAGACAAGGAAAATAGCCAATTTGCATATCCATGTTGAGCGAGTCATAGGTTTAGTCAGGAGGAAATATCAAATTCTGCAGAGCAGGGCTATGCCAATAGAGAACATGTCCACAAAGCCAGGTGAGACACATGCATTGATCGACAAGATTGGGGTAATTTGTTGTGCCTTATCAAATCTCTCCGAGTCTGTTGTCCCACTGGAGTAAGGGGGGTGGGTGGTAATCAATCAGTTAAAAAAAATTAAATGTCTTGTCACTGTCACGGCTCACAGAAGGGGGTGGAGAGGAAGAGTAGTGTCCAGTATCTGCTGCTTGGCTCTGGTGATAAGTAGAACAGGGTAGAGTAATAGTAGTACCTAAGTCCTGACTCCTGATTAGTCTGTAAATGTTTTCAAATGAAATATTTTTCTCCAACTGTCATATTGTGCTGGCAGTTTGTACAGTATTATACTGTGAGATGGATTGCAATCTATTTTGTTTATTTGTTTAAAAGTCTAATCTTGTAAATAAACCACCAATGTATTATTATGCTGCCTCAATAGCATTTAATCATTGTGTAGTGTTACACAACACTTAAATGACACAATTAAATGTACAATAAAATTAAATGACAATTTGTGCTCTAATGCTACGTCAGAGCAAATACAATAGCCAGAACTCATAATGACTACCATCAGGTCATAACAATATTCAAAATGTCATTATGTTGTCGTCCTTTTATCACATTACACATGTATGTTTGTAACTTGCTGTCCCAGTATTTCTGGGAGTATACTGTTTCTAAAAAAACACTCAACTTTAGGAATCGCATCATCCCAAAACTCAAGGTCAGGCAAAATCCTTTCAACAAATATGTCATTGCGGTTCCACACAACAAAGTCACAGTACTCTGCATTTGCAATGTGAAGCTGTGCCTGAATTTGGTAATAGTAGTCATGAGTTGGGTCCAGTGTGACATTATCCCCGTCACTGATGAGGCAGAAGCCCTTCTCCCCAGCACGCATGCGCAGGTTGACCGCATCTTTCTGAGAGTGTGGGCACTAAAATCACAGTGATGAGAACAACAATCAAGATTTATCTGATGAAACAGTGAAGAAGCAAAGATGATGGGTGTGGTCTGTGTTATCATAATCTCTCATTGCCCAAAACAAATGTCTATTTGACACAGACAATAAAGCCTCATCTTATCTTAATTGAACAATAGATTAGAAATTAGAAAAGGTATTTCCTGCATTTTTACTCAGTTCACTGATTCTTATGGAAAGATGTCACACCTATGGCCTTGACTACAACAGAGTCAATACCTTAATCTCGCAGATGCCAGTTCCATGACAGTCACAAGTGACTATCCCATCAGGGGTGGACCCCATGTATGGCCACTTGGGGTTCAGCCAGAGACCGCTGTCCATACATGAGAAGCCTGCATGCTCCTGGCTCATAAGCTTCTCATATGCTCCTCTGGCTTGTGCTTCATGTTTGCATCCATAACTATAAACAGTACACATGCCAAACATGAAAAGGAAATTATTACTTAGTATTGGATGTGTAAAACAGTAAAGTGATGTATTATACAATATGCCATTACCCTAAACTATACTTAGTTCTTACCCTGTATAACCCTAGCCGTATAAGCCTATAACTAACCTCCATCTTCATAACACTTTTTTAGTTACAGTTATGGACAGTTTCATACCCCAAATCTTAACTCTGCCTTACCCTACATCAAACCCTAAATACCTTGTAGCAGCTGTGGTGAACCTATATGCCTCTGGATAGCATATGGCCTTGATCAAGCTCTTTGATGGTTGCTGGGGGTTGGTCTTAAGAACTTGTTTCAGCTTAGAGGCAGTTACGCGTCCAGCTCTTTGCCTAAACCAAATACTGCTTGCACTCTGACTTCGAGTCGCCCTCTCTACAGCCTGGACTTGGGACAGGGTGAGCTCTTCAAGCTGGAAGTCCAGGCATAGCTCTTCAAGGTCTTTGGGGGGGAGCTGCAGTGTCTCTGGTGTTCTGTACTCAGGCACAGTTTTAGGAAGCATGCTAGACTGGGGGACAAATTCTTTGTGGTAAGGTTCCCTAGACATCAGTGCTGCACTCCTTGGACAGTTTTTGCTTAAACTCTCAAAAAACCTACAGTATGTCTCTGAATCTCTCTGCACTCTTGGGCATGGAAGTGATTTCCCAACCTTTTGTGTACTTGTGCAGCCATCAATGGAACACTCAAGCTTTCGTTTTTTTGACTTTGCTGAAGAGAAGTCAATCAGAGTTACTGGGCAAGCAGGAATCTGGAAAAATTAAGCCAAAGAAGATCATTAAAATTTAAAAAGCTCTTTTCCAAAACGCTATATATTCGTTTCCAAAAATATTCGAAATTGAACAGTGATGGCAGTGGAGTGAGTATGTGTGTTTTAGGCTGGGTATAGTGGTTGGTTGGCAGTGAAGTGTGTGTGTGTATGTTGGGTGGGGATGGAGGTGCCATGTGCTGGGTATAAAAGGAGTGGAAAGTAAGCAGTTCCATGTTGATGAAAATGTGGTGTGAGGAGTTGTGAGTATTGAGGAATGCATGAGAAATGTGAATATATAAAGTGCTGCAGTCAGGTGTGTGTGTGTGCGCAGAAAACAAGTGCTAGGGTGTTGAGGCATGCATGAGAAGGGTGTGATATACAGTATACGGTTCTGCAGTCATGGTTATGTTAGTCATGAAAAAGGAAATGGCTTTTAAATGCTGTTATAGCGTTTTGGAATAGAACTCTTCATTTATTAAAGTACTGCCTTTTGTCTGACCCCTCACCTGCAACCTGCCCGGCTTGATTAGATCTACCTTGATTAGATCTAGCTTGAAGCCCCCGCCGGTATAGCCTAAAGGGTCATTGAGGCACTCAAGCTTCCCCACCACGACAAGGTAGCAGTATAGGGGAAGATATTTTATCCTACTGTCACATGAAGTCCCAATATAACATTCTTTATCCTACATTTTGCTTTTTGGCTTACCTTTTTAACATGAGATGACATCAGCCACTTGCACTGCTCTGATGTGCATGTCGCTCTCATTTTCACCCCAGCTTCAACTGCAAAAAGAACAGCTCCAACGTGCGAGCATGATTCTGATAGTCTGGAAATAGAGCACATAATCTTTTTAACATGAAATGCAATATTTACAGTACATTTTGATGATGCATAGCTTACTAATACTAATGTGCAATGGCACTTTATTTGAAGTAACATGTTTATTCATTAACTCTTTCTCAACAGCCTATAGAGAAATCATTATCTAGGTGATGACATGACTGAATAGTTCTACCCTCTATCTGAAAAATGCATCTGAGTGTCATGAGGGATCTAAGGCAATCACACAAATTCTTAGCTGATGAATTCTTAGCTAAAAGAAAACACTCTCTCCCCACTACTACTGAAGTACACCTGCAAAATGCTAGCAGTGCCCTATGCGTATATGTGTGTGTGTGTGTGTGTGTGTGTGTATGTGTGTGTTCTCATTGCAATAACATCCTACTTAATTAGGCTACTAACCCTGCCATACAATTGCAATGAGCTGCAATCACTTCTCCATCCTCCTTTGCAATTACCCAAGTCTTCAGAGGTGTCTCGTTAGACCGCTGAGAATGGTTTACCTTGAAACAAACAACTGTCACTCTAACGAAGTCCTAAGGATGTGGCATGTTTGTTGACGTTAAAGCCGCTACCGCTAACTGTTAGCGTGTTTAAGATAAAGCAATATAAGAACAAACACTCACCCTTGCAAACACCAAACTGTATCCATCACGGAGACGTTTTGTTCAAAGGTTGTGGACCCACCCGCTGACAAAAAAATTGTACGCCTCCAGACTCTTGAAAGCTTTCATTTGCTGCCTAGTGTAGTAAGAAGTCTGGAGGACCAAGTAGTTGGTGATATCCACAGCCTCGATAGTAGGCAAATCCTTTACTTCTGTGGTGTATTCGGACATTTTCAAAGAATACGGATCACGTCCGATATATTTTTTAACTATCTGTTTATATCTCTCCCGAGAAACGGGGTCTAAAGTTGCACAATAGCTGCTCTCCTGACTCTCCACAGTGTCCTCCATGTTTACTTCCGCCCTCCACTCAAAAATCGCGCTGCCTCCGCACGTCATCAGAACCACGTGACCGCAACCCAACTATTTAACATTCTCTTAGTTCTTTGCGTGTGTAAGGAAGCTGACCACCTCCTGGCTCTTCTTAATAAACAGCTGAAATGGCTCTGGGCGGTAAAACTGCGATAGTGACAGGAGCGGCGATGGGAATAGGGAAAGCGATAACGGAGATTCTTCTGAAAAACGGTGCTAAGGTAAAGATTAAGCTCGGACTTGGATTTCTTTTGTGTGTGTGTGTGTGTCTGTGTCTGTGTGTGTGTGTGTGTGTGTGTGAGTGAGAGATTATATGTGTGCGCTTGTTGTAAACAGTGGTGTAGAAAATATTAATTTACATTTACCGGCACCCTTTAATTGAAAAAAATAGCAACTACAAAACAACCGTCGAAGAGTTGCCAAGCTGGTGACACCATGCCAAATTGTGACACATTAACTGGTAACACTTGACTAGCAGCATGTAGTCCATGACTAAATGTGGAAATTCACTTGTTGCACACGTCTCTCTTTTTATTTAAGTTTTTTTTTCTTCATTTTTTTGTTGCTGTTTTCTTTTATATTGTGTTTTTAGTTGTTCATGCCCCACAGCCTGTGGGGCAAAGAGCAGCTGGCGATGGAGTCAGCAAGAGCCTGTATATTTAGGGGTGTCTGAACATGTAGGTGTGCCCTTTACTTAAAAAAAATAAACACCTTGCAAAGCTGCCAAGTTTAATCTTAATCCTTGTCTTAGATTAAATGTGGAAATCTACCTGCCGTGTCTGTTTTTGTGTCAGCGCTGCATTTGTTATGTGGTTGTTGTTTATGTATTTTTAGTTCGTAAAGGTTGGGTGTGGATGAAAAGTGGGCAAAATATTGAGTTTTATGGAGAAAATAAAACGGCACACATTCAGAGGTGACACACATGCAGTGTTGGGAAGGTTACTTTTAAAATGTATTCCACTACAGAATACATGCCCCAAAATGTATTCTGTAACGTATTCCGTTACGTTACTCAATGAGAGTAACGTATTCTGAATACTTTGGATTACTTAATATATTATCATGCTTTTTACAACTGCATGAATGTACTATTGCTGTGTGATTTATTACTATTACTGAAGGTCAGAGGCTCCGAACCACAGTAAAGGGACCTCTGGCTAATACATCGGGTTCCTTGTCGGGCTCGTAGCCGAAAACTAGCTTTACTTTATTGTCTGGGTCAACTTCGCTTATGAGACACAGAGAGAGGCGTTGAAAGGCTGCTCCAACGGAACTTATTGTTTCAGAGGAAAACAGGAACACGGTGTACAATTCAGTCTTAATAGCTTACTTACAACTGGGCTCTCAGGCACTCTTCTTGGCTGCAGTGGTTATTATTATATTTACATGATACCAGCTCCCGTTTCTGCTCGATGACAACTTCTTTCTACTCTGCTTTCTACTTCCTTTTTCTCTCTCCCCCTCCCTTTTGCATAAGTCGAGGAATGTGTCAGGTTACATTTCACTGTGTGTTATACTTGTATAACTATGCATGTGAACCTTGGTCCTTGAACCTTCCTGTCAATAGGTTGCCGTCCTGGACGTGAATAAAGTTGAAGGAGAGAATCTAGTTAAAGACCTGAATAAAGAGTATGGAGCAGACCGAGCCCTGTTCCTGAGCTGCAATGTTGAATCGGATGAGGAGTTCAAAGGTAAAGCACACAAACCTGGAAAAACATTGTGAACGGTGGAGGTACCGAAAAGGGGGAAACAGCTGGAAATGCTAAAGTAAATGGGTCCCTGGCTCATCCTGAAGTAAACAACTGCCGAAACACATGAAACTGATCAAACGTGCTGTGATTTCGTAGTATGTGTTCCAGGCGGCAGATGTTCACCAGATGAAAGGAAGTTTCCAAAATTTGGGGACATTTTGTCTTGAGTCATGCAAGTGGCATTTGATTGCGGCTGAAAATCCACATTCAATGAAAAGGGAGAGTAGAACAAGGTCAGTGAGGTCTGAAAAAACTGAGTACAAGGGAGAGGAGAAAAGCACAGCAAGATTTGGATCCAACAACAGCTAAATTGGGCTTGTTTGTTTCATATAAAGGTGGGTGGGAAAGGTCAGCATAGTTGTAAAGTGACTCTTGCAAAGTTAAGTGACTCCTGTAAACTCTCTCAGCTGCCTTTCAGAAAGCTGCAGAAGCCTTTGGAGCAATCGGCATCTTGTGCAACAATGCCGGCATCTTGAATGAGGAGAAGTGGCAGGATATGATCTCCATAAACCTGGTAAGAAGCTGAAAGCACAACAGACGTGTTAGATTTGCTCTGTCTCAAATGGGATTAATTGCTGAAGATTTCAGAGCGACATCTAGGACAGTTATTGGTCTGACATAATAATGTCACAATAATATTCCTGTTATTCATTTCACAACATTTTATATGCAGGCAAGTGTTCATAGACAGTTGAAAGATTTTCGCCAGATATAAAGTTTGTGTTGTAGGCGGGTGTTATTAGGGGGACTTACCTGGCGCTGGAGCACATGCGCAAGACGAATGGAGGTGGAGGAGGGGTCATTGTCAACATAGCATCTATGGCAGGTAAATACTGTTTAATGGAAACTTGGAGAGATCACAGACAAGAGTGTTAGAAGTCATGAAATTCAGGTTTAAACTTTAATCTTTTACAATGATTGATACAACCCGTCCTACAGGTCTGGGCCCTCTTCTTACCTGTCCTGTCTATACGGCTACCAAGCACGGAGTGATCGGATTTACTCGAGCCGTTGCGGTAAGAAAGAACTCCCCATGATATTGTTCAAGAACATCAAGACGATATTTGTTTGCCTTGTGATATGCTAGCTAGCAGTCTCTATGAACATGCATGCGTGATGCAAGTTTTGCCTTAGTTTTTTGTATTAAGTAATCACATTATGAAAACATCTGAAAGTGCAGGGTGTTTTTTGGTGTGGCCTGTCATTGTGTGAAAATGGTGGAATTGATCAAAAATCTGATCGGTGTGGTGAATAATCACTGTTTCTTATGATCTAAGTTGGAGAAGGTAGCTAGCCTTGTGCGTTGTGGTTGTTTCTGTCGCAGCATAGTTGATAGTTAAACAGCCTTCAACTACACATGGACACAACTCGTATGCATCATCAGGCAGAATTAATTGAGAAGAGGTGAGACGTATACTTGTACACGCACACACAAAACCCCCAAAACAAAAAGTCCTACAAAAGTTCAGAAAAACTAGAACCAAAACCTAAGAAACACATAAAGCAGGCAAAACACAGTGCAACTTAGCAAAAATGTAATAAAAGGACATAACTGTTTAGAACTGAGCATAACTGATGAGTTGAAACAGCTGGGTAACAAGAAACAGCTGGAACTAGTCAAGTCCAACTAACTCGGGGATGCAAACTACAAACGGTGCTGAAAATCAGATATAAACAAAAAAACAAACTAAGAATGAAACAGCATCAAATAATAAACAAGAATTTAAAATTTAGCAAAAACTCAAGGTCCAGCACCCAGGACCATGACAGCATGTGTGAATGCTCCTTTAGTCATTAAGAAGCTGCTGGTCTGATGATAAAGTTACAAGCTAATCTTTACTGGTAGTACTTGCAAAGCTACATTTTTGCAGGGCAAGTACCAACTTGCCCTCTCAGAAAATGTGCACTATTATCATATTAGGATGTTGTGTAATGTGTCTTAGTAAACAACAATGAAAAGTAGTTATCCATGATTACTGTTTTTTCTGTTGGATAACAAGGATATCGAATAAAACACACACAACTGATATTAGAAGCTGCACTCTTAATTTGTTGTTATTTGTTCTGCTTTCAGTGGCAATAAAGCTATCCTCTTCTATTGAATTAAATGGCAGTGCCTTGGTTCAGTAGGTTTAATAAAATACATTAGATTAAATTAGATTTATGATATGTGCAATGAAATCATTTATAACAGCTACTTTTTGTTAGTGTTCCTGTGATATTATGAAGACTGGCTGATTTAGTGATATGTAAAACCAGTTGTACACTGGTGTGTTGGTGTGCTGCCAGATGGTACTTCATTAGAATAAGCATAAGCTAAATGAAGACATCCATCACCATATAAGTGACTAACCACACAAAAAAAAGTGTCATTGCAAATTAGTTGTACCAGGAATTGTCAAGGCAGTGTCATTATTTTATTTTGAAATCCTTCCTCAAGATACTACCCCCCCCCCCCCCCCCCCCCCACAGAAAGCTATGTTGTTGAGTCATTCATCTGATAGAACACAGTTATGCTTTTATTATTAAAGTGACCACAAATGTCAGTTTTTGAAAGATGCTATGGTCGTGTAGTATCTGATCTGTAGCTGTATGGACAATAAGAGCTTTTCTTCTATACACCAACAAAGTGGATTTTAACATTTCTTGCAAACTCTCAATGTGACGTCCAATTATATGTTGACACAAGTGAAGGAGGCCAACATTACAGCGATGGAAATTCTGGCTCTTTTTAGAGAACTGGCTCTTTCGGCTCCCAACCGGCTCTTCGGGTTGTTTAGTTGATAATTCTATATTATCAACAACAATATAAAATTATACACACAATTATGTGTAAATTATGTTGTCTCTTGTTGTTGCCCCTGGCTCTCTTTCTCTCCCTCCTGCTCAACATTGTCATATTAGAAAGTTATAGTAGTGAAAATGAGTGACACCAAGAAAAGAAGCAAAATCTGGAACCATTTAAATTTTACTGACAATACATAGGCAGAGTGTAGAGTGTGCATGAAAAGGATATCATGCACAGGCACCTGAGAACTGTCCACCCATCAGTGCAATGGGAAGACGAAACGCAGTCAGTTGAGTGTGATATTAATGAAGATGCCAATGTATCTACTGCAACAGGTGTCAAACTCCAGGCCTCAGGGGACGGTTTCCTGCAGGTTTTAGATGTGTCCTTGAGCCAACATAGCTGCTTTAAATGGCTAAATCACCCCCTCAACATGTCTTGGGGTTTGCCAGAAGCCAGTTAAATCATTTCGAGGTCAAAATACTCATCATTTTTGAGGATTTTAAGTGCGCCTTATAGTGCGGAAAATACGGTAGTCACTAACTGCAGTGGATTCTCACTCAAGTATTAAAAACAAGCCTCAGACTTAAAATAATGTTACTCTATCCTACTACTTTCGAGCCTCTGAAAGTGGGAGGCTGTGTTTAAACTCTACTGTGTTGGTGTATTAGAGACAAAAACAATGGGTTGTCCAAAAATCTGCTGCTCATGTTCATTCAGTGCAGAGTTATGAATCAACATGTACATGCGCTCTATGTGTAACTCCAACCTACTGCTGTTTTTTTTCCAATTTAAAATGCCCAAATAGTCATCTATTGATCTCCGAACACTTGAGAAATATATATAACCTGCATTTTAATGCCTCCGATTAGAAACAAACAGTAACTTAATGTTTATGTCCGTGCTATGCTTTACTTAAACCAAGAAGGCTAATTATGTGAATTTTTTTTTTTTTTAACTAGGCTGCCTCTGCAGCATCAAACTATGGAATACGGGTCAACGCTCTTTGTCCAAGTTTTGTTGGAACCGAACTTTTTACGACAATCGAACACAAACTGGGACAATTTGCTCACCTGAAGGGTGTAGCCAACCAGCTTGTGGAAAAGCTTGGGGTGTTAAAGTGAGTAATTTTCTTCTGTTTCTTGTTAAAGCAGTCATAAACCTTACAACATCGACATTTTGTTTCTCTGCTCCATCTGTATAACTTGATATAATAATGTGTACATGCATATTCACTGATGTCACTGTACCTTTTTGATTCAGTACACCTGAGGTAGCAGAGTGCATCCTTGAGCTGGTGACAGATGAGACCAAAAATGGAGAGGCCTTCATGGTGCGCACAGAAATGAAAGGTTACGTCCCTTTTCCATCACTAAGTAGCACCGATAAACCTTGAAACCATCATGTCGACATCGGATATCATTCCTTAAGTATGTAACAGATATGTGAATAATAAAGAAAAACCAAAAACCTTCAAGCATAATTTCTTGTGTCTTTATTTAAACTGCTGTAACCAACTGGAAATCTGACAAAAGTAGAAAAAGGTTATCTAGGAGACCAAAACTGCACCTGCTCTGCTAGATTACACATTTATGAATCTGGTTCGTATGAGATAACTTCACTCTGAGATGGAGAAAGATATAAGAAAGACAGGACAGTAGAAGAAGAAGAGTGGTTAGAATCAAAAGTAAGGAATTTTAAAGTCAAGATAGTTCCCAACATGTTTAAGTACTTTATGTAAAAGTTGTCTGTGTAATTTGGACAATTTAGTGTTTACTGGGACAGAACTGCAAACCAGGTAAGACACATTTCTGATCAGTCAGCCATAGTTTAACAGAAGTAACCAATTTGTTTAGGTGGGACAGAACTGTTATGTTTTGCACTAAATTTCTTAACATTTAACATATCACAGGTGACGTTTAGCCCCACGATAAAGCAGCACAGAGGATTTTACATTTCATTTTCTAATTTTAAACATTTTTCAGTAACAATCATATTTCTAATTAATATAGTGGATTTTTTTTGTTTCCTTAAACGTGTAGGGCACACTATAGCAAGCAGAGCAAACCATGTTTTTGTTGTTATGTTAGATACTTTTCTTTCGTCAGTGCAAGTTAGTATGGAAGTGCTTATTAACATTTTTCTTAAATTTATAAGAAATATTTTCTGCATCATGATGCAACATTGTTGTGTGCGGGGTTACATATTCGCAGACCAGTCAGGGGGCTGGTATGTGGCCTGCTATGATGAATCATGTTTTCTTTGACGTCACATGAAAGGTGTGTTTGCCATTATTTATTTATTTATTTTTTTAAAATCTTCCTGTGTAAAAGTCAAAATACAGAAGGATTATAATGAAAAGCTAAGTAACTACTACAAAAAACTAAGTATGTCCTTTCTGCTTCCATAGGAATTAAGAGGTTAAGTATGCGAAGCTCATCCGGTGTCTGCTACTTGTGAATTACTGTCTCACTGCAAAATGATTCACAAGTAGGAAACATTCAGATGAAGACATTTGACTTTGTGGACATCACCCCAAAGTCAGACTGTAGATCTCAGATCAGCCTCAGTTAGCACGAAAGACTGAACAAGTATTCCTTTTTGGAAGGGTTGATAGAGTTGTTGGAATGGTTTCTCTCCAAAAAGAACAAGTCAACACAAAGTTGACACGTCGCAGTCATTAAGTCAACCATTAACTCCTCTGTATACCAAAGTGTTCTAGAGTCAAATGTGAGGCCGGCAGGTAAAGCTGGCCTGAAACTGGATAAACAGGTTAATGAGTGAAGCACAGCAGCAGATCTACACCAGAAGAAAATAATCAAGGGGTTGCAATGGCCCAGTCAAAGTTCAGACCTCAGCCTCATTGGAATGCTGTGGAGGGACCTTATAAGACTTGTCTATATAGAACTATCCACAAATAAGGAAATGAAGTGAATATTTACTCAACAACACCATGGGAAAGTGAAAGCCATACAGAAAAGTTCCACATTTCTTCCATATGAGTTTAACTTATTACTTTTGATCAACTTCAACTTTTTTTTTTTGCATATTAAGTAGCTACTACCTAAAAATGCCATTTTATTATACTTATTTCAGTCACATGGAGGTAATATATTCAAAAGTACATATTGCTTTTTTGATATTTCTCAAATATTGATAGTGCAGTGTGTTATTGGTGGACGCCAAGAAAACAACGTTGAACTAAAGAAATGTACTTAAGGCGTTAAAATTAGTAGTACTCAGCGCAATTGTAGCTTTTAGTTCCTTTCATTTTTTTTTAAAGTTTTGCCTGAAATGTTTTGGAGTTTTCACTAGATTTTTAACTTTTTTTTTTGTTTAATTAAAAATGATTACAAAAGTGAACAAGAGTTTTGCTAAACCGAAAAAGTGCCCCTGTTATACTCATTCCTTTTAAGTTATGTCAACTTATTTCCATGGGAGACATGACTGAAAACTTTAAGTACCAATTACTGAATATTTTTTGAATGTAATGACTAAACATCTTAGTTTTATTGTCGTCAAAATATATTGAAGTTCCAATAAGCTTCAACTTTTAATAAAAACATTAAGACAACCCGTTTCCCAAATTTCTTTAAGTTGTGCTAACATCTTTGGGTTTACAGTGTGCCGAAGTTGGTAATGGAAAAAATAGAATACTTTGTGTGCCGTTGGACACCTGACATTACATTTAAATAATTTTGGGCTGTAATTTCTTTGTATCATGACTGTAATGTGTTTCTCTAATAGTTATGTTGTTAAACACAGTGATGTTTCCACAAAAAAAATCACCACTGTTTTCTTTGTGTATACTTTACCTTTGATCTGCTCCTCAGACTGAACATTGCACTTGAAGAACAGAGATCTCTTTTCTCCATACTGTTTGTTGAGGGCTTCCTCTAAAGTCTTCCCTGCAGTTTCATTTATATCCAAAAGGGTTACCTGAACAGGTGAAGGCGAGCAGAGATAAACACCTGTGGCTTGCTACATTTGGAATTGTTTATAGTTTACAGATCAATTTTTTTTAACAGATTAAAACTAATAAAATAAATTTTAAAAAGGGACTTTTCCATTTGATTACATTTTGTATGATGGATTATGTAGAAAAAGTAGAATTGGGCTGAAAGATCTATCGCTTTATCACCTCTTCAGGTTGTAAATTGTGTTTATAAAAAGTAACTAAGCAGGGCTCTAGACTAACTTTTTGCCATGGGCGTACCGGTACGCCTAACTTTAAAAAGTTAGGCGTACAAAAGTTAGGCGCACACAAATTTTATAATAATTTATGTAATATAATGTGTTTTTCTGGATACACTGTGCTTTTTCAGCATTCAAAGATTGATGACACCGTGTCAGAGCACTGGCTATGAATTTCAGAAGGATCAGGCCTTAACTTAAGAGAAAAGTTAGCAATAGTTCTTTTCCTATTACAGCTACATCCACTTCTGTCGTGCCTAGGCGGCTCACTAGGGCTGGGTATCATCACTGATTTCTATAATCCATTCGATTCTGGTTTTCAAAGTCCCGATTCGATTCAACTTAGCCAGAAGAGTCAGAAATATTATAATTCTGATCACTTATCAGTACTGACTTCATCAGAATTGTGAGCATCACAGCAGATGCCTTTGTGTGAAAGTAACTGAGAATAAAACACAGAAAAACATGAAGGAGATTTTCCTGGTCTGGCTTTTTATAGCAGATAACCTTAAAAATATTCTACAATGTTCTGCATATAAAGTTTAAATTTCTTCAGTATTGAACAACAGAAAAAACAGGCTTTCTTGTCCGAGGTCATTTAAGTGAAAAAAAGAAAAGAAAAAGACAGCAGCCACAGCGCTGTAAACAACAGTAGACTGGTGGGTAATAAGCGAATGAATAATACAGAAAACAGAGATTGGAGACGGGAAACTGTTCTTGAAGTACAGAGAGAGAGAGAGAGAGAGAGCTAGCTGTGCATGGAGTGTGATTTTAATAGTCGTGGAAGCAAAACAGCAAAATTCATGACGACATTGATCAAATGTGAAGCGCAGTTTGCTGCTTCTTTTGCTGCTGGCTCAGTGGATTTTGGCTGGAGAGAGACAAAACCTGCAGCTCAGAATCAGCGCAAAAAGACGTAATCACAGCGCGGACCGGAAGCATCAGGATCACTGAGCTCCGACAGCGTGTCCGTCTGCGGGCCGTCGGGTGAGAAAGCCGAGAAAGACAAAGTTGATTCTGATGCGTCGGGTCCGTTCTGTGTTTACGTCTTTGTGTGGAGTCCGTGTACCTGCTCTCATCTGCTGTTAGGTTGTTGTTGAAATGGTTTTGTGAGCTTTAATCTGAGAATCTGGCGTTTCTGGCAAAACACAGTTATATTTAAAAGTCGAGTCAGGATCTAATGAGTTGATATGGCTTTATTCAAGCTACTCACCGCCCACTTCCACCTGCACTTTCAACTGGACCACGGCCAATCAGAGAGGTCCCGCCCCTTACTATCTCTGATTGGTTTAGTCCACGATAGGGGCAAAATGTGTGTCTGTTGACCACAGGGAAGGTTACAGATTTTTTTTTTTTTTTTTTTTTTTTTTTTTTGCTACCCGAACATTTGGTCGCACAGGTGCAACCAAATTTTTTTTTTTAGTCGCACCACTGAAAAATTTGGTCGCATTCGCGACCAAATTGGTCGCACTCTAGAGCCCTGCTAAGTAATTAATTACTTTTGAAAATAAGTAATCAGTAAAGTAACGGGATTACTTTTTTGGGGAAGTAATCAGTAATTAGTTACTGATTACTTTTTTCAAGTAACTTGACCAACACTGCTTATGCACTGCAGCAGTGCAGCACGTGACAATTAAAAGCTACAATTAACGCTGTTAATGGTGACTCACTCATTGTACTTGAATCCATCTATTTTCTTACCTTGTTAAGGTGACCTCGCGCTGTCTTGTCCTCACTGTCTTCTTGGGACTGCTGTCCATCCTCCTGCACTTCTCCATGGAGCCACTGCATCCCTAGCAGCTAACATTTCGGTTAAATTCACACATTTATTCTGCATTTATTTTCAGTTTTTTTTTCTGTCATGGCTCTAAACTTCTTCAACAAGCTGCATGAGAGCAGAGCGAAGGTAGGGGAGGGGCCGTTGGCGTTAAGTGATTTGATTAGGTAATAGTGTCAGCGATGAAAATGAACATTTTTTTTGTGTAATCAATCTCTATCCGGCTTTAACTGTGGATCCCAGTTTCTGTGGTCAGCTTTTCTTCTGAGTAAATCTTCCTTGTTAAGTTGCTCCTTTTACCGTAATTAACCTGAGTGACCTTTGCACATGCCCATCGCCAAGACATTTCTTTCACCCCGGACCAAAACTGTTTCCGCCCGGTTTCGAACCGGGGACCTTTCGCGTGTGAGGCGAACGTGATAACCACTACACTACGGAAACCATGTCGTGATGGCTTTCATCCCTGACCATTAGAAGACTCAGAAGTGCGAGAGTCGCTGTGTGCGATATTTTACAGTTATGAAGTGCATCTCTGAAGAAACAACGCACACAGTTTGAGTGGCACAGACCGTCTGATAAACTGGCACGGTAAGCTGCAGTTAAGTTTGACTGAATCCCCTCTGAACACAAACACATTACACTGAAATTGGCATCGCTGCATTCATGTGTTTGCAGGTTCAGCTGATGTTCATTATTTGTCTGTGAAGGTTCTCAGTCATCCAGGTCATCGTAGTCAAAGGAGCTTGCAAAGAAAAGCGTCTGGACTTCTTTAAGTTGCTTGAAGACGTTCATTAAGATGTTCATTATTATTGTGTCCAGTTTCTGCTGACGAAAATTCAGCAGAAACTGTTTTTTCTGTGGAGTGACTGTTACATATGTAGTATATAACACATATACAGTACATATTTTGATTGTGATTACGTAACTCATAGTACTTGCACGTCACATCTTGATGCATGCTCAGTGGTCCAGGTAAGTAAATCCCCAAAAGTTGATTCTGTTCATCTGGACGTAGCGTTTTCAGTGGGAGATACGTTTCGTCACTCATCAACGTTATTTCTTCAGTCTCAGCAGGTTTCCAAAATCTTATAAACAGTATATTTGCATAATGAGTGAAACTAGCACCACTGAAGGAACAATGGGCTGGGAGGTCAGTGCCTTGATCATTAATATGCAAATTCTCATGACCATTGATCAGTGGTCAGTCATTATGCAAAAGTACTGTTTATAAGATCGGGGAAAGATAAGAATGAAGAAGTCACTTGGATGAGTGAGGAAACGTGTCTACAAATGATACGCTACGTCCAGATGAACAGAATGAAATTTTGGGGACATTTTCACATAAGACTTTTGTATGTATTGGTACAACAATGAATATACTGAAATGTAATATAAATGTGCTTCCGCCCGGTTTCGAACCAGGGACCTTTCGCGTGTGAGGCGAACGTGATAACCACTACACTACGGAAACTACTCGAGAGATGTCAAAGGGTCCTTTCTCCAAAAACTGAACTATAGCTAGATCACTGAACTCAAAGACATCCTACAACGACAAGGACGAATGAGCGAAAGTAGTTTTCAGTAGTGATGGCCCGCTTGAAGCTGAAGCTCCGGTGCGTGTGTCAAAAAAATCAACACACTGCTTCAGAAGCACTGTATCGAAGCTTGATTCGTTTGGCCAGAGTCACGTGATCGGTGACGTCCGAAGCTTCATTTAGAACCTAACTGCTTCGGTATCTGATTCAATGGTTTATAAGGAAGCGAATCATTCACGGGATTTGTGGAGTGTTTTGATGGTGACAGATAGCGAACCACTGATCATTCCACTGAGAGATTTGGAGCCAGCGAGGAATAGAGGAGGTTCTGTTGTGTGGGAGAATTTTGAGTTGATTTTTGTCAATCGGGTGGGTTTTACAGCTTTGTGTTCTGGCCGTTTACTTTTGTTTTGTGCGTGTTTATTATATCTGAAAATGGGAAAAAGATAAAATGTCAAAAATCTGCCTCCATAATATAAATATCATTAAATAACTTTAGAAAAACTTCCACTTGACTCTTTACATGTAATGTTGTAAAAATATATATTTTATTGTTTAATTAATCTGAAAATGTTAGTCTGCCAAATGTGCAGCAATTGAATTTATTTATTCTCTTTAGCTGATAGTTTGTGGGGCCCAGGTAGACTGTAAAACTGCATCTCTACCAGTTTCTCTGCACTCCAGCCTCCTCTGGGCCATGTGAAGGGATTTTCCTTAAGGCAGGATAAATGATCTCCACCAAAAGGAACAGGTTCGGCCATCGCACATTAGAACAAATTCTCTTTTTAAATAAAAATGAAAAAGGGTTACCTTAAATGCATCATGTTTTTAATTTGCAATTTCATAAGCATTTTTCCTTTCCATTTCACAATCAATTCTACCCACAGGTCAAAAATATGTCTGGGAAAATTTCCCTAATATAATATTATTTATAAATACACCTGTCTAGCGATTAATTGCATAAGTGCATGGAGGCAGGACCTCAGGGCAGAAGCATACTCCATAATGTGTTGTACATTATTATATGTATATATTATATTGTGGCGTGTTGGGGGAGCGGCTAGTTCTCTCCCATCATGCCTTGGGACGTGTGCTGCTGTTTGGATGTTCTTGTTTTGTTGTTTATGGTTACACTACTTTTAACTGTTATCCTGAATGTTGTGTTTGTACTGTGGTTCAAAGGCACTTACAGTTGTTGTTTTATAGAATGAATGAAACCATGGGTGAGTTCTGTTATGCTGTTGATGACCCTCGAAGCACAGTGTAGCATCAGTGTGTGTTGTAATAAAGAGCGCCCCCTACCAGCTTGGGGTTGAATAACAATCTCGCTCTGTGAGCTTCTTTGTAAAGTTTCCTCTGCATGCCACAATATGTAACGTGGTATTTTTCAATTATTGTATTTACTAGCATCAAGAAGTCACAAGCAAAGGAAGACCACACCATGGTGCATGTTTAAACAAGGACACCTACCCGCTTCAGGACACCTACACCAGGAGATGCCGGACTAGAGCAGCGCAGATACTGAAGGACCCGTCCCATCCTGGCAACAAACTGTTCCAACTTCTGCAATCTGGTAGAAGGTTCCGCATCTTCCGGGAAAGGACAGAGAGACTCAAGAGGAGCTTCTATCCCCAAGCCATCCGTGCCCTAAACACACACACCCGCCCTCTCACATCATCTATAATTGACTGAGTCAGGACTCTTCCAGACACTAAACCAAGGCACAATGTACATTTCAATTCCTTTAATTTTAAATATGTTTATATTGTCTATCCTGTAAAATAGTCAGATGTCTATTCATATTAATGTACAGAATTCACCTGCTTGCTGCTACTGCTGCACATTCACCCAATGTATATTGGGTGAATATATATAAGCCACTGACATAAAGACAAGAAAGCTCCTTACCATGCATGGAGGGTTTCACCCCAAGTCCAGCACCCTGAGGCTGTACGCTAAGCGGAAGGAAGGGGGCCGGGGACTGGTGAGTGTCAGCACCACAGTCCAGGATGAGACAACGAACATCCAAGAATACATTGGGAAGATGGCCCCAACTGACCGAGTGCTCAGTGAATACCTCAGGCAGCAGAAACCCAAGAAAGAGGAGGGAGACGAGGAACCAGCATGGAAGGACAGGCCCCTGCACGGTATGTACCACCGGCAGATAGAGGAGGTGGCTGATATCCAGAAATCCTACCAGTGGCTGGACAAAGCTGGACTGAAAGACAGCACAGAGGCACTAATCATGGCAGCACAAGAACAAGCTCTGAGCACAAGATCCATAGAGGCTGGGGTCTATCACACCAGGCAAGACCCCAGGTGCAGGCTGTGTAAAGATGCCCCAGAGACAATCCAGCACATAACAGCAGGGTGCAAGATGCTAGCAGGCAAGGCATACATGGAACGCCATAACCAAGTGGCCGGCATAGTGTACAGGAACATCTGTGCCGAGTATAACCTGGAAGTCCCGAGGTCAAAATGGGAGATGCCCCCAAGGGTGGTGGAGAATGACCGAGCTAAGATCCTGTGGGACTTCCAGATACAGACGGACAAAATGGTGGTGGCTAACCAACCGGACATAGTGGTGGTAGACAAACAGAAGAAGACGGCCGTAGTGATCGATGTAGCGGTTCCGAATGACAGCAATATCAGGAAGAAGGAACACGAGAAGCTGGAGAAATACCAAGGGCTCAGAGAAGAGCTCGAGAGGATGTGGAGGGTGAAGGTAACGGTGGTCCCCGTGGTAATCGGAGCACTAGGTGCGGTGACTCCCAAGATAGGCGAGTGGCTCCAGCAGATCCCGGGAACAACATCGGAGATCTCTGTCCAGAAGAGCGCAGTCCTGGGAACAGCTAAGATACTGCGCAGGACCCTCAAGCTCCCAGGCCTCTGGTAGAGGACCCGAGCTTGAAGGATAAACCGCCCGCAGGGGCGTGCTGGGTGTTTTTATATATATATATATATATATATATATATATATATATATATATATATATATATATATATATATATATATATATATATATATATATATATATTGCACATGTCGAGGAGCGTGTCAGGCTACATTTCATTGTGTGTTATACTTGTATAACTATGCATGTGACAAATAAAGAACCTTGAACCTTGAACCTTGAGAGTTTACTGGTCAAGACTATTTATTAAACAAATAAGACACATTTTTTTAACCACCAAAAAATACACGTTCAAAGCAACACAACAGCGGCCCAATATCAGACAAAACTCCACTCTGTAGAGTAGGCAATCGTAATGAAGCAGTTGGTTTTATTTTGTGGATTCAAGCTGCTCTTTGTATTTTTGGCCACCAGATGTCACCAAACAGGACTGTGTTGAAAAGCTTCGAGTAATGAACCGTTTTTCAATACAAGCTTCAGTGCTTCAGAAAGCTTCATTTGGCCATCACTAGTTTTCAGCATTGTCTTCTATTGTTATTCTATATGTAACAAGTGTCACCTGGCAGTTTGTTGCTCTCTGCCAGGTGATTGGCTGAAGAGCTGTGAAAAGGTGCCTTCCTCCTGCTGCAGAGTCGGGGCGGTCTGCCTCCCCCCACCGTAGGGAAAAGGGTAACACCACCTGGGTCTGGGTGCAGTTCCCCCCTCCAGGGGCAAGGGCACCTAGACCCGGTTTGTAGAGTACGCTTGGGGAGTGTGATCGTGTGTACAGCGTCTCTTTATGTCTGTCTCCACGTTGGGTGAGTGTGGAGTAAGTGCATATGAGAGCATGAGGGTGGGAATGGATGTTTGCATCTGTGTGTGCCTGTATGTCTGTGTCTATATGTCAGGTTGGGTGTCAGGCGCCACCTCTCTGGGAACATCTCAGGCCCTCCAAGGTTTGGAGGCCTATCTCCCCCTACCACCACTTCCCCTGCCAGTGGCGGTCCCCCTCGGACATCGGTGCGTTGGTGGCTCTTTGTGTCCGGGGGTGGGCGTCCAGGTACACACCGGCTCACTCCTTGGCGGCCGCTTATCGGGGCCTGGAGCCTGGGGCTTGCTCGGGCCACTTCGGAGGTGGGGTGCCCCCGGCCTCTCGGCCTGGGGCTCGGTCACTCAGGCGCAGCTGGCTGCCGGCGGAGCTCACGGGCGCGTCACTGCAACTCCCCCTGGCTTCTGCTCCGCGGCTGCTGGGTGAGCCCTCATCTGGGACTCTCCTCAGCTCTTTCTGGGACAGTGGCGCAGCTGCCCCTCTGTTGGTCTTCCTTGGTCTCTTGTGTTCTGGGGGCCTCTGGATGTCTGGAGTTTTGATCTCCTCCATACCTGCTTCATGCCCTGAAGGACGGGGCTGTGGCTCCCCCACACCCTCTAGCAGATTATTACATGAAGGAACCTTTTAAAAAACAAAAAACAAGCGCGTCCATGCTCACAGGTGTACACACGGGTGATCACACCCACAAACTACACCCTTTTTGGCTCCTACCTCAAAGCACACTGTGTTCTGTTGATCTTATGTGCTGCACAATAATGTTTAATATTTAGTATTTACTGTCATATTCCCATATATCATTGTGATGTTGTTTATTCTATTACTCTTGTTCTCTTCTGCTTGTTTTCTTTTTTCTTTCTCAGCAGGTGATCCAGGTGATTGATATATGCATTTTTTTTCTCTGCCCGTTCTGTTGGTTTTTGTCTTTTGCCCCTCTCCCCCGTCCCTCTTCTCAGCTGTTTCTCTTTCCCTCTTTCTTTCTCCCCTTCTTTCCCCCAGTCAAGTCTGTCCCGTATTCAGTAAGTGAAAATAAAATAAACAATAAAAGATGAATCAAATGGACCATTACGGCAAGGCTGGGATGGTCAGTTTGGTAAAGTAAATCCGTTGGGCATCTTTCTTTGCCTTTAGACAACAATTCTGATGGCAAAAGAGCCGAACGGGACAGGCAAAAAAAAAAAAAAAAAAAAAAAAGAGCTGTGAAAAGGTAGTGGGTGTGTGGAAAAAAAAAAATCAGAGGCAATTAATTCACTCAGGTGCGAGTGGGTATACTGTCGGTAAGAGACTTTTGCCATTTTTGTTTGGATCGTTTGCTATTGCATGTGCCTATTTTTAATGTGTCATTGGACTTTTTTAGTGTGATCACGAATTTTAATAGAAGAATTGATCAAGCCCTAGATCGACTGCGCGCAGGGAAACTGATCAATATTGTAGGTATATTGAGTGTTTGTTTTAGCTTCATGATTTTGAATGGTTTCCTAAAATTGATATTTTATTGGGTAATATTTTAATTGATAAAGTTGTTTGTTTTTCAGCTGTGCTGTCTCTGCTGTCCTTTTTTCGTTCTTTTGATTGATTTGTAATTTTGTTTTGGTTAGTCTGTCCAGCCGTAAAGGCGGTTATTGATTGAGAGTAAGTTGTGTAAGGGCGGACTAACCTCCCTTTTGTTTGTTTTTTTGTTTAATTGTTTGTGCCACTTCCCTTTATTTCCCAATCGCAGGCCATGCATAGCACTGATTCCCAGCTGCGCTGAGACCCGAATTGTTTCAATCAATCAAAGCTTTATTCGTCACATGCAGGTTGCCCTGCAGTGAAATGGGACCCCTACCCACCCTTACACATATGGCACAAACATTACATGGGGATACAGGTCGGAGATTGGTAGAATCAGAGGGAAAAAAACATTGAAATGTACACTACAGTGGGGAAAGTACAAGAGGAAAAAAAGAGACCCCTACTCATGCTGTGCTTCCATGGTAGGACAGCACGAGAACAGGAAACAAAAAACTCCTCTGCACAAAAAAGCACATAAATGTCCACAGCACAACATTGTGAAGACATGACAAGCCACAGGGGTGGGTGAGGAGTAATCCGAAGCGAACACAGCAGCCCATTCCAGCGCGGCACATGTTTGCAGTGTGTGCCATGATTGCAGTGTCGCTAAGCGGGGTGTGACGGGTTGCAGTGTTGTTATTTTCGCACAGTTTGTGTGGTAAGTCTCATGGACAGCTGGGATATCAGCAGGATGTGTTGTAAGTCCTGTCTGGAAATGACTGGGAATTTGTATGTCTAACTCATGTAATAAATAAATGATCAATTTATTTCTTTGCCCCGTTTACTCATCCCTTGTCCTCGGTTACATATACATTATACATTCTCACTCAGGAGAGTGCACTTTCTTTATATCGTGACTGTAATGCCTTTTTCTAAAGCTTAATGTGTTAAACACAGTCCGGTTTCAACTAAATCATGACCCGCACCGAGCCAGCAGAGCTACAGTACTCTGACAAACGAAGAATGTGGATGAAAACAGAACTGACTCTCAAAACACCCAACCCTTCAGATAGGGCTGTGCGATATAACCAAAATCTCATGTTAATTTATGAACACAATTCCCAGAAACGTCTAATTTTAAAGATAAAAGTGTTCTGCCAGTGGAGATGCTTTAATGTATCAGATTTTTGAAATTAAAGGTCTACTTTTTTTTTTTTTAAATTTAATTGAACCTCTGACAATAAAAGTATCAACTGCTGTCTCTATTCAGATTTGTTTGGCCAGCCTGTTTGCCTCCTCTTTTCAGCAGCAAGCCACAGATCAAGTGTGGCAGAAGCAACATTCCCACCGTAATTTCTGTGGAAATTGTGAAGTCTAATTTATTTAGCAATCTTGCAGCTTTAGAATAAATGGATTAAAATACAAAGCACATTCTTCACTGGCAGCTCTAAACAGCCCAAGAAAGTCCACCCCAAAATGAGTGCAAGCCATATTTGGCTCAGTTAGACTATAGTTGGCCAAGCTGTGTTCTCCAGAACAAGACAAGTCTGCTGACTGTGGTCCATTGATTGATTGACACATTGTTATTGCTTGTACATTCACTTGCTCTCTCTTGCATGTCAAACGTTAGAACCTGCTAGTCTTCCTGATGGGTGGTGACAAATAAAAAGCCAGCAACTTCTCTTTGTTTCACATTCTCTTATTTCTTTGCAGGCATACGGACGCTGACCTTCTCAGTCCCTTCTTCTACTGAAATGGCTCTGAGCGGTAAAACTGCAGTAGTGACTGGAGCTGCGATGGGAATAGGAAAAGCCATAACGGAGATTCTTCTAAAAAATGGTGCCAAGGTACGTGTGGCATTGTAGGCATTGACTGAAAAGGTAGACACATCATCATTTAACAGTGTAGGAAGAGATATTTATTATATATAAGATAACTAAAGATAACTAAGCAAGTTGCCTGGATTCAGATATTTTTACACTAAGTTACAGCTCATATGATCAGCTCAGGAAAAGGGCATTGGGGATCAATATTAGTTTTCTTCATAGATAAAGATATCATCTTATTAAACTAATCTCAACTGTACGTGAAGATGCTGCAGCTTTATTGGTGGTGTACGTTTCCACAGAAAACTTACCAACACCCTTTAGTTGGAAAAAACAACTAAGAAAGTTGTTGTTGACATCATGCCAAAAGCGAGGTGAAAAGTAAAAAAGTTGATTTAGTGGTTGTCAACCTGCGAGGGTGCGGGTGGGGGGTGGTGGAGTTGTGGTGCAGTTAAATTAAACTGAATGATTTTCCCAGAGAAAACAACCAAACAAGAGTTTTTTTTTTATGATATCATGCTAAAAGAAAGGCTAAAAGGCTGAATGTGATTCTTTACTTCTGAGATAAAAGAGGGACATGGCCTCAATCTAGTCTTTAAATCTTTATTTGCCTCAAGCAGTTCAAACAAAACAAATACATGGATTCTCCTTCAATCAGAAAACCAGTCAGTCTGCAAGCAGTTCACTGTAGCCAACTTCCTGAAAGATGAATCTACTTATTATTACACAGGATTATATATAGAACTGTGCTTCTTTCACGTAAGTCTAAAGTCTTATGTGAAAGTAAGAATTGATTCTGTTCATCTGGACGTAGCGTATCAGTGGGAGACACGTTTCGTCACTCATCCAAGTGACTTCTTCAGTCTGATCTTTTCCCAATCCTACAAACAGTACATTTGCATAGTGAAAGATCAATTGTCATGAAAATTGGCATATTAACTTACCTCCCAGCCCATAGTTCCCCATTTCTGTACCGGCCTCGCACTGGTCTGCACAAACAACTTCTAAATATACTCAGGCATAGCGTGGCCAAATATATGTGTGCAATAAGATTCAGAGATGTAGGTGTGAAATCTAACTATGTGTACGTGCAGAATTAAACTACGAGCAACAGTAACAGTGGCCTGCATGCCCAACCCGGGCTTCATCACAGCTCACCAAGCTACAGGCAAAATCACAAAAATAAAGTAAGATTTATAAAAAATGGTCGACCTCACAAGGCGGTGTCGGAACTTACCAACACCCTTTAATTACTGCAAGTCTGTCAAAGTAGTCCATATGTTTTCAAATTGCCTAGATGGGTACCTAACAAACTGACAGCATATCTGTCCTTTCTGTCAACAGGTTGTACTTCTGGATAAGAATAAAGCCGCAGGGGAGAGTTTGGTCGAAGCCCTGAGCAAAGAGTACGAACCAGATCGAATGCTGTTCAGGGAATGCAACATACAATCAGATGAGGAGTTCAAAGGTAAAACACATGACATTGGAAATCAGATTATAAATGTTGGAGGTACAAAGGTTAGCATAATTGTAAAGCACTGTTTTCTCCTCTCTCAGCTGCCTTTCAGAAAGCCGTAGAAACCTTTGGAGGAATCGACATCTTGTGCAACAATGCCGGCATGTTCGATGAGTCTGAGTGGGAGAATATGGTCTCCACAAACCTTGTGAGAAAGAGAAAGCACAACAATTAATTATATTTCTAATACCTCAAATTTGTGAATTGCTGATTCATTCAGAAAGATGTTGTTCCTTTTATTAGTTAGTCTGAAATAAACAATTGGCAACCTGAGAAAGTCCAAATTTAGTAGGCTTGGGTTACATTAATCTTCCTGTTATTCATCACAATGTTTTGTATGCAGATGACTGTTTGAAGTGTTTACAGAGAGAAAACAGATTTTCACTGTATGAACTGATGCCAAAATGACGGGATTTTTTTCCCCTGTAGGTGGGCTCTATTAGGGGAACTTATTTGGCTCTGGAGCACATGAACAAATTGAAGGGAGGTCAAGGAGGGGTCATCATCAATGTTTCATCCTTGGCAGGTAAATACTGTAAATTCAAATTGGAGACAAATTGGAGACATACCAGACTAGGATTGTAAATGTCATTACATTAATAACACTAAACTTAAACCCTGTACAATGATTGATATAACCCATCCTACAGGTCTTGGACCTTTGCTTACAGCTCCTGTCTACTCGGCTACTAAACACGGGCTGGTCGGATTCACTCGATCCATTGCAGTAAGAGATTCTCCCATGAGATTGTTTAAGAAGATTTAAAAAAAATCTATCAAATTTCTGCAGAAATTAATTGAAACTAGAGCAAATTTAATACTAATAAAATGTTTGCCTTACTTTTTCATTTTTAACTTTATTGTTTGGCATTTCCTGCACATTGACCTCACAGTTCAGTCTGAGGCAGCGCTCGCACATAACATCAAGTGAAAAAGAAAGCGTTC
The DNA here is from genome assembly GCF_964374335.1 of Astatotilapia calliptera. Lineage (NCBI taxonomy): Eukaryota > Metazoa > Chordata > Actinopteri > Cichliformes > Cichlidae > Astatotilapia > Astatotilapia calliptera. The sequence continues at coordinate 25,734,888 of NC_137431.1, forward strand.
ACAGGACTCTGCAGTGAAAAACACCACATTATTCAACAGCTTGTAGAGCCACCGTGTAGCAGCAATAATATCCAGTAACCATCCACGTATGACTCCCATTGTTGGGGAGAAATTTTAACTCACCCTTCTTTACAACATTTTTTCAGGTTTATGGAAGTTTGCAGGTATTTGTCTATGCACTGATCTCTTTGACTGCAAGTCCTTCATTACTTTCTGTTTGGGCCATTCTGTTGTAGATTTGCTGCTTGGGAGCATTGTCCCGTTCCATGAACACATTTTAAACAAACCTGTACTGGTTCTGGACAGACAGCCTGAAATTTGACTCTGGTTTTACGTCTACACTGGCAAACAGTTTGTGGTAGTTTGTTTAATTACTTTTGTCTGAAAATGTTCCTAAACGGTTACTACAATTCTTTGGATGGTTAAATTTGTAGTCCAGTGTGGAGGTGTAAGAGGCAAAATTAGAAAAATGTGCAAACATTGTGCACGTGCACGATATGTGCAGAATCTTTCAGACTTCATCTTTAAATTTGGAATCTTTGGACACTGAACTTCAAAAATGCAAATGTTGAAACAAAGAGCACTTGTTGTTTATCCTCACACTACGCTTTCTATGTAGATGAAATGTAACTTAAAAAGCCTAACTATGTGTTGTTGTTTTTTCCAATAGGCTGCCTTTGCAGCATCAGACTATGGTATACGGGTCAATGCTATTTGCCCAGGTTTTGTTCAAACAAACCTGATCTCTGAAATGAAATCTCAAACGGGCCAATTTGCCCACCTGGTAGATGCAAGACTTCAGATGCGAGAGAATCTTGGGGTGTTAACGTAAGTCTTTGTTTGTAGTAACCCCTACAACATCAACATTTTGGGGGGTTTCCCCCTCTACAACTGGATTTAAAATCATCTTAAAATGCATATTGTATCTTTTTGACGCAGTGCAACCGAGGTAGCAGAGTGCATCCTTGAGCTGGTAACAGATGAGACCAAAAATGGAGAGGCCCTCGTGGTCGTAAAGGACTCAAAATTTTATGTGACTTTCCCAACACTGGATAAGAGCAGTGACAAACCATAAAATCATCATGTCAGTATCTGATATCATTCTTTAAGTATACTTGAAGTTAAAACACACACGCGCGCGCGCACACACACACACAAAAGAAATACTGCTCAAACTATGTTTTGTTTTGGTTTTGTCCCCCTCATAAGACTTTTGGTATTGTGTGTCATTATTCTGTACCTTGAAAAGTTTTGAATGAATTCTGGTAAAACTTTGTAAGGGTTTGGAGTGGGGTCATGTCAACAACCTATTAAAATTTGGCTTACATCCAACAAGGTTTTCATGGTCAACTTAACGATTTGTTGGTTAAAAATGGGCAAAAATCCTTATTACTTAGAGCACCTCATAAAGATTTTAAATATCATGTCACATTTGATGTCTGACCTCTCCTTCAAGGTCAAATAAGGTTAAAATATTCATAAAATGTCTTTTATCTTTAAACTATGCTTAAACGACTGTAGTGTGGTATCATGTTCACCTTACACAAGAAAGTCTGGTTTCAGATCAGTGAACTAACAATCTTCATGAACAATGAGGCTTCTGAACTGTGTCCTGATTCCTATTTGAGAAAAGAGACATATAACTGAAGGTCCATAGTGCGTCAAAAGAATGATTTTATTAAAACACATATATGTGGTGAAGATGGGCTCTTTTTATAACATATGATGACCAGTAATCTGCATCACTGCAGATGCATGTTCCAGTAATTCCAGGTAGGAGATATTCTAAAAAAGAACAGCTACTTCCTTTGTTTCTCCAGATGCTTCCTGTTATTCCACCCTCTGCACTTCAGAACAGAACTTGAGCATGCCATTTACAAGCAAAACAAGTCTGTGTGTAGGCAGACTTATGTCTGTGTTTTAACCTCAGTACATGACCTCACTCAACAAAGACCTTTTAGAAGTATACTTCCTGACTCCGTTTGAGTCATCTGTTACCAGGCAAACTCCAATGCAGCAGGCTGCTGAATGCACCCACACAGGCCTTTATTCCATCTCTAGACAACATGTATAATATGTGGTAAATTGTACTGTAAACATGTAGGCAACCTTTCAATAGCTGTACTTGGCTCCATTGATCGGCCAGACATCGCGCTGCCCGTAGCTTCAAACCATTAATTAACTTGACCTAGCTTCAACTCTTTAATTAGCAATATGTGTATAACATGATTACAGTTGCACCTGCAATGAAAGATTATGTGCTTATGCTAACACCTGAAATACAGACTTTAATGTAACATCAACAGTTTCAATAAATGTGTCAATGAAATGATAATGATAAATCATAAGTGATGCAACAATAATAATAATGATTATGAATAGTAACAGTAAAATAATATTTCATCTCTACAACTGCTTAAAGTCCTCCGATTGGCCTCCCTGCTGCTGCGGAGCCTGGGATGGTCTGCTTGCCTCCACCCCGGGGGGAAGGGTAACATCTCTTGGGTCTGGGTTCTGTTTCCTCCTCTGGGGGCGAGGGTACCTGGACCCGGGGTATAGAGTATGTTTGGGGAGTGTGATTGTGTGTACATGTCCATTTATGTCAATCCTTACGTTGGGTGAGTGCTGAGTGTTTGTATATGTGTGCATGATGGTGGGAATGCATGTTTGTGTCTGTGTGTGCCTGTTTGTCTGTGTCTGTGTCTGTGTGTGCCTGTTTGTCTGTGTCTGTGTGTGCCTGTTTGTCTGTGTCTGTGTCTGTGTGTGCCTGTTTGTCTGTGTCTATATGTCAGGTCGAGTCTTAGACTCCACCTCTCTGGGAACTCCCAGGCCCTCCAAAGTGTGGAGGCCTATCTCCCCTCACCACACTCCCTGCCGGTGACTGATGCCCTCAGGGGTCGGTGCATTGGTGGTTCTTGGTGTCCGGGGCTGGGCGCTCAGGTATGTACCAGCTCACTCCCGGTGGCTACTTGGCGGGGCCTGGCGCCTGTTGCTCGGTCAGGCCTCCTCTGGGGTGCAGGGGGCCCTCAGGGCTCCGGCCTCTTGGCCTGCGGCTTGGCTCACTCTGGCACAGCTGGCTGCCGGCAGAGCCGGCGGGCACGCCGGTGCAGCCCCCTCTAGCTTCTGCTCGGTGGCTACTGGGTGACGCCTCGTCTGGGAATCCTCAGCCCTTCCCATGAAGGTGGCACGGATGCCCCTCCGGTGGTCCTCCTTGGGCTCTCGCACTCTGGGGCCTCTGGATGTCTGGGGCCTGGATCTCCTCCATGTCTGCTTCATGCCCTGGGGGATGGGGCTATGGCTCTCTACATCCTCTTGCAGACCATTACATGTGGAAACCTTTTGAATACAAGCACGCTGATCCACACAGGTGTGCACACGCGTGTTCACTTTTGTAGACTTAAATTACACCTTTCTTGGCTGCTACTTCAAAGCACATTGTGTGCTGTCTGTCCTGCGTGCTGCACAACAACATTTAGTATTTATTGCTGTTTACACTTAGCTAGATTAATGCGATGGTGTTGTGTTTAGTATGTTGCTTTGGTTTTTTTTTGCTTGTTTTCTATTCTTTCTCTCTCAACAGGTGATCCAGGAGATTTTATTTTATTTTATCCCTTTCTCACTGTCCCTCTCCCCTTCTGTTTTTCTTTTCCTTCCTCTTTCTCTCTCCCTTTCCTATCCCTCACTCATGTCTGTCCCGTCTGTAACATCTGAAAATAAAATAAAATAAAAAATAAAAACAAAGGTCGATCAAATGGACCAATACGGCAATGCCACGATGATCCATTTGGCAAAGTAAATCCATTGGGTATCCTTGTTGGTCTTCAGACAACAATTCTGACGGCTAAAGAACCAAATGGGACAGGCAGAAAAAAAATCCTCTACTAATACACTATTAAGTATCATGGGAAAATAATGTAAGTTATACAAACAAACAGCCAAGACTAGATTCTTTTGACTCATTTTCAATAAAATATTATCTGTCATTGTTGGGAGAACATTTTTGCGACTTCTATTCTTATATTTTAGAACACATGACATTTTTAATGTTATCTAATCATTTTCTTCTTCGGATGCTGTCATAAATCATATTTATTTTAGAACATATGACAATTTTGCATATCATTAATATAATATAATATTGTACAATTAAAACATGCATCATATTCGCTTGTTTCTTTACATGTGCTGCATTTGTATTCCGATTGACCCTTTAGTGGCGCATGCGTAGTTTCCGTAGTGTAGTGGTTATCACGTTCGCCTAACACGCGAAAGGTCCCCGGTTCGAAACCGGGCGGAAACATGTTTTTTTTTTCTTTTTTCTTTTTCTTTCTTCTTCTTCAAACATGGCTTCACATGTACAGCGAGAATGCAGTGTATAAATATTGTAAACTTTGTTTCAGTGTTGAGATTTACAAAAACCATTGTTTTTTTTTTTATTCTGTTTAGGTTTTAATCTGATTTTACTCTCATCACCTGCAAGTCTGATACAGTGTACAACAGTGATAGACAGCAATACATACTTCTCCAAAAATTCTCTCTTTATCTAAGTTTTAGTGACAATGGGTATTAGTACTACAAAATAAATAGTGTGTAGAAAAACATATTAAATTCCCAAGCATCCTCCTGCAATTAGACACATTTTTTGACATAAATAAACTCACCTGCTTCTTCAGATATCAGTGGGACTGGTTCAGTGTCTGGAGTGTGAGTATGGGGAGATGGGAGTGGGACAGCTAAGCCTCATGTCAATATCTGATATCATTATTTAGGTATTTGGCAGATGCTTGGAAAAAAAAAAACAGCAACAAAAAACTCAAACAAATAAAACAAACAAAAAATTCCTCAAATCATGTTTTCTTTTGGTTTTGCCTTCTTTGCCAAAAAGGTTATGTTTTTGGTATTGTGTCTCATTATTCTGTATGTAAACACTTATAGAAAGTACCCCATAAAGATTTTTAATATCATGTCACATTTTACCTCTGACCCCTCTTTCAAGGTCAAATAAGGCCAAATTTTCATAAAATGTCTTTTATCTTCAAACTGTGCTTAAAGGACTGCTACAAAAACATTACAACATCAAAACCAGTCTAACTATAACCCATGTCTGTGGCAGAAACTGACCCCAGAGTGACACTCCACCAGTGTCTGTAGTGTGGTATCATGTTCGCCTTACAAGTCTGGTTAATTAATGCAGTTCTGAATGCAAGAGGAGGTTCAGGTAGCAGGGTGCAGATAAAAAAAAGTGTCCGGAGTGTAAATAGAAACCATCCTGTAATAAAGAATCTTGATGTACGTTACTCAGGCATAGAGTTGGATGTCTCGAGACCCGCCTTGGTCTCTCGTGGTCTTGGTCTCGTCTTGGTCTCGACGGACTTTGGTCTCGGTCTTGTCTTGGTCTCGCTGTCTCGGTCTTGCTGTCTCAGATCAACATAGTGGTCAGGAGATTTGGAGTCAACAGTATCCATGACACACAGCGTAACGTTCGATAATGCATCATGCGCAAAAGCTTTAGCTCTAAGAGCCGTGCTTAGAGAGTGCTTTGTAGTGAATCAGAATAGTCGACTCCCATTGAGCGAGAGCCGGCTCCTCACTTAATTTCCTTGCGCTGCTCAGCTGTCACGCAGCGACACACAGTGGCTCAGCCATGCTCAAATCCCTCCACATTGTGGATTATAATCTTCAGTTTGATGTTGCAATTTTATCTATATATAAAGTATAACTGAAACCAGTTACATATTTCCCATTCTTTAGACAGTTGTTGGAGGTGATCGCTGTTTTGTCAGATGACTTTGGGGCCAGTCAGTACCATCATGTCAGCCCTCAAAAGCACACAAAAGTTAGTCTTTTTTGTCCCGGTCTTGGTCTCGGTCTTGGTCTCGCCTCAACTTGGTCTTGGTCTTGGTCTCGGATTAGGCGGTCTTGACTACAAGTCTACTCAGGCATTACATCTGTGGGTGTTGGTATATTGTGTGCATGATCAAGTTTGAACATGTTGCTTGAGCTCTGGGAAACCCGCACCGTTTAATCCCAGCATGAAGAAAAGGAAAAGTGTGTTTCAACTTTGACCTTTAACATGTCAGGCAAGCATGAAAACCACTACTCTATTTATGCTCCATTTAATCTTCTTGTGGCTTCTGTTCTTGAATAGAGAGATCTAGAGAGGGAGAGGAAGACAGATCTCCCAATAAAAATACATTTTTAAAAAGCAGAATGGAGTTTTGCATCACAGAAAAAAAGAAAAACATTTTTTTTCTGTCAACCAGAAATGCAATTTTCAGCTTTTTGATTTATTACTTTTGAATCGCTCAGAATCAGAATCAGAAAAGGTTTTATTGCCAAATGTTGGGCAGGTTTACAACATTAGGAAATTGCTGCTTACATACTGTAAGACAAACACTTAAATAACTCATAAAAATAAAAATTAAAAGTGCTAAGCAGATTGATATATACATGTACGCAGGTAATGATCAGTGCAAAAATGGAACAGATGCAGGGAACACAGTATAGGGTTGTGTGCTTGTGGTGGGAAGAGTCATATGGTTATTGTTCATTAGTCCAACAGCAGAGGAGAAGAAACTGTTCTTATGGCAAGAGTTTCTGGTCCGAATGGACCAAACCTCCTGCCTGAAGGGAGCAGGTAAAACAGACTGTGTCCAGGGTGAGAAGGGTCAGCTGTGATCCGAGCTGCATGCCCCAGTGTCCTGGAGGTGTACAGGTCCTGCAGAAATGGGATTCTGCAGCCAATCACCTTCTCAGCAGAACACACAACACGCTGCAGTCTCTGTTTGTCCCTCCAGCGACCACATGGTAATGGAGAAGATGTCGATGGACTTGATGATTGTAGAGTAGAATTGCATCATCGTCCGTGTTGGCTTGTTGCATTTCTTCAGCTGTCTCAGGAAGTACATCCTCTGCTGGACCTTCTTTATGACGGAGGTGATGGTGGGCTCTCACTTAAGGTACTGGGTGATGGTGGTACCCAGGAAGCGGAATGAGTCCACAGTGGTGATGGGGGTGCCAGTCAGGATGATGGGGGAGAGTGGGGCTGTGTGCTTCCTAAAGTCCACAGTAATCTCCACTGTCTTCTGGGCATTCAGCACCAGGTTGTTGTTGCTGCACCAGGACACCAGACGTTTAACCTCCCTCCTGTAGACAGACTCATCCCCGTCCGAGATGAGTCCGATAACAGTGGTGTCATCTGAAAACTTAATGACAGACTGGTGGTTGGAGGTGCAGCAGTTGGTGTACAGGGAGAAGATCAGAGGAGAAAGAACACAGACCCGGGGGGAGCCAGTGCTGATGGTCCAGGAGTCCGAGACATTCTTCCTCAGCCTCACATGCTGCTTCCTGTCTGTCAGGAAGTCAATGATCCACCGGCAGATGGGATCAGACACATTCATCTGGGAAAGCTTGTCTTGGAGATGGTCTGGAAGCATGGTTTTGAAACAAATAGGCACAAACAGGCTCCTGGCGTAGGTTCCCGGGGAGTCCAGATGCTGCAGGATGAAGTGTAGAGTCATGTTGATAGCATCATCTACAGACTTGTTGGCTCTGTATGCAAACTGCAGGGGTCCAGGAGGGGGGCCGTGAGGGTCTTGAGGTCTTGATCTCTGAAGGGGTGAACGCTCTTCCTTCAGTGGAGAAGTCAAGCTGGGCCAGTTGTATTTTGCAGAAAGGATGGAAATTACTGTGGTGAACATGCCCTTTATGAAGAAGAAGGAACACAAGGTGACACAGAAGAGTGATTGAAGGTGTACACAGGAGGATATCGTATGCAGAAGGTGCAATGTGAAAGAGATGGGTGAGAATGTATGTAGGCAGCTGTAGGATGACTTTGGAAATTGAAAAGAGGAAGAGAATAAGAGGTGGAAGAAACTGGCCTGACTTCAGTGAGGGGTTGAGACAAGTTTTTGTTAGGAGAGTTACCAGATTGATACCTTAGGTTTCCAACAATCTTGTGAAAACTCTAAGCCTTATCTTAGGGGCTAATAACTATACAACATCTTAGGAGATTTACCATTTCACGTCATGGAATACTTATGAAGACTGAAACTTTACTGTAGTTCTTTCAAGTAAACCAAATAAATATGTTTCCGCCCGGTTTCGAACCGGGGACCTTTCGCGTGTTAGGCGAACGTGATAACCACTACACTACGGAAACCAGCTTAGCTCTCGTGAAGGGATATTTTGAGAAAATGAATAACGTTTAAAGAAAATTGATCAGTTGTATGTTATATAGTCATACCCTGTCTGCTGTATTCATTTTCCATTTTTCATCTCGTCTCACACACGGACTGCGCAGATTTGCCTTAGTTATCGCTCTGTTAATACACTGCACATCATAGTAGGAGGCCATAATAATCACCTCACTATAAAAACTCTGTATAGCCTCGTAAAGTTGCACTATGCTGCAGAAAATATTATGCAACAGAAACTTCCAAAAGCATTTCCATTATCCAGTATATTGCCGCAGCAACTCTCCTTCGGTCTCCGTTGAGTGTTTGGTTAATAGTTATTTGTCTCCACCTAGTGGCTTACTCAGATTCAGCAGAAACACGTGTGACTGCGAACTGTGATGTGCTGTGATAGCCTGAGTATCTGCGTTCCCATGACGTGAGAGGGAATACAATTCGTGTTAAAGATGGGGCATCTACTGTCTGGAACTGTTGTCCAGTTTTGTAAACGTCCCTTGCCATCCACCCCCAAAGGTTCTCAATTGGATTTAGATCAGGGGAACACGTAGGGTGGTCCAAAAGAGTGATGTTATTCACTTCAAAGAAGTTCCTTGTGTACTGTAGAATTGTCCTGTTTAAAAACCCAGTCGTTACCACACAGGCGAGGGCCCTCAGTCATGAGTGATGCTCTCTGCAACATCTGGACACAGCCAGCGGCCGTTTTACGCCCCTGCACCTCTTGAGGCTCTACTGAAGGAAAAAGCACTCAGACTATATGGTGTTCAACAACGTACGTTCAAAAAGGAAAGGTTTATTTGCCTTGCCATCAGAATGTCATGACAGTGTGACTACCTGAAAGAAAATGACAATGAATCCACATTTTTGAACAGATTTGACCTTTCAAATGCATGCGATCCTAAACTTTTGATCAGCTGTCAAACAACCCGTTTCATTTTAAGCGTCATTTTCAATAAATTGCATGCTCAAAAAATGTTTAGTCTCACTTCCACTTCTTCTTGTTGCATGTTGAAGCTCTACTTCGAACCTCGTTATGATCCAACCATGGGTTTCAAATGGTCTTGAACTTTTGTTCGGGACTGTATCCCTAAATTTAGAGTCCCTAATCGCACCTCACACTCCTGCCTTTCCTTCTTTCTTACCATCTCCTAGCATACCTTCCTCCTCTCCTCTTACCTATTTTTAACCAGCAGTATAGTTTCTACAACACCCTGTTAGCCAGCAATAGTGGCTATTGTTGTTCAAGATTGCATCTTTCTTTATGATTTGCATGTCTGATTTGGCTAAGATTTTTGGATATGATTTTTTGACACAACCCTTCCTATTTATGCAAGATTGGGGGTGTGCTTGGAGTATACTGGATTGTGCTGTATTGCATGTGTTTAAAGATTAATGTTTAGTTTCTCATAGCCAGGCGTTGGGTGCTATATTAATATCGAGGATATTTTAAAAGGCTTCCATGAGGGAATTGAATTCAGTAAATCCCCACTGGGTGACCGTGGGTCAAATATGGCTTGTTACTTCAGTTAATAACGTAATGTTTATGAAAAGTGTGACTCAGGGAAACCAAATAAATATGTTTCCGCCCGGTTTCGAACCGGGGACCTTTCGCGTGTTAGGCGAACGTGATAACCACTACACTACGGAAACCACTCGTAAAAGCTACAAGAGGTCACCGGGAACAGGTCAGTATAAAAATAAAAGCTCACAGTTAAAGTATTATCTACTAAACCTGTGTATTACATAGTCATACCCTGTCTGTAGCATTCATTCTTCATCTCGTCGGCACATACGGACTGCTCAAATTGACTTTATTTCTCGCAGAGTTAATACACTACTGTATACTGCTAAAACTCATATCACCGTAAAGCTGCACGATGCTGCAGAAATTATGCAACGGAAACTTCCAAATGCAGTTTCCATTAACCAGTATATTTCTACAGCAACTCTCCTTCCGTCTCCGCTGAGTTTTTTGTTAATAGTTATTTGTCTCCACCTAGTGACTGACTCAGATTCAACAGAAACACGTGTGACTGCGATCATTAAGAACAAATCGTATAAATGGTTGAATGTTGGAGAAAATCAGACAATAAGATATGATATAAACAGTGCTTACTGTGTAGTCTCAGTATTTGCTGTGACACAGATGGAAAGCATGGATCTGTCCTAGCAACAATTTAGGACCAGTGTGGACCCAATATCTGCGAGGTGTGTTTCCAGCAACTTGTTGATGTCATGAAGAACCAAGGGAGATCTGAAGGCAATATGTACCTAATAAATTGTCAGGTGGCTGTTTAGTATTTTTGTGTTTTCTTGATAATGTGAAGAATTATTATAAAGAAAAAGCAGTACTGTTTCCGCCCGGTTTCGAACCGGGGACCTTTCGCGTGTGAGGCGAACGTGATAACCACTACACTACGGAAACTCGCTATGATACGACTTTGTCATTTTACAATAATATATATACATGTCACGATCTAATATTGTCACACATGATTTGGCGACAAGCAAAAATACTCACTTTTATAAAGTTACAGGCCTGCTGTTGCGAAAATACAGTCCAAAAGACATGTTATATAGACATTTTCGAACCGGAAAGTCATTCAAGTCATACAAGTCGTTACAGAAGAGGATTAGGTCCACTGGAAAAAAAGGTGGGCACCTCTTTTTTCTTTTCCAGAATTCTGAGAAAAAAGCCAGAATCCTAAAGTTAGAACTTTAACTTTAATCTCAGAATTCAGACTTTTTTTTCGCAGAATTCTGAGGAAAAAAAGTCAGAATTCTCAGATTAAAGTCAGAATTCTGACTTTTTTCTGAGAAAAAGTCAGAATTCTGAAAAAAGTCAGAATTCAGAATTCTCAAATTAAAGTCAGAACTGTCGGTTCACAGTCAAAATTCTGACTTTTGGTATTCTGAGAAGAATACTGAGAGAAATTCTGAGAAGAATACTGGGAGAAAAAGTCGGAATTCTGACTTTAATCTCAGAATTCTGGTAAGAAAAAAAAGACATTCCCACTCCTTCTTTTCCCTGGGACCCTAATCCTCTTGCGTAGAAACGATACAACACACACACAAAAAAAAAAATAGACCTGACATGTTTCCGCCCGGTTTCGAACCGGGGACCTTTCGCGTGTTAGGCGAACGTGATAACCACTACACTACGGAAACCTCTACTACGTAGCCATTGAACAAACACACAAAAACGAATACTACATACAGAAAATTTGTTTTTTAATGGCCCGAAAAAGCATCGAATGCCTTGTCATTTGTAACAAATCATTCTCCATTGTGGAGACCACTGCCTGGTCTGTATGCTACCGGGGAAATATTCCCACATGAGATGTGAATAAAAGGTATTTCTACAAGTGGTACTCCAGTACGGATATACGCAAGTCTAAACTGAGTGTGACAGCTAAGAAACAGGCTCAAATGCACTGAAAACTGTCTGTGCTGGCTGCCTGTTAGAGAACAGACCACTTATGTGTCTTATGTAGTCTGGAAGATGAGTGGATGATGGGGTGGGTGAAGTTTTCTCTGTGGTGGTGTTGGGTGGACTGTCCCGGGCTATGTGGGGCCGGGCGGCGCTGCTGCACTGGGCCCCGGTCCGGATGGGCCTGGGCCCCCTTTCCCTGGCGGGTCGCGGAGTATGGGGATGCCTACTGGGGTCAGCGGGGGAGCTGGCCCCAGGGAGGGGTCACTTGCCCCTCCCTTCCTTCCTTCCCTCCCCATCTCCAGCTGCCTCCCTCTTCCTGCTCCACCACAACCATCCACACATGCAGGGCCTTGGAGTAGGGGTGTGTCACCAGGTTGAAGAGGAGGCAACCCCCCCCCCCCCCCCTCTGTCCCCTTCTGGCTGCCTCTGCCTCAATTTTATCCCACAACTTAGACATTCACATTACTCCCACTCTCATTACACATACATATAGGATCTTGGGGGTAGACATGCTACACGGAATTCAAATTACCATCAGGGTGTACACCTCACCCCTGGCGTCGTTGCCCACCTCTCAATTTTAAATACACGTAGACATTGAGGGCTAGCAGGAGGGGCTATGCGCTTACCTGCTGCTCTCTGGCAGGTAGCTCCATGCCCTCCTGGGTTTTAAATGCACCTTAGAACACACATGCATCAACACTACAATGAGCGGGTGGAGGGAGATTTGGAGTCTACTCTCACCCCCGTTCTCTGCGGCCTGCTGGAGTGGGGGGCTAGGAGGAGGAGTTGGCCGTCCGACTGGGGTCTGGAATGTGGGGCCTCCCTGCTGCTGCGGAGTCGGGTCGGTCTGCTTCTCTCCCCACCGCAGGGAAAAGGGTAACACCACCTGGGTCTGGGTGCAGTTCCCCCCTCCAGGGGCAAGGGTACCTAGACCCGGTTCGTAGAGTACGCTTGGGGAGTGTGATTGTGTGTACAGTGTCTCTCTATGTCTGTCTCCACGTTGGTTGAGTGTAGAGTAAGTGCATATGAGAGCATGAGGGTGGGAATGGATGTTTGCATCTGTGTGTGCCTGTATGTCTGTGTCTATATGTCAGGTTGGGTATCAGACGCCACCTCTCTGGGGACATCTCGGGCCCTCCAAGGTTTGGAGGCCTATCTCCCCCTACCACCACTTCCCCTGCTGGTGGCGGACTCCCTCAGACATCGGTGCGTTGGTTGTTCTTTGTGTCCGGGGATGGGCGTCCAGGTACACACCGGCTCACTCCTGGTGGCTGCTTGTCGGGGCCTGGAGCCTGGGGCTCGCTCGGGCCACTTCGGAGGTGGGGTGTCCCCGGCCTCTCGGCCTGGGGCTCGGTCACTCAGGCACAGCTGGCTGCCGGCGGAACTCACGGGCACGTCACTGCAACCCCCCCCCTGGCTTCTGCTCCGTGGCTGCTGAGTGACCCCTCATCTGTGGCTCTCCTCAGCTCTTTCTGGGACAGTGGCGTGGCTGCCCCTCTGTTGTTCTTCCTTGGTCTCTTGTGTTCTGGGGGCCTCTGGATGTCTGGAGTTTTGATCTCCTCCATACCTGCTTCATGGCCCTGGAGGACGGGGCAGTGGCTCCCCCACACCCTCTAGCAGATCATTACATGAAGGAACCTTTTTAAAAAAACCAAGCGCGTCCATGCTCACAGGTGTACACACGGGTGCTCACACATACAAACTACACCCTTTTTGGCTCCTACCTCAAAGCACACTGTGTGCTGTCGATCTTACGTGCTGCACAATAATGTTTAATATTTAGTATTTACTGTCATATTGCCATATATCATTGTGATGTTGTTTATTCTATTACTCTCGTTTTCTTCTGCTTGTTTTCTTTTTTCTTTCTCAACAGGTGATCCAGGTGATCTATATATGCATTTTTTTCTCTGCTTATTCTGTTGGTTTTTGTTTTTTGCCCTCTTTTGCTGTTTTTCTTTCCCTCAGTCAAGTCTGTCCCGTATTCAGCAAGTGAAAATAACATAAACAATAAAAGGTGAATCAAATGGACCATTACGGCAAGGCTGGGATGGTCAATTTGGTAAAGTAAATCCGTTGGGCATCTTTCTTCGCCTTTAGACAATAATTCTGATGGTAAAAGAGCCAAACGGGACAGGCAAAAAAAGAAAAAAAAATAGAGAACAGACCACAGTGGGAAGTCCTTTTCCTCTGCCTGCGAGTTGCGCATGCGTAGTAGGACGCCGCTGGCTGTGAGTAGAATCTATGGCCGTCGCGATGCAGACCGACGATTTTCCTTACTTACCTTCGGGACCAGCAGAGAGTATGTGCTGTTTATTTAACAGTTTGACGTGTGTTTTAGAAGAAAAGGGCGCGGTTGCACTGTGTAAAAGCCCTCCCTGTTATAGCTTAAAATACCGGCGCTGTTGTTACCTTCGCAAAGCTAACGTTAGCCGGTACTTAAGCAATAAGCGCATCGAGTTGCTAAAATGTGCTATGCTAGCTGTAGCCGTTTCGGCTCCAAGGTCGACAAGAGCACGTCTGCATCCGATGTTGCTTTTCAGTGACTGTGAAACATTTCGCCTGAATGGTTACTAATATGGACAGAGGGAGGCATCTTTGGCTTGGCATCAACTGAAATGCGTCTTTCACGCCATGCGGATTGCACTTCTGCTGGTCTTGCTTGTGTGTTTAGTAATGCAAGCAAGATACATGTGAGATTTCAGCTCGGGACAGTGTCATAACCGCAAGTGTATGAATTATGTAAAAGTATTTGTTTTAAATTTATGCGTGTCAATATCCGATTCGATGTATTTCCAGATAGTTATCCAGGGTGTAGACCTTAGTGTACATACTCTTTATGTTAGTCTTGGAGAGTCTGTTTTGTTTGTTTCCCCCCCTCTACTTTGGAAAGGATGCCACGACCATCCAGTGTGTTTTCTTTGGTGGACATACAGATTTTTTTCTCCAGTATGTTCTTTCAGTCTCGGAATACATCAAATCGTTGATTGGGCGACTTATCTTCCCACTATACACTCTTTGCAGCCTAAATGGAAATTGTGACTGCGATCCAACCACAGATTCAATTGTCCATTTAATTTTGATGCCTCGAAAAAGACTGGCTTTGTAATTCCTAAAACCTTTCCACAGTTTGGTTATGAAATGATAATAAAAAAAAAACTGCATTTTTTCCCCTTCTGATCCTTTTTCCATTTTGGTTCCAAATTCCACATGAGCATTGCAGCGTCTTCTGTTGAGGTCCTGTCATGTTCAAAGCTGTGAGGAGTGTTTGCATAACAAGACGCCCAAGTCTGAATAACAAAAAGCTGTGACTTTAACAGGATTCCGAATCCTCTAATGTGACACATTCAGATTGTAAATGCTTAAAAATACACTGTGCTCCTACATGTGTAAAGACGACGTGACATGTCATGCCATCCTCCTACAGAGCTGTAACCAACCAATTCGGCTGCCTGTCACGATAATACACCACCTGTTTAAAAAAAATTATTTATACATATATATTTTACTTTTGAGATATCAATGTGAATTAGTGATCTGCTTGGTATGAGCCAAGAATGACTAAGACTAAAAATGTTGTTCACAGATGTTTGCACAGGCATTGCCATAAACCCATAGGCAAGATAATAGTTAATCCAGAAAATTGTTTGTATTTTCCATAACACTATTAAATAAAACCAACACAAAATAGTGCATTTAAGCTCCTACATCCTTGGTAAGTAAAAGGAGTAGCTCGAGCAGATATGTTGTTTGAACTGCTGCCACAAATAGTCTCTTCACGTTGTGTTATAATTGCATTTTCCCAGATGATGTAACCTGATTTGAAGTTTCTCTCTCTCCCTTTCCTCTCCTTTGCAGTAAATAAGATGATAAAGGAGCATGGCGACCTGTTTTCTGACTCCCAGTGTAAAGTCTGCAGTGCTGTCCTAATTTCTGAATCTCAGAAGTTGACTCATTATCAGGTCAGTGAGCCCACGGTCTGCTGCGTGCTGCTGTGTTGGTGTCAGGGGACTTAGCTTTCATTAGATGGTGCTACAGTTTTCAGGAACGAGAGAAAAAGTGCACACTTATCACTTTTTAAGGTGTTATTATTGAATAGACTTGGCACTACATTAAAAGTTTATTTAAGCTGTAATAGCACATCATCATAAGGCTGTCCAGTAAATCACAAATATAGCAAAAGAGGGCAGAAGGGCTGTCCAACCAGCTGAGAGTAAGTGGACCTTTGGCCACACTGTTGACCAGATGTTTACTGTGATGCACTTCTCTTTTTTTCCCTGCTGTAAAGTGGATGATGAAGAGGAGACAATTCTAAGTTATTCTAAATTTTGACAAACCTGCAGATGTAAACAGCTTTTCAAATACTAATATTTAGTTTAAGTAAAATGGTTGGACATTGTTTGATTTATACGTTCATTTGTGATTGCTGGCTCTCATTGCAAAGAACCAAACTGAAGAAAAGAAGGAAATACTTACATCTAAAACCGTGTAGTTGCAGTGTTTGGCATTTATTGTGTAGTAAATTAGCAGTAGTAGATTGATGTCGATCCATAAATGCAACACTGAAATGGTTATATTAAATACAGTTATATTTTAGTTGAAATATTGATATGTTAAAGTTTGGAGACATAAATGTGTTAGAAATGTGCAGTGAATGTTTGTGTCCACTGTGGAATAAACATTGTGCTTGTCCTTTCAGAGCAAGAAGCATGCCAACAAAGTGCGGCGCTATCTTTCCATCCAAAATGAAAAAGAGCCAGCACTCAAAAAGCTGAAGCCCTTAACGTCTGACAGCGTGAGTAAAAAGTAGAGAACTCAAACCCGCACGAAGAAAACTTTTTATGAGTCACTATTACCTCGCCAACGATAAATCTGAAACAAAGTACTTTTAGAGATATCTTTGATCTTGAGCAGTTGGCTCTCCCAGTGTGTCTTGCACTTTTTCAGCGGGAGGTTTGTGTATTTTAAGACCATCAGTGAATGTTCCAGTCATATCTGCCTGCTCTTCAGTTTATATAAAACCTGCTCACATCAGCTAGCTGGGGCTGTCAGGTTTTCAAAAATTGTGATGAAATTATTCAGATGAATTTAACACAGTCTAAATAGTTTATCCTGAAAAGCTCCCCAGCAGTCGTGGAACACACTGAGAATTATTTCATGATTGCTTCATTCACCATCAGGATGCCTAAACTAGGACTAGACTAGGATGTCCTCATGAACTGGGGGAATAGTTACAGCCATGTCCCACCGGTAGGAGGCCCAGGACAGGACACTCTATAGAGATTATGTCTCTCGGCTGGTTTGGGAATGCTCAGGTTGCTGGGGTACAGGATCTGAGTATCTCTGCCTAAATTGCTGCCTCTACAACCTGAATCTGTATAAGGGTTGATGGGTAGATAGGTGGATCTTTTATTCAGAGATCAATTATTAAGTCATACAAGTTGTGGAAATTAAACTTGCTGATAATCTACTGAAGGTTGAGGCTTTTTTTTGCAGTAATATTTGATTGATTTATGTTCCTGTGCAGGACTGTAACAATGGAGACACAGACCGGTTTAAGGTGTGTCATGTATGTAACATGACCTTCTCTGCTCCAGTAGTGGCTGAGTCTCACTATCAGGGCAAAGTTCACGCCAAGAACCTGAGGTTGAAAGCAGTTGGACCTCAAGCTCTAGGTATTTAGCTTTTGGTTTTATTTCCTGTGTGTATCCTTTATGTTACCCTTTATGAAGTCTTTTTTTTAAATTCTATGTCTTCTTCTGCAGTAAACTCCCAAATAGCGCCAACTCCTCAACTAAAGAAGAAACCTGCAGATGATTCAAGCGGCACTCCAGTGACAGGAAACAACAACAATCCAGACCGTTTCTGCTCCATATGTCAGGCCTCATTCAACAACCCGCTCATGGCCCAGCAGCACTATGTAGGCAAGAAGCATAGAAAACAGATGACAAAGCTTAAACTGATGGAGACGTACGGGCCATCCACAGCACCAGGTCCGATTGCAGAAGCATGAGTTTGTGCAGTTCTGTTTTGTTTTTTAAAAAAAACAACAACTAAACTTTCAATATGCAATAAGAGCACATTGTTTGAAATTATTCCCTACTTTTCATTGATCTACAGCTTCCACAATAAATGGCTATCCATGCACCATCTGCAACATTGAACTGAACTCTGTGGAGCAGTATCAGTCGCATATCAGCGGAGCCAAGCATAAGAATCAGTAAGTACAACACTGGGGTTAGTTTTGTTTTGAAAACAGAACTTTTTGGCACCATGTGGTTACCACAAAGAGTCCACAGAGTCCTCAAATGAGCAAACAGAACATAACATAGCTACTTTTCTGTTGGCTGTGTACATGTTTGCTTCTCTCCTACTCTCTACTCTCACTCATTCTGCATTTTGATATAGTCGAATTCACAATAAATCTTTTATCACATACACATTTTCTGTTCCTGTTGTCAGAAAACAAGATGACAATGAAATGCTGATTGATTGATTTCTTTTATTTATTTATATTTTAGCACAGCCCAGAAACTACAGGGCGCCATAACACTGACTAGTCCACTTTGTTCTGCTGTGACATCAGACAAACCCTACACTCACATGTGTTAAAAACAAAGACTGCTGAGAACTGGGCTGTATGTAAAATTAAAGTTATTGCTCAAAGAGAAAGTTAACACACCATGGAGCTGGAGCCATAGCAGTTAAGTGTGGCAGTATATACTAAAAGAGCTGAGTAGCTCCCGTTGGCTGCATCTCAGGGTTACAAACAGACCTGAAGGCAAGCAGCTGTTCCAGTTTGAGTTAAAGTTACAGACACTGAAACTGAGCCCGAAACCAGGCGTATAGAAACATATTATACAAAATGATATATATCGTTGTATTTTGCATTGGAATTTCAGATATAGAATCAGGGCACCGGTGAGACTAATATTAATATAGGAAACTAACTTGGCGCTGCAGCCTCACAGCAAGAATGTTTCTGGTTCGAACTTACCAGATCTGATATGTCTCTGTGTTAACCCTGAAATAGACTGACACCCTTTCAGGGTGTACCCTGCCTCTTGCCTAATAATAGCATCCATTCATTTTCTTCTTCTTATCTGGTTTGTGGGGTCCGAAGCCTAAGCAGAAGAGCCCAGACCTTCCTCTCCCCAGCCACCTCCTCCAGCTCTCGGCTGGCCTTGGTCTACCCCAGAGCCTCCCCCAGGAGGCATCCTTGTTAGATGCCCAATCCATCTCAGCTGGCTCCTTTCAAATTTACCAGTGTAACCCTCCCTGGGATAGGGTTACCAGCCCCCCACCCCACCCTTCAGCCAGGGGAGGGAGCAGCATCTGGTGGCCTGGCCCGTCCTTTTGAAGCCCCACCACCCACAGGGGGCGCTGTAGGGGTAGGGTGCAGTGTGTGTCAGGTGGCAGCCGAGGGTGGATGCCATAGCAGCCTGATCCAGCTGTTGAGGCTGGCCATCTGACCCTTGAAACAATAGTAACAAAACTGAAACGAGTAAAGCCGGCACAGAAATTAAAAGTAAACTGAAAAATAAAAATAAATACAAAACCATCAAACCACAGATGGAAGACAGTGGACAGTCTCCATTCTTTACTTGACCACAAAGAAGTTCTTTACATATTGTGGACCCTGTCTTCTCTGTGGCAGGGACTAAGCTAAAGCACCAACACCCACATGAAGAAGTGCATTTTTGAGACCCAAGTTGATGGTGCACAGCTAAAACATGTAGACAACACATCCTCTGGAAAAAGAGAAATGTCCTAAAAATAATTTTCTTTTATTTCAAAGAGTGAAGAAATCGAGCCTGAAGATCACAGAGAACAAACACCCGGCAGATCAATCGTACAGCAGCGATAACCAGTATGCTGCCCCCGATGACCAGTACCCGCCCGAGGAGGAGCAGTTTGGCAGAGACGACAACTACGTAGGCGGAAATAACCAGTATGCTCCAGAGGACACGGCGTACACAGAGGAGTACCAGTACACTTGAGGCTGGACTGGGATGGACTAAAGAGGTTTCAGTCAGGACTTGGAATGACACACAACAACCAGCCCCTTTAACGTATTAACAAAAAATCAACCTCTATGAACCTTCAGCTCCTGTCAGTCTCTTCTGAGTAGGTGTTTCCCTGGAACAGAGTAATGTAGCTTTGGATACTGGAACAACATTTTGAGTTTCTCACCGAAAAGGTTTTTTTTTTTCTTTTTGTTTGTTTGTTTTTATTTATTTCTCTTTAAATGGAAAAAAAAAGAAGCTTTTCACTCGTGGAAAGTTATTTAACCCTTCAGTGCGTGATAAAGGAAGTGTAGTTCAACATCCGGGCTTAGTGTACAAACACCAAACACTAACAGGGGAAAGTCTGCTTTGAAATTTTTGTCTTAAGGGTTGGCAGCAGTCATCCCATGTTTATCCCTAAACTAACCCGTATTAACATCTCATACCTGAGCCACATGCAAGCAGTGAACTCTACAAAGCAAAGCAGCTTCATACTTCTCATGTCACCTCTTCGGTTTGGTTTGTAGGTCCTGTAAATGCATTTATTGAGACACGCGCCTTTTTCATGTCTCAAGACACAGTAACTTAGTCAAACTGAGGCTTTATGTCTGGATTTAACAGACTAAAGCTGATGTTTTAATGTCCTGGACAAAGCTGATATTATTGTTCAAGTGGCCCACAGTTTTTCTTTTTTATTCCCCTTGTCTTGGTAGCTGCAGTTTTTACTGTAAAAACACAAGAGTAGGTGAGCCTCAATTAGATAATTTTAGTACTTCAAATGGTATCCAAATGTGTCAACAACAACAACCATTGTATTCAAAGTATTTGATTATTATTATTGTTTTATAAAACATTATCTCTCTAGACTTTAAGCATACAAATGTTATCATGCAAAGTTTGAACATCATCACTGACTTTTGAAACAAAGTATAATTTTCTTTTTTTGTACTGTTTAGTTAAAGTCTAATTTTCTTTAAGAGTGTGAGGTTATTAATTATCCCAAGTGTCCAAACTCTGTAGAGACTGATAGATGCTTTCTGAGCTCTGTAACTACTGTCAGTAGCAGAGATCACAGTATTTACCACGGAGAAGAAAAGAGTGATGTCAAATTAGGAAGTGATGTCAACATAAGAATGACAATAACGTTTTATTAGTCTGCTTTTCCTCATAAAGAATTGGTTCAATA
Source organism: Astatotilapia calliptera (assembly GCF_964374335.1). Taxonomy (NCBI): domain Eukaryota; kingdom Metazoa; phylum Chordata; class Actinopteri; order Cichliformes; family Cichlidae; genus Astatotilapia; species Astatotilapia calliptera. Next base: position 25,755,708 of record NC_137431.1, read on the forward strand.
TTTTAATAATGAATGTCTTCAACTTTTTGGCTAAAGGGAAAAAAAGATTTTGTTTGGATGTAATTTATACCAAGAGGGCTTGTGCATACTGTACAGTACATCCTGTATTTAGCAAAAAAGAAAACAACAAACGTGGGCTTTTTGTTTTTACCCTCATCGTTTGAGTGTTCTGTGTTTTTGTGATTAAGATTTGCTTTCGATAAGTTATGTATCGCTGAGGGTACAAAAAAATGCTGCAAAGGTGTGTATAAAGTAGAGACATGTTTTAAAAGAGCTCACAGTTTCATGAGTCTTTTCAAGAAGGAGGAACACAAAGGAGATTAATGTCGGGAAATAAAATGATTAAATGCATCTGCTTCTAAAAAGCAAAATCAGTGATGTGTGAGGGCACGGCTCAGTGGAGAAATGTGCATGTAGGTGTGAGGTGAGGTAGGGGAAAAACAAAATCACAAGGGAGACGAGTGTCTGGAGACTTCACAGACCGGCAGCATCAGTGTGGCTCGCACCCTGTTATCCACTCTAAAAGAAGGAAGGAGTTTAATTCAGGCTCAGTTTAATAGTTTATATCTATGAAGTAGAGCGGGAACATTAAAGGAAAAAGGTCTGTAATGTTTATATGCACCCACACGCTCAATCAGTTTATATGAATCTGTTTAACAGATGAATGTCAAAAGAAAGTCTTTATCTTATAAAGCACTTTTCAAATTCCATTGTACAAAGTGCTTTACAAGGGCAAGAGAATAAAGCAGTAGTAACAGGAAGCACTCCGAGATCGCGAACTTTTGCCAAGGCAGCTCACTCTGTGGCCAGTATTTACTTTAGGGTAGCATGACTTATGTTTATTTTGATTATATAAACATATGTAGGAGTAGGTAATGGATAATGGGTATTGGTTTGTAAATACTGACATGAATAAGTTATTATGTAATAGACTACAGTATATCTCTAACTAGGCAGCTCATGACAATCCTTTCTTTAAAGATGTCACACATTTTGTGGTCATCTTGAAAGAAAGGCACATCTGAACCGCAAAAGTGAAAACGGGAGAATTTTAGGTGCAGTTTTAAAGATAAAAATTTGACCTTCAGATCCCAGATCAAATGTGATATATGTTGACAATACACAACACACTTGTATGACTCAAAATTTGAAAGTATATTCTTTTTAAGTCAACTTTTAAGTCATTTTTTCCAAAAGTTACAGTTTTGAAATAGGAATCTGAAATTTTGACTCTAGGTTGGCACAAATTGTTTTGTTTGTTTTCAGTGGCAGAAACAAGGTTGAGTAGAAGCGAACAAGTCGACTGACCTGATTTCCACAGACGGGCTCTTCCCAAGCCTCTGAGCCCTGACTGCAAATGCTCCTTCCCCCTTTAGTTTTCAGCTGGGCCACTAAAACAGAAAAAAGACCACAAGCTTAAAAGAGGATAAAACCAACCGAAAACAGAATACATTACAGTTAATGACATACAGCAGTAACATGTCAACACAAGGGGAGTGGAAAGAGGTGAAGAAATCATCAGTCCATCATAGCTGTCCCCTAGTAGCCTGAGCCTATAAATTAAGGACTAGTTCAGGGTCACCTAAACCTGCCATAATTATACATAGAGATGGTGTTAAAGATCTTTTTGGGTTTCTACTGAACCAGTCTGAGAGAAAAGTACTTTAGTGGGTAATATAATATGATGCCTTTAAGATACGACAGGACCCAAACATGCAGGGCCTTGAGGAAAACATACTTTTAGGTGAAGTTTGTTCCAGGGGTTGATCATGTGCTTCATTCTCCTCTTTAGCATGGATAAAGTCCATGGTTTCATTTGGGGTGTGATGAAAGTCCACCCAGGCGATGAGAGGCCTTTCTCTTGTATATTTAGATAAAGTTTAAATTGTTTTTAGACGTTTAAAGGCCATCACTGTGAAAAATAAACTGGTTTCAGGAGACTGACATTACATCCTTTGTGTTACTTTGAGGAGGTGGAACAGACTGGATGAAGATCATCTCCTATCTTTCTCAATGCATAGCTTTCCATAACTTACAATGAGACACCCGCTGAACTTTTATTGCTGATAATTTCCCAGTTTGATGTGAAAGAGTCTCCACAGAAACTGTGCTCCAGAGCGGTTCGAGCAGTTTGACCTCTCTCACACTTGTGTGGTTGTTGAGACAGTAGATTTGTCTTTGGAAGGAGAAGTTTAGCTCTCACACATGGGTGGATTTATTTTAAGGATTATAATAAAAACAAAGAGAATAAAACTGAAACATTTAAGGTAAAAAACCAAAGGCCAAACAGAATCTGTGCTTCAAAACTGATCAAATGTTTATAACTTGAGAAAATTGTGTCCCAACCTTTGTGAGCTTCCTACAAGATTATATGCAAGACTTCACCCACCTGGTGGCGCACTTGCTCTTCGCTAGTGCTGGGTCAGAATGAGATGAGACACTTTTCCATAAAAAAGAAGGAAAAATGCTAGTGGTTCCAGAAAAATACTTGAAATTAAAAACAAACATGAATGTTTTCCTTAATGCACTGCAACTTGTTTTATTTCTTTTCAATTCTAATTTGACATCATCGCAGGATTTTTATGCAATTTCCTGGTTCTGCATAAGCACAAACTAACAAATTCTGATTATGCAGCCTGTAGATTTGCATATCGTTTGACAGAATCTATAAAACTATAACCAAACAACCCAAAATAATTATTTTATTTGGGTTTAAATCCAGATTTTTCACACTTCAACCCAGTCAAAAAAGGACAGGTTTGTACAGCTATGTCATGTGAGACCTGCCATGAATGTATCCCAAAGAAAGGACACTTCACTGACACATTTTGAACAAACACCTGCATGCTGTTTTATTTTTCACCTGGTCCTGATGCAAAGGAGGTCAGGTTGGCACGAATTTAAACATTTTCCTGCAGTAAAATAAATGTAAATTAATGCTTCTACAAAGACAAAAATCATGCACTGCATGTCTCCAAAGTCCTTTCAGACAGACATTTGAAATATAAAGGTTTGCACTCTGGAAGTTACAGAAAGCCTAAGGAAACTATACAACTATAACAAACAAACAAAGTTGCGAGTGGCCTAAGTTGATGAATATCACAAGTCTTACTAATCTTTTATTAATCACTTATTAATGTAATAAATATCAAATAATTTATTACATGCAATTCTGCTACTCAGCGTCTGAACAATGCAGAAACAAGAAGCATCACCTTCTCCCCTTTTGTGCATTTGTATCATTTTTACCAGCGTAAATGTGATGCTCAGAAAGGCATTCATAGTGCAGCAGTGCAGCTGTTTGTACAGTACGTATGAGTGTCTCGCATACAATATGTGGAGCACACGGGGTGACATCGGGATAATGTCTAAGAGCTGCCAGACAAGATGATTTGTCTTGGTCCGCTGCAGGCTGAATGGGTTTCACCAGCATTGTAATTCAATTAAAAGAGGAATGTCAGTTTAAAATGCTCCCAGTCTGGTTTGTATATGGCATCTGTATCTTTCTTTTTTTTTTTACAGCATCCGCCAACAGACAATGCTGAATAAATTGTGTTTTATTGTCAGTTAAATTTGTCTACTTGCCCTAAAAATGCTCTGGTTGCCAGATTGTGTTTGAGAGACACTTTAGCTGCCTTGGAGCTCTAAATTTCATCATTGTCTGTATGTAAACACAATGCGGGTTTCTACTGATTTGCATTTTAAGTGCAGCATATGTTGCATCCAGATGTTGCTTCTGCTTTAGAGAGAAACAGATGCATTGGATTAGGAGTTCAGCATCAGCAAGCTACAAATAGAGTGCTCATTGTATCATAAAACTGTCTTCTGTTTAGCGATGAGAATAAAAGAACAGAAATTCCCTGCATGTTGCTCCAGTTATCGAAGCGTCAGAGAAGAACAGTGCGGTGAATGCAATTAGAGCACCGTACAGCATGTCAAAGTAAGTCTGATAGGGGCGGACACAGCGCCCTTTGGTTTGTTTTTACATGACCCAGAAATGACTATTCTGATGCTGCTTCGGTATGTGATGACAGAGGGAATATAAAATATGACACTAGTAGTAGTTTTTGGCATATTAGTGGTGCGTGTACCTTTGGGTGGTTATCAAGACCAACTCACATTTGACATTTCATATCATCTCTAATCCAACAAACAAAAAAAATATATACAATATTTTCATAATTTGCCTGGTTGCAATAATATAGAGCCTGATTTTTCATGGTCAGGGTAACTATCAGTAGTGTGGTAGAGAAAAGTCATTGTGGAAGTCCTATTAATGTTTAATTGGAATTCTGTGTTTCCTTTATTTATTATACCAAAAACATTTACCTGTAAAGGTATATACTTAGACTCAAGATATGAGTTGGCTGAGCTTGTTGGTGATATTTAAAAACCTGCAGCATCAGTGGCTCCCCTCAACTCTGTGTTTATTAGCAGGTAAGTTAAATTAAAGATTGCGTAGTGGTCTTTTTGATCCCATTTAACTCTCAGCTGGTCTAACAGCGCAAAAGCATTTTACTCAGGAGAATTGGTAAAATTAGCGGTGACCCCTGCTGATGTTTTAAGTCACTTCTGCATTGATGTTCATCCATTTTTTTTATATACAGTCTCTGATTACACCTGACTAATGTAATTTGATTGTCAGGACATAAATTAGATTTCAAGTAGACTTTGGTGGATTTAATTGTCTAAAAACAAAACTTTACTGTTTCCTTCCTGTTTCCTGTATAATTTTTATTTTACATAAGATATTAAATTTTTGCAATATCCAGAATGGCAAAAGCTTGCTTGGCAAAAGTGGGCTAGTCTTTTAATCCAAACGATGATTTATCTCCAAACAAATGAATGTGACATCACTAAATAGATCTATTCTTCTGCAAATATGGTTGTGCGTCACTGAGAGAGGTGTCCAATCAGAAAAGGCTAATGTTTATCTATGTGGACTTTTTTGTATTTATTGCTTATTACTGCATTTAAGCAATAACTTTTTGATTACTGATAATTTCTTTTAAATAATGCAGTGAGAAGCAGCTCATGTCTCAGGGTTAAAATGGAGGGAGAAAGTACAGTATGTGGCTTTTTCCCCCCCAATCTGGTGTCTTGTTCCATTTCCTGCACTGTGTAAGCCGTGTCCTCAAAGGATCAAAAGAAAAATCAATCCGGCAAAGTTGCTGAAGGTTTTCTGCCATCGGATCTTTGCCTCTGTTTGCAGGATGGGGGTTTCTGATTTACATCTCAGATACAAAAGAAAACATCAGTGTCTGACTCTGTTTTATTTAATCACGCAGAACTACACACTCAGGAAGGAAGAGTATAAACCTCCAAAATCCTGATGTAACTCTAGATATTTAAAACAGACCCCTTTTCCCTCCCTCTGACACTGTGAAGCAGGAGATACTCTGCATGTTTAGCGTCACTGTAGAGCTTTTTAGGAAGGTCCAAGCACCATAACTAAAAAGATTTGCTTTTATTTATTTATTTTTTGTTCCCTTCATTAAAGTCCGTTTGTTCTATGACAGAAATGTTGTATTTCATGGCTTTACATGTCTTGTTGCATAGCTTGTTTGCGAGTTTTTGTGAGCATATTATGTTGTTGTAATCATTTTTCAAATTTTAAACACTAAACTTCTAAGAGCAGAATAGAGAAAATGATAAAAAAGAAGCACAAAGAGACCAAAAAGTGTCAAAGAGCAGAATGAGGCAGACTGCGGGCTTGCACTCTGTAACAGCTTTCAGAAGATTTTTTAAATGGAGCCATCCGCAGGCCGAATGCATCTCAATGAACAACGAACAAAAAAGAAAAAAAATCCTCTTTTTGAAGCACAGGTGCAGGAGCTGCACTGCACATAACGGGATTGCATTAGGGTGATGAATTCTTATTAGATAAGGTGGTAGATTGTACTTTTCCTCTATTACTGCCAAGGCTATAAAATAATTATCTCTGCAGTTGATGCTCCACTTGGTATTTAACATTCTAATCAATTCAAGCGTGAGGCTTTCAGCCTAGTCTTTATATCCATTAAGAAAATTGATTGAATTATCTCAACCAGGTGGCTGTGGCTCAGGAGGCAGAGCGGGTCATCTACCCAATATATGATCACTGGTTTGATCCTGGATCCCAATCTCTGCAGCTCGGGAAGTTTCTTTGGGCAAAATACTGAATCACGATGCATCTGTGTGTGTGAGTGAGTGTGTGTGAGTGTTAGGTAAAGGACTTGGAATGTGTGTGTCAATGTGCGAATGAGGCTTGTGGTAAGAAAACTGCTTTGAGTGCTCAAATTGAGTGGAGATGTGCTATATAAGTACCAGCCCCCTTTAACATATCTAATTTGCTAATGCACTAAAATGATACTCAGTTATTTAACAATGAATGTAAAAGGAGTAGCTTGTAATGACAACTCCCCTCATAATTTTACCAGATCTGCTCAGCGCTTCAGAGAGCTTTACCACCCATGAACTAAATCTTGAAGTGTTATTTAAATTCTCACTAATCTTTTTCAGAACACTGCACGCTGATCAGCACCACACAGCAGCCAGGCAAAGTTAACATCCAGCTATTGTAGTTTGCGAGTGCGTAGGAGATAGCTTAGGATGTTTTACATGGAAAAATTATAAGCGCTCATTTATGGGATGTTAATAGGACTTCACTGAGTCAGCCCCCATGCCTGAAACCATCTTACTGAAATATAAAAACATAAAAATTCTTATGATCCATAAATGTTCCTTCAGGTATTCTTTCAGGGGATCCTGTTGGATTCAGTCATTAAGCCTCACCCAAACAATCAGCAGATTTTAGCACAATGTTGGCGTTTCATGGCAAAAACTAAACATCGTTACTATTCTCTCATAACAAGTCTGACCGATTGTTCGCATTTTGCAAAAGATAAAATAAAGGTTGAGGTTTTTGTCTTAAAGTGGGTTTAAATAGTTTAGTTTCAGACAATTTTGGTACCATGAAGTTAAACTGAACAGTCTCTGGTTGCTGTCATCAAACTCAAGCACCATGGGTGTTTTTCAGCTTCTTAACCAATGGGACTGTTATAAGTTTATATGGGATTAGAAGCCATAGTAAAAAAGTAATAGGTTACATATGCTTGACATTGAGACACTGTTTGTGTAGATGCACCTCTAGTTTATTACTAACTTTCTCTTATATTAAAGAAGCTGCTAGGACGGCCTCCCATGCAGTGGCTGGTAAACATAGTCAGACATTAGAAAATGAAGAGCCAGATTTTTCCTTTAGACGATTTCTCAAATCAAATGTTCATAAGAAAGAATAATGATCAAACTTTAAATGGATATTTAAACTTAACCATCAACCAATCACCCAGTGGTTATTATCTATAACAGGTTTACAAGTTGACAGTATTTAAGAGTACACAACTCTTTCTGCCACTTCAGACACACTTTTGCATATTATATTTGTGCACAGTCATGTGGGACTCTTTTTTTGCCCCTGTATTGCTGCACTGTCGTTCGTGCACACTGCAGAAAGAAAACAGCCAATCAAAGGAGGTGGGTGGCTCAGGCTTTCAGCAGCTCATTCCCCAGCATGCACCAGGCATATTTCCCATCAGCCATCAGTCAGTGAGGCAATCTATTACTGACAGACGGGAAGCACCCACATCTAGGTCTTGGCCTTGAAGAAGAAGCTGTGGGACACAGGTGTAGTGTGTGAAGTTTTGTCTGCTCGGTAGTAATTTCAACACTTCATCCATGTGTCTAGGTGTGTATTTGTGTCTCTGTGTTGATGTTTTGTCTCTTTTACCAACTCTCTATGTGTGACTGTTTATGAATCCTTTACAAACACAGTGTGGTTTTCCAGATTTAAACCAGCTTTCACTGAATTTCTCAGTATCATTTAGTTGGAGTTATGCGTCTGTTCCAGCAACATACACTCTAAAAAGTAATTCATCAGGCCTTTTACCACCACTTGATTAAATCCATAGCTGCAACATAAAAATTCTAATTTATTGATTAAGATAGACCTTCTAAGTTGCAAACTTTATTTTTTGGGTTGTGTTGAATTAATAATGTTGGTAATTACATTAAATTAATTTTATATGTAATTTGAAATTAAATCCCAATGTTAGTGGGTTCAAAATAAAATTCAAGTTGTAATTACTTAAAGAAATTGAATAGATAACTTATTTTTTTTCTTCTGATTTCAAATTCCCTCCCCTACCGACTTAACTAGCCCGGGCAAATTCACACATGTTGGGTTGCATGGTGCAAGCTTTTGTAAAAGACATTTCAAGGTAAGTAACATTTGATTTACAAATAACAGTTCTACCAAAGCAAAGCATTTGTGCTAGTCACCTGTAGTGGATTTGTGTATGATGTGATGCTCATACAGATAAGGAAATACTTTGCACTACCACATGTAGCTAATGCTAGCCATTCTAAACTTTAGCACAGCAGAGGATAAGACTTATAAAGTTTCATTTGAGTCTTCAGCTTCAGCTAGAGAGTGCAACTGTGGCTAGGAAAAGCGTGGTTAAAGTTTTGCTACACAGTGCAATCTAATTTCGATCTTAGGCTAATTTTGTTTTTCTTTTTACCAAAATTAGAAACCTTTAAACTGTGAATAGTTTTGTCAGAGGGATAACCTAGAGGCTTCTTTTTTCCATCTGGCTCACCTATTTTATGTCTTTATAAAACTTGCATGACCTATACATTTTTTACAAAATGGGCTGGGAGTGAACAATGTGTAAATTCGAAACCTCTGCAAAAACAGGGTTGCTAAAACATTAGAGATTACACCACGGTTATGGTGGGGAAGTCTCCCTCGTCTTCACCAAGATTGTTTTTCTTCCCTCAAAACTTGGGGTAGCCTTAGATCACTTCTATCCTCTTTAAATAATGTATTAGAGCATTCATTAATGCAGTGTAGCTAATAGTCTGCAAGGTTTAATTCTTCTATTTGTGTGTTCTACAGATAAAGGAGGAGTTCAAGAGAATAACCACTGTAAGCCTTGAATGGCTACACTTGACAATTGCACCCCAAAACTGATGGATGTCATTTTATCAAGGGGAGGAGCTAAGGGAGTGAGAATCAGGCAGATCAAGGACATGCTTCTTGAGGTAGGACAACTATTTAGACTTTGGGTAGCTTTGAAATGCACTTTGTTGTCAGTCACCCATGTATTTTATACTCATATTTTATTTTTTCTTAAATAGCACAAGACAATTGAAACAAGCAGAGAAGTAGCCATCTGCTGCCTTATCACTTTCCTTGGAGAGAAGGACGAGGACCTTTTCATGAAGTTTGGTGTAAGTAATTCAGCATTGTGTGTGTGTGTGTGTGTGTGTGTGTGTGTGTGTTCGTTCCATTGATCATCTGAATTCATTAAGATTCTATAATTCACTAACCTATTTTTTAAAATTTGCTTTACAAGGACACCGAAGAACTTAAGGCAGGTGATGAAAACTGCCATCATCAGTGACCGGTACACCCCTGGATCTAACCATAAGACTGCAACCATTGTGGTGGAGGAAACAAAAATCATGGAGGGCCAGAATTTCCCAAGGTGCTGTGTTTTGCTCATGGGCATAATATATGCTCTCAATCTGAGCTAATGCAAGGATCTGAAATATACTTTTGAAGTTGTTCAGAAGCTGTTCCTTGACCTTGATGGAACCATCATTATGTTAAAGATGTTGACTCTGTTTCAAATTGTTAGCTGTTTTGAATCCTGTATGTGTAAAATTGATCTTAAAGGTGTTTGCTGCATTGTGTAATAGAAAGATGCAAGATCTTGTAAAGTTTGGTAGGCATTGAAAGTTAACATTTACTGAACACTTGCATGGAAGTATTACTGCAACAAAATGTTTTCTAAGTAGATTTTTTTTACCAATTGAACACATTTGTTTCTGTGGTGTTAAATACATAAAGGCATATTCTATAACTTGGCTGTGATGGTATAAATCTAAATTTCTGTTTTATTTTCACTTTTTAAATACAAAGTGTTGAAATGCCTACTGTTAAAAAATAAAAAAGTTATTTGATTAAAAAAATGTTGAATGAATTCCTTTCTTAAAAGCTATTACAATAAAAAAAGAGAAAGCTAAAATGATGATAATAATGATGAAAATCAGCAACTTAATATTTTAAGTAATGAACTTTAAAAAATTGTTTTTGTAATTGCTGTAATTGATTACATAACACTTAAAAATCATTTCAAATAATGTGGAAAAAGTAATTGGAGGAACATAATTTTTATGAGTAAACAACTTAAAAATATGTTTTTAAGCTACCAAATATTACGTAAATGGTAATTAAAATCACCTTTGATTATGGAGGATAATTTAATTCCCGTAACTCAATATAGTTTGTTGGTTCAATCTAATTTCAACATAAGTTATCATAACTCAAAAAGAGTAATGGAAACTGTTGCGTTAATTTTTTTTGTTGAGCTTAAACAATAGTTTTTAGAGTGTACTCGACATAACCTGACATGCAAATGCACCTACACATCATGCTGCTGTGATTGGAAAACTTTCTTGTTCCTGTGCATTTCTGGCTGTTTTTCACAGCAGTTGAATATAAAATAAAAAAGTCACTGTCATAGGGAATAATAATCATAACATTGTGGAGGTATGTAAAGACGACAGGAGAGGTCTCAGTGTCTCACTCCAACTTTATTAACGGATTCACCAGAACTCCACATACAAAAAGTGCCAGAATCTCCAACCCAACACTTCCCTTAAACTTGGGTGTGAGTGGAGCCACCTGGTGGTCCGCCACAATGTCAATATAAGGACTCACAAATGTCAGCAAATTCCTGGGCGGGGGTAGATTGTTAGAACTATCCAAAGAAGAAAAGTTTGAGAGACAAACATGTTTGGCCCTGAAAAATGACACATTCACAACAAAGAGCGACGACCCAGAAGAGAAAGAGTCCCAGTTTTTATTTTTTCTATCAGCTGGCAACGAATATAAAAACTGGGACATAAGCACACAGTAATTAGCACATAGTGCACCAGCACAAGCATAAATATCAGCAATGATGTTGTCCACTAACATAGGTTGTGCTAGGTTACGTCGGTCATAGGCTCTACAGAGATTCACCGTTTCTTGTTGGACTTTGTTTCTCATGGCAGTTTCATTTTAAGGACGTGACCAGTACCCACGATGTACAGAGTCCCCCTAATGTGAAAAAACCTCAATTATGTAACACTTCAACACCTGATACCTCATGACAGCTGCTCGTGCCCAGATTATAGATTATAGATCATCTGCTGTGTTGTCAGGTTGTCACAGTTAATCTGAGTGTGACTGATAGAAGCGACGACGAGAAGTAACAGTGAAAAAGTAAAAGGTGTGAAATAACAAGTTTGATATTTTATAAATAAAATATTTAAGCGTAAACACGATGTCATTGAACAATAAGACACCAAAAAGTGTGGCTAATTCATTCGCCAAAAAAAGAGCTAAAAAGAGGTCCTGCACACACACACACACATGAATAATTTTTATAGCTATCCCAACAACACAGTTTCTGTTAATTCTGTTTAAAGCCACGATTGTGCATTAAAACCTAATACTGTGTCCCCCCCCCACCCAAGGAGAGCAAAATAAAAACAGCTGTTCATCACGATTTCCTTTTTTCATATTCAGCTCATGCAGTAAGCAGATCCTTCTCATGCTCAGGCTGATACTGCAGGACTTAATAACTGTGACAGTGCAGCTGTAGAGTGCACATACTTGGACTACATGTTTCATGAATGGGCCAAAATGAACCAGGAAAGGCAAATTTTGAAATGAAAAGGGCAACACGAGCGTCTTGGCTGCTTTGAAAGGGTTGTTTGTTTATTCAGTTATTGTTTTCATTTAAAAAGTTAATATTAATTGATCACTTTGGCACCACTGCTGATGCAACTGCTGTGACTCCAGCTGCCATCTCGCGTCATCTGCTTGTAGCCTTTTCGATAAGCTGTCTGATTATTCTCTGCAGTTGTGGATTCTTTGGAAGGTTCTTCTATCCTCGCTGTGATCCCAGTGTGAGTTTGAAGCTGCCAATTTCTGTGCCGATAAAGCTTCAAGTGCCCCATATTCTGTACGTGTTGCTTAAATAACAGTTCAAAGTTTGTTTGTATACCAGTGGCAGATGGTCTGTGGAGGCTATTTATATAGTTCCAAATCACAACAACAGTCGTCTCAAGGCGCTTTATATTGTACAGTAGATTGTACAATATTAGCTACAGAGAAAAACCCAATAATCATATGACCCGCTATGAGCAAGCACTTTGGCGACAGTGGGAAGGAAAAACTCCCTTTTAACAGGAAGAAACCTCCAGCAGAACCAGGCTCAGGAAGGGGCGGGGCCATCTGCTGCAACCGGTTGGGGTGAAAGAAGGAAGACAGGATCAAGACATGCTATGGAAGAGAGCCAGAGATTGATAACAGATATGATTCAATGCAGAGAGGTCTATTAACACATAGTGAGTGAGAAAGGTGACTGGAAAGGAAAGACTCAATGCATCATGGGAATCCCCCGGCAGCCTACGCCTATTGCAGCATAACTAAGGGAGGATTCAGGATCACCTGGTCCAGCCCTAACTATATGCTTTAGCAAAAAGGAAAGTTTTAATCTAATCTTAAAAGTTGAGATAGTGTCTGTCTCCCGAATCCAAACTGGAAGCTGGTTCCACAGAAGAGGGGCCTGAAAACTGAAGGCTCTGCCTCACATTCTACTTTTAAATACTCTAGGAACAACAAGTAGGCCTGCAGAGCGAGAGCGAAGTGCTCTAATAGGGTGATATGGTACTACAAGGTCATTAAGATAAGATGGGGCCTGATTATTTAAGACCTTGTACGTGAGGAGCAGGATTTTGAATTCAATTCTGGATTTAACAGGAAGCCAATGAAGGGAAGCCAAAACAGGAGAAATATGCTCTCTCTTTCTCTAGTCCCTGTCAGGACTCTTGCTGCAGCATTTTGGATTAACTGAAGGCTTTTCAGGGAGTTTTTTGGACATCTTACATATTTGTTTAATATGTGCGTTGAAGGACATGTCCTGGTCAAAAACTACTCCAAGGTTCCTCACAGCGTTACTGGAGGCCAAGGTAATGCCATCCAGAGTAAGAATCTGGTTAGATACCATATTTCTAAGCTTTTCAGGGCAGAGTACAATAACCTCAGTTTTATCTGAATTAAGAAGCAGAAAGTTAGCGGCCATCCAGGTCTTTATGTCTTTAAGACATTCCTGCAGTTTAACTAATTGGTGTGTGTTATCTGGCTTCATGGACAGAGAGTTGGGTGTCATCTGCATAGCAGTGAAAATGTATGCTATGTCTTCTAATGATGCTGCCTAAGGGAAGCATGTATAGTGTAAACAGAATTGGTCCTAGCACCAAACCCTGTGGAACACCATAACTGACCTTAGTGTGTGAAGAGGACTCTCGATTTACATGAACATATTGGAGTCTTTTAGATAGACATGATTCAAACCACTGCAGTGCAGTACCTGTAATACCTACAGCATGTTCTAATTGGTCTAATAGAATATTATGGTCGACAGTATCGAGTCCACTGTCAGAGGCCATAAGAAGATCATTTGTAACCTTTATTAAAGCTGTTTCTGTGCTGTGATGAGCTCTGAAACCTGACTGAAACTCTTCAAATAAGCCGTTCCTCTTCAGATGATCAGTTAACTGTTTGACAACTACTCTTTCAAGAATTTTTGATATGAAAGGAAGGTTAAGGTTAAGGAAGGTGAAGAAGTTCATGAAGTCATTACTAGTTAACGTTAAAGGGATGGTTGGCTCAACAGTGCTCTGACTTTTTGTCAGCCTGTCTACAGTGCTGAAGAGAAACCTGGGGTTGTTCTTATTTTCTTCAATCAGTGATGAATAGTAAGATGTTCTGGCTTTGCGTACGGCTTTCTTATAAAGCATCACACTATTTCTCCAGGCAAAATGATGATCTTCTAAATTTGTGACACACCATTTCCTGTCCAGCTTACGAGTTATCTGCTTTAGGCTACGTGTTTGAGAATTATACCACGGAGTCAGGTACTTCTGATTTGAGGCCTTAGTTTTCACAGGAGCTACAGTATCCAGAGTCGTACGTAGTGAGGAGGTAAAATTATTAACAAGATAATCGACCTCTGTTGGAGTAGCGTTCAGATACCTGCTCTGCTCTGTGTTGGTACAGGGCATTGAAGATGATAACAGTGGGTGGATTATATTCTTAAACTTAGTTACAGCGCTTTCAGAAAGACATCTACTGTGATAAAGTCTACTCTCCACCGCTGTGTAATCAATTATTGTAAATGTAAGTGTTATCAGGAAATGATCAGACAGGAGAGGGTTTTCAGGAAACACTGTTAAATGTTCAGTTTTTATGCCACATGTTAAAACAAGATCTATAGTGTGATTAAAGTGGTGGGTGGGTTCTTTTACATTTTGAGAGAAGCCAATTGAGTCTAATACCAGATTAAATGCCATGTTGAGGCTGTCATTTTTAGCATCTACATGAATGTTAAAAACACCCACAATAATTATTTTATCTGAGCTGAGCACTAAATCAGATAAAAAGTCTGAGAAATCAGACAGAGACTCTGTGTAAGGCCCAGGTGGACGATAGATGACTGGTTTCTGAGTTTTACAGCTGGGGTGGACAAGGCTAAGCATCAGGCTTTCAAATGAATTAAAAGTCTGACTTGGTCTAGGCTTCACGGAAATTATACAGTGTCATCTCTCCTTCTGCTTTATTTAAAGGGGCAGTTCATCCAAATTACTCAAGCTGGCTGAGGTTTTGCAGACATGTGACTGCTTGCCATGTGACAATAACTTGTCCACATCATGGTGTATTCCCCAACCAGCTGGTAAGTGGTTGCTGGAGGTTGATAGAAGTTGCTGGGAAATCAATTTGCCTCTTCCTGCAGATGGTTACATTGTGGTTGAGTCATGACCACTTTGATTGTTCCTTGCACGAGTTTTGGTTGCTTGCAGACTGCTGCAGTCTCCTGTAGTTTGCATGGACAGGCCAACTTGTCAACAAACATTCCCCAGCTGCTCTCTAAGCATAGTGAAACTGTGCGTGACACAAAGGAGTTTGCCTTCAAAGTAAAAGCTACCCCTTTTTGAAATGTGTTGGCTTTTTTTTAAGGTAAATATTCTTTGTTTCCGGTTTCTGGCACATTTTTTTTCAGGTTTTACTACAGCTCGGCTGGTGGTTGGCAAGTGTTTGCAGACAAGTTGACGTCTTCCAGTCAAACTACAGGTGACTGTGGCAATCTTCCAGCGACCAAAGCAATAACAAGAAAGGTTTGTAGTGCAGCACCCTCTTTGTGACTTTATTTCACTCAGTGATAGCCAGAAACTTTCGGCAACCGCTCGCCAGCCAGCTGGAGAATACACATTTTCCCGTTGGTTGTATCCTGTCAAATATGGGAGGCAACTCTCAATGTGCGCATGACATCACGTGAGAAATCTCTATTTACAGTCAGGCCTCTTTTTCTTGAGATTTCTCAGCCATCTACTGCAGGTGGCTGGGTGGTCGCGTTACAACCCCCCTGACAGTACACACACTTTCTCTCTCTCAACCACACACACTCGCACACAAACAGAGAAAGTAGCTTTTCCTCCTTTCAGAGGACATTATGTAAATAATCAGTGATTGGTATTATGGGAACATTCTTTTTGTTCCAATATGGTGACTCAGTAAACAGATTCATATCTCCACAAGAAGACACATATATGCAAACACACACACACACCAACCCTCTCTCCCTCTATGGCATCAGAAAATTCCTGTGGATTAGATCTAATTCTTGTGACAGATGGACAAATGGTGGTGGTAGTTTGTGTGTGCATGAGAGAGCAGCTGGGAGCACGAGGTAAAACCTGCATCCAACAGGCTGCTGGGGCTGTCAGCAGACACCTGTTTGAACCCCGACCCCCTGCTCCTCCTCCTCCTCTTCGCCCAATTCTTCCCCCCCGGATACTTGATATGTGGGGTAGAGAGAGGGAGAAGGGTGTAAGACAGATGTAGATAGAGGAGGAGGAAGGGGAGCTAGGGAGAAAACAGCTGGATCAACTGAATGTTTCCGTTTTCTGTTTCCTGTCTCAGATTTGTCAGGACTGTTTCTAGGAGGGAGAGACGAGTTTTGCTAACTTCTGTCCACCACAGGATGGTTGATGATTAACACTGACATGCCGTGCTACATTCTACCAGATGTTGAGGTTTCTGACTTAGATTTAGAGCCTTTTATAGCCAGAATTGAAGTTATCTGCTGAATATGTACATGCCGAATATGTAAATTTTGAAATCTGAAGCAAAAATGTGTGTTTGAAAGTTTTAGCCTGCAGACTATAACTTTTCAAAAGATGTTTAGGTCCCAAAAATGATACTATGTTGCTAAAATAAGCATTTAATAGACATCTCTCAGCTTAAATCACCTATATTTGATTTAAAGGTTAAATAGGTACATTTTATTTGAACAAAATGACTAAACAGTGCAGCTCCTCTAACAGCCACTTGTGTCATGGTTGATGGTGTTAAAATGCCTCTGTATTAAAACATGTTTTGGAACTTGTGGTAAAGGAGAAAAATGCCATAGCAACCGTACATCATACAATAACTCACTGATTTGAATTTTGTTAAGACTTAAGTATGCTGACAAAAGCAGCTGTGGTTGGCAGCTGTCTGCTTCGTCTGACCTCGTCTAACTAAAATCACTGAACCACTACATTTGTGCTTTTGTTCCCTCATTGGGAATATCTGACAAATACGAAATAAAATAGGATTCTAGTCTAAGAAGCTTGTATTTTAGTTTTAGCGAGTAAAATTCTAACTAACCTTTAGTGACTTTGTTAGCAGTAATTAGCAAATATTTGTGTCAGTGCAATATTGTAATGTATCTGAATAACCAAGTTAGCGCGCATCAGTGGATATCTTTTTTTATTATCACTTTTTGCTACAAAACTTGGTAACAGCCAAAATGTTTTTTATTTGTAAAAAACATTATTTGAAATAGTAATCGCTTCAACTAATGTCAATTTAAAAGCAGTTTAAAAACATCAGTGTTTAACTGTAGTTGCTTTTATTTACACAATGTGTGTTTTAATCATTTTAATTTTCCAATAAATTGTTAATTAATTAAATAATTGACACCACTTTATGTACTAACTGACTGTGTATAGTTGGGGACTGTTTTTAATTATCTGCTTCTCTTTCTTCTTGTAGACATTAATAACATGATCTGCCTTCCCTAAGATACACTTTGCTCCACTTGTTCAATCAGTTCAGTCCCTGTTTTCATGATTTATTCAGTGTCAAAACTGTTTGCCGGGAAACACGGGGCAGACAAAGTCAAGAGGAAACTGAGGCGCCCTCCTGACCGCAGAGAAACAGTGCCAAAGCCGCAGTCAGACAACAGGTGAGCGGTTACGCTCTCGGGCACGTCTCATTGATATTCTAACCTATTGCACTTTCCCAGAGAGAGGACTCCCCTGTGGAAACATATTACTGCCTTACAGCTCTCCCCCCCAACTGCAGGCTTTGATCTTCTCAATGTGAAGCAGATCCCAGGCGAGGCTGAACGGCAGTTAATATGACCAGTGAGGCTCTGAGGATAAATACGTGAAAATATATGTCCATTCCTGTGAGTGAGTGAGTGAGTGAGTGAGTGCATGAAGAGTGAAAAAGAGAACAGCATTAAAATGTGTTCACCAAAAAAACAAAAGACAAAGTATGCTTTCCAGCAGCATACCGATATTATTTCTGTACCCTAAGCAACTTCCCGGATTCCAGTAATTTACTTTAAAATCTTTTTACAGTATATATATATATATATATATATATATATATATATATATATATATATATATATATATATATATATATATATATATAATTGTACTTATAGTAAATTTACTGTAACTGGATTTTACAGTAATTTTGTTTTTTTTAACTTCACTTTACTTAGTTTGTAGATCAAACTTAAAATACAGACTCTTTTGTATTAAAGAAGGGTAATTTATATTACAGAGTTGTAACTTTGGGTTTTCAAAATCGGCATGTTTTATCATCCTACTGATTAGTACTAGATGAAAGTGAAAACAATCACAAGGAGAGGCAGGCAGGTTTCTCGAGTCATACAGTACAATGGCTTTCTTTCAGGAGGCAGCAGCTCAGAGTTTAGTCAAGCCCTAAACATGCTGTGGTGAAATGAAGCCTCACCTGAATACAACACCTTTGTTTTGTCTGACCTCTGCGTGTTTAAAGACCCATGGTTCACTTCCCTCCCCGCTTTCAGGTCGATGGTCTGCGGACATCCGCTCACTGCACAAGGCATCTTTGCCTCACCTGTGGGTGGAGATATTTTCCTGGAAGAGGGATTAAATGCCGGCGAAATACCTGGAGATGCCACTTATGAATCAAATCCTCAGTTCAACAAGACTTAGATTGTGGAAAGTAACATAAGCAGGTTGTTTTGTCTTGTAGAAGAAGTATTTAAACTGTTCAAATGAGAGAAAAAGACTCCTATCTAAATAAATAGGTTTTTTTTAGTGAAAGCAGGACTTCACAGTTTATAGCTAACACATGAAAATGTAATTTAGAGATTTGGAACTTTTAAATATATGAAAAGGACTGCACAGTCCTTCATGTGTAGTCCTGTAAAATGATTTTAAAGTCATCTGGTGAATATGTCTAAAAAACAAACAAAGCAAGTTCTCCTTTGTGAAAAACTTTACAGATGCAGAGATTTCTGCAGGTTCTCAACTCAAGTTTGTGAAAACGTTTCCCGTCTCATTCAAGGGGCGTCTTCAGTTCTAAAAACAAAGGGTGGAGAATCCCAGGTATTTAACCCCTAGTGGGGGTCGTCCCCTTGGATGTCGTCCTGAGGGTTGTTGACCCAGTATTGATCATGTGCGTCATCACATGAGCCAAGTGTGAAAAAAGGCATGGGTCATTACCATCACCAGGGGTTAAGGGTGAAAGCACTGTGAGATATCGCCCCACTCCATCATATGGCCTCCTGAGGTCACTTGGGACAAGGTATGAGTGGGGGGTTGAAGCACCTGGGAACTGATCACAAGACTGCATTGTAGGTGGCTGATAGGTGGTGTCATAAGCCGCCTCTTCTCTTCAACACAGTGGATGTAGATGGTCTCCTTTACTCCTCTTTCAAATCTGTTTTTCTTAGTGCATAATGTGAACATTCCCCTCCATAGAGTGACCCTTGTTCTTTAAATGCAGATGTTTTGCTTTTTTCCCCTTACATAAATGGATACCTATGATACCGCAGATATCGAATATCCCATATTAGAGATGAATGGATTCTTAGTGCAAGTAAACCTGCAGAGTCTTTTCAGGAACTCAAAAACACAGTTTGGAAAGAATGATGAAGGTAAACAGTCATTTTAAAGTCGCAGGAGTGTTTTTGAATTCTTGAAGTTGAGCTGTAATGATATGCTACAGGATGTTTAGTCCAGTGATTGAAAAGTGGCATGTCCAGGCTGTATCCCACCATTCGCCTCAAGACAGCTGGGATGCCTTCTATCCAACACCCCCCATGACCTTTAATTTAAGTGGTTAAAAAGATGGATGAATGGATGGAAACCCAGTGGTCCCGATCAGGTTATGTCTTCAACATATGTTGCCATGGTGAAGTAGGATGTGAAAAAAGAGCCACCTTCATGATACTGAAAACTGTGACTTTATGCTTAGTTTACCTTGTTAACCCATTAATCTGGCTTAGTAATAGAAAGAAAACAGGTCCACTCGATGCCTCAGCTTTCACTCTGGTTGGTTAGAGTCGGATTTTTCTCCGTCCTCCTGCCAGATTTGACTTTTTATATTGTCAGACCTGTTTGATCACCTGCAGACTCGATGATTAAACTACGTCTGAAAGAGTTTTCAAATCCCAGAACAACAAGCGAGTCAACTTGAATTCCTGCATTTATCTTTAACACTGAATTCCCGTTATCACTCAACAAAAAGTCTCTATGAAGGTAGGGGGGAAAAAGGAAAACACTCAACTGTACTTTGAGAAATTAAGAGCGAGAATAGGATTTTTTTTTTTCACAATATACCTCTCCACATCTCCAGCTCTCCCTCGGAGTCACACTCATGAGACGCTTTTGTGTTTCAAATCAGGAGGGATAAAAGAGCATGGTAGACTTCAGAGCCTTGTTTGAGGGTTTTAGGAATGAAGGGATCTTTTTGCCTTTGGTGCTGATAATCGGCGGCTTCTCTCGTTTCCCTTCAGCACAAAAACCTCCCCTGTCTGCCTCCTTATTCTCAGAGGAGAGTTTTCACCTCCCCGGGGTGAGACTGAGCCACCTGTAAGCTTGGATTTATACTCTAGGAGGAAGAAGCTGCTCTGGTCTTTTCAGCTTTTACCAGTGCCGGTCAGCTGTCATGTGGTTCAGCAGTTCTTTGGTTACTCACTCCTTCCTTTATCTGCAACATTATTTTAAAAAAGTGGGAAAAAAAAACAGTATCAGGTTTTGGAGGAAAGAACTTTGGATTTCTTTATAGTTTAGACACGAGAAAAGAGAAAATCCTCCAGACTTTTGGCAGATTTGTTGTTTCCTTCTCAGACACAAACTTTTTTTTTTTAAAGCAGTATGTTGTAAACAGTTTGTGGGCCACTCAAATTCCCTAAACCCCCTCAATAAGAGGCTTATCTTCCCCTGCAAAGACAAGAAGGAAGTAAAGGATAAGGGGCTGGAGAGAGAGAGAATGAGAGGGCAGGAAGGATGAGGGAATCCCAATGTCATGCTCATCAGGAGATCACAGGACTTTACAGGAAAAGAAAGGTGATTGCAGCAGTGAGTATAAGTTTTGTCAGAGGAAAATATGTAGTTGGAAGCACCTGAAGAGGAAGGCAATCAGCGCATTTTTACAATCCTTAAAATGACCATCAACTAATCTTACAGACTGACCGGATTCTAAAGTTAGTGGGGGGTGACCCATCTACGGCTAAAATCGGGCTTAATCGGCAAAGTGTCTGCGCAGCTTAAGTCTTGATCAAATGCTCAAAAAAGGCTTGTAATCTTACTAGTGCAATGAAGTGCAAATGCAAATGACCTCATAGTAAATTCTTCAAATGCCAAACCCAGTCATACAGATGTGCTAGTACGGTTTTAAGATTTTAAGATGACATTGCTGGCTAATGTGCTCTAATCTGTTCTGGGACAAACTGATAATCTATGCTTGGTCCCTTCCCCTCATCCCCGCTCCAGCCTCCCTCATGCTGACATTTGCGCTCCAGAAACTTCAGGGACAAGATGCGTGCACAGAAAACTGGTACCAGACAGTCAGACGGCTGGGACGGCTGGGACGGCAGACAGACTGGCGGTGGGTATCCCTCCATTAACGAGGCCTGACAGCTTCCATGCAGGCTCATGCGACAGTGAAAGCGAGGATCGGGTCAGACTCAAAGCGTTTGATGTTGGGGTGGCGCTTGAGTTTGAAGTCACCGCTCATTTCAGCTCTGTTTGGATTTTTTAAGCCCTGTTGTGTCAGACGGCCCTATCTGACCGGCGCTGGGGCAGGCAAACCGATCCAGTAACTCACAGTGACAGTCAAAAACAAACTACCTACGATATCTGCCCCGCTAACTGCCCATTTAAACCCCCCAAGCAGATAGGAACACCACTTCCCTGGATTGTGGGGATTACCCAACATGCTCGTTTTTCTGGTACATACAAGAGTTTCATTCTTTTTTTTCCTGCAGCCGGAAAAGTCTGATTTTTTTTGTGGTTTAAGCCAGGAAATCCTGGGCTGGCGTGCTGGCCTGGACGCGGTGTCCATTGTCTGGCTGCTCACTCACTGCACCCATTGATACTCTTCATCCAGCTGTAAAATCTGGTGTGGTGGTTAAGTGTGCATGTTTGTGTGTGTGTGTCTATGAGCGGTGTGGGTGTTATGAGGGCGGATGCAATTCACTCTGAAAACAAGATGTAACCCCCCCTCGGATGGGTCAGAGTGGGTAAGAGTATAGAAGCATTGGCACTGAAGGGATAAAAACACGCCGCGTTTGCTTCCTGTGTGCTTCCAGTGCTCTGTGTCCTCTCCCCCCCCCCCCTCTCTCTCTCTGTGGGCCGCAGCTGTAGGTTTTCATAGTGCATTTCCCCTCTTCCATAGGAGACGTTCTGCAGTGTTTAACAAGGGGGTCAGATTAGCATAACAGCCTCCACAGGAACCCTGTCAGCATTAAAACACACTTCCTCTGGAAGTGGTTTTCTGCATAATCTGGTCCTCCCACCATCACCACCACCACCTTCAACCCTTCACCCTCCCCAGTTCCAGTAAAAAAAAAATAGAAACAGCAATCCCTCTGCTCGCTGTCCCTCATTATCTACCCCTCTTTGTCTGAAAGCCCTGCAATATCTTTCTTTACACATAAACCTTTCTTCAAAAATAGAGCTTATATAGCTGTAACTGGAAATCACAGTTAGCAGCTGTGTGGCGTTTGCATGTTCTCCCCTTTGTTTGTGTGGGTTCTCTCCGGCTACTCTAATTTCCTCCCACATACCAAAGACATGCAGTTAGTGGGGTTAATTGGTGATTCTAAATTGCCCATAGGTGTGAATCCAAATGGTTCTGCAAATTGTCCAGGCCATGACCCTGATAAGGATGGATGTTTTGATGGATAACTGTGCAGCTTTGGACATATAATATCTTACAGTATTTTTACATTTAATTGCAGCTGATGGTGACATTCCTAACAGCCCCTCATCGCACTCCAATATCAAAAGTTACATCCCAAAAAATTGAATATTTCATAGAAAGTTTATGTAGAACCTTTTATTATAATCATTTTTGCCTTTTCTCTGCATTGTTTGATACATTTTTGTTATAGACTTATTTGTTCTTCAGAAACTGGTAATTTATGAGGTCTACTTTATGTCCTCGAAACAGGAAGCCCAAAACTGCATTTGACAGCAAAACACACAAGAAAATACAAGCCAACAAAAACACAAAAAGCGAGCACACGCTTTGTTCTGGGATATTAGAGGCATAGCAAGTCTTTTCATAATTTCAGCTCTGCTGCATTCCACCACAAAACCCATCCGGAGAATAATAAGAGAGACTCCACACATTAAAAAAACTGAACTTGTTTTCCTTGCAGAGTCATCCATATTCTCACGTTCCCACATCCGGATCAGGAAGCAGCTCTGTGCACGAGGAACAGGTGGAAGGCCTGGGAAGGCCTTTGCAGAGGGCTGTGATTTATTCTTTACTCCACTAACTTCTTAGTTTTTCTGCTCTGATATACTTGTCTCTAACCAGCTCTACTCAGTTATAGTCATTGCTTCTTCTTCTTCGTTGCTTTTGGTGTACTCCAGTCTTCACCCAAGATAATAATAATTATTCTATAATAAAAAAAAACTACATATATACTGGATGTATTACTATTGGATGCATTACTGTGCCTTGCACACTGAACTGCTCTAGTCTGTAAAAGGAAACACTGCAGAACATAAACCTCTGTCTGACAAAGAAGTCTGTCTTTTATCAAATGACTAGGAAGAGGAAAGTACAAAGTAAACTGTCACTCTCTATTGCTGCCTGTTGAATCTGCGGCCAACGGGGACAATTCAAAGTCCCCAATAAGAGACTGCAGATTTTTATCGAAGATGATTAAAACTACCTTAATGAAGAGGAAATGCGTGTTCGCTTAAGACTGAGAAACTACTTCTAAATGAGTGAAAACAGCAACTTGTTCTAATGTAAAAGAAAAATGGAAACTGGTTAGAGAAATGGAATGCATGCATGTGAGCTGAGCGTAAGGCTATAGAAGAAACTTTAAGAAACTTTGGAGGAGGGTTGGACAGAGACACAGACAGATAGTTGTTGATAGTTGTAACCTTTATATTTTGTGTCTATTAAACCAAGACATATTAAAATTTGAGTCCACCTTTAAGCATTAGTATAGTTCCAAAGTTCTCTCTGATAAACTCTTTCACGTTCAATATAAATTAGTTTATTGGGAACTGATTAACATATTCATGGCTAACAAAGTACAACACAGTAGTATTTTTCCACAGTACACATGAATAAAACTCTGTACTTATAAACCAACCCCCCCAAATAGTCCCCATACGCTCACAATAACAGATACGTGTGTATAGTATTCTTGCACATACACACTTGCAGTGGGAATTAAGTGCAGCATGCCAGAAGCCGAGAGGGAACAGACTGAAGAAACAGTCCGAGTGCATATTTTGGACTTGAGATTAAGTTTCAGCCTCTCGGCCCGCAGCACCGGATAGATTTGATTACGGCAACAACCAGAGGCTAAATCTAATTAGCACCATTATTCATAGCAGGATGTCAGCCTCGAGTTTCAGTACAAGCCACAGTATCGGTCATCGGGGAAAAAACTGATGGTCTCTTGGCATCACGCGTCAGAGTGTTTGTATTGTCTTGGATGATTCTAAAGTCTGTAACAAAAACCAGAAGGACACAGTACTGAAATCTAAACAACTTCAATTTATTTTGAAAGTAAACACAATAACATTTTGAGAAAACCGGAGGTACGTCACATTCATTTTAGTCTAAAGTCTAAAGTTGTTTTACAGTAAGAGCTTTGAATTCAAATTCCCTCATAATATAACTGAATTTCTCCTGCAGGAATTATAATCTGAAATTCCCAGTCACATTCTGACAGCTACATTACTCCACTGCTAGCAGCTTGGTAGGATATTTGTGTGTTATTCAGCTAACGTAGCACAGTAGTACAGAAGTCTGGTGAGACATTTTTCACACTGTTAGCCTGAACACTTCTGGAATATCCAGATTGATATAAGAGACAATACAAAGCAAAACAAAAACCAAAAACGAGGAAACCAGATGTACGGCTGGAGAAATCAAAACAGACTAACACAGAAACATTAGTGTTAGTTGTTCTTTAGTTGCAGCAGCTAATGCAGTGGAGTTGTAGATGTTTAACTTGTCTGTACAACAGTTAATAGTTGTCTGAGTGTTGCTTGTGGAATGACTAAACTTTGTAATAAATGAAGCCAAAATATGTCAGTGGTGGCGCCACCAGGTGCAAGTCTGTGCACCTGAGACTGGAATTGTGGCATCAGTACCATGTCTATTCTTCCATGACATCAGTCTAAGACGTCAAGGCAATTAAGCCTATTAGGAATTACCCTACAGTCATAAAACATACAGGGGGATGTGGGTACAGCCAGGACAGGCTTGTCTCTCTGACAGACAAGCATTTACACTCAAATTAGCAAATTTAGAATTACCGTTTAATTTAACATGCAGGAAACCAGAATACCTGGAGTTACTCACACAGGCACAAGGAGCACAAACACCCCAGCCGACCCTTTTGCTGTCAGATGATGGTGCACTACAGGAAACAAGTTAAATTAGCCAGCAGGTTTCTCTGCAGAAAGGTTTCCTGAAAAATGCGTCTCCTCCTGCGGGATATTCATTTTGTAAATACACCAGATAGAGGCTTTCTGACAACTACATGATGGCATATATCTATCTGAATGCAAAACCATGGCAACTACAAAAAGCTGAACTGCTCAGTGTGTTATCAGTTCTGCTTACCTCCATCTGCTGCGACCTTACACATCAGGGTGTCATTTTGTCGCAGCATCCGCTTTAAAGCCTCGTGACTCAGTTGGCCTATTTAACTGGTCGTATTGGGCAGCTAATCTTATAACACTAGTGTCATAAAGGTTAAGCTGAAATCTACAACCTTCTTTAAATTAGCTGCAGCCTCTTTATGTAGCTAAATGAGCTCAGAGTGCATTTATAACAGCTACTTTCAGCACATGTCGAAGATTGTTCAAGCAATCGATCAATTTCTTCCATTCAACCTTCAACCGAGACCATTTGCAACAAACTTGGTGACAAGGTGACAACTGTTGGTGCAGCATGCCAACAGTTATGGAAGAAAATGACCATCAATCGGCCTCACTCTGGAGCTCAAAGCAAAATCTTCCCTCATGGTGTGAAGATGATCGTGAGAAAGGTGGTGGATGTGCCCAAAACTACACAGGAGAAGCTTAATTCTAAATAAACAGCTCTTATTTATTGCTGTCATGATAGAAATAATAGAATGATCGAAATAAACAATGGCAACATCCAGTGATTTGTTTTTGTTTTGTTTTTGTGTGCAGCGTTAGCTCTGGTGAACTTTAGCGCTCTCCATGTGATCCTGTCTTTCTTGAAGTATAGATTAAAGCCCGAGCTGCACTGATGATGAGGTCATTCTGTCAGACAAAGGGAGCTAAGCCTTGACCTTTAACCCCGTCTTAGCCTAGAAGTCACATGCATTTATATGCTAAGGTCTTCTGACAAACATTTCTTTGTCTGGTGATATCTGCATTAAAAAAAGGAATTTATATTCATTTTGAAAATGTCAAAGTGTGACTGGACCAACAGAAGACAAAATAATTTTGACTTTGCCTGTTTATTTAAAAGGGAAATCAGAGGCAATTAAACATAATCAATCGAATGCCTGGGTGGTCCAATAACCAGTGGAAGGAAGTGACAAGAAAAAGTTCAATTCAAGCTGTTAAGTCAAGCCACGGGGCCCAGAGTGAACAATGAACAAAAAGAAATCCCTCCCAGATCCCCATAATGTTTTGATTCTGTCATGCCTTTTTCCTAGCAGTCTTTGCGTCAGGATATGGCCAAGTCAAGCAGCAAAGCCATACCACTGTGCTCAGTGACTTAAGTCTAAGCCCCATTCAGAACTCTCAGGCTGTGGTCATTATAGTGAAGGCTTCTGGGTCGTGTGTTGGAAGCTTCCTCTTTCATTGCATCTATGTAATGGCCGAATTAAAGGGGACCTAGTACGCTCATTTCCAGCTCCACGTTTTCACTCGTGGACTCTGGCTTTCTGTCATATACTGTCCCTTGGTGCAGCATCTCAGTTCAATCCTCCATCATTTCAGATTCTCACCATTTAAGGCCACTATTTGTCTTTCTGAGTTGTCATAGCTTACCTGATATCCATCCATCCAGCCATCCTCCATCCATCTCACCAGCCAGCCAACCAAAGCAGAGAAGCCGCGATGTCCCTCTCCTCTTTCAGCTCATCTGGGGGGACACGGAGACATCAAAGTGCAGATGCTCCACCGCCTAAAATTCTGCCTATAAAAATTATCAGAATCAGAATCAGAATACTTTATTGATCCCTGGGGGAAATTATTTTTTGTTACAGTGCTCCATTTTAAACCAACATTAAGACAAGACAGACAATACACTAACTAAGAATAGTAAGAATCGTGACAAACACCCACTGGGGATGAGTCAGACTTTTCACCAGTTTATCTGTTAGGTTATGACAAATACTCAAATACTCAATGTGTCACAGTCACAGTTTTCAAGATATGCCAGTGTTACATTAAAATCATGCCTCTGCTGTTCTGAACTTACCACTAATTTTAGGCAGATGTATTTGGTCAAGTACATAAAATGTTCAAATAGTGAGGAAGACATTTTTTCAGTCTGGATGGAAACTTTTCTTAATGTTTTGTTTCTTAGTTCTTATAATTCTGCCTTTTAAAGTGCTGTAAGCTCAGGACTTTCAGTTACAATGCCATATCTTGGGTCTCAATAGCAACTGTGACCTCTCCAAAGAAGAAGAAAGCATCGAGCAGAGGCCGGATGGATGGGAAAATTGGGACCATGTCAAACTAAAATGCTATTAAGGGGAAACACATTATTGTTCTGTTCACCTTTGGGGTTAGACCTCCAAGGAATAACTTTCACAAAAGTTCTGTACTCTTACTGTTTTTTGACATGGAGACCTTCCAGCTGCTATATGTTGATTTGGGCCTCCAAATAGCTTCAAGGGACATGTGACCCTAGGTTCAAAGTTCAATGTTCAGACAGGCCAGGCTCACCTTTTCTACCCTGATGCTGAGGACAAAGCTCACATTGAGAGTCAGATAGTGCCTTTTCAGGCTATAGTGATTTTCTGTTGGGACAATTCACCTTTAGCTTAAAAAAACATCACTACAGAAAAAATAGGACTATATGCAATCCTGAAAAACACTAAGTACAAATTCAAAAGGTCAGACTGTGCAATGCTCAGAAAAACTGTACAGAGACCTAAATACTACATCTCAGACTCCACAGGCCTCAATTAGCATGTTAAATGTTAAAGTTAATGACAGTACAATTAGACAAAGACTGAGCAAGTATGGCTTGGCAGACGGAATTCTCCGCTCTCTAAAAAGAGCAGAGTGGTTTAGGTTTGCTAAGCTGCAGCGGAATAAACCATAAAACTTCTGGAACAATGTTCTTTGAAATGACGATATTAAAGTGGACCAAGTGTTTAGAGAAAATCAGACATGACATATCAGCACAAACATCTCAAAGCAACTGTCAGCACAGTATTGGAGGGGTAATGGTTTGGGTTTGTTTTGCAACCACAGGATATGACCATGTTGCTGTCATTAAATCGACTATGAACTCCTCTGTATATCAAAGTATTGTCATGTAACGTGGTGGACTACTATCTCCTGTACACCAACACGTCTTCCTTTCTCCTGAGAGAAATTGGCGCATATTTGTTGTGTAGTGGTTTGTATGTGTGTTTCACAGTTGAGTTGATTGAAGGCAGTTGTATTTGATTGTAGTTACAGTCTAGTCTTGTTAGTTATACACTGTAAACACTGCTCCTTTTTCAGTGCTTCCCTACCTCCCTGCCTTTCAAACTGTTAAGGTAGCAGCATATGATGTAAAAGCTGTCCAGAAAACAGCAGGTATCAGCAGCATTATCTCTGGGACGGAGGAGGGTTGCAATGTGGTTTGCAGATATACAGTAACTGTATACTGTAACCTTAAATAGTATGGAGTATGTGAACATTGCCAATTGGAAGTACAGAACAATATCATCTAAGCCATAAGCAGATGTTGGAAGCTAATCAGAGGGTTTGCAGCTGAATTTCACCTTCTGGCATACCTGCACTAATGCTATGCTTGATTAATGGTAGTATATTTAATAAAATGCTTTCTAAATTGCTTTCTAAAAAAAAAAAAAAAAACCCAAACCTTAAAACATGCACCACCTGAATCACAACATACCTTTAGTCCCTTTTTAGAATGTGTAAAACACCCTCAAAAGAAAATCAGAATAATCAGAATGCAATATAAATTAAAAAAACAAAAAACAACAACAACATCAACAACAAGTAATCTTTTAGAATGACTCATGCACTTTCTGTTCCGCTTACAATGGCTGTTTATATCCAGGCTGATGACTGTAGAGGTCCTGCCCAGGTCCTGACCTACAGACCTTCTACTCACAGCCTTCAAAACAACAGCTGGCATGGAGGAAGCGTGGGAGATAAGGGAGGGCAGGACGGAAGGAGAGAGAGGGACTGTGAAGAAGTGAAGAAGAGATGTAGATAGGAGAGGAGGAAAGGTTCGGGAATGGAAAGTGGGAAGGGGGGATTATGCAACTATGAATTGTGAAAGAGTGGATGACAGAGATTTTTCTGACCAGCTGAAGTGTTCCCCTATAGACATGTTTTAAAGACATACAATGTACATTCTTAAAGATCACATTTACTCAGTCTTCCTAATTCAAAGACTTTTATCCATTTTCTTCAGCTTATCTGATTTCAGGTTCCGGGCTAAGGAGGGTATTCCAGACATCTGTCTCACTGCCAGCTCTCCTAGGGGAGGTATTCTCAGGCCAGATGAGATACATAATTGTTCCAGCAGCTTCTTGGTCTACTCCAAGGTCTCCTCCCAACTGGACATGCTGTAAACCCTCCAAAGAAAGGCACCCTGGAGATTTCCAAGTCATATACATGAACCAGCTATGTTGGTTGCTTTCAAAACAAAGAAATAGCAGCTCTACTACAAGCTTCCCATGAATATCTGAGCTCTTCACGGTATATGATCCATGTGTTTGCTACATCATACCATCGGTTCTACACATGATCCTGACATTGCTTATGACGCCAACTTTCTGTTTCACACTTGGATGCAGAATGCTCCCACTGTGTGCTCAGGGTCACATTACATATTGACTTTGAGTCAGCTGCATTGAGTTTGTTGAGTGAAAAAATATAAATACACATATTTTAATGTATTCTTTGTCTCCACAGGACAAATTCTACTGTTGTTTACTTCCTCTGAACAACTGCTTTAGTTTTACCCTCAATAGATAAACGTCTTGAATTAGTCACGGAATTTACTACTTATATTTATAGTAATCCCATGACATTAAAGCCTTTCCATATGGCAACTTTGTGAGCTTTCCTATTGGATCACTGTGAAGCTAACAGATCAGGTTGCACAGAAGATACTTTTTTGAATTTGACAGGTTAATTGTCATAAAAATTTGCTATCTCTCTCTCTTTTGTTAATTGGTTGCATATTTGTCTAAGACTTCAGAAAGTTGCATTTCCTAAATTAAAATCAGGAGTGCTGCCAACGCACGCTCCAAGTGCAACACTGAAATCAGTGCAGGTTCAAGACTTCCACACACCCCCACACACACTCACAAACAGACCAAACTCTCAGCTTAGCCCAGCTTAAAGATGTTTTCAGCTGTTGCTGCATGCTGTATAAGTGCCTCTTTGTTCCCTAAGAGTTTTTGAGCTTTTCGTCCTTCCCCTTTTCCTCCCCTATTACCTCCCTCTACCATCTCTCTATCTCCATTTTTAACAACCCCCGCCTATGCCCTAACCAGTGTACCTAACCCTTCCAAACACCACCCCTCCTGCTTGATGATGTCGAAATTTTTTTAGATTGAAAATTTATTAACTTGAAAATTCCACACCAAATGCTAAAGTTGCAAAATGAAAAATATCTGTGTTTACGATACAAGAACAAATGAATCCTCTGTTACTTTTCGTGACACTGAAATGTCAGTAAAAGTGAAACGAAATCTCCTACCTGTTTATAATTTTTTTACTTATCCATTTCAGGATTGCAGGGAGGCTAGTGCCTACCTTAGCTGCCATAGTTTGGTACTGGGCTGTGAGAGTTGAGACTCGGATGTGAAATTTATGATTTTGAGGGGTTTTATCGGTTTTTCTCGTTATTTTTTAAATTGTTTTTATCATTAACTCTGTTTCCTTGGGTCTTTTCCCGTGTGTTCTGAATAAATCTCCTTTTTTTTTGATACCGGTACTGGTTTTATTTTGTTGTATTTAGCCACGACACCTTAAACGCTGGTCCGTGAAAATATTGTCGGACATAAACCGGTCCATGGCACAAAAAAGGTTGGGGACCGCTGCTATAGGCTATTAGCTACTTATCATCTATCCACTGCATCAGCAGTGAATGCTGCATCCCATGTATTCCCTTCGCTGCAAGAGTGGATGACTGAAGGTAGAAAAACAGTAGCAATCCTTAGATCACTGGTTTGACTCCAGATTACTCAGATTATAAATCAGGAACAAAACTGCAGCAATGTGGTGTAAGGTGCCAACAGCAAGGTCTTCAAAGCATAAATTAAATGGATAATCTTGATCATCATCCATCACTTCCTCCGGTAGCTGTTTCTTCTTTTTTTGTACATTTTAATTTTGTCCGCAAAAAAAGAAAGAAAAAAATATCAAAACTAGCTTTGGCTGTAGATCTCGTTCCCAGTAATCCTAAGAATAAAAAACAATATAGCTTTATCCAAACAAAGGCAAAATTTCTTCCCACAAAATGACTCTAAGTACTGAACTTAGATTTTAAAAAGATTATGTTTTGGGTTATTCATTGTGATCATAAGGTTTTGACCAACATAGCAACAATAAATAAACATACAGTTTGGGTTATGTAATGGTCATGGTTAAAAGAAACAGCGATCGTCTATTGGTTTGAAACAGTAAATATCTCCCATGTTAAAATCCTGTATTTTTCCAAACCCACATATCCACTCCACCCTCCTCCCTCTATGAAGTCTTAGGGGCCTGGCTTACTTCTTTTGGTCTATGAACACTAGAGGGCGATGTCACTTTAATGTAAAGTTTTGGGCCTCTGCTAGACGTCATTTAAAAAAAAAGTTACGTTTTTTAAAACTAAGCTGCTTGCGAAAATGCATTGTGGATTATTTTTCACAAAATCATGGGGTGAAAACAATAGTTAGTCATCATCACGTTAGCGTACGATTAACCACAAGCTAAAATGGTTTACAGCGTATCTGTTAACTTATTTCACAGAAACTGAATCAGACATATATGTAGGGTGCTGTGCAAAAGTTTAGAACCACTCCTGATTTCTTTATATTTTGCTAAGAACATGGGAAATGCCTGTTTTGACATCCACTCGTGCACTGAGACCATTTCTGGTTACGCTTCAGTGAACAGTAGATGGATCGGCTGAAGGGCCAGAACCATCCCTCTGGTGCTGTGTCAGGTCCTTGCTGGATTTTTTTTTCCGTATTTGTTGAGGACATGGCTTTCATATACAGAACATACATCTTGCTGTGATATTCCAAGATTGTGGCTAATACTAGCTCTTTGGGAATCCCCATCATGGTGAAAAGCAGTTTGTACCTATCAAACCATCATATCATTTTTTATAGATTCAACTAAAGAAATTGCAACAGATCTTTCATTTTTCAACAGGCAAGTCACTACATTTACAATTTAAAATGGTAAAACATATGTATTATTATTATGCATATATTTTTTTAAAGTACAAAATAAAAAAACAACAACGTGTTAAATTGTGTCCCAACATTTCAGAAATATAAGCGCTATTTTAACATAAGTCAGAATTTAGCCCTTCATCCTCCTAGTTTTAATTTGGAAAATTATCAAGCCACACTTCCTTATAAATGTGAATATGAATGCTTTCTGTGAGGCGGCGTTCCAGCAGTCATATTTAAAGAAACCTCTGGTGTACTCACACATTGGAATAACTCCAAATCTTTTGTATAGCTGTCCATGTTTCACTCCAAGCCTCCACCGCAGCCTGAGCCAAGTAGGAGGTTTGAGGCTGTGCAATCAGATCCTTGGATCCCTCCTGGCGTTTGTTCGCCGGGCTTGTTTTCACTGTCAACACACCACTTGAGAGAATTAAGGGAAGCCAAGTACCTGGAGCTCAGGAGGTAATAAAACAGTCAAAGCACAATTAAACTTTCAGAAACAAGTTTGGTCAAGATTTCATTCCAATTTGCAAAACAGACATTCAGTTATAATGGATGAATGTGTGCACTTATAAAGCTATCTGATTAAAAGCAGTTATGTTTTCAAGCTCATTAACTTTGCTAGAATGTGATTAGTTGGTTTAATGTCTACAATGAAGGGGCTGTGTTGCAGAGGGGTCTTATTCATTATGCATTTTGCTTATGTTTAAATTTTTTGGCTTTTTTTTTCTCATCTTGCTTTCCTAAAGTGTTTTATTCTTTTACAGATACACACCAACTTTTGCAAGTCATGCAGGTTAATGTACCATTGATTTATTTGCTGACGTCCGTCCGAGAGCCAAAGTGATGCCCTAAATTTTGCAATGCTCCATCAAATTCTCACATGTCAGAGGCAAAAACAAACACGTCATAGCTAGTTTGTGTAGGCACTGTGTTGTAGGGCTTATTTAACTCAATCCCTCCTGAGTGATATTTTTCATTCGATGTTAAACCTCACACTGCGACTTTCACAGTCCTGTTAAATTCCTAAAAGGCTGAGTGTATCTGGGTGGGATCAGTTTACACCACCCGACGATTTACCATGAATGACGGTTTTGTGTATGCAATTGTGTGTAGATATGTGTTTGTCTGCATGCAAAAGGAGCTGAAGGCCACACATAGAATATATAACTTGTGAAAAAAGGTCAAATTAAATTTCATATGTTTAGATTAAAATGACATTTTCATTATCCAGGATACAGGAAACAGTCAAAGTTTTAACCATTAACAAGTTTAAATAGGAACAAAATCAACACTCCTATGTTACCAGATGGTCTTCAGTATATTAAATAAAAAACAACTATTAAGAGCTGATTATCATGTGGCCAATTTGGATTTTTGTAAATATTCTGAGGTGAGATTTTGATACCTGGTTGAAATTCCATTTAAGTCCTCATTATTAGATGACAAATAAAGCAGATAAAAGCTGATAGTAAAAATGTTAGAAGTGACCAAATAAAAAATCTGGTACATTCTTTAAAATGCACCGCCCAACTCTGCAACATCAAAAGGCCTAAAAGACTACTGAAGGCATATGACCAAAGTGGATGATGACAGAATTGTTTCCATGGTGAAGAAAACCGCTTTCTAAACATCCTGGTAAATCAAGAATGCTCTAATGTCTAAAGAAGAAAATTGCTGTAATTCCAAAATAGTTCATGTGAAAATTTTGTTAAAGCCCTTTGATTAAAGCTGATTACATTTCAACCACATCTCGACTGGTTGATTTAAAACATATTGTGGTGTACAGAGGCAAAATGACAAAACAACATGTCATTGTGCAAAACCTTATTAACCTAACTGTATGCTTTTTTTGTGTGTAAAGGCTAGCATTTTAGTTTGTGGGAATTTGTGGGAAGCCTCAAGAGGTCAATAGATGAAGATAGTTTTTCTTTTCAAGCCACAAGGCTTCCACTTGTTTTTTAGTGCTGTCAAAAGAATAATAAAAAAAACCTAATTAATTGCACATGTTTCTGTAATTAATCGCAATTAACTGATCAAAAGCCTGGTTGCAATTGCAGTTTTTCAACTTTGTATTTAAGCTTGTAACTGAGATTTATGCAATATAATGAAGTAAATGCAGAATAAACACAAAGAATGTGTGCTTAAATTCAAAGAGCATTTGAATAGTTTTCTTCCATCTTTTAGCACAGGTTCTCTCCTGTGAAATACAACTTTTTATAAAACCTATATACTAATAGTGTCACGGTCTCGCTGGCAGACCGTGGGGATGTGGGGAAAGGAGGACCCAAAATGCAGGACTCTACAGTGCAACAGTGTTTATTTACAGTGGTGACAATCCGAACAACAATAAATCCCCCCGTGCGATCCCAACTCCCGTTCCGTGTCTTCTCCTTTATCCCGTGCTCCGTGCTCTGTCTCCGTTCCCTGTGTACTCTCCGTGTGCTGCCTCCTGGTCGCCACAATTCCTCCTGAGGAAACACGCATACCAAAGGCAGCCGTGAGTACAAAACCTAACAGTAGACTTGCACTAACCTTGCACAATACACTTAAGACTGACGGGAAGTCACTCAACGATCCAGCGTCGAGGAGCTCTCAGCCACACTGTTTTGAAGCTCCTCTGACGAGGCTTGATCGGCGCCAGGTGTGTGTGGATTCCTGGGTGGGACCGGTCAGCTGGCAGGGCCACACCCACCAGGCCTAAAAGTGCCTGCCACGACCGCACCCTCATATACACAAGCACACACCCCTAAACACCTGACAGTACACCAACACGGAAAAACAGGACAGCAGACACAACCATAATAACAACAACCACAATAATAATAATAATAATAATAATAATAATAACTACAATAGTAGTCCACACTGCTCACGGACCCCGAATCCCTGGAACTGGGTCCGTGACAGTACCCCCCCTCTAAGGCAGGGGCGGAGCGTGGGGGTGGCTTACGGGGCTTAAGCCCGGGTTGTTTTGTCAGAAGCCCGGGGTATTTTGGAGTGTAATTTTTTCATAGTTAGATGCCTGGCTGACAACTGTATAAAACAAAAAGTACACACAATATTCGAAGCACATAGTGCACACTGTGGGAATTTACGACTGTGCGTGAATCCCCCCCTGATATTGGTATGATCCAAGCTCAGGCACTAAGCGACTGAGCGAGGGGGCGGGGCAGCTGCTGCCCGTGAGTGCGCTGTTGGAGAGACGGAGCCAGCCATACTAAGGAGAGCTTAAGTTTGACCAGGTACCAAAGCAAATCATTCGTACTGTACAAATAATGTAAATATGACGGTGCATCACGAAAGATTGATATGAAACTGATCACTTGACCAATATTACGTTACTTGCTCTTCAAGTGAATCAACAAATGGCAAAATGAAAAGCCGAACAAATGCTATTTTTTTTAGAGTCTTAGCTTACGTGTGTTTATTTCATATTTTCAGTTCTTACCCTCCCCGACTAAATCGGTTTCAGTTATGTACTGAAACATAAGAATGGACATTAGAGGGTTCTTTCAAAGAAAAAACTCAGGTAAATGTTATTTTATATATTATGCTTTGTATGTTGTTCAGTATATTTCTATGCAAAACAAGAGGGATTTCAGTACACAGCAGGATATTCACATTTGTAACCAGATATTTACATACACTTTAGGGAGAAAACATAAAACATTTTTACTGTACAACATCAATTTAGAGTAAATTTTTGTTTTAGATAAATATTGAAATATATTTTGAATTAGTTAAATTTCAGAATAAAGAGAGACAGAGCTATTTTTATCACTTTCATCAAATTTAGGAGTACATGTACACTAAATTTATTGTTAATTAATAAGAAAACTCCAGACGATTCCATTCTGAGCTGAAGAAGCTTCTGATAGGTTAGTAGAGTCCATGTGAGTAAACTGGTGGCACAGCTGTGGATGCATATAAGGCAAAACACAGAGCCTGTTTCTTTGACATGGGAAAATCAAGAGATATCAACCAAAACACCAGGAACAGAACTGTGGAGCTCCATAAGTGTGGCTCAAGTTTGAATACAATTTGGTGCCATTTGCAATTAAGAAATACAGACAGTTTCTCTCTTTACTCTTAAAGTTAACAAATATGTTTTTATATTTATCAATCTAAAAAAAATAAACATTTAGTCTGATTTGATGTTACAATTAAAAAAGTGTTTTTATCTGAAGAGTAAATATCTGGTTTCAACTGTATATTTGATGATTGTCAGCACAAAGAGGGAGAGAGAGGAGAACGAGGACAGAACAGATGAACAAGAGCAGGTGAGACACACATGTTAGTCAAATGGTTGTTTACCAAAAGTATCACCGTATCATAGGTCCTCATGTATCTCGTACCTAGTGTTTCTTTTTAGGTTTGTTATTTTTCAAATTCTGTATTTATTAAGTTCTGCAGGCTTGTTTGCACAACAAGGCTGAATAATTATATAAACTTTTCTCAATCTAAATAGTGTACTTTGGTAGAATTAAAAAAATAAGTGTAGTGCAGGTCTATGAAGATTTTTAGTGCTATCATCTAGTTCTGATTCTGGTTCTGTCTTGGTTAAGTCCTCAGTAGTCCTGATTTTGAACTGTTGTAGTCCTGTTTTTAATTCTGGATCAGTTCTGGGTCTGGTTGAATTGGGGTTTAGTCCTCGTGTCTTGATGCAGCCCTGACCTTGTTCTGCCTTGCTGCTTAATTAAAAAACTAGTTTAAGGTGTCCTGCACATGTGATATATATTTTTCCCTATATGAAGTCATTCTTTTTTGAACAGAGCCTATTAATCTTTCAGTCATTTCTACACCCCCCCCCCCCAAAAAAAAAAAAAAAAAAATCCCACATGCATACTACTCTTTGGGCTAAGCCCCGGGTGTTTCAAATGTCTGGCTCCGCCTCTGCTCTAAGGGTCGGCACCCGACGACCCAAAAACAAAACAAAAACCACAGTACAACCAACCCCGGGCGGGCGGCGGGGGGTCCCGGACGGAGGGCCCCAAAACCCCAGTTCAAATGTCCAACCACTGCCATGGTGGGAACAACAGTTCTTGCGGCTGACCCAGTGGACCGCAAGCAGGCAAAACTCGCTACGGGTCAGGCAGTGGTGGGAAAACAGTTCGGGCGGCCTACCTCCAACCCCATGATGGAAGCGGAACGCTTCAGGCGGCCTGCCACGGATCCGGTGGCGGCGGCGCTGCTCCTCCGGCGGCCTGCCACGGGTCCGGTGGCGGCGGAACGGTTCTGGTGGCCTGCCACGGGTCCGGTGGCGGCGGCGCTGCTCCTCCGGCGGCCTGCCACGGGTCCGGTGGCGGCGGAACGGTTCTGGTGGCCTGCCACGGGTCCGGTGGCAACGTCGCTGCTCCGGTGAGCAACAGCGAGGCGTGGCACATGGTCTATGACGCGCCGGTCGCTGACGTGGACGCACTGGACGTGGATGGCGTGGAGGCCGCGCTAGACGTGGAGGTCCCTCCGGTTCGCTGACCTCCGGCTGAGCGGGTCCCTCCGCGGCTGGCAGCGAGAGCCCCTCCGCGGCTGGCAGCGCCGGTTGTTCCCTCCGCTCGCCGAGCTCCTCTGCTGGTGGCTCGCTGAGCTCCTCCGGCTCGCTGAGCTCCTCCGGCTCGCTGAGCTCCTCCGGCTCGCTGAGCTCCTCCGGCTCGCTGAGCTCCTCCGGCTCGCTGAGCTCCACAGCTGGCGACGCGGGCTCCTCCCGCTCGCTGAGCTCCTGCTCGGGCATGCTGAGCTGCTCCGGCTCGCTGAGCTGCTCCGGCTCGCTGAGCTGCTCCTGCTCGCTGAGCTGCTCCGGCTCGCTGAGCTGCTCCTGCTCGCTGAGCTGCTCCTGCTCGCTGAGCTGCTCCTGCTCGCTGAGCTGCTCCTGCTCGCTGAGCTCCACAGCTGGCGACGCGGGCTCCTCCCGCTCGCTGAGCTCCCGCTCGGGCATGCTGAGCTCCTCCGGCTCGCTGAGCTCCACAGCTGGCGACGCGGGCTCCTCCCACTCGCTGAGCCGCTCCTCCGGCTGCGACGCGGGTATAGATGGTCGTTGATCCGGAGGTGAAGATGGCGATGCGGAAGCTGCAGGTGGCGAAGATGACGGTCGAGCGGGTGATGTGGATGGTGAAGTCGAGAGTTCTGCGGTCGCTGCAGTCTGATGGGACGCTGGTGGAGAAGTAGCTGCAAAGGGCGGAGGTGATAATGGTGCGGCAGCTACTCGTGGTAGACTGGACAGCGATGTAGAAACAACAGGCGGGTGACATAATGGCAGGGTAGTTCCAGCAGGCATATCAGCCTCCAACTGAGGATGAAGACGAGAGGCTGACTGGACTGGCTGTGCTACGGCTACAGGCTGGGCAGCTGGCTGTGCTACGGCTACAGGCTGGGCAGCTGGCTGTGCTACGGCTACAGGCTGGGCAGCTGGCTGTGCTACGGCTACAGGCTGGGCAGCTGGCTGTGCTACGGCTACAGGCTGGGCAGCTGGCTGTGCTACGGCTACAGGCTGGGCAGCTGGCTGTGCTACGGCTACAGGCTGGGCAGCTGGCTGTGCTACGGCTACAGGCTGGGCAGCTGGCTGTGCTACGGCTACAGGCTGGGCAGCTGGCTGTGCTACGAGGTTAGCTTTCACACAGTCCCGTGAATAAACAGATGAGGTGAATGAAGATGAATTGTCCATATGACTCACCACAGCCGGCTGTTGGAACGTTTTAGAGTCTGACTGCGGTGAGGCACGCCGGCGGCGCAAGCGTCGCTTCTTTAACGATGCCGGAGCCAGCGTATCAGGCTGAGGTTCCACCAGCCGGCCGGACAGGAGAGCAGCTGTGTGATTTTGAGCTGCCGGTCCTTGGTCTGCTGACTCAGCAGGTGACGCAGAGGTGAGTGGAGATGTGGTGAGGTGCAGAGGGCGTGTGAAACGTTTCCCCCGCAATGGAGGGTCCAACAAGCGAGCTGCAAGCGACGGCGGGGAGGCTATCAGCCTATGAAAAAAGAAATAGGCAGCAAGGGCTCCCAGGGAGGTTGCCATATCCTCCTCGCCCGGACAGCCCAAACCAAACAGCTCAAAACAGGAACTTTCCCTCAGCGTGGTTATAATCGAAATTAGTCTCTTAATGTCCAAAAAGCTCACAGATGAGGTGATTGATGATAAGAAGGAATCAAAAAATACGACCTGTAAGTGTCTCTGATGTGGATCTGCCGCCTGGATAATGCTCCGACAGTATTTCCAGAGCTGGGCGAGCAATTCCTCCTGTGAGACGGTCCTTGAGTCCGCTGGGCCCATAATGGCTGGATCGTTCTGTCACGGTCTCGCTGGCAGACCGTGGGGATGTGGGGAAAGGAGGACCCAAAATGCAGGACTCTACAGTGCAACAGTGTTTATTTACAGTGGTGACAATCCGAACAACAATAAATCCCCCCGTGCGATCCCAACTCCCGTTCTGTGTCTTCTCCTTTATCCCGTGCTCCGTGCTCTGTCTCCGTTCCCTGTGTACTCTCCGTGTGCTGCCTCCTGGTCGCCACAATTCCTCCTGAGGAAACACGCATACCAAAGGCAGCCGTGAGTACAAAACCTAACAGTAGACTTGCACTAACCTTGCACAATACACTTAAGACTGACGGGAAGTCACTCAACGATCCAGCGTCGAGGAGCTCTCAGCCACACTGTTTTGAAGCTCCTCTGACGAGGCTCGATCGGCGCCAGGTGTGTGTGGATTCCTGGGTGGGACCGGTCAGCTGGCAGGGCCACACCCACCAGGCCTAAAAGTGCCTGCCACGACCGCACCCTCACATACACAAGCACACACCCCTAAACACCTGACAGTACACCAACACGGAAAAACAGGACAGCAGACACAACCATAATAACAACAACCACAATAATAATAATAATAATAATAATAATAATAACTACAATAGTAGTCCACACTGCTCACGGACACCGAATCCCTGGAACTGGGTCCGTGACAAATAGGTACATATACACTAATATATAATATATATTAGTGCTGTCAAACAATTAAAATGTTTAATCAGATTTATTGTTCAGTCTTGTTATTTTTTTAATACTCAAATTTCCCATCGAGAGGACCAATGTGCATTTATCATCTTCCATATTGACTGGATTGGTTCAGCTCCCTGTCACTACCAGATCAACTGCCCATTTGCGCAAGTGCGAAGGTAACTACTTGGACAAACTGCCCGAAATGAGTTGACGGAAAAATTTCAGGGATTTTGAGTCATTCTGCTCCAGATGCATTAATAGCATTAAAAATTTTAATTGCGTTTACCGTGATGGTGGATTAATTTGTGCTAACGTGTTAATTTTGACAGCACTAGTTTTTTTGTTTTTAAAGTAAAACATATAGTCATCCTAGTGTCTTAATGGAAACTAACCAAAGCTGTCACTGTAATATCTGTTTCATGGCATGTGGCTATTTAGATAGATTAGACGGTATTCAGTGTAGAAATTGTGCATTGTTATTGTTTTTTGATATAAATTTACTGTAGATAGTCATTAAAATGACTATCTACAGTAAATTTACAAGGCCAAAATTGAACATATGGAGTTCAGGGTATCTAGAAATATCTTCAGTAATAGCTAAAATTTAAGACTGCTCTAAATCTGGTTTCTGGTAGTTTTTTCTACTCTTGGGTTTGATTTACAAAAACTGGCAGTGGTTTCTTTATATAGTCACACAGCTATAACTGTGGGGCCACCTGCTCCTTCAGATTCAAATGTCTCCACAGCTATCCATAAGTGTGGTCTGCAGAATTTTAGAGGTTGCTAAAAAAAAGAAGCTAGCTAGCCAAAAAAAGTTTGGGGGGGGGGGGGGGGGGGGGTTGTGAAGAAAAAGTTAAAACTGGTTTCCTAAAGACAACAGCACAAAATACAAACAACAGTAGATCAAATTTCTTTCTTTTCTAAAGTGTTTGTTTGTTCATGCAGCTCATAGAGAACGTTTTTTGATGAAAGCCCAATATAAGGCTGTATTTTTGGCTAGGCTAATGCTAAAAGATAAAGCTTGTAAAGTCAGAAACACATGTGTTTTAGATTACATTGTTCCAATTATTTTTGCCTAGTATTAAAAATGGGACCAAATAACCTTTGAGCAGAGTTTAGGTGAAGAAAGTTATCCTCATACAGTATTTTTGCATTTAGTTATTGCCAAAGTAGGCAAATGAGGCCATGTTAGTTTCCTTAATGACTGCATTTTATGCGACTATATATGTAAACAGCCTATATCACTAATGGAACCTTGACTGAGGTGTAAATAGTGTAATGACTGCAATTTGTGCTTCCCTGTATGAATTTTGATTTGATGACGAGACAAACTAGTCACTTAGCAGGTTTACACTTACATGATTGGAGGCGCTAGAATAGCTTTTAGCAACAAGTCATTAAACAGACTTACTCTAAACTTACTCTAGTGCAGTCACACAATAAAAATGTGGAACTTTTCATGAAAATAATAGTCCCATTTAATGTTTTCTTCCTGAAGAACACCATCAGGAAAAGCTAAAGAGCGTAAACTCTGGCTGCTCTCCAGTTTTCTATTTTGCTCCACATCTGTCAGTCCATCATTCACTCATTGCACTCACTTTCTCCATGGTTTCCTGTCTCACTCTCTCTTAAAATCATTATCGCAGTTTGTGTTCACTGCGGTTCTTGGATGGCATGAAAACATCCAAACAGGCACGCATGCATTGCATACATTCCACATTTAACCTTTACGAGGCAAATTAAAGCTCGTTTCTAAGTTTGCAGGAAATGAGCAACAAGTGTTGTTGGGGAGTAAATGAGAGGGTGAAATATGAAGCCAAGTAGGTCTGGATTTATAATCTTTAAAGATGGCAGGAGACAGAGAGGGAAGTGAAGTTTTTCTGATGAAGAAAACACCAGTGGCACTACCCCACAGAAATAGAAAACAAAGTTAAACATACAACAAAAAAAATTAAGAAATAATCATGTGTTTCTGTTTTATATTACATCAGTATTGATACCAAATAATTAACACTGACTTTATCTTAAGTTTGGCTAAGCTGGTGACATTTCCATTCTTTTCAAAAGGCATTTTAGCATTATAACTTTGTGGAGTGATAATATAAAAACACTGCATGTCTGTACTAACTAGATGTATAGTGTATGTATTGCGCTATGCCAAGGATGTCAAATTCATTTTACATTGTGGGCCACAGACAGCCCAGTTTGATCTTGAGTGTGCCAGACCACTGTGTCTCCCCCTTCTACCAGTTTAAAGGCGTTTAACTGCACTTTTCATCACTAAGTTTTCTTAATATTTGAAAAGTTCAAAGTCAGCAGTAACAAAGAAATCAAAAAAACTGTATTTTTCCTTCTGTTCTCTTGTGCTACAGCCAGCTAATTTCAGTTGGTGAGCAAGAGGATGGCGTGGTCTACAGCTTTTGAGGAGTGACGTTGAGGACATTACTATTTGATTGAAGGTGAAATGCAAACTGCATCCAATGACAGAAACAACTTTGGCTCTTTGCAAGCCTCTGCACAGACAGCATGCTAACACAAACCTAGCCAAGGACCCAGAACCCATGCTGATCCCAGTCAAACAGCCAGATCGTGACCTTCAACAGGTAACAAAGGCTGTAGTCAGGCTACAGCCTCAGTTCATGTTTTTAAAACAAAATCACTGTCTCTTTAGACTGGTTTTCAACATTGTTTTATGGTCATACCTAAAAACTAAAAGAAATATTGTATGTGTCCTCATTAGGATAGGAATTTGTGGGGCTGTAGCCTCAGATTTACATTGTTAAGTGGTAATTATGTGACAAAAAAGGTAAAAAGGAGCAGTGTAATAAAAAGCTTTCTCTGGTGAGTAATGTACTACATTCATTTCAAGAGAAACAACAAGTAATGTGTAATATATTTAAAAATAAAATCAACCCCAACACTGGGAGCAGTAAGGGTATAATTAGTTTTTCATGGGATTGAACTGTTCGTAGTCTGTTCATTAATTCTAGTTTTGCATATAGGATTAGAATTTATGTTTCCTATTTAAAACAAAGCCTCATGAAAGCATGCTTGTGAGCGCCAAAAAAGCCTGTTAATAAAAAAGAGGAAGAATCTGCAAAATAGGTGTTAAAAAAGATGTAGAGAGCCTTAACGTGAAAATACTTGTCTATGAATACAACAACTGAGATGTGGAGCAAGAGAGATGCTGAGCTCAAGTTTCAATGTGGTACTTTTCTTTTTAGGGATTTTTCTTATTATATAACATTTCTACAGAACATATTATATAACAATATAATAAATTATTTTAACAACAGCAGTTCTCAGAGAAATTATCACAAAGATGATCAGTTACATGTACAGTTGCATTTACTCATTATGTATTCTCTATGTTGGTACCACACCTGTTTCTTTGAAATGTGTTACGTCCTCATGTTTACCCTCCACCTCAAGTCATTAATATCTAAACTCTGACATGCTAACAAAGAGCCTCTCTTGGGTCGGTTGGTGTCATCCGAAAACTTGCCCAACAAAGTGATGCTTCAAAACCTACATGAGTCAGTGAGTCATGACCCTGGGGGATGCTGGGTAAACCATAAGTGCTGACAAACACAAACTGAGCGTGAATGTCAGAAGCGAGAAAGTTTATTCATTACAGAAATATCTGGGAAATGGGAGGGAATAGGGGGGGATCTGACCACTGAGTACATTCAGCGGTTAGGCAGAGACACTGGATATTTGTTCCGATGAGAGAGCAGAGGCAAAGCCAGAAAAGACACCACGGCCTGCTGCATTAAATTTAAAGATGTATACACATAAATAACACAAAGATTTTGCATGTTGCACTTAAAATCC
This sequence comes from Astatotilapia calliptera, assembly GCF_964374335.1. Lineage (NCBI taxonomy): Eukaryota > Metazoa > Chordata > Actinopteri > Cichliformes > Cichlidae > Astatotilapia > Astatotilapia calliptera. The sequence continues at coordinate 25,800,069 of NC_137431.1, forward strand.
CTTCAAAGTTTGACATGAAAAGTGGACAAAGATGGAAACGAAATACCAAAAATTCGACTAAAGAGCAATGCAGCATCGTGACTCTAGCATAGTAGTAAAGAAATACCATTTTAATGAAACTAAAATTAATGCCCCAAACAATCATTAACTGACTTGCACTACAAATAGTTGAACTATTAACCAGTGTGCACCTTTTCAAAGTTTAACTTTTCACCCCTTAATGCCTTCTTGGGATAATCCTTGTTTCTCTTTTCTAAACTGAGTGGTTTCTACCATATTTCAGATCTGCTTGCAGGACAAATTGGCCGATTGTGCATCTGAAGTTATAGAGGTGATTGCTGCCTTTAGAGCTTGCTAGGTATACCTTCAGAAAAATCTGAAACCTATTCAAATTGTTGTCAGACTGCATCTTTATTAATATATATACTGTCAAACTCATCATTAAGGGCAGGTGGGGGGGGGGGGGGGGGGGGGGGGCAAAGACGTCAAATGTCATCTATATGGAGGAGAGAGCCAGGATTGACAGATTGTGCCACATTTGGGAATTTCATAGCATGATATGCATGTAACCATGGTAACCAGAGAGCATGTGAGAGGTTTGCTGCAATTGGAGAGAATTTTGCTGTTTAATGTGTGCATTTAATGCACAATTTGAATTTCTACTTTCAGTGCCTAAACCTGCAGATTTTTTTTTTATCTACAGGTTCCAACCCTCACCTCTGGCCACGAGCTCCGGCTGAGTGATTGAAAGAATGTGATCAAAATACAAATGAGATTCCTCTAAAGGGTGTCTTGGCTCTCTCTCCTTCATAGTAGAGCCTCTTCTCGTTCACGCTGTTGAAAGTTGAGGTGGTTTGGGTATCTGACTAGGATCCCTCCTGGGTAACTCTTGCTGAGGTTGTAGCGGGAATCTAAGTGCTAATGGATGGATATTAAAATTTTATAAAATACAGTTCCTAACCAAATGTCAGTATTTCACAGTTGTTGAATACCACATGAGTTTCATTTGCTAATCATAGTCCCACCTAATACAGAATATGGTACTGTTAGTGTAAAGTACAAGAGGCAAGTGGCTACCATATGAACTTGCAGCATCCTTGGGTTTCACAGCTAGATTCACCTCTCTCTTCACCTTCAGTTTCAAAACATCAAGATGGCGAGCGGCAGCTCAAGGTTGCAAGACGGGAGTCACCAACCAATGAGTGACTTCACGCATTTTATACACACTCTGTGGGTCTCAGAGAAAGCCCCAATAGCCAGACTAAATGTCACCACCCACAGTGCCAAGCGGAACACCTTAACACAGAACTCTGAGTTCATAGCTGTAATATTTTTATTTTGACTGCTGCGTGTGCTGTGATACAATGAATCTCATGATAATCCACAAGGGTTTATAGTCACCGAGTCCAGAAGTCCCCCGGAAATCCCTGGAGCTGTTGATGCAAACTTTTCTAAAGGGCCCACGTGAGAAAAGGAATCCCTTACAGTGTTTTTTAGGAACTTCTCTGCAGAAACGTCATCCCTCACTGAATTTAGTGACATCATTATCCAGGACTAATCTGTAGCTTCCTGCTCACTGTTTTCACTTTGCAGTCAGTGTAAAGAAATGGCACAGAAAACACCTGCACGGGGATGAGGTCATGTGAATTTCTTATTAGCTGCCCATGGACGTGGTGGTCATAGCTTTGAATGGTATCCATGACAACAAGCGTCACAAGGGCCCCCCGTGAAGTAGGTGGCTGTGAACATGGAGAGTGGAGGGGTTGCACTTGTGGCTTTATTTTACTATTATTTTTGAACATATATAGAAAGATATGTTCTTATTAATCAAAATATAATAAAAACATTATAAACCAAAATCTCAACTGCAAAAAAGCCACTTTAAATGTGGGTGCAAAGAAGAGTGCAGAAAAGTGTAAGGCTGTATCTTGTGGGTGTGTGTGTGGATCCCACCACCTCACCCTCAGTAATGTCTTTTGACGCGCAGTTTTGCCATAATTTGCCGATTAATGTGAGGCAGATGCACGTAATGCTTCTGTGTGCAGAGCTGGCCGGCCTCAGAGGAGCGGGAGTGCTCAGGCTATGAGATAATGCCAGACAGAGGCCAGCTTGGGACTAACACTATTGCCACTGCTGTTCTGTGTGTGCGTGTGTGTGTGGCTGTGTGTGTCTGTGTATGTGTACACAGTCTCACTAAACCCCACCAGCGGATGTTTTACATCCCCCTTTCCGCTCAATTACCGTGCTCAAGGTCACAGATATCTGTCCAAGATAACTTTGCGTGTTTTCTCGGCCAACTGCGGCCACAACTTTTTTTACACTTTGTTTTGCATCTTTGCATTTCAACTAAAATGTGAGTCACAGGAGACTATTTGTTTCCTCCCATAAAGGGCCATAATGAGTACCTCTTCTTTATAATGACTGGGTCTGAACCCTAATGCAGGTCGTAAACATTACTGCGGTGCTCTTGGCTGCAAACTCAGGTCCTTATTGTTTCTTGGCTCTCTCTTTGTCCTCCTCACCCCATGATTTTTATTAGATTCATAGTCCTTCAGAGTTTTCCTCGAGCTGTTTGTCCTATTTGTTTGTTCATGAACACTTAATGGATTTAATGAGGGTGTGCGGTAGATTGAGAGAGATTGCATTTGATAGCAATTGTTTAGACTGTTAATCAAGTGATTAAAAGTCTCTCTTTTTCCGTGTGTGTGTGTGTGTGTGTGAATGAAAGAGAGAGTGAGCACATTCCACTCGGGGACTCGTCCGGCCTCTCCGGATCTCAGCGCAGCGCGTCGCTCTAATCCTGCCTTCCTGTTTTCCTGCAGGAGTAGTGAGGTGGAGAGGAAGATCAGATCTGATAATTAGCCTGATAACAGTCACAGTCGCTTTACCTGAGAGAGAGCGATTAAGGAGAACGCACAGAGCAGGGTTCAAATCACACTATGTAACATTTTCACTTTTATTAACACTACTGAGAAAGCACGTGTGCTCCATTTCACTAGAAATTACAACATGGATTCATTTAATTGAGCCAAGTCAATAGGAAAAATGATGTCTCCTGCTCAAGTTGGAGTGGTCGGTGCCTTGTTATAGATCTTGGCTTTTTGTAAACCATAAACACAATCCGTAAGGAGCAAAGAGCTCTACAGATGGGATGTTTGTTTTGAGAGTGTTGATGGAGAAGTATAGAGAAGGTCAGAACAAGATGCACCGTTTTCCTGAATCTAGAGGAAGCATATGAGAGAGGAAGGAGTGCGCAGAGAGGGGATAGTGGATATATTGGACAAAAGATGTTGAATATGGAGCTGTCAGGGAAAAGAGAAAGACCAGAGAGAAGATTCACAGATGTAGTGAAGGAGGGCATGCAAGTTGGTGTGTGTCATGGTCCTGGGTCGTGCGACCCAGTGTTTTGAGTTTCATTGTATTTTGTTGTTCATTTATGTTCTAGTTTCATTTTAGCTTATCTAGTTCATTTCTATTATGCCTAGGTTGCTGTTATAGTTCATTGTTCATTAAATTCCCTTGTGTCTTCACCCCTGTGTTTAAGTCTCCCTTCATGTGTTTCATGTCTACATGTCTTATGTTATCTAGCTTGTGTTGTCATGTCTGCATCTCGTCATGTTTCCTGTTTTATTTTGAAAGTCTTATTTCTATGTTCATTGTGCATAATTGTCACTTTTCCCTGTGGCGTCATGATGTTCATTTTTGTCAGCTGTTTCTCCATGTGTTTCCACTTCCCCTGATCACCTCCTGTGTGTATTTAGTCTGTCTTTGTCAGGTCTAGTTTTGCCTTCTTGTAATCAGCCATAATAAAGGCCCGTTTTCCGTTTGAAACTTAAGTCGAGCTCCGCTTCTCTTTGTGTCTGTGTTTGGGTCCACAATTCACAGCTCACACAGTCTGCTCATGCAGATTGTAACTGTGTGACAGAGGAGGATTCAAGGGATAGGATGAGATGGAGGCAGATGACCTCCTGAAGACATCAAATATTTAAAGCAAGATATATGGAATTATGTAGCAAAGAAAAAAAATATAAATATAAATAAATATGTCTTTACATTATTTTAGATTGTCTTCTCTCAGTGAGCTTCATGATGTAGTTACCTGAAATGGCAAGAACCAATCAGCTAAGTAAAGAGAAACAACAGTCCATCATTACTTTAAGAACTGAAGATCAATCAGTCTGGAAAATTGCTAAAAATTTTAATATGTCCCCAAGTGTAGTTGCAAAAACCATCAAGCGCTAAGATGAAACTGGTTCACATGAGGACCGCCCCAGAAAAGAAATATCAAGAGTCACCTCTGCTGCTGAGGATAAATTCATCTGAGTCACCAGCCTCAGAAACCACAAGTTAACAGCACCTCAGATTAGAGCCCAGATAAATGCCACAAAGAGTTTGAGTGGCAGACATGTGTCTACATAAACTGTTCAGAGGAGACTACATGAATCAGGCCTTTATGGTCAAATAGCTACTAAGAAATCACTACTAAGGAAAAGCAGTGCTTGGGTCCAATGAGTCCAAATTGAAAGATCGCAGAATGCAGAAAAGGTGAATGGATGGTCTCTACATGCATGTTTTCCACCGTGAAGCATGGAGGAGGTGTGATGGTGTGGGGATGCTTTGCTAGTGACACTGTTGGGAATTTATTCAAAATTGAATTCACACTGAACCAGCATGGCTACCACAGCATCCTGCAGCTTCATGCCAGCCCATCTGATTTGCGTTTAGTTGGACCATCATTTATTTTTCAACAGGGCAATGACCCAAAACACACCTCCAGGGCTATTTGACCAAGAAGGAGAGTGATGGAGTGCTGGGCCAGCTGGCCTGGCCTCCACAGTCACTTAACCAAAACCCATTGTTTGGGATGAGATGGACCGTGGAATGAAAGCAAAAGGGCCAACAAGTGCTCAGCATCTCTGGGAATTCCTTCAAGACTGTTGGAAAACCATTTCAGGTGACAACCTCATGAAGCTCATGGAGAGAATGCCAAGAGTGTGTAAAGCAGTAATCAAAGCAAAGGGTGGCTATTTTGAAGAATCTAAAATATAACATGTTTTGATTTGATTTCACTCTTTCACATCATTACACCACCACTAGCCTGAACCACTGACACAAGGCAGGATGGATTCAAGCTTTTATGTTGTTTACTCCAAAGTCTTTGTTAGCTCACAGGAACGGTACCCCATGTGGTCATCTGATGTGCTTATTACCTTACTTGTATTTGCTATGCACAGGATTTAAATGAAGGGGTTTTTGAGAGTCACACTTTTCTTTGAGCACAATGCTATTGCTTTAAAACATAAGCATGTGAAAATCTTCATCTGTTGAGGAAGACAATCCATAATAATTGAGGGGAAAACTCTGACATGGGAATTTCAGTCAGCAAAAAAAATGACACTAAGGCTTGCTTGAACAAATGTGTAAGTCTGCGGAGACGTAACCCAAGAGCACTGTGTAATTTTTAGACTGAAAGCCACTTAATGTTGAAATACTGATGCTGTGTTTCCTGCCTTGAATTACAGAAAATATTTTGGCACATTGTAATCTACCTCTAAACTTTATTGACTGAATTATAGTGAATTAGGAAAGGGTGAAAGGGATACCAGACGTCAATATTCAGTTTCCTCAATCCCTCAAACATGCCTGTGAGTAACAGAGGTATGTATCCAGAGGTCAAAGCAATGTATTTATCGAATAAATTATTTTGACTTTGCGTGATCTGACTGACAAGCGATTCGGTTGAATCGCAAAATAACCCTACAGCGGTTCTGGATTTCCTGCAAACTGAAAAATATCTATCCACCACAAACTGCTCACCCGCTGTGCTTCCCATGTCCACAGAGCGCTGCGGCTGAATCACTTCTTAGCGATGGATTAAAATGTTGCCAAGTTCATTCCTTTGTTTCCACTTTTGGCTGAAAGTGTGAAGTGTGGTCAACACTACTTGACACTGAAAACAACTTGACCAAAAATGATCAGTTCATGAAAGATCCACAAACACGAGGAGAGTGGTTAAACCCGCTGAGAGGCTCGATATAGATATGAAGGAGATGATTTACTGAACAGAGTGCTAAAGAAAGTAAGCTATGTTTATTTTATTTTTTAAAATTTTTTAGCAAGTTTCTGAAATAATATTACAAATATCTAGTGGATGTAAATGAAAGCTGGAAAGGATATTTGATACTGGTCACATTTTCAATGACTACAAAGTAGATTGCCAGCACAGCGTGCAGCAGGAATCGTGTTACTTTTTCTTCTGGCACCACCAAAAAGTGACACTTCTGAGTTCAACAGCTATCAGATTGATTTTAATGAAATTTGTTGTACAAATTCATATCCTCAAGAAGACGAGATTCCGTCAAAATGTATTATCAAGTTCATCAAGTTCATCACCAAATTCCTGTAAATAGTGAGTAAATCTTATCTAAGAGAGTTAAGTAAGATACTAAACCCCAGCTGCTGGTGAATTAAGGCTGTGACTGACTGGATGTTAGCATGTTAAAGTTGCCACAACTTAACTTTAAAGCTGCACTAGTTTTTTCAGCACATTTCAGCACTAACAAGAAAATAGTGAGTAAAACAGGCAAGTCATAAAAAGACAAAAAGAGATTTAAAGCTGCAAAAAAAACCCCAAAACTTTCATAATCCATAAAAGTCTTTTTTCAAACTCAATGGATCTGCAGGGGTTGGTTAGCTGGTTTGCACAGCCACAAAACTAGTGCGCAAATAAGAGATGGAAAATACTACAAGTTTTGTAAAATAACCTCCCTATCATATGCCTCCCGGTCCCTACTATGTCCTTAATACCTTTACTTTGCAAAGGTTATATTACTCTTTTACTACTACTTTTCTAACAAATTTTCCAGTGCAACAAGACTGCATTTTTAAACCTCCACTGAAACTTTTGCTTCAGAGTGGCTGTGAGTAGCCAGTCCATGTTGATTTGGCAAAAGGTCTGTCCACAATTAAAATTGTTATGATCAGATAAAGGTCAGCCAGCAAGATGGTTAGCATTGTTGCCTCAAACCAAGAATAACCAATTAATCTAAACCCACTAATGTGCATGCAGAGCATGTTAGCATTCATTTATTGGGGTTAGATTAATTGATTATTCTAAATTGCCCATAGGTGTGAATGAGAGTGTCTTTCTGTCTGTGCTAACTAATAATAATAAATCATATTTGTATAGCAAATATAGCAGACGCTTTACAGAAGAGTAGAAAAAAAAGAGGCTACAGTTGAAGGTTTTTGCTGAAACTTTAACTTTAACCTAAATGATTGGTACTGCAACTCAGAAAATATCTCCCTATCAGTGCTGTTATAGGAGAAGAACAAGTGAGAAGAGGGCGAAAAGAAATTGCAGAGGTTTTTCAATTTTTTCTCCAGAAGGTGTCATCTTTTGCTGCTGCAGGATCTCATTTAAATGGCGGTAAAGATGATGATACGCTAGTATCGTCTACCTGAGCGCGTCACGTGTACCAGGTGACAAAAATCAAAAACAGTGTTTTTTTTGCCTTTCTTGAATTGTGACACAGTGGAGAGAGAGAGAGGACATGCAGGAAAGGGCTACAGGACAGACTCAATCCCAGGGCGCTGCGTTTCAGCCATGTGATTTCCTGCTCACCACTGAGCCAAACGCCCTGTACCAGTGGTTCAGATGCCACTTTTGGTTTGCATTCATTGGTTGACAACAGCACAGATAAACCCAGTGTTATACCTTGCTGAATTTTTAATTAGTTTTTACACAGCTTTTGTGTACACACTGACTTTTGGTGACTTTGTGCTACTTATTTAAGAACAATCTTAAAACTCTCACTCCTCACCTCATAAAAAGTGGGAGACATGCCAGAGGTCTTGATTTTCCCAACCACACATTCATATTGTCACTACAGTATTTTGAAAATTATAATAACATGATTTCTGCTCATCCTACCGTTAATGTTCCACATATACTACAATCATGATCACACTTAGTAACCATCTCCTTTGCCTTTCCCCTGCTGATGTTGTAATAAATTTATAGATGTTCACTTATGAGAGAGAGAGAGCACGTGCAGGATGAATTGTTTTTCCTCCTCTGACAGTTATGAAGTGTCAAATGGAGACCTGTCAGCAGCCTGGAGAGGCTGAAGACCTCGAGACGCTGTGGAGACACAGCACAGACACACATGCACAAATGTCCTTTATACACACACGCACGCCCGTTCGGTGACGCCTGGGCAATTACCACCCACCGCCAATTATTGCAGCTCACACATGGTCGTGGCTCTGAAACCTTTCAAGCATGTGTGGATCAACCTGTGATGTGGTCACTGGAGCACTAACAGACACGAAGCAAAGTTCCTAAAAACCGCTCGTTGGGGCGTTGCAATAAGTCACCAAAGAGCCATGTGCAAACATATCCTGAAGCTGTAATTTTTTAATCATTTTTAATCATCTTTATATTAATAATACAGTGCCGTAAAATGGATAGAAAGTCATCTGCTCTTTACATTTTTCAGGAGGTTTTTAAAAGTTTTATTCATTACAGAATTCATCATTCAGATTTTAATTCCTCTTGAGGATGATGTTGGTCCACCAGCACTGATTTGGTCTTGGGTCTTGGATTGGTTTCTTATTTTAAGAAGGCTTAAAAAAAGGTCTTGCTTCATGGCCTCTCGGTTAAAAACATCAAAAGCTTCTGTTCTTCTGTCATGCAAGCTCTTCTTCCACATTTTCCAAGCCTTTAGGAGCTAGCATGAGAAAGGAGAATCAGCGGAGTCATCTGGAGGGGGAGGGATGAGACGGACCCCTGTCTGGTTGACATCTGCTGTCTGTTTATCCTTCACACCTTCTCTGCTTCTGCTGCTGCATTATACATGGCTGTTAGCTTGAACATTTTTTTGGTTTATCCAGTTATGGAAAGCTTTTGTAAGCCAGAGGGGAGATGGAAGTTTGTCAAACCACAGAAGTCAATTTGATTGTGGAATTTATCTTGGGGCGCCACTGAGGTTAAAAGGTTTTCAAATCAAAAATGACACAATGATTTATTTTGCATTTATTTGATGCTGATTGCAAAATTAAAAAGAGAGAAAGGGGGTGATGGGCTGACACGCAAAAAAGGTCACTGGTCAGAAATTACGTGAGGAAGCTGCAGTTCTGTGGGGTGTATACTAACCACCTACCAGACTACCAGATAGCTATAAAAACACTGCACATTTCAGGGTGATCTGGAAAACTAAAGTTAAAGGAATATACTTTCAGTGGTACACAAGTGGCCAAGAGGCAAAACATTTGTCTGCTTACTAAAGCACGGTCCAGCCAGTGTTAGCATTTCAAAAGGGATGCACTGTAAGGTGTAATGAAAAGAGTCATGTCAGTAAGGAAAAGAGATGGAAATAAACCGAGACCTTGGTGCAGCTCCAGCTAGAGGTTATTAAATATGCTGCATTCAGTTTTATGCCTTATTATTGATTTCTTTAGATGAAAAACAAAAAAAACTAAAGTTACAACCTAGTGAGAGTTTAGTTGTATGAGAAGCGCAGAATTTGCAAATTGATGAGGATCCGTCTCATAAATCACGAGACATCGCTAAATAAAATATATCATTAATGTTACAATAATTTTTTCTGATTTATATTGTTTCTTCATAGGGTTATGTGATGATGACTGTAAGAATGGATTGCTGTGTTGACATGATAAATGAGATTACACGTAGTAATACATATTAAACTCAAAAAAAGTGTGACAGTTTTTACCGACCAAACAAATGTACTGAAATGAAAAATCTGTAAAAAAAAAATAAAAATAAAAAATTTAAAAAAAGATTGTATTTTAAGAAAAAGTAATTAGTATTGAGTAATAGTAATGAGATACTTGACAGTTGTTGTTTATCAACCCAACATCAAAGCAAAGTCCCGCATAGAGTAGCCCATACAGCTGTAACGTGTAGTTGCACAATCGATATCCCCGTGTTCAGCTTGTTCCTACAACATCATAACAATTTTGGTCCAGGAGCCACATCGCAACTCACCAATCACGTCACCTGACCGTTCAGCTAGCATTAGCCAAGAAGTTAGCTAATGCTATTAACAATTTAACAAGCAAACCAACATGAGTAGCCAAAATTGGCAAGCAGGAAAACCAGCTTGATATTATATTTATTATACTGCATAAATTGATAAAGAAAAAACTTGAAACACAATTTGTTCCATTTTTTTCCTTTCTCTGCCACATTCCTAAACTGTGATGGATGGATGAGAAGCCATCATGATATTTATGATGTTCACTACTACAGGCTGCAGTACAAGGTCTCAAAGTGTCTCTTGTCCCAGAGTAGGCGTGGCTTCCTCAGGCAGGTGCACCCCTGTTACATTAGAACTCACCCGCAGTTTTAAACTCCGGTTCACCTCTTTACTCACTGCCAGATTATTGTCCTACTCCATGCAGTAGACTCGCTTCTCTAGTTACTTTGATACTTACCTTGGCTTGTCTGCCTCAATCTTGGGAAACAAATCTGCCCGCCAGCTTGCTAACATCATTGCCTACGTGTCTCCAGCCCCCTGCAGAGGTAAACAGAGAGAATCTGGGAAATAAAGCTGTGTTAGTGACTGTGGAAATCCAGAAAACGTCCCTGCCTTTGGGCCTTTGCAAACCTGGACTGAAAGGAGAAACTAAGGAGACCACAATTGAATTAGTCATTCTTTGATCTTGACCTGTTGTACTTACCTCATTTGTTTTATTAAGACCTTTAATGAACCTTTCTCAGTGCAAATGCTTCTTTTGAGCTTCATCTTTGGGATTTTATTTATCTTCTGTAATGCTTCAAATCAAGCACCCATAGTTTTTACAAGGCTCCAGAAACTTTGTGAAACTTTCATTCACAAAATCACACACTTCATCAACCACCATCGTAACCACCATTTTACTAAAGCTTTCATTTTACCGAGGTTGGCTTGATAGCTGGTAAGCCTCCAGCCTTGCACCAGTGGGTTCAGCGCCAGAAATATTTCTTCATTAAACGGTGGCGTTTAGTTTTGGATTGGATTAGATTATTCACACATTCTTCTGCCACTTTCAGGCTTTCTCCCTCTGGAGGAAACAAATCATTTTTCTCTCCCTCCTGTAACACTATATCACAGCACACACGAAACAGACACTGACGCTCTTTTTAACAAATGATTGTGTGTTTTTATAATTAAACTCGATAAAGTTCTGCAAAACAAAACAAACAACCTCACAGGAAAAGAAATGTTGAAAGAAAGTAAAATAATTTAAATAAAACGTTCTGCTTTCTCGTTAAGTGCTCAGCTGCTGGAGTTAGCTTAACCATAAAGACGGGAATAAGGGAAAGCAGCTCATTATGCCCAAAGGTTAAAATAATTAAATCCGCCTTTCAGCTCCTTTCAGAATCACTATTGTTTAATCCGTGCAAAAGACAAATTGGATTAGTGTTGGATTATATCCTCAGCTGCTGCAGTTATTTCCTGGATTCATTGCTGTGAAGAGATTTTTACTGTCAGAGATAAAGGGTCACATTACTCCTATGTCTATTGTTTGTAGCAGCTAAACACCAGTAAAGATATGTTTTAGTGAAGCTCCTTCAAGGCACTCACTAAAGAAATCACTGCACATGTTAGAATTAATCATAAATGCCTCTTTAAATTGTAATTTTTGACTTTGTGTTGCTTAAACAAGGCTGAAGTCTTGTATTTAGATTTTAAAATAGTTTTATTGCAGCGGATTGATCAAATAAGAACTGAAGATCAATATAAATGTGTCTTTATTGTCTTGATCAAACACAAGCTAGACTAATGCTAATGGGGTTTTTTTTTTTTAAGGACATAGGGTTGCGGTAGAGGTGGAGCTTTTCCATCCATCTGCTGTCTGTAGAGTCTCAGGCTAAAATGAGGCCATAGGGTGCAGTTTAACCTGCAGGGTGTGGCAGTGCCCTCTGAAAGCCTTCTGTTGATTTAATTTCACTGGCTGAGTGGGGTAGCTGTTGGCTGATTCTCGGCTGGACAGCAGTTCATTGATGCCTTACTTATTGAGCAGACTGATCTCAGAGAGCTCCTGACCTTTGCTAAGTGCAGTCTGCGGGACAATTTAATTGAATCTCTGACGTGAAGCCACTTAACACGGGGCTATAAATTGCAGCAATCTAATGTCGACCTAATGCACAAACCAAAAGGTTGCTCAGTTTTACTTGTGTCTTGTAAGCTTTATCCCATTTAGTACTAATTACATATAATTAATGTTTACATGTAAATTCCACCTGACAAAGTTCCAAAGCAAACTGTTGAGTTTTTGGCTTGTGTTGAATTTGTTTTATTACAATCAAGATAGCTGTTGTTTTCATTTCATGTAATTACATGATAAAAGTCAATTTGGAGACAGTTACATGTTCAAGCACGGAAAATCTTCCAACTCAATTACAGAATGGATTTTGAAGGATACTTACAACTCTTACTACAAGTCTTTGCATTCTGGACTGCACGGATTGCACTTTTCCTCCAGTGTGCTAGTTTTCCAGATGACAGTGAAAACAACCAGCAAAAAACCACATGATGAAGGCGCGGTGGTAGTTGTGAAATAATTAGCACTTGTTGCAAAAGCACAGTTTTGAATGGATTTAATTTTGTGTTTTTAGTTTCAAAGGCCTTCTAGATAAAAGTTTTATGGTGAGAGAAGATAAGGATGGAGCTGTTTGGCCTCAATGACAAGGTTATGTTTGGTATAGCAAACGTGAGACTTTCAAAACATGATGGCACCACCACCATGCTAGAAAAATGTCCAGCATGGTGGTGGTGCCATCATGCTGTGGGGCTGTTTGGCTGCCAGTGGTACTGGTACATTTTACATAGTGGATGGACTAGCTCCAAATTCTTCAACTTCACCTTAAATCAACAGCTGGATGGTTGAAACTTGAACTCAGTTGGGTGTTCTGGCAGGATGATCAGAATTGGCTTTGGAATGGATAAAGCAGGCTATCATTAAGTTTCTGGAACTGACATTTAACCAAATACTAGTGGAGTTGGACGTGTATATATATCAGTGTATACTTTTGACCCTGTGTGAATTACACAAAATGCAAAACAAATCATTTAAAACCAGAAAATACCCATGATATTCATGATGAGTGGATCCTAACCTCTGATAACAACTGTGTGTTTTCACTGGTATTTCCCAGTTACAGAAAATGAAATGAAGCCCTTATAACATTATTGTTGTGAATCAATTTGTCCATTTCTAGCTTTATGTGATAAAAATAACATGCTAGTGAGCTCTGGTGCTGTGGAGGAGTATTAATAATCACCACAGTGATACAGTGGTGGTATGCATGGTATTACATATGCAGCAATTTGAGGGCTGAGATCAGACACAATAAATACTTCTGCAAACATTTATTTCCTTTATTTATAGATCAAACACACGTTGTGTGTCTCTCATCCATCTATTTCATAGCCTGTAAACTCATCTTCTCTTCTTCTACTGTGTTCTCACATGCAAGCCTTTCGTTTTCTTTCTTCTGACCAACTCATTCAATCTATCCCTCTCTACACATGCACACACAAACCCCTTTCTCTTTTTTAACCTCTTGGATGCCTGGTTTCCTGTCTCCCTGCAGCCTGAAAGCCGCGCCAAATCAATTAGTCTGTAGAAATTACAGAGCAATAAATAACGAGGGCCAGTCGGCAGCAACGGAGACGGGCGGAGGGAAATCCAGAGTTATGGGACCCCTCCTGTCTGCATGTTCAGCTCAGGATGCTGCCTCTCACCACCACCACCCCCACATCTCTAACAATGTCACTATGTAAGCTTTTTATGTGCATAGCCACATTAAGTCTACATGGTGACCCAATCTGTTGGGAGTATTTTATTTAATGACAGAAAGAAGAGACAAAGGAGCAGCATTTTATGTGTTTTATGCTTGTATTTAGCGCTGCTGCAAATTTTAAACACACTAAGACTCTGTGTAACTGTAGACGTGGAACTGTATCACGGGGGGGCTTCTACAGTTTAGGGCTGTCTCTGACCTTGGGCTCTTCTGATGTTACCTGATCTGCTCTGTTGCAAACTGTTCCAGTCCAATCATTGCTCTGTCTCCAACGTACTCTATGTTTTGAACATAGATGGCGAAAAGTATTGTTTTTACGCCTTACACAATCCAGGTCAGATCTGATCCATCTTGACATTAAAAAGCAGTAAAAACACCTTAAATGACATTCCTTCAGCTGGAAATTTTTTTACCTTAAATGAACAAAAACTGAGAAACTGAGGTATTTCCAGCTGCTGCGCTTTTCATATGTAGACACTGTCACGTGTTTATGTATTTTTCAGGTCATCAGATGGGTCAAAGTAAGGTTCATGCTGTACTTTAGCACTTGTGTGTAATTTTATTATTTACTGAAGTAGTGGGAATTGGGTTTAAGGGGTTTAATGAGTTTCTGTGTCTGGCCATAATGTTACTTTTGTATTGCCTTCCATTGGGGAACTATTACTGTAAGAAAACAGAAAACCCCCGGACTGCAAAACAAACACAACTTCTCCCATTTGTCAAAAAGCCAGAGACTATTTTGTATTTTGTACTTTGGTTTTTGTTGCAAACTATAAAGTTAATGTTTTATGTTGTACAAATATTTTTGTACAAAAAGAAAAAAAAGCTATTTTTGTACAACGCAATTAGAGCTAAAGGATAGAAAGTGTGGTACACTGAGCACTAAGGACATTTTTGCCAGGCCTGGAGCACTTGTTTTAATCACTCATACATGAAAACATAGATGTGTATGTTATCTTATCATGTTATTATTTTTATCCTTATTATGTCATTGGCTCCCTGTTAAATCCAGAATTGAATTCAAAATCCTGCTCCTCACACAGGGAGGCAGAGCCTTCAGCTTTCAGGCCCCTCTTCTATGGAACCAGCTTCCAGTTTGGATTCTGGAGACAGACACTATCTCTACTTTTAAGATTAGGCTTAAAACTTTATTTTTTGTTAAAGCATATAGTTTGGGCTGGATCAGGTGACCCTGAATCCTCCCTTAGTTATGCTGCAATAGGTGTAGGCTTCTGGGGGATTCCCATGATGCATTGTGTCTGTGAAGGTTCTCAGTCATCCAGGTCATCGTAGTCAAAGGAGCTTGTAAAGAAAAGCGTCTGGACTTCTTTAAGTTGCTTGAAGACGTTTCACCTCTCATCCGAGAAGCTTCTTCATTTCAGTTCAGTTCAGTTCAGAACTGAAGAAGCTTCTCGGATGAGAGGTGAAACGTCTTCAAGCAACTTACAGAAGCCCAGACGCTTTTCTTTACAAGCTCCTTTGACCCCCATGATGCATTGAGTATTTCTTCTTCAGTCACCTTTCTTATGTGTTAATAGACCTCTCTGCATTGAATCAAACTTGTTATTATCTCTGTCTCTCTTCCACAGCTTTTTTTAATCCTGTCTTCCTCCTCTGTCCCCAACCAGTGACAGATGGCCTCCCCTCCCTGAGCCTGGTTTTGCTGGAAGATTCTTCCTGTTAAAAGGGAGTTTTTCCTTCCCACTGTCGCCAAAGTGCTTGCTCACAGGGGTCGTATGATTGATGGCTTTTTCTCTGTATGTATTATTGTAGGATCTACGCCACAATATAAAGCACCTTGATGTGACTGTTGTTGTTATTTGGCGCTGTATGAATAAAACTGAATCGAACTGAATACATATTGATAGGTAGGTAGTATTAGCAGCACTGTTTAATAAATACTTACTTAAAGAAATGCAAGGCAGCAGATTCCAGTGATGCCAAAGTGCCACTTCACTAAAATGCATTTAGCAAAATGTATTTACAACGCACATGTAACGTACACGTAAACCTGACACCTTACACGTAACGTAAGCGTAATGTCACTGTTCATTTTGAGATCAGCTGTTACACATAATATATATAATTTGTGAGGAAGTGAGTGTTATAAAATAATTCCCGAAAGCTGTATAGATGTTGATAACCCCTGGTGCTCTTGGCAGTATATATAGTAAGTTTTATCCAGATTGAAAATATGTGTAGGAGGAATTAGGGAGCAGACATACAACATATGCAACAATCATTATAGTACAATAACGATCTCTTTCTTTTTATATACTCGTTTCTTTCATCATGTGACCGTATAAATCTGAATGCACGTCAATGTCATGTTTAAATGGATCCAGTTTAAAGTTTAACAGTTTATGCAGTTGTCATGCTGTTAACCATCTGAGGTGTAAATCATCATGGGAGATAAACTTTACTCTAAATCAACCCTAACTGTGTATATACTGGAAAAAGGGAAAGCAAAATTATTGGAAAAAATGTGAATATTTTTTGATGTATGTCAATTAGAAAGATTATTTTTGTTGTTCCCTGGTTGCCAAGACTTGGGAGAACAATGTAATAAAAACAAAAATGACATATTCTGATTTCTCAATGCAGTTGCTGACAGAAACGGACAAAATTTGATGGCAATATAATGACAGGTTTGCAAAATACGTGGTTTTGTTAAACTCAACTTGCACAACTGGGGAAAAAAAAACAATTTGACCATCTGAAATAAATGTCACCACGACCTCCCAGAAAGGACACGTTTCCACTGCGTGTACTTACAAATATCTACTGTGGCTACTGGGCTTAACCTCCTAGGACCTGGCGTTCACATATGTGGACATCACATTTTGGGTTATTTAGACCAAAATATTCAATTTTGCTCTACAAGGGTCTAATATCCACTTACGAGGACATTGTACTGCTACTGTTCTATCGAAATGTAAAACGAACATCCTCATATGTGGCTCTCATTTTTCTTAGAAACAAAAATAGGGTAAAAAAAAAAAATCTGGTGATTCTTTGTTTTTACATTCATCAGGTCCCAATCAGCCCAAATATCAAAGAGAAACTAGAAAAATTTGCATTTCCTGCGAAAATGCTGTGTGGATGCTTTAAAGCTGAAGCTGTCTGCAAAAACTAGCTGAAAAAGCTGAAAAGTTGCAGAAATTGTAAAAACTTTGCAGAAGCAAAGGAACTTTGCTAAAATGGAATAACTTAGCAGAACTGCAATATCTTAGAGGAAACATAATACTTGGCAGAAATACAATAGCATAGCAGAACTTGTTGTAACTTACCAGAAACATGATAACTTCTCAAAAATACAATAATTTAGGAGAAATAGTATAAGATAACAGAAAGAATATATTTAGCCAAAAATACTTAAGCATTACAGAAACACTATGATTTAGAAAAATAGTACAACAGAGCAGAAATACTGTGATTTACCAGAGACACTGTGATGAACTATGAATATTGTAATTTTAAATCAATACTATGTTTTAGCACAAATACTCTGGTTTAGCACAAATATTATAACATAGCAGAAATACAATTATATAGCAGAAATGCTGTATTTAGAAAGAAAAATATAATATAGTAGAAATAGTGTGATTTAGCAGAAATACTCCAATATAGCATAATAACAATGATTTAGAACAAATACTATGATTGAGCAGAATAGTAATAACTTAAGTGAAAATACTAGAAAAGTAAGATGACAAGCTGAAAAAAAAAACGGAACATGGTTAAGTTCCCTCAAAACTAATTATTGTTCACCTGTGAAAAAAAAAAAAGAAATAAAAATAAATTTAAAAAACAAGAAGGAACAGCCAACAGATACACACAAAATCAAATATGTGTACACAAATGCACAGAGAGAGAGACACACGTATGGGCAGAAATCTGTGCCATCAGAAACTGAATTTGAATAAGTTCAATTTGAATTTGAATTGCTCAGATTGAATCTGAATTGTAACTTGAATAAATGCTTTTGAAAACTGAATTTGAATTAGTCTAAATTGAAATTGAATTTATATTTTGAAAATGAATTGATTTGCTTTGAAACTGAATTTTATCCTTTAAAAATTCAGCTCTCGAATAATTTCAGTTTCACTTCTCACCATTCAGTTTCAGTTCTACAATTCAATTTCAGTTCCAAAATTCAGTTTTTTGGAACTTACATCCGGTTCCGGTTCAAGCACTGATTAATAGAACTACGTTTTACTAGCGGACCGAAAGTGTTACTGACGGGAATCTACAGCATGTTGAGCTGAATTAAGACTTCAGAAGTCATTCGTCATGTCGAATGACCAGCGGATAAACTCTCAGGTTGGTAATAAATGTATTACATGTATAAGAACAAGCGTCATGTTAACAAATGATGGCCGTAAGGTAACTTTTGTGCTTATTGTAGCTGCTAGCTAAAAACGGTAATTTAGCGTAGTTTGCCCTGAATTCAGCTTTGACAAACAAATATGATCGACTGTTTCTAGTAGAATTCCAAGGTTGTCATCTTGTACCCTCTCAGAGTACCCCCTCTGTATGCTTGCAGAGACCCCTACAGTAGGGAAACATGCAAAACAGTGTCCAAACCTTTGTGTTTTAGCTTTATTTATGTCTTGCACAGCATCCCAACTCTGTAGCTAACTTAATAACTTTAGCTAAAGTGAATAGTTAGTCTAATTCATTAGTGCAGCATTACTGGATCACCTCTGTTTGAAGTGATATACAACTATCACTGTGTTTAACTACCATAATAATTCTTAGGGTACTGAATGCATGCTTAATTTGATTTTTTTTTTTTTTTTTTTTTAAAGCATACTGCTCCATTAATATGTTTGACAGGCTGAAGTTGTCGGGTCACCTCCTAAATCGACCATCTTTTACAGGTGTTTTGTGCCAGAAATGGAGTGTCCACTGAAGACTGAAGATACTGAATCTCTACGCCTTGCCATTGATCCGTGTTGTGCCTTCATCTAGACAAGAGACATTAACTTAACCACTCTCATATGCTCTGTACCTACACCACCTTCCCTGACAGTTGTAGCTTGGCTCATCTGAGGGTGAAATTATAAGAATGTGTTATTTTGCAAAGTGCTCTCTCGGGTTCCTAAATAAAATATGGCATTGTGGTCATTTCTTTTGAATTAATCCCTTCTTCTGAAATATAAGAACGTCTCCTGGTTTTAATGGCACTTTGGATTTCTTTACTTTCTGTTCCACTTCCAAACCCAAATAGATCCTGACAAGCTGACACAGTAACATGGAAGAGGGAAAGACGTTGGAAAGGACTACTACAAATAAACCTAATGCCTAACAATGAAAAGTGTAAAATAAGAACAATAATAATAATAAAGATAAAAGATGAAGTAACAAGTTTTTTGTTTATTCCAAATGATCATCCAGATGTCTGTGACATGTGATGACAAACACCATAATGGAAGGCCTTAGTCATCACATGCTTAAACTCATCATATATTTTGCATATGCTGAACAGGCAGTCAGACATGCTGTAACTGTGTGGTAGAAAACAGCATGAACACCATACGGCAGGGGTCTCAAACTCCAGTCCTCGAGGGCATGGAAAAGTTGCATGACACCGGCCCTCGAGGACTGGAGTTTGAGACCCCTGTCATATGGAATATGACAGGTGTGGTTGAACTGCATGAAGACTCTGAAGTTTCTCTTCTCTTCTGGCAGGACAAGAATGTGGCCTTGTCCTGAGATCTACTGTAAGGATGTACTTAGAGTAGAACTGGACTGTCACCGGCCTCAGGCTCTTCACCCTTTTTAAAAGACAAAGCAGTCATTTAGATAAAATATTAGATATTGTTTACCTGTAAATGCACAAAGAGAATTTAGAAATGTAATTATTGTCAAGAGTGAACAAGCACTGATAGTGTAATCTACAGCTGTGGCCAAACGTTTAGAGAATGAGAAGTGTTGTTTGCTTTGTTACGTTTTGGTGTTGTCGGTGTGTTGCTTTTGGCGTGACTGTTATGTGTTTCCTGTTTTACTTTGAAAGTCTGTGTTATCTTAGTGTTTTCAGTTTACGTTTCCCTGTCTCGTCAGGTCTAATTTGCCCCAGCTGTGTTTCCCTCCTGTTGTCCATTCCCTGATTGCCCTTCTATGTATTTAAGCCTTGTGTTTCAGTGTGTCATGGTCGCGATCTCCCCCCCCGTTGTAAATAGTTTGACGTCTGGTGTTTGGTGATGTAAATAAATGTGGTATTTTGCTTTAAATCTCGTTTTGGGATTATTTTTTATTTTCCTTATTTTTATTTTCCTGCGTTGCACCCCGGTTGCCTAGGCCGGGGTGTAACATATGGGGGCTCGTCCGGGATCGCTGGAGGGTCCGAAGGAGGGACAGCTTCGGCCTTCTGTCTTCGCTGGAGGATCCGAGGGACCGCTCCAGCCTTCTGCAGCTGGTGGGCTGCGTGTCCGTGTGTGCAGCTGGTGGGCTGCGTGTCCGTGTGTGCAGCTGGTGGGCTGCTCATCCGCCTTCGCTGGAGCGTCCGAGGGACCGCTCCAGCCTTCATCCGCCTTCGCTGGATGGTCCGTGGGACCGCTCCAGCCTTCGTCGTCCGCTGGAGGGTCGGTGGGGCCGCTCCAGCCGTCATCAGCTTCGTCTGCCTTCGCTTCAGCCATCCGCCTTCGCTGGAGCGTCCGAGGGACCGCTCCAGCCTTCATCCGCCTCTGCTGGAGGGTCCGGGGGACCGCACCAGCCTTCGTCGTCTGCTGGAGGGTCCGTGGGACCGCTCCAGCCTCCATCAGCTTCGTCTGCCTTCATCCGCCTTCGCTGGGGGGAGGGTCCGTGGGACCGCCCCAGCCTTTGTCGTCGCTGGAGGGTCCGTGGGACCGCTCCAGCCTTCATCCGCCTTCGCTGGAGGGTCCGTGGGACCGCTCCAGCCTTCGTCGTCTGCTGGAGGGTCAGTGGGACCGCTCCAGCCTTCATCAGCTTCGTCTGCCTTCGCTGAGGGGAGGGTCCGTGGGACCGCCCCAGCCTTTGTCGTCGCTGGAGGGTCCGTGGGACCGCTCCAGCCTTCATCCGCCTTCGCTGGAGGGTCCGTGGGACTGCTCCAGCCTTCGTCGTCTGCTGGAGGGTCAGTGGGACCGCTCCAGCCTTCATCGGCTTCGTCTGTCTGGATCAAACTTTTCACTTGGTGTTAAATGTTTGATTTTTGGGTGGGGGGAACTGTTACGTTTTGGTGTTGTCGGTGTGTTGCTTTTGGCGTGACTGTTATGTGTTTCCTGTTTTACTTTGAAAGTCTGTGTTATCTTAGTGTTTTCAGTTTACGTTTCCCTGTCTCGTCAGGTCTAATTTGCCCCAGCTGTGTTTCCCTCCTGTTGTCCATTCCCTGATTGCCCTTCTATGTATTTAAGCCTTGTGTTTCAGTGTGTCATGGTCGCGATCTCCCCCCCCGTTGTAAATAGTTTGACGTCTGGTGTTTGGTGATGTAAATAAATGTGGTATTTTGCTTTAAATCTCGTTTTGGGATTATTTTTTATTTTCCTTATTTTTATTTTCCTGCGTTGCACCCCGGTTGCCTAGGCCGGGGTGTAACAGCTTATTTACAAAGTTTGCTGTTTCAGTGATAGTTGTATATCACATTATATCACTTCAAACAGAGGTGATCCAGTAATGCTGCACTAATGAATTAGACTAACTATTCACTTTAGCTAAAGTTATTAAGTTAGCTACAGAGTTGGGATGCTGTGTAAGACATAAATAGAGCTAAAATAGAAAGGTTTGGACACCGTTTTGCATGTTTCCCTACTGTAGGGGTCTCTGCAAGCATACAGAGGGGGTACTCTGAGAGGGTACAAGATGACAACCTTGGAATTCTACTAGAAACAGTCGATCATATTTGTTTGTCAAAGCTGAATTCAGGGCAAACTACGCTAAATTACCGTTTTTAGCTAACAGCTACAATAAGCACAAAAGTTACCTTACGGCTATCATTTGTTAACATGACGCTTGTTCTTATACATGTAATACATTTATTACCAACCTGAGAGTTTATCCGCTGGTCATTCGACATGACGAATGACTTCTGAAGTCTTAATTCAGCTCAACATGCTGTAGATTCCCGTCAGTAACACTTTCGGTCCGCTAGTAAAACGTAGTTCTATTAATCAGTGCTTGAACCGGAACCGGATGTAAGTTCCAAAAAACTGAATTTTGGAACTGAAATTGAATTGTAGAACTGAAACTGAATGGTGAGAAGTGAAACTGAAATTATTCGAGAGCTGAATTTTTAAAGGATAAAATGCCGTTTCAAAGCAAATTCAGTTTCTGATGGCACAGATTTCTGCCCATACACACAGAGGGTCTATGCCAGTCAACCAGTCTGAATATATTATATTTTTTTCCAACAATGAGATGCTGCCCTAAAGAGGGTCTCTCTCTCTCTCTCTCTCTCTCTCTCTCTCTCTCTCTCATGCACACACACACACACACACACACACACACACACACACACACACACACACACACACACACACACACACACACACACAGGAGAGAGAAGCAAGCTGCTGAATTTGAATCCACCAATCAGAGAGGCTGTGCACTTTTTCCCGCCAAAACAGGTGCACGCAGCACAGAGAGAGACAGGATTTTTGCAGTCTATTTCTCATAATGACGACTCCCCTCAAACAAATGACCATAATTTCCTAACCGTAGGGGCTAGAACGGTCATTCTTACACCGTTTTGTTCAGAAGAGATGGGGGAATCTTAAAGTGTTGACAATTTATCATTAAAATATGAATTATTAAAGATATTTGACTTCTAATGCACCATAACTGAGTAGAGCAAAGCAAAAACTGCCTTGACTTGCCCTCAAACAACGCTTTCTAACTCTAAATCTATTTGGAGTATCAATATCATTCTTTCACCATAAGAGACAGCAGGCTTTGGTAAACAATCATGGAAATTTTCCGGTCTCTGTGGAAATCCATTAAAAAGATATGACGAGAGAAAAAAGTGGTTCATTTCCAGAGTTTGAAATCTGAAGAAATCTGAGCGAAGGACGAATTTCCTACCCTCAAACAAGTCTAACTCATTTCAGAACGGTAATAGGTGAGAAAGAAATTCTTGAATTGTGAGCGTCAGGAGTGTCTGAAGATATACTGGGACAAGCCTCATGTCTTAACTTCGCTTCGTTAAGGAGATATGACGATTCGAAAATGCCTCTCATTACAGAAATCAAGCGGTGATTTTGAACAAACTCTCCATTGACTTTCTATGGAGAGTTTTCCGACTTTCTGTTGGTCTGAGGAGATTTGCCAAAATTCTATAAATTCCACAACAATGATAGTGACATTTTCAGAAAGCCAGCAAAAATACCTACGTTTTGATGTATAATATGTGGAAGTTGAGTGAAATTTGAGCAAGTAGCAAGAAGTTGTTCAGACATGAAGAGAAGACTGCGAAACCTTCAGTGGCACTGGAAGCCAAGTGCATAGCAACCATAACAACGCATGTATTTTGTGAAAAATCACAATTTTGCAACTCAAAACTTTAGGAGGCATAAAAGTAAAACGGTAAAAGATTTGAAAAAGCTGAATCATACCTGAATAGCCCAATAATTTGAGAACATTTTAAAGTTTGAATGGTTGTTCTACGTGAAAATATGAGGAAGTAGTTAAGTTTCAAAAACAAGCAAATTTTAGCAGAATTGCAGAAGTTTCCCATTCATTTCAAATTAAAGGAAAAAAGCTTAATATTTTAAAAAGTATAATAGTGAAAAATACCAAAAGACATAGCCATCATTAGCAGAAATAGCAGAATAGTTTAAAATTTGAACGGTGAAAATCGGCTGAAAATTGTGGAAGTAGATCCACGGTGAAAAGTGTACGGAAACACCAAGAAGGAACTCAATAGTGTGGATGCTTAAAGCATCCACACAATTAAAAATGCATGCAGTGGAAGAGTTTGCGTCTTATGAGGTTAAGTGCAGTATATTTCAAAATATAGATATTTCATCATATTACCACAAACCATCCAGCTTTACTGTTATGTTTGACCATAACCATGAAGATCCTCTTTCTTAACCAAGCTTCTTTTGTGTAAGTGAATTGTTTTATTCCTGTGAGTATTATTCAAAAGTCCAACACCATAAACAGGCTTGCTCAGAAGACTCACTCATCATTTGGTTTAATGTCCCTTAGCAAGTTGCACCTTGGCCAGATGCTTTTGGTATCTATCACCAAGATTCTGGCATAATTCTGGATCAATATTTGATCACTACTCTTGGCAGAATTGGGTGCTTTTAAGCACAGTTCACAAATTTTTAATAGGGTTGATGTCAGGGGTTTGGAAAGCACCAAACTATGTTCGAGTTCCAACCGTCTAGCTCACTGGTGTCGAACTCCAGGCCTCGAGGGCCGGTGTCCTGCAGGTTTTAGATGTGTCTTGATCCAACACAGCTGATTTAAATGGATAAATTACCTCCTCAACATGTCTTGAAGTTCTCCAGACCCCTGGTAATGAACTAATCATTTGATTCAGGTGTTTTGACCCAGGGTGAGATCTAAAACCTGCAGGACAGTTCGACACCCCTGGTCTAGCTGGTTTAGCTGTTGCTGGTCTAGCTGTTGATTTGAGTAGGTGAAGTTGAGGAATTTAGAGGTAGTTATCTTCCTTCATTATTCCATCTACTGTGTGCAATGTACCGCTGACAGCAAAACAGCTCCAGAGCATGACGCTACTACCAGCGTGCTTGGCAGCTGGTACTGTGTTCTTAGGTTTAAAAGCCCCGCCTTAATTCCTCCAAGCATAGCTCTTGTGTGGTCAAATAGCTCAATCTCAGTCTTGTCTGACCATAAAACATAAAGCAAATGTTAGTTGAGCTTGAAGGTGTTGATTTTGGAGCAGGGGCTTCTTTCTTGGTGGTATAAAACTGGCTTTACTGTGGACGGTGATGCTGTTGTTCCTGCAGTTTGCAGGAGCTTGAGCTTCAGTAATTCCTGTGTTGTTCCTAAACATCCTAACAAATTTCCTCTAATGTGACAATTTGGCTTTTTTCAAGACCTCTGCAAAGTTGTGACACATCTGAATGACTTGTACTTGCAAACAGTTTGAATCTGGAGTTGTTTAGAAATGGCTCCAAGAGACCTTCTCAGTTTGTGTAAATTTGCAGTTCTCCTTCTTAGAGCTTCACTGAGTTCCTTGGATTTTCCCATTGTTCTGAGTATTTGTCAGTCCAATAGGTGCCGTCAAACAAATCCTTTTTATACTGCAAAGAGAAACTGCCAGCTGCAGTCCATTATGATCACTAACTAGCGGTTAATAGACTTCAGCCTTGTCAAGTTAAAAGACATTGTTTTGAGCAGCACTTATTGAGTGCATGTATATATTTGAGCCTGTAAGTATAATTTTGACCCTGTTTGAATGAGAGAAAATCCAAAATAAATTAAAACTCAATTCTTGTTGTTTGAAGCCATTAAAGATGTATGCTGTGCAATTATTTCACTCTGGAAAAATAACAGTCCAAAGAAGTCATTTAAAAGCCCCAAATGACCATGACTTTCATGCCCATGATGAGTGTATGCAAATTTCAGACAGCTGTTCAACAAACTTCAGACACCACTGTGGATCCACGTGGCTGGCTGTTGTATTGCGGCTGCTTCTCTGTGCGATAAGCAGCTCTGCTGTTGTCCCAGTGTTAACTCAACATCCTGTGTCCACACTCTCTTCCTGGCCTTATCGTACACTGTGTATCTAGACGGAATTACAAATACTTCCGGAGGTCAGTAGATAAAGTAGATAAAGTCGACCAACAAACACTGAACTAAACATAAAATGACAACAGCCAGTTACATGTAGTCCAGGGTTCAGTGCTGCTGCAAACAGTTAAACTTTAACCCATGATAAACGGAGGATTTGCTCCATGACTCTTGTGTGTTTATTGATCAGAGTGTTACTGCAGAAGTCCCATAAAGAAGTCCAAGTTTTGTCCCATTTAAGGTTTAAGACACTAAAGGCACAAGAAGGAAGACGTAGATCATAAACGGCCTACCTGCAGAGCGCTTAAAACTAATGACCACAAAGTGCTGCAGACTATTAAAAACTACTACAATAAAAAACAGAGACAGCATTATTCAAACTAAAAGCAGCAGCATTCAAATTGCAAATGGTTTACAGCCCTGACACTTGAGCTTTGAGCTGAGCTCCTCTGTCAGTGCATCATATTGTACTGTTTTAGTGTGTCAGATGCATTAAACACAGGTCTGCCTGGAGTTCCACGTTGTTCAGATATACTCAACCTATTGTCTTTCAGAGAGCATCAAACACTGCTCTGCTCTCCAAGGTGTTGTTTGGTCACTCTGTGAAGTAGCAAGATGTGGCAATAGCTAAACAAGCCTCTCACGATCTGTTGGCGTCACGTTTAAATGCTAATTCGAAGTACTTTTGGCAAAGGGCACCTTCTGCGAGTAAACATCTGTTAGCCATAAAGATTAATCCAGTCAATTAAATGAAATATTTATGTTTATATTTCCAGTTTTAATTTTACAACAGATTTGGGGCATTAGGATTTAAACAATTTGGGACTGCTGTCGCCGAAGCTTTCCCGAACCAAATAGAAAGCAGGCGATAACAGAGACACAACTCCTCAAACTAAACCAAACGTTGAAAAACTTAGTCAAACATTTCTCTCTTCTTCTTTGAATTTCTGCCCATCAAAAAAATTCTTTATCCCATTGAGAATTTGTTAGTTTATATCTCTCAGGTAACCAGGAGACTTTGAAAACTGGGAGGCTGTTTGGAGTTGATATGATACCATTTTTGGGACTGACAGCCTTAAATATTTAGGCTGCTCGAGATGAGAGAAGGTTATACAGATGACGAGTAAAGAAGGGCGAGACAGATGTTGACAACAGTGTAGTTTATTTTGCCGATGAGACTTTTTTTGTCTCCTTGTGGAGTCTTAGTCCCTTCATAACAAATATGATCCTTTGATTATTGAACTTTGCCAACCGATGATAGCTGCTGTTTATTTAACAAATACAGACCGGAATTTGCTGAAAATGTATCCTGAAGATGTTGTGCTTTCTGTTTAAAACGCAGTAACAGATGAGGATGTGGGTCACAGTTGGCACGGTGGAGCACAATCACAGCTGGTCTCTTCAAACGTATGATTTTCCTTACTTGAACAGAAGATCTCTGACATTTCAGGAAAACTGTGGTTTGTGAGGCGTGTGAAACTGGAGAAAACAATAAGAAATAAAGGAGAAGAAAAGAAATTGCTCTGTTTATAAACCACAGAAGAAAAGCTGATGCAAGCTCGACATCCTGTTGAGATAAAATTACAGAAAATTACTGACTGGAATCAGATAATGCGTTAGATACTCAAGTACATTGGGAACAACAGTTGGCAGGAACAATAAACTTCTGTTTGGTTTCCTCTGTCCTTATTTTTTATATTGCTTATTCATCAACTGACTTCAGGAAACTTCATCTTTCATCTGAGCTGAACTGGTTTCACATACTGAGTAGAATAACAACCCGACTGCTTTTAAAAGTTTGCATGTTAAGTTTTATTGACTGAACTTTCTTGAGTTCAGTTAATTGACTTGGTTTTATATTTCCACGTCATGCAGGGCAACTTTAAATATTGTTTTCTAGTTCACTTACCCAGAGAAAAATAAGACAATAGAAAAGTTTTGCAAGAAAGAAAAATGAACTTTGTAATACATTTCAGTAGCAGGAAGGTCATTCTTTATGAAAGGTTCTCGGCTCTGCAAGCTGATGCTGTGAGCACTGTGTTAGCACAGCAACACTCTCAAAGTTGACTGATGCTGGTTGCTCAAGCAACTAAAATCTTTTGAAAAAAAAGTGACATTTTTGCAAACAATCCTTTCTCTGTTACTAACAAGCAGCGCTAAAGCTGATGGCACATTCTTACCCTTCTGAAACTTCCTAAAGGAAGTCTTTCTACAGCTGCAGCCATTACTTAGGGTAAAAAATTCCTTCATTGGGAGACAGTTATAAAAAATGTTGATTTATGTAAATAGCTTCAGAACGAGCTTACTGGAATGGAGAATATGTGCTTTAGGGAAAGATGGATGATTTAGAGAAATTTAAACAGCTCTTTTAAAAAGACCCATAATTGCTGGTCTGACACATTCACCTCATGGGAAACAACATGTCCATTGCCCAAAAAATAAAGGGAACACTTGATCATCACAGTATAACACAAAGCCCGTTAAACCTAATGGATATCAGTCTGTCCTTTTAGGAAGCAGAAACTATTGTGAATACATTTTAGCTGTTTTGATGCAAATTAAAGCAATAACAGTGTCCTGGAGAGACAACAACAAGACAATCCGATGGGTTGGCACATCCCTATGTTCCATCAAATTGTTTGCTGTGTCTTCCAGTACACTATAAAGAGTGTGGTAAGCTGGACAGGGACATAGAAGGACACAAACCCAACAGCAGGACTGACCTCTGCTCCTTTTTGCAAGGACGAACATAAGGAGTACCGTCCTACAAAATGACCTCCAGTGGGCTACTCATTTGCACGTTCTTGTCCAAAGTGTCAGAAACAGTCTCCATGAGGGTTGCGTGAGGTCCAAAAGTCCGTTAGCTGCTTGTTGAGCTGCATGGTATTGGCCTGCGTTCACACATCCTGATGAAGTCTCTCCACAGGTTGAGAAAGAACACGCTGAAAAGGGTAACATGTGCTGTAGGGAAAACATGGAATTATAGAAATCTGAACAACTCTTGATAGCACATACACAACAGCTGATCTTTTAAGTTGTTATAAGCTGTTACACGCCTCTTTAAAAACAGGTGAAATGGATTCATAATTGTTTACATAACATGATCTGTGTAATATCCCTGAAATATAACTGACCTGGCGTATAGTGCACCGATCAAGTGTTCCCCTAATTTCTTTTCGAGCAGAGTAGACCTCCAAGCATCCTGCATCTTGCCTTCTTATGTGTTCATAAAGTTAAGCATTTGCTTATTGTAATGAGAAGCCAAGTAACACTGGCCTTGCTTAGCAGCACCTAAAAACATGATTGTCAGTAAAGCTGGAGCCTGGAGCTTTCGCATTAGCAGCATCAACAGTTTATGTGGCTGAATGGAAGCTGGATTTGCTGTCAGAGTAACACAGCGCAAGCTGGACCCTTGCTGACTACCGTAATCAGACAAATGGAGAAGGAAGTCAGTCAGCAGATATGCTGCCCGCTGAGTCTAACGCTGCACTCACACCCAGTAGAAAAACCCACCAGCACCTCTATTTCAAATCCATAGTGTTGGTCATGTGGAAAGTTAGACAAGGTGATGACACCACAGATGCCAAAATTATCCATCTGCTCTTTCTGCACTCTTCTAACACACGCTCACCAGGGAACCCCTGAGCAGCAGTGTCGCATATTTTAACTCTAATGTAAATACAGTTGTTGTTTTTTTGTTTTTTTAGGTTCAAACGTGATAAACAAACATTCAGTGACCCCAACAGTTTTCCATTGATGCCAGGTCAATGAAGGTTACACTGAAACACGTGTACACACACACACACACACACACACACACACACACACACACACACACACACACACACACACACACACACACACACACACACACACACACACACACTCAGATATCAGGAGTTAAGCAACCACAAACCACAAATTGAACAGATTGTACTGCAGTGATAAGGAGTTTCTGTTTGTTTGTAGCAGACATGTAGACGTGTTTGCCTGAGTGTGTTTATAGTTTATGTGAACCCAAACGTGTCACATTGAAGATATTAATGTAGGAACATAATTCAAGAAGTCCTTAACACACCCAGAAAGCCTGAAATGCTGACTTTAAGAAATTTGATTGCATGTAAAAAAATTTGTCATTTTGTTGCACAAAATGTTAAATTTAATGCAGTCTGGTCAAATCAAATGTATACATTTACATCATGTTTGGAGTTCATCTTTGTCCCTAATATTGTGACAAAGAAATAGAGCTAATTGTGCCTTTGCGCATTTGTGCGGTCATATCAAGCAAGCTGCTAAACTGTAACTGTAACCCGATGCACTTTGTGCAGGTCTCAGGCCTGTGTGATGATAAATCTGATGAGATGCTCTAAAAGGCCTCAGCTGTCTTAATTTCTTTCTAGAAGATAAAAATGTGTCATTAGATACAAAGAGGATGAGCTTGACCGCATTTTCTACTATAATGCAATTCTGACTCATCCATTGTTTCCTCCAGCAAAGCAACACATAGATACAATAGTGCTACTTACAGTGGATGAATTTTTATATCTTAATACTATGATGTAGATAAACCTTACACCACAGTGTATTCGGCCCCCTTGAACTTTTCCACATTTTGTCACATTACAGCCACAAACATGAATCAATTTTATTGGAATTCCACGTGAAAGATCAATATAAAGTGGTGTATACGTGAGAAGTGGAATGAAAAGTTCAAGGGGGCCAAATACTTTTGCAAGCCACTGTATGGTAACTTGACCTGCATCTTCATGGAAATGTCACTACAGCTGAAAAGAAGTATAATTCATTGTTATTGGTTCACATGTCTGAGGTGCTTCTGCTGCTTCCGTTTCAGGAACTTTTTTGCAGCCTAAATTTTCTCGTTCATTTGTCTCAGAGATTCATACACAAGCGCTCGCCAGCACTGGCGCCAGGCTCACAGAGCGCAGCAATGGTGAAATGGGTGTAAATTCCAAGTCATTACATAAAGACACTCTTTTATGATCCCTTAGTGTTGCATTTAAATGGACTGGGTATTCTTAAGTGGTAAAGGGGTGTATTTGAATCTAAACCACAATGTTTTCAGAACCCGAACCAAGCACTTTAGATGCCTGAACCTAACCAGCAAGTGAAAAAGCACAAAGCAAGCTCCCAAAATATGTCTCCTGGTTGAAAAAGAAAAAATTTCTAATTCATCTCCTTTAAACAGCTAGAGGACCTTAAGATGACAAAAATAATTTCCACTAACAAATTCCCAATGACTGTTGTCTTTGAAAATATACTAAACAAAGCTTGACTTTGTTCTTGTGAACCAACCACAAACAAGCAAAATAATGCGTCTGTAATTGGATATATGTTTAAATGCTAGCAATAAGCCTTCAAATCAGATGTGTTCAGTGGAGGAAATGAAACCCCTAAAGACTCTGAACCTTCACAAAGTACTACCCGCTTTGGAGGACATTTGTGGAACAAGGATCTAAACATTATTTAGGTTTGCCCTGTGAAGGTCCTTCAAACCAAGGAGATCCACTAGAAGTGAAAAGAATAGTGAAATAATGCCTCGTTGCTCATAACAGAGCAAACAAATTAATAGTTGCTGTCTAAAGACAGTTTATGCTTTATTTCTTAATATTTTATATGCTAGTATTATATTTATATATATAAATATATAGGTGGTACATAGCACACCAGACCCTCAACACAGAAAATTTGCTATTTTCTTGTTCTTTGCTTCAAAAACACACATGAAAACCAAATTCTCTTCACAACTAATATCACACATGGATAACAGCCCTTCAGCCAGAGACGCTTATCCTGCAGACTGAGACCTTTATCAGCCGGAGCAGGAATGGAGCTCAGAGATTACAAGAGACTCAACGGGCGATCGCGATTTATTGTACACAGGAGATAAGACGCACAAACACGACTGCATACATGCACGGACCACACACAGTGTACACAGCAGATATCGCACACACTGACACATAATCATGTTCACACTCACAGACACAGGAATCACACACACACACACACACATGCACACTTCAAAAGCCGTGGCTGGATGGGATCAGCGCTGCCCTCGCCTCCCTCCTCTTAACCTTTAACCTCCATCTCTTCATTCTTCTGTCTCGCCGTCTATGTTCCCGTCTCTGTCTTTCATCTTTCTCACATTTGTTTCAATTTGCTGTCGTTTTTGCTTTTCTCAGTGTCTATAGCATATTCCACACCCAATTTTTTTGTCAAAGTTATTACTTTATTTTTTAGTTTAATGAGAATCGCCAACTCCTACAATGATGAGATCAAGACACTCTTACCCCTTTCAAGTTTGCAACAAATTGCACAAATTCATATGGGGATTTGGTGGAAAGTTCTACTTTCATATCAAGGATCTTGATTTAGTCTGAACTAATAAATGTAACAAGTTTATTTCTTTCACCCAGGAATGCAGTGACATCAGTAAAACCAAGCACTTTGGGTTTTCATATAACAAGTACAGCCTTCATCAGAACCAAAAGGACATGAGGATAAAGAGACAAATTTGCATCCAACTGTAGGAAAAAAATGTAACTTTAAAGCAAATGCAGAAAGTCTTGAAAAGAAAATAGTTTTTACAAATGAATGAATTTTATGATTCTGAATCTTCAACACTATTAACGCACTGCACAAGAGGAGTGGAAAAACGTGTTTTTTAAAGAATTTATTTAATGCAATGGTTAATACTGACATATTTTGGGTCTCTATGATGTGTTGATGACCCAGACCCAGTTTTACAGTGACTGTTTGAAGTTTTCTTGATTCATTCCACCTTGACGATATTCATGGTTTCAGATGCCCTGAGGCATTCCCACAGCATAATAGTCCCATCACTGTGTTTCACTCTGGGGACAATGTTCTTTATACGCCTCTGGCTTCTTTCTCCAAACATAAGCAGCGTCTCTGACACCAAAGACCCCGAATTTTGTCTCATCTTTCCAAAGGCCACACTTCCAGTATTCATAA
The DNA here is from genome assembly GCF_964374335.1 of Astatotilapia calliptera. Lineage (NCBI taxonomy): Eukaryota > Metazoa > Chordata > Actinopteri > Cichliformes > Cichlidae > Astatotilapia > Astatotilapia calliptera. Next base: position 25,832,605 of record NC_137431.1, read on the forward strand.
TCTTTTTCCAGGTTGTCCCTCACATACTTCAGTCTGGCATGAAGGTGTCTCTTCTGCAGAGGTTTTTCTTGAACCTCACAATCCCTTCATGTGCAGGATTCTGGTGACTCTCTTTATTAACCAGTGTCTCTGCATTTTGTTGTGGAGTATTTAGACACATCTAAAGGCCTGGTATGAGACAACAAAATACATCTGCAACTTAAAGCGGGGACAAATGTTCCCTCTTCCCTGAAATCATCTCCAACTCTAAATCAAAGAACTAAACCATTTCTTTATACTCAAACATCTTAAGCACAGTGCTAAATACCAAACATACCAGTGATTAAGCTGTGGGGTAATAGGATTAAAATGGTCAGACTAAATCACTAAATCCCATATAAGATCCAGTTTGTCACACCAAAGGGGCCTTTACTTAAATGTAATTTATTACAATTAAAGTTCTTCCTAAAATGAGATGTGGGAATCAGCCACGTTAGGAATGAGTGAGTGTAATGCGTGGATTTTAAGGGTGTGTCTTGGTGCTATGGCACATGCTACAGAGAAAGCGCTGCACAGCTATCACAAGAATGGAAAAAAACTCATCAGAGCATGGGTCAGCCTTCCTTTGCTTGACCAATTATCCTCCGAAACACTGGTTTTCAGCATTTCTGGTTTTGTTTTCAGTCTAAACCGATAAAATGAGGTTTAGGTATAGTTTGAACTTCCTTTCTGTATATAGTTCCTGTGATTGCATGGATTTCCTCCACTGTCCAAAGACATGTCTTTTAGATCCAAACTGGTAGCAGGTGTGAATGTGAGGCTGTTTGGTTGTCTTTCTCTTTAGCCCTGTGATACACATACTGTCTGGGATAATATCTGCCTTCACCCTGGTGTCAGCTGGGATAAGCTCCTTTTTCACCAAAGGAAAGTGATGAATGTCAAACCTAAAATCCTTAATGGAGTTCTTTAAAGTTAAATAAAGAAACGAGCACACAGAGCTGCTTTATTTTAAATTATACTTTATTTCATATAAAAACAAAACAATAAACAAATAAATTAGATATTTCTAAAATAATTCTCTTGAGGAAATGTTTAAGAATGCCATGATTGTTTACAATTGGTATTTGAGAGAAGAGCAGGTAACAGGAATGTAAAAATATCAATGCTTTTTGAACACTTTGTGGATAAAACGTCTTTTCAAAATGACGTAGAAGCTGAGCGATAGCTTAACATGAGAAGAGGCCATACATGAATCCTTTGCTGACAAGATGGTTGTTTTTCTTCAAAGACAATAAAATGATTGATGAATTTACAGCATCTTTTTAAAGTAAAACCCTCCTTTTTTCTATTTGAACATATTAAAGATATGAAGGTTTTGGGCTGGCGATGCAAATATTGTTTAGGTTTGTCTGCAGTCAGCTCCAGGAGGTGGGTTGAGAATCAGTTGGCATTTTAGCCCACAGGGGAATTGTCTACAGCTGGTCCTGGTGGCAGTGGTGGGGCTGCAAATCTGAATTAAGATTTGTAATTTAAAAGATGGAGGCTTTGTGGATAAAGATAGGGAGAGAAGAGGAGATATTACCATAATAAGAGCCTCTTCATTTGCACACAAGCCCAAGCTATGCCCACAACACCACCCCCAAACTCCCTCTGGTCTGTAGTCACACCCATTAAGCCTGCAAAGCTTTCATTGTCCAGCCAGGCTGCGGACCTGAGGACCTATTGCCAACAGATCTGGCTGGGTGAAGGGTTACACGGAGACAATAGGTGTCCCTCCCCCTCCTCCCTTATTTGAAATCAATCACACAGGCTTTCACATTCAGTGTCCCCCACCCTCCCCATGCTGCTCAGCAGTGACACTGGGCTTGGGCCAGCTCCCAACAGAGTCCTCATGCTAAAATCGTCAGTGCTCCTTTCAGAACGAGTCCCACCCTGGACACACTGTCCCTCACGGAGCATTAATGTAAGAGTAGAGCTGTTGTTAAAGGAGCACCACGTAATGTCGCCTCAAAGGTCATGTGGTAGCTTGTATGAGTAAACAAGCCACACTCGCAACCTCTGCTTCTTTGAGACACGTTCAAAACTTATCTCAACTGTCTTCTTGTGGTTTTGAACCTTGTCTTCGACTTGAGATTAAAAACAAAAAGGAAAATTCTGGGAGGGGGGGGGCGGACTTTGTTCCCAAATTTCCCAAGCTGAGGTCATGCTTAAAGGCCCAAGCTATCTATTTTTTTTCTTGCCACAAAAGCACTTAAGGCTTTAATTGTTAATGGATTTTTCATGTCTCAGTCAATCAGTCATAATTCAAAATAAGATCTGCTTTTTTAGATTTAGGGATGCTGTTGGAGATAAATATGAATAAGCTGGTATTTTGGAAAGAAATAGATAGCCCATGACATGACAGGTTTGGCACTTGATTAAATTCCTCTCTTCTTTTGCCCCCAATAGCCTTCACTTGTTGTGTCATTCAGAATAATTTATAAAAGGCAATTGTCTTTCTGTTGTTGATATGTACATAACAATAGTTTAATATTCTAATATATTCACAGGAAATCATCGATTCAGGCACTTTGCTGCCACTACAGCAACTTCTTAGCATGAGAGATCCTGAGATTTAAGACTGTTTTCTCCTTAAATAAGCAACACAAAAGTAATATAATCTTATATAAACAGATTTATATTTAACAATCAGTTTCTTATCTTCTATCATAGCAAAATAAATCTTTTGTTTTTTTGTTTTTGTCAAAATGTCTTTATGACCGAGGTTTTCCAGCCCTGGTTGTGGGTCGAGTTTGTGGAGGAGATCTTTGTCTGCTGCCTTAAAAGAGAGAAAGCACTTAAAGGCATTTCAAGTACCAGGGTCACTTCTGTTGAGCTTTATGCCTCCAAAGCTAAAACTGTTCTTGGGCACTGTTCCACAACTGATAGTCCAAAGTACCGTGATTGGTTTGTCTTCCTTTCTTCTGTCCATGATGTAACACTTCAAAACTCCACCTTGGTGTCAAGCGTAGTGTCCTTGGTGCTCCATGTGCAGAGGTGTGTGGCTGTGCATGTATTTGTGTGTGTACGTGTGTTTACAAATGCTATCTATATTCCAGGGCTTTGTCGGATGCCATAGTGGAGGTCCAATGAACAACATCGCATGAATAAATCTTTAATTTACCTTTAGAAAGGAGCAGCAGTCCTTCAGTTTGGGAGCCAGAGGATGTTACTTCATTCAAAAGCCCAAAGTAGTGTTTCCCAACTGTAGTGTTGTGTTTGTACGTGTGTGGTGTTCGTGCGCCTATCGAAGAGCCGTCTTCGTGTCTATCCGAGAGTGCACGTCCTGGTAGCCCAAGAGGCAGGGGTCGGTGGATAAGGCATCATGGGTAAAAACTGAGTCGTTGTCAGAGGAGCAGGAGCTGGATGTGTCCTCGCATGAAGGAGAGTATTGTTCAAAAGGCGTTGACAGATCCAAGTACTGAGGGGAAGAGGAAGTTGAATTAATAAAAAGAAATTCTAGAGAAATGCACAAATAAATGTTTTTGAAAATTTTCAGTAAAAATCAATAAAGATTGAACTTGACTGGCTATCACACTGCTATTGAACACATTTTGGAGAGTTGTTTTCATCATAGTTTTGGACCACCAGGTCAGCACAGACTGGTTTTGGATTGGTTGCTTTAAAGATTGTTATGAATGTATCTAAGCTCATGAACACCTAAAAGCAAACAAATCAAACATGTTAACTTCTGGCACATCTGCAAAGGAATAACAAAAAGTGCTGCAATTTCAGCAGCCAAACACTGTTTGATTTTGTGTTTATTGCTTTGAGTTTATAGGATCAGAAATCTGCTCAGCTCAAGCAGTCTGCGTGCTGAACATCTGGGCTGCAGATTGTTGGTGTCAATGAAAATGTGTGCACACATCTTTATGGTTGCAGACGTAACTGTGTGTTTGTGAATGAGTCTGAAACCTATAGGACTACCATGAGTTTTATAAAGTGAACAGAAGGATAAATTGTACAACAGCAGACTTACACATAACACAGGAACATTTACAGGTGGATAGATTGGTATATATGTTTGAAACCTACCTCGTCAGAAATGGACAGGAGCACCCTGTCCAGTTCCTCAACCAGCTGTTTGAAGGTTGGTCTCTGGGTGGGAACAGCATGCCAGCATTCACGCATCATCATATAGCTGCAGGAAAAAAAATAGAAGGATTGTTTAAAAATCCACATAATTTACCATAGGGCACATGTTACCACTGCATTCTTTAGAAAAGATCTGGACAAAAATGTGCTACACTAAAGATATGTAGTTACTGGTGGTAGCTTTAGTGGATCCAGTTTATTTACTGCTCTTTACTTGTCTGCTACAATGTTTCTTAGAATAGATAGGCATGTTTGCTAACAGTTGAGAGTAAAGTTTAAAAAGAAAAGAGGGCTTGCTTACAGTTCGTGTGTGCAGTTTGATGGTTTGTCCATGCGATGTCCTTCCTTCAGCAGCTTAAAAAGTTCCTCAACAGGGATACCAGGGTACGGTGAACCGCCCAGTGTGAATATTTCCCACATCAATACACCAAATGACCACCTGAACACAGAAAGGACGCATCGGTGATTTCTTTAGTATGAAGCAATTGTTCTCAACTGGATTCGTTCAGCAGTAACCATGGGATAAGTAGAAAGATTAACTCCACTATTAAACAACTGGGCTCATCTGAAGAGTTAAATATATATTTAGTTTTGGCTGCTCCCTTATTTCCCAAGGGCTCGCCACAGATGGATCTTCGCATTTTGTTTGGTGCAGATTTGATGCCAGATTCCTTTTTGAAACAACCCTCCACTTTATCCAGGCTTGGGATAGGCAATAGGGGTATTGAGGTTTTGCAGACACGTGAGCAGTAACCACATGTGTGAATTGTGACAGCTATGGTGACAATATAGGATCAAGTGAATAAAGCCACAGCCATACATACTTAGAGGCTGATCCATGGCTACCTGTCAGCAACTTGTCTTGAGGGAAAAACAAAGATTCCCAAACTTGTTGCAAGATGTTGCTGGAGGTTGATGGCAGTTGCTGGGAAAATAATTGCTAAAGGCCCAGTTTGTGCCTATTCCCAGAGTCAAAGTAGCGATCTTTCATAGGTAAAGTGAACAGGTTAGCCACTATACCGTGGGCTCACTATAATGCTGAGGAGTTAAAAGTAGAAAAAAGCAGTTGAAACAGCTCACTAAAGCTAGAGATAATGATAAACTGTGAAGACACAGTAGCTAACTACATTTTTAAATAAAAAAATCTTTAGTTAACATTTTTGCTAGCAGTTACATTACTAGCTAAAAATACGTATTTAAAGATGAACAGTTGAAATGGCTGACTAAAGGTACAAACAACATTTTTAAATTAACAGTGAATACAGTTAAATTGGTTGCTTATAGATCATAAATAAAGTAGCAGCTAAAAGTGGCATATAAATAATAAGCTAAAACTTTAATAATTAAAAAGAAAATGTTCTAACTACAACTAAGAAACTTGTAGTTGTGGGCGATCGTGGCTCAAGAGTTGGCAGTTTGTGTCCTTGGGCAAGACACTTCACCCGTTGCCTACTGGTGGTGGTCAGAGGGCCCGGTGGCGCCAATGTCCGGCAGCCTCGCCTCTGTCAGTGCGCCCCAGGGCAGCTGTGGCTACAATGTAGCTTGCCATCACCAGTGTGTGAATGGGTGGATGACTGAATGTAATGTAAAGCGCTTTGGGGTCCATAGGGACTAAGTAAAGCGCTATACAAATACAGGGCATTTACCATTTAGTTGTCCAGATCTAAAATGATTTTAACTGAACACATTTGAAAATGAAAGGTTTTCTTGATGTTGCTGTAAAAACATTGGATATCACTCGTTAGCCTTACGGAGAAAAGGTTTCAAGGAGTTTGAGTACAAGTTTAGACAAGATGTGAGAAGGAAGGTATAACACTGATATTTTTGAGACTTTACTGTGATGAGTTGAACTTACACATCACTCTGGTGAGTGTAGACTCTGTCAAACAAAGCTTCTGGTGCCATCCACTTCACTGGTAGTCGTCCCTGAAGAGCAGACACGAACACGTTAGAGCCTCTCACTACCCAAACTTAACCAGAATCTCATCCTAGTTAGTTGCGCCATGCTCCTGCATGTCTCTCATATGATCTTTCCCCTACTCGCTCTTCATCAACTCTTTTCTAATTAAGTCCCATTAAGCCTGCTGCCAGTCAGAGGAAAACATCAAACATCTGGTTTCAGGAGTATTAAAACTGTAAAGGAAACCAGTCAGTAATAAAATGACTAAGGGGCAGATAGGTTTATAAGCAGCCGTAGATATATATGTACCTACCATGTACAGTACTCACGGGAAAGGGTTGTACAAACTGATTGCTAACAATACTGCAGTAGTATTTCTGAGCAAAAAGACATTAGATCGAGGCACTTAAAAATAGTATTTTTCCTTTGAAACTTGATTTGAGATGTCAATATTTTAGCTAGCTATGCTGGAAAATTTAAAAGAATAACGACAGCTTAGCTGCACCCTAGTCTGGGTGTTAGAGGCGCAAATTCCTAAAACAAATGCTCCTTAGAAATGTTACTCACATTGGTGGTTTTCTTGTAGTAGTCAATCTGGTGGACTCCTCTGGCCAGGCCAAAGTCAGCAATCTTCATCACATTGTCCTCGGTCACCAGAACATTCCTGGCTGCCAAATCTCTGTGGATGCACTGCAAAGAGAAAAGAAGGGGATGAAAAATTCCCAACACGAGCTGTTGAGTCTCCAGATTAAATAAACAGATTTTAAAAATTTGGAGAAAAAAAAACACACACACACAATATATATATAGTTTCTAAATATATTGCATGTTTCTTTTGATTTTTAGATAACTGTACGACTTATTTCTCCCAATGCATGACAAGCTCTCAGATTTGTGGCGTGACATTTCCCTGTCTGAAAATGCTGAGGTTGGGGAGGTAAAAATGACTGACTGCAGATTTCCCAAAAAGTTAAAAGACGCGGGAGCCTAAAATCAACACACGGTGCCTCAGTTTGGTGAGGTCCACAAAAATATAATGTCTTTATATAGAAATCCTGGAGTTTTAAGAAAAACAACCCTTTGCGAGGAAAAAAGAAAGCAGTGTTTGCCCACATTGAATGGATGTCATTAAGTTTATTTTGGTTTTCATTTGAAATAGACGTGGGATTTGTGGGGACGTGCGAAATGAGCCAGTCTTGGTTTGTGGGTCTCCCCATAATGGAGGGTTAGATTCAGGCTCCTGCATTCTTCGGAGGCCTTATAGCCAGAAACCTGATGCCTACACCCAGACGAAGGCTCTGCCGGCCTGTTTGCTAACAGATTTATGGCAGCGCTAAAAAGGACAAAGCCATGCAATGAAGGGACGGACAGATGGATGGAGAAGAGTAAACAGGACTGAAGCTGCAGCAGCTCTCTGCTGAGGAATGCCTGTCTGGGAAAGTGACTGGCAGACAAGGAGACATGTTGATATGAAGCACGCAAACATGGTGCATGCTGGGAAATTGAAAGGACAAGAAACATGTGGATGGGGGTAGAAAAAGGAGAACCGACAGGAAGGACAAAGAGAGGAAGAACAGCTGGTGCTGCCTCAACCAGACTAATCAATTTGAAGGCCAAGTCCCAAAATACGATGAATTACATGAAGGAACCTGATCCTTTCAATCAAAACCACATTTCTTATATTACAGCCTCTTTGGGGCATATATAACTCTGAAGACCTAAAGAAGTTTAGTTCTGCCCTCATGCCCTCATTTTATGTCTGCATTACTCTGTGGGGATTCAGACACACTCCAATAGACAGGCAACCTGTCCAGGTTATCAGGGGTTAGGAAAATAGATGGATCAATATGGATACACATCAGTTGGCCCTGTCTCATAAAAAAAGATGTTCCAGTACAGCTAAACTGGATTTTCAATCACATTTTGAGGGAAGTCTGTTTTCTCCCGGACTATGACTGCTTGTATTGTTTAACTAATATGTCTGTATTAGCATATCTTTGCATATCGTTACTTTGCGTTCCTACTGTTGCTGTACTTGTGATACTAATCTGGTTAGTGTCACGAAAGTTTCTACTTTAAGGTGAACAAATGTTTTTTTTTAGAAACCTAAACAAACAGCCAGTAGAAATATTACTGAAAAGTTGGGGAAAAAATCCAGAACTACAAAAGAAATAAGCTATAGTTACTACTTCTAGTACATTTCAACTCTTTATAGAGAGCTTACTCTTTTAGAGGCCAGGTACTCCATCCCTCTAGCCACCTGGTAGGCACAGGACAGCAGGTCTTTAAAGGTGAGCTGCTCTTCAGGCACCTTAGTCACATCAAAGGTGTAATCCATGCCTGGAGGTCGTCGGGCTCGCAGGTACTCCCTCAGACTTCCTTTGGAAGCATACTCCACCAGCACATACAGAGGGCCTGGGTGGGGGCAAGCAAAAACAGGATGAAGGGCTGCAACCACCACAGCTGAAACAATCCCTAAATCAGGCAGATCTTCATTAGATTAATGATAACAAAATGACTTGGGAGGAAAATGAGGAAATGTGTTGGTTCTTATCCAAAATAAAGGTTAGACACTCACCATCCTGTGTACAGACTCCCAGCAGGTTGATAATGTTCTTGTGCTTGTCCATCACCTTCATCAACTCCATCTCTGAGATGAGGTCTGCCAGATCTTTGTCTGTGGCGTCATCTGAGAGAGACATGTAGTTTTATTTAGTTGACATGCTGTTATAAGTAAGATCTGCCAAGTTAATCTCAGGAATTATTTCGCTGGTAGTATTCCTTTCTTACCTTTGAGCATCTTGACTGCTACAGTAGTGGCTTGTTCTGGACAGTCCTTGTTGATGCCGTAGGCTTCAGCTCTGACCACCTGACCAAAGCAGCCTTCTCCTAGAGGTTTACCCAATGTTAGACTAGAAAGAGAAAGGGAGTCTTAGTGAAAATAAGTATGTCCAAAAGAAAACTGTACAAATCCATAATTTGAAGCTCCGGTTTCTAAAACTATAGGTTTGATGGAGCCAAAAATGTCTTGCGGGCTTGTTTCTTTTTTGGTTCACACATGATGCGAGCGCTACAATGTTTAAATGAGTACAGATCCCGGCAGCCAAACTAAACTCAGTGAAGAAATACTTTTAGCAAGGAGCAGACGCTTTAAATGTTGTTGAGACTTAACAGTTCAGATTATATATATATATATATATATATATATATATATATATATATATATATATATATATATATATATATATATATATATATATACAGTGTTGGGGAGTAACGGAATACATATACCGCCGTTACGTATTTAAAATACAAAATATGAGTAACTGTATTCCGTTACAGTTACCGTTTAAAAAGGTGGTATTCAGAGTACAGTTACTTTGTTGAAATAAATGGATTACACTGCGGTACTTTCCTGTTTCATTTTGTCGCGGGTCAGGACTGTTTGGGTTTTGTTTGACAGCTACGTTCTGTTGATCCAGGCGGCAGCGCTACGGTTGCCATGGTTACAGGGCGACGCTCTCTCTCTCTCTCTCTCTGCGACTGTGTGTTTCCTGGGTGAGAGAGCGCCTTTTCGTTTTCGTTGTTGTTGTTGTTGTTGTGCTAAGCTAACAGGCAGAATGCTACAAGCATAGCTCTAAAGAATGTAGCATCATGGGCAGTGTAGTCCGTGTTGCAGGGAGAATGGACTGCCATACACGTTATGGGTCTGTGAGCGCGAGGAGGGAGAAAAAGGGGAGTGGAAAGGTACGAGTTGTCATCGAGGAAAAACGGGAGCTGGAAGCATCTAAATATAATAATAACCACTTCAGCCAAGAAGAGTGCCTGACGAGCCCAGTTGTAAGTAAGCTATTAAGACTCGACTGTACACCGTGTTCGTGTTTTCCTCCGAAAACAATAAGTTCCGTTGGAGCAGTCTTTCAACGCCTCTCTCTGTCTCTCGCAAGAAAAGTTGACCCACACAACAAAGTAAAGCTATTTTTCGGCTACGAGCCGACAGGGACCCCGCCGTTTTAGTCAGAGGTCCCTTTACTACAGCTCGGAGTCGCGGACCTTCAGTAATAGTAATAAATCACACAGCAATAGTACATTCACGTTGTTGTAAAAAGCATGATAATATATTAAGTAATCCAAAGTATTCAGAATACATTACTGTCATTGAGTAACGTAACGGAATACGTTACAGAATACATTTTGGGGCATGTATTCTGTATTCTGTAATGGAATACATTTTAAAAGTAACCTTCCCAACACTGCATATATATATATATATATGATACAAAGCATTTGTGATTGATTATCATCTACAGCTCAATAAATAATGACAGATGACTTACTTCTCCCTGGGGAACTCCCAGTCTGGGTCATAGGGCAACTCAAACTCCATGACTCCAGCCAACATTGGTGAACAGCTGGAAGACAGGCGAGCCACCCTCATCAGAGATGCGCTGGACTTCCCTGACGAGTTGGACTCCACTGAGTACTGAAGAAAGAGATAAAGATGTCAGGTTTTAAGAGGTTTGCCTTCAGATGCAGTTGGATCATCCATTGTGTCATAGCAGGTTATGAGACGTACCTGTCTGCGAAGAGGGAACTTGGAAAGCTTCTGCACTGGGAGTGCATCAAATGGCTCCCTTCTGGGGTTGACCTGCATTCGGCACAACACCACGATGACAATGGCCATGATCAGAGCCAGGAATCCACAAGCATAGATAATTATGTCACTATATTTGGTCTCCATTGTTTCCATAGCATCTGCTGCTTCTTCCTCTGCAGGTACAAGACAAAAAATTAGAGGAAAAAAATGTAATTCAATAGGAGAGGGAACTCAAAACAAGAAATGATTAGTTGAAGGTTTGTGGAGTATTTGATGGAAAAAGTGCTATATATCAATGATTAGCTGACCAAAGCAATGCTAAAATATTTTGAAAAGACCATGCAAAGTAGTGTAGAGTGACTTTTTTTATATAGTTACGTTGCTTCGTTCTTACCTGAAATGACAGTGAGCCAGGCAGACTGGTGGGCATAGCCAATTGAATTTCCAGCCAGACAGGTGTACTCTCCAGCATCCTCCATGGTAACTTTGGACAGGTAGAGGACCTCCACCTCGGACATGTTCAGACTGCCAGTCTGCATGACACAAAATGCAATGATGGGGCATGATAAGAGAGCTAGTATTGTGATATTATTCTGTTATTATATGTTACCTTATAGATGTAATCAAAATAGTTGAATTATGATATTGTTGTAGATCATATTATACCCTTTAAAATAGAGTGTGTGATCTGTATGTAGTTTAGTTCTCATTATACTTTTGAGTTAACAGAATATATTCACACTAGGAAGAAGTTAGGTTTGGAAGCTACCAGAGGAGTTGCTGTTAACAACACGTGAAAGGATAGCATCTCGTTGTATTACCAACCTTGAGGACCTGAACGTAGGGGGTCCCGTCAGGACCATAGCGTCTGCCGTTCCTTTCGATGTGCTTGAGCCACTGAATGTGAGGTTGGGCGTCACTGTAGACCTTGCAGTGGAACTGGACATCACTGCCTACCACTGCTGTGGTGTTGGCTGGCAAACCTGCCTGGAGGATCGGCCTGTGGGGTGAACGCTCTGTTTTTGGAGGAAATCACACGGAAGAGGTAAGCAAAGGGAGCAAAGATTCAGACTGAAAAATTGTTCAAAGATCAAGAGAAACCACTCAATGCCTTTTCTCATCTCAAATAAACAGCAGAGCATATGGAGACAAAGGTTAATTTATCTGTTAAGCATGTATGAAGTTTTAGGCAGGTAATGGGTAATCACCTGACTGCCTCTTAAAGACATTCATTTATTTAGTCATTTAAAGCCCACAAAAATGCATGCTTTGCAAATAAGCTCCTTAAAATAGCCAGCAATTGTCATTGTCACCCTCAATATGTTTCTATGCTGGCAAAAGACCAGGAAATGTCATTTTGGAATGAAAATTGGTTCCATTAGCATGCCTATTTGCCGCTAGTCTCTTTGATCTGTGGTCACTCTCTCTCTCTGATCTTGTTAGCTGCCTCGTTAGTCTTTTCCCCCTGTCAGCAGGGACGGAAACTGACCCTGCGGTGGAGAGATAGCGAACAAACGAACAAACAAACCGCAGCACTGCTCGATCTCTTGTCACAAGTCAGGTAGAAAACTGGAGTGGAAGTCTGACCATCCACATCCTGCCCGCCGCAGCCTGACACCAGGCACCCCTGTCACCATTTGCTCACTCGCTCAGTTATCTCCTCTCTCAGACTGGAGCCTTAAATTTGAAGGAACTCTGCTTTTTTGTGCTGACCAATGCTTTTCAGCCAGATTGTATAATCCAACCAATAAAGATTTTCTGTTATTTATGGCTTTAGTTTAGTGCTTACTCGTGTAAGGGTTGTGTTCTTCACTCTAGATGTCACAAGATATGCTTTTTTGTTTATTTTACTTTTTAAATATGAACATTAAATATGAGAAGCATGATCTTTCATGTCTTACCCAGAACATCAAGAACATAGCTGTGACTGATGGAGCCATACTTGTTCTCTACCACACAGGTATAGTTTCCTCTGTCTGAGGGCACAACACTTTCCATCACCAGGCTCCAGTGCTGGTGTCGTAGCTGGCAGACAAAGTACAAAATGATATGAATAAGAGAGCAAATAAAAACACAATCTGTTTATGTCGCACGAGATGACAAACTGAAACCTTCGTCACCTTGATGCCTCCAATGCGATGCTCTCCTCTAAATTCGCGTCCATTTTTGAGCCAGCGGATGCTCGGCATGGGGCTACCCATAGCTGGACAACGAAACTTCACTGTGTTTCCTGCAGGAACAGCATAGAGTTTCTTCTCCATACGCTGGGGATGTGTCCAATACGGTCCTGCACAGACAAAGAACCGCAAATAAGCCGTTAAAGCACAAAATTCAAGAAATGCAGCTGCTAAATAAACAGCAATTTTACCTCTGTAGAAGTAAACTTGGTCATTTTCAATCTCAGCTGAAGAATCCTCCAAGTCGTTGTCCTCATCGTCGTCCCCAGATCCCAGCGAGTCTGAGACGAAGACATGTCAAAAACCATTTACGGCTGCCTCTAATCCTCATTACTTAAAAGCTTTTTTTTAAAACCAGTGACTTTATATATAAAAAAAATCCAGTAAAGCATCAAAACTGCACTGCGGGTGCTCTTACCTGCCACAGTGATAGTGAAGTTCCTCACAGGCTCTTTGGATCCCCGGAGAACACAAACATAAACACCTGAATCTTCATATGTTACGTCTGTGATTTCCATGATGGCGCCTCGCATCTGGATCCGGGGTGTGGGCAGAACACGTGCACCCTCCTTGTACCAGTTTACAGCCATGCCGGGCCGGGTGCTCATGTCACAGCGCAGTTTTAGGACGTTGCCTGGCTCTAACAGGAGATGCTCTGTGGTGTCCTCACTCAAGTCCTCGAGAACATCTGCTAAAAGCAGGCATGGTATTAGCTTGCGGTGCTGAAGGCTCTTCTCAAGTTTTTATGATCAGTCTGAACACCCTTTTCGAGCTCTCCTTCTCCTTCTCTTTATTTCTTTTGTAGCTCTGATTATCTCACCACAGAGCCCAGTCTAATCGCTATTCCTTCAGTTATGACCTTCAGCTCCTCAAACTCCATTATCTCCAGTCCCCACATACACACAAGCACAATGACATTGCCATGGAGACAGGGCCTTACTGACCCGAGCCACCTCCACTCCCCCTTCCCCTCTTCATCTTTTTGTTCCCCTGTGAATTGTTATGAGACTGAGAGCGATCTGGCTAGCTCTGCAAACTCCCTCAAAAAGAAGCAAAGAAAAGAAACAAGAAGGAAGGGAGACTGAAGCTGATGAACATGTCGCAATGTGACAGCGGTCGCAGAGTGAATATAAGGGGTGGTAAAGGCTCACTAATGATCTAAGAGACCAAAGAGAAGCAAAATCTGTGGAGGTGGATGCCAAGTTTAGAGCTCTCACGGTTGGCAAACATACCACTGTATGGTAAATGTATACTTTCACTTCTCACACCCAAATAGATTTTATTTATTTTTAAAAAGCTCTAAGTGTAAAAGCTCCAGAGTGAGGTTACCTGAGGGGATTTTAGTAGCAGGCATGTCCTCAGTTTGGGAAATGATAATCCCTGTGAAAGGGAAAAGTTGTCATTTAAAAAAAGTAAAGATGTGGGATGTTAAAAATTGACACTAAGCATTTCTATCTAAACAACATAAAAAAATCATATGCCTATAAATCCGAAATATTCATATAATGATAAGTCTGCCTTACCAGGCAGGACCTCCAGCCATGCTGACTGCATGGCCTGCACTGTCTGTCCCGCATGGGTGTTCTCAGCCATGCAGATGTACTCGCCAGCATCCTCCAAAGTGATGTTGGACAGATGGAGAGTATTCACCTTGGATGATATGTTCTGCAGGGGCTGCGTGACAGATTATTTTAGAGTGATGAGAAGAGAACACAGTGCAGAGGACAATAAAACTGCTGACGTTAGCAGATCTGTTCTCACCGTCAGAGCCCTGAGGCCAGGGGGTCCTCCCTGGTTCTGACCTGGTTCGCTGACATTCACCTTCAGCCACTGCACCTTTGTGCTTCCTGGTCTGTGGACTTTACACATCAACTTTGCCTGACCACCAACCACTGCTGTGGTGTTTTCTGGGTAACCTGGAACTATCAGAGGCCTAGTGACCCGAAGATCTGGAAACCAAATGTGGAGATGGAGGAGAGAAACTCAGAAAAGACAGATGATCAGTCATATCTTTTTCCTGTTATTGAGATTTGTTTCATTGTTATATTTCAGATCAGTGACAGCCTCCTTATTTACTCTTTCTCTCAATCTTGAACCTATTTCAGGCTTCACAGTACAGCTATTTTGCAGAATAAAGGAATCAGTAAACTGCTACAAGTCGTCGTAGTCTCAATAACCAAGTGAACAAGGCAAAAATTGTCAAAACACATCCTGGCGGTTTCATTTTACCTCTGAAAGGTCCGGCAACAGAAGCACACCATGTTCCTAAACAACCACAGACATTTAATGCTACCAGGAACCGGTGATAGAGTGCCCTGATAACCCAGCCACTATGGTGTCACCCTCAGCTACAGTGCCATCCATTCAGTGGGTCACTCACCCACTCACTTGCTGGAGCATATGTGCGCCCTGGCTAGGGACCTCGCTTTCTGCTCAGTCACTCAGAACGAGCAATTTTCCAGGGCAATTTTCTGTCTGATTGCTTCCTGCGAGCGCTTAGTGAAAGGCAATCTGTTTCCCTGTCGGAGTGAAGTGCTATCTCTTTTTCCAAACACCAGAGTACACGCAGGTAATCCTTTCAGGAACAAATATACAGTCACTACCTTCTGAGTGGAAAATGAGAAATGGCAGTTGGTCAAAAGCAAATGAAAGAAACACCTTGGAGGCAAACAAACTCAACACTTCGTTTGTTTACAGGGAGTCAGAAACGTGAAATCCCAACAAGTCACAATTTTATCTAGTTAAAAAAAAGTTAGGAAAAAAACCTGTAAATCAGAGAGCTGAAGCACACACACTATACCCACGCTAATGAACTTGCAGAGACAGCGACGGTGCCCCAGAGATGAACTCGCAGCAGAGTGTGAATTGCCACCCAGAGGCGAGGGGGCAAACAAAACACAACACAACACAAACAAACCTGCTCAGCTGGTGCGAGCCAGCCAGCCGGTCGGCCGGCCGGCCGGGCTGGCAGCAGAGCCTCATATGGTACAATGAAGAGGCATTTGTGGCCCAATGCAGGAACGTACAGCAGCAGAGCCCTCAAATATGTACTTTTATCCAATTAGGTTTACTTCCAGCAGGCTAAAGAACTTCCCAGAATTATCCAGTTTCTGATTAACCTTCAAGGAAAATTGCTGGAATTCATTACATTGTCAGTTTGCAGCTCCCACTTATAATTACAAAGCTATAATGGTTTGGGGGCACACATGCATGTAGCATACGCCACCACAGGAAGTATGCATTCAGCATTATTTTATACAAAAGCTGCATTATAGCTACTTCTTATGATGTATAAAATTAATGTCGCTAACAACTGCTGCATTTCCATTTCATAGACATTTGATACATATATATATATATATATATATATATATATATATATATATATATATATATATATATATATATATATATATATATATATATATATATTATTTTTAAACAAAATTGATCATCCAGTCATCCTCTAATCTGTGACATGTGTGGTTGAATTATGTCTTATGTTTTATTTTTGGTGATTTACAGTCAAGTACAGAGTTTATAGACAAAAATCTTAACTTAGACTTTTATATAATCTAATGATGTAGCAGGGAAAAAAATCTGGACTGAAAATGAGTTTTCCTTTTGCTGCAGCATACAATTAGCAACATTAGATATATAATTATATTTGACATGCGCTCGGAGCGGGTTTCAAATTAGTAACTGAACATAAAATACCCACAGAATTGTTTCAGGTGATTATTAAAAGCTTAGTTAAAGTTTGTTTATAGCCTACTACAAGATTTAGTTTGGATAAATAAATAAAGTTGGCAGCTTGGAAGGTGTAGATTCTATTATATACCAGAAGTTAGGAAAATGCCGGTCACTGTTTCAAGGCCAGTTGCTGCTTTTACAGCTCTTGTTTTTCTTGACTTTGGACATTATGGTGACCATCAATCAAAGCACCAGTACATGAACTGGTGCAGACAATTTATGCATGTAAAATACAAACCCTGATATCCGGTGCATGCTATTAAAATCTAACTGCTTTTATAACTGTTTGACTATTTACTCACATCTCTTGAGGGGCTTTTTTTGAAGCCCCCTCTTGCACACTGTCGTCGGAACAACAAGTCCCGGCTGGCCTCGACAGCCCTGCAGTCTAAACTGGAGCCACAGAGACGGCTTCTGTTCTCTGTGCCTCAGGGACAACCATCCACCTCGACTTTCATCAATCTACACACATCCTCAAAAAGAATGTCACCCCAAAGTCCTCTAATCTTAAGTATTAAGCCAGTTTATTTTGCAGCAGAAGATAAAATTATTATCACACATAATAGTTTCGTTTTTGAAAGCTGGCTGTATAAAAGGCTGATTGTGGCTTACCTCAGTAGAAACATTTTAATGGCACCTTAAACTAACAGTGCCTGGTGCACTGCATTGGCTTCTGTTTATAAAGCATCAGTGAGAAGGCCCTGCCACCCCCCCCCCCCCCCCCCTCCCCATCCTCTACAGCTGGCAGGCAGCCAGGCAGATTTACACTTCCGTGCCTCAGGGCCCCGGACAGATCGGGTAGCGCCGTTTACAAACGCTGAGAGCTTCCGACTTCTTCGCTCTTTCTGACTCTCGCCTACAAGCTCTCGTAATCATTTTTCTGTCACCCTGCCTCCCTCTGGACTAAACTTTCTAAGGAGGGAAGGTGGACTGGTCCACACAATTCCAGATACATAACATATTTTTAAGAATTTAAAGCAGCTTCACTCCTAGTCAACAGATGAATAAAAATGAGACCTGCTATCTGGCTGTGATCAACCCCCCCCCTCCCCAGCCATATGCTTATCTAAGGTTTATGCAAAGACAAACCCCAAGTGATCAAGTTAATACTAACTGTGTGATATCAGAGCAGAATTTCCTGACTTACCTTTTATTCTTAAGCCATCGGTGGTTCTGGCCGTGACTCTGACCACCAAACAGAGCAGCAGAATACAGAACAAGCAGACCCGCATCATCTTCTGTGGGTGACGTGCGTGTTTTGTGGGCTAAAAGGGAAAATTAAATGTTGGAAGCCTATTCCGGGCCTCACACTCCACTCGCTGGCATTGGCAACTTCAGAGACCCCCAAAGTCTGTAAACGTGGAGCCTGCTGGGAAAAACAAACACATGGCAGACAGTTATCTGCTGATCAGAAACCTGATTCTCTGAAGAGATCTAGCAGGGGAGCAGCTAAAGACACAAACTTTTCTGTTCACTTTTAAGCCAGATGGCAAAAACACAAACAATTGTCAGGCCAAATAGTTAAAGAGAGAGCCTGTATTGACTGTGAGCAGCTGTATTCTTAACCAGATGTCCTGCTATCTGTCCCACTCGTATGCCTCACATTGTCCAGGCTCTCCTGCGTGATGAATAAGGAGCAGGGCTGTTACTGCCTGTTGTTTGTCAGTGGATGGTGCTTGGTCTGTCCCGGGATAATGGGCCCTTACTAGGAAAACACTTGAAACTTGCCAGGAAGCTACAGAATCTGAAGGAGCAGCAGAGAGATTGGACTAAAAGTTGATGAGACTTCAGGTTCAGGAGGTGGAAACCCAAAGACAGGAGGAAAACAGTGAAATGGGTGATGGTAGTGGGTTTTCAAAATCTGAAATGCACTGGTGTTCTTACCTAGACCCAGATCTGGTAACAGGGCCAGCTACAAAGGCAGTTTTATGATTGGTCATTGTATTTTCCCTACTTAATCTGTGAATCTATAAAATGCTATGGTGCCTTGAAATGTTTTTTTTAATCTAACAAACAGTCCAGAACCACAGTGATATCCAGCTTACTATTAAAGAAGTCAATGAAAAGCAGCAACTCCTCAGAAATAATGGGGGGAAACAGAAAAAGCAGAAAGTTGATTACTAATGAATTAATAATATTGACTTTCACTTTATGAACTGAAGTTTCAACTCAAATAAACAATTGCAACTATTTTTCAGCTCAAAATAATTTTCACAGTATTGTTAGCTGTGAGTTTTACCTCCAGATGTTGTTATACGTTAGGAATGATCGATAAACCTGTTTCAAACATTTTGACTCGCATAGAAAGTGATATTGAAGTACAGAGGTTATTAAAGCGGTCTAAGCATCTGAATGCGGACAAACAGTAAACTGACAGTCTGTAGGAACGCTAAAGGAATAATACACTGGTTTTCTTTTTTCTGCTGCAAGCACAGCAAACTGAGCACAGGCGCCAGATCCTGGTGCGTGCGCTCCATGTAGGCAGGCCGCGCCCACACACACACAGATACGCACGCACGAACACATACACACACTGTTTAAAGAACCAGCTTGCTGAATGAAACGTATTCTTTCTCAATTAAGGACTGGAAAACATTTTTCTCCTGCTGCTGCTAATTCCGCTGGCACGCAGCCTCCCCGTATTCAGCTGGAGCCAAAAAACTTCTGCTGTATTGTACTTTTATATTTCAGTACCATAATCCACGCTCAATAAAGCACCTAAGAGCTGTATTAATGTCACACCGTGCGTGTAGTTTACAATCAACTCAAGAACCGACGAATGAGAATCGTTGTTTGTTTCACAGTTAAACCTAGAAGTTTGTAATTTTGGAGCCCGCACGTGAGCCCCCCAGTCAAAAACTTTGATCTGCAGAATAAAGGAGCTGATAGTGTTTAGATAATGTTCCTGAAAAATACTTTAATTAAATGTTAAAAAGGATGATCAATCTTTCTTTCACGCGTTAATGGCACTTGTGGTCTGATGAAGTTCAAACTCCGCTTTGGGCGATATAAACAATCTTTTCTCCTGACAAGTGGAAAGTTCAGTGTCTACTAATTGATCTGTTTTGCTTTCATTGGGAAACACACATAAAATTATAAATCTTTCGTCTCTAAACCCCCCGATTAACTTAAAATTAACTCGTTGGTGGGTGAAATTACACTGTGTGTTCTATCAGTCCTATTCGGTTTTTTTCATGATGGATGGTGGCATTATATGATCTATAACTCTCTGGTAATCTAGCCCCCGGTCCGCCGTGCCTGCTGATAGGACAAAAATGAATGAAACTCAAAGAAGCTCCAGCTGTCTCTGTCTGTTTTCACCCACCTTTGCTTTGGGTCTGTTCTCGCAGTGATAATTGGCACCGGTGTGGAAATCACTCCTTGTCCCGGTTGATCCGAGCGAATATTGAAATCCTCATTTGGAGAGCCACTTTTCCCGGTGTATCCTTCCCAAAAATCAGTCTGTGAGCGTGTTTCAGCTTATGTGTATCCGACTAAAATCGAAGCTGAGCCTTAAATCCATCAAAAAACAGTGGCCTGTTACACGAACGACAGCTGTCGGGCTCTTCCAGTGACCCGGGGGAAAGCGTTGCGATCCCCGGGGCAAAGTCCACTGCAGGCTGCCGCTCAGAAGGCTAAATCCACGGAGATAAAGAAAAACAGTCAGGGAGCGAGGAACTTACGAGTAAGAGTTGTATGAAAATGCTGAAAATGATCCGATTTATAGAGACGGGTACAAAACAAAAACAAACAAAAAAAACCCGTGCCCCGTAGTTCAGAGTCCCTTCTTGGTTACACTGCAACACCGTTTTGGATACGCGCGTCTTTACGCAGCGCTTCTTCAAGTTCCACTGCTCAGTGTGTTTATCCCAATAAGCTCTGCTGATCAAATGTGGGGCTCAGCCTCCCTCCACAGTCCTGTTTCGTTCAACTGCTGAGAGAGAGAGGAGCGAGCGACTGCGACCTTCGCACACCAGCCCTCGTACAGCACCCTGCTGCTCTCTGGACGGCAGTCACAACAACAATGGTCTGAGAGCGGCCAGGGGAGCAGGAGGAGGAGAGAGGAGAGGAGAGGATAAGGGAGGGAGAGAGAGTGAGAGAGGGGAGGGGTACATCCCTGCCACCCCCTCACAAAACAGCCCCATGCTACCAAAGAGCTGGCAAATAAAACCCAAGACTCTCTCCCCCTCTCTCTCCTCTCTGCAGAGTTGAAATCTAAGTCTAACGGTATTCGGTATTAAAATTGCTAGAAGCATTTTTCTCTCATACAGTAATTAGCCACATAAATCACGCCACTGATGAGTTTTTTTTAAGGTGTCATAATTTATTGGGGGTTAATTGCCCTTTTGAAGACACAAATTCAAATTAAGTCGTTTTTGTGAGTGAATGTGTGAGAACTGCCTCCCTGTTTAATTGCCTCAATGAAAAAAAGCTAAACAACACAAAACAAGACAATGGCATTTAAATAAATACAGGCCCTGCTTTAAAAAAATCTGGTTGTCACACTTTGTCTTAATGTTTCCCCTCATTTGGAAGTTTTGATGCATTTTAGTAAAACATATGTGGTAAATTCTCAGAGTTATTAGACTACAGGTCCCACAACTCTTTAATCTTGTGAAGTAAAATGAAGTATTAGCATGCAGCAAAGAAATAGGGTTTCTCCAGGATCAGCATAACATCAGAATTCATGCAGAGATAAGGATAACAACTGATATGACAACAAAGTCAGAAGATGGGAACATAAATCACACAAGTACGCTAATTAAATCATTCCTTCTTCCAGATGCAGTTCAGTCTTCAGCCTCCGTGTCCTATAAAATGTCTTGTGTGCCCTTGGCAGGATATCATCTGCAAACTTTAAAGTAAAGGACAGTGCGTCACTTGAAGCTTTTTATCTCACTAGCAGCTACATATTCTGGTTAAGTCTAATAAATGTCCAGGTTCTTGGGTGTTAGATCCCCATCACCCTCAGAAAGTTAATGTCAGAGGTTTATAAAGAGGTTTTATCCATCTATTCTCACTTAGAAATGTTAGGATAAGATTTGGAATCCTCTCATCAGGTTTCTTTTTTCTGTTGATGTTGAGTCTGTTCTTTCACCTTTGTGTTTCACTTTTTCCCTGCCATGCCTTTACTACTTATAGCAATCTGTGAGAGGCTCTGATCAACAGGACAAGAAACATGTAACCTGCAGCCCATTCCGATTTGTTTTAGTTTCTTTTGGCCAGTTTATTAAATATATCAGATGCTGACCAACATGCTTTACAGAAAGCAGTTAAAACAATCCTTTAACCTAGTGGAGAAAAATAAGGTGTATGCTAATAACATCAATTTCTAGGAGTAATTTTGTGTGTAATCACAGTGCATTTTTTGCTTTTCACACACCATTGTACACAATATGTTCTGGAGTAAGAAAAGCCTAGCCCTGTCACTAACCCTTACCATTTTGGATGTCATGCAACAGCCATACCCTATCCTACCCTTATGTGTTAAATCTGGAATTTCAACTATGAGCCAGTAAGTAAAATTTGATGGAAGGACTGGATCAGCAGCAGATTAGACCCCATGGCTTTGGATAATACATATGGGAGCAAAGTTCAGCTGTCTGCATATTTTTAACCTTGCGGAACATGAAAAACTCAAGGAAGAGCCTTCAAAACTCAGTTATGTCTTATCACAATATGCTGTACATTTATCATAACTGGTTTTGCATGATCAGACTTGCAAGCTAGCTAACCTGTTATCCTATAAATCCCCAAAGCACTTAAACTCCACCAATAAATTCATTTCAGCCTCGGAGAAATCCTTTAGAATTACTGTTTTTTTTTTTCCTCTGCTGCACAGTTTTTATTGTGAAGAAAGACAGGAAGGGCAAAAGAATAAGGGGGCAATCGCAAGCTGCGAAGGTCCTGGCCCGATTCAAACATGGTTACATGATACCTGCTTCAGCCAGCAGGATGATTAAAGAAATCTAAGACTTTAGCTGTGCCTCCAAGAAAGCTCTGCCACCTTCAAAATATGAGATCCAAATAAATCACAAACACAAGGAAAGGATCAAGCAGCACACTCCGTTTACTTTTATTCGCAGGTCAAACTCTTCCAGTGGCCCAAATATGAGCGTGTTTAGCTGAAATTTATGTGTCGAAATAAATTCCAGATTTGACCTTTGACACTGCATGCTGCTACGTCAGGTCAGACTCAGCTTTACAGCGAAAGGCAAAGTACACAAATAAACGAGCTAGTGTGGAAGTCATAAAGCAGATAAGAGCTGTGCTAATGCCAACTATGTGGTCAACTGGTGGGACAGCCTCAAAATGTGTGTGTGCGTGTGTGGGGACATAAATCAGTTTACACGGGTACACTGGGTGGGAAGTTTGGGGCACCTTGTTTGGTTTTTGTGAACCAGTAGCAAGTCGGCATGACATAAATCTTTAAATCTAAGTGTAAAGATGTGATAGGATAAGAAGGGATCATGCAAGATCATGAAGGTAGACCTTGAGATAACAAATAAAAGCCAATATAATGTTCTCTGAGGTAGAGGAAACACAACTTTGTTTGTGTAACTGTTAGCTTGCAAAGTACAGCAGCACAGCCCAGATCCCACAAATGATTAATTCGAGGTCGCCCTCCAAGTTTGGCTTGATCTGGGGTCAGAAAGTGAGGTGTGTATGTGTGTGTTTAGGCCTGTGATACCTGTGTTTTGGGAGGGAATAGCAGCGTTAATGATAATGCTCCTTGTTGTTGTGCTAATGAGATACAGTTGGTATTGCTGCCACTTCAATTGCTTCACACACTTACCACACAGTTCTTACAATGAAACCCATTGACACGCCCCTAACTTAGACGCTTTAAGCAAATGCACCGAGTTTGGAGGAGCTAACGTCCGTTTGCTTGGCCGAGCTGCTTCACTTTGAACACAGCACAGTTATCAGTGTCCCCCACAGAAGAAAGAGAATTTGTGGCAAAAGAATTGAGGACTGTTAAATTATAAATAAGACTGCCAGCAGTACACAGACCAAACATTTCAGCCACGTGTATTCTATTTACACTAAAAGTCATTTAAAAGGAATTTAAGTTCTCTCTCAGTTGGCTGTTCTACAGTCAAAATTACAGTGGTTCAGGTCAAAATAAGAGGCACCATTTAGATTTTAATTGGAATATTTATTATGCTTATATGATTATTCCAACCATTTAAAATGTGCTATATAATTAGGTCAGTGATTGTGGATGTTATTTACAATACATGTGACCTTTGAGTTTGTGGGTCTTTTCCACTTCCACTACAAGAATTAAAATATCTGTGACCTGCAGTTTCCAAAGAAAGATATAATCTTTTGTAATTGTTATATTTTACGTATTGTGTCTTAAGCCAACTTGTATTTCTTCATACTTGAAAACTGAAGCTTTAAAGTCAGTATTTGGTATGACCACCATTATTCTTCATCACAGATTGAACTCTCTTAGGCAAACTTTCTAGCAATTTCTTTAAGCAGTTTTAGGGAATGGTCCTCTGGGGTTCTCCAAGGGCATGCACAACTTTACTCTGGATGTTGGCTGGTTTTGTTCTGTTCTCTGTCAAAATGATCCCACACTGCATCTCTGTGCTTGTCCTGCTCTCACTGCAGTGCTCAGTACTGTTGACCATAATTTTGTACTACAGAGATTAGAGTATGCTGTAGTTATTAAAGGTACTGTGCTGAAGTGATTTGAATAATATCTAATAGACACAGTTTTGCTCATGTAAATGCAGAGTTCTCTTCACACACTTTGATTAATTATGGAGTTCCACAGGGTTATGTGCTAGGAACAACTCTGTTTACATTATACATGCTATGCATCTTCTATGCAGATGATACGCAACACAAGTCAAATGACACACACCAATTAGTTAAACTGTAGGGATGTCTTAAGCACAAAGAACTGGATGACCTCTGATTTCCTATTTCTAAATTTAAGTAAACTGAACACTTTGCATTTAATTTTTAATTAGTGTATCTTTAGTTCTGTCTTCCTCACCTCCTCAGCCGGTCACAGCAGATGGCTGCCCTCCCCTGAGCCTGGTTCTGCTGAAGGTTTCTGCTTGCTCATAGGGGGTCATCTGATTGTGGGGTTTTCTTTGTATCATTTTAGGGTCATTGTGGCCAAATAGTTCAATATTTGTTGTGTGTAGACTCTGAAGCAGGGCTGCTTCATCGTAGTCCCTCACAGTCCATGCGATGTAAAACTGGCTTCACTGTGGACGCGGGCATTGGTGTTCCAGCAGTTTCCAGTTCAAGGTTTGAGCCTTTGTTGTTCCTGGGTTGTTCTTGAAGATCTTAACTAATTTCTCATCTGAGGATGACAGTTTGGGTCTCCTTCCAGACCTTGACAAAATGGCTTGTACTTACGTACAATTGTTTGAACAGATGAACTTGGGATCTGCAGTTGTTTAGAAATGGCTCCACGAGACCTTCCCCACTTATCTTAATCTACAGTTCTCCTTCTTACATTTTTACTGAGTTCGTTGGACTTTCCCATTGTTCTGAGTATTGGTCAATACATTGAGTGCTTTCAAACAAGCCCCCTTTATAATGACAAAGAAAAACTGCTAGTTGTAGTCAATTATGATCACTAATGAGAATTTAATAGCCCTTGGCATTGTCAAGTTAAATGACACTGTAAAACCTTCATCGCCATAAACGATTTAAGTGAGTGTATGGATGTATTGAGCCTGTATGTATACATTTGAAAGGTCGTGTGCAGAGAAAACCCAAAATAAATTCAAACTTCTACACCCAATTCTTATTTTTAAAGTCATTAAAGAAGTATGCTGTGCAATCATTCTACCCAGGGAAAATAACAGCTCAAAGAAATCTTTAAAAGACAAACTTACCAGGACATTCATGACCATATTGAGTATATGTAAACATCTGACTACAATGCACGCATGTCCTCTCAGGACAACTTTGCACTTAGCATCATATTCAATTGTTTATGTCTACTTTAATTTCTAGACATAAACAAATGTAATGTAACACATTACTCTGAGTTTTTAGTATGCGAATACTCATCAGCTGATAGAATTGGATACCTCAGATAAGGTCTCCATCCCCCTACACAAGGAACCTGACCTTCCATACCACCTCTTTATCTGATGACATCAGTGATACAGCAGATCCCTCCCGACTCTCATGGAGCCTCCAGGTTCAGATAACTTTGATAGCCTGTTGCCTGAAGATGTTAATACCAGAGCTGGTTGGTACCTGACAACTGATAACAGATTGGAAAGGAGGAGGGGCCATGTTGGGGTGAATGCTAATCACTTGGGTGAGGTTAAGTTAGGAGGGTGCATGCGTGTATGGAGGGAAAGTGAGGTGGAATAGAGGTCAGGAGGAATGTGCGAGGTGTGGCTGGTGGCTCATTAGGCTGTTTCACCCAAAAGGGACTCATCATAGGAACATCAGGTCCCATTTAGATTTAAATTTTGGACTATTTAACTGATGCTTCTCTTAAAAAACGACACTCTTAAAAAGATAGTTAACCTTAAAATCAAATTTACATATTTTTCCTTGCTGTGGCGTTTACCCATTTCAATTGTTTTGAGTGAAATGGTCAGCTTTAGAGATGAAAAATGTTTGCCTTCTTTTGAATATAACTGGGATTAGATGCCACTTACCAAAAATACATTTTAAAAGGTCAAAAGAAATCATAGCATAGCTACCCAAGGAAAAGAAGAATCCACAAATTTTGTTGTGAGCATTTCCACAAAACGATACCCACCAAACGCATCACAGTGATGAGACTTTACAGTGCCAAGATGTAAACATTAATGAGGTGTAATAATTGGTAGCTGCATGTTTCCTTCTTCTACATGCCCGTTGAAAAACCATGTATTTGACTCTGGAGTGAACTGCCTCTTTAAGTTGAAAAGCATATCTTTTACTTCTAGGCCCTGCATTCAAATTAAAGGCTGGATCATAATTTCAGGTTAAAAGTTGCTGTTTTGAGGAAAAGTGGAGCAAGAAGCCAGAGGCTGAAAAAGTGTTGACTCAAAGGATAAAAAGATTCGCCCACATATCTGGTCACTGAAGGCTCAAAGTATAAAGTGTGTGTTTACAGTGGAGAAAAACACATTGATGCTTTCTTTTCTTTTAGAACATTTCATAAGAACTTCTTCATATTTTGAAGTCTTTAAACTGTTGAAATGGCAAATATGTTGACTTGTTTCACGATGGTAGTAGAGTGCTGTCATTCTGAAATCTCCCATAGGTGTTGTCATAGGTGACTGCCATGTAGGTTTTCTATTTGCTTAGTGTCTTCAAAAAGAGCCTTGAATATAAAGCTAGAAACACAATAGATGTGAACCACATAGAGAGGATTTCGTTTTTCATTTCACATAGTCTTCAACTAAACAAAGGACTAAATCATACAGAACTGTCGGCTTGCGGCTTCAGTACAGGTCAGCTCCTCTCACTAACTCCCACACTCGTAGACTGCTGAAGCTTTCATTGTTGTGTATTTTTGTTAATCATTACCTGCGATGTTTGCAACACAATGGAACGAGCTGAGAATATGGGCTTTGTGATGCAGGGGGAACGTTGCTTCCAAAACACAGAGCTGAAAGGGAGAGAGAGCAGAGAAGCAGAGAGGGAGGGAGGGAGAAGAGGGGAAGAAGAAGAAGAGAGTGGGCAAAGACGAGAGTCTCTACAGCTTAATACATGCCATCTGACATATTGGTATTCTTTGCAGTTTAAACACATGCTTTGCATCAAAACTTTATGTTGAAAGTGAAGATTAAAAAGTTTATAAAGACACAAAGCTGTGTTGGTTTTGGTGAATCACATGTAGAGTGCTGTGCAAAAGTTTCTTTATATTTTGTGTCCAAGGCGCCTGACGTTCTTGTAATATTTTTAAGGCGTTATTGTGCAATACAGGACAGATATAAATAAATACAGAGATAATAAATTGATCCATTAGAAAATATTTTACATAGTGACAAGGGAAAAGCTAAGCTTAAAAAAAAAAGATTGTGGCTGTAGTTCTTAAAACAATAAGATGGACATTTATGCAGCTAAAAACACATGAATGTTCATGCTAATCTGTGCAATATATATGGTGGTCCGAGCGGAAGGTGGCTAGAAATTCACACGTCGCTAAGTCTGTGGTTTCAAGCAAAAGTCATAGTCTGACTTACAATGTGAGAAACACAGTAATCTCATTACTTAAACACAACTGAATGTCTGAATCATATTTCGGGCATTTGATTAGCTGATTGTAAAAAAAAGGGGGTAATTTCTGAACAGATTTGAGCTCATTCAAACCAGTTTCCAGACTTTAGCTAAATATAAGTCTTTCTTTAATAAAAAAAAAAGAGTGACCAAAACAGCTGCAGTGGCATTAACCTCTTCACCTTATTCTTATTTGAAGCTCAATAGAAGGTTACTCAATGAAGAGCTTTCCTCCTATTCCCCAGCCCCACACTACATACACCCAGCTGTGTACATGAAGATGGATATCAATGACAGCCACTGTTTTCCCTTGCTTCTTCTCCCTTTCTTCTTGGGTTCCCTAATCGCATCCAGCAGGGAACTTCTGTCCTCCCCTCACACACACACAGAAGGCTGAACCCTGCCTGAACCCCGCTGCTTTAATTAATCTCACTGACTTTGTTAATTATTTGTTTGGCTGGCTGACTGCCTCTCTCTTTCTCTGTGTGCGCGCGCCCCTCTTTGAAGTATTTGGGACGTATGCCACAACTGAGAATAGCCTAACCCCGCCGGCCCAGCACTGATAACCTCCAGCAGAGGAGGATAGTTTCCACTTTTTCTTCCCTCTGCTCAGGGCCAGAAACAATTGAAACAATTCAATTCAAGCTGGGAATTTGACGTCATCTCAGGCTGCTCTGTCCTAGAGTATTTTAATATGAGAGGAAAGCTATTATAAAATATATTAATCTGGACCAAGAAGCTTATCTGATTCCAGAGTTTTCATGGATTGTTATTACTATGAGTGCACCAGCAAAAAGGGAGCAAGTCATATACTAATGTCACAAAAACACTGAGCATCAAATTAACATGAATGCTTCCTGTAGTCACACAGCACTTGGCCATGTGCACATCTATGACTAGAACAATTTTAGAATCACCACTTAATCCAAACTGCATGTCTTTGGGCTGTGGGAGGAAGCCAGAGCATCCGGAAAGAAACCACCAGGAGAACGTAGAAACTCCCCACAGAAAGGCACCATTAAAAGTCTCTTAAGTTTAACAGAAAAAAAATCCTTCCAACGAGAAAATTAACTGCATTTAATCCAGCCTCACCCTCTGTTCCACCGTTTTTCACAAAGCGACGTGTTCAGCGTTACCTTAAGAGATGCATAAGTGGCAGCCTTATTCCCACTCGTCACATCGCTGCCGGTTTCCCACCTTGGAGCCGTCATGAAGGATGTCAAGTGTCTCGGGGTGTTGTGATCTCACAGCATGTGTTATTCTATTAGGTGTAAATTTTGGCACACTGCTAGTCAATCAGGTGACTGAAGAAGCTCATTAAACACACTCTGTATTGTTCCTGTGTTAGAGCTCTCGTTCTCACATCAGGCTGCGACATCGTGAACCTTATAAACACATCGAAGCCTTGCTAACAAGAATACATGAGAAGGGAGGGTTTTCTTATTTAAAAATCATTCTTTGTGGAGGTTGTCTTGATTATTCTCCTCAAGTATTAGAAATATTAACCTTATCTAGCATACTCATTACTCCAGCATTTTAAGACCTCTAAAAGAAGGTTTCTGAAATCAAAGCTGTTTTCATTTTGAAACCTCTAGGTGACTTACTTGCTGCCTAACAAAAGTAAACATTAAATGATTGCTTTAACAGTGTGAATGTTGCCTCACTATCAGGCTTCTCAGCAGCAATCAATCTAGTTATAGTGACATGGAGAAGCAACTACAGAAATTAATTGTTGGTGCAGTTTCTCTTTGTGTTAGGGACTATAGTGTAGTGGTTTACACATTCACCTAACAGGCAAAACATTGCTAGTCTGGTTCTGGGAGGAGGAGACACAAATCCCTTATGCGTGAAGCAGGGAGAGCATAAAAAATTGCAAAATCAAACATGTGGATCGAGACCTTGTGAAGAAGGGAGCAACTGAATGTAGCATCTATTCTTTGTATTCAGTTGAACTGATTTTTCTTTCAACATAAAGCATTGTGAGAAATATTTCCAAAGACTCACCAGAGTTTTGTACAGTTCCTACTGTGCACTAAGGACAATATCTGCTTAACGAATGAAAAGTATGATTAACTTCTTGAGTGCTAAATGTTGCCAAGTCAAACTGCTTGGTTGGTATTGTATAATACACAAACCCCTTTGGCATCTACTGTATCATATTTGTGCAAATTAATATATATATTTTATAAAGTATTACTAAGTTAATGAGGAACTGTTTTATTTCTACTGCAGTGCAGTACAATATTAACTATAAGCATGTCAAATCTGTAAAAACAAACAAATAAAAAACACTTAGGACTGATTAAATTAATAAAATTAATTATTCAATATAAGCAATAAATCACACAGAGGAAGTGCATTATTGAAAATTATATTTTAAGAACAACTCAAGTTATCACGAGTGATCACGTGTACGTGATTTAATGTTTGAAGAACTTCAAATTTTCTGGCAATTTTTTTCTCGGTGCAGGCTTTAAAGGATTAATGCATTAGCTTACATGATAAGTGCCAGACTGCAGATCTCTGCCAATATTCCCTCCACATGAAGTGACATCTGGATCTGGAAAAGTTCAATATGACATGAAATGTCCAATTACGTCCTGTATTCAGGGCCTGCTCGACACCAAAGCATGATTGCTTCTAAGTTTTGTGCACTGAAAATATTTTTTATATAAATCTTTTAACTTTTTGAATGAACTTAATAAACCGTTAACTTGTTTACTACTTTCAGCAGCTTCCTTATTTACTTGGGGTCACCACAGCAGGTTGTACCACGTGTTTGATTTGGCTGATTTTTTACGCATGATGCAACGCCAAAGGGATCTTTCACTTGTTAGGCAACTATGTAAGCCACTACACTATGAAACCACTGAACTGCTAACCTAGAGGATGTAATTCTTACCATAATAACTCAAATTATTTGAGTTATTAATACCTTCATCCTCATCCAGCCCCAGCACAACGATATCAAATTATAGGCTAACATCTCCACACAGTACTGACGCAGAGCCAGTTCTGACTGGGTTACTAGAGATCCAACATTTCCCACATTTCCGTAGGAAGAAAATCGTGGTGAGCAAAAATGTCCGAGCTACATCTGCAAATCATCTGTGAAGTTCTTCCCTTCTCATTTCCACAACTTTGAGCCCATCAGTTTTATGGTGCCATGCTGGTGCTACTGGTAATTTCTGTACTTTTCATTCCCATCATCCAAAACAACCATCGTCCAAAAACTTTTATGAGGAACAAATGTGACACGCAGCACTTTAACATTTCCCTTCTGTAAATACATGTATTACAGCATTGCTAAAGGCTTGCACACACTATATATGGCTTACTTTATAAAGAGAAATATGCATGTGTGTGTATGTGTTCATATAAAGACATATTTTTATGTAATTAATAGACTGTGTTGTTACTGTTTGGCTGGCAACAGATGGATTACTGTCGCCCCAAACACACACAGTGTGATATACCCAGGATGTACGTGCAGAGACATGTTTGGTTAACCTCAACACTCGGGCTTGAGTGAACGCAGACCCCTGGCTGCTGTATTCTAGAGGAAATCCGGTAACGTGTTACATATGGGAGGTATTATTCATGATTACAGTTCAATAAACAGAAAGAGAGGATGGAAACGGATCTGTGGTCTGGCTCTTCCTCCTGACCTCACTTAACTGGAAATCATTTACTGTCTCTTCTTCTTCTCCTCTCTTTTTCTGACATCCGAATCTTTTTTCTTTAGCAGCCATTTTTCAAAAATATCAAATCATTTTTGTGTCTGTAAGGCACGAAGACATGTTTGAATTATAAGGTGCCCACATCTCAGCTTTACTCAAACTTTAAAGTTAATAAAGCTTATACATTAGGTCCCATTAAACTAAAAACAAGCCTTGCTTTTTGAACCTTTTGTCATGCATGAAGACAGAATCTCCTGTTTTCTGACAGATAATGCTGTGAATTAAAGACACACCAGGTTTCCTCTTTGAAACCTTGCAGGTCTTTTCTCCTGCACCACTGCAGCCTGCTGCTATGAAGACATCAAAGGTGTTGAACACTCGGTGTCACAGTAGCTTTTGCTAATGGGTCCGCCCTCTCCATTGGACCAAGAAGCGAGACGCCCCCTGTTTCACATTAAGAGGCACGCTCTCCAGCCCTCCAGTGAATGACCCTCACACACCATGCAGTCCACGTTGGCCTCCATTGACCTAAAGCCTCAATTTAATACCCAGGATTCATTATTCAAGGAATTTATTTAACTGGTCAGAAAAAAACCTAAAAAAAAATACTTGTAACCAAAGATGCACAGATTCAATTATATCGTTTTAGTATTTGGAGTAACCTTTTGATGAATTCTGTTAAGTCGAACATTATCTTTATAGTTTTATACTGGTTTAAGATCTGTGGATTGCTGCACACTTCCAAAGTATCGAATAGGATGACAAGAATGGGGGGGGGGGCAAAATGGCATTTTTGTGTAAAGATGGATGGTGTTAATTGTTGGGAAGAAAAGGTTTGAAACTGAGAGGCTCTGAGAAGAAAAAGGAGAAAAAAAGAGTTGTAGCAGTGGGACATCTGTAACTATTAGGACTT
Organism: Astatotilapia calliptera; assembly: GCF_964374335.1. Lineage (NCBI taxonomy): Eukaryota > Metazoa > Chordata > Actinopteri > Cichliformes > Cichlidae > Astatotilapia > Astatotilapia calliptera. Next base: position 25,864,943 of record NC_137431.1, read on the forward strand.
CTTTGTTTTGCCTTCGTGCTTGATACTTCATGCGTGGCTGGCATGATTCATCCTTTGCTCAGTACTCAGAGGCCAAAGCATGCAAAGCACAGAGCTTTTGCAACTTTTTGCAGTTGCTTTTTTTAATGCTTTTGTGCAGAGAAAACTCATCCACGGACATGTAAACACCTGTTAAAGTATTTAAGTGCCTTTGCACTGTAACACTAGGTGTCTTAAAAAACACATTTTGCCATTGTGACACATACACGTATAAACACACTGACTAACAAGGTGAAAACAATACTAGCCACACAGTTGCAACTTATAAAAAACATTAATGCTTATTTTTAATGGTTACACATGCAACCCCAGTAGCAACAAAAACTCTGTATGTCTCCTCACCTTTCTCCTACCTTCATGCACAAGTTAATGACCTCCTGTTAGTTCTAGACAGGTGTTTTCATCCCTGTGCATTTTTTTTACACTGCTAACGCACACATTGTTCTCCGAGAGTAACCTTACACTGCAGCAGGAGACTTAAAACAGCTCTGTTCAACATCAGGTTTGGCAGGTGGTCGTTTCTGCTGCATGCATTTGATAAGTGAAGAGAACAGTAGCCGTTATAATATTTGTTGCACTCCACCAGGAATATTACAGATTTACAGAGCACTAGAAATTAACTCTACAAGTTACCAGGAGCTGTTCTCCGTCTACATGAGTAAGTGTGCGCAGCCAAGTGTCACAGTAAGATAAACTGATTCTAAACATTTTACGTGTTTGTCTAATGGGTGCCCAAAAGTCCCATGTCATGTTTGGAGTGTGTTAAAGTGTGGACACAAAAGCAGAGACAGATAGAGGCAGATTGCAAACTACAGAGAAAACTAAAACCATAAGGCAGAGACAGGGAACTCCAGAAAAACTGAAACAGTACAGGCATTAACACACTAAGCAGACTCACGGTTTAAATAGACACTCGAGGAACTCAGGGAGATGCGAAATGCCTGGGTAACAAATCCATGATGACAACACAGAGGAAGTGAAACTAAAAACTTGACACAAAAGACACAAGCTACCAAGATAAACCAGGCAATAATCAAAACACTGAGACAATGACACTAACATATTGAACTTGACACCGGGGGGATACCTAAGTAAAGTAATAAAAGATATATCTAAAACTAATCCCTAAGCAAAATATTAAGTGAAACCAATTCACTGAAACTAAGAACTCAAACTAAAGACAGCGTTCAAGAATAGACAAACAAACCAAGAAGCCCAATGGAGCATTAAATAATAAAGAATTCAAAAGTCCAAAACCTACAGGGATGACAGGGCAAAGGAAATCTTCTGAAGGCAGACCAGCAGGTGTTCCTACAACACATCCAGGTGTGGCTCTGCACCGAATCTCTTATTAGATAAGAAGAAATACTGCAGCAGCACAAAGTCGAATACAGGCATGCATAAAATGTGCATTTCATTTAATTTTTAAATTAAAAATTAAATTAATTTTTTCATTTAATTTCATGATTGTAAGAAACTGTTGCTCTGTATATGTGAAAGATTTAAGGCTTAACTTTTTCTTAGCTGGAACTGCTATATATAGTATATTAACTAACTTTAGTAAATAGTTATGTTAAAAAGTATGTATTTTATTTTACAGCACAGCATAGAAAAGGTAAACATTGCTAAAAAAAAAAAAAAGTATAAAATAGTGCTGAGCAGAATAACATATACAGTGAAAAAATTCTAAAGTAACAGGCTTATGTCATGTATAAATATCGTGGATGTCCATAAAGTACTGCAACTAAAGAATTAATGTGTCTATTTGGGCATAAGATATTTATATGTCTGAATAAAGTTGATGTGATATACCCAATAAGCAAACGAAAATTGTAAAAAAAAAAAAAAAGAAAAAAAAAAGAATAATAATAATAAAAAAAACACTTAGAACTGACTTAGCAACCTAAAAGAGGAGTAAAATTATTTATTCAAAATAAGCAATCAACCACACTCATTAAGTGCTTTACTTAAAAGTACATTTTAATAACAACTCTCAAGCTCTCAAAAGCGAGCACACGTATGCTCTTAGTGATCAGATGTATAGCTTGCTATATTGTGCCATCTTTTAAACATTATTGATCTCTTCTGTGTTCATTTGCAAACGTACATATATAACAATAACTTAATAATAATAACTTAATAATTATTATTATTACCATTTAAAAATTTACATAACAGATCTACCATACCTGAAATGCAAACTGTTATTAGGCTATGACAGATCGGTGAAGCCAACAATACCAAGTGTCCCATGTAAGAAAAGAGCTATTTGTTAACACTTATATCGCTGATACTCTGCTCATTGGCTTCATAACATAGCTGTTTTTAAGAATCTGTAGAGCATGGTTTTGCTAAATCAAAAAGTAATAAGCACCGAGCATGAGGCCCAAGGCAGCTCAGATTCTTGATTTTCTGCAAAACAAACTGCACGATCAAAGAAATTCATCAAACATGGCCTTTTCTTGCATTCTGTGTAATGTACTTCTTTTGTTACAACACACATATCCACCATCACTTCACCTTCTCCATCTTTCCCTCCCTCTCTGTCCAGTCCTTCTCACACCCTAACACCCCCAACCACCTTCTACACTATTCAGAAGCCCCTCTACAGCATAGATCCTTCTCAGTAATCCCTTGGATCAGTCCATCCACCCCCCTCATCTCAGCCATCCTTTGCTTATTAGATCAGGCCCTCTGTCAAAAAGCAGGGATCTGGGGCCTCATTGTTTGGCCCCTGATTAAGAGCTTCTCACACTGGAGGATCAGGCCTTTACACTGAGTGAAGTAGAAGGAGTTGGGGGTAAGAAAGAGAGAGGATCTTTCTTTCTTAACGTCTTGGGGCGGTCTTACGGGTCACATTGTTGCAGGGCTCAGAAGGCTTCTTTTAAAGGTAGGCTGGATTTAAAGCACAATGGGATGTTAGACGATGAGGGATTTAAAACTTAAGCTTATATTTTTTCGGCCCGAGGCCTTACACTTGTCCAGAGATTGGAGATGTCCCTGTTCATAAATGTGAAGTGAGCTGCTTTGGCAGAAACTGAAGGCAACATCTTAATACAAAGTGATTAATTATGTAAAATCCCGCAAACCGCATTGTTACATATAAAGAATGTAACAACATGGACCACCAACTGCAAAGTATTCATTAAACTCAATGGAACACCGGAACAAGCCAAAGTGTTGGTCATCAGAAATATGGAAGAGCTGGACAAATACTGAGGTCAACTTACTCTGGAGGTATGAATACACATGTGACGTGACACACAACACAACACATGGCACAGTCCAAAAGAACTTCATCTGCATCCGGCAACAATATCAACATAACTCATTGGAATTCTCTTTATGATAATCTGGAACTGAGAACATTTCGATACACAGACCATAATGTTCTAGACTTAGAAAAGGATATAGACCCGGAAAATAATTTCTTCTACAACATCAGCTGTAACTGCTGCTACTTCACTGATGAACAGTTTAAGCACACCATCAACACGGAAAATAAATTATCAATAATCCATTTTAATAGCAGAAGTCTGTATGCCAACTTCAACAATATAAAGGAATATCTAAATGAGTTGACAAATCCATTTGGAATTATTGCCATTTCTGAAACATGGATCAATGCGGAGAAAGGAATGGACTTTGGACTGGAGGGATATGAAGTGAATTTTGTAAATAGAAGGAACAAGAGTGGAGGGGGAGTAGCTGTGTATGTGGATAAAAACCTAAACTACAAGGTGGTAGAAAGTATAACAACTGTAATTGATAATTTACTAGAATGTATAACAATTGAAATTTATAAGGAAAAAGAAAAAAATGTAATAATTAGCTGTATATATAGAACACCTGGCTCTAGTATTCAAGTATTTAATGACTTCATAGAGGAAATATTCTCTAAAACAAATCAAAAAGTTATGTTTATCTGTGGTGATTTTAATATTGACCTGTTGAATCCAAAAAAGCATAAAATGACCGACGAATTCCTAAACACAAATCACTCCACATTCTCTATTGTTCCCTGATTGCACCGTATTTGAATTACTGTGCAGAGGTTTGGGGCAATACTTACAAATGTTCGCTATCATCAATCTTTATATATATATATATTTTTTTTCTGCCTGTCCCATTTGGTTCTTTAGCCATCAGAATTGTTGTCTGAAGACCAACAAGGATACCCAATGGATTTACTTTGCCAAATGGATCATCGTGGCATTGCCGTATTGGTCCATTTGGTCGATCTTTGTTTTTATTATTTATTATATTTTATTTTCAGATGTTACAGACGGGACAGACATGAGTGAGGGATAGGAAAGGGAGAAAGAAAGAGGAAGGAAAGGAAAAACAGAAGGGGAGAGGGACAGTGAGAAAGGGGGGGAGAAAAAAAATCTCCTGGATCACCTGTTGAGAGAAGAATAGAAAACAAGCAAAAAAAACAAAGCAACATACTAAACACAACACCATCGCATTAATCTAGCTAAGTGTAAACAGCAGTAAATACTAAATATTCAATGTTGTTGTGCAGCACGCAGGACAGATGTGCTTCGAAGTAGCAGCCAAGAAAGGTGTAATTTGGGTCTACGAGCAGTGAACACCCGTGTGCATACCTGTGTGGATCAGCGCGCTTGTATTCCAAAGGTTTCTCCATGTAACGATCTGCTAGGGAGTGTGGGGGGGCCACAGCCCCGTCCTCCAGGGTGTGAAGCGGGTATGGAGGAGATCAAAACTCCAGACATCCAGAGGTCCCCAGAACACAAGAGACCATGGAAGACCAACAGAGGGGCAGCCGCGCCACTGTTCCAGTAAGAGCTGAGGAGAGTCCCAGATGAGGGTTCACTCAGCAGCCGTGGAGCAGAAGCCAGGGGGAGTTGCAGTGACGCGCCCGTGAGCTCCGCCGGCCACCAGCTGTGCCTGAGTGACCAAGCCCCAGGCCGAGAGGCCGGGGGCACCCCACCTCCAAAGGGGCCCAAGCGAGCCCCAGGCTCCAGGCCCCGACAAGCGGCCGCCAAGGAGTGAGCCGGTGTGTACCTGGACGCCCACCCCCAGACACAAAGAACCACCAACGCACCGACACCTGAGGGAGTCCGCCACCGGCAGGGGAAGTGGTGGTGGGTGGAGATAGTCCTCCAAACCTTGGAGGGCCTGAGGTGTCCCCAGAGAGGTGGCGTCTGATACCCAACCTGACATATAGACACAGACATACAGGCACACACAGACACAAACATCCATTCCCCCCCTCATGCTCTCATATGCACTCACTCCACACTCAACCAACGTGGAGACAGACATAAAGAGACGCTGTACACACGATCACACTCCCCAAGCGTACTCTACAAACCGGGTCTAGGTACCCTCGCCCCTGGAGGGGGGAACTGCACCCAGACCCAGGTGGTGTTACCCTTTTCCCTGCGGTGGGGAGAGGCAGACCACCCCGACTCCGTAGCAGCAGGGAGGCCCCACATTCCAGACCGCAGTCGGACGGCCAACTCCTCCTAGCCCCCCACTCCAGCAGGCCGCAGAGAATGGGGGTGGGAGAAGACTCCAAACCTCCCTCCACCCGCTCATTGTAGTGTTGATGCATGTGTGTTCTAAGGTGCAATTAAAACCCAGGAGGGCATGGAGCTACCTGCCAAGGAGCAGCAGGTAAGCGCATAGTCCCTCCTGCTAGCCCTCAATGACTAAGTGTATTTAAAATTGAGAGGCGGGCAACGACGCCAGGGGTGAGGTGTACACCCTGATGGTAATTTGGACTCCGTGATTGTGCCCACCCCCAAGATCCTATATGTATGTGTAATGAGAGTGTGAATAATGTGAATGTCTAAGTTGTGGGATAAAATTGAGGCAGAGGCAGCCAGAAGGGGACAGAGGGGGGGCCTCCTCTGCACCCTGGTGACATACCCCTACTCCAAGGCCCTGCATGTGTGGGTGGTTGTGGTGGAGCGGGAAGAGGGAGGCAGCTGGAGATGGGGAGGGAAGGAAGGGAGGGGCAGGTAACCCCTCCCTGGGGCCAGCTCCCCCGCTGACCCCAGTAGGCACTCCCATACTCCGCGACCCGCCAGGGAAAGGGTGCCCAGGCCCATCCAGACCGGGGCCCAGTGCAGCAGCGCCCCCCGGCCCCACAGAGCCCGGGACAGTCCACCCAACCCCACCACAGAGAAAACTGCACCCACCCCACCATCCACTCATCTTCCAGACTACATAAGACAGTAAACGCCCAGGCTGAGATCTTCCTCCACCTCTCCTGTATCTCCCCCTCCTGCAGAGAGAGTTCCTGAAGAGAGGAAAGCTCCTGCAAGATGTGACCATCTCCCCCACCAGTTGAAGAGCCCCCCAGGTGGCTCGATGCACCGGTGGCACCCTGCTCCAGGGCCGGGCCCCCATGCACCCACCCGCCCACAACCCCGGCAACACACCAACCAGGACCCAAGCCCCCAAGGCCTGGCCCGGGCCCCAGCCCAGAGACGGAGCACCCCCAGAACCTCACGCCCATCCCGGACCCACCCAGGGCCAGCCAGGCTACCAGGTCAGTAACCCACGTCCGTCAGCACAGACCCTCCCCTAGCCCCGCTGCACGCAGCCGCGAGGAAACAGTCACCTGAGAGCCAACAGAGCCCCCAACCGGACATGACCGCTACCCCGGGTTCAATCTTTATATTACAAAAAAGGGCCATAAGGATAATCCATAAAACTGGTTACAGAGATCATACAAATCCACTATTCTTAAAATCAAAAATTCTAAAATTCACAGATCTGGTTCATTTTCTCACAGCACAAATTATATATAAAGCAATAAATAACCTGCTTCCTGACAATATTCTAAAAATGTTTTCTAAAAGGGAACGGGGATACAATTTGAGGGGGGAATTAAATTTAAAACATCCTCGTATCCGTACAACATTAAAAAGTTTTTGCATCTCTGTGTGTGGAGTGAAGCTGTGGAACAGACTAAGTAAAGATATGAAGCAATGTCCAAGCATGGCGCAGTTTAAAAAGCGGTTTAAGGATATGGTTTTTACAGGGTACAGGGAAAAGGTAGAGATTTGATAGGGTGTTCTTGTCTAATATTTTCATGTGTGTGCGCATGCACGGGTTTGTTGGTATGGGTATATATATATATATATATATATATATATATATATATATATATATATATATATATATATATATATATATATATACATATATAATTGTAGGTTGTGTATCCTTGAGGTGTTAATGGGGTTATTGAAAATGTGTATATGTGCGTATGTGTATATACATATGTATGGATAGATAGAAACATATATGTGTATATATTTTAAAAAAAATTACACATAACATATAATGTAATTGCAAGGAGGTATTTCTGTAGTCTATTGATACTAGATAGTGGAAAAGGGGTGGGATTAAATAAGCTTATGCTTCTTCCTGCTCCTTTTTGAACATGGACGTTATTTGGAGTTGTGGTTGCTCGTTTTCCTTTTGTTTGCTTTGTTCATTTGTCTCTTTTAATTCTATTTTTTTTATACTTTTTCAACATGTTCAAAATAAAGATTCAATCAATCAATCAAAGAAGGGAGCTGAAGGCTGGCTTGTGCGTACCATGATCTGCTTTTTCTAATCAAGGCCATGACTTGAAGTATGTCCAAAAAAACTATAACTTCATAAAAGAGTCAAACAACTAAGTATCGGATTTCTCGTGGTTTTTTATCAGCTCCTTAAACTTTTCCTTACAATGAAGAGATGACAATCAGGAAGTCACAATGGCGGGAACGTTGTTATCACCAGAGTTTTCTCTCAGAATGGGGACTGTAACACGATTTTTGCTCCTCTTTTTAATACGTCTAAGAATAAAAATACCTTAAAAAAATTCTGCACTTTATATGGACTCATTATTCTGCACAACAATAAACGTGATACAGTTTTAAACCATCAAAGTATAAAGACCAGAGCATAAAGAAAAATGAACATTCAACTAGAAGCCCTGTAGATACCACATATACCATATTGACTTTGTGTTTGCTGTTCAGTAAAGTGAAACTTTACCAATCAATAGCTTGTCTTATGAGGATAGAGGCAAACCCATGATCTTATTGGGGATTAGACCCATATACTAATTATTCTTGAGTGTAAAGAAAGACATTAGTTTGGAGGGACAGTGATGCAGCATTCCAGAGGGATTGGGAGGCTATGTGGGAAAAGCAAACCAAGGTGTTGCACTCAACAGTCTGTCTTCCCTTTATGTTCCTTCAGGGGGATATTCTTAATCTCACAGTCTCTCCCACATATTCTTAAATGACCGAGCCTTCTTTGCTATCACCAGATTTATAAAAGGGTTCATTAAAGCTGGTTATTGTGGAATGATAGTGGATGTTAGTGTTATTCTTAAAGGCTTATAAAGCTGGACTCAAGTCATGAGAAGTGTCTGGTGACATCCCTCCACAGTGTCCAGACTCAAGGTGGCACATCAAGTAGAAAGCACTGCTGGTGAGCACGCATGTCGGGGCACCATAAATTCATCATCCAGGGTGACATCATGGTGGAACTCTTCTGGAATAGATAGAAGGATCTGAGGACCTTTATCTGCCACCCTGCCGTTGATCCCTTCTTACATCACACTGAAAAGGCTGAAGGTTTTGTCAGGTTTATAATTGTAATGTAAAAATAATGATATTCTATTAAAACAGTCAATTTAAATATTTTATTTATTTATTTATTTATTTTTACTTCAGTTTTTTTTTCCAGTTCAGATCACCAACTGATCCTTTGGATGACACGAGTTAGTTGGCCTTGCATTGTTTCTCCTCCATGTCCTAAACAGCTCAGGGCTTACCTCGGGACAATTTTAGGCTAAATTTGCATTACAAAGGCCTTTGTTTGTCTGACTTCTAGATTTGTTTTGCAGTTAAACTAATCAGCAAAGGAGTGGATTAAAGAGCAATACAGTCAGTAGCCTTTGTCTTTTGCCTTGTTGCTGTCATGGTACTGGGTTGTTGACCCAGTGTTCATGTTTTGGACCTTTTTAATCTTGTTAATTCATTTTTGATTTTGAGAAGTGAACCTGTTTTCTCTGTCGCTGTTCTTCTCCCTGTGTTTCATCCTTTCTCTCCCCCAGTCTGTTGTGTTTCCATGTTTGTTTTTCCAAGTCTTAGTGCCAAGCCTGCATGTCCTTATCTGAGACTTGGTGTGCATGCTACTTCCTGTTTTATTTTGACAGTCCCTCGTCTCATGTGCATTGCGTTCAGTTTTGCTTCCCCTGTCTCTTTATGCCTAATTTGACCCTCCTGTGTTCCCATGTGTCTCCACTTTCCCTAATCACCCTCATATGTATATATTGTGTCCGTTCCCCTTTGTGTTTTGCCGGAACGTCAGTTTCAGTTCACCTCACGCCATGGTCCATGGTTCATGCTTTATGAGCCATGTTCTGTTCTTAGTTGCATGTTAGGAAAGTCTTCTTTTTGCCTTTTTTTGTGTTTTGTGCAGCCATAAATAAACGGCTCGCCTTTTGTTAAGATCAATTCTGACTTCAAGCATCTACTTTTGGGTCCAAACACACGATCTGCACACGCAGATCATGACAGTTGCCTTTGTTATACTGCATACTAAATGTGTGGCATGATTACAGGGCATATGTCTGTATCTTTCTCTGTTTGTGAGGACGTTCCAAACCATCATAGGGAGGACATTTGTGCATTGTAAGGTCATTTTAGATCTTTGTCACAAGTTCAAAAGGGTTAAAACTACCTGTAAGGCTGAGGTTAGACCCAAGATCAGCTAAGAATGAGAGCATGGTACAGGTCTGAATAAAGCATTGTGTTCTCAAAGTAAAGGTTAAAAGAAGGGAGGTTGTGAACGCATAATGTCAATGAATGTCTTTACAAGAATAGAAGGTCTGTATATCTGTGTAATTGCATTTCTTTAAAACACACACAGACACAGGTGGATTCCCGCTCACTGACAGACAAAGAGTGGGTGACAGAGACAGTAACTCATACAAAGAGAGATAAACATGAAGCAGGATTTCTGTGGATGTTTAGATTCTGCTGCTCAACCAACCATAGATAAATACAGTCCAGAGACACCTGGGAGGGTATCAGAGCCTCCATCAGGTCTCCAGGAGCTACGCTCAGAATCACCTCATTCTCTCCTCATATAACCATAAAGCATGGTTGTAAATACAGTGGTCAGATGGTCAGATTATTGTGACAAATATCACACAGTCTACTAGAATCGCAGCTTACCTGTCTATCTTAGGCCTCAGTTACACAGGCCTAGAGACCAGTTGGTGACCACCTGGCAACAACCAGTTACTAGGGAAAAATGAGTATTCACCAATTGGTTGTGAGTGGGCGCTGGCAATAACTTGAAATTGATTCGTAAGTCCCAGCTACACAGGCCTAAAGACTTATCAGTGACCGCATGGTAACCACTGGTCGTTAAGGAAAATGTGTATTTCCCATCTATTTGGCAAGTAGTTGTTGTTGCTGCTAGGTGAAATTGGTTGTAGGTTCCCTTAGAAACTCCTGTAGTTTGTATGGAAGACATTGGCGTGTCTGAAAACTACTTACTAAGTGATTCTTGAATGTTTACAGGTAACTGCAGGTTTGATTTTGATTTTTTGATTTTTGATTTTATTGATTAGCACTCAAATTCAAATCTCAGTGAAAACAGTGAAAAAAAAAAACAGTGAAAACAGAACAAAAATCTACCATAAAGAAAGAAAGCATGAGACAAGGCTAATCAAAAGGTATTGGCTGAAGCATTTGCTTATTACGCCAACCCTTTTCACAAAATATCTTTTTGTATGCAGCTCCTGTACACAGGGCTTGAAGAAAAAAATAAAACAAAGCAAAAACCAAACAAACAAACAAACAAACAAACAAACAAACAAACAAACAAACAAACAAACAAACAAAAAAAAACCAAAGGAAAAAAAACTTTCCACCTTAGATAAGTAACTACATCAAAGCAAAAGAATCAAGAGGTTGTTTTTTTTTTTCTCCTTTTTGCTCTTTTCATTCTTGATTTATATATTTTTCTAATACTCTATTTTTAAACATGTTTTTAAACAAGGAAAATGAACTACACCTTTTTAAATCACTGTCATTGACTGTGGCCTGATAGTGATTAAAACAACGGTTAGCGCCGTCTTCTGTCTGTACAGAGCGTATTGTCATGTGGTTGGTTGCAGCTAAAAGACTTAGCATAAGCTAGCTGTCACTAGCTAGTGACAGAATCGATAACTCAGAGCAGAATAAGGACATTAAATCTAAAAGTCAGTTCAAGGGATTCACCTCTGGGCTGCCTTGTGTGTGCTTTTGCAGCATTTTTCTTATTGCTGGTGTTTTCTTAAGTTGCAGTCCGTTTCGCGTCTAAGGGCCACCGTACCAATAGCTTGTTGATAACACAGAACTCATGGAGCGAGACTGCAAATGGACAAAAGTGCCGTAACAGTTCAAGTGGAAAGTGGACGCGGCTTTGTGACGATGTCATGTCGGTGTGTGAGGTGACCTATGCGGTGAGCATAGACAGACCATAAAGAAGAAAATATCTACTCTCTCGCTTCATCATTCCACGCCAGTACACAACGCATAGCACACACACAAGGGTTACGCTATCATGATAAATTAAATTTGTTTAACATATTATACATATACTATATTCTCATAGAGGAGCTAGAATGAATGTCTTTAGGTCCAGTTCACTAACAAATGTGACCTATAGTAGTCCTGTGAGTCCATTTTAACAGATATTTGCAAACTTTTCACTTCCAGATACTTAATGTTCAACTGGACAGCATGAATACAGTATTTCTGTAATTGTAGCCACAGTGAAGCTCCACATGAGCAGTAGGGAGTAAAATACTTTACTCATTTTTTCCCACTTTTCCCTCAATCTATTCTTCTCATGGCTCACCAGGGTATCCAAGCTTGAGAATCATCATTTCTTTCCCATCCCTGACAAAAGAAACCCGTCGCTTCCCTCCACACCACCATCATAAATATCTCAGTTCAGAGGTTGACAGCTCAAGCTTGATTCATTTTCACGCATGTACATATTTGGACTGGATCCCTGTCAAAAACAATTATAATGGTCCCACCAGGATTTCAAACCAACCCCCTCCCTCCTGAGAGGCGTCTGCTGTCAAGACTCCTTGGATGATTTTCCGGAGTCGGGGTGTCCACATCTGTGCCTGATTAGCACAACAATAAGGCCCAGCACCCCCGACTTAATGAGAAGGCATCTTCAGCTTGGACTCGAGAACCCCTCTGACAAAGATGCCATGCAACCACTACACACAAGTGTTTTCCTCCAGATCCATTAGGCAGAAACCTGCCATCGCGGGAAAACAGACATGTAACCGAAGCAAAACACCCTCGAAGTATGAGGCTGTAGTAAATCTCCAGAAAAAAAAGGTTCTTTGTGCTCTCACCGGACAATAATGTAAACTGGAAAATAAAATTAGGCTACACGTGGGACCAAGTGAAAAATGAAAACATCACCCATCGCCAAAATTAGAGGGGAAACCTGGCTCTGCATTGTGCTACCCTCGGCCTTTTCATTTAAACAGCAGCTTGTGATGCTCTGTTTTTCTAAAACGAGATTACCAAAAAACTTTCCCATCTGTGCAGCGTGTAGTTAAGGCTGCCTGAAATGCCTTTTGTGTAAAAGAGAAATAAAATTACACAGGAGATGCTCGCAGACTCACAAATATACAGACACGTAATGTATGTTTAAATTCATGGTGTTCCACTGAAGCTGTGAGAGCAGCTCACTCAGTGGTAGACACAGACAACAAAGGCCTCTTGTGTGTGTGTGTGTGTGTGTGTGTGTGTGTGTGTGTGTGTGTGTGTGTGTGTGTGTGTGTGTGTGTGTTTGTATTACTCATGTTTGGGAGACATGAATCTTTTTATGGCGTAACAATGCTTTCCTTTTGGGAAAAAAGAAAATAACATTAAGGATGAAGATTTGTTTAAGGTTGCAGTTAGAGTCGGAGTATCGGTGGCATGTGTGTGCTGTGGTGTGAGTGTGCGTGGTGGTGAGGGGGTCTCTTTATTTTGGGAGTAAGGCTGCTTTATTTCCTAAAAATTAAATTTCCATTCAGTAAAGCTGAAAAAAGAAGCAAATGAGAGGAAAATGAAGTGCCTAATAAAACCTTCATTCTTTCTAATGACCAGCTGGGGGCAGCTCCTCTTGTTTTCAAAAGATATCAGATTGCATAAAGGTCTATGGGAAAACAATCCTTGACCTGTGACCTCTGCAGAGTATCTTGGTTTGACAAGCAACTCCCACGTAACTGTGCTGTGTCCCTTACTTTCTCCTTCGAACCCATCTCATGCTCATGACAAAAGTTTCAAAAATGTGACTTAACAGTTTAACTTGTGATGTCACTTTAATATGTCATCTTTAATATACAGTTCATGGTTTGAAGGAAAACCTGAAATACGGGGGTTACCTGGGAAAGGCTCCAGCCCTGTCCACAATCCTAAATGGATGGATGGATAGATTCAAGGAAAACATTTTCATTCCTACCAAAAAATCTTACAAGAAGAGCACTTAGAGCAAGGGTTACACAAAGACACTAAAACTTTGAGGTTTATGTTGTTTTTATTACAGTGTGATGACGTAAAAAGATGCATTGCACAGCTTTCTCCATGCTGTTTCATATGATTTGTTACTCTGTATGTTTTTTGTTTTTAAATTCCAACTTTGCCATTGGGTGCTAACAATGAAGGTCAAGGTCAAATGCTTAGCCAACCATAGGTACTCATGTACCCCCAAGACTTCATATATTCTGAAGTTTGAAGACGATCCATATCGTCAGGTGCAGGCTGTGTAAAGATGCCCCTGAGACAATCCAGTACATAACAGCAGAGTGCGAGATGCTACCAGCGGAGCATACATGTAATGCCATAATCAAGTGGCCGGCATAGCATACAGGAACATCTATGCCGAGTACGGCCTGGAAGTCCCGAGGTCAAAACGGGAGACGCCCCCTAAGGCGGTCGAGAATGCCTGTGCTAAGATCCTGTGGGACTTCCAGATACAGACTGGTGATGGCTAACTAACCGGACATAGTAGTGGTGGACAAGCAGCTGTAGTGATAGACGTAGCGATACCGAATAACAGCAACATGAGGACGAAGGAACCCAAGAAGCCGGAGAAGTACCAAGGGCTCAAAGAAAAGATATACATTATATGCAGACTGTTTTTACATTTGGTGTGGCCTTGACTTGATGAGACTTTCACCAAAATTAAATCAGCTCAATATATGTAGACAAACAGACTAACAAATGGAACCAATTACATACTCTTTCCCTTTGGGGGAACAATTAAAATTATATGTTTTATTTAGTTTTGTGACATCAAGTTAAGTTTAAGACTTAAGCTTAATCTATACTTCTTTGTTTAATCTATGCAGAGTGTGCAATGTAGCCTATACAAGAGGCCAATGCCATTGCCAGTATTTATACATATATGGACAATAGTAGCAACAGTCTCTTAATGTCTGAATTCAGGTGGTTTGAGTCCCATGAGAGTCCCTTGAGAACGGATCTTTGTAAAGAGCTCGGTGAATATAAGCTTGGTACTGTAATAACATACCACTGTGGTAACAAGTTAGTTTGTGAAATATCTTCCCTCCTAAATATTCCACGATCAACTGTGCTGGGTGTTATTGCAAAGTGGAAGCACTGATGAAACACAGCAACTCAGCCACAAAGTGAAGAGGCAGGGTCACAGAGTGCTGAGGCGCACAGAGCGTAAACATCGCCAGTGCTCTACTAACTCAATAACTACAGAACGCCAAACCTCCTCTTCTAGAGCAGGGGTCTCCAACTCCAGGCCTCGAGGGTCGGTGTCCTGCAGATTTTAGACGTGTCCTTGATCCAACACAACTGATTCAAATGGCTAAATTACCTCCTCAACATGTCTTGTAGTTCTCCAGAGGCTGGTAATGAACTAATCATTTGATTCAGGTGTGTTGACTCAGGGTGAGATCTAAAACCTGCAGGACACTGGCCCTCGAGGCCTGGAGTTGGAGACCCCTGCTCTAGAATCTCACATAAAGATTAAGAAATACCTCAAAAAGGTTTAGTTATAGTTTGGGTTTAAAATGAGGGTTTGGTCATTTAGGAGGAGGAGCGTTTGCTTCTTTGTTAGTGAATATTTTACAAGGAGATAGCTTTAGAAATCCTCTTTTATAATTTTCCCAGTCTCCTCTGTCTCTGTGTTTCCTAAAAAAAAAAAGAAAAGAAAAGAAGAAGAAGAAAGTTGGTACTCCTACTCAAATGAGTACGAGCACAAATATCAAAGGAATAAGGTTGATAAAAAATTGACAACAGTAACAGTGTATAAGGCTTAATCAGGAAAAGGTAAGTGTGTAGCTCTCTTTTTAAATGACAAATGTAAGAAATGTGTGAATTTGATTTCTCCATCAGGACTGTTTTAAATTATTGGATTCCAGTCATGTTGCATATCAGGTAGACCAAATGTCTCCTGAAAGTAATCTTTCAAAGCTGTAGAGTGTCTGCCTTTACGTCTTCAACTGTACTGACATTCGCTGACATGGCAGAAAAGGTTTAGAAAGTGATACATCATGTAATTCTGTATAATAGTACAAACTTCAAATTAGGCTTAAACAATGATACCCTAAATGAAAAGGTACTGGGTAGGTTTGTATGGTGGCAAGTTTGTTTCTGAGGGAACGCACCAAAACAAACCAAAACATCTTTACACAATGAATGTGTACAACCTGCTTTGAATGTTTGTGAAGAGGAAAAGTAAGCTCTGACATCTGTGGTGAATGTGCGAAGGCAAATCGTAAAGAATGGAGACGAGACAAAACGTAAACATGAGTATTATCCCTTAAACTTCCACAAGACGATAAGACATGGAGCAGATTTAATATCTCTGCACTCTCACTTCTGTAACAGGACACTGAATGAATGAATGAATAAGCCATCAAGTGAGCAATGCTTAAGAAGTGAGTTTAATATCTACTATAAAAAATAAAGGTATGAAATTCTTTTTATTGGATCCTTTCACTTTTGTCCCTCTTGGCTTGTAGTATTTTGACATGGTATTTTAGAGGTGAGGAGCAGGGAGCTCAAGTCATCCCAGCTGATTTAGTGAGCAGTGTTTACCCAGCCTGCCTCCTCCCTTGGTTGTAAATGGTTAATTAATCTTACTCTCTCTGTGTTTATTGGTCTCTGTTGGCTATATGAGACTAGACTTCTCCTCCCTATTTGGGGCTGTAAAATGAAAAAAAAAATGGTGTTAAAAACGAGACTTGCTGATTGGCACTGGCGCCCTGTGTGGCCATGGAGGAATGAAGGGAGGTGTGTGTGTGTGTATGTGTATGAGAGGTGGTGGTGGGGGGAGGGGGCTTCCCTGTCATAAGGGATTTTTATAAGCCCTTGTAATCACCAGGCGTTAAACTCAACAATTAGGAGCTGCTATTTTGTCGCAGGTTTATGGCAAGAGGCTAGTTAATGGCTCCACCAGTTCAGCAGGAAGGTGGGAGGACTGTCTGAGCTGTAGTATGTGCAAGAGGTGAAAACACTCCACTTAATTAATCAAATCTTAGAATCCATTTTAGGCTGTGGTCTTATAAATACACCGATGCACTGATGCAGCACATGCACACCTATTGTTTACTTTAAGATAAATAATAGGGAAATTATTTACTAAAAAATTCCTCCATCACCAACTCTCAACATTAAGACCGGTACTATGTCTAGTCTTACTTATTAGGAAAAATCCTGCAGACAGAGAGGGTTTTATACTTGTTGAAGCTACACTAATCTAGATTTGTATTCATATAGATCCATATGTAATATAAAAAGTGTTATTTATCTCCTAGCTACACATAAATACCACCCTCAGAAAACCCTACGTGAATTTCTAGTGCATTGATTTTGGCTGCCAGGTTCCTCTTCCACTTTCATCAGTGTCATCTGCACACTACCAACGAGGGAGAAAGGTAGCAGTTAGCCTCACCTTACGGTAAAATCATGATTTAGTCCTTCTTAGGACACCAGTCATGCATACACCTTGCCTACTACCCAGTTGCCTTCAGACCTGC
This sequence comes from Astatotilapia calliptera, assembly GCF_964374335.1. NCBI lineage: Eukaryota > Metazoa > Chordata > Actinopteri > Cichliformes > Cichlidae > Astatotilapia > Astatotilapia calliptera. Next base: position 25,882,047 of record NC_137431.1, read on the forward strand.
CTTAATTCTTTGTTGTGTCAATCCAACAAGGAGCTGAAAACATATCTTAGACACTTTGCTGACTGGTCGTGGACTAATTTTGATTGAGCCGGTGACTGTGGAGACCATTTTGAGAAAAATGAACTCACTGTCATGTTCAAGAAACCAGTTTGAGATGATCTGAGCTTGGTGACATGGTGTGTTATCCTGCTGCAGCCATCGGAAGATGGGTACACTTTGATCTAAGTCCACAAAGGGATGGACACGATCAGCAACAATACTCAGTTAGGCTGTGGCATTTAAAGAATGCTGAGTTGGTACTAAGCGCCCCAAAGAGTTCCAAGAAAACGTCCTCACACAATTCCACCACAGTCAGCAGACTGAATGGTTGATACAAGGCAGGATGGATCCACGCTTTCATGTTGGTCACACAAAGTTCCGACACTGTTGCCCAAATATTACAAGAAATCAAGACTCGTGCAACATTTACATAATCTTCTATTGTCTCAGTTCCCAGTTCTTAGCCAAGTAGCACCTTGTGGATCTTCTGCTGCTGTAGCTGCTTTAAGGCTCAATATGTTGCATGTTGAGAGATCATTGATTATAAAGACTGGTTAAAAGGGTTATTGCTGCCTTCCTATCATCTCCATGCAGTTTGGCCATTCTCCTTTGACATCAACAAGGTTTTTTCACAGAGAGAATGGCTGCCCACTCAATATTTTATTCTTTTTTTTTTATCTCCTGTTAATCCTACAGCTTCAGTCACTTTTCCTTCCTATTCTGCTGCTCAACTTGAACATCAACAGGTTGTCTTGTATACCTAAATGCATTGAGTTGCTGCCGTGTGATTGGCTGATTATATAATTTTGGTTGATTAGCAATTCAGCAGGTATTAAAAAGGACCAAAACGGGCAGTGAAAGTGTGTTAGATGAGATTTATCCATCTAGTAATGAAGGAAAACTGAAATTCTTCTAATGTGTAGTTGTTAGTAACGTTCTTTTGTTTTCCCTAAATTACATTACATGGATTTTGTACCAAACAAAGGCAAATTTAGAACTTTACAACATTTTTAGCTTTTTTATTTATTTGTTTTCGGAGTTTTCTTTATCCAACTTTCTTCAGATTGGCTGCGCCTCAAAAGCAGAAGATTTGAAAAGCAGATGGGTTGGACATGAACATATTAAGGATATCCCCCTTCTCTGACATCACACATGTGAAAAGAAGCAGTACAAGCCTGAAGCCTGAGCTTCTGGCTAATATGGATCGCTCGACAGTTGCTTGATTATTTGTTAAATTTTTTAGTGTTCGCATTCACCAAGAAACTAAAGAAAACCATAACAGGCCCCCATTAAAGATAATGCCAGTGTCAGTCTGAGCCACACAGAGGGTGGTGTTATTTAAAGGAATAGTCCCCATTTAAACAGTTAATTACAGGTGTAGTTACCTGGGTTTACTGAGGCCTCGGAGGCAGGAATGTTGGATAATTAGATCTGTCATCGTGAAGGGAGACAATTACACGCAGCAGCTCATCAGGATCAGCTGACTGCCTTTTTAACTTGCACAACTTTCAGATCACCTGACTTCACTTTCAACTTCTAAAGGAAATCGGTCCGTTTTTACAGATATAAAAGTACAAGGGTTACTGCAACGTTTAAAACAACAAACCATAACTATTTAGACCACAGTGAGAATTTTCCATTGTCTTCAGACTGAGTAGCTGTAGATGCCTCGAAAAGCATGAACAATGCCATGTTGTCCTGCACATACAACCCCCGAACAGAAGCTTCTGTCATCATATTGTTTCCTATTAGCTCTTTTCAAAGCTGAAAAGTGCTTGAATGAAACTCCCATGATGTGCCAGTATTGCGTGGTTGTTTCTGTTGACATCCATCACTGGCTGCCACGCCTTATGTCACCATTCTTCAAATAAAAGTCTTAGTACTGTCTGAACATGCAAAGTGCTGCCAAACAAAAGTAGCATCCAGTATGCAAATTATACTCAACTTTAGTGGAGCACCAAGAAATAGGCAAACATGAGTAAGGTGCTTGTGACTTATTTTGTTAGCCTGTAGCTAAACAGGTGCAATATTTCTATACAGAGCAGAGTGCAAACATCTATTAAATATTGTTGTCGGTGTCACTGTCAAATTAATCCGGACACACTGATATCTGTTTTTCATACCTGTCAAATATGTGAAAGGCAAGCTTTCATTATTTGACTAAAAACAGAGTACGAGTTAGCTTTCACATCTTAAATTATTGTTGTTTTGTCTTTTGGTATGGCAGTAATGCAATTCCACAGAAAAATTTTCCTACCTGACCTTTGCTTATCTAACTTGGCCTCACCCTGCCCTGCCCTAGCCCTGCTCACCTGCCTCCCTCAGGTGACACAGCTCATACATCTGTCACCAAAGGGTGCTCTGAGTTAAAGCTAGCTCAGAACTACACCTTTCTTCCTCCCAATAGTCTTGATGAGAGATGAACAGCTGTTGGATTTGTATTTCTGAGGTTTTTCAATACAGAGTCATATGCTCGATGCTGTGTGTTAGCTGCACTGCTGAACTGCGTTTCTGTCGTATTCTCTGGTATGTTTTTAGCAGCTTAAAAGCATGTTGAGCGCATGTTTGCTTCTCATTTGAATGTGTCAATCGCTGTTCTGCCCCACAGTCTTGTTTCTGCATGTGCTTAGTAGTCCATATAAACGGGGACAACACATATGGGTAACACTTTTAACTGAGGAATCAAATTACTTCATTATTGTGAACTGTCAAAAAGTACATCTCCATTAAAGTCAGTGATGTATGATGGAACAGTTAAGAATGATAGTCTGCTAGAAAAAAGGACTAGGAGATACTATTTTGATGACAGTGATCAGGTCCTGGATACCTATGAATCGATCATAGTGATCATTTCTTTTCATATGTGCTTCCTGATCGTTCATCATAAGCAGTGGCTACTGAATTTGAACTATTCTGTTTCTATTTCAGTAATTCTAATTCTGTTTATACCCATCTGCTTCTTAGTGTTATCCTTTGTTTTCAAATATATCTAAAAGCTATAAGTATGTATTAATTATCCAGTACAAAACCTCTTTTCACCAAGAAATCAGGAACACATGAAAAAGAACAATTACGCTGTGAATCACCATGCTATTGGTCAGTGTGTGTGTGTGTGTAGTTGATTGGCTAGAAATGGGAGGCAGGTGCTCCAGGCTGACCAGCTGAACTCTCCCAGGAGGCCCTCTGGTCAAAGAGGTCAGGGGTCAGTGTGCTCTTGTTTGCACATGTGCACTATTCCACGTATTCCACGTATTTTGGGCCATAGTTAGGTGTGTGTGTGGATAAGTGACGTGTTGTCATCAATGTGCGGAGACAGCACAGCTGCAATGCGGCTGATTGGTCCTCTGGGAGAACAACAGGGGAACCTTTTGTTCTGTTAAACAGAGCACACACACACACACACACTCCTCTTGTACATAAAAAAGTCACACACGCTGAGATTTTGCTGGACCACCATTAGCTATGACGACAGTCCACATCCATCAATAAGCTTAAGCAATGTCACAACATTAGTTTTCATCCAGATATGCATTAACTTTTTGTATTGATGATAGGAGAGGTGGATAGTCTCCTCCAACACATCCCAGACATTCTCAATAAGGTTAAGCCCTCGCTGGTGGCCAGTCCATCAGTGAAAATGATGTCTTTCACAGTTTGAGCTCAATAAATCCTGGTATTGTCATTTTGGAATATGCCTGCACCATCAGGGAATAAGAAATCTATTGATGGAAAAACAGTAAATTCAGGTATTCAGATGACCTCATCCTTTGGACCTCCGTCTCCAGTCCAGTGAAAGACTTACATATTTTGCTTAGTTAAATCCAGGTGGAGACTCTGGATTGGGAGTGTTTTTGTCTTTGAAATAACATATTGACTGCAGTTGGAAGGTGAGTAGCAGCGTCCCATTCAGAGACAGGAAGTGAAAGGATTTTTAGGAAATGTGGTTTTGGTTTGGAAACATCTGAGTGTAAGTTAAGAAGCTATTTTTATATCAGTATCTAAAAATAGACAATCGTGAAACTGAACAGGAAAGGCAAACCTGCACTGTTATATTAATATTAATATTACAGAGACCTGTTGAGGAAGAGATCCTAAATATAAATCTGTGGTATAATTCTGTAACTCCCACTGTCTGAGCTTTGAGTGTCAGTACGGCACATCTGTAGCCCCAAAACATTTTGGATAACACACATACTTGATTTTTTTTATTTATTTAATTTGTCACAGAACCAGAAGCTCCTTTAAACCATTTAGATTTCTAAATTTCTGTCCTGTTATAAATCCTTTCTTAACCATTAGCTTTTTTGGAGGAGGAGTTATTGGCTTTATAATGCTTCAGACACACTTAGGAAAACAGTGAAGACTGCAGCATGACCAAAACGATGACAGAATTATGGGACTGCGTGCAAAGAACAAAGGCAATGAGCCACGTCATTGCCTTTGAAATGCCCGCTTCGAAGATGAGAAGTGTGTCTGCAACCACTCACAGTCAGCTGCCATCTTCAAAGTGAATTTGATGTATCGACAGTGATAAAATGGCAATAACAGAAAGTCAGAGTGCTGTCAGTTTGCGATATAAAGGGTCAGGGCATCAGTTACATGCGATCCATTTGTGATAATATGGCGATCAACTAATAAATAGGCTAAAATACAAATCTGTTGCTGTCCAGCTATAAACCTCATAGATTTGAAGCAGAAATTCCCCCATAAATAGTGATGTAGTTGTTGCAGTATGGTTACACAGGAGTATAACCAGAACACAACCAGTTGGTAACTAGTTTAGTCGCTGTTCTAAAGAGTCACATCACAGATCAGTTGTGCTCATCTGTGCATTCTGACTCAGACTGAATGCCACATGTTGTGATTCTGTGCATTTATAAATTGGCGCCATACGATCAACCTCTTGAAAAAAATCTGATTTTTCCTACTCTAAATCATCCCATTATTACACTAATGTGACTGGTGAAACATGGGAAAAGTTAAACGATATACATAAGTGTGTTTTTATTTCAGGTAGGATAAACTATCAGTACCGCATTTGCAAAAACATGTAGCATGTGTGAATAATTCATTTCAACCATTTACATCCATTCACTGCTCAATTTCACTGGAATGTATTAAGTTACTACACAGTGGAATTGATAGTAACTAGAGTGGCTCTGGTAACATTCAAGTTGGTGGTCGTCCTGCCCTTTCCTCTCAGAGATAATTATAATGGGCAAGTTGGTACGTTTTTGTTGCACTGATGCATGTGCACAGTAGAGTTTCAGTTGTGTTTTTAATGACACCATAATGATGTGAAACTTTGTGCAAATGAAGTAGAAGTTCAACTTAAGAATAAAGCTTTTCAAACATTTATCTGGTGCAAAATCACCCAGAAATGTAAGATGTTTTTATCAGATTTCTCTGATCTACCTACAGCGTTGATGACTTAATGATCACTAAAATGATATTTACAGGGTCATCATTATGTTTTTAATATCTTTGAATGTATATAAACGACTGGTAATAAAAGACTTTCAATACTAAAAATGTTAAGATACAAACAAGAAGTCTGTGTTTGGGGACTTTACCATCAGAAATAACATGAAGTCTCAAAGGTAGCAAGCAACATAATCCTCCTTTTTAAAAACACACTGACAGAGCTGATTTGCAGCTTTCAGTATGGAAGCGGTTTGAGCTCTTGGCCTGAGTGTTGAACCGTGTAGTTTCGTGGTGCCACGCGTCTTTCCTGTGTTGGTTTATGGATGTGTGGCGACATAAGTGATTCCAGGTCTGTGTGGTAGTGCCGTGACGCAGATGCAGCCAAGGAAAACCCTTCAGACAGAAGGTGTGTGTGTGTGTGTGTGTGTGTGTGTGTGTGTGTGTGTGTGTGTGTGTGTGTGTGTGTGTGTGTGTGCGCGCGTGCAGCAAAAAGGAAAACACTGTAGGCAGTGTTCCAGATTGTGAAAGTAAGAACATTTTCTTTGTGTATTACTGTTTAAACAAGGAGGATTTTGTGAGAGGGTCTATTTTTAAAAGTCTTAACATTAATATTATATTTTCAGTTGTTTTCTTATTTTTTGTAATGTTTTAAGGGCTGCAAATGTCACATTTTGGTCAGATGTGCAGAGTGATATAACTGTATAGTGGAGGGATAATTGAAAATCATATCCTGGCTTTATCCTTGCCTTTGTGTGTGGATCACTGTGTTTGTGCATTTACAAGAGCAGTCCACGCTCTCCTTTTTTCCCCCTGGAATTGCAGTCATTATGTCCATTAATTACCTGTGAAATGGCTCTCAGGCAGAGGCAGGCCTTCTGCATTCAGGCTGCCAGCAGGCGATTTGGGTTGGCATTGAGCCACTAGGCCAGATATCCAGGGCAACACATGCATTCACATTAACATTTTAAATTTCAGCCCGTTACCACATAACCCACATTGATATATTTTGACAATGAGAAAAGGGCAAGTTGCTTTTGACTAGGGCGGCACAGAATACGTGTCGAGTAATAAAAAGTGAATGTATTAGGTAACATGTTTATATATAATAGGTTTTTATGCTCAAATGTTTAATTTTATTACATTTGTCACTCATTGTTCTACATTTTGTCCATCTGTGAGTGCAGTTCCTATAATATTGATGCTGAACTTAGTCTTTTCCACACTGAATGCTTGAAACCGAGAACAACAAAATTATTTTTTAACAGAAAATATGTCTAAAAGTTTGTATTGTTAACACTTCATATGATTTTGGGGGGGGGAAGCATAATAACTGCTGCTGTGAAATGCACTTTTGGGGGATCACGACACTGCGATGTGTTGGAGCAAAAATGAAATCTCTTTTAAAGAAGGAAGAAGAAGAAGCCCATAGTCTGCCTGCTGAGATCCAGACATCACGAGAAGAGTTCAAAAAAAATATTTATTATCATTACTATTAGTAGGAGAAGTAGTAGTATTAGGCCTGCGGCACTTTTTAAAATTCTTTATTCTGTATTTAGTAGTAACTCAAATAAAAAATATATTGCTACCCCAGTCCCGATCAAAAGTTTAAGACCACTTGGAAGTAGAGATGGACCGATCCGATATTACGTATCGGTATCGGTCCGATACTGACCTAAATTACTGGATCGGATATCGGAGAAAAATAAAAAATGTAATCCGATCCATTAAATATCACGAAAGCACCTCACAAAACTTGCAACACGCCGTAACTCACCTCAGAACGTTAGCACGTCGGAGCAGTATGCATCACGTGATAGAGCGGCTGTGGCATGCGGGACCTGTCGGTGGTCTGGATAGCATTTGGAGCTTCGCTAGCAACCCGGCATTTCATCTCCGACAAAGTTATCCCGAGAGAAGTAAAGCAAGTGTGTAAGTCCATCTCTGAATGTTTGTAAAGCATTCCTGCGTTAAGCTTAACAAGCGACTGCCTCTCCTGCTGCTACTTCAATCATGAAACTGCTTAACGATCAGCTGATCGGCTTTTCTGTCGCGAGTCCGTGTCTCTAGTTTGCTTTTGGCCCACTTTGCACCAGAAAGAGGAAACCAGCGGCTGAACAACAGCAGCACGTTTAAGCTTGATCAGCTATTGTTAGAATTTATTTAATATTACTTTCTACACCAGGATCTTTTTCTACGTAGCTGACGCTGGTAACTGTGCAGGGGCGGATCTAGCAAAGTTTAGCCAGGGGGGCCGATAGGGCATTAACTGGGAAAAGGGGGCACAAAGACATACTTTTCTTTCTTATTCTCATTTAAAATGTCTAGCTTTTAATAAATAATTATCTGACACCCAAAGTTTTAATTTGATGTAAAATGAATAGAAGTCAATTACTGTATATAGTGACTATTAAGTCTAATATATATACCCTAGTAAGCTATAGTACTTTTTCCTTTGGGAAGGTACCATCTGTGCAGTCTGCAATTTTGTTGAAGAAAGATGTTGAATCTATTTAATATTTCTTGAAAAATAATTGATTTCTGTGCATTTTTTGTCACACTGCATCAAATTAAGGTTGATTACGTCGATTAAGCATCATGAGGTGGAGCATGAGGGGTGGTTCCCTATTTTTTATTTATTTATTTTTGTTGTTGCTGGGAGTTGGAACCCTATTAGTTAGGTTGCTTAATATTTATGCTAAGTACTCTTTAAAATACCAGAATAGGGAGGATGGTGTAGGTTTAAGTTTATTAGATTGATCAGTATTGCTGAACTATGAAATATTTTTTTTGCATACAGGTATAACAGAATAGCTTTAGTGTAGTTGTTGTTTTAAACTTGAGTATGAACTTATACAAAATGCAGCAAGATATTTAAAAAACAGTTTTGTTGATTAAAAAACACTATATCGGATTCATATCGGTATCGGCAGATATCCAAATTTATGATATCGGTATCGGTATCGGACATAAAAAAGTGGTATCGTGCCATCTCTACTTGGAAGCATGGAAAAAAAAATCATATTTTGCATGGTTGGATCTTAACAAGGTTCCAAGTAGAGCTTCAACATGCAACAAGAGGAAATGTGAGTGAGGCAAAACATTTTTTTGAGCACAAAGCTTAAAATGAAACAGGCTGTTTTACAGCTGATCAAAAGTTTAGGACCACACCTCCAAAAAAAAGCCTGCAATACGCCCAAAACAGATATCAAAGTTCCAAACATTAAGTCAGTGATGAGTAGCTCCACGCTTATTGTTGATCACTTCAAAAATGCCTTGCAGCATGCTTGATATAAGCGTTTCCATGAGGTGAGTGGGAAGATTTCTCCAAGTGGTGAAGACAGCCGCACGAAGGGCATCTACTGTGTCAAACTGTTGTTCATTTTTGTAAACGTCCCTTGCCATCCATCCCAAAGGTTCTCAATTGGATTTAGATCAGGGGAACACGTAGGATGGTCCAAAAGAGTGATGTTATTCACTTCAAAGAAGTCCCTTGTGTACTGTAGAATTGTCCTGTTTAAAAACCCAGTCGTTACCACACAGGCGAGGGCCCTCAGTCATGAATGATGCTCTCTGCAACATCTGGACACAGCCAGCAGTCGTTTGACGCCCCTGCACCTCCTGAGGCTCCGTTGTTCACTGTGGCGTGTAGAAAACATCTCAGGTGGGATCTGCTTGTCATGCCAGTAACATTGGAAACCATCATCAAAGTTATTTTTTTCTCATCAGAGAATACAACTTTTTTCCACCTTTCAATGTCATATGTTTGGTGCTCTCTTGCAAAGTCCAAACGGTTAGTTCTGTGGCGTTCAAGGAGACGAGGTCTTTGAGGACGTTTTTTGTTTTTGAAGCCCTTCAGTCTCAGATGCCGTCTGATAGTTATGGAGCTGCAGTCAGCACCAGTAACAGCCTTAATTTGGGTCAAGGATCGTCCAGTGTCTTGACAGACAGCCAACTGAATCCTCCCGCTCAGTTCTGGTGAAATTTTTTGGGTCTTCAACTTGACTTTTTTGTTCCATGACCCTCAGGGTCATTTAAGAAATTTCAAATGACTGTCTTAGTGTCAGTGTTGGGGAGTAACGGAATACATGTACCGCCGTTACGTATTTAAAATACAAAATATGAGTAACTGTATTCCGTTACAGTTACCATTTAAAAAGGTGGTATTTAGAATACAGTTACTTTGTTGAAATAAATGGATTACACTGTGGTACTTTCCTGTTTCATTTTGTCGCGGGTCAGAACTGTTTGGGTTTTGTTTGACAGCTACGTTCTGTTGTTCCAGGCGGCAGCGTTACGGTTGCCATGGTTACAGGGCAATGCTCTCCCTCTCTCTCTGCGACTGTGTGTTTCCTGGGTGAGAGAGCGCCTTTTCGTTGTTGTTGTTGTTGTTGTTGTTGTGCTAAGCTAACAGGCAGAATGCTACAAGCATAGCTCTAAAGAATGTAGCATCATGGGCAGTGTAGTTCGTGTTGCAGGGAGAATGGACTTGCCATACACGTTATGGGTCTGTGAGCGAGAGGAGGGAGAAAAAGGGGAGTGGAAAGGTACGAGTTGTCATCGAGGAAAAACGGGAGCTGGAAGCATCTAAATATAATAATAACCACTGCAGCCAAGAAGAGTGCCTGACGAGCCCAGTTGTAAGTAAACTATTAAGACTCGACTGTACACCGTGTTCGTGTTTTCCTCCGAAAACAATAAGTTCCGTTGGAGCAGCCTTTCAACGCCTCTCTCTGTCAAGAAAAGTTGACCCACACAACAAAGTAAAGCTATTTTTCGGCTACGAGCCGACAGGGTCGTAGTTCGGACCTTTACTACAGTTCGGAGTCGCGGACCTTCAGTAATAGTAATAAATCACACAGCAATAGTACATTCACGTTGTTGTAAATAGGGTTGCCAACTCCCTGAAAAATAAATAAGGGACACCTCTGGCCAGGGCCGGGCAACCCAGTTGTCTTCACCCTTCCCAGTGTGGTAGCTCTTTTTGTGTGTGAAATTATTTTTTAACCATTTGACTTGAATTTGATGTAAGCAGATGCATATTCTTTGTGATATGACCATATGGGAAACAAATGATCATTTAGCCATTTATTTTTAGCTCAGAATGACAACATTAACACAGTAAAACAGGTCTCTTTCTTAAACAGAAGCCTGTCATGCTTAACTTTTGAGAATATAAGTAAATCTTTCTTTAAAAGAACTCTGTCCTGCTTAACTTAAAATTATATAAATTAATAGAAAGCAATAGAACGAAAAATATTCTTGTAACAGTGCACATATAGTGTATTTAGTACAATTGGCTTCAGTTGAGGTATTATTTCAGCTTTTCTAAAGCTAATCAGCTGCTCCTGTTTGTAAACCCACTTGTTCCCATGATTACGCATCTTAACTCATCATCATTACTCATCTATGTATTACTTTTATGTATTAGTCATCTATTTATTGTAATCATCTATCCTTGCAGTTGTTTATTACACAAAATAAATTATATTATCACACTTCTGGCCACATAGCGCTGATATTCACCGCACATGCCCATATTAACCTTAACCAGAGGTTTTAAAAAAAACAAACCAGTGTTTACATACCATATCTGCTTCAGCCGTGGCCTGGTGGACAAAAAATTGGTTAAGGATTCCCCGAGCTTTCACGCCCCTCGTGTTCTTCATGTGCCCACCATTAGAAGCATGCCTATGGAAAAAGTGCGCCGGCACACAGTGCAGTGCACGTTATAGGTGTTATCGTGCACTTTTCCAGCCAGGTGTTTTCCTTTTCCCATTCCTCCCCGTACTTTTGCAGCCTTTTTTCTTTCTTTCTCTGAGCGAACAAACATTGCTGTTCTAATGCTGGGCTCACACTGTGCGATTTTTGGCCCATTTTGAGCCGATTTTTGAGTCGTGCGACCGATTTGGTGATCGGCCCGATTTTGGCCTTCATCGTGCATCGTGTAGTATACGTGGGTAACGAGAAGCGATTAACACCTCAACACCTCACGACCAGCTCCCGATCATCAATCGCTCGTGAGGGTGTCACTCATTTTGTAGCTCAACACTTAATGTATGTATATTCATATTAATCAAGATTCCTGCAATGAAATAACAGCTTCACGTTGTTTAAGCTCTTCTAATCAGTGAAGGAGACATCCATTTCATTCGTGAGGGTGTCACCGCAGCCGCTCACACTGCTCACGCGCAAACACGTAAACGTCGGTGAAAAAGATGATCTGGACACAAGCGATGGAGGCACAACTTGTAGAACTTTGGAAAGCTCATCCGAGCCTTTTCGATGTGGCATCACAAAATTATCACGACCACAACAACCGTGAAAATAGTTGGATCTACACTGCTGCTTAATCACAGCTGCCTGATGAGTGTTTTTCATTAGCAATTTAGCAAAGTTGATGGTGGTGGTGTGTCTGTGTGAGTGAAAGACAGAGAGAGCAAGAGAGCAACAGAATTTCTGTTATAACCTTCATGTTATGGACGCACAGTGTGAGCACTCAGGTCGCATCAGAGCATCGGGCGGTATAGTGTGAGACCCTGCATCGTGACCTACCAACTTCTAACCCCTGTGAGTCAATCGTGCAGTTTGAGCAGGAGCTGAATAACGTGACTGAAAAAATCGCACAGTGTCTGCCCAGCTTTAGGTGTACTGTCGTCCGAGACTTGCACCGCAGTGTCGGCGTTTGTTTCCCTGTTGGCCATGCTTCTTGTTGTGGTCATCTGTTGTCTTCCGGTATTTTCTCCGCAAGCGACCTTTCCTCGACCAATGAGATAAGCAGTAATCTGAATTGTCATACTCAAATTGTCATAAGTGTGCTGTCAGCTCATTGATCACAAAGCAGGAGAGGGGCTGGGAATTATGTTTTCAAACAAAGCGTTAATTCCATAAACATTTATAGACTACTTTTGATTCTCACTGTGTTACGGGACAAAGTGCGTCCCTTATTAGCTCAATACGGGACGTGTACTTTTGTTTCTAAATACGGGACGATTCCGTTTTTTAAGGGACGGTTGGAGACCCTAGTTGTAAAAAGCATGATAATATATTAAGTAATCCAAAGTATTCAGAATACGTTACTGTCATTGAGTAACGTAACGGAATACGTTACAGAATACATTTTGGGGCATGTATTCTGTATTCTGTAATGGAATACATTTTAAAAGTAACCTTCTCAACACTGCTTAGTGTATCCCACCTCAGCGCGCTGTGAGAGACCCTACTTATGCAGTTCAACAATCTGACTACGTTCAAAAAGGAAAGTTTTTTTTGCCTTGCCATCAGAATGTCATGACAGTGTGACTATCTGACAGAAAATGACAATGAATCCACCTTTTTGAACAGATTTGACCTTTCAAAGGCATGCGATTCTAAACTTTTGATCAGCTGTAAGTTGAATGTTGAAGCTCTTCTTGGAAGCTTGTTAAGACCCAACCATGCAAAATGGGGGGGGGGGTGCCATGTTTCAAGGGGTCTTAAACTTTTGATTGGGACTGTACTAGAACTACAACTACTACTATTAATAATAATAATAATAATAATAATAATAACAGACTAAACAAGGCATTTTCATCCAAAGAACTGCCACTCACACACTGGATAGTTTCTCTTTTTCCAACCTCTCTGTAAACCTTAGAGATGGTTGTGTGGGATAATTCCAGCAGATCATCAGTGTCTGAATTACTCAGACCAGCAATCATGCCACATTAAAGTGCCATATGGCACCAAACAACTATGCCGTGTTCAAAGTCACACCTTTATTACCGAGTTTGATGCTCACTTGACCATGTCTACATGCTTAAAAGCATTAAGCTGCTGCCATGTGATGCACAGGAGTTATTTTTGACTTGTTAAATCATGTAAAGCTTCTCTAGAAGAGTCAAAACATTCAAAACTGAGCTAAAAATGAACTAAATGCACATAACTACAACACACACATCTGTAGCTCATATTCATGGGTTGGTTAAAAATCACTTTACGTGACTCATTCATGAACAAACACACACACACATACACAAACAGATACACTAGAAAATGACCACAAGTGTTGATTCATCTCTACACAGTAGCCAGCAGCAAATATGTCTTTGATAGTGTGACCACACATGGAGAAACACTGTGGCCCGGGCTACTTGTGTTTGAAGTATCACACACAAACAAAGAGCCACACAGAGACTTGGAGTTTCTCCGTAAAACAATTCAGTCCACCCAAATATAATAATGTAGTTCAAACGCACTGAACCCACAACAAAAGCCAGTGCTTATTTTCTATTTTTAACAGAGTACATGATCTCTCTGTGACAGCTAACAAAATTTAAGTCTTAAATCTGCTCCAGCCGGCTTTAAAAGGCAAATGAGACTGTAACAGTTGAATCAATGAGTCTGACTGTGGACTTTGGAGGCAAATGAATAAGTAGTGAGGAAGAGCATCTAAAGGGCTGCAACTATTTCTTTTTTGACTTTGTGCATTAAAGAGTGGACTGATTTGAGCTGCAGGCTCTGTGCTCCTCATTTGGACCTAAAGTTGTTCACATTTTGAGTGATATGAAGCTAACTCGCTGCTAACTCGTGTGGCCATTAGGTGTTCTTGTCTCTGCTGGTGTTCCCAAATTTGTCTGAAAATGTTTTCTGCCCAGTTTGTAATTTGTCTCATGCGTGCACTTTGGACAAATGCTGCATTTGTGCATTTTGCATCAACCAAAAACAAAGTGGGAAGATGTGATTGCTGAAGGTTTAAGAAAATGCAGGCTGTATGAACATTTTCTATAATGTTGCAGTCTTTTTGATAGGCTTATCATTCTGAAGATAGACAAAAGACCAAAACATATAAAATATATACATACCATAATATTTATTAATAGATATTTTACCTCTCTATTTGGTATGTTGTTAGTGTTCAAATCCAATTAAAGTCCAGCGTTTTTTATTGAAAAGCAGATTATCCCTCCTTTTGTAGAAGTGATGTTTCTGTAAACATGAATCCATGTTAGTTCTTTTTGCTCAAAATCATGCAACACAGATTTTACCACTGTCTGTGTATTTCTAGCTTTGTATATACACTGTACATCACCCAGCATCATAGAGGACATAAGTACATACAGCATCTTTCCAAAGCTATGATGTTCACATATAACTATTTGTCTGTTTCTGTAAATGATCGATTTCTTCAGTTTAATTGATTTTATTTATATAGCACCAAATCACAAATAAAATCACCCGAAGTTGCTTTATATTACAAGTACATAGCCTTACCATATTTGAGGGAAAATTCCAAAAATCAGTTGATCCCTTGTGACAGCCACTTGGCAACAGCAGGAAGGAAAAACTCTGTTTTATCAGGCGGAAGTCTCCGGGGGCAGCAGGCTAAGGGAGGGGCAGCCATCCACCACCACTTGTTCAGGGTGAACGGAACAAGAAAAGAAAAAGAAGAAGAGAACAAAGTGCACTCTATTGGGAAGAGAAGGTGAAAGGTAATGACATCCAGTAGTGATGTACAAACACCTGGAGGGTGAAAAGGGAGAATGAGAAGGAAAACTCCACTGGCAGCCCGAGGCTGTTGCACCATAACTAAGTGATGGTTCAGGATCTCCTGATCCAGCCTTAACTATAAGATAATGACAGCTGAAGGCTCTGCCTCCCGTTCTACTTTAAGAAGCTCCATGAACCACAACTACACCTGCAGTGTGAGAGGAAAGTGCTCTCTTAGGATAGTATGAGGTGGATTCAACAGGTATTTCTAGCCCCTGTTAGTTCTTTTTCTGCAGCATCTTGAAACATCTTCCACAGCTCTTCCTTCTGGGAGGATGCCAAAGCATTCTCAAGGCCAGATTGCACTGTGTCTGCACCACCCAGTATGGCCGCCCTCTTAAAGATACCTGAAACACCTTTCAGAGGACACTTGAGGCAAATGAATATCTATGGGAGCCTCCTGAATGACTGAGTTCACACACTGTTTAGAATAACCTAATTCCTATCGTTTCGGTCCCTATCCAATATTTGTGGATTAAGTTGAGGATAAAGTATATGGACCAGGAAATCAACCTTTCCTTCCTACTCAAAGATAATATCTAAATACAACTACACCATACGGTTTTAAAGACATGTAGTGACTATGTCATGAAGTTATAAAGAAAGAAAGACTGAAGTAAAACTGAGGGTAGATTTAAATGCAGTGACAAATCAGACTGATTTTCTGGCCCCTACAGAGTTGCTATCATAGGTTACATATTAGTTTTCCTAATTTCTCATTAAATGTAAACTGATGTAGACTTTTGTCTCAGTTGCTGTCTTGTGAGTGGCCAAGTTCCTCCCAGCATGCAGTTCAATGAGGCCCCCAGCATCATGCATCCTCTCACTGAAAGAGCAGCCAGGTGGAGGGGCCTATTCACAGCAAACTGACCTTGACAGGGTCTGATTGAATCCCGCTTCCTCTGGCTGCTTCCCTCACTGCTGCACAGACGGCAGGAGTTTCTCAGTCCCCTTCACCCCTCCTCCAACTTTCATTCACCTCCACTGACATGTCCGATCAATGTGCTTTTTGTTCCGGGCGGAGAAATCTCTGTCTCTCTATTTCATTTGCTTCTCTGTCTGTCCTGTTTATCTCTTTTCACAGCCTCCCCCTTCTTTCCCTCTCCATCTCACCACTTTCTCTTCCACAACAGGACGAAGATATTTGTTGCGCTTCACTGATTCCTGTCTGATTCCTCTTTTTCTCCCCCCTAAACCTATCTCTGCTTCCTGTTTCGACGTATCCCTGCCTCTCCCTCCTCTGACGAATGAAGACATCTGTGATTCTCAAAGTTCTACTTTTTTAGTTTTCCGTAGAACAGGAAGAAAAAAGCAAATTCAAATTCAAATTTTATGTTTGTTTGATGTCTACCTTTCTATTCGCTGAGCGTTTAGATAATGGAAGAACTGTTGTAATGCAAGTAACAACATAATTGCAACTAATGTGATTACTAAATTCATTCATATCTTGATTTTGATTTTGGGCCAAGTCTGTAATTGTATGTGTGGAGAAAATTAAAAGGTTTTTAGAGATTGCAAAACCAGCAGATTTGTTGTTTTAAGCTTTAAAAAAGAGGGCCGTTCACCATTTTACACATGAATTAGATTAAAAATTAAGACTGCGATTTGTGGTCTTTTTCCTTTACCAGTGCACTTTCCTGGTGACTCATAACCAATTTTCACACATGCCCTGCAGTCCTGAACGTTTCTACACATTACCCAACAGAGCTGCTTGTTAGAGTGTAAATCTCTCATGCAGTCAGATGGGACATTAGTTGGTCTTTACCCTGCCAGCTCTCTATTATACAGTCTGTGAGAAGTCTGATTGCACCACTGTACGAATAGTTCAGCAAACTGTATGGTGCGTTTAGTAATTGTAGCATGTAGGCGTCATGTGTGCTGCCCCCTAGTGGCTCCATCCAGGCAGCTCATTTACTTGCACGATCACGATCGAGTACCGTAGTTTCTGCTACAAGTGAGAAAGAAAATCTGTGGAAACTCTCCCTGCTCGGGGTACTTTAAGTCTAGGTTTAGAAAACTGGAACATGCCCAGGTTTTTCAGGGAGTGTGTGAACTCTCAGTTGGGTCAGTGTTTGCAAAATCACATGATCTACCAAAGTCCCATTTGTTTTTATGATGTAAGCAGACCAAAAGCAGAGTCTCCAAAAAAGACGAAGTATTTCACATGGACATTGGGAAAGTTTGGGTTCTTTATGCCTCCCTACAGGCCTCTCTGCTGGCTCTGTGTTATCATTCTAAGGAAGCCTTAAAGTTAGACTTTCATTACATTTATCTGCGTTTCTCAGTATCTGCAGTCATGATACAGAGAATGATAAATAGCACTGTATCTCACGACTGCTTATGCTGTAACGAGTGATGTCATCGCTTTGTTTTCTTTCTTTTTTTTGGCCAAGATAAATCTGCTACGTAATGAAGCAAATAGGTATGGATGTCTATTTCTAGTATCGCAAAAGAAAGTTTGTATATGCACATAGTTACAGTTCCAAAATAAACATATATAGGGATTTTTTTGGATAGTCCATGCTACATGTCAGCATTTACACGGCCAATTTATATGCAATAAAAATTGCACTCCCTCTTTTTATCCTAATATAGATGCAAATACAAAAACTTTTAACATCTAGATCTACAGGTCAAAGTGAAAGGAGAACTTCATATAAGGAACTAAATCTGTTTTTCCATGTTTGCATGGAAGGAATATCCTGAAAAACAAGTGACAACACATATTTTTCATCACGCATTGCTTTTTTTTTTGTTTACCTAACCTAAGCTGCCCTGGCAACTTGCTGCGTATTTAAGTTTGACCAGGACCTATTAGAGTCATAATTGAAGCTCCATTAGTGCCTTTAATGTTATTTTTGTAGTATATTTGGAGCATATTTAATCCAAATCCCAATCTTTTCATAAACCTGACCAAATAGTTGTTGGTATTTAACCTCCTAGGACCTGGCGTCCACATATATGGGCATCATATTTTGGGTTGTCTAGACCAAAATAATAAATTTTGCTCTACAAGGGTCTAATATCCACTTTCGAGGTTGTACTGCCACTGTCCTCTCATTTTTCTCAGAAACAAAAATCCGGTAAAAAAAAAAAAAATCTGGTAATTCTTTGTTTTTACATTCATCGGGTCCCAATATGCACAAATATCGAAGAGAAATTAAAAATGAATACCATGGAAGAGTTCAGGTCTTAGGAAGTTAAGTCATCAGTCACACAAGCCAAGAGACCGGTTGGCAACCAGTTGCTAATGGTTGATGGGAGTCATCGCTAAATTGCCAAGGCCTGTGTGACTGCGGCATAAATCTAAGCAAAGAGTGAGTGAGACTAAAGGAAACACTGATTGAAATCAAATCAAAAATTTAGTACAAATACAAAACCAAGAAGACAAACCATTGTCCTGGTTTGCTTGTGTGCCTTTTATTATCACTGTACACATGTAGAATGAGGTACAGAAATAGTAGATTTCTCAATGCACTGACAACAAAAGTGCATTTTGTGTGTTTCTTTTACTGAGGAAATATGAGAAATCAAGGTCTGACTGGTAATCAGTGTTGGGAAGGTTACTTTTAAAATGTATTCCACTACAGATTACAGAATACATGCCCCAAAATGTATTTTGTAACGTATTCCGTTACGTTACTCAATGAGAGCAACATATTCTGAATACTTTGGATTACTTAATATATCATCATGTTTTTACAACTACATGAATGTACTGTAGTCAGACTTTTCTAACACATGTATTCAACATTACATGTCATTTTCAGATATTTATTTGAATGTGTTTACATGCAGTATCATTGCTCTAGACTCAGTTATGTTAGTGAGGATCGCTGATGACAAATGTAGGTACGTGTTGTGTTTGAGTTCTCTATCTGCACTCCTGTTATTTTAAGAGTGTGTGTTTGTGGCCCAGCAGTTGTTATCAGCCCTGCCTGTGGTCAGTGATGGTCTGCAGCTGCTTCAACAAGCCTGCTTATCAAAGAGGGCTCGTGTTCCTGTGATGTAGCCCTTCAGGCAGCTATCAGAAGAGCAGATGCCCCCCGCCTCACACACACACACACACACCTCCTAAGCCCCCAGCCAAGATGTCCTCAAGGTGGGCAGCTTTATCAAGCAGCATAGAGGTGTGGATGGAGCGCAGCCACTGTGGTGCTAAAATTTGTTCCCTCAAATAATTTCATGTATCTACTTCACATTCCTTTTTGCAGAAACAGAGGTCTCTGGCATTTGGAGAATTTTAAGGATGCTCTAACAAGTCACCCATCACTATCAATGAACTGCAGGACAATAAGCTACTGACATGTTTGGTTTTGTCAGATGTCTTTATTCCAGGAAGAGGCAAAAAAGTTTTGCTTTTGATTCAATATCCTGCAAAATCACAGTCACATGCAACCAGTGAATAAACTCTATATGTCACTAAAACCAACCAAATCTTCTTCCTACTGCAAGAGAAACTTTAATATGTCATTATGTAGTTTTGTTCCATTTATGCTACAAACTGTGCAAACAATGCCTAATAGGCCTTTGTAATTCCTTCAAAAGCCGGTGGGCAGATTACATAAAACCAAATAACATAATGAGATGGGTTTTGGGCAATTGAAAGATTCTGCAGTGCAATATCTGCTAATAACCTTAATACAGAAAAAGATCACAAGTAAAGGCAAAGCTATGATATTATCAGCATCTACCATCTTCACCAGTATTACATAAAGTGTTTTTGCTGGTTATAGGTAACACAGATGGGTCTCAAAGTGACAATCCCAGTCTGAGTCTGAAGAAACTGGGTTGGTTTTTTTTGGAAACTGGGAAAAAAGGCCGTTAACCCTTACAGCCAATCCACATACAATAGGATCGTAGGACATAGATACAAGCAAGAAAAAAACAATAATCTAAAGCAATAATTCAATATGAAGGCATCTAATATTTTAGCAACACTTTTTAAAACTATAGTCATGACAAAAACAAAGTTTTCTCAGGAGCCTATGCAGCCATGTGAAAACTAATTATGCCTCATGATTCAGTAGCTTGTAGAACTGCCTTTATCAGCAATAATTTAAGGTAATGGTTTTCCCTCTGACTTTATCAGTCTCCAACATGTTATGAAATAATTTTGGCCCACTCTTCTTTTCAGTATTGCTTCAGTTCTTTGAGATTTGCATGCTTTTGTTAATGCACAGCCCTCCCTAATGTCCCACCACAGCATTTCAATCAAACTAAATCCTGATTTGTTTGTTTGTTTGTGTTTAATCTGTCCAGCAAAATCATGGTCTCAGTGCTTTGGTGTGCTAAACTAATTTGCTTTGCCTCGAGGATCACTGTTTTATATTTTATTTTATTATTCATACTATTATCTGTGTTGATGTGGTGAAGGCCAGATTGGCAAAAGATAGGAGAAGAAAGCGAGGAGGAGATCATGGTTGACTTAATGAGTCAGATTTATCAAGTAGCATCAGTGCCCAGGTCCTGTGGCTGCAGGACAAGCCCCAACTATCACCCTGCAACCATTACAGTTTTTCTCGATTGCTAAAAAACATTTCTTGAAACTACGCCTCATATCCTCACAACAGTAAACACAAATCCATAACATCTCACTCAATTTCCCAAACATCCTATTTCCAGGTCAAAATGAAGCTCTACACCCAAAACTATTCACTCCTGCTGAAAAACCAAACTTTGCCCTCAGACATCAAACACAAGCCCTCAAAAACACACACACTACAACAGAGTTTTGCACACTGGTACAATTAATTCAAAACAATAGCTCCAAAACAAATAGGTTGCTTATGGTTCTCCCCTTCAAAACCCTTGTCACATGATAAACACAAAAGACGCAACCAATGTATGTACAGTGGCACATTGTCATTCATGTACTATACAGTACAACACACACCAGAAACATTATCCCACCTCAGCATCTTGTCTTTGGTCTGGGTCAGGCCAGAGAATCTCATCCACATCACAGGCTATATTGGCCCCAGCCAGGCAGTGGGGGTAAAATCCTCTTGCATGCCTGATCCACCCCTGGCATGCATCTACTGATATGTCTAGGCAGGCCTCTTCCATGGCCTGAAGGAGGTGAACACGGACATAAGGTTCTCGGTCATACACTTTCCACCGCCATGCCGAAAATAACTCCTCTATCGGGTTTAGAAAGGGAGAGTATGCAGGCAGAAAGATATTAGAAAACCTTGGGTTATTGGTAAACCAGTCACGAACCAGAGCAGCGCGATGGAAGCTGACGTTATCCCACACAACAACGTAGTGAGGCTGCTCTGGCTGTGCTGGTTCCCTGTAGTCCAGCTGGAACATATGTTGTCTTAAACCATCAAGAAAAGCAAGGAGAAGCATAGTGTTATAGGGTCCTAGTACGGCATGGCGGTGGAGTACCCCTCGTTGGCTGATGGCTGCGCACATAGTGACATTCCCCCCACGCTGACCAGGGACATTTACAATAGCCTGATGGCCAATTATGTTCCTCCCCCTTTTCCTTCTTTTGGTCAGGTTAAAACCTGCCTCATCCACAAAGATTATTTCATGGGGAACAGGCCGTCCTTCAATCTCAAAGATTCTCTGCAAAACACATAACACAGTAGAGTCAATCGGTACCCTGAACCACAGTTCAAGAGTGCTGAAATGGCAGCATAAACTGCCATGCTGTGATGGTACACAATACTTTATACAGTATCAAAACTCATACCTGAACATATTCCACACGTTGGTTTTTCACTCTGTCAGAGTTTCGTTCGAAAGGGACTCGGTATGCCTGTTTCATCCGGAATTGATTCTTTCGGAGGATGCAGTCAATTGTGGAGAGGCTGATGGCATTTATGCCTCGAAAAAGATGATCATCCTCAATCACTCTCCTTTGAATCTCTTGCAGGCGGATTACATTATTTGCAATTACCATGTTTACAAGTTCCCTCTCTTGCTCCTCCGACAAAAGCCTTAACCTGCCTCCACCAGGTGGTCGTCTCTGTGTCCTACAAAAATAGAAGCACTCATTACTGTAACTGTCACACATTCATTTTACAGGCAAATAATGGAAACATACTGAAACTCAAGACACATAAGTTCAGTAACTTAAACGTTACTGTACAAAGCAGTCTTACTGCAAGTACACCTACCTGTTTTCCTCCCTGAAGGTTCTGATGATGGAGGCAACAGTGAAGCGACTCAAATTTCGTTGTACTCGTTGCCCAGCCTCCCTCATAGTCATCCCATGGACAAGGACATGGTCAACTAAAGTGGCTCGAATTTCATCCGAGACTGACTGTCTTCTTGCCCTTGCTCTTCCCCTTCCTTGTCGCCGTCGTTCTCCACCTCCACCTCCTTCACCACGTCCTCCTCCTCCTCCACCTCTCCCTCCTCCTCCACCACCTTCCTGTTGTCCTAGACCACCTCCTCCTCCTCTTCCACCACGTCCTCCTCTTTCACCACGTCCTCCTCTTTCACCATGTCCTCTTCCTCCACCACGTCCTCCTCCTTCAACACGTCCTCTTTCTCCACCACGTCCTCTTCCTTTGCATCTCTTTGGATCCATTGTTTCAAACCTGAATGAGCTGACTTTGGCCCTTTTATCTATCCATCGCAGGTTCTGATTGGTGTGTGCTAAATTTTGACTCCTAGTGTTTCCACCTGGTTAATTGTGTGCTAATTGAGCTCAAGCTATGCTGACTTAAGTTAACATTATTGCATGCTAGTGCTTTCTAAATGACTACATGGTGTAAGCACTGTAAAATGTAGGGATTTGTGTGTAGAGTTTTGCAGTAACAGTTCACCAAATTTGAGTCATGTGTCAAAGAAGGGTATAGTGTTTATAGTTCAGGGAAATGGGTGAGCTTTTTGAACAATAGCGTTACGGTTTTGAAATTTTAGTTTAGAGGCCTGGTTATAGTGTTTAGGCAATCGAGAAAAACTGTAATAGCTGCTATGAGGTGTTTGTGCTCATATGCTGCCTGTCGTCTGTCCAAAGGACATTGTTCCCGAAGTCATGTGATTTGTTCAGATGCAACTTTGCAAACCTAAGACGTGACTTTGGGATGAATTTGTCGAGACATTTATTCTTGTGAAGATGGAGGTAAAATTCCACTTTTATAGCTCTTTCCAGCCCTGCGACAGACTGGCAACCTGTCCAGGGTGTACCCCGCCTCTCGCACTATGGCAGCTGGGATAGGCTCCTGCACCTCCGTGACCCTGAACAGGATAAGCGGATGGATGGATGGATGGATGGATGGTTCTTTCCATGATATTTGTACAAGTGATGATTCACAAGTATCCCTCTCCTTATTGCTACCTTCATGTGTCCCTGTAAGTCTACAGGGACACTAAGAAAGCAATGAAAATGGGAAAAAAAAAAGTAATGAATGCAAACTCTCACTCAGCTGTGATATGTAGTGATGGTCAGCCTGAAGAACATACAGCTGGTTTTTTGAGCTTCCCCTCGAGAAGAAGAACAAAGAGCGATCGTATCTCTCACTCTTCTTTTTGCCAAACAGTTAAGATGCTCAACAAGTGGCCGTTTCCTCTCTGGAACATCTGTAAACAAGTGAATAGCTTAACCTTTAATATCAGATCCATGCTAATCAAAAACACACTGTAGCTGCACCATTTCCTGCTCCTGAGTGTGTAAGTATCAGCCTGGACATGAGCTACTTTTGGCCGTGACCCTAGAGGTAAAAAGAAATACTCCACAGGAGGAAAATCCTAATATTTAGCACCAGCGTTGATTTAGATTTGCTCTTTGTTGGGCTAGATGAGTTTTGTTCTTACATTATTTTCCTTTTTTTTTTTAAATGGCGACAGATAAACCAGGAAGAGGTCTGCTTCACACAGAGATAAGCTGTGGTATGTCCAGCACGCACACACAGAGCTCACAGCGCTGATAGCCCTCTGCTCTTTGATGTGACTCTTGGAGGGAAGACAGAGTTATTGAGAAGGGAACAAGAGAAAAGGATGATTGAGTGTGAGGGAAATTGAGAGAGATTACAGGAATGGCTTCAGGGTTGTTGTTTTGTCCTATGTTAGAGACACACGCAATTTTAATCCTTATCAGCCTCCATTCCTTTCAGGTGGAAATAGACAAAGGAGCTGCTTTAGACAAATTTCAACACTGATGGTGTTTTGTGGCCAAAGGACAGAAATGAGGCTGGAGTCGTGCCCTGTCTTAATTTATCCACTAATTTTCCTTCCTCCTCTCTGTCTCTCTCTTTGTCTACTGAAGTGCTACGTTTCGAAACAGATGCAGGAGTTATTGCATTTGTATAAATTAAAATGAGAAAACACAAACTGTTTTCTTAGTTTAGGTCACATTTACCATTTCAGAAGCTCTAAAGGTAAAAAGTATGTATTGCTACTTTTTTGTGTTTTTACATCTAGCAAAGGTAAAGATATGAGGCACCATTTGAAGGAAGACAGATGGGATGTTACTCTCCAGAATAACCAAGCAATCTCTAAAGGAGAGATCTGACACCCTTCAGAGGAAGCAGCTTTGCACGGTTTCTATGTGCAGTCTTATTATTTCATTAACTATGTACAGCGTGTAGCCATAGATGAGGGCAGATCGACCAATAAATCAGCAATCTAAGTTCTCTGTCACCACAGAGGACCTGCTGCGCCATTCAGTTTGTCTTTAATGCTCAGTGTTTCTAAATATCTGCTAAACGCTGGTAAGTAAAGGAGTGATGAAACACACGGTGTCCTGAGCTGTCTGGAAACAGAGCTGTAGTTTAACACTGTGATGTGCTACATTCCCATGAGTCTTCCTTCAGGATGTTATGCTGTGAAATTTGAGCGTAGACATGAGAAGGAAGGGGAAAAGGTGTGTGTGTGTGTGTGTGTGTGTGTGTGTGTGTGTGTGTGTGTGTGTGTGTGTGTGTGTGTGTGTGTGTGTGTGTGTGTGTGTGTGTGTGTGTGTGTGTGTGAGTACTTCCTGTAGGATGTTATACTGTGACCTCTGAGGATAACCCTGGGGTTAGGGTGGAGGCTATTCACCGCATCCTGACACTAATAAGATGCCTCAGTTTGTATTGTGTGTGGATGAAAAAGCTAAAGCAAGTCTGTGCGTCTGTGTATGAGTGGAGTGTGTATCAGAAGTATCCTGATAAACCTCTGAAACTCAAGGGCCTTTGTGCCTGAGTGGAAGGAAGTCCTTCAGCAGACAGATAGCATCCGTGTGTTTGAGCCCCCCCCACACACACACACACACCTCCGCCTGTATATTGATGTTAAGCACTGCACACTATAGGGTAAACGTGTGCAGCACTTTGCTTTTGCACTGTTGTGCACCCATCTGAGCCCAACCCAGACTACTGACGATCAAAGATTTGGAAATGATGAGCTGGAAAATGGTAGCTAACTCAAACACTATCTAACACAGTGAACACATAAAAGGACTGCATACAGATGCTTCACAATTTAAAGATAGTCAGATTTCAGGAGTCATTAAGAGCAGCACTTGAGTCGCTATCAATCACAACTGCTTCTAAGTTGCCTTTAGAACTCATTAACTGAGCAATAAATCAGACAATTTCAGGACAATGAGATTGTTTTCCCTAACATGTAGGACACAGTGGGAGCTACAACCACCTTAGATGCATGTCCAAATACTCTGGCGTTTAGAATATCAAATGTTATAGCACCAAATCACAACAACAGTCATCTCAAGGCACTTTATATTATAAGGTAAAGACCCTACAATAATGCAGTGAAAAACCATAACAATCAGACAACACCCTCTGAGCAAGCACTTGGCGACAGTGGGAAGGAAAAACTCCCTTTCAACAGGAAGAAACATCTGGCAGAACCAGGCTCAATTTGCCACAGTCAATTGGGGATGAGGGAGACAGAACAAAAGACACACTGTGAAAGAGTAAAAAGAGAAAAAGTCAGAATTCTGAGATTAAAGTCAGAATTCTGACTTTTTTTTCTCAGAATTCCCACTTTTTTCTCAGAATTCCCACTTTGATCTCGGGATTCCCACTTTAATCTCAGAATTCCGACTTTTTTCTCAGAATTCTGAGATTAAAGTCAGAATTCTTACTTTTTTCTCAGATTTTTTTTCCAGTGGCCCTAATCCTCTTCCGTAGGGTTCAAATCTCTTCTGTGATGAAAATAATTATTTTGACATGAATGGCCCTTACTTCAGAAATAAGATGGCATATCAACAAATTCAAATGTCATTTAATGAAATATTGGATTTTTACATGTTGTTAATATTTTAAATTCTAAACGGTCATTGGAATATTTCAATTTTTATCTTGTTTGTTTGATTTTAAATCCACTGTGGTGGTGTGCGGAGGCAAAACTACAAAAACTGTGTCCAAAGACTTATGAACCTAACTCTAAATACGTTTTAGGAGCCTGAGCCACAGTCAAAACAAATATAATACTCTTACATCTAATTTAAATAAGATAACTAAGCAATGAGATATACATAACTCCTTAATATGTTAAAGAGATTGGTATGATCCATATTATTAAGGAGATTTTTTTTTTTTTGCTTGACCCTCTTCCTTCCCTTTCCTCTGCAGGAAAAATAAACTTGACCCCTGCATCCTGGCGAGATGTGACCTCTGCACCTCAGCAACCCCTAAAAACACACACACTCACCAATACATAAACACCAGCTTTCCTTTCACCCCCCTTCATTGGCTGCTTCATTTTAGCCTGGATGTTCTCTCCTCTCCTCTGTCAGCAATCTCTGCCACCATAATATTCCTATCTCTATATTCCAAGTGATTTTTTTAAACTGATCTCTCAAAGGGAACAGAAAAGCAGGAGTCAGAAATTTCTAAGCCACTCAAATCGAGGCATTTGAGCCTTAAGCCTTAAGACTTGAGCCTTAAGACACTTTATATTATAAGGCAAAGACACTACAATAATACAATACAATACAATAAGGGGTATAATAATACCCTTGTGGGTAAGCACTTGGTGACAGTGGGAAGGAAAAACTCTTTTTTACAGGAAGAACCAGGGAGGGACAGCCGTCCTCTGTGATCAGATGGGGGTGAAGGGACAGCAACAGCACAGGTGTGGGGAGGTTGAAAAACTGCATTTTAATCCCTGTGTTTTGTACAGAGTGAGTATAAAGTGAGGAAACACCTGAAGAACAAGGTGAGCATGAGACTGAGACTGAGAAGCAGTGCTTCTTAATCTGAGGGATGCTGATAAAACCCAATTTAGGAAGATGGCAAAAAAAAAGGAGTCCAGAAAGGAGAAGGAGGACTGCAGCAACAACACATGGTCCCAATTTCACAGTTGTGGACGGAGGAGTGCCGGCGGATGCGGGGGCAGGAACAAGGCTTGCAATCTGGAGACATTAAAAGCCCAGTAATAGTCACATTCACTTCCACAACCAGGAAACTACTGCTCTGCTCCTAGTATGCACGCATGTGCCTGTGTAAAAATAATCTTCTGCCTTTGTGAGGACCAATTAAGGCTTTCATGCTTGCAATGAAGTGCATTGCAAGCATTAAAGTGGTCATTTCAAGTGTTAGAATTGGGAGTAGGTTTGTTTCGGGGTTAGGGGTTTAGGTGGTATTGTTGAGTTTAGAGTGTGTATGTGTTTTCTCTCACACACTCAATCTCCTTCAGCATCTACACACACAGGCTGAGACAGAGCAGACCATGGCATGAAGCAGGGCAGAGCAGGGCACTACAACAGAACCAACTTCCTGTTGCCTCATATTCTTCCAGAGCTCTTAATGAGACCTGTACAGTAAACCACCACCTCCACTTTCAGTCTGATCTGTCAAGCCCTCCTCTAACCTGTGAATATGATGAGGCTTCCACACTTTTAATGATTCATTTAAAAAGTAAGATTAGTTTGCCGCTGTCACAACTTTTCATTCAATCCATAATGTTCAGCATAAATGGGGAAAAAGAAATACATCCTGCTCCTCTAAAAGTCGAACAATCGGACTTTTATTCCAAATATATATAACATCAAATTGCATTTGGCAGCTATCTGGAAAAATGTTTTCTCCAAGTGCAAGTGTGGATTCAAAGTTTCATGCATCAAATAGGCCTCTGTTTGCCAAACGACTCTTGAAAAACTACTTAGTCATAAACACAGAGACACACACATAGATTCATGGTCTCAGTCAGCACTCTCACTGCGGTGTGTTTAACTACAGCTCCTGGACTCTACCGAGGTGTTTCATCAATGTCAGAGCTGGTTTGAAAACGTCCTCTGTCAGGCCACACTCGCTGGAGACGCAGGCTGCTAAAAAGAGCCACAGACATGAAGGCACGCTGAAAGCGGCCCTTGGTATGTCAATGGGCCACTCACTGGGAGAGCAGGGGGGGGCTTTTGCTGAGGGAAGGAAGCAGAGAGTGGACTGTCTGTAAGTGGGGAGACATCAGTGGATCGCTTTGATAACACTAATAAACAGGCTCTGTTTTATTTTCTACTGCGCTTCTCTGAATTTCTGGTGTTTTCATTTACAAAATCTTGAAGAAAATCACTCGATACAACCATCTAATGATAAATTATTCTAACAATCTTATACGTTTTTAAGTTAATTCACCATTAGCTTTATGAAAGAGTTGGTGTGGTGTTTGTTTTTTGTTTCTTTTTAATGTTTTAATTTTTTTCTGAATTCTTATAAATCAAATGATCACTTAGAAATATAAAAATCAAAAATGCACAATTCATTTAATCATATTACAACCTTAGCCTCAGACTTACAGGACATATAGATATTGCCAGGAGATGAATCTTGAATTTTATTTATGCTGGACGGCAACAGAAACAGCAGAGAAGCACAGACCTTTACTTGAACCTTTTTTTAACCTCACACTTTGACTGCCTTCTTCTATCTTTAATAGTAATATTTTAAATCCCCAGGGTTAATAAAGCATGCCGATGGATAAATAGGTCGATAGATAAATTAACACAAAATACATCCGATTACATTATACTGTCTACTTAAGTAATATGTTTGATGCAGAAATGTTACTTATTGTATGTTTTGAGCATGGTTTTAACTATCAAACTTCTTTCCTTACTGCACAGATTCAGTTATTAATTTTTAATGTAGTTAAAAGAATCATGAATAAATGTAAATGCATTTTTGATTATGTTTTAAACTCAGTTTTTAAGTGTCTAAAGCAGGCAGTGTTTTCTTTTTTGTGGTTATATAATATATATAATTTTTTGCTATTGAAAGCATATGACTATCTCAGGTTGTGTCACTTCTAATTTTTAATTTTCAGCTTAATATATTTGCATTTATGTAGCGCTTTGCTAGTCCTGTACTGACCACTCAAGTCATATCTTACAACCATATCTTGACAGAGCATCTTATTCTATGCCACAATAATTACTTAACACAATTCACCTTTCACCTTTTTATATATTGAAAGCAGTTTCTTTGAAGACTTGTAATGTAAATGTCCCAGTTTCCAAATCACTTTGGGTCAATTTAGGTTGATTAAATGTTCTACAGTCTCTAGACAAAAGTGACAGCCAACAAAAATATGGGTCCAGACATTTTTCATAGTGGATGTTTGAGGTCTACATTTTCATTTCCAGAAGAAAAATCTATAGGATAGAAACAAAGTATCGATCCTATGGCACTGGTATTGATCTGACGGCATTACCGGCAATATTTGGATTGATCTACACACCCCTGAGGTTCACTGATTAGACTAAAGCGCCTGTCTTTGGACTGTGCAGGGAAGCCAGAATACCTGAAAAAAACATGAAACACCTGAAGGAACCAGACAAACTCCATCCAGAAAGTCTCCAATCTGTGTTCAAACCTTTAATAACCACTTTATAATGTGACAAAACACACTTTCCTTGACAAACAAGATTTATTTACCCTCTTCCTGTGATTGTTGACATGAGGTTCAAGCATAAAATTCTGTGACTGAGCCCATAAAAAAAGAAAAAAACAAATAAAAAATTGGCCAGTCTGCTCTCTGAGGTTGTCTCTCTGGGCAGCGCCACACTGCCTCTAGTGTGGGTCCTGTTTTTTTGTTTGTTTGGTTTTTTTTTTTTTTGGGGGGGGGGGGGGGGGGGGTAGCTTTGCTCTGTGAAAGTGCAACAATTATATTCCCTTTATAACAACAATAATGGGGATCTGGTCGATCCATTCCTACGGCATGTGAGCCTTTTCCAGTAAAGGCACAGGCTCCCTGCATCACTGACATTTTCTGAGAAGGAAAAATGACCACATGACTAAATTTTATTTGACCATTCCCTTGAAAATTACCCCTTACTGATATTTAATAATCGTTCACGACGATAAAGACAAAGTCTTAGGAAGAAAACAGATTAGACATCTATTAGACCATGGAGCAGGCATAAAAGAAAGGCAGGCCAAATTTAAGTCGAGTATCGTTTAAGGCTTCTAGGTTTAGAGTCAAAGAACTTTACATTCGCACCTATTTGCAATACTGATGTTTGTCAAGACATTGCAGTGTCTCCAGTTCTGAAAGTCCGAAAGTTTTATGGTATTTTTCTGTAAGAAAAAAAAGATGACAAATTAGATCCAAAGGAAAATGAGGGTGCCTCTTTGTTTTTCCTTTGAGTTGACTACAGCACAGACCATACTGGGCAGTTCTCAGTCCCAGTGAGAACTGTTAAATTAAGAATTTGAATTAGGGTTAATCTACATACTATAATGTGATGCTTTAACATCCCCTTACCCACACGCTGCTTCTCCATCTCCACAACCTCCACTCCCCACACCCACCCATTAACCACATGCGCTATGATCTTGGTGTGGTGCAGCTGTGTCAGCCCAGGCCTGTATGGCATCCTGCATACTGTTAGTCCAGACCACGAAACCATACTCTTCAATGGCTGCCCTTCAATCAGAGCACCAACACACACACACCCACAGCACTCCTGAGCCTTTAATGATTAAAATAGCCTCTGAACACTGAGAGGACAGAAGAGGCCGGTGATGGAAGAGGAGCTCTGAAGATTTGTTTTTCACTGTCTAGTTTGGTCTGTCAAAACATTTTCCTTTTTTTTTAAACACTTTTATGGGTTTGATTTAGGCATTTACAAACAAGCCAATCAGCACAGATGAAATGAAACACAGGATAGAATAAGCCAGTACATTAAAATCACATCAATACTAATCAAGTTGTTTAAATCAAGAGCAATAGAAGAATAAGATAACAGTCATCAGACAGCAGCTCCAGACTCGGTGGCAACCTCCGGGACTGAAAAATGACGCCGGCGTAAAACTGCAGATCTTCTAATGGCCTTTTTTTGTAGTCTGCCGCCAGAAATCATCATAAAATACTCGACTTTAGAGAAGAAATAAACACATTTACAGTCTGGTTGAAAAACAAAAACAGTTCTGGGCCCATAGCCAATTAACCTCTTCATGGCAATTGTAGAGGAGTTGCGTTTTTATATGGTAAAATTATTTTACATTTATGTTTATTAAGGCTCAAAATCATCTGTATAGGGAAATCTTTGAAATGCAGGCAATGCAGGCATTCAGTGAGGCAAACAAACCAGGTGAGCAGCAGGCGATGAGCAAAGCCAAAAGAAAAACTGTATAAAAGTTAATAACTATGTAACAAAATCTATAAAGAAAACTAGAATGAAAAGAAAACCAGGAGAATGCAATCTACGTAGGACAACACAGGAAAAACCGACTGGAAAAGTGTCTCAGTTGATAAGTACATAGGTGAGAATGTACAGTGTTGTCATAAAGTATCTGCCCCCTTCCTGAATTTTTACTTTTTTTGCACATTTTTCAGACTTAAGTGTTTCCGATCAGCAAACAAATTTTATTGTTAGACCAAGATAACCTGAGTAAATACAAAGAGCAGGTTTTTTAAATGATGATTTCATTTATTAAGAGAAAAAAGGTTTCAGAAAAACATCCACTTTACCAATATAATATTAAGGATGCAAATTCATGCAAAGATATTAGTTAGGCTCCATGCAATGCTGTTTGATGAGCAGCAATAATTGGAAACAGAAACGCTAAGATTTGCTTTCACTAGATGGAAATGTTGGCAGTGCTGGACAAATTTACTTCAAAGTGTCTCAACCTATAAATCATTTTGTTAATTCTGTGATTTGTTTTAAACCAGTGCTGCAGTTAGATCTCATCAGTCCTGGATATTTACGCAAAATCTTTATTGGCATTAAACAGAATTATGGCATAAAAACACTCATCCTCACCCACAATGATGAAGAAGCTAAGAAGTAAGCTTAAGTCTACATCAAGTTCAAGTTGGGTATCTTTTCCCTGCATCCTGCAACTGAAGGAGGACCTCTGTACTGACTGACTGACCGTCCCTGTTTCCTATTAAACCAAAGAGGTGTTGGGGTCCTTAAGGACAGTTTGGAGTACAGTTGAACCTCTGTGGAGCTGACACGTTCACAAACATCAGAGGAAGATTTGTGCGTCAGAACTGAAAGCCTCAGTGTGTGTGAGGTAACAGTTTTTTAAACATCTATCTATCCATTTATCTATCTATGCATGAAAGACTTTTTTTTTTTTTAAAGAGGGGGCGTTACGGAGGAGGGATGTCGGGAAAGAGGTCTGTGTTTGATTTATGGCCCTAATAAATCCCAACTCTTTACCCTCTAACCCCTGAACCAGCCAGGCAGCTCCCTAAAACCTTAATTACTCCCCTGCCGACCCCCTCTATATCCTCATGGGGCGCGAGAGAAAGGAAAGAGAGCGAACAGTGGCCATATTATTCTGCTGTAAAACCGAATGGCGTCCTTGTAATCACCTGACTGCCTCATCAGCCAGAAAGCCAGTGCGGCAGTTGGCCAGTGAGACAGTTCGTTATTCAGTGACTTCTATGGCCGGTGGCCTGGCTGGATGAATTATAGAGGCCCTTCTAGCTTCACCACCAAAACACACACTGATTCATTCTCGGTCCAGACTTAATGGGACATATCTAAAAAGTATTTTTACGTTTACAACCCAAGAACCAGGGCTTTTTATTGTGGGTAAATTGGGCTTCCATTGTGAAGACAGACACAGAAAGTCTGTGCCTTTCTTCAGATTTGCATCCAATTTCAAAAACAGTATTTCCAGACCAGGTTATTTTCTGGCTTTTTGCACAGCTGATTTGAAAGTGGTGTTAAAAAGTTAGCTTATAGTCAAATAAACCATCTTCTCTCATATATGTGGACATGTAACTCTGAAATAATGATAGAAGAGCTGAACAAATGTCAGCTTTATGGCTCACACATCAAGATTTTAACCATTTTCTTTTATTTTAGTGACTTTTATTTTCACACATGGGTGGATAATTTGTTCTTCTTCATCTTGACATTGATTTCAGGTCACTCAAAAACAAAACTTTTCAAGGAATCCTGTCGAGAAATTTGACAGATTGACTGATTTGCAGCAAAAAAGTAGTGTTGTGGTTTTTTTCACCACCAAAGAAGGAGCAAACCAACCACAAACACAACGTTAGCGCAACAATGGAGAAATATTTTTATCGTTCCCAGAAATTGTACAAATGCATCGCATACTGAGCTGGATCAATTCAAGATGTCTTGAGGAAAAAACATACCTTTAAATCTGATGTAGTTCAGTTATAGTATATTTTGTGCATCACATATTGTTGAGAATCTATAAAAAAGGAGATTTGGAAACTAATGTAGCTTTCCGAAAAAGAAACAACATCAACAGCCTTTGAGGATTAACAGGCCAGTTATAAGAAAAAAGATTAAAATGATTTAAAATGCAAGTTTCTTGGTGCCTAAATCTAAAAATAAAAGTGACTTAAAATTATGATAAAATAGCACCAGAGAAATAAAAAAAAACACTTGGCACTATGGGGGATTTAACCTACACTCTCCTCTGTAAATGATGAGTGACTCCTATTACCACCACCATCTTTTTCTTAAAGCACTCTTTATTGCTGCATGTAAGCAGAGGGAAATTTGAGTCTGTAAGCATAAAACTCTGTGACCGTCATTGCAAACTTCCTACATAAAAACGTCACAAACTGCCATTTAGAAATGAGGCAGCCATTTTTTTTGTCTATGTGCATGCAAAGAGAGAAAATTTGGATTTTTTTAATGAGTTTATCACACTGCTGGGAGATGTGATTAACTGACTGTAAGTCTGATCAGGGTGATCCTTTTTCCACTGTGCAAAGCAGCACCGTCCAGAAATGCACTGTGCTGGTCTGTCAGATATTAAACAGGTAAAATACCCTGTAGCATGTGCGCTGTAATACTGTGTTACTTTAGATTTATTTATGTTTAAATACTTAGTCCAGATTTAATTTGAGAAAAACAAAATCGTATTCATACAAATAAAACTTGACTAAGATGTTTTTTAGTCTTTTAGATCAGAATCTGTACTTTTTATGTTTAAGTAGAGCTCAGTCACTCACCTTTTCTTCTAAGTATAATGTGGTAAAACTATACAGTCAGCACAGAAGACAGTCCAGCAATTCCCAGGTTGGTCTTCCTGCACCTCAAAACTTGGAGTGCTGTGGAAAAGTATGTGAGCCCTTCCTGATTTCTTAGTTTTTAGAAATCAGTCATGAATCAACCACATTTTTTGGGAAAACTGGGTTCAATTTCACACCCAGACCTATCCAATCAAGAAATCATTTAAATAACATGTCTGACAAAGTGAAGTAGGCCAAAAGAACTAAAGATACAGATGAGCAATAAAGTCATTGACATCTATCAGTCTGGACAGGGTTACAAAGCCAATAACTGAATAATGTCACTCCTTCATTAGCACTTGCTGGTTTTCATCTCAGCTCTAACTTAACCGGCGTCCCAAATCCTGCTCGTCTGGCTGCCCAGTTGTCCAATCAGTCCATTCAGCTGTCAGCTTTGCTGACACACTGGACTCACTCACTGACTGACTCGTTTCCTGGCCAGCAGAGTTGTTGTGTCAGACTAGATTTATGTCTGTGGTGATAACTCATTTCAGACATACTGCTTTCCCCATGGGGGAGCAATAAAACCACTCACTGTGCTAACCTGTTTTACCCTGAATTCAGTGGAAACACTCCGAGCCTTTGTTGCTGTTTACATTTTCATTTTTGGACCCTGGCTGCTGTTTACCGAATACAACATTCCCATAAGCCCAAATTAATCACTGCTGACGCTACAGCAGATATCGGATTCTTATAAGAAGATGGGAATTAATCAATTCTAGCATTACTGGAATTTACACGACTGACTTCCAAGATACAAAATCAGTGACCGCTGAAGCCGAAACACATCTTAAAATATTATATAGCATGTTATAACTTTTAATGTCTCCTGGAAACCTTGTTATCCAACTCTCTGGCCTGTTTTAATAAAATGATAACAAGCAGTATTTCATCTTCTGTTCTCTAATAAATCTCACACATAGTTGGATCCAGCAACAGTTGGAATTTGTTTTACTAAATTTAAAGCAATTTAAAGATCATGACTGAAGACAAGCAGTATTAGAAGCAGGTGAGAGGATAATCAGTGGGACTGCAGTTGCTTTTTCCAGGATCAGACGGCCCGAGTTCTCGACTTTCAAGGACAGAAAGACAAAGGATGCAGCCTTTTAAGTGTTTAAGAGACACTCAGTCGAGACGAAACCACAGCTGTAAAGACAAAAGAAGAACCCAGAGGTCTCATAAATCACTTTTGTTTTTAAAAATGCAGCATTCACACCCGCTTTCAGCAACGACGAGAACCACTTCCTTCAAGACGACCACATGAACCAATAACAAGCTGGAAGGAGGCTTCTTTAAAAGAAAGAAACAGATGTTTATGTCAGTTGTCCACAGAGGGTAAACCGAAGCAGGAACACTGGAGAAGTTGGAAGTTTCATAACTTTAAGTGTCAAGAATCCAAAATCATAATAACTGCATGCACAGACACAGAGTCCATGTGACGTGCTTTGGTGCCACCAAAAGTACAACACATAGGCTCATTGGGCACAAACCAATGACAGTTTCTCAGTACGTCAATGTGGGAGGCGCTCCTAGATGCCACATTTCTTCTGACCACCAACACCTATCATTAAGTCAAGAATTTCTCAAATGTAAGCATTAACTGTTGTGTTGACGTAACGTTTTGGATAAGCACTGACCAAATCATCAACCATAACCACAGTTTTAACCTCTGAGGGTAACAACAGCTTCCACTGTTGGTAGAAAATATGCTCGCTAAGACTTCCACTAGTCACTGTTTACAAAAACAGACTAATTAAAGAATAAAAACCTAAAGATGGTTTCAAGCTGGTGTTTATGCAAATGCAGTCCACCTTTTGCTACACACATGAATGGTTTGTTGTCATCCACCAAAGCCTGCTCAAACATTATTAACCAGCTAAACTCTGACAAGAAGTAAAATACCCAAAATCCTTTTACAGCTTTCACATGTTTATATTCAGATATTTATTTATTGAGATAAGTGTGAGATTTGTTTATTTGCTCCCAGCTGATTCACCACATCTTCTCACCAAGTTACTTTTTGACACAACACTCAGTATTTTGCACATTTCGATTGCACTGTCTTGTGTTTGTATCGTCCTGTTCTGGCAAGTGTTGCACTGTCTTGTCTTGTTTTTTTGCAATTTTTGTACATTGCACTTTATGTAGTCCTGTGTTGATTGTCTGTTATATGTCATATGTAGCACCAGAGTCTGAGAGAAACGTTATCTTGTTTCACTCTGTACTGTACCACTGCACATGGCTGAAATGACAATAAAAGCCACTTGACTTAACTTGAAGTGTCAACTTTTCCAACTGTTGAAAATTGTAGATTACATTTTACCTTGAAACATAGCCAGGTGCCTGCTTTGTTATCTTTTGTTGAAATATCTTTTAGTGGAGCGTTTGCAGTTGGAAAGAGCTATTCTGGGACAGTAACATTAACAGATCCTTAAAAAAATTATATAATTGTACCAGGCTACTTTCCACCTCAGTTACTTACGTATAGCGTAACCACTTTTGAGTGATGTGCTGTTGGACTTTTGCACAGCCTCAGGGCTACTCGAATGGACACTAGTAGGTCATAAATTCCACTTAAATTGTACATATTCACTCTTATGTCCAGCCTCAAGAACTGGAAGCGCTGCAGCTTTGACAGACACACCAAAATACATCTACAATATTTAGAATGCTTCACATTTTAAAAGGCTGTTGGTTTTTTGTTCCTCTTTAGTCTTATTAGCTGCACTACACTTCAGCATTAGTCTGAAACTTTCTTGGATTTATTTTATTTCTTTTCCAACACAGGGCTCGTGTTTACTCTGAATATACTGTATGCTCTCACCTCAGGACAGTCAAACATTTCAAATCTGTGTTTATGAAGGACAACGTTATTGTTCATGTGGGTTTAAAGTTTAATCACATTAAGAATAATTATACTCATGACATAAGCTTAGGAAAAGTCTCCAAGGGGTTTATCATTGTGAGTTGATGACTAATATATCCTTATAAGGAAGGATATGGGTAAAATTTACCTAATATTACAGCTCATAAAGACTTGGAGCGCTTTGGTAATTTGTTTCACTTGGCTTGTTTGGGTGCATATTTTACAACATGAATAAAATATGGCTAAATTCTGGTTCAAGGTTAGAGTAAGACATGAGAAACTGTGCTTTTATAACAGACTCTGACCCACTTCAAACCATACAAAAACAGCACAGTAAGACAAACAAAACTAACTCGCTGATTGAGGAAAAAGGTTTTCAGGCCTCTGAATGCAAGTTGATTTTCACATCAGCAAGTTAATGTATGCACACTAATTTTACAGTAAATTGTCCAGAAAAAAACTATAAAAGCTGTGTCAACTAGAGCCATGCACCTAGTTTTAAAGCAACCACTTCTTTTAATAATATGAAAAACTGTCATTTGATAACAGGTTGTTGGGGCTTTTTACAGAGTCATTACCCAGCTGATGTGAACGATTACCATCGAGCGCAACCAAGCAGGCCTCTAATTGTTCATGTATGGAGCCCAGAGGATGTGACTGATGGATGTCATTAAGTCGAATTTGCGTCAACGGACGTGTAGCGAGCATATTACAGTCCATCTCCCTCAACCCTGCACTTTCTCCTCAGAAGGCAGCTAATGGCCCAGAAGGTCCAGGTAGCAATTTAGGCCTCTTAAGTTTTAAATGCTTCCTACTGTAAAGCTGAACTACACACACACACACACACACACACACACACACACACACACACACACACACACACACACACACACACACACACGCAACGGAACGCTAAAAACCATTTATGATCTTTGTAGGTTACATTTCGACTCAAAGACAACGAGGAAAATTGGAAGCACAAAATTTTTTTATTTTTTCTTCCAGTTTCTGACTCACATTTGTCGATTTAACAACACTTTTTAAAGCAGTTTTTAATCAAATAAGTAGATGTGTAGTTTAAACGAACAAACACAAAAATGAATTTTTTCTGCTCACAGTCTGGTGTGACGCTACTTTCAGCTTCCCTTTTGCCACCAGGGGTTGGCACAGCGTGTACGGCATGTTTCATTTTACACCAAATAGCCTTCCTGATGCGAGCCCAACTGGGATTTTTGCCACAGATGAAATTCTTAAAGGATGCCTATGGTGCTATTCTTTTTTCCTGTCATATCTATACTGGTGTAATGGTGGAAAGATTGAAAATAATGAAGTTGACATATACTCGGGGAACACTTGTGAGCACGTCTGAATCAAGTTACAGACACCTTGCCACAAATTTTTCGTGGGCCTAAAGCAAATTGTATTGATGATCAGTTTTGTCCTTTTTTAATAAATAGATACAATTAGGCAGAAAATGTCACCTCTGATCTTGATCTTGAGATGAAGGTCACCAGTCTTCAAACTCATCTGAGATTTTGCCTTGTTCTCAAGTTATTGCACTCAAGATTTTTAGAAAACTTGACCTCTGTCCTTGAGGCCAAAGTCAGAGATTCAAACTCATCTTCAATTTTTTGTAGATACACCTATGTTACCAGTTTAAAAATCCTGCATTCCCTCAGTCTTCGTGTTATTGCCTTCACAAATCTAGGTGTCCTCAACATCACTTCACTTTTACCCCTCAGAATAATCATCACAATGCACCTTTACTAAAACGTCAAGTCTCTGGTATTAATGGAAACAATGATACTGTGTTTCATGTGTGTCTCCTTGTCTGTTCTCCTTCTCTCCTTCTATCTGATGCACTTGTTCACAGTCCCACTCCCAGATGAGTGATGAGTGAGAGATCTTTCCCTGGGACAAGCGCACTTTTGGGATGTGTCCACTTAGAACAGGAATAAACACATTTTTGTTTCCATCCATCCATTTTCTTATCCAATTCAGGGTCGCCAGGGGGCTAGAGCCTATCCCAGCTACCGTCAGGCAAAAGGCAGGGTACACCCTGGACAGGTCACCAGTCTGTTGCAGGGCTAACAAGGAGACACAGAACCACTTGCACATATGAGCAAATTAGAAGTTGTGCATCCTTGTTGCCAGTTTCATTAATTTTGCATAGCTAGCTGAGCCTAGGTGACATATGGACCGCTGTATTCTACCAATGATAATTTTTCATGAAAGCAAATACACATCCATGTTTTGATAATATATAGTTTCAAGAGTTCTTTCTTGGATGGGCTGCGACTGTGAGCGGACCCCCAACACAGGTTGTTCCTAATGCTTGGATTAATACAGTTTTTTGCAGTGTTTTTAACTGACTGTCCAAACCTGCTGTTTGTGAGGAGAAGCCAGTGCTGACTTAAAGGGAAAGAGGCTATGAGGGCTTCTTTCAGACAATCAGAAGTAATGAGGGGCCCAGTATGAGAAAAATAAGGATTATTCTTTAAATTGTGAATTTGTGGGCAAAGCTACTCTATTAGAGTCAAAGAACAAAAACAGCATCCAATCGAACTAAAAGAAAAGTATGAATACAGAGGTGGCAGAATTTTTAAAAACTTGAAGCGTTAAACTCCACAATGGTGGAAATGGACTTTTCTGTGAAAACTTTTTATCCTAAATCATTACTTTAGAAATTCCTCAAGAAAAAGCCGCAGAATTGCGATGTCATGCTCATTTATTTCACAGTACAGAGTCCCAAGAAAGAAATACAGAGGTCAAAAAACACATGAGAAGGATGATATTGCGGCCGATGTTAAACTATTAAATGAACGAATATTGGATGAGGTGCCACAATTTATCTTAAAAATGAATCTGTTCAATTGAGTGTTTCCTATGCACACAGATAAGAAAAGAGGAGGACTTTGAAACCTGCGCACTGGAGCGAAGAAGGTAACCGAAGCATTAATCATGAACAGGTCATTTGGTTCACAAACAAATCTAGTTTTACAACCGAGAGCGTTCTGGAAAATATATAATAACATTTTGTCTTGATAGCTGCTGGAAATTGGTCTGTAATTTTCCTTAACAACCTGCACTGAGCAACATCTGTGCGCCTTCGGCTGTTCAGAAATGTGTAAGATAAAATCTCAGCCATTTGCCTCATTGAGTATCAGAGCAGTTGGATGATTTTCAGAAAGATTGCAGCTGCAGGGATCATGCAGTGCTGCGTTCAGGTGCTGTGGTGCGTGGAGAGTTCTCACAGTCAGACCTGAAAGTCTTCGTTCCCAATAAAAATATCCTGTAGACCAGAAAAATGACTTCGAGGCTCCAAACACAAATGATCCATATAAACCTTAAAACACTCAAAAACAATCAAGATATTCAGCAGAGTTTGAATTACTTTTAGCGCAGTAATATTCTTTGCTTCTTTCCTCCTTCACACCCTTTTGGTCCCACATTATAAAAATGGGCTCCACTTCTTAGTGGTGGAATTTATTTGAAAACCATTTGGAAAACCCCGTTAAAATAGCTCGAGCTCCGAGACATCTTGTCTGTGTGTCTGCGTGTGTGATTCGCGAGTGCGGTCATGTTTGCGGGTTATCGCTCATGTATTTGAATTAAATATATGTTCAAAGACAACTGACTTTTGCAGGGGTTTTATAGCACCGTGATTGCATGAGACGGGTTTTATGGGTGAACTTTACAACATGAACAGAACACAGCAAAGAGCAGCTGCCGGTGAGCACTTTGTTCCTTATGAATGACAAGATTACTCAGCTTTTATTGTCATAACAAGACAAAGCATGTGTAACAACACTGTGAAGATTTACTGCTCTGTGGCCGTGCTTTGATCAAAATGCTGACTGCATGTTCAGTACGTAATGTTCAAACTCTGGTGTGAATGAAGGCACAGATAGTTGAAATCACACAGTGACATGGAGGGGATTTCTCATCCAGCAGGCTCCTAAGTAAAAGTAATTATGGGGAAAAGTGCTTAAGCTTCTTTTAAAAATTCATCTTTCTTTCATGTTAGCTTCAAACATAAAAGACAAAAGGCAAGGGAGGTAAATCTGTCAGAGTTGGGAAAAACAAAGTTTTGGTTTATTGTTATATTTCATATACATTTCATATATCTTGAGTCTTTAGAATTTTTTCTGCATTTTAATTATGGTTGGTGTGTTTGGTATGGTTGCTCATGTTATTTCCATGT
The DNA here is from genome assembly GCF_964374335.1 of Astatotilapia calliptera. NCBI lineage: Eukaryota > Metazoa > Chordata > Actinopteri > Cichliformes > Cichlidae > Astatotilapia > Astatotilapia calliptera. The sequence continues at coordinate 25,923,518 of NC_137431.1, forward strand.
CAAAGTTGTGCATTAGGGTCTTCTCTTCAAGTAATTACACATACGGAACACCTGCGAAAAGATAAAATTTAAAAATCTTTTTGGAGGTTTCTTCCAGTTCAAAGGGAGTTTTTCTGTCACACTGTCACCAAAGCGCTTACTCATAGAGAGTCATATGATTGTTGTGGTTTTCTGTGTTTATTTTTGTGGTTTTCTGTGTTTATTTTTGTATTATTGTAGGGTCTTTACCTTACAGTGTAAAGTGCTTTGAGGTGTTGTTGTGATTTGATGCTATATAAATTGAATTGAAAATTAAGTTAAAGTCTATGCATACCAGCAGCATTGCACCTTTGTGGAAAATCCATCCTCAAAAAAACTCGCTCTGTCATAGTTTAAGTGGAAGACACCAACTTGTCTGCAAGCAATCACCATTTGCCCTTAACAAGTGCAACAAACTAGAATTGGAGAACATTTCCCTTAAATGTAAAAGTTATGCCTTAATGCTACCAGCTAACATGTTTGAAAAGGTGCAACTTTTACACATAAGACCAGTATTCTCCATCTTTGGTTGGTGTCAGATAATCCGCCCTCAATCCGTGTCATAGTCAGCAGGTATGAGATCCAAACAGAAAACTACCTTTATTAAAGGCAAGATTCTCCCCCCCAAAAAAATCCCACAGACATACTACAGGTAGGAAGACGAAGCAGACACAACACAGGACAAAGGGACAATTTATACTGACTGACACACTATAGGCTAATCATTGGAATAGGGAACAGGTGGGGTGCAAGGGACAGCTGAAGACAATTAAGGTAATGAAATAAAGGGATGTAAAACTAAACACACAAAACAAAGAGCAAAAGGCTTCAAAATAAAACAGGAAATGAATAACTGACAGGCTGAATACAAGGAAACAGGATGAACAAGAGAAAATAAACACATAGAGGCGGGAAACCATAAAACTCATAAATCAAAAGAAATCCAAGATGTTCAAGTTAAAGGCATAAAAATATAAATTTATGATTATAAATACAAACAAAAAATGTGGAAAAAAAATAACAATAACCATGCAGTACTGCAACAATATCAGGCAACAGTTAGTATGAAAACAAAGAATTCCCAGCAGCATGCCCAAAATTTACCCATAAATTATATTTTCCAGTCATTTGTATGAGTAAACACGGATTCCCATCACCTCAGAAACAGAAACAGCTCAGTCTGAATCTTACAAGCGAAAAGAAAATAAACATTTACTTACCATAAATAAAAAAAAATGTGATATCAAAATCCCCTGAGGGTGTTTTAGGATAATTAGCATGAGAACAAGCCATAATTATGTTGAACTAAAAATAGCGTAAAACAAACTTCATTTGCTTCCTCCACTGGCAAATGTCGACTCTATAACTCAATCAAATCATCATCCATGCACGTCAGTTCACAGGTGAATGAGGGGTATTACCCAACTAAACGGCTTGTCAAACACTCCAGTCATCGCCCCAAACATAATAAACAATATTTCTTTAATTGTCAACACGACCCCCCACGTAGCAGAAGTGAATTTTGGCTAATTTGTTATTGCAGCAAATCGCAATGAGGGGGAAAACCTACTGACTTACATTTCTTGGGAGACTTTGGAGTCACATTATTGCACATTTCTCCGTCCTCAAACTCCGTACTCGGAACTGTGCTCCCCACATGTTTATGTTTATACTGATGTGGGCTTTGGTAACGATTTTAAAATCCTTCAACCAGACTGTTACATTGGATGTTCCAGTTGACATGATTTACAGCTATTAATTAAACACAATATGTCAGCATTGTTTATACAGTAATTCTGAGGGCAACACTGGCGATATATTACAAAACGCAGTGTATGATTATAGTTTCAAGTTAATTAAACACCCGCGGCAGACAAAAGTGCTCATCAAGACTTGAATTTAAACCAAAACATAACAATCAGGCCTCCAACTGCACATGGAAAATGCTTTTTTGTTGTTGTTTTTTGTATTTGCAATGCAAGTTGGGACAGTTAAGAAGAGTTACTGCATGACTGAAATGCCCCTTAAATCCCCAAGAGTGTCTGTGGGCATGTGGACTACATGGAAAAATAAGAAAGAATGTAAAGGGAAAACAAAGAAGAAGAATAAGGCTGTCATCACGCGCTTTTCATCTATCATCGGTAAAATATGTAATTATCAGTCCGGAAGAGCGGCACTCCTCCTAGTCTCCTCTTTTCCTCTGTGAATGTGTGTGTGTTTGTTTTCTCAGCCGCCTTAAAACCTCTCTTTCACACACACACAAGGACACAAGTTCATAAACAGACAACTGTGATCCTCGGATCCTCTGCTGAGCTCCGCGCTTTGTCAGAGGCATTTTATTTGTAGGGCAAAAAAAAAAAAAAAAGAGTTGCTTCTTCTTTTCCACCTCCCACAATATCCTAAATCCAGTTTTCCTTTTTTCTACCTCCCACATTTAACATTTTTTTTCTATGCAGTTATTGACTTTCACATCTGCCAGTAGCTGGAAATACCTGGTACAGAAGTATTTAAACCCTCATTTAAGCACATGGGTGTTTTCATGGACTAAAAACATCCTGGCATCATGAAATTGTGTCTGAACATCTTATCACTAAGAGGTTTTTGCTTTTCATGCAACATTTCAGATCATCTCACCATTTGGATTTCCGGGAATAATTTTAATTTGGATTGTATTAAATTACATAACAACCTAAAAACGTGCCATGAAACCAATTTAAATTTTCAGGTCTCAGGGTCAAGCTAATCTACAGTTTCTTAATGGGAAAAGTTCATTTATGGTTCAGTATTTAAGCTAATTCAGCCTACACAATAATGGTGTGCATTTGAAAGCTGTCAGCATCTATCCAATAGATGCTCTATTGCAGGGGTAGGGAACTCAAGGCCTTGAGAGCCGGTGTCCTGCAGATTTTAGATGTGTTGCTGATCCAACACAGCTGATTTAAATGGCTAAATTACCTCCTCAACATGTCTTGAAGTTCTACAGAGGCCTGGTAATGAACTAATCATTTGATTCAGGTGTGTTGACCCAGGGTGACCCAGGTTTCTTGTCATCTTCAAGAAACCACTCTGCAATGATTTGAGCTTTTTGACTTTGTGCTGGAAACAGCCATCAGAAGATGGGCACACTAGGCTGTGGCGTTGAACCATGCTCAGGTGGTACTAACCACCACTGCTAGCTGCCTGAATTGTCAATACGAGACAGGATGGATGCATGTTTTCATGTTTATACCAGTTTCTGATCTCCTGTTGTCCAGTTTTGGTGAGCTAGTGCAAACTGTAGCCTCAGTTTTTTGTTCTTAGCTGAGTTGCTGCCACGTGATTGGCTGATTAGATATTTATGTTAAAGAGCAGTGGAACAGATATACCTAATAACAGTTACTAATTTGCATACAGTCAAGATTGTAAGTTACACCTGCTGTTTTACGCTGCTGTCTGCACTGCTACGCTTGGGTGCTCCTGTGTCTAATTTACAGGTATCAACACGTGAGCTTTATCTGGATAGACGGTCTACGTCATGAGATTTCCATACGCCAATTTGTCACAACATCTAACCCAGGTCATGGGAAGTAATGGCAACTTCAAAACTGAGTCAGTCTGTTACTCAGCAGGCAAAAATATGATGCTAAGGCGACCTGCCCAGGGTGTACCCTGCCTCTCGCCCTAAGACAGCTGGGATAGGCACCAGCCCACGAGCGACCCTGAAAAGGATAAGCAGAAGCGAATGGATGACTAGATGGAGGTTTCAAAATACAAAGTACAAAAACGGTGTAGTGATGTCACAGCAGCTAACAGTGACTTTTTTCTTTTTTAGCATTTTCTTTATTCAGACATATCCAGAAACAGAGATGTTAAATCCATATATGGTTTTCTTTTGTCTCCAGCTTAAAGTAAATAAAAGTATTGTTTGATTTCTTTAAACAGGTGAAGGATGCCAGCAGTGTTTTTTGGAAAACACTGTGAACTTGTTACACAAACATCACCTGATCCAAATCTTCCAAACTGATAGGAAACTCCTTGGAAATCTTGTTTGCTAGAGAGCTAAACAAATAAAGTTAACAGCTATCCATTGTCAAATCAAAAGACTTCTAATCAACATTTTGTTTACATGCCCTCAGTAAGTCAAACACATTGTAACAGAATCACCTCTCCTCCAGCATCCATGAGATAAGGATTTTCCCGGGTGGCCCGACTCCTGCCGGGAACAGAGCTAATCCGTTAAGATGAACAGCAGCGTTTTGTAAACAGGGAACAATGCATAAAAATGGCTGTAATTCCTAAATGGTTAATTTTTTTAAAAAAATTGTAAATCACCTTAAATTAAAGCTGAAATTCTGCACTTCATTCACATATTGATTGGTTTTAAATCTACAACAAAATAATGTGGTTTGGCCCCAAAAATGTATGCATCTGTGCTGCAGATGATGTCTGTGTCCCCTTCTTTATCAGGGTAAAAGTAGAGGACATTTTGAAACTAGGATCCAGGCTCCCCTCTTCAATCCGCGGAGCAGAAACGAGCAGCAGCAGCATCTCCAACATTCGAGACTAGAGAGGTTCACAGCAGGAGCTTAATTAAAACAAACTGGCAGTGCTGTCGTACACACAGATGTGGGTGAAACAACCGGAGCCGCTAAGTCTCCCGAACTAAATAAACTGGTGCCGCCAAATAAGACCGTGTCCAGACAAATGTGAGGAAAACGCTTGCAATCACTGTTTATGTGGTTTGTGATGTGAAATACACACATTTTCGGTCAGTCTCAAAAATACACAAAAAGACATCAACACATCTAAAGCTCATAATATTTTGTTTAAAAAACAGGGATGAGTGGAAAAAACTGTTTGTGAGTTTGTATGACAAAGTCTTGAAGACCCCACGACCCCCGTTCCCACCGTTTATGATAAGCCGAGGTAACTCCTTGGCTGTACTCCAAAGTCAGGCATGCCAGGTGAACTGGTGATTCTAAACTGGCCGTGGATGACAAAGTGTTTACAGTTTATAAGTCCTGGATGGATGGATGGTTAAATGTGGCTAAAGTGCTGTTACTCATCACCAAGTTAGCAAGTGGTTGCTGAAATTGATCACAAAGTTTACCAGTGATTTGCTCTGTTTGTCTTGCTGTTGTTTAGTGAATGGTGAACGCTCGTGAAAATGGTTTAACAGAGGAAACAAAATAAAAACTAACTGAAAGACAATAGAATGAAAATTGAATATGGGGCCAGTTTCTCCCTCAGCCTCAGTTGAAGAAGACATTTTAATCTCAAGGGTCTTACTGGGCAAATAATAGTAATTGGATGATCTTCTGTTTTTAAGACACCCTTTCCATTAGACATACTGTTTTGACCCACTGTTGACGTGAGATTTTTATGTTAAGTTTAGTGAAAATAAGCGTTTTCTGACTTCTTTGAGGCCTTTATTAGTCAGCCAGTTTAGATATATAAAGGGATACAAATTAAGCTGTGGATGTTGCAGATGTGTTATCCAGTTCTGTTTTCAGCTTTGTGAAGCACATTATACATCGCAAAGATCTGCTATGGAAGGTGTTACTTAAAAAAAAAGAAAAAAAAACACCAGTTAAATGAGAAGAGAAGAACAACGCAGAGAGACACAGACTTTAAATTAATCACTGTGAGCGTAAACATGCACTATCTGTGATAACATACAATATTTGTTTGACTGTGATCTCTCTGGTATGTCAGCGAATGCTGTGTTTGTACCACCAATGACAAATCTGTGCTCCTCCCTCTGTTTGTTTGGCTTTGTTTTGCTTTCATCTACAAACCTCCAGAACAAGACAAGGGCCAGCTGTTCTTACCAGAGGACGAGGAGGAGGAGGAGGGCAGAGAAAGTGACCTCCTGCTCTCACCCAGAGGTCAGCAGGGAGGTTGTGTTTGTCCGAAAGTGATGGAAAATGGTCAGTTTGTTTAAGAAAAGTCATACTGAAGAAAACAGTGTGGGCATATTTCTAGGTTATTATTAGAATGGGAGAGGTTTAATGTAATCCGCGCCTCTTTCACTTGTTTTTATTTGAAAACTGACCTACAAATTGTGTAAAATCTCAAATATTCCTAATTTCACATAAGAACGTCTTGTTTTTTTTAACGTTTCTATATCATCAGTATTTGCGATTATTTACAGATGACAATATGGCAGATTGTTGGTGTGGTCACAAACTAAACTGTTGCACAATTAGCAGAAAAGCAGCATGTTTCCACCCAAACATGAGTTTCTGATCCGTGAGCTGCAGAAACGGTCTGTCTCAAAGCTGTAGTGAGCGCCGTGGGGTGATAGACAGTCTGGCGAGAGCCCCGGTGACCGGGAGGCTCAAACTGTGACCAGCATCTGACCACACAGCTACGGGTCAGTCTACACAGAGACAGACAGGGCGACGGCGGCCGGGGTTTCCTCCAGAAGACGTTAATGATCCAGAGACAAAGAAACGGTCGAGAGAAAAGCACTCTGTCTGCCATTAGGGGCACCGCTGTTACATTTAATTTAACCCAATAACAGACAGTGCAAACACACTATCAGTTAATCAGTGGTGACCTGCTGAGCAGAATCACAGAGATTATAAGGTAGCTGGTCTCATAACCAAAAGATACTCATTCACTTGTTTTCTCAGGAATCTTAGTATTTAATAATATAATTGCATTTCTGTTTGACCTAATTAACACTTGTGTATGAGCATCATACATTCTCCTACACAACGACAATGCATGTGAACAATATTGAAAAATATTATTTTTCAAATGCAAGCATGGAGAAAAGTTACCAGCCTTTTCTTAATGTCTCGTTGATTAGGTGATAGTGAGATATTTTATGAGCTATGTGCTGGAAACTACAGCAAATCTCTTAGAAAATGGCGTACTGGAGCTAAAATTATACACTTTTGGCCGATGTCCACATTTACAAACCCATAACTCACGACAGAAATGAGCAGAACAGGTAAGCGCCTGCTCGGTGCTGCTAAGCATGGAAACTACTGCAGACAGAGGCCTTTCTGTCTAAACTGAGGAGGAAACGCAGGCGTCATGCAGCACCAGGACGTCCTGACAGGCAGGCGGCCGCTCCGACCAATTAAAAGGTGAGAGCAGAGGAAGAGCAGGATGTCAGGAGCTGTGCCCGAGCCGTCTGGGCTTCCCTGTAACATTGGGATTACTGTAATTCTCTATTTCAGGCAGTTCTACTACAGCTTATTTCAACTGTCTGAGATTTTCCTCAACCACTTTCAAATGTAAACCTTCACTCAGCATGAAATCTAAACTGTGTCATGAAAAGTCATGAAAGGGAAAATTCAAGAGTTAGCTCGACATCGAAGAGAGAAAAAGACAATGAAACACTCTGAGCCATATATCATAGAGAATAATAGTGCAATATAAAAGTCACATGAGCGGATGTGCTGATGTTTTGCCTTTTTAACTCTTCTTCAGCAGCTGATTATAACAGGGTGTAGCTGAGATTGATGGGTTTGGATATAAAAAAGAATCAAATGACATATCAGTGATATAATGTTCATCATCATGGGGAAAAGACGGCAATTCCTAATTCCTCAGCCAGAGTAATAGACAGACCAGCACTGAGGCAAACAGCAAATGCCTCTGAAAAAACAGAGTGTAGATATCCACAATCTGCTGGAAGTAAACGTGTCATCGCTGAATACAATAAATGTACAGTTTCCTACTTTTACCTGTCTATGTAACTCTACTTTTAACAAAAATATCTAAGAGGAACATTTCTCAGCTGCTCCAACTTTTGGAAAGTCAAACTGAAAAACCTAACAGTGACATACACAAGTTGTTACTTTATGAGGATCATCCTTCTCTTTTCTGAGAAATGCACTTTACATACACTCTCCTCCCTGTGCCACAAGCAGCAGGCGCACCTCGCAAACGGAGGGCACCCTTACTCCCAGCAAATGGGCGATAGAAAACCAATCGGTGCCTATGCCATTCCCAATATGCGTTGGTTGATGTCGGGGCAGCATGAGTACGAGCAATTTTTTGTTTTGATTTTTTTTGCCGATGCCCATGATGCTGCCCCCCCACCACGATGCCGCCCCGGGCAACCACCCGTGTCGCCCGTATCAAAAACCGCTACTGGATCTAGTGTTGCACTGTGCTGTAGTGCAAAGTTTGCAATGAGATTTTTGTAACTGTGAGTACAAACAGTTCTACCATAGCTATGTGATGGACTGGTTAAGTGCATTTATAAGTAGCTCTGGAATGAAACTGTCTCTGAGCCCCGGAGGTCGGCATCTGAAAGGCTCTGTTTGCAGGCTGTGGCATGGGTGTGGGGGGTTCGTCCTTTAAGACTGGAAGCTGCACCATCATCTCTGTAAATGTACCCAATCACTGCTGTGTCATCCAATTTTATGACAATGACAAAAGCAGGTGAATGCAGAAGTTGTGGCAGAGTCAGTGTAGGGAATTTCGCCAGGTAACAGGTGTGTTTTAATTAAGTAATCACTGAGTATACTAAAAAATAATAAAGATGGTCTAAATTGAGAGTCAAATGCTACTAATGTTTGCACATCTGTGCAACAATGACAGATATATAACCTCTGAGGACATTTGCATGAGCAGGTTTATCATTTCCCATATCCGGTCCAGAACGCAATTAAAACTAGAGTAAGACTATTAAGGATCTTACACAGATTAAAAGCTCATCTTAAATATCATTAAATGATGAGAAAACACTGAACACAGAGATCAGTGGCAGAAAAGTGGATTATGCTGTGAGAAAAGGAACTTATTAAAAACTCTCCTTTCTCCAGTTAGTGGACTTCAAACAGCACGGTGCTGTGAGGTCTGGCATGTCCAGCAGTAATCTCAGTGTTGATGGTGTGCGTTTTTTTGACGGAGGAGACAACAGAGAGGCTCGCGGTCGTCTTTTGATGAGGCCAGATGAGACCTTCAGCCACATTCCTCGTCAGTCTCCCGGGCTGCCGCTCGCCACATTACTGTCTGCAGTCCAAACAAACAAGGCCAGCCTCAGAGGGCCTCCTGAGCCGTGCCAAGCCCAGCCGGGACAAACCGCCCACCTCTGACGGTCTGAAAATATAGATTCTCCATTTTTAACTCCAGTAACAAGAAGTTTTTTCAATAATAAAACAAAGTCGTTCCACACAGTCTGACACAAGCTGTTGTCACTTATGATGTCTAGACGTCAACAACCTGTCACTGGAAATTTGTGTGTTCCTGAACAACATGCATTTAAAAGTTCCCAGTCACTAATTATTTGTTTTTGTATTACACAAAATGTGGACCAGTTGCTAAGGACCAGTTGCCAACAAGTGGCCTGCCAAAGCAGTAGAAATACTCTAGTTTCACAAGCTGTGTCATCTGAAACCAAAACTTGGATACAAATGGCTAACTAGCTCTAATCTCAAAGCCGATTTATTAGCCATAATCTGAGAAAAAGTGAACAAAAGAAAACTAGGTGCTAACCTAAGGATAGCTGTGACACAACTGAACCAAAGTGAATGAAAATCAACTTGAGTACTTGAAAAGCACCAGCCTTCCAGGATAAGAGAGAGCGCCATCTCACAAGGCAACCAGCTTATATAGACTCCCAAGCAGGTGAAGTCACTCCTTTATTTAGGAGAAACCGTTAATTAGGACCTGAAAAATAGTACACGGTAGACATGAGCTCTCTCTGAAGTGTGGCTCTGGCCTCTGTCGTTTGAGAGGTGCTCAGAGCTGCTACTCCACCACATCAAAGGGAGCCCGTTGAGATGGTTCGGGCACCTATGCCTTCTAGGTGAGCTGATCCGGTCATGTCCTTTCAGGAGGAGGTCCCAGGGTAGACCCAGGGCGTCGCTGGAGAGGATTTATCTCTCATCTGGCCTGGGAACGACTCAGTGTTCCCATAGATGAGGTGAAGGAGGTGAATCGGAAGAAGGCAAGTCTGGGCTTCTCTGCTTAGACTGCAGAGCAAGCCCCAAATAAATGGAAGAAGATGGATGGATGGATCGGTTTGGCAAATAAATGCACCAACCCAATCCTACACATACTGTTATACAGCTAGCAGGTAGCTAAAGTTACTTTAAGCCACTGAAAATCTTGATGACTTGCTCTTATTAATGGGGTCAATATTCTACATTCAGTGACAGCATTCACCCACCAGGTGACATTTCTTTTTTTCAATGCCTAATTAAGTATATGTGTATATGACAGGTGATGGTGATACATGGTTTGTGCTATTTTGCACCAATGGATAAATCTATTTATGTAAACGGACTATTGTGGGTTTGAGTTAGAGCTTATTTAGCCTCAATATGGACATTTTTCTTCATACATGGCATAAATACAACTGAGAATATGGTTTTTTATGGCTGCTCCACAGTGGCAATTTAAAACAGGTTTTTAAAAGCCAAGTAAAACTTAAATTCAGCTCCTAAAATATATATCTAACAGAAAACAGGTGGTGTTTTTGCATGCAGGTCTGTGTGTGGGCTGTTGTTTTATACTGTACCTCTAACAGAGGCTGAACACAGCTCATAAACACAAGCCACAGGATCCTGATTCAACACAAAGCTTCACCCGAGCAGTTTTTCGTGGTGTCCTGTCAGCCACTTCTTTAAAAAGCAACAGTAAAGTCAGATCTGAGAAGTGAAAACTGAAAGTTTTGGACTTGAAGAATTCAATCATGAGAGAGGAGTTTAGGATATCCGCTGCTGGAATTGAAATATAAAGAAATCTGTCCATAGTAGAGTCTGTGGAAGTCACCCGATTGCTGTTGACTTTTCCTTTTACAGTGCAAACTGTATCCTTCCTCATGCAAATGAACCTCTCCTTCTTTCTTTCTAGCCCTTCTCTTTAGCTAGCTTTGAATCTCAAATGACTGAATTTTACATGTTATACAAATTATGACATTTACATGTAACCAGGCACAGGCTGGACAAACATATATACATTAAATCAGAGTCCTATTGAAAAAGAGACAAAACAGGTATGGGTAAAATATACTTTATGTTATCAGAGCCAGTCTGAGCTGATAATAAAATGTCTAAGAATCACAGTGTCTGCTGTCCTTCCATTAATGCCACAGTTTTAATCTATAGACAAAAGACTTTTTTCAAGCTTTCACTTTGACTGAAAATGTTTTATCTACTCCAATCTAGTCATCTTTTGTAAGTTAACACGATAACTAAATAAAAGTAGCGTTGCATGATGAAGTTTAGCCCGTATGGTGAAGAAAACTGAACCAGTCAGGAACTTCTGCCGCCTGCTTTGTCAGGAGGAGGCAGCCTGGGCAAACAGTAAGTTAGATAATGAAGTAATAAGTTAATTTGTTCTGTGTGTCATTAAAACCCATGTGGGGTGGACATTAAATAAATACAAATCGGCTCAGCTCCTGGCATTTGCGTAACACGATGCCGTCTCACAACATTTATTTGACATTGGATTCCTTCTTGTCTCCTGAGTGGGCCTGAATCTGTAAGACTTTATCATGGCTGTCAGAGCAGATTGACACATAACCTTTAAAAGAATCTGTCAGGATGCCAGGCTGCGACCGCTGTATGTTATTATGTGTGTGTGCCTTTGAATTTGCATCCCTGTGACAGACAAAGACATCAAGTCGTCAAAGAGGACAATGCATCTGGTGCGGAGCTGAACTCGGGGAGATGGAGACAAAGAGATGGTGTGACAGGTTGGAGGAGGTGACAGAGAACTAAAGGCCAATGGGTGAATCTGTTTATGCTGCCACCTGCCCCCTCGCTGTCTGAAAAAATGACCATTAAGTCAAGGAAGGGAATTCCAGGAGATGCAGGCCTTCCCTTTTGTCTTCATATTCATTCTCCTGGTGATTTTCACTGAACTATGAGCCAGACTGCACAATGCCTTCCCGTTGAGATTAGGTTAAAGCTCAGACACAGATACCTGCTGATTGGTGTAACGTAATCTACAATACAACAACACTCAGCAGAACTTATTAGGCAAACTATTAGTTAGATTAGCCCCAAAATTGCCAAAATATTTTCCACAAGGCACCAACACCACAAACAAAGAGATTCTGATTAGCCTGAAACTCACAGTCTCCCTTCGTGGTGCCAATCATTTTATGGCAAAGTTATATAAACTATACCTTCGTACACTTCTCGTGAAAGGAGCTGTGAGCTACACAGACCGAGCTGTAAACAAGTTTATTTCTGCTTTATATTCGGGTGTGTTAAATATCGCAAACCGCTTGTTCAGCAGACGTTATTAGTTGCTAATCAACTTTGAATGAGCCACATGTCTCTCTTGACTGTCTTCCAGTGCTTTGTCCTCACCATCATCCAGTGATCCAGTGTCCGGCCCGCCACAGGGGTTGTATTATGGGCCGGTGGGGGTGTCACTCAACCCTCTGAGAGGAGAAAGCGGAGGGAGGTGATTTAGCATTAGGTCATCCCTACCCCTCCTGCTCGCTCTCTGAGGCTCGCTGACAGGTCTCATCATACAGGGGGACCTGCCGGGCAGATTGACAACTCAATGAGCCGACCAGCGCGAGGCTTTCACAAGCACTATTTCATGGCCTCTGTCTTTGTTTAACAAACCCCCTACACCACCCATATACCCTCCACTACTGCCCCCAATCTTTGCTTTTCTCCCTGGTTTTCTTGCAAACTGTCTTCCGTCTGCTTTGCTCATTAAAGATAGGCTAGAGCAGCTCCACTCGTCTTAATCATTAGTGACAGTGAAACAACAACCATTAATAGTAAATATCAAAAATTAGCAGTATATATCAGAAATTAACAGTTTATTTCAGCGCCAAAATGTGCTCAAATTCTTTAAAATATCTTAATTTCGGGGATCAAGTGTTGAATCAAAGTGCAGGATGCAGAAAAAAATTACTTATTATACACAAAATCTCAGCAAACTACACAATCAAGAGTTGAGCTACCAAAATTTGCAAACTGGTACATCTTAGGCCCTTTAAAGGTTCTTATCTATCTCATATAAATTAGCTATATCATGTTGCCTAGCAACCATCTACTAACATGCTACAATGACCCACTTCTAACATCTATCTACCGATAACACATTATTAAAGCATCATATCATTTTAATATCTTGAAAATAACGTCTAATTTCAGTCCATAAAACTTCATCATGCATGCTGCCGAGCAACCACCTAGCAACGGACCAAAATCACAGATCAAACAATACCGTAACGTGGTGTGTACTACAAAAGAAGGTACACTTGTTTAGCTGCTGGCACAAAAAAATGGATATGCATCCAACAGAAGATAATTGAAACATAAATCAACATAAATCAAGGTAGGATTGTTTTCTCATGCATTTCAATAAAGGCTTCATTTGGTGACAGAGGAGTCGCCCCCTGTTGGCCAGCTCAGTAACTATATTGAATGCTAAAGTCTTCAGGTTTTCTCTAAATTGCTTTAAATCTCCTCTATCTTTAGAGAATTAATGAATGGTAATGAGAGCACAGGTATTTCCTACATGCTGGGCATGAATGTCTCACCTACTACACATCCAGCCACTACCTTGTGGTTCTTGCGAAACACTGAGATGCAGGATTGACTGAAGTACACATGACTGCTCAGGACACCAGGCTGAGCAGTGGATGCAAGGTGAGGCTTGAGCAAAGGAAGCATGCAGGGAGAGGAGGGAGTGAAGAAAGGAGGAAAAGTGGGAGGCTTGGAGGGGAGGGGATACCGTTCCGCTTTGGTGCCTTTCAATATACCGGCCACAAAAACCGGCTCGCTCCATATACCTCATCTTTGCATGTGAAAGGACGGCTCCATTGTCCAGGCCTAACTGCACATTTAACCTGTCTGGAATGAAAGAAAGGGGAAATTTCTCCCCCTGTCTCTCCCCTCAAACCCACTCTCGTCTTAACAAACCAATTAGCCGTACATTTCTCCCGCAAAGACGACTTATTTACACTTGGGCTAAATAGTGAGTGAACAACCAGCTCACGGATGTTTAATTTTTAGCCAGAGGGAAGAACCAAGGCTGTTTTCCCTTTTTTCCCCCTCGTATTTGTGCTTAATTTGGGCCTTGAGGAAAGATGCAGATTTGGTGTCTTTATCAGGGACTGAATGCCGAGTTTGATAGTGATGTCTGTCTTTTCATCAAATTTGGGCCTTTTCAGTTTGCAATAAGTTGTTTTTAACTCTGTGAAAAAGAAACGCTTATATTTTCATTTTGCTGTTATCACTTTTTGAAGCTCTTCTGTATAGTGCTGTATGATACTGCAAATTATGGTATCAATCTAATACCAAGTACTGCCAATACCGTTACCGATACCTTTCACTCATAAAGGCAGCTTATGTATTAAAGATCAGTGTGTCATGATTTATGAGATGAATCATCAGTTTTCAAATTCTAAACACACTTTAATGACCACTAAATCACTGTGATTTTTTTTAACTTTCCACAATAAGGAGTTAACACAACAAAGCACACTTTTCAGCTCTTCATGTATTGTGAAACTGGGTTGGGGGGTTTTTGGACACCTGGAATGTAAATATACAGCTTCTGATGTTATCAATCTCTTTATTTTCAAAATAAAATTAGCCAGCCAGCTACATACTGAACTTCGAGGATAGTAACAAAGTATCGATCTCATCCCACTAGTATCGATCTAATACCGATACCAGCATTGGTATTGATACTTTTGATATTTTGTATTGTTAATGCTAGTATTGAAGTTGCAAACTATTTTGATAGACAGTACCATTTTTAAAACATTACAAGTTACCAATATGTGCATAAGTTTTGATGTGAATGTGCACATTATTTTGTAGACCCAGCCATAAATTTCATTTACATCTGAATAAATCTGATATTTAAAAAAAACACAGAAAAATAGATGTTGTTGTTCAATGTGGTCTAATGACACATTTGTTGTCTAAACCTTAAGGCTCTTATAGTTTTCATCCAAACACTGGTATAATAAATTGATCAATTTCTGTCCTTAAATAGGGGCTCAATTTTGTTTGGGTTTTTTTTTTCACTAGAGGAGGCAAAATGATCCCAAGCTACTCTGCAGCCGTGCCCACTGAGAGTCCCAGCTCATGCTGAGGGGCAGAGTGGGGATCATTTTTTCTGCCAAAGCCCCTGGCTGTGTTTTGAGTTTTAAAAAGGAGGGTTGTTTGGCTCTGAAAGCACACTGACGCAATCCGACTCCAAGCCAGGCAGGCTGTGTGTGTCTTACAGGTGCCACATTAAGCAGTTATTAAGGAGCTGATGGCTTATCATTAAACATCTTTAAATCACTTGTTAATGCTTTATAGATCAGCATTGTCATTTTGCAAGGTTCTAAAAGAAAAAAATCCACTCAGATAATGTATTTTTGTCTTATTCCAATATTATTGCATGTTTGAAAGTAATGTATTTACAGTCTTTAATATTAACAGTTGTTATAACACTTAGTAGAAGACTTTGTTCCGGGGACACAAAAATGATCAAGTGAGACGTTAATAATGCCTCAGTGGAAGCCTGTACTGTGTGCAAAACTACTGCGCATAGTTGTTAGAGCAGGGGTGTCAAACATAAGGCCCGGGGACCAGAATCAACATAGCAAAAACAAAGTTCAGCCCACTAGTTGGCTTTGGAAAACGTGAGGAAGGGCACAAAATGTAGGTTTTATAGATTTTCCTACTGATCAAGACTTTCCCCATGGCCGTTCCTACTACACCAAAGTAATTAAGTAATAGATGCACAATGTCTTAAAGAAAATTAAAATGTCACAAAATGGGATTTAAGCAAGTTTTTTTCCCTAAATAATAAAGAGTAATGGAAAGGAATGGGTTGGGTTTTTTTTTGTTTAAAGGAAACTTTAAAAAGCAGCTTTTTGATAAATGTATCAAGTTACCTACTTACCCAAACCCCTCATTACCCTTTAATTTGCCCACATTTGGATTTAGACAAAAAAATATTTGTAATGACTATATTCAAAAGGATTACCTTATACTTAGTTTATGTCACAATACTGCAGTAAGCTACTCACTTTGGTTGCCTCAATAAAAAATTATTATAAAAAATTTTTTTTAAATTGCTTTAAACTTCACAGTTGGGATGTGGTGGTTCTGTTAATGTTCCTGAACAGCCCTCAGACTTATTTGAGAGAATCTTACATGGACTATATTTCCACTACTTGCTTTCACCATCGCCAAATTATGAAGCAGATTGTCATGTATTGCACTAGTCCACCAAACCAGAGGTCAGTTGAGGTTAAGACGCGGTGAGTAGCCGTGGATGTGATTGTCAGTGAGATGCCAGGGATGTGAATGCAGTCCTGAATGGGGAGGCTGCTGCTCCCCTAATGCTCTATCATGAATACGGCTTCCTGAAGAGACCTGGTGAGAGGACGCCGTCTCTGTACCTGTGAAGCCGTCAAGCGGCCGACTGGGGTTTGTTTGTGTCTTCAGTTGAGTCGGACCTCAGCAAGGGTTCTCCCAACACAATGTCCAGTACGCGGGCCCTCTGCCTCTGAAGCTCAGCCGAGGGGCCAGCTGTAAGAGCGTCTCAGCCGGGGTCCCGGGGCCAGAGTGGGTCCAAAGGCCTGGTGCTGGGAGTCTCCGACAGGGGCAGCTGCTTCCCAGCGGCCCCTCAACGCCCAGCTCATTCTTTTAATTAGACACTTGGAGAATTAACTCCCGCGTAGACGAGATCAGCCTCCACTCCCCTGCAGCCTGAGCAAAGTGGACTGGAAGGAAAATAAGGTACACTTGATAAGCTCTTCAGCTTTAAACTGTTCATTTCAATAAAAAGTGGTGGTGAGTGGTTTTAACTACTTTTAGCGTTCTGCAGCCAATGGGGTTCATTTTCTCTGGTCAGAGCAGCATGCTGGAACAGGTTTAATTTGATTTGGGGTTTATTTAGCAATGCCTGTGTTTGTTGAATTGTCTATAGAGCTGGTTGGAAAAATTAAGAGTTCATTCTGTCCTCTATCTACAGTAGTGCTATCATCCCCTATGTATGGAGAGGAGGGTTGCTCAGATCTAATACAACCATGCTTCTGGCAATCCTGTCACAACCTGACCTAACTGAACTCACCTGGTAAAGCCAAATTTACCAACCTTAAACACAAAGTTTTATGCTTGCTACTTCACCAGTACAAAACAAAGTACAGCACATGTAATCCAGTACTAAACAAATATCTCAAGGTTGAGCAATCTTCAGATGACTTCTAATCACAAATTGAAAGTGAAAGTTGTGCAAGTTCCCAGAATTTTTTAATATTTTCTTTTAATCAACTAGAACTAAACTAAATTTTAAAAATTTTGTTGCTAGAAGAATGTTGACAAAAAGCATACAACACAAGGAAGATTTATCTCCTGACCCGTCCGGGGCCAGGTTCCTATGCTGCTGAACAATCCCCACACTGCAGCACACGTGCTGTCCCAGGGACGTACATAAAAACTAATGGTTTGAAGTTCTGTTTTTTTTTTTAAAATGAAATATATGTAATTTCTTTATATGATCTTTTTTTTCTCTAGTGATGGGACATTTGTTGCACATGGAAACATATAACATCAAATATAACTCTGTTGTTTTCACTGTGTTTGCTGCAGTTTATCCACTGTGATGCTTCCCACTAGTTAATACAGTTTACAACGGTGGGTTATACAGTAATTGGGATACTTACCTACATAGAGCAAAATGATTTTTTTGCACCTGTCAGTAACTACGTTGGGTATTTTACCATTGGAGTCCGGGGGGACTGTGTCCTTTTTGGAGACATTTCTGCTTTGGTTTCATTTTCTGCTAATTAATAAAGAACTTGAAAACAGTCCACACAGATTTATTCCCAAACAAAGCTTCACTATGCTGAGCTGTGGAGGGAGTTTTATCTGCTGTCACAACAAGGTCATAATGCTTCCGCAGAGCTACACCTTTCCCAGGATCATTAGAGATTTAAGAAGCGCCGCTTTTGCAAGCTATCTGCAAACTTGTGAGACTACTGCAACACAATGGCTACACTGTTTGTCATGAAGCTGTACCTCAGGTGTAAAATATTGTTTTTCTTGAAATAATACAGTGTGTCTATGAGTTTCACTGTTTTCCTGTGGGATGTTGAATTTTTCAATTTGGTTACTGTAATTAAAATTGTATTCAGTGGTTTTATTATAAAACTACTGCCGTATGGAAGACTGTATGCCCCCTCCCCCACTCCTGCTTTGAGGCTGAAAAGTGACATCATTGTCAAAGTGTCTAAACTCAATTGCTGTCTGTACCGCTTCTTCAGTATAGGATGATTTTCATTGTTTTAAATCACCATCCCAAACATGTACCTGGAAAAATATATCATTTAGAAAAACTTGCATGCTTGAAAATAACTATCTTGCTATCTTGGCCTGGAGGATTAAATGTAAATGTTGGCTCATGCCTTGTGTTTTTTTTTTCTAGACTTATTGTGTGTGGAATTTCATCCGCTGCTGTTCCTGCCTCACAATCATTACTGTGAATACAGCATCTTAATTAGCGGAGACGGGATGCTGCTTATGGGGGCAGGTGCAGCTTTTAAATGACTTGACATTTTTTGCAGTGTGCAGGAGGTGGCAGGTTGTGATCTTGCAACCCACATCTCATATACATAATCCAGGAGGCAGGCAGGCAGGCAGGCCCTGCTCGTGTTGAATGGGGGGATTCTCCCTTCCTCTGGGGACGTTTCAGGGCTGAAAGAGAAACCTCACCACCCGGCTACCGGGGGACGGTGGGCGCAGTGAGAAAATGAAGACCTCTGCGCCCCTCTAAATCCCCAGGAATTTCTCATTAAGCATAGGTCCCGGTCTGCTGAGGGCCCTCTGGGCCCTCACCCACCCCCCGTGAGGGGTCTCCCTCTCTGGCAAGGAGAATGAAGCTCTCCACTCCACTTTGTGCTGGCTGCCGGCTACCAGGAGCTGTTATTCACCTTTTCTATTCTAACCAGCACAAGGGCTTTCTCCCAATCATGCTTTCAAAGCCCTCAGGACTTCCTCTTCTTTTCATTCAGTTTTTACATAAGTGTGTGTGTGTGTGTGTGTGTGTGTGTGTGTGTGTGTGTGTGTGTGTGTGTGTGTGTGTGTGTGTGTGTGTGTGTGTGTGTGTGTGTGTGTGTGTGTGTGTGTGGTGTCCCAAAAGAGAGAAAGGCATAATTGAATTTGACATTTTTTAATGGTCTCCTGAGATATTTTTGTCTGGCGGCACCAAAGCTGGAATGAAGCGGACTCTCATTTCAAAGAGTTTTTTTTTCTTTTTTTTTCACACGTTGTTCATGAGTACAAGTAGGATTAATGAGGATTATGTATATGAGGAGAGGTAATGAGTTTTGATGAGAGTAGAGAGGATATTTAGTGTAAGATTTCAAAACATCCCAGTGAGTCGGGATTTGGCAACATTAGCTCATGGCTTTTCCTGTTTTTTGTTTTGAAGTGACTTTCTCCTCATATTTTTCTGACAATATTTGGCCTGAATTTTACAAAATACCGGACTGACTGGAATGACAGTGCCGTGTTTTTCACATCATAAAGAGCACAATTAAGTTTAAGAAAAAAAACATGCCGTTTGTTCTTCTGAAAGAGATGCTGTTGCCTCCCCTTTGTGGAGAACAGCTGCCGTTACAACCACAAAACATTCCCAAAAGCACATGCAGCGGACACTCACAAGCCACTTGATTAGGTACTGCAGTTCACGGAATATTTTTAGACCCTTCTATAAAAACTCCTCGAAATGATTGTGTGTGTGTGTGTGGGGGGGGGGGGTCCTATTATTTCAGCAGTTTATGAAATACTGCAGACATTAATAGTCACCTAATTCCCCTTTTTTCCCCATTCTGATGCTCAGTTTCAACTTCAGCAGGTTTTCCTCATCGTGTCTACTTGCTTAAATCCCCTGTGTTGCTTCTATAGGATTGGCTGACTAGATATTTGCACCAACAAGCACTTAAGTGGTACTTAATAAACTATTAGCTGAGTTTATTCAATGTGTCATCTGTTTATTTGGTTAGCCTTCCCAAAGTGTAACATAAATAAGAATTTAAGAAACATACCTAGATATATTGAATACAGTATATCTTCGATTCATATAGAAAATGCTCTGTGGTTTCTAAAATGCATTTATGTAGCATCATTTCTGGGCTTGTTTATTCCTGTTTTAATCTTTTCATAGTCCTTTTATACTGTGCATAGATCATTTTATTGACCCATCACGAGTCGCTCTGCTCAATTTCCTGAGCCACTAATTTTGTGTGTATGTGCTATTGATATCGATAGCGGACTTTTAATGCATGTAAATCCCAGCTATATAAAGTTAAAACATCTAATTATGATATTTAAGAGTACTGAAAACATAAGCTGTCTCTTCAGAATTTCATTTTAGGACACCAGGAAACAAGAGTCCACTAATGTTTTCTGCTGGACGGCTCATCTGGTCACTGCAGTTCATCCATCAGCTGTGCGTGTTTGTGAGTCCGTGGGGAGGTGTTGGAACGATCGACAGAGACTCATTACCTCGACTGTGTCAACATGTGCAGCAGGAGAAAAACTCCATATGGTTCCCTCGTTGATGGAGAGCCTGTGATGGACTTGAAGGGTGACCCTTCTGGGCTGGTGTCCATATCTGTGGTGAAAAGATGATTCAGCATCTGGGGCTGTTGGTTAGCACTGACTCAACTCCAGGTGCTGAGCTTTCTGACAGTTTTCATTCTTTAAAAAGAAATGTTTCCTCTGGTGTGGTGTCCTCAATTTGTCCTCAATGTGTGTTGCTGTTTGGGATGTTTACATAAAGGTTGTGCAGATAATTTATCATTTTGAAAGTGTAAAAATTTGTTTTATCTACCTATTAATTGGTGCTTGTAACAGGCGTTAAATGCTTGGGAGACAATAAAAACAATGGGAGAAAAGAAATTACGAAACATCAAAGTCAACCTCAAAGGACATTTTCTGCTCTTTTTTTTTTTCAGGGAAAAAATTGGCAACTGTGAGGATGTACTTACATGCAGTATGTAGTATAGACAATGGCTTTTGTTATTTAGTTAACACATATTAGTTTATGGCTTTCATCTGGGGTCATCATCAAACATGTTACAGACACTGTTTTAATTAGTGCTCACTGAGTTTTAACCCTGCAATCTTTTAATGGTCACCAGGGGGCGATGGCCGTGGTTGCTGAAAGACTTTCAAGATTCAAGATTCTTTATTTGTCACATGCATAGTCATACAAGTACAACACACAGTGAAATGTGTTAATAAATAAATAAATAAATAAGAGCATAGTCTGTGCTGAGCGGTTAGGAAGGCATCTGGACGTGGGCACGCCAACTGCTAACTTTGTGTCCTATAAAAGTCTCTGTGGGGGAAAAGGCCAGCTGCCAACATTTTCGTACGTAGTTGGTGGGCTGAGTCAATTGTTTCAAGTGATTTTGATTAAAGAGTTCAAGTGAAGTCCACCAAAGATTGTTGGTCATCTTTGGAAAATACTAAAACTCCAAGAATTGAAGCACATAGTGGTTCACTGGGGAATGAATACAGGACATTCTGTGCGTAAAGCAGATGTAATTGCCACTACACTACAGATCCACCACAGAACACAGGAAACCAACTACTGAATGACCTAAAAACTATCAATTACTCAGTCTTTATTGACAGACTTTACATCCATTGTTAAAAAACAAAACAAAAAACACACAACATATAAACCTTAATAAAATAATTTAAAATATTTGTAAAGATTCAAAGAAATCTTAAAAGAAATCAATAAATACACAAACACTTCAACCAGTGCTTCCTCAGACTAGATGAGTAACGGGAGCCATTGACTGTCAGATCTGTGCTAATATTTAGTGATATCTGATACAAGTGATTTCTCTGGGTGGTATCGACGATACTGATTCGATACCAATACTTTGTACGCACACCCCACTTTTCAGTTATTTATTTGTAAAAAATGTTTGGAATCATGCATGATTTTCGTTCCATTTTGCATTGGTCTTTCAGGTGGAATTCCAATAAAATTGATTCATGTTTGTGGCTGTAATGTGGGAAAGTTCAAGGGGGCCGAATACTTTTGCAAGCCACTGTATATCTTGTCATTTAACATATATATAGCTGCCTGGACATTTCAACAAAAACATTCAACATTCGCACTTTCCCTCATTCATAGTGCTGCTGTGTCACACTACAAATTTTGGTATCGATCCAATAGCAAGTAAATATTGGGCCAGTATTGCCGATATCAGTACCAATAATTGTAAGTTATTCAGGCAGCTAATTGGGAAGAGTAGTGTGCCATGACTTATGAGATGAATTCTCAATTTTCAAATTCTGAAACAGCACCAATCCGTCTGTCGATATCCGGCTCCCTTCTCCCATCACTCGCGAACAAGACCCCAAGATACTTGAACTCCTCCACTTGGGGCAGGAACTCATCCCCGACCCGAAGTGGGCACTCCACCCTTTTCCGGCTGAGAACCATGGCTTCAGATTTGGAGGTGCTGATCCTCATTCCCGCTGATTTCACACTCGGCTGCGAACCGTTCCAGTGCAAGATGGAAGCCATCACCCGATGAAGCCAACAGAACCACATCATATGCGAAAAGCAGAGATGAGATTCTGAGGCCACCTAAGTGAAAGCCCTCCGCCACTTGGCTGCGCCTGGAAATCCTGTCCATAAAAATTATAAACAGAATCGGATTACAAAGGGCAGCCCTGGCGGAGCCCATCACCCACCGGGAACGAGTCCAACTTATTGCCGGTAATGCGAACCAAGCTCTTGCAACGGTTGTATAGGGATCGAATGGCCCGTAGCAATGGGACAGACACCCCATACTCCCATAGCACCTCCCACAGGACACCCCGAGGGACACGGTCAAATGCCTTCTCTAAGTCCACAAAACACATGTAGACTGGTTGGGCAAACTCCCACTTTAAACTTTATGGATGCACTTATTATGTGGCAGACATCTGAAACAGCATGGTTCCACTGGAGAGTGAACCCAGGACCTCCTACGTGTACGGTAAATCAGACGTGACGACCACAACACTATGGAACCACTACAGCTGACAAATCACTGAATGAATGGCTTTAAAAATCTGTACATGGCTCAATACACATAATTTAAAGGTGGTTTGGTCGTATTGAATAACACTTGAGGTCCTTGTTTTTTAATTAATGTGTAAGCACATTACACATCCTCGAGGAACAATCCTTTCCATCCAATATACATATCCACCAATGAAGTAAACAAAGACTGGATGCCTAAATAGAGTCCTAAAGTCCTAAACGCCTAAATAGATGGGCGTCGATTTGTGTGTAGTTTTGGATACAAAGCTTGTGTTTTTAATGTTTAGAACAAACCAATATTTTGACTGGAGAAGATGTACAGGGAACAGATTGTCAGTGGTACTAGGTCAAAGATACACCATTTGGTATTGTCTAAAACACTGGTTCCACTGGGGATTGAACCCAGGACCAGTAAAGCAGACGTGATGACCACTACACTATGGAAACCTCACGCCTTTGTGTAGACACAGTGCTGGGCTTTACCACCAACTTGCACTTTAGACGAGTGGGTTTGGAAACTTCATGAAACATATATGTCTTAACATATAATCAGACAGTAAATAATTGTCACATATAAAGCAGACGTGATACCCACAACACTGTGGAACCACGACATATCTTGCCACTAAATGAATGACCAGTGAGCATGTGACAGATGAAGGTGGCCTGGTCTCATGATTAACGGTCATGTCTGATGTTAGGTGATGGCAGCAGGATGCACTATGGGAAACTTTGGATTATGGTATTATTTTGATATCAGTGCTCCATAATGTGATTTTTTTTAAGTCTTGAACAGGAGATTTTTTTCATGTTCCCACCTTGTGTTGGTGTAGGTCACATACACCCTTACATTGAAACAGGTGGCCTCTTTTAGCAGGAAAACACATCCTATCACAGACATCTGGGCTGTGGAGGGTCCAATAAAGGATGGTACAGCCCCGCATTACACCTTCAGAGCTGCTATGGCTGGACTAAGGACGCCTAAGTGATCTTAAGCAGGTGCTGATTGGTGTAACCTTTTATTACACTCTGCTCCGCGTTAATGTGGCAAGAGGATCGTATGTTTCTGTGAGCACTTGTCTAAAAGAAACAGAGATCTGCTTTCTGTCAGTGACCTGCCCACAGCCGTTTTCCTTGACCCCTGGGACAAATTAGCAGCCAGGCTGAGTGGTGGAGCCACATCTAACCTTCTTATTAGATCCATGAGATAGATAGTCCCATGCAGGCCAGGACAGCTGACAGCTGGGTTCAGCTGGGGTCAGAGGTCATGGATTGGCAGCAGTGGGGGAGTGAAGTGGAATCTGAAACAACAGGAAGAAACACACACACACACAGTTCCGGGAGGGAGACAGTCGTGGGCCTCCGGATCTCTCTCTTTCGCTCAGTCAGTTCACTAAAATCTCATATTTGAAATCAAGAGGCTTTGCTCTGTGTGTGTGTGTGTGTGTGTGTGTGTGTGTGTGTGTGTGTGTGTGTGTGTGTGTGTGTGTGTGTGTGTGTGTGTGTGTGTGTGTGTGTGTTTTACAGGAATCTAATGTTATGTAATTTGTAATTTATTTCTCTCCTTTATAAAGGGGGGGCATCTGAATCCTGTCATAAAAATTGCTTTTTCAATGATAAAATATTATTACAGATTGGTACATAGTCTGATTTTCCTGACTTGCTTGTTTATGTCTGTATCCTTGTGTGCTCTGTATGTCAGTAACAACTTTGTAACAACTACTGAAGGAATTATTTGAATAAAAAGTATCCATAACGAAAAGGTTCCGGTGGCGATTGAACACAGGCAGAATAAATGGTATTAAATAACAATATACTTTTGTGGGCTAACTGTGAAACACGCAGTTAATTAAATGCACAAACGTAATTTTAAAGCAACTAAATTTTGTGTGTTAAGTATTACATTTTACATAAAGGTTTGTGTGTAACTGATATAAAGCGGGCAGGAAGGGTTAAAACATATTTGTATAGTTCAAAGCCTAAGGAGATATAGCAAACATTAAACAGAGATTGGGTTGGTTGGTTTGGCCTTACTTTGTGCACAGGTAAAAGTTGCTCATATAGTCATGATCTCATCCGGGATCTGACACTGTTTAGTCGCTTTAGTCACTTAAGACCTCTTTTCTGCGTTGGTGAAACTGTGTGAGCTCTGAGTGTTGGATCCGTCAACACTGGGCGCTGTTTTGCTGCCCCCTGGTGGATTTCTGAAGTCTTTACACTTTTTGTTTGGTTTGTTTTAATGATTATAAAGAAATGTGTTCTGAGGTGATAATTAAAAACATGTATGATATGATAATGTGATGCTTGTTAGGAAAATATGAATAATTCTTATAGCAAGCACAAAGGTGCATGTGTGTGCACACACATACACACACACACGCACATATTCAGTATTGTGAATACACTCCTATACTTTTAAGTTGAAGCAGTCAGTAAGATTGTGGGATTTCTGTCTTTGATTTTTGTAATATTTTGTATAAAAACCTTTTAGTGACAAATTTGATCGACGTGGACATGGATGACATTTGTGTTGTATGAGTCTGTGGAAAGATGTTGTTCCAGGTTAATGAATGTACTTGTCGAGATCACAGCATCCACTTTTATTCTCTAAAAACATTAGTAGAGTACTGTCCAAAAATCCTGAATCACTCTTCATTTCTTTGCATTTGGCTTTCGCAGAACCAAACTTTATTATAATATTTTATCTATAACACTGATCAAACAAATAAAATTGTATTTAATTATAATGTAATAATAATGCTTTATTTAAACTGATATCTATAATACTATTTATTGCATCCCATATAATAATTTTGGGTGTTTGTTTTTGTCTAAAAGAAGTGATGGGCATATGTTAATGTTTATGACCTTTATTGGGAAGCTGACATTTTTCACTTCTATGCTTGGTAGGTTCTCGGGGCCAAATCCAACTCATTTCAGCTACAGGCTAACACTGCAGTTTGCTCAGGTCTATACCGAGCTTCTGTTTCTCTGCTCCAGCCATAGAGTACGTATGAGATGGACACAACCACAGTAGGCAACTAAAATGTATCTTTGTTTATTATGTCTTTTGTCACTTTTTGCCAAAATCTTACTTACAGATGGTAAACTCAACTGTAACGGTGCCAGGCTGTGACTTATTTTTCATCCTTTAACTGCCTCTGTGGTAACAGCCTTTGTCCTGATTGTCCAGGTCACTAGACGTTACGGGTAGAAAAGCAGGAAGACATTGCATGACTTCCTGCGAGATAACGGCTGCATACACACATCTTTGTGTCTCTTTAGAATGCCTCGTAGCGAGACTATGCAGTGGTGAGACTATGCTCAGAGTCCATGCTTGATGGATGTTTGGTGCATGGACTCTGAGAACTCACTGCTGTTGACCTGCGATATCACTGTTTAATTTGACTGTTCAAAGCAGGCCACAGGGAGATGCTCCAGTGTTTCTAACTGGCTCTCTGCCACTAGGTCTGACTGAAACACCAAGAACACTGCTGCCTGTTGTAACTTCTCACAGGACAAGCTTACTCTAACAATGTATCCTTTTTTACTCTAATCTTGACAGTAATCTAAAAAATCATCATCCAGTACCATTTAATGAGACTTGAAACTCAAGAATGAGGCCATAAACTCATCAAGAAAAGTCATAAATTAAGTTAGCAAAAGGATGTTTTCCCATAAACTTCTATACAATCTAACTTGCATCTAAATAAGTCACCCCCTACTGGCTATTAAGAAGAATTCATGGTTTTCCTTCACCTTCCATCTCTTATGCACCGACTATGGATAAAGCCAGGGGTTAAAGTGGACTGGAACCGTTTTCCAGCACCATCAGTTAATGAGTAATCAAATCTGTTAAATAAATAAATAAATAAAAAAAGTTTTATAAAATAATAAAATGATGTCATCCCACAGGTTCTTACAACCTCAATGTATCCTTTTTTTTCGATATCACCATGATGTGTTCATGCTGCTGATGTCAATAAAGTTGTTGCCAGACTTCAGCATCTGAGGGCTCTGGCTAGCATGTCAAACCATGAGTCAGTGTAAATGGAATAACATTCATAATTGGCAGGTAATTTCAAAAATTTCAAACAGCTCAACAAATATCATCAAATACAATCTAAAGTTTGGAGCACAAAATTATTGATTCATATTTATTGAAAATGAAAAGTTACTTTTAAGTCCACATGTAATTAAAAATTCCAATAAAAAAATAAAGGGGTATGTTAGCTGCCCCATACATCCCAATCTACTACATGTCTTTCTTTTCAGGGTAAGCAGTACCCTGGTAAGCAGGTCAGCAGCCATCAAGTTGTGTGTTATTACTGAGAACTTCCATTCAGCAAAATTCTTCCCTGTTAGGAGCAAGTTTTCCAAATCTGAAGGGAGATATTCTGAAAAGACTGACCAGATCCTCTCATCATTTTCTTTTATACTAGCATCTAATCTATCATGTGGCAGGGTGTTAAATTTCCAGTATCAAAGAGTAACGCTAGTTGGAGAAACTTTGATCCAACTATGTAGATAAACTTTCTGGAGATGAGAAGGAGCTTATAAATATTCCACTAGGTTCCCTGGAGATAAATGTCCAGAACCTGGAAATTAATTTCCACTCCCAGAAGGAGTGCAAATATGTTCCCTAATCAAAAAGCACTAAAAAAATAGAGGAATTTATCTTGTGCAAAGTCTTGTACAATCAGACCTGATCACTTAAAATTAAATAGAGCCTGTCTGATAAAGTAAAGATCGCTACAAGAGTTCAAAGAGGGACACAACAACTTAAGACCAGTCGAGAAATAAAGTCACTGACATCTATCAGTCTGGGAAGGGTTACGAAGCCAGTTCTAAGATTTCGGGATTCCAATGAACCGCAGTGAGAGCCATTATCTACAAATGGAGAAAACCTGGAACAGTTCTGAATCTTCCCAGAAGTGTCCAGCCTACCAAAATTACTCCAATGTTTCATTCAGGAGGTCACAAAAGACCCCAGAGCAACATCTAAAGTACTGCAGGCCTTGCTTTCCTCAGTTAAGGTCAGAGTTGATGATTCAAGGATGAGATGGCATCCTTGAATCAGAGTTCAAGGAGGAAAAGGAGGAAACCACTGCTTATCAAAAAGAACACAAAGGCTCATCTCACATTTGCAAAAAAGATCTTGATGTTCCTCAAGACTTTTGGGAAAATTTTCTGCGGACTGATGAGATAAAAGCTGAACTTTTAGTAAGGGTTAAGTCCCATTACATCTGGTGTACAACTAGCACGACCTTTCATAAAACGATCATAACAACACTGAATCATGGTGGTGGTAGTTTGATCGCCTGGGGCTCCTTTGCTGATTCAAGAACTGGACGACTTGCGGTTATTGATCAACCAGATCTACCAGAAAATCCTCCAGGAGAATGTCCGGCTATTACTGTGCTCTGAAGCTCAAGCTGACTTGGGTTATGTAGCAGGACAGTGATCCAAAACACACCACTAAGTCCACCTCTGAATGACTGAAAGAAAAAAAAACAACAAAATGAAGGTTTTCAAGTGGAGTGGCCTGGTCAAAGTCTGGACTTAAATCAGATTGTAATGCTTGGGTATGACCTTAATCAGGCTCGAAAACCCTCCAGCGCTGCTGAATTAAAATAATTCTGCAAAAAAAGAGTGGGCCATCTATTATTAAAGTTTGGTTGAGGATCTGAAACATGTAACAAATATGCAAAAATAATAATATGTTGTCTTATAATAATAAGAGGGAGGGACTAAATGCTTCTGCACCACATTGTATGTATTTAGTAATTTCGTCCCAGACTTTGATACTAAAGTATGCATTAAAAAACTTATTTTTGATCTTCCCAGAGGCCCAACATTGGCAGAGGACAGCCTCCCTTTGCAGCCCACCCCGTCAGCTGTCAGAGTATGCAGGCAGTAATGTCAGCAAAAAAAAAAGGAGGGAGGAAGAGGGGGAAATACAGAGATCCCTCCCTCTGCTGTACAGGAAGAACAAAGTCCTGTGCTCAGCCCTGCAGGAAAAAAAGGAAAGGAAGGGCATTTGTTTTATTGTAAACACACAATTTATCAACAATTACTTCATGAGCCTCATATCCTGAAACTTCGATTGCAGATCCCAGTTGAGAGCAGAAAAAAATCCACCAAACCGAATGAAGAGAGTGGAGATAGGCAGACAAAACGCTCCTGATACAGACATCTAACTTTTCCTTGTGAAAAGTAAGATGTCTGTATCTGCCAACGACTGCCAGCGAGGTGAAAAGCAAGCCTGGCTAAGTTTAATCAGCCAATACTGGCACAAGTACAAAAGTATCAAAACAAAAAGTAAAGGAGTCAGGTTGGGGTTTCAGATGCTATCAGCGTGGACAAGAATATCTGTTATTTTATACGTATTAAATAAAAAAAAGAAAAAGTCAATTATGAGCATCACTCCCCATACAAATCTATCCAGCTTGTATACCGGTTTAAGTTCTGTTCCTTGAGCTTCAGAATTCAAGACCAATACTGAAAGAAGTTAAAAGCAGGTGAAACCCATTAAACCTAAAGAAGCTCATTCGGGTCAGCTGACGTGTTTGGAAAAAACTGCGATGACTGTGTGAACTCTTTTATTAGCAGAACAGAAACCACAGAGTCTTTCAGCTGAGTCATGTGAAGGCAGGGAAAATAAATATCTGTAACACACTAAATTGCTCATCACTATTAATCTGTATGTATAGTGAAACTCGAAAACCTCGTGGTGCTCTGCAGGAGAAGCACCCACTCTGGTTGATGCATGATGAACTGCAAATCCTTTACATAAGAGATGATATGTTTAATAGGGGAAAAAAGTGAAGGGAAAGTCTAACAGTCAATCAAATGAAAAAAACAAGAAGAGAAGTTCAAAGGGAAACCATATCATGGCACAGATAAGAACTCATAGGGTTGACAAATGTGCAGACCCATCGGTTTGATTCTTAACAGTGTATCTTAATTACGTGTATACCGTTTTTATAGTTCCCGCTCATTGCACTCATATCTAGCACTAGTTTTTGTGGTTTGTTTTCAGAGAATGAACTACTAAAGCTGTACTTTTGATAACTCACCAAGCACCAACCAGCAGACACACAAAGTCTGAAACTAGCATTTAGTTTTTATTAAGAAGGTGGTGGAGACCAGTAAATGTTGGACTTATTCTCACTGACTACTATATTAGACACACATTGCTAGTATGCCGTAAGACCTTCTTTTCCCTTCAGAGTTGTCTTAATTTCTAATGGCATAGATTCAACAAGTTTTAATATTCATAAGAGATTTTGGTCCAGCATCACACAGTTGTTGCAGATTTGTTGGCTGCACATCCATAACTTGGATCTCCTGCTCCACCCCATCTGAAAGGTGCTCTAGTAGGTTGTAGGTTGTGGTGTTTAAATGATGCTCAGCTGGTACTTAAAAACATAAAACGACCCAAGAAAATGTTTGCATCATCATTGATGAGTCTGTTTGAATTGTAGCCTCGGTTTCCTGTTTTTAGCTGACAGCAGAGGCATCCAGTGTGGCCTTTTGCAGCTGCACCCTGTCTGCTTCAAGGTTCGATTGTGTTGTGTTCAGAGATGCTCTTCTGCAAACCTGTGTTTGTAACAAGTGGTTATTTGAGTTACTGTTGTCTTCTTTGCCTTCAGCTTAAGGGAGTCTGACCATTCTCATCTGAACTCTGGCATCAAGAAAGCATTTTCATCCAGACAACTGCTGATCCGTTCTCTGTAAGCCCTACAGATGATTGTGTGGGAAAATCCCAGTAGACCATTCCATTTAGCACCAACAACCATGTGACATTCAAAATCAATCAAATCACCTTTCGTCTTTATTTTTTTTTAGCTCTATTTGAATGTCAGGAGGTCATCCTGACTATGTCTACATTTTTAAATGTTCTGACCTTCTGCCATATTAATGGCTGATTAGATATTCACATTCAAACTGGTGCACCAAATGAGGTAGCCAGAGAGTTTACATCAATTGACTTTAAATGATTATATAATTTTTCCGTGTACATCCTGCTCCATGAGCTGGAGAGAACACGGCTGGAAGAATATTATTAGATACTTCAAGACACCATATCAAGAGAGATATAAAGGCGCTCATATGCCATGCTGGAGACAATGTGGCTTGACTGTTGCTAATCATTTCCATGTCTTTTGGGACCGTCCCAGGTTAAAAGATTTCTGGATGGGTGTCCAGGCCTCCTTAAGCGCAGTCTTTAACGCTCAAATACCTCTAGATTTTAAGGTTCTATACATGGGTCTGGTGCCTTTTCTGGAACGTAGGAGTGAGATTAAGTTGGTGCAACTACTCTTGGTGGCAAGTAAGAAAACAGTTACAAGAAGATGTTAAGCCCAGTTCAGCCTACCCTGGATGACTGGTTTGGGCTTTAGAGATATTTAGAATGGAAAAACTGACATATCAGTTAAGAAATCAAATTGTTCCAAATTTGGAACAAGTGGATCGTATTCATTACCCCCACAAGAGCTGACTTTACTTGATCTCAGTGGTACTTGTACCTTTGTAACCTACTTATCTAACTGTTGACCATTCTTAATTCATTTATTTTATTTACTTTTTTTTCTACTTTTTTTCCTCCCTGGCAGCAGAACGGGCAACCCCCCAGTTAATGATTATAGTTCCATATAATTTGTTCTACCTTTATGTAATATGAATCCCCTCCTAGAGAACATGTGAACCTTTTAGAACTTTATTTATCAGGCTATTCTCCTAGTAATATCCATTAGAGGATAATATGCACCTGTCGATCACTGTGTTTGTCATTTGCTTCTCCAGGATTAACTCCAAAAACCTGGAAGGACTCTGTTTTCATGTCATTCACATATTGCTATGTTGATAGATTTTTCTATCAACATAACACAGAGCACACAGAAAATATTTCTGTGTAACTGTGTCATCTAGTAACTGTTTGATAACAGGCTTTTGTATTAAATTGGTTCTCATCTCTCTCTAACTCTCTGGAATACCCTCAAGGAAGGTAGTGTGAGGATATAATGACAGAGGCGTGTAAAATCAGCCAAACAAACAAATATTTTACTCCCTCTTCATATAAGCAAATCAAAATAATGATTAAATGGCAGCTACAGACACCACAGTGGTGTCATAGCTGCCATAGGAATTCCCCTTTGGGATAAAAACAAGAAGTATATCTTACTAGTAAGTTGCTGTTTAAAATTTGTCTAATTTGTAGTTTAGTTTATGTTTTGTTTGATAATCTCACTATCATATATAATACATGACATCTATGTCTGCTAATAGTGTTCAACTCCTCCTACATGATCATGAGTTAAGCAAACAAACTTGGGACACAGATACATCGAAGTACATCTACTAAAGGTTCTCATCTACCATATCACATATTGTAGCGTTATTGCATTGCCTAGCAACCAACTACCAATCGTGTATGAGTTTATGCACCCACAATATCTTATAAAAGCAGAGTAGCATTTTAATTTCACGAGAGAGGCATCTAATCTATATCCACAAAAGCTGACGTACGCATTGTTACTTCGTAATGCCATCGAGTTGCCCAGCAACCACTTAACAACAGACTAAAACGACAGTGGAGGAGGATCTCAGCAGTGCGTGGAATCCACAAAAATGTGCTAATTCCTCTAATTCATCATAATATATACAGCACAAACAGACCAAACCATACTGTATTGTGACATCGTAATCGTAAAATATTATGTAGTGCTTTACAGTTGTGAAATTGGCTACAGGTTAGCAACATTTAGCACTAATATAACTTGTCAAAAATAATCACAGAACATTTTAAATAAGATAAGATAAGATAAGATAACCTTTATTAGTCCCACACGTGGGAAATTTGTTTTGTCACAGCAGGAAGTGGACAGTGCAAAAGTTATGACGCAAAAATTAGAATACAATAAGAATAAATACAGTACACAGCTGTACAGAATAGAATAAAATAATATACTATATACAGTAGAATAAAATTGAATAAAAATATACAATAAGATAAAAATAGAAATGCAGGACTGAGACTAATGAAATAGTTTTTCTCATTTAAGATGGACAAAATAACAGAAGCACAAAATCCTTCTGATGATTCAATTTCAATGAACTGTAACTGTGCGTATATTAATTCCAGTCTTTTTGAATCACTGAATCGTTTTTCCACGTCTTGCATCTACTGAGTTCATGGGTGTGTTAAATGAGTATTGACAACTTTTTCACACTTTAAATCATTTGCAAACGGAAGCTCTGACTCATAAAGCACCTGAACCTGCAATGATGCAGCGGTGGAAAGTCCGGGAAGCGGAGACTGACCGTGAAACCGAGTTGAGTGACGCCAACAGCGGCTCGCCGGGAGTTGCGCGACCGTGCCGATCCGCGGCGCTATTCTGCGCTGCGCAAACCCCTTAGCAGGCCCTGTCCTTTTTGCCCGTCTCTCCCCTCGCCTTTCTCCTGTCTGTCTCTACAAGTCTGTTTTTCTTTCTCAGCAGACCACTCCTGCCAAGATCGAGGCAGAAAAGCAAAACGCATCCTAAATCGTCCGGGTTTCCCCCTCCCTCTCAAACGGAAAGAGGAGCTCACACCAAGTGTGTGTGACGGCAGAAAGCGTACATTAATCTGACTCTTCTTTGTTCTGCTGGCTCAGAAATGATCTTATCGGACTAAAGGGTGTATTTATTTAACATCAATAGTTGACCCACCCAATGTTTTTTTGACAGAGGAGGGGTTGCGAGTGCTTTTTTGCGGCATGTCGGTTGTAAATGCCGTTTCTCACATCGCCACCCGGTGACTGTGGAGAGGTGTGTGTATGTGTGTGTGTGTCTTTGTGGTTGGGGGGGGGGGGGGGGTATTTTTTCGTTTACACCTGAAACAATCCCCCGACCATCCTCCGTGTCCCCAGTCACACATCCTCCCCACAAATCTTCAAATCTGGAGATTTCCTCAGCCATAAAAAACAAACACACCACGGCAGAAATCTCGTATGTCTCCCCGGCCGAGTGAGCTGCAGTTGTTTTCAGCTCTCAACCCCTCCGTGTGACAGAGAAGAAAAGCCTTCCCTTCAGACGTGCACACAAAAAGAAAAACTGGAAGCAAAGCAGCACGGTCGACGGTTAAAGTGCCATTAAATGTTGTGGTTTTTGCTGTCAAGACGTACGTTTGGCACACACACACACACACACACACCAGAGGATAAGAGAGCCTCAGTCCCCCTCCTGTCGTGGCAGAAACGCTCATAAGACAGTGACTTTGGGAGGCACAACATGTTACAGAAAATGTTACTGCCGTGACAAGACCCAAAGCAGCCTGCAGAAACCCCATCAGAGCACGGCAGAGGTGCGCTTTGTGGTTCAGTTTCTCCGTGACTGGGTGAACTTTATATCGAACATATATTAACACTTTGTGGCCTGTTTTTTTTCCCTCCTCTCAGGCTGGAGGACTCCATTTTGAAGGGACCGGGTGTGCAGCCAGAGAGACTACACAGCAACTCGTCTCAGGAAAGGAAACCCTTCTGTTTTTCCGGGTAGACTGCTGCACCATTTCACAGCCTCTCAGACGTGGTGGTGGACATTTTTGTTGATTTATTTATTTTTATTACTACTCGTCTTATCTCCAGGAGCATGTGAGCTTGCCCTCACATGCGGGGGTTGTGGTGGTGGTGGTGGTGATGAAGAAGATGTCAGTTGTTGGCACAAGTTTGGCATATGGCATGTCATTGATGAAGGCAGCCCGCTTTGGGTTAATAATTGATGCTTGTAATTAAGAAGAGGGGCGGGGCGATTTTTTCTGAAGGTGTCGCGTGGTCGTCCGGTGCATTTTTTTGTTTTGTTTTGTTATGGGGTTTTTTGATGGCTGACAGCTCAGATTTTTCTCCTCTCTTTGTGTCTTTTTATATATCTTTTTTATTAAGGAGAAATTTACGGCCCCCTTCTGTGCTCCATGCTTTGGACCGGCTGGGGAGGGAGGCAGTGGTGACGACTGGCAGTGCGCACAGTAGAGATACTGACTTTCAAGGGGCAAGGCAGAGTCTGCGGGCAGGAAATAACCATGCAACAGAGCAAACATCCATAGACTGAGGAGGTGAGGGGGGATTATAAAGTTGTAGTTATAACAAAGCAAAGGGGGAGTGTCGCTGGAGGAGCACAACACGCCTGAATTTCTATTCCGGGGGCCGCTGGACCAGGCTTTTTAGCGCATGTTGAGAGGAGGAGGAGGGAGGAGGAGGAGGTGGAGGGAGGCTGTGGAGGGGGGGTAGAGAGTGAGTACGTTTCACAGGATCCAGGCCTAGTAGTATTGCCGCTGGGACTCTCCTCATCCGCTTTCAAAAAATTGGAAATTGACACATTTAAACGCCAAAATGAGCGGGGCGGGGGTCATTTTTGCGCTGGCCGACAGTGGAATGGTAAGATTCTCGCGACACATCCCGTGTCATGTGGCGTTTTCTGCGTGATTTTGCTGTTTGATGCACATAGCCTGCATCTGTCGGAGGGAAGCCCGTGGAAGTGTGTGTGAGTGTGTGTGTTCGTGAACTTGTTGTGTGTGTCGTGGTCTTCGCATGTTATGTATGTATGTGTCTTGTCTCTCGTGCATTCACTGAGCCACTGGAGAGCAGCGAACGACACGACACACACACACACACACACTCATGCAGCTGCACACAGACATACAAAAACACACAGATATATGTAGATGCAAACGCGCACACGCCTTTTGGGCACGCGCACGAACGGGTCCATTTTAATTCGCGTTTTCAGCGCCGGCGCGTGAACGCGGGCTTGATTTTCTTTTTTATTAATTATTTTTCCCCCCAACACGACGGGATGTGATAATGTCACCGGGTTTATTGATACTGTAGCCATGCGTGCGAGTTTACAGGCTGACCTTATCGCGCTTGATGTCATTTTCATCATATCGCGATAACATTCCTAAAAGGATTTTGCAGCTCGACGGCGGTGTTTGCGCAGAATCCCCTCTTACAATGACACGTTATTATTTCGACCTTCCCGTCGTCAGTGAGTCTGTTTACGTTTTTTTTTTTGTTTTTTTTGTTCCCAAATTTTGACACCACGGGAAGGCAGGCTGTGTTGTCTTTTGCGGATCTCGCCTCTGTGAGCTGTGCCCTTTCTCTGCCACTTTTTTTTTTCAAATATCTCATTACTCATTACTGCTTGGGATAACTTCAGATAAGCTCTTAAGACGTTTAAGTGACTGAAAGATGTGCCGAAACAAAATTTTAAAAAATGTCACAAATAAATCAAAGAAAATAACAGCCTTGAAGAATCAGAATGGATTTTAATGTACAAGGCATCTCCCAAAGTCTTTATGTTTTGGTTTTCCATTTAATGAAAGAAGGCCCTTCATTGATTATTTTGTCTTCATGTTTCAGGGAGGAGTCATGCCAGCATGAGTGGGCCTTACACAGGCCCAGGAAGGGAGAGTCATCAGACCAGCTGCCCTTTGACCCCTGGGTGTGACCTCACCGTCCTCTCCTGCCCCTCCAGACGCCAGGATCACAGGCTTGGGCTAACCATGTCAGGAGGCACCTCCTCACTCAAACATGCTTCCTCTATCTATGGGTTCACGACGCAAAGGGACCACTCCTCCTCATCCTCCTCCTCATCTTCGTACAGTCCTCTCAGGAGGCTCCAGCATCTCACCACCATGGTGAGCCAGCCTGACCTGGTCTTGCCGCTGCGGGAGCCAGAGAGGGGATGGGAGTGGGGGACACATAAGAAGAATAGGGAGAATATGGAGAGGGACTCCTGGGCTGATTGCACTGGCAGGGATCACTCTGGAACCCAGGTTACAAGCCGAGAGGCAACCGTTGTTAACATTGCTTCCAAAAAGAAACAACCTGAGGTCCAGACGGGAAGTAGAGACACACCGGCGCCTAATTATACTGATTCTGTCACTTCGGAGAAAAAGACAGAAAACTGTTTCTCCGGCCCACCCAGTCCGGCCTTCTCCCTCGACAGTAACAGTCCCTTTGCGAACAACTTACTCCACTTTGAATCCTCTTTGTTTGAGGATGACGACAATGACATGGAGCGGAGGACCGTGCCACCTCTCAGTGGCATTCAGGAGAAACGGGAGAAGGTGGGGAATGTACTTCAGTCCGCCTCCGGAGACGTAAACTTGCACTCCAAAGACTCTTCTCTGACGACAGCCAAAGTCGTCACCCGCTCCCAGTCCTCCGGTCAGCGCAGGAGATACTGGGATGGCTCAGAGGACGAGTGGGACAGCGACACCGAGTTACTGCTATTTGAGGATAGCCCCTCAAGGCATTCAATGGCAAGTTTTTCCCCTTCTAAGTTATCTCGTCATGAAACAGCAGCAGTTCAGAGGTTTTTAGAAGTAGCAACGGCTTTTGGGTCTAGCCAAAGGATTGCTGGCATTCACCTGGCTGGGAAATACTTTCTCCGGAGCTGGATTACAAAACTTTTTCCACACACAAACCTTGACCATGACATGCAGTGGCTCACTGCTTGTAACCTGTCATAACAAATCACTGGTTATTTTAAATGCTGGCCTGATGCAGACAAACGCACAGCTCCACGGCTGTTGCCCTGCCTTTAACAAACCGCAGCTGTCTGTTTTTAAAAAGCAGCAAAGGATAATTTTCACCTCCGCCATAGGTGTTCAAGCTGAGGGCAGAACTGAAGGGAGGGCGTGGAGGGTGAAATATGATGCCAGCGGTGCCGATGGCTTACTGACGGCATGCTTAGCTACAGGGCCTGCAGTTTGAGCTGTAGCAGAGGACACACAACAAAGGCTATGGAGGCAAATTACTCAAAAGCTCTTATTTAGTTTTTGTTGCGATTTATAGTAAAAAGTGACAGTTCTTTTACAAATCCGATTTTAAAATACTCCTTAAAACTGCAGAACCTTTCTAAGAAGTTGCCTTTACCATCTCAGCAGTCCAGTTGTACTCATCAGTATCAGTGTGAATTTTACATACTTCTACGATGCATATTTCCAAAGTGCTAAACAAACACTGAATAAATAGTCCACAGTTAACCCACTAAATCCCCGGTACCATTATAACCATCCTATAAAGCACACGATTGACTGTAGGTACCAGTTATCCTAAAATCTATGACAAAATGTCAAATTTCATATTCATATTAATATTAACTTTACTGTTTGCACTGTTTTACATGTTTTTATGATGGAAAGCCTCTGTGGGCTGCCTTCTTTAGGACACCGATAGGCTCACATAACAATCGATATAAATACAACACAGCGGATGTTTTCACTCAGTACAGTATATTTAAAGTAGGATACAAACAAAGTCCATACCATCCTTTCACATGCACAAGTTCAAAAGCATGACCACAAAATCCATTTGAAGGCACCGTCTGACCATCAACCAGCATCTGGACCCTGAAACTGAAGCATCTAAATGAAATGCAGGCGTCATTCAAGGAGGTTCCTTCCTGCTATAAGGGAGTTTTTTCTTCCCACTGTCGCCAAGTGCCTGCTGATAGGGGGTTGTCTGACTTTTGGTGTTTTCTCTCTGTTATTCTAGCATCTTTACCTTTAGAGTATAAAGCACCACGAAAACAGCTATTGTTGTCATTTGGTGCTTTATAAATAAAATGTTATTTAATTCTTACAGTGACCTATCAGAATGTCTTAAAAACCCATAAAAGCTTTTTGTTTGTAGACATGATGGGACATTGATGGCAGCCTCACAGGAAAGCCGTGTTCGTGAAAAATTCAGTTTAGTTTCCTGTAGTTTAAAGAGTTTTCCTCAACTCAAAGGAGGTATTTGAATTAAATAAATTATATAGTACATCATGTGTTGTTACCTTTAGAAGTGCTGGTAAAAGGATTAAAAGGCTACTTTGGACAGAGCTGGGCTAGCTGTTATCAGTAGGCTTAGCTCTCATGTCCTGGCTTTACCCCTGTGAAACTGTGTCAGACATGTTGGATGGTTATTTAACTAATAAAATATTTGGTTAGTTGTAGTTATGGTATCTTAACCTTTTGGTAAAGTGACAATCTTAGGGGTTTTCATTTAAGTAGCAGTGGTTATTGAGCCTCTGAAGCTATTCCCATATTTTATATATTTGCAGCGATGTGAACTAGGTGTCAGGGTAATGACCGGAAGGCTGAGATCCCGGATTCAAGTGATGGGAATGAGTTTCCTCCAAACAATGTCTGGGCTTAACCTTAAAGATAGGGTAGGGAGTTCAGTCATTTAGGAGAAGAGCCAACAATCTGCAGCAGTGGCTTGGGTAGCTGACGAGGATCCCTTCTGGACACCTTCTAGGTGAGGCGTTCCAGTCATGTCCTAATGGGAGGAAGCCTCAAGGCAGGCCCAGGACACAGAGATTACATCTCTTGGCTGGTCTGGGAACATCTCTGTGTCACCCTGGTTGGAGACTGTGGCTGGGCACAGAGAGGGCTGAGCATCTCAGCTCATACTGATGTCCCAGATAACTTGCAGAAAATGGATGGATGTGTTTTGAAATATTGCAGGGAGTAATAAAACAAGAACAGCCACAATGACCACAGTGTGGTTGGTTATCTCCACCAGGTAACCAAGTATTACTTTCACTATTCCCTGTTGTTCAAACTCATGCTGCATGCAGCTTAAAATCAGGTCACAGTTGGACTGCAGAATGATGGCAAAAGACAGGCTGCCTGTCAGCTTTATTCAAATGCCAGTAGTTTGTTTTTGCTGGCCAAGAAATCTGTGATCTATAGCGTAAAATCTGCATTTGCTGTTCCTACTATCACCCGCTGCAGTGATTCTCACACTGTGAGGTGTAGCGCCACGGCCGGATGGATGGGGATGACCAGGGGAGGGAAATATGACAAGAAATTCGATTCTTTTTCATTTTCAGTGATTTTTTTGTTTTTTGTTTTTCTCTCTTAGTCTAAAGTATGTCATGCCAGAAAAAGGTTGAGAACTAACACCCAGGCTTTTAGATTGACACCTTAAGTGAGCTTGTCTCCAGTGCTAACAGCTTTTCTGGTCACACAGCTCTCTCTGGAGCCCATAAAGCTTTATGAGACTTTATAGCCATACATCCTATAAAGTCTCATATGTGAGCACAGACTAATAAAAAAACAACTTTGCAAACATTGCAAAATACAACTAGTGACAATTTCTGAATGCTATATCATTTTATTTCACAATAATCCAAAATAAAATGCGTAGAATACTTTTTAAAGTGAAATTCTTGGTCACAGAAATGAAGAAAATAACTTTTTCATTCAACACTCATTTTGAATTGAGTAAGATATGAAAAGTTGTATCAGAAAAACAAAAATCAGTAGATGGAAGCAGAAACGTAAAGTTTAATATAGTTATATTACAGGTCTTGCAGTCTCCCGTAGCAGTCGTAGCATTAAAGTGTTAGGCTTGTATCGGACTACTGATCATGCAATGTGGACACGGCGT
Source organism: Astatotilapia calliptera (assembly GCF_964374335.1). Lineage (NCBI taxonomy): Eukaryota > Metazoa > Chordata > Actinopteri > Cichliformes > Cichlidae > Astatotilapia > Astatotilapia calliptera. Next base: position 25,963,947 of record NC_137431.1, read on the forward strand.
CTTGGCCTTACAAGACACTCACGTGAAATGAGGCACTAATCTCATTTTTATTACCCCGAATTATTTTGTTGTGGTTATTTTTATTTATAAAAAGATTTGCATTGGTGCTTGTTGCATTTTGAATGCCTCTCGGTATATTTTAGGCTTAACCTGAATCATTAGACTCATCCGGGGCAGTAGGTCTAAAAAATGAGAAATATGCTCATGTTTTTAATTTTGTGGTACAACTTGTGATATTTGCTCAATCCAGCATAAAAGGTTGAATGATAATAGCATTTTGTTTAATTTTTGTGATAAAGAAAATCATGTTAAATAGTATTCTACATTATGTTTTGCATTATTGTGAAATGTAACTATATACAATGCAGAAATTGTCTTTTGCAAAGTGAAGTTAGTGTGTTTTCAAATATGGGACTTTGCAGAAGTCCTTCATTTTTTTTTTTTTTTTTTTACTTTCTTTTTATTTCAACTAGCTTATACTGAGAGCTTTTTTAGTGCACCTGTCCCAAACTGCAGATATTGATTTAATTTTGTGATAAGAGAAGGGCAGTGAACATTTCAGGCTTTAATCTTTAATAATTTCTTATATATTCATGTTCAAACGTGGACTCAGATTGTAAAAAAATTATATCTATTTATAAAAAATACATGTTTTATATAAGCTAAATTATGTCTAAATTTCAAACTGTGACATTTTCAAGAAAAATCAGAGCTGATTAAGCAGAAAAAATTCAAAAAAATTGATGACTTGAGATGCAATGACCCTTTATTTTTACACAGGGTTAAATCATAGCAGCTCCCAATGTCAGCCCTCTGGTCAGGCCTGCTACATGCCAGTCATAATTCAGGCCTGCTCATGTATCTCCAAGTTCAGCCTGGTTACATTTACACAAACAATCCAGCAGCTACAATTGGTACTGGGTTTTGGTGTTTCCATGCTGAGGTTTGTGTCACGGTTTGAACTGGGCATGATGACAAGTTAAAATTAGACCACAGAAAAGGTTTTTGGAGGCCGTGAAACTGAAACTTTTGGTTAAAATATAAAATGATAGTAAATCCTTTTCATATCTGTTTGTGTGAAATATTTGTACACTTACACAAGGTCATATTTTATCTTTGCTCTTGTCTGTTATATCTTCTGTACTGTTCTGTTAAGTGAAAATAATTCTTTTACTTATATTTCCCTCTTCATTTTTCTGTTGTCAGCCTCAGAGCAGCCTCAAGAAAAAGTCTTTGCCACCTGTGAAGTTTGTTGAGGGTGAAGTCGTTTGGGCAAAGTTCAGCCGGAGACCATGGTGGCCCTGCGAGGTGATTGTTGACCCCGTACAAGGAGTCTATCACAGAGCGAAAGGTGGGCCTGGAACATTGTTGACTTACTGTGATAACCCAAGCCGGTGCTTGGTAAATGAGTAGCTTTTAATTGTTCTGTGCAATGGTTTGGTCTCTTAACTTCAGCTGGTGGTTACAGAATGAATCCGTGAGTCAATTAACGGTGATTAACAGCACATACACAGCCTGACGTTGAGGCTGTTTGAGATATATTTGATTATTTTAACTTCTTATACTGGGGTTGCCAACTTAAAGTACAGGTTGCAGTGAGTGTGGGGATTTTGGGAGAAAATTATGAGGTGTGGTAATTTGGCTACACTGCAACTATGTGCTTCAGGAGAAAACTTTGCCACTTCTGTAAAGCCTGAACAATAATACCCTTAATAAATAGTGAAAGCCCAAATCTGCAGGTGGTGTTCTTTACAGAACAATTATACTGGTTTATGTTTTAATGGTTTCTAAACACAGTTTAGCTAGGTTCCCCAGTCATACACGGTAGGTTAACTGGTGAATGTGACTGTGAATGATTGTCTCTCTGTTATATGGCCTGTTTATGCCCGCCGTTCTCACAATGACGACAAAAGTGACGTCACATCAACTGGCGCCGCTGCTGTCATGTCTGTTATTACTGCCACTTGAATCAGATATCAGTGCAGGAGCTCAGACGTTCCCAGATTAAATAGAGATGAAAAGGGGGGGAAATGTCGTGACTTCTCCTCATAAACCAGCACTGATGTGGGGATTTTGGCTGAGTGGCGACACTTATTGTTCGGGAGTAAACTGTAACAAGTGGTGATGTAAATGGGTTGGAGATATGCTGACGTTACTGTTCAAAGTGACCAATGTGGTGAGCATAAATTGGCCATTAGTCCTATAACAAACTGGCAGCCTGTTCAGGGTATATCCCGACTCTTTCCTAGTGACAAGCGGGTTAGGCTGCAGCTACAGCCACGACCCTGAATTGGTGAAGTGGAAGAAAATTGATGGATGTACACAGAACATTATCTCCTTATGTGATGCCAGGATGATGCCTTCCTGCTTTCTCTGGACAAAATATGTGTTTTTCACATGAAGTACACTTAAAAGATTACTCTCAAATTCATGCTCTCTGACATGAAAAGACAATTGTATGTATGTGTGTAGTTCTGTACAGTTTCATAAAATGTGTTTTCAGAGTTACTAGGCTACCCGTTTCCATATCAGAGGCATTCAAGCGGCAATAATAATTGGTGAATAAAAGCAACTGCTGTGTTTACTTACAGTAAAATAAAGATATCTGACATTATAAAGTTCAGGAATGAATTCGAGGGCTATGCGACTATGTATCGAGTGATGACTGCCTGAGGGTTTAGGGATATTGTCTTATTCTGTTATGTCCTTACTGTCCCTTACTGTAATTCTGTGTCTGGAATAATTGGTTTACAAATAATTAAAGAAGCTATCATTGTGCCAAGTGCATGCTCTCACTTTTGGGACGCTCATATGGATCCTGCTGCCAAATGTTATCTTAAGTGACGGATGACAGTCCTTTTCTACACTATGTTATCATTGGCTAGTTTTTCTTCACCTTTCACCATTTTATCAATGATGAACTATGATTGTATGCAGCTTTCTTAAAAGCTGTCATATATTGAGAACCTAAATGATTATGTTGGCTATGTGTTAGCCGCACATTAGTCTTTGTATACAAAGAATTGTTATTCACAAACAGTAACAATAACATTTCAAATTGCTCATTTATAGCAAATTACAATGAGTTTTTTTATTTATTTGGCGCGTTTCATTTCACGTAAACATAATGTGCCTAACATTAAAGATATAAATTAAAAACCTATGTAGGTGTCCTATGTCTTAAGGGAATAAAAACAAAAAAAACAAAGAAAAAAAGCATGATTATTGAATTTTTTTTAATGGTTCTTGGAGTGTTTTTATGATTCTAAAGTCACAGCGGGCCTCCTGCTGCGCCTGTTGCACATTTTCTTTTAATTTTACAGTACCTCCATAATCTGCAGCATATATGGTACTTTCCTTTCCCACAAAGAAGAAGTTCCATATAGAGCCATTTTTTTTCAGTTGATAGCATTGTGGTCATTTAGCAATATGTCATGCTCATAGTTCTGACATAAAGACATCATGTATTTCCATCAGTTATGGGTTGTTAAGACTGCTGTCTTCTTATATTTTCAAGTTCCCTTTTCTTCAGGTGATGCACTGATCTGACTGGACTGAGAGTAATTTTTGTTGTTGTCTCAGAGCCTAGCGACCGGCCCTGTCGGCTCTACCATGTCAGGACGTTTGGGGAGCCCCAGGAGCTGGTTTGGGTGGAGGAAAAATCAACTCATACTTTCCATGGAGGCTTTGAATTTGAACAGCTCCTCCTACTACGGCGGAGGGGGAAACAAAGGGAGCAGAACAGCAAATACACCGTAAATACCATTTTATTAATAGCAGGACAACACTTGCATGCCTTGAGTTAAAAAAAGAACCTTCCTGGTAGATAACAAAGGAAAGCTTGCACGTCCAGAAATAAAAGACTTGCTAAGGCCAAACAGGTTATTTCTGTAAGCTGAAATATGCGCAAAGATTGAGGAGTCTTTGCTTATCTTTCTCTAGATTGCTAAGCGGTTTAAGGAATCCTGGAAGTCCAGTGTGGCAGAAGCTGAATCCATTCTTCCTGAGAGACCCAAAATGGCGTCTTCCATGTCTTTGTCCATAGCTGATGCCTTCCATGATGCTTCCCCACTGGAAAGAGAGAATAAGACCCATCAAAACTTTCTTCCTGTCACTTCATCTGTCTCCACCCATACTGAGACGTCACACATAACCAATGGATCCATTCCATCCCCAGTAATTACACCCCCTGTTACAACTCCAACAAAGCCAAGCACTTTAAAGAAATCTTCTGGAAAGAAGAAACAGAATGAAGCATCAAAGGATACAAAAAGTAAACACTCTAAAAAGACATTGAATAATAGTCCTGACAAATCGGATAGAGACAGTGAGGAGTGCCCGTACTCTGACCTTGAGTCAGTCCCTAAAATTTTGTGTCCTAAAGCACTTGAACGTCAGCCTAAGCTAGTTCCAACTCAGCCGTCTGTTGTGGTTGTCAAAGAGGTAAAGAAGCAGCCTGAGATTCAAAGTGGTCTTTGGTTTAGCAAATCGAGCAAAGACAGGCGACCTAAAACAACCAGTCCAATGCCAGACCGCAGTCTCTTCAGTAAGGTCCCCTGTAAGAAAAAGAGCTCATCTGTTATTAGTAAAAAGACACCAGCTTCTTGTGCCTCCTCCTCTGTCAGTGCCGCCGCCAACGAGCAGTCAGGATTGTCGGACAAGCAGAAGACCACTGAAACGAATCTGCCTCCTGAACAGTCAGGAAATCTAAAGTGTAAAAACACTGTTGCTGCTAATGGGCACTTTGGTACAGCTGGTGGTGTGGGTGAGCAGAAGTCTCTAGACTCTGAGGATAGTGGTTGTTCAAAGGGTAGAAAGTCATTTGCCAGTTCAGTGGATACCATCAGTGGCACATGTGGCCAGTTAAGTCTTTCAGACATTAAGAAGTCCTTAGAGGCCACCGTGAAAGATAATTTGAGTGATCTATCCAGGTTTTCAGAGAGTGCAAAGATTGTCAGTCAAACTGAACATTCTGATGCGACATCTACTAAAAAACATTATACAACTGAAAACATTGCTGAGGAGGAAAAAGAGAGCAAAAATGCTTCAGCATCCTGTTTACAAGATAAAACTACGGACCCATTAGGGTGGCTAGAAACTCAAACGAGTCTGGTCTCTAAATGTAGGCTACCCTTTGTCAAATTAATACGCAAGGACATAAAAGATAAGAAGATCTCAAACTCCAATACAACTATTCATTCCAAAGACCAACCTGGAAGCACAAAGAAAGAGAGAAGATCGGATACTAACATGACTACATTGTCATCCAAACAATCAAACTGGATGGATGGTCAGGGAAGAGCCTCAAAAGACGAGGTAGTCGCCTCCAAAATAAAAGTCTCAGTTAAGAAATTAAAAGCACGCGGCAAGTCAAGTATGGTTAATTTCTCATCAGAATCATCACATGAGAATATCATGACCTCAAATGTTTCCACTGAGGAGTTTGGTAGCCCAGAAACAGAGGGAATACCAGTTTCAAATGGAAGTCTGAGTACTGTGAGTTACTCATCCTCGAACCAGTCAGATCAGTTTGAAGGTAAAAAGACACCCGACTCTAATGTAACAAGCAAGTCTTCTGAACAACTGGTCAGACCAGACCAAGCAACCACATCTGTCACATCACATAGAACGACCGTTCCACCTTCTCACCAGCGTGCAAGGTTAGCATGTAGAAGAGCTTATTTTCCAGGACGTCCTTCCTCTGAGAAAACCAAGAAAGTGGCCTATAAATTAAAGCGTGGCCTAGATGAAGTGAATAAAGTCATGCAAGAGCAGCCTGCCCACCTCCCGGCCAGCAGTCGGCTGATGACTAGAGCGCTGAAGGCCATGCAAGAGGCTGAGGAAAAAAAGCGTGAAAAAGTCAAAAAGGAGGCTGAACAGAAACAACCCTTGAATAATTTTAGAAAATCTGAGGACCTGAGCTGCAGTCCCAAGGCCAAATCGGACTTTTGCACTAGTAAAAAATCTCCAAAATCACATTCTAATGACAGTGTTGAGTATGCGCCTGACAGTTTTTCCAGTTGTAGCAGCCCCCATTTGATTTTTTCTGATTCCAATGACTATGACACAGATGTTAAGAGTGAAGATGAAGACCTCTCAATTCCCTCAACTCCACCGATGGACTTTATACCTCTTACTTCTAAAGCAAAGGCAAAGAAGGAGGATTGCTCCTCAGATGCATGGTTATCGCATTCACCGTCTTCGCCATTTGCTTTTATAAATGCCTTTAAAAATGTTGAAGAGGTCTCTTTTCAGTCCCTGACAAATGAAAGCAATGGTAAACCAGTTTCTTTCAAGCCGGACACCAACTACAAGTTTAGCACCTTCCTTATGATGCTGAAGGACTTGCATGACACTAGAGAGCGAGACGGTGCGCCCTTAGAACTGGAGATTGGGCCACCAAGTGCACATGTTAAGGAAGAGCCTTTAGTGATGCCAGGGGAGGCTACGCCTGCAGGACAAGATCAACAATTAGATTTTGTTCATAGCATCTCAAACTCAAGTCCAGATAAAACCATAGTCGCACATAATGAGGAAGGTCCGTATCAGATGTCCAAGAGGCCCTACAACAGACGGGGTAGCTCATCCAGGTGGAAAAAGAAAGCCAATCGCAAAGTGCCTTGTCGTCGTGCCAGGTCTGGGCCTGGTTTCCCAGGACTTGAGTCAGGAATGTCGTCCATGCCAGCAAAGGACTCTTCATCAACAGAGGATTGCTCATCAAAAATGCCGGGCATATGGGAGCAGCCTGGAGGTGGTGAAGGAGCAGTTGTGGTGACCGAGGAGGACAGTTGGAGCAGAGTAAAGGAGAATCTACAGATCATGGTGCCTTTGGAGCAGAAGGGTCGTGACATTGCACTGTCTTTGGAAAAGCCTAATGGGCTTGTGGACTGCACTAAGAAGAAGGCGAGCTTGACGCACAACACTGGAGAAGGTGACAAGGATCCGACAGGTAAGGAGAATTTAGTGTAGAGGCCCCCCACGGAGAGACTAAGCTGATGGGTGTAATGTAGAAGAAAGATAATGAGAAAAACTGAATAGAAGCCAGGGAGGCAAGGGAGAGCTAAAAGCAATTGTTTTTAAAGAGGTTTTTGTGTGTCTCAAGTGCTCCCACACTAGCACCGGCTTTTTCAAGTGTATAAATGCATTCATATTAGTGTGTTTACATAAACTGCTAGAACAAGCAGAATGGTCAAAAGGTTAAGAGTAAAACCCTGAACTCTTCTCTCCCTCAGTGGTTGCCATCTTGGCTTAGTAGCAGAAACATAAGGATAATTTCAGCCAGTTGAAGGCTACATCATCAGCGTTAATTTTGATTAATGACAATTAATGACAGTCACACCATGTTTAGAGGCCATTTCTCCATCTCTTGTTTATTTTTTAGAATTTTGTTTTATTCGTTGTTATAAATGCCAGTACAGATAAACCGGCTAATCACTAAAATCCTCAATGCAAATAACCAAAATATAGATGATGTTTGTCATGTCTTTGCTGTTTTTTTTGTTTGTTTGTGGGGGTTGTTGTTGTAAAGGTTGTGTCGATCGGATTAGCTTCATAACCGTGTGTACTCGTTACCCTTTGATTACTCAATTACAGAAGTACCTCATTCTGTTTAGATTAAATATTAAGCACTCTGGCAAATACCTCCTTAAAAAATAAATACTTCAGCCATTTTCAACTGCAAATTGCTAAACGTGGCCAATATCAGTTTTATACAATACGATTACGTCAAGTAAAACAACACTGTAACTAAAACCTGCCATAAATGTTGCCATGAGACAGAGTCAGACTGATATCAGTGTGTGAGGCAATTACATGCAGACGGTTTCTGATAATACAACAATTAATTGTGATAAATCACACATCTGTCACTGACTACATAGGTAGGAATTTCTGTTTTATTACATTTGTTCTCAGCAATAATCAGAATACATCCAGTTCATTTGAGTCCCCTCAAGTTGTGCTGATTGGGAAAGACTCCTTCAGACTGATGGCAACATGTTGGCAATGTGTCTGCTTTTATAAAGTAGGTGGTGAGTCAGTCCAAATTGGATTGTGACTGTTTGCAGAAAAGTTGCCTCCCATCGGGCAACCTGTGCAATCGCCTTGTGATTAGAAGTGGCCATTGGTGTGCAACAGCCTTAACGCTGGGACAACCATTTAGTCGCCACTAGTTGCAATTAGTCACAGAATATGAAAAAATTTCAATTAAAAAAAAATCAGTACAATTATCAGGCAGCTGGAGATGATAATCTTATTTATTTGGTTATTTGTTATGATACATGGATACATGCTGTCCTATTTTTACTTGCACAACTGAGCCATTAGCTTTCACTGAATTAGGGGGTTGTTTTGTCAAGCTGAGTCTTGGTTGATTTTTTTTTTTAGGTTGAGCCAATTCACAAGTTTGGTCGGCTAACATTATCTGCATGTGATGAGCCCTCTTGTTCGTAGTATTCCCAGCAGGGGCGAGTCTACAGAGGGGGAGACAAGGGAGGGCAACTGCCCTCCCTGCTGTAGTGCCTTGCCCCCCTAGCTTTTGTTAACTCCATTTACACATAGGGGATTTTCAAATACTTCACTGAAGAGTGAAGTATTTGAAAATACTTACGCCTCTTTTGTGTCCCTGTAATGGTACAGTATCATCACGCAAAATATCGTGATGCTTTTCTGCATCTGTTGTTTTATTTTTCCCCAACCCTAGTTTATACAATAATGTGTATGAAATGAAAAATCTGTGTTTCTGAATAGTAAATCCTTTAACCACAGGTGTAAATCTGTGTGCACATTAAACTGCAGGTATAAAAGTAACAGTACTTTAAACTGTTAGGTTCAGTTCTGAATTCTGACTTGCCATTGAGGAATTAAAAAAAAAAAATAGCAGTATGTTTCTGCTCATGTAATGGGTAGACTGCTAACATAGTTAGTCTACCAGTTGTACAAATACTAGTGCTCTCAGTGTTAATGTCGTTAAAATGACGTTGACGCCATAACCGCATTAACACGGCAAATCTCCGTTAGTGAGTTAGCGCGAATCGCCCCGTGCGTGGGGCTGCACGGCGTCAATGCATTAGCGCGGTTAGCTCGTTAACGTGTTAGCGCAGTCCAGCCACACACACGAGGTGATCCGTTAACGACATTAACGCTGACAGCACTAACAAATACTGATGCTGTCAAAGGGATAAATAGGTCAAAAATAAATGTATATCTATAATCTTTTTAAAAATAAAATAAAATTTGTCCCCTTAGCACATAAACGAATAAGAAAACCAAGCAAGAGGATGCTTGAATGGACTGAAGAGTACGACCAGATTTTCTCCGTGAGGAAGAAAACGAGAAAGCCTCTCCAGTTGATTGGAAAGGTAAAAATCACACAAAGTAAGCTCTTTTGTAAGTACACATTATTATATGAGCATAACAGTTTAGTATTAACCAGCCAGTGTAACTTTATACTGCTTCACACAACTCATGCAATCTGCTCTCTCAGGCCTCTCAACCCATTACCTCCATATCTGAACCCTCGGAGTGTGACAAGAGCATGCAAGTCCAGCCATCCTTGAACTTACTTCCCGAAATACAGACACCACCCCCTGAGGAAATCTGTGCAACGACGCCCTCTGACCTACAAATTCCCTGCACTGAAAACACACCTTCACAAGATGCACCTGTTCTTTCCATCGACACGTTAACCCCTCCTCCTGAAGCAGAACCTTCGCTACCAGAAAGCATCGTCAAAGACAATGGTAGGACTATGTTTGTGTGCTTTTCTTTCTGAGGACACAAGTTCAGGTCAAGTCTCTGTGTAGACTGTGGTTGAAATATTATACGGTTAACTTTAAGATTTTCCTGCATTGGCGCTAAGAAGCCTGAACCATGACCAGAAATATGCAAATGTGTTGTAGACAGCGTTGTGGCCATAGGCACGGGTATCGACGTGCTCCTCTGCCATTTCAGTACTCATACCTTTCACACAGGGTCAACTTATACATGAACTCTTTTAATAAGTGCTGCTGAAGGTTCTACAAGTTAAAAGGTTCTTTCACTTGATAAGGGCAAGGCTTTTAAACTTCTCATTAGTGGTCATGATTGCCTTCAAATGGTAGTTTCTATTTGCCAGCATAAAAATAAATGTTTGACATCAGACAGAAAAGTCCTAGGAACTCAGTGAAGCTGTAAGAAGGATAATTGTAGATTTATAGAAGCTGTGGAGATCTATTGGAGTCCTTTCAAACAACTGCAGATTCCATCATCAGTTCAAACAATTGTACATAAGTACACCTTATTTGGTTAAGTCACCACTTTGGATCTTCTGCTAGACCTTGTCAAACTGTCAGCCTCAGATGAGAGGAAGTTGGTTAGGACGTTCAGGAACAACCTAGGAACCATCAAAGGCTCAAGGCTGCTGTGAACTGGCAACTGGTGGAACACCAGTGTCGCTGTTCACAGTGAAGCCAGTTTTACATCGACACGGAGTGAGAGGATGCCGATCAAGAAAGAAGACCGTGCTCCAAAATCAACGCCTTCAAGCTCAACTGAAATTTGCAGTTGCCCAGGTGAACAAGCCAAATGCTTTTTGGAGGACAGTTTAAAGGTCAAAGACAAAGATTGAGCTGTTTGGCCTCTAGACAAGAGGCATGTATGGAGGATTAAATGTGGAGCTGTCAAACCACATAAGAACACAGTACCAACTGGTGCATGCATGGTGGCGGTATCATTGTGCTCTGGGGCGATTTTGCTGCCTGTAGTACATTGCACAAAGTGGATGGAATAATGAAGGAGGAGGACTTCGTCTTCACCATCAACAGTTAGACGCTTGAACACACTTGGACACAGTTTGGTGTTCCAACAGGACAATAAACCCAAACACACATAAAAACTGGTTTTAAATGGATAAAGAAGGCTAACATTAGGCTTCTGGAATAGCCTTCTGAAAGTCCCGCCCTCAACCATGTTGAAAATTTGTGGACTTAAACAAATATTAGTGGAGACGTATTTATATATTTGACCCTGTGTGGATTAAAGAAAATTAAAAATAAATTCAAAGCCCAAAATTACCGCGACATTCATGCCGCTGATAAGCAGTAATAAACCTGTAAGCACAACTGCACTTAAAGAAAGGCAAACAGAAATGATACAAGAACTTAGAGCTGGGCGATAGAACGATAACGATATGTATCGCGATATAACTTTTACTCGATAGAGAAATTAAGCTATCGCGATAGACCTCGCCGCTCTTGTCCTCTTAAAATAAAAAAAATAAAAAATAAAAAAAAGGTCAGCCAATCCAAACTAAGTAGCGCAGAGCCGAACCAATCACAGCCGCAGCGTCACGTCGTGTGACTTGTTACGTACAGCACAAGTGCCAAGCCGCACGTGTGTTTGTTTGGGAAGCAGCCAGCGGGTAATGGAGGAAATGAGTGTGCCGACTAGAAAAATCAACCGAGCGTGACCGAAGAGAAAACAGATGATGGTTCCAACGCCGGAGAGATTGTCGAACGGAAGAGCCATAGAAGTTCCGTAGTGTGAAGGTATTTCGGCTATTTCAAGTCTGACAAAAAACAGAGTAGCGTGCACTGTAAATTGTGCCGAAAGCAAGTCTGGAAATACAATAAACTGGTGCATGCGTCACACTGTGCGCCACGTTATTGTTTCGGTGAAATTAACTTCTACAATACTGTTAATTCTACTCTCTGCAGTGTTTAAATGCTTACATATACACACAGTTACTGTCCGTCCACACATACGACTCGGTTCTGCTTCTATGCCCCAGCTTTGTTTACTTTTTCCCACCGAGGCTTCTAGACTTCTGATTGGCCAACATTTCTGCACGGTTAGGAATCTAGCGCCACCTGCTGCTTTGGCATGTTCATAGCAGCGTTTTCCTTCATTTCTGCCTTTATGTGTGGACGGGATTATTTTTTAAAACGAAAACGGAAAATCTCCGTTTTCAAAAATACCCGTGTACGTGTGGACGTAGCCTCAGTCTCTGACTGGAAGCGCTAATTCGTCATTCGGCTTTTGTCAGACTAAAGTAACTGTTAAAACTGTTTGAAAAGCTCAGCTATACAACAAGGAGAGATTGAGAATTTCCTTTTAGTTCTCAGTTTATTTGATATTGACAAAAGTTAGTCAGTTTTGTCTGTTATTCTGTAAAACAAACTAAGATTTATTTTTAGAATTAATATTTTGTTTCTAAGTGGAATTGACAATTTAGTAGTCTGTTTCGTTTGTTCTCTTTTGAAACTTAAACGCTTTAGCGGCTGCCTTTTGTGTAGTTTGCAATATTTGCCTTTATTTATCTGAAAAAGTCTCATGTTCCTTGAGTACATCTACCCTGTTGAACTTATTATGGGAAATAAATATTTGAATAAAAACAAGCTGCTGATTATTTCACATTTTACTTGTGAGCAACGGCACATTTAAATCTTACAAATATAGTTATTTGGCTTATATCGTGATAGATATCGTTATCGCCTGAAATGAAAAAAACATATCGTGATATGAAAAAATCTCATATCGCCCAGCTCTACAAGAACTGGAACATGACAGGAATTCCCAAGAATTTGTAAGAATGAAGTTTGTGTTTTGTTTTAACAGGTTACAGTTCAGCGTGCAGTAAGTTAAGTGCTTAAAGTAAATACTGTCAGTAACACTGTAAAATGAGACCAGCTTAAGATGACTGGTTAAACAGGAGCTTTAACCAAATGAAGAGTAAATATTGTATTAAGCTTTATTCTTGTGCCAGTGATCTCATTACTGTAAACTATCAGTTATTATTAATAAAGCACTAGTTATTCACATATTTACACATACACAAGTATTTTAAGCACTTCCTGTCGAGCACACATAGATACAGTCAGAAGAAATGTGGGTTCATGCAGACCAGGGGAATAAACCACTGATGACCTAACCTACCTTCATCTCTTTGCTCTTGAATGCTTTGCTTCTTATATTGATTTTTATTGATTTTTATGCTGATTTTTTCCCTTTTTTCCGTGTGAGCTTACCTGCGATAACTTCTGGACACTTGTAGATCATTAGGACTAGAGTGTTCTTAACAGAAACAGCAACATTTTATGGTTACCTTGTCCTCAGCGCTCCGTGTGTCTGTGGCCTAGACACAGCTGAAGCCTGATTACAGCGTCTGGGCACCGAGCAGCCTCAATAGCCTGGAAAGGTGCTAACCGCTAGGCTAACTAGCAACAAGATGCCTTCCCTCTCCACAGATGACTACCACAGCCTCCTGCAGAAGATTGCAGTACTGGAGACAAAAATTCATCGCTTAGAAGTAAACGTGGAGGTAAATGGACTGTGTGGAAATGAAACAACCTTGCCTTTGATTCAAAACAATGGCGATGAGCAAGCTAGTACACAGCTAAGGAGCACAGATAACATGACCAAGAAAGTAGACTCTGTGCATTATTATAAATCCTCAAGTGATAATCCCCCCTTAGACTGTCTTGGTGCAAAACCAAGACATAAATCATGTCTCCTGGAAGGGGGAGGACGTATCACAGGCAGGGCACAGCGAGCTGAAATCTCTGAAACCGACTGGCCTTCACTTCCTACGAGACAGAGAAGCTCTTCTACCCCTGTATACGGGAGGAAACAGGACTGGACAACCGTGAATAGGAAGGTTAACAACAAACCTCCAAAACAACTGAATGTGAAACTGCAGAACAGATTTGCTCCACTATCAAAGGACCCTGGATCTATATCGGACAACCATCCATCTAAAAGTAGCGAAGTAAGGTCGGAAAATCTTTTGAAAAGTAAAAGGCCACAGGGAAAGCTAAAGGCTAGGCCTGAAACTCTGATTGTGGGTGACTCTGCCGTAAAGGATGTACAAAGGATGTGCGGTAAGAACACTAAAGTCCTCTGCTTTCCTAACGATATGGTCAACAACCTGAAGGAGAGAATTCTTCAAATTGCAGAGGAATATCCAACTGTGACAAACATTGTTCTGCATACAGGGTCAAACGATGTGTCCAAACAACAGTCGGAGGTTCTGAAACGGGACTTTACTGGATTATTAAATACTGTAAACTCTCTGAATGCAGCTGTATTCATCAGTGGACCTGTACCGCCGGTCAGAGGAGGAGACGAGAGATTCAGCAGGTTGTTTACACTGAATAAATGGCTTATATCAGCATGTGCTGACCACTCAGTGCATTTTATCGACAACTTTAATATTTTTTGGGAACGCAGGCATCTGTTCAAAGCAAATGGATTTAATTTTAACAAGTCAGGGGTGAAACTGTTCACCTCCAACTTGTTTTATTCCATACGTCATCCATCCGTGCTTGGTGCCAAGGTTGAGATAAACGAGGAGTTATCTCATAAAGAGGAACAAACAGTACTCCAAGAACAGACAAAGCCCAGCAGAAACCTTGAGGAGGAGCTCCATTTGCCCCCACCCGGGAAGAGCCTCAGAAAGGAGAGACATCCATGGCATCTGAGGAAGAGCCTCAGAAAGGAGAGACATCTAAGGCAAGAAGAGGGGTCCCTATTTGCCTCCAACTCTCTCAACAACACCAACGACCAGGACAAGGGACCACGACCTTCCCCAGTCCCCCAAACCCCTGACAGGCCATCACCCTCCTCCCCCTCCCTTTCTCCCTCCTCCCCACACCTGAAATTCACTGAGGAGATGATGGAGCGGGTCAATGCTGGGCTCAGATCTACCCCCCGTCCCAATCCCTTTTTGTCCCCCATAAACCCCCCACCAGAGCGGCCAAAGGTTCGCCATCGAGCCCCACCCTCAACAGAGCAATCGAAGTCACATTTCCCAGCCTCGCCCCCCTTAGTTCCTCTTCATGCCCTGTCTCCGCAGTCTGATGCGTGATGTGTGAAGGGTCCGGGCTGTGAGGATTATGGCAGTGATGACTTTTCCCAGGAGAAGCTGGGACCCTGTTTACTAGAAGGTTTTAAAATTTCTGTACTTTTAGGTGACAGGAGACATGTGGCCTGGTCAAAACACAGAGAGCTGCACTCTAAAAGATCTTTAAACATAGTAAACATACCTTGTGTGCCACAGACTGCTCCCAAACACGAGGGGACAAGTAATACCTCTAAAACACTTAAGTTGGCTTTATTAAACATTAGATCTCTAGCTGGGAAAACATTTTTAATTAATGATTTAATCACTGAGCACAGCCTTGATTTTATGTTTTTAACTGAAACTTGGTTGGACCAAAGTAACAGTGGAGCTGTTCTCATCGAGACGACCCCTCCTAACTACAGTTTTATCAGTGAGGTCAGGGCGAGCAGGAGAGGAGGAGGGGTTGCTGTCTTATTTAATGAATCATTTCAATGTAAGCAGCTATCTCCTGGAAGTTTTCAGTCTTTTGAATATGTGGCTTTACAGCTGAAGGCCCCATCCAAAGTTGTGTTTCTTAATGTTTACAGGCCTCCCAAATACTGCACAGACTTTTTTAATGACCTCAGTGAACTGCTGTCTGTGATCTGTGTTGATTTTGACTGTGTAATTATTGCTGGGGATTTTAACATTCATGTGGACAACCCTCAGGACAAAGGGACTAAAGACCTGAGTAACACTCTGGGCAACTTTGGGCTGACTCAGCATGTAACAGAGGCCACACATAATAGAGGACACACTCTTGACCTACTGATCTCCAAAGGCCTGAGCATTTCAAAGGTTACTGTGTCTGATGTGGGCCTGTCTGATCATTACTGTGTTTTCTTTGAAAGTAAAATCTCAGCCCACACAAATATATCAACAACAGTGATCACAAAACGGTGTATAACTGAACACAGTAGTGAGATCTTTAACCAGGTCTTCCCATTAACACCTGACCTGTCCAGAGGGTCAGTCAATGAGCTCGTCAATAGCTTCAATGCTAACATGTTAAATGTAATGGACACTATTGCTCCCATTAAGGTGAAGGTTATCTCTGGAAGGAAAAAGTCTCCATGGAGAAACTCCACACTGGTGAAAAATGAAAAAAGAGAGTGTAGGAAAGCTGAGCGCAGATGGAGAAAAACAAACCTCCAGGTTCATTATGACATTTATAAAGAGAAACTTCACAATTATAATTTACAACTGAGGAATGCAAGGAGGTCCTACTTCTCTGACATCATCACTAAAAACAGCCATAATGCTCGGGTCTTATTTTCTACAGTTGACAGGCTAACAAACCCCCCTGTGTCAGTGGCAGCTGAACTTCGTTCGACCATGGCCTGCAATGACTTTGCCAAATTCTTCACTGAAAAAATCCAAAAAATTAGACAAGCAATTGGTACATCAACAGCAGATCCAGGATATGTACTGTGTCCACCAAAAAACTGTTTAAACACCATGAAACAGTTTCAACCTATTAACAGCAAAGACCTGGAGGACATCTTAGGTCAACTGAACTCCTCCTCCTGCTGTTTAGATGTCCTGCCAACAAGTTTTTTCAAAAAGGTCTCAAAGACTTTAGAGTCAGACCTGTTACAGATCGTCAACTTTTCTTTATTATCAGGTGTGTTTCCAGAATCACTAAAAACTGCTGTAATCAAACCTATACTGAAAAAGGACAATCTTGACAAGACACAAATGAACAACTACAGGCCGATCTCAAATCTCCCGTTTTTAAGTAAGATCATTGAAAAAGCAGTTTCTCAACAGCTCAGTTACTTCTTAAAACAGAATAATTGCTACGATGCCTTCCAGTCAGGTTTTAGACAGAACCACAGCACTGAAACCGCTCTGACCAAAGTGTTTAATGACATATGTCTGAATACAGACAGTGGAAAAATGTCAGTCCTAGTTTTACTGGATCTCAGTGCAGCATTTGATACAGTTGACCACAACATATTACTCAAACGACTGGAGAACTGGACAGGTCTTTCAGGAACTGTACTAAACTGGTTCAAAACATACGTAGAAAACAGGAAATACTTTGTATCAATAGGTAACTTCACATCTGAGCAGACAAGTATCACATGTGGAGTTCCCCAAGGTTCCATCTTGGGACCCCTTCTGTTTAACATCTACATGCTCCCACTGGCACAGATTATAAACAACAACAAAATAAACTATCACAGCTATGCAGATGACACACAAATATATATCACAATGTCACCAGGAGACCGAGACCCTGTACAGGCTCTTGGTAAATGCATTGAGGAAATCAATGACTGGTTGTGCCACAATTTTCTCCAGCTAAACAAAAACAAAACTGAGGTAATAGTCTTTGGCGCCAAAGAAAAACGATTACAGGTCACCAGAGAACTTCAATCTATACATCTAAAAACCACAAACCAGGCGAGAAATTTGGGTGTAGTGATGGATGCAGACCTAAACTTAGAAAAACACATTAAGACAATAACAAAGTCAGCTTACTATCACCTCAAGAATATATCAAGGATAAAAGATCTGATGTCTCAACAGGACCTGGAAAAACTAGTCCATGCATTCATCTTTAGTAGGCTTGATTACTGTAACAGCATCTTTACAGGTCTACCTAAAAAATCAGTCAGACAACTACAGCTCATTCAGAACTCTGCTGCTCGAGTCCTCACTAAGACCAAAAAAGTGGACCACATCAGTCCAGCTCTGAGGTCTTTACACTGGCTGCCTGTCCGTCAGAGGATAGACTTTAAAGTTCTGATGCTGGCCTATAAAGCTCTGAATGGTTTAGGACCAAAATACATCAATGACCTCCTGACCCAGTATGAACCATCCAGATCCCTCAGGTCATCTGGATCCGGTCTTTTATCAGTTCCCAGAGTCAGAACCAGACACGGAGAAGCTGCATTCAGCTTTTATGCTCCTTATATCTGGAACAAACTCCCAGAAAGCCTCAGATCAGCTGAAACACTCAGTTTATTTAAATCCAGGTTGAAGACTCACCTGTTCTCAGCTGCATTTGAATAAAGCACCAAATCCACACTTTAAGCTTAAATTTCAAAACTTACATTTAACTACTGATTTTATCTACTGTTCTGATTTTATCTGTTTTGATTTTATATACTGTTGTTTGTTTGTTTGTTAATTAGTTAGTTTATTTGCTTGTTTTAATCAATTTTAAATCATGCTTTTTATTTGTTCTTGTTTCTAATGTCTCTGTAAAGCACTTTGAATCACCTTGTTGTTGAATTGTGCTATACAAATAAACTTGCCTTGCCTTGCCTTGCCTTGCCTTGCCTTGCCTTGCCTTGCCTTGCCTTGCCTTGCCTACCTCCTGAGCCACACATAGCTGCTGCAAATGGCTTTTTAATGTAGGAAAAACCTTGAGAGTATTCCACAGAGAACCAGTCACTTTCTGTTTTGTAGCAGGCTGATAATAGTCAGTTTTTATCATCACTTATGTTATTTGGTTTGTATCCACTGCTCCTACAAATGTGTGACGGAGCAAACAAAGTCTAATGCAGGCTGTCAGTGTTTCCACACATGGACTTAAAAATTTTCTAAAGCCACATAAAACTTTGATTTACGGGTGTGTTGAAAACTTGTGATGGTTAATGCTAATCTGGCTGTGACACTTGTTTTTCCAGGAAGCGCTCCTGTGCTGGAGAAGAAGCGCAAAAGAAAACCCACTCAGAAGATCCTGGAATACTGCCTGGAGGCCGAGGCATCAACAGGCCTCAAGAAGAAGGTACAGCATGTTTAATGAGTGTACATTTATTCGTTTGGTGTAATGTATTTGTATGTGCCAGCTTATAAGATAGAGCTGTACATTTTATTTAGCGCAAAAAAATCCATTTACCTTCATAAAAGCATTACATCAGATTAGATTTTACTGAGTTAGCAATTATAATTAGAAAGAAAATCTTAGTTTCCTCCTATAGTATCAGTAGTACAGTGCCATGAAAAAGTATTTGCACATTTGTCATACTTAAATGTTTCAGATCATCAAACAGATTTTAATATTAGACAAAGATTGACATCTGTCAGTCTGGAAAGGATTACAGAGATATTTCCGAGGCTTTGGGACTCTGGCAAACCACAGTGAGAGCCACAGATGAAGGAAACTTGGAACAGTAATGAACCTTCCCGGAGGTGGTCTACCAAGACACTAATGACTCCCCACGGATGTCACAAAAGAACCTGGAACATCATCTAAGGAACTGCGGGACTAACTTGGCTCAGTTAACCCTTTAAAGCCAGTCGGAGCGGGCACGCTCCGTTTTGCCTATTTTTAAATCCCTGTAGAACCGGAACTAGCGCAATAATTTTTTTTGCATATGAAACCGGAGGAGTTGTACTTACATCTTATGCCATCAGCTTGTCCTAGGTCACGGTTTCCTTCCACATATAGCTTTGCAAATATTGCATAAAAAGCGCTTGCAGGAACAAAAACATAATATTCCAGAAACACGCTTTGCCGATCCGATCAGCTGTTCGTAACACTTCCCACATTGAAACAGACGTCAGCGCGAACGATCGCATGTACGCTATTTCCTGCCCGAAATCGGAAGTGACGTCATTTTCGTGGAAAATGTAGTTTTTTACTTGTAAGCCTTAAAAGCCTATACTGGTGTTTTTAGAAGTCATGTTTGACTTTATGCTTTTCTGAATAGTTTCTGGGATGCTTAGAACTCGAATTGCACTGCTGGAAATAGTTTATTTTGATACACATGCTGTTTTCTTTGCAAATTTGCATCATAGGATTGTTTTTTCGTTTTTCCTGCAGTATATAAAAATTGCTGTATCTCAAAAATAAAACTATGAAGACACTCAAAATAAATTTCCTGTTGTTGTAAACTATTTTTTGCAACTTTTTTGTATTTAAAATTTTGAGGGATAAACCTCTTAAATTTCTCCAAGTAGAAATATATGTAAAAAACAAAAAACAAAAACGATTTTCAATTTTTTTGTAGTTTATTGCACTTTTTTGCAATTAATGTAGTTACTATGGACTTAATGCATACATATTATTAAAATATGGGCTATAACAGTTGTATTGATGTATAGCAACTTGAAATGCTCCCAAAAATGGCTCTACAACATGTTAAAATATAAAGTAAGCTCTGGCAGACTTGGTTCTATGGTAGGTCTTAAAGGGTTAAGGTCAAAGATCTTATGCAAATATAAGAAAGAGACTGGGTAAAAATGGCATCAATGGGAGAGTTCAAGAGACACAGAAAACCACTGCTGACTAAACAGAACATAAAAGCTTATGACTCATTAAAAGTACTCTTATTATACAGGAGGATGATCCAAAACATGGCAGCAAGAAATCCTCTGAATGGCCAAAAAAGAAATAAAATGAAGGTTTTGGAGTACCTGAGTGAGTTCAGACTTTTATCCGATTGAGATACTTTGGCCTGACCTTAAACAGACCATTCATGGAATTGGAATTAAAATTCTGCAAAGAAGAGTGGACCAAAACTCCACAGTGATCTGAAAGCCTGATTGATAGTTATCACAAAGTACTTTACAAAGTAGTTCTTGCTGCCAAGAGTGGCACAACCACTTGTTACAGGTTATTACTTTTTCACACAGGACTTAGCAGGTTTGGATAACTTTTTCTCCTTAATAAAAGAAATAATCATTTAAAAACTGTTACTCCATGACTCCAAGACAAAATTAGTGGTCAAAGCTCTCATTATGTTATCCACGGTCAGATTTAGTCACTCCTGCACCAGCAAGACATTGTTTTTATTGCAAGCTGTAAAGCAAATAAGTATAAGGAAAATTTTCAAAAATGCACCAGTGGGAATGGAAAGTTCCTTGGGTGATCTACTAACACTAACACTTTGTGTATGAACACTAATTCATACACAAAGATGCAGTCGGTTTATTGCGATAATTGTGAGCAGCATGGATTAGTGACTTAGAAACAAGCGCACCTGATGAGGGAGTGCAAGGGAGCGTTTAAAGCCCTAACAAAAATGAATCGTTGTAAGTTTGGATTTTACAGGTTTTTCTCTCTGAAAACAGTGTGGCAGTTACGATAAATGAGAGGAGGCTGAAGGAGAGAATGCTTTACTATAACCGTGAACTCATTTGTTAGAAATAGGTGGGAACTGTGTGAGGTCCTGAGGCCTGAATCTCAGTTTGGAGTATAGGATTTTTCTGCACACCATTCAGGTCAGCTGTAGCGCAGATTTCAGGTTTATAGGGTGGAATAGTTTCTCCTCTGGATCAATCCTGCCTCCACCTGAGCTGTGAGAGATATCTCTGATAATACAAAGTGGAGAGAGTTGTAAGCAGCATGTAAGAACTGATGATCTGATGGTCAGACAGATGTCTTTACCTTCCTAAATTCAGTCTGATGCTTGGTCATAGTTGATGTTCAGTTATAGTCAAATAATAGAAACTTGCCACTGTGTTGAAAAAACCTTAGAAACACCAATGTGCATGTAGGCAAATGCATGACCGATGCACTGTGCTACTTAAATAAACAGCACTGCACCACGGGCATTAGAAACATTAGAATCCTTTTTCAGTCCAATAAAAACAACGTAGGGATGTTTGATTGGCCTCCGGTCACAAACATAAGCACCGGTTGAGTGTTTCCAGTCATTCCAGCATTTAAGAGATGATGGAGGGTTAATCCTCCCACACGTGTTTAGTTAAGATGTTTAGTTAAGCGCATCTAAACACGCATTATGTTAAGAGCTTCTTAAAGTCTGGGGCTTTCAAATAATGAAGTGTATTTCATTTTATGTAAGCTTTGCTTTGAGTTATAAATAACAAACACAAGTATAAATAATACAAGTAAAGGATTTATGCTGTGGAGATGAAGCTGAGACTATGAGATGATCAGATTATTTCAGATTGTGTAGTTAAAAAACAAACAAACAGATAAACAATTTTATAGAGCCAAAAGTGCCTTTAAAGATTAAAAGTGTTTGTTTTTAATTGAATTTATTTGTTTTTAAATATTTTATTTTAAACATCACTCACCTTACATTCAATCTCAGCTAAGAAAAGAAGTCAGTGACTTTCAAAAACAAAATAAAACTTTGACAGCGTGTAGTTCTTCCCTGATCCTCTGTGTATCACTCCTAAGAATGTCTTTAGAACTGATATCGTGTAGATGAGCACCCCCAGTTTCCCCAGCAAGAGATGCGTGGAGCCTCTACTTGAGGTTGAAGTTTCTCTCAGAGCTCCCTCGTGGTCTTGTTCACAAGTGAGACAAGACGGAGATGGAGATCAACAGATGGACTGGTGTATAAATCCAGTTTTCTGTGGTGAAGCGAGAGCAGATTAAGATCACAAATACAAGTGTTGAAAAGGCTCTGAAGAGAGGCTGGGCTCACCTTTAGAGACAGGACTCAATCACTCAGGAGGGGCTCAGGATACAGCTGTTGATTCCTCCACATCGAAATGAGCCAGTTGAGTTGGATCAGCCATGTGACTAGGATGCCTCCAGGACATCTCCTAGATTAAGTGTTTTGGGCTTGTCCTACATGCTGGAGGGATTATGTCTCTCCACTGGCTTGGAATCTTTGTGTCCCCCGAGAAGAGCTGGAGGAGGTGTGGGCATCTCAGACTGATGCCCTTTCCAACCTGGCTAGAATAAACGATGGATGGATGGGCATGGATGGAGGATTCTAGCCTTAAAATGCTTTTGAGAATTGCAGATAAGAGCTACAAACAAAGCAAAAAAAGAAACTTTTTTTTGTTTGATAGACTAAAACAATGTTGGTTTAACTGCAGTCATTTTTGAAAGTGTTCCTCTTTGTTCCAGGTCAAAACACTGAAGACTAATCCACCTCCAACTCCTCAATCTGGTCAGTGAGTTTTCGTAAAGCCTTCTAAATTACACTGTAGTGTGCGGTATCTCATCCAGGACTACTTTTATTTAACTTAACAGTAGGTAGCAGGCCTATATCTGTATTAGAGGCAGGCTTATAAAGACATGCTTGATCAGAGGATTATTACTCATCTGCCACTTTTTCTTCTTCTCCTCCACTTGCCCAGTTTTCAACTCTTTGGGAATCACATTAATAGTGTAAAAATACAATTTTATGTCTGTGTTATCTTTGGTATTTTCCATAGTTTTTATTAAAGAAATGAGAACAAATAGTGTTTTTGTGACAGACCGCTAGTAACAAAGTGTCCAGAAATACAATTTAGAATTAGTGCTTTACTAAATTATCTGTTATATGTCGACACGACACACATCATCCCTTGAGTTTTGTATATTTATGCTTGACTGACTCATAGGTCAGTGTTAGTGATGGCTTAGAAAACAAAACAAACAAAACATGAGTGGAAAAGCAGCAGATTTAGAAAGGAGAAAATATAATAAGTAATTAAATGTTGTAAATGAAATAAAATAATCATTGTGTACATGTTAAATCTATAAAGTGTAATTACATTATTTGTTCAGTGGGTTTCAAACATTTTATGACACAGAAGAAGAAGAAGTTAACATAAAAAAAAATTCCAAGTCACCAGATTTTCTTTTTTCCTTGTAAATTAAATTTGGGAAAGCAGCCAACTAAAATACGCTCTGAGGAGTCCAGATGAATTTACAGCCAAGCGTATTTAATCTGCACAGTTAATGTAATTTAATATGATGCTAAGAGGAAGTCCTTGTTGTTATGAGTTGAAAATCTTGAAAAGCTAGTTTTTCTGTCTTACTGTTTCAAATATGGTTTTCTTCCACATAGACTGCTCAGCACCACCCCTAAAATCAAAGAGTAAGCCACTTCCAGCATCAGAGTCCACACCGGCAACGACCTCTGACCTCTGTACACCCACACCTTTGGTTCAGACCAGCACTCCTGCACCTTCTGCTCCAGAGCAGTCTTCGCCAGAACCCGGACAGGAGGAGACGGCACCAGCCGATGTCGACGATCCTCAACCGGACGACGGTAAAGCCGAGGACATCAAAAAGGACGGAGCAGAGTCAGAGGTTGGTCAGCTTTACTTTTTTACGTACAGCAATAATTAAAATTGTTGCTATGCAACAGCAAAGTCCTGCTTTGTCTCCTCAGGGTGAACCATCCAGCCTGGACAACAGTTTCTGCTCCATGAAGGACGACTTGTCACTGTGTGACGACTCACTTTTACCTACGAGGAAGATCATAGGGGACCGAGGAGGCCCGGCTTCCATGAAGGAGAACATATGTCAGGTGAGCTTTCAGCAGTTTAGTGACAAAAAGATCCCTAGAAATGTGTCCAGAAGCTCCATAAGAAAAGGTTTCATTTTAGCAGTGATAGATTAGAACGCTACTTGTGTCTTTACAAGAAGCTCTACAGCGACTTCTCTGCTGCTGTATTCAAACATTTTATCACAGCTTCCATTTCTGTTCAGTTCATTACTTTATGGTCAGATCTAAACAACAGTTAGCAGACATTAGATGTTTTCCTCTAAAAACTCTGAAGCCTTCATATCCACCTCGCAAACCATGCATACATGAGACGTAAAGTTCCCTCTCTCTGAGTCATTCTAGTTATGCTATGATCTCTGCTCAGGTGTGTGAGAAGACCGGGGAGCTGCTGCTCTGTGAGGGTCAGTGTTGTGGCGCTTTCCACCTGCCCTGCATATCTCTGGCCGAAGCACCGAAGGGGAAGTTTGTCTGTCCAGAGTGCAAATCAGGTAAAAACTAAACAGCTGTTCCCTGATGTCAGTAGAGCCTATAATTTAATTCTTGATGTGTGAATTTTCCAAATGTAAAAATCACTACAAAAGGTCAGACTGTAAAGTCTAAAGATGTTCTAGCATAAGAAATATCCAAGCGTTTGGATTTTTCTTCACTCCCCATGTTGCCTTAATCCACAACGGGTCACCGCAGTGGGTGGACTTTTATTTTTTATTTTTTGTGTCTGCTCCCAGGATCAAACTGGGAATCTATGTAAACCACTACACATAGACCACTACGCAAATTTATTTATTGTTATTATTTATTTATTGTGTGGATGCTTTAAGCATCCACACTATTGAGTTCCTCTTGGGACTTCCGTACACTTTTTGGCACTTAACTACTTCCGCAATTTTCAGCCGATTTTCACCGTTCAAATTTTAAACTATTCTGCTATTTCTGCTAATGTGTGCTATGTCTTTTGGTATTTTTCACTATTATACTTTTTAAAATATTAAGCTTAATTTGTCCCATTGAAATGAATGGGAAACTTCTGCAATTCTGCTAAAATTTGCTTGTTTCTGAAACTTAACTACTTCCTCATATTTTCACGTAGAACAACCATTCAAACTTTAAAATGTTCTCAAATTATTGGGCTATTCAGGTATAAATCAGCTTTTTCAAATCTTTTACCGTTTTACTTTTATGCCTCTTAAAGTTTTCAGTTGCACAATTGTGATTTTTCACAAAATACATGCGTTGTTATGGTTGCTATGCACTTGGCTTCCAGTGTGCCACTGAAGGTTTTGCAGTCTTCTCTTCATGTCCGAACAACTTCTTGCTACTTGCTCAATTTTCACTCAACTTTCACAAATTATACATCAAAACGTAGGTATTTTTGCTGGCTTTCCGAAAATGTCACTATCATTGTTGTGAGATTTATAGAATTTTGCCAAATCTCCTCAGACCAACACAAAGTCGCAAAGCTCTCCATAGAAAGTCAATGGAGAGCTTGTTCAAAATCACCGCTTGATTTCTGTAATGAGAGGCATATTCGAATCGTCATATCTTCTTAACGAAGCAAAGTTAAGACATAAGGCTTGTCCCAGTATATCTTCAGACACTCCTGACGCTCACAATTCAAGAATTATTTTCTCACCTATTACTGTTCTGAGATGAGTTAGACTTGTTTGAGGGTAGGAAATTCGTCCTTCGCTCAGATTTCTTCAGATTTCAAACTCTGGAAATGAACCACTTTTTTCTCTCGTCATATCTTTTTAATGGATTTCCACAGAGACCTGAAAATTTCCATGATTGTTCACCAAAGCCTGCTGTCTCATACAGTGAAAGAATGATATCGATACTCCAAATACATTTAGAGTTAGAAAGCGTTGTTTGAGGGCAAGTCAAGGCAGTTTTTGCTTTGCTCTACTCAGTTATGGTGCATTAGAAGTCAAATATCTTTAATAATTCATATTTTAATGATAAATTGTCAACACTTTAAGATTCCCCCATCTCTTCCGAACAAAACGGTGTAAGAATGACCGTTCTAGCCCCTACGGTTAGGAAATTATGGTCATTTGTTTGAGGGGAGTCGTCATTATGAGAAATAGACTGCAAAAATCCTGTGTCTCTCTGTGCTGCGTGCACCTGTTTTGGCAGGAAAAAGTGCACAGGTTCTCTGATTGGTGGATTCAAATTCAGCAGCTCCAAGGCTGCTTGACTGAGCTAGAAACTTACTTCTCTCTCCCTGTGTGTGCGTGTGTGTGTGTGTGTGACAGAGAGCGAGAGAGAGAGAGAGAGAGAGAGAGAGAAAGCCTTTTTATGGGATGATCTCATTGTAAGATTTAAATTCAATATATTTGGACTGGTTGACTGAATTGGATTGTGTGTGTGTGTGTGTGTGTGTGTGTGTGTGTGTGTGTGTGTGTGACAGAGAGAGAGAGAGAGAGCCTTTTTATGGGATGATCTCATTGTAAGATTCAAATTCAATATATTTAGACTGGTTGACTGAATTGGATCTTGTGTGTGTCTCTCTCTGTGCATGTGTGTTTCCATATGTGTCCATATTTGTGATTGCGTGGCTGTTATATATATTTTTTTTTTGCCGATTTTTTTCATTTAACAAGTATACCTTGGCATGTTCAGCATTTTTTCAGCTGTCCATTTTGCTTTTCCAATTTTTCTGTTTAAGTTATTACTATTGCGCTAAATCATAGCATTGCTGCTGTTTTATAAGATTTGTGCTAAATATAGTATTTCTGATTAATTATAGTTTTTCTACCAAATCATAGTACAGTATTTTTGCTTTTTATAGGATTTTTATAGGATATTTATATTGCTTAATATAGTACTTCTGCTTATTATAGGATTTGTGCTTAATATAGTATTTCTGCTAAATGTAGTATTTATGCTTAATCATAGTATTTCTATATATTTCTGCCAGGTCCCCAGGCAGCCAATCCTCTGTGAGGACTGAGGCATTCAAATTTACATATCAGGGCCTGCACGGCTTCCCAGCCAGCCAATCATATCTGAGGGATGAGACATTCAAATTTACAAATCAGGGCCTGGACGGCTTCCCAGCCAGCCAATCATATATGTGGGCTGAGGCATTCAAATTTGCATATTGGGGCCTTTGTGGCTTCTAAGCCAACAAGTCATCGATGTCATATATCTCTAAAAATTCATATTTTAATGATAAATTGTCAACACTTGACGATTCCCCCATCTCTTCTGAACAAAACGGTGTAAGAATGACCGTTCTGGCCAATACAGTTAGGAAATTATGGTCATTTGTTTGAGGGGAATCCCCACTATGAGAAATAGGTCGTGTCCAAATTCATGGGCTGCATCCTCCTGAGGCCGCATTTGTAGACCGATTATTTCACAGCGACGCGCCAAAGGCTGTCCAAATTCGTAGACTCCTCCGAATGCAGCCGACAAATGCGTCCTCCTTTTCCCCGAATTTGAAGGATGGGTCGGGTGTGTCCTTCGTGGCCTACCATATCCCAGAATTCATAGCGCGGCCCAGCCAAACTCCAGTTTCCAACAATGGTGGCCGCTACTAAGTTTTAAAATTACTCATACTAATCTTTCTGGGTCACAAAAGAAACTTTTAATATATTTTCAGGCGAGAAAGTAGCTGTGTAAACATCAAATATCTGCTCGGTTTATCAAGATATCGCATATTTGCAAAAGTGCTTCGATGTTTTCGGAGACGTCTGCTACCCACCAGCTCGATAGCTAGCCGGGAGCTCGAGGGTTACTGATGCGGCCGAGAACGGCACAACTCCCGGCACATCATTTTCAGATCACCGCGGACTTTCGCTGCTCGAGTTAAACGTAATATATAAGTCACTTAGACAACCTAAAAATGTTATTGTTGGGCTTTTTTTCAGTGTTTTGTTTGTTCGTGAGTAAATCGGTTTGGCTGAGATTAAAGTTATTGGATTAGATTAGATAAAATAAAACTTTATTAATCCCCCGGGTGGGTTCCTCCTTGGTTTTTACACAGCTGACTAAACGTGAAACAGAAAACTGATTAAACAGAAGGGTGAGACGGTCGAGAATTTACACCAGTGTCCTGTTATATTTTAGATAGCAAGGAGCAGACGGCTGAGTTTATTAAACTCCATCGAGACAGCGGTGACGCTAATCAGAAGGCTAGACCGTCCAATTTCATGGCCATTTACTTCCGGCCTACGCCTTCCGGCCTATGCCTTCTGAGGACCCGGCCCAGTAGACCACGAAGGCCGGGTCCTCAGGAGGATGCGGCCCATGAATTTGGACACGACCATAGACTACAAAAATCCTGTCTCTGTGCTGCGTGTGTGCACCTGTTTTGGCGGGAAAAAGTACACAGCCTCTGTGAATTCAAATTTAGCAGCTCCCAGGCTGCTTGACTGAAAACATGCTTCTCTCTCCATGTGTGTGTGTGTGTGTGTGTGTGCGTGAGAGAGAGAGAGAGAGACCCTCTTTAGGACAGCATCTCATTGTTGGAAAAAATTATAATATATTCAGACTGGTTGACTGACATAGACCCTCCGTGTGTGTCTCTCTCTGTGCATTTGTGTATACATATTTGATTTTGTGTGTATCTGTTGGCTGTTCCTTCTTGTTTTTTAAATTTATTTTTATTTCTTTATTTTTTTTCACAGGTGAACAACAATTAGTTTTGAGGGAACTTAACCATGTTCCGTTTTTTTTTTTTTCAGCTTGTCATCTTGCTTTTCCAGTATTTTCTCTTAAGTTATAACTATTCTGCTCAATCATAGTATTTGTTCTAAATCATTGTTATTATGCTATATTGTAGTATTTCTGCTAAATCATACTATTTCTACTATATTATATTTTTCTTTCTAAATATAGCATTTCTGCTATATAATTGTATTTCGGCTATGTTATAATATTTGTGCTAAACCAGAGTATTTGTGCTGAAACATAGTATTTCTGCCAAATGATAGTATTTCTGTCAAATCATAGTATTTGTGCTAAAACATAGTCTTAATTTAAAATTACAATATTCATAGTTCATCACAGTGTCTCTGGTAAATCACAGTATTTTTGCTATGTTGTACTATTTTTCTAAATCATAGTGTTTCTGTAATGCTTAAGTATTTTTGGCTAAATATATTCTTTCTGTTATCTTATACTATTTCTCCTAAATTCTTGTATTTTTGTACGTTTTGCATACAGCTTCAGCTTTAAAGCATCCACACTGCATTTTCGCAGGAAATGCAAATTTTTCTAGTTATTTTTAGTTTTCAAAAATTTTCTTTATTTTTGGTTTCAATTTTATTTCTGTTTGTAAGACTTTTTAGTCTGTTTTAGCAATCATTAAATATTTTTTTTTTAAATAATTTTTAAAAAAATGCCTGTCATGTTTGCCATTTTATTTATTTTTGTTCATACAATGGAAAAACATGTTTAGTATTGAAATCATGTCTAGCATGGGAAGTTTTAAACAAATAGTTCACGATTAAAAACAGATTTAAAAAGAATTGTTAAAATAATCATAGTTTTATTAGGAATTATAGTTTTATTTATATATATTTTCCCAGTCATTTGTGTTCATTGCATTCTGGAAGCGATTAGAGGGAGAATTGAGGCCACTTATTATCTGCTGTTTTCATTTTGTTAAATTAATATGAAGATATATTTTTTTAGGTGATCATTTAAACCTGTGACTTTTCCTGTGTCCAGGACTCCACACCTGCTTTGTGTGTAAAAAGCGCGGTGAGGATGTGCGGCGCTGCATGATCCCTGTGTGCGGGAAGTTTTATCATGGCGAGTGCATCGCCAACTACGCCCCGACCGTACCCGTAAACAGAGGTTTCCGCTGCTCCATCCACGTTTGCCTCACCTGCTTCATCGCTAATCCCAACAGCTCCAACATCTCTAAAGGTAATCAGAGGACGCTCAGACCGCACCTTCGCTGTAATCACCCGTCTTGCGCCGTGGCATTTACTCTCCTCTTTACGTCTACAGGTCGGCTGGTACGTTGCGTGCGCTGCCCGGTTGCCTATCACGCTACAGATCTTTGTATGGCAGCGGGCAGTGTTGTACTCTCCAACAACAGCATTGTCTGTCCTAACCATTTCACCCCCCGCCGCGGCGTCAAGAATCACGAACACGTGAACGTCAGCTGGTGCTTCGTCTGCACTGAAGGTACAGATGCGAAAGGAAACTCCAGACCAGACTAAACTGGTTTTGTTGCTGAGCTGTTTTCTTCACCTCAGATTTATATTTTATTTCACCTTACGGTTACGAATTACAGTCAGGTGGAAAATAAAGTACCGGTAAGGTTTTATGTCAGGATATTAATAAATCATCTGGTTCTCACAAAGTATTTTACGATCACCAACACGTGGCATATGTCACTGTCATTATTTATTTAACAAAAACTGAACCAAAATCCAGAATTACTGTATGAAAAACTTAAGAATACCTTTTATTGTTTCCACAAGAACTAAGATTTTTGTTTAATTCATCATCATCGTTGTTTCAAAGGCTAGAGCTGAAGACCAAATTTCTGCTCTAAGGTAAACTTTCAAACTGGTCCAAAAACATGCAAAATCCACTGGAGATGCAGCCTCAACAGGCAGAAAAGCGTTTAGTGAAATACAGTTTTAATACATTTAAAAACATGGACAAAATTGAAGTAAAATAGACATAAAGCACCCAGAAAGGGTTAGGCCATAGACTCATTTGGACATAATCAAAGACCCAAGGCTCTTGGGAGCTCCCACTTTTTTAGGAATGGAAGTTTCCAGTTTTGGTCTGCTCTGGCAGGTGTTCTGGAAAATTTGGTATTTTCCAGTGTCTCATTGTTTACTATACCCAGTGGGATAGTGCCACAGAGTCCAACGGACTCCCACAAAATCACCACAGAGTCCCGCAGACTCTGTGGCAGCCAAGCCAAGTAATGATCTTAGAGAAGCAGTTGTTACTGCCTATCTGTCTGGGAAGGGTTACAAGTAGATTTCCAAACAATTTAAAGACCATCATTCTACCGTGAGAACGATCATTCACAAGTAGAAACTGAACACAGCTGCCAAACTTCCCAGAAGTGGACATTCCAGCAAATTTACCCCAACGTTGTTTAGCAAAACTGCAAAAAGCCCAAGAGCTGCATGTCAGACTCTCAAGGCCTCACCTGAAGTTCTTGATGGTACAATTTGAAAAAAAGAATGAACAAGTATGGCTTGTTTTGAGAGGTTTGTAGGAGAAAGAACATGGCACTACAGCTCAGTTTTCGCACAAGTCGGATCTGAACAAACCACAAGACTACTGGAATAAAGACCTTTGGATAGATGAGACCAAAGGGGAGATGTTTGACTGTAATGCGAAAAACGAAACAAGCCAATCAGCTGGAACATCTTATACCAGCTGCTGATGGTGGAAGTGTGATGATTTGGGCTTGTTTTACAGCAACAGGACCTTAAAGTCATTGAGCCAACCATAAACTCCTCTGTATACATACAGAGTACATATAGGACTAAATGTGAGACCAGCCGTCTGACAAGCTTTAGCTGTCAGACGGCTGGCTTCATGATTCATTGATGAGAGGTTAATGCAATGCTGTCCCTCCTCCTGTGCTCCAGGGGGCAGCCTACTCTGCTGTGAGTCCTGTCCTGCTGCATTTCATCGGGAGTGTCTGAACATCGAGATGCCCAAAGGCAGCTGGTACTGCAACGACTGCAAGGCCGGGAAGAAGCCTCGCTATAAAGACATTGTATGGGTCAAAGTTGGGCGCTACAGGTCAGCTATGACCCACAGAGTCTTTTAAATCTGAAAAGTCAGACGCACGTCATCAAATCCTTTATTCTCCCATTTTCTGCTCCATAAGGTGGTGGCCGGCAGAGGTCAGCCATCCCAAAACAATCCCAGAAAACATCCAGAGAATGAGGCACGATGTCGGCGAGTTCCCCGTTCATTTCTTCGGCTCCAACGACTACCTGTGGACCTACCAGGCCAGAGTCTTCCCTTACATGGACGTGGACGCCAACAGCAAGGAAAAGATGGGTAAAGGGGTTGATGCGACCTACAAAAAAGGTAGGCAAAAGTAAAATTTGTCCTTTGATCGGTTTGATATCATGGTTTGTGTTTGCGATCGCTGACTTTTGACGTCCTTCCTCAGCTTTGGAGGAGGCGGCTGTGCGGTTCCGTGAGCTGCAGGCAGAGAAGGAGCTTCGGCAGCTTCAAGAGGACAGGAAGAACGACAGGAAGCCTCCTCCATACAAACACATTAAGGTAATGGAGGTGCCTTTACTTTGAAATCAAGCTGCTTAAATCACAAAGAAACTGTAAAAAGCTTTCTTCATAAGTTGACTTAAAAAATGAGGTTTGATTGTAATGCTCGGTGATGAGTGATACACACCTTTCTGACTCATTCAGGTTAATCGACCAATAGGAAAGGTTCAGATCTTCACTGCCGACCTCTCAGAGATCCCCCGCTGTAACTGCAAGAAGACAGATGATAGTCCATGTGGGATGGACTCCGAGTGTATCAACCGCATGCTGCTCTACGAATGCCATCCACAGGTACCGAAACACCTTCATCACGCTCATGCACAGCTACAGATGGATTCACTGACTGATCCAAATCATTGAATTCAGGTGTTCCAGTCACTTCGATGGCCACAGGTGTATTAAATCATACAGACTGCTTCTACAAGTATTTTAATCCAGTTAGTTTGGTTTCATTTTTTTCTAGAATTTTATTGTACAAGGTGCATGATCTAAGTGTTTTTAGTTATTTAGTGAAATTTTCTACTTTCAGGATGTTAAGAAATGCGTTTAAAAATCTACTATGCTGCCACCAATAGCTGTGCTTGACCAATTGGAGTTTAGTGGGGCTAAGACGTAATAGTTGTATTGCTCCAGATCTTCTAAAGTTGAATCGGGAACTTTAGCGGCTGCCTGCCCTGGACTTTGCAGCCAGGTGTCGAGTATCTGACCGAGGCCGCTTCTTTACTTGCAGGTTTGCCCGGCGGCCGAGCGGTGCCTCAACCAGGCGTTCACCAAGCGTCAGTACAGCCAAGTAGAGATCTTTAGGACGCTGTCTCGAGGCTGGGGGCTCCGCTGTGTCCATGACATTAAGAAGGTAACCGCAGTGCTGCTGCTGTTGCTGCTGGAATTCCCATCATAAGCCAGGAGTGAATGATCCACGTTTCCCGTATGTGTTTGTTCTCTCAGGGTCAGTTTGTGAGCGAGTATGTCGGGGAGGTGATCGATGAGGAGGAGTGCAGGTCGAGGATCAGACACGCTCAGGACAACAACATCTGTAACTTCTACATGTTAACTCTTGACAAGGTACGACTCAGAGCCACGTGTGTTTTTAGGGTGTTTTCACATTAGCCTGTTACGTTCAGTTCACTTATGCAGGTGTGTACACATTAATCGCAAAACAACTGCACCAAGACCCTTCGGAGGAGGAGGTCTCATTCAGTTCCTAACCGATTCATTTATGGTGTGAAAGTGATCAGACCTCAACCAACTATCAGGTGAACGTTGGAAGTTTAAATTAACATCTTCCCGTAGCCACATATATTTTGCATTCTGGGATGCAACAGGGTAACTTCGATGTACAAAGGTCTGTATGGGCTGGCAACCAGCTGTAAAATGTAAATTATCGTTTCATCATATCTTCCCTAATAACTAAGTGGAAAGAAACCAAACCACAGGAAAATACTTCAAGTTTACAAACCCATTAACTAGGGCTGTGTGATATGACCAAAATCTCATATCCCGATATAAGACATCTATCGTCCGATAACGATATAAATCACAAAAATTTAACATTTTCTGTAAATTCTGTGAATCTCGCGCAGCTCGACTTGCGGGAAGTGTTTCCAGCTGGGCGTCATGTACCTGGAGTCGAGTGTTGTAACCGATGCATGAAACTATACATTTTTAGACATAAGTTGTAACAGCCGCCGTTTTCTTTGTGAGTATTTATTACACAGCGTGCTGCGTTTGAGTCTAAGGTTTATTTTTTTTAGCACCTGACGGCTCTATGTTGCTTTTCATCGGAAAACACTCTGCATCGTCTTTCATATGATTCAGTTTATTTTGAAAAGTCTCAACAGGATCTTGAGCTTTATTGTGAAAGGTTTATGTGGAAAATAAACAAGCGGACACGTGATGCTGTTACCTTGTTGCTAACGACAAGGCATTAAAACAAGCGCTTGTCTGTCTGTAGTGTGGTTATATTAAATATAAGAGAAAGAGAGAACTTTAAGAAAATAATATAGCCACTACAGTGACCATCAAAACGATGAAAAAGTATTGCCATAAACAGTTTATTTTGCGACACCACGAAACAAATGATAGCGTAAAATGAAACATTAGACGTCATCCGATACATATCATTATATCGAAAAGCCCTACCATTAACTGATTTGGACCAGAGTAAATGAACTATAACTGTGAAAACGCTGCTAACCTCAAGAGCAACCCTATTCAAGACTACAGAATGCACTAACTGAGGTTTTGCAGCTACGTGGCCGCTTACTACATGACATTAACTTGTCAGTTATTATGAATGTGTGACAATCATGGTGGCCATGTTGGATCAAGTGAATAAGGCCCCAGTCACATTGGGTCAGAGCTCAGTTAGTGGCCTCCCCAACTTTGTCTAGTAACTGGTAGTGTCGTTTTTCTTTTTGAGCGAGTATAGAGGATAAAGTGGTCAATGTAGTTCTGAGGAGAAATAACAAGTGCATCAACATTAACCAAGGACTTGAGCCTTAACAGGGAACACAGAAGAGTGTTTAAAGCAGTCCAAATTATGGTTTAAGAAAAAAAAACGGTAGCAAACTGCCACATGGTTAGATTAAATCTAATTAAGATCTAAAATTATTCACACAGAACAGCTTTGGAGTAAAGCCTCTGAACATGAATGGCTTTCCTACATCTCTTATTTCCTGCCGTCTCTTTTTTTCAATCAATACCTCCTGATAGGTATGAATGCACTTCTAACAGAATCGTGTGTTTGGTAGTTTTAACCTTGTTACCAGCAGTAGATGCTTTCTTGGCACTTTGGAAATTTCATGGCCAGACCTGTGTTTGAGTACAGGTTATAGCTACAACTTCAAACTAGAGACCTATACAGTAATTAAGTTTAATTTAATTTCTTGTTGGATGACTTTGTGTTTTAGGATCGGATCATTGATGCTGGGCCGAAGGGGAACGAGGCACGCTTCATGAACCACAGCTGTCAGCCAAACTGTGAGACGCAGAAGTGGACGGTGAACGGTGACACCCGGGTGGGACTGTTCGCTCTCATCGACATTGCCGCAGGTTCGCCGCCTCTTACAGATCAGAAGATAGAAGTTGTTTCTATCTTGATGTTTGGTGATGCCAGCAAGCCACTCTCACTCATTTGTGTTTATCCTTTCAGGCACAGAGCTCACCTTCAACTACAACCTGGAGTGTTTGGGCAACAGGAAGACAGTGTGTAAATGTGGAGCATCAAACTGCAGCGGCTTCTTAGGCCTCAGGCCAAAGGTGAGAGGAGGGACACGCCACAAAAATTAATAACCACCTGTGTTTGTTTGGGAATAACCTACTCCTCTGCTCTCTGAACCAGAACAACCCCCCGCCTGATGATAAAGATCGCAAGCTGAAGAGGAGAGGTCACGGCAAGAGGAAGAAAAAGGTGGTGTTGACCAAAGAAAGGGAGGACGAGTGTTTCATCTGCGGAGACGGAGGACAGATGGTGTCATGTAAAAAACCTGGATGTCCCAAGGTTTACCATGCAGACTGCCTGAACCTCACCAAGAGGCCTGCAGGTCAGTGACTTAATTTATTTAGGATTTTCTCTAATCCACACAATATCACCCAGTTTTTATGAAAATAAAATGTAGGATGGTCCCAAAACAGATCTATGCCACCAAATGTTTATTACAGCTGGTGGAAATGTTGTTGTGGTCCTCAGTGAAATAAAGATTCCTTAATGTTCTTGCATTTGTTGTAGGTCGGTGGGAATGTCCGTGGCACCAGTGTGACATATGCAGTAAGGAGGCTGCGTCCTTCTGCGAACTGTGCGTCAGTTCCTACTGCTGCCAGCACCATGACGGCCTGCTCTTCATCTCCAAACTGGACGGCAAGCTGTCCTGTAGTGCCCATGACCCCTGCGGGGAACCGCTAGAAGCAGGCGAGATCCGAGAGTACACACCCGAACCCACAGCCCTCACCTCAGGGCTGGGCATGGCGGTCATTCCCTCCTCTGCTACTAACACTACCTGCAACGTTAACCCGACTGCCAGGAGGGCCTGGGACGTAAGCACCGGTGCCGGCATGTGCGCGTCAGAGTCCTTTCCTGCTTTT
The DNA here is from genome assembly GCF_964374335.1 of Astatotilapia calliptera. Taxonomy (NCBI): domain Eukaryota; kingdom Metazoa; phylum Chordata; class Actinopteri; order Cichliformes; family Cichlidae; genus Astatotilapia; species Astatotilapia calliptera. The sequence continues at coordinate 26,000,268 of NC_137431.1, forward strand.
TCCATCCCAGTACCTATCACTATTCCCGTCGCAGCTCCTGCAACGTCGCCTCCTCCCAGTAGTTCTGATGCTCCCAGCAGCCCGCACGTGTTCGACCTCCCCCACTACTCGCCCATCTCCTCATATGAGGAGGAGAGGGATGTCTTGGAGGAAGACCTGTTGGCTGAAGAAGAGGAGGAGGAGGAGGAGCTGTTGGAAGAGGGTGATGCAGAGAGGCATAAATCAGACACTAGTGAAGACGACAGAGAGACGGTAATGGAGGAGGAGGGGGTCGAATACCTGGAGCTCAAAGATGAAGAAGAAGAAGAGGAGGAGGAGGATGAAGAAGAGGAGTGACGCACAGAGGATCATTATTTACAGAGTCACTACAGTGAGGAAGCACATGGAGGTTACTCAGTTACAGTCACTGTTAATGTTCAGTATTCAGTTGGATGTATGGAGGGGCTTTTAGGAGAAAACTACATTTAAAAAAATAAACAAATTGTGAGGTTTATAAATAAAAAATATAATATAATATAATTTATGTATACACTGACACACATCCAACAATTTTGCAGTTTATTTATGCTTGCATTACATGTAGTTTTACCCTGGTAATCACTCCCTACCTCCATCTACACACCTGCTACGAGTGCACAAAAACTATCCGGACCCGGGACATCAATCATGAGACTTGGAAACACATTTCATCTTTTTTTGTTTTGTTTTCTCACATGTTTGTTGGAGGTGTAGGTCAGGTGTCCTATGAAGCTTTGTGCGGTTAGAGGCAGATGTTTTATGCTAGAAAAGAGAGTCACAGCTGGGCTCGGTTTGTGACTTCTACTGAGTTAAATCGGGATTATGTTTACATCCGTGCAGTTTGAGGCCGTGTCAGAAAAACGTTGTATTTGTCTAGAATTAAACTAGCTGAAGTTCTCTGTGTCCTTTTTAAAGCTTTTCTTTCTAATCTGAACACTGTTGAACCACCACAACCAACTCGCCCTTGTGGTCCAGTTGTCGGGACGCACGATGCTGGCAACACCTGCCACAAAGGCCCGAGTCAACGTACACGCAGGACTCCATATCCTGGGAATATTAATTGTTGCTTATATTAAATCCACTCTCCTCTCCATTTCCAGTTCTTCATGATGACTCACATCAATTAGTTGGTGCTTCAAGATCCAGGACTACCAGTGAAGATATGACAGGCTGCCTGGAGTAGTCTTAACCATGCCAACTTTGTCTTTCCTGGTGTTGTTGGGAAAAACAAAATGCAGTATAATGGAATCAACTGTTTTTTAATACATGTAGATTTGGTTTGCAGCTACAAATAGACTCTAGATTCGAACATTTCATGCCAAAAAAAAAAGATTAACTGTTTGAAAGTTAAAGTGTGAAAGATTTCGTGCCATCCTGGGACATTCAGCTCCACTGTTGTTGGACTGCAGGCTCACGTCGTCCAACAACTAATGGTGTGCAACGCGAAATGAACGCTCAGCCTTGCCCTTGCAGTCGGAAAGAAAAGGTAGCACTCAGTTGGCTCCAGTGTGTGTGCTGTGCTCTGTAGTCATTATTTATTCGCTGGTCTGTGACGCACAAACGGTGACGAGGGAGGGAGGGAGAGCGGCGGGGTCGATGCCCTCCTCCCTCGTTCTTGACCCCCGCACTTCTCGGGGAAACAAAAGTCTTTCGGAGGGAGCAAAAACGTTTGAAACGGCGGACTCCTGTCACCACGCTTGCACTTGGGTATGTGTTCTTGCCACGTTTCGCTCTGTCTTCAAGCTTAATATTGTCTGTGTGTTATCTGCCAATGCCTTAGAGTGTATTTCTTTGGAGATATTTTTAAGGAACAATGTCGCCCCTGTGAGAGCCAAGTTTCCCTACTAATGCCTTTTTACAGTTGCCCAACAAGAAATGTCTCATTCCAGTGTAATTATGTTAGATCTCAACCACTGACCTGTCAAAACAACTGCTATATAAATATATAAGAAGACATGAAATAAGCATCTTGTGGCTCGTATCTTTTTTTTTGTTTTGAGATTAATAATTATAAATCTGAAAAGAGATCTGTGAGATACTTGGATGCTTTTTAAAGCCAATAATGTCAATTTTTAAAATAATTACATTATACCACATTATTATTTAATTAAAATAAATCACACAAGTCAAGGATCCAAATTAGTATGTTTTCACTACTATAGATATATAGAAATATATTTTTTTTTAATATGATATTTTGTGAATTATCAAAATTTTCTTTTTTATAACGACAGGACAGTCTGGGCAATAAGTTACAACTTTTTCCATTATTTTCCATTTATTTCTTACAATTTATGCCCAAAGAGTCATGGTGACAGATTTCCTTCATTGCAGCATTTTTTTATGCTTTTGAAATTGCACTTATTTTTCTAATACTAAAATATGTCATGGATTAAGTGTGTAGTTAAAAGTTATTTATATCAAGAAAAAGGAGTTTCACTGGTCCGATCCACTAAAGTGGGCTGTAAGTGTGGGATAAAAAGCCAAACATACCAACCTGAATCAAAAAGGTTTTTAGTATTCCTCGAATTCACTTCTGTAGGCAAACGTGCAAAGATTTATGCTGATATGCAATCCAATGCCAAAATTGCGCATATACAGTATTTTTGTCAGTCTTTGCCAAATATTACACACAAGCAAAATACTGTGGATCAATTCAAACTTACAATCTATCTGCGTTCTGAAACATTCTTGGAATGAGCCTTTTATTTTTCAGAACAGATGTGGACATCAGTTGTTTTTTAAAAAATATTTGCATCAATATTGAACATCAACACATCAAAGCAGCAACCTACAAGTCCATTGCGCAGTACAACTTAAAAGGCAATAAATTAGTGACTCGAATCTTAAATATAGCTTTAAATGTTTGTGGGACATTACAATGTTAGCCCACGAGGCTTTTCGCTGATCGTCCTTCTGCAGAAGAGCTTCTTCCTGAAATCATTTGAACATTCCAAGATTTTCCTGCTAGAAATCTGTCAGATATATTTCTTTCTTTGAGAGATGCATTCAAACTTAGAAAAACAGTAGATTATTTGTAGAAAAGTAACATTCCCTAAAAATGTTCTTTTAGGCAGCTCAGGCCATGCAATTTAATTACAGATATGTGGGCGTGTTGTTAGTCACCTCCTTAAAACCAGCTTATTTTTCGGACATTTTTACAGAAATTGTAGCTTATGATGCAAAACAGATCTGTTTTAGCAGCATTTAGTGTTCTTGCTGTGTTGGACACAGCAATTGGACTTCATACTGGATTTTTTTTGGGGGGGGGAATTTATACCCAATTCAGGCATTATTATTTAAATTATTTTGTCTTTGGGAATTATGCTTTTTGGGCCACAGTTTTTGGGGGGTTTTGTGGGTGTTGGTGCACTACCTTGAGTGGCAACTAGGACAAATGCACAACAAGTCTGAGTAGTGGCAGCGTACGGCGCTTTCGTGGCTGACACATAGCAAAAGATGTACTGTTACTGTAAAGGCCTCTATAAAGAAAAATGTCGTGTGTTTTGCCAGTTTTTCAAGTATTTCACTTAAAAATGCAGCGGGTAGAAAACTAGAAAAGACAAACCAAGATTGTGCCAGAATCTACAACCTTCATCCTGAAGCATGAGCTTAGTTTGGTCTCCACACAGGATTCAAACCCTACTCTTCTGGGTAAAAATTCTTCTGCAAAACCCAATAAGCTACCACATATGAATTCTTACTCAGGCTTTTTCTTTTTTTTTTTAACTTAACTGATTGATTTCTTTTAAAGCCTAAAATCAGAGCGTAGAGGAGTTGCATGAGTCTAGCGCCCTCTTGAAAGGTTATTATGGGTCATGTTGCCTACCCCGGCTTTAATTAAGAGCAGGAACACAAGTAGTTTTCTGACACACTTCATCCTAGCTGGCTTCTCCATCTGTGTAGCCTTGACTGAACATGAGCAGGACTGACAGATGTGTTTCCACAACAATGTTAAATACAGTTGGAGGTAAACAAAATCAGCATTTGCAAACAAACAACTCCCCCTCCCAAAACACAGCAACCGCTAAAACACACAGCATCAATCGAGTTCTCTTTCAGTCTGGCTTCAGTGAGGATCCCACACCCTTACCACTGCAGGCTGTTGTCCAACCACAGTGTTGCTTCTGATTGTTTAACACTGTGAACTTGGGGAGGCTTATCGCCCTGTGGGCTGCAGGAAAGTCACAAGTTGATATGGTGATAAATATGAATAACTTGGTGAAAAAAAGTGGGCGTGGTGGTCTTTAAGTCCCTCACCACCCAGCAGTTGAGGATCCTCTTCCCCAAAGTCTTGCAGCTCTCAGTTCATTATGGCACAAAAGAAAAAAAGAAACATATCCAACAAAGTATAAAGAGTTTTGTTTGATTTTCCTTTTTGTGATTTGGTACCACATTCATAGATGAGTTACAGCTTTCCAGCATTTCCAGGTTTGACTCCAGCTGAGGGAATGCAAACACTTCCTGTCCTGCTCCTCAGCATCAGTTGTTGTGACAACAGGAGTAGAAATAAGAGTCCTTCTTCTGGCCTAAGTCGACGCCCGTTTCCTCTGCTATGAAACAAAAGTGATAGGACTTTAAATTAGTTTGAGATCATTTCCAGGAGATAAACACATTGCATATTGCTTTTACATTTTGATAGTTTGTATAGATTAGAGAAAGTCCTGCCAAACCTAAGGAAACCTGTTTCACCCATTTCCCATTTAAGTTAATTAGCTGAAAGCTCTAACTTTATATTCACATCTAAAAGACTGGTACTGGTCTTTTTTCCCCAAAATTTTAGCAACAAAGATAATAGATATATTTCTCCAAAGTCTAAACTTTTCTATAAGGTCCCGCGTCTACTATATTATAGGTCAGTAATTTGTAACTTACTCCATTTTATGATGGTGTTCCTCAGGGATCATTTCTGGGACCACTGATATTTTCTAAGTATGAATGGCTACTTCATATCACTTGTGTCACAGTTAATTTCTGCTTTTTTATTTTGGATTAATACTATTTAAAAGCCAAAAATGTGATCCCTCATGCATCATCCCATCTGAGCACTAATACTGTAGTGTCTAAATCTCAGCTATACATTTACCAAACAGAAATTCTTGGACCCAAAAAAAAAAGAAAAAAAAAAAAAGAACAATTGGTCTCAGCATTGTTTATTTATTCTGAAAGGATTTTTATTAATTTCTGTGCAAAAAAGTTTTGTTTTTTTTAAATCCATGAATTTTGTTTGTGAAATGTTATAACTTGGTTTCTTATTTTTTTTATTTTAAAAAGTATTTGTTTTAATACTACTAGAAAAAAATCTTTAGATATAAAGTATGTTGACTTGTATTCCATATAACTGTATGCTAGTTTAACATCATAATATAGATGAACTATTGATTTTGATGGAGTAACAACAAATTGCAATAAAGTAAATTAAATATAAAGTCACTAAATAAAAGTCAAGGGCTTTTATTTGTAATCCTTTGTTACTTCCATGCTTTTCTTTAATTCAAACACGTTTGTGGATGTGTAACATTTTTAATATTTTCTGCACAGATGCTAAACCTTTAACTTTAAAAAATTAGATTTTCCTGAAAGTTCTGCAGTAAATTCTGCTACGGATAACATAACTTCAAACAAATTTCCATTACCCTTGCCACATGAATTGATATAAAGATAACAAAAACAATCTGTGTACATGAACGACACGCTTACCTGTCATATACTGGAAAGCAGTGCTGTTGTAATCCTCTGCAACTTTCTGGAATAACTCATCTGGAAAGCAGAGGAAGAATGAGGCCTGTCAGTTTCCATCAGTTCGTATCTGTCATGGCCAACAAAAACAAGCCAACTCACATTCCTAAAACCTGGTGTACAGCACGCAATAGCTTCTTTTAGTGTAAGCAGGCTGATAAGGGATGCTCCAAAACCTGCATCCAGCGAGAGAATGCTAAAAGCCACAAAGGAGACAACGCTCTTGTTCTAATTAGACTTTAATCATCAGATTCAGCCATGGCCTCACACTAGAATACTGGCAATAATCTACCAATTAATTAATCCATTCATTAAGCTTCTTAGATTAAATATTTTCTCTTGTCAGGAAGTAAATTAAATATGTCTGGCTGTGATTAGCGGAAAATTATGGTAACACTCTTTGATCACACTCGCATAAAAAAAGAGAAACACTCTTAAGTGCACAAAATTTATCAGTACATATTAAAACTATGTGCTAATAAGTAACTTAAAAATAACATTTGTCCAGTTCATGTCAGCTGTTTTGTTTGAAGAAGGGTGTGAAAATATGCAGAGATTCTCTTGGGTAAACAAAAATAAAAGGTGGACTTGGGTGAATCAGTAACCTACTTTTTATGCCATTTTGGTGGATTTTGTCATGTCAGTTTGTCCCTGTTTGATTCTGGCTACACACACCAATTCGAAAACCTCATGATGCACTACTCAGATCTTAAGCGGTCACCCTGTGTAACCTTCCTTCTGCCTCCTGTTTTTGTGAAGAAATGTGTCTAAGTTTGACCCCTGTGTTGCATTTTTACAGACAGAAAAGCTGCCAAAGAGCAACAGTTTTGATACTCTTGAAATGTTTCCAATCAAAAACTGAAAGGCTTTCATTTGCACATACAACACTGCTAAGAATACATTTAATCCAAAACTGAGTGGGTATCTGCAGCAGCTTCAAGCATCTTTTATGAGGAGCCAACTTGTATCTGCCATGCTGTGTTCTGACCATCCTCTGATCATCCTGCATGTTAACGAAAACATACCCATATTTTTAATGCTACAGCTCACTTCCTCACTCATCAAAACCACGAATGAATGAATGAGGCTGCGGTCAGAGCCAACAACCTGTGTTACATGAAGTCTTCCGGTGACTCGAGGTCGAACTCACCTACATTATTCCCCGTTTTACTGGAGGTCTCAAAGTGCTGTGCACCAATCTCTGTGAATATTAACCAGAACATTCAGGTTAAACATCAGTCAGTCTGAAGGACAAACTTATGTAAGTGAAGAGAAATTGTGTTTGTGTTGCAACTCGGGCTGATCACACAGAGAAAGCAGACAGAAGTTAGAGATTTCTTAACATCCTTTTAACAACATCCAGAGTGTTCACAAGCTCTTCAGTATACAGTCTTTCCCCCAGTTTCAAACATGACAGCGCACGTGGAAAATCCTGTTTCTAAGGTTAAATGATCAACTTTGTCAACACATCTGACTGGTCTCTTAAAGCTGTCTCGGATACAATTTTCAAGAAAAAGACAAGAAAATATCAGAAACATTCAAGGAATCAACTATAAATCATTTTTCCACAGCTGAAGAGCATTTATAGAGTTCAAACACATATTTACAGTATATAAAGTAAGGAAAATGACTCATGTACTAAACACTCAGGGTATTTTTAAGTGACACTGTGGATACAACTGAAACTGTCTGTGATCGTCTGTAAATTTGTTCACATATAAAAGACAAAGTTGACTAGCTTTATATCAATAAACAACCAAACTAGGTTTTTTTATTCTTCCATGTTTTATGTATTTATGTTTACATTTTAGAAAATTATGAATGCCTCAACTTTAGGAATTTGAAAATTTCGAAAATCAGAAATCAGTAACCTGAAAGAAACCACAAGACTATTGCTCAACTGTTTTCATAAGTAATGCATACTGTTAAGCATACTGATGTTAATTCACTTCTGACCAGGCCACCGTCTCAGAAAGAAAACATGTTACAGCGTAATCTTTCTGCATGTCTACACTCCACTGGGCTCACCTTCAGCAAAGTCCTGAGCGTCGTGGTAGTCGATTTTGCGAAGACTCCGGTCTTCCTGGATCAGGTCGCTCTTGGTGCCACACAGGTAGATCTTACAGTGCTGCAGTGCACAACACACCAGAATAAAACACAATGTCCATTACTGACATGATGGAAATTTCAGAAATCCAATGTGGGACTTCAGCTTCAAGTAAACCTCGCTGACAGCAGACTGTGCGGCCACAGATAGTAATAACACATACATTTATCTGGATCAATAAAACAATCAAATAAAATAAAAACAATCTTCCATAAGGTTGTGGACTGAACTCTTATATTTTTTTTACTACAAACTGAACCATCTGATCACATCCATCAAGCTGAGTCTTATTTGATTAGATATTGCCTGGTTTAAATATATGGTACTTTCAGCTGTGTAAAGGACTGAAATAGAGTTCAGAATGAGACAGTGTTTTTTCAGTGCTTCATTATCCTAACAGATGCATATAAACTGACTGCTTTACAAAATGGAGGCCGGATTACCTCAGAGGCAATTACACTGAAACCCCAATTTAGCAACCAACACAGCCAACTAGCAGAGTTACACCATCATAATATAATTTTATTGTATAAATCGGCTATTGTATAAACGCAATTTGCTAACTTTACTTATGGTGTAAAACTGAATGCCCCCAAAACCCTTTTGAGCTTCCATATTAAGATGACTGTTGGGCGTGTGAAGAAAAAAAAAAAAAAAAAAAAAAATCACATATCAAATGACGTGCAATCATTTCAATGAAAGAAACCATCTTACCTCCTCGTAGTTTTGCAGCTCTTTGACCCAGAAGCGAGCTCGCTGGAAGCTGCTGCTGTCAGTCAGATCTGAAAGCCAAAAATATACAGCAGACTTTTCAGTATTCAACATCCTTGTCTAGACACACACACTAGGGCTGCCACGATTAGTCGACTAGTCACGATTACGTCGACTATCAAAATCGTCGACGACTGATTTAATAGTCGACGCGTCGTTTGAAGCTTTGTAAGATCACAAAAGACGCAGGAATAAGTGGCAGAATTTAAGAGTGTAATAACGGACTGAAACAGAAGATGGCAGCATTGCATGTACAAGGATGTCAGCTACCGTTAAACCCCGAAGAAGAAGAAGCAGCTGTGTCCCAGAATTCATAGCGCGGCCCAGCGCAGTTTCCAACAATGGCGGCAGCTAGTTAGTTTTAATGTTACTCTTATTATTCTTTCTGGGTCACAAACTAAACGTTTAACATATTTTCAGGCGAGAATGTAGCTGTGTAAACCTCAAATATCTGCTCAGTTTATCAAGACACCACATATTTTCAAAAGCGCTCCGACGTTTTCAGAGACGTCTGTTACCCACTAGCTCGTTAGCGAGCCGGGGGCGAGGCTCACTAGAGCCGTGAGAACACCGGACTCCCCGCAAATCGTTTTCAAACCCACCGCTGTCTTTCGCTACTCAGGTTGAATATATATGAGTCACTTAGATAACTTAAAATGTTATTGTTTGGCTTTTTTTTTTAGTATTTTATTTGTTCCTGAGTAAATCAGTTTGTCTGAGATTAAAGTTATAGTTTTTACACAGCTGAATAAACGTCAAGCAGACAGCTGATTATCAGAAGTGTGAGATGCTCCAGAATATACTCCAGTGTCCTGTTATATTTTAGATAGCAAGGAGTTTATTAAACTCCACTGAAACAATCTGAAAACTTCATTAAAATTTAATAAACTATCATCTTGTCTTTATTTTTAGTTAGCACAGACCTTAAACACTTAAAGCTGTAAGCTAATGATAGTTATATAAGAGCAGATGCTGCTGGTGCAATAAGCTGTAGTTTTACGTCTAATGGATGATGATCTGATTAGTCGACTAATCGCAAAAATAATCGGTGACTAGTCGACTATCAAAATAATCGTTTGTGGCAGCCCTAACACACACACACACACACACTCACCAATCCATACAGAGCAGGCACCCCATATTCGTCACACATTAAAACTAACAGCCAATCTGTCCATTATTTGTTTGATAATATAATTGATTAAATATGCTGAAAGATTAGGCTATAAGGTGAAATACAATCCAACTTAAGAAGGAGGAAGTTAAAGAAGAAAGATGTTAAACTAAACATCACAGCAGTGTGACTAATCTGCTGGGAAATGACTATCCACCGACTATTTTTACAAAGTTCCCCAATGTGGAAAAAAGACACAGATCTGAAAGCAGTTCAGGACTGGACAGTGGCTCTTTGGTTAGAGGCCAACACCACACCAACTAGTTTGCTTCTTAACACTTAAGCCAGGATTCTTTGATGCCGATTCTAGGAAATGGGGTAATACACTGAAAGAAAAAAAAAACTGATAATGCATTACTGCCGTTTAAAAGGATTGAGAAATATTGTATCCCTAAACTCAATTTCTTTTGCCATTGACAAATTTGATATTATAGATTGCAAAGCACAACCGTACATATCTTCTATCAGAAAGCTGTGGTTTCAAATGCCTAAAATGATAGCCGTTGTTGCCACCTGTGGTTTTTCCAAGACCTTAGATAGATGGAAATGGGACCTTTCTGTCACAATAAATGATACTGAATAGGAAGATATACAGAGATTACAGACTGGAATTGAAAACCGGTGCTGCTTGAGAACCGGTTTCAAATTTTCCACAGCACTGTCATATGTGCACAGTTGAAACAGCCCAAAGCATTGGTAGCTGTAATCTTGTAATCTGTAACATGATTATTTAAAGTCGGATTAAAATGCCCACAACATGCTGAAACATTTTTCTACACAACAGCTCAAACCGGACATCACAACACCAGTTTGATTTACACGTCACCTGCTGAAATCATCACCAGGTCGAGTCAGTGTACCTGCCTTTGAAGGATTCTCCTGACTGTTTTACAGAGTGCAGTGATGGGCAGGACGTCTCATTTATGAAATGGAAACTGCTGCCTCGAGTGAGCTGTGGTAGCACCGAGCAGAACTGGTACTGAAGCCGACCCACACTTTCGTTTTGACCCTCATAACTTCAGAATTTATAATAATAATAATAATAATAATAATAATAATAATGGATTGGATTTATATAGCGCTTTTCAAGGCACCCAAAGCGCTTTACAATGCCACTATTCATTCACTCTCACATTCACACACTGGTGGAGGCAGCTATGGTTGTAGCCACAGCTGCCCTGGGGCAGACTGAAAGAAGCGAGGCTGCCATATCGCGCCATCGACCCCTCTGGCCAACACCAGTAGGCAGTAGGGTAAAGTGTCTTGCCGAAGGACACAACGACCAGGACAGAGAGCCCGGGGATCGAACCGGCGACCTTCCAGTTACAGATGCGCTTCCCAACCCCCCTGAGCTACAGTCGCCCAAATGAGGGTGGGAAAACAAAATCTGAAACTAAGAAAAGAAACGCAGGCCAAGCTGACTTGTCACAGTTCTTGTGGTCCCCTTGTAACACATTAACAGTCACGACTCACCTATTAAAAGAACGTATCATGAAATTCAACCTGGCTGTGACTGAAAGTGAGTGAACACCATCATCTTTATAAACCAGATATGCGCGTCATAATTATCAGCAACACTGTGCTAATTTGCACACCGGCCAACCTGACATTCTTGATACTGATACTCAAAGCTGCTTAACAAACGCGATTTTGTTGCAACACTGAAGTGGTTGTAAAATTGCTCTTAAATGTGTTTTTCAGCCCTAAACAAATTATTGTGCTAACTCATGTATTTAGGCTAAGTTTAAGTTACAAGGCACCAAAAACAGTGGAAAAACAAGGATAATTAAGAAGCACCAACTTTCAACACACACAACAAATATCAGCTGATTTTGACAGGAGGTCAGGGTGAGTATCCAGTGAAGTTATTAACGTAGGAATATCTCCTCTTCACTGTAAAAGTATAGATTTACCATAGCAGACGATGGCGGCTCGAGCTCCTCTGTAGTAGATTCTGCTCATGGCTTCGTAACGCTCTGATCCAGCTGTGTCCTGAGTGGGAAACACAAGAGAAGAGATGAACTAACTGGAACTGGAACCTAAACAGTGATGAAATGATCAGGAGAGAAGCCTTAACTTTTTGTTTAAAGCTATCATAAACAGCTCAAATGCTTTATCTTTATGCCGCAACAGGCTGTGGTTCCAAAATTTTACAGGTCAAATTAATATTATGTATTTTTTTTTACCTCTATTCTTATTACCATTTATATGAGATATGATAAAAACTACTTTCATTAATAACTATTTGCATCCACCCACACACACACCATCATTTTTACATAGTTTCCACATTCACACAGGGAAACCATTTGTTTAGCTTCGGACTTTTAATCCTTTAGCAGGTTGAGTCAGGACAGCTATGCAGAGAGTTCTTCTAACTGGCACTAACATCGACTAATTTAAATTAAAAGTTAAGATACATTAATACTGGGTACATGCTGATGACATTAATCTATTCTGAAAGGAAAATTCAGAATCATCAACCTTCAGTTAGGTAGTAATTTAAGTATGATTATACCGGTATTAAAGATATAAAGAGGCTGTTGTTTTGGTTATTTCCTAAAACAGAAACCAGGTAGTCAGTTAAAAGCTAGGTCTTTGGAAATGTGATCAACACAAACAACACAAAGGCCTGTAGGGACAAAAGCACAACATGGGGTGGAGACCAGTCAGCTTGGCTGATGGTGCACAAAAAGGAAAATTCTGGACCGTTTATTGGAATACATATGGTACATAAAGTTTTATTGTGTTGAGGAAGTTTTGGTTGTGACATAGCAAAGCTTAGCAATATTAGTTCTCTTGGTTCCAATAACTTTGAAGCTGTGACACCATGAGTGCAGTGGGTAGTTGGGTTTGGAAAAAATAGACAGAGTTACTGTTAGTATGAACCTTTTAACAGCATAAAGTAGCAACTTCAGCAGGACAAATGACATCGGACTGGCTTTGCTCTTACTCATGGCTATTTTCCGGTCTTCAAACAGAGGAAATTTTGAAAAAAGGAAAGAAAAAAAAAGGGAAATATACAAAATTCCTTTTTGGGTTTATGAATCTTCCATCAGCTCATTGAACTGCAAGAAAGGGATCAAATGTGAAACGACTGACTATCACAAAGCACGTGCATTTTAGGCAGCCTCTAACTCACCCATATTCCAAGAGTAATCACTTTCTCTCCCACCTGGATTGGCTTGGCAACAAAAGCAGCACCGATGGTCTGTCAGAAAGAGAGAAGCAGTGGGGTTAGACACTGCAAACATATGATATGACTGCTTTCAGCCATGTTAGATTGATATTTGTCAGATGATATGTGGATTTCGTTTTTTCTTAAAGCTTTTCTCATTTCTCTAATTTGTGCCTCCTCGAAATGTACGCAGGTTTTGACACAGAAATCAATCTCATTGCGTCATACTGAAAGACTTCGTGTCTCCTAAAATCCATCTGGAGGACAGAGGAAAGGAAGAGAGATGGCTTGATGGAGGAGCTTTAAGTAAAGATCCACAGGTGTTTTCTACATGAGTGTTGTAGGAAATGTAAGCAATATCTAGATTTTCCAGAAAATCCTAAATATGCACTTTGAATACCATTAAAAGCTATTTTTATCATTTTGACGTTAATTGTTTTTTGTTTCCATTTGTAGATTTTAAACATGATGTGTGTTTACTTACGTCTTCTATTTTAGTGTTTGTGTTTTTGGAGACTTGGAAGGCTAACAGGTTTGCCTAAACCAGAAAGCATTTTGGGTTAACTCCTGCGGCTTTAAAGAGGCTAATGACTTGTATAAAACGGGTGTGACACCTAGCTGGAATAAACGAACCATGGTGGGAAAAATACTTGATTATTTGAGATGATTAATTGGATCATCAAACTTTCTGCACCTCACAGTATTGTCACATGGTGCAATTAGAAGTGGTCCAAGATATAAAACAAGTGCCATTAATCCTGTTGGGTCTAAGAAAACAATTTATGATGCAGTCATATTTAATTGGAATCACTTTAAAATAAGGCTCATAGGTGAAGATGGCTCACTTTGTTAAAAGCCTGTCGAGAATAAATAAACTGTTAAGTGAGAACGAGGGAGGTCAACACTGTGAGGATAAAACCAATACTTTCACACTCTCACATGGAGAAAGTCATCAACAGAGCAGCTTCCTTTACAAGATAGAATTGAGGATGTCTGCCTCATAGGCCTACAGCTGCAGAAATGAGTGAGCCTTAAATCCTTAGGTGGGGCCTCCTGGTTGTTCCAGACCTACATCTGAAGGTGCCTACTTTGGAATTACCTACCTGAGGAGATTAGGCTTGCAGAGTGGGTAACCACCTCTTAGAACTCTCTTTTACTTGATGTCTTACCTTATACTTTTGCCTTCTAGGCTCCCTTTATTCTTTTCTTATACATGTATAAGTTTACATTTTTTGTCCAACTTTAATGTTTAGATCTGCCATTGATTGGTCTGTGTTTGTCTGTTTGTCAAAGCCCTTTGCAAAGGTGGTATATATAGAATGTTTACTATACTGTTATTATTTATGGAAAATGCAGCATTAGCTTGCAGAAATGTACTAAAACATTACTGCAACCCTACTTCCTGTCAGAGCTTTGACGCATTGAAACAATCACAGACTTGATCTTCTGTTACCACAGCCTCCCTTGGGCTAAAGTTAAAACTGAAGCCCTTCATGGAGGCAGCAGACCAACATGGAAAATTGAAGTGGAGCAGCTGACACTCACATTCTGGTACGGGCCCACCAAGAAGCGATGGTGAACATATCTCTCCACCAGACTAGTCTTCCCCACGCTCTCTTTTCCTAGCATCACCACTTTGACGTCCACACGCATTGCGGTCATAACGACGGCGTCTGGAAAAGCCAGAGAAGAGACCACGGCACAGCAAACAAGGGAGAGCAGAGGGGAGTTGATTTATAAGGCAGCTGAAAAGAGAAAATACACGAGTTAGAGACTGAACTTTATAAATCATGCACTGGAAACAATGAGAAATTACCAACTTAAATCCTCACCCGTTCTGTAAGAGTCTGTTAACACCATAGTTACTTCACAGGGAATCTCACAATCATTTTTTTACGATTTGAATCTCTGGATGCATTTCTTTTCTTATTTTTTCAAAGATGAAAGTGAAACAAAACTGCAGCAGTAAGACCCAACCCTCAAAAACCTACATAAAAGTGGTAAAGAAAAAGGTACAATTGTAGCCTTAATTTCTAGTTTAATCTGACTAACAACATAAAACACGAATTATTTCCTTTAAATTTATAGCTACTACTGCATAACTGCTGCACTTGTCATTGAAAATAACCACTAATTATCATAACGTAGATTAAATATTTATACACTATGTACTTTACTATATTATTTTAAGATAACCTGAATTTAAAAGGAAAGTCTTACTAGGTGTGTTTCTATTCCTGAGATATAGAGTTAGCTTTAATTAGAGTTTTACTAAAGTCTCTTTCTTTTATTTTCTCTTAATAAAAAAAAAAAGCAAAGGTGTGGTTTTACTACCTTGCATGAAGCTAGAAATGATCCAGCTAGCTTACTTGCTCAAACACGGCCGAGCATTATCTTTACAGGGTTTCAGGGCTCCCGAGTTGGGCTAGGCTACATATAAAAACATCAAAACTCACCGGGTAGCTAGCTTGACTCAACAAATCTCTCGTAGCATCAGATCTCCTCCCAGCAGGAACCAAAACCAAGGCTGAGCCCCGTCTATCAAATCCGCTTTAAAGTGGACACAGCAGCCGTCGGCTCGCTCTTCATCTCTGCTCCCAGCCTCGCAGAGCCGGGTGGTGTTAGTACTGGTAGCGCTGGCGGTTAGCTCGGTTAACGTTATTATTGTTGCGCAATGAGTGAAATTATAAACAAGCCTTCAGTCAGCTGAGCGTGTTACCGGGACACACGGGAGCCAACTGGTCATGGTTTCTGGTTATCAGGAATCCAGTCCTCTGAAAACAGGTTCAGGTTACTGCCGCTGGGGCAGACACGAAGCTAAGTATCGTCTCTGTGAGGAAAAAAATCGCCAGCTGAGCTTTGTTTGGGTGGGTGGGAACCAAATACCGGAGAGAGGCGGTTTCCAAGAGGAAGTGGACCGAGTTCTATGACACAATCGACGGATGTTGAAAGCCACAAATGACCCTACCACAACCACAGCTTTTTACTGTTATTATTTAATTCAGTCTGCCTGTGTGCACCTTAATCTCATCAGAAAATCACCCAGAAGTTAAAAAAAAGAGACTTAAATCTAGAAGAATACAAGATTACAAGTTGCACACATAATAATAATATGTATTGATTTAGCATATTATACAATTAATTCATGGATATATTTATCTCAAGCATTAATTATTGAATGAGACCACCAGGCACAAGAAAATGATCCACTTTTTTAAACTTTATTTTATAAAAACATTTTTATTCAAAAGTAACAGAGAGTCACAAAAAGACATAAAACAACCAAAAACACTTTCACACCGAGTCCAAAGAAGCGCTTTTCTGTCATTTTGCGTCTCTGTGTTTGTTTTATGTGTGTTGCTTTGTTTCATTTGTTTGTGTTTGACTTATAATAACATAACTTTGTTGTGGTGGTCATTTTTATCTCTTTTAATAGGAATATGTAGCCATTATGTAGTTGTGCTGGGACCTTCTAAACATTTTAAGCCTGTTTTTGTTTACATTTACTCTTTTTTTTCTTTTTTTTAGAAATATATCTTTATTTACTTATTTATTATGTATTTATTCTGTTTTGGAACTAATTAAAGACTTATCATATTAATCATTTCTAAAACAGAATTATTGTTAGTTTTTTGTGTAAAGTTATCAATATAATTATTGACGATATCCACCACAGGACCAAGGACATTAATTTAATTCGGGGACCAAATGAAGAAAACAAAGACCACATACACAAAAAAGACAAGATGCAGTCAAAAACATCCAAAATGAACACAAAGGAATTAAGAAGCATTTGTATAAATTTGCATCTCTGTATTTATTTTATGTGTTGTTTTGTTTAATTTGTTTGTTACATTACATAACTGTTTGTAGTCTTTTATATCTTCTTTTAGTGGTGGTTTCATGTCGCACCGTAACTTCCTTGTTGTTTTTGGCGCTTTTTAGACTTTTTTTGGCCTCCACAGATGATTGTTACATGGACAAAGTACGATATCTATGGAGGCACTTAGAAGACGTTGATTGGTCCAAACAGCGGACTGTAAGGGTGAGAGAGAACTGTGATTGGTCCAGGGATCACAAGCGCTGGCTCGGCCCTAAGCCGTTGAGTAGTGTGAGGTCAGGCTCCACCAATCCCACCCAGCACACACTGTTCAGGGGAAAGAGACGACAA
Source organism: Astatotilapia calliptera (assembly GCF_964374335.1). Classification (NCBI taxonomy): domain Eukaryota; kingdom Metazoa; phylum Chordata; class Actinopteri; order Cichliformes; family Cichlidae; genus Astatotilapia; species Astatotilapia calliptera. The sequence continues at coordinate 26,017,426 of NC_137431.1, forward strand.
CATGGCCGAAGCAGAGAGTAGCGAGTTAACTTCTGGTGGAATTTTTCAGGAGATCTTCACTTCTCCGCTGAATCTGACCCTGCTCAGTCTCTGCTTTTTCCTTTTGTACAAAATCTTCCGCGGGGACAAACCACCGGAGCTCAGCGAGGAGGACAAACCACTGCCCAAAATGAAGAAGAGAGATTTTACGCTTGCGGAGCTGAAGCCCTACGATGGGCTGCAGAACCCGCGGATCCTCATGGCCATCAACGGAAAAGTGTTTGACGTGACCAGAGGGAAGAAGTTCTACGGACCAGGTAACGTTCGCGCGTGCAGTGGTTACTAACTGTGGTGTCCTCGTGCCACGAACAAAACCAACGGCAGTTAGTTTAGCGTGGGTTTTAGTTTAGTTACTATCGCTAAATGCAAAAAAAAAACAAAAAACTGTTGCTGCTTGGCACAACTTTTAGTTGACTTCTGTGTCTTGGAGCTGGCGCCACACCCCCTTTAGTTGTTTAACTGAGATCCCGTTTCATAACAGAGGGGCTGCGGTGGCCTTGGAGCCAGAGATCGTCTATGAAGACGTTGGGTTCTTAGAAAAAGGGCTTGATCCCTGCAATGTTTAAAACATACCCGATGCTTCTTCTGTCCATAGAAGAGTCCAGTCTATTAGGGGTTTAAAACTGCAGTAGGGACCATTCAGGGTTTTATATGAGCCCCGGGGCATCCAGGTAATATAGTAAAAGCACAACAGTATGTACTGTGCGGATGGAGGACATAATATAGGAGTCAAAATATTGGTGCCTTCAGAGCTTGACACAAAGTAGATAGACTCTCTGATTGGTCTGAATGTGCTGTTAACATGTAGTTAATGTCTTAATAGCTGTTATCTAGATTGTTCTTTTTTATAGCTTTACATTTGGACTACTTTGAATTAATTTGACTATGTTTTTTTTGTAGTGACTAAGCAGAATTGATCTAAAACTCACTGCACCATCTTATGGTACAAACTGTTATTACACAAAAGTACAACCCAGCCCTGGTTCAGTTTCACTTGATGTCTCATCAATGCAATACACAACGCTTTGGACACAGATATAGCAGTTGTTTCTGATGATAGCTTTACAGAAAATGGACAACAATACGTTTAAACCAAACAAAATCACTTAAGCTGCACATTCCCATTTCTGAAAACCACTTTCTAAGAGGATGAAATGAAAGAGTGAAAACCACCAGGACTGTCATCTTTAACAAGTTTTTTTTAAGTTCCATTTAATTAATAAAAGCCAAAAATATGTTTAGCAAATGGCCAAAAATCTAAAGAAAAGTCTGAGGCCGTGAAAACACAAAATTTAAAAATTAGGTAAGTAAATTAGTTAGGGAAGTATCTGGATGTGGATGATATGATTTCCTGGACACAGTCAATTTTCTCTGTGACTTTTCACTTCTGTGGAAACGGGCACAGAGTGAGCACTCTCGGGTTTTGTCTTATCTAAGAATGTAACCTCTGTTGCGTGTAACCTCTGGACAACATGATAGTCATCTGTCACGCAGATTTTCTTAGTGCATTCCACACCCTGCCCTGTAGCCTAAATTCCACGGTTTGTCTCATTTCAGGAGTTTGGATCACTTATATTAAAATTTGCCCTCAAGTTGAAAAAGCTTTGGCAGCTCTCGAGGAAAACCTTAGGACTGGCTGTTGTTTGCTGTTGGGGGGGGGCAAATAAGGCTGATTAACTCTATATGCTGATCTTTTTGTTATATCTTTTAAATAAATCCAAACTGAGGCAGGTGGTCACTCACCTAGTTCAGTATACTCTGGGATAAGACAGCATTCGTTAGGAGTTTTAAACACCCTCAATGATATGAACCACATCTTTGGGGGGGTTTTGGGGAAAATGTATCATTATCTGTATTTGAAATAACCTTTCTTTAACGTCAGATTTTTCCTCAGCGCGCTCTGTGGTTTAAAGACAAATATTCAAGATATTTTCCCATGCACGATCATCTGATCGTATGTCTTCCTCACCTTGCAGATGGACCGTACGGAGTGTTTGCAGGCAGAGATGCATCCAGAGGTCTGGCAACCTTCTGCCTGGATAAGGAGGGCCTGAAAGATGAACACGATGACCTGTCGGACCTGAACTCCATGCAAAAGGAGAGCCTTTCTGATTGGGAGTCTCAGTTCACCAGTGAGTGGAAGATAAAGCACACTGTCAGGTTATTAGGGTCCAAAAATGCCACAGAAAAAAATTTAAAAATGTTTTACAATTCTTGTGTATTTTATAATTTACTAAGCATTTATAGTAAAATAAAGCCTGTACTTAGATCAACCAGGGTTTCAGTCAACAAGTATGTCGGGCAGTTTGATTTGCCAGCTCTTAATCCATTATCTCCCTTTACCCTTTAGCCACAAATATTTATTTTCCTCACTGTCAGTAGCCTGTTATCAGATTAAAAGGATATCAGATTACAACTGGATTGCTTTAAGATTGTTTCCCATCATGCTCATAGTGCAAATTTGCAAAAACCTGTTGGAACCATGCAGGTGAAAAAGGAAGAGATTTTGGCCATCTCTGCCATTTATGTGTTCAGGGCTTTTTCCTGAAACAGCCCAGAAGCACAGAGAGAGAGCGATCAGAGAATGTCACTGCTTGCATGAGCTTAAACAAAATTGCAGTGATAAAATGTTTGATTTTCATAAGAAAATGAGAAAAAGAGTAACTTGAGGCGGCTCTGGATGAGTTTCATGGCCACCTCACGCAGGTGGCCTTGGTGTGAGGTCACATTAATAAAGTGAGACAGCTGCAGATCGCAACGTGCAGACCTTGGCTGTTTTCCCTTCGGGTCTTTTTTCTTTTTCTTTTTTTAAATTAGATTTTTGTTCTACGTTTCAGTGAAGTACGACTACATCGGCAAGCTTCTGAAGCCAGGAGAGGAGCCGACGGAGTACACCGATGACGAGGAAGGAAAAAACAAGAAGGCGAACTAAAACATGAACCGTGACCACAAGGGGGAACAAGATGCCTTAATGTATATTGGTAATTTGATAACCCTAATAGGGTCGCTGGAAAACTCCTCCACCTTCTGACCATCTACCACTACTTTTGGACCAATCTCGGCTTGTATACAATGACTGAATTCAATTTATCTTTATTAATCTCGTCTGAAGGCATTAACGGTTAGAAATGCAGCTTTCTAATGTAGAGTTCTTTAATTGTTTAGAGCTGTTACTGTAATCTCTCAAACACTGATCCACCAACCAATCCCAGCGTTTTGTTGAGCTCCTGGTAGTTATGTGGTGCTGAAAAAGGTGATCAGCTCATCTTGATGGTTGCCAGGTTTCGCTCTAGGGTCTCAGGAAGCGATTTTTGGTTATGATTGGCTGCCCATCAGAAACACCAGGCAGAGTTCTGTGCCTGAGATAACCATATTGCTGACATCCCCTCTCTGTGACCTCACAGAGACCCAAAAGTAGAAAAAACTGTCTGAAACTGAGCAGTGTAAAGTCTGAACCTTTGGCTCATAGGGGTTAGTTGTACATTTGAGTCTTTGGGCCTGTGTGATAAGAAAATCCATTGCTGTAAGATGACATAAATCACAGGAAATAATAATACACTGCCCTTGACACAGACTTGCGTCATTAAATCAAGGCCTTAAAGGAGGTAGTCTAAACACTGCTGGTGTCATTGTTCTGTAGCCGCTACATTGTGCAGTTCCTAACATGATAAGTTAAATCTAAAACTCGTCCATTGTCACTTTAATTATAAGAGTAAGTACATTTTCCTTACAAACTACATCTAACTTTCACATCAGGCCTGTTGTACTGATGATCTCTGAAGATTTGTACCTGCATGCATGTTCAAACTGTAAGAGGATGATGATGTACCATAGGTCTGTTATCCCTACCCTTCGGCTTACTCCTAACAGTTCCTGTAGCTGGAAAAAAATATTCCAAGTATAAAGGTCAAATTTTGCATGGCATAATTAAATACACTAAATCTGTCCCAAAAATGAGCTGATTTTGAGGGGATTTGGTGGGAACCTTTAACATATTTGATTGATCTTATATCAATGTCTCCATAGTCACTATTAACAAGTGAAAGATCCCTGGTTTGACTCCAGGAAGAGACACAGATCCCTTTGGGGTTCTTTAAGGGTATCTTTCAGGAGGGAACAGCTGAAAGTAGCTTTATAATACTACTGTGACAGTGCAGGTTGATGTGTTTCCTCTGCATGGAAAGGCCATCTTCTCTCTCCCTCTGCTGTCTCCTGCGATCTTACCACAGAACAGCAGTTAAGCATTTTAGCATCTGGATTCAACATCCCAGACAAAGGATTTGCTGCTCTTTTCATTCTCAATTTGCTTTTTGACCTGTAAAAGCAGTAGACATGTAAAAACCTTGTCAGTAAATGAATTAGAAAAAATGCGTAATGGTAAGTGCGGTCACCGTGGTGCTCCTTTAAACGAACAAACATTTGGAAATTATTTCCCCCCATTTATTCTGTTTACCTTGATTTTAACACTAAATCCATGATGACAGAGAGACCAAAACCAACCCTCAGATCAGCTGTCATGGACGTAACAGCTAAACTTTGAAGCGTTTTCAAGCCTTCAGACGTGAGTTCATTTGTAACTCAGGAGTTGTTTCTGACTGTAGAAAAATGTTTTCTTCTATGTAACTTCCATTTAAAACAAACAAAGCATCCAATATGTTGACATTCCTGGTATGCGTATATATATTATTCATCATACAGTCATACTGTTATAATCCTGAAATGATGTTTTGATTTAAATAAAAAAAACTACAATATGAAGACTTGACTGTCTTGTGTCTTTCTATATCTATATTTCGATTTTTATTGAACATGTTTACATGCCTTTATGTTTATGCCCAATTCCGACCCTACCATCTGAATGGCTCAGCACAAATTAAGACCCATTAGACCATGTGATGTTTTTCCAGTCTCCTATTTGCCGAATCCACGCAAGCTCTTCTGACAGGAGTGGCACCCAGTGTGGTCTTTTCCTGATGTAGCCCATCTGGTTTAAGTTTCAGTGTGTTGTGTGCTCAGAGATGCTCTTCTGCATACCGCGGTTATAACGAGTCGTGTCATGGTGTGAGGACAACAACCTTGCCTTCAACACTGATAAGACAAAGGAGATAATAGTGGACATGAGGAAGAACAGCAGCACTACTTCTATGGACTGCCCTCGAGATGAAGGTTCAGAAGTGTGAAATCTAGAACATCCCGACTCAACAACTCCTTTTTCCCCACTGCTATCAGACTCCTGAACAGCTGACCTACCTCAACTGCAATTTTGCACATCAGGTTGCTTTGCACATTAAGCTCCTTTGTACATCCATCTAATCAAATCAAATCAAATCACCTTTATTGTCACATCACATGTGCAGGTACATTGGTACAGCACATGTGAGTGAAATTCTTGTGTGCGAGCTTCACAAGCAACAGAGTTGTGCAAAATACAATAATGTAAACAAGCAAAATACAAGAATGGCTACATCTGAAACTAATAAATATATGTACAATATATAATAGTATATGCATTTCTGGATGTGTATACTAAATATTTTTCTATGTGTGTGTGTGTGTGTGTGTGTGTACACATATTTTACAAATTAAATAGAGTAAACAATAAATAAAATAAATAAAATAAAATATACAGAGTGACATCAACATCTGCATACCACACTTTTCTTTGCTTACTTATTTGTAATTATTTATCTTTTTTATTATTTTTTTATCCGTATTTTATCTTTTTATTTATTTAATTTTATTTAATTTTATTTTTGTTCTTTTACCCCTTACCTAACTTGGCATTTGTGAATGGACAGCAAAGGAAGAGTGTCATTGCACAGAGAATGCTATTTCTTCTGTACTGACAATAAACACTTTGAATTTGAATTTGAGTTTCTGTTACCTTCCTATCAGCTCATAGGAGCCTGGCTATTCTCATCTGACCTCTTACATCAACAAGATATTTTCACCCTGAGAACTCACTGGGTAGTTTCTCTGTTTCTGGACCATTCTCTGTAATAGTTGTACAGGAAAATCTACGTGGATCAGTGTTTTCTGCAACAGTTTTCTACACTTCATTTACATCTGAAAAGCACTCTGATTTTAAAAAGTCCTGGATTGTGCCTGACAAACACACGATTCCTACAAAATGCAGAGTGAGTACTTGTGCAGAAAGCTCAGAACATTAGCATAAATGTTTGAGCTGGTAAACTTGTTAATTAGTTCTAAACTAATTTGTAGAAATTAACTAATAACCTACTCAGCCTACCCTAATCATTTTGTATCATCGATTTTAACCAAAAAAAGTTATGTGTCAGAAGTGGGATTCGAACCCACGCCTCCATTCGGAGACCAGAAGTCCCGTCTCTGCGGAAGGAGATTATCCTTGAGTCTGGCGCCTTAGACCACTCGGCCATCCTGACACGGTGCTCAACCATGTTGTTAGTAGGGGTCTTAACCCTAACACTGTGTAGCCTATGATTTGATTCGATTGTAATATATGTCGTTATATTTCTTAACAAAAGCAACTGCCAGTTATGTGAGCGTATTTTACAACTTTATCTCAGCTTAAAGTGCGTATTTATCTTCTGTATTCACTTTTAATGTTAAGACTTTATCTGCGCATGCTCGTTTTAAGACTCGTGATGATGCTGCGTTCAGGGAATAGAGAAGAGTGGGATAAATATGAAGTAATTTATATTATCTTTAGCGGATATCCGTTTAATTTGACATAACTAAGCATCAGCATTAATTCCACAGGTTTTAATATAGTAGGTTGATGTGAAAATTGAAAAACATCGTCACGAGAACAGCTCGTTTGCTAGCGGAGACCAGAGCCTTTTTATGGAAGGTTGAATGACTTACTCAAGTACATTGGCGGGGACTATTTTACTATTGAACATGAACGCAGCATAACTTCCGCTTTGTCTACGTGCGGCGGCCATATTACACTTCCGTGCTTCAAGGGTATCTGAAGACATCAGGCTAGGCAACATGTACCGGTTTGGTAAAGCTGCAGTGAACATTAGCGGTAAGAAAGCAGTTATTTTCATATAAACTCGCCCTAAATGGTTGCGCTTTTAGATCGGTGTGCTGTTTAATACTAGTTGACCTGGAGAATGACAGTTTGATGGGCCGGTGACCGCAGTCAGCATGCAGACAGGCTAACCTTAGCACCACTGAAGGAGGAAATCTTAAAAAGCTGTTTTCCCGATTAATTTAATAACCAGAGTTATATCCCGTAAGTGAGAGTCATTATTAGGTAGTCGTTTTAAAGTGCTCCTTATTCAATAAACATGTCGTTGTCCGACCCTCTGACCTGCGTAACTCGAAGACGTGACAGGCTAACACACTTGCAATGCTCATTTCTTTATCGAGTATTTATCCTAGTATGCATTCATTTTTGAAAGTACGCGAATGTACCCGTCTGATGTGAGAGTGCGATACTGCAAGGGCAAATAAGATTAGTAAATCTCTTGACTTGCCCTTCTAAAAGAGGCTAGCAGAAAGCGAAATTGATTGTGGAAGTATTGAGCTTAACATTTAATACAGCGAATTGTACTCACAAATACTATTTATTACAGGAGAGCAGAATGTACGTGCTTATTTTAAGCATGTATTGGTTTCTTTAAACCCCACTTTAAAAATGAGTTACTGTGTATGTTATGAAAGGGGACAACTGTAAAAATACACAAAAACACATAGTTTAGATAGAAAATAGAAGCGCTCCATGAATACCTCTACATATACATCAATAATAAGATGAAGTAAAAAAATTAAACAAAAAGATGTTTGTTTAGATTTGTTTTGTTTTTATCATTAGTTTCTGTTACTGATTGATTTTGTTCCCTTTGTTTTCAGTAGTTTCTGTATATCATCTCTTTTCATTCTGACAGCTCAGTCATTAACATGAGGACTGTTTCTTCTTGTCATGTAGGCCAGGCCATGCGGCAGGTGAGGCATGGATCCAACCTCCCCCAGAATTTCCACTCAAAGTACGGTGCTGGTGTGTTGGTCAGTGGAGCCATCTTCTGCACAGCCGTGTGGGGATACGTAAGTTTGATCGCATCACATTCAGTTATGAGCATGACCTGAACAGACCTTAACATTGATAATATAGTCAGTGTGGTTGGATGTTTGGTGTGGGGGGAGGAGGAATAATCTATTTTTAAAGATAACAAAAAACATTGCGGTTAGTTTGGTCGATACTGAGATCACATTTGTTAAAACTATACTTTGGTTTAATTCAGTTTAAAACAGAATAAATGATTTAAATAAAGCAATTGCCAAGGTTTTGGGGACTGAATATAGACTCCCTACTGTATTGAGACGTTTGTTTCAAAATGAAATTCTACAGAATAACCATGTTTTCTGTATTGGTGTTTTTATTAAATGGCAAAAGTAAAAAGTAATTAAAAACAAAGTTTGATACTTCACACTCGCATTTTCCACTGATATGCAAATTTTTCAGTTTTTTAAAAATTGGTTTCATATTTCCAAACTTGTCTGTTTTCTCATTTTCACCAGGCAATACTGAAAAAATAAATTTGACTTCTCTTGCTTCAGGTGCTAACTTCGACTGGCATCACCTGGAATCTGTCACCTGTCGGGAAGATCCAGCCCAAACCGTGGAGAGAGGAGTGAAGAGGTGCCATGACAGAGCTACCTTCCATCCAACCCTTCTGTTTGTACAGATGAATAAAATATCTGCGTGTTCAGACAGCAAATGCTCTTGTTTATTCCAACATGTTTCTTTGTCCAAATAAATTAAGTGTGATTCTACTGACTCCATCTGTTTGAATAAAGTTATTAGTTGGCTTGATATCAGACAGAACTGTTTTGAACTGAGGAAAAGTGAGTTGCTGAAGGGCATTAAAACATTTAAATAATACAGATTTTACTACCTGCCGTGTGTTTTTATTAGGCTTTTTAACAGAGGCTTAAGACATTTGAAGGGAGCAATATGGTAATCTAAAATTACAAGGTTTGTGTGATCATGAGAAATACTGTTACATGAGAAATACAGGCCTGAAAAACAAAAATAACCTGGAAAGCTTTGAATACCAATGTAGTCAGATTTTTAGTACACTCACTGGTACCAACCCATGTAGTTGACTTGAGATGAAGTTGAAGAATTTGGAGGTCATCCTTCATTATTCCATCCATTTGTGTTCAATGTACCAGTACCACTGTACCAGCCCCAGAGCATGATGCTATCTCTTTTGGGACCTTTGCAAAGTGGTGACACATTTTCTAACTAATGTACTCAGTACATCAAATATATTCATCCAAGGATGTGTATACAATAATAGAATAGAATAGCCTTTATTGTCATTGTACAGAGTACAACGAAATTGGAGTGCCACTCCCTTGGTGCAAGTTTCAATAATAAATATAAATGTAAAATATAAAAAGTACAAAAAAAACAATCGTAAGTACTCAAACAATAGTATGTACAATATATACAGGATAGCAGCATTAATATAATGACAGTATGAATAGCAGCATAATATAATGACAGTGACGGTATGGAATAGGTTCAATTGTTTTTGTGCTTATTTACTACGGTGATAGCTCTGGGAAAGAAGCTATCCCTGAATCTAAATAATCTGTTAAAAGATTTCTTAAGTTTTAGTTACTGGTATGTTTTTAAAATGTATTATGAATTTCATTCATTTATTCAAAAGTATTAATCGGTATTGACAGTTTTTACCTTACAGATATTACTTTCCTTATTATTAACCTAATTATATTTTTCCTTCATGTGCTTATTTTTGCAAAAATAATATCCTTGATGCTTTTGCCAGGGGTAGATCTAGAGAAATGTCCTTAGTTTTTTTTTTTTACACATATGCAACTGTTACTTTCTGTAATATGTATTATATATGGTTAAAATACATCAAAGTATACACATTTCATTTAAATATAGTCTAACACACAAATCTAACTCAAGCATCACACTCTTTTTTTAATAGAAAAAATAAAATTGTAACATGAGGTTTGTTACATTACATGAGAACACCACAGGCCTAAAACCTGCAGGTCTAACAATGGGAGGTGTATTGCTCCTCCTTTTTTCCACTTAGAGACAGCATTGCCTACTTTGACATTCAATAGTACCCTAATTTTTTTAACACACAAAACCAAACAATGACTACACTACACACTGACTATACTAGACAATGCTACACACTAACTACACCACAAAATGCTAAACTTCACAAATCTCTCACATTTCAAAACTCGCTCTCTCTCTCGCATTAGTCACACAAACCTCATGTGCTGCCATATCATTTTTTTATTGGTCGACACAGTACATTTTTCGTGGTAGCATTTTTTTCCTTTTTTTGTGCTGTCATTTGAAAATGACGTTTTTACCATTTTTTTCCTGCACTAAACCTGATGACAGTATTCAGGAAAAAAAGCATCAGTATATATAGTTTATTTTAATCATAATTATGGTTTTAGTGGCTATCAATAAAATTTAAAAAGAGCATATAGGCAGGGGCCGATCTACAGGGGTGGCATAGGGTGGCATGTGGAACCCTAAAATAATTTCTTGTCCCCCTTAGTGCCACCCTAGTTTTGCAGATGACTGACTGACTGGGGTGACAAAAGACTATTATATGGCGGCACATGCCACCCAATGCCATGACTGTAGATCCGTCCCTGGCCTTTGCTATATCTTCTAAAGTATGCAGGAGGGGAGGGGGGTTGAATGACATCCACTAAGTTCAGCTGATGCAGTAATCAGGAAGCATCAGAAGATAAACAGCAAACCGATCCAATCAGCGTGGAAGCTCTCCTAATGCATTAGCCAATCAGCAGCGGCGGGTGTGCGATTTGCCCTGCCCGGTGGTGTTCCTCCGCTGCGTTAAGGTCACCGCTGTCATTCGGTAGCTAACCAACAGCCGAAGGAGGCGGAGGAGATCCAGCAAAGGAAGGTGCACGAAAGAAGCAGCTAAACTCAGCAAAATGTCTCTGTCTAACAAACTCACCCTGGACAAGGTGGACGTCAAGGGGAAGCGGGTCGTTATGAGGTGAGCGTTAATTATCGCCTGGCAGTTAGCTTCTGCTGGCACCGTAGCGGCTAATCGGAAATGAGATTATTGATGAGCTTCTCCAAAATGTCGTGTTTGTTCTTCCTGCGGTGGCAGACTGTTTGGTGCTCACACACAGTGATGTGAGGGCATTAAAGTGATGGCTAAATGGTGTCTGAGTCGGTTTAGTCCGACGGGCAGACGACAGGAAGTGAACTCGTCGGTTGTCACGTTTTCCTTTCATGTTACGTGCCTGTGCGGAGATGCTGCATGGATGGATGGAACCACTGGCATCCGAGTCAGTCCTGTAAAATACACCAGCATCCCTCTAATAATAATGAGTTTGTCAGTTTAAAAACCTGAAAATTGATGATGAATGTTATTGAAGTCTTCAGATTTCAGCTTAGGCCTCAAAGGAGATTTTAAAGGTGATGATTCAGACAGCACCAGGAACTATTTCATATATAGAGGGAAAACTAGCAATTGTTGGCGTTATCTATGAAAGGGATTATTAATTTCATAGTTAATGATAATCGGCAAAAAATAGCTATCGCAAATATCCAGATTCACATTTTGACATCCATTCTCAGTAGTTTAGGAGGCCCAAAACAACCCAAAAAAGTTGAGTGATTTTTGAGCTGGGATATGAAGGTTGAGCCAAAGAAACACTTTAATTGCTTGAAAACTGAATCAAACAAGACTCTGACTTTATTAATCAGCCGACTGATCCACTTTAACAGGTAATGATTAGGTCACTGGCAATTCAGTCCAATTTGTTTGTTTTATTTTATTATTATTCCTATCTTCCAGTGAAATCTCTCTAGCAGAAAAGATGCCCTGCATCCTAACTGGACACAACTGAAGTCAAATTTATATTAGTCTAATTTGGCAGTCATTCACTTTATATTTCTGCAGCCCCCTCCAGTGATCTTGAAGGCACTTTTGAAACTGACACCATGTGTGAAAATGTCAGAGGGCCATGCTGGTTCGCTCAGTTTGGTGATGCAACACCAGGTGGCTTAGAACAAGGTTCACCCGTATTGCTGAGTGTTAAAAGGTCAAAATTCACCACATGTTGAGTTATGTGAGCGAATGTTGTGCCGGTCTAAGACAGTTAGACAATGGGTTACGTCAGATCACACCCAGGGCCTGTCGTGGCATGACACATGGTGGTGGTGGGGTTTTTTTCCCCCAGATTCAGATGGAGGCAGTGAATCGGGGTTTCCTTACTGAACAAGGCTGGCCCTGAATTTAAAAGGGGGAGGGGCTCTTTATTGAAAAGGGGAAAGGGCTCTATGTTGCTATAGAGACCTGAAGTGGCTGACAGAATTGAAATGTGTTCAGCAGAGACTTGCAGCCGGCTTCCTCTGTCATGTAGGCTCCTGCTGCAGCAGCATGAAACATGTCAGTTTTAGGGTTGCAAAATTCCAGCGAACAGAAAGATGAAGGCAAAAATGGAGAGTCAAACACACTAGTGCTTTTTGGGGCTCTGTACAAAAGTGAGAAATACCCTCACATGTTAATGTACCAAACTTTACAGCATTAAAAAAAAAGGTTTAAAGTTTTACTTGATGGATTGCAGTAGACTTGAAGTCTACTGCAATCCAAGTCTTTATTAAGTGACTGAAAATTCCCATGAAAATCAGCTGCTGAGCTGCTGTTAACTCCTTCATTGAGCTTATTTCTAGTTGTAAAGCAGCTAAAAGAGCTTTAGAGTCCACTGTGCTATAAACCGTATAAAGATCTGCATTCAAGAGCAACAGGGGGGGAAATGCAGAAATTTACAGAAGTAGAGCGGAAAACTATCACAGCTTTTGGATGAGTGGCACCTGTGAACAAGATCCTACTGTTGAGCCTCTGAATTGCTGACTGATGGCTTTCAGACTAAGACAGTGGATTGCTGTAACAATGACGGCAGGTACAGAGTGCGTGCAGGCTGATCACATCTCAGAGCATCAGTTCCCCAGAGGGAGGGAAAGGAGAGGCAGTTATGTAACCGGCTGGAGTACGAGGGACACGGCGTGTACTCTAAGCTGCCAGTGTGCATCTATGAAAAGGAAAACTGTTTCAGTTCCTGGCTCAAAATGGGCTTTTTTTTTTTTTCCCCACCTTTAAAAACAAAACAAAGTCGACCAATTTCATGCATGAGTAAAAAAAATTTTATTACTGTCCTGATGATTTTTGGGGGGATTCAAGGTTAAAACCTTGAAGGTTAAAACGTATGTTCCTCTCTACATAGGAAATAAAAATAAAGCATGCTAAAAGTCATTTTAGAGGAAAGCTTCTCAGCTAATGGTATTGACTGCTTGGCATCAGGGGACTCGAGCTGTGTATAGCTGACTCCAGGAGTCAATAGAGGAAGGAGAAGGGACCAAACACTGAGCTAAAAATGGTGCAAGATTTAAATCAAGACCTCCTGTCTCAGCTGCCAGTTACATCTGGTTTCTAACAAATGGGTAAGGGGTATAGTCTTAAAGCAGGGGTGGGGGAACGCCAGGCCTCTAGGGCCGGTGTCCTGCAGGTTTTAGATGTGTCCTTGATCCAACCCAGCTGATTGAAATGACTAAATTACCCACTCAATATGTCTTGAAGTAATCATTTGATTCAGGTGTATTGACCCAGGGTGATATTTAAAACCTGCAGAACACTGGCCCTTGAGGCCTAGAGTTCCACACCCCTGTCTTAAAGTCTTGCCAAATTCCCTAAAATTTTGTAGCACTTTGTAGCATCCTGGTTTTATTTTCTGATGTGAAATGTTTCTTCCCTTTCAGAGTCGACTTCAACGTTCCAATGAAGGACAAGGCGATCACAAACAACCAGAGGTAGCGTCTATCTTATTCTGAATCTTTTCAGTCTGTTATGTGTTAAGCAGCTGGGATTTCTAGAAGAGGAGTAGCAGATTTAGATTTGCTGAGAGCCTTCCTCGGAAATGAAAACTGAAAAAATATGTAGTTTCCTAGCATGCTTTAATTCTGTTAAAACTCCATACATCGATGTCAAGATCTCACTGGCCTTGATTTTTGACAAACGTAACTGTAGTCTTTTAACAGAAAAGGGAAGAATGTAACATTCCTAAAAGCAAGAACATTAATATTAAGTTTGAGTAAGTGTGACTTGATTCTTTTTTTCTAAACACTCCTGTTCACTTGTGTGGTGCCTTCAGGATCAAGGCAGCCGTCCCCAGCATCCAGCACTGCCTGGATCATGGAGCCAAGTCTGTGGTGCTGATGAGTCACCTGGGCCGTCCTGACGGAAACGCCATGCCTGAGAAATACTCCCTGGAGCCCGTCGCCGCAGAGCTCAAGACCCTCCTAGGGAGGTGAGATGATGGCCTGAATAAGTGGTGTTTGTTAACAAGGGCAGAGGTGGTGTCCTTGTTATGGTTGAAATATTCTGGTATTAGTAAGAAAGATATTAACGCTATTTTTGGTTGCTTCTAGCAAAGGCAGATTTGTTTCGTTTAAAATGTATACATGTCTATCTATACACTAAAGAAGAGAAGATCTGCTCTAAGAACCAATCATAATCACACTCACTAATTCTGTGACTGTAGGGACGTCACCTTCCTGAAGGACTGTGTGGGCCCTGAGGTGGAAGCTGCCTGTGCTGACCCCACCTCTGGATCCGTCATCCTGCTGGAGAACCTCCGCTTCCACGTTGCCGAGGAGGGCAAAGGGAAGGACCCCTCTGGGAACAAGGTGAGCTTCTGAGGTTTGAGTGTTAACAGTGGTTAGACTCGGCAGCGTTATGTGTGGTTTGGGCTTCAGTTTTTGTTTTGTTTTTTTGTGTGTGTGTGTCAGTTTTCCTAAAGACAGAATATTGGTCTGTCATCTAAGACTACAGTCATATTAGAAAATTGAATATTTAGTCTCTGAACTGCCATCGGTGTGAAGAAGAGCACGATAACTTACAGCTGCAATCAAGTTCCTGTTATTTTCAGAACTTGCATGTAGTCCTACAGTTTGTCTCTTTACTTCCAGTCCTCTACTTTTTTCTTTTTGCCTCCATCTAAAAGAAGTTGAACATTAACCTCTCACAACACACTGAAGTGAATTTTTCAGAGATTGAAATAATGTAGTTTGGCCAAATTGGTTTTTCTCTATTTGCATCACATGGCAATTTGCTGCATCACAAATGTAACTGAGCAAGTTGTTATTTGGCAACCAAGCCGTACACGGAGGACAGACCAGGCTCTATCCACGAACATGCTGCAGTTGAATTTTCGAGCACAAAAGACACGGAGAATGAGAGCGTCAGTGCGAAAGGGAATGTGGCCCAATCATTTTGTCAACATAATCACTGGAATTGGGCAGCACGGTGGCACGGTGGTTAGCACTGTTGCCTCACAGCAAGAAGGTCCTGAGTTCAATTCCACCATCAGGCCGGGGTCTTTCTGTGTGGAGTTTGCATGTTCTCCCCGTGTTTGCGTGGGTTCCCTCCGGGTACTCCGGCTTCCTCCCACCGTCCAAAGACATGCAGCTTGTGGGGATAGGTTAATTGGATAATCCAAATTGTCACTAGGTGTGAATGTTCGAAGGAATGTGAGTGAATGGTTGTCTGTCCCTGTGTGTTAGCCCTGCAACAGACTGGCGACCTGTCCAGGGTGTACCCCGCCTTTCGTCCTATGACAGCTGGGATAGGCGCCAGCGCCCCCCGCGACCCTGAAAAGGATAAGCGGAAGCGAATGGATGGATGGATGGATGAATCACTGGAAGGCAAAATTGTATTTGAAAATATGACCCAGGCCTCAGACAAAGGTGTCTTTTTTATAGTTTAAAAAAAGTGTGTTCTATATTTTACACACTTTCAATAAGACCTAAAAAGATGCAAAGTGAAGCAGAAAAATGGCCAACACCTTGTCGGTTCAGCAGATTTTCTTTGTGCTCGGTCACATGGAGGAAGACTCAGTCACTCCAGCTGCAGCTTCTCCTGAAATTGCTGCATCACCATCTGACATCACAGTGCTGGTGCAGAGACTGTTTTGTAGCACACTGTTAACCGCACTATGTTCGTAGGATAAACTAACTGTGAAAATGTGACTAAACTTTTCTAAAACCAGCTTTTCTAAAAAGCCCTAATGATGCAACACACACAATAATAGGCTTTCATTTACCTATTTAAGATAAATTTGGTCATTTGTGTTTTTATTGAGATTCATATTCGTCTACTCATAAGCCATTTATGGTGTGGTTTAGTAAGGCTGCTGTAGGAGCAATTTCCCATCTCTGGGATAAATAGTCTGGTTAGAGAATGCCTGGTCGCACTCCCTAATCTCCTCCTTTATGCTGAGGCATAAATAATGTAGCATATTCAAACTCGCAGACAGACGCTGTCTGAAATGAGCATCGGTCTGAGCCGTGGCCGAGCACCACTTTTGACCTGTTGACATTTATCTTGAAGGTCTGTGGGCTTTTCCTGTCCTGTGAGGCCTCGTTGGTATGCTGGTTGGTTTCTACTGTACCGCTGTAGTGTATACACCACGGTCTCTTTATTTTTAGCTCATTATAAAAACATGAAATGGTCTCACTTTCTCACTTAAATGGGCGCTCCACTGCTTTTTACACAAGGATCGGTTTGTGAAACTGTAAAGTGTTTTCTGTAGCTGTGACATTTCACTGATGAACTTTCACAGAAGTTCATCAGGGTTATTTCAGCTTGGAGGTCTGGCTATTAAAAGCATCACTGTGTCGAACTATGGGGGAAGATCCATATTTAGTTTTACCCAGTTTATTTTTTGGCCTGAAGCAAGTAGTTAGTCTGGTCAAGTAATGGAAAACTAATCTGCAGCTATTCAATTATTTTACAAAAATTGCTAACTTCTGTTGGTTTCTGAAGCTCATACTCTTTGGAGGGGGGTAAAAGTTTAAAGCCTGAAACCTGTCCCTTGGAAAGAAGTGACCTGGGCTCCCTGGCATTTGGTCGACCCCTAAAGAGCTCTCTTGACCTTTACTCTGCCTACAGTCTCACAGTTGTGACCTTTCCCTGTTAAAGTGCATCAGAAACCTGACCCACAATGTACTGACTGAATCCTGATGGATAAACTGAGTTCATATTGACAGCAGTCCGATTATACCTGGACACAAAACGGAGTTGAGCTTGAAGATATTTGGGTATGTAGGTGTTGCCCTCTGCTCATTGGTGGCAGGTAGATTAGCTTTTATTTGTATGTGGACAGTGGAACTGGATTGGAGCTGAAACAAGGAAAAACTGCTTTGAGATCAGGATGATGAGACATGCAGCATCAGTTCACAGGACTTAAACGAGTCCCTGAATTTAGGCCAACAGTCTTGTTGAAGTAAAATGAACTCTTGCTTTTGCACTTTGCAGCCTTAACAAATGGTGTTTGTCTTCTCTTGTCTTTCCAGACGAAGGCAACCCAGGAGCAGATTGATTTCTTCAGAGCGTCTCTGTCCAAACTGGGAGACGTTTACGTCAACGATGCCTTTGGGACGGCTCACAGAGCCCACAGGTGAGCGCCACGCAGGTCAGGTGGATACAGTGATGATCACTAGGTGAAATCTGCGGTCTCAAAGCAGATGGTCTTTGAGAAGTTTCAATTCGATTAGTTTAATTAAATGGTATAATTCAGTAGTTTGTAACTTCTTCATCCTTGTCGCTGTTAGCTCCATGGTGGGAGTGAATCTGCCTCAGAAGGCAGCTGGTTTCCTCATGAAGAAGGAGCTCGACTACTTCGCCATGGCTCTGGAAAAACCTCAGAGGCCCTTCCTGGCTATCCTCGGAGGGTGAGAACATCTCTTTTTAACAGATGAAGTTTGAAAATGTTGGCTGGACAATATTAAAAAAAACTACACAGAGCATGGTCACTAGTTCTGATTTGTGTCCACTTTAGACATTATTTTCTTCTGCTCAGTTCTTTAGGAAGGGTCACAGGGTGTCCAGCCAGGAATAGAGGAAAAGCTCATTATATTGTCTGTGGTGTCACTGTGCACTGCTTTATTCAAGGCTCAGTGAGCAGGCAGATCCAGGATTAAGATTTAAGTTGATTTTGATTTATACGCTAACCCCTGATTTATGGTCACAAATATTTGGTGGTCAACAAGCAAAATTTTATGTATGTTTTAAACCTTTTATCATGTGTCTGCAAATTATGCTCAGAAAGAAAACTGCCCATTAACCTTCTGTGCACAGAAGTAAAACTACAGTTTCCATCATTAAGTGAGGACTTCCAAAATAAACAACTTTATTTTCTAACAGTTGCTAATCGTGTCAAAGTCTTGTATAAGGTAACCATTAGAATGTATTTCTATTTAATTGTATAGAAATTGCTTCTATACAGTGAGAATAAGAGCTGCTTCTCAGGAATAATGACTTGATCAACAGTTTTAGTGAGACTGTGGCACTGTTTCCTGTAGCTTTGTACCTCTGTCCTGCCGTGGTTTCATAACCCTTAACTTGCTTGGTCTGCTGCCAGCCAGATGTGGCAACATGCCAGAGTACATTGTGCAACAATTGCTGGCAGTCGGCGTCAACTGCTGCAGCCAATCAGCTCCTCTGTGAGGATGCTGACCATTAGTGTGTAAATGATCTGCGTCGACTGCTGTTGTTAAACCCCTGACTTACAACATTACACCTGCAATAGGAGACGGCAGACTTTTCTGCAGCTCAAAGTCATCAGCGGTGAGGTTAATGGTACAGAGGTGCAGATAAATCGATTAGCAGCTTCGCTTTCTGATTTCACTGACATAATTCTTTTTAATAACTACAGTTGAAATGTAATAACAGTGCAGATCTATTGATAAGGGTTTGGTATAATGACAGAAGGTTGTGTTCGAATATTGGAATAAAAAAACAACAACAACAAAAACCAGATTATTCAACCATTTCTTGTCATTAATGGTTTTCCTGCACTGTTCTGTGTGGTGGGATGCAATACAATATAATATCTAAGCAGCTCCATGAGCCAATATTTAACAATAATGGAGAAATAATGCACTGCTAAAAGACTTTGAATTACTAAAGTTTGTCTCAGTGTAACTAGATGCTACTTTACAAAGAAGAGTTTCATTCAAAGCCAAAGACTACAGCAGCTGTCACGAAGCCTACATGAAACCCTTAAAGCATAAAGGAAGAGGAGGAGGCCCTCACAGAGAGCCAGTGAATATTTTTGCTTGAAATGCCTAATCTTATATAATCAAAGACTTAATTGAATTATTGACTCACAGAACTTTGCATTAGGAGGCAGTGGGTTCACCAGATGCCCTGCGGCGAAAGACTGTGCAGTTTTGATAAAGAGAGAAAATCTAAGGATAAAATTTGGCTATGACATCTTAACTAATAAAATAAACCAGTTTTTAGCTCCTGTATGTACAGATGAGTGAATTTCAGGATTGTCACTGTTTGTCTGTCCTGACGTGTTTTCTCTGTTTTAGAGCAAAGGTGAAAGATAAGATCCAGCTGATCAACAACATGTTGGATAAGGTTGATGAGATGATCATCGGGGGTGGCATGGCTTTCACCTTCCTCAAAGTCCTCAACAACATGGAGGTGAGGAGGAGGATGCGTCGCCAAAGCAATTCGAAAATCAAACCGTTAAAAATGGTGGCTCAAATGACTTCACCTGATGGAGGTCGCCTGCTCTGTGCCTCAGAAAGCTTTGAGCTTCAGCACATTGTTTAGCTGTTCATAGTTTGCATTTACACTTGCTCCCCTTGTGCTGGATGAACTTCCCAAAAAAGATGACTCGGTTAAAAAAAACAAATCGCATACAACACACTAAGTTAAAACAGTGATGCTTTTTGAGTCTTGAGTGGATATGTTTCTTAGTTTTCCATGAGTATTCATGTTTTAACCTCAGTGTTCAGCCTCAGGTAGATTAATAAAATAAAATTTCTCCTTCTAATGGAGCTCACACTTGGACTTTTGTAGTGACGAAACGGTCTTGTGAAACAGTTTTGTTTGCATCACTGCAGAGACCGAAAGTCACGATTGTGACCTAAATTTGACTTCTTGACAAGCAGATTTTATTCAGTTTCCTCCTCCTGGTTTTATTTGCCCAGTTTATGAAATGAATAGCTACCACAAACCCAATAATAGTGATAAGTTGCTGCCTGCCTGGGGAAAAAGATTCCTAATCTCACTAAGCTCACAGTTGAACTATGAGGCAAGAGCAGAGGTATGAAGACAGAGTGGGTGTGAGGTGAAAGAAGCTGGAGCTCTTAAAAATGACAGGCCGTTACTTATTGTGATTTGTGCCTCAATGCAAACAGTTACAGGTGCAGCTATAAAATTCTTATCCCAGTCATTTGTGACATTGCATAACTTTTTTTAGATTTAGTAAACTTGGAAACTACAAAAAGGTGAGGTTATTTTGCACCACAATGGGCAAATCTGCCCTGTGAAACGGGCATCCTCCTACTGTTCCTGTTTGGGCGGTAAATGTTGTGTTGTGTACATTCCTAAATGATCTTGATCCATCTGAGGCTGCAAGATATCAGAAAGCTGTTGTCACTTCCCTTTAAATGGCACTGAGCGTCTCCACTAGAAATGACACAAACTTGCTCAACACATGAAGGGCGTGAAGTAAAATAAGTTTCAGCATCAGCTTAACTCGACAGTTTTCATCTCGTGGGGTAGCTTCGGTGCAACTTCCAAACATTAAGTAGGACTTGAACACAAAACCTCTTTGAGACTCGTATAGAAGAAAACCCAAAATATGAATCATGCAGTGATAAATGTCTGCAGATTTGAGTAAATGTTTTTTCTTCTTGCAGTCCTGTCTGTATCATAAAGAAACATCAGATTTCAGAGGGCTGTATATTAATTTATTTTTTAAAGTAATAGTCATGGAAGTTTACGGTAAATCTTAAAATGTATAGCTGAATATAAAGTTTTAGATGCAAAACTTAGGATGTTCAAAAGTGTTCAATGTGTCCCCATTCTGAATACTCTTCGTATATAGTTCCTCAGATTTACTTGTTTTTAATTGTGTCTTTGCTGGTTTCATGTAAGTCACAAATCTTTTCTCCCGTCCTCCTGCTCCTGTCAGATCGGTACCTCCCTGTATGACGAGGAGGGCGCCGGCATCGTCAAAGACCTGATGGCCAAAGCTGAGAAGAACAAAGTCAAGATCACGCTGCCCGTCGACTTCGTCACTGCTGACAAGTTCGACGAACATGCCGCCACCGGTACTGCAACAGTTGCTGCTGGCATCCCCGCCGGCTGGATGGTGAGAAAGGACAAGTTATTTTAAATTAAAACTACTTAATGGACTATGAAGAAAGGTTAAGCATTCTTTCCTCCTCTGCAGGGTCTGGACTGTGGACCCGAGAGCTCTAAGGCCTACGCAGAGGCGGTCGGCAGGGCCAAGCAGATCGTGTGGAACGGTCCGGTCGGTGTGTTCGAGTGGGACAACTTCGCTAAAGGGACGAAGAACCTGATGGACAAAGTGGTCGAGGTGACCAAATCTGGCTGCATCACAATCATCGGTAAGAAAGAGGAGACGAATGGGGAGCGTGTTCCTTAGTTTCACTCAGTTTCATCCCTCGCTCATCACAAGGAGATTTTACTGTGATTTATTTGTAGTCTGGTTTATGGGACACAAGTGTTTACTGGAGACACACAGGGACTCGTGCTGCATTCAAGAACATTACGTTTACTTATAGTGCAGCTTTACAGTTCGGACTTTTTTTTTTTTCTTTTTTTTTTAATCATTCAGGTTCAGTTCCATATTTGTTTTTTTTAGATCTTGTTCTTTTACTACTGACAAATCGTAATAAACAAAATGTTTGAGTATGCAAAGCTGAGGAGAAAAGCTTTGTTTCCTGTCTCTCTGCACCTTTTAAACTGTCAGATAAAAGCAGATCTTTCATAATGAGGTGTGTTCTTACATCTGGTTTGTTTGCTGTACAAACAGTAGCACCACATGTGCAGTTAGTCCAAAAATGAGTCATTTATGATGGTTTTACTGCAGCCATGTCACCTTCTTAATAACATTCGGTGATCGTAAATGTTATGAGGGGGTTTACAGCGAGATTAAATGATGAGGCTGTTTGATTGGGTGAAAAAAACAAAACAAAAAAAACATAAATGTGTGGAATGTGCACAAAGAGCAAGTAAAAGTATAATTTAATGGTGTTTTTGTACCTTTAAATCGTTCACGTGTGTTTGTTCAGGTGGGGGTGACACCGCTACTTGCTGCGCCAAGTGGAACACAGAAGACAAAGTTAGCCATGTCAGCACGGGAGGCGGAGCCAGCCTGGAGCTGCTGGAGGGTGTGTGATGGGAGAAGCTGCCCCATGTTCACTCACAGAATAGAAAACACTGTTTTTAACATGTTGAGCCTGACTGAGCATCTGCTCTTTGTGTCCTCAGGTAAAGTCCTGCCAGGTGTGGACGCCCTGAGTAACGCTTAAACCTTCATCAACTGGAGAGCGAGTGTGTGTACGAGAGGTGGTTAGCTACACAGCCAGACTCCTGTTTACTCCCAGAACATCCCCAGAAGTGAAATAAGACAAATCCCATCTTTACCCTGCAGCCGTTTCATGTTCAGTCTTTGTTTTTGAAGTTGTGACTCAGAGGAGGAAAACGTTACCTCACACCTGCTGTCATTACTGAGTAGAGCGCCCTGCCTTACTTCGACATGCTTCTCAAAGCCACTCTGCTGAAAGTAGGAGCCTTTACTTAATGGTTAGGACAAAAAAGATCAACCTCATCGAGGTGGAAGTCGTTTCTTTCTGCTGAAACACAAACTGCCTCTGCAATGACTGAATCTGGGTTCAAACAGCAACGTCTGCTTCACTGTAAACTTCCTCAGTGGCTCGTGTGTGTAAATGTTTTGCTGCGTCACTTTTGCCTCCCTGGGAACGTCACTGCACCACCCTGAGTGTATATACATGCAAAGTATATATATTAAAATGTATGAGAGAAATGGTAACTTGGTGTGTTACATTTTGTCTGTTGGCACTAATGTTTGCTCTGGTCGTCTGTCCTCTGTGGTGGTTGCTGGTTTCGAGCGGCTTCAGACAGATGTCTCGGCTGATCTGTTCAGGCTAATAAAACTGTCTCTGTGTTAAAAACTCTGCTGTGAACGACTCCTCCTTTGAAGGTGTTACTGTCATAGAAATGCAGCCATTTACTGGTGAAACTGATGACGCGATAAAGCTTATTCTGGGTTATCTGCACTACCAGGAAAGGAAACAAAGTTATTTAACTTTTTGGTGAACAAAGGTAAAAAAAAAAAAACGGGGTGAAAAATTAAAATAATTATTTTGTGAACTTTTAAAACTGAATAAGTTAGCAGAGCTATTATTGTTTTGTTTTCCATGTTTCCATTATCTAGTAAAGCTCAAATATAAGCATTCAAACTTGCATGGACTTCTATTGATAAAATGTATGCAAAGAGTCTCTGTATTTAGTGTTGATCCTTCATAATGTCTCCAAATCTCGGTGGCATGCCTGACTTCAGTGTCAGGGTTCAAATCCTGATGGTGAGACACATTTTTGTGGTCTTCTGCTGGTCTACCTATATTATGAGTAGCTCATGACTTTTAAAGGTTACCCTTATTAACCATAAATAGTAGACTTGAGTCTGCATACAAACTATCATGAGAGTAATAGGGGCTCAAATTCTGGATCAAACAAGTCGTACCAGGATTGACAACAAATGTCTCTTTATGATGTAATTTTGATTGGATGTTGTGCATCACAGTGAACAGGTGATGCTCCCATGTGGTTGGGCTGGAGGTTTGAGAGCCACAATCCTGTACTATTGTGTTTGACCCATAGTCATGTTTTCTTTTATTTAATCAAAGAGCCACTTTAGAGGCTTCTTATTTTTGTTTTCAAATTTAAGAATAACTGTGTGAGATGATGCATGAGCCTGAATTTATGACTTTATAATCAGCTAATCTGACACAGAGCCTGAACCCACCGAGGACTAAGAAGCCGTTGACTCGGAAGTTATTAATGAAGACTTTCACCAACATGTCAAAACAATCCATTAAAGATGAAATGATTTACATGACTCTGGCTTTGTTAAGAAGAAAAACCTCTCTGGCTTTATTATTTACCGCATAGAATCACTGTGTAAACATAATGTACTTGAACACCACGGTTATTATAATGACTAAAAATAGGTTTGAAAAATGTCATTAAATGGAACCAAAATGTTTAAAAAAAACAAAGTAAAACTGAAACACTGTTGCGAACTTGCAAAACAAAAATAAAACCAAAAAGAAGTTAATCAAATAACTTTATTTTATTAACAATAAAATAAGTTAATTACTACAGAGAGAGACATACTTGGAATCAATCCTTTGTGTTTTTGTTGCACATATAGTTTTGGTGAGAAGTTTACACACAATGATCATAAATGGGCATAAATGTCATGGGAATGTCTTTGATCTTTTTCCAGATTGTACAGCATACATGTTAATCTTTTGGATTTTCTTTATTCCACACAGAGTCAGAAGTATACATACAAACTGAAATATATACATATACTCAAATATTTAAAAAAAACTCAAACTTGTGTTCCAGCAGGACAATGATCCCAAACACACATGAGAACTGATTTCAGAATAGGATAGAGCAGGCTAACAAAGCTTCTGGGATGGCCTTCCCAAAGCCCCGACTTCAGCCCTATTGGAAATTTGTGGACTGTGCTTAAACGTCAGGTCCGTGCCTGTGCCAGCAAACCAATCAGTTTAAATGAACTCTACCAATACTGCCAAGAAGAGTAATCAAATATCCAGGAAATGTATTCCAGAAGCTTACCAATGGATATTTAACCAAAGATTAGTGGAAGTGTATGTATATACTTGAGCCGGATTAGAGAAAATCCAAAATAGATTCAAACTTGTGCACCCAGTTTTCTAAAGTCATTAAAGATGTTGTACAATCATTCCACCCTGGAAAAAGATCAGTTCAGAGAAATCATTGAAAGCCCCAAAATACCATGACCTTCATGCCCATGATGAGAGTATGTAAACTTCTGACCACAACTATAAATTATTGCATGTATATAATTTAATGAAGTCTACTTCCTCTGTAATACATTATACTTTTTTCACAGGGATCAGTGTCATAAATTTGAAAAAATTCTAGAATATGAGCAGAAAAAGCAAATAATAGCCTATGTGTGGTCAGTTTCAGTTAATTTGATCATGTTTTTTTTTTTATCATTTTCATCACTCATTTTTTTTTACGTATACAGACTGGATTAAAAAATGGAAACCTTTTTTTTTTTAAGAAAAAGGTTTTTATCAAAGATTTTAAAAAAAGCAAAACACAAATTTGTTTACACTATATTTAAATTGATTTATTTCACCACCAGGTGGCAGACTTGGTTTTCACTTTCAGTGTCCAAAAGCATCTGTGCATGTTATTTGCACATCAGTCAGACAGACATGAGAATCTTTTTTTAAAGTAGCAGTTTTCAGCTTCAGTTTTCCACCAGATAACTTGCAGAGCTGTCCAGGATGGTCACATCTTCTCACCGATGCTTCTTTCAACATCTTGATTTACGTAATCTGCCTCATCTGTAAAACATGTGCATAAGTGGTTAATGATGAAAACACGTCCAGACCATTGACACATTTGCATAATGACTGAAACTAGCACCACTGACAAACTGGGCTGTGAGGTCAACTAAAACCTGGGCAGCTCTGCTTAAGCACAGCTGAAAGCAGGCCTTTAAATGAATGTTTTCACAGTCACCGTACTGTGGAAAAGTCTTAAGCCACGCTTATATATATTTTTTTCCAAGGAGCCACATTTCTTATTTTTGAAAGTGGTCTTAAGCAATAGTTTTCCAGGCTTTCTGATGGTCTTCCTGACAAAATATAAAGAAATGAAAGGTAGCACAAGACTTTTTCACCGTGCTCTTTGTTCCTCTGTTGCATTTAAATCATATATCTGAGTGCTTGAGATTTCCAAGCAGCTGCTGTAACATGTTGGCTGTTACTGTATAAAGCAAATGCCCCAGGTAGTCAGTAATATGGCACCACATTTACTGTTGGTTGAAAGCTGTGTGAAGTAATATAGTGAGGCAGCCAATTAGACGTTCACAGGACTCTGGAACCTATAAGCATCCTCAGTGGGCCATTTTCTGTTAGTGCTCCTGTGATGTTATCAGCCAGAAAAGTTAGACATGTTATATATGGCAGTATTTTGGTCTTGTGGTTATACTGGGTGAGTATGCAAATAAAGACGTCCAACGCCATATAAGTGCTACTACTTATATGGCGTTAAAATAACTACGTCTTTTATGGTATTTAATCAGCTGGAAACACTCTGGGTTCCCCAAAATGCCCTGCTCACGTCATCTGGTTGATGTTACTTGACGTCAGTGTTGCTGAGCTTTCGTTTGAAACTGTTATGAATGCAAATTATTGCGTGGAATAACTTTTAGTGGCAGAATCCCTTTGATCTCTGGTCTTCTTTATGACATCAGCACACGAAAACCTATAAATAGGGGAGAGGTTCTCACTCTTGTCAGTCTTTCAAAGATAGTGGAAGAATTCACTAGGCAGGAAAACACTTAAACTACTCGAAACTTCCGTTTCTGACACAGTTGACCGTATTTTTAAAAAATCTTTTAGTTGGTACAGAGATTTAGCATCAACTTCAATTTGAAATATGAGTCTGTCAAATCCTGTTGCATGCAACATGAGAGCCGAGAACGAAAAACTTCAACAGCAAATCAAAGAGCTGAAAAATGAGAATAAAACTCTCAAACAACAAAACTCTACCATATGTGACCTTAAAGTCGAGAACGCCGACCTTAAGGAGCAAAAAAGAGAGCTCATAAATGAGAACAAGATTCTCCAAAAAAACATTGAAGTTCTCTTCAAATGAAGTGGGTTCTCTAAAAACAAGAGGAAAAGAGACCTGCAACTAGAGAATGAAACAATTCACTTCAAAATTCAAGAGCTGGAATATTGGAACCAAATTCTAAAGGATTTAAACAGCTCCAAAACCAAAGAGATCCAGCAACAGAAAGAGGTGATGCAGGAAATGGAGGCAGAAATCAGAGAGTTGCAAAGCAGCAAGACAGGCTTGGTTATAAAAGTGGGAGACATGGAAAAGGACAACCAGTCTTTAAGAGAGGAAAATGATGTGACGGTAAAACGCATGTGTGAGCTGAAAAGGGACTTTGAAAAGGAAAAAGATGACATGCAACAGGAAATACAGGCTGTTAAAACTGAGCTCCATCAGGAAAACACAGCCTTTAAAGAGTTACAAGAGAGTGAAGAAAGAAAAAGGATCATGAATGAGGAAAACAAAACAACGGACAGTGAACAGCTCAGACAGACCCTGGAACGCCAATGCTTTGCACATGAAATTGACATATTGAGGCGGCATAACGAACTTCTTGAACAGGACCTCCAGGAGCTTTCCAAAAGGAGTGGTGATTCTCAAAAAGAACTGAAACCACACGATGAGGGTGTGAAAGGAGAATCACGGATCTCCAAAGCCACTGAGAAAGACTCCCAACATGATTTTAACGTGACCAACAGAGAAAAGGAGTTGTTGTGCCATGAATTTGAGGAAATGAAAAGAGAGCTTGAAGAGGTCAAGAAAAATCTGTATGATTTACAGGAAGCCTTGAAAACAGAAGACATGGCGTTGCAAACCCAAGCTCAGACTCCCAAAGTTTCACAGGAAGAACATAACAATCTGATAAACAACTACGATGTCCAAGTTGACATACTCAAACAACAAAATAAGGCCTTAGAAAATACGGTTAGTGACCTTACCAAAAAGATGTGGAATGGACGGGAAGCGATGAGACAAATGGAAAAGAACTTTCAAGAACAAAGGAAGCTACTCGAAAATCTCCGAGGAGAATTCGAGGAAATTTAGCACAACTACGACTTTGGCCCTCCCTATTAAAGCTGGTTAACGCAAGTTCAATAGGGCTATAACTTAGACAATGGAAGTTCATTTGATTTAATTGGCCCAAAATGAGTGACTGCACCCAGACACTCAGTAGCAAAAAAATTACAGAGATTCAAGAGAGAAAACTGTTTCTGCATAGACTCCTATAGTACTGCAAGTCGTGTCATCGCTTGGTGTCCTGCATAGAGTGCAGGTTTAAGGTATCTACGTATCTTTCAGAATTAGAAGCTATGCTGCGTCAGGGGTTATAACAGCTGTGCCCCCCCCCAACCGGTCGAGGCAGATGGCCGCCCCTCACTGAGCCTGGTTCTGCCGAAAGTTTCTTCCTGTTAAAAGGGAGTTTTTCTTTCCCACCGTCACCAAGTCTAAGGAGCTTGGAGAAAAGCGCCTGGACTTCTTTAACTTAAAGAAGTCCAGGCGCTTTTCTTTCCAAGCTCCTTAGACTACTATGGCCTTGATGACTGATAACCTTCACAGACACTGTCATCAAGGGTTTGCTCACAGCGGATCATCTGATTGTTGGGGGGTTTTCTCTCTTATATTGTATGGTCTTTACCTTACAATATAAACAGCCGAGAAGCGGCTATTTTTGCGATCCGGTGCTTTAGAAATACATCTTAGCTGAACTGAACTCCATAACATCTGGACCGAAATGCCTACACACAACGGTAGGCATTTCAATCAAGAGCTCTGTCCAAAACGTTCAATGACAAGCATCAGCACCAGGATTGTTTTTTAGCTCACCAACAGTTTTTTATTGTAACTGCAACTTTGTAAGACTGGGTTGGGAGATGTTCTTGTGGTGAGCTTTTATTCACATAATTGGTTTCTTTAATAGTGAAATAAAATAAATTTGTATAACTGGAAACAGCGTTCTCATGTGTGATTATCACATTGTATTCTTTAAACCATGTAACAGAATATATAATATATATAATTTACTCATAGTAATATTAATATCTAATGTGATTGAGTTTCCTCATCTCTACTTATGTGCTGATGTGTTCACTGAGGCCATTGTATGGTCCATTTTGGCTGCATTTCCATATTTTAAACATGAAATTTGCTTATTTAAAGGGTGTCTCATGTATCTCTTATGCAGAAATATGTGTTGCCTAGCTGGACAAATGTAGCACAGGTCTACTATTATTGGCCTAATGTGAGACACTACAATGACTGGTTTTTACGGAGCCCCTCTGATGACATGGTCCAAAAAAATAAATAAATTGTGGCCACAAAATACTACTTCGTGGGCACGAAATAGGTGTAACGTGCCCACGAAATGCTAATTTGTGGGAACGAAACACTTGATCCTTCCCAGGCCCTTGCAGTTGGTTGACAATAAAATCTATCCCAGCGTCCGGGTCGTATTTACGTCTGCAAAGCAACTGGGCTCTCAATATCCTGTTTAAATGTCTCTCTGGAATAATGGTTCCTTGCAGTGCCAGGCTTTTCAAAATGCATTTGTAGCTCATTCCCAGCCTAAAATTGTCAGGGATCTGAGTGACCTAGAGTCCCTGAACAATTGTGGACTACTTATTTATTTTTTGGACCATGTCATCAGAGGGGCTCCGTAGGTTTTAAGCAATCATGGTAAGTGTTACACAAAACCGATGTTTACTAATATTAGGAGACGCGAAGACCTCCTGTGAATCAGTGTGCTTCTTTTTCTTTCGAATTCAAAGAGGATGGGCTGCAGCAGCAACAGGCCTCATCAAGTGCTACTCCTGTCAGCTAAGAACAGGAAACTGAAGCTACTATTTGCACGCATCACCAAAATTGGACTACAGAAGATGGTGTGATGATTTTTTTTCGGTCTGATGATTCTCGATATCTGCCGTGACATTTGGATGTTAGGGTCAGAATTTGGCATAAACAACATAAAAGCATGGATCTATCCTACGTTTAGGCTTCTGGTGGTATAATGGTGTGGGGGATATTCTCTTGGCCCCCTAGTATAAACTAAGCATCATGTAAACGCAACAGCCTACCTGAGTATTCTTGCTGATCATGTCCATCCCTTTATGAGCACAGTTTACCCGTCGTCTAGTGGCTGCTTACAGCAGGAAAATGCACCATTTCTCAAAGCTCAAATCATCATAAACCTGGTTTCTTGAACACGACAATGAGTTCACTATACTCAAAGAGCCTCCACAGCTAGATCTCAGTCCTAATCAAATCCCTGAGTGAATATATACACTCAATAAAAGATTTGAGGAGTTTGAAAATGATGTGAATCATTTGCTTTGCTTCACAGCAAAGCAAATTATATTAATATAATATATATAAATTATATTATATTACTAATTACTAATATTTTTGTTTTGTTTTGTTTTGTTTTGTTTTGTTTTGTTTTGTGTGTGTGTGTGTGTGTGTGTGTGTGTGTGTCTGTCTGTCTATCTATCTATCTATCTATCTATCTATCTATCTATCTATCTATCTATCTATCTATTGTTAAGGTTCAAAATATTGTAAGCTAACATTAACTGTTTTCAAATTAGTTAGTCAATGAGTTAGTTAAGATGGTTGTAGTATTATTTTTGTGTGAGTGTTGTTAACTGAGTGTAACAAACTTGCGTTAGTGTCAGTATGTTAGCATTTAAACAAGCTAATGTAAAATGGGTAATATGATTGGCTTGTCTTATTATGTGTCTATTGCCACATAATAAGACAAACAACATACACCTAAGGTCATAGTCATTTTGGGATATTAAAAAAATAGATTTAGTTTATATTTTTCCACTAAAGACTGCTGCAGCTCCTTAATGTTGATGTAGCTGGTCTCTTGAAAGTGTGTAACATTAGTAGCATGTAGCCAAAGCCTCTACAAATGTGCATACAGATAGGATGATCTAGCTACTAAAACTCTGCCATGAACTCATGAAGGGGCTGCAGTGATAAAGAAAGGCAGTGAAACGCTGTAGTTGATGTAGCTGGGACCTGGACTTCATCTTATTTTGTGGGATAACAAGAAAACAAAAAGCTCCTATGCAAAAAAAACCCCGAGTCTTTCGGCTGAGGAAATATGACTTTTTACATGCTAGATGGAGCTTCTTGTCCCACGGGTTACCTACATCTGATAATGTTCAGGAACAAACAGGAAGAGTAAACGGATGTAAGTTACTGATGTGGTTACATGGTGGAAAAGCAGGGCTTTAAGCAGCTAGTTAAAAAGTGTGACCTAAGATATGATATATAGGTAAGAAACATTTTTCATTTTTTATTATGTGACAATATTGTGCAGCTCTTAAAGCGTTACAAGGTTCATTTACTTTAGTTATTGTTATTAAAATAAAGCGTTAAGCAATTAGTATCCAGTTGTTAAGTGATGACGTATGAACCTTGCTTCCCGGTCTAAACTACTCTGCATTTATTAAGGCTGTTGTGTCTTTAACTTGTTTTAATGCTTTGTATCTTGTTCTGTTTAATCTGAACAATAATCCATCCACAATATCTCAGTTGTTCTCCTGACTGAAGTTTGGTCTGTTTACAGCATCCTGCCATGCAGTTGCATTTGTCCCAAACCATCGGGAACCCTCACGTTAACTTTTGAACTTTTTTTAACGTTCGTCCTCCAGCTTCACTGTCTTTATATTATGCTAACCATAGCTGTGTAGCTAGCCACCACATAGCAAATCATTATTACAGGTGGGTTTCGATAATCGGTTTTCCAATTAAAATCGATTTTAGCTTGAATAAAGCGATATAGATTCATTAAATACTGAATCGATTTTTAAATATAAATGTATTTTGCCAGAAACGCCAGAATTTCAGGTTAAAGCTCACAAAACTATTTCAGCAACCACTAAAGAGCTAAAAAAGCAAATGAGAGTAAACGGATTCCACACAAAGACGTAAACACAAAGCGCAGACCCGACGCATCAGAATCTGCGAGATGTCGGCATCCTCACCCAACAGACACGCCATCTGGGCTGAAAGCTGACAGCTCACAGATTCTGAAGCTGCAGGTTTCATCATTGTGACCAAAATTCACCGAACCGGAAGCAAAAGAAGATCAAAGCTACACTTCACGTAAACATCGTCATGAATTCTCTCTTACTTTTGCTGTTTTGCTTCCACCACGATGAAATCACATTTCCTGCACAGTTCTCTCTCTCAATGTATTTCCCATCTCAAATCTCTGTTTTCTGCATTATTTGCTAGCTTATTGCCCTCCAGTCTAACGTTGTTTACAGCGCTGTCAGCCGCTGTCTTTTTTAAAAAAAAAAGACTTCCAACAAGAAATGTCAAACTTTTTAAAATTATGCCGAACTGCAAAAGGCTTAGCTGTGTCTCTAGTAAAACCTCTGTAACTTTGCTCTGCTTCACTTCAGCAGCATCAGGTAATGTTCATATGCTGATTCATGGTTTTCTTCAGTTTTTGTTCTACTGCAGAATATTTTTAATGTTATCTACTGTAAAAAGCCAGGCCAGGAAAATCTCCTTCATGTTTTTCTGTTTTATCCTCAGTTACTTTGACACAAAGAGCTAAATCTCTGCTAACTTCAAGCTCCACTAAACTTCATAAATTCTGTTTTCACGGATGCCTGGATGTTAAACTTTATTGTTACACCTGGTAGAGCAGCCACACTGATCATTTTATAAAGATGAAAGATTTTAGACAGTTTGTAACTCTCAGTGATGACGCAAAATTTTCCATGGAAAAAGAGTACCGAGAGTATTATTGCTAATTGTGTTGATTCAAGTTCCAGTTCCAGTTTTGTAACTGTAATGCTGAGAAAATACAGACACTTGATTAACAAAGTATGTTTGGTTTATTAGATTACTACTTTTAAAATATTTAGAACTGATATTATAGGTAGTATTAGTTAAAGAAGAACAGTGTACAAAATATATTTATCATAGAATTAAGTCAGCATATAATACATGTATTTGTAATTATAATATAGAAGTAGTAGTACTTGCATTTTAGCCATAGCAGAAGTAGTAGCACTTTGCTTCAGCAGTAGCAAGAAATTAAACTTAAAGTACCTAAAGTAAAAGTATTCCTGTGTACTCAGAACATAATACCTTTGAATAATTTTGACATTAAGAAATAAAGTTGCAGTTACAGGTGAAAATCCATTACCCTAAACACGATGAAATCACTTCAACATGAGACAACAGATTTGTGTTACAGGAAAAAACACAGATCATGTGGAATCAACATGATTCTTATGCAATCTTATATGAATAAAACTAATAAAAATTAGGTCAGGGAAAAAAAATATTCTTTTTTGGCAAGCTGGACTCTCCGCATCCATCATTAGAACATAAGCGAATACTTTTTTGAAGACCGCTGGTCCATCTCCCCTGCAAAGGTGAATTGGAGAATCAATGCTGAGGCACACTGAAACTGTTTGTGTTGCCCAACACCTTCATAAATTAGCTGTGTTATTTTGGTTATTCCTTTAATTTGTCACATGTGTGTGCATAGCCCCCTCTAATAGGCACAAGAGCTTGACAGTCAGGGCTTTTCATCTTCTTTAATAATTAAACAAAACATGCAATCCATATACACCGATTAGATTTAACATTATGACGACCTGCCTACAGGTATGGATTGTGGTGTGGTATCTGCCACCAAGATGTTAGCTAACGATCCTTTAAGTCGTGGAAGTGGTGAGGTGGGACCTCCACCAATCGATCTTGTTTGTCCAGCACATCCCACAGATGCTTGTTTGGATTGAGATCTGGAGAATTTGGAGACCAAGTCAACACTCGTTGTGCTCCTCAAATCATTCCTGAACCATTTCTGGTTTGTGGCTGGGCGCATTATTCTGCTAAAAGAGGCAACAGCCATATATGAATACAGTTTCCATGAAAGGGTGACCACAGCTTGCAACAAGCTTAGGTAGGTGTTATGGGTCAAAATAACATCCACATGATGGCAGGACACAAGTGATGTGATGCACTCTGTATTCTTACACCTTTCTATCAGAACCAGCATAACCTTTTCAGCAATTTGAGCTACGTTGCTCGTCTGTTGGTTTGGACCGAATAGGCCAGCTTTTACTCCCCATATGCATCAGTGAGCCCTGGCTGCACATGACCGTGCTGCTGGCTCACCATCGTTCCTTCTTTGCACAACTCTTGAGGTTTGATAGATACTCCAGACTGGGAACACTCAACCCCATCACAATTTGGACCTCATCAGATTCACTCACATCTTTACTCTTGCACATTTTTGCTGTTTCTGACACGTCAGCTTTCAGGACAAAATGTTCACTTGCTCCCTAATAGATCTCACCCACTAACAGCTGCCACGATAAAGAGATTATCAGCGTTACTCACTTCAGCCTGCCTCACTTATTTTTTCCTCGTTTTAGATCTATTATTGATTTCAGTGAGTCTTTTGTTTTTTCTGTTTTGTTTTTTGCTTCTTTGGACTCCTGGGCCCAGAATGCCCATTGGATAACCTTGCCCAGGGGAAGTATGTATTACCTCTTTTGTTGCTACATAATAATTTAAACCTCCACTGGCTCACAGGTAAGTATGTATCACTTACAAGATTCTTCTCACTTAAAATCCTTCCTCAGTACCCGTCCAGACTCCTTCACGCATACACACATTTTGGGATACTATGGTCCTCAACCACCGGTCTGCTTTCTGTTATTTTTTCTTAGTCAGTATAATCCACAAGTTATTTGTCAATCAGATGCTTCGTTTTCACGTCTACTTGGACTCTTGATTTCAATTTCTCGATTAAGTGATTACAAAAAAAACACAGAACAAAAGCACAAACTTGACAAAAATGAAACTGACCTGCATCTTTCAGGAAGTCTGAATTTTCATAGTCGTCGTCGTCTGTTTGGTGAAACAATAGTTTGAATGAGTTGAACTCTTTATTCGTCAATCGACTTCTCACATCTCGAATGGAGTCAGAAAATATAAGGCTGGACGTACCGTTTGTTAATTCTATCGATGGGAAAACGTTTCCATACACTCCTGGAATGTCATCTGCAAAAACACAAAATACCCACGTAAAAAGTGTTAAGCAAAAATCAGTCAGCTTTTTAAAAATCTGTGATTATTTTAAAGCAAAATCACTCACCCAGTCCGTTGTTAAGGGTTTTTTCATTTACGTACAGCGACTCACTGATTGGATTGCTATAAAATAAACAAACAACCAAACACTCATCACTTTATCGCTTTGTGTAAACATATACAAAAACTAAAGTGTATGCTCTTTAAACGTTTTATATTGACAGTTTCATAAATAATAACAGGACTTGGTTAACCGAGGGACAAAAGCTCCATGAATCCAGCTCAAAATGCAAAAAAACCTGCAGTTCCTTAAATGGCCACTTGAGGCGGGCTGCAAAAGTAAGCCAACACCAATGGACTCTGATGTTAAAATGCCCGCATTTCCAGGATTAAACTGCATGTTTGCAGCCTGTTAAACAACTCTACATGGGGTGAATTACTTTATCGTACGTCTATTTTGAAACTGGTGAGGCTGTGAAAGGTTGTGAAAGCTTTGATTGAGAGGCGTTATGACACGGGAAGCTGCTAAGAACACTGAACAGCTGTCAGCTCTGCCAGGAGAAGTCACTAAACAGTTGTTGAGTTTTGGTGCATTTTTAATGCAGTTGTCTGAAAAGTAATATGGCTTACTGTGTGGTACAGATCCTTTAATTAGCAAATAGGTGTTCACCTGAACCTTTTGGTCTAAAAAAGCTGTAAGACTGAGATTTCAATATGTACCAGTGGTTGACGGCACCATCTTTTATGTATTTGGTTTTATTTCCATTTTCTCTCTCCTTTTTCACATAAATAGTTATACAACTGTAAATCACCTTTAAATACTCACTATACAAGAGAAGTGCAAACAAGCCAACATAACCAATGGTGAAACCATAACAGGACAAATGCTCTATTGTGGTCCACATTCTAATTGCTTTCTCACAACTATGTTATACAGTTCGACATTACCATATGAATAAAAACTCATCTTTATGTTTGATTGTTGCACCTTTCTGCAGATGAATTACTCCCAGAATTGGAGTGTAGTAGGGCTCCAATGATTTATCAAGTAATTCGATTATAAAAAATTCTCGACACAAATTCTTTGCTTCAATGCCTCGTTTAATTCATGACTCTGTCCCATACCGATGTCCTAAACTATGCAATGAGCGTTTCACCCACATTTGCGACTGAAAACAGACCTGCAATACAAACTTATTCAGGAGCAGCGTGTGAAAAAGAGGTTGACAACATTAAGCCAAAGCAACACCCAGTTTTAAATAAAAACACAGTGAGGATGACGCTGGCACAGTTAAATGTGAAACCAGTGTTCCAGATTAACTGGTTTTTACATTAACTGGTCATAAGTGTCCATGTATTCCACTCTGCGTGTTGCAGATGTTGGATCCATTGCAGATGTGCAAAAAGAACAATTACACTAAGTTATATAAGTTATTTACAACACAGTATACGAGTAGGAATATCAGTATTTTAGTTTCGGCATCATAACTGCAATATAGCAACAACAATTGTCTTTAATTAGTTTTTGGCTGCTGTGTCTCAAGTAATAGAGTGGGTCATTTACTACTTTTCAATATCCGTATGTCAAAGTGTCCTCGAATAAGAGCCTGAACTCTGAGCGATGATCGAAGTGTGTGTTCGTCTTGTAATCAGAAGGTTGCCGGTTCGAGCCCCGGCTCCGACAGTCTTGGCTGTTGTGTCCTTGGGCAAGACACTTCACCCTACTGGTGGTGGTCAGAGGGCCCAGTGGCGCCAGTGTCCGGCAGCCTCGCCTCTGTCAGTGCGCCCCAGGGCAGCTGTGGCTACAATGTAGCTTGCCATCACCAGTGTGTGAATGGGTGGATGACTGAATGTAGTGTAAAGTGCTTTGGGGTCCATAGGGACTAAGTAAAGCGCTATACAAATACAGTCCATTTATCATTTAAATGAGTTCCAGTCCAACTACTAAAAAATATTTCTAAACTTTTTTTTTTTAGTCGTTATTTTTTCAAATTCAGGAGGTAATTCTCTCTCTTTCCTTCTCAAAAAAGAGACATTTTATCTTTTGAAAATAAGTTTAAATGTCAAATAACTAGGTTCAAGACATGAAAAAACAAAAACACTGAGTCTGGATTGGCTCTGGCTGTTCGTGAGTACACATCTAA